>NC_140593.1:324377866-327032866 GCF_964204655.1 Triturus cristatus | reverse complement strand
ACTGTTAGGCTGCTTCTGGCTCCGAATGTACGATTTCTTTCACGGTGTCTGAGGCCGAGGCAGTTAGTTCAGGGGCGTAGGAGGCCTCGAGCTGCCAGGTGTTCGCTACAAGCATGGTGGAGTGGGTTGACTGTACTCAGGCTGACCCATGGTTGAGCGTCGCGCCATTTCCCGGGTAGGAAATATCTGTCGGTGTTTTGTAATGTTGTGACGGTGAGCCTGGGCCCTTCAGACTCCTTCCAGGATGCTCGTTTAGGGCTGGATGCTCTTCGCTGCTCCCTCTCCTTAAAGACCTTGTAGAGGGGGGCAGGCATATGGCTTGTTTGCCGCACCTAACGGGCGGTGTCCTTTGGTGGGGTCCGACTCCGGTTGCTGCTGGGCGGGGTTTGGGGGAGGGGCAGGGTGCAAGTCCTTGCCGGGCCATCCTCGCCCGCTGCGGAAAGTCGGTAAGCGGCGTTTCTTTCACGTTACCTCCCCCACTTGCATGGCTATGTAAATACGGTGCTCTACGGCGTCCCAACACCTTGGTCGATCCCGCACTATGTAAACTTCTGCGTCCCTGATCCGGGGTCGCGTCCAGCATCAGTTGCGCTGCGATGCGCCCGATTTTTCCGGGACTCTTCTCGCGCCACTAGCATTTCGGACTTTGGTGCCGAAATCGCGAGTGCGAGCTTCGGGGTCGCGTCCACTAGTCACTGCGGGCCCAACCCATCACCCTTCCGCCCATGTATGCGCTTGTCGGCGGGGGCCATCTTCTCTGGGGCACATGTGCCGCCCCCCCCCCCCCCCTGGTTCCAGGCGGAAGGCGCTTGGCGCCCTGAGGTGAGTCGGGTTTTGGTGGCAGCGGAGGCTGAGACTCTTCCATGCTCTGCGACGGTAGAGTAGGGCTTTTTGGAGTGCCTATCCCCGGATTTGATCCAGTTGGCCCTGCGGTTCCGAGCTTCCTGCCTCCGGGTGACGTTCGCAGCTGGTGTCGGACGCACAGGTCGCTACCTGCGCGTCCTCCTCCGGCCGGGTTTGACTGTGGGGGGGGGGGGGGGGGGGGTCCAACTAAGTCCAGCAGGACTTGCCCCAGCTGCTGAGCTCATTCAGAGGAGTGCTCGTCTTGATCCCTTCTCTTTCAGGCACACAGGTTAGTCCCTGTCCGTAAACAGTAACTCCACAGAGTGGGTGCAGTTGTGAGGAGCGCTATGTTTGACTTCCTTCACCCCCAGGCACGCAGGCTTGCTCCTGGCCTCGCCGAAGGCAGGTGGTAATTAACGGGCTAAAGTAATTTTGCAGGAGCGTGTATGGAACCCATCTCTGCTGGGCACTTTGTTTAAACTCCTGCCTTCAGCCGCGCGCTGGTTCATTAAATGTGTAAGTTAAAAGCTTTTTACATCTTGGACATGCCTGAGTTGCTACTTAATTATCTTGTGCAACCATTGACCAAGCCAACAGCCCTGTACTATAAGCATGGATAGAGCCGGTCTCCCAGTGTCTGGCTGTGATGACATGGGGGCAGGTCGAACGACGGCATGGGGGGGATGCGGTCAGCGCAGGGGCCGTGAGATGCCTCAGGGGATGGCAGTAGGGTGCGGGCCATCTCACCAAGGTTGCGATCATGAACAGAAAGGGTTTCTCTTTGGTCACGGGCACAGGAAGCCCTGGACAGGAGAGACCAAGAGTGAGGGCTGCCCTGCCGGGCGCACGCTCTCCTGTACTCCGTGTGTATATAGACCGAGGCTACAATCCTGCATCAGTTGTAATTAGGACGTCAGCCCGCATGAAAGAGATTGTTTATTTGTTGTTACATTGCAGGATATGGTTTAACTTGTTTGAAGACTGTTTAGATAGCACCATCTTATTATGGAGAGGAGCACAGTCGAGTAGACTGCCTCAAGTCTTCAGTTTTGACCAGGCACCAGTTATGAACTTTGCTTCATGGGTGTGAAATGATTTTTATCCGGCAAGGAAATATATGGAAAGGGCTTTTAGGGGACAACATAATCTGATTGGCACAAATTAGAAATAACTTTGAGGAGGAAGGTAGGGGTCATGTTTATCATTGCCTTGTTTTGTGTGAAATATGATGCATAGCTCAATGAAACATAGGGGCTGCATCACACTAATTTTGTACTGAAGTAGTAGCAACTCAGCACAAACGGCGAACTGCAGCTATATGCAGGGGCTTTGAGTTGGAAGGCATTCATTTAAATAGCTCATTGTGGGAGAGGAAAAATTTGTACAAACTTCCATAAAAACCTTACTACTGGGACAGTGAAGAAAGAAGTAGGGAAGGAACTTTGTCAATACGCAGCAAGAGCTGCATAAAGCTAAAAGTTGAACTTAATTAAATACAAAACATGGCCTCGTACTGTCTCATTTGGGGCATTTAGTGAATCAATTGACCTCCTGGCAAACTTGATGCACAGCTTTTTCTACTTGCACGTGGAAGATGGCCGGATGCTCTTGGGATTTAGACGTCTACTATTATGTCTTAACCACTTTTCATTAATGAAGGAACTGTTTAAGTCTCCGGTGCCTCTATTCTAAATTATTGTGCTGATGGTTACGACTATCTGATGTAATGCACACTGTATATATCCTGTACTAATGTATCAGTTACCTTCATTTTCACTTCACCGTCACATGTAGCACCTTATTGGTTGGAATTGTCACGCAATGGCGGTGACTTAACGTATTTGGTATCTCAATATGTTTTAAATAGACCTGGGGAAGCAATGATTTGCCTGACTCTGCCTGGGCTCACCAGTTTTGACTTCGGCTCTCACTGTTGGTACTGCACATCCTTCATCGGGATGGACACGGGGCCCGTAGGTACCATGGGCATTTTGATTCAAATAATATTTACACTGAAAGGGCATGGGAGTGTAAAACTTTAGGAAGTTTGGCTAGTAGTGTGGTTGACCCGGCCGTACCATGCCTGAACGGAGGCACTTTCAAGAGGACATGCCTGTTAGCCTCATTGATGAATGCATAGTGAAGTAAACTCTAAGTTGACAGCAAGAGTTATAGGAAAGGAAAGGTTTTAACGTCTCACCTGTAAGGGGCCTACAGTCTGAGGTACATGGATGTTTAGGTAATGCGTTTATCTACAGATCAGTATCTGTTACAACAGCGTAACGGTGTCAGCGACATAGCCTACAGTCCTGGCTGGCCACAGCTCCGGGGTAATAGGATGAGTAACCACAGGTATCAAGAGAGGGAGCTCCTAGCGACAGCCCGACATCTCGCACAGCACAACAGCAATTTACGGGCTATATCCATTGGTATGCACGGGCAGGAGGTTGTTTGACCTCACAGTCACAAGGTCAGAGCTCAGCAGGCACACGCAGTTATTTTCTTACTGTGGTCGATAAATGAGTTCCAGTAAGTTTGGGTTTGACACACACCTGTAAGCTGCTTTTGTCTGAAATTTAACAGCAAAAGGTTGGCGGGTTGGGTCCTTTTTGTGTGTGATAACAAGGGTCCACCTGACGTAAATTCCGAAATCAGGGAAATTAACTAAATGTAAATATCACAGTTGGGGAAGTAGACAATAGTCATGGACCACCATACTACATGTGATAGACGTGCATGCTTCCGCAACCAGTAGCATAAAAAAAAAAACCTTTGCGCTCACATACAGACATTATTATAAATACAATGTATTTCCCTATGCGCATTAGAGTAACGCTATGAATGGTGATCATGCAGGCTTCCACGGAACGGGACAACTGTCAGGCGTCTGTAGCTGCGCAGGGCTCCCTCGGTTATGTCGAGGTCTTTTATATTATCCGAGCACTCCTGGGACACTTCACCACTATGGTCGGGAGGTGTCACTTTGCATCCAGCATCTAGGTCAAGCAAAGAGTTACGTCCAGTGTTGAGTGAGTGTTAAGGTTACCTGGTCGTTCATTGGGGCTCCTTAGGGTAGGACGACCTAGCGGCAAGGAACAGCTAGAGTGGTTTACGTGTGCTCAGCGATCATAAAAAAAAAAAAAAAAAAAAAAGGATGCTTCGCGGGCCTTGGCTCACACGGAAGTGGGCTAAGATCAGTCACACCACTGGTGCCGTGGCCTGCTCTGATGCCTGGCACTGGGGTCCCAGGTTCTTCTGAAGGGCTAGGCCTTCAGATGCTGAAAGGATGTCCGTTGTTATTTACTCGATTGTTAAACGATTGGTTATTTCCTGGGTCATCCGCGGGTGTAGAGCTTTAGGCGCTGGTTGTCTTTCCATCGGGTCGGTTTGATGCGGGATGGTGGTTTTTGGGGCAGGTCACAGGCTGCTTCCTCTCGCTGTGTTTGTTCTTCTAGGTGTGGTCGGGTCAAGTGACGGAGGAGAGCAATCATCGCGTGGTATATCTGGGCATGATAGAACGCCAGGCAAGATTGTAGCGTAGGCAGATAGTGGCACTTATCAGGGAAGGAATGTTGGTCTCAATGGCATGCTGCCATGCAAGGGGACCATGTACCTAGGTCACGTACATCAGGCAGTGACAGGTGAACAGGGACCATGTGTACTAGAATATCAGGAGTGGTTCCCACCACGGTCGGGCAGATGGGAAGCTGTCATCTTGATGCTCAATGGATACCCTTACTCCATCACACCGATTGTAAGCTGAGGATGCCTGTTGACGCTGTTAGACCTGCTATTAGTTAGTACACTCACTGTTGTGCCTTGGCTCGGTTTGTCTCGCATCAGGGCCAGTTGGGGTTACTGGCGAATTTTTTGCTCTACGGCTGAAGCGGGCGCTTCTAGAACAGGGCAAGATTGGTTAGGCCAGGCAGCATGACAAAGGTCTTTTCGGCACTGGCAGAATGGTGCAGGCTGCGAAGTAGAGCCATTGCAGAACTTAGATTTGTCTACATTCGGCTAGGGAATGTTTAGCAGCAGGAAGGTATTGAACCATGGTGAGCAATTGGTTTTGGGTTCGTGCGCAACAGGAGCAAGGGAATTGCGTTCTGTTCCATCAGGGTACGGGGACCGTCTATACCACCAGATACTGTAAAGCTGCCATTTTCGCTCTGGGCTGGGGTGTCAATGTCATCCAACTTTGCAGCCAGACTCTGAGCAGGCAAAGGCATACTTGCGATGGTGCAACGGGCACTCAGCAGTAGAGTTAGATGTGTCATCATACCCCGATATAACGTCAGTGATGAAACATAGGTTGTGGCTACACACGACCAGGCACTCTAGGGCAGCTGGGGCGGGGGAGTGCCAGTGCCAAGAGGGTGCGGGTTGCCTGGGTAGGGCTGCTGGCTTGAAGGGAGCACTACTCAGATCGCCACAAGGGCACGTTTTGTTTCATACAAGGCTGAATTGATACTTTTATGGCATGGTGCCAGTTGCTCTAGTTATGCGCATGTTGCTTGGCCGTGTCAGAAACATTCAGAACGCAATGCTGGTGGTTAGCCTGTTGTCATGCTGTTCAGAGGTATTTTAGCTCAGGCATGGCCATGCATGGGTTATAGGCCGGTGGCCTGCCCTGGGATTCGTGTTAACAGGCAGGTGAAGCAGCAGAACTTGGAGGGGCTTGGGTTTGACCTCTGGATACTAGGGCGGAGCCTGGTTGCTCACTTAGTAGCCCGCCCTTGAGTTCGACGAAACAGGTACCTTTGATGCGAGTATCAGTACCGGGTAACTTCTCCCGCCCTCCAGCACTGGCTGGCAGCTATGCAGGTTGTGGAAGTGGCTTATGGTCCATACGATTAAGGGAAACAACGGGGCAACACTTTGGGCTACAAATCTGCAGGAGAACAATTGGCGTTGTTCTCCTCTGTGGTCACCCTGATCTGTCTTTCCCTGGTATACTAGCAGAATTTTGGGAGGGCAAGGCTTTACATTTGGTGGTGACTGATGGAATACGATGGGCGTACTCCAACGGAGTGAAGGAGAAGTAAGGCAGGCTTGTCAACTCTTACCTCCTCCCGCATGGGCACTGCCAGGCAGGAGTGTCTTGGCAAAGAGATTGTTATTTAGCCATGCAAAGGCAACCTTGGACCATCGCCTATTTTAGGTTTAAGGTCATTCCAGTTAAATCCGAAGGGGGAGTTAGAAAGGATGGGGGAACCTGTCCTGATTGTGCCCGCTGGCCGCCGGCTTGGTTGGGCGTAGACTTGTTTTGGCTGGACCTGGGAGAAGCCCGGTATCAGTATGCTGTAGGTATGAAGGCCTATCGGGAGCCATGCGCAGTTGCGCAGAGCAAAGAGGTCTTGGCTTCATCAGGCATGGTCTTGTACACGCCAAGTCCACAGGGTGCCTGGAGGGAGATGGTGTGCACCTCTCTAGTTTAGGCATGGACCTTTTCCTACTGGACCTAGATGAAGCTTGGGCTGCAGCAGGTTGTAAGTAAACAGGTCTACCTTGGTGGGGGGCCCTGGTAGTGACGGTGGCCACTCCCAAGGCTGTGGAGGAGTTACAGGGCGATCCAGGGTCTGCACATACCAAGGGGTACAGCATGCAGCAGCACCGCGGGGTGCTAAGCCAGGATACCCAGGGATGTTTAGCGGGTCCCCTGGAAGAACGACGGCGCCCCGTTAACCGAAAGGCGGTTGTGGGTCTGAGCAACCGGGGGCTGCCATGTATGCTCCGCCCACCCATCACGGGGGGCCGTGTGAAGCATGTGGACTGGTGGTCCACGGATGGGAGGGGTGGACCCTCCCAATATTTGGTATACACCAGTTGGCGTTGCCATGGTGACTCTAGGCTTATCAGACGGGCAGGCGGCATAGGGCTGGCCTGCCCTGGGATCGCCCGTAAGATAACCCACCTTGTTTGCATATTGGTTATGCTAATAAACCTGCAGCAATATTTCTCCACTTACATTACAGTGTCGTGTGTTTTATTTATGTACTTATGTACTTATGTGCTTTGTGACAACTGTTGCCGATATTGGCACTATGTAAGGCTGCCCGGGGGGGGGTTGCGCAGCGGCCCGCCCCCTTGGAGGGCGGCCGCCTTAGTGCCACAGGAAGGCACAGGGGTGGGAGGTCGAGTCCCTGGGCTAGTCCGGGGGAGACCTCAACAGATAGCTGTTTCCGGAAAGGGCGGGCAGGAGACAGGGGTACTTATACTGTCTCCGCCCCCTCCTCGTCCACTTGTCCTCTCGTTCGCCTTGCCCGCCCCTCCGCTTACCCGGCGTCCGGAGGGACAAAAGGGGGGGGGGGGCAGGTTTTTTCTAACAATTTTACTTTGTGTTGCAGGAGGAGTTACAGGGCAATCCAGGGTCTGCACATACCAAGGGGTACAGCATGCAGCAGCACCGCGGGGTGCTAAGCCAGGATACCCAGGGATGTTTAGCGGGTCCCCTGGAAGAACGACGGCGCCCCGTTAACCGAAAGGCGGTTGTGGGTCTGAGCAACCGGGGGCTGCCATGTATGCTCCGCCCACCCATCACGGGGGGCGTGTGAAGCATGTGGACTGGTGGTCCACGGATGGGAGGGGTGGACCCTCCCAATATTTGGTATACACCAGTTGGCGTTGCCATGGTGACTCTAGGCTTATCAGACGGGCAGGCGGCATAGGCCTGGCCTGCCCTGGGAACGCCCGTAAGATAACCCACCTTGTTTGCATATTGGTTATGCTAATAAACCTGCAGCAATATTTCTCCACTTACATTACAGTGTCGTGTGTTTTATTTATGTACTTATGTACTTATGTGCTTTGTGATAACTGTTGCCGATATTGGCACTATAAACGCTGAGCAGAAAATCTTGCAGAAACTGTTCATTGTTTGATGTAGATTTTTGGCGATTCGTGTAAATTGTATGTTAACAACAAAAGAGATAGCAATACTAAATACCATATAGTTCTCTTATATTTCAAAAATATTTTTATTTAAAATCTAAAATACATTAATAAATAGAATTAATAAATAATACATTTCCACACGTTTAAAATGCTATATTATAGCAGATTGTTTTTGGAGATCATGTGTGGTACAAATACTACATTTTCCTTCAGAAATATGTTTGTAAACTTCAAAGAATCCAATAGAAATTCCAGTGCAATAAATTATCAGGCAAGTATAAAAATACATTAAAATAAATATTAAATAAAATAAATATCTTTCAAAGATGACTGAATGTTGCATTCCAACATTGTGTTCCTTATGAAGAACAGAATACCTTCTGCCACATAGCAGACTGTTTCGACCGAAGGAGGATATTTGAACTAAAACGTTCATACGACAGTGCTCCCATTTGTGACGTCCGAAGTATTTAGAAATCGAACGGCTCTAACGGTTTTCTGTATGAGTACGATAAAGTCCCTCAGGATGAGGCGAGCTGTCACTCTCTCTGTCCAGACTTCTTTTGGCTGAAGACCGGTCACCTGGCTCCCCTGCGTCACAGCCGTTACTGCTTCTGCATTAGGTTTTTTCATCTGTTACAAAAAAAAGGAAATGTGTTAATTTATGAAATAGTTTACATAACATACACCTAAGTGAGTCTTTGGAAGAGGAAGGAGTGTCGCTATGTCTTTTCAAACGGTATGGGGCTGGTTTACAAAATCACATGCACATTTGTAGGGAGCAACTTGCTCTCTCATTCCAAACCTGTCCAAACGGTTCCCTGGCATGCACAAATGGGAGCGGCAGACGAGGTGAGAGTCTGCTCGCGTGTTTTGTCGCCACGTCTGTTTTAGCTTGCACTGGGCCTACAGGGCCAGATGGGGGAGGGGCGGGCCTGGCAAGGCAGTAGGCTTAGGGAACGCAGCATTTCCTTTTGCTTAAATACGTGAGATTTGGGAAAAATGTGAAATGCAAACCTGCAATTTTATGCCGTTTTGTTGCACAAATTACGTCTTTGCCGCCAAAATTGACGTAAGAACACACTTGGTTCTAAAAATATGGCATAAAAAGTACAAGTGCCGCAAACAAGAGCAGCGTGCTCTGTTCTGGTGCTCCCTGGATAGAATGTTTTTACACAACCAAATTCGCTGTGTGGCATAAGGTAAACATTTCACAAATTTTCGCGTAAAAAGCATAGCTGGAAATGATGCAAATTACCCCAGCATAATTGAAATTTGGCACAGGGCCCCTCTCATATTCCATGGTTCAGTGAGTACATCTACCTGGAGAGGCCCTAAATCTCCCATTCCAGGAAAATAGTTTACTTTAAAAAAAAAAAAACTTAATTCAAGTTAGGAAATGAAATAAATTACAAGCGTTGGTGCTCAGCGAAAAAAAAGAATAGGGGGCCACAGTGAATACAGGCTATACCTAACCCTGAACTTGGCAGCCTTAAAGAAGTGGAAGCATTCTTCTCTGAATGAGGCATGCTCCACTCAGTGCCCAGGGCACCACCTGGCCTGACCCTACGTCAAAATGTGGTGCATAGGCAGTTGACTTGTACTCAATTTGAACTCCAAACATGCACCACGATTTGGACATGGTCAAAAGTATTCTTTCAATTCAGTGATTGAAAAAAAGACACTTTTACTTACTTTACTAACAGTCCAAATGTGGATATTTGATACAGAAATGTATCAGTCTGTCGTGGAAGCTCTTATTCTATAAACTTCATGATTGCTCTTCGGTCTAAGTCTGTGTCATACCGCCACTGGCCCAACCTATGCTTTTGCCTGTTAAATACTGACCAATTGTGTTTAGCAAAACGTGTTTTATCGGTTCAGGATCTCTGGGCCCTGCTTTTTACGTGTTTGAATACTTGTGTGGTTGACTCGGCCTTACATTCTTCTGAGGCTGATAGAATGTTTCCCATTAATGAGATGCTAGCTCATGTGTGAACCGTTGACGGATGAAGCACAAAAACATGGATCCAATACTGAACTCCACAACGGCATTGAGTGATCCAGCGCAAATTACTTAATTTTTCTAAATCTAAGCGCTTTTATTGGAGTGTGTGGCAACAGCCAGATCACCATGATTACAACCATTATGTGATGCAATAAGAAAACAGATGGTTTTATTGAGCCTAAAAACATAGAGGCAATTCTGTTAAGGTTTGAGCTAACAAGTCTTCTTGTACTAGTATGGTTCTGAATCTACAAGATTGTGGAATATAAAAATGATCTATTATCTGGGATTGTTATGTTTGTGTTGGCTACATACCATGATCCCAGCACTTGGCTAGGGTCCTAGTTGGGCAATGGCAGTGGTGCAAATAACTACTTTGATTGGCCACTACTGTCTTCCGGGTCTGCAATTGGCGTCAGTACAATAGTGTGATACAGGTTTTACAAAACAAGTCTCACAATAGTCAACTAAACCTTAAACATCCCCCCAGAGCAGTTCTCTAACACTATGAAAGTTTATTTTTAGTGTGAGTCGATACAGACGATTCTAGTTGGGTAGCTTCCCACACAGACACCTGTAACTGTGGGAATATATATATTTGGTGGGAATAAACAAAGTGGACACTCCAAAAAAAAAAAAAAAATGTGTAAGTGTTTTGAGAAGAAAGTGCAACTCACCAAATGCATCAGACTTTCTGCCAGATGTTTTGTTTTGTGTTTAATGGATTCTACTTTTTGCTTGTCACTGCCAAATGTTTCTACAATGTATGAAAGATACTTGTTGAACCCCAAGAGGCTGATGGTGATCTTCCTCAGGCATTTCTCCTAAAAAGAATCAACAATCAAATTAAATTACTTGGAAGCTGTGCAATTCGACTAGAATACTGTTGTATACCGTGTGAACATGTTTGATGGTAAAAATTACCAAAGTACATTTATATTAATTCAATTCAATTTAGTCTTTATTTTGATCGCTCTGATCACAAAAGACACCCATAATGTATACAGTGTCATAAATACTAGAGGATAAAAACGTAATTCTTAGACGATGAATAATGATACAGCATCAGCTCTTGACAAATAATTAGTATCACTCAAAATATTTACAGTGCAAGATCGGAAAAGACAATAAGAACCAACCATTTTTTTAAAAAAATACTAAGAACAATCATAAAACATTAAAACATTAAGCTGGATGGAGTGCCTAGTGGACGCTCCCAGTACTTTAACTTCCCTTTCATCCTAATACTAAAATTGTTCTAAACTTGGGTATGCTTTTACCCAAGATAAAAAGAGAAGAGCCCGCTATGAACATTAAAGTGCCAAAACAGTGGCTATGCTTCATACCATGCATTACTACTAGTCGTAGTCACCTGCGTTTAGTAAGGTTAGTACGGATTCTCCACATCCAGCTTAAGAATTTAGCAACGGCTATCACGGTAGACTCTTGGGTGTTGGTCTTCAATATTCATAGTGCTATGGCACGTGACCTGGTGCCCATATTAATACAGGTTGGTTTTAACCATTTGTCCCGAGGAGACTTATACGCAGGACATACAAATAGGGTATGTGGAACTGTCTCATCCTGCTTGGTACAAAAAATGCATTTGCTGTCAGAGATGTTGTGCCACTTTTGGGTGAAGGATTTAACCGGTAGTGTACCTACCCGAAATTGATAAAATAATCTCCGGTCGCTGGGCTTAGTTATGAAATCCCAAAAGTACATTTATGTGTAAAAATACTACGGGGCTAAAATGAGAAGAAATTAGAAATATATAAAAATGAGAAGACTCCATTTTATAGGAATAGATTGCATCACTTCAGCAAAAATATTAGAATGTTGGATTACTTGGGTAATTTACTTTTTAAGTGAGCTATTTTACAGTGCATAGGTTTTTGTAATAAAGTGACTTTTTCACGAATTGCTTGGAATTTGTTAAGGTTTGACCCTATCATAAATAATCATTAAAGAGTGAAGCTTGTTTTCAACAGTCTGTTCATTTTTGGCACATAAACTTTTGATTTTGGAAAAGATCATATTAACTGTTTTTCTCGTTTGACAAAACAGTGTATAATTACTGTGTATTGGTGAAATTAAGTGGCATGACGGGGACATCCCTATACCTCATTTGAGAAAGAAATCTCTTAAATTTAGACCATTACATAAAAATAGCCTGCTTCACTTCTGTCACTTTGAACCTTGGAATGGCTAGCGGCCTTGAAGTTCACAGCAGAAAAAAAATACCCCAAACTGAGAACCTGGCCATCTTGTCAATGTCCACTGGTTTGACCAAAGTTGAATATGGCACGGAATGGCAGAGGAGTGGGGGGAGTTATGTCAATGCTGCCACCTCCCTTACGTATTAGAACCTGTTGAGAACATGCTTATGGAATGGGAGGAGTGGGCGATGGCGACAGCTCGCTGCTTATTTGTTCGACAGGAACAACCCTAAATCAGTTTCTCTTTAGTTGCCATCCACAAATGCAAATTCATTGCCTGGGCTCTTATCCCGTGAACATGATAGCAAATAAGGCTGAGCATAATAGTCAATTTCTCTTGTCCTGGGAGGAGGTTAGCCAATGAGAGATGTGTGTTGCCAAGCCATGATTTACCTTTCTGAACCCCTGCTTGAAGCAGCCATCTTCTTTGTTGATCCTTGGAAGGTTCAGATTATTTTCCATTAGAGACTCCATGCTATCATCACATACAAAATGCTTAGTGCACAGCTGTGGGGGAAGAAACAGAAGGCATTGTTATTAATGTTATCGTTAATTCGCACTTCTTCACTGCACAATCTGCTGTTAGTAAATTCATGCAGTCGTGTCACCTATAAATGAGTGCATGCCGTCAAGTCCAAGTCATGTGCTACCCCTACACTACAAAAATTATTTGGGCCCTCTGAGAGTTTCTGGGGAAATCAGCACCTTAAATTCTCCCTACTAGAAAGCTGCTACCACTGCCCCACCACATTACCTTTACCTAAAGTCTGAAGATGGTGTTAGAGTAAGAAAAAATACTCTTTGTTAAAAACTTTGCTATGTCCAACTTCAAGGTGGAATTAATATAAACAGACGATATTAAAGGAAGTATTTGGTTGCAAAGACATTAAAAAATAAATACGTCCTTGTTTATTTAATCTAACAATCATAATCCACTGTGAGCCTGTGACTGTGGTCGGTCTTCTACAAGTCAGTGGCTGTTGGCTTCACCAAGTGCTAAAGGGATGTGGGCAGGCTGCTTTACACTAAATGGTCTTTCTCTAGGATTTTTCTTCCCACCTCTATGGAATCAGTGACCCGTTCAATAGATCTCTGTGTGGTCTAACAATTCACATGTTCTTATCATTCTTGGCACTCTCTTCATCAATAACCTATCACATCATCTGAGGCTTGATAATTCTGCCCTCAAATTCATAAACTCTCTTTAAAATCACTTTTTCATCCAGGAGAATGGCTAACCCCCTGGTTGTTGCAAGTGAGTGGCTATGTAGCGGCTCAACTGTACTAGATACAGCCCAGTAGCTTTTAAGCTCATCAACCACCTAAAACAAGCTAGTTGTCTCTTCATCTAACAGTGAATATATGATGTTATATTCGGTTACTTCTCAAAGCTTTGAAACTGGCTCCTGGTGGCTCCTGCCTTCGGTCTCTATGACCTATGCTCTGATGTATTCACCTGGAGTGTTACTCTTTAATACTCTTCTTTATAGCCACTTTAGCACTCTGAGACCATCTTACGTGGCGCAAAAAGTATGAAATAAAACACATTCGAACTAGCCGATGCAAAATTGCTAAGGGGGGGGGCAGCAAACAGCCAAATGAGTGTCCGACTCCTACCCTTCCTCCCTCTTAAAAGGCTTTGAAGAATCTATAAAGCAGCTTTGTACAAAATATCCACCAAAGAAACTGGTATGTTTTCGTTTTTAAAAACATATTTCCATTAAAGAACATTGCAACCTTTTTCATCTGAACACAGCCAAGAGCTGGTGGGCTTTTACTTGTAGTAAACTTGTCTAGGCACTATGTTAAATTCATGAGTCTATCACTATCTGACACATGATTAGACCTGCGAAGTGTGCTGTGCCCAATTCACTTGTACAGACATACCCTACTGTTTTTTGGGGATTTGTGTAGATTAGTGTACCTTCCACAACTCCTGATAAATTATTTCTGTTGCAAAGTACATTCTCCTATGTATGCTATTCACATGCATTTGTGATGTAAACCAAGTTTCCTAAAGAAACGCTTGCATAACGCGTGCCTCACATACATTAAACATCGCTAGGATTAGAAAAAGAAGGAATTGAATTTTACCTTAAGTATAACTTATGCAAAGTCCCCCTGGGTGTAAGAAATGCGCTTATGAAAAACATAAAGTGTGCATTACTTGGTGCAAGGGAAGTCCAACAGATAGGAGAGGAAGTTAAAGTCTAGTCTATTTTTCACGTTACATCATCTTGTGGTGAGAGTAGGGAAGGGGTGAGGGATGGGGGGGGGGGGATTCTCTTTAACTCAGTCATATGCGACCAACCGAGTACTCCATCACATTCCTGTGTCACCTCATATGAGAAGCCTATTTTTGCATCAGACTGAACCATCCACCGTGGGAATAAGTAAGCGTCTGTGCATTGTTCTCAGCAAAGGAAGGAAATCAAGACCAGGGTTTTGTAGAGGAAAAATGGGCCACATGTTTAAAGAAGGGATCTAGGGATAAAGGCCGAGAGAGGGGTGGGCTGATTGGATGGCGCGTGCCTCGTATGTTGACCATACTGAGCTGTGCGTCTACGTTAGAAAGACCCCCAACCGAACGCCGCACCAAAGCACACAGCAAGCTAGAAAACATGCACTGGACGCTCGGGAATATCTGATGTCTAACAAAGCATCCGTCTCGGCGAAGTGAAGTTCAGTCAAAGCTTTCAACAAAATGGAACATTGGGCCGCAATTTAAACTAGTTTCAGGTTCGTGTACATGCAATATGTTCGTTGAAGCTGCTGGCAAGTGCTTAGATACTAGTGTTGGCTCTATATAAAAGCAAGTTACCATCATTAATAACAGGACAGGTGTTTCTGCGCATTAACCCAGTCAGAAGTCCGGCATTCAGGCTTATAAAAACAGCCTTTTTTGTTTCATAGACAGGGCTTAGGGTCACGTGTTAAGGTAACTTTTTTTTATAAACTCATTCTTTGATTTTTTTTCATATTTTATTTTATTACTTAGTTATGTTTTGTTTCTTTGGTGTAATTATTATATTCTCACACACAAGAAAGAATTTGGATTGGACTAAAGACGGCACTTTGGCAAGCACGTCACATGGGGCAGTGAGGGCTGGCATTGTCCCAAGGACAATCGACCACCCGCCCCTTCAGCCCCTATCAATTTGGACCCACCCACACCCAATCGCCCTCCATCCTAGCGCCTCCTCCAACACCTCCCCTGGTTGCGTTCACCTGCACGTGGGACCCTCGAGCCCCATGCCTCCCCCACAAAGCTTGCAGCTCGCGCCCACCATGCCTTCCCTCCCACTGCTGCCCTCTTACCTCCTCCTTGAGCTGAGACGCCTCGCTCTGGATCAGCAGAGCCAGGGACTCGTACTTGGGCGGCTCCCGCTCTGCGTCCGGCAGCTCTTCCTCTCCAGACGAGTCCGGCACCGAGAAGGCGCAGATGCTGGGGGCCAGCAGCGCCAGGCTGAGAGCCAGGGCAAGAGGGCAGAGATGGAGAGGGCCTGCTCTGGATGCTGCGGGAGAGAGACACACAGGGTGATTCCAGTAAGTTCAGCGCTAGGGCAAGTAAATGAAGTCACTGCACGGGCCAGGAGCCAGGATTCACACAAAAACGTGACGCAGCGATTCTAGCTCAGAGCATCACCTGCCAGGAAGAGACAGGCGCAGATTGCGGTGCAGCCCTGTGCCCCCCGGCAGATGTTGACACACACAACACTGCTACTGCGCAGGGATCTGGGGAAATGCAGCAGGAGAAAACATAACGTCGGAAAAGAAGCCCCGAAGGGGCTGACTACAACACGGCCCCGTTGACATGGGGTCAATCAGTGCTGCAAATGGGCCGCCGGTACTGTCCGGTACGGAGTACCGGCACTTTTTTATTTTGAGAGGGAGAGCACCGGCACTTCTCAGAAACAAGCAAGTACTCTGGTACAGAGGACCTGCACTTCTGTTTTTCCATTTCAGGCACTGGGGTCAAGTAAAAGTGCACTAGACTCACCGGAAGCAGTTTGCTATAGTAATGGGATCACAGGATAAAACATCACCAGGCTCATCGGCAGTTATTCTAAAAGGTATTCTAACTGGGCCGGCTCATCAGCAGTGTGGCAGGGCAGCGGCAGACTCATCAGCAGCATATTATAGCAGAATCGGGCTCATTGCCAGTGTATAATAATATGACCAGTTTTATCTCCAGTACATAATTAGAAGTCTAGACTCACCATCAGCATATTATGATCGTACCAGGTGGACTCATTAGCAAGTTACAGCAGTGATTGGCTGAGCTCACTAGCAGGCGATTATAGAAGCACTATGTATGCTCATCAGCAGCAATTTACCGGCCCTATCAGCACCACAGCATTGAAATTGAGGTTTCACCAGCCACCCTGTGGCGGCATCGGACTCGTTGGCAGCGTATTATTGGAGCCCTGGGCTCATTAGCAGCATATAATTGGAGAGCCTGGTGGGCTCATCAGCAGATGATGATTCTGTCTCGTTATATTGGTAGATTCTAGTGTAAAAGGCTCATTGGCAGCAAATTATACCAGCACCAGACTCATCGGCAGGTTAAACCAGTGCCGGACTCAGCAGCAGAAATAATTATGCCTCAGCAGCACACTAGAGCAGCAGGGCTGGGGGCTCATCAGCAGAAATAATTGTGTCTCAGCAGCACAGTTGTTCAGGGCTCATCAGCAGGTTATTGCAGCCCGAGATCATAGCACCAGATGAAATCGACAGCTGTAGCCACGAGGTCCAGCAGGAATGGGCGATACTGTGCCGGGCAGAGCCGAGGCTCCAGGAAGGCAGCGGCGCGGCCGAGCAGTTCAGCCTCGAAGGGAGGGAGTCCCGGGCAGAGGGCGGCCGCCAGCCTCCGCTTGGCACTTCCTCGCACATCCTGGCAGAGTCACTGCTACTTACTTCTCAGTGGAGAAGGCATGTCTCCGTGACTCTTCTTTCTTCTTCTTTTCACGGTGCTTGGCCCTGGCTCTTGAGGCGGTAGTGCTCCTCATGGCCTCCCGGGTCTTGTATTTATTGGGGCTCGGGGCTGTTACCTGGGAAAATCCCATCTCTGTTTTTGGGCGGGGGTTACTAATGATGGCATCATTGTTTTTGCCCCTGGAGTCAAGATACCAGGGCCGAAGCAGAGGAAGCCCCTTTTGTGTTGTGAAACAGACCGTCATTACTCAAGCAAGACAGGAACTGGGAAAAAAACAGAAATATCTGAATGAGTGACGTGGTAGTTGTGTCATTTGAATACGAGCGGAGCAGGCAGGTTTACAATAATCTGCCTGTTTTCACACACATGGGGTTGCTGGTCTTTTAATTTTAATAATTATTTTTTCCTTGTAGCGCCTCATTCCACACTTGTGCCAATATTAAGTGCTGTAGAATAGTGCATTTCAAGAGTAGATATTATGTGTGTAGAGGGCGCTTTTATGTAACTAAAAGGCACATGTTTTGGGGAGCTGTGCTAGCAATAACTTTTTTGTATACAGGGAGTTATCCCTCAGGCGTCTACAATTTAGATCATGCTTACTAACACTGAAGGAATGTTTTAATCCAACGGATATGCACTAGTCCAGCGATTTATACCGTTTTTAATGCACTTTTGGACCAAATTAGTACAAATAGTAATTGTCTTAGTCACGAATATACGTTTCGTATTTGCCTTTTCCAATAAAATTGCACATCTCCATTATCTTTTAACAGTGACCGGTATCGTAAAATGGTTATTGGTTCATAGTTGTTCTGAACTGCTTGACATTTATTCTGTTTGTATCGGTTTTTGTTAACTATACAAAAAATGGGTTAACTTGATATATAGCGAGTCATACCACATGCCGGCCACTTGTGAGGACTGTAAATTGCAGTTTTTTTGATACAGAATTTAATGATATTTATTTGACTGATGAGGTGGTCCATTGAAACTCCTGACTTGCACATTACACCAGATGTCTGTGGTGAGGGTTAACTCGCATAGAAGTCTTGTTCTGGAGGGGTCAATTGGCTCCAAGTGACAATGAAAGCCTGCCCCTCCCCTGCCATCAACACTTCTAGTAAAGTGAGAGGCCAGGGATCTGCTGCATGGCTAGATGCACTGAGGAAACAATAGCACAGCTGGTCCCTCATTACGAGTTGGCATTTAAATTCCAATGTGTGCAGTAGTTAATGGTCCTGCACGCAGAGCGGGCCCTAGGGCTGTGCGTTCCGTGCCACCGCACCGGGCGCTGACTTGGGGTGGGGGCGCCCTGTTTGCAAATATATTATGGCTTGTAAACCATCAGCTGCCACGTTCCTTGCTTCCAGCAATTTTCAGACTTCCATAAAAATGTCAAGATAACTCCAGTGATTAATGTTCTTCCTGGAGAGAGAAGGAGTTTTGTCTAGTGAAAGTTTGACTCCTCGTAAGGTAGCTCAGAGGGTTAATATGGCTGCTGCTAAGAACGTGTGCCATGCAGATCACTAAGTGCATATATTGATAATAGGTCAATGGGTTACTGCTTTTGTCAGAGAGATATTTTTGTTACTTGCAGTTTATAAGTTAAAATCCTAATATAGACAAGCATTTGCAATGCAATAGGTCTCACAATTTCGCGAGTTTGAGCTATTGGCATTGTAAATGATAATGCCTTTTATTTTTGTTCTGGTTTTTAAACATAAATAAAAGGCTTTGTCATTCAATGCCAATAGCTAAAACTCGCGTAAATGCGAGACCTATTCCATTGCAAATACTTGTTACACTTGTTAAGACTGTCTGGGAATAATAGACTGCACTTCGTTTTAACACCCAAACACAGCAACAAGCAACAGAGAGGAGAGAAGTCAACCTTTGCAAGGGGCCTTCCAGTACCCACCAACACGTGTCGCTGCAGTTTTAGTAACTTTTGAACTGTGTGAAATAAAAACGAATTTGTTCTTTGTTAAAATCTGAAGATTATGCTGCAGATGATGAATTATGCTGCAAATGCAGCGCATCCATAATTGTGCAGAAAATGTCGCAGCCGCCCCATGGCATAACTCCTGTGGCGCCGCTTTACCTGTGTTTGTGTGCATGTTCTCCTATTGGTGCAGATGTGTAGATGTCTTGCAATCTTTGCCTGTGTGCATCTGTCTGGGGTGTCTGTGTCTGTGTGTTTCTGTCCTCTGTGACTTTGTGTGCACCTGTATGTCTTTGAGTGGCCGGACTCATCTGCCCACTTGTGGCTGTCTGCTTGCGTGTCTGACTCTGTCGTTTGAGTAGTTGAACATGGCTATCTATGTGCTTGTCTGTGTGCCTGTTTGTGTGTGGGTGCCTCTTTGTAGTTTTTTGTTTGTGTGTGTCGGTATTTCAGTAGTTGAACGTGTGTATCCTATGTGTAAGTTTGTGTGTGTGCCTATTTGTGCATTTATGTTTGTATGTCTAGCTTTGTGCACGGTTAAGTGTCTATTTGCGTGTCTGCTTTGAGTAGTTGAATGCGTGTCTTGGTATCTGTTTGTGTGTACTTTGTGCTCGTGTTTGTGTCTCCTTGCTGTCTGTGTGTGTGTACTGTGTGTCTATGTGTGTGCGTGTGTGTGTCTGTCCGTCCGCGGCTCTTGCAGGCAGCATGTCACTGAAGTGTGGCATGGCCAGGGGCAGAGCCCTGGTATTTCCACCACCCTGGGGGTCCCTCCGTGTGTTTACCCAGTGCTGCGGCTTTCACGTGCCCCTCCCACACATACAGCCCAGCATTGTGTTGTGTTGTTTGCAGGTGGCTGGCCAATGCCTCGGCGGTGCCAGGGGAGGGGGCAGCGGGGCAGTTCTCATCCCATGCTTTCCCAGGGCAGGCAGTCTCTGCTCACTGCGCTCCGAGACCTCTGCCCCTGCCAGCCTGGGTGGTCTGCCATGGAGCGGGTTAAATGCCCCCCCTGGGAGTGCGCACAAAGAGGGGAGTGTAAGGCCGCCTGGGCCCGCGGGGGGCATTTGTTCCAGGCTTGGCCTGTGCTGAGCCCCCGAAGGGGAGGGGGTGATTGACGCCCCTGACACCGGCCCCGGCCCGGGATTAATAGGCCACCCTTGTGAGGCTGTCAGGGCCTGAATGGCAAGGGCGGGACCCCCCGCCCCACTGCTGCACGGCCAGGCCCTACACATGCTCGCTTATGTCTTTCAAATGAGATTACATCGGCGTGACTTCCAGCCCCCCCACATGCACCCCTCAAACTGCCCCCCCCCTCACCTCCTCACCATGGTACATCAGAATTCCAAGCTGAAGTCAGCCCAGGCTTGGCCTCTCCAAGCAGCAGGTCACACTTCACTGATGGAGCCCGGGAGACAGAGCCAGAAAGACAGAGTCTGTGAGACAGAGCCAGAGAGACAGAGACTAGGACAGCGCCAGAGAGCTAGAGCCAGAGGAACAGAGCAAGAGAGACAGAGACTGAGACAGCACTAGAGAGCTAGAGCCAGAGAGACAGAGACTGAGACAGCGCTAGAGAGCTAGAGCCGGAGAGACAGAGACTGAGATAGAGGCAGAGAGATAGAGCCGGAGAGACAGACAAGGAAGAAGAAATAGGACCCAGAAGTATACAGAGAAAGAGACAGGAAAGAGATATTTAATGTCAGTGGAAGCAAAGGGACAGTACACATAGAGCAGAAATTTCAAGTGTCCTTGGCCCCTTGCTTATATTTGCATCGCGCTTTCACTTTCACTTTAAGTGAAAGCGTGATGCAAAAATAAACACGTGGCTGAGTGAAAACAGATGGCCCCCTAAAGATAAGAAATTGCTTCGCGACAGCCGCAAAGTAGACGATCCTGTCCGGATGGGCTGGACAAAAAGGGGAAAGGGCGGCAACAAAAAAAACTCATTTCCAATGGCAGGGCACCGTTTAGCATAAACGGTGACGCCAGCCAATGAAAATGAGGGGCGGGGCTTCAAGACCCTTCTGAAATCTCCTCTCAATCTCCTCTCTAACTATAAGTCTCGCCGAGCGTGCAGCGCATGCACTGCAACACTAGGCGAGACCTAATAAAGGAGGTATTAACTGTCATCAAAGAGCTGCATGGAAACTGCAAGGTGTATATTAGACCTACATGTTTTTTTGCCCGGTCTTTCCTTAACCTAATCTTGCAAAAAGGGATCATTAGGGTAGAAATAATTATTATTATTAAAGAGAACCCCTAACAATTATTGTAATGTTTTAAATTCTGAATTTGCGCTTTTCCAGACCTAGGACTCTTAAACTATACTGCCTACCAGTGTGGATGACATGTGACTCCTACATCTTGTAATTCTTTGTCTAATGTAACATTTCCTATACACTGATTTACACATATATGATTGTTTCTGTTAAATGTGTGTATGATGTAAAGTGCTCTGACACCCCACACTGGTATGAGTGGCACTATAAAACTAAATTAATCTGAGAGAATGGTTTTGGAGACTTGAGGGGCACTGTTAAATGGTAGTAGTGAGGAAATCTGTGGCAGCGGTGGTCATTGGGGGCGCCAACCATCGTTGTCGCACAGGGCGCCACCAGTGCTAAAGCCGGCCCTGGTCGCGCATAGTGGTTCTCCGTGGGCAGCCAACACTGCCCATGCGCTGGCTGACGTCAACAGTTTCACCCCGCCCTAGATGAGCTCAAATTGCAATTGGTTCCCACCGCGGCAGAGAAGGAACTGCAAAAGGCCTAAAAAATAAACAAAATGACAACAATAGGCTACTAAAGTGGGAGTCAGGCCGCAAGCTACTGGCAGGGCATCTGCGAGCTACCGGTAGCTCGCGATCGACCGGTTGGAGACGCCTGTAGCAGAGCATTCAATGTTGACCTAGCAGCTGGCTGCTATTGGCTTCCAGGGCTCCATTTCGAATGAATGGCGGTCTCTTCTAACTGACCTTATGTCAGCAGTACCAACACTACTATTCAAATCTGAAAACAGTCTGCAGCACATGGGATACCCTGACATTCAGCACTCACACATACTTACTTTGAACTCCAAATTACTTTGGATTCTGTGCTGTCATTGACCTTGTTTTATTGGATCTCTCTGGCGAATTCAACACTATTTGTTGTGTAACCTTACTAGTACAACAGCTTTTTGAGTTGGAGATGCAAGGGCAGGCAGGTTTCTGCTCAGGCGAAGACTTTTTTTTGCCTGACTGTATTCGGAAAACATGTGTACCTCCTTGCTGTCAAAGTTTGCTTTTATAAATTTTAAATTCTTGTGTAGATGTCAGCTCCTATATGAATGT
Source organism: Triturus cristatus (assembly GCF_964204655.1). Taxonomy (NCBI): domain Eukaryota; kingdom Metazoa; phylum Chordata; class Amphibia; order Caudata; family Salamandridae; genus Triturus; species Triturus cristatus. The sequence goes on along the minus strand of NC_140593.1, from coordinate 327,010,702 downwards.
AAGGGTTGCAAATATTGATCAGTCTGTGTAAATACTTGTGGTCTTTTATTTTATGTACTTTTATAGCTCGAGCGGCCGAAATAAAGTTCTTTTGATTGATTGAAAATTTTATGCAATATTTTGGATGCACGTACATAATTTATGCCAGAGTTACCCACCTGCTCCTGAAGCTGGACACTAAACTAGAGGTGAAGATTTAATTTTTTCTCGAATGTCTTCACACTGTGGACAGTTGGAGGTTTCCCAATTTTTTAAAACTAAAAAGGCAACACACCAGTTGATTCTTCTCCTGTACGGTCTCACCGCATTCTGGTCCAAAAAATGTGACCGAAGGCGCAAGATGATGCCGTAAAACCATCTCACAAAAGTTTGGGAGTCAGAATTGATAACCGAATTCACTAACATCAGAATCGGAAATTGAAGATGCTTTCAAATCTTGCAATATCGCTAAATTACATGACATGATCATTTTTAAGTTGTTCTTTTTACAATTGTTTTCAGATGGATCAACTCCTCTTCTTAAATTGTTTTTGTTTATTTTGTTCTAAATTGTGAATACTGAAATTCCGGTGAAATTCTGTTAAAATAGCATTTATCAATGTATCATCCTAAGCCAGAGTAAGCAGCACTTTGAGTATGTTATACTCTTTGTCATTGTTTAATTTAGAAAGTATAAAACTGGCAGTTGCCTCCGGCGCTTGTTATCAGTCACTAACCCAATAAACATCAGTTTGGGGACATAGATTCCAAAAAAGGCGGGAAAGGTGCAAACAATGTACATAGTGTGCCAACATATCTTGGAGCAGGTACTGCATGAGTAAAACACCGGCCAGCCGAGGTTTGCTCGTGCATTTGACGTTGTACCAGTTTTAACAAAATATATGAATATATGTGACAAGTATTAGAGATGTGTGATTCATCTTCAAGATGTGAATCTTCGATAGTTATGCTGCACTACCTCTGCCAAGCTGCGGTTCCTGGATCTGTATCGGTGGAGTCCTCTGTCTTCTGGGTAGAAGACAACATCTGGGTGGTGCAGGGGAAATCGATACTCAGATGTGCGTGCGGGTGTAGTTGCGTAGTGGGTGCTAACCTGGAGGGAGGAAGAGTATTTGCAAAGCGAGAGAAACCTCTGTTCCGGGACTCGAATGAAAGAACATTCCATGCTATGAATGAAACGAGAACCGTTACCCACAATTCCTCTTTTTCCGGGCTCCGGCGACACATTTTTTTATTGCAGAGGTGTTTGAAACTGCTCAGCTTTCAACCATTTACTAATCATCTGCAAAACGATTAACAGCATTTTTGCACACGTTTTTTAAACCAAGGTGCGAAAAAGGTGAAATGTGGAGTACATAGATTTCAGATGATGCGTCGCAGAATTACGAATTCACGAAATTTCTATTTGCAGCTTCATCTCACGCCTGATAAATCCTCAAAGTGGTATGTTTTCCACAGTCATGTATGTATATATCAGGTATGTATATATCATATATGTATATATCATGTACGTATAGATAGATAGATAGATAGATAGATTTATATATCATATTTCTTATATATGTATATATCATGTATGTATATATCAGTGTTGGGAAAATACACTAATATCATGGTATTCCGTTCTACTCCGGTAGATGGCAGTAATGAGCAGTTTTCATCTTTCATTTTTCATCTACATAACATTTCATTATGAGTCATTATACTCTTTTAATAGACGCAATCAATTCTGGAAAGGCACATTTAATTTGCGTGTTCACAGATTCATACTGAAAATACATGGGGCCTTGTGAATTCTTGTTTCCCACAGCTGTGCGGGTTATGCGCCTCTACGACCTCTGAACGTCAAAGTCCTTTACATCAATGTGTTGTGCAGAAGGAAGTTGTATTGCTTCAGTGCAACTCATACTCGTGATTGCACATATGTGGTCTAACATCCAGACTGTTAATGTTTGTGTTGCCAGCATGCTAAGGCATAGGTCGGTTGCATGACACGCATGCCTTTACATCACGTATTTGACCATACATGCCTTTATCACGCATTTGCATTGGATAACATTAAAACAACATTTTTTTAATTCGTTCTTTGTTGCGTTTGAGTATCATAATATTGCAACACACATTGTCACATTACAGCATAAACATTCAGCAAAGAGGCAATAATAATTTATTCCGACCCACACATTATTGGAATACCTGCCCACAGAGTGGGAAGGTTGAGGAGGTCTAGAAAGTGGCACACATAAAAGGTAACATAAAAGGAAAGGAAACATGCTGGCAGGGACATCTTAAGGATTTTGGGGGCCCTGGGCCAAACATATTTTGGGGGCCCCTGTTCAGAACAGTTTTGAATTTATCATCCAATTTGAACCCCTATTTCCCACGCAGTTTCCACTTCCTTAGCTGCGTTAGCGTTCCAGTTTGCATCATAGGCATTTGCCTATAAATTCCCGATGTAAACGGACGCGCGCAGCTGACAGCGGTAGGATTTAGTGTTTCTGCCCTGCTACTAAGCTTTTAAAACTTTTTAAATTGTATATGTGTGGCTGAATTACTCTGTGCTTCTTAACAATTACTCCTACCTACGTGCACTTGCACTTTACTTGACTCTGGTTGCCTACACCTCCTTAGGTGCTCTGATTCACATCTCGCTTTTCCTCCAGCCCTAGTCCGCCGCAGCTCTGAAACGCCGATTGTCCGGAGGGTTGGGGCTACTATCGGGCTCCTCACTTCCGCCCACGCAGTTTCCGCTTCCTCAGCTGCTTTAACGATCTAGTTTGCATCATAGGCATTAGCCTATATATTCCCAATGCAAACGGATGCGTGCAGCTGACAGCGGTAGTATTTAGTGTTTCCTGCCCTGCTATTAGGTTTTTAATACTTTTTAAATTGTATATGTGTGGCTGAATTGCTCTATGCTTTTTAACAATTTCTCCTACCTAAGCGCACTTGCACTTTACTTGATTCTGCGTGCCTACACCTCCTTAGCTGATCCAATTTGCATCTTGCTTTTCCTCCAGTCCTGGTCCGCCGCGGTTGATATGCCGATTGTGCAGAGGACTGGGGCTACTATTGGGCTCCTTCCGCCCACGCAGTTTCCGCTTCCTCGTCTGCGTTAGTGATCCAGTTTATATCATAGGCATTAGCCTATATATTCCCTATGCAAACGGACGCGCACATCGGACGTGCCCGGAGGCATCCCAGAGGCGTCCGGTGCCGGACATGCTGCCCAGTTCCCCTCCGGTGAGTTTCTTCCACTATATTCCAATAGGGAAAAACTGCTTAGCCTCCGAGCTTGGAGGTAGACTTTCGATGCAATAAGGGCAACTGGTCTCTCCTCCAGCCCAGGAAACTCGCACCCAAGATCCTCCCACGCAACAATAAGTGTAAAAACAATAAGAAAACAGAGGACTTAAAGGCCACTTTTTTAAATTGTCGCTCTATGCAATAGCATAAACCATATATTTATGACCTACTTTTAGACGAACAGCCAGATCTTTTATTTCTCACTGAGACCTGGCTGTCTGAAGCCTCCAACCCTAGTATTACTTCGGCCATCCCAACGGGTTATAAAATCCTTAGGAGGGACCGACCGAGTGGGAAGGGAGCGGTGTCGCCATAATTTACAATCAAAAACTAGACTGCTCTACCATCCCAATTGAAATCATCAAGGGTGCAGAGTCCTTAGGCTTCCACTGTACCTTATCCCCCCATCATAACTTTGTGTTCTTTCTGATTTACAGACATCCCAGTGCAATTGGAAATTGTATTACTCCGCTTAATACGGCCACCACCTCCATGGCCTTAAAATACAATAACTGCCTTATTCTGGGGGATTTTAATATACATATGGAGAATGGAAAAGACCCTCAAACGATTTCCTTGTTGAAGACGCTGCAGGCCTGCAACATGTTTCCATCTATCTCTTCGGCTACCCATGAGAAGGGCCATACCCTAGACCAAATCTTTCACATCTTTGACATATCAGGAAGCCTACCTCTTCCCATTACCTGGTCTGCCTACCTCCTATTAAAATGTGTAATTCCCAACTCTGCCACAGCCCCTCGGACTAACTCAGGGCAGAAGGTCCCTAATTACAGGACGTTACATAAAATATCCATCCCGATGTTAGCAGACTCCCTCAGTCGTTCCTCACCGGAGCTGTCTGGCTGCCCCGACTCGGACGCCCTCTCAATAGATTCATGGCTCCGAACCGACATTGGTGCAGCAGTACCGGTTGTTTCCCGCTCCTCAAAGAGGTCAGCCCCACCAGCTGCATGGTTTAACGATTCCTTCAGATCTAGCAAAAGAAATTGTAGAAAAATGGAACGGAAATTGCATAAATCATATCTACCTGAGGACAGGAAGTTGTATAAAGACACCTTAAAAGCTCATTAAATTCTCGTGAAGGCAGCCAAGAAAAACTTCTTTCAAACCAAGATAGAAAATGCCCAAAATAAGAGTAAGGAAATCTTTAGCATAGTTAAATCCTTTACCGCCCTGAAAGCCGGCACAAAGGAAGGGCCATGCACAGAAGAATGGTCTAAGTATATAGCTCAATTCGACCACAAAAAGATCTCTGTGATCCAACAAACCTTCACTAACATCTCAGAGGAAGAACTGACCTTCTACCTTAGCTCTAATAGCAAATTTCACCTCTTGGATCCTCCATCTTTACTAGCTTTCCCTGAGTTTCAGCTTGAAGAGTCCCTGACCGTTCACCAAAGCATTAAGTCTGGCTCTCCTACGGACCCATGTCCAGCAAATATCCTGAGCCTATTAGCTCCCACCATAAACCCCACGGTAAACCAGATCTTTAATGCTTCCCCCTCCACAGGCAACATTCCGAAATTATGGAAGAATGCTAAGATTCTTCCACTGATAAAAAAGGCTAACGCCAAACCGACGGACCCTGCCAACAACAGGCCAATCTCCCTTCTTCCATCCCTCTCCAAGGTATTAGAGAAGCATGCAAACAAGGCCTTCCAAAAACACATTGAAGATGGGAAGCTCCTTCATGAGTCCAAATCCCGTTTTAAGGCTAACTACAGTACGGAGTCCGCCCTGCTGGAAGTGACTAAATTTCTCAAGGGAAAGCTGGACCAGGGAGGCGAGGCTGTTCTGATACTGCTTGATCTGTCTGTGGTCCCACATGAGAGGCTCCTGGAGAGACTTGCTAACATCGGCCTGGGGGGGGCGCCTTAACATGGATATCATCTTCTTGGCAAAGAGATCTAGGGACATCTGGCTCCCCCCTTTTTCATCCCCGGGTCCGGCTATGAATGTAGGTGTCCCTCAGGGCTCCATTCTCAGTCCTACCCTTTTTAATATATATCTATCCCTCCTTGCATTTCTGGTAGAGGAAGAGGGCGCCAAAATGGTTTTCTATGCTGATGACACTCAGCTGATTTTTACATGTGAAAAAGGAACCGACGTTGACGGGGCAATGATTAGGTCTTGCCTCACACAGGTCTTTAACTGGCTTTAGATCAATCAACTGAAGTGCAATCCTGACAAAACTGAAGTTGTTTTCTTTGGTAATCCATAAACGCCTGACTTGAACTCTTGGTGGCCAAAAAATCTGCCCCACCCTCCTGCGGAAAAGGAGAAGTCAAAAACTTAGGAATTGTCATAGACAAGACACTCTCCATGCGCTTTCAAATCCAAAATCTAACTGCCGCTTGCTTTGGCATACTCCGGATGCAAAAAGAAATCCTGCCACTGTTACTGCTTGAGAGCAGAAAGATCGTGGTGCAGGCTCTGGTGACATCAAAGCATGACTATGTCAACAGCTTGTACCTCAGTCTCCCCAAATCCCTTATCTAGCACCTACAAATGGTACAAAACGCGGCAGCCAGAGCCATCCTGAGACCGAAACCCAGATCTAGTATGACCCCTATTCTTAAGTCTCTACACTGGCTCCGCATAAAAGAACAGATCGACTTCAAAGCGATGACCATCTTCTTTAAAGCTTTCCACGGCTTAGTAGCCGGCTACCTAAATAAGCGCGTTAATCGCTACACAACATCTAGACCCCTAAGATCTTCCAATGCCAATTTGGCCATCGTGCCTAAATATACCGTGCTCGCACTGGAGGCAGATGCCTCGGCTTCCTAGGAGCAAAATTGTGGAATAGACTCCCTGAGTGTCTGAGACTAACCACAGACCTACTCTCTTTCAGTAAGAACTTAAAAACCTGGCTTTTTAATAAGTGATGGGTCTTTTCCGTACGTTTTCTTCCCACTATCACACGCCAGGATACTCTTGTCTGAGTAGCTGCGCGCTTTATTAAATACACTATTTAATTTCATTAGGTCCCTGACAGTGCAAAGGAACACTTGTCAAATTCTAAGGGCCTTATTTATGAGCCCTTGCTTCACTTTTATGCCGCCAGTGCGTCACTTTTTGTGCCGCACCGGCAGCGTAAAAAATGTGCCATGTTGCACCCTATTCACAAAGTGACGCAACTAGGCAGATGCGTCACTTTGTAAACCCCTGCACCCCATTATACCTGCACCAGGTATAATGTATGCAGGGTTGGTGTTCCCCCACAAAATACCTCGTAGAAGTGGCACATTGAAATCTATGAGAACTCAGTGTGCCACTTCTAGGATGCCATTGCGTCATCTTACACCTGCCTCACAGCAGGGGTAAGGCTGATGCAGGCCCTTTCAAATGGGGCTTGCCACATGTGAAAGGACACATTGCTGGAGTTGCATCTATTTTCTGACACACCCCAGCAATCCATCACTTTTGCGCCTATAGATACGTCAGGAATACCGGCGTGTCTGTAACTCCCTGCGACATGATGAGTCATACAGTAAATATGAAGCATCCATCATGTCACAAGGAGGGCGCACTAAGAAGTGACGCATCCCTGTTTTCACACAGCGATGCATCACTTCTCATAAATAAGGCCCTAAATGTGTTTGCATCGAATATTCAGGGAGAGTTATGTGTGTTTTCAATATTGTAACACAGCAGCAGCTCACCAATATTACTGGCAATAATCTCTGTGATGCCCTCCCATTTCTTATATGTTAGGCCTTGTTTTGATCTAAAAGAAACTTTTTTATGTATATCGCATGAAACATAAACACAGCATTTCTCTACAAAATGGGTTTTCTAGACTCTCACACATCACGTACATAAAAAATTAAATAAAGGAAAACAGTGTTTAAAGATAATCTGTTTAAGAAATATTCAAGGTCATTGGGGCAAAACTCTGGAGAACGGAGCTGACTCTGTCAGGGGGCCCCCTGAAAAGCTGGGGCCCTGGGCCGGAGCCCACTGTGCCCATGCATTAAAACGTCTCTGCGTGCTGGGGAATGATTCACATAAATCACTCTGTAGGCGGGAGCCGAGCAACGTGGGATAATCCACCTTGCCATTATGAGCACAGCACAAGCCCTAAAAGCGGGGGGACCAGCCAAGGCAGTATGCAAGTGACATCATGGCACGTGACATCACAGTGCGTGACATCATGGCACGTGACATGGCATGTTACATCACAGGACGTGGCATCACAACCCATGACCTCACAAGAAGTGACATCAGATCTTTAGACCTCACACATATGTTTAGCAGGTCTATCATGAGTACTTTTGAATGCATTACAATATTTAACAAATTAGATTTTGCTTTGGGGTTGTGCCAAAAAAGTGAAACAACCCCAATGCAAACTCTGGGACTCAACTCATCTCATACATTTGGGGCTTATTTATGAGAGGGTTGCGTCATGTTTTCACCATGCAACGTGGGTCATACATGACACAAACCTCTAAATCAGGTATTTAAAGCCACGTAAAGCCACTTCGCGTACCTCTGAGTGGCTTAAAAAATCTGGAGTAGCGATCCAGAGCGCAAATCCCTGTGCTGCGTTACTCTGCCCTGGGTAGGCATTCCACAGGCATTGCATAGGTGTTTCCAGGCAACTCTCATGGATTTTGACGCATCCCCAGATTTACAAAAACGTATAAACCTGGGGATGCACTCAAATCTGTGAGCAATGACTACTACGCACTGGCCGGACTGCAGCACCAGCATGCGCTCTTGCGCACAGTTCTTTCCTCTCGCAGTTGTTCTACCACAATCCGAATCGTAAATTGTTACTTGTTTTCTTTAGTTTTGCACATTCACTCTTATGTGCAAATGCAGTCCCTCTCCCTCACTCCAGCATTCCTCTCTGTTGTTTTCCCATCCCCCTGCCCTACTATCGCTGTCTGTTGTTTCCCTACCCCCTCCACCCACTACATGTAGTTTATTTTCCCCCACCCCTGTCTGCTGTCTCCCCAACCCTTACCCTCTTCCCACTGTCCATTGTCTCCCCACCCCCTGTCCTCATTCCACTGTCTCTTGCCCCACACCCCCACTCTCGTGTTGCTTGCTCCCTTCCAAATCCCCTCACGCTATTTGTATGTTTTTTTTACATATCTTGCTTGACTTGCACAAACAGCTGCTATGGTGCCAGTGAAGCTGCACTGCGTTTTGCCCCAGTCTTGTGGCCTGGAGCCGAAGGCTCCTCTCAGCAGGCTGGCCACATAATAACACAATGCTTTGGTCACGGGTTAAGAAAAGCAAGCATGTGTGCGTTTCACAAGACACAGCTATTGGGATCTATCAGTGTCTTAAAACTGGGAGATTGTCAGATTTTTAAATAGCTGCCCAGCTGCAGGCAGGAAATGAAAATGATTCCATGCAACACCTTCCCATGCTTCTCTACCACGAAAGACAGTTCTCGGAGTAGTTCCTTGCTCAGCCCTGACTTAAGGACATGGCATTTCCGCTGACATCAACAAGATCCAGATTCACTGTGGGGAGGTGAGCACTGGGTCGTTGCTCCCTGGCGTAGCAGCACTGTTGTTTTATAGCTACACAAATTATATTTCTTCCCTCTGGGACATATTTTTATTTCAGACCCTGATTCATATTTCATTCAAGCTTCAAAACCATAAAACACGAATAGCTTTACAGTCTGTTCGCTCTGGGTCAGGGTGCCGGACTTGGAAACAGGTGGCGGGCGGTGGCAACAACAAAGTGGAGCTGTTGGGATGCCACGTCCATTATCTCGCCTCCATGTCCCCCAAAAATATTAAACCCACCTTGTGCTCCCCCAGCCCACACCCAGCCAATGGGAGGCCTCCTTCTTCGTTCATTCTGTCGCCGCACTTAAGAGAGCGCCCACACCAGTGTTGGACCACGAGATGATAGTTAAATACCATTTGGAAGAATACATGAAGACTCGCGAGATGTGTATATTGTTGCTGTTGGATGGAGTTTATAATACACAATGACAACCAGGGCTCAGTATCATTATAAGAATGCTGCAATGAAACCAGCTTAAACAGCTGGATGTAGCTCATCAACGAGCGTAGGATTCATTGTCTAATACAGCGCTGTCAAGCTAGCTAAGGGCCATATGTATCATTCAAAATTGCGATCGCAAACGCCGAAATCCGCAGAATTTTGACCATTTGCGATCGCAATTTAGCTAAGTCGGATGTATTAAGGTAAAACTGCCCGCAAAATAAGGAATCGCAAAATTTGCGATTCCTTATTTTGCGATTGCATCTAAGGAATCACAAATTTAGCGATTCCTTAAATGCAATGTAAGAGGCACAGAAAAAGTGCAATTTGGGCTTAAGGAATCGCAAATTACCACCTACTTTAAGTTGGTGGTAATTTGCGATTTCTCTGAAAAATTCACTTTTTTGTATTTTTCAAAGTGCCATGTGACGCACATACAGGCCCTTAGGGCATGTATGTGTGCCACATGTGCACACATGCACATTTCAGGGATGCAACAGGGTGTCCTTTTGACACTCTGGCACCCTTGAAATTGCATTCTCAATTTGCGATTCTCTAATTGAGAATCGCAAATTGAGAATGTCTTCCCATTCATTCCTATGGGCCTCTAGGCCCATAGGAATGGATGGGGAGGTATTCCTTAATTGCGAATCGCAATTTGCAATTCGCAATTAAGGAATATGTAGGATTCGCAAAATTATTTGCAAATCCTACATACATAGCGTTTTGCGATTCTCAAATAGCGATTCGCAAAAAAACGCCATTTGAGAATAGCAAAACCAAACTTTCATACATATGGCCCTTCGTGAGGTAGCCGTAAGCATGAATCTAGGTGATCTGGCGATCATCAGTGCGAATACTCAGAGCTGTCTTGGCCTTAAATTCTCACAGTTTAAATACAATAATTGGCAAAGCCAATAGGTTATACCCATGCGAGATCTATTGGCTTTGTCATTGTTTTTTTTTAATGTGTTGCACAGCACCGCGAGCCAAGCTGCTGTTCTACATGGCTTTAAGTAAAAAAAAGCACTATGATGCTGACCATGTCATAGCACTTTTTTTACTTTAAGCCATGTTGCACAGCAGTTTGAGCTGCTGTGCAAGATGTAAAAAAACACATTGTCAAAGCCAATAGATTTCGCTTAGGTGAAGCCTATTGTCTTTGCCAATGCTTGTTTAAAACCCTGCACAAAGAAATAGGCAACAAAGTGGCAGTAAATCTTTTCTGCTTAATTAGTTGCAAAGTCTGCATTTTAAAATATCTTATGGGGTTAAGGCACCTGCTGCGGGGATCTTTGCTCAGAAAATCTCAGGGAATAATAACAATGGTAAATTCACTCTGGAGGTTAACGTATTTGTTGGAGAGATCTGTGTTTTGTCTAGTCCCTGTTTTGAATCAAAGTAGCATAGAGGGTTAACCTGTCTCCTGCAAAGCACATTATGCAACATGCAGATTACTGATTTTTTGTTTAATGTAAATGGGTAAGTGGGTTACTGCTTTTAACAGGGAGAGCCTTTTGTTACTTGCAATTCATAAATTGTAATCCTTCTAATTTAGCACAGTAAGCTATGAAGGACATGTGGCTCCTACAGCTTGTAACCCTCACTGTCTTATGTAAGACATCATGTACATTGGTTGCACACATATGATTTATTGTCAATGTATAATGTGTAAGTGTGATGTCAAGCACTCTGACACCCTGCAATGAGATGAGTAGCATTACAGCGCCATAAAAGAAATAAAACAAAATAGTGGTGCTTAATTAGTTTTTTGTGTAAATACTAGGATAGACCAACGCATCTGACATTCTTACAGTGCATGCACATCTCCTACATACAGGGACTAAACAAAATCAATAGCATGCTTCTCTTAAGTACCTGGGAGGTGATAAGCTGTGTGCCTTTGTTTCCCCATTTGTATCCCACATTTAAATGTGAGGCTCCCGATAGCTCCCAGCCAGGATACTTCAAGAAAAGGAGGCCTGTGGCCCCTTAACTTCAGTCTTTGTTTTGGGCCAGCTAGACTCTGATAATCCGCCTCATCCCTTGCACGCTGATGCTTGAACAAAAGCAGACAACGTGCAGGAGCAGTTGAATGTGTCCCCATGTCTGAAAATTACACCAGGGCAAGTTTAGTATATGTCTGTGGGGCCCAACCTCTTGGCAGGGTAGACGGTGTCCACCCTGTGAAAAGAGTGGGTCTTTTTTAAATTTATTTATTTATTTTAGCATGAAAAAACATGGAGGCGTTCACATCAGCGCGCCTACAACCCTGCGGGCCGGCGTCTTTGTATTTGACAGTCACTGCATATCTCAGCGGTTCCCACATCCCGGGGGCCGGGCTACGCTGTCTTATACTTACAATAATTCGCTAGCACTGTACGTGAATGCCACCCATCATGTCAACTCGTATAGCTTGCTCCCTAAATGGGAGCGCAAAGTTTTCCTCCTGAAAATTCGCCAAACTTATTATCAACACCCTCCCGCCTCCCTCCCTCCACCCTCAAAAGATCCTGTCAGTTGCTCCCCTGGGCTGCCCCTCACACTCAATACCTGTCCTGATCTTGTCCTCCAGTAGGTCTGCTTAGCCGAACTGGCGTGCCCACAGACCAATGGTACCCTCCAGCCCTCCTACCGCAGTGTGGAGTGCGCGCACCCTTCTATACACAGATGGTGTGAACTCCGCCAACTATCGTCCAACACCCCTAGTCTGCCTCCGAGTCCGGAGCGAGCGTATCCTTTTGCCCCGCCTCAAGACCCGCACCAGCCACCCCATTTGTGAGATAGTCCGCATATAATCCCCAAAAATTCTTTGGCCTGCTCCTCGGAGGTAGCAGTTCGCTAAACGCCTCCGACTGCGTACTACAATATGGCGCATCTCGCTTCCATTGCGCTATTGTGGGCAGTGGTCTTCGCATCCAGCACAGAGCGACTCTGCGCTTGGCTATTAGCATGCCCATATCCACCAGCCTGCGCGCTGCCTTTGGGAGCCCCCTCGAGTATCCCAGCAGTGCGACCGCGGGATCCGGTACTAGTTCTAAACCAGCTATCTCTCCGATCTGCCGAAATACAGCTTCCCAGTATTTAACCACGCCGGGGCAGCGCCACGCCAAGTGAAGAACATCTACCACAGGGTTTGCACACCTTTCACACGCCGACCCCTCTCGTAAGCCATATCTATGCAGCCTGTCCGGCGTGTAATAGACTCTGTTTATGAATTTGAAGTGTATAAGTCTATGCTTGCCATGGAGCGATATGCGACGCGTACCCGCACAGCAATATGACCACGTGGCATCATCCATCTCTATGTCCAGATCTCGTTGCCAGGCCAAACGGGCCTTGGTATATTTCTGGGATCTCTGAGACATAGCTATGGAGTATAACTTGGATATCATTGTAGGAGAGTAGGGTCTGCTTTCTATGTTCACCCCCACTTTTTGCTTTTGCTTTACTGGTTTTCGACTTAGATGTGGCTGTGGGCCTGCTAACCAGACCCACAGCCCTGCTGTTCTCTCTCTAAATTGATACTATGTACTTTAGGTGCATAACCCATTTGGATAGGATCACCTTATTGGCCCCTGTACAGTGTACCTTAGGTACCCAGGGCATAGGTGTACCCTAGGCCTACCAGGGGCTGCAGCATGTATTATGCCACCCCTGGCCTGGCCTTCCATTATGACACAACTGGCTGATCACTCAGCTGGGGCAAGGTTGTGTAATCACTCCTTGCTTAGGTGTAGTATTCCTATACCTAACTTACATATAGACACATGTGTACCTATCAGCCACTCCTATGGCAGGTCTTAACAATCCTGGAGGCAGAGTGCTTGGTAACATGTGAGATGGTGCTCTAGCATGAGCTGAGCCTGTCTGCAGCTTTCGGAACCATGTCCTTATAGCTGTTCTATGATATAGCCTACCATATACTCTTAAAGTGCCTTATAATCTTAAAGGGTTATGGTAACTATGGTTTGGCTTTATCAAAACATGTCGTGTAAGGTGTCTAACACTTTGGAATAATACCCCCATCCCATTTCTGGGGATGAGGATATTATCCCTCCCTTCTAGAGGGAGAAGACATGTTGTAACCTACTTACCCGGTTAAAGTTAACCAGAGCCCCAGCATCACAAAATGGATGCTGCTGCCACAGACACGAGTCTGACCTCCTGCTGCTGGGAGTGATCCCGGCAAGGGAGGCTTGGACAATAGGTTTCCTGCCTTGGGAGGTGCGAGCACCACCCCAGACAGGCCTTAGTGTATTGGGGCAGGGAGGGATGAAAAGAATGAGACATGCCTGGGGCACACAAGGTGTCCCGTGCATAGTCCAGTTCAAACCGGTGCTGGGGCACTCCAGCCCCAGTCCTGGCACGAAACTGGACAAAGGGAAGGGGGTGTAACCAACCCCCTCCCAGGTCCCACCCATAAGGCGTGACCTAGCAGGTAACCCAGCCCCCCAGATTAGTATAAGAGTGGTAGCTGGGCCCCAGGAGATTAGATTATCCTGAACCTGCAACTTGAACAGAAACTCTGGACCTTCGACATTCGACGAAAGAAGAAGACTGAAGAATCTCCCTTGTGGCCAAGGAGTGGCTACCCTGTGCAAACAGGCACCATCAAGAGACTACCCTTTGCTTTGCTAAATTTCTACGAGGGACCGACTGCAGAGCCCGACCAGAGCCTTGACTTCCAGACTTCTCCGACCCTGATCCACATCCACAGCCGAGCTGAGATCCGTGGAGGCGACGAGAGACGTGGGACCGGCTACCTGGGAAAAGTGGCTAGTATCTTCCAGCGCAGCTTCTGAGGCACCCTCGAAGTTGTGCACTGGGGATTGAGAAGCCCCAACCCCAAGCACCATCTGCACCGAAGATCAGCCCCCCACACTCCACGAGTCCTGCGTGGGGCCCTTCTGCATTTTCCTGCTTGCCGCGTCTGTCCGGTTGCTTGCCCGTTGGCTAGTGGCCTTTGTGACGACGCATCCAGAAATCTTCACCGCTGGTTTGGCTCCTCCAGACTGGCTCCCGCTTCCTTGCAAAAGAGAAGCATCCCAGACCTTCCTGGTCTGCACCAGAAGCAAGTCCTCCGTTCTTCGTGGGTTCCGCTTGCCAAGGCTTGGTGAGTCCTAGTCCAACTTCGACGCCGCCGACAGCAAGAACCTTTGTGGGACAGCTCGCCTCCTGGTCCTGGTCATCCTCAACATTCCCTGGTCCTCGTGGCTGCAGCGACAAGCTTCACCTTCACCTACAATCTTCACGAAATCGCCTGGTTCCTTCCTGGTTCCACGTGGTCACTGGCTAGTGACCTTGACTCTGTCCCTTCTGCTTGCAGGTCTCCTCTCTTCTTGATCCCAGCCTTGGGATCCACCGGACACTCTTCACTGACTGCCTGTCAGCAACTTTCCTTCAGGCATCCATAGAAGTCCACGACGAAACCCGACGCAAGTTCACACCTATGCACCCGCAGCCTGTGGGCTAGGTAACTTGGGTGCTTCGGTGCTCACAAGGGTAGTGACTATCCTAGGGTCTAGTTTCCGAGTCTCGACTCTCTAGCTGCTTCAGAAGTGTCCTTAAACTGTTAATTGCTAACAACTACTATTTCTATCGACTTTTACGCATTACGCGTGAGTGTTTCCACTCTGCACCTGAATCCCGTGGGCCTCCCACTTCCTAACTGTTTTACAATAATTGAGGACAAGGTAGTGATGGAATTAGGTCGCACATCTTTTCCCTAGTTGCTAGAACAGTATTCCAAGGTGCCCATCCGGATAGAGAAGCATCCCACTACCTAGGATGCGAAAGTCCACTAGGCCCAGGATATGGTGCTAGTGGCTAGAATAAGCTTTTCAACAGGGTACTATCCCGGCACTCCAAGTACCAAAATCATGTATCACACAGTAAAGTGAAAGACAAACCATCTGACCTAGAATAATTAGCAGTTGCAACTTTCCCCACAGTTGTTCCGGAAATAAACAGTACCGTACCAATGAAGTTCAGTCATAATATGTACATAGTTTAATCAACAAATGATATCACATACACGTTTAAAATTAGCATGTAGTAGCAAAATCCAATTGTTTTAACAGAAAAGCATACATAGTACAAGAGATGTCAAATATCAGAGTACACAGACAAGTGAAAAGATAACTGAATCAATTCAATATTGTGCCAAGATTCTTCAAATAGCACATATGGGTACAGACATTTGTAACATACATCAATGTAGAGATTTCAGAACAGCCGACACGTGTTTCGTTACTAATGTAACTTCTTCAAGGCTGTTAGGGTAAAAATCAAAAAAACCATTTACACACATACCCTTCTTATAATATTTCCAGTTCAAAGTATCGGAATTAGTCTCGACATTAGAACCAATTTGACCAAAAGTGGTGAAATATCCAAACAGGCATAGGTACAGTCATATTCACAAAGGACCCCAATACTAGGGTCTAGCCAGAAAGCAGGAGAAATAGATCCAAAACACCTTGTCACCCGTCGTGGTAAGTGAGATGAGCCAAAAGGTCAATCTGTAGTAGAAAAAGTGTAAGAATACCATTGAAACCCAAAGTAAAATTTAGCAAGATTGTTTATAGCCCGTTTAGCCAGAAAAAAGAGAGTCTTATAGTTTTACCTTCTATCTAGTTTTGTCGACTAGTATGAGTAGTATCACGCCATATTATTACCAGGTCTTATGCCACTTCTGGGCAAGGTATACATCGAAATGAGCAAGATGAGTAAGGAGAGTCTATCCGTATTCTGAAATAAAGGTATGAAAGAACATCATGTAAGGTTAAAGGCTTAATTAGAGACTAAACATCAATTGGTTTCCTAGCGCTAGGCCTTCACCAACTGGATTCTGGCATCTATGTACCTTGTATCTGTAGTCCTGAGTGGGGGGTTTTTTTTAGTAGCGTAGTTCAGAGATCCCGCGTCTGAAACTCCGAACCCTAGTTCTCGTTTTCAGTGTAGTTATGAGGCACCCCAAGTACGTGCCTGTGCAAAGAAGACGTGAGGAGAAACAAAGAAAGAAAAGAGTACAAAGTGGGTCCTCGGCTATTTTATGTCCATGCAATGGAAGTTTCATATCTTTAAAGAGACTAACCACTATTCGCAGTAAGGTGAGGCCGGCAGTAGTAAGCAGTGCCCCTCCCACACAGTCGAGTATGTAGACAAATTGAAGACGAAGGACGTTCGCCACGACCAGTGAATGAGATTACCCTATAGTATAACATAGACAATCGTGAACATACAATAACAAAGAGTAAAAAAATAAATGTGAAAAAAAGGGTTAAAGGCACTCCAATAGCACATAGGGCCCTCACAGGCGAAAGTAATAGTAACGAGTATTCTTACCCCCACAGAGGTTCTGTTCCGTATACTGTCAATTCAGTATGATAGTTGAGCGAGGTCACGCTATAGTACCACACAACCTTGTGTCGGTAATGCCCGGTATATGTAGAAAAGGTGCTTTAACATTCCTTAGAAAAGTATAAACAATCTATAAGGCAAAGAAACCCATTATCACCCGATCCTGAGAGCATGGCATAGTAACACACTTCCGGACCAAAAAACAGTTGTAAACACACGTAACGCCCAAATCTGCATGTAGGGGCCACTCTAGGTAAATATTACGCGACGCCGAAATGCGTAGACAACAGTTAAAGTTAACCTCAAAAATGTTAGCAAAAATAATGATACTTGGTCCCTGGTAGAGGGACCCTGTTACAAAGTGTTCCCCACGAAAGCACTATGGTAAGTGTCAGTCTTCAAAACAACACTAAGTATCCAGTGTGTGATGAAGCAAGTTTGCAGTGAACACACCTCCCATACTGAGAATAATACGCGTATACACAATGTGTGCAGACTGTCATATAAGCACTTACTAGTGTAATTCTTAATTAGTCAAAAAAAACGGAACCATGTTGTCGAGCGTCTTCTCACGGAAGCACTATGGTAGGTGCCTGTATAAAGAACAAATTTCGCCGTTACGTATATAATGACAAGAGTTAACAAAGGAAGAAAAATCTCCCATTCTAACGCTTAATAGCGTCTTCAAAGTAAACGCGAGCTCTCGCTGAATTACTTACTAGTTAAATTCTTCGAACCTTGGACCCATAGTACGGCCAGTATTCGCGGAGGCAGACTGTGACGGTCCCGTCTCTTCTATTTAAAATCCAAGCTGGAAAGAGTAAACAGACTTCACATCCTAAAGGGACTTCCTGTTCCCAAGTCCGACGCAAGCAGGACTACACTTCCTGCTAATTTTTCGGCCATCTTGGAAAGATAATTCTATCACACATAAGAATTGTAATTAGACCGAACATTGTACCGTGTATCACGAGTCATTCTCATGGGAGGTGACCAGGGATCAAATAACCACCCCTGAGTAGGTCAACAGATTTTGGAGAGTATCTCGTCCATGTAAATACTTATAATCTGTGTCTTCCTGTAGCTTCTCACAACGTCTTATTGGGCCATCCGAAAAACCTTAATCAATATCACACCCTGTCTTGTCCAAGCCCTACGAACTAAATAGGCAAAGGGAAAAGAAAAGAAGAACAGTCATAGATAGATAAGTGTATAAGCAAAAAGGAGACCGTAAGTCTTAATATGTAGAATATGCAACCAAGTCATTCCAACTAACAACCTGAATATTATGACGGCTTGCAGAATCCAATATCTTCAGACCCCAGACATTTAGTCTCTTAGAAACACTTGTAACTCTCTATCAAAGTCAATTCCCTGTTCTACGGCCCGTAACCTGATAATCCATTGCGCCTCAAGTTTTCTGAGATTGAGTGTGCGATCACCCCCTCTAGGGTGGTTGTAAGCTTGGGTAATCCCATGAAACTTCATATTATGCAGTGATTCATCAGAGTGCAAGGTATTAAAATGCACTGCCAGAGGGTAGCTCTGGTCATTTTTCCGAATAGCCCTCATATGTTCCTGAATCCTTTCCTTAAGCGCACGAATAGTGCTGCCAATGTAGATTTGATTACAGGTGCATACTATGCAGTAAACCACAAACTTAGAATCACAGTTCATGAAGTCTTTAATGTAGTGAGTCGTACATGTATTGTATTTGAATTCCTTTATACCATTCAGTGCCAAGGGACACATGTTACAATGGGTGCACCTATAGAATCCCTTTGGTTTTACGGGTAGCCATGATAGAGTCTTAGGCATGGGTGGAAGGTAGCTATTGCATAGTATGTCCCTCATAGTTTTGTTCCTTCTGTGTATAATTCTAGGTTTACCAGTGAGATATTTCTCCACTGATTTGTCACACAACAGAAGGTGCCAGTGCTTTGACACTATTTTGTTTATTGCCCTACTCTCCACATGATAATCCGTTATGAAGCCTATTTCTTTGGTCTTGGTGTGTTTCTTGTTCGTCATGCTCCCACTCTTTTTGAGGAGTGAGTTTCTAGGTGTAGAAAGTGCTCGATTCCTTGCGATTTCCAGGACCTTTGGCGTATAGCCCCTACGCATGAAACGTTCCTGTAGGAGTTGTAACTCATGCATAAAAACCTCATCCTCACTACAGTTTCTACGGAGGCGGAACATTTCGCCTAGAGGGATGGCATTAATTTGTGTCATGGGGTGAGCACTGTCCGCATGCAGCACAGAGTTACACGCCGTTTTCTTTCTGTATAATGTAGACATGATTTTGTTGCCTTTAACATAGAGGGTAATGTCTAAGAAGGCAGCCTGCGTGGTGCTAAAGTTAGAGGTGAATTTGAGGTTGTACGAATTATCATTCAAAAATTCTGTTAGAGAAATGAATTGGGATTGGCTTCCTGTCCATATTAGAAAAATATCATCAATGTACCTCCCCCAATACATGATGTGTGCAGTTAGTTCTGGCGGGCCGTTCATCCACAGGTGTTGTTTCTCGAACATGCCCATGTAAATGTTTGCTATGGATGGCGAGAATTTACACCCCATGGCTACTCCCATGGCTTGTTGGTACCACTCCCCTCTGTACATGAAGACATTATTTTCCAGGACCAGTTTGGTCATTTCTAAAAGCATCAATGTATGACCATATAGTGTAGCATCCCTCTGGAATAATGTATCTTTTAGAGCCCGTAGGCCTGCTTCCCATGGGATGCTGGTATACAGAGCACACACATCTAATGTGGCAAACGACATGTCAGGTAACCACTCAATACCCTCCAGTTTGTTTAACAAGTCCCCCGTGTCCCTCAGATAAGATGGAAGGTTGAGTACAAACGGTTGCAAGAAATGATCAATGTACTCCGAAATTCGTTCGGTGGGGGAACCCAGACCAGAAACTATCGGTCTGCCCCGGGGAAACGTGGCTGGTTTGTGTACCTTAGGTAATACGTAAAAGCAAGGTGCTTTCGGTGTAGGATTGAGAAGGTATCTAGCTTCTCCATCACTAATTAGACCCTGTCCTTGCCATGTTGTCAGTTTAGACTCAATCAGAAGATTTATGTTTCTCAAGGGATTTCCTGATAGCTTAATGTAGGCCTGATGATCTGATAGTTGCCTATTTACTTCTTTATCATAGTCACTCTCTTGCATTAGGACAATGTTGCCTCCCTTGTCTGCCTATTTTATTATTAGATGTGTGTTGGCTGAGAGTTTTTTCAGAGAGTGGTATTCTGATTTCGACATATTGTATCTGTAATGTTTGTTTTTTTGTCTTAACTTATCCTCAAGAGCATGCAGATCTTTTGTCACAGCTCTGTAAAATGCGTCAATCATATTGTCTGCTGGTAGTCGTGGTACAAACTGTGAGGCAGTCCTCAGCCCACTGTCCCAATTAGTATTCATTTCTATCCCCAGATCTCTCAAAACATTAGACATAGAGATAGAGTCATCATTTAGTGAAGACAAAACATGTACATTAACAATATCCTCAATAGTCTTGTGGCACGATGTCAACACCAAACAAAGCCACCATGCAATTAACGGCATCCGAAATGCCTGCTATAGCGGGAGGAATGCATCATGCTAATTCCCAAAATAATATAACGCCACAGGAAACCGCCCTGGGATCAAATAGCTATCAAAGGTACTCCAACACCAGCTTCAGCAGGGACGATAATATTCATCAGCTTAACCAAGATCAAGACACAAAGGAGACCAAAAATTTAAATTCACAGTTGAAACAAGGAGAAACAGCTAATAACCATAGTTCCTTTTCGGAGACATCTAAATCTTTATTGAACACACTACAGACAACAATAACAGCGTTCAACATGCAAAACGATAAGATGGACATTCAAATAGATCTGATGAACATTATAGCAACACAAATAGCAGGGATCAATACTAAACTGGAGAGTATGAACAATCTTATTTCCAGAGCCCAGGCAAAATATTCCGTTCAGTGCGCATGCAGTCCAATAATAGACAAACTAAGCTTGTTGCCAACACTCCTAGATCAGATAATTCAACTTAATAAATCCACCTTGGGTGAGAAGGGCATAACTAAAGAAAAGGAATTGACAAAGGTAAAAGCAGATAACGATAAAGCTCTTTCAAGCCCAAAGCACCACAATGACATAAAAGCAGACAAACAGACAGACAATCAGGACAGATCTAGCTTCAAAGATCCAAAATTATCACGCAAACAAAAAAAACGCGACAGGAAAGCACGGAACAAATTGTCTCTGCCTCTAGAGCAGCATACAACAAAGATCTATCCAATGTTTCGCTTACCAGAGATTGGTTTTACAACAACAGCCTCGGTTAGTTCATCAGATGACCTCACCGATAGTGTTATTTGCTTAGAACTGGGAGCAATTGAAAAACAAGCAGAAGGAATGGGTGATAATAAACAAGGCCCAAATAAAGAGGTGACCCGAGCTTGCTTAGACCCGGCAGAAACTGAAAAACAAGCAGAAGGAACGGGAGGGAAAAAAAAAAAAAAACAAGGCCCTAACAAAGAGGAGTCTCGAGCTGGAGTTCTTACTGGAACCCAACAAACAACAAAGAAGAAAAGCTCAAAGAAAAAAAAAAAAAGGGAAAGGAATGGATACAATCATTGAAGATGCGAGAAGTCACGGCGAACAACGTGCTACGATTAGTAACTTGTTAGCTCAAAATTGCCCTGAAGAAAAATGCAGTAGAAACAAAGCTGCAATTAATCAAGGTCAACATAAATCAGAATCGGTTGATGACATCAATAGAGATTCTGTAGATGGTCAAAGAGAAACATGGAAACTCCCTGTCAACCAAGAAACTCCAAACATGGGGAACGAAAAACATGGTGAAAACCAAGAAACTCCAAAGATGGGGAACGAAAAACACGGTGACAGCACGAAAGTTATCCTGAAAACGGTCATTCCAAAGTTCCAAATGCTTAGACCAGGGGGAACCAACGGATTGGTGGTAAACCAAAAGAGACCACAACTAATACAAGAAGCCGACTCAATTTTAAGGAGTAGGGCACAGGAAGCAGAAACCTCCTCGAGTGCCGGATGTTGGGTGGACGACCCTCAGGTTGAGCAACCGGCGATGGATCTCGAGCCCCACCGGGCCAATATAAAAGTCGAAATCACAGGTGACTTAAAACAAATTACATTTGGAAATAAGGAAGAACACCCAACGACCCTGGCAGGCCATTGTAATGCACCAACAGAACGGCAATTGTTGCTAATCCCTGAATATGATTCAAAAGGACCGCACGATATATTAAATAGAGGGAACATCTTGCAGTTAACATCAAACATTCAGGCATTAAAATACTTAACATCAGTGAATCTACTGACAGTAGAATTCATAGGAATGGAACACCAAAAGAGTAAGGAACAAACACTGACCACCTGGCTGACTGAAGAAGACGCGCAGCACATCATGGATTCTAAGGTTCAATTTGAAGCATGGGGAATTAAATTGCTAAAACCAGCGACCCCCCGCTATCCCGGCCCTCTAAACAACGCTCTTAACCGTAGTAAAGAAAAAGTTCAAAGGCGAAATGATAACACACCTAACATTCAAACATTACTCAAAGGGGCAATTGGTGGCAACCTCCCTACAACACAGAAAGAGGAGCAACAAAATGACAGGCTAAATAGAATGCACAGGAATAAGGACAACTGGGGATGGTTGCCTGGAGTGCTAACTTCGAAAGCATGTCCCTGACCAACAGAAAATAAATTATTAACTCAAGACTCAAGCAACATACAGGTGCTCTCGTGGAACATCGCGGGGGCAAAAAAATGGTTGGAGAACGGAGAACCCCCAAGAAAATGGGAAAATTATGATATAATAGCCTTGCAGGAAACCTGGGCTCTAGAAGCACTCCCACTGGCAAATTACATCTACTATACAGTTCCAGCAACCAAAACCAAAACCTTTGGTCGTCCTAAAGGGGGCTTGGCAGTCTATATCTCTTCGGAGTTAAAGATTGTGAGTGAACAACTGGATTCAGAAGGACCAAATATTCAATTAATCAAATTGTCATTAGGGCCTGCTAACAGATTACAAATCGTCCTTTTGATAAATACATATACACATCCTTCGGTCAGGAAAAAATTGGCCCACAATAAACAACTAATCGATATCATCACGAACATCCGGAGCACCTTTCCCATGTGGGACTTGATACTCACAGGGGACTTTAATTCAAACCTAATTCATACCCCGGATGAGGACGAATCTATCTCAGCAGACAATATATATTGGTCCGTCCCACATCAATTCCAGCTAATAAGGCCAAAAGTGGACCGCATAGGTCAAGGGTTGGTTAACGCCCTAGAGTTTCTTGGGCTCAGAGTTCTGAATGGTAGAACAGCAGATGACTTCCCCCCTAAGTTTACATTCCACGGGGGGAAGACAAGGTCAAGACTGGACTATACAGCAATTTCAGCTTCGCTGATACCATCCCTATCTCACTTCTCGATAGAGTTTACAACCAGGAGTGACCATTCATACCAGTTGATACACTTTAGGTCAAAAATTACCAAACATCGAGTAAATACAACTATTGATGGCAACATACACACAGTGGATTTAAAACGTCTAAAATGGTCAAACGACACAATTGAAACATTACAGCTAAAAATAAAAAACTTGTTAATTATTAGCAAAATTGGAGCCCAGGATAAAATACAAGCATGGGAAAATTTCACAGCTGAGTTAAAATCATTAATGGCTTCAGGACAAAAACAGCCCATCGGCCAGGAAAAAACAACAACGTTAGGTCTGCGAATCATGAAACGCAAACTCAAAAAATGCATAAGGACGCTAAAAAGAACAACTCCTGACACAGCAGCATGGGACAGTGTGAGACAGCTCAGGAAATGTTACAAAAAAGACATTTGGGAAGAAAAAAGAAAGAGCAATGACAAATTCTGGGCCGAACTCCTCTGTAGCTCAAAAAAATCCAATTCAAAACAGTTTTGGACAATTATAAATAACCTGAATCGACCAGTTACAGTGTTATCCTCAAACATACAAGAATTTGAGTGGGTGGAATTTCTATCCGGGAGATTTTGGGAAGCTCCCTTGTTAGAACTATCAGTGGGAAACACCGACGATCAAGGGGCAGTTCATGCGAAGCCCACTGGGTTATTGGAAAGCATCAGCCCAGTTGACGTCGCAAATTCAAAACAGAAGGAGCAACTGAACGTGGTCAGAAATCCACTGGAGGAAAATGTCTCTCTGATCCCAGCCATAAGTTACTCGTCCACTTCAATTGAAGGAGTTAGAAGAGTAATTAAGAAAGGCAGAAACGACGGCGCACCTGGCCCCAACGGAATCCCCCAAGCAATTTTTAAATATGATATTCCGTTTTGGGGCAAACACCTTCTCAACTTATACCAAGAAATAGAGAAACTAAACATCATACCGGTAAACTGGCAAGGTTCGATTTTGACACCTTTATTTAAAGGAGGAGACAGAGCAAACCCAGCGCACTACAGATTGATAGCCCTGCTGGATGTAGAGGCCAAATATTATGCCTCCCTGGTACTTGAAGAGCTTAAGGCATGGTCTGATGACCATAACCTAATTCCGGGAAACCAGACGGGCTTCAGACAAGGCCTTGGTACGATGACAAACATTTTAGGTCTCTCGCTAATTACAAACAAGTGTAAGCAGAAGAAACTGCATCTTTACCTCTGCTTCATAGACCTAAAAGCTGCCTTCAACAGCGTTGATCGCCATCTTCTGTGGAAAAAGCTGCGAGCCTGGGGTATCCCCGAGAGGCTTCTAAAAGGCATCTTGTTATTTTATTCAAACACCTGGCTAAGAATTAAGATAGGTGATGGGTCCAGACTCTCAAGGAAGCTGACAACCACCAGAGGCTTGAAACAAGGGTGTGTTCTGGCCCCTCACCTTTTTAATTTATTTTTATCTGACCTCTCTCCAAGGCTAGATTGCACTAATTCCCACCCACCAAAGCTTGGCGAACTGAGACTTTCGCATCTTTCCTACGCGGATGATGTGGTACTAATGAGCCAAACTAAGATCGGCCTGCAAAGATGCCTGAATGAAATGTCAATCTACATTTCAGAAAACAAACTTGAAATAAATACAACTAAGACAAAAACTATGGTGATTGGGAAAAAACAGTTAAGAAAACAGACAATCTGGCTCAACGGAGTCCAACTCGAGGAGGTAAAAAAATACAAATACTTAGGCTTTTATATCGACAACACAAGAAATCTTAGGGAGCACAAAAAATATATGTCTCAGAGAACAAGTGCACTAATATTTGCGTTCAGCCTATTAGCCAAAAAACTGAAGGGCCCTTCTTATAAACCCTTGCTCACCGTAATGAAGGCAAAAATCCTGCCAACTCTAACATATGCCAGTGCGGCGTTCCATGGCGAGGATGGAGAGCTCCTAAACCAACTAATAGCTTCCATTTACAAAAAAGTATTCCAGATTCCAAGGTCAGCTTCCCCAGCTCAGGTCCGGCTGGAATTCGGTCTCATAAATGAAGTCGTTGGCAGAAGGTATGAGACGGTGAAAACCTGGTACCGCTTTAAGCTAAATGCTGTAAAATCAAAAATCAACAAGGCCATCTGGACTGAACTTAATCAAGATAGTTCTTCTCCTTTTAATCAATACCTTTGTAAATCCCTTTCGGTCACATGTACGACGGAAATATGGAACAAAAACTTACCATACCAATCGTTCAAACAAGTCGTAAATAAAGCTTCAAAAACTCATTCATTGCTATGGGACAAAAATATTCTAAGATCAAGGTCGCATGCTTGGATGGTGATAAACCACTATAAGTCCCTCGCACCGGCTGCTTATTTATGTGAAACTTACTCAATTAACATAAAAAAACAACTTATGGCACTGCGTTTTGGAACATTACCATCTCAGGCTGAGCAGCCAGCTTGGCGGCACACAGGCCCTATATCGTGCCGGCTGTGCAATCACTATAAAGAAGACTTTATTCATATAATCTGCACATGTAAAAAATTGCGGGTTGAACGTGTAATCTTTCTAAAGACAAGTTTCAATGAAAGAAGAATTAGATCCTGTAGAGCCGCAATAATGGCATGCCTAAGCCCCTCAGACCCTCCATTGCATAGTAGACTGATCAAATTTCTTAAAGCCTTCAAAAAGCATTGCTAAAAAGGGTCAGAAGTGGGACAAATGATGTTTAATTTTCTGCTTGAATTTTTAAAAAACAAAACGATTTTATACTAAATTGCTGTTTTTAACTCTTCACTGTAATTTTGTGCTTTTGCTACCTGTTTTAGATTATTATGGTTTTAATTAACTAAATAATAAACATTACTTACTTACTTACTTGTGGCACGATGTGGTTACCGGATCAGGGCAAGAAGTAGGAGTCTGATTCTCCTCAAAGTATTTTTTAAGTTTTATTTTTCTCACAAATTTGTACAAGTCAACATGAATATTAACAAAGTCAGGTTTACTGGTTGGACAAAAGCTCAACCCTTTCATAAGAGCCGTTTCCTCACATTTAGATAACTCATGGTTTGACAGATTTACAATTTGCACATGATCTGGAGATTCTGCCACCGCAGTCTCCGTATTGAGCTGGTTGTGAATCGTCTGCATCAATTCTTTACATTGCGGGCCGAGGATCTGGTATTCGTTGCCCCTTCTCTCCCTGCGTTTCCACCTCCCGCCCCTTCTAGTTTTTTTGAGGTGTCTCGGTTGTATATATTCCGAGTCCCCTTCCGATACCGGTTCAGCTCCTCTAAAAAAGAAGAGCTTGTAGTGGGGTCCAAATGAGTACCCTGGGCAGCGGATTCTGGTTCGGTGGTATGGCTCGTTTCGCTGCAGATACTAGAAATATCTGACCCAGATGGTACATTGGGGGCACTGGCAGTCGCCATGTTTCTAGGACCTCTAGTCGGTCGTTCCTCGTCAAATTTTTTTGCAAAAGTAAATACTCTGCCATTTTTATAATCATTCTCGTCTCGTTTGAATTTTCTCATCTTTTTATCTTTAATGTATCTCTGGTGACCACTAAGTATATCTTTCAAGATCTGATAGTTTTTCTCAGTGGGCTCCGGTAGGTTGATATTTTTAATCTCCAGTTCTAGTGTTTCAATGTCCTTTAGTAGTTTATTACGCTTACGATCTGCATGTCGGATGAGGACATCCATCATTTTATAGGAGGATGAGGTAATAAGTTCCTCCCATTCCTTTAACAGGTCTGGGTCCAAGTCCTCAAAAGAAGGAAAAATAATGACTCGGAGACCTCTGGGAATTTGCCTTATATCAATGTACCGTTTCAAGGTGGTGGCATTCCACCACCTTGAAAGCTCCTGTTTTTTTAGTCTCTCTAGTTTGATGAATTTGGATCTAAGGCCCTCCTGCTCAGTGGAGGCCTTTTCTTCGGGATTCGTGAATGTTTTCCCGGAACACAGTTCTTGAAAGATTTTGTCTCTTTCATCATCAAAATTAGCCATGTCAGGTTATGGTGTCCCACGACACGGGGGGGAAGAAAATAACAAAAGGAAAAGGTAATTGTTGTGTGTAACGAACACAATGCAAAGAAGAGAGTGCAGACCTCCACAACAGCTTTACAATAATTGAGGACAAGGTAGTGATGGAATTAGGTCGCACATCTATTCCCTAGTTGCTAGAACAGTATTCCAAGGTGCCCATCCGGATAGAGAAGCATACCACTACCTAGGATGCGAAAGTCCACTAGGCCCAGGATATGGTGCTAGTGGCTAGAATAAGCTTTTCAACAGGGTACTATCCTCGACGCTCGACAACATGGTTCCGTTGTTTTTGACTAATTAAGAATTACACTAGTAAGTGCTTATATGACAGTCTGCACACATTGTGTATACGCGTATTATTCTCAGTATGGGAGGTGTGTTCACTGCAAACTTTTTGAGGTTAACTTTAACTGTTGTCTACGCATTTCGGCGTCGCGTAATATTTACCTAGAGTGGCCCCTACATGCAGATTTGGGCGTTACGTGTGTTTACAACTGTTTTTTGGTCCGGAAGTGTGTTACTATGCCATGCTCTCAGGATCGGGTGATAATGGGTTTCTTTGCCTTATAGATTGTTTATACTTTTCTAAGGAATGTTAAAGCACCTTTTCTACATATACCGGGCATTACCGACACAAGGTTGTGTGGTACTATAGCGTGACCTCGCTCAACTATCATACTGAATTGACAGTATACGGAACAGAACCTCTGTGGGGGTAAGAATACTCGTTACTATTACTTTCGCCTGTGAGGGCCCTATGTGCTATTGGAGTGCATTTAACCCTTTTTTTCAAATTTATTTTTTTACTCTTTGTTATTGTATGTTCACGATTGTCTATGTTATACTATAGGGTAATCTCATTCACTGGTCGTGGCGAACGTCCTTCGTCTTCAATTTGTCTACATACTCGACTGTGTGGGAGGGGCACTGCTTACTACTGCCGGCCTCACCTTACTGCGAATAGTGGTTAGTCTCTTTAAAGATATGAAACTTCCATTGCATGGACATAAAATAGCCGAGGACCCACTTTGTACTCTTTTCTTTCTTTGTTTCTCCTCACGTCTTCTTTGCACAGGCACGTACTTGGGGTGCCTCATAACTACACTGAAAACGAGAACTAGTGTTCGGAGTTTCAGACGCGGGATCTCTGAACTGCGCTACTAAAAAAACCCCCCCACTCAGGACTACAGATACAAGGTACATAGATGCCAGAATCCAGTTGGTGAAGGCCTAGCGCTAGGAAACCAATTGATGTTTAGTCTCTAATTAAGCCTTTAACCTTACATGATGTTCTTTCATACCTTTATTTCAGAATACGGATAGACTCTCCTTACTCATCTTGCTCATTTCGATGTATACCTTGCCCAGAAGTGGCATAAGACCTGGTAATAATATGGCGTGATACTACTCATACTAGTCGACAAAACTAGATAGAAGGTAAAACTATAAGACTCTCTTTTTTCTGGCTAAACGGGCTATAAACAATCTTGCTAAATTTTACTTTGGGTTTCAATGGTATTCTTACACTTTTTCTACTACAGATTGACCTTTTGGCTCATCTCACTTACCACGACGGGTGACAAGGTGTTTTGGATCTATTTCTCCTGCTTTCTGGCTAGACCCTAGTATTGGGGTCCTTTGTGAATATGACTGTACCTATGCCTGTTTGGATATTTCACCACTTTTGGTCAAATTGGTTCTAATGTCGAGACTAATTCCGATACTTTGAACTGGAAATATTATAAGAAGGGTATGTGTGTAAATGGTTTTTTGTTTTTTACCCTAACAGCCTTGAAGAAGTTACATTAGTAACGAAACACGTGTCGGCTGTTCTGAAATCTCTACATTGATGTATGTTACAAATGTCTGTACCCATATGTGCTATTTGAAGAATCTTGGCACAATATTGAATTGATTCAGTTATCTTTTCACTTGTCTGTGTACTCTGATATTTGACATCTCTTGTACTATGTATGCTTTTCTGTTAAAACAATTGGATTTTGCTACTACATGCTAATTTTAAACGTGTATGTGACATCATTTGTTGATTAAACTATGTACATATTATGACTGAACTTCATTGGTACGGTACTGTTTATTTCCGGAACAACTGTGGGGAAAGTTGCAACTGCTAATTATTCTAGGTCAGATGGTTTGTCTTTCACTTTACTGTGTGATACATGATTTTGGTACTTGGAGTGCCGGGATAGTACCCTGTTGAAAAGCCACTTCCTAACTGTTGCTAGTCTAGTGTAGCCCCAGCGATTCCCTAGGCCTATCCTATTTCCGTGACAGTGGTCCTTATACCACTTACTTAGTATATGGGTTGCGTGGCCCCTAGGGCCTAACTGTATTACTTACCTGTGTGACTTAATGTATGCTTAAATAAGACTGTGTTGTACTTACCTCTAATCTCATAAAGAGTGCTGAGGGTTTGACTAGAATAAATACACTTTATTTTATATATATATCTGTTGTGGTGTCCTTTCATTTGGTATTCAAGGGATTATATATGGTATCACAGCTGGCTTCACATGCCATTCAGAGTTTAGCCTAAGACTGCTCTTGTCCATGCTACCACTAGGATAGCTGGTCTATAAGGTTGACTTTACAACCAATCACCATAAGGGTATTTGGACTGATATAAGGTGTACACTAGAACTAGTGACATCATACATCAGGCCAACTTCTCACAATCATCTTGCGAGGGCTCTTGTGTTTAATAAGGTACGACAATTCAAGGACCTCAGGAGGCTCGGCCCTGTCGTCTCCTTGGTGCTGTCGCAGTGCGCCTCTAACCCTGTGAAATTGAAACCGCTGCAGCTGGGTGCTGTTCTCCAGTGTCGACTCCACGTCTTCCCACGTTTTGGCAATACCATCCTTAAACAAGTCTCCCACCAAGTGTATGCCTAATCCTCTGAGGGACTGCACCACCCCTCGCTCCACGCACGGAGCCAACCAGACTGCCCACTCCAGCGACATGGCTGGGGAATATAACAGCGCCCCCGCCGTCCGCTGCAGGATCCAATTCCATGCATGCCTAGTGGTGTTTAATGAATCCAAGTAGCCCGTCCTTCGGATTGCAGGCTCAGACATGATCGCTGGCAACGGGAGAGGTGCAGCAAACAGTCTCTTGAGTTTTAGATACGGAATCGTGTCGTCACCATGATCCAGTTATGCGCCTGTGCAGCTTGCGCTATCCTGTAATATAGTTCCATGTCGGGCGCCCCTAGGCCCCCCATGTGGTAGGGTCAAGACACTTCAGCTCACGCGAGCCTGCTTCCCGGCCCACGCCAGCCGCAATAGGGATCCGGTCAGCCTAGTGAAGAAGGTGCGCGGCAGCACCATTGGGATATTGGTAAACAGAAATAAGAAACGGGGAAGTACCACCATCTTAGCGATGGAGATGCGGCCCATAAGGGACAGGGGAAGAACGATCCATGTCTCCACATCTTCCTCTAGTTTATCAATGGCTCTCCCATAGTTCTCTGTAAAGACAACGTCAGAATCCCTATGCAGTTGTATCCCAAGGTATCTGATCGAGTCGTCCGACCACTGCAATGGATACTCCATTTCAAACGGGGTGGTGGACGGCGTCAGCGGGAATGCAATGGACTTGTTCCAATTCACTTTGAGCCTAGATAATGCCCCGAACTGTACTACCTCCCGCAGCACCGGCGCCAAGTTGCTCTCCGGCTCACTGACATATAACAAAGTGTCATCTGCGTATGTGGAAACCACAATGCGATATGATGGGAAGCACACGCCTCTAAGGCTATGGTATTCACGCAGGGCCCGCGCCAGTGGCTCCGCCACCAGGGCGTACAATATAGGGGACAGAGGGCAACCCTGACGAGTCCCCCTAGAAATCGGTATGGCGTCCGTGACCAAGTCACCCAGGCGGATCCTAGCAGTGGGGCCTCTGTTAAGCACGCCAATCATTTGTAGAAAGACCGGGCCCAGTCCCATTTTTGTCAGGACCTGTCTCATGTAGGGCCATTCCACTGAGTCGAAGGCCTTTTCCATGTCCAGGAAAACTGCTAGAGCCCTCGAGTCCCGTTTAACATGTTGCAATATGCCAAACACCGTCCTGAGGTTATACGTGTGGTTCCTGCCCGGCACAAACCCCGCCTGTTCCGGGGCAATAAGCTCCGGCGTGAGCAGTGCCAGGCGCGTGGCGAACACCTTTGCCAAAAGTTTATTATCAATATTCAACAAAGATAGCGGCCGATAAGAGCTACACTCCTCCGGGTCCTTGCCTGGTTTAGGGATCGCTACAAGGATCGCCTCCCGCATAGATGGAGGCATTTGGCCAGTCACACAGATATCATCGAACAACGTTGATATGTGTGGTAGTAGGAGATCTATGAAGGACCGATAGAAAGCGACCTTGAGTCCGTCCGCTCCAGGGGCGCTGTTTGCTTTCATGCCCGCCAGTGCTTCTAGGATTCGTCCCTCTCTATAGGAAGGGCCAGGAACTCCCTATGCTCATTAGAGAGGAAGGGTAGCTGAATATGGTCCAAATATTCTTGTATGCTTTCTTCCATATTACTCTGTTGGGAGGCATACAAGTTAGCGTAGTAAGCTTTGAAGCGCATGGCTATATTCGTCTCCTCTGTCAGCGTTTCCCCGCTATCAGACCTAATCTTAGTGATCGCTGCTTTGCATCTACGGGCCTTTAGCATATTGGCAAGGACAGAGCTAGGCCTCTCACCCTCCCCATACTTTCTAGCAGTGGCATACTTCCCTAGATGTTGCATTTCCGTATCTGCCTCCCTATGGTATTCTGCCAGCAAAGCCTTAAGCTCTTCCGCAATATCTTCCGCGGCGTCTGCCTGCTGCTTAGACTCTGTTTCCCCTATCCTGCGCTCCAATGTTGCTAACCTCTTCCGGATAGAGCGCAGCACCCCAGAATGTTTAGCGATCGCCACCCCTCTAATATAGACTTTAAATGCTTCCCATACCGTTTGGAAGCTGTCCACTGAGCCAAGGTTGGTATCAAAGAACGTCGTGATTGCCTCCGCCATTTCCTCCCTAAACAAGGGATCAAGGAGTGAGTATGGGGGAAACCGCCACAAAAACGGGGGTATAGCTGTCCTGGGCGCGGCTAGTGTAAGAACTATGGGGGAATGATCCGAAAGGGTACACGGAAGCACCCGACACCCGCGAACCTGAGGCACCAGCGATGAAGAGGCCAGCCAATAATCTATGCGGGTGTGCAAATTATGATAAGCGGAGTAGTGCGTAAAGCCCCCTTCAGTAGGATGAAGGACTCTCCAAACGTCTGAAAGGGCCATACATAACATCTCTCTCTGAATAGTCTTAGCTGCTGCTGACTGCGACCTGGTCGGACCTCCTGATCTGTCCAGACTCGGGTTCATAACCAGATTGAGATCCCCCCCCCAAAGCATGCATGTAATCCCCGTGTCCTTGACTCTGCTAGCTAGGTCTGCGTAAAACTCAGGGCTGTCAAAATTAGGCCCATACACATTAACCAATAGCATATCTAGCCCTTTACCCTGGTACCTTGAAAGGACGAACCTGCCACCCCCATCCGCATATAGTAGTTGTGTCTTACTGCTCAACCTAGGGCTGAACCAAGTCAGCACCCCTCTGGCATGCGTTGTGAAGCCAGCCGCGTGCGAGTTACCCACCAAACCTCTCGTATGTAGCATCGGACTGCGACTCGGGAGGTGCGTTTCCTGGAGGAAGGCTATGTCTATGCTATGTCTGTTAAGGTAATGTAACACCTTACGCAGCTTGCGATGGTCATTCAGACCTCTGACATTCCAGGTCACCACACTGATGGAATCGTGCAACCCACTCGCTATATCGGTACTAGCCATAACAGACCCATTCGTAACCGGTGTGTACAGTCTCAGCCTGTCTTACCCGTCTGCCGCGGAGAGAGAACCACATCTACGCACACTGACAGTTCAACCCCTCAATCCCATAAAGAAAAGACTACAACCCTACCCCCTCCCTCCACCCACAGCAGACCCCCCCCAACTCGGCCTTGCCGCGTTCCATCTAGGAACTAACCACCCCGCCCCCCCCCCCCCCGGCCCCAAACAGCGGGACCTCAACAAAAGGTAAACGGTGATGCGCACTCGCGGGCGGAGGTCGCTCAGTCCGTAGTATAGGACAACTTATCTCTGTCTATGTGAGCTCAGCCTGCTAGCGCCGTAACTCCATTGGTACCCCACCGCCCTAACCCAGTCTACTCGCTGTGCTCCTCCATATGGCACCCGCAGCGCGTGGCTGTGCGCCCGATGTGAACGGCCCCCTGACTCACCCCCGCCAGGTGAATTGGCCGCCAATGGCCAAGGTCGTCCGCCCGTGCTCGCTCCATTAGCCCCGCAACTTACTATGACTAGGCAGCAGCAGCGCTTAACACATGAGTGCGTCAGCCCAACAGTTGTCTCAACCGCGCTGTGCTCGTCGTGCCCTCCCCCCGTCTGCTGCCCCCGCCCCACACACTTACTATTCCTGCCTGTGCGCATAGTGACAAGGTATCATGCCTGCCAGTTCGCCATAATCAGTCCTGCAGCTCCAGCGGGCTCTCTGCCTCCTCTCTTTGCTGACTCTGCTCCGGGCTGCCTCGCTGCTCTCTATGCCAATCCTTCATTGCCTTGTTCAGTGCCTTGGGGTCCAGAACAATGTGCGATTTCCCCTGCCTGTTTACTCGTAGCTTGGCCGGGTACAGCATTGCATAATCAAGTCCCAGTTCGCGCAGCTGTTTTTTCGCAGGTGCAAACTGCGTCTCGCCTCTTGTACCTTGGCCGTGAAATCAGGATAGAGAGATATGGTCGACCCCTCAAATACTAGTGTCTTTTTCACTCTTGCCGTGCGAAGGGCCGCGTCTCTGTCGCGGTAGTTCAATAATTTCGCAATGATTGGCCGTGGCGGCGCTCCCGGCGGGGGCCTTGGTCCCAGCGACCTGTGCGCTCTTTCCACCACAAACATCCCAGAAACCACCTCTCGGCCCAGCAGCTCCGCCAGCATTTTCTCTACAAAGCACTCCATTCGCCCCGTTGAGGTCGTCTCCGATAGGCCCGTGATGCGCAAATTACAGCGACGGGAACGTGCCTCAAGGTCCTCCGTCTTGTCCTGCAACACCTGAAGGAGCCGGCCCAACTGCTTGTGGCCCACGTCGAGCGTGGACTGGGCGTCTTCGACTTCAGCAATGCGGCGCTCCGACTGATCCAATCTCTCCACGTGCTTATCTATTCGTTCCCCCATCTGGTCCATTCTATAGGAAAGTGCGTCGATCTTTGCTCCCAGTGAGCTGATTCCATTCTGCAAACCTTTCTCCATAGAGAGCAGCAATCCACGCAGGTCCTGTTCCTCCGCAGGGGGAGCCGAGGTCGCATGAGCGTCATCGGCTCCCAGGGCCTGAGTTTTAGAACGTTTTGAGTCAAAGGACAGCTTAGGTTGTGACTTGTCAGTTTTGCCCATCGTGGCAGCCGTCCCCCGGCGGCGCCGCTCCTCGCAGCTCGGGCTATGGCCAAAGGCACCCCCTCGTGCGTGCCGACACAGAGCGCTCAACTCCCAGCGCTGTCAAATGCAGAAGTCGGCCACGTTGAAGAGCATCTAGCGTGGGTGCTGCGCCGTCTGCGGTGCTACTCCTGTTGTGGGACTCCTCCGTAGCCTGGCCAAAGCGCCTCTTATCATTGCCTGCGGGACCGAGCCTACCCAGGCCGCTCAGCACACGTGGCGCCTAGCAGTTTCCAGCGGCAGAGTCCGTTGCCATAGTCTTTCGCCTCCTCTCCACGAATGCGCCCATTGCGCGCCACACAGTGGCGGCTCACACAGCTCTGTAAGCGGGCCCCACCAGCACACGCGCTCCAACTCCACTGCAAACCAGCCTCCACCTTCCGCAGCACTCGGGGGCGGCGGGACCTGCCAGGTCTCACCGTGATGGCTGTGGTGCTGCAGTTCGACCGGGTGTCTGGCGCTCAACACTTTGCCCCACAGAAGGTCCACTGTAGTCAGTCCCAGGCCGCTGCTCACCGCTCGAATTGCCCCCCACGCTACAGCTTCTCTGGGCTCATCCTCCACTCGCCGCCGGCCATACCATTCCCTGCTGCAGGCCAAGGCAGTGCACTTTCACTTTCAGCCTCTCTAGGCCTACGGAGGCCCGTCCTCAGGTGGGGAGGGGCTGCTGCCCACTTCGCCGCTCGCGCTGCTCCAGCAGTGACGAAGGGTCAGTCCACTTACTCTCTGCTCTTCACTCGCGATGCTGCAGTGCAACGAGGGGGTTCCTTAGCGGCACCGCGATAGGGCGATCACTTTTGTTTTGCTGGCCGCACGTAGAGTGACGCACGCCCGCTAGCGCGGGACGCGTCTGCCAGGGATCAGCGGCCCAGCGAGGCTCGTTTCTTCCGTCGTTGCTCCGCAGCAGCCACAGCGTCTACGGGGACCACGGGCACAGCATGTAGGAGCTCGTCCGTTCCGGCGCTCAAATCGCCTGTCGGGATGTATTAACCAGCAGTGAAGGGCAGGATTATTGCTGAATAGTGACACCGCCGGCCGGAGCTCAAGGCTCAGGCGGCCATTCTCGTTTTGTGCCAAGCTCCGCCCCCAAAGAGTGGGTCTTTCGCGTACCCCCGAGTTGTGCCCTGAATATGGGTGGTCTCTGGTGGGAGGAGTGGGAGCGAGATGTGCAAGGTGCCTCAGCGTTTGGGCGATCTAACCTGCTCATATGTGTCAGGCGGCAGTCAATAGGGGGCTTGTATGTGTGGCATTGGCGACATATTTTCTAGTGTGTGTTAGGATGAGCGTGCTTCATCCTTGGCCTCTACTGCCTTGAAGAACTCTTCCCCCTGCATCGGCTGTGTAACCCTAGCAGTACCGTGGGTGTTCATTGAAAGGGCATACAATTCAGCATACATTCTTCTCTTTAGGTCTCTGATCCAGTGCGCAATCAGGGAGGTCCTGAGGAGATTTCCAGGACATGGCGGTATGCCCTTTGGCAAGCACTAGGGCGAGATCCAGGAATCTGTGCATATTTTTGGTAGATTTTCTGCTTTTCCTCAACCCCAATAGGTAATGCATGGCGTCCGTGGCTTCCTGCCTGCCCACTATGTCAGTTAGGTTTGTCGCCACTGCCTCCCAGAACTCAGCTTTCTCTGGGCATGCTGATTAGGGAAAGCTGATGGGTGAATGAAAAATATAGAAGAAAGTCGACTGCGGGAGCCCCACCCATTAAGTCCTTATAAGGTCTGAGCAAACCGTCCATGAACAGTTCACCCCATGTGAGCAGCTCCTCTTCTGTCCCGGGGTAAATATTGTGAAGAGATCTGTATTCTCAATATTCAGGCAGTGCCTATAAGTAAAGTTCAGGGGCTTTTGATATGCATCCTTCCTGTTGACCACTCGCATAAGAGTGTTTCCTTCAATGGGGGTCCTCCCCTATGCGTTCCAAAGAACCACTCCAATATGTCTCCCGCTGAAGGTACGGGGAACCGATCACCCAGCTCCTGAATGTAGTCCCCTCCAATCAACATGTGGGCCACTGGAGTTGGACGGCTATATAGTAGTGCTCATAATTTGGGATCCCTAATTTGCCCTCAACCAATGGGGAGTAAATTTTAGAAATGACTACCCTACGTCTAGCTGCACCCCATTTCAAGGCAATCAATTGAGTCTGCAAGTCTTTAAAGAAGACCTGTCGAAGCACTACCAGATTCTCAGAGTGGAGGTATAGCAGTTCGGGGAGTATTAACATCTTGGAAATTGCAACACGTCCTACAATGGACAATGGCAATGCAAAAGTGGAGCAATGTTCCTGTTGCCGTTAGGGCTCTTCCCAGATTTCCACCACTCAGGTCACTCTCAGAATGATATATTGAATTGCAAAGTGAGGAGGGTATGCAGTTACATTGTGCGTGGAGGTTTGGTCAGTGTAGTCAGGGGATCCGCACTTTTCCAATTGATCTTGTGACCAGAAATCCTGCTGAAACCCTTCAGGAGAGTAATCATTTGTTGCAATTTCTACATCCTCTGAGAGGTAAATCAGAGCATCATCTGCATACAGGGCCACTATGTGCCATTGACCTGAAGGGCACATGCTAGAGGCTCCATGGCGAGCTCAAATAGAATAGGAGAAAGTGGGCAGCACTGTTGCGTGCCTCTCTCAATCAGCATGGATTCAGATGCCACATTACCTGTTTTAACTCTAACCATAGAGGGTGTATAAAGAAGCTTATTCCAGGACAAGAACCCTGTCCCCAAGCTACGTTTGCGGAGAACCGAAAGGATACATGAGCAGTCCAGGATATTGAAAGCTTTTTCAGTATTCAGGGAGGCCACCCACGGGGAGGTACCAGACATATTTATCCAGTCCATTGTCATAATGAGGCGTCAGAAGTATTCCTCACATCTGGGGTAATGTTGTAGTCTTTCTGAACCAGGAGGCCTGAAGGATCTTATCATTGCCTGCATTTCTAGATTTACTGCTCATTTTTGGGAGATTGAGAATCGCTCCTCTTCAATACTGACTCAGGAAGTCCATTATCACAGCACATTACAGCTGACTGGTGGGTCAAACACTTTGAAGTCATTTATGACAGACCTTGCTCTACTGTTGGTCCCACTGAGTCTCACCCAGTTTTACATCTATGAGTAGCTCTTCTCTTTCCTTTGACTTGCAAGAAGTAAGAGATGCTAATTTCACTCTCTCTAGCAACAAGGCCCCTGGCCCTAAAGGGGTTTTGATGGACTTATTTAAGTCTAATGTACCTCTATGGGCTCCGATACTAACCATTTATTTTAATTGGCCCTTAAACATAGTCAACCCAGCTCATGGTCTACACCAGTCATTGTCCCCTTATGTAAAAAGGGCTTGAGAGATGACCTCTGGTGTTATCGCCCAATCGTTTTGATGGACTCTGAGGACAAATGTATAGGGAGCATTCTTTTATCCAGACATGACCTGGGCTAAAGACCACAGTGTGCACCCTGAAGCTCAATTCCTTTTTAGGCCAGGTAGGGGCACAGCGGGCCAATGCCTAAACCTATACCTTCTAATTAATATGTACATTGTGGCCAGACCTGGAGCCATACATTTGGCCTTGATGGACTTAAATTCTGCTTTCAATGGGGTTTAAGAGAGAAAAGTTGTGGCCTGTAATGCTGGATTTGGGGATTGACAAGAATATTGCCTTCTTCTATTGTGGTTTGCAATTTAACTTGAGTGCCACCGTCAGGCATGGCTTGATGGGAGAATGCACAGTGCAATTTTCACTTGACAGGGAGAATAAACAAGGTTGTATTCCTGCCCCCTTTTTATTTACTCTCTATGTCAATAAGCTGGAGCAGGTCTTAGTAGCTGGGGGCCATGACCTGCCTTTGCTATGTGGCCAACCAGACCCAGCTCTCCTGTATGCAGATGATACTGCTGTATCAGTTTCTAGGATGGCCCAAGGTCTCCAAATTTTATCGGACACGTTTAGCAATTACATGAACACACTTGATCTAAGTATTCAATCCGTTATATCTCATACCATGATAATAGGTCACAGAAACAGAAAATGCAAAGTCAAAACCTTTCCCTACCTCTGCATTCTGTTAGACTACCCCATTACCTGTCACCACTGATTAGGGAAAGGAGGCATGTCCTTGTCAGAAGTATTACTGCAGTTTTTGACTTTACCGCTAGGTCAGGGTGGTTATGCATGAGATTTATAGAGCTAAATGTGTGCCCATAGTGTCTTAAAGCTGCAATACTTGGGGGTATGCCCACATTACCATCTTACAGCGCGTGGAAGACATATGTTTGAGAAGGATACCCACACCCGCCAGTAGCTCAACTACTTTTATCATCCATGAAGAGCTGGGGCAGAGCTTTTTGTGTGACACGATTAGATTGTGACCTGTCCATCTGGCTCAAATCTGAGTTGTAGCTCAATAGGAACTTTTAAAAGGATTGTCGAGGATTGGACCATGCTTTACATATACCCTGGATTACTCATGACAGAAAGAGTTAAAAAAAAATTAGGTCGACCTAACCTTTTTAGCAAACCTGAGAGCATTGTGAAAGCAGACCTCACCTGGGCAAAGGATGCCTTTGCTAGCCAGTCGCAGGCGGAGAGGGATTCCTCACCTTATCCAAGGCCTCAGTTAGGTCGTATATACTTGTGCAGACTACCTTGCTTGTAGAGACATATCTTCTTTATGACATGTCCCATTCTCATTGTTAATTATTAACTTGTTTTGGCTAGATATGCTTCACTCCTTATTGAGCATCCCTAAGGGATGGTTTTGTGATGCAGAATGTCGACCTTGCTATTGTGATTTAACATCTAAACAAGACACTATGCACTTTACTGTATTTTGTCCAATCTGCAAGCATTTCAGATTCCGATTCTTCAGGCCACTTTTAGTTGGAGGAAATTTTACTCAGTCCAGGCCTGCTTCACTGTTTTTGCAGTTACTCAGTGATCCTTTTGTTGTTCCATAGCCTGTTTTTAAACCGTGCTGTCAGATTAAGGAATTTTAAGATTAATGATTACTGATTAAATGTTTTACAGTATCTAGGTTTTACAGTGTTTCAATTTTAATTGCACTTGACTTTTATGGTTTTGATATTTCAAGCCAAATAAAGTATTTTGATGATGATGACTATAAGTCTTTAAAGAAGCCCCATCAAACACTACCAGAATCGCAGAGAAAAGGAATAGCAGTTGGCAGAGTATAAACATGTGGGGAATCACAACACGTCCCATGATGGACAATGGCGAATCGCATCAAAAGTGGAGCGATGCTGCTGTTGCCGTGAGGGCCCTCCCCAGATTCCCATCACTCAGGTCACTCTGACAGTGATATATTTGGACCACAAAACATTTGATGGTGTTGAATTGCCAAGTGAGGAGGGTATACAGTAAGGTTGCATTGAGGTTTGGTCAGTGGAGTCAGGGCATAGAGGCAGGACTTGTTCCAATTAATCTTGATGCCAGAGACCCTCCAGGAGGGTAATCATTTGAGTTAGAATTTCACCGTTCTTTTGGAGGTATATCAGAGCATCATCCTCATACAGGGACACTATGTGCCATCTGCTGTCCACCCGTATACCCCATTTTCGATCCTTGGCATGAGTGCACATACCGGAGGCCCCATGGTGAATGCAAATAGAATAGGAGAAAAGGGGCAGCCCTGTCACATGCCTCTCTCAGTCGGCATAGATTCCGTTACCACATTACCTGGTGTAACTCTAATGGCAGTGGCCATATAAAGAGCTTAATCCAGGACAAGAACCCTGTCCTCAGTCCCAACTTACTGATCACCGCTGAGGAGACATGACCAGTCCAGGGTGTCAAACGATTTTTCAATATCCAGGGAGGCAACCCACCAGGAGGTACCAGCTGTTTTCATCCAGTCCATTGTTATAAATGGGCATCAGAGGTGTTGCTTATTTCTAGTGTTATGTTGTAGTCTCTTCTCTCAAATGCATGGGGTAAGCATGTCAACTAGGTGGGATGGTTTGAGAGTGTCCATGAAGGAGGCTTGGTTTGAGTTGGGGGCATAACGTGTGACCAACATCAGCAGAATCCATCCAAGAAGCCTTCCAACACCCCACATCTACCCTCCAGATAACATAACATAACATGTGTATTTGTAAAGCACACATTCACCCGCAGGTATCTTGGCAGATGTTTATTGTTACCCAAGTCAATGGTACTCATTTTATCGTCCTCAGTTGGATGAAAGTCTGTGTTGACCCGCCAGGATTTGAACCTGTGACCATGAGGTCGAACACAGGCCCCTGCAGTTTAAGCATTAGTCCACTGAGCCATCCGACCTCAATAGAGGTGCATAATATTGTATAGATTACTCCAGAGGCAACCCATATCAACACACTCCTTGTGTACCTTGTGTATGTGGTTGCCACCTCCGTGCCCCCCCACCTTTTAGTAAGTTTAGATAACTCACCCAGTGTGAGGTGCATTTCTTGCTAGTCGGCTATGTGAATGTTAAGAATTTACAAGTGAACCATATTTCATTTAGTGTAGCTGGCCATGCCCCTGACATTCCACGTTAGAATATTATAGCTGGGTACAATAGTAACAGTTGCATCTACAATGGTGTTCAAAGTGTGAAAAGTCCTTCCCATAACCCCAGCACCAGCAGCCGTTCCATCCCCTCTCCCACTGGTGTCACACAAAACCACTGCGTACCTCGAGCATGTGGTTCCCACCTTCATTCCCCTCCACCTTTTAGTAAGTTTATATAACTCACGCTGTGTGAGGGCATTTTTTTGCAAGTTGACTACATGGATGTGGCTGCATTTTAAGTACGAGTTTACCGTATATCGTTTAGTGTAGCAATAGTACAATAGGTACAGCTGCATCTCCCATTCTGTTTAAAATGTGGAAAGTCCTAGCATAACCACAGCGACTGCAGCCATTGCACCCCTTCTTCTGCCACTGTCACATAAAACCATGGATAAGCACCAGCAATAATTAAACATAACAGTAAATGCAAAGCCAAAATATAACCCAATTCCCAAATCCAAATCCTAGGCCGATATGCCACCAGGTGTGCAGCCAATGGCACTGTACTGCATTAATCCGTGTGTCCCCCAAGCATAAGAGAAATAGTGAGGGAATACCTGGTCTTTGTCTGCCGCCGCTATAAAGCACGTCACACTCTCAGCATTGGATGATTCAAAATGCAGAGCACTTCACCTGGGCTCCAGTCAAGTAACAGGAGGAGCTCTCCCCTACCCTTCCCCTACATTGTAATCAAAAAAATGTTAAGCAGTGGATAACACTCCTTCAGCAGTCATTGTGATGAGGTCCAGGCTGATCTGAAGGAGGAGTCTGCTAAGGATATATCCAAATCTGCATTGTTCGCACAGACCCTTGGCAAGTCTTCCATGTCTCCAACATTTGGTGATACGGGGTGAGGTGGGGGGAATCAGATGTTGTCCCATCTCGGCCACCACCATTGCCTATTCTCTTGCAGCCTGCTCCCTGGGGGCCCCTTCTTGTGTCTCACATCGGTTCGGCACCCCTTACACACAGCCGACCAGCCGTATGAGTCCCCTTTCAAGTTCCCAGCTTTGGCGTCCCCCCTACTCTCCAGTCAGGCCCAGGCATCCTTTGGGATAGCAAAGTAAGAGGTTGAGTCCAGGTGCAGAATCTTGAGTTTGGCAGGGAACATTAGTGCATAACGCATGTCAAATACCCTAAGACACTGTTTAACATTATGGACGTATTCCTTCCATTTCTGAACATCCGACGTGTCGTCTAGGAAAATTGTGAACTTTTTTTTTTGTACTTGCCATGGGCCCTTTGCTCAGGCCACTTGGAGAATATGATCTCTGTCACGGTAACTAAACAGTCTACCAACAACCGGCCTCGGGAAAGTCGCAGGGGAGGCTTCCGCAGTACCCCATTGGCCCACTGCACCAAGAAGGAAGTTGGATGCTTACCTCCTATTACCATGTGCACCAACCAGTCCTCCAGAAAAAGTTCATACTGGGGCCCCCCACAGATTCTGGCACTCTAACTATGCAGGAGTTGTTCCACCATGAGCGCCCCATTACATCATCCACCCTCATTTTCAGAAGACGGATCTCATCCTGAAGAGTCTTTTTATTGCACTGTGCATCATAAATACAGGGTTTCAGGGCAGCCTGGAAGTACTCAACTTTGTCCACCCTGCCTATCAACTTTTTATTATTTGCCCTGTGAGAAATTGGGATGTTGGTTGACTGGGGTGTGGGCCCTGGTCAAGCAACAGCCACAGTCCCTTGCAGAGTGAACACCAAAAAGTCACAAAATTAACCTGTGCTTAACCATTGGAACCTTGGCACAACAATCAGTCAGGCTTAACTTAGAGGCAATGTGTAAAGTATTTATGCAG
Source organism: Triturus cristatus (assembly GCF_964204655.1). NCBI lineage: Eukaryota > Metazoa > Chordata > Amphibia > Caudata > Salamandridae > Triturus > Triturus cristatus. Next base: position 326,967,605 of record NC_140593.1, on the reverse strand, counting down.
CACACAAAGAGCAATTAATTAAAAACACAACACAAGAGCAATCCTACACTAATTTAGAAAAATAGAGTAAATTGTAATCAATTATTTTACACCAAAATGACAAAAATCCAATCAGTTGAACTGGAGTTATGAATTTTTAAAGTAGACACTAGCGCCTAAAAGTTCAAAGCGGCAACCGCAGACATCTCGTCTCTTTAGACTGGGTGAAAGTAAAAAAATGGCCAACCATCATGGATCATGTTTCGGATACAAGAAGTGGATTGGGCCTGGTCAGCACTTACATACGGACTTAGAAGAAATTTTGAGAGAAATGTTCTGAGAAGGTAAAGTTCAGTGTGGCAAGGCTGCAGGTGGTATCTGAGGAGGGACCGTCATTGTCAAGGAGTCTTGGGTCAGAGCCGGAGTGAAGATTTCTACGTTCAGACTTAGTCTCTTTTTTGGAAGTAGAAAATACCCAGCGGGATGAGGCAGAAGGATGCAGCTGAAGACAGTTCAAGGGGCGCGGGTACCCCTTTGGCGAAGGACCGCTGAACAGGATTTGCTGCTACAGAGAAGAACGTATTGTAAGAAGCCGTGCAGTTAATCTGTCTGGCAATGTACCTCAGGCAGATAGACGAACAGGTTTGTCTCTGTTTCCTCATGGTCTTTAGAGCAGTTTTTGGCCCAAAAATTCCTAATTCCTCATTTTGGGGTTTTGGCCATCAGGGCACATTTAGTACACAACCAAGGGTCACAGACTGGTGTGAGACCACTTGGGGGTTCAGGATTCTGAACAAGAGGTCATCAAACTAGCCCTTTGATTCACTCTGGTGCTCACCAACCAGGCCAATCCCTGGGATGATCTGTATTGGCCCCCAGAACTAGGTAAAACTCCCATTCCTGGTACTGTAGTAAAGAGCCTTGGCCTAAAGATTGATGCGGATCTTACCATGGCCCCTCAAGTTTCGGCTGTGGTGGGCTCCTGCACGGCCCTGATGCGGCAATTACGCAAGCTGACCACTATTCTTTCAGCCTCCACCTTACAAACCATCGTCTCAGCGACTGTCATTTCGAGGCTTGATTATGTCAACGCCTTGTATCTCGGCCTGCCACAGAAGCTGCTAAGGAAGCTGCAGGTTGTGCAGAACGACGCAGCCAGGTTGATCTTCTCCCTCCCGAGAAACTCACACGCAACCCCACTCCTCTGGAAGCTGCACTGGCTGCCTGTGAAGTTCAGGGTTCAGTTCAAATGTCTCTGTATAGCCCACAAGGCTCTCTTTGGCAAAGCCCCAGAGTACATTAAGCAGCTCCTGAGGAAGTATGTTCCCGGCAGAACCTTACGCTCTGGCTATGCCTCCAATCTGTTTCAACCCAGATTTAATCTAAAAACTAAAGGAGGCTGTGCCCTCTCAGTGATTATTCCACAACTCTGGAATGAGCTTCCGGCCAGTCTGAAGGAAGATTCACAGCTACTCTCCTTCACGAAAAAACTCAAAACGCACTTATTTAGAAAGGCAACACTCCCAGCCTAATTGGAGTTGGCAGAGGGTCTTGAGGTGACAGTATGTTTGTGGTTTTTCTCTTGAGCGCTTAGAGAAACTGGCGGTGATAAGCGCTTTATAAAAACCTTATAACATAACATAACATAACATAACTCTGGTAGTCCTGGGCTCAGGTGAAGATGCAGGGCTCAACGGCAGGACTGACTTCTGCGGGTTGTGGGCAGGCTCCATGTAGCAAAGCAGTCTTTCCAAGTACAGTAAAGCAGTCTTGCAGAGCACACAGCAGGTCACAGCAGCAGGGAGTCCTCTGAGAGTCAATACACAGATCCAGGAGTGAACTGAAGATTCAGTCTGACTGTCCTATTTTTATAGCTGGTGCCCTTCCCTCTGAAAGATGATAGAAGCTTCTAGAAAGTTTCTTTGAAATACATGGAATTTCCTGACTCGACTGCCCTGGCACTAAGCTGGCAGCACTGCCAATGTGGAGGTAATAGGTTCTTTGTGTGAAGGCAGAGCACAGGCTATTCAGGTGCAAGTGGAGCTATACTCAGTTCCGCCCCACTCCCATTCTGCCAGCAGATGGTTTATTGAGACACATCTAATCCCTCTGTTATGTGACTGTCTGGGAGGAATTCACAGATTCTAACTGTCAGTTACACCAAGTCATGAGGCCAAAGACAGGTTGCAGGCACAAAAGAGCAAAGGGCAGGAAAATGGCAACTTTGTAAATGTGGAATTTTCAAAATTGTAATGAAGCATCCGACTTTACCATTAAACAGGATTTTTCATTACAATTTCATACATATCAAACAAGAACTGTCTACCTGATCCTAATCAAAAGCTTGCACTTACTAAATGTAATAGGGCAATCCAATTTTATCCTATGGGACAGGTAGGCCCCACAGTAGTGAAAAATGAATGTAGAAGTTTTTTACTGCAAGGAGATGTAAAACTTATAAGTACATGCCCAACCTTTTAATTTCAATGCACCCTGCCCTATTGGCTACCTAAGGCCTACCTTAGGAGAGATATATATGCAATAAAAGGGGAGTTTAAAGCTTGGCCAAGTAGTTATATTGCCAAGTTGAATTGGCAGTTTAAAACTGCATTCAGACTGCTATGACAGACCTGGCACATGTTTTAAGGTGCAAGTTAAGTGGGTGGCACAAAAAGTGCTGCAGGCCCACTAGAAGCATTTAATTTACAGGCCCCGGTATATTGTATACCACTTTACAAGAGATTTATAAATAAATGAACTATGCTAATCAGATGTAAGCCAAATAAACCATGTTTAGTGGTGTGAGCACACACACTTTAGCACTGGTTAGCAATTAATATGTAATCAGTGTCCTAAGGCCAACAACAATGTATTTCAGCACAACAATGGAGATGAGTAGGCAAAATGATTGGGGGTAGACCACCCTAAAGTTGACAGGTATAACATGCCCATAGGGGACCCACCTTCACTGTGACGGCATCCAGCTTTGGCTCCAGTTCGGACTTAATGCCCATGATGGATGCAAGAATCTCAGTGAATCTCCCGGTATGTTTCTGGAGCATCTTCTCAACATCCAAGCGGGCCCCTGTATCCACTCGGCTGTGTTTGTGTCTTTAGGAACCATCCCATGTTGGAGGTGCTCTGCTGCCCTTAGACTTGCCCATCAATGTGTTCCCCATGGGCACCCAGGTCACCTCCTCTCACAGACATAGATCAAGGTATTTGGGTGGCAGGCCTGCCTGTGAGGGGCTCTCTGCTGTGGTATCCCCTTGAGCTGGGTGCACACCCTCCCCACAGACACCACTACTGTCACCATCTAAGTGGTGCTATGGGGTAAGATAACTATAGGGAGAGAAGGCTATCACATGATCTGTCGTCCAGGCATCCAGGGGAGCAGCTGACCCCCAGCTACCCCTCCACCTCGCAGGTCCCACTCAACAACACTCCATCCCGGTGGGTGAGAGTCTTTACAAGCTCAGCAGGACATGCCACTGATTGTCCTCCAGTCGTAGTGATTCCTTGCCAGTGGTAATTTTCCAGTCATGGCACTTCAGGAAAAGGCCACTCTTGTAGCTGCCCGAATGCTGATCCAGCAATGGGGAGCTCTGCTATGTGAGGGCGTGGTCTATGACTTCTGCTAGGCCACAGTCACAGTGCTAACTAGAGAGATGAAGCAATGGGGCGCACCAGGAACTTCCCAAGCCACCTGCAAGGGTCGGGTGCACCCATGTCTCCTGGGTAAAGTGTTAGAGTATAATTCACTGTTGATGTTGCAATGAGCCAGACTGTTCAACCAACCCTGAAGAGTGGGAGCTTTTTTGCGGCTCCATAGAATAGCAATTTCCCTCTTGGATAACAGCAGGCTGAGGGTTGAGAACCTGCGGACACTCTTAGGGAAGTTTACCACATATCCGAGAAGCGCCACTTTGGGTGTAGGGATGAGTGTCAGTTTAATCATACCTCCTAGTGTACCATTAACCCCCTCCCAAAATGACTGCAGTTTGGGGCAAGTCCACATGAGGTGTGCAAAATCGGCGTGAGGGACGTCACACTTGCGGTAGGTGTGGGGTCTGGACGGATCCAGTCTGTGGAACCTGGCGGGGGTGATGTACATTGTGCGTAAAAATTTAAAGTGCAACAATTTGTGCCTACTGTTCAGTGAAACTACCTTCATCAGAGCACAGCATTTGTCCCACTGATCGTCCGTGATGGGCGACCCAAGTCCTCCTCCCAGTGTTTTCGGATCTGGTCGTTATTGATCAGGATCAACCCGGAGCACATCTCGTTCATTTTAGAAATAAAGTGAGCCCCATTCTCGCTTTCAAGAACGAGTGAAAGCAGGGCTAATGAGTCAGGTTAAATGGGAAAACCAGGCACTGTGGCTCGAAGCGCCAACCTCATCCGGTTAAGTACAAAGCTGTCAATGAAGGTGGCGCCCTGGAAGCGGGCATCCTCCGTCACGGCAAAAATGTGGCCGTCGGGGTAGAGATCGCCCAATTGAGAGATCTCAAACTTGGCCAACGTGTGCTGCACCAGTTTTTCTCCAGTGATAGGAAGCCAGCGGGGATTGGGGATTGGGAGAGCCGACGCATAGAGTGTAGGAGCTCCGCAGATTCGTCGCAGTTTATCCCAAGCCCAGCTGGTGGTGGAAACGGTCTGGATATCATTAGGGCCTCTGGGCATGCCCTTAGACAGGACGGTGGATAACCGCTAAGGGAGGACAAAATCCGCCTCTGGGCGGAGAAAGGGGATCCTGGCGTCAGGGTGGTGCCATCCGAAGGCATAGCAGCATTGGGCCGCGAGATAATATAAATAAAATTCTGGCACCGCAAACCCTCCCCTCACGTACGCCAGAGTGAGCACCCGCCAGCGCACACAGGCCCGCTTACCCCCCCAAACCAACTTAATAAGGTGAGATCGCAATGAAGAGAAGAAACTGTTCGGGAGGGGAATGGAAATGTTGTTAAAAAGATATAAAAACTTGGGAAGAACAACCATTTTAATAATTGCCACTCTGCCAGCGATAGATAATGGCAACCGTAGCCATCGTTCTACCTGAGTTTTGAGGGGACTGATCGCCCGCCCATAATTGTGACGGAGAATCTGCGCTGCGTCGAGATGAATGTGTATGCCAAAGTATCTAACGGAGTCAGAGCACGATTCTAGGGGGAATTCACAATCCCATTGAGTCATGCTGCAAGTCAAGGGGAAAATCACTAACTTGCGCCAATTGATGCCCAAGCCAGAGTGCCGGCCGAAACGCAGAATGTCCCTAATGAGCGGTTCTAGGTTAACCTGGGGGTCCCTGACATAGAGAATGGTGAACATTGCATATATCTGACATTAGTAACAACATTAATACATTTAAAGTATTCCTCACCTGCTTTGAAAAAAATCCAAAATTCAATAGGCATTTTTCGTGATTGTTTTTAATTTAATAAAGGTCTTTTTTACTATCTGATGAGCTCCTCTTCCTTCATCTCTTGGTTATTACTTAAGCATCCACTCACCGAGACTCAGGTAATCTGACGATCCTTAATAGTATAGCAAAGACCACAACCCAAAACAATTGTTTAAAACATTATTTTATTATAGCAATAATATAAAACAAATTCCCTATATGTTTTAAGCATCCATTTCTCCTAAGGTCTTACTTAAGTATAATCTTCTTTAGCCACACTGTTCTCAATAAAAAATCCATTAAAAAAAATGCAAGATCCATGATGTTTCTCTAAGGAACTTATTCCAATTTCTGAAAATTCAGAAATGTTTTTTTAAAATTATTAATTAATATCCCTGCCCTGTCCTCTACTATATTTAAAAAAAACATTTTCAGGACAGTGGACTAGGTCGCTGAGTCCTGTAATGGCTGCCAGCAACATTTTTCTACTTGCCGCTCATGGCCAATCAGAGCACTCTCTCAATCAGAATGCTCTATTTTTAAAAATTGGGTATGTGGGACAAGAGTCCCTCAAACCCAACCGTCCAGATATACAAATATTTCTGTACCTTAATTTCTAAAAACAACTTAATGGATTTACTCCTAATCACTAAAAGCATGGTTTCTGTTTTCCTCTAACAAAAGCAGGTTGTTAAAGTTGGTGTTTAGAGAGATACCAAATGATTTTTACTACCCACCATTTCATATCCCTAGCAGTGTAGTTTTGATGTCAATAGTGGTTGACCAATGGGGCATGTTAGACTTTACATGTGATTTGGGATTGGTGTTAAAAAAAATGCTTACAGATCTCCTTTGTTGTTTTTCCAATGTACGGTAGGCCACAAGATCATAAAAAACAGCATATACCATTCTTTATGTGGCAATTAGAAAAAAAAGAATTTAGCAAGTAGTTTCCAGTGGTAACTTCTTTACAGGAATTCAATAAAGATCTTACATCATCCACACACAGATTTGCATCAAACGGAGGAAGAGTAAACATAATATTTAAATCCAGTGGTAATTTCAAAGAATTGATGCAATAAAAGATTTAATTCCAGAGATTTTCATTTGATGATTATAGAAGTGGCAAACTTGTAAATATATATATATTACCTGCTGGCGGGCGACAGTAGGAAGATATAGTTAGGGCCTAGTTTCCATAGGAAGAGCGTTTTTTCATTTGCCAATATCTTTGACGTCTTTGACGAATCTTTGCTAAATTTAATATGCCACTCAGTTCGGCAGGAGCCCACTCCAGGAGCCCTCTATGGCCCTGGGGACCGCCACACCCCAGAGCCAGCTCCAGTAATGTCCCGGGGTGTCCACCCCAGTGACATTGCAGTTTGCTATGGCTTGGCAGGAGCACTGTTCCCGCCAAGCTATAGCAAACTCTGCTCTGCTTCATGGAAGCGAGAGCATTAAAAATGCTCTCGCTTCCATGAAGTGGAGCAGATTTGCTTTTGGGCAGAGGGAGCCGCATGTTTGCAGCTCCCTCTACCCAAAAGCAATGCCGGCTCCCGCAGGAGGGGGGGAGCCGGCAGGGACCGCGGGGACCTTGGGGCTTCCCCGCGGTCCCCAACAACGTGGCCATGCCCCAGGGGATGGGGTTCCTGGGGCAATATCAGCCCTTGGTAGGGGGGCCAGTTTGGCCCCCTGCCCATTAAAAAAAAAGAAGTTAAGACCTGGCCCCGGGGATGGGGTCCCTGGGGCACAAAATATCCTTAGGAGGGAAGCCGCGCAGCCCCCTCCTATATTTAGAAAATAATAAAAACAGGGCAGGCCCCTGAGGATGGGGTTCCCAGGACTAAAACTGGCCCAGGGAAGGAGGTCCACTTGGCCCCCCTTCCTGTATTTAAAAATGTAGAAAAAAGTAAAAGGCCTTGCCCTGGGGGATGGGGTTCCTGGGGCCGAAATAAAAAATAAAAAAAAAGGAAAAAATATATATATGTGTGTATATATATATATATATATATATATATATATATATATATATATATATATATATATATATATATATATATATATATATATATATACAATAGTCAATCTATCCAATTTCAAGTTGACAAAACAAGAAGAAAACATTTTAGGGCTTGGCCTTTCGTATGCACCACAAACCAATTTTGACTACGCTTCAACAAGACTTGACCTATACAAAGGGGTGCGCAAATTAAAATTGAAAAAACATTTTTTAATAAATAAATCACATATAGCAGGAAATTCTAAATCTGATACATTTGAGACAAATATGGAAGAATCAACATTAACTCAATCAGATGTACCTTTACTACAGATTATGCAGGAGCTATATGTGGAAAATAATGCTGCACCAAATCAAAGTCAAAATCTGACAAGCCCAGACTTCATGATATCGAATGAAAACGATACTTTGAAACCAAGCCCTTTCAAACCCAAATCCTCATTCAATCCAATCATGATACGAGACTCGATCGATATTTTTCATGAGGCAGTAACCACACAAATTAAAGACTTACATAAAATGACACAGTCCAAGACTAAGAAATTCAACAGAGTCAACCAGCAATACAGGAAGCTAACATCAAAGTTACAGGGCAACAAGGATATCGTGATTCGCAACAGTGATAAGGGCGGCAATATAGTGATTTGGCCAATAAGCTTATACAATAAAGAAGCATATAACCAATTGAATGACCGAACTTGCTACATACGAACCAATATGGCCAACTTGAAAACTACATATAAAGAATTCTATGTGAAACTTGCCAGATGGAAAAATGCACAACTAATAAGTATGGATGAATACAAATACTTAAAAAATGACAATCCAATAACTCCTACTATGTATTTCATCCCGAAAATCCACAAAAACTTTACTGATCCCCCAGGAAGACCAATAATCAGTGCCAGGGATGATTTAGTTGAGCATGCAACGAAATACATAGATCACTACCTGCAAGGTTTTGTACAAAAACTGCCATCATACGTGAAAGACACCAGTGACTTTTTAAGGAAGATCTCAAAATTTGTAAGGCAGGATGACTTTTACTTGATGGCATTGGATGTCACTGCCTTATACACCAGTATTGAGCACACTGATGGTCTTACAGCAATTCAACATTATCTGTCGCAAAGATCAACGCAACACCAGGAACCAAATGTGATGTTGATTGAAAGGATCAGATACTGTTTGTGTAGTAACATCTTCATGTTTAACAGTCAACTGTACCAGCAGACCAGAGGTGTAGCCATGAGGGCCAGCTTCTCTCCGAGCTATGCCTGTCTACATATGGGCAGGTGGGAGGAGCTGGTCCTCATGAAGGAATATGGTGAATGCATCAATAATAATGTCAAGATATGGCTAAGATATATTGATGATTTATTTGTGGTGTGCCAGGGCACATTAGAACAAGCGAATACATTTGTTGAAAACATTAATGTCAAAAATATAAACTTACACTTTACAGCAACTGTTAGCCAGTCAAGTATTGAATTTTTGGATACCCAGATACATATCCATAACAATAAAATCGAAACCCGCCTATTTAGAAAAAAGACAGCGGGCAATTCTACGCTCCATGCGACCAGTTCGCACCCAAAACACCTCATCAACAGCATACCCTACGGGGAAATGCTGCGTCTTAGATGCATTTGCAGTAACAATGAAGACCTGATGGTAGCGCAAAGTGAAAGTAAAACACGATTTAAACAGTGTGGCTACCAATCTGAGGTGATTGACAAGGCCATTTCTAAATCTATTTTTGTTACAACAAACAAATGATGGACGGAATGCTGACATTGCAGACATTCTCCCCCAGTCAAGAGATCTGGGTTAAATCCATCGTTCTTTTGCCCACTACACCACCCCAGTTTAGACATGGCCATATGCAAATCAGTCTTGACCCTGTGCCTCATGGGAACAGTCCAGCCCGAACTGCCAAGCCATGTCTTCCCTGGACCAGAATCAAGCATCCTAGGACCGGTTTCTGGCTATCAGCCGTCATCAGCCAGGATAGCTTGACTCCAGTGGCGTAGTGAGCACGGGTCCCACGTTTGGGAATACCCATCCCACTTAGGGCGAAAAGCGTTACAACAAACAAATGATGGACGGAATGCTGACATTGCAGACATTCTCCCCCAGTCAAGAGATCTGGGTTAAATCCATCGTTCTTTTGCCCAGATCTCTTGACTGGGGGAGAATGTTTGCATTGTCAGCATTCCGTCCATCATTTGTTTGTTGTAACGCATTTCTAAATCTATGGCCTGCAGTAGGGAGGAGGCTTTACAGGATAAAAATCCAAAAGAAACTAGTCAAAGTGGCACCATTGACAGTAACAAAAGACCAGATATGAGCAACAATGAATTTCGTTTAATAATCAAGAACAGTAAACAACACAAAGCACTCAATAAAATCATCCAGCGGAATTGGCCTTTAGCATGCAGTGACCCGGTGATTGGACCCCTGCTACCGCAGAGGGTGTCCATCGCTTACAGTAAAGCTCCATCAATGAGGGACATATTAGTTAAAACATGCCCAGAGGTTATTGACAACAGCAGCTGGATTCAAACCAGCAAAGGTTTTTACAGATGCAAAACCTGCAAGGCGTGTATTCATGGTATAAATACCAACACATACAATACACCATTCAGCAATCAGGTCTATAAAATATCTAAGCTTTTGACATGTAAGACAGAATTTGCAGTCTATGTGCTGTCATGCCCTTGTGGCTTATGCTACATAGGCAGCACCAAATTACCTGTTCATAAACACATCCTCCAACATTTGAGAGCTATTACCAATCAGGATAACACCTATCCAGTGGCAAGACATTTCAGGGAATACCATGAATCTAACAATCATAACCTGAAATATTTTGTAATAGATGCGGTCCCCCCAAGCAGGAGAGGAGGAGACTGAGAAAGCAAATTAAGAAAGCTAGAAACTCGGTACATCCTACAATTAGATTCTAAACAGCCTGCGGGACTCAATGCTACGGAGGATTTGCACACATGTCTGATTTAATGCAAACTGATATTACCTGTTAGTTGTCAATACTAGACACCGTCTCTTGACAGTTTTTAAGCGGTGGTGAATGAATTTTTTATGACGGGAATGTTTTTTATCGGTGAACCCTGTTTTAGACACAATATTTAACATGAGTATTTATTGGGTTTTAGAATATTTTTTTAAAAGAAAAAAATCATTTTACTGTATTTAAATTTGGAAACTTATTTTGTGTGTTTATTTATATTATATATTTATTGGATATGCAGATAGTAATAGGTTACATTGCCTTTCATCTGTTTGAATGTATATATAAATACATTTAATATGCATCAGCATATACATGCTCCAATTCGCACGCAAGCAAATTTATCTAATTGGCGGGTAACCTGATATAGTATTATGGGACTCACCAAGCAGTAATGTGAAGGGTTCAACGGTCTGGAGCAGACGTGCATTAAGACTGTAAAACACCTCACAGCATAAACATATCAATATTAATAAGCAAACATGCATTTGGATCGTATCACGATTAAAAAATAATCAAAAAATAAGGGAATGATACTAGTATGACCAAGAAATATTGTAATGAACTAAGGATTCCACCATACAATCGGATCTAAAAAGCAATAACGTATTGCTTCAAATCAAAATTGCTAACATGACACCTTGGATTGATCCAGAAATAGAATATGGTCCATGGTATTTTACAGATATTTTACTTCTTCTAATAAAAGAAGGTCACAGTAATAAGGATAGCAGCATTCTCATGTATTAAAAGGAGAAACTGTGGTCAACGTCCCTTACGGGGGTAAATATTGGTTTATATATTTTTTACTGTGAATTAAACAATAATATGTGAAAGGCATGTATTTATAGCTAAAAAGCACAAAGACGCTGTATACACACAACAAATATGGATACCGAGCATTCATGTTTTAAAAATGTTGTCTATGACTATTGAAAGCTGATATGTCATACATATCACGTGGTATAATACGTACAAGCACTGTCACTTTAAATAAGGTACTTTCCTTACTTGCCACTGTCATGTGATCAAGGCTCAAGCGAGCCGAAACGCGTAATGGCGACGATAGAGGAATAAAGTAATTTGCACAGACATCTTGGGTCCGTGTCCGTCTTTCAGGAGGACTGCTGACAAGTGAACGGAAGGATACTTGTGATATATATATATATATATATATATTCACTGAAAAAACCATAGGTTTCATGCAAGTTATAGTTAGGAATTGGCATTTAAAAAACCTTTGAAATTCACTGAAAAAAACGAAGGATTCAGGGGCGTAATAGTTAGTTGGACATTTCCCTCGTACAAAACCCTAGAAATTCCCCTGTTATAGTTAGTTCAGCTAACTATAACTCGCGCCCCCGCAATGCACTGCTGATGACGTCACATATTACATCACTCGTGACATGGTCAGTGACATCACTGATGACATCACTGATGACATCACTGATGACGTCATCCAGTGACTGTGTGTTTCTGTAAAGTTTAAATATGTTTTATATATTTATAGTGAAAGGCCTGTGGAAGAATGAGTGGGTGTACAAGTGTGTGAATGGATGATTTTCTAGGTGCGTAACTGACTCTATAAGTGAGTCATTAAATGTATCTTACTGTAGACTAGTGACTAAACTGTGTGAATGTCTGTGTGTAGGTGAATAAGTGGCTGCATGGTTTTGTAAATAGCTATATGAGTGTCTATATGGGTTATTGATTGGTTGTCTGACTATCTGTATGGGTGCCTGAGTGTTTTGTTTGGGTAGGATGTGTGTGACTCTATGCATAGATGTGTGAGTGGGTGATTCTATGGGTGCATGGTTTTAAGGGTGCATCTGTGATCAACTGTATGGTTGAGTGACTGTATGTATGGGTGGTACATGTGTGACTAACTACGTATGTGAAAGGCAGTATATATGCGTGTAAGAGTATATAAGAGGGTATATGTGAGAGTGTGTGATTGTGTGAGTGGCTGTATGGATGAGTGTGTGCTTGTATCAATGATTGTATAAGAGCGTAAGAATGTGGTACTATTTTTATGAGTAAGTGAACTTGACTGTGTATAACTGCGTAGGTGAGTAAATGGGAGTGTGATTAATTATTTGCATGACTGACTAGGTGTGAGAGTACCTCTATGGATGATTGGTGGTGTGTGAGTGTCTATGTAGGTGTATAAATGCATATGATAGTCTTGTACGTTGTGACTGTAAGAATGAGTGACTGTACAGGTGAGTGAGTGGAGGTGTATGTAGACCTAAGAGTTAATGAGTGGGTATGTAGTTATTCGTATTGGAGTATCTATGGTTTTCAAAATGGCCGTCTGAAATTTTGAGTCGGTGTATCAAAGGTCATATTAGGGTGTGAGAAGATGCACTAATTTATCACATGGATGACGTCATCAGTGATGTCATTTGAGATGTCATCAGTGATGTCATCAGTGATGTCACTGACCATGTCATGAGTGATGTAATATGTGACATCATCAGCAGTGCATTGCGGGGGCGCGAGTTATAGTTAGCTGAACTAACTATAACAGGGGAATTTCTAGGGTTTTGTACGAGAGAAATGTCCAGCTAACTATAACCCCCTGAAACCTATGGTTTTTTCAATGAATTTCTAAGGTTTTTTAAATGCCAATTCCTAACTATAACGCCCCTGAAACATTTGTTTTTTTCAGTGAATTTCAAAGGTTTTTTAAATGGCAATTCCTAACTATAACGTGCATGAAACCTATGGTTTTTTCAGTGAATTTCAAAGGTTTTTTAAATGCTAATTCCAATCTATAACTTATCTCTGAAGATATCATGTTTAATGATTTTGATTGGATTTGTATATTTTTCAAATTAAGTGTGTCAATTTCATTAATTAAATTTTTTTTAAATACTTTTTTATCACCATTTTTTTTAAACTTATTTTTTCAATTAATTCTTTTAGAAATTTAAAAATATTATTTGAACTTAATGGGTTTTTCAAACATATTTTGTTATATTTTTCAAAATATTTTTTTAACTATATGTGCAAAACTTTATTTTATATATTTTTTTCAATGTTTTTGGATCCGCGCACCCTAAGCGCACCGTTCCCGATCCCTACACGATAGCATCCGCGCATGGTACGAGTTGGGTACGTGTTTAGTGCGCGATCGCAATGCGTCTGGTACGCGACTCCCAGCCTATACGCGACACGTTCGATGTACGTAAGGCAACATTTATGTGCTTCCGCGATGCGTCATCTATGTCTATGACGCGGTGGGTGCGCGGATCCCGCGAAATATTAAACATTTTAAAAAACATATATATATGTATTTCATGTGAATATTAATTGAAGATAAACTCTAAACTAGTCTTAAAACTAATATATTTTTACTTCTAATCCTATAATTTTTTTTAATTCAATTTCGCGGATGCGTGGTGGGTGCGTGCTGCGTAAGCGCAGGGTGCGCGGATCCCATGTGACCTGCAAAAAAAGAGATTTGATTGGTTCATTACACTTCCTCTTCTAACTATTGAAAGACCCCACCCATTTCAATCATACTTTGAGCTTCTTTGGAGGAACATCACACCTTAGAACTAGAAGAAACTTTTTGGGGAAGATTTCCACAGCTGCAATTTTTCTGAAGACAATGGCTTCTGCACAGCAGCCACCATCAGAATCAGACCATTCGTCCGAATTTGTTGTGGAACCTCCACGCCCAGAAAGATACACCTCTGTGGTGTGGAAGTTTTTTTCCTTCCCAGAAGGACAAAATAAAACTAATTCAACTAAAGTGACATGTAAAATATGTCAAAGAGTGCTTTCCAGAGGGGATCCATCCAAAAAATACTCTTGTGGGACGGCGAGTATGTTAAACCACCTGAAGACTCTGCATCCCGTGAACCTGGCCAAGCAGGAATGCAGAAGACTCCGACAGCAGCCTGAGCCAGCAGTGGCCAGCACTTCTGCAGCATCACCATCAAGCAGTCACCCGGACATACGTCCAGAATTTGGAAAACTAAAAATTAGTTGCATTAAATGCAACAAACTGCTATGTTACGGCGAGCAGTCAATTGAACTTATCTGCCGAGCGCAGCAAAACCACAAGTGCTAAACTTGTGTTTATTTTTTTTTGTTGCAGAAATTAACTGTTTTGGTCCTCCTGTTGTCTTTTTTTCCTTTTGAAAAAAACAAAAAAAATAACAAAATTGTTCCAAAAAGTACAAAAAAATTAAAAAACAAAAAAGAAGAAAAAAAAAAGTTCTTGTAAGAACTAACTTTCCTGGTTTAAAAAAAGAGCTACATTTCTTTGTTAGTGTGTGAAAGTTTAGATGAATGTATGTGTAGTACGTCATTGACTGAATGAATGCATTAGTAGCGTATGGTGAATGTTTAAGTGCAGAACTATGAGGAAGTGCTGCAGCATCACACAGTAACCTCTTTAACTGCAGTGTGTTGTAGTAATTCTGAAGCACAGGGATGCAACATATGTACATAAATATGGTGCAAATCTATGCTTCTCTCTGCACGGCTGCTTAAACTGCAGCCATGTGGTGACACAGGCACCCTTGCACCATAGTGCAAGGATATCTGTGTCATGTGCTGTTTGTTTTTCTACAGGAAGACACACCTTCCTGCACAAAAACAATGAGAAAATGCGTTTTTCTCCTTCAATGTATGCTGAACATTTCAGCATGCATTGAAGATATAAAAATGTGGAGAAATGAAAACAATTCTCCTTCTTGTGCTTTCCTACACCAATTTTAGAATGGTGCACCATTCACACACATATCGAGATTTATGATTTCTGATAAATCTAGACATGTGTCTTGTTCTATGAGTATTCAGTGCAATCATGCACAACAACACTTAGAGAACACCCTATCAACACAAAGTGGTCTGCATGATGAGGTTGTATTTACATGGAGTATAAAAAGTGCACAGAGTGCCTTTTCCTCTCTTTCTAAATATGAAACAGTATCTTACACAATAACTATGTTGCAAAAAGTGACATATTTCCGTTTTTAAAATTCCTTGTGAATGATAAAAGTAAGCACAGAGTTTTGTCTGCAAAGATGTTCAAAGAAGAATGATTGAAATGATTGCGGTCCTTCAACAGCTAAAAAGGTGAAATATTATGAACCCCTCAAATCTCTTTTTTTGCAGGTCACATGATATCTGATTATGGTCAGATTTCAAAACTCCATAAACAGAGTGTTTTTAGAAACGTGTTTCAACTTTGTAGCTTCTTGCAGGCCTCTTCATTCTGCATATTGAGACTTAGTTAAACTTACCTTCACAGTAATAGGAATAAAAAATGGTATACATTTTTTTCTGTTTTTCATTCAAATATAAATTCTTAAAAATTGCTTATTTTAAAATTTGGATCTGTGAAAGAAAAAAAAAATTATAACATGTAATAATACATTTTTTACAACACAACATAATTTCCACAAAGTAATTTGTTTGCCTTTTTCGCTGTTCTCATAATATATTGAATTTCACTAGAAATAGTGATTTCAATCGTACTCAAAACTTAACAGCGGGCAAAAAAAAAACCAATCAGAAAGATTGTTAAAAAAAACCAACATACTATTCTCAGTAAAATACCAGAAAATACAAATCATACATATATGAAATGCTTACAGATTACAAAATGTTATAACTTTAACTTATAAAAACTGTAAATGTTGCCACATTAAAATAATCACCGAATAAATGACCACCAAAAACTCCATAATTCAAAAATATACCTTTCCTTGAGGCCAAATAGTATTTTTGCACTTCTTCTTTATGTAAATTGTCCAATGCTAGTCCTATCAAATTATAATAATAAATTCCTCCGAGAGTGAATAATCTTCCTAAAACTTTGGCTTTAAAAATATTAGGTAGGAATTTGGTAATTCACTAGGCAAACGTTGTTTGAAAACCAACTGGGCATCATTCCAAAGTGTCCAGCCTTTGTCACATTTTAGATAGGCAGTGTAATGTCCAGATGTGGTGGAAGGACCATCATGAAAAATTATAGCAATTGCTACAAAAGTCCTTCCTGATATTGATAGTTGTGCTGCTACAAATTGCTTTATTAAAGTATCCAATTTTCTTCCGTCAGCTGTACAACGTTGCATCATTAAAATTATGTATTTTCCATATTTTGTTAAGAATAATGTGGGTAACATTTCTGATTTACATTGACTACACTCCATGTTTTGATTTGCACCTTTAACTAATTTATTGAAAGACACTGATTTACAGTCTGGTAATGTTAAATACAGAAATCTCTCAGTGTCTACATTGGTGCTATATGTATACATGCAATTTTCACAATCATGTTCCCATTTGTAAGAAAGGCCAAATATATTTTCTATTTCTACACCTTCATTTTCAAAAATGGTAAGCATATACATTAAAAATTCCTGAGCATCTTGTTGGATATTTTGTGTAAATTGTGTAGAACCAGAACACACATCCAAAAGATTACGAACATCTGAAACAGATTGTATTTTACATCTATCTGTTGTCAATTTTTCATAAACAGAATGGAACAGAGAACAAAATCTTTTTTCCCGATTCTGCATAATTTGTTCTTGCAAACCTTCCAGATAAAAAACAACATTGACCACTACATTAGCATAGCAGTTGAGACCAGAACTATTTTCAAACTGATAACCAACAATCTCGTCAACAGTGTCCAATTTCTTTTTACCTGCAATCACAACATTATCTTGTTCTTTTCTTTTCTTGATACCTTCAGAACAGATATTCTCTAACCTTCTTTTTTGACCAACCATATGCTTTTCAAATACAGGATATTGACCTAAATCTGGAGCATACACCCTTCTTAACCTATTATACTCTTTTACACAGTTTGCATCTGCAGTAACCTTTGTCTCATCAAAATAAATCAAAAACAAACCAGATAATGTTCTGACTCGCGAAAAAGCAACATATGCCATACCCTCTATAAATACAGTAGATCCAATGTTCACCAATGCACTGTCTACACTTAATCCTTGAGATTTATGACTAGTCACTGCATATGCCAGAGAAAATGGAAATTGTTTCCTACGGACATATAAATCTTTAACAAGCAAAAAACTAGCTGAACGACGACCAATTTCTTTAACTTCATCAATCTGATCAAATTTAATTTTTAAAAATTCAATTCCTTCTTTTTTCTGATAATTCACAAAATCCACCACTTTGCCCATTGCACCATTAACTAAACCTTTCTCTACATCCAAATTACGCCTTAAAATTACCCGACAGTTTACACACGCATACAGTGTCTTTTCCAAACCAGCAGTTTTAGATATTTTTTTTCTAAACAATCTAGTTTTGATCTCAACTTACCCGTCAAAATAATAGTGATTCCTTCATGTAGTATTTTATCGATGGCTTCCATTTTTACAATTTCTTCATTTTCCAATTGTAATAATTCTTCTTGAATATTGAACACTCACTCAGTGTTGGCATTAAGCAAATCACTACTTATTTTTTAGCAATTTCCACGTACACTTTGCAGGAACTGCTTTTTCATTTGGAAAGACATTGCAAAGTAATCGACTCTCCAAAGCTTCTTTCCCTTTTTTTTTTTTTAAAGAATTCCAATTCTTATATCTTGAAGAATACTTCCATATTCAGCATCATTTGCCTGTCACATATTTGTTGTCAGTTCTTTGTATTCAAAATTACTCCAAATGTTCACATTACCAACACTGCCAAGAGACTTTCTGGTATCTTCATGGGCAAGTGCTTTAAATACCGGTTGTCCTTTTACCGGTGTCAGTTGCAGTAGATCTCCAAAAACGATGACGTGTTTTCCTCCAAATAACACGTCATACTCTGTTTTAAGGCAAGCATCAAGTTTGAAACCATGCTCACCTCATCAATAATGAGAAGTTTCATTTTCTTCAGCACACTTGAAACTTCACAACAAGCTTCTCCAGATAGCTTGTGGTGTTCCAATTTGTTCTCATGCTCTACTGGCAGCATTCGTAAACGATGTAAAGTAATTCCTTTAATGTTATGTGCTGCCAACCCAGTTGGAGCAGTGACAACACAAGACAAATGCGACTCAGTTGTTTTTTGCACATAACTTGTAATTACTTTAATTAAGAAACTCTTTCCTGTTCCAGCTTGACCACTCACATACATTCGGATAGGTTGAAATGATGTACATGAGCACACTCTCGTTTCATGAAGTAATCCATGGTCAATCTGCTCTTTCACTTGCTGATATATTTGTTTCTGTTCAATATTTAGTTGCTCTTCCAAGTTTCCTAACTGTATTGCATCTTATTGTGCTTGATGCATTGCTGTTTCCACCTCATTCATTGCAATCGCTGCTTCATTTTCAACAATTGGTTGTGCTAGTGGATCTTGACTCAGTGCAGCAGAACTTTGACTGTCTTGAGAACTGTCTCTAGCAATCTCAGCTGCAATTGTAGGTTCTTGATAAATTTCATCATTCAACATTTTGACATAATTTGCGAAAGCACTGCATTGTATGCTATCTTTACAAGCATTAAATGAATCTTCATAGCTGGGAAAATCTCCAAGTAATTCCAGTTCAGAACGCCATGGTTTGAACATTTCCAAAAGGGCTAAATAGTAAAATTCCCTTTTGTCACCAGTGTCGCAACTCAGTTTTCTGTGATTATTTAAATTTCCTTTCCTTTGTTTCACCAGACATCCTTCAGAACCAATCACTCCATATTTTCCATCGTTGATGTTCTCTGTAATATTCCGTTTAAAAGTGTTGTTTTGCAGCACTTCATAGAGACACATGTTCTCAAGATGATGACTTCTCTTTGGAAAGTAAGTGTCCAACATATTGTTTTTCAAAATATCTGTACTTTCAGTGTAATTTTCTGCTAAGTATTCAATTTCTTAAACAGATTTCAGTACCCGATTTCGCATTCCTGCAAGACCTAGACTCACCCAAATGATTCTTCTACTTTTGGAATATAGACTTGCAGATGATAACCGATCTGAACATTCATATGCTCCAATTTCACGATGCGATAACATCTTCAAACTGAAACTGTATAATTTCTTACTTAGAGTCTTCTCGTGAGAAATCTCTTCCCACATTTCTTTCAATTCAGTCTTTTCTGATTTAGTTCTTATTTAGTAATGTAAGACGTTACATATCGAGCAACAGCAATGGAATTGTCCGCAACATACTGAATATCCATGTTAGCGTTCTACATGGATAAAATAACTGGATTGTAGTCATTTATGTATTTTGATTCTTCGCTTCTTCTTAAGTAGTAGGTGTTTTTCAGAGACTTTCTTGTGATGGTATGTCGTACAGCTGACATAAAACTGTTCACTCTTCCTTTGGATAATACAGGACGTGGAAATCCAAAACGACATTTGGTATAGAACTTATCCTTTGACTTGTACTTTCGTCGACAGTATTTTCCACACCTGTGGCTTTGAAATCGTAAGACTTGTTGTTTTAAGTTTTTCTCTTCTCTGCTATTTGGAAGAGCACATGTAGCATAATCTTCAATGAAAGACAAAACAGTTTAATCTGAATCTGTTCCAAATTTGGGGGCGTCCTTGACCCATAACAACATATGTATGTGAGTAGCACCTCTTGCTTGATACTCCTTTCTCCAAAAGAAATCCACAACTTCTCCAAGACCTTACTGACTTTACTGTCAATACCTGACTCATTTAATGAAAGCATAAGCCATAACTGTCTTCTAATGCTACTAAAACTTGAGAACATGACATGTTTTAAAACAGTTATCTGTCAGCAAATACACGATGTTACCAA
The DNA here is from genome assembly GCF_964204655.1 of Triturus cristatus. NCBI lineage: Eukaryota > Metazoa > Chordata > Amphibia > Caudata > Salamandridae > Triturus > Triturus cristatus. The sequence continues at coordinate 326,947,417 of NC_140593.1, read as the reverse complement.
ACGGTTCTCTCACAGTGGTTCCCAAATGCAGGTTGAAGAACCAGACCTTTTGGGCCTGGCGGCGCAGGGTACACCTTAATCTCCTGGGTTCTCCTGCTTCAGCTAACAGAGACACGGGGAAACTCTGTCGGCGTAAAAGATCAGATTTTATTAGCTGTAGCTAGTACAGTTGTCCTAGAAGTACACACGGTATGTTCTCAGGAGACTGCCACTTCACTCTGTGGCGTACAATCTTATATTGGTATAGAAGACATATACATTAACCAGAAAACACACCTCTAACCCACATCGAGAGCCAATAGGGGAAGTTTGAGATAGGACAGAGCCAATAGAAAAGGTTGGAAAACAAAGTGTCGAGTAACTCGAAGAAGCCTCTCCTTCAACTGTGTTTGGCACCCCTCCCCACAGGTTAAGGTATTAACGTGTCTGTAACTGACTTGCAGGTGGCGATATACGTTTGTATTTTTGGAGGACAGTTGTGAAACGAGAGAATACGAGCAGAAGACAGCGAAGGCCAGAAGATGAGATAAGGTCAGAAGAGAATAGTGTGAACCAACAGATAGTTAAGACAGGGATTAGAAAAACCAGACAGGGATTAGTGTACTCGGCCAGTCTCTGCTTTGTAAACAGAGGCACAAGGCTATTTTGACACAATATTGCAGGAAAAGCAGAAAAGATTTCGTTCGCCGTGCTGTCTGAGTGAGGGCAACACAAAATGGTGGCGGTTTACAAAATGGCGGGTCAATACGATCGAGATCGAAAATCGAATTTCCTCAACACAGACTCACAGTGTGATTCTAGACAAGCACCACTATCCCTAGGAGTTTACCAAAACTCATTCACTACAGTGGAAGTGGTAAGGGAACTGCACACAATCTACATATTTCACGACTGCACTTTAGTGTCAATGCCTGACTCATTTAATCAACGCATAAGCAATGACTGGCTTCTAATGCTACTAAAACTTGACAACATGACAGGTTTTACAATAGTTATCTGTCAGCAAATACACGATGTTACCAAATGCTTCTCTCACACTGGTTCCCAAATGCACACACACTCACAGTGTGATTCTACACAAACACCACTATCCCTAAGAGTTTACCAAAACTCATTCATTACAGTGGAAGTGGTAAGGGAACTGCACACAATCTACATATTTCACGACTACACTTTAGTGTCAATACCTGACTCATTTAATGAAAGCATAAGCCATAACTATCTTCTAATGCTACTAAAACTTGACAATATGACATGTTTTAAAACAGTTATCTGTCAGCAAATACACGATGTTACCAAACGCTTCTCTCACAGTGGTTCCCAAATGCACACAGACTCACAGTGTGATTCTAGACAAGCACCACTATCCCTAGGAGTTTACCAAAACTCATTCACATCAGTGGAAGTGCTAAGGGAACTGCACACAATGTACATATTTCACGACTGCACTTTAGTGTCAATGCCTGACTCATTTAATCAACGCATAAGCAAAGACTGGCTTCTAATGCTACTAAAACTTGACAACATGACAGGTTTAAAAACAGTTATCTGTCAGCAAATACACGATGTTACCAAACGCTTATCTCACAGTGGTTCCCAAATGCACACAGACTCACTGTGTGATTCTAGACAAGCACCACTATCCCTAGGAGTTTACCAAAACTCATTCACTACAGTGGAAGTGGTAAGGGAACTGCACACAATGTGCATATTTCAAAAGTGCACTTTTGTGTCAAAGCCTGACTCATTTAATCAACGCATAAGCAAAGACTGGCTTCTAATGCTACTAAAACTTGACAACATGACAGGTTTTAAAACAGTTATCTGTCAGCAAATACACAATGTTACCAAATGCTTCTCTCACACTGGTTCCCAAATGCACACAGACTCACAGTGTGATTCTAGACAAGCACCACTATCCCTAGGAGTTTACCAAAACTCATTCACTACAGTGGAGGTGGTAAGGGAACTACACACAATCTACATATTTCACGACTGCACTTTAGTGTCAATGCCTGACTCATTTAATCAACGCATAAGCAATGACTGGCTTCGAATGCTACTAAAACTTGACAACATGACAGGTTTTAAAATAGTTATCTGTCAGCAAATACACGATGTTACCAAATGCTTCTCTCACATTGATTCCCAAATGCACACAGACTCACAGTGTGATTCTAGACAACAACCACTATCCCTACAAGTTTACCAAACCTTATTTACTACTATGGAAGTGGTAAGGGAACTGCACACAATGTGCATATTTCAAAAGTGCACTTTTGTGTCAGAGCCTAACTCATTTAATCAACGCATAAGCAAAGACTGGCTTCTAATGCTACTAAAACTTGACAACATGACAGGTTTTAAAATAGTTATCCGTCAGCAAATACACAATGTTACCAAATGCTTCTCTCACACTGGTTCCCAAATGCACACACACTCACAGTGTGATTCTACACAAACACCACTATCCCTAAGAGTTTACCAAAACTCATTCATTACAGTGGAAGTGGTAAGGGAACTGCACACAATCTACATATTTCACGACTACACTCTAGTGTCAATACCTGACTCATTTAATGAAAGCATAAGCCATAACTATCTTCTAATGCTACTAAAACTTGACAATATGACATGTTTTAAAACAGTTATCTGTCAGCAAATACACGATGTTACCAAACGCTTCTCTCACAGTGGTTCCCAAATGCACACAGACTCACAGTGTGATTCTAGACAAGCACCACTATCCCTAGGAGTTTACCAAAACTCATTCACTACAGTGGAAGTGCTAAGGGAACTGCACACAATGTACATATTTCACGACTGCATTTTAGTGTCAATGCCTGACTCATTTAATCAACGCATAAGCAAAGACTGGCTTCTAATGCTACTAAAACTTGACAACATGACAGGTTTTAAAACAGTTATCTGTCAGCAAATACACGATGTTACCAAACGCTTATCTCACAGTGGTTCCCAAATGCACACAGACTCACAGTGTGATTCTAGACAAGCACCACTATCCCTAGGAGTTTACCAAAACTCATTCACTACAGTGGAAATGGTAAGGGAACTGCACACAATGTGCATATTTCAAAAGTGCACTTTTGTGTCAAAGCCTGACTCATTTAATCAACGCATAAGCAAAGACTGGCTTCTAATGCTACTAAAACTTGACAACATGACAGGTTTTAAAACAGTTATCTGTCAGCAAATACACAATGTTACCAAACGCTTCTCTCACACTGGTTCCCAAATGCACACAGACTCACAGTGTGATTCTAGACAAGCACCACTATCCCTAGGAGTTTACCAAAACTCATTCACTACAGTGGAGGTGGTAAGGGAACTACACACAATCTACATATTTCACGACTGCACTTTAGTGTCAATGCCTGACTCATTTAATCAACGCATAAGCAATGACTGGCTTCTAATGCTACTAAAACTTGACAACATGACAGGTTTTAAAATAGTTATCTGTCAGCAAATACACAATGTTACCAAATGCTTCTCTCACATTGATTCCCAAATGCACACAGACTCACAGTGTGATTCTAGACAACAACCACTATCCCTACGAGTTTACCAAACCTTATTTACTACTATGGAAGTGGTAAGGGAACTGCACACAATGTGCATATTTCAAAAGTGCACTTTTGTGTCAAAGCCTAACTCATTTAATCATAGCATAAGCAAAGACTGGCTTCTAATGCTACTAAAACTTGACAACATGACAGGTTTTAAAAGAGTTATCTGTCAGCAAATACAAGATGTTACTAAATGCTTCTCTCACAGTGGTTCCCAAATGCACACAGGCTCTCTGTGTGATTCTAGACAAACAACACTATCCCTTGCACTATACCAAAACACATTTCTTAATCTACAAGGAGTACTACATTTTACTGCAGAAACATAACTCATTTCACAAATTCATAAACAATGACTGGTTTCTAATTCTACCAAAATATAAAAACTGCATAGTTATCTGTCTACAAACACATGAAAAAAACAAATCCGTATCACAAAATGGTTTCTACATGCACACACACTGTCAATAAGATTGTAGAGAAAAAAAAAGTACTCCCTACACTTTAGGAGAAGAAATACATTAGTCTGATTAAAATAAAAATATTCTACATACATCCCCTCACAATTAAATAACTCACCTTTCAAGATGTTTTGTTGATTAAGAAGTATATCAGTCACACACCAGATATCAGTCACACACCAGATTTTCTTATACAGAATCTCTGCACTGTGCACCTGTCAGCAGAACCAAAGAATGGCAAAGTGTCCCTCTCATTTTCCACACATATACATGTAAACATCAAATCACATTCCTTCCCACATAAATTCAAAAGCAAACACACATTTCTATTGGTTAAACATTTCAACCCTTTCCAAATTACATAAACTTCAACCCTTCCCCCAATCTGCCTTCTGCCCGTTACCATAGAAACAGGTCATGGAACACTGTATTGAGCACACAGGTCACAAGTTCAGCACACACAATGTTGCTTATCAAAACAGCAAGTGTGCTTGACTTCTCAACATATGAGCTTATCATATATAATGTTCCTTACAATAAGTTTTTGTTAACCAATAAGAATCATGCGTTTAAAGAACAGAAATATGCACCCTACCTTTCATTGTAGAAGGTTGTCAAATAACCAATGATTTCTTGTCTTTTTTAAAAATTGCATCTTAGCCACCATTTTAGAATCATCTTACTTTCCAAACTGCCATTTTATTTACAGAGACCATCTGAGTGCATCCAGACCTCCTTACAAGATGCTTACAGTGTGGATCGTGGGACACAGCTACATTTTCTGGAGCCAAAGGTATGCAGAAAACAAAGGCATTCACAAAGACCTAGGTTTGCCAAATGTAGACATTAAATGGATTGGACAGAGAGGGTTAAAGTGGCACCAATTGATGCTATTGTTGAAATCCTTCATGCAAATCCAACACCCTGACCTCATAATAGTGCACTGTGGTGGCAATGACCTAGGCACTTTGACTGGGGTAGGTCTGGAAATGCTTATGAAGGACACCTTTGCAGAACTGATTTCACATTTCTCTAAAACTGCCTTTGTGTATTCTAACATATGCCAAAGGCAGAAATGGAACTGGTCCGATCATTTTTGTCCACAGATTGAGAAAGCTAGGAAACATGTGAATAAATCTGTTTCTGCTTTTCTCGGAGACTACAGAATGGGGTCCATTTACAATATCAATCTGCGCTTTCATATGCAAGAGATGTATAGGAGAGATGGAGTACACTTTACTGATGAAGGAAACAGAGTCTTCCTCAACAACTTTAGACTCTGTATAGGTACTTACTTATAAGTACAAAAAACTCAGAATGAACACAACGGCTCTTTTTAGAGCCACTCAAGAACAAAACAGTTAAGCTTAATTTTTATCTCCCAGCAATTTCATTTTTTTTCCCTTGGATCCGCGAACCCGTCGTGAGAGAATCCGTGCATCCAACGCGATAGGATGCTTGCACCGTGCGCACATTTCGCCATTTTTTGTTTTTTAAAAAGGGGGGCCCCAGGGGGTCCTTCTGGGACCCCCTAAGCACCTCTAGAGGGTCAGAGTATTTTCACTCTGCCCCCTTTATATGTTTTACTCACTTTTTCCCCTTGCTTCTTCAGCCTCGCTTCTAACGAGGCAGAAAATGGCCGCCAACAGTTCCTGGTTTCGAATGTAGAGAGACACTCGACAGCCAATTAGCATTCAGCGCGCAATCAGGAGGGTGCACGCTTGGTTCGGGGAGGGTGCGCTTACGGTGCGTGTACGGTCCGCGTATCCTCCGCGGCCATAGATATTTATGTACTTTTAACTCTAATTTTCTCAGGAACTACTGAACGGATTCACACCATATATGCAAAAGGCACGAGTCTGAACTGAGGACTACCTCTTTGCCAAATTTGGTGTCATTCCGTTCAGCGGTTCGGGCTGTAGCTGCGACAACAGATCCTATGGGAAATTGCATGGGGAAAATGCGTTTTGGGACCCCCCTTTTTTCTCGGCCCCCGCTTGACGAATCACCACGAAACTTTCAGGGTAGGAGCGGAGCGAAGCTGGCCAAAAGTTTGGAAATTTCGCGAGGGTTCATCAACCGGCGCCAGACTTATTGGGAATAGAATGTTGCGGATTTCCTATGGAAAATAGGTCCTAACTATAACTATCTACTGGCGACCGGCAGTAGATAATATATATATATATATATATATAAAGGCCTGGCCCCGGGGGTTGGTGACCCCGGGCCGATATTGGCCTCGGAAGGGGATTTACGCGGCCCCCTCCCATTTTATTTCAATAAGAAAATAAACAATGGGTCAGGCCCCGGGGGGTGGGGTCCCTGGGGCCCAAAAGGATACAGGAAAGGGGGGGCCACACAGCCAACTTCGTAGAATAAAATTTAAAAAAACGAAGCCGGCAACTCGCCGGAGGCCCCGCCCCCTTTGTCCACTACTCTGCAAATGCACCTCCTGGCGCGCTTTTGGTTGGGGGATGAAGTCCCCTTCACTGGTGAGGGTCCTTAGGGGTCAACTAGCCCACCTGTTACCTCCAGCAAATCCCACACAATGGTATTGCTGAGAGGTGATTGGTGGCCAGGCCCCTTTCTCTACCACTCTGCAAACGCATCTCTCGGCGCACTGCTTGTGGGTCGATGAGGTCCCCTTGCCTCCTGAAGGCCTCAAGACAAAAGTGGACTTCATCCCCCAAGCAGCAGTGCGCCAGGAGACGCATTTGCAGAGTAGTGAGAAAGGGTGCATGGCCACTGACCACCTCTCAGCAATCCAGCAGTGTGGCGCTTAATGGAGGTAACAGGTGGGCTAGTTGGCCCCCAGGGACCCTCAAGAGGCAATGGGACTTCATCCCCCAAATAGTAGTGTGCCAGGAGGCACGCTTGCAGGGTGGTGGAGAAAGGGGCGTGACCTGCGACCACCTCTCAGCAATCCCACTATGTGGGGCTTACTGGAAGTAACAGGTGGGCTAGTTGGTCCCTTAGGACCCTCAGCAGTGAAGGGGATTTCATCCCCCAACCAAGAGCGCGACAGGAGGTGCATTTGCAGAGTGGTGGAGAAAGAGGGCGTGGTCTGCTAGCAGAATTCAGTAATCCTGCTGTATGGGACTTACTGGAGGTAATAGGAGGGGTAGGTGGCCAACCACCCCTCCTGTTACCTCCAGTAGGTCTCACGCAGCAGGATTGGTGAGAAGTTGTCAGAGGCCATGCCCGCTTTCTCCACCACTCTGCAAGCACAGAGGGGGGTCAAAAAAAGTGTATTTCCCATGTTAATTCCCATAGTCATTTTAGACACAACTACAGCCTGAACCACTGAACACAATTACACCAAATTTTGCAGAAAGCAGGGACCACCACTTCTCTGGGGCTATGTTAAAAATCAGAGGGGGACCGTGCGGACACCCCTCCATTGCCCTTTAAGGGCCCCGGGGGCCACCACCTCCCAAGGGCCATGAAAACAATTTATTGAGGGAGCCCTCATCCCGGGCCATATGCGGCCCCGGGGACCACCACCTCCCCGTGGCAGGGCCTTTAAACAGAAAGGGGGGTGTGCCCCCCATCTGGAGTCACTAATGGCCCAGCGGACCACCACCCTAGGGCCGGCTCCCTAACTCCCGAGGTGCTAAACCTCAGGAGATAGCAATTTGCTTTCGCTTGGCAGTTGCTTTGACAGCTCCTGTCAAGCGAGAGCAAACTGTAAGTAAGCTCCCAGCAGGCAAGAGCAGGAAAACTGCTCTCACTCACTGGGCGTGGACTTTTCATCTGTTTTCCTTACCGCTGTCAAGCTGGCAGGAAAACAGTTGAACGGATTGCTTCAACATGCAGGGAGCAGCATTATTGGATGCTCCCTACTTGTGGGATAATGTTGGCTTCCGCTGGAGCCAGGGAGCCGGCAGGGACCACGGGGGCATTGAGGCTCCCTGCGTGGTCCCCAACGCAGCACACTGGGAGGCCTGTGTCGGCTCCAGAGCACCCAGCATAAAGAGGCCAGGCCCCAAGGGATTGGGTCCTTGGGGCCAAAATCGGCCTGAGGAGGGGACCGTGCTGCCCCCCTCAACCATTACGTTTTTGCTGATATATATTTAACAGGAAGTAATCCTCTTTTGTGGAGATTCACCTCTTTGCAGTCTCGTTGCCCTCTGTTGACACAAGGTCACTTTCGGGATCCCATGCTCTCTGAAGAAATGCTTTCCTTTTCCATCAGTAGAAACCAGGTAAATGGTGGTCCAAGCTCTAATCACTTCGAGGCTTGATTATGGAAATGCCCTCTACTTAGGACTCCCAGACTACTTGCTTAGCCGTTTACAAGTAGTCCAGAATGCGGCAGACAGATTAATTCTTAATCTTGCTCCAAGAACACACATGACCCCTCACTTGAGGGCACTGCATTGGCTGCCCATCAAAAAGAGGATACTTTTCAAGACATTGGTACTGGCACATAAAGCTCTCCATGGAAAATGAGCAGCTTATCTGAGGAGGAGGATATGTGTATGCCCCCTCTGAGAGCTACATTTCTCCCCCAGCTTCTTAGCCAGTATTCCAAAAATGTGTCGGGTAAGAATGGGTGGAAGATCGTTTTCTTTCCTTGGCTCTAAGACATGGAATAAACTCCTGAGAGCCATTTCAGAGCTTCAAGTATTAAAAAAAAACCTGGCTTTTCTAACAAAATGAGTAACACTGTCACTTTTTTTGGCAGATGGCAGGGTCTCCCTATATTCAGGGCCGAGACACTCTCTGGACTATGCACGTGCAATATAAATGCCAATTCATTCATTCACAAAGTCACTGGAGACATTTCTCATGATCCATTACGGAGCTGTAGTGTAGAACATGTGCTAGTTATTACCCCCCAACCAGGTAGCACTTTCTAATTAACTAGTAGAAAGTACTCCTGTTGGATGGACTTCTTCTGCAAAACTGTGAACTCTAGTTCAATAAAGGGTCAAGTGAGGTTTTGTACTAATACACCCACACTGACACTCACACACCCACTAACACACCCACTCAGCCCCTCTCACATATACCTACAAATTCACACAGTCACTCAGACAGCCACTCACACACCCATACAGCTGCTAACACACCTACTCACAGACCCACACAGCCACTCGCACACTCACTCACACACTCATAGAGCCACTTACACAGCCACTCACATACCCATAATACCACTCGCACACCCACTTACAAATTCATACAACCTCTCACACACCCACTCACAGACCCATACAGTCAATCACACACCCATTCACAAACGTTACAGGTTACAGATAGGAAATATACTTTAAAACCTTTGAAATTCACTAAAAAACACAAAGGTTACGGGATGTTATAGTTAGGAAATAACATAAAAAAATAGAAATTCACTGAAAAAACCCAAAGGTTGCAGGGACATTATAGTTAGGAAATACAATTAAATAAAAAAAGAAACTTTGGCAATCCACTGAAAAAATAAAGGTTGCAAGGACGTTATAGTTAGGCTTAGATTTCACTAGTACAAAACCAATAAAATTCAGCAGTTATAGTTGCCAGAGCTAACTATTACTTACTCCCCAATGCACTGCTCATGACCTCACAAATTACAGCACTCATGACATGGTCAGTGACATCACTGTGAAGTGTTAGCAGCCATCTTTGGACTCGGACTCAGCCGAGTCCCAAATAAAAACGTTAAAAAATAGAAGGGACAGGGTAGCAATACCCTGACCCCATAGGCCAAGTGATGGGGTCCCAGAGGGACCCCGCCTGGCAAAAAGAATTAAAAAAAAAATTCATGGCAACCATCATGACAGATTCACGAATTTGTGGTAAAAAAAACAAGCGGGATCTCCAGCGCTTGTTTTAAACAAGGGCCCCCTTGTGGGCCAGGACCCAGGGGGGTACTTATACTTTAAATAAGGTAAAGGGGCGCACAAGGTGTCCCCTCTCCTTAGCCAGTCTTGGCCCCGGGGACCGCCATTACCCCAGGGCAGGCCAATTAATAAAATAAGCTAAGGAGGGCCGCGAAGCCCTTCTCCTGAGGCTGTTATGAGCCCCAGGGACCACCACTTCTCTGGGGCTATATTAAAAATCAGAGGGGGGCCGTGCGGACACCCCTCCATTGCCCTTTAAGGGCCCCAGGGGCCACCACCTCCCAATGGCCATGAAAACAATTTATTGAGGGAGCCCTCATCCCGGGCCATATGCGGCCCCGGGGACCACCACCTCCACGGGGCAGGGCCTTTAAACAGAAAGGGGAGTGTGCCCCCCATCTGGAGTCACTAATGGCCCAGCGGACCACCACCCTAGGGCCGGCTCCCTAACTCCTGAGGTGCTAAACCTCAGAAGATAGCAATTTGCTTTCGCTTGGCAGCTGCTTTGACAGCTCCTGCCAAGCCAGAGCAAACTGTAAGTAAGCACCCAGCAGGCAAGAGCAGGAAAACTGCTCTCACTCACTGGGCGTGGACTTTTCATCTGTTTTCCTTACCGCTGTCAAGCTGGCAGGAAAACAGTTGAAAGAATTGCTTCAACATGCAGGGAGCAGCATTATTGGATGCTCCCTACTTGTGGGAGCAATGTTGGCTTCCGCTGGAGCCAGGGAGCCGGCAGGGACCACGGGGGCATTGAGGCTCCCTGCGTGGTCCCCAACGCAGCACACTGGGAGGCCTGTGTCGGCTCCAGAGCACCCAGCATAAAGAGGCCAGGCCCCAAGGGATGGGGTCCTTGGGGCCAAAATCGGCCTGAGGAGAGGACCGCGCTGCCCCCCTCGACCATTACCTTTTTGCTGATATATATAAAAATATATATTTAACAGGAAGTAATCCTCTTTTGTGGAGATTCACCTCTTTGCAGTCTCGTTGTCTGCTGTTGACACAAGGTCACTGGAGACATTACCTCCTGGCCCTTTTCACAGCTGTAGTGTAAAATATGCACTAGGCATTAACCCAACAATGTAGTACTTACTAATTAACCATTAGAAAGTACTCCAGTTGGGGAGACATTTTTAGCAAAACTGTGAACTCTTCATGGAAAAAATGAGGTTCATTTATGGCCCTGATGCATTTTCACAGAAATGAAACCTTACACTGGAAGCACTTACAAATATAAACACAGCAGTTGCTCCAGTTGAGGCTCCACTTCTGTAAAGCACAGATAATTCTAACTTCTTGGGCTTATCAATGGCAAAGCAAGTTTGTTTCCTCTGGTATTCCACTTTTATTGAAAAACAATCAGAAATCCTTATGGGGGGGGGAATGCATCATTGATCTATTGGAGCACAATCAAATCTGTAGTGACTGTGATGAGTGGTTCTTTCTTGTTATGAGAGCAGAGTCCATGATTCACCCTTTTGATTACCCTGAGTATGCAAATGCTGAAAATCATCTGCATAGGCCGCCCATTTGGCCCGTCCTGTTTTACTTAGTAGTATGTGAAGGTCTTCCCTCCTTTTCCCACATTGATGGATAGTATACCAAACTAGTTTCTGTATACGATGATTCATGTTATCACAGATTTGTGGATCAAGACGCTCGAGGAACAATTACATTGCCGAAATAACATGCTAGATCTCCCTGCCTTTCTTGGCTAAAATCTCTGTTCAAGTCTTGACTGCTTGATTTCTTTTTAATCTGTTTTAAATTGTGATATTATAACGCTGAGTACTTTATGCTAATGACTTGCACATAAAATGGTTTATGAATTGAATTTGAAGGGCTCCAGGGAGGTGGGAGCAACTAAAAACTTTGGAAACTTATCTTTTGGTATTGGCCATTTTTCCTCCTATGGGACATCAAGAAGTGCCATTTTTAGTAGTGTGCGCTCTAGTCCCTGGCTTCATGTACTTTAGCAGAGGTGCTGCCCAGACACAGTAAGGTCTCCTTGCCTTCCTTGGCTAAAATATCTGTTCGTATCTTGACTGCTTGATTGCTTTTTAATCTGTTTTAAATTGTGATATTATAACACTGAGCACTTTATGCTAATGACTTACACATAAAACGGTTTATGAATTGAATTTGAAGGGCTCCAGGGAGGTGGGAGCAACTAAACACTTTGGGTAACTTATCATTTGGTATCAGCCATTTTTACTCCTTCAGGACATCAAAAGGGGCCATTTTTAGTTGTGTGCGCTCTAGTCCCTGGCCTCGTGTACTTAAGGAGATGCACTGCACGAACGCAGTAAGGTTTCCTTGCCTTCCTTGGCTTAAATCTCTGTTCATGTCTTGACTGCTTGATTGTATTTTTAAATTGAGATATTATAATGCTGAGCACTTTCTACTAATGACTGGCACATAAAACGGTTCATGAATTGAATTTGAAGGGCTCCAGGGAGGTAGGAGCAGCAAAAAACTTTGGGGAACTTATCATTTGGTATCGGCCATTATTCCTACTTGGGGACATCAAGAGGTGGCATTTTTAGTAGTGCATGCTTTAGTCCCTGGCCAAATGTACTTAATAAGAGGTGCTGCACTGAAGTGTATCTGGCGCCCCTAAGGCAAGCCCGTCTGTGCCCGTCACCATCCAGCGCCAGCCACTATGCTGGTTCTGCTGCAGAGGGCAGGCCACAATTTACCTACTCCAACTTTTTTCTGCTCATTCCCATAGATGAAGTGGAGGGTGCAGAGTGTTTAGGTTTCTGCAGCTTGCTGTCTCCACAGCAGTCTGTGGCAGGGGCCCTGATATATAGACCCCCTGGCCAAGCTGACCAGTTTCTGGGATCTTGAATGAGGCAATAACCCCATGGTCCCTGAAATATGCTCATTTTATCTTTTTAGGAATCTTTAATCTCCACTTGGATAAACCTACAGAACCAGAGGTATTCTACTTTACAGACACTTTGTCCTCGCTGGGTTGCACGCAACAAGTGTTTAAATCCACACACAAGGCCGGCCATATTCTAGAACACATTTTTTCAAATATTAAGACGGTAACGGAGGACCCACTTCCAATGGCCTGGCCAGATCATTACTTGACACTGACCTCCCTTTTCTGACTGAAGATCTAGAATCCGATGCAGAGCACACTGAGGACTGGATTTTCAACAATATCAATAACTTGGCATCCATCACTGTAACACGATCCTCCACAGCCAAACATTAGCCCCTTAGTTTAATTAAAACTCACGGTCCCGCAAAAAACTCTCTTAAAGCCTTGAAAAATATTGGCAAAAAAACTATAACATGACGGACAAAGACCTCTATAGACGAGCACTAAAGGTGTATTATCTTCAGGTACGGCTAGAGAAAAAGATGTTCTTTGAAAGGAAAATTAAAAAAATCAGGAAACAAATTCAAAGAAATTTTTAACATTGTGAAATCATTTCTGAATCCAGTGGTGACAGTTAATCATATACACTCCTCGGGGGAATAGTGTAAACAGCTGGAAGAGTATTTCCATTAGAAAATAACTACAATCCAAGCTAGCTTCTTGACCACTACCCAGATAGCCAATAGCAGCTTAGAAGGGGCAGGTTCTTATGGTAACAGAACTATTCAGGAGACAACCACACTAACCACTCTTCCTCATATTTCCATGGAGGAATTTTTGAGAGCCATTAAGCAACTCAAGTCAGGGTCTCCCGCTGATCCATGTCCACCCAGCTTTCTGGCTGAAGTGGCTCTGACCATTAACCCGGTAATTAACAAAAGGTCTAAATGAATCACTATTGACCAGTATGCCTCCAGAAGGAAATATGCAAAAATTCTACCTCCACTTAAAATGGCTAAGGCTGATCCCAAAGTCCAAGCCAACCACAGGCCAATCTCACTCCTTCAAATATTCTCAATTTTTTCAGAAAAGTGCACATTTTGAGTTACTTGGAGAATAATAACCTCCTATACACTAGTCAATCAAGTTTTAGAGCCAACTGTAGCACCGACATAGCCCTACTAACAATAATAGACCACATTAAAGGCACGCTAGTCAAAGGGAGGCAAGGCCATCTTGATATTGCTGGACCTATCGGCAGCTTTTGATACCGTCCCCCAAGAAAGACTACTGGCCTGCCTTCAGGATATTGGAATTGAAAGCTTACCCCTGAAGTGGCTAACCTCATTTCTTACCAACAGGAGTCATGAAGTTTGGACTCCTCCATACACAGCCCCTATTTGTGAATTGCCGGTAGGAGTCCCTCAGGGATCTGCACTGAGTCCCACATTATTTAACATTTACTTGACTCCCCTAGCTGTGCTGGCAGAGGCTTCGGGGCGAAAGTAATATCAGAGGTGAGACTCAGTTGGTCTTTACCTGCGAAAAGGTAAATTAAGTTGATGGAAGAGCCATTAAATCTTGTCTTTCCAATGTATTCAACTGGTCTTCAACTGGTCTTCAGTATACCAACTAAAATGCAACCCCATAAAACTGAGATCCTGTTTTTTGGTGACTCCTCTCCCAAGTTATGGAGGACATGAAGGCTACAAGATACTCTCCCCCAAGCTCACAACAAAATGCGGAAAAACACCTTGGAAATCAAAATTGACAGTGTTTGTCTTTTCAACCATACATTCAGACACTGGTGGGCTCCTGTTTCGGGATACTACGCTCTCTGAAGAAATGCTTTCCTTTTCCATCAGTAGAAACCAGGAAAATGGTGGTCCAAGCCCTAATCACTTCGAGGCTTGATTATGGAAATGCCCTCTACTTAGGACTCCCAGACTACTTGCTTAGCTGTTTACAAGTAGTCCAGAATGCGGCAGACAGATTAATTCTTAATCTTGCTCCAAGAACACACATGACCCCTCACTTGAGGGCACTGCATTGGCTGCCCATCAAAAAGAGGATACTTTTCAAGACATTGGTACTGGCACATAAAGCTCTTCATGGAAAATGAGCAGCTTATCTGAGGAGGAGGTATGTGTATGCCCCCTCTGAGAGCTACATTTCTCCCACAGCTTCTTAGCCAGTATTCCAAAAATGTGTCGGGTAAGAATGGGTGGAAGATCGTTTTCTTTCCTTGGCTCTAAGACATGGAATAAACTCCTGAGAGCCATTTCAGAGCTTCAAGTATTAAAAAAAACCTGGCTTTTCTAACAAAATGAGTAACACTGTCACCTTTTTTGGCAGATGGCAGAGTCTCCCTATACTCAGGGCCGAGACACTCTCTGGACTATGCACGTGCAATATAAATGCCAATTCATTCATTCACAAAGTCACTGGAGACATTTCTCATGATCCATTACGGAGCTGTAGTGTAGAACATGTGCTAGTTATTACCCAACCAGGTAGCACTTTCTAATTAACTAGTAGAAAGTACTCCTGTTGGATGGACTTCTTCTGCAAAACTGTGAACTCTAGTTCATTAAAGGGTCAAGTGAGGTTTTGTACTAATACACCCACACTGACACTCACACACCCACTAACACACCCACTCAGCCCATCTCACATATACTTACAAATTCACACAGTTACTCAGACAGCCACTCACACACCCATACAGCTGCTAACACACCTACTCACAGACCCACACAGCCACTCGCACACTCACTCACACACTCATAGAGCCACTTACACAGCCAATCACATACCCATAATATCACTCGCACACCCACTTACAAATTCATACAACCTCTCACACACCCACTCACAGACCCATACAGTCAATCACACACCCATTCACAAACGTTACAGGTTACAGATAGGAAATATACTTTAAAACCTTTGAAATTCACTAAAAAACACAAAGGTTACGGGATGTTATAGTTAGGAAATAACATAAAAAAATAGAAATTCACTGAAGAAACCCAAAGGTTGCAGGGACATTATAGTTAGGAAATACAATTAAATAAAAAAAGAAACTTTGGCAATCCACTGAAAAAATAAAGGTTGCAAGGACGTTATAGTTAGGCTCAGATTCCACTAGTACAAAACCAATAAAATTCAGCAGTTATAGTTGCCAGAGCTAACTATAACTTACTCCCCAATGCACTGCTCATGACCTCACAAATTACAGCACTCATGACATGGTCAGTGACATCACTGATGACATCCCAAATCATATCACTGATGACATCATTCACCAAACCACTCATAAACTGACTTACACACCCACACAACTGCTCATGTACCCACTCACATACCCATACAACAACTCACACACCCACCCACTAATCCATAGAGCCATTCACACACCCGCTCACTCATCCATACATTCACTCACACAGCCACTCACTTCCCATACACCTACTCACACAATCGCTTATTTATCCATATAACCACTCACCTACCCAGTCACTCACCCAGACAGCCTCTCAATAGAGCCACTCACTCACCCATACACCCACTCATGTAGACACTCACTCTCCAATACCGCCACTCAGAGAACCAATCAGTGAACCAAACACCCACTCAAACACCCACTCAGTCACATATACTGCCACTTACACACACAGTCACTCACCCGTACAGCCACTCACACAGCTACTTTTTTGCCAATACAGCCACTCACATATCCACTCACAGACCCATATAACCCCTCACCCACCTATACAGCCACTCATGCACATACTCACTTACCAATACAGACACACACACTCATTCACTCATCGATTGAGCCACTCACACACCACTCACTCATCCATACAGCCACTCACACATGCACTCACTCACCCATACAGCCAGTCATACACCCAGTCACTCACCAATACAACCAGTCACACAGTTACTTCCACACCCATACAGTTACTCACACACCCACTTATTAACCCATACAGGTACTCACACACCCACATTTTTACCCATACAGCCACTCACATAACCATGCACACACCTATTCAGGCACTCAGACACCCACTCACGTTAGAAATAGTATCACTCATTAGAAGTACACAAAGTATAGTAATTTAACTTTTGCAGTACCTTAGTATATATGTTTAACACTCATAAACCTTTAGAAAACAATCACTGGATGTAGTAGAGATGTCATTTGGGATGACATCAGTGATGTCGTGGGTGATGCCACTGACCATGTCATGATTTGTGTAATATGTGAGGTCACATGCAATGCATTGCGGGGGTGTAAGTTATGGTAAGCTCAGGTAACGTTAACTACTGAATTTAAATGGTTTTGTATGAGTGAAATCTGAGCCTAACTATAACGTCCCTGTAACCTTTGTTTTTGAAAGTGAAAATATATATATATATATTTATATATGGTTATATATTTTTTGTAATATAGGAAAACGGTGGTAAGATTTGATGCCCGGCACACTCTCATTCTCTGGATACCAATCATAGCCATATATCATATGAAAACTCTGAGAGTGCAGTAACCATATAAAGTCCATAAGTGTCTCATAATGCTGTACTAGAATGATTAATCACACTTTCGCTGTTGGCTTTAACATAATTATTTTTGTTTATTTGTAAGGATTCAAATATACCGAGCAAACACCTGTTTCCCGGCCTCTGCCACTTCATCAGGGCTGATCAAACCTGACCATACCCAGTCTCCAAGCTCCTGTGGATGTCATATACTTTTAAGCTGTCTCTTCCTCTTTGCCTCTCACGTCTTTGTCATCTATGTCACTGTACGTATCTGTGTATCGATCCCAATGGAATGCTTCACCACTGCGTTTTGTCGCCTGGCAACACATGTGTCATAGCTTCTGCTGTTTAATCAGGACTCTAACAGAAAAGACACCAATATAACCAAAATCAAAGCCATATAAAACTTCAATACAGATATTTCACAACAATAGCAATCCATCTCACTAGGCCCTCTGGCCCAGACATCCAATTATGTGAAAATGAACAAAAATATACATATCCTTACATTTGTAATGGTATATTACATTTGTTATAAACAATTCACATCCTTCGCCCATTTGTTACATTTTTAAATTATTAAACTATAGTACAATGATAAATCAATTAATCAGTGGTTCCTTTTCCCACACCTCCTCTATGTCCCACATATGCCTCCTTAATGAGGGGATATCGCTTCCAAGCCTTTTACAACTTCTTCTGCACTTGTTAAGTATTGTACCTGCAATGTGCACCTTAGCCCTTGTTACCTGTGTCACCATTATGTCTATTCATTCTTATTAACCATTGGATTTGCATCTGTTCATACCTGATGAAATCTGGCCATTCCCGCTCTCAAGCTCCTGTTGGCTGTAAACATTTGAATCCTTACAAATAAAGAAAACATTTTTTGTTGACACCAGTGTTAGTAATCATTCAAGTACAGCATCGTGAGGCACCAATGGACTTTATATGGTTACAGAACTTTGCAGCATTTTCATGTTTAAATATGTATGTGTATATATGTGTGTGTGTGTGTTTGTACTGTCGATGCATGAAAAACCCCCCAAAAAACAAATATCTGTATATATGTATATATAAATACATCAATCTCTTCCGTTACCAATAGGATTGCTCCAGATAAGGACACGGACCCAAGGATAAGAGCTAAAGTTGTTTTATTACTTTGTCGCCATAACGCATTTTGGCTCCCGTGAGCCTTGTTCACATGACATGGGAGGTTCAACTAGTTAGCATTTTTAAAGTTACGGTGCATAGTGAAAGAACAATCATGTGACATTAAAAACCATAGACATAGAAGAGTAAATAGTGAACACTTCTAAAATGAGGCATTACATATCGATATTACAAAGGTTGGTAAAGTAAATAATATTAGCCTCCAAATATTGTTAATACCTACTAAAATATATCACGTAATGCCACAATTCAAATTAATGTCAAATACATAAATTCATATGTGCAAAATACAATTGATATGCCAATCGATTATGTTGGAATTCCCCAACGTATCCTTAATGCCGCGTTGGCCATATAGTTCCTACTGGGTGACCAACAGGTCATCCTACGATGCGATCTGACTAAAGTTCTTTTAAATAATGAGGATGAATCCTCAAAGTAAACATCATAATGTTCTGTAGATATATGTCTCATTGGGATGTCTAATTTACTTGTTTTGTATAGTGCTAAAGTGCTAACGTGAGGTGTGAAAATTCCAAAATGGTAAATAAATGAAACTCATGCGTAATGCATATCTCCATAATCGTAATACTGTTTTCACAGTTGATGTATCTATTTTAACCTTTTTTTCCCCAATTTCATATGGTGGTTGCTGTCCCGTGTAATCTAATTAGTTATTGACGATGTGACTACCAAATCGAGCTCATATGGAGCATGTTGTGCCTGACTTAATCACATGGTTTGTGCAAATTTCGCAACTGTCTGTATCTAAATTCTGTAAATATAGTGCCTGTCTAGGTATCAAATCCGACAATGTAAGTATATATTGCCAGTTGATGTCCTAAATGGGTTTGTGCAAATCCGCTATATATGTACATAGATTCATTTAATAAAAGTCCACATATAAATATATGATACATAATGTTAGACCTGGCATCATTGGCGTGGGTCTCCCTTCCCCTCTCCTCTTCCTATTTTTTATGTTGGCTGGATTTAGATGCTCTGGGCACCGCGCCACTGCTAATCAGTGCCACAGCGCGAATGCTCCCTGTATATAAATGACTGTATGACTTAGGATAACCATAATGCCTATATCTGAGTAGCATGTCCAATAGTGAGTTACCTTCCATTTTACTGTCGCTACTGTGACACGATCCGCTCTCATAGGCCAGACTGGGCCGGTTGAGGATTACTTTCTATCATCCTATCTGGCCCGAGGAACCTGATAAGAACTTCGAGTTTGATATGTTTGTGCTCAGGACATTGAGAGACACCTTTTAGTAAGGACCGTTTATATTTCCCATGTTTAGAAATGCCTCTTCTGTAAACGCGGTTGTTTCTTGCCTAAGCTTTACTGTAGGCTTTGCGAGTATGTGTATTGGCCGTCTGGTTTTGGAGCAGCAGGGCCAGCTGGGTCAGACCTGGCTGGAGAGAGAGATCGGTATTCAGAGCCTGGGGAGAAGTGACTCTTTGATCCGAGCAGGGCCATGCCTGGCAAGGTGAATGATGGTTCCACCTCCCACTGGGCGTTTGATAGCAGACCCCCTCATTCTGAAAGGGCAGGATGTCACCTCGTAAACCAAGTGCTCCCCGACCCCACCAAACTGGTTCTGACTGGAGTCAGTGATATGCGACCTTAGAGAACAAAGACTTTTTAGGTATAAAATGCTGCGCTGGAACTTTGTCCGGGTGTGTTTCTTCTGGATGTCAAGACGAAACTCTGTCCGAGTGAACAGAGGAAAGGACTTTGAAATTTTCACCAAGCTTGCCGAAGACACTACCCGAGAGCCTGAATCGAGAGTGCCTCCTACAGAAGTCTCAGGGACATTCGACTTCACCCCTTCAGCCGTGGGAATTCCTGTGCAAGGAATTCTGCTTGCAGGTGAGGCCTCCGTTGAGTAATCCGGAGCCTCTATTCTACAGATTTCACTAGTACAAAACCAATAAAATTCAGCAGTTATAGTTGCCAGACCTAACTATAACTTACTCCCCAATGCACTGCTCATGACCTCACAAATTACAGCACTCATGACATGGTCAGTGACATCACTGATGACATCCCAAATCATATCACTGATGACATCATTCACCAAACCACTCATAAACTGACTTACACACCCACACAACCGCTCATGTACCCACTCACATACCCATACAACAACTCACACACCCACCCACTAATCCATAGAGCCATTCACACACCCGCTGACTGGGCACTTTTGAAACTTTTGCTGAACCTGTGCGGGCCGCTGCAGCTAAGAGAGAGCTGCTGCTGCTGAGAGCCCACCTGAATCTGAACCCTTGAACCTTTTGCTGGATCCGTGTGGGCCACTGCAACTAAGAGATAGCTGCTGCCGCTGAGTGCCCACACCCTTTGCCACTGGGCATCATCGTGATTCATCCTGTGGGCCGCCGCAGCTAAGAGAGAGCTACTGCTGCTGAGTGCCCGAACCCTTTGACACTTTGTATCATCGTGATTTGTCCTGTGGGCCGCCGCAGCTAAGGGACAGCTGCTGCCGCTGAGTGCCCGCACCCTTTGCCACTTTGCATCATTGTGATTCATCCTGTGGGCCACCGCAGCTAAGAGAGAGCTGCTGCCGCTGAGTGCCCACACCCTTGTCAACTTTTGCATCATCGTGATTTGTCCTGTGGGCCACCGCAGCTAAGAGAGAACTGTGGCCGCTGTGTGCCCGCACCTTGTTCACCCTTGTCGAGGATTGTTGCTATCGCCTCGTGGGCCACCGCAGCTAAAAGAGAGCTGCTTCCTCCACCACCACGGAGCTGCACAACGAGAGTCATCGCTACCACCAGCCCGGTCCACCACAGCCGCATGCTGCTGCCCCCGAGTGCCCGAATCATTGTCGGTGCACGCTACGGACCTCTGCAACCCGGAGTTGTGGTTGCGGGAGTCTGCCTGTCATTGTCTCCGTTTCTTCAAGAAGTTGCATGCTGTGTCCCCTTTCACCGACAGGTATCTGGTGCGCAACAAGTCGCGTAGGCCCCGGCCTTGAACTCAGTCAGTGTCACGTTCTGGTGAATACGTATTGCCTTTTGGAGTCCCTACTGGTTGACATGAATTGTAGTTGTTGAAACGCTTTGAGAATTTCTAGTTAAACTGCAGATAAAGATATTATTTTTCTATACCTACCTGAGTTGTGTCCTTTTGTGGTGTCGTTACTGCTGTGTCGTACGTGGTCATAAATGCTTCACTCACTGCCTCCGGGATAGGCCTAACTGCTCGTGCTACGTTACCACAGGGTTGAGCAGGGGTTCTCAAAGGGGATAGCCCACTTGCCCTGACTTAGGAAGAAGGGTCCCTATTTGGACATTGGCGCCTGCCATGGCCAACTAGAGACCCCCATTTCTAACACATAAATAAATATATGTTACATAAATATATAAATACATACATACACAAACACACACACACACACACACACACATACATAATTTCAGCAGCACTCTAAGTATGAAAGGGTAATGCTTTAAGTTATACTGGGTGTTCCCTTGTGTCTGGACAAAGCAATGTCAACACTATGGCATGACAAACCTGTTGCAGCAGTCTTTTTCCCAACATGGGTCACCCTGCATGTGGAAGCCGATTTGGGGGAAATACTCACCACTACAGTAGACTTCTTTCAATGTTGCAGTCCACCTACTGCCTATGTTTTAATGTTCTGCCCCTAGGGTGGTATGCTTTCTCCTTTTGCTTAAGTGGGGAAAACTAATCTATGATTCTAGACAATGAAGAGCTGTTATGATCTGGAAAAGATGAAAGGGATTATTTAATAAGGTTTGCCCAGGCATTCCCAGCGCACAAAGCAACACAAAGCATTGCATCCATTTATTTACCCTTGTAAAAGCCTGTGGGTGAAGTGCAAAATTGTGCAGCACCACATGAGAAAAGACACAGCACTCGGTATCTCCATTTAGATTTGAAATGTCCAGCCATATATTTTTACATTTATTCCATGTTATTCTAGGTTTAGTTTGGTTCAGTTCTTGTGATATGTCCGGTTCATCACACAGTACAATGGGAAATGATTTTAGAGGCGCTGTTTTCGGTCCCTGAGAGATATAGGTTTGCAAATGTAGTTTAGCATAGTGCAATGCTTGCAGGTGTTTTTTCTGTGGAATAGTGGCGTTGTGTCACTTTCTCTCAGAGAATCTTCTGGATTGTTTGTTTGATCCTAGAATGCTTAGTAAAGCAGAGGTTTGAGTAGCTCTCTTTAAGTTTGTACTGGAATTTAGAGATATGTTTCTGGAAGATGATTCACAGAGCAAATGTGGTCCCTTCTGCTCTCCACCTTCGGTTGGGCAGTTTCTGTGCACATTAAATATATGTTTGAAGAATTTGAGAGTGCAGGATTACTGTAACTTTTTGTCTTTTTTGCATCCTCCATGTTTAATGGCTTACCTCACATGTCAATCCCATGGAGTAGGACCTGGTTGGTGACACTGTCAAGGAGTTTCAGCATAAGGTTGTATTTCAGTGCTAGTTTGAAACATTTAGATATGTTTATTTTGAGTATTAAATAAACATAGTATGTGGTTTGTTTGTCATATGTTCCAGCAAGGAAACATTTGAAAGGCCACTCTCTTTGCCCTCTGCAATGTGCAATGAAAACCAAGATATGAGGCATGATGAGATATGTGTAGAAGAGCACAGATGCATTCTAAGATATGACGTCCTTTTCTACAGTCATAAAAAGGAGTTGTTTAGCGTTATAAAAATTCACTATTTTTTACTGACCTTACGCAAGTGATATACGCTTTACTTCCCAAAATGATATAATAAGTTTGTACGACATTAGGCTATTTGTTGAGGTGGGGTGAAATCCTTCTCCAGCAGCAACCACAATTATTCTCAGGGTCAGAAGCAAACCCTAAATTAACTTGTACTCAACCCCTGGGGCGCCTCCTCTACTGTGGCGGAGGAGCGTCGCCTCACTGCTTTCAAGTAGTGTGAGAAGTAGAAACATAAATAACTTTCAGTTATTATCATTTTATGTTTATGCTGCTTTGCGGGCTGGCGGGTGGGCGGTCTGCTCAGCTCTCTGAGGCAGGTCAGGGCAGGGGTGGAGTGATTTGCTCACTCCTAAGTGCACAATGACTGTTTGGTCTTACACATAAATTAAATATGCCAATTGGGAATAAGCCAGTGTTACTGTTATACCTGACACCCTTAGGGTTGTGTTCCCTGACCCACACAGCCACTCTCACACACACTCACAGAGCCACTCACATAGCCACTCACATACTCATAATACCACTCACACACCCACTTACAAATTCATACAACCACTCACACACCCACTCACAGATCCATACAGCCAATCACACACCCATTCACAAAAGTTACAGGTTACAGTTAGGAAATATACTTTAAAAACCTTTCAAAATCACTAAAAAAACAAAGGTTACGGGATGTAATAGTTAGGAAATACCATAATAAAACATAGAAATTTAAAATAACATAGAAATTCACTAAAAAAAAAACAAAGGTTACAGGGACATTATAGTTAGGAAATAAAATTAAATAAAAAACCTTAGAAACCTTGGAAATTCACTGTAAAAACAAAGGTTGCAAGGGCGTTATAGTTAGGCTCAGATTTTACTTGTACAAAGCCAATACAATTCAGCAGTTATAGTTGCCAGAGCTAACTATAACTTACTCCCCAATGCACTGTTCATGACCTCACAAATTACATCACTCATGACATGGTCAGTCACATCACTGATGACATCCCAAATCATATCATTGATGACATCATCCACTGAACCACTCACAAACTGACTTACACACCCATACAACCTTTCATGCACCCACTTATACACCCCTACAACTCACATACCCACCCACTGATCCATAGAGCTGCTCACACACCTGCTCACTCATGCATACATTCCCTCACACAGCCACTCACTTCCCATACACCTACTCACACATTCACTTATTCACCCATATAACCACTCACACACCAAGTCACTCACCCAGACAGCCTCTCAATAGAGCCACTCACTCACCCATACAGCCACTTATGTAGACACTCACTCTCCAATACTGCCACTCAGAGAACCAATCAGTTAACCAAACATTCACTCAGTCACATATACTGCCACTTACACACACAGTCACTCACCCATATAGCCAATCACACAGCCACTTAGTTGCCAATACAGCCACTCTCATATCCACTCACAGACCCATATAACCACTCACACAGCCACTCACTCACCTATGCAGCCACTCATGCACCCACTCACTTACCAATACAGACACACACACTCATTCACTCATCGATTGAGCCACTTACACACCACTCACTCGTCCATACAGCCACTCTCACATGCACTCACTCACCCATACAGCCAGTCACACACCCAGTCACTCACCAATACAGCCAGTCACACAGCTACTTCCACACTCATACAGTTACTCACACACCCACTTATTCACCCATACAGGTACTCACCCACCCACATTTTCACCCATAGAGCCACACACATACCCATGCACACACCTATTCAGCCACTCAGACACCCACTCACGTTAGAAATAGTATCACTCATTAGCAGTACACAAAGTATAGTAATTTAACTTTTATAGTACCTTAGTATATATGTTTAACACTCATAAACCTTTAGAAAACAATCACAATCACTGGATGTAGTAGAGATGTCATCAGTGATGTCATGCGTGATGCCACTGACCATGTCATGAGTTATGTAATATGTGAGGTCACACGCAGTGCATTGTGGAGATGTAAGTTATAGTAAGCTCAGGTAACTTTAACTGCTGAATTTAAATGGTTTTGTATGAGTAAGATATGTTCCTAACTATAACATCCCTGCAACCTTAGTTTTTTTAAGTGAATATATATATATATATGGTTAGTGTCTCATAATGCTGTACTCGAATGATTATGCACACTTTCGCTGTTGGCTTCAACATAATTTCTTTTCTTTATTTGTAAGGATTCAAATATACAGAGCGTTTTGTCGTCTGCCAACCCATGTTTCATGGCTTCTGCCGCCTAATCAGGACTGTAACAGGAAAGACACCAATATAACCAAAATCAAAGCCATATAAAACTTCTATACAGATATTTCACAACAATAGTAATCCATCTCACTAAGCCCTCTGGCCTAGACATCCAATTGTGTGAAAATGAACAAAAATATACGTGTACTTACATTTGTAATGGTATATTACATTTGTTATAAACAATTCACATCCTTCGCCCATTTGTTACATTTTTAAATTATTTAAACAATGGTACAATGATAAATTAATTAATCAGTGGTTCCTTTTCCCACACCTCCTCTATGTCCCACATATGCCTCCTTAATGAGGGGATATCACTTCCAAGCCTTTTACCACTTCTTCTATACTTGATAAGTATGGCACCTGCAATGTGCACCTTAGACCTTGTTCCTTGTGTCACCATTATGCCTATTTATTCTTATTAACCATTGGATTTGCACCTGTTCATACCTAATAAAATCTGGCCATTCCCACTCTCCAAGCTCCTGTTGGCTGTAAACGTTTGAATCCTTACAAATAAAGAAAACATTTTTTGTTGACGCCAACAGCGAATGTGTTAGTAATCATTCAAGTACAGCATCATGAGACACCTATGGACTTTAAATGCTTACAGAACTCTGCACTCATTCACTCATCGATTGAGCCACTCACACACCACTCACTCATCCATACAGCCACTCACACATGCACTCACTCACCCATACAGCCAGTCATACACCCAGTCACTCACCAATACAACCAGTCACACAGTTACTTCCACACCCATACAGTTACTCACACACCCACTTATTAACCCATACAGGTACTCGCACACCCACATTTTCACCCATACAGCCACTCACATAACCATGCACACACCTATTCAGCCACTCAGACACCCACTCACGTTAGAAATAGTATCACTCATTAGAAGTACACAAAGTATAGTAATTTAACTTTTGCAGTACCTTAGTATATATGTTTAACACTCATAAACCTTTAGAAAACAATCACTGGATGTAGTAGAGATGTCATTTGGGATGACATCAGTGATGTCGTGGGTGATGCCACTGACCATGTCATGATTTGTGTAATATGTGAGGTCACATGCAATGCATTGCGGGGGTGTAAGTTATAGTAAGCTCAGGTAACGTTAACTACTGAATTTAAATGGTTTTGTATGAGTGAAATCTGAGCCTAACTATAACGTCCCTGTAACCTTTGTTTTTGAAAGTGAAAATATATATATATATTTATATATGGTTATATATTTTTTGTAATATAGGAAAACGGTGGTAAGATTTGATGCCCGGCACACTCTCATTCTCTGGATACCAATCATAGCCATATATCATATGAAAACTCTGAGAGTGCAGTAACCATATAAAGTCCATAAGTGTCTCATAATGCTGTACTAGAATGATTAATCACACTTTCGCTGTTGGCTTTAACATAATTATTTTTGTTTATTTGTAAGGATTCAAATATACCGAGCAAACACCTGTTTCCCGGCCTCTGCCACTTCATCAGGGCTGATCAAACCTGACCATTCCCAGTCTCCAAGCTCCTGTGGATGTCATATACTTTTAAGCTGTCTCTTCCTCTTTGCCTCTCACGTCTTTGTCATCTATGTCACTGTACGTATCTGTGTATCGATCCCAATGGAATGCTTCACCACTGCGTTTTGTCGCCTGGCAACACATGTGTCATAGCTTCTGCTGTTTAATCAGGACTCTAACAGAAAAGACACCAATATAACCAAAATCAAAGCCATATAAAACTTCAATACAGATATTTCACAACAATAGCAATCCATCTGAATAGGCCCTCTGGCCCAGACATCCAATTATGTGAAAATGAACAAAAATATACATATCCTTACATTTTTAATGGTATATTACATTTGTTATAAACAATTCACATCCTTCGCCCATTTGTTACATTTTTAAATTATTAAACTATAGTACAATGATAAATCAATTAATCAGTGGTTCCTTTTCCCACACCTCCTCTATGTCCCACATATGCCTCCTTAATGAGGGGATATCGCTTCCAAGCCTTTTACAACTTCTTCTGCACTTGTTAAGTATTGTACCTGCAATGTGCACCTTAGCCCTTGTTACCTGTGTCACCATTATGTCTATTCATTCTTATTAACCATTGGATTTGCATCTGTTCATACCTGATCAAATCTGGCCATTCCCGCTCTCCAGCTCCTGTTGGCTGTAAACATTTGAATCCTTACAAATAAAGAAAACATTTTTTATTGACACCAGTGTTAGTAATCATTCAAGTACAGCATCGTGAGGCACCAATGGACTTTATATGGTTACAGAACTTTGCAGCATTTTCATGTTTAAATATGTATGTGTATATATGTGTGTGTGTGTGTTTGTACTGTCGATGCATGAAAAACCCCCCAAAAAACAAATATCTGTATATATGTATATATAAATACATCAATCTCTTCCGTTACCAATAGGATTGCTCCAGATAAGGACACGGACCCAAGGATAAGAGCTAAAGTTGTTTTATTACTTTGTCGCCATAACGCATTTTGGCTCCCGTGAGCCTTGTTCACATGACATGGGAGGTTCAACTAGTTAGCATTTTTAAAGTTACGGTGCATAGTGAAAGAACATCATGTGACATTAAAAACCATAGACATAGAAGAGTAAATAGTGAACACTTCTAAAATGAGGCATTACATATCGATATTACAAAGGTTGGTAAAGTAAATAATATTAGCCTCCAAATATTGTTAATACCTACTAAAATATATCACGTAATGCCACAATTCAAATTAATGTCAAATACATAAATTCATATGTGCAAAATACAATTGATATGCCAATCGATTATGTTGGAATTCCCCAACGTATCCTTAATGCCGCGTTGGCCATATAGTTCCTACTGGGTGACCAACAGGTCATCCTACGATGCGATCTGACTAAAGTTCTTTTAAATAATGAGGATGAATCCTCAAAGTAAACATCATAATGTTCTGTAGATATATGTCTCATTGGGATGTCTAATTTACTTGTTTTGTATAGTGCTAAAGTGCTAACGTGAGGTGTGAAAATTCCAAAATGGTAAATAAATGAAACTCATGCGTAATGCATATCTCCATAATCGTAATACTGTTTTCACAGTTGATGTATCTATTTTAACCTTTTTTTCCCCAATTTCATATGGTGGTTGCTGTCCCGTGTAATCTAATTAGTTATTGACGATGTGACTACCAAATCGAGCTCATATGGAGCATGTTGTGCCTGACTTAATCACATGGTTTGTGCAAATTTCGCAACTGTCTGTATCTAAATTCTGTAAATATAGTGCCTGTCTAGGTATCAAATCCGACAATGTAAGTATATATTGCCAGTTGATGTCCTAAATGGGTTTGTGCAAATCCGCTATATATGTACATAGATTCATTTAATAAAAGTCCACATATAAATATATGATACATAATGTTAGACCTGGCATCATTGGCGTGGGTCTCCCTTCCCCTCTCCTCTTCCTATTTTTTATGTTGGCTGGATTTAGATGCTCTGGGCACCGCGCCACTGCTAATCAGTGCCACAGCGCGAATGCTCCCTGTATATAAATGACTGTATGACTTAGGATAACCATAATGCCTATATCTGAGTAGCATGTCCAATAGTGAGTTACCTTCCATTTTACTGTCGCTACTGTGACACGATCCGCTCTCATAGGCCAGACTGGGCCGGTTGAGGATTACTTTCTATCATCCTATCTGGCCCGAGGAACCTGATAAGAACTTCGAGTTTGATATGTTTGTGCTCAGGACATTGAGAGACACCTTTTAGTAAGGACCGTTTATATTTCCCATGTTTAGAAATGCCTCTTCTGTAAACGCGGTTGTTTCTTGCCTAAGCTTTACTGTAGGCTTTGCGAGTATGTGTATTGGCCGTCTGGTTTTGGAGCAGCAGGGCCAGCTGGGTCAGACCTGGCTGGAGAGAGAGATCGGTATTCAGAGCCTGGGGAGAAGTGACTCTTTGATCCGAGCAGGGCCATGCCTGGCAAGGTGAATGATGGTTCCACCTCCCACTGGGCGTTTGATAGCAGACCCCCTCATTCTGAAAGGGCAGGATGTCACCTCGTAAACCAAGTGCTCCCCGACCCCACCAAACTGGTTCTGACTGGAGTCAGTGATATGCGACCTTAGAGAACAAAGACTTTTTAGGTATAAAATGCTGCGCTGGAACTTTGTCCGGGTGTGTTTCTTCTGGATGTCAAGACGAAACTCTGTCCGAGTGAACAGAGGAAAGGACTTTGAAATTTTCACCAAGCTTGCCGAAGACACTACCCGAGAGCCTGAATCGAGAGTGCCTCCTACAGAAGTCTCAGGGACATTCGACTTCACCCCTTCAGCCGTGGGAATTCCTGTGCAAGGAATTCTGCTTGCAGGTGAGGCCTCCGTTGAGTAATCCGGAGCCTCTATTCTACAGATTTCACTAGTACAAAACCAATAAAATTCAGCAGTTATAGTTGCCAGACCTAACTATAACTTACTCCCCAATGCACTGCTCATGACCTCACAAATTACAGCACTCATGACATGGTCAGTGACATCACTGATGACATCCCAAATCATATCACTGATGACATCATTCACCAAACCACTCATAAACTGACTTACACACCCACACAACCGCTCATGTACCCACTCACATACCCATACAACAACTCACACACCCACCCACTAATCCATAGAGCCATTCACACACCCGCTGACTGGGCACTTTTGAAACTTTTGCTGAACCTGTGCGGGCCGCTGCAGCTAAGAGAGAGCTGCTGCTGCTGAGAGCCCACCTGAATCTGAACCCTTGAACCTTTTGCTGGATCCGTGTGGGCCACTGCAACTAAGAGATAGCTGCTGCCGCTGAGTGCCCACACCCTTTGCCACTGGGCATCATCGTGATTCATCCTGTGGGCCGCCGCAGCTAAGAGAGAGCTACTGCTGCTGAGTGCCCGAACCCTTTGACACTTTGTATCATCGTGATTTGTCCTGTGGGCCGCCGCAGCTAAGGGACAGCTGCTGCCGCTGAGTGCCCGCACCCTTTGCCACTTTGCATCATTGTGATTCATCCTGTGGGCCACCGCAGCTAAGAGAGAGCTGCTGCCGCTGAGTGCCCACACCCTTGTCAACTTTTGCATCATCGTGATTTGTCCTGTGGGCCACCGCAGCTAAGAGAGAACTGTGGCCGCTGTGTGCCCGCACCTTGTTCACCCTTGTCGAGGATTGTTGCTATCGCCTCGTGGGCCACCGCAGCTAAAAGAGAGCTGCTTCCTCCACCACCACGGAGCTGCACAACGAGAGTCATCGCTACCACCAGCCCGGTCCACCACAGCCGCATGCTGCTGCCCCCGAGTGCCCGAATCATTGTCGGTGCACGCTACGGACCTCTGCAACCCGGAGTTGTGGTTGCGGGAGTCTGCCTGTCATTGTCTCCGTTTCTTCAAGAAGTTGCATGCTGTGTCCCCTTTCACCGACAGGTATCTGGTGCGCAACAAGTCGCGTAGGCCCCGGCCTTGAACTCAGTCAGTGTCACGTTCTGGTGAATACGTATTGCCTTTTGGAGTCCCTACTGGTTGACATGAATTGTAGTTGTTGAAACGCTTTGAGAATTTCTAGTTAAACTGCAGATAAAGATATTATTTTTCTATACCTACCTGAGTTGTGTCCTTTTGTGGTGTCGTTACTGCTGTGTCGTACGTGGTCATAAATGCTTCACTCACTGCCTCCGGGATAGGCCTAACTGCTCGTGCTACGTTACCACAGGGTTGAGCAGGGGTTCTCAAAGGGGATAGCCCACTTGCCCTGACTTAGGAAGAAGGGTCCCTATTTGGACATTGGCGCCTGCCATGGCCAACTAGAGACCCCCATTTCTAACACATAAATAAATATATGTTACATAAATATATAAATACATACATACACAAACACACACACACACACACACACACATACATAATTTCAGCAGCACTCTAAGTATGAAAGGGTAATGCTTTAAGTTATACTGGGTGTTCCCTTGTGTCTGGACAAAGCAATGTCAACACTATGGCATGACAAACCTGTTGCAGCAGTCTTTTTCCCAACATGGGTCACCCTGCATGTGGAAGCCGATTTGGGGGAAATACTCACCACTACAGTAGACTTCTTTCAATGTTGCAGTCCACCTACTGCCTATGTTTTAATGTTCTGCCCCTAGGGTGGTATGCTTTCTCCTTTTGCTTAAGTGGGGAAAACTAATCTATGATTCTAGACAATGAAGAGCTGTTATGATCTGGAAAAGATGAAAGGGATTATTTAATAAGGTTTGCCCAGGCATTCCCAGCGCACAAAGCAACACAAAGCATTGCATCCATTTATTTACCCTTGTAAAAGCCTGTGGGTGAAGTGCAAAATTGTGCAGCACCACATGAGAAAAGACACAGCACTCGGTATCTCCATTTAGATTTGAAATGTCCAGCCATATATTTTTACATTTATTCCATGTTATTCTAGGTTTAGTTTGGTTCAGTTCTTGTGATATGTCCGGTTCATCACACAGTACAATGGGAAATGATTTTAGAGGCGCTGTTTTCGGTCCCTGAGAGATATAGGTTTGCAAATGTAGTTTAGCATAGTGCAATGCTTGCAGGTGTTTTTTCTGTGGAATAGTGGCGTTGTGTCACTTTCTCTCAGAGAATCTTCTGGATTGTTTGTTTGATCCTAGAATGCTTAGTAAAGCAGAGGTTTGAGTAGCTCTCTTTAAGTTTGTACTGGAATTTAGAGATATGTTTCTGGAAGATGATTCACAGAGCAAATGTGGTCCCTTCTGCTCTCCACCTTCGGTTGGGCAGTTTCTGTGCACATTAAATATATGTTTGAAGAATTTGAGAGTGCAGGATTATTGTAACTTTTTGTCTTTTTTGCATCCTCCATGTTTAATGGCTTACCTCACATGTCAATGCCATGGAGTAGGACCTGGTTGGTGACACTGTCAAGGAGTTTCAGCATAAGGTTGTATTTCAGTGCTAGTTTGAAACATTTAGATATGTTTATTTTGAGTATTAAATAAACATAGTATGTGGTTTGTTTGTCATATGTTCCAGCAAGGAAACATTTGAAAGGCCACTCTCTTTGCCCTCTGCAATGTGCAATGAAAACCAAGATATGAGGCATGATGAGATATGTGTAGAAGAGCACAGATGCATTCTAAGATATGACGTCCTTTTCTACAGTCATAAAAAGGAGTTGTTTAGCGTTATAAAAATTCACTATTTTTTACTGACCTTACGCAAGTGATATACGCTTTACTTCCCAAAATGATATAATAAGTTTGTACGACATTAGGCTATTTGTTGAGGTGGGGTGAAATCCTTCTCCAGCAGCAACCACAATTATTCTCAGGGTCAGAAGCAAACCCTAAATTAACTTGTACTCAACCCCTGGGGCGCCTCCTCTACTGTGGCGGAGGAGCGTCGCCTCACTGCTTTCAAGTAGTGTGAGAAGTAGAAACATAAATAACTTTCAGTTATTATCATTTTATGTTTATGCTGCTTTGCGGGCTGGCGGGTGGGCGGTCTGCTCAGCTCTCTGAGGCAGGTCAGGGCAGGGGTGGAGTGATTTGCTCACTCCTAAGTGCACAATGACTGTTTGGTCTTACACATAAATTAAATATGCCAATTGGGAATAAGCCAGTGTTACTGTTATACCTGACACCCTTAGGGTTGTGTTCCCTGACCCACACAGCCACTCTGACACACACTCACAGAGCCACTCACATAGCCACTCACATACTCATAATACCACTCACACACCCACTTACAAATTCATACAACCACTCACACACCCACTCACAGATCCATACAGCCAATCACACACCCATTCACAAAAGTTACAGGTTACAGTTAGGAAATATACTTTAAAAACCTTTCAAAATCACTAAAAAAACAAAGGTTACGGGATGTAATAGTTAGGAAATACCATAATAAAACATAGAAATTTAAAATAACATAGAAATTCACTAAAAAAAAAACAAAGGTTACAGGGACATTATAGTTAGGAAATAAAATTAAATAAAAAACCTTAGAAACCTTGGAAATTCACTGTAAAAACAAAGGTTGCAAGGGCGTTATAGTTAGGCTCAGATTTTACTTGTACAAAGCCAATACAATTCAGCAGTTATAGTTGCCAGAGCTAACTATAACTTACTCCCCAATGCACTGTTCATGACCTCACAAATTACATCACTCATGACATGGTCAGTCACATCACTGATGACATCCCAAATCATATCATTGATGACATCATCCACTGAACCACTCACAAACTGACTTACACACCCATACAACCTTTCATGCACCCACTTATACACCCCTACAACTCACATACCCACCCACTGATCCATAGAGCTGCTCACACACCTGCTCACTCATGCATACATTCCCTCACACAGCCACTCACTTCTCATACACCTACTCACACATTCACTTATTCACCCATATAACCACTCACACACCAAGTCACTCACCCAGACAGCCTCTCAATAGAGCCACTCACTCACCCATACAGCCACTTATGTAGACACTCACTCTCCAATACTGCCACTCAGAGAACCAATCAGTTAACCAAACATTCACTCAGTCACATATACTGCCACTTACACACACAGTCACTCACCCATATAGCCAATCACACAGCCACTTAGTTGCCAATACAGCCACTCTCATATCCACTCACAGACCCATATAACCACTCACACAGCCACTCACTCACCTATGCAGCCACTCATGCACCCACTCACTTACCAATACAGACACACACACTCATTCACTCATCGATTGAGCCACTTACACACCACTCACTCGTCCATACAGCCACTCTCACATGCACTCACTCACCCATACAGCCAGTCACACACCCAGTCACTCACCAATACAGCCAGTCACACAGCTACTTCCACACTCATACAGTTACTCACACACCCACTTATTCACCCATACAGGTACTCACCCACCCACATTTTCACCCATAGAGCCACACACATACCCATGCACACACCTATTCAGCCACTCAGACACCCACTCACGTTAGAAATAGTATCACTCATTAGCAGTACACAAAGTATAGTAATTTAACTTTTATAGTACCTTAGTATATATGTTTAACACTCATAAACCTTTAGAAAACAATCACAATCACTGGATGTAGTAGAGATGTCATCAGTGATGTCATGCGTGATGCCACTGACCATGTCATGAGTTATGTAATATGTGAGGTCACACGCAGTGCATTGTGGAGATGTAAGTTATAGTAAGCTCAGGTAACTTTAACTGCTGAATTTAAATGGTTTTGTATGAGTAAGATATGTTCCTAACTATAACATCCCTGCAACCTTAGTTTTTTTAAGTGAATATATATATATATATGGTTAGTGTCTCATAATGCTGTACTCGAATGATTATGCACACTTTCGCTGTTGGCTTCAACATAATTTCTTTTCTTTATTTGTAAGGATTCAAATATACAGAGCGTTTTGTCGTCTGCCAACCCATGTTTCATGGCTTCTGCCGCCTAATCAGGACTGTAACAGGAAAGACACCAATATAACCAAAATCAAAGCCATATAAAACTTCTATACAGATATTTCACAACAATAGTAATCCATCTCACTAAGCCCTCTGGCCTAGACATCCAATTGTGTGAAAATGAACAAAAATATACGTGTACTTACATTTGTAATGGTATATTACATTTGTTATAAACAATTCACATCCTTCGCCCATTTGTTACATTTTTAAATTATTTAAACAATGGTACAATGATAAATTAATTAATCAGTGGTTCCTTTTCCCACACCTCCTCTATGTCCCACATATGCCTCCTTAATGAGGGGATATCACTTCCAAGCCTTTTACCACTTCTTCTATACTTGATAAGTATGGCACCTGCAATGTGCACCTTAGACCTTGTTCCTTGTGTCACCATTACGCCTATTTATTCTTATTAACCATTGGATTTGCACCTGTTCATACCTAATAAAATCTGGCCATTCCCACTCTCCAAGCTCCTGTTGGCTGTAAACGTTTGAATCCTTACAAATAAAGAAAACATTTTTTGTTGACGCCAACAGCGAATGTGTTAGTAATCATTCAAGTACAGCATCATGAGACACCTATGGACTTTAAATGCTTACAGAACTCTGCACTCATTCACTCATCGATTGAGCCACTCACACACCACTCACTCATCCATACAGCCACTCACACATGCACTCACTCACCCATACAGCCAGTCATACACCCAGTCACTCACTAATACAACCAGTCACACAGTTACTTCCACACCCATACAGTTACTCACACACCCACTTATTAACCCATACAGGTACTCACACACCCACATTTTCACCCATACAGCCACTCACATAACCATGCACACACCTATTCAGCCACTCAGACACCCACTCACGTTAGAAATAGTATCACTCATTAGAAGTACACAAAGTATAGTAATTTAACTTTTGCAGTACCTTAGTATATATGTTTAACACTCATAAACCTTTAGAAAACAATCACTGGATGTAGTAGAGATGTCATTTGGGATGACATCAGTGATGTCGTGGGTGATGCCACTGACCATGTCATGATTTGTGTAATATGTGAGGTCACATGCAATGCATTGCGGGGGTGTAAGTTATAGTAAGCTCAGGTAACGTTAACTACTGAATTTAAATGGTTTTGTATGAGTGAAATCTGAGCCTAACTATAACGTCCCTGTAACCTTTGTTTTTGAAAGTGAAAATATATATATATATATTTATATATGGTTATATATTTTTTGTAATATAGGAAAACGGTGGTAAGATTTGATGCCCGGCACACTCTCATTCTCTGGATACCAATCATAGCCATATATCATATGAAAACTCTGAGAGTGCAGTAACCATATAAAGTCCATAAGTGTCTCATAATGCTGTACTAGAATGATTAATCACACTTTCGCTGTTGGCTTTAACATAATTATTTTTGTTTATTTGTAAGGATTCAAATATACCGAGCAAACACCTGTTTCCCGGCCTCTGCCACTTCATCAGGGCTGATCAAACCTGACCATTCCCAGTCTCCAAGCTCCTGTGGATGTCATATACTTTTAAGCTGTCTCTTCCTCTTTGCCTCTCACGTCTTTGTCATCTATGTCACTGTACGTATCTGTGTATCGATCCCAATGGAATGCTTCACCACTGCGTTTTGTCGCCTGGCAACACATGTGTCATAGCTTCTGCTGTTTAATCAGGACTCTAACAGAAAAGACACCAATATAACCAAAATCAAAGCCATATAAAACTTCAATACAGATATTTCACAACAATAGCAATCCATCTCACTAGGCCCTCTGGCCCAGACATCCAATTATGTGAAAATGAACAAAAATATACATAT
The DNA here is from genome assembly GCF_964204655.1 of Triturus cristatus. Classification (NCBI taxonomy): domain Eukaryota; kingdom Metazoa; phylum Chordata; class Amphibia; order Caudata; family Salamandridae; genus Triturus; species Triturus cristatus. The sequence goes on along the minus strand of NC_140593.1, from coordinate 326,910,482 downwards.
CCTTACATTTGTAATGGTATATTACATTTGTTATAAACAATTCACATCCTTCGCCCATTTGTTACATTTTTAAATTATTAAACTATAGTACAATGATAAATCAATTAATCAGTGGTTCCTTTTCCCACACCTCCTCTATGTCCCACATATGCCTCCTTAATGAGGGGATATCGCTTCCAAGCCTTTTACAACTTCTTCTGCACTTGTTAAGTATTGTACCTGCAATGTGCACCTTAGCCCTTGTTACCTGTGTCACCATTATGTCTATTCATTCTTATTAACCATTGGATTTGCATCTGTTCATACCTGATCAAATCTGGCCATTCCCGCTCTCCAGCTCCTGTTGGCTGTAAACATTTGAATCCTTACAAATAAAGAAAACATTTTTTATTGACACCAGTGTTAGTAATCATTCAAGTACAGCATCGTGAGGCACCAATGGACTTTATATGGTTACAGAACTTTGCAGCATTTTCATGTTTAAATATGTATGTGTATATATGTGTGTGTGTGTGTTTGTACTGTCGATGCATGAAAAACCCCCCAAAAAACAAATATCTGTATATATGTATATATAAATACATCAATCTCTTCCGTTACCAATAGGATTGCTCCAGATAAGGACACGGACCCAAGGATAAGAGCTAAAGTTGTTTTATTACTTTGTCGCCATAACGCATTTTGGCTCCCGTGAGCCTTGTTCACATGACATGGGAGGTTCAACTAGTTAGCATTTTTAAAGTTACGGTGCATAGTGAAAGAACAATCATGTGACATTAAAAACCATAGACATAGAAGAGTAAATAGTGAACACTTCTAAAATGAGGCATTACATATCGATATTACAAAGGTTGGTAAAGTAAATAATATTAGCCTCCAAATATTGTTAATACCTACTAAAATATATCACGTAATGCCACAATTCAAATTAATGTCAAATACATAAATTCATATGTGCAAAATACAATTGATATGCCAATCGATTATGTTGGAATTCCCCAACGTATCCTTAATGCCGCGTTGGCCATATAGTTCCTACTGGGTGACCAACAGGTCATCCTACGATGCGATCTGACTAAAGTTCTTTTAAATAATGAGGATGAATCCTCAAAGTAAACATCATAATGTTCTGTAGATATATGTCTCATTGGGATGTCTAATTTACTTGTTTTGTATAGTGCTAAAGTGCTAACGTGAGGTGTGAAAATTCCAAAATGGTAAATAAATGAAACTCATGCGTAATGCATATCTCCATAATCGTAATACTGTTTTCACAGTTGATGTATCTATTTTAACCTTTTTTTCCCCAATTTCATATGGTGGTTGCTGTCCCGTGTAATCTAATTAGTTATTGACGATGTGACTACCAAATCGAGCTCATATGGAGCATGTTGTGCCTGACTTAATCACATGGTTTGTGCAAATTTCGCAACTGTCTGTATCTAAATTCTGTAAATATAGTGCCTGTCTAGGTATCAAATCCGACAATGTAAGTATATATTGCCAGTTGATGTCCTAAATGGGTTTGTGCAAATCCGCTATATATGTACATAGATTCATTTAATAAAAGTCCACATATAAATATATGATACATAATGTTAGACCTGGCATCATTGGCGTGGGTCTCCCTTCCCCTCTCCTCTTCCTATTTTTTATGTTGGCTGGATTTAGATGCTCTGGGCACCGTGCCACTGCTAATCAGTGCCACAGCGCGAATGCTCCCTGTATATAAATGACTGTATGACTTAGGATAACCATAATGCCTATATCTGAGTAGCATGTCCAATAGTGAGTTACCTTCCATTTTACTGTCGCTACTGTGACACGATCCGCTCTCATAGGCCAGACTGGGCAGGTTGAGGATTACTTTCTATCATCCTATCTGGCCCGAGGAACCTGATAAGAACTTCGAGTTTGATATGTTTGTGCTCAGGACATTGAGAGACACCTTTTAGTAAGGACCGTTTATATTTCCCATGTTTAGAAATGCCTCTTCTGTAAACGCGGTTGTTTCTTGCCTAAGCTTTACTGTAGGCTTTGCGAGTATGTGTATTGGCCGTCTGGTTTTGGAGCAGCAGGGCCAGCTGGGTCAGACCTGGCTGGAGAGAGAGATCGGTATTCAGAGCCTGGGGAGAAGTGACTCTTTGATCCGAGCAGGGCCATGCCTGGCAAGGTGAATGATGGTTCCACCTCCCACTGGGCGTTTGATAGCAGACCCCCTCATTCTGAAAGGGCAGGATGTCACCTCGTAAACCAAGTGCTCCCCGACCCCACCAAACTGGTTCTGACTGGAGTCAGTGATATGCGACCTTAGAGAACAAAGACTTTTTAGGTATAAAATGCTGCGCTGGAACTTTGTCCGGGTGTGTTTCTTCTGGATGTCAAGACGAAACTCTGTCCGAGTGAACAGAGGAAAGGACTTTGAAATTTTCACCAAGCTTGCCGAAGACACTACCCGAGAGCCTGAATCGAGAGTGCCTCCTACAGAAGTCTCAGGGACATTCGACTTCACCCCTTCAGCCGTGGGAATTCCTGTGCAAGGAATTCTGCTTGCAGGTGAGGCCTCCGTTGAGTAATCCGGAGCCTCTATTCTACAGATTTCACTAGTACAAAACCAATAAAATTCAGCAGTTATAGTTGCCAGACCTAACTATAACTTACTCCCCAATGCACTGCTCATGACCTCACAAATTACAGCACTCATGACATGGTCAGTGACATCACTGATGACATCCCAAATCATATCACTGATGACATCATTCACCAAACCACTCATAAACTGACTTACACACCCACACAACCGCTCATGTACCCACTCACATACCCATACAACAACTCACACACCCACCCACTAATCCATAGAGCCATTCACACACCCGCTGACTGGGCACTTTTGAAACTTTTGCTGAACCTGTGCGGGCCGCTGCAGCTAAGAGAGAGCTGCTGCTGCTGAGAGCCCACCTGAATCTGAACCCTTGAACCTTTTGCTGGATCCGTGTGGGCCACTGCAACTAAGAGATAGCTGCTGCCGCTGAGTGCCCACACCCTTTGCCACTGGGCATCATCGTGATTCATCCTGTGGGCCGCCGCAGCTAAGAGAGAGCTACTGCTGCTGAGTGCCCGAACCCTTTGACACTTTGTATCATCGTGATTTGTCCTGTGGGCCGCCGCAGCTAAGGGACAGCTGCTGCCGCTGAGTGCCCGCACCCTTTGCCACTTTGCATCATTGTGATTCATCCTGTGGGCCACCGCAGCTAAGAGAGAGCTGCTGCCGCTGAGTGCCCACACCCTTGTCAACTTTTGCATCATCGTGATTTGTCCTGTGGGCCACCGCAGCTAAGAGAGAACTGTGGCCGCTGTGTGCCCGCACCTTGTTCACCCTTGTCGAGGATTGTTGCTATCGCCTCGTGGGCCACCGCAGCTAAAAGAGAGCTGCTTCCTCCACCACCACGGAGCTGCACAACGAGAGTCATCGCTACCACCAGCCCGGTCCACCACAGCCGCATGCTGCTGCCCCCGAGTGCCCGAATCATTGTCGGTGCACGCTACGGACCTCTGCAACCCGGAGTTGTGGTTGCGGGAGTCTGCCTGTCATTGTCTCCGTTTCTTCAAGAAGTTGCATGCTGTGTCCCCTTTCACCGACAGGTATCTGGTGCGCAACAAGTCGCGTAGGCCCCGGCCTTGAACTCAGTCAGTGTCACGTTCTGGTGAATACGTATTGCCTTTTGGAGTCCCTACTGGTTGACATGAATTGTAGTTGTTGAAACGCTTTGAGAATTTCTAGTTAAACTGCAGATAAAGATATTATTTTTCTATACCTACCTGAGTTGTGTCCTTTTGTGGTGTCGTTACTGCTGTGTCGTACGTGGTCATAAATGCTTCACTCACTGCCTCCGGGATAGGCCTAACTGCTCGTGCTACGTTACCACAGGGTTGAGCAGGGGTTCTCAAAGGGGATAGCCCACTTGCCCTGACTTAGGAAGAAGGGTCCCTATTTGGACATTGGCGCCTGCCATGGCCAACTAGAGACCCCCATTTCTAACACATAAATAAATATATGTTACATAAATATATAAATACATACATACACAAACACACACACACACACACACACACATACATAATTTCAGCAGCACTCTAAGTATGAAAGGGTAATGCTTTAAGTTATACTGGGTGTTCCCTTGTGTCTGGACAAAGCAATGTCAACACTATGGCATGACAAACCTGTTGCAGCAGTCTTTTTCCCAACATGGGTCACCCTGCATGTGGAAGCCGATTTGGGGGAAATACTCACCACTACAGTAGACTTCTTTCAATGTTGCAGTCCACCTACTGCCTATGTTTTAATGTTCTGCCCCTAGGGTGGTATGCTTTCTCCTTTTGCTTAAGTGGGGAAAACTAATCTATGATTCTAGACAATGAAGAGCTGTTATGATCTGGAAAAGATGAAAGGGATTATTTAATAAGGTTTGCCCAGGCATTCCCAGCGCACAAAGCAACACAAAGCATTGCATCCATTTATTTACCCTTGTAAAAGCCTGTGGGTGAAGTGCAAAATTGTGCAGCACCACATGAGAAAAGACACAGCACTCGGTATCTCCATTTAGATTTGAAATGTCCAGCCATATATATTTACATTTATTCCATGTTATTCTAGGTTTAGTTTGGTTCAGTTCTTGTGATATGTCCGGTTCATCACACAGTACAATGGGAAATGATTTTAGAGGCGCTGTTTTCGGTCCCTGAGAGATATAGGTTTGCAAATGTAGTTTAGCATAGTGCAATGCTTGCAGGTGTTTTTTCTGTGGAATAGTGGCGTTGTGTCACTTTCTCTCAGAGAATCTTCTGGATTGTTTGTTTGATCCTAGAATGCTTAGTAAAGCAGAGGTTTGAGTAGCTCTCTTTAAGTTTGTACTGGAATTAAGAGATATGTTTCTGGAAGATGATTCACAGAGCAAATGTGGTCCCTTCTGCTCTCCACCTTCGGTTGGGCAGTTTCTGTGCACATTAAATATATGTTTGAAGAATTTGAGAGTGCAGGATTATTGTAACTTTTTGTCTTTTTTGCATCCTCCATGTTTAATGGCTTACCTCACATGTCAATCCCATGGAGTAGGACCTGGTTGGTGACACTGTCAAGGAGTTTCAGCATAAGGTTGTATTTCAGTGCTAGTTTGAAACATTTAGATATGTTTATTTTGAGTATTAAATAAACATAGTATGTGGTTTGTTTGTCATATGTTCCAGCAAGGAAACATTTGAAAGGCCACTCTCTTTGCCCTCTGCAATGTGCAATGAAAACCAAGATATGAGGCATGATGAGATATGTGTAGAAGAGCACAGATGCATTCTAAGATATGACGTCCTTTTCTACAGTCATAAAAAGGAGTTGTTTAGCGTTATAAAAATTCACTATTTTTTACTGACCTTACGCAAGTGATATACGCTTTACTTCCCAAAATGATATAATAAGTTTGTACGACATTAGGCTATTTGTTGAGGTGGGGTGAAATCCTTCTCCAGCAGCAACCACAATTATTCTCAGGGTCAGAAGCAAACCCTAAATTAACTTGTACTCAACCCCTGGGGCGCCTCCTCTACTGTGGCGGAGGAGCGTCGCCTCACTGCTTTCAAGTAGTGTGAGAAGTAGAAACATAAATAACTTTCAGTTATTATCATTTTATGTTTATGCTGCTTTGCGGGCTGGCGGGTGGGCGGTCTGCTCAGCTCTCTGAGGCAGGTCAGGGCAGGGGTGGAGTGATTTGCTCACTCCTAAGTGCACAATGACTGTTTGGTCTTACACATAAATTAAATATGCCAATTGGGAATAAGCCAGTGTTACTGTTATACCTGACACCCTTAGGGTTGTGTTCCCTGACCCACACAGCCACTCTCACACACACTCACAGAGCCACTCACATAGCCACTCACATACTCATAATACCACTCACACACCCACTTACAAATTCATACAACCACTCACACACCCACTCACAGATCCATACAGCCAATCACACACCCATTCACAAAAGTTACAGGTTACAGTTAGGAAATATACTTTAAAAACCTTTCAAAATCACTAAAAAAACAAAGGTTACGGGATGTAATAGTTAGGAAATACCATAATAAAACATAGAAATTTAAAATAACATAGAAATTCACTAAAAAAAAAACAAAGGTTACAGGGACATTATAGTTAGGAAATAAAATTAAATAAAAAACCTTAGAAACCTTGGAAATTCACTGTAAAAACAAAGGTTGCAAGGGCGTTATAGTTAGGCTCAGATTTTACTTGTACAAAGCCAATACAATTCAGCAGTTATAGTTGCCAGAGCTAACTATAACTTACTCCCCAATGCACTGTTCATGACCTCACAAATTACATCACTCATGACATGGTCAGTCACATCACTGATGACATCCCAAATCATATCATTGATGACATCATCCACTGAACCACTCACAAACTGACTTACACACCCATACAACCTTTCATGCACCCACTTATACACCCCTACAACTCACATACCCACCCACTGATCCATAGAGCTGCTCACACACCTGCTCACTCATGCATACATTCCCTCACACAGCCACTCACTTCCCATACACCTACTCACACATTCACTTATTCACCCATATAACCACTCACACACCAAGTCACTCACCCAGACAGCCTCTCAATAGAGCCACTCACTCACCCATACAGCCACTTATGTAGACACTCACTCTCCAATACTGCCACTCAGAGAACCAATCAGTTAACCAAACATTCACTCAGTCACATATACTGCCACTTACACACACAGTCACTCACCCATATAGCCAATCACACAGCCACTTAGTTGCCAATACAGCCACTCTCATATCCACTCACAGACCCATATAACCACTCACACAGCCACTCACTCACCTATGCAGCCACTCATGCACCCACTCACTTACCAATACAGACACACACACTCATTCACTCATCGATTGAGCCACTTACACACCACTCACTCGTCCATACAGCCACTCTCACATGCACTCACTCACCCATACAGCCAGTCACACACCCAGTCACTCACCAATACAGCCAGTCACACAGCTACTTCCACACTCATACAGTTACTCACACACCCACTTATTCACCCATACAGGTACTCACCCACCCACATTTTCACCCATAGAGCCACACACATACCCATGCACACACCTATTCAGCCACTCAGACACCCACTCACGTTAGAAATAGTATCACTCATTAGCAGTACACAAAGTATAGTAATTTAACTTTTATAGTACCTTAGTATATATGTTTAACACTCATAAACCTTTAGAAAACAATCACAATCACTGGATGTAGTAGAGATGTCATCAGTGATGTCATGCGTGATGCCACTGACCATGTCATGAGTTATGTAATATGTGAGGTCACACGCAGTGCATTGTGGAGATGTAAGTTATAGTAAGCTCAGGTAACTTTAACTGCTGAATTTAAATGGTTTTGTATGAGTAAGATATGTTCCTAACTATAACATCCCTGCAACCTTAGTTTTTTTAAGTGAATATATATATATATATGGTTAGTGTCTCATAATGCTGTACTCGAATGATTATGCACACTTTCGCTGTTGGCTTCAACATAATTTCTTTTCTTTATTTGTAAGGATTCAAATATACAGAGCGTTTTGTCGTCTGCCAACCCATGTTTCATGGCTTCTGCCGCCTAATCAGGACTGTAACAGGAAAGACACCAATATAACCAAAATCAAAGCCATATAAAACTTCTATACAGATATTTCACAACAATAGTAATCCATCTCACTAAGCCCTCTGGCCTAGACATACAATTGTGTGAAAATGAACAAAAATATACGTGTACTTACATTTGTAATGGTATATTACATTTGTTATAAACAATTCACATCCTTCGCCCATTTGTTACATTTTTATATTATTAAACAATGGTACAATGATAAATTAATTAATCAGTGGTTCCTTTTCCCACACCTCCTCTATGTCCCACATATGCCTCCTTAATGAGGGGATATCACTTCCAAGCCTTTTACCACTTCTTCTATACTTGATAAGTATGGCACCTGCAATGTGCACCTTAGACCTTGTTCCTTGTGTCACCATTACGCCTATTTATTCTTATTAACCATTGGATTTGCACCTGTTCATACCTGATAAAATCTGGCCATTCCCACTCTCCAAGCTCCTGTTGGCTGTAAACGTTTGAATCCTTACAAATAAAGAAAACATTTTTTGTTGACGCCAACAGCGAATGTGTTAGTAATCATTCAAGTACAGCATCATGAGACACCTATGGACTTTAAATGCTTACAGAACTCTGCACTCATTCACTCATCGATTGAGCCACTCACACACCACTCACTCATCCATACAGCCACTCACACATGCACTCACTCACCCATACAGCCAGTCATACACCCAGTCACTCACCAATACAACCAGTCACACAGTTACTTCCACACCCATACAGTTACTCACACACCCACTTATTAACCCATACAGGTACTCGCACACCCACATTTTCACCCATACAGCCACTCACATAACCATGCACACACCTATTCAGCCACTCAGACACCCACTCACGTTAGAAATAGTATCACTCATTAGAAGTACACAAAGTATAGTAATTTAACTTTTGCAGTACCTTAGTATATATGTTTAACACTCATAAACCTTTAGAAAACAATCACTGGATGTAGTAGAGATGTCATTTGGGATGACATCAGTGATGTCGTGGGTGATGCCACTGACCATGTCATGATTTGTGTAATATGTGAGGTCACATGCAATGCATTGCGGGGGTGTAAGTTATAGTAAGCTCAGGTAACGTTAACTACTGAATTTAAATGGTTTTGTATGAGTGAAATCTGAGCCTAACTATAACGTCCCTGTAACCTTTGTTTTTGAAAGTGAAAATATATATATATATTTATATATGGTTATATATTTTTTGTAATATAGGAAAACGGTGGTAAGATTTGATGCCCGGCACACTCTCATTCTCTGGATACCAATCATAGCCATATATCATATGAAAACTCTGAGTGCAGTAACCATATAAAGTCCATAAGTGTCTCATAATGCTGTACTAGAATGATTAATCACACTTTCGCTGTTGGCTTTAACATAATTATTTTTGTTTATTTGTAAGGATTCAAATATACCGAGCAAACACCTGTTTCCCGGCCTCTGCCACTTCATCAGGGCTGATCAAACCTGACCATTCCCAGTCTCCAAGCTCCTGTGGATGTCATATACTTTTAAGCTGTCTCTTCCTCTTTGCCTCTCACGTCTTTGTCATCTATGTCACTGTACGTATCTGTGTATCGATCCCAATGGAATGCTTCACCACTGCGTTTTGTCGCCTGGCAACACATGTGTCATAGCTTCTGCTGTTTAATCAGGACTCTAACAGAAAAGACACCAATATAACCAAAATCAAAGCCATATAAAACTTCAATACAGATATTTCACAACAATAGCAATCCATCTCACTAGGCCCTCTGGCCCAGACATCCAATTATGTGAAAATGAACAAAAATATACATATCCTTACATTTGTAATGGTATATTACATTTGTTATAAACAATTCACATCCTTCGCCCATTTGTTACATTTTTAAATTATTAAACTATAGTACAATGATAAATCAATTAATCAGTGGTTCCTTTTCCCACACCTCCTCTATGTCCCACATATGCCTCCTTAATGAGGGGATATCGCTTCCAAGCCTTTTACAACTTCTTCTGCACTTGTTAAGTATTGTACCTGCAATGTGCACCTTAGCCCTTGTTACCTGTGTCACCATTATGTCTATTCATTCTTATTAACCATTGGATTTGCATCTGTTCATACCTGATCAAATCTGGCCATTCCCGCTCTCCAGCTCCTGTTGGCTGTAAACATTTGAATCCTTACAAATAAAGAAAACATTTTTTGTTGACACCAGTGTTAGTAATCATTCAAGTACAGCATCGTGAGGCACCAATGGACTTTATATGGTTACAGAACTTTGCAGCATTTTCATGTTTAAATATGTATGTGTATATATGTGTGTGTGTGTGTTTGTACTGTCGATGCATGAAAAACCCCCCAAAAAACAAATATCTGTATATATGTATATATAAATACATCAATCTCTTCCGTTACCAATAGGATTGCTCCAGATAAGGACACGGACCCAAGGATAAGAGCTAAAGTTGTTTTATTACTTTGTCGCCATAACGCATTTTGGCTCCCGTGAGCCTTGTTCACATGACATGGGAGGTTCAACTAGTTAGCATTTTTAAAGTTACGGTGCATAGTGAAAGAACATCATGTGACATTAAAAACCATAGACATAGAAGAGTAAATAGTGAACACTTCTAAAATGAGGCATTACATATCGATATTACAAAGGTTGGTAAAGTAAATAATATTAGCCTCCAAATATTGTTAATACCTACTAAAATATATCACGTAATGCCACAATTCAAATTAATGTCAAATACATAAATTCATATGTGCAAAATACAATTGATATGCCAATCGATTATGTTGGAATTCCCCAACGTATCCTTAATGCCGCGTTGGCCATATAGTTCCTACTGGGTGACCAACAGGTCATCCTACGATGCGATCTGACTAAAGTTCTTTTAAATAATGAGGATGAATCCTCAAAGTAAACATCATAATGTTCTGTAGATATATGTCTCATTGGGATGTCTAATTTACTTGTTTTGTATAGTGCTAAAGTGCTAACGTGAGGTGTGAAAATTCCAAAATGGTAAATAAATGAAACTCATGCGTAATGCATATCTCCATAATCGTAATACTGTTTTCACAGTTGATGTATCTATTTTAACCTTTTTTTCCCCAATTTCATATGGTGGTTGCTGTCCCGTGTAATCTAATTAGTTATTGACGATGTGACTACCAAATCGAGCTCATATGGAGCATGTTGTGCCTGACTTAATCACATGGTTTGTGCAAATTTCGCAACTGTCTGTATCTAAATTCTGTAAATATAGTGCCTGTCTAGGTATCAAATCCGACAATGTAAGTATATATTGCCAGTTGATGTCCTAAATGGGTTTGTGCAAATCCGCTATATATGTACATAGATTCATTTAATAAAAGTCCACATATAAATATATGATACATAATGTTAGACCTGGCATCATTGGCGTGGGTCTCCCTTCCCCTCTCCTCTTCCTATTTTTTATGTTGGCTGGATTTAGATGCTCTGGGCACCGCGCCACTGCTAATCAGTGCCACAGCGCGAATGCTCCCTGTATATAAATGACTGTATGACTTAGGATAACCATAATGCCTATATCTGAGTAGCATGTCCAATAGTGAGTTACCTTCCATTTTACTGTCGCTACTGTGACACGATCCGCTCTCATAGGCCAGACTGGGCCGGTTGAGGGTTACTTTCTATCATCCTATCTGGCCCGAGGAACCTGATAGGAACTTCGAGTTTGATATGTTTGTGCTCAGGACATTGAGAGACACCTTTTAGTAAGGACCGTTTATATTTCCCATGTTTAGAAATGCCTCTTCTGTAAACGCGGTTGTTTCTTGCCTAAGCTTTACTGTAGGCTTTGCGAGTATGTGTATTGGCCGTCTGGTTTTGGAGCAGCAGGGCCAGCTGGGTCAGACCTGGCTGGAGAGAGAGATCGGTATTCAGAGCCTGGGGAGAAGTGACTCTTTGATCCGAGCAGGGCCATGCCTGGCAAGGTGAATGATGGTTCCACCTCCCACTGGGCGTTTGATAGCAGACCCCCTCATTCTGAAAGGGCAGGATGTCACCTCGTAAACCAAGTGCTCCCCGACCCCACCAAACTGGTTCTGACTGGAGTCAGTGATATGCGACCTTAGAGAACAAAGACTTTTTAGGTATAAAATGCTGCGCTGGAACTTTGTCCGGGTGTGTTTCTTCTGGATGTCAAGACGAAACTCTGTCCGAGTGAACAGAGGAAAGGACTTTGAAATTTTCACCAAGCTTGCCGAAGACACTACCCGAGAGCCTGAATCGAGAGTGCCTCCTACAGAAGTCTCAGGGACATTCGACTTCACCCCTTCAGCCGTGGGAATTCCTGTGCAAGGAATTCTGCTTGCAGGTGAGGCCTCCGTTGAGTAATCCGGAGCCTCTATTCTACAGATTTCACTAGTACAAAACCAATAAAATTCAGCAGTTATAGTTGCCAGACCTAACTATAACTTACTCCCCAATGCACTGCTCATGACCTCACAAATTACAGCACTCATGACATGGTCAGTGACATCACTGATGACATCCCAAATCATATCACTGATGACATCATTCACCAAACCACTCATAAACTGACTTACACACCCACACAACCGCTCATGTACCCACTCACATACCCATACAACAACTCACACACCCACCCACTAATCCATAGAGCCATTCACACACCCGCTGACTGGGCACTTTTGAAACTTTTGCTGAACCTGTGCGGGCCGCTGCAGCTAAGAGAGAGCTGCTGCTGCTGAGAGCCCACCTGAATCTGAACCCTTGAACCTTTTGCTGGATCCGTGTGGGCCACTGCAACTAAGAGATAGCTGCTGCCGCTGAGTGCCCACACCCTTTGCCACTGGGCATCATCGTGATTCGTCCTGTGGGCCGCCGCAGCTAAGAGAGAGCTACTGTTGCTGAGTGCCCGAACCCTTTGACACTTTGTATCATCGTGATTTGTCCTGTGGGCCGCCGCAGCTAAGGGACAGCTGCTGCCGCTGAGTGCCCGCACCCTTTGCCACTTTGCATCATTGTGATTCATCCTGTGGGCCACCGCAGCTAAGAGAGAGCTGCTGCCGCTGAGTGCCCACACCCTTGTCAACTTTTGCATCATCGTGATTTGTCCTGTGGGCCACCGCAGCTAAGAGAGAACTGTGGCCGCTGTGTGCCCGCACCTTGTTCACCCTTGTCGAGGATTGTTGCTATCGCCTCGTGGGCCACCGCAGCTAAAAGAGAGCTGCTTCCTCCACCACCACGGAGCTGCACAACGAGAGTCATCGCTACCACCAGCCCGGTCCACCACAGCCGCGTTCTGCTGCCCCCGAGTGCCCGAATCATTGTCGGTGCACGCTACGGACCTCTGCAACCCGGAGTTGTGGTTGCGGGAGTCTGCCTGTCATTGTCTCCGTTTCTTCAAGAAGTTGCGTGCTGTGTCCCCTTTCACCGACAGGTATCTGGTGCGCAACAAGTCGCGTAGGCCCCGGCCTTGAACTCAGTCAGTGTCACGTTCTGGTGAATACGTATTGCCTTTTGGAGTCCCTACTGGTTGACATGAATTGTAGTTGTTGAAACGCTTTGAGAATTTCTAGTTAAACTGCAGATAAAGATATTATTTTTCTATACCTACCTGAGTTGTGTCCTTTTGTGGTGTCGTTACTGCTGTGTCGTACGTGGTCATAAATGCTTCACTCACTGCCTCCGGGATAGGCCTAACTGCTCGTGCTACGTTACCACAGGGTTGAGCAGGGGTTCTCAAAGGGGATAGCCCACTTGCCCTGACTTAGGAAGAAGGGTCCCTATTTGGACATTGGCGCCTGCCATGGCCAACTAGAGACCCCCATTTCTAACACATAAATAAATATATGTTACATAAATATATAAATACATACATACATACACACACACACACACACACACACACATACATAATTTCAGCAGCACTCTAAGTATGAAAGGGTAATGCTTTAAGTTATACTGGGTGTTCCCTTGTGTCTGGACAAAGCAATGTCAACACTATGGCATGACAAACCTGTTGCAGCAGTCTTTTTCCCAACATGGGTCACCCTGCATGTGGAAGCCGATTTGGGGGAAATACTCACCACTACAGTAGACTTCTTTCAATGTTGCAGTCCACCTACTGCCTATGTTTTAATGTTCTGCCCCTAGGGTGGTATGCTTTCTCCTTTTGCTTAAGTGGGGAAAACTAATCTATGATTCTAGACAATGAAGAGCTGTTATGATCTGGAAAAGATGAAAGGGATTATTTAATAAGGTTTGCCCAGGCATTCCAAGCGCACAAAGCAACACAAAGCATTGCATCCATTTATTTACCCTTGTAAAAGCCTGTGGGTGAAGTGCAAAATTGTGCAGCACCACATGAGAAAAGACACAGCACTCGGTATCTCCATTTAGATTTGAAATGTCCAGCCATATATTTTTACATTTATTCCATGTTATTCTAGGTTTAGTTTGGTTCAGTTCTTGTGATATGTCCGGTTCATCACACAGTACAATGGGAAATGATTTTAGAGGCGCTGTTTTCGGTCCCTGAGAGATATAGGTTTGCAAATGTAGTTTAGCATAGTGCAATGCTTGCAGGTGTTTTTTCTGTGGAATAGTGGCGTTGTGTCACTTTCTCTCAGAGAATCTTCTGGATTGTTTGTTTGATCCTAGAATGCTTAGTAAAGCAGAGGTTTGAGTAGCTCTCTTTAAGTTTGTACTGGAATTTAGAGATATGTTTCTGGAAGATGATTCACAGAGCAAATGTGGTCCCTTCTGCTCTGCACCTTCGGTTGGGCAGTTTCTGTGCACATTAAATATATGTTTGAAGAATTTGAGAGTGCAGGATTATTGTAACTTTTTGTCTTTTTTGCATCCTCCATGTTTAATGGCTTACCTCACATGTCAATCCCATGGAGTAGGACCTGGTTGGTGACACTGTCAAGGAGTTTCAGCATAAGGTTGTATTTCAGTGCTAGTTTGAAACATTTAGATATGTTTATTTTGAGTATTAAATAAACATAGTATGTGGTTTGTTTGTCATATGTTCCAGCAAGGAAACATTTGAAAGGCCACTCTCTTTGCCCTCTGCAATGTGCAATGAAAACCAAGATATGAGGCATGATGAGATATGTGTAGAAGAGCACAGATGCATTCTAAGATATGACGTCCTTTTCTACAGTTATAAAAAGGAGTTGTTTAGCGTTATAAAAATTCACTATTTTTTACTGACCTTACGCAAGTGATATACGCTTTACTTCCCAAAATGATATAATAAGTTTGTACGACATTAGGCTACTTGTTGAGGTGGGGGGAAATCCTTCTCCAGCAGCAACCACAATTATTCTCAGGGTCAGAAGCAAACCCTAAATTAACTTGTACTCAACCCCTGGGGCGCCTCCTCTACTGTGGCGGAGGAGCGTCGCCTCACTGCTTTCAAGTAGTGTGAGAAGTAGAAACATAAATAACTTTCAGTTATTATCATTTTATGTTTATGCTGCTTTGCGGGCTGGCGGGTGGGCGGTCTGCTCAGCTCTCTGAGGCAGGTCAGGGCAGGGGTGGAGTGATTTGCTCACTCCTAAGTGCACAATGACTGTTTGGTCTTACACATAAATTAAATATGCCAATTGGGAATAAGCCAGTGTTACTGTTATACCTGACACCCTTAGGGTTGTGTTCCCTGACCCACACAGCCACTCTCACACACACTCACAGAGCCCCTCACATAGCCACTCACATACTCATAATACCACTCACACACCCACTTACAAATTCATACAACCACTCACACACCCACTCACAGATCCATACAGCCAATCACACACCCATTCACAAAAGTTACAGGTTACAGTTAGGAAATATACTTTAAAAACCTTTCAAAATCACTAAAAAACAAAGGTTACGGGATGTAATAGTTAGGAAATACCATAATAAAACATAGAAATTTAAAATAACATAGACATTCACTAAAAAAAAAACAAAGGTTACAGGGACATTATAGTTAGGAAATAAAATTAAATAAAAAATCTTAGAAACCTTGGAAATTCACTGTAAAAACAAAGGTTGCAAGGGCGTTATAGTTAGGCTCAGATTTTACTTGTACAAAGCCAATACAATTCAGCAGTTATAGTTGCCAGAGCTAACTATAACTTACTCCCCAATGCACTGTTCATGACCTCACAAATTACATCACTCATGACATGGTCAGTCACATCACTGATGACATCCCAAATCATATCATTGATGACATCATCCACTGAACCACTCACAAACTGACTTACACACCCATACAACCTTTCATGCACCCACTTATACACCCCTACAACTCACATACCCACCCACTGATCCATAGAGCTGCTCACACACCTGCTCACTCATGCATACATTCCCTCACACAGCCACTCACTTCCCATACACCTACTCACACATTCACTTATTCACCCATATAACCACTCACACACCAAGTCACTCACCCAGACAGCCTCTCAATAGAGCCACTCACTCACCCATACAGCCACTTATGTAGACACTCACTCTCCAATACTGCCACTCAGAGAACCAATCAGTTAACCAAACATTCACTCAGTCACATATACTGCCACTTACACACACAGTCACTCACCCATATAGCCAATCACACAGCCACTTAGTTGCCAATACAGCCACTCTCATATCCACTCACAGACCCATATAACCACTCACACAGCCACTCACTCACCTATGCAGCCACTCATGCACCCACTCACTTACCAATACAGACACACACACTCATTCACTCATCGATTGAGCCACTTACACACCACTCACTCGTCCATACAGCCACTCTCACATGCACTCACTCACCCATACAGCCAGTCACACACCCAGTCACTCACCAATACAGCCAGTCACACAGCTACTTCCACACTCATACAGTTACTCACACACCCACTTATTCACCCATACAGGTACTCACCCACCCACATTTTCACCCATAGAGCCACACACATACCCATGCACACACCTATTCAGCCACTCAGACACCCACTCACGTTAGAAATAGTATCACTCATTAGCAGTACACAAAGTATAGTAATTTAACTTTTATAGTACCTTAGTATATATGTTTAACACTCATAAACCTTTAGAAAACAATCACAATCACTGGATGTAGTAGAGATGTCATCAGTGATGTCATGCGTGATGCCACTGACCATGTCATGAGTTATGTAATATGTGAGGTCACACGCAGTGCATTGTGGAGATGTAAGTTATAGTAAGCTCAGGTAACTTTAACTGCTGAATTTAAATGGTTTTGTATGAGTAAGATATGTTCCTAACTATAACATCCCTGCAACCTTAGTTTTTTTAAGTGAATATATATATATATATGGTTAGTGTCTCATAATGCTGTACTCGAATGATTATGCACACTTTCGCTGTTGGCTTCAACATAATTTCTTTTCTTTATTTGTAAGGATTCAAATATACAGAGCGTTTTGTCGTCTGCCAACCCATGTTTCATGGCTTCTGCCGCCTAATCAGGACTGTAACAGGAAAGACACCAATATAACCAAAATCAAAGCCATATAAAACTTCTATACAGATATTTCACAACAATAGTAATCCATCTCACTAAGCCCTCTGGCCTAGACATACAATTGTGTGAAAATGAACAAAAATATACGTGTACTTACATTTGTAATGGTATATTACATTTGTTATAAACAATTCACATCCTTCGCCCATTTGTTACATTTTTATATTATTAAACAATGGTACAATGATAAATTAATTAATCAGTGGTTCCTTTTCCCACACCTCCTCTATGTCCCACATATGCCTCCTTAATGAGGGGATATCACTTCCAAGCCTTTTACCACTTCTTCTATACTTGATAAGTATGGCACCTGCAATGTGCACCTTAGACCTTGTTCCTTGTGTCACCATTACGCCTATTTATTCTTATTAACCATTGGATTTGCACCTGTTCATACCTGATAAAATCTGGCCATTCCCACTCTCCAAGCTCCTGTTGGCTGTAAACGTTTGAATCCTTACAAATAAAGAAAACATTTTTTGTTGACGCCAACAGCGAATGTGTTAGTAATCATTCAAGTACAGCATCATGAGACACCTATGGACTTTAAATGCTTACAGAACTCTGCAGCATTTTCAGGTTTATATATATCTGTGTATATAAATATATGTATGTTTATATATGTACGTGTATATATATGTGTGTGTGTTTGTACTGTCGATGCATGAAAAGCCCCCAAAAAACAAATATCTTTTTATATGTATATATAAATACATACATACACACACACCTCCCCCCACACACATATATATTACCTACTGGCGGTCGCCAGTAGGTAGTTATAGTTAGGACCCTGTTTCCATAGGAAAACCGCAACATTCTATTTGGAATAACTTTGGCGCCGGTCGACGAATCCTCGCGAAATTTTCAAAACTAATGGGGCGCTACGCTCCGCTCCTACCCTGAATGTCTCGGGGGGATTCGTCAAGCGGGGGCTGAGAGAAAAGGGGGGTCCCAAAACGCATTTTTCCCATGCATTTTTCCATAGGACCTTTAGACACAGCTACAGCCCGAACGGCTGAACAGAGTTCCTTGAAATTTGGCAGAGAGGTAGTCTACAGGTCAAGGAAGTGCCTTTTGTAGGTTTGGTGTAAATCTGTTCAGTAGATTCTGAGAAAATAGACTTTAAATCAATATATATATCTGAGCCAGCTTACGGTGCGCTTACGGTGCGCTTACCGTACGCGCACGCCGCCGTGCGCGAGCGCGATTCTGATTGGCTGTTAGATCTTATTAAACATTCGAATCGGTCGAAACCAGGAAGCAACGGCCGCCATTTTCTCTCTCGCAGTCTGAGAGGGGGTTAAAAAACAAAGGCCAAAAACATGTAAAGGGGCTGTTTAGACAGCTCCTAAGCACCTAGCCATGTTGAGGGAGTCCTCAAAGATCCCCCAAGGCCAAAAACGGAATTTTAATTTTTTCGATAATTTCGCCGATTACGCTTAACGTACGCGTACGGTAAAAATTAATAAAAAAAAAATAAAATATCAATACTCTCCCCACCCCATTTGTGCATGACATATTACAGATGTAAAAAAATAAAATATTACCTTTCACAACGAAGCGCATCATATGTCCTCCATGTGCGCACGGTGCGCGAAGCACATCGTGCGTACATGGCCCATCTAGCGTAACGTGCCCACCGTGCGTGCACGGCACTAACTGCGTAAAAGTGGGCGCGCGGTGCGCGAAGCGCACCGTGCGCGCACGGAACGAACTGCGTTAAGTGGGCGCGCACGCCACGAATGGCGTAAAGTAACTTAGCATTTAAAAAACCGTACAAATTCACTGAAAAAACCATAGGTTTCACACACGTTATAGTTAGGAATTAGCATTTAAAAAACCTTGCAAATTCAGTGAAAAAACCATAGGTTTCACACATGTTATAGTTAGCTGGAAATTTTACTGATAAAAACCCAATGAAATTCCCCCGTTATAGTTAGTGCAGGCAACTATAACTCACGCGACCGCAATCTTCTGCTGATGCTAATACTGTATTTAGACACTTATTTGCCCATGTCTTCTTCCATTAAATTTTAGCTATACATATATTACAAATATTTTTTTTTCATAAAGACACATATGTCATCAGCAGAGGATTGCGGTCGCGTGAGTTATAGTTGCCTGCACTAACTATAACGGGGGAATTTCATTGGTTTTTTATCAGTAAAATTTCCAGCTAACTATAACATGTGTGAAACCTATGGTTTTTTCACTGAATTTGCAAGGTTTTTTAAATGCTAATTCCTAACTATAACGTGTGTGAAACCTATGGTTTTTTCAGTGAATATATATATATATATATAATTTCAGCAGCACTCTAAGCATGAAAGGGTAATGCTTTACGTTATACTGGGTGTTCCCTTGTGTCTGGACAAAGCAATGTCAACACATGTCACAGACTACGTTTATTCTTTCTATATTGGCTTGGATAGTATGTTTCCAATTCAAAGTTGTAATATTTTTGCTGGTTGGTAAAAGGCTTTTGGTCATTAAGAGAAGTGTCCCCCTGTCTCCCTTTTATCTAGGACCACTATTGCAGGTGTGGGCAGAAATTATTTATAAAGGTTGACCAATTGCTGGGAGAAAAATCCCACTGGATATGGGAAATCTGTCCTGGAAATGAACCTGCACGTGGGAGTCTATCCCCAAGAATTACTGGATGAAACTATGGCATGACAAACCTGTTGCAGCAGTCTTTTTCCCAACATGGGTCACCCTGCATGTGGAAGTCGATTTGGGGGAAATACTCACCACTACAGTTGATATCTTTCGATGTTGCAGTCCACCTACTGCCTATGTTTTAATGTTCTGCCCCTAGGGTGGTATGCTTTCTCCTTTTGCTTGAGTGGGGTAAACTAATTTACGATTCTAGACAATGAAGAGCTGTCATGATCTGGAAGAGATGAAAGGGATCATTTAATAATGTTTGCCCAGGCATTCTTGGGCCATAGAGCAGCACAAAGTATTGCATCAATTTACTTACCCTTGTAAAAGCCTGTGGGTGAAGTGCAAAATTGTGCAGCACCACATGAGAAACCACACAGCACTTGGTATCTCCATTTAGATTTGAAGCTTCCAGCCATATATTTTTACATTTATTCCATGCTATTCTAGGTTTAGTTCGGTTCAGTTCTTGTATTATGTCTGGTTCATTACACAGTAGAATGGGAAATGATTTTAGAGGGGCTGTTTTAGGTCCCTGAGAGATATAGGTTTGTAAATGTGGTTTAGCATAGTGCAATAATTGAAGGTGTTTTTTCTGTGGAATAGCGGTGTTGTGTCACTTTCTCCCAGAAAATCTTTTGGATTGTTTGTTTGATCCTAGAATGCTTAGTAATACAGAGTTTTGGGTAGCTCTCTTTAAGTTTGTACTGAAATTTAGAGATATGTTTCTGGAAGATGAGTAGCAGAGGAAATGTGGCCACTTCTGCTCTGCACCTTCGGTTGGGCAATTTCTGTGCACATTATATATATGTTTGCAGAATTTGAGAGTGCAGGATTCTTGTAGCCTTTTTGTCTTTTTTTGCATCATCCATGTTTATTGGTTTACCTCACATGTGAATCCCATGGAGTAGGACCTGGTTGGTGACACGGTCAAAGAGTTTCCGCATAAGGGTTTACTATGGGATGAAATTTACTACTTATGTTGGGACGGTATTTTGCAGTTGTATTTCAGTGCTAGTTTGAAACATTTAGATATGTTTATTCTGTGTTTTAAATAAGCATAGTATGTGGTTTGTTTGTCAAATGTTCGGTGAAGGAAACATTTGAAATGCCACTCTCTTTGCCCTCTGCAATGAGCAATGAAAACCAAGATATGAGGCATGATGAGATACGTGCAGAAGAGCATAGATGCATTCCAAGATATATGTGTGTGTGTTTGTACTGTCGATGCATGAAAAGCCCCCAAAAAACAAATATCGTTTTATATGTATATATAAATACATACATACACACACACCTCCCCCCACACACACATATATATATATATATATATATATATATATATATAATTTCAGCAGCACTCTAAGCATGAAAGGGTAATGCTTTACGTTATACTAGGTGTTCCCTTGTGTCTGGACAAAGCAATGTCAACACATGTCACAGACTACGTTTATTCTTTCTATATTGGCTTGCATAGTATGTTTCCAATTCAAAGTTGTAATATTTTTGCTGGTTGGTAAAAGGCTTTTGGTCATTAAGAGAAGTGTCCCTCTGTCTCCCTTTTATCTAGGACCACTATTGCAGGTGTGGGCAGAAATTATTTATAAAGGTTGACCAATTGCTGGGAGAAAAATCCCACTGGATATGGGAAATCTGTCCTGGAAATGAACCTGCACGTGGGAGTCTATCCCCAAGAATTACTGGATGAAACTATGGCATGACAAACCTGTTGCAGCAGTCTTTTTCCCAACATGGGTCACCCTGCATGTGGAAGTCGATTTGGGGGAAATACTCACCACTACAGTTGATATCTTTCGATGTTGCAGTCCACCTACTGCCTATGTTTTAATGTTCTGCCCCTAGGGTGGTATGCTTTCTCCTTTTGCTTGAGTGGGGTAAACTAATTTACGATTCTAGACAATGAAGAGCTGTCATGATCTGGAAGAGATGAAAGGGATTATTTAATAATGTTTGCCCAGGCATTCTTGGGCCATAGAGCAGCACAAAGTATTGCATCAATTTACTTACCCTTGTAAAAGCCTGTGGGTGAAGTGCAAAATTGTGCAGCACCACATGAGAAACCACACAGCACTTGGTATCTCCATTTAGATTTGAAGCTTCCAGCCATATATTTTTACATTTATTCCATGCTATTCTAGGTTTAGTTCGGTTCAGTTCTTGTATTATGTCTGGTTCATTACACAGTAGAATGGGAAATGATTTTAGAGGGGCTGTTTTAGGTCCCTGAGAGATATAGGTTTGTAAATGTGGTTTAGCATAGTGCAATAATTGAAGGTGTTTTTTCTGTGGAATAGCGGTGTTGTGTCACTTTCTCCCAGAAAATCTTTTGGATTGTTTGTTTGATCCTAGAATGCTTAGTAATACAGAGTTTTGGGTAGCTCTCTTTAAGTTTGTACTGAAATTTAGAGATATGTTTCTGGAAGATGAGTAGCAGAGGAAATGTGGCCACTTCTGCTCTGCACCTTCGGTTGGGCAATTTCTGTGCACATTATATATATGTTTGCAGAATTTGAGAGTGCAGGATTCTTGTAGCCTTTTTGTCTTTTTTTGCATCATCCATGTTTATTGGTTTACCTCACATGTGAATCCCATGGAGTAGGACCTGGTTGGTGACACGGTCAAAGAGTTTCCGCATAAGGGTTTACTATGGGATGAAATTTACTACTTATGTTGGGACGGTATTTTGCAGTTGTATTTCAGTGCTAGTTTGAAACATTTAGATATGTTTATTCTGTGTTTTAAATAAGCATAGTATGTGGTTTGTTTGTCAAATGTTCGGTGAAGGAAACATTTGAAATGCCACTCTCTTTGCCCTCTGCAATGAGCAATGAAAACCAAGATATGAGGCATGATGAGATACGTGCAGAAGAGCATAGATGCATTCCAAGATATATGTGTGTGTGTTTGTACTGTTGATGCATGAAAAGCCCCCAAAAAACAAATATCGTTTTATATGTATATATAAATACATACATACACACACACCTCCCCCCACACACACATATATATATATATATATATATATATATATATATATATATATATATAATTTCAGCAGCACTCTAAGCATGAAAGGGTAATGCTTTACGTTATACTAGGTGTTCCCTTGTGTCTGGACAAAGCAATGTCAACACATGTCACAGACTACGTTTATTCTTTCTATATTGGCTTGGATAGTATGTTTCCAATTCAAAGTTGTAATATTTTTGCTGGTTGGTAAAAGGCTTTTGGTCATTAAGAGAAGTGTCCCTCTGTCTCCCTTTTATCTAGGACCACTATTGCAGGTGTGGGCAGAAATTATTTATAAAGGTTAACCAATTTCTGGGAGAAAAATCCCACTGGATATGGGAAATCTGTCCTGGAAATGAACCTGCACGTGGGAGTCTATCCCCAAGAATTACTGGATGAAACTATGGCATGACAAACCTGTTGCAGCAGTCTTTTTCCCAACATGGGTCACCCTGCATGTGGAAGTCGATTTGGGGGAAATACTCACCACTACAGTTGATATCTTTCAATGTTGCAGTCCACCTACTGCCTATGTTTTAATGTTCTGCCCCTAGGGTGGTATGCTTTCTCCTTTTGCTTGAGTGGGGTAAACTAATTTACGATTCTAGACAATGAAGAGCTGTCATGATCTGGAAGAGATGAAAGGGATTATTTAATAATGTTTGCCCAGGCATTCTTGGGCCATAGAGCAGCACAAAGTATTGCATCAATTTACTTACCCTTGTAAAAGCCTGTGGGTGAAGTGCAAAATTGTGCAGCACCACATGAGAAACCACACAGCACTTGGTATCTCCATTTAGATTTGAAGCTTCCAGCCATATATTTTTACATTTATTCCATGCTATTCTAGGTTTAGTTCGGTTCAGTTCTTGTATTATATCTGGTTCATTACACAGTAGAATGGGAAATGATTTTAGAGGGGCTGTTTTAGGTCCCTGAGAGATATAGGTTTGTAAATGTGGTTTAGCATAGTGCAATAATTAAAGGTGTTTTTTCTGTGGAATAGCGGTGTTGTGTCACTTTCTCCCAGAAAATCTTTTGGATTGTTTGTTTGATCCTAGAATGCTTAGTAATACAGAGTTTTGGGTAGCTCTCTTTAAGTTTGTACTGAAATTTAGAGATATGTTTCTGGAAGATGAGTAGCAGAGGAAATGTGGCCACTTCTGCTCTGCACCTTCAGTTGGGCAATTTCTGTGCACATTATATATATGTTTGCAGAATTTGAGAGTGCAGGATTCTTGTAGCCTTTTTGTCTTTTTTTGCATCATCCATGTTTATTGGTTTACCTCAAATGTGAATCCCATGGAGTAGGACCTGGTTGGTGACACGGTCAAAGAGTTTCCGCATAAGGGTTTATTTTGGGATGAAATGTACTACTTATGTTGGGACGGTATTTTGCAGTTGTATTTCAGTGCTAGTTTGAAACATTTAGATATGTTTATTCTGTGTTTTAAATAAGCATAGTATGTGGTTTGTTTGTCAAATGTTCCGTGAAGGAAACATTTGAAATGCCACTCTCTTTGCCCTCTGCAATGAGCAATGAAAACCAAGATATGAGGCATGATGAGATACGTGCAGAAGAGCACAGATGCATTCCAAGATATGACGTCCTTTTCTGCAGTCCTAAAAGGGAGTTGTTTAGCGTGATAGAAATTCACAGTTTTTTACTGACCTTACGCAAGTGATAAGTGCTTTACTTCCCAAAATGATATAATAAGAATGTACGAAATTAGGCTACTTGTTGATTTGGGGTGAAACCCTTCTCCAGCAGCAACCACAATTATTCTCAGGGTCACAAGCAAACCCTAAATTAACCCGTGTTCAACCCCAGGGGCACCTCCTCAACTATGGCGGAGGAGCGTCGCCTCACTTCTTTCAAGTAGTGCGAGAAGTAGAAACATAAAATGATAATAACTTTCAGTTATTATCATTTTATGTTTGTGCTGCTTTGCGGGCCGGCGGGTGGGCAGACTGCTCAGCTCTTGAAAGCAAGGCAGGGCAGGGGAGGAGTAATTTGCCCACTCCTAAGTGCACAATGACTGTGTGGTCTTACACGTAAATTAACTATGCCAATTGGGAATAAGCCAATGTTACTCTTAGACCTGACATCCTTAGTGTCGTGTTCCCCCACCTTTTCCACTGCCTCCCTCCAATTTTCTGAACTCATTTTTGCTGGTTTTAGGACTGTGCACACTTTACCACTGCTGCCCTGTGCTAAAGTGCTTGGGCTCTCTCCCCTAAAAATGGAAACATTGGCTTAATTCCAATTGGCATATTTAATGTACGTATAGTTCCCTAGTAAAGTGCACTATGTGTACCCAGGGCCTGTAAATGAAATACTACTAGTGGACCTAAAGCACTCATTGTTCCACCCAGTTAAGTAGTTCTCTAAGCATGGCTCAGGTCTGACATTGCAGAGCCTGTATGCGCAGTTTTAAACTGCCACTTCGACCTACCAAAGTAACACTCTTGCCAGGCCTAAACCTTCCTTTTTCATACATATAAGTCACCCCTAAAGTAGGCCCTGTCTAACCAGAGGGCAGGGTGCCATGTATTTAAAAAGGTAGGACATATACATCTACGTTTTACATGTCTTGGTAGGGAAAGACATCCAGTTTCATTTTTTACCACTGCAAGGCCTATGTCTCCCATAGGATAACATTGGGACTACCTTATTATATCTTTTAAATGCAATTCCCGATTGTGAAGAGATGGACTTTTCAAGTTTAGTGTCACAGAACTCACAATTTAAACTCACAACTTATGGTGAAGTTGGACCCACAACTTATGCGGGAGTTGGATTTTAAATCCCAGTTTAGCAAATGCCACTTTTAGAAAGTTCAAAAAACAACAAACACCCTTATGCATCAACCCAAAATCCAGTCGGTAAAATACCGATTCGGTAATAGCTCCCGGTATTAAGGAAAAAATACCCAATCCCAATGCATCAACCCAAAAGCAGAAATCGCTATTTAAGGAATCCTTAAATAGCGATTCTTTAAATAGGGATTCCTTAAATACCGATTCCTTAAATAGCGATTGCATTTAAGGAATCCCAAAGTGAGATTCCTTAAATGCAATGCATCAAAGTTAAAAAATTAGCGATTTCGCTAATAGGGGGAGCAAATTACCATGAAGATGAACTGCATGGTAATTTGCAAAAACTTTGAAAAATGCACTTTTGTGCATTTTTCAAAGTTTCATGTTGCGCACACACATGCCCTTAGAGCATGTGTGTGTGCAACATATGTGCACATATCATTTTCAGGGGTGCAACAGGGTGTCCTTTTGACACCCTGGCACCCTTGAAAGTGCTCCAGCTATTAGCGATTCGGTAATACCGAATCGCTAATACAGACTGGCTTTACATTCATTCCTATGGGCCTCCAAGCCCATAGGAATGAATGGGTAGGTATTCCTTATTACCGATTCGGTATTACCGATTCGGTAATAAGGAATATTAAGGAATCGCTATTTGAATAGCGATTCCTACATGCATAGCCTTTTGCTATTCCTTATTAGCGATTCCTTATTTTTCGCTAATAAGGAATCGCAAATGGCATTGTTGATGCATAGGCCCCAAAGGGTCTTGACTCTACTCAGTAAGGCTGAGCCAATATAACAAAACACCAACACACAATGCCAATACTGATCACCACTTTACATAATAATACGACAAAGGACCAATGAAGATGAATCAAAAGTACCTGACCAACATATTTGAATTCTCAGTTTTATTTTCACAATTCTTTCGATTATTTTCAAACAATACAAAAACTTTACCTGTTTCACTCAAAATTGAAACTACAATGAAACACTCTATCCAAATACAAATAATCACCATAGAGACACCACACTCACTCTATCACTTCATCCAATCAATCCACAATCATTCATAGCCCAACCAACAATTCAGACATACTGCAAGCAACAACACGTTCCCCATCCAGTTAGGCCACACTACTTCGTTTTTGAGAGGCGAAACCAAGAAGGGGAAACAGCGCAGAAAGCCAAACAACGGTATAAATATACTACAGTCTTAGGAAGGTACACATAATAATGTCAGTCATAAATTCCACAGTGAGCAAGAAATTATTTACAGTGTACCAACAGCCAAATTATTGTCAAAACGTGTGTTTGAAATAAAACAACGCTAGGTCGACGCGTTTCGAACCCAATCATTAACAGGGTTCTCTTTAGGACCAAGAAATCTTAGTCTAACGTCTCTGAGCCTACTGTGCTCTGTGATTTATCAATAAACCAATGTGTAATATGGTGTCCAGGTGAACAGCTTTACATTCAGCAGCTCAACACGTCCTCGAATTCTGTTGCTGAAAACAAGCGATGTCTGATTCTCACAACTCCTATCCGTGGCAATTTCGTAAATGCTGATGCCAGGAGGAAGATTCTAGTAGTTGAGCTTTATTGTTCTTCCGTCATTCGGACGTCAGAGGAGTAAAGCACCATGTCTGCAAATTTGTTTGCTCGCCGGCTGTTCTATTCTGTTTACTGAAAGACGCATCGAATTCAGTATGTCTGAATTGTTGGTTGGGCTGTGAACGATTGTGGATTGATTGGATGAAGTGATAGAGTGAGTGTGGTGTCTCTATGGTGATTATTTGTATTTGGATAGAGTGTTTCATTGTAGTTTCAATTTTGAGTGAAACAGGTAAAGTTTTTGTATTGTTTGAAAATAATCAAAAGAATTGTGAAAATAAAACTGAGAATTCAGATACATTGGTCAGGCACTTTTGATTCATCTTCATTGGTCCTTTGTTGTATTATTATGTAAAGTGGTGATCAGTATTGGCATTGTGTGTTGGTGACTTTTAGAAAGTTGGCATTTACTTACTTTAGCCAGTTGGTGCTTTCTGCCTGTCTCTGGACTACACACCTTGGGTGAGTGACAGCTGGCTTTGTGTATTCCTTCTAGACAGTCACACCCAAAGCAAGGGCAAGTGTGCCTGAGTGGTCATTTGCATGCCGATGGGCCATCTGGAGCAGGATGGTAGGGCGGAGCTGTCACACCTGAAAGGGGTGTGTCCTGTACCCATAAAAATAATTGATTATTCTCCTCTAGTGTGTCTGGAGCCAGGGCAGTAAGGGAGAATCTCTGTGCTCTTCAAAACGTTCTTTGAAGTCTCCCCCACCTCCTGTTGCCTGAGTCTCAGGGACACGAAAAACATAAAACCCTCCTGTTCCAACCCTGTGACCCATCTGCTTGTGAATCTGTCCTGCCAAGTGGTGCCACCCTAGTCCTGGACACTTGGTAGTGGAGGGGTTTTCTCCAATGGAACCAACGCATCCTCTGCTACAAGAGTAGAATCGATGCATCGCTGCTGTTTCTTGAGCCGTACCGGCACATCACACTCAGAATCACTGCATCGCACTCGCAACCACTGCTTTGGAACTGACGCATCTCTGCAGGGAGAAGATCAACATATAACCTCTACACTGTGGAGAAACCTGGTGCATTGCATTTGGAACTGCCACACTCTGGAATCGACCCTTCCCTCACGGAACCGGCGCATTGCCGCAATTGCGTGGAAGAAACTTGGCGAAACACCTCAATTCCGTGGAAATTACAGACCCATCTTGTTGTTGCGCTCAGCGGAACCTGCGTGGGTTCTGCATCTGGCTCGTGCTCCATTATGATCAGCCTGAACCCTTGATTTTGTTCCGGTCCAGCGCAACCAATTATCTCTTTAGGCGCTACTTGATTCGAAAAGCTATTTTTGCATTTGGGGCCACATGTACAAATATTCCCATTTGTGATTTTCTAGTAGTAAGTTTTTATGATTCACCATTAGGAAATCACAAACAGCTATGTGTGTTCAATACTGTTTGTGATTCCCAGTTGGTTGCAATTGACCTACCTCGTTAATATTGATGAGGTAGGTCAAAATGTGCAACCCATTCAAAATCAATAAAAATCACAGGGATGGTGGCCTGCTGGGGACAGCAGACCACCATGTCTGTGTTTGCTTTACAATAAAGTAAAGTTTTTTAAAATAAAAATGCATCCTATTTTCCTTAAAGGGAAATGGGATGTGTTTCAAAAACAAAAATGAAAAATTTTCTTTTAAGTTTTTTAAAAGAGTAGGCAGTATTCCGTGGAACCACTGACCAATATGTGTTTGTCAATGCTTTTCTTTATCAATAAAAACTTTTTTTTTTTAAAGGAATAAAATGTTTTTGCATATATTCGCAACAGGGAAGGGAGTCCCTCGGGGACCCCTTTCCATTTGGTAGTGGGCTACCACCAACTTTAAGTTGGTGGTACAATGCAAATGTTTTGCGACCGCATTACGGTTGCAAAACTCTCATACATACTAACCCTGGGCGGAGCTGGCGGAGCGGCACTACATGGAGGTCCATGGAGTTGGGGACCAACTCTGTGGAGCTCCACTCTGCTCCCCTCTGCCTCCCGCCTCCACCCCCCCTACTAAGAATGAAATAAATATACATTAAAAGTAAAATAATAAACACTTACCTTGCCTATGGTGTCCCCAGGCTGCTGTCCGCTTCTTCCTCAGCATTTCACAGAGATCTGCACAAGTGCACACGCCCGCGCATTTCTCACAAGGAATGCGCATGCACACGTGCATGTGCAGATCACCATGAAATGTCAAGGAAGAGGAGGACGGCAGCCCTGGGATGCCGCAGGCAAGGTAAGTGTTTATTATTTTACTTATAATGTATATTTATTTAATTCTTACTTGGGGGTTGGAGGCGGGGGCTGGTCAACTCTGCTCCACCGCAGAGTGTACAGAGATTTGTCACCTCTATGTTCTCCGCGGAACGCGGAGTAGGCAAATCTCCTCATACTCCGCGAGCGGAGAGGAGTTCTCCGCCCACAGTTAATACACACCCTTCTGAGTCGCTATTAGGAAGGGAAGCCCTTAACACACCACTTTCTAATACCAAATCGCTAACCCATTTAGCGATTCGTTGATAGATTACAGAATCGCAAAATAGGGTTTGTACATGTGGCTCTTATTCTTTAAAAATTCATATTGACTTCTACACATTGGATTTTTATCATTTGGTCTTGTTTTATTTATAAAGTCATAATCAATTTTTTTAACCTGGTAGCGAGTCTTTTTGTGGTGTTTTCAGTGTGTTATTGTATGAAGTGTTGAACAAATAATGTTAACATTGCCTCTTGAGTTAAGCCTTGCTGCTCTGTGCCAAGCTACCAGAGGGTGGCAAACACAAGGAGATGATGGACGGAGCGCTGAAACTTTTTAGACACTCACCCCCAGTCATGGATGTTATGTTATGTTATGTTATAACAATTTATATAGCGAAACAGCTGCCCCAACAAAGGGGCGTCCCGGCGCTCCTGACAAGGACTAAGCCCTCAAGACACCTTCCAACACAGATTAGACTTTGGGGAAGAGATGGGTCTTAAGGGCCTTCCTGAAAGGCAGATAATCCCTTAGACCACGAATAAATGCTGGGAGAGAATTCCACGACCTGGCTGCCTTATACCTAAAAGATCTACCGCCTGCCCTGGTATTCTTAACCCGTGGCACCTTCAACAGGTTTTGGCTAGAGGATCGAAGTTGGCGCGTGGGCTCATAAGGCTGGATCAGGTCTGTTAATATCTGTGGAGAAGCCAGCTTCCATGCCTTGAAGACCACACAAAGTGCCTTGAACTCTATACGTCTTTCCATAGGCAACCAGTGTAGTCTTCGAATTGCATCCGAGGCAGAGCTAGATCTAAGTAGACCTAGCAACATTCTAGCCGCAGCGGTCTGGACTCTCTGTAACCTGTGGACCTCAACCTTATTGGCCCCCAAATAGAGAGTCGAAGCATAGTCCAGCCGTGACAGGATTGTGGCTTGAATAATCAGCTGTCTAGTAGGGGCATCAAAGAACTTAAAAATAGACTTAAAGCTCCTAAGCAGCCCAAAACATGTGCCAGCCACCTTCTTAGTCTGGGTTTGGTAGTTAAGATTGCTATCTACCCAAACACCGAGGTTTTTCACCACCGTCTTTGGAGGGGGGCATGTCCAAGGCTCTGGGGCCACCAATCATTACTCCAAAGACCCTGGTCTTTCCCTGTCAGCAGAATTTCCGTTTTCACAGCGTTTAGCTGCAAACAGTTGATGGTAAGCCAGTCCGCCACTGCTGCCAAATTGGTGCAGAAGCGAGCGGCGTCTAGGCTATTACCCCTAACGGTATTGCTAGACAGGGCTACCACCAACTGTGTATCGTCAGCATAAGAGACAAGGGTCAAACCACGGCTCTTTGCGAGAAGAGCCAGTGGCAGCATGTAGATATTAAAAAGCAAAGGGCTCAAAGATGAGCCCTGAGGTACACCTTGTCTCACCTTGAAAGTCCCTGAGGAAAACAGGGGCACAGAAACCTCGAAAGTCCTATCCTCTAGGAAGGATGCCAGCCAGCGTAAGGCCAAGCCATTGATCCCAACCTCCTCTAATCGTCTCAGCAAAATGGCGTGGGACACGGTGTCAAATGCGGCACTCAAGTCTAGCAGGATTAAAGCCGCAGTGTGCCCATTATCCAAAGATGCCAAAAGATGTTCTGTCACGGCCAACAGTACTGACTCAGTGCTGTGACTCCAGAATCTTCGATGCCCAAGGTAGGCGGGAGATAGGCCTATAGTTCTCAGGACGATCTGGATCTAAGTTGGGTTTCTTTATTAAAGGCAGGACTTTGGCAATCTTCCAAGCAGTGGGCACGATTCCTGTGGTCAATGAAGCATTTAAGATGTCACACAGAGGGCCCTGAATTGTAGGAAGAAGCTTAAGAAAATGACCTGGCCTAAGCGGATCAAGGGGAGAACCAGATTTTATTTTAAAACAGAGTGCCTCCAGCTGGGCAGGCACGATCAGCGGGAACTTATCCAATAAGCAGGTCGTTGCCTCTACCGAATCAGTAGATTGTATTGACGCGGGAAATTGTTTATAAATCCTTTCCACTTTGGAAATGAAATATGCCGCTAAATCATCGCATTGCTTGTTGGATGAAATAAAAGGCTCCGTAGGAGCTGTCGCTAATGAGGCAACTAAGGAAAATATACATTTAGCCTTATTCCCACTGACTGCAAGTTGTGACGCATAGAAAGTGGCTCGGACCACCTGGATCCTTTTTTGGTAGTTCTTAATGGCCAAACGATATTTTCTTTAGCCATCAAGTCGTAGTCCCTTCTCCAAGTGCGTTCAAGTTTTTTGCAGTCCTTTCGCAATACGGCAAGTTCTTCGTTATACCAGGGGCTGTAGCTAGATTTGCGGGATGGTTGCCATTTTTCCGGGACTAGCTCGTCCAAGGGCTGTCTGATCCAGGTAGAAAAGGCAGTATATGCCATGTTAGGGTCCGCATTAGACATGGGGCAGGAGGTCCCCAATTTTTCAGCGTAATTAGCCCAGTCGAGCTTATGCCATGCTCTCTTGCATGTGAGTTGGCAGCAATCCTTAATTCTAGCCCCTTTGATTGACAGATACATCATGATCAAATAATGATCAGTCCAAAGCAATTTTAATGGGGCCGCTACAGACAAGAAGTTCAAGTTGGAGAACACTGGGTCTTGAAGATGACCCGCTATGTGAGTAGAACCTTGCACCAACTGAACCAATTGACAGGCCCAAAGGTCTGCTATAAAATTAGCTATATCAGGATCTTCTATATTATCTAGGTGGAGATTTAAGTCACCCACAATAGTAAAATTGGCCCACCCAAGTGCCAATCTGTTCACGAGCTCTACACAGGCTGCTCTAAATACGCTCAAGCTCCCTGGTGGTCTATAGATCAAGAGCCCCGCTACCGTATAATTTTGCGAGATAGTGATTTTGAAACTTGCACATTCACTACCCGCCAGAATTTGTTTCTCCAAATTACAAGTAAGGTAAGATTTAAAAACAACCGCTATACCCCCACCCCTGGTCTCTCTATTCACGGTCCTAATACTGTGACCAGCGGGGAGCGCTAAGAGAGTTTCAGGCATGGTACTATCGGTAAGCCATGTTTCTGCAAGAAAGCAAATATCGGGTGAATAGTCCTCCAAAAGGACCAAAATGTCCTTGTGGTGCTTAACCAGCGAACGACAATTAAGGGAAAGAATCGCTATCTTCCTCATCTTTTCAGCACGTCTGATATTAGTAGGACAAAAAATGGCAGTACAATGTCTGTTTAGTGAAGTATACCGACAGGCCCCGCAACTAAAAGGACCCTCATGTGCCTCTTGCCCAGAGTGAGTGCACGTGTCACCGATATCTCTTAGTGCTAAAATAGATTCGCGCCCCAAACGTTTCCTTACCGTAGTAGCTTCTACAGCATCTCTGGCACCTGGCAGCGGTCTGGCGCGGACGGGCGCAGACGGGCTTGCCTCTGGCGCGCCTCCTCCGCGCTTGCATCTGTCTCAATAAATATCTGAGGCCGAAGAAACACTAGTGCGCTAGTGCGATGGATCTGTGTTGAATCCATCATCATTCTTTAGCTCACTTCGCCACCTCTGTTCATACCCAGATATATGCAAATCAGTCTTGACCCTGTGCCTCATGGGAACAGTCCAGCCTGAAACTGCCAAACCAGGTCTTCTCTGACCCGGAAACAAGCATCTTGGGACAAGATAATTTAAGGCATGTTTTGACTGACCCTCACTAGGATTGTGGTTCTTGCTTGGACAGGGTGCATACCTCTGCCAACTTGAAACTCAATTTCTAACATTGTTGATCAATGGTGAAGATAGGACTTGTGTTTGTGCAGTGCCATATAGTAACTGAATGTACACTATCCAGCCACATTCAAGACCATTTTAGATTTGCCTTCAATTTGTCCCTGTTTTGCATTTTGATTCATCCTCTACATCATGTTTCTGGCTGGTTCTGCAACTGGAACCATGGTGTTTGAGCTGGTCAAGCTGAAAGATTACACAGCGGCACAGCTGAAAAGCTTCTGGAAGGAGATGGTGTACATACCCCAGGAGACACCAAGAAGGTTGAATTTCAGAAGGCCTTGAGGGCCTGGGCAGAAGCCCGCTCCCAGGAGAGTGATGTGATAAGAGAAACAGAGAATGGTTCTTCTGAGGAACCAACTGCAGCATTTGAGGATGACACCCTTGGATTTTAGATCCCTGTGAGAGCAGGAAGCAGTGTCCCCTCCCTTAGCCTATCCCCAGAGGAGCTGAGAGAAAGGAAGGAGGAGAGAGAATTCAAGCTACAGATGGACAAATAAAAAATAGAGGCTGAATAGAAAAAGGCTGAGAGGAAGCCAACAAGGCTGATGCTGACAGAGGCTTAGCAGTGAAGAAACTACTCTTGGCTCATGAGCTGAGTATGAAGGAGCTGGACATCAAGGCCAATCAGTCTGATTCCAGCAGTGATGGTGGCAGCATACATGCAGTACCTGATGGAAACAAAAGGTTATGTTTACCCAAATATTTGGTTCACAATTATGTGGTGGAAGATTACGTTGATAAGGTGTTTTCTGCTTATGAGGTTGCACTCAAAGGGTTCCTGAGGAGCACTGGTGGTGGGCGGTTGGGGGTTCTGTGAAAACACATGTCTACACATGGGTGGGACACACTTCCGACATTAGAGGTTGGGGACCAAACCAAGTACACCCCTATGACTGCCATTTTGATTGCTAAATGTGGGCCGACTCCTGAATAGTATCACCAAAGATTGAGGGACAGCTAGAAACTCCCCAACCAATCCTAGGTAGATGTTATTGATTACTTCAATAAGGCACTGTATGGCTGGGTGAGGGGCAGCAAAGTTATTGATTTTAATGTGTTGCAAAATTTGACCATGAGAGAGCACATGCTCAGTATCTGTTTTACAGAGTTGCATCAGCACCTAGTTGACAGTAAACTAAATGATCCCAGCAAGCTTGCTGAGGAGGCGGACCTTTGGGCTAGCACCAGAGTGTCCAAAAACCTATTTGGGGGGACACCCACAAAGAGGGTAAGCGTATCCAACAGAAGAAAGACGGGGGAGAAAACTTAAAAACAAGGGGTTCTCAAAAGGTCCTCAAAATAATAAAGGGAGTAATGCTAAACAAACCCTGTCTGATTCTAAAAAGAGAGGTTTCTATGATGATAAGACAGGGAGGTTTGTACCCCAATGTACAGGTGCTAGAGGGATGGGCACAACAATGGTGACTCCAAATGTCACAAGATGGCACAGTCCCACACTAGTGGGAAAATACCAGGGTCGGCGAGTGCAGAGCTCAGGAAGGAGTTAGTCCCAACTAGGTTAGGGGAATAGACAGAGGTAACCCTAGTTTCCCTGGGGGATATAGAAATGGTACCAAAAGCCCACAAACCTGCAAATACTTCAAATTATAGGCAGTGGGTCACCGTTAATGGACAATGGGTGGAGGCTCTGCGAGACATATGAGTCAGCTTGACAACTGTCAAATGTCAGCTGATGTCTGCAGAGCAGATCCTACTAAACACATTCCACCAAGTCACAGTGGCTGACAATCGTGAAACCCATCTACGTGCAGCTCTGGTTCCCTTTGAGTGGGAGGGGGAGTTTTATGTTCTCTAGAAGTTGCAGTGAGCCCTACCATGCCTGTGTATTGTCTATTAGGCAATGACCTGGAGCACAGCCATGGCTAGCTGGAAAGGGAGTCAAGGAGGTCTGGAACCTGGAACAATGGCCAAGACAGCTGTCAAGGTGAGGGGCAAGGTGTCCGGGAAATCAGCCCATGAAGGTTCCATGGTGGCAGTTGATGGGATCCCTGAGAAGGAAGCCCCCAAGCTACCGGGGAAGACATTGCCACCCTAGGTGACCTACCTGAGCTTGCCAGCTTGCAGTTTGAGGGTGGGCCCTCCAGGGCAGAATTCTGCCGAGCGCAGCGAGAGTGCCCAACTCTTGAGGGTTTGAGGCACCAGGCCTCAGCCCATCCAGCAATTGGAACCTCTGGAGATCACCTGAGCTACTGGGAGAACTATCTCTTTTACAGTGAGCCTAATGTTCCTGGTGTTGGGGCCCATGTGCTGGTGGTCTCCCAGTGTTACCAATCCTTCCTACTGGGCTTGGCTCATGACATACACCTGACAGGACATTTGGGGCAAGACAAGACCTTTTCCAAGCTTGTCTCCCACTCCTGTTTTCCCTGAATGAAGACAGCCTCAAATACATTTTGCAGGCCCTGTCCCACCTGGCAGGCCACTGAGAAATAAGGGAAAAAGCACAAAGATCTCCTGGTCCTACTACCCATAATTGGCACCCCCCTTGAAAGGGTGGGCAACCAACGTCATTGGACCTTTGGACCCCAAGACAGCCATAGGCAATTGGTTTGTCCTGGTCTTGGTGGACCATTCCACCCGCTACCGAGAGGCTACCCCTTTGACCTCAGTGACTGCACCTGTGGTGGCAAAAGCTTTGATGGGGATATTTTCCTGTGTTGGGTTCCCAAAGGAGGTAGTGTAAGAGAGAGGCACAAGCTTCAGGTCAGCGTACATGAAGTCTATGTAGGATGAGTGTGGTGTGACATACAAGTTCACCACACTCTATCAGTAGTGGTCCGTGGTGGGAGTGCTGCCGGGCGCTGACGTGGTGCGGGGGAGGGGCAGGGTGGGGGGTAGTAAACTACGGATTACGGCCAATTGGAGGTAAGTAAACATATAAATAAATAAAACATATTTTGTCACGCGCGCTGCATCGCATTTAGCGTTCATTGGCATCATTGTTACCCCCTTAACTGTGCCTACTTCTAAGGAGTAGCCCAGATTGGTGATACGGACAGAGGCTTGACAGAAAGACTTTGATTATCTCAAGGAAGCCTTGTGCACTGTACCTGTGCTCAGGGCCCCTGATTTCATCAAGGAATTAATCATGTAGACAGATGTTTTGGAGCATGGCATAGGGTAAGTCCTAGCACAGCTGAACGAGGAGGACCTAGATCAATTGGTAGCCTTCATTATTAGGAGGTTACCTCCACAAAAACAGAGAAGTGTTTGCTGTGGTCTGGGCACGGAAGCAGTTGAGACCATGCCTGTTTGGGACTCACTTCCTGGTTCAGACAGATCGCAGACCTCTCAGATGGTTCATGCAGATGAGGGGTCAAAATCCCAAACTGTTTAGATTGTCCATTCCCCTACATGAAATGAACTTTATGGTGAAGCATTACCTGGGGTCTGACCACGCCAATGCTCCATATTCTTAAGCCTTAGCGAAGAGAGCTCCCAAGAGGTTAGGTAGCTCACCCCACTTTCAGCTGAGGGGGGAGGGGGCATATGTTAGAACTGACAGCCTTACATTGGTCTTCCCACAACCTTTTGCCTGCCTTCCTCTATTTTTCTGAATTTATTTTTGTTGGTTTTAGGGCTCTGCACACTTTACTAATTGCTGAACAGTGCTAAGTGGTTGTGCTCTCTCCCCTAAACATGGTAAAACTGGCTTATTCCCAATGGGCATATTGAATTTACTTATAAGTACCTAGTAAATTGCACTACATGTGCCTAGGGCCTGTAAATTAAATCCTATTAGTGGATTTGAAGCACTAATTGTGCCATCCACTTAAGTAGCACTCTGTTCATGGCTCAGGCCTGCCATTGCAGAGCCAGTATGTGCAGTTTGAAAATGCTACTTTGACCTGGCAAGAGAACACTCTTGCAAGGCCAATACCTTCCCTATTCACACATATAATTCACCACTAAAATACTCCCTGTCTACTCACAGGGCAGGGGGCCATGTATGTAAAAGGCAGGACATGAGTTTTAAATGACTTGGTAGTAAAAAACTCCCAATTTTTTTTTTGCACTACTGGACATAGGGTAACATTGGGATTACCGTATGACATCTTTTCAATGTAATTTCCAATTGTGAAGAGGTAGACTTTTCAAGTTTAGGTCCATTAAACT
This sequence comes from Triturus cristatus, assembly GCF_964204655.1. Taxonomy (NCBI): domain Eukaryota; kingdom Metazoa; phylum Chordata; class Amphibia; order Caudata; family Salamandridae; genus Triturus; species Triturus cristatus. The sequence goes on along the minus strand of NC_140593.1, from coordinate 326,872,600 downwards.
CACAATTTAAAAACACAATTTATGGTGAATTTGGATTTTAAATTCCAGTTTAGCAAATGCAACGTTTAGAAAGTTGGCATTTACTTAGTTTAGACATTTGGTGCCTTCTGCCTGTCTCTGGAAGACACGCCTGGGGTGGGTGACAGCTGGCTTACTGCATTTTCTCTAAACAGTCAAGTAAGTATAATTTAGTATCTATGAGATTATAAAACAGTTGCTGTGGTAATCCTATGTATATATATTTAATGTCATTTATAGCACAAAACCACTATCCCACTAATCACTCAATAAAGTTATAAATGTAGCAATATATTAGAATATTGTCAATCAGATTTTAAGAAAGGCTGTTGCTGTTACATAAAATTCAAAATCACGTGTTGAAAAAACAAAAATCTTTACATTAACAGTAAGAAAAACCTGAAACATCATCTGTGTTAAGGGAGCATAAGGCAAAAAACATAACGCTGTACACCCTTACATCAGAGAAATCACCAACTTAAGACTGCAAATATCGCAGCTAAGACACAGGACAAAAGGAGATGATGAGAAGAAGATAGCAGAGAGATGGAGCGGTGAGACAAGATGGTCGCTCGATAGCGTTCCTCCTGAGGTGCTGAGGACTCTTTCGCCGGGAGGAACACTATATTCTTGTCAATGCTCCGTTCTGACCCCTTAGATGAAGTTGGAAGCTCCCTGCTGCCATTTTAGATGCTTTGCCCCTTTTTTTTTTCTCCTCAGGATGGAGTGCATATGTCTAAAACTTACCAACATTGGCTAAACAAGTTGTGCCTGATTCCTACATTGGCATATTTTACTACCTTTTCATTTATTTAAAAATGACTTTGCCTTCTTCTCCATAGGTGCTTAGATTTCAGTATACAGTCATATGAATATACTGTTTTGCACTTTCCACCCATACAGCGTCTTCATATGTTTTGCACTTCGGTTTTCAATGAATTCAACTATCAATGCACATTCTGCCATTATTTGACTGCCTTTCCTGACTGCATAATAGGTTACCCCCAGCAACTCCTGATACTCATCATGCAGTTTTATTCTTTCAATATGAACTAACTTATCTGAAATAGCTGGCCTCACTTTCTTTGCTGTGAGTTTCTGCTACCAAAAACTCTTGTTAGCTTGACTCAGATGGAAGTTTAACGTGTCATATCGTTTCTGCTACTCGTTAATATGGAGGCAGCGCAATCGTCCAAATCACAGGCTTCTACTATCCCTAATGTTAACGGACGCAAAGACACTGGCGGCAGTGTTAATAAATGGATTAAAAAAGACCCATCTTCTCCTACTAAATCACCACTGCCTCTGACATTAGATGATATTATGGACGAACTCAGAAATATGAGACCATTTATGGTGGAGACTAGTGTGGCACTTCAGGGAATTGTGGGGAAATGGTCTCATCTTGAGTCAAGCCTTACAGAAGTCGAACAGCGAGTTAGTGTTAGTGTTAGAGCGCAGGATGTTGCTGCTAAAGTTGACTTTCTTTCCAAGGAGGTAACTCAATTGAAAAAGTTTACGGAAGAGCTTGAAACTCAAACTCTAACAGTCCAAGAGGAATTATTGCTTTTTTTCTTCAATATTTCGATCTAATGATGGTTCTTCCAGCAGCTAAACAACGTAAGCAAATGCTCTGGTCTGGCCAAAAGATGTTTTTCAGTCAGGATGTTTCCTGAGCTACTCCTACTCGTCAGAAGGAATTCTTGGATCTCAGACCAACGCTTAGATCTATGAGCTCTCGTTATGCCTTATTCATCCTTGTTTCTTCATGGTTACTTAAAAAGACAAATCAACAACTTTCGAAGACCCGGCCGAACTTAGGAGATTCAGACACATTCATAAAGGAGAAGATATGGAACTCATTAAATCTTAAAATGGTTTCTGTATAATTTGTAACTTTTTCTCTCGCTCTTTCATACAGGTCCCCACTCTTCCCTTGTCTAATGGATTAAGATGTTGTGTCTTCTAGTGTCTTTTTTTTACCAGTGTTCACTTTCTGTCTATCAACTATCGTTACTTTTAGTGTTTGGTAAGTTCTCTTTTGTAACATGTTAGAATGGTCTTAGTATATTTTCCTTTTTGTCTTCTCTGTATTCATTGTTCCTCTATTAAATGTTCTCATTATATTTTCAGTTCCTTAGTGGTTCTTGTTGAGAACGGCTTATTTGTTCTCGCTCCCACATTACAGCAACATTATCATTATCCTTGTTGTTCTTATTTATTATGTCTAAAGTCCTGTGACTTTTCATCATCTTTCCTCTTCTTTTACTATTGGGGAGTCTTTTTACTCCCCATTTTCTTCTTTCCTCTTTCTTCACTTTTATTCTTTGCTCTTTCTTCAAATCTTTTTATCTATTTTTTCATACAGCTTCCTCTTCTTTATGCAGCTTTGTCCATTTTCTCTTTCACCAGTTTTTATTTTATACTTTATTCATGGTTAAGTGTTGTCTATGTTATAGGTTTATTTATGCTTGTTGTTTGATGGTTTTTATATATTCTTCCAATGAGTAGTTTATGTATTGTGTCATGAAACATCAAAGGCCTTTGCAATCCAGTTAAGAAGCAAAGAGTGTTATCTCACTTATCAAAATTCAAATGTCACATTGCTTTATTACAAGAAAAGCACCTTAAAGAACAGGAAATCTCTTCCTTCTGTAGACAATTGGTTGGGAGTATCCTTGGCTCTCCTGTTGTAAACAACAAAAATGGTATCATAATACTGCTCCACAAATCTTTATGTAGTCAGTCGTTGAATGAATTAAAAATGATGTTGGAAGATGACTTTCTTTCCAAGGAGGTAACTCAATTGAAAAAGTTAACGGAAGAGCTTGAAACTCAAACTCTAACAGTCCAAGAGGAATTATTGCTTTTTTCTTCAATATTTTGATCTAATGATGTTTCTTACAGCAGCTAAACAATGTAAGCAAATGCTCTGGTCTGGCCAAAAGATTTTTTTCAGTCAGGATGTTTCCAGACCTACTCCTATTCGTCAAAAGGAATTCTGGGATCTCAGACCAACGCTTAGATCTATGAGCTCTCGTTATGCCTTATTCATCCTTGTTTCTTCATGGTTACTTAAAAAGACAAGTCAACAACTTTCGAAGACCCGGCAGAACTTAAGAGATTCAGACACATTCATAAAGGAGAAGATATGGAACTCATTAAATCTTAAAATGGTTTCTGTATAATTTGTAACTTTTTCTCTCTCTCTTTCATACAGGTCCCCACTCTTCCCTTGTCTAATGGATTAAGATGTTGTGTCTTCTAGTGTCTTTTTTTTTACCAGTGTTCGCTTTCTGTCTATCAACTATCGTTACTTTTAGTGTTTGGTAAGTTTTCTTTTGTAACATGTTAGAATGGTCTTAGTATATTTTCCTTTTTGTCTTCTCTGTATTCATTTTTCCTCTATTAAATGTTCTCATTATATTTTCAGTTCCTTAGTGGTTCTTGTTGAGAACGGCTTATTTGTTCTCGCAACATTATCATTATCCTTGTTGTTCTTATTTATTATGTCTAAAGTCCTGTGACTTTTCATCATCTTTCCTCTTTTTTTACTATTGGGGGGTCTTTTTACTCCCCATTTTCTTCTCTCCTCTTTCTTCACTTTTATTCTTTGCTCTTTCTTCAAATCTTTTTATGTATTTTTTCATACAGCTTCCTCTTCTTTATGCAGCTTTGTCCATTTTCTCTTTCACCAGTTTTTATTTTATACTTCATTCATGGTTAAGTGTTGTCTATGTTATAGGTTTATTAATGCTTGTTGTTTGATGGTTTTTATACATTCTTCCAAAGAGTAGTTTATGTATTGTGTCATGGAACATCAAAGGCCTTTGCAATCCAGTTAAGAAGCAAAGAGTGTTATCTCACTTATCAAAATTCAAATGTCACATTGCTTTATTACAAGAAACGCACCTTAAAGAACAGGAAATCTCTTCCTTCTGTAGACAATTGGTTGGGAGTATCCTTGGCTCTCCTGTTGTAAACAACAAAAATGGTATCATAATACTGCTCCACAAATCTTTATGTATTCAGTTGTTGAATGAATTAAAAATGATGTTGGAAGATGGCTTTTACTAAAAATTAAGATTAATGATGCCCAGTTTTCTCTTTGCAATGTATATGTCCCCAATGGAGTAGATCCATTATTTTGGAATCAGTTTTCTACTCTTTTATCTTCTTGTTTATCAGAAAATCTTACAGTAAGTGTGGATTGCAACCAAGTGATGGATCCCATTCTCGATTGTCACTCTCAAGTAAAGTTAATTTCCAATAAAATGCACAAAACTTTTCAGAACACAAAGCTTTTCAGAACACAAATGTAAATATAGGGGTTCCACTGTTATTGGATAAAGTTCCCAAGTCAGGGATAAAGCAATAATGTATGAAAAACTACTTAAGCAACAACATAGAATGGGGGCATCAAAGTATAAATACAGGAACCCAGATCACAAATGACAATAGGATCTTTTATTTATATCATACAGAGTAAAAAATAGTCATACATATACATTTCAATTTATATACAGACAAATTAATTAAAAAAGACTTTCATTATTGATATTTGACGAAACAACCCTATCGTTCAGTCATACTTCTTCATTTAGCCTTCAATATTGTTAAACTGTCCATAGGATTTAGTATTGCATAAATATAACATGAAAAATTTCACAAATCTATTAAATATTCTCTTTCATTTCTCACGTAGAAGATATTTTCTTCTATATTTTCATATACTTGTAGTAATAACGTTTTCTAATAGGATAACAGATATTCTTATGGATTTGTTGGCAATGAAAAAAATCTCTGTTGTTTCTTCAACCGTAAGAATTGTTTAGAGCTAATTTTTCATCTTCATAATGGCTTATTTGCTCCCATCACACCACGCGCGTTTCGGATTGGCAGCCTTTATCAGGAAGCCATGTATCCTTAGAACCCTTTTTGGAAAAAATTTGCAGATCCCAATATTTTTCAGGTTTTCAATTCATGCATGTGAATATAAAATTCACAGCTTATGCTGATGATATTTTGTTATATGTATCTGATCCTGACAACACACTTCCTGAGTTTTTTCATTATTAAATAAATATTATGCAGTTTTAGGATACAAGCTTAATATAGATGAATCCGAAGTCTTGTCCTTGAATAAACATTGTCTTCCTGACATGTTCTAAAATACCGACTTCACATGGAATTGTAATAATATTAAATGTCTAGGTATTCTATATTGAAACACCATGAAGGAAACCAATAAAATTAATCTCACTGAAGTCAACTAAAAAATGTCATCTTTGGCAGAGGGTTGGTACCCTTTATACTTGTCCTGATGGGGTAGATTGGTCATGATTAAGATGATGACGCTACCAATAATCAATGTTTATTTGTCCATGCTCCCAATTGAATTCCGCTTACATTTTTTGAAACCATTAATCATTCTTTGATCAGATTCCTCTGGAACAAGCGTAAATCACGAAGTTCACTGGCAAGACTTCAGCAGTCCATGGGTAAAGGAGGGATCAACTTTCCGAATCTTAGGATATACCACTCTGCTTTCACACTTAAGCACATCTGGACCTTCCTTTGGGCTACTGCTCCTGATCAACTGTGTGGAGCCAATTGGAGCAGGCTCAGTTTACACCATTTTCATTCAGGGAAGCAGTCTATATGTATCAACCCCTGAAGGTTTTGTTTTTCACCCATACCAGCTCATTCTATTTTCATTGCTATACCCTTCATTACTAACTTTAATTCCCATTTAGAAAATATTGCACAAACTCCTATTTGGTACAATAAGCTCATCAAATTAAAAAATAGAATTCTTTCATGAAAAGAATGGATACATTAATGAATTACAACCATAGGTAATTTACTCTCTAATGTATCCTTTTTAGATTTTCAAGAAATTCAGCAAAAATAAGGTATTTCTTCTTATTATGCCACTCAATATCAGTACCTTAAGACTTCTCTTCTTCAGTTTCTCTCTCAATCTTCTACTCCTGTATCCCATACACCTCTTTTCCTTCAGATTTTCAAGTCAAATGCCAGCTAGCCACCATTGAGATATGTCTCCTGGTGGCTACTAGACAAAGATAAACAAGAATTACTGCGCTGGACTCGTAGGTGGTCACAGGAGAAAGGATTCAAATGAGTGATAGTCCATTAGACAACAAGGCCAAAGAAGCGGTAAACTTTGCGTATGAAGACCAGCCACAACAAAAGGCACTAACAGCCAACAACCTGACTATCCAAGATTTGTATAAATCCCTCAAGAGATGACCCAGTATTTTTCCCTTGACCTCTGACCATTCTATAGTCACTACAATAGGAAGTCTTCTGATGTCAGCGCATCATGTTTTCACTTGTTCAAAAGATGTGTAGTCAATATAACTTACAGTTTGACAGAGATCCAACCATTTTTCAATGTACTCCCATGTTACTTTTACTGGAAAACATTTTAAAGACTTCATGTGGCATAGGCTCTAATGGAGATCATGATGCAGAACCAATAACTAAATAAATAAATACACATCATCTCTCCCCCATGCACTCACACAGATACACTGAGGGTCTTTGGGTCAACCCTCTTTATTTCTTGGCCTATTCAACTGCCATTCACATTGTGCTTAATCCCACCACAGCATACAGCTTGGGGCAGTGGTTCATCCCACTTCAGTCATTGGCTCTTTTGCAAAAGGGATATTCTCCAAAAAGAAGTGTAGTGATGATGGGCCAACACTTTACTGTTCCTCATAGGCGGTCGCTCCCCTTCCACTGCTGCTACCTGACGCCTGCCTGCTGTCACCGCTGACACCCCTGACGCCACTTACCTCATCCGCCGCCGCTGACCTCTGCCCCGCCACTTCCAGGTACTGCCCTCCGCTCGCTGCCTGCTCTGCTGCCCATCTTCGCGCCAGCTCACCGCCGCCGCTGCCCCGGTCACTCACCTTCCTTTTCCCGCTTCCCAGTTCCGGTTTCCCGCCACTGACCCCGCAGTCCCGCCTCCCCTTCCTTCCCATTGGCCACCCAGCCTCCCGCCTCCCAGCTGACCCTCCCTCCCGGCTCACTACTTATGACGCCCCCTCAGCGACCGCGCAGCGGACGCACGCAGCGGGAGCGCCGACTGAGCGCCGAAGGTGCGCCAAAGGTAAGCCCGTCTGCGCCCGTCCGCGCCTGGCCCGTGCCCAGCGCCAGACCCCCTGGCCCCCGCGTCCGCCACCCCCCCGCAGGACCTACGATGCCACCACACTCATCGCACTCAACACCGCCCGAACCCCCGGGTGCCACCAAGCATCCCCGCGACACACCCATGGACCCTTCGCCTGCCGATCCTGCAAATTCTCCTGCCTCCGCACCGGCACCGCACCCACCAAGACGGACAACAGCAACCACCTGAAGTGCATCCTGCTCAACACCCGCTCCGTCCACAGACACGCCGTGGAACTCTGGGACCTCCTCGACACCGCATCTCCTGACGTTGCCTTCCTCACGGAAACCTGGATGAACGCCACCTCAGCCCCCGACATCGCCATCGCCATCCCGGACGGCTACAAGATCATCAGGAAAGATCGCGTCAACCAGACCGGAGGAGGCATCGCCATCGTCCACAAAAGCACCATTCGCATCTCGACTGACTCCACCGACGCTCTCAACGCCGCCGAATACCTGCATTTCCAGATCCACCTCAACCCCAAGACCACCCTCAGAGGCACCCTCATCTACAGACCCCCGGGACCACGCACACAATTCAGCGAAGACATCGCCGACTTCATCAGCCCGCACGCCCTCCCCTCCGCCGACTACATCCTCCTCGGGGACCTCAACTTCCACCTAGAGAACAACAACGACCGCAACACCACCACCCTGCTGGACAACCTGGCCAACCTCGGGCTGAAGCAACTGGTCAACACCCCCACCCACTACGCCGGCCACACGCTCGACCCCGTCTTCTCATCCAGCAAGCACGTCACCTTCAGCCACTCCACCGGACTTCACTGGACTGACCACAGCTGCGTCCACTTCAGCTTCAAAAAGAACACGGTCCACCACCACCCGAAGCAGGTTCCCCACAGGAACTGGAGCAATATCACCGTTGACCAGCTCGCCACCTCCCTCAGCCAGAACCCACCTGTCAGGACAACGGACCCTAACACAGCAGCCCTCAACCTCACTCAGTGGCTGACCTCCTGTGCCGACGACCTCGCCCCACTGAAGAACCCACTCACCAGGCACAGAAGCAAGAAGGCCCCCTGGTTCACCGACGAACTCAAGAACTCCAAGAAGGCCTGCCGCACCCTCGAGAAGGCCTGGCTCCTCGACAAGACCGCCGACAACATGACCGCCCTCAAACTCGCTACCCGCAGACATCACCAGCTCATCCGCACCACCAAGAAGAAATCTCTGGAGGAACGACTGGACAAGAACGCCCATGACAGCAAGGAGCTCTTCAACATCGTCAAGGAGTTCTCTAACCCCAGCACCGGCAACAACGACATCACTCCCTCACAGGAGCTCTGCGACTCCCTCGCCTCGTACTTCCACTGCAAGATCGCCAACATCCACAACAGCTTCGGCGTTTCACCCCCGCACCCATCGGTCGAACCTACGCACCCCGCCGCCATCCTCCAGACATGGACCAAGGTGACCCCCGAAGACACAACACGCATGATGAACACCATCCACTCCGGATCGCCGACAGACCCGTGCCCCCACCATGTCTTCAACAAGGCCGCCTCTACCATCGCACCCCACCTCCGAGACATCATCAACACCTCCTTCGACACAGCCACCTTCCCGGAAAGCTGGAAGCACGCCGAGCTCAGCGCTCTGCTGAAGAAACCAACAGCGGACCCGACCGACCTCAAGAACTTCCGCCCCATCTCGCTCCTTCCCTTCCCCGCCAAAGTCATCGAGAAGGTCGTCAACAAGCAACTGACCGCCTTCCTCGAGTCGAACGGATCCCTCGACCCATCACAGTCCGGATTCAGAGCCAACCACAGCACCGAGACCGCCCTCATCGCAGCCACCGACGACATCCGAGCCCTGCTTGACAACGGTGAAACAGCGGCACTCATCCTCCTAGACCTCTCCGCAGCATTTGACACTGTCTGCCACCGCACCCTAGTCCAACGCCTCAACGACACCGGCATCCAAGGGACGGCCCTGGAATGGATCATCTCATACCTCTCCGGCAGAACACAGAGAGTATGCCTCCCTCCTTTCCTCTCTGAGGCCACCGGAGTCATCTGCGGCGTCCCGCAAGGATCATCGCTCAGCCCCACTCTCTTCAACATCTACGTGAAACCCCTCGCTGCCATCGCACGCCAAAACAACCTCAACATCATCTCCTACGCCGATGAAACCCAGCTGATTCTCTCCCTCACCAGAGACCCCGACACCGCCAAAACCAGCCTACACGAAGGGATGAAAGACGTCGCAAAATGGATGGACATCAGCCGCCTGAAATTGAACACGGACAAGACAGAAGTCCTCATCCTGGGACCATCGCCCTCCGCATGGGACGACTCCTGGTGGCCCCCAGCCCTAGGCACCGCACCCAAGCCTACGGACCACGCACGCAACTTGGGCGTCATCCTGGACTCCTCCCTATCAATGACCAGACAAGTCAACGCCGTATCCTCAGCCTGCTTCCACAACCTTCGCATGCTCCATAAGATCTTCCGCTGGATCCCGACCGAGACCAGGAAGACGGTCACCCAGGCCCTCGTCACCAGCAGACTAGACTACGGAAACACCCTCTACGCCGGTACAACAGCCAAGCTTCAGAAAAGACTCCAACGTATCCAGAACGCCTCCGCCCGACTCATCCTGGACGTCCCCCGACGCAGCCACATCTCGAGCCATCTGAGAGACCTGCACTGGCTCCCCGTCAACAAGAGGATCACGTTCAGACTCCTCACCCACGCCGCACACAAATCCCTCCACGACCTTGGCCCAAGATACCTCAACGACCGCCTGACCTTCTACACGTCCACCCGCCAGCTACGATCCGCAAACCTCGCCCTCGCCGTCGTCCCTCGCATCCAGAGAACCACCGCCGGAGGAAGATCCTTCTCCTACCTGGCGGCTAAGACATGGAACTCCCTGCCTGTCCACCTACGACTGACCCTGGACCACCTCGCCTTCAGGAGACAGATCAAGACCTGGCTGTTCGAGCAGTAGCAGACCCCCTCCCTCATGCGCCTTGAGACCCTTCCGGGTGAGTAGTGCGCAGTACAAATTTCATGATTGATTGATTGATTGATTGATTGGCAATGCTTTTTTTAATTTCAATTATTTGCCAATAGAACCTTTTCTTTTCTCTAATAGGAATGATATTTTCAGGTTTTGGGAAATACAGCTAAAATGTTTTCACCCCTATTAGGGCTCATCAGTCGGGTATAGATTGATTCCAGTGGCTCAGTGTGCACTGGACCCATATCTGTGCATACCTGTCCCATGTAGAGCATCACACTGAAGAATAAAAAGAAGTGATAGATGGAATGTTAGACTCAATCTTAGCTAGTATAGTTACAAGGGGCTGCATTCAAGTCCATCTTGATTTTGCACACCATGCCACCTCAGTTTGGACCAAGCCATATGCAAATCAGTCTTGGCCTTGCTTCACTGGGAGCAGTCCAGCTTGAACTGCCAGGCCGCATCTTCCCTGAACTGGAACACAAGCAACCCAAGACCGATTTCACCCTTATTTGGTAGGGCTCATCCATCAGGTATAGCTTTGTTCCAGTGGCACAGTGTGCAAGGAACCCAAGATTGGGACCACCAGTCTCACCTAGAGTGTCGCACTGAAGTATACAAAAAAGTGATGGATGGAATGCTTGAATCAAATTTAGCCACTGGGAATTACTCAGGCCACTTCCCAGTTAATGGTTATTTTACACACCATGGTGGCTCAGTTTGAACCCAGCTATATCCAAATCAGTCTTGTCTCTGCTCCAATAGAAACAGTTTGTCCTGAACTGCCAGGCCAAGTCCTCTCTGGAATCAGAACACAAGCAACCCAAGCCTGGTTTCGCCCTTATTAGGATGGGTATACTCAGATGTGTGTCCAGTTCACACTGTGCCACTAGAACCAAGCTATACCCGAATGATGATCCCTAATAAAAGCTCAATTAGTCTTGAGTTGTTTGTGTTCAGGTTCAGGAAGGACTTGGCATTTAATGCTAAACTGGTCCCACTGGAGCGGGGTCAGGACTGATTTGCATATGGCCGTGTCCAAATTGAGGTGGCACGGTGTGCAAAATAACGTTGGACTGGAGTGTGTCCCAAGTAGTTACCAGTGGCTGAGATTAAATCAAGCATTCCGTCAATCACTTTCTCGTATACTTTTCTGAAAATTAGGCATACATTTCACATATAGGTTCAAAGAGAACTAATAGACTATTTCAATACTTCAGAGTGTGCCAAGATGCCCAAGACCACTGTTTCCTTCTGGCACCAACTCCTATACGATCTTATGAGACAAAGTGCTGTGTTCAGTGCACTATACTTGGTACACATCTTGCAAATACATGTGTGCCACTACTGAAGCAGTGCTGGGTTGTACGTCTGTATAATGAGCCACACCATCCGGATCTGTAGGGGAAGAAGGCTTTATCTCAGCAACCCTATCTGTGAAAACCGGAGGCCCGAACAAAATCTGACGGCGTTCACTACTACTTCAAATGTAAAATCTACACACTTTCCGGCGGAAAAAAAGCAGTAGGAAGGTCCATCTTAGCTACTTCTTTGTAGATCTCTGTTTACATTTCCAACCAAGCATTGCATACAATCTGTTGCTGCTCTTGCAGGGACAGGGGGAGCCGGCAACACAGAGAAAGGACACTAGTATCGTCCTACTTGCCTCGGACCTCTCAAACACCAATATTTTATGGAAACTGAATAAGGATGGCAGAAACATGATGGAATAATGACACATGTTTATACATTGCTTCCGCATTTCTAAGTGCTACAAATGGCAAGTGTTACTGTTACCTTATTTAATGGAACAAAATGCGATGACCTCAGAAAATGACAGACTGATTTGCAGGACCAACTCATGACGGTAAGTCACTGCTGATGTCAGTGGCAAGCACTGGCTTATGAGAATCTTCTCTGCTTCGCGAGTGAGACCCTAGGTGCAGAGGAAGCCCCTGGCCCTGTCTGTGGTTTTGGCCCCAGGGTTGATCATTGACCTAAACGGAGCTCATCATGAATGTCACTGTGATTGACCAGGAAGAGAAGGATGAGTGACCATCCGGGCATTGTACAAAGCCAAACAATGGGCTGTTCACCCCTGGAGACATGACTAGAGACTTGTTTTTCCATTGTTTTCTCTGGGGAACTATAGAAAGCAACCTTTCACTTTCAGGTCTAACAATCACACAAGTGATGACAGAGATGAAAACCTGGGGTTTTCCTATCCCAAATAAAGTTTGCACAGGAAAATAAAATCTGTGGCTGAGGTCGAAAATCTAAAATAACATGCCATTCAGAAACCATATTTGGGTGGTAAATATTAATTTCCATAGAGAAGTAAGTACTCTGTTGGTCTGGGAGGTGGTAATGGCAGGTGAACGTCAAGCAGTAAAATAGTACAAGATTTTGATACATTTATTTTTCGCTCTCGCTCCAAGTTATTTTGTGACTTTACAAAAAATGGGATGTAAAGAAATGCGATTTGCCACTTAATTCTGGTCAGTGCTGAAAGATAACCTTTCTTCTTCTGATGCATTAAAATACAGCGTTTAGTTTGGACAAAAATATCTTGTGGCTGCCATCTCCGACAGTAGCTAAATACGAACCTCTCCGCGTGACTCATAGAATGCGAAAAGCATGGGATGGGGTGTGACTTGCAGCTCGTGCTGTCTGCATGTCATGAATCACAAAAATGTCAGCAACTTTTTGCTCTCTTAAATTTAATTCTTTTTTGGAGTTATACCATTAAGTGTTTTTACTTTAGGAGTGTTTATTGAAGATAAACATCCATATGGCTAAATTTGTATCTTATGTATTGTAATTGTAATTGTATTTATATAGCGCTTACTACCGCTAACTAAGCATTGTAGCTCTTTATGGTAAGAAGCATTCTACTCCAAAACCCCCAGGGTTAGTGGTTAATTTAGTGGCTAAATGTTGGTTATTTCAATTAGTCATAAGCTCTCAAGAATTGATTAATGAGATGGATAGACTGGTAGACATTAGGTAATGCTAGGTTCAAGGGATAGGGTTTTAAAGCATGGGAAGTTTGTGATCTATGAAATTAGTTCTCAGCCCTATTGCAGAATTACAATAAGAGAGATTGAGGCAGACAGGAATAAGACTAATAGGGACTATACTCAGAAATAGAAAGCATGTGGAAGATGGGAGGTAAGAAGAAGGTCACTCTGAAGAAAGAAAGAAGAGGAATCAAGCTGAAAGCAAGCAAGTGGAAGTCAAGTTCAGTTTTTCCTTGTAGGGTTTCAGGAGTATAGTATTTGGAGGACCTTTCTGAGATAACAGGCAATCTAAGGAGGTAAGATGGAGGAAGCAATCTGAGGATGCAAGGTGGAAAAATAAAAAACATTTTACATAATGCTCCATATCCGGGGCAGACTGCTTAAAATGTGCAAGTTGAACTATACACATCACTTAAATATATAGGAGCTTATTTACAAGAAACTGACGCATCTGTCCAGATGCGTCAGTTTCCCTGTGCCTGCATGCGAAACCTTTGCGCCACCATGGATGCACCGTATTTAGAATGCAGCTCACCATGGCACAAGGATTGACAGATGCATCAGAAATGTTGACGCATCTGTCGGTGCAAAAGTTACGCATTGCTTAAGTCATGTCTCAAGCACCACACAACTTCAGCAATGCATGGCGAGCCCTATTACTAATACACTGTGTCACTCCTTATGCCTGCTCCAAGCAGGCGTAGGGTTTTCACGCAATGGAGTCCTAGAAGCGGCACCGTGAAATCCTGTAGATTTCCCTCCGTCACTTCTACAAGGCTTTTCCACTTGGGAACACCCACCCTGCATACATTAAACTTGACGCAGGTATAATGTGACGCAGGGCTTTACAAGGTGACGCATCTCCCTAGATGCGCCACGTTGTAAATGTGCAGCAACGTGGCGCATTGTTAATGCCGCTGCATCACAAAAAGTGACGCAGCGGTGGCGCAAAAGTGTCGCAAGGGGCTTGTAAATCTGCCCCTAAAAGTCTAGCATGCTGTGTGCCAACCCCAGAACAGCCCTTTTAAACATAGTCTGGAGTATGCCAACGTAGGTACAGGATCTGCACTATGCACAAGAGGATAGCGTTCTAAACATTGTTTATGGCCATCGAAACAGGCAGAGCTGTGACAAAGAGCCTTGGTTCTGCTTCTCTGAACCTGGCTATCATTGCCCACATGAGTTTGTCTCTATGTGCCAGTCTACTGCCCTCTATCAATGAAAAGTTTGACTCTAATAAGGCTTGTAGGTGCCAGCTTGCAGAAAATGCTGACATGCAGAAGTGCATCAGTATAAATATATGAGAAAGTACATGCTACAGTGGTTATATAGCTACACTGCCAGCCTCTCTCACAAATGTATCCAGTAGTATTTCTAGTGAAAGGTGATAAGTCACAAAACTCTCCTGTCGTCGGGGAAGGTATATGCATACAAGTTGTAGGGAATCGTGACAGGTACTCACCCCTATAGACACAGACTACAATATTAGTGTGGGAGCACTCGAACCAGTAAACAAATAAAATGTATGACCCTGGATGTCTTAAGATTCAAAGTAAAGCATTTAATGATATAACAATCCAAATATTACATAACATCTTTCACATAATCCATCCTCCTTCAAGTTCTAGCTGATTCAGTTTCTTGATTCTTAAATGAGTTGTCATAAAAATATTTAGCTTCTAATTGTAATATTATGTAACATGTCATTCCATATGTAGATAAAAGGATCATAAAATGAAGTTCAAAGTCATCTTGTTGTTAGTGAGTGAAAAGGTCCAATCAGCTTTCAAACGTGAATTGTTGTCCAACAAGCCATGTGAGTGGGATAGAAGGACAGACAGTCAACATGTTTCACTCTCTGAGAAACTTAGTGAGGGTCATTGAGGTAGATGAAGTAGAAAGGCATAATTTTTCAATTATTTCCACATGAAGGACGGGAGAGAAAGTGTCTAATAAAAAACATTGTCAAGACATATTACAAAATAATGTTGAAAAGATGTGCCGAAACCATGAGTTGGGTAAATGCAGCAGCCAGCATTAACCTGGCCGTTTGATCACCATTGAATAGCTGAGAACTTATGGATTCAGTGTGACTATGGGCCACATGTATGAACCTATTTTGTGTTCTCAAACAGACTGATTCGAGGAAGCGACCCGTTTGTGAATGCAAAAAAGGCTTTTCTCATGCATCAAACACTATTTTGCGATTTGGTAATCTGTTATTGAATTGCAAAATGGGTTTGC
The DNA here is from genome assembly GCF_964204655.1 of Triturus cristatus. Classification (NCBI taxonomy): domain Eukaryota; kingdom Metazoa; phylum Chordata; class Amphibia; order Caudata; family Salamandridae; genus Triturus; species Triturus cristatus. The sequence continues at coordinate 326,857,127 of NC_140593.1, read as the reverse complement.
AATTCGGTATTTGGAAGGGCCGTGTTTAGTGCATCTCTTCCAAATACCAAATCGCAGCGCTATGTATGAATGTTTTGTGACGGTGAATGTGGTCGCAAAAGATTGGCACCTATTTGCGAATGGGAAGGGGTCCCCAAGGGACCTCTTCCTCTTTGGGAATGGTGGCAAAAACATTTTTTAAAGAGTAGGCAGTGGTCCCACGGACCACTGCCTGCTCTTAAAAAATGAAAAGAAAACTTAATTTTATTCTTTGAAACGCATCCCATTTTCCTTTAAGAAAAATTGGCGGCATTTTAATAAAATGTGTTGCTTTATTGAAAATCAATCACAGGCATGGAGGTCTGCTGATCTTAGCAGGCCACCATTCCCATGATTTTAATGATTCCTAGGGGGATCAAATTGTGACCTACTCATTATATTAATGAGGTAGGTCGATTTGCGATCCCCTATGAATCGCTAAATGAAACTCTTAGAGTTTCATACATTAGGAATAGAAATTACCAAATTGCGTTTCTCATACAATCGCAATTAGGTAATTGCTATTCCTAATGTTGATACATGTGGATCTATAAGCCTTTCCATGCACACAATCACTGTGCAGTTCATTTATTAAAGATGTTTTATAAGAAATCATCAAGGTGCGTTTGGACCGGGGTACAGGCATATCACAAGATATGCACTCTGCTGTCCAGCCTAGTTAGATAGACATTTTTCTCTGATGCACCCACAGCTTTGGAGTGCATGCAATGTAGCTGGGCATTCTGACAAGGGGAGGTCACAAATGACAGTGCTTAGACAGGCACTTCAGGTATGTGACAGTTAATGCTGTAAGCATCAGCTTTGGCTTGACTTTAGCCCTTGGTAGGTTGGGAGCAACAGGGAGTACTGCAGGATCTCCAACATGCCACGGTATTGCCTGGTGTCTCCAGGGGCCAGCCCAGCACTGCTCAAGACTATGACACTATTTATCATAAATATACTGTTGTGGAAGGTTCCTGTCAGTTCTTTGCCAAGACCTCTGCTTTTCCTATCTTCTCCCTTCTACTAGAATTTTAGATAAGTAACCAGTAAACATTCCTTCCATCCTTCCTGTCAGCATGCCCAACCCTATTGTCTTCTCCCAGGAAGAGCTTTTCACACCTCATCAAATTGCTTATTACTGCCACTGGAGGGAAGGGAGAGTCCAACAGAACTTGATTAATGAATGTACAGGTTCTCAGGAATAGACAAACCAGCTGCAATAATTTCTGCAATATAATTAAGAAAAGTCTTAATTATTATGAGTGATTGATTGATCTCATACCCTGACATAGCAGGGTTTTCTTACCAGAGTAAAAAGAATATCACAATCTATGCAGTGAACAGGAACTTTTTAACCTTTCAATGCAAGGACTATCATTCAAGATATTAAGCATGTTCTACGTTTGACCCTGTTCACCCCGAATTTGCAGGTTTCAAACAACTACCTTTAGAGGAATTAGTAAATCCCACAATATAGCCATAAATGCATGTAAAAACAGTTTCTGAGTTTCTTCAGTTGCCCTGCTCACAGCAGTGCTGCAATGGCAGTCCTGAAGACATCGCTATCACAACGGAGTGAGAGAGGCAATCAAAACAGTTGCACTCTCCCGCTGACAATACTCAAACACACGAGCAACTGATATTCTTGAAGAATTTCATCGGAAAGGAGAGGATGAACCCCTCTGTTCCAGGATGTATGTTCGCACCTCTGCAGTTTCCAAAGATATTGGAATAGACGCCTCACTCACTTACCGTGACATGCTTCATCATTGGCACCCATCCACACCCTGGTAGGATGGTACCACCAAAGCTGACTCAACCATAGATGGAATGGGAGTTCTTAGATAAAGTCAAACTGGACAAGCAGGGATCCAGAAGGGTCATTAATTTTTAGAAATACCTCTAGGTATACCCAAAGATTCTTCTTTATTTTGAGGGTACCTGGGGTATAGATAAAATCGCAAGATTGTGGGGTTTTATTGAATATAATCATTCAATCATACCCTCTGTGCCAACATGTTTTGGCCCACTCCAAGAGCACGATCGGGTCTGGGGCCTTCGTCAGGGCTGGGTTTTTTGTATCCCTGCTCTTATGTGAACACAGACCATGCACACTCATGAGGCCTAAAGCTCTCACCTGTCTTGGTCTTCTGTCCGGAGTTGTTTCCTGTAAAACAGAAAGGTCAATCAAAAAACACAAAAACAAGGTCGTTTAACTGAGTGAATTATCCTGAATTCCATTTGAAATTCTAGATCATATCTATTAATGGAAAAACAAACCTGTCTATATATATATGTCTATATATATATCCATTTTGACACTGACTATATCCCTTTAAAGTGATGATTGTGATGCTCCTAAGTGAACGTGAACGGATATTTACTTTTGTTTTAATTTTTATTTGCTATCACAAATGGTTGTTGCCTGGCTTTTTGAGACGTGGATCCAGTTTGGATAGACTTTTTGTGCTTTCAGGAATTTCTGCTAGGTGAACTGAATGATTCTGGAGAACCCACACAGTGTATCACACAAGTTTACAAGTTTTTTTCTTACCCTCTAGTCTTTTATGCCAAGGGTCATGCAGTCCTTGCGAGAGGCGCCATCTTATAGTCACACTTTTTTTTTGAGGGGTGGGGAAAAAGGGTGAAGACAGGGCACAAAAACATAAGTAGTGGGCAGTCCATTTGAGTTCATTAAAAAAAACAGCAATGTTCACTCTTACTTGTTGTTTGGGTGCAAACCCCTCATGCCATACTTGCGGTCCTTTCACTCTGCGTTTTTGCCGATCTTGGATAGTCCATCTCCATGCGACGGCTAAACTGCCAATGGTCATATCATTCATTCCATCACATGTTTATAGTGTGGGTGTTGTTTGTACACAGGCAGTTTTCGCTATTCACATATACTATACTGATCCCTCACGGGCGCATTCTGCGTCACAAACTGTAGTTCTTTTATGGTTACAATGTGTTCCCGTTATAGGGCTCATCCTGTAAACATATTTTGTTTATGGCCGTTTTAGTATATGCACTCGCCAGAGGATCTTTCAAATCATTGCAGTAATCTCTATGTTATCAGTATTAGCTGTTTATAATTGTATCCACTTGCATATTTTTCTTAGTTATGGGGTAAACCGACTCTCAATCCAAAATGCCCACACGAACGTGCTTAACAATGTCGTGGGGTATTTCTACACTCCTCCACATCACATCCTCTCTCGCATGTACATGTTACTTACTTCGTCAAAGATCGGACACCAAGGGATTACCTAGGTTCTTCTTCGCAGACCGCCGCTAAGTGACTAGATTCAAGGCGGTGGTCTGTTGTTACCGGGCATCCCGTTCCAAACCGGGGCTTCATGTCCTAATTCGTTGTGTTCGTGGCTAGGTCTTCAGAGGTCTTTTACACATGGAAGAGATTGGGAATAATCCCGGGTATATCGTGAATCTTCCAAAGATATTCCTTATATAGTTTTTTCATTGGGATTTGTACCTTTTGATCAATAGAGTTTCTTTTGATCAAATGAATCCGATCATGCAAACATGTCTCTTTTCCAAATAGCTGAGGGGTAAGATAACACCTCTGTATGGTTAGTCAGTACTATAAATCAAAATATGAGTGGTTACTCTTTTCTTGTTATTGACAATGGGGATAACACAATTAAATCAATAAAGTTTGCTTGTTCAAATGAACATGGTCATGAGACCCTGTCTGTTTCCAACTTTTTGGTGGATGGGAAAGTGTGTTTCTTCTGGGGATTCCTTTGACTTGGTTACTCCACCATTCTGTTCATTAAGGGGATCTCTTTTTAGTCATCCTTGGTGGTCACATCTCTTTTTTGATATTTACTGTATTTTATATCCACCCAACCTAAGCTGGGTCTTTATGATAATGATGTCCAAGGAATTTCTTAATTTAATCCCTCTGTGGTGCTGGAGACATACTTTTAAATTAATTCATGTTGGAGGTGCAAAACTACATTGCGGCCTAAATGTTCAGCTAACTTGTATGTCACTGGTGCTATGTCCACAGCATTATACTGTGGCCCTACATAAAAGTTAGAAAAGCCAATTGGGCCTAGCCAAAGGAAAATAAATATCACAGGGACTGTTTAACTGTTTCCTAGTGGTGCCCATGTCAACACATGGCAGTGCATTTAGTCCAGTAAAGCTGAAAAACCATATGGGAACCCTAAAAAATGTCAAGTTTCATAGCATTGTTTTCCTCTAAGCCTGTTACTTTGATGAACAATGATAAAGCTGAAGCTTTATTTAGCACGGGCTGCTGAGCCAAATCCTAAGAGAATACCTATACTCGGTTTCAATCAAACATTACCATCTATTTGGAACTGAATACCTCTAAAATGCCATTGCGTCCAATTGTAACAATGAAGTCCCGTAAATACCACATGATTTGTAGGATCTGTTCTTGACAGTCTTTAAGGTGCAGAATTTGTCTTTATATTTGCTTGAATGTGTAAACAAGCCAATTTGGCTTAGCCAATTGAAAATAAATACCACAGGGACGGTTTAACTGTTTCCTAGTGCCCATGTCAACACATGCCAGTGCATCTAGTCCAGTAAAGCTGAAAAACCATAGGAGAACCCTCAAAAAGGTCGAAAAGATCTACCTTATCTTAGACCTTTATTCCTCTAACCCTTTTACTTTGGTGAACAATGATAAAGTCTTAGGGCCTTATTACGACTTTGGCGCTCTTCTGCTGGGACCGCCACTGCCGTGGTACCAGTAAGACCGCCAAGGCTGTGGTGAGCCCACCCGCTGGTTTATGACTATAATCCAGGGTGGGTGGGCGGTGCTGCTGCAGTCTAACGGCAGTAGAATGTTAGGCTCATAGGAGAGTCTAACAATCACAGCGCCGCCGTGAGAGAGCCTGCCACACGTTCCTGTATGGCCCCCTTACCTGCATGTTTGGCACCCTTTTTATGGCAGGTCCCCGCCATGAAAAGGGTGGTGGATATGTAGGTTGGAATATGCCCCGTATTCAGGCCGTAATCAGACTGCCGGCACAGTGAGATCCTTGATCACGGAAGAGGCAGTAGTCTTGTGCAGTCCCACTGCAGCACTTGTACAAGGGTGGACGCGTGGTGGTAGTCAGACCGCCACCGCGAGTACTAAGGTCCCAGGACTGCCGTACTCGTAATAAGGCTCTAAGTTTGCTGAGCCAAATCCTAAGAGAACACCCGTACTCTAGCTCCATCAAACATCACCATCTATTTGGAACTGAATACCTCTAAAAAGTCATGCGTCCAATTCTAACAATCAAGTCCAGTGAATGCCACATGTTTTGTAGGATCTGTCCTTGACAGTTTTTAAGGTTCAGAATTGGTCTTTATATTTGCCTGAATGTGCACATGCCTACTTACCTATCTTCCTGATTTTAAGGATGGATAGTTCTAGGACAAATATCTGCAAGGTGTATGTTGGGCATACGCAGTACATGAATATGCTGTTGCCTGCCAATTTCTATCATTTTCTTTTTCAATAAAGAAACTATTTAGGAATTTATCAAGCACATTACTCCACTCCCTATGTACTATGCTATGCCTTAAATTACATAAACCATATCACTTGTAAAGCACAATTGGTTATATTTCTTATGGTGTTAAACACGAAAAGATGCTGGAAACGTTCCAGTCACCTGAAGGGTATGAGAGGTAGTTATAAGTAGAGTATGTCCTCCCTACAAGTAATTATATTCACAAAAAATACTCTAGATAACCACTTGATGGTAGGTGGTGCTAATGAACCCAAGAAAGGGGTCAGAAGGATTGAGGGGAAAAGGAAATTTTAAACACTCTCTAACAGAAGGTTGTGCCTAACCCAACCATGATTATGGGGAAAAAATGTTTTTTCTTTTAGTTACCCTCACACACCCTAGTGGTGTCATGCTTCATCATTGGGTCACCCCGACCCCTAAAAGTCGGGGTGGGCTCAACCACAGTGTTGGGAGCTCTTATAATATATAAATGACAGAGGGGGTTTAAATAAAATGCCTCAGGCAGATCCCCGGTTTCCCTTTATTATTGGTTCTGTCTGGGTAATTAAGATAATTTAAAATGGGTCTTTATTGGAGTTTTATGGTCCTAAGACCCTAGTGCCGACATGTTTCAGTTCAGAGTGGCCGTAAAGGTCCAGGACTTTCTTCAGGGCAAACCATAGACCCCTCTATGTGAGTGTGAGAAATAGGGAAGTCCCTATCCTGTCAGTAAGAAGGGGCAGAGTAGCTGCTCCGCATGAGATGTTTTTTGAAAAAAGTGTGTGTCAATTGCCAGGCTCCATCTGAAAAGAGAAATGGGGACAAACACCTAATAAAACATCACAGGCAGATTTGCTGCCGTGCTCACTATCCCCATGGGGTGTGGTGAATTCCGCATGGTGAACATGCCTGGATTCATATGCATGCTTCTAGTTAGAGGTAGATCCCCTCAATGTGCCACTCAGATCCAACTCACTGTAACATATTATTTATATGTGACAGGCCTACTGTGGTAGTGGCGAGTTTAATCGCATCCTAGTGTTATCAGCGTGAAGTCTGATTTTTTAAAACAGCGTGCACCATGTGTGATCCATCTCAATTGCACCAAATAAAGTCTATATTCAATTGGGTATCAAGTTTTTATCGGAAAATATCCGTGAGAAACAATGAAAACAAAAATAAATATAAGGGCAGACATACATGACAAACTCTCACACAAAATCTGTAATCATACTTTACCCAATTTGGGGAGGTTGACCGTATCACACAGGACCAGGAAGGCAATGAGGGAGGTCCTGGGGATGATTGTGAAAAGAGATAGTGTATGTGTCTAAATAGTAAAGATACTAGAATGTTATGTTTAGGAAAGATCCGGAGTCGTAGGATCACAGGAAGAAACAGGGGGCATACTGACGTGCCCTTGATTCATTGGATGAATCGGAAAAAACATATCAATGCGTGGGAGCGTAATGTGGTAATGCCAGAATAAAGTACTTACTACGATGAGATCAATCACCCAGCACGCTACCTATTCCGGTTCTGGTCCTCGCCTTTTTGCAAATAGAAGGTGCTGGTGTAGCGTTTAAATTTGAAAAAAGCGCAGAGTTTTGCAAGCTAATTGAGACACCCTCCCCGTGACTGAGGGAGGATGACGTGGAGCGTCTTGACATAAGCGGCGTAGGCCGTAGATGGGAATTGTAGTTACAAAGAGGATTCGAATGGTAGTTCATTGTTTTAGGAGTACTCAAAGTTCCGTATTAACTTCCTCGAGTATTGGAAAAATGCAAAGTCCATGCCGGAGATATGCTGGTGATATAGTTGACCAGATGAATTCTTACATTAGATTTTAGTCGGAAATTAGAGTAAAAATGAAGGGGCCGGTCATTTGTGCGCTCCGGGGCATATGATGCTTGACGTATTCAACGTTGGGAGGGTTGGAAGTGGCCGATGTTAAAATTACATAAGGTGTTGGTTCACAGGATATTTACTCCGTGCAGTGATGTTCAATAGAAGGGTGGTCAGCGGGCAGATGAAAGTATGCTCACATGCACTTGTAAACTGAAATGTGACTAAAACAGGTTGGAATGTGGATGCCAAAATGGGAATTGTAGGAACTGATGAAATAATATTCATCCTGTGAGTGTTTTTAGCAAAATTGTAAAATTTATTTATTTTATTTTATTTTGTATTAGATATTTTCTAATATTTGGACACCGTTGGACACGATAACTCTTGGAGATATAAGGGTTAGGTGTACTACAACTGGGCTTGTGATAAGTGCAATAGGACGGAAGAACATGCCCGTCTGGCCAAAGGATGAGAGATGGCCATTATGTAGTTGAAAAAAACATGGCCCAAGTCATACGGATTCAATTATTCCTTAGTGTGTGTATTAGAAGTGGCGTTATTGTACGTCTTGAAACTTGATGTAGTTGGCAAAGTGCGTTGTACTATTCAAATTTGATTATAAAAAGACTGGAACAGACATACTGACTGAGCGGGGGGATGTTTGTTATGTTCATCCATTTTCATCTATTCAGCTGGCTCCATGGTATGCCGTCATTGAGTCCCTTCTCGTGGGTTTTCAAACGATATACCCAATGCTGTTCTCTGTCAAGGAGTCTCTTCTGCAGGTTCCCGCTGCCATTGAGTTTCTCAATGATTGTCCATCGTAGGTCAGTGTCTTTATGCTGTTTCTCCATGTAATGTGATGTGAATCTGGTAGACGTGACCATACGTCTGATCGTGCTTCTATGTTCACTTATCCGTGTTTTGATTTTGTGGCTAGTCTTGCCCACATAAGACAACTCGCAGGGGCACTTAATGAGATAAATCACTGCTTCTGAGTTACAGTTTGTATGTGACCTTTGTTCCCACGGGGTGCACAAACCTAATTCGAGAGTCTTAGTGTGTCTAGTAAATTCACAGGCTACACATGATCCACATGGGTAGTGTCCAATTACTGGCGGTGTATTCCAAAGTGTCTTCTGAACGTCACCCTTAGTTCTATATGTGTCTGTGTGGACTAGGATGTTTCTTAAACTTTGATTTCTTCTGAAAGAGAACATAGGTTTTTCATATGTTAGTTTATTTGAGGTAAGTATGGACCATTTTTTGTTTATTATTTTCTTCACATCATTTGAAGATGAATTAAATGTAGTGACACAGATCATTTGTTGTGGCTGTTGTCTTTCCTGGGTTTCGAGAAGTGCCTCTCTGGGAGTATTTCGTGCTCTTTTCTTAGCTTGTTCAATGATTTTCATAGGGTAGTTTTTTTCTTTAAGTTTCTCTGTTAGTATTTTTGCCTCTTTTTTGTAGTCTTGAAGTTCGGAGCAGTTCCTACGAATCCGTAGGAATTGTCCCACAGGAAGGTTCTCCCTAAGGGACCGAGGATGCGTACTATCAAATCTCAACAAACTATTTCTGTCAGTAGGTTTTGTGTAGAGAGAACTACTCAGTGTACCATCCCTTGCAGTGATGTTAATATCTAGAAATGGGATTGTTTCTCTATCTTTGTTGATAGTGAACTGTAGGTGTGGATTTAATCCATTGATCCAGGTAGTGAAATTAGCAAGGCTCTGATCATCACTTTTCCATACCATAAGGATGTCATCAATGTATCGGTACCATTTACAGATGTTGTTGGTATATGGGTTAGCGTTCCATATGTGTAGGTTCTCAAAATGGCTCATGTATAGACATGCTATACTAGGAGCAAAGGTACTACCCATAGAAGTTCCGTGGATTTGCCAATACAATTGTGTCTCGAATTTGAAGAAATTTTCAGTTAGTGCCAGTCGCATCAGAGTGATGATCCAATGGCTGGGAGCAGTCCATTGCCAATCTTCATTTTTAAGTAGTTCATCAATGACTTCAATGCTTTCCGTCTGAGGTATACTGGTGTATAACGCCTCTACATCTAAGCACACCAGGAAGTATTCATTCGGGTTGTACTCAATGTTGGTAAGGAGGTTAAGGAGATGTTTAGTATCTTGTACATGTGACGGTATACGTCTAACAAGAGGATGCAGGAACCAGTCAGTATATTGGGATAGAGGTTCCAAGATTGACCCAATCCCAGAGACAATTGGTCTACCTGGAGGGGGCGATTTACCTTTATGGATCTTTGGGATCGTGTAGAACAATGGGATTCTTGGTTCATCTTGATTCAGAAATCTGTGTTCTTTCTTGGTAATCCAATCCCTACCAAGGGCATCTGATGTCAGTGTGTGTTGGAAACAGCCCTTTTTGCAGGGTTATCCCCAAACTTTTTGCTTCTTCCTCCTTTATTTTTTTCTGACCCGTGGTTGTTGGCAATAGGACCCTGGGCACTTTACCACTACTAATCAGTGCTAAAGTGCATATGCTCTCTGTATAAATTGTTATATTGATTGGTTATCCAGGATTGGTATATTTGATTCACCTGTTAGCCCCTAGTAAAGTGCACTGCGTGTGCCAGGGCTGGTGATCCAAATGCTACTAGTGGGCTGCAGCACTGATTGTGCCACCCACAGGAGTAGCGCTAAAAATGATGTCTTAGGCCTGCTTGCAGTGCCTATGTGCAGTCCAGGACTGCCATGTCGACCTGGCCAGTGCACCCACTGACCAGGCCTTATCCTTCCCTTTCTGTACATGTAAGGCATCCCTATGGTGGCCCTAGGTACCCCCCTGGGCTGGGTGCAGTGTATCTGAAAGGTAGGGCATGTACTGAGGTGTGTAACATGCCCTGGTAGTGAATTACAGCCATTTTCGTTTTTCACTGCTGAGAGGCTATCTTGCCCATAGGATAGAATGGGGAAGGCTGTTTACATGCCTATCTTCCCATAAGGGCAAGATAGAAAATCCAAGTTTGGTATCTCTGTGTTCAGAATTTAATTATACATCTTTTTAGCAAGATGGTTTTTAAATTCACTGTGTGAGAATAGCACTTTTTAGAAAGTAGCTATTCTCCTGTTTAACCTTCCTGTGTGCCTGTGTGCTGGTTGGCTGAAGGGTGTCATGTGATGGGCCAGGTGGCTCCAGGAGCCTGGATGAGTCAGCAGCATGGTGAATAGGGAGATCTGCTTTAGATGGGTGGGAGGAGTAGTCCCTGGGTTTGAATAGGGCTGTCCCTGCCAAACACAAAGCTGGCTCCACCCCCTGCTGGCCAGGCTGAGGACTCTGCCTCTACTGGCACAAAGAAGGCTCCAGGAACCGGTTTGAGCAGGGGAATCCCCCCACTGGAACAAAGAGAGACAAAGGCTTGGAGGGGTATAAGAAGAGGACCCCAGACACCTAAAACTTTAGATCACTTTGGAACTAAGAAGAAACCTCTGCCAAGGAGAAAGCTGGAAGAAACTGAAGAGGAGAAGACTGCCTGCTTGCTGTTTTGCTTTGCTGCCAAGGAGAGGGGAAGGACTTTGCTGTGTCCCCTTCTTTTGATTCTGATCTCCAAGGGCCTGAGAAGAGCTGGCTCCCTGTTAAGAAGTCCCAGGAACAAAAGGACTTCACCACCAGCTCCCCTGGAACTCTGCTGAGAGAGTTCTGACCTGCCTTGGAGTGCTTGCCCAGTCTTGGGGCTTCAGGAGGTCGTTTTTGCTGTGTTGAGGGAGCTGGGAAGCAGAAGCGTGAACAAGAGTGACTGGTACCCAACGCATCATCCGATTGCGTGTCGCAAGACGAGAGTGCGTGGAAAATTTCATCGCGGCACCATCGCAACACGCAGGGTCTCCGCATCGCCGAGTGCGTCGAGCATCGTCCCGAAGCGTGAAGCTTCCTGCCATTGCGAGGGTTGTCGCAGAACCAGTTTGCGGGCCGCACCACTGCCGGTGCGTGAAAAGTCTCCAATCGCTGCGTGCGTCGACGCAGAGTCCCGTTCCGTGGCGCATCGAGAGTTGCGGCGCCGGAAGGCAACACTGCGCTACGCATCGCACCACATCGAAGAGTGTCGCATCGAACCTGTGCGTGAAGCTTCCCCCTAAGAAACCTACGCAACGAAAGCCAAAGGTATCGCATCCTCCCCCTACAGATCGGAGCCGGCGCATCCACCTCTGCTGCGTGAAGCAGGGCTGCTGCAAAGCCTCCCCAGGATCTCAGGAGCATCGCATCGCCTTTGCCATCTTCCTTGTTATAGCTTTTGGGAACCTTATCGCAACTACAGGTACTGTTGGGCACGAAAGTGTCGCATTTTGTGCATTGAGAGCCGCATTGTGCAGGACACTGACTTTGACATCCTGGAGTACTTTCTGCAAACTCTTGAACTATCCTTAAAGTAACCTTTTTGAATTATATGTTGGTTTGTCTGTAATATTTGGTCTTGTGAAGTTTTTAGTAAAGATACCCTATTTTTCTAAAACTGGTGTGGAGTAAATCTGTGGTGTTTTCACTGTGTTACTGTGAGTGTTGGTACAAATACTTTACACATTGCCTTTGATAGCCTAGACTGCTCAGGCCAAGCTACCTAGAGGGTGAGCAGGGGTTATCTTAACAGTGTATCCCCCTTTCCCTGACTAGAAGCAAGGGTCCCTACTTGGACAGTGGTACCTACCCTGCCAACTAGAGACCCCCAGATCTAACATTGGTGGTCAGCGGTGAGGATTGAACTTGTATTTGTACTTGACCCACAGTAATTGGTGTACATCACTAGGAGTGCAGACCAATAGACAACCACATACTATATTTTTTTTTCTTGATTCTATTTTTGAGTAACTCTTCAAGAGCATCATGTCTCAGGTGGCAACAAGTGAGAAGGCAGAAGTGGAGTTTTCCATTACGGAGTTGTATTCGTACGGAGTGGTAGCACTCAAGCAATTCTGCAAAGACCGTGGTTGCCCCTTTAAAAGCGGAGCTAGAAAGGATGAGCTCCAAAAAGTCTTGAAGGCCTGGTGGGAGGCCCAAGAGGAGGATGATGCAGATGAAGAGGATGGTTTTTCTCCCCAAGATCTGCCCGTGGGCAGAACAGTCTCAAGGGCTGGCAGCTCCCATTCCAGTAGGGGGCTCACTCCAGAGGAGTTGGAGGAGAATCAAAGGGTGAGAGATCATGAATTGGAAATAATGAGAATGAAAATGAAGCAAATGGAAGTAGACAAGGCGGCGGAGGAGAGCAAGAAGATGTATGCCTTGGAAGAATTGAAATTGACCTTGGCACATGAATTAAGAACTATCCTTAAAGTAACCTTTTTGAATTATATGTTGGTTTGTCTGTAATATTTGGTCTTGTGAAGTTTTTAGTAAAGATACCCTATTTTTCTAAAACTGGTGTGGAGTAAATCTGTGGTGTTTTCACTGTGTTACTGTGAGTGTTGGTACAAATACTTTACACATTGCCTTTGATAGCCTAGACTGCTCAGGCCAAGCTACCTAGAGGGTGAGCAGGGGTTATCTTAACAGTGTATCCCCCTTTCCCTGACTAGAAGCAAGGGTCCCTACTTGGACAGTGGTACCTACCCTGCCAACTAGAGACCCCCAGATCTAACAGTGTGGATATAATTGCCCTGAGTCTTTGTGTAGGGTCTCGATTGATTTTCTTGTAAAATGTATTGTCAGCCAAAAGTGTGAGGCAAGCTGTTTTATAGGCAGTCATACTTTGGATCACTATTGCACCCCCTTTATCGGCGAGTTTGATTATCAATTCAGTTCTGTTTTTCAATTTGGTCAGGGCTGTTCGTTCTTTATTGCTCAAGTTGTTGTATGTGTTGAGTTTAGGTTGGAGTTCTTCTATCTCTTTGGATACTGCTTCCTCAAAGGCGAGTACCTCTGGGGGCATCACGCTTGAGGATGGATAGAATGTAGATTTCAGTCATAAATCAGTGTATTCACCATCTTCAACGACATCTTCTTTTTCATGGAAGAATGTCTTAAGTCTGATTTTTCTGAAGAATTCTCCGAGTTCGCATCGCAATTGGAATTTATCCAATTGGGTAGTTGGAATGAATCCGAGACCCTTTCCCAAAACTGCCATTTCATCTGTAGTGAGGGTTGTATCTGTTAGATTTACTACTAGTCCCTCATCATGCTTGTCCCCGGTTGTGGTTGATCCCTGGAGTTGCTCCTCGTATTCGGTCCCGGCCTGTCGTCCTCCCATTGTAATCTTCTGTTGCCACGCCTTCCTCGTTTCCCTCTCCTTCCGCCTTGGCCTAAAAAATGCTGATTAAATTCAGGTTGGAAGTAGGGACCTGATGGATATTGTGGAGGCCCTTGATACGGGACAGGGCCGAATGGGCCAGGCCATGGGTACATCTGTGGGTGTCCATATCTCTGATTGTAGCCTCCTCGTTGTGGTCTTCTAGGTTTATTTTGCCAGCTCCTGTAAGAACCATCACTTGACCAACCATCTTGCTCAGAATCAGATGATCCAGATTGGCCATTTCTTGAGGACCAAGAGTCTGAGTTCTCCTGTCCTTTATAATCATCCCTTATATAAGGGTATATTTTCTCGTGGCTGAATTTCTTAAGATCTTTTTGTTGTTTGGAGATCTTGTTTTGCATGAGGTAATCTTTATGTTCAGTGATCTCCTTATTCACCTCTTCAAGTTTCTTTTTATAAAGTGTTAGTTTAATTTCTGTAAGTAAGTGGTCCTCGCTGGTTTTAATTTTGATTAATATAGTATCTGAAAGGCGCTTGGCCGTGTTGATTATCAGGATTAATCAATCCCTAGAACAGCGCCATGCAATTAGTGACCACTCTTTCTTAAATTGGGGATCATCCAGGAATATCCTGGGTGCATTTGAAACCAACAAGCCTGTTGGTGCTGCATTGCCTCGGAGGTATTCTGTCATGATGGCTCCATGTAGGAGAATTCTCATCTGACAGCGTTTAAGTTCTTTTAATTCGTCCCAGTTTTGTGCTTGAGACAGACTTTGACTGATATTTGTATCTGGTAGCAGGGATGGTCCTGCTAGAATGGCAGATGCAATATCATCTGTGTAACCAATCCCCAATTGTTCAGCCATGGCAGGTGTGGAGTGTACATGTTTTGAACAAGTTATACAACTATATTTAGATATGACGATATTGGTTGCAAGAAACTAAAGGAAATGGTGCTGAGCTATTTTAAAAGGATGTAAGAGACAATTTGGCTCTCAAGTCAAAGTATTAGAACCCACAGCTGTGCGCTGCTCAAATACCGTTAAACACGCAAAAGATGCTGGAAACGTTCCAGTCACCTGAAGGGTATGAGAGGTAGTTATAAGTAGAGTATGTCCTCCCTACAAGTAATTATATTCACAAAAAATACTCTAGATAACCACTTGATGGTAGGTGGTGCTAATGAACCCAAGAAAGGGGCCAGAAGGATTGAGGGGAAAAGGAAATTTTAAACACTCTCTAACAGAAGGTTGTGCCTAACCCAACCATGATTATGGGGAAAAAATGTTTTTTCTTTTAGTTACCCTCACACACCCTAGTGGTGTCATGCTTCATCATTGGGTCACCCCGACCCCTAAAAGTCGGGGTGGGCTCAACCACAGTGTTGGGAGCTCTTATAATATATAAATGTCATGTATATATTATAAGAGCTCCCAACACTGTGGTTGAGCCCACCCCGACTTGTAGGGGTGGGCCAATGATGAAGCGTGTGTGAGGGTAACTAAAAGAAAAAACATTTTTTCCCCATAATCATGGTTGGGTTAGGCACAACCTTCTTTAGAGAGTGTTTAAAATTTATTTTTCCCCTCAATCCTTCTGACCCCTTTCTTGGGTTCATTAGCACCACCTACCACCAAGTGGTTATCTAGAGTATTTTTTGTGAATATAATTACTTGTAGGGAGGGAATATATTTCATACGGCTCACCCTCTTAAGACATCCCCTGCCATTTTCACTTGGTCCACTGAGCAGAAACGTGTAATCTATCTTTGGCAAATGCCTGACAGATACTAGAAATGCACTCAAATATCTGATCCCGTGATTGCCAGCATGAATACGAGTTTTACTTCAAAAACCATCAAGTGTGATATTTCATCCTACAGCATTATGAATGAAAATGTTTTTGTCACACCAGGTGCGTGACACTGGCAACACTAGCACAGCATCTTTTTTCTTAAGTTATTGTTACTTTATGCTGCTGTGAGTCTCTTTTACTCCGGATTTAATGCTAAAGAGACAAATAGCCATCTATGGGGCATATCAACAACAACCGGCGATAATTATCTCCAAGCGCACTTAGCGCTAGGATAATTATCGCCGGCTAGCGTGAATTTTTATCGCTGAGATAGCGTGCTATTAGCAAAGCTTATCTCAATAGCGATAAAAATCCTCACGCTAACAGGCTAACGTGAGATTATCGCTGGAAACCCAGCGATAATCTCACGTTACCTTGTTGATAGGGACAGGCAAACTTAGCCATGATATCCTCCTTCCATAGGATATCATGCCTAAGTCTGAAAAATACCAGACGTAAAAAAGCAGCGTTAACCGCGGTTAGCGCTGCTTTTTTTTGTCTCTAACAGGGTTAGCGACATTCTTGATACTAGGAGAAATGTCGCTTAGCGACATTTCTCCTATTATTTTACTCTGGAACGCCCCTTTGCATCTCATTAGAGATGCAAGGGGAAGCGTAGAGTAAAAGGGTGCTAACATGCAAAGTTGCATGTTAGCACCCTGTTGTTGATAGGGCGCTAGCTTTATCTCTCCTTTTTTGGCTTTTAAAGCCAAAAAAGCAGAGATAAAGCCCTTGTTGATATGCCCCCAAATCTTTCTTAAAATATTAACCGTGGGCCATTTTACTCTAAAATTCCACAGCTCCTTCTCGTCTGTTCTCTACTGCGCTTTGAGGTGGCACAGGAACACGAGTATTTATTTGTGTGAACCGAACTTGGATTTTTTTTCTTTGCTAAACTTCGCCGTTCTTCAGTTCCGTCTCCTTCCTGATGTTCGAGCAGCATTACTCAGCATTTAGAAATGGATTGGGATGAGTGATGGAAAATATGAAGCTTTTTTGGCAGTGATACCAGTATGAGACTGGATGGTTAAATAATGAAAGCGACAGTGATCCTCGTCTTCCTTCATTTCCTTCCTCATCGTTAACCTTTGCTCCAGATTCCTGAAATACGACAAGAAGCTGGCAGGAACAATGCGTGACTAAAATGCCCGACATTTCCAAAAACTCTGGTCTCTAAAGCGGAATAGGGGAGCTGAACATGTTTTTCATTTGTGTACAGTTTGAATATCCTGGTTTACAGGCTGTGTTCGCATCTAGGACATGCAGGATAACAGCTGGCGTTGGAGTGGAAAGAAAACTAACACAAAATTCGTGCAGAATATCAAATCAAATAAATTAACCATAATTAACAAATGCCAATAAAAGCAACCCATAGAACCAGAAGGCTGGTCACAATTAAGAGGCAACGTGATGCGTTGTAAAGATTTGGCAGATATATTCGTTTGCTGGGTGGTTTTCCCACCCGTGCGATTTTCAGTTTTCTTTTGATAATTGCAGGATATTAAATTGCATCGTCTATAAAAGACGCCCTTCGCCCATCATAAAGCTAGGCTGAAACCGAGCAGCCGGTCACAAGTTCACAACTTCTACTTAAGAAGTAGGATGCGAAGGCCAGCTCAGGGACAGCAGGCCAGGAGCCACCAGGGGGCGGGAGTAGAAACGAGAGTTATGTAGCTGGAAGCTAAAAGCGGTGGAAAACATTCTTTGCATAAATTACCTCCACCAGTAATCCCTACACGTCTGTATGTGGAAGTCGTGCACGTCAGTAGACTTAGTTCAATATTTATTGTTTTGCTACATTTAGCCAAACTTAACATTGCTCTTTCCAGATTCACAAATGTGCATAGTTCCTACCCTGACATTTATTTATTTGTAATGACCTCACTTAGGACTTAGACATCCACCAAAAGTTAGCGGATGCCCCATCTAACATCCAGCCTTTCCCCATCTCATGTAAACATGAGGGAACCCATCGATTGCAGGTAGCAGTCTCAGTAAACCTATATTTGATTTATTTAGACCTTTGGATAGCAGGTCATTTGCCATAGGCCCACCGGAACGTATGACCTATTTAGGTGGGGCTTTCCAGTCCTCTGTTTTCCTGTTCATGGTCGCCCTGCAAACCACGATTGGGAGTGTGAGTAGCCATGGAGTGGTTTATGTGGGCAGCATAGTGACATGCGCAGATGCGAGAAAGGTGCTCTAATGATGCCACAGTGGGCGTGGTGCTGTGCATATCCATACAGAAAAGTGCATGGTACATCGAATCACGCCTGTTACATTCCATCCCCGGCCAGTCTCTGTGGGCAAAGCTTTCGGTATTGGCTTATAAGTGAGATAATGTTATAGGTTCAGGTTTCTTTATTTTTGCATAGTTAAATAAAACCATTGCAATATTAATGCTTAAAACAAAACTAAAATTTTCAACAGACAGTCGGTGTGATTTCATCCATTTTTGCTGCCTTTTTGATTTTTGAAATTATGAAAGGCAATCTTCAGATAGAACCCAGTTAAAACCCAAAGGTAGAAACTTATTTACAATATAAAATCAGAATTAATTGTAATCACAATGAATGTCATTAAGTAGCTGGATGCTGTAAGTTGCAGTCTCATACTTTTTTAGCTCCAGCCATGTATTCCCTTTTATCAAGTCATAATAAGTATGTCGTTCAAAGTTGTCTCCACTTGCTACAGGGATTATGCCTGTACTGCTGGCAGTGTGTCCTTGGAGTGGTCCGTCTTGAGACATATTCCTGTCAAGAGAACAACCTGTGGTATCAAGGCCTGATAAAACTTTTGATGAGTTCGTGCCTTTTTTGTTCAGCCAGCATGAGGAATTTTACCGCTCTGCAGTTTAGTTGTATATTTTCTGGATATAAGCAGGCTAGCACTGCTTGCATCCTGGTGCGGATGCCTTTCTGTTTGAGGGGTTCTTGTACAAGCAGTTGCCGTGCTTGGTGCAGTTCCTAGCATAAGCAGATTAGATGTAAAATGACGACTTGCTTGGTGTTAGACAACTTGAGCTAATGTCCTCAGCCATGGTGGAAAATGCTGAGCACACAGGAAGATTCCCAATCTGTGCCTCAAAAAGTTAATTTTTATGGATTTAGGGTAACCATGGTTGAAAAATATTAGAGGAGCAAGTAATTTGTAAGAGTTGGCGGTCATGCAGGTATGAGATCTATTTGAGAAACGTGCCTTGTCCTCCACCAAGGAGATTTGTTTTATGGTCTTCCAAACTAGTTTTTTAAAGTTCGAATAGCCAATTTGCGTATCCCAGAGTCCCGTGAGTTTGGTATATTCTAGGGCTAGCTGAAGATAACTTTTAGCTTGGGAATGCTCCCTATGCTGTATATCATGCCACAGCAGATAGTTTAGCGTGTTTGTAGTGGCACTTCTGATCTTGTGCCAACAGATGATATAAGCACCATACCTGGCTAGAACTTGTCATAGAAAGCCAAACTCCAACCTTATTTGAGCAGGTGATGTAGAGGGCGGAAGGCAGAACAAAGTTCTATAGTCTTTGACCTGCGTGTTATCCAGCTCCTTTGCATCTCTTCCCCGCATTGCCTCACTACCATATGCGATAGAGGGGAGTAGTTTAGCCTGAACTACCTTCAGAAGCAGAGTCAGAGCCGGCCCCATCAATTTATTTGCAAGATTTTTCATCGTTAAAGCAATCAACAGACCTTTCCATCTTGCTTCCTCTTTCTGGTGCCAAAACGACCCTTTCTTATCGAATATGACTCCCAGGTACTTGTATTCATGTGCTGGGTCGAGTTTTGTGCCACCAAGGAACCAATTTCTCTGGAGGTTCTTTTTGTGGTTTATTGACATTGTCCGAGTTTTGCTCAGATTTATTTTTAAGTTGTTTTCTGTGGCGTAGTTCTGCATTTCCGTCAGTAGATGCTGGAGACCAACGTGAGTGTGACTAAGCAGAAAAACAGTCATCTGCGTACATGAGATTGGACAATGATTTTCCTCCTATCCTCAGTGAGTGAGAGTTGCAGGCGTCAAGCACCTTTGGAAGGTCAGCCATGAATAGATTAAACAGGGTTGGTGCAAGCACACAACCCTGTTTCAATCCTCTTGTTGTGGAAGCTTTCGAGGAGATGTGGGTGCCGCCACCAAGTTTTACTTGCACCCAGGTATCTGTGTGTAGAAGCTTCAGCATGTTTAGAATAGGATGTGGTATGCCCCGTTGCGCCAGTTTCTCCCACAGTCTACTCCTCTCTACATTATCGAAAGCAGAGCTAAAGTCAATGTAACATAGATAGTTTAGAGGCTTTGGCTGCATCGATTATTAGCGAAATTGTAAGGATGTTTGTAGATGTGCTGGCCATTTTGCGAAAGCCGGTCTGGTTCAGCGGTATTTTCAAGTTCGCCTCAGCCCAGTTTGTAAGCTCCTCTAGTATTGTGCCCGCAAAATATTTTGCTTCATTTTCTGTCAGAACTACTAGGCGGCAATTGTTGGGCTCAGCCTTGTCTCCCTTTTTAGGTCTCGGGACCATCCGGTTTGCCGAAGGCAGAACCGGAAGTCGAGAGATTTAATGACTTGGAGAAGAGGGGCTTGAACCCGCCCCTCTTCTCCCCTGTTCTCCATTGGCTGGCCTCTTGAATGCTGGCCAGCCACTGGAGAAGAGGTCAGTCATTCCGATCAGGCCCCGTCCTTTTCGAATCCGAAAAGGACGCTGCGTTTCTCCGAGGCATTTCTGCTCTGCCTCGGAGAAAGGCGATGGTGTGTTTGTTAGCAGGATGTCTCCTACCGCTACACCTCTCGCACTGCTTCTCACTGCCCCCTCGTATGTAGATTCCCCCTTGGGCCCTCCGCAGATGCCAGTGAAAGACACCCGCTCTGCCGATATTCTCAGGCACCCCCAACAGGTCGTAATGGCTCCCAGGGCCCTCTGATGGCCACGTACATTCGCAGCGCACACTGCACGATCCTCAGCACAGCCTCACCTCATATAGGTAGCAATGGCGGTGTCCCAACCAGAGCGGGTCAAGGTGGGCGGGGACTCCCGTGCAGGCGCCTGGCCTCACCTCCGCTCCGTGCCCAAAGCCGCCTGAGTGCTCGGGACACCTTGCCGCCATCCACACCTTCTGTCGCTGAAGCGTGGATGTGCCACTCCCCGCAGCCGCCCTGTCATCCACCGATCTCGCGGATGGAGGGACGCAGCAGCGCCAACCGGTGTGAGTGGCGGCTACAGGCCCAATTTCAGCGGAAGGCAGACCTCCGCACATCGTGCACGGCTCCGGCTCAAACATTCACCAGGGATGCAGCAGACAACCAGTCGTCACTGACGGCTACGATTACCACCTATGTTGTCTCGGTGGTGCGAATTTTGAGAGGATAATGTGGGCGGCTGCCGGAACACGCTCAGACTGCTGCCATCTTCGAGCCAGCCAGGCAGACCACCCCCCCACCTTCACTTAGAATTAACATTTCTGCCTCTGATGAGTGATGTGTTTATGAGAACATAATCACATGAGAGGATTCTACATCATTCCTATAACCGAGGCGCCTAGGAAGCTATCAGTGAAACAAGGGAGCCCATAGGCCAATCCACCAGTGCAAGGAAAAATGGCTGATTGAAAGCACAACTGATAGGGTCTCTAGTTTGTAACTATTTATTGCCCTATAGATTCTAGTGAAGGTTCTATGACACTAGAAGTACCCGACTCTGGCCACACGATAGCCTATTTGACATTTTGAGGTGGCGTTTGTGTACTACTCTTAACTGTATTCTGCTATGTTTTGTTTTTTTCCTACTCCCTAGCACGTGTATCCTAATCTATTTTAAAATATTCAGCGTATTCACAGTAACACTGTTGTGGTCCAGGGCTGCTATATATATGGTAAAATAAATACACTATAAAAATTCTTGTTGATCTCCTGTCTTAGTTCCAAATGGCTAAGTATTGATTGTTTCCCCTACAACAAACATAGAAAAGAACATTCATTTGCAAATCACAATAACATTGCAATAGGCAGCAATCGGGGCTTTTGTTCATGCTTCGTCGATACATCCCTTCCCCTCGGGGGTGTGAATAGTTAAATGCACAAGAGTTTCTTTATGGAGGTACTTAACAGTCATTTTGAACTCTGTTATTGTTCCCAAGTTGGTTGAATTTATTACATCACTTGATGCATGAATAGAAGAATCCAATAAACGTTTTTTCTTCAGTGAAATGCGCCGATTCGGTGAGGTTGCTTTTATAAAATTTATTTTTTAAAGCAGTGAAAACATAAACATTAATAAACAAGCATTTACAATGCAACGGTCTCGGCATTGTTAAAGTTAGAGCTATTGGCATTGCTCATGACAATGCCGTTTCTTTAAATGTTTTAAAAACAAAAACATAAACAAAAATAATGTCATGAGCAATGCCAATAGCTCTAACTTTACCAATGCCGAGACCATTGCATTGTAAATGCTTGTTATAGATTGGCACTATTGTCGAGCCCTTCCAAGATTCCGGTATTCTGTTTAGCCGCCTGACTTCCAGAAATAGAGGTTGCAGAATATCAGCCCAGTCTTCACTCTTTGCTTTAAACAGGGCAGGTGGAATGCCATTCAGTCCTGGAGCCCCTTCTTTCCTCCCTTTAGCAATCTGCTTTTTGATTAAGAGGGACAGGGGCAGCTAACTGCGCCTGATGGACTGTTTTCTTTGGGTGGAAGCTCCTGCTCCCTCATCTCAGTTATACTTGCTCCGGCTTGTTCTTCTGACATCCAGCTGTTGGCCATTTGTGTTCCAGCACTTTCTATTTGGTTGTTAAAGTGGGTAGTAAGGAATTTTACCCAGTTTAATTCCGAGATATATGACCCAATGCCCTTATGATGTGGATGGATAATTCCGTTCACAGTTTTCCAGAAGCGGGCGCTGTTTTTGCAGTTTGTGTCATGTAAAAGTTTTTCCCAAAATGCGTTCTCACGATCTCTGTTGATGTTTAATTTCAGCCTTTTTAATTTTGCCCTTTGGTCCTTCAAGGATACTCGTGCACTGGCATTCCCTGGGAGTCTTCTCAGCCTACGCAGAGTTGCATTTATTGATTTCTTGAGGTGCTTGAGCTGTACTCTTTGATCTTTCAGATTTTTGTTTTTTTCCACGTGCTTTCTGGGCGTTATTTTTTATAGCAAAGCTATCTGCCTGTTGTTCTAGTAGTGTAGCAGTAAACTGTTCCCAGCACTCTATTTTGTCTTCTGGACTAAATAATTGCGAGCTAAAGAGTTGGACTGCTGCTTCAGCCTTAGAGTTTGTATTGTTTATTGTACATTTGATCCTTCTTAGATTGGAGGTAAAGATAGACCCCAAAGCTGCATATGGCCTAATTTGTCTTGCTGCAGACACCGTTATATGAACTTCTTGAGGGCGATGATCACTATCGCCCTTGTCCCCCATTCTGTACCCATGAGATATATGGGAAGAGAGCGAGGCTTACAAAGGTGTAATCCAATATAGAACTTGTTGTAGGGAAATAATATGAGTCAACTGGTGGAGAGTCGTCCGGAAATCTTCCGTTTAATGCTCGGAGGTTTAGGTGTTCTAGATCTGCAAGTAGGCGACTGTTGCAGCGTTTCTTCTTTCCATAGAGTGGAACGCATTGTGTAGGAATATTGTAGATTCCACTTTGTATAGCTACTTCCTCTCCTTGTGGTGAGACTATAAGATATTGGTTTAGGTACCCTGTCAAGATAAACATCGGATTTTCCCTCTCTGTAGCATACTTTGCTACTTGGTTTACAAGTTCTATTGAGTCTTTTGCGTTGCGTTTGGGGTGGACAAACGAGTTAATTAGGCACACCTCCATTTCTTCGTCCTCGAGGCAGATGGTGATTGTAACTGCTATTATTGCATTTGACGTCGAGCCCATAGGAGTTGCTGAAGGTAAGCTTGTTATAGAGACGTAGGTGGCCAGCCCACCAGAGCAGTGGCCAAATCTACCAATCCTACTTGCTGGTGTAGTGAAGCAAATATAACCCTCAATGTGCTGAGGAGCCATAAGCCAGATTTATGTCAAAGGTTGTAACATACTGCACAAAGTCTGTATCCTCTATTTTTGTTGCTAAGCCAGTTATGTTCCACAAGCATAATCTGAGAAGGGTCTCCTTTACCCTACTATGGACTCTGTCTCACGAATCGCGTCAATCCTCCTCTGTGCGTGTAGTTATAGTGCGTGATATTGCTTCCTTGTTGAAACCTTGGCTTGTTCTAGCAACTGCCCATAAAGATAATTCTTGCCGGTCCCTATAACTGCTGGCACTCTGTTGACAAGATCTTCCCTGTGCGCCTCTAATAACACAATTTAAGTGTACTTGGTGTGTTTTTGGTCCAGGGCTTGTATTGCTTAGTAATGGAGATGGATAGGCTGTTTTTTTAAAGGGGCCAAGGTCGATGCCCCAGCGTTGAAATGTGCCCAGTTCCGCCAAGATTGTCTCTGCAGTTTTGCTTGTGTTCCATGTTGTTTTTGTGGCCTCTGGACATTGAGGGTTAGTGGTATTTATAAACTCTATGAAGAGTAGTGTGGAAATATGGATTTTTCTGATCAGTTATGTCCCCTATCTTGGACCCCAACGGTTTCATGTATGAATCACAAGTACATGTATGCTCCCTCCAGTTCCAGTTATGAAGATGCAAACCCATGTGCGTCCACCGTCAACATGTCCTCTTTCAGATCCGCCATGAATAGGCCGGATATTCCATTCCTAAGTATGAAAGGCCACCGGCTTTATATGGTTCACTTATGCCATTTTTCAGTCCAGGCAAGTAGGCCCGGATTCTGTCATCAAGCTTTTCTTGCTTTCTGCCTCTGAAGCTCCAGTCTGAGCCTGCATCTGTGACCATGAACTTTGTCTCATTCCCTGCGCGGCTCACGAAGCCTGACATCAGCCTGTTGCCTGCCAAGAAACTGTATTTTACCTTCGAAATTATCTGCTCCGTTCCCTGCCCGATGCATTCCTGTCTAGTAGTTTAAGTAAACATTCTTCCAGCTACCGAGCAAAGGCCCGGTTTCTCTGTCTTCATGCAAGTAATTCATAGCCCTGTTACTATGGAAGATTCCTGCCCTCGCATCTAGTGTAGACACTTAGACGCTTGTACACGCACTAACAGTCAGTATAGTCAGTATAGAATAAGATTCTACTCTAAGAGACCTCTCTTTTGGATAACATGGTTCTTTAAACATAGGATGTTAGATATGATTTGTGGATTAGGTTGACTTGACCCTCCAGACTTCTGTCGCCACATGTAGAGCTAAATGTCAAGTCCCCTTCACCCCCTAGTCGCACGTCAATCACACGTCATACTGCTGCGCGCGCATCTCTGACAAGTATTTCTGCTGACATTGCGAAATTATTTCATAGGTCCACCCATATGTGACATCATAACCAATGACGTTTTCCTTGTTACACCCAATTACGCCTCCTTCAGCTACGCATGTGAAATGTTATCTTTGCTATCAATTGTTACGCCTCTTGCATTGGCCTCACTGTAATGCCTATTGTATAAAAGTGAATAATTATCAATAATGTATGTACTTCACTTCCTGAACCTTCGTGGTGATGGAACCTGGAGCAACCGATTATAATCGACCATTGGAATAAAGCCCATTCCGAACCTCTAATACCACGGATTCTGCCTCTTATTTACTGAGCTATTTTATTATGTTTCTGTATCAAATTAAGTCCCGGTAATTAAATTATTTACCACATGAATGGCGCCCGAATAGGGACTCTTTCTCATCTCACGCGCCGGTGGTGCGTTGCAGGCCCGGTCTCCTGCCACAGCTGGACGGACAACAACGCGTACCAGCAGGATTTCCTGTATCTCCCTCCGGTCAAGCGGGGGCGACTGAGGCTGCGATCAACACCCAGACGAGGCGGTGAGAAGTGCGAAGTATCCCGACCAGAGCCTAGCTGAGAGAGCAAGATCCGAGGTATACAGAGGCCCACCAGTTTCCGAAGTCCCGAGTCGAGTCCAGTTTCCGAAGTGTTCGAGTCGAGTCCAGTCCGGTTCAAGTTCAGTTCAGTTTCCGAGGCCTTCCGTTCCGAGCTACCCGGTGAGTACCATTACTGGGGAGGCGTTCTGGCGTGCACATAAGTTGTGCCGGTCCAGACGGGTTTGGGTACACAAATCCGGTCTGCACTGTTTCAGCAGTGTATCTGTACTGTTTAGCAGTATATCTAGTATATCAAGTATATAAATTCAGAATAATTCAGTTCAAGTCGAGTATTATGTTTAGTGATTAAGTTTTCCTTAGATCGTCATCATCATTGTTGCTCAGTTAAAATGTTAAATGTTAAATGTTTTTAGTACGTTCTGCATATTGTGGTATGAATGACTGTTCATTATTGTGATTACTGTATTAAGTTTGTTCAAGATCAAGTATCAGATCAGTTCTCAATATGCCGCTCTTTTCGAAATTAAGACAGATCACAACTAGAAAAGGGGTACTCGAAGAAGCTGTTCCTATTCCTCCTAGGGACACTCCAGGGTACTTCATGTATCATAAACACGGCTTAGACGCTATATTATTTCTTGATTTATGGGTAGACTACACTAAGGAATTACCAGAAAGTCAGAGGTGGCCCGCGGCTGGGACCTGGGATGCAGAGTGCATCGTGAAAGTAGAGGAAGAATTATGGAAAAAGAAAGCTAGACAATCACAGAAAGACGCCATTGAATTATGGCGTAAAGAATCGTATAGACGTACAGAAAAAGCACGTAGACAGGAAGAGAAGAGTAAAGAGAATTCAAATGAAGTCCGAGAAAATCTATTAATTGAAGAAGGTGCACGAGTGAAATCAGAACAAGTAGACAGACAAAGACATGCCCTTATGAAGGGTATGTATCCCCTTCTGGCCGAAGGATTACCTAAGGCTACTCCGGGGATACCAAAAGACTTGCCACCCCCATTATTTCCAATAAAGATACATCCCAAGGGGCATCCTAGAACCGCAGACGATGTTTTTCTTTCCTCATATTTAGATGACGCAGCTCCCGAGTATGCTAACCCCGCCCCACATAGACCGTTGGCCGGGGAGGTTCAACGCCAAGATCCTGTATCTGTATCTCTACAGCACCAAATCCTGACACAAGTTCCGGCAAGCACATCTGTTTCCACATCTGTTCCTACAGCTACTTCCATAGCTGTGTCCACACCTATAGTTGCTGTATCGCGTTCAACGAATCCTTTCACGCCCGATACCCCAGATGGGGCTACGGGAGGTGCTACCAACATTTTTTCTACGCCACCCAGAATAAATAAACTTACTTTTCAAGAATCCGCACATTCACGTACCCCCAAACTCATAAATGCCCGTACGCTTAAGGAACTTCTTATAGATTGTAGATATGACCCTGTGCCCGGAAAAGAGGACGAAATGACCCTGGCATCATTACGTATCAGACGAGCCGCGGTGTATTTAGGGAAGTTACCAGGAATGATAATATATACCATTTTGTCCAAACAGGGCGAGATTCTGAATGTATTAACAGAGCTATGGAATACCAGAAAGTGGAAATACAGGGGGAACTGTTACGTTTCCTCATAAATTGTGTGATCAGAAATCAAGACCGACCGGGGGTAGACCCGGAAGCAATGCAAATTCTTACCAGATGGAGCCAGAATATATCAGAAGGGAGACATGATAAGCAAAACTGTATAATAGCCATGTGCCGAAAGATCCGTAAAGAAATAGAACGCCTACACGAAGAAAGATTAGCGGTAGACCAGTTTGAACAAAATGAGGAGGAGGAAGGATCAGGACTGCCCACAGGACAGTCAGAAACTATAGCCTATGTAGGTAGAGGAAGATCTTGTAATAGTACTAGATGTCTTACTGACCCGATACGTCCGATATGTCTAGAAAATAACAGGAATTTTCAAACACCTATAATAAATATAAGGTCCCCCGAGCATTCGTTCCAAGCCGCTGACAAATTACTGCGAGAACGAAGGGGTTATCATTTTCTCGATTCTATGGATGAACAAGAATTAGCCAGGTCAGCCGTTCGTTGGGTTGACAGTCCCGGAAAGTATGATGATGATACAGTAGCACACACATTTTTGAATCTCACCCCAGATGAACAGCGTTTAGCTGGGATTTATATGATTCAACAACTTCTTATACTATATAAAAGCCAACATTCAGATCCTGGTCCCTTACCTGATATATTGACTGAATTACTCACGAATAGATGGAGAGGTTCAGGTACTAAGCTAATTAAAGAAATACTAGAATCAAGAAAGCAGTACATTCTTTTTATATGCCCAGAACATGTCTCACTGCCCATTAAGGAAAGAACCACGTATTACATGGACAGACAGAATCCCTTACGAGAAGTACACCCAATAAAAGGCGAGGACAATGAGTTTAAACGTGTATTTGTATATACGCCCATATCGAAAATAGAATTGTTACAAATGAAGAAAGTGGTACCCAGTCATGACAAAGACCCAGCGGGTTTCCACCGAGAAATTAAAGACATGTTACTCATGGGAGAGTATACCTATCCCGACATTATGACCATATTAAAGGTATTGATGCCTGCTGGCATTTATGAAAAACTCAAGGAAAAAGAGTGGGAGGTGGGAGACCAAAAGATAGACTGGACAGCATTAGAAAATGAAGAAAAGGCCCGAGGTCCAGGTTCGGGGCTTGGGGACAAAACTAAAGCACTACCAGGTTTACTAGTACAGGTACTGCCACGTTTATTAACCACGAAAAAGGAAGACTGGGGTGCAATTTCAGCCTGTAAACAAAAGCAAGATGAAGACACTAGTGATTTCTATGCACGATTTGAAAAATGTTTTGGTATAAATAGTCCGGCGATCCTGGAGGCACGTAGGTGTTCAGAGCAGAATACCCGGGGCGTGATTGGCGCCCTCCGCCCCAGCCGATCCTTATCCGGTATAGCCTGGACCCATTAAACATTGGGTTCGCTCATAGGGACTCGAATAAAACGTGATCCCTATACTATGGACATATAGGATACATTCTGACCTATATCAAATTTTGTTACCACTTTCCTTTTGGTCCTGACGAAGCGCTACGGATCCGTTAGGGACCGCTGGGAAGCGCGAAACATGTTGACCACCCACCTCACGTTCTCACTCTCACTCTAACTTTATCACATACGGGTCGAGAGTAACAGAACTATCTACCTTTCCCCTACCTTTTTAGAGTGCTATTTAGGCACCACTCCCCGTTAGATTTTAACCAGACCCGCAGGACCCATTAATAAACCGTTTGGGGTTCCTACAGGTCTTTTTAGCCTCACCACACCACCCACCATCCCCACACACCCGCACGCACAACTACGGCTACTCCAGTAAAAAGATCTCCGACAGAGAGCCCTCCTGAAGGGCCCGTGAGGGACTGCAGCGCCACCCCCACGAGGAGCAACGCCCGATGATGATGCTTTGCACCCGCAAGGGTGTGTGAGGGCACTTGGAAATCCACCCAGGAGTATCTGGCCTACACGTTAGACATCACCGCGAACCTTCACAATCACCATTATTTTCCCAACCCCCTAGCAGTTCACCACTTTGGGACTGCCCACCATAGGAACTGGTACCATTTTGTGTATTTTGGTATAAATAGTGGCATAAAAGCAAGTAGCGAATCATACCCACATCTGTTTGTGACAAAATTAGTTGAAAATTCCTTGCCCCAAGTGAAGAATAGAGTATTAAAATTCGAGAGTACCTGGCAAGGTAACACCCCATCACAAATGTTACAAATGTTACAGTATCATCACAATAGAATTAGAGAGGAACAAGATCATGAACAAAGACGCATGAAAGACACGAAAATGAAAATGCTAGTCTCCCAGACAGTTCCAGCTGAAGGACATAAAAAGGGTACGACACATTCCGGTGATTCAGCAGGACCTGTAAAAGGGACATGCAACTATTGTAAACAACCAGGTCATTATGTACACGATTGTCCAGTCCTGAAGCGTAATATCGCCACAGGTATTACAAAAGAAAGACCACGGCCACTTAGACAGGATCAGAATGAACAAGGAGCCTTGCAGCATGCACAGTCCATGCCAGCTCCACAACAGTCTATACAGTTTGTGCCAGCTGCACCTGCGCTGCCTGTTGCTGCCACGCAAACCACGACACGACAGCTGTACCAGACCGCACAGTATGACTATCCTGATTACCAACGATATGCATGAAACAGCCTAGAGAAGGAAGTTGACTTACCCCTTATCGAGGTCTCTGTAGACCAAGAAGGACCTTATGTACATAGTGAATTATTAGGTCAAGATAGAAAATTTTTACTTGATACAGGGGCAAGTCGAACAACCATAAAACGTAGTGAAGTTCCAGGGGCACCCCTCTCAGGCTCACAGAATATTTCCCTTGGTTTTTCAGGAAAACCTATTGTTAATGAAGTATCACAGCCTCTTCCACTTACGATAGGACCTTTGACCCGAACTACAGATTTATTGCTCACTAAATCCTGTCCAGAAAACTTGTTAGGTATAAAAACACTGAAAGCTCTAGGAGCTATAATATGTTGTTCTCCGGAAGGAGTAAGATTGTTTTTACGTGATTTCAAAGGTCACTATGTGTCTAGAGACATGGATCCCCGACTGCAGACTTTATCTACACATCTATGGGCACAAGGCCCTACTGATGTTGGTTGCATGAATATTACACCATATCGAGTTACACTAAAGGCAGGAGTGGTACTACCACGAATGCGACAATACAAGTTACCACCAGATGCTGTAGTGGCTTTACTACAAATCATTGACGAGCTCATTGCCCAAGGAGTGGTTGTAGAAACAGACTCCAATGTATGTAATTCACCGATAATTCCGATTCTTAAACGAACAGATCCGAAGGCCTCGCCAGTATATCGATTGGTTATTGATTTGCGCGAATTGAACAAATGCATTGTGCCACAATTCCCTGTGGTCCCAGATATCTCGTCATTACTGACAGCTATTGATTCCGAAGCAACATTCTTTACTGTAATTGATCTCAAAAATGCCTTTTTCAGCGTCCCAATAGATCCGGAAAGCCAATATTTGTTCGGATTTAGTTTAAATGGACGTAGCTTCAAATTCTCACGCGCACCTCAAGGATTTACAGAAAGCCCCAGCATCTATAGCCAAGCACTGAAACGAGAACTCGACAGTATCCACATGCCAGTTAACACTGCCTTGCTTCAATATGTCGATGATCTGCTGATCACCGCTAGAAGCGAACCCGAATGTGAGAAAGCATCACTGACAGTTTTACGATTTCTAGCCGAAAAGGGGCACAAGGTGTCCCCTTCTAAGCTGCAATTCTGTGTCCAGCGAGTTGTTTATCTTGGACACTCGCTGTCCAAGGAGGGAAGGCAGCTTACACCCGACCGCATTCAGTTAATAGCTAACATGCCAATACCCAAGACACAAAAGGAGGTGCGGGCTTTTATAGGCCTCACTTCATATTGTAGGCAGTGGATCCCTCAGTATGCATTTCTAGCAAAACCACTCATTCAGTTGACAACACAGGAGGCAGCCACATCGACTGTTCTCCCTTGGACTCAGGAACATACACAAGCTTTTGAAAGCTTAAAGAAAGCTCTATGCCAAGCACCTGTTTTAGCAACACCATGTTACAGAAAACATTTTACACTCTTTGTTACAGAACGAGAAGGTACTGCTTTGTCAGTACTCACACAGGAACAAGCAGGATCACACAAACCGTGTGCTTATTTTTCTAGTACATTAGATCCCGTAGCTCAGGCTCTGCCTGCGTGCCTGAAATCAGTGGCAGCGACAGCTTTAGCAATCAGACAAAGCGATGCCATAGTGTTAGGACATCCATTGACAGTACAAGTACCACATGCAGTGGAGGTTCTTGTGAATCGAACGCAAACACAACATTTGACTATAGCAAGACTTACAGGGTACGAACTAACACTGTTTCAGCCACATATAGAAATCAGACGTTGTAACACATTGAATCCTGCCACACTTTTACCTGTAAATGGAACAGACCCACTAGCTCATGACTGTATTGATGTTATTACAATCACGACGAAACCCAGACAAGACTTGACAGATGTCCCATTGTCAGACCCAGACCTGACGTTGTATGTAGATGGTTCATGTATGAGAAAAGGTACAGGAGAACTAGTGGCCGCTTACGCAGTCACAACAGACACTGAAATCATTGAAACAAATTGCATAAATACCTTGTCCGCTCAAGCAGCAGAGCTCGTCGCTCTGACACAAGCCTGTATTCAAGCCACAAATAAAAAAGTCAACATATACACTGATTCACGTTATGCATTCGGAGTTGTACATGACTTCGGCGTGCTGTGGCGAGAGAGAGGTTATTTAACTTCTCACGGTGCCCACATTCAGCACGGACCCCTCATTCATGCTTTATTAGATGCAATACATCTACCCACTGCAATATCAATTATGAAATGTAAAGCTCATACGAAAGTTACTGATATCATTTCTCAAGGCAATGATTTAGCTGACAGAACAGCTAAACAGACTGCTCAAACTCAAACATCCGACATGACAAAGACAATAGTCCCGACGCCAACACATTGTATGACGGTTAAAGATCCTACTCTTGACGTAATTGATATACAGACACATGCTACACCAGAAGAAATAAAGAAATGGACTGAATTAGGAGGGATCCAAACGGATCAAGGATGGTTGATGAAGGAAAAGTCTGTGTGGTTCCTTCCTGATTCAATGGTCCAGGTTATAATTAACACTGTACATAGTCCAGCACATCTAGGAGAAAAAGCTATACTAGACAGCATTCAACACATTTGGTTCAATAAACATTTACGAGCTGCAGCCAAACAAAAAGTTTGTACCTGTATGATCTGTTGTCAGTTCAACCCAGGAAAAAGCGTTCCCGTAGAACAGGGTGGATTTCAGCCTCCTGATCACCCTTTTGAAGTCCTCCAGATGGATTATATCCAGATGGAACGATGTCGAGGATTCAAATATGTTCTCGTAGTTGTTTGTGCTCTTTCCCGTTGGACGGAGGCATACCCGGTTTCAGATTACACGGCCCCGACTACTGCCAAACAGTTAGTTCGAGAATTCTTCCCACGATACGGTTTACCACGTGTTGTTCACTCAGATAACGGCCAGCCGTTCTCATCCGAATTAATGAAACACGTTTCACTTTTGTTAGGCTATCAGTGGAAATTCCACTGTGTCCGACACCCCGAAGCAGCAGGTCTCGTAGAAAGACATAATCAGACCCTGAAAATTAGATTGTCCAAAATATGCAGAGAGAAAGGTGTCGACTGGGTAGTAGCGTTACCAGTTGCACTCTTTTACACAAGAATGGTAGCACACTCTCGAACAGGGCTATCCCCGTATGAAGTGATCTTCGGCAGACCACCAAATATGTGGGGGACACCTATACCACGCAAAATAACTGATATTGACTGTAATATGCTGACAGATTATTTGGCTTCCTTGATGTCTGCACTACAATCTTGTCGTTCACAGGTAGCTGCAGCTTTTCCTGACAACACTGAGGTGAAACCCCATGACGTAATTCCGGGGGATCTCGTTTTAGTGAGGAACTTTGATCGAAAGACTCAGCTGGATCCTAGGTGGAAGTCACCGAAATTGGTCTTGCTCACCACAAGGACAGCCGTGAAGATCGAGGGCAGAAAAGGCTGGATACATTCAAGTCATATCAAGAAATTTCATGGACTACCATCGGACGTAAACACCACACCTTGTGTGTCTTCACCCATTGACTCAAAACTTCCTTTTGTTGAAAAGAGAAATTCCGAACTTTATAAACTAAAACTCAGGTCCAATCAGTCAAGCAATTTGATTGTTTAAGTCCTCTCCGAGGTGAAGCGGTTGAATTGTCTCTGACATGTATCCCTTGGACCTGAATAGAGAATGCACCCGAAAAATGTTGAAACGACAGGCGTACTGTAAATCACTGCGTAGTCATTGTACAGTGACGTTATTAATTTTGTTTTCCTTAAGTCTTTTAATAATTACTGCAAGTATATTGTTGCATATATATTATCCTATTTTTAGACACGTTTATAATGTTACTGCTGAACATTCTTTTAGTGAATTACCTCCGCTTGAGTTGTCTTATAGATTTGCGCTGCGCAATAACACGTTTATTAATATGTTACATCATTCCCATCAGGTTAGCAATGCTACAAAATGTTGGATATGTGGCCGACTCCCTCCCTATCAGAATTATAAAGGAATTCTACCTCTCTTTCCATACCCGTTCACACACAACGGCTCCTGTGGAGCATGGTTTAGCTTAATCAATTCTGCAGTTTATCAAGATAACTGGGTATGGGGAAATTTGAATTTAGTTTTACTTAAGGTCTGCTATCCTAACAAGGAGGGATTTCCCCAGAGAACAGGAACTGATCTCGAAAATGAAGTGTATGGATTAGGTAATTTTACGCTTAATCTTATGATCCTAAATGTCGAATCCGAAGCTACTCCAATTTTGCCCGCTATGTCAATATTTCCAGTAAAAGGTGAATTATGTGTAAGAAAGAATGGTTCCATACATATGGGCCATAGTAGATGCACCACTGTAGTAGAATTTAGTGATCAAGGCAAGTCTACATTTAGAGCTTCCCGCCATTCCTATTTCATATGTGGTCAGACGGCATATGTACGTTTGCCTCTAGATTGGGATGGTACCTGCTACATTGGATTTCTTTTGCCGCCTGTTTTTCTAGCTCCTCCTGATTATCACAGAAATACTCATTTAGTATATACTAGAGTAAGGAGAGATCTCCCGATAGTTGATTACACTGAAACAGCATGGGAAAAATACACAGATTTCAATAAAGGTCTCTTTCCCTATATAGGTACAGTTACTAATAGTAAGCTGATACGTAGATTAACCAGAACCCTTGAAGCAGTAGTGAACGAAACTATTTCCGCCTTAGGCAATTTAACAGAAGAGCAGTCTGCTATGCGGATTGTTGTGCTTCAAAATCGTCTTGTCCTTGACGTCATCCTGGCCGATAGGGGCGGAGCTTGTAGGGTCATCGGATCAAGTTGTTGCATTTTCATACCAGAAAATTCGCCATCTGTATATAAAGCCATAACTCGCCTTCATAAGATTGTAAGCCAGATACACCAGAATCCAGGCACCTGGACTTGGTCCGTTTGGTTTTGGAATGTATTATCTACCTTTGGATGGAAGGTCCTATCCTTCCTAGGTATTGGCTTTCTCATACTATTCAGTTGCTGTCTATGCCTACAATGTGGACCAGCGATTTGTGGTCTGTGTGCCACATCGTGTGTCCCATCACCAAGATTTCATTCGTCCCAGAAGAAAAAAGAAGAACAAATGATGCTATATGAACAGATCAATGGATTGATGAAGATTGATATCTCTTGACGGGCAAGTAGGGGACAAGGAGGGAATGTGGAAATATGGATTTTTCTGATCAGTTATGTCCCCTATCTTGGACCCCAACGGTTTCATGTATGAATCACAAGTACATGTATGCTCCCTCCAGTTCCAGTTATGAAGACGCAAACCCATGTGCGTCCACCGTCAACATGTCCTCTTTCAGATCCGCCATGAATAGGCCGGATATTCCATTCCTAAGTATGAAAGGCCACCGGCTTTATATGGTTCACTTATGCCATTTTTCAGTCCAGGCAAGTAGGCCCGGATTCTGTCATCAAGCTTTTCTTGCTTTCTGCCTCTGAAGCTCCAGTCTGAGCCTGCATCTGTGACCATGAACTTTGTCTCATTCCCTGCGCGGCTCACGAAGCCTGACATCAGCCTGTTGCCTGCCAAGAAACTGTATTTTACCTTCGAAATTATCTGCTCCGTTCCCTGCCCGATGCATTCCTGTCTAGTAGTTTAAGTAAACATTCTTCCAGCTACCGAGCAAAGGCCCGGTTTCTCTGTCTTCATGCAAGTAATTCATAGCCCTGTTACTATGGAAGATTCCTGCCCTCGCATCTAGTGTAGACACTTAGACGCTTGTACACGCACTAACAGTCAGTATAGTCAGTATAGAATAAGATTCTACTCTAAGAGACCTCTCTTTTGGATAACATGGTTCTTTAAACATAGGATGTTAGATATGATTTGTGGATTAGGTTGACTTGACCCTCCAGACTTCTGTCGCCACATGTAGAGCTAAATGTCAAGTCCCCTTCACCCCCTAGTCGCACGTCAATCACACGTCATACTGCTGCGCGCGCATCTCTGCCAAGTATTTCTGCTGACATTGCGAAATTATTTCATAGGTCCACCCATATGTGACATCATAACCAATGACGTTTTCCTTGTTACACCCAATTACGCCTCCTTCAGCTACGCATGTGAAATGTTATCTTTGCTATCAATTGTTACGCCTCTTGCATTGGCCTCACTGTAATGCCTATTGTATAAAAGTGAATAATTATCAATAATGTATGTACTTCACTTCCTGAACCTTCGTGGTGATGGAACCTGGAGCAACCGATTATAATCGACCATTGGAATAAAGCCCATTCCGAACCTCTAATACCACGGATTCTGCCTCTTATTTACTGAGCTATTTTATTATGTTTCTGTATCAAATTAAGTCCCGGTAATTAAATTATTTACCACAGTAGATCCGTTGACCTTATGCCGGCAAGATTTGGAATTGACTCCATTAGTCTTAGAATATAACCTCAATTTAGTGCATCCTGCTGGCCCTTGGAGGTATATAGAAGATAAATACCAGAACCTCTGTATTCTTGTGTTTAATTTGCATTGCCGGCAGCTATAAGTTTAGTATGGCCATCGATTCAGTTTGAAATGTGCTGCTGGTTGCTTCTTTAAGCTGTGTTTCCACTTTGATACTTGATATTTCAGCCTAAGAGTTTCTTGGGATGAGCTTAGGTGTTCTTAACGTGGGGAAGGTTTGTTTTGTTTCTTGCCACCCGTGCTGTAACCCTTTGTCCGGGAACCTCCAGCTGGAACTGACGTTAGTTGGTGTGATAGGCCATTTGAGCTCTCTGAGCCATGACTCCTGGTTTGGCCTATCTGGCCTATCTGTTGTTCCACAAGCTTCTCTTCTGAGCCCATTGTTTGAGCTCGTATTAATGTTTTTTTTGCTTTATGTTGATCAGCTTTTGAGCCCGGGAGTTACACGCCTCTCCACTTGTCTCTTATAAATATGCTAGTTTCTTAGATGAAACCCCTATCTCAACCCTCAGATCTTGGCATTGTTTTAGCTGTTGGTTTTGGCCTCTGTCAGGTTTTGTTGTTAGAGGGATAGTTGTGGAGCCTTGTCTTCTCCCTTCTTTTGGTTCTGTGTTGGCCCCAGGTGAGAATCTTTGTTCATTTTCTTCTCCAGTTTCCCCTTGTGCCCTAATTGCAGATGTCTGGTTTGGGGCAACTTCTTGTTCCTGGAGATGTTTGGTGATGGTTGGAGATGATTGTGCTTGATTTAAAGAACTTACATCACCTGCGTTAATGTCCCGTTTGTTGTATGAACCTGAGAAGAAGGGGAAGTAAGCTGTTGCATCTGTGTGAAGCTTTTGGTTGCGCCTTTCCTTTTCTGTTGGCGGCGTTGCTTAGCATTAAGTTTTGGTAGTCCTCCGTTTCCAGACCCTCCCATCTTTCAGTGTCCCCATTGGCATTTCCTATATGCATATTACTGATTGTTGGATCATTGATTGTTCCCTCCGTGGTGTTAAGATTGCCCTTGGATTTTGTTGTTTTTCATGCTGTTACGCTTTTAATGTCCTTTATCATGCTACTTAGAACTGAGGGCAGGGTGGATAATTTATCAATGACCTGATCGCAGTTACAACTGAAGTGGGAATTAGATTGTGCTCTTGTTATCAGTCTATTCAAATTCCCCAATTTTTCGTTGATGCCAGCAGTCAAGACTGCCAGTGTGTTCAGTAGTGTTAACTGGATCTCCATCTTGTCTGATTGAAATTGCAATGCATTGACGGTCAGTTGTATAGTATTTAGTAGGGAAGCCCAAGCGCCAGCGTTTTGTTCCTTTGTTTGCGCACTCATTTTTTAGCTGTTTTCAATCTGTTCTGTGGAAAGTGAATTCCCAGAGAGCTCTTGGGGGATGTCCACTCTTTGTTCCTGTTCCTGATCTGGTGAATAGGTTGCGAGCATGTCCTCCCATTCTTGTGTATTTAAGTAAGACATAATCGCCCTCCCCTCTTCTTTCTGATTTAGTTTCGGTATCCCTGCGCCTACTACTGTTCCTCTTTGTTGTGTGAATGGGCTCCCTTGAGCAAGGAGTGGTGGGGTTGTTGGTGATTTAGTGCTTGCCGAATCAGTTATTTTGATGGGGGTACTATGGCAGTTGGTCATGATATTAATTGTAGGGATGAAGTTAATTACAGTAACTTGATCATCGTCTGCTCTCCTTGAATCTTCTTTAGTGTCGCTCGCAACCTTGATTATTTGGTGGACCGATCTCTGTCCCTGACTTCTAATTGTAGTAGTAGTACAGAGGTTTCTTGGAGCTTGTAATCTGTGGTAGGAGTCCCTTGAGTGCTGGCCTGTTAGCTTATTTTTATTGGGGACAATCCAAAATTCCCGGACACACCTGCAGGAGATGTAATTTCTGTCACTAGCATCCCTTGAGGTTGAAGCTTGAGTTGCTGGCTTAGTTGCTGTGATACCCTGCCTTCCTCTTTCGGCACTGCAATTGGAATAGATGCTTTGGGATTTCAGGGGTAACAGCGGAGATTACAGACCGTTAGGGGTTGCGTTGCTTGAAAAAAGGGCTGACCCTGGATTCCTTAGGAAGTTCAACTTTGTATAGATCTTGGTTTGGTTGGAGCATATAGCACTCATAGATTTTATCCGTTCTGTAGTGTCACTTTGTCTCTGATATGTTGTAATGAGTTTTGATTCAGCACTGTGCTGAGCTTCGGGGTTTTGTTTCTTGCCTTTTCTCCCCCTTGTCCTGGGCGGCATTGCCTCTCTCATTCTACCAGACCTCATTAAGCCTGTTTGATTTTGGACAACAGACAAATAGATCAGGAGCGGCAGCAGCAGATCTGCAGGAGATCTACAGCGGTGTCCAATGCGCAATGTCCAATATGCAATATCCCCTGTAGAGCGGTGGGAAGAGTGCGTAAGGGTCTGAGGCCAAAAAAGGGGGGAGGGGTAGGTTAATTCACCAAGCGATGCTGGCGCAGGCAACTTGCTGGCCTCGCTTCCCCCCTTCCCCTTTCCCCATACTCACCCGCCGCCAGTACTGAGCTCCCTGCCAGGGTCCGCCTGGATCCGATGGATTTACAGCAGGCCAGCAGGACTCCCCGCCGAGTTTCAAGCCCTGTTTTCAGACAGTACCCCCAAAAGCACCCCGAAGCTCCGGTTCCTAGCCTTCCACAAAGATGCATAGATGCAAAGGTGCAAGGGGCGCCACATAGGAACTGAGAAGCACTAGGAGCTCCTTACTTGCTCCCTGCTGTGAGCCCAGACATGCCGATCCGTCCACTGTGTGCTGTGCCCAGAAAGTCAGACTCATGAGCCATGGGAGCCACGGGAGCCATGGGAGCCGCGGGAGCCGAGACTCAGCAGAGACGCAGACGCGGCCGCACCAACCCGTAAGAGTAACCACCGCCCCCGCGGCCATTGACAATGGCAGATGGCAGAAGGCAAAAGTCCAGCGGGTCCGCGGCAGGGAACAGCGAGAAACCGGTGGGAGCTGCAAGCCGGTGAGACGCGAGGTGAAGCGAGGCTCGGCGTCCTCCTCGGTCTCGATGTCAGCTCGAAAACGTGGCGTGGAGCTCTCTCTGCTGCAGCTACAACTCATAACGCAACACTGGGTGAGTGGGGAGCGGAGGGGGCAGAGTTAGAAACAATCTATGCCCTGCCCTTATGTTATAGGGTAATCTAGGATGGACTGAGGGTCAATTAGTTGAGAATGGGCAGGTATTTCAGCTCTTTTATTTTGCAAGTGGTTGGGGAGGTTTCTGATTCTTGCTGGGAGAGACTTCCAGAGCTTGGTGGTTAGTACCACAAAGGAGATCAAACTAAAATGTAATGTGAGGAGTGGGCCCAGTTGAGCCTTCATTTATCCTAGATTTAGAGTTTGAACTGAAGGAACATTGGTTTTGCACTGAGAATGGACCGAAGAGCTATACAGAGTGCTTGCGGCGATGTATCTTGTCATTAGGAGAAATGAATAGCTTGTAGAACAAGGGTGATGACATTGTGGATGTGAAGCTGAAGTAGCTTTCCAGCAGCCATTTTCTGGAGGCTATGAAGTCTTCACTTCCCTATA
This sequence comes from Triturus cristatus, assembly GCF_964204655.1. NCBI lineage: Eukaryota > Metazoa > Chordata > Amphibia > Caudata > Salamandridae > Triturus > Triturus cristatus. The sequence continues at coordinate 326,817,432 of NC_140593.1, read as the reverse complement.
ATCTGTGTTAATAATCTAGTGAGAGAAATCTAAGATAATGCTGGTCTGTACCCTGTAAGTGATCCTTCCAGAACACCGTTGCAAGACTCATACATGACCACATCCACATCACACCGCACCTTAGGGAGCTTCACTGGCACCCTATTCACAAGCGCAGTCAACTCAAACTTCTCATGCAGTTGTTCATGGCCCTACACAACACAGCACCTGAATACCTAAACAGCCACATACAGTTTCACCAACCCAACGGACACCTATGCTGTACATCACTCTCACTCGCACACATTCCCCGCATCCTCAAAAGAAAAACTGGTGGTCACTCATTCTCCTACATTAAACCCAAGCCATGGAATAACCTCCCTCAGCACATCAGAGCCTCTTCCTCTCTTCTTGAGTTCCGCAAGAAGGTGAAGAACTGGCTCTTCATAAAATTACCTTAGGGACCACAAACCTACACATCTGCCAAAGTGTCTGGATACCCTCTCAGGTGATTTGCGTGCTATACAAATCAATATAACATAATCTAAAATAATGTAACATAACATCTAACACAGCAGTGCGACCAAAATGTGGAAAAAGACATATAATGGCAACATGATAAAGAAGAATGTTTTGATAACCTTATTTAATGAGTGAAAATGAGAGAAGTCGTTGTCCATTAACAAGTTCATCACTTTGCTGATCTGGGTATCACAAGCATGGAGTACATGAGGTTGACGGATCAATTGATGTTCGGAAGGGGTTAAGCTAAGTGTTTAATGGAGAAGGTGCAACAGTGGAACCTTGAGGAGCATCTGCATCAGCAAGGGGAGAAGAGAATTCAAACAAACAGAAGTAACAAGACTATATGAAACGTCTTGGAGAGATAGAATGAAATTATGTCAATGAAGCTATTGTATTCCAAGGTTACTCAGTCTCTGTAATAAATGCTGTATCAAAGTTAGCAGAGAGATCCAGCTATACGATGTCAGTACCTCTGTTCTAATGAATGGTTGACTTCAGGTCATTACTGTTGGTGAATAAGGAGGATTTAATGCTACCACCAAGGCATAGTCCAGTTTCAAAAGGTAATGATGCATGGCTTACTGGTCAGGGTTCAGCAGGCACAGGGATGTAATACTCCAAACCCGCTTGTGCCAAGATCATTTCAAAGAAGGAAAGGCTAGCAGTGTTCATTGAATGTAGATTCTGTTTGTCGAAAGGTTTTGTGTCTGTCATGAATGGCACACAAGAAAACAAAAATTTACCCGGAATCCTTAAATTCTCACATTGTTTAAAGATGGTGGTGGTCATCATGGATCCATTGGTACAATGTCCCTTTTTTCACTGTCTCTTTGTTAGTAAGACAATGTGTTCATTTCTGCCTAACAAGGTGGAAATAAATTCATTTTTTGTTCATTTGGAGAACTTAATTGTCACAAAAGACTACTGAAGGAGAGTTAGTATTTCAGAAAATTATTCAGAAATCAAGTTGTGTTGGGAGAAAAAAAAGTTGAACTCTATTGATCATTTGATTGTCATTGTTCCACATGAACGTCTTGTGAAGGAGCAGAAATAGTTTTTGCACTACAAAAAAACTATCACTCATGATATGTATATCTGATTACGTACAAGTTACAACAGATGTTTATTGAATAGTTTAGATATGTTGCCTTCCATTTGGAACACCCGAATATTGATGGCCTATCGATGCAGAAATCACTTATGACTTCAATCTATCATCTCCAGAGAGTGTGCATTCCAGATGCAGAAGGTAATTTCCTTCTCAGTAAAGAAAAAGGGGAAGTTAACATTCATGTAGTATTGAGTCTTGTTATGCTGCAGTTTCAGAAACATGAGCTGCAATTCAAGAACACAGACAGTGGTTTATACAGAGATATTCTTAAATTGTATCAAGTGTACTGTTCGGTTAGAAGCCATGCTCTTAACAACAGTTTATTAAAGATAGCCATTTGACTACAGAGATCCCTCTTGACCTGCAGACATCAGTGCTCAGTAGAGTGACAGGTCAGAGGGTGATGGCCAGTGTCTCTTTAAGCCATTCTGCTTTCCCCAATTCGGCTATTTGCCCTCTTATACTTACTGTGTGAAGTTGATGGCGGTGAGGGGCTAGGGGTGGACTAGACCTCCTGTTGGATTCTGAGTACAAGATCAGTGAGTGCTCTCTGCCAGATTGCCTACCACAAGCTTGTTCAACCTGATTGTCACTCCTTTGTCTCAGATATTGGGTATTGTAGCTAATTTAGAGGAGGCAATTCATTTCAGTTAGCATTACTAGCCTGTTCAACAAGAGATAGCTAGTATGTTAAGCCAGAGAAGAAAGGTGCTCCTCAAGAACCTTTACCTGTAGATCCCAAGAATGCTGATTCTTGGTGTTACCACTTCCATTACCAGAAACTACATTTCTTACACATCCCTGTTCTTTGCTGACTCTCCTATCAAATCCTCCTCATCAGTACCTCTTTTTACTTGGAGATGTGAGGGAGACCCTCCTAGATAACCAGGCTCAGACACACTAAGGGAGAGGAGAGATCCATCTTTGACCATGTGAGGTGGAAGAGCTAATCCAAATAGGACAGTGTCTAAAGAGCTGAAAAAACCCATGTTTGATGACAGAAAAGTTCTGCCATATTGAAATGAGGCATCTTGAGAAATCTTACAGTGAGGCAAAGAGGAAATGCTGAAAAAAAGAAGTGGAGGACTGCATAACGTTAAGATTTCTTTAATTGTTGACTAGTGCACTGGAAAATCTGGCACATCAACCATCACTTGTTTAGAACTTTGCTGTATGTGGGAAGATTACACCTGAAGAAGAAGGCCCCATTGGAAGAAAGAAGGTTACTGACTCCTGGTGGAACAAGAGACTCACTCAAGGACTCCTGCTGTCAAAGGCTCAAGTGGTTGGCCTTGTGTGTGCCTGTTTCAGGGGCACACAAAGTAGGTCTCTTGACTCCAAAAGAGTCCAGCAGACCCCAGAGAACTAGACCCTACAAAATTCCTGTCAGGAGAGAGGCCTAGAGAAGCCTGTCCTGAGAACGTGGGGCTGCAGGACTGACCAGAAAGACTAAATCAGGTGGTAAAAACATTTAACAGATTGACCCACTTAGTGTATATAGTCTCTGCTCCATCACAGTCCACCTGAAATTGCATTTATGTCTCAATCAGCTGCAAACTGTGATTTGTCAATTACATTTTACTTTTCCATTCACTTTTTAACTTAAAACCTAAGGAATTCAAATCTTCAGTTTCCCTTTACCAATTTTGATGATCTAGGTGTCTTTTTGCTTATTAAACTTTCCCCCATTGTATCTAAATTGGTTTGGGAATTATTGTGTTATGTATGTGACTTTATAATTGTTGGCGCTGGTTAAACTTAACAAGCTCAGGGGGACGTGTGCTGCCCGCTAGCTCCCAGAAGTTGAGCAGTCATCTTCTCAATACTGTGTTTTGTTTTAACCCGATTGTTTTTATTAAGTTAGTATAGACAACACATCTCTCAAATTACTAACCCAAATTCTGACACCTGTATTTAAGCAAACGTTTTCTGAGGAAGTTAAGGCCATTGATAGTTCAGTTTAGTTCTCAGGCCTGGTACAGTTTGATACACAGATGGTTTGTTTTTATCTGCTTTAGAATTTACCAAGACAATGTTTGCCTTGACATGATAGTTAACTCTCAGATTAAGATGTTATTATGCATGCCCTGGCTAATGATTGTTGAGAGGTTAGTTGTTTGGCTTCATTCAAATGTAGGGAGAGTCGTCTTTTTAAGGGGTTTGCTGGAACTTGTATGTCTCCAGTTATTGGTTCACCAACATTCCTACCCTCTTGTTATGAAGAGTTTAGTTATGATGTATTTGATAAGAAAAAAAGTAAATGTTTTACCTCTATAAAGAAGTTGTTATTGCAGATTTATTTTGAACTAGGTGTGCCAATGCTCTGTCTTTGAGTTTATACACTCACTGAAACAGAAACAGACTACCTTAAACTGTATTTAGATGAAAACCTGGCTAATGGGTTTACTGGGCCCTGACTGTCTTCTTCTTTTTTCACTGTTGTGTTTGATTGCCAAGTGTAAGAAAGTGGATTTTTTATTGGGGTGTATATAAGTCCACCACAAAGGATAAGCCACAAACTTCTCAGGGTAAACCATAGTTTAAATAATTTAAACCTGGGTTTCACCCCCTGTTAGCTATGGCACACAGCTGACAGGCATACTTAGGAAAATGTGTACATTATTTATGAGTAATGAAATACAACGCAATAAAAATCCTCCAACTAATTTAGAAACTTGGGAAAAAGGTAGTGAGTAAAATGACACCAAAAGAAGAAAATGTTTAAGAAAAATGTAATATGGGGAATTGGTGATATGTATTTTAATGAATTTGTAAAGATTTGAGTAAAACTAAAACAAGAAAAAGTAAAGCAGCAATCAGCAGACACTGTTCTCAGTTGACTGGGACAGAGATGAGATTTCATGCCAACTGCAATGGAGAGCAGGTCAGATACACCATGCAGGCTCTTCCTGGCCAAAAACTTTACCTTCTGACTTACCCTCCAAAATTGAAGCTGAAATCCTTCAGGAGACAAAGCTGAGGGCAGTATTTGACCAAGGGTCCGATTTATTTCTTGGCGGATGGTTCCAGATAGTTGAAAATTAACATTGCATCTGTCTGCCGTGATGAACCAGATACACTGCCAAATCCCTTTCGCTGACACATAAAACCGATTATGACACATCCGTGAGGAAAATGACGATGTGCACCAATTGTATTAATTATATGTTAAAGAATCATGAGAAACAAATCAATGAGAAGGCTTAGTTACTGAATCGTAAAAGCATGCAGATAAAGTGTATGGTAGATGGAAACATACAATCAATATCATAGCAACTCGTTTCAGTTGCTAATCCAATGTGTAACCATCAAAGGTAAATGTGAAGTATTGGGGTGTTAGAAGATTTCTTGACCATTCTTATCAAAATTAATAATGTGTGTGAAGAATTTAATGAAGCCTAATGTGATTTAGAGATATTTACGTGTGATATTGAAAGGTTTTATTTTTAAATTCCATATTTTGCATATGAGAAATTGTGCACCAAGTGTGAAAGGAGAAAAGGTTGGTGCACGTTTATACTAATGCCAATTGCTCTGAAACGTTTAGGGAATAATCTTCATATATGTACCAATATGAATCACCAGAAGCAATATTAATAGTTTGAAATAATCTTACACGTTGATAATTGGAAATGCAGTACTATGACATAGTTACATGTGCTATTTACAATGAAACTAAAATGCTTTATTATGAGTGCAAATAAGTTGAAAAGAAAGATATAAGGTCTCAAAAGATTCTAAATGAAATGTATATTTCCCCTTATTTTATGTTCTGTATTTCATGAGCCGAATTCAATTTAGGCCTGCATTTTCCGTACTTTGCTTGATTCTGTTCTCATGGAAGGCTCTGTAAACGTACAATGTGAAGGAAACTATGTTTCATTGGGGGAGTTCCCATTCACATACTAGGACTGTTTGCAACATCTGCCGTGAGAAACTGTTCTCTTGAGCTCACTCATGTGCTTTTGCCAAAGGACTATTGAATCTAGTACACACTGGATGGTTCAACAGTTTATGTGATCATAACCTTTTCTCTATAAAATGTGTCTTCTTTATACTGAATGACAATCACCCTATACAAACTGACCAATGGACTGAGTGGTCTGACCAGATGAGGTGACCCAGGAGATGTCACCACGGAACTCGAGGATGATATTACACATTGATGTAACTGAAAGGAAACTTCTTCCCTTGTTTTTTATCGTGGACTGAGAGACACATCTTTTGCTTCCTTGCGGACTGTATTGGCTTTCCTTGGCTAATGCATCTGCTGTGTGAGCTATGTCCAGACTTCTTTCCCACATGGGAGATTATGGGGGATGGGAACTCAAATAGAGAGATCTCTGGACAGCAGATACTATTCTGCATAGCTTTAACTGAATTATTAGCGTACATGATCTTAGTGTGACTGAATTTCTTCAAGAGATTTGGTCTAGCCATGATAATACTCTACTTGTATAGCTTAGTTCTGAGAGTTATATATATGCATCTAATTACCAGTTTGTAGGTCAGTTACCTAATTCCTGGTCCACATTGGATAACTGGAGTGGATCCCCTATGTCCAACCCCTCTCGACACAGAACAAGTTCCATTGGAGGACCAAGTAAATAAATACAAAGTGTAAGGATAGGAGATAAAAGGGTTTATAAAGACAGTGGGCCCAGTGGCGCTACAGCAGTTATTCTGGTAGCAGAGAATGCTTTAACTGCCCGATGAAGTTAGGATATGGGGGGGGGTCCCTACTCAGATTCCTAATGAAATTCCCTTCCCAAGGATTGCCCATCCCAGCTCAAGCTCAAAGTTCATCTTCTGTTGAAGGACACCAAGTGCCGGTACTGATGGAGGAGTACGACGATGACAGGTTAAAGCAATGGTGTAAGTATTAATAGGGTTGCGGTAATGTGAAATGGCTGTATGAGGTTATGCGAAGTAGTTTATATTCAGATTTGAGTGATGTGATTTATGCAGAAAATGTGAAGTTGTTATTGGGTACGTCGTGACCTAAGATCCTGGGATATACACCTACGGGTGGTCTCAGTGTGGCATAGACATAGTAAGTTGTCTGCTGTGTTTTGAAAGGACTGTTCGTGAGATGTCATTGGCAGTGAGGGATATGGTTGTCACAATTGTTTTCAGTGCACGGGGAACATAATGCATCTGCCTGAGTGAGTTTGCGCTGGTCGAGGTCTCACATGAAGTGTATGTAAGGGCAGATTAGATCATTGTATTTGGTTAGACTTCCTGTATAAATAGGATCTATCATTTCTTTAGTGGAGCAGACTGAGTTTTTTTAAATAGCTTGCATTGTGTAAAGGTTTTTGCTTAGAGAAAACGTGCATGAAGGATTGTAAATGAGAGTTAGCCGCTGCGAGGAGTGAGATTGACGTAACAGTGTGCCGCGCTGGTATTGGTTGGTTGTTGTAGCGCCACGATAGGGTGACTATCTCACTGTGCGCCGTGCTGGTATTGGCTGTGAAAGAACTAAATAAAGAATTATAGGAGAAATCGATTGAGGAGAGTAATTTGTAAAGGACAAAAATAATAATTAGCAAAAAGGATGAAAAGTTTGAAAATTTGAAGAGTTTGATGCAGCGGTATGCGCCTATGCCCACTCGAAGATGGGTACCAACACCACCCTAGGGTACACCAGCCTTGTACATGTCCCAAGTGAGAGGATATCACACATGTATATGGCTTGAAAATTGGATGAAATACACTGAAAATGATGGACTATTAGCTTTCCTGCAATATGGAACTTTTAAGATTAGAATTCTTTAAAATTTGAGTAGACAACTGTATGAGTTTAAACTGCCTCCTAGACCTATGCAGTTTGAGGCACTTAGTGAATGGGATCATATCGCCCTCCAAAAAGAGAAACAGAAATATCAGGGAAGGTACAAGAATACTTTAAACCGATATGTCGAGGCTAGAAAGGAGGCACAAGAAAAGGCTTGGACAACAGATATAGCAGAGGGAACAAGAATGTATCCCATGATTGTTTCAGAGAAAGAAGACAGAGGGAAGTGTAAGGAAAAGAAAAAAAATCTTGAAGAGCCAAAAACACTAGCTCTGGCTGGAGACAGTGATCATAAATTTGACTAATTCTTAAATTAATTATTATTGACCAGTCTACCACCTTGTAATGAAGATCAACCCCAGAGTTTAACAAATTCATACTTGGGGATAATTCCGGATGCACCTGCTGTGCCGGTAGACCCAACTCCACACACTCCCTTCACACCAGCGGGTGGGAATATAGGGATACCTAGGGGCCGATTCCGATCAGGGTCGGAAGGGCACCGAACGCGATCCGCCCAGAAAAACTAAAAGCCGTACGTGTGGTTTCCGGCCGACTCGTAGAGCTCTACGAGCGAGCAAGTACGATGCGAGCTATGTGAGATTCACCGACCGAGTTGTTTCCGGGTCCGAACCGCTCCGTACGTCTCGGTTGGAAGCTAACCGTGGTGTGCAATGGATGCGATTTACAACCGAGCCAGTACGATGCACGCGTCGGACAGCCTGTGCGAGCCGGAGTGTCCGGCTCGCAAAAGCTCCCGGAGTCGGACTTCGGGGGTCTGCGTCGGATCCCCTGACACCCGCAGCCCTACGACTCGGAAACAGGGGAAGACCTATGGGTCTCTGCAACACAGGCATGTACGGAGCGGATGGCACCAACGCATACCCACTGTAGGGGGCGCACTTGTTCGAGACGTACACATTCAGTCAATGGGAGTGCATGTACGCGTCGTACAACTGGCTCCCATTGACTTCTATGGTAGTCCGACCGAACCGAGTCCGACAGCATACGTGCGCATCGTACTCTTTCGGTCGGACTGTAGGTGTCCGGCTCGGTCGGAAAACACCCCGGATCCGGCTCGGTCGGAGTGCTTTCCGACCCAGATCAGAATCGGCACCCTAATGTGAATAATTAGACTCTTTTTAATGCACCCGATGCTTTGACTGTCCCATTGACCATAGGTCCTGTAGTTTCCTTAGAGCATCCTGGGCATAGAGGGAAAAACTTGCATATATTGTCTGTCCCTGCTGGCATAAATGGTTCAACTTCTACTCCTGCTGATTTGAGATTGGGACAGTCTACCCATGTGCCTTTGATTCCAATTCCAACTGATATTCCTTGTAGAGTTAGCGCTGGCTCAAGTGTACATTACACTCGATTAAATTCTTCAAGTGAAAGATCAGGACAGACGTAAACTTTCTATGTACCTTGAGAATGGTATGGTAACTCCACCACGGGTTACTCTTCTGATGGGAATGCCAGACTCTGACGTATCCCTTTTACATTCTACACCTATTGCAAGAATGAAAGGTCAGAATGAGAATGCTAAGAAATACAACAGAAGGACAAACAAGTCCTACCTCTCAAGAATGTGATGATTGGCTTAAAGGTACAGCAGCTCCTGTAAATAAGACAGGTGTTAGGAGAAGAAGTAAACAAAAAAGGTCACTATGCAGATGTCACCGGTCATCGAAGGTGAGGGAGTGAGGATGCTCTTTATGAGAGAGGTACCTGGAGGAGGATACATGCATGTTCTTTGGACTAGACCAGACATATTGTCCTTTACAAATGATTTTCCAAAATTGAGAGAAAATCATGTTGAATGGTACAAACAAGTTTATCTGTTTGTGAAGGTTGCAAAGGTTTTGCTGAAAGATTTGGATTCCTTATTTGACATTGTGGTCCCAAGTGATTTGTAGTCAGAGTGTAAAATTGCTTTTGACTGGCCTGACAGAACCAGCTAGGAATGCTTGCACAGGTGCACCATCTCCTGAGGTGATAAAGAAATATAACCTAGCCGCTAACTATTTGAAAGGCAAAATTTCTCCTAAAGAAATTTATTGGGTAGAAAGTGACAGGACAACTCAAGAATTGATGGTAACAGTTCATGCCTACTATGAGAGGTTGTTGCAGGCATTCAGGCAGTACAGTGGGATGGAGAATGTGTCTGAAAAGAACATGGGACATTTTATTCATCGGTTTGTGTATGGACTGAGAGCTGAGTTTAGTAGCATGATCCAGCAGCATTTAAATTGTTGGTAAAGTAAGCTTATAGATGAAATTCTCTAGTATGAAAAATATTGTGAGGACGAAATTGAATCAAAACATAATAAGCTCAAGGAGAAACTAATGATTGCCCAAATGAAAGCAGTTCAGAAGGGTCAAGGTGGAACAGGTGTTGATCCCAAGTATATGGTCCATAATGGTTATCATCAGACCCGAATGATGCGAGAGGTAAGGGAAGGACAACAGCAGGGTATGCAGCCCCAAGGTAGAGGTCGAGGTTTTTCAATTGATGTGTTGAAGAGGACAAATCTGTGTCACATTTGCGGCAAATTAGGGCATTGGAAGCGCAAATGTGGATTTAATCCAATTATTCAAGGAAATGGGGGTCAGATTCAGAATGTTGGAACTAGACAATCGCAGAGAAATGGAATGGTGCAGACTCAACAGGTACACAGACAAAGAAATCAAACTCAAAATGTGCCCTGCTGCCCCAGATGAATGGTCAGGTCCAGAAATACAATCCCATGCAAATCAGAATGTGTCCCAGCAATATTTTTCTTTATCCAAATAGATGATGCTGACTCAGACCTGTCACAGTGAAGGTACCTGAGAGGGGAGGAGGAATGCGTGCTTGGCGCATCCTTAGTGGTAGACCAGAGGGGTCCCTATGTGGATGGCAAGGTAAATTGTACTCCTATCTCATTTCTTGTCCATACTGGTGCCACCCATTCCACTATATGAACAGTGGAAGTTCCAAACCTACCCCTCTCAGGAGAAAGAATTCAAGTTGTAGGAATCACAAATCAACAAATGTCAAACCCAATAACAAAACCTGTACCTGTGCAAATAGTTTCTTTTGAGAATTTGCACAAATTTGCTGAATGTGATTCAAGTCCAGTAAACCAGCTGGTGTGGGACTTGTTGTGCAAAATCAATTGTTCAATTTATTGTACTCCAAAGGGAATAGAATTTCAGACAAATGATGAGGATTTTGTCTTTAAATTGGCTAAACAAAAAAAAGAGATTGAAGGATTGTTTCCCATGTCAACCAAAGATGATCTGCCTATTGAATTCAGAGACACCATATTTCCAGAGGTTTGTGACTTGATAGGAAAAGATATTGGGCCGATCAGAGTTGTGGCTCCCGTAAAAATTACTGTGAAGCCTAATGCTGAATTTACACGAATCCTGTAGTACAACTTGAGTCCGGAAAGCATTGTAGGGATTTCGTCTTTGATTGATTCGATCACTGAGCAAGGAATCCTGCAAGAAATACTGGTGAGCCCAGGTAACTCTCCTATTATAGGTTTGCAGAAACCCAACAGTAAATACCGTATTGTTCAGGATTTGCACAAAATTAATCAGATTGTTGTCCCAGGTTGTCCAGTGGTACCTAATCCAGCAGCGATTCTATTTCAGATTCCATGTGAAGCTGAGTGATTTTCTGTCATTGATTTGAGGCAAGCCTTCTTTTGCATTCCGTTGCATGAGGACAGTCAGTATCTTTTTGCTTTCCAGTTCGGCAGTCGTGTTTTGGAATGGTGCTAATTCCACAAGAGTAGACGGAAAGCCCATAAATATTTAAACAGATTTTGAAGAAAAATTTGGAGGCCTTGGAGATACTCAATCATTCTGTTCTCGTCCAGTACATTGATGACTTGTTAGTAGCGTCAAGTACTCAGGAGGCTTGCACACGAGATACCATCGCTTTACTGAATCATTTGGCTGTAAATGGACATAAGGTGTCAACGTCCAAATTGCAATTTTTCTGTATCTTGGACACCATACTTGAGAAAGGAGCAAGTAAAATGTCTCTAGACCGAATTACTGCGATTTTGAACATGAGTCAGCCAAGAACACATAAGGAAGTCCACATGTTTTTGTGAATGGTTGGCTACTGTTGACAATAGATTCCCAATTATTCTTTAACAGCCAAACCTCTTCAGAGGCTGACACACAAAGACGTGTCAGACCCGGTACGTTGGGATGATGACTGCATGTGCTCTTGTACTGAACTGCGAGAGAGACTTTGTCGAGCTCCAGCTTTGAGAATGCTCAACTATAACAAAAGCTTTACTCTGTTTTGCAGTGAGTGCGCGGGCTGCGCATTATCAGTACTAACTCAGATGCATGGTACTGCTCTCAGACCTGTAGCATGCCTTTCGGCAACTCTTGACCCTGGTGCCGATGCATTGCCTGAATGTTTCAAATCTGTTGCAACAACGTGTGTGAGTTTGGAGTAGAGTGAGAACATTGTGATTTGACGTCCGCTTAGAGTATATGTGCCACACTCTGTTGAGGTCTTGCTTACTCATACTCGAACGCAACACCTCACAAACAGCTACCTTAGAAGGTATGAGCAGATCCTTTTTGGGAGCTGGGAATGTGACTTCCTGGAAATGAGGTCGTGATTGATGTGGCTAATTATGATTGCATGAACGTGACTGAGCTGTGTACTAAGTATAGGCCGGATATCCAAGACACCCATTTGCCTGAATCAGATCATGTGCTGTTTGTTGAAGGATACTGTTTGCATGATGCAGAAGAAAATGTAAAGGCTGCTTATGCTGTATGTATAGTAGAGGTGTGATCGAAGCCTCATGGTTGCAAGGTGTGTTTGCTGCTCAAGTGGCCAAGTTGGTAGCTTTAATGCAAGCCTGTAACATCTCTGACCAATTGCGAGTCACTGTCTTCACCGACAGTCAGTACAGATTTGGGATTGAACATGATTTAGGGCAATTTTGGTCACAACGGAGGTTCATGGTCTCGTCAGGGTCACCCATCTGTAATGGAGAGAGTGTGAGAAACCTCTTGCTGTCACAACAATTGCCTGCTCAAACTGCCGTGGTGAAATATGCTTCCCATCGGCAGGGCAATGATAATGTCATAGTGGGCTACCGCTATGTGGATTAGACTACGCATTATAGTGCTCTAAATTATTACACCTTCAATGGAGATCCGCTGAGAGAGAACACTGATGTCACAGATTGCAAACTGTTGTTATCTACTGTGGGAAGAAGTGAATCCATTACAGGATGAGGTACCAGATGCTGAGAAACAAAGGATGGGTTAGAGCAGGTTGCACTAGAAGGCAGGAAGATGAGGTGTGCATGTACACTGATGGGAGACCTGTATTACCAGATAGTTTGCTGCCACCAATGGCGCAATACTATCAAGGTCCTGCACACGTCGGGAGGGATGCTATGATGTGTCCCCTTCATCAGACATCGTTTATCCCAAGGTTCAGATCGGTAGCAAAAGTTTTGTGTCACCACTACGTAGTGTGTCAACTACAAAATGTAGGAAAAAGAACACCAGTCAAAAAGAGTCATGTAGGGAGGTCAGGAGGGCCTTTTACCCAAATGCAACTTGATTTCATTGAGATGCCTATGTGAAATGGTTTGAAATACATTCTTGTAATTGTTTGCATATTCTCGAGGTGAGTAGAGACTTACCCAACAAGATAAAATGACAGTCTAACTGTAGCAAAGTTACTGTTGAGAGATCTGATACCGCGTTTCGGATTCCTGACTTATTTCAAATCAGACCGAGGGACACACTTTAACAATGATGTCCTAAAGATGTTATGTGCAGCACTGCAAATTGACCAAAAGCTCCATTGTGCCTATCATCCAGAAGCCCCTTGAGTTGGGGAGCAGATAAATGGAACGGTGAAATCTAGGTTGGCAAAAGTGTGTGTTTCAACTTCTCTGACATGGCCTGATGCATTGCCTCTTGTGTCGTTGAGTATGAGAAGTACCCCAGACAGAAAAACAAGACTATCTCCTCATGAAGTGATTATGCGGAGGGCTATAAAACAGCATGCAGTTCTTTTCAATGCATTGGTGAATATTACAGATGATTTGGTACTCGATTACTCTAAAGGACAGGCTGACGTGGTACGTTCATGTCTCATCAGGTTGGGGAAGCTGCTACTTCACCTCAACAGGAGCAGTGCCAGGACCTCAGTCCCAGTGACTGGGTCCTGGTGAAGAAAAACATACGCAAGTGTCGTGGTCTTCCAAATTGGATGCATGCTTCTCGTACTCACAGAGTCACATGTCCTCTTGAAGATACTGTGCCTATTTCGGATATGCCGTGAAAGAACCTTCTCAGGATAGCCAAGTTGTAAAGAGGGCTGCAGCTTCTGGGATTCACTGCACTGAGGCAGGTCTGAGAGAGTTGGCTCTTGTAGGTACTGAAGGTTCCCGAGAGGAAGGGCTGACTATGCATGTTTATGACCTCGCTGAGGGGAGCAGTGCACTTGAAATGTGAGTAGCATCTGGAGACTGCTGGTCCAGAAGACAAGACGGGTAGAGACACATTCTAACAGGAGGAAGAGTACCACAGACAATTGCAGAAGTCTCTAGTCAGTCTGAACAAATCGACAGTGATGATGAAAGAACATCAGTGAGAAGGTCCAAAAGAGCTAGAATACCAAGTCAAATACGCAGCACCAGAATGGACTTATTATGCACTGAATTATGGTGAAAAAACATATCACGTCTTTTGCTACAACAATCCAAGTTTGCATGAGCCACCTTGAGAGAACTTTGTGTTGCAAATGAAATACCTGAAATAGACTTCTAAATTAAAGAAGTGAGTCAATTTGTATTGAAAGATTTTACAATACACAAGAATTGTGTCTTTGCTGAAGATCTGCAATTACAAGACTGTAAAGAAACGTAGCTAAAGCCTTGCAAAGGACGAGCTTCCTGAATCGTACTTGTGCTGCTAATGCTATTAACATCTAATCCAATTTTTTATCAAAAGGTCACAAGGTCTGATTCTGGGAAAGGCAAGGGATCCTAACGCGATATCATCAAGACGCAAATGTATATGTGCAGTTATACTTGCAGTAATGCTTGTAGTATTTCTTATAGTTTTGAATTTGCCCCATCAAATATGTGGTGCACAGACAAATTATCGAGTTTTTTTATTTAGACCTACATTAATATCGAGTTTAAAATATCGTAGGGACAGAATATCGACATCAAGAATGTCGGTGACCAGAATATCGACCTGAAGGTAAGAAATATCGTTTGTGTTAATATCGAAGTTAGTAATATCGATAGTAAAAATATCGATGTTAATAATATCGATGTTTATGTTAGTGTAATGTATTTTAGTATGTATTTTATATGTATGTGTTCCTTTTGTTTTGTTATGTTTTGTATTATTTTTTTAAATATATGTATTAATTGTTTAAAAGTTAGTCATTTTTTTTAAAGTAAATTTTGCGTTTTAGTACCATAGCGGGTTGAGGGCTTAAAAAAAAGCTCCGTACGACCATTTGTACCCGGGTTTTACAGGATCGGAATCGGCACCTATATGTATCAGTTTTTGTTTAAACATTTTTTAATATCTTTAACTATGTTTCTTTTAATTATATCTATTATTTACTTTATTTTACATTATTTTATTAACATTTAAAAAAATGATATTTTTTCCAACAATATTTTTGACATCAATATTTTCCCCCCGATATTTTTGTAATTACCATGATGGTGATAGAATGTCGATATTCTTGACTTCGATATTTTTGTCACAATATTTTTGTACCTGGATATTTTTGTAGTCGATATGTTGTCAGTGATTCCATAGATATGACAAAACTTGAGCCTACTTCTGTGTCTAAAAATAATAAGGGTGGGCGGAATTTGCGAAATTTAGCAAAATCTCCGCGAGCATGCGAAACTTTCGCGAAGATTACGAGATTGCTTTTCCCGCCCGTTTGCGATGTGTTTTTGCGTGCTCGCGGGAAAATATATCTCCAAGTTGCCCATGCGGTCACTAATGGGCGAAGCCATCTTGCCTTCGAGGCTTATTTCCTGTTCGCGATCGCAATGACGTGTTCGCGATCGCAAACTCTCGCGGGATAGCGCGACCGGCTATCAACAATCCAACATCTTGAGGTGCACGTGAACGGATAGGAAAACTCGTCGGCGAACGCAGGGACCCGGTAAGTTGCGACCGCGTGAGCGAGAATGCATTTTTAAAGCGCGAACAAGAAAAAGCTTCCGTTTCGCGGCAGGTTGCGAAAGTTTTGACATTTTCGCGCTCTCCGCGGAACGCGAAAATGTCAAAATATCGCAAATTCCGCGAGCGGAACGAAATTTACTGCCCAGGCCTAAAAAATAACTTAGTGAATCAAAATGGACTAAGCATTTCAAATGATAAGATATTGCATGGAGATCAGGCTGCTGGTGATTGTCCAATGAATGTATTTACAAAACTGCTGTATGAGTATGTTGAAACCATGGACGCTAGAGATTGTCATGTGTGCTTGCAACTGCCTACATCAGTTTCTGAGGGAGTGACCTATCACCATCTGCCTTTAACATAAGGAATTTCTTGCAGTGTATTAACAAGCTTATTTTATGTCAAGGGACAATTTCAGTACCACTATTCCAACTATGATCTAGTCTTTGAAGTGCCTGTGTGGAAATATTTAAATCCTGTGCCTAATACTAGAACAGCCGAAATGACGGGAGAATTCTTAAAGCCTATGAAAAGTTTAGACACCGCTTATGCGCACCAACACAATTTAACCTGCCTTTTACATGATGTAGAAAAGGAATTTGTTGAGTGAGTAGAAAGTAGACGAAGAGAGATCATGGTTAAAGCTGCAAATCATTCTAGAATACCATCTAGGACACTTAGGGAGCCACATCTCAAAACAATGGGAAAGCGAATATGACCATTCATTCCAAGTCCTGGGAAATTGGGATTTGTTTTTGGGAGGTGTTGATACTGTGTTGCCTGGAGTTTATTACATCTCTGGGTAAAGCGCCTATTATAGGCTGCCTCAAAAAAGTTATGGATCTTGTCAAGTGGGAGTAGTCTTTCTGAAAATGTATCATGTGGGTCAATCTGCTGAAATCAACAAAGTGATGCGCTGAAGACTTAAGAGAAGTGCAAGTGTCAGAAAAATAGTGAGAGACATTTTTGGAGCCATAATACCATCTTTTGTGGTGATACTAAATTATCACAAGATGCAAAAACTTTCTTTTGTTGTAGACAAGCTGTCTACTGACACTGCTGGAGGATTTTTAGCAATTAACACTGAAATGATTGCCATGAGATCTATGGTTCTTAAAGATCGTCTTGCTTTAGACGTCCTTCTCGCAAAAAAGGGTAGAGTCTGCCGAATGCTGATGGTGCAACATTGTTGCATTTCCATTCCAGACAAAAGTAAAGAAAAGGGCACATTAAGAACATTACATCATCTTGGAAATGAATTAAAGGATTTAAAAGCTGATGGTGCTTCGGATTCATTTGGGAAAAGAAACACAAGGCTGTCTGAACTCCCATGCCCATGTCACTGGAGGCGACCTAAGCTGCCAGCAATAGTATCCCAGCAGTGTGAGAGGCAGGTTAATGAAGAGATAAAGGAAAGGGGCCACTGGCTAGCCATAGAGCAGTCCAATTAGGTGGGTGAACTTGGGGCTCACTCCAAGGGGAAAACAAGAGTGTAAAAAGGTAAGTCCATTTGAGCGAATCAAACACATTAGTGGCGTCCAAGAATACTGCTGCCGCACTAAAGTAGGCGTCAACAGTGTGCAGTAGGGCAAAAAAAATGTACAGGTTGTGGGCCGTTGACCGACCGGGTACAAACCCGGTTGGTCTGGCCATTCTATCAGCAGGAAAATTGGGAGTAGTCGCAAGGCTATCAGTTTTGCTAGGATTTTATTATCCATGTTAATCTGTATGATTCACAGCACGGGGGTTCTGGTTTTAATATAGTCACTATCAATGCTTGTCTCAGGGATGGAGGGAGCATTCTATTAGACAAGGATTCATTGCACATTGCAAGGAGGTGAGGGGCCAGTATTTTGGCATACACTTTGTAGAAGGCAGCGGTGAGGCCATCCAGGCCAGGGTCCTAATCACGAGGCAACGCGTTTACAACGTGAACCGCCACCTCCTCTGTGTTTATCATTTAGCCCTCTAATGTTCCAAGTTAGGCATTTAATTAACGGCATTTAGAGCTACATAGGGGTGTGAGATCATCATGCGCACATGCGGTGGTCGCTATTCCAAGAAGCAGGCGTCATTGTGCTGAGTGACAACAGGAGGAAAGAACATCCAAATATATTGCAAACAAGATGCATCCTATATCAACATTACCATAACATACCACCCACCTCTGACTTTGACTCCCCACAACTGGGCCAAATGTCACCACCCGACCCTTCATACTACACCGAATTTGTATTTGAAGAGAACAAGGGAATCATTCCGAGGGGACGAATCAGAGTCCCAGCATTCTCCCAGCTGGGCCGGACCCGGGGCGGAGGTGGAGCATTGAATGATCAAGGGGGTGAAAGCCTAAGCCAGCCCAAGCAGGTCACCTAATACACCCATAGTTCAAGGCACTGCCACTGGCAGTCCAGGTATTGCAGTAACTCAGCTCATAGTTCAGGTAGTTATCCACGGAGTGGGTACTACCACTGACTGTCTGGCAGGTCATCTACAGACCAGTATTCGAGGAGGAGGCGCCACCTCAGTCATTATCGCTGAGATGCCTCCGCTCCATGTCTTGGGTCGCTGACGGAGAGCCTGTGTCAGTCACTGGTATACTCTTGAAAAATTTGGCTGCCACCTTCGGATCAGCGAAATAATGCATCTTTCCAGAATCGTGTATTCAAAGCTTTGCAGGATATATTAGAGAGGGTGGAGAGGTGTGGCTCACTGGTTAGAGGCGGCAGATCCGTAAGCAGAGAATTGGCCAGGGACCAGGGTTCAATTCCCGACGCGGCAGGGTCGTGGACCAGGGTCAAAACGGACTCGATAATTCTCGCCTCGGTACCTACTCTAACCAGGAACACACTCGGCAACTCTGGGCATTAGCTTGCCTCATCTCCACAACGGCCCCCCACATTCGCCGGGGATGCCTGGTTTCACCTTGGAGATACCCTGGAGGGACCATCTCACAGGGATAGCCAGGACGGGTTCCCCAGCGGTCTACAGCGCCAGGACGCCTCAGGGCAGCAGTGCGCTTTACAATTTACATTTACTTGGCATCAGTTCTCTTCATCGAGCGTTTGATTGGAAGAAAATCCCTCCTATCCACCTGTACAGCAACCGTAAAATCTGGGAAGAAGGAAATCAAATTTCCCTGGTATTGGAGGGGCCGCTGATCTCTCACCACTCTAAAAGTGCTCTCCCTGTCCATATAGTTTAGCAGTCAGGCAATTAGCCAGTCAGCCGGTGCACCAGGGAGAAGCAACCTATGGGTTCTTTCAACAACGAGCATGGCTGATAGTGCATCTCCAAATAGAGTCTGAAGCATTGTCTCAAACGTAGTACTCCATGCAACCCATCACTGTCGATTCCAGGACTCTTAGAATATGCAAATTATTCCTCCTTGAGCGTACTCCCAGGTTTTTATTTTTGTTCCGGAAGACCTCTAGAACCTTTTTAATCTAAAGCAGCTTCTCCATAGCCGAGGTAGCGTATCTTCCATATCCGATATGTGACACTTGATTGATAAATCTGCTCCTCGGTCTTGTCCACCTTTTGCTTAAGGCAGTCAAAACTATCAGCTAGCATATCAATTTTAGAATTAATAGCAGTCAGGCTCTGCTTAAGGTCCAGAAACATAGAACAAATGTCTGACTCCTGGGTTGAGCTTTCTCCACACCCCTGACTCATCTGGTGGTCGTCTGGTGTTGAATCCGTCGTGTTCATCTGCCTGCGATATTTTTAGGCTGCCGTGTGGCAGTTTTCCCCATCTTGTACCATGCATAGATCAACAAGCTCAAGGTTCACAATGCATGTGTGACCAATGGGGAAATCGCCATCCATTCAGCCATTCAGGGTCCTGCTACAGCTCCAGCGGGATACAAGGGCAGGCACAAGCAGACTCCACTGGACCCAAGTGCCCAGCACAGGGAGCCACTCGCAAAACTGGCGATCTCAGTAAGTGGATCTGGTACCTGGTGCTATAGTCCACAGGCAGGTAGTGACACCAGGCACTGGTCAGGGGCTTGCCTCACCCAGTGGGCCCAATTACAGGGGGCACGAGCAGGCCCAGAGATGCTAGCCATCCACTTTGCTCTCACTCCAGAGCAGGCTAGTTTTCCACTCACTTTTCTCTTTGCAGGCACAGGGGGTAGGGGAGCTTCCCATCACATACACACCATGTGTTAGCGCCAAGTTCACAAACAGGGCCCAGCACTGAAAGTCACTCCCCTGGGGCATGCACAGCCCGCCACTCACACCTCTCACCTCTTCCGGCCCAGGTGTGCACTCCCCAGGTCAAAGGCTCACCGGCACAATCCCTAGGTGGCCACAGAGTCAAAGCACAGCAATCCCTTGCCTTCTGAGACTTGTAGTGCTTGGCCTCGCTATAACCAGCCCACCGCACACCGGAGAAGCAGGCCGAGCAGATGCAGATTCCCTCGCGTGGGATGCCTGATCCCATTGAACTCTAGCTTTGCCTTTGCTCTGCTACCCTCCTCCACCGGTGAGACTGTCGTCGCCCGCTATGTTCTCCTCCTCCGCCAATCACTATCAGCAGAACTCCTCAACAAAGGTATCCATCCTTCGTGGAGCCTTCTTTCACTACAGCCTAGTCCCTGTAGAGGACTTTGACTTCTGAAATATCTTCTAAGTCTTAAGGTATAAATCTTCACAGTGACTTTGTCCAATGGTTCCCCGACTACAATTACCTCTTCTCAGACCCAGCTTGCTGGATAGATGTTGCATCACTCTACACAATCATGCACATGGTCACACCGTATCTAATTGTCCATATATCTTAACAGAATTGCCTTAATTAATGGCATTAATATAGTTATGAGCAGGTGGATGTAATGTTATATATGTATTACTGACCATACAGCATTCCTCACATTACAACTCTGAAGAACAAAAGGGTGTCTACATTGTTAGAGTTGTGCCTTGAGTAGCAATACTCGAAGCCAAAAGGGCCTCTCCAGCGTCAGTTTAAATATGTTTGCCCCTGGAAGGTGGTGGTCCCCGGGGCATGGGGGGTGCCGCATGGGCACCCCCAAATTATTATAAAACATGCCCCCAGGATTTGGCTCACCTGGGGCTTAATGAAAAAGACGGGCAGGAGACCGTCCATCTTTTTTTTAAAGGTTTGCTGCATATTTACAGATCTGAGGCCAAAGAAAATGCTTATAAACCCCAGCAGAGTCACTGTGGGAGCCACCCCATTATATCTGTCTCCTTTTCTTATTTTTCACTATTTCTGTGGGACTCAGTTTCAAGCCAACTCACAAGATGGCCAGCAACACTTCCTGGTTGAAGTGTTGGCAGCCAATCAAATTTTAGTAGGATCCGCGAGTTCACTTCAAGGACTCGCTTCCCCAAATATCTATATTTTTTTAAGTGAAATATCTCAGAAACTACTGAGCGGATTTACACCAATTCACAGAAAGATGCTTTCTGAACTAACATCTAGCTTTTTACTAAATTTGGTGTAATTCCGTTCAGCGGTTTGGGCTGTAGTCATGTTCCAAAAACGAAAAATCCCACTAGTCACAACATGGGGAAAACATGAATTAACTATTACTTTTGAATAAGATTAGTAGGATGAAATTGCAGCTCTTTGAAAGCCATGGTCCAGAAATAACAGCTTTATTAATAGCTAAATATATTCAAGAAAATGTCCAAAAGCGAATGCCAGTGCCTCACATAAGAAAATTAGCAGTGGTCTTGTTGGAATTCTCTCCTACTGGTCCAGACAAACAACTGCTCCTGAGGGGGACTGATGTCTCCTGAGTTGCAGGCTTGGAGTTGATAACAAGTGTCTTCGAGCTTTGCTGGACCACTCTTTCTGTAGATGAGCCTTGTTGGATGTTGAAAAATCTTCACAGAAAGGGGTAAATGACTCCCTAATAGCCCTATAAATGTCTCTAAAACCATCCTGGACCACCCCCGAAAGGGAATACCAGTTTGATATCTGATGCTCAATAAGGTCATTGCGCTCATTCTGCAGCTGAGTTTGCTCCACCAGGAGCAGGAGGTCATTGAGAACTACCATCTGCCCAATCTGATCTTCATGTCTGGGGGCACCAATGATTTTCTGGGTCATAGTTGTGTGTAAACTATGGGCATCTGTGACCTTACTGAGCTAAGGCAATTCAGGCCTAATCCTAATCTTATTAACCTGCGACCTTTACAGTGAGTCCTGGCTCAAAAGTAGATGTAGTTGATGTAGTAAATACAGAAGGTAGACAGGGGTGTACACTACAGAACAGGTAATGGCCGTAGGGCCAGAGGGAGCAGTTGGAACAGCAGATTGTTGAGTAGGGGTCTGGACTACACTATGTGATGTTGCTGTAGTAATTGGCTGAGTGAGGCTCACCCTTGCAGCTTGACCAGATGAGCCAGATGGGCCAGGCTGTTCATCTTCACGGTCAAGACCAGCAGGAGATGTCTGTCCACTGAAGATTTCTGCAGGAGTTGGAGTAGTGGGTGGAAGATTTTCAGTGGTTCGATGGGGTTCACCTCTGGCTAAGGGTTCCACAATGATAATGTAAATAACAAATGAATTAATATCGAAAGACAGACATTTGTTGATAAACATTTAATACAGGATCTTCTGTGTACATTGCTTTTTGCAAAGACCTGCTAATCTGTAGATATTATTATGCTTCTTTATGCGTTTCTATGGGACAGATATGGCATAGTAGGATATGGGGAAGCAGGGACTGATTTTGACTTTATCCGAATACTCCATCAAAAACATAACATATGTACCATTGACTGTTACAAGTTTGTCACTGAGTATATTGTTAACTTTGGTAGGTTACAGAAAATATTTTTGCAAAATTACACCATTTGTTTCAGTACCTGTTATGGAGAATTCTAAACCATTGTACAATGTTAGTACATGTACCACAGGTGTAATATGACAAATGCATGTGCGCTCACCCTAAAAGACAAATCCATTGCCTAATATATGAATGCCATAAGTCATATAATTTACCAGTAACTTACCAAAAACCAGCATACATGAACCACTGCCGGAACTTTCACCAATCACCCAGAAACCTTTGCTCCACCTCCCTCGCCCTTGCACAGACACCGTACACCCCCAGTAGCCACAGTGGAGGTCGCTCTTTCTCCCACCTCGCTGCCAAGTCCTGGAATGCCCTCCCCCTCCACCGATGGACTTTAGGAATAGATTGAAGACCTGACTTTTCGACTAAGCACAGCAACCGAGTGCCTGGATACCATCACGGGGGATAAGCTGTGTTTTACAAGTATGGATTGATTGATTGAGTAATAGCTAAGTGAATGCTAGTTTTTAATTTTGTCCACGCGAGGGGTGCCATACCTACTGGTATTCCACTGGAATGACTACAGAGAATAAGACAAAACTGATGCCCTTCAGGCTGGTAAAAAAGAAGCAAAATGATGTATTTAATAATCCAAGATTGGCATAGCAGAGTTTTTGTAAATGCTCTAATGTGGTTATGAGGGTACCCCTGAGTGGGCAACTATAGTCATAATTGTGACATTCACCAGTAAATGTAACAAGCCACAGTGACCAATCAACACACAAATTCCAGACAAACATCGGAGACTGTCAGAACCTAAAAAGTGACACATCTTTAACATGTTACCACATTGCAAAGTATATATTTACAAAATTGTACATGTAAAATATCTCTAAAGCACTTATATGTAGAACTTTTGGGAGGTTGAAGTAAAATACTTTATATTAGGAACATGGCCAACCTTGGGGCATTATGGTAGATGCAGTCCTTGTCACAAAACCATGTTCACAAAGATGTAGGCCCTAAAGATGAGTCACACAGAATAAATAAATAGCATTTTATTCAATAAATGTTTTATTGAATGTAAATACATAAAGGCATTCAGGGTTTGTACAAGAGCATACAAACAATGCTACAACAGCAACTAGGTCAACAAGAATGATGATGCTTAAAACGAATAAAAAACATTTGATGACACTCTCGGTTGCTGTGACTAGATCCCGTCATTAGCTGGTCAGGAAATTTATGTTTTAGTCATGCTTACACCATTACTGTTTAGAGTAAAGCAAATATAATACTTAAAGTACAGTTCAGACATCAACCTGAGGTACATTATTCATAACATTATGTCATGAGAATGGAGATAAGATATCTCCACTTCCACCCTCTATTTTTAAACATTGTAGGCCCCAATGTTAAATTGAATCATAAACTTTTATTAACCTGCTAAATAAAATTTGAAATTAACTAAATTCAAAACCCATATAGACAAAACTGTAAATAGGAATATGTAGCATTTGGGTGATGACATACAGTGAATTTACTTACCAGTCTCTACTCTACTGGGGATTCCTGCAAAACGTTTAATGTGTAGGATTCCATATAACTTCTCTCCCAGGGAAAGAGGTTCATTGGCCTGGGAGAACTACCTCCCACCTGCTGGGCATCCAGGCACGCTTTTGAGGCTCAGGAGCACACTATCCAGAGAAGATCATTCCAGCTCTTCCTAATGTCCTCCTGTGGGCGCCTGGTGTTAGATACTGCATTAATTTGTGTTACAATTCTGTCCCACACTTTACTTTCTGTGTCAGGGTGGTAGTCTGAACAAGGGCACCAAACAACTGTGGCTCTATCCTAATAATCTCATCAACCATGACTGTTAATTCTGTCTCTGAAAATCTAGGGTTCCTTCTGCCTGCCATGTTGAGAAAAAATTATAAATAAAATAAAAAGCCAAGTTAACAAAATAAAAATAGGCAATAGAAAAACTAAGGGCAAAAATTCCTGTATCTCGTGCTGCTTGAAATGTTTAAGGCAAAGGATTGCTGGTTAGGACAGGGTGTGGTCTCCAGGTGTTATTAATGTGTACATCGAACTCACTTGTGCTTGAAGTACTCGTTTATCTTTAAGATAGAAGGATACATCAATTTAAATATCATTCGATCTGAAATTACTCAGTTGTAACACCCCTGTAATCCTGTTGATATGATTCTGGTGGTTGGTAAAGCATCACTCCAATGCCAATGGAGTACTATCCAGCAGCGGATGAATGTATGCTGCTGATGGAGGACAACAATGGACTGGAATGGGTCCAGACTAATTACTAGTGGCTGTGATTAATTCAGACATTCCACACATCACTTTTTTGTGTACCTGAGTTAAAAAACAAAAATTCAAATAAGAAAGTATTAGGGTCACTATGCAAAAAAAAGGAGTGTCATTAAAATGTGGATATATGATAGAGTCCTTAATAGAAACTTAGTAAAATAAACATTACCCATTGTGATTAATATCTGTTTGTTTTGTTAGATCAAATCCGAAATGCAAACATTTTCGTGCAACTATGACTCAAAAGGAGATTAACATCTAGTCAGAATCCGAGATGGTGACATTCAGTACGTTTGGCTTGTTTGAATGCCAGGTCATGCCTTTCTGACTCTGCAATGTTTCTGCATAGTTTAATAACTTTCTTTTTTTTTTTAAATAAATTTCTTTATTGAAACATATCTCGAAATACATAATACAGATTCATAAGGTTTAAAAAAAAACATGAGCAAAAGCTCAGAGAGCAATAAAACAACCAAGTTGAAAATAAAAGACAACAAAGAGTTACATTATTATATTAATAGAATCCCAAAGCGATTAATATTACTTTACATTATCACAGTTTCAACGCAGATTTCCCTAAGCTAATATCCTAACCTTATCCCCTCCTCTACTCAATCCTAGCTTCCCTACTCCATTCAGCCATAAATGCCCAGATCTTTCTCCCTCGGCATGCATAAAGAAATGACTCTTGCTTATAAATTCCCAACATTCTAGCAAGCCATATATGGAAACTTGGTGGCTCAGCATCTTTCCATCTTGCAGCTAATAATATCCTAAATACCGCAGCCCCTAAAAACAAACCATATTCTTGTTCAATACTAAGAGCCAATGAGTTATCATAACCAAGAACCATCAAAGTTGGTGTTATTTCGAACCTACAACCAAACCGAGATTCCCAAAAGCGCGACAAGCCTTCTTTCAAGGGGGCGAGCTTCTCGCAATCAAAAAACATATGAAGCAGGGTAGCAGGTCCTAGCCCACATCTCGGACACTTGTCATCTGCCCTTTTTCCCCATAAGAATAATTTAGCAGGAGTAAAGTAAAGATTAAACAGTGTTTTATAAACTTGTGATTTTAAACTTGAAGATACCAAAATATTTGAGGATAGGCAGAGGCATTTATAGATATCCACATCTGGGTTCCCCAGCTTAATTACCCAGGATGCCTCTGTCTTTTCCAAATCATCGGGGCTTTTTTCCAAAAGTAATGTATAGAAGTCTCTAATTCTGCAGGAGTCCTTTGCTGTTATTTCCAAAAGTGGTAGTTTAGCTAAACTAATTTTGGGGCGCTGTAGCTCAAGGATGTTTTTAATCTGTATAAATTTGAAATATTGATTGTCTGAGAATCCAAACATCAATTGCAATCTAGGGAATTGAAAATCTTGTCCTTCCCCGCAAAAATCCGCTATTGTTCTTACCCCATAATTTTCCCACCTTTTCCCCATGTCATCATTAACCAAACGGGGCAGCAATTGCGAGCGCCAGAGAGGGGTATATCTAGAGAATCTCGGAATCTCCATGTATTTAACAATCTGTTTCCAAACTTTCCATGAGCTAAGAATAACTTTAAACCGGATCTTCTTGTAGTAGCTGGGTTCCAATTGCCATAATAAAAGCCCCCACACATCCTTCCCCATGGAAAGCTCGTAAATTGTCGGAATTCTCTGTCCCTGAGGTACCTCCTGAATATTATTAACAGATAATAGTGGGGTCATTTGCTGTAGAAAAGCTGCCCAAAAATATAAAGTGATATTATGAACTGCAAGTCCACCCCTATCAAGAGGTAATGCTATATATTTCCCAGCTCTTCTGATCTTCCCATATTGCCATAGGAAGCTGGAGCAGATAGATTCCAATGCCCTTAATAGATTATCCTCTACGAGCAGAGGAATTGCCCGGAACAAGTATAGTATTTTTGGTAAAACAGTCATTTTTAAGTAGTTCCCTCTTCCAATAATAGATAGATGTATCCCATTAACCCTCCTTAATTCCTTTCCTAAATTATTGATCAAAGGTTCAAAATTGATTCTAGTAATTTGTTCCACATTTGCGCTAATTCGAACCCCCAAGTAGACTGCGGATATTGCTCGTTTAGTATCATTAAAGACAGTGTTATTAGTGCATAAAACTATAGTTTTCCCCGCATTCAGTGCATACCCGGAGAAGAGGCCAAAACCTGTTGTAATCTTATTAATTTCCTCAATTGCCTCAGCAGGGTTCGTAGTTAGGACCGCAATATCGTCCGCATAGGCCAATACTTTAGTCTCAAACCCCCTAGTTATTACCGGTTCAATTTTCGAGCTCTGTAGCAGAGTAGCCACTGGGGGATTAATATACAACGCAAATAGAATAGGGGAGCAGGGACAGCCCTGCCTAGTCCCCCTTGAAATGTGAATACTTTCAGACTCACCCCCCCATTAATTGCAGTCGTGCATATGGCTGGCAATACATAGCCTTCACAGCTTTTATGAGCTTAGGGCCAAAGCCATAATTCCAGTATCTGCCACATGTACTCCCAGGCCACCCAGTCGAAAGCTTTTTCGGCATCGAGGAGGATCATAGCCATCCTGTCCCCTTCCCTGGCCGCTATATCAAACAAAGAGACAACTCTTCAGGTATGATCTGTTGTTCCCTTGCCAGGGATAAACCCGTGTTGCCAAGGGGAAACAAGACGTTCTATGACCCTCCCCAGCCGATTAGCCAAGATCTTAGAATACATTTTTGTATCTGAATTGATCAGAGAAATTGGCCGATATGAAGATGGATCATCGACCGGCTTCCCTTTTTTAGGAAAAATTATGATGTTAGTCCCTTTCCAGGATTCGGGAGGGATTCCACTGTGTTGTACACCCTTGAATAAATCTAGGAGCAGAGGTGTAATAACTATGCCTAGGATTTTATATAATTCAAGGGGGATCCGATCAGGACCAGCTGCTTTACCTAGAGCCATTCC
Source organism: Triturus cristatus (assembly GCF_964204655.1). Classification (NCBI taxonomy): domain Eukaryota; kingdom Metazoa; phylum Chordata; class Amphibia; order Caudata; family Salamandridae; genus Triturus; species Triturus cristatus. The sequence goes on along the minus strand of NC_140593.1, from coordinate 326,789,756 downwards.
TGACAATGCAAGCTCTACCTCATCGAGCGAAATTTCTGCCTCCAGCTCCTGTGTGGTTAGCCCATCCAACCCTTCCCCAGCATTAATATCGGTAACCAGTCCTGCCAGGCCTTGAGAAACCTCTTCCCTACTTTTATTAATATCATCATGATATAGCTTCTGATTGTAATTCTGAAACCCCCTAGTTACCTCTTGTGGGGTAGTGTAGACATGCCCGTTTATTTTAATCGTGGATATAGCGTTAGACGAGGTCTTCTGCCGAGTACGGAGGGCTAGCCTTCTGCCAACTTGTTCCCCGGTTTCATAGGCGCTATTCCGGTGAGCCTGATATTCCTCAGCCGATTTCTTTATAAGCCAATTTTTTAGTTCCGCTCGGAGTGCAATTATTCGCAGCTGTATTTGTTCTCCCACCTGCCCCTGTGCTATCTGTATAATATGATACTCTTCTGCCCTGGCTAAATCCTCCATTAATTGGTGGTTCTCCTGTTCCTGAAGCTTCCGGGTTCTGTTGACAAATGAAATAGTCTCCCCTCGGAGAGCGGCTTTAAAAGAATCCCATACCACCCCCCTACTGGCACCAAACCTGTTTAAATCAAAAAATTCTTGTGCCCAGTTTAATAACTTTCTTAATGAATTGTGGAGAGGATTCTTGGATGTCTGCTTTATTGTTTTTTTAGATGACATTCTGATTGATTCAGATTCCTTTGAACTCATGCAACACATGTAAAGGCAATTCTACAGCGGTTGAGAGATCACCATTGTTTTGCTTAGATGAGTAAATGTATTTTCACCTTGTTTAGAGTTTGGGGGATTCATAATTACACCTATTAGCATTCAGATGGATAAAGTGAAAGTGTCATCAATTGCACAATTGCCCACCCCAAACTCAGTCGACTCAACAGTAATCACATTTTTTGGGACTTTGCCAGTTTTTATAGGAAGTTCATGCATTAGGTTTCTTTTTCTTTTTTAAATACTTACTTTTTCCAATTTGCAACAACACGGTGGACGGACACACGTAGGTGGCAGCCCCACCCCAACGCAGGTTCAATATACCATTAATACATGGTATTCGGGCAATTGTAGACACCAATAAACATGTTCATACAGTTATATGTACATATATGTGTCAGTGGGGCTTATACATAGTAGCATTATGAGTTATCGCTCTCTCCACCGACTGACCCTCTCTGGTATTCAAGTTACTGGGTTCATTCACATTCAAATCTGCAGTTATGAGATTCCTGCATAGTTCCCTCCACATGCTAATGTCCTCTTCCAATTTCTCATCCTTCCTACATGCTTTCATGTGTATCTATTCCACAAGCGACCCTTCAAGCCCCTCCTTCATCCAATCCTCAACTGAGGGGAAGCGTCCGCTCATCCATATTATAGCTATCCTTTGTCTTGCTAAAACCAGGGTTAATTGCTGCAATTTGTACACCATCTTACGCTTTTTGGGTCTCGCTACAAGTCCCAACAGACAATGCATTGGAGTAGCCTCCACCCAAAGGCCTGTTCTCACACTCACTTGTTCAACCACACGCCGTCAGGATAGGTGTACCTACGTGCACCCCCATGATAAATGCGGGAAATCCGCATCTTCCCCATTACAGCTGATGGAAGCGTTAGAGCGACATGGGTCTATGAGGTACAGTCTCACCGGTGTCAAATACACATGATGCAGGAAGTTGCACTCCCTATCGCAGTAGTTTAGCATTTTTGCTATTATGCCATGGGGCTGTGCACCCGGGTGTGGAGGGGGCACCACTGCCCTGTGAGCCCCGTCGATCGCAAACATGTTAGATAGGCCCTTGGGACGGAGTTCTGTGCAAATCCAATGTTCAAGGAATTGCTCGGTTGATCCCTGTTCTACCTTCTCCGGGATACCCAAGATGCGGATGTTACAGCGCCTATCTAGCCCTTCCGCATCTTCCGCCCACTGCTCCAACGTCCTCGCGGCTATCGTCATCTGCTCTACTTGCTGTTTAAGTGTTGTCACACCACCCCGTAATACTACAATATCACCTTCAGCTGTTGTGATCTTGTCCACCACCTTTCGCAGGTCCACACGGAGCACATTGACGTCTATCAAGACAGTCTCTATGCAATCATCCAATGCCTTCCTGGATCCCTGTATAGCAGCCAGTAGTTCCGCCTGAGTTGGCTTGGGGCAGTCGTCTTCATCTTCTGTCCCTGCTCCCCCAGCCTTTCTAGTCATGAACTTGGGGAGATTCCTTGGTGTTGTATACTGGGTTATAGTATTGGAACCTACTGCCCTTGCCACCTTGTTTTTGCCCATGTTCACAGCCGTGAGAGTGTCTCACTGTGCTTGCCTCCTGTGCCCTGACTAATCGGGGGACTCCATCACAGTGTTCAGCAATTTGTTCAGTGGGCCCCAACTCCCAGCTTCGGACCTTCTAGTGCTCTGCCCCCATACTCTGGGATCACCTTAGGAGGTATTGCCTGTGTCGGTGAATCCTCTTGCGATTGGATTAACACCCTATTCGGGCTGGCAAAATGTCAGGCTAATGGTCCCCTTGCAGCTTCACATGCAGAAGTGTAGCCCGTCCTTTCCAGTGACGGGGGCTGCAATAAACCAAAACCACAACTCCCAATGGCATAGGCCCACTTACTTTAGGAGATGCCCGTATGTCATGGGCTAGCTGCCATCCTCACCTGCCTCTGTGATGCATCTGGGACCCAACTCCGTTTCTTACAAGGTGCACTCAATTACTATGCCCCTTCATGGAATCAGGAGCCTTTCCCCACACAGCATGCCACCACAGGCCGGGAGTGGAGGGGAAGCCAGCAGCGTGGACACTGCAGTCTTCCTCTGTGCCTCCTTTCAATACCGGGAGCCTTCGACCGCCCCTCCGTGCCGCCCAGCAAAGGGGTTCCTTCTGCTCCAGGACTCGCCAGAGCAGGGGTCGCCTACTGCGGACCGGCAGACCTTCAGGCCCCAGAGCGGGGGCCACTGGGGCAATATGTGCTGTCTCACATGCATCCCCAGAGGATTCGAGGAGTGTCTCCTCACCGCCTTCCTGTCACACTCAGTTCTCAGGCCTTTTCGTGATAAGCCATGGGCCCCCAGCTCCGATGCAGTGTATTGCGGTCCAAGCTTACTTCCGCCTCAGCTGCTCTCAGTCTTCCTCAGGGGCAGAAGGCCAGCCGGTCACCTACGGCCCAACTGGCAGCCGGCACAGCGGCGTCCGCCTCTCCGATACACCCAGCAACAGGCGTCCGTCTCAGGCCTCGCCCTGTAGGCTCAGGCAGCTGCCCCGGCATGGCCTTGGTAGCGATCTGCCTGATGACCTGCACCAGGCACCCATGCAGCAGTTAAGCTCTACAATAGTGGTATGCAGATCCTAATTTCTAAAGCAGGAGGTTGTGTGTGTTCATGGGCTCCACGTTGTGGTGTAGAGTCAAAGAAGTACGGAGAAGAATCCTCTCCTTTCGGAAAAAGACCCTCACACACCCAGCCAGCTAGGTGTCTTGCTTCATCATTGGGTCTGTTCCTTACAGATTGAGGTGGCCTTTATGGATTATTGGTCATATCTTTACTAATTTTCACAGCATCCCTGCTAGGCAGTCATGCTACAACATTGCTGCAGCCATCAACTTGAAAGTGGATTCATGTTTGTTCATTTGGAGAAGCTACTTGTCAGAAACAACTCATGAAGGACAGTTTGTATTTAAGAGAATTGTTCAGAAATAATTTTGCCTTGCGAGAAAAATGAACTTTGAACTCTTTAGGGTATTTGATTATCAGTATAAACGTTTGAGACATTGTTTCATCTGAAGTCTGAGGTTCTTATTGTAAAGTAATGGGAAGCATTATCGCATAACAAACACTTGATTACTCATGATGTGAATATGTGAGTATGTGCAAATAACAATAGGTATTCATTGAATAGTATATATTTATTTCTGGTACTTAAAACCTCGGAATATTGATGGTTGTTAATTGCCTTACAGCTGCACATAGAGATCAGTTAGAACTAATTTTATCATCTCCTGAGAGTACTCTTTCTTAAAGCAAGAGGTAGTGTGCTTATCTGCAGAGGAGGGTGGTTTAACATTTATGTATTATTGAACTTATTGAACTTTGGTATGCTTCCATTTCAGAAATATCAGATTCATCTCAATAGCACATAGAGTGGGTTGTAAGAGATATTCCCAAAGTAGACCATATCTACTGTTAGATGAGATGCCTTTCTCTAACAATATCTATTTGCTTTTAGATATACATCTTGTTCTGGAGATGTGTGTGCCCAGTACAGTGTGGAGTAAGAGGGTGATATCCAGTGTCTGTGTTTTTTCTCTTATCCTATTTCCCTCTACCATTTTCACTTTTTGCTTTCATATCCCTACTTTGTAAGGTTAACGATGGATGCGTTGAGAGAAGGAAGAGTGCATCACTCCTGTTGGAAGTTCAGTGCTTTCCGACACCAAGTAATTTTACACAAATATGGTTAATGCTTTTGACGAATTTGCCTACAAATGATCCATTAGCAATTGGTAGGATGTCTGTGAACTCCATAAGGGTAAGATATTTCTTCTTGAGGATGTTTTGTGTATGAGAATTATTGAGGTGGCTAAGAAAAAGCTGGCGATGAAAAAGGGGGTGATGATGATTTTGGTTAGGTGGTGCTGCAGAAGTAGAAGGTTGTATATTTGAAGATCTGCAGATGACCTGGATTCACTGACGTGCCAGCAGTGTCACTGCTTTTAAGAAGCTCTGTTACATCACCATCAAAGAGCAGTTTTGAAGAGAAGAGGCTATTTTAAACAGTCGTCAGAGATTTGGCTTTGCGCTAGGAGTACAGGGTGTAATTTGCATATGAAGGGGGTGGCTTTGCACAGCCTGCTGTGATCTGGGAAATAAAGCTTGTTATTCTTGTCTACTATTCTACCAAAGCATTTCCAGGACTCTATTTTCGATTTTATTTCTTTCAGACCTTTAGAGAGCCGTCCTGACTTGCTGCAGTTTCCTGAGGGAGTGACGTTTTTGAGAGGGATCAGAATGTCAAAGACAGAAGTTAGCAAGTGGTTTAATTGCTTTAAGGCTTCGTACTGTCGTTTAGTAGGTAACTGAAAAATCTTAGTTCAGGAGGAGTTTCTTTCAATGGTATTAATGATCAAGGTTACTGCATTTTCAGAATGGGGAGCTGCCTAAGGTGGATTCAGTTTGTGTCAGTAAGGCGTGGCTCCCTTTGACGTTAACGGATCATGTGGTATAAAAAATTGTGTGCAGAATATGTACGACAATGCTTGAGAGGCCAGGGAGCAGTTAGTGTAGGATCAATCATTCTATATTTGGCATGAGTGATCTAGGATGGGGTAAATCGTGTTTGTCAAAATGCTGTGCTTGATGTAGATGTACGTGAAAGGAGGCATGAAAAGCATTTGTTAATGTTGTGTTGTGTTGTGCATCTCTGTAGATTAGTTGGATCATCAAGGATGTCCGCTCTAGTGGAAGGAGAGCACTTAAACAATATAGAATCACATCCTCAGCCTGAGAACTGTTAGAGGTGGTGGTGGATAACAAGATCTTCTGACAACTGCTAGCTCTTTGCCTCTTATCTTATCTTGGTGGGTTGGTCTGCGGAGGATTTTGTAATCTGTAGCAATGGCATTGAAAAGGGTCCTAAGGCAGTAATATGAATCGGAATTGGCAGGTGGAAACCTGATCTACCAAACCCAGGACCAACTTCACCAGCAACATATCAGCTTAATTGCCCCACTAGCTATCAAGTCCAGCCCCTACATCCTTCTAGGAGATATTAACTTTTACCTAGAAGACCTGACTGACCCCCAACTCAACCATACTCCTTGAAAGTCTCAGAAACCTGGGACTCACCCAACACGTGTCAGCCACCACCCATGCCACCAGATATATCCTGGACCCAGTATTCCCCCCCATTGAAAGGAATCATGTCCAACACACCCACTCCCATCACCTGGATCGGCCATGCCATCCTCAGCTTCGTAATCAGCATTTCCCACCACAGAAAACCAGCACAAATGGCATTGACTACTGACACTGGAAAAAACTATCTGCGGTAGATTGGAATCCGTCCTCATCAAAAGTCAACTAGAACTCATATGCCACCTATCAAGCAACATCAGCAAATGGTTCACTACCTGTGCTGATGCCTTGGCCACGAGAAAAGACGGCAAGTAGCAAGACTGCAAATGCAAGCCAGCTGGTACACAGAGGAACTCAGAAGGACCAAACAACACTGCAAACAACTAAAACAGAGATGGAGAGAATTGGACAAGGAATATTAAAATCTACCCTGAGACACTACCACCATCTAATCCAGGAAACCAAAAGAAACCCCCCAGCTGAGCGCTTTGGCAACAGCTCACACAACAGTAAGGACATGTTTGCCATCATCAAAGACTTCAGCACACCCGCAGCAACCACTAGCAACATCACCCAATTTAAAGAACTGTGAAATTAACTCTCAGACTTCTTACCCACCAATATCACAGCCATCTACACTAACTTCAACCCACAACAGGACACCAAAACCCTTGCAGTAAGTCTTCCAACATCGAACAAAAGCGCCACCTTGATAATATGTAACCCCATCACCACAGAGGAAACCACACCTATCATTACGACCCTCCTCTCTGGGGCCCCGTCTGACGTGGGACTCAACCTGGTGGCCGACTGAACTTGGACTCACCCCAGCACACAAGCGGAAACCTCAGGATCATTATTCACAATAAGCTGGATAGGAACACTAGATCAATGCCGCCATGATGTTCTGCTTCCACACCTTGAGAATTATGAAAAAGATATACAAGTGACTACCTAACAACACCAGGGAAACTGTCCCCCAAGCCCTCTTCAGACCTGGCTTTTTAAATTAGCCCAGAGGCAAGTCCCAACAACATGTAAAGTGTCAGAATACCTTCACGAGTAATAGGCGCTATAAAAATAAACATAACATAACAAATAGTCAGGTCAGACTTGAAGGTAGAGCACACTGTTAGGTTAGGCAAAGGAAGGCTCAGATAATGACACAGCTGAAATACTAATATAGTTAATTAATATGTACTGAGTTACTACTACAAATGTAATAACTTTGTGGAGGTAATACATAATAATTTAAAAGGTTTTGGTTTAAAAGTAAAAGTTAATAATTAATAAGATAATAGGCAAACGTTTACAACTTTTGAACCATAAAAGCATTTAAATAATGCTCTATTGCAATTAAAGAAACTGGATCCAGCGGAAGGCAGAGTACAATGCTCCATGTGGTTCATTCATATACTAGATGGCAAACTTTGTATGGATGATGGGGTGTCATCGGAGAGGGAGAGGATCAGCTGGGTGTCCTCGGCAAATAAGATGATACTGATTCTTTGGGCTTTGATAATGTAGGCTCGCATAATGTTGGCAAGTGATGTCATGTAGAACAGCATAAGGGCTGAGCAAGGATCCCTGGGGGACTCCCCAGATCAGTTTGGGAGTTGCAGAGATGTACAGGGCATGGCTGACCGACTGGGTGCCCCCGTCAGAGAATGGGTATTCGTATGGCCATTTTGTAGAGCCGTTGGATAAGAAATGTGTAGGATACAGTGTTGAAAGCAGCTGAGAGGTAGAGCACAATGAATGCTTCTGTGCCTCTTTTATTCGTGATAAGCTGGATGCCGTATGTGGCAGTGATGAGGATGGACTCAGGAGGTGTTTGTCAGTTGGGCGATTGGTCAGTCATTTGTTGACAAGTTTTTCCAAGACTTTAGCAGGGTAGGGAATCGCAGAGATTGATTTGTAATTAGCCAGAGTCTTGGGATCTACTGAATATTTCTTAAAGAAGAGTTAGTATTGTGACGTGTCTAGGCATCCAGGAAGGATGTTCTTCTCATCTGTTTGGGGGGCGATGTGGTTGGAGATGTCCAGGTGGGGAGAAAAGTTGTTGCACATGGTGCAAAGTTTGTCACTGAAGTAGCTGGAGAGCTGGATGAAGAGATCATGTGATGCAGTGACAGTGATGTAGCTGGCAGGGGCAGTTGACGTCAATTCACTATGGCAAAAATGTATTTGCCATTGTTGGAGCTGTTCTCAGTTTGTTTGGTCAGGGCTGAGCTTTTTGTAGATCTGTGCCCCACCCTGTAATCCTCATTCAGGACTCCTGCTATATAGGTTACAGTGAGAGCCTGCACACCAATTAGGTGGAAGACCTAAACTCGAAACCTCACTTCCACAGTGGGTATCATTTCTCCATGTGAACCCGAACCTGCATGCAGATGCATGGCTTGCCATTCAAGCTACCAAACATCAACTACCCAACATGGCCAGGTGCTGTGCTTTTGGCAAAGTTAGGAATATCTTTACATTTAAAAGCCACTTGCTCCTTCAGAAGATCCACAAGGTTTCCCAGATGAACCACAGATAATGGTCACCATTGGCCAATGCTCCATGGTGGCTGGCAGCCAGTCAGCTGTCTCTTTAGACTCCTCATAGCTGTACTTGCTCTTCAAACTCATCTCTTCTCCAAGTTCTTTGTTCTTTGTGTTCCTTCCACCAAGGGCTGTATGGATGTAAGACCATCACCTTAGCACAGGGCACAAGATTGGCTTGAGACAGTCTCAGAGCAGACCACCAACTGCAAAGCACGAGCTTTGAGCTTCGGAAATCACCAGCATGTGTCAGAGAAAGTGCAAGGGAGAGAGAGGAGCATCACAATGCCAGATGCAATCATAAAGCCAAGGGTTTTAGTAGAATCAGTCTACAATGTTACACTGCATTCCCATGCTGAGCCCTACTCTGGGACAACACAGAATAGTCACCAATCATCCTGTCTGACCCCACAGTGGCCACCACCTCGACTCATTCCCTTAAACATCAGTCATGGATAATCACATCATAGCCTCACTTCAACGTGGCCCTCCCAAATTTACTACTAAAATGTATACTTAAGGGTGTGGATACTCCTCAGTTAGGGCAGAGATCTCCACACAGAAAAAGAAAGGACAGATGGAGGCGGAACCACTGCATGCATGTTGGTGAATAGCATTTATAGTACTATTGTAGTACTACACATGCACTACAAAATGCATTTTGAGAATAGGCCCTGTATTGCATTAAATATTTGTGTGTTTGCTCAATGAAGAAGGTAAAGCCAACTCACAAATACTGCTTAGGCACGTCTTATTCTAAGTTTCTACTCTCTGGTATGACTTGAGGTAAGGACTTGTACAACTCTTGGCAATTTCCACTGTTCAACAGGGCCCATAAGGTATAACTGTGGGCTCAATGGGCAAAAGGGTTCTACTGGGTATGGCCAAAATCTTAGCACTGATCACCAATAACCTCTGTAGCAGTGATTGTTTTTGAGACTGTTTACAACTGACATACAGCCTAGAGTATTAAAGGGTTTTGCCCATTCTGTGTCTGTGTCAATGCTTTGATACTTAAGGTCTCTAGTTATGATTGCCAAAGTATTATACTTAATTTACTGATCTAGAGTGGGGTACTAAACACCTAGGGGTCTATTAGGATGGCGGGCAGTGGCACCACTGCGGCGCTGGCATTGCGGAAAAATGCATTTTACCGCCCGCGAGCAGCAGACCTCACGTCTGCCATATTAGTATGGCCAAACATAGCCCATTTACCGTCCCCGCGGTGCAACGTGAACCGCCGTCAAAGTGTGCCCGCTACCGTGGCGGTCTGAGCCAATGTAGACTCACCGCTGTGCGTAATGATGTCCGCCCCGCCCTACAAATTGGGATGCCCCAAACAAGCAGTCGCACCGCAGAGGAGAAACCGCCCAATCACAGACGGCGCAAGCTCGACAAAGGAGCGCGGAACCAGAGTCCCGGTCCACACCACCCGGACACAACAGCAATGGATCCAGCCATATATGTTTTTCCTGTGCTGTACCTGATACATCACCAGCAACTCATGGACCGCCGCAGACGCCGCCGCAGGTACGCAATAACAGTACCACAACACACAACTCATGGGCTGCCACAGGGTCCAAATCAACATCAGACATGCTGGTGGGGACAGGAACACATGCACACATGTACCCACACATGTACCCACACATGACCCACCTGCCACCAAGTCACCCCCCCGCATCCAGGACACACATTTTCTGCGATCATGCAGCAATGTCCCGGTCACATCACCGCAGCAGTGAAGACAAGGGAATACATGGGCACAATGCAGAAGGCAGGGCCAGTGCCAGGCATGGGCAGGGCACAAAGAGCACAGGGCCACACCTCCACCCTCCACACACTAGCCCCCCTTGAAGGCACATGCCATGTGCCCCTCCTGTGCACCCCCACGCACAACAACAAGCCAGGTGAATTCACACCCTGCACCACACACCAAACAACCAGGGAGACAGCCACAGCAGGAGTGGCTGCAGAGGAACACACAGCACAGAAGCACAGGGCCAGGGCAACACACACACACCACAACAACGCCACACTCATGGCAAGAAAAATGAGTACAAGCTGGACACACAGCCTGCCAAGTCACACAGATATACCCCACAGACACATACACAGACCATATGCCACCAGCAATGGAGCACAACAAATAGGAAAGTGAAAGTGAGGTGCACCCAAATGGAAGGCTACGGAAACAACCAACAAGCATGTGTACATCACATGCAAGACAAGGAACATAGAACAACACCCTCAGCCCATCAAAGCACACATGGCTGGCACAATAAGTGAAGTCAAACCACAGACAGCTCAGTGCAACAACCCAGGGAGACAGCAAGGCAACCCATGTATAGGTACAAGGATGAAAGGAAGGCCCTGAAGTCAAACTGTGAACAACCACACATATGTATACAACTACTTCACAGGAGTACGCCAGCAGCACAACACACAGGGCACATTGAAACACTCCACGACTGTCAAACACCAGTAGGAATCTACACACATACCCCCCTCACACCAGCAGCACACAATACCTGTGTCAAACACACTCAAGGGTGGCAATATTTTCCAGTCAATACACAGACAAACAATCACACACCCTGGGAGTGGCCACAAACATCACACACAGGGATGCCAGAACACATGTCTGCACAAAAACAACAGACAAACACATAACCCAACAGAAACACACACATAATCACAATAAGAACAGACATGCCCTGTGCAGCTAAACTGTGGAAAGGCAATGGCAGCACAGACACAACAGGAGTGCCCAACCTCATCAGCCAGGAACAATGCACAGACAACATACCACAACACAGACAAGAAGTGCACCATCACAGAAAAACACAGCCACATCAAACAAACAACAGATGCACAGGCAAAAATATCACATAGCAAACACAGCAGGACATCAGGGGATGCACGCCAGGCAATGACAAGGCAACATACACCCACAGCACTGCATGCACAACAAGCAGTGTGTGCACACCAAGCATACCAGCCCCACACAGATATGAGTGACTTAACATTAATCCACACAACACCAATCATCACAGCACAAAGACAACACCACACCCAGGAAGTGAAGCAGTACCACAGCAAACACACATACATTCAACACAACACCAACAGATGCACAAGTCTGGGACAAAAAGGTGGAAACAACTTGACCAGAGGACTGGGCAGCACACACAGTTGAACTGCATATGAGCAGCCATGACTGCCAAACAGCACAAGAACATCACATATAACCTATTGGGGAAATGTCCAGAGTGACACATTGCTCCTGGCCAAAGAACTGCACCACAAAGCACAGTGTCACAAATGAAGTGGTAGGGAAGTGATGGGGAGGCACACATGTAGTAAACCAAGGGGACAGCTGACATCAAAGTGAAGTGTTTTGCATGTCAGTAGGGTACAATGCAGGAGTGTGCCATACACACAATGGGTAGGCACCTGAAGCACAGATAGGGGATGGTATGACACCATACACAACATGCCATACTGGAGGCAAAAAGGCACCATGTGACAGCAATGCATGAGACAACACAACCACAATGGCAGTGTGCAGCAGCAGGTCTGCATAGTCTCCACAAATAGTATCAAGACACATGGATGATCAACAAAACACAACACTTACTTGCCAGTTACACACTCTGCATACACACAAGTGACAAAAACAACAAGTAGGAGTCAGCCCGAACTGCAAGAACACACTGCACAGTGCACAACATACAACTCACACATGTGCATACAACCACATCCACAGGGCTGAACAATCCAAACAACAGGCACTCAACTCCTGGGTGACACACGTGTGTAGTTGACAATGCAGGGGCACACACACATCAACACTCCCGACAAAGTCACCCCCTTCACACTGCACACTTCTTGACCACCCAAGAGCACACATTGAAAGTAAACCATGGGACTAGGATGACTGGCCATCAAAAGATGACCACACACATACACTACTGGGCACACATAAAGGAAGAACACACATACATGATGAGCCTGACCTGCCTGCCTGCAATCCTGTGGATCGAATCCCACTCTGTGCTGGCAGTGCCCCCCAACCTGACATGTGTACAATGTAGCCAACATGAACAAAATAAGAAAATGACAACTGTTTTCCATTTAAAATTGACATCATTGCCCCCACAAGTATCAGGGTAAGGAAGAACTGAAGTCCCTGTCACCCCTGTAAAAAAAGAGTAAGTGAACCAAGACATTGGCTATGTGGAAGTGACACACGGCGCATGTGGCAGTAAACCATATACACACAGCAAAATAACTTTATTCAGTAAGGACACTGACAAAACAGACAACAGGAGCAACTGTCTTTATTCACATATTGCACAGATAGGCCCCAAGAGTAGAAAAGCGCAAGGCACAAAAGGCAGAGTATGTCCATGAGAATCTGCACAGGCAAGGGGCACACAGCAGTGAATGACAAGGCCAGTGGGCAGGGCAAAGTGCAGAGTCAGTATATGAGAACCTGCACAGGCAAGGGGCTCACAGCAGTGAATGACAAGGCCAGTTGGCAGGGCAAAGTGCAGAGTATGTCCATGGGAAGCTGCACAGGCAAGGGCAAAACAGCAAGGCCAGTGGCCAGTTCAGGGTGCAGAGTATGTCCATGAGAAGCTGCACAGGCAAGGGCAAAACAGCAAGGCCAGTGGCCAGTTCAGGGTGCAGAGTCTGTCCATGAGAAGTTGCACAGGCAAGGGCAGAACAGCAAGGCCAGTGGCCAGTCCAGGGTGCAGAGTATGTCCATGAGAAGCTGCACAGGGAATAGTTGAACACAACAAAGAGTAACAAGGCCAGTGGGAAAAACGAAGTGCAGAGTATGTCCATGAGAAGCTGCACAGGCAAGGGGCACACATCAGTGAATGACAAGGCCAGTGGACAGAGCAAAGTGCAGAGTCAGTACATGAGAACCTGCACAGACAAGGGGCACACAGCAGTGAATGACAAGGCCAGTGGGCAGGGCAAAGTGCAGATTATGTCCATGAGAAGCTGCACAGGCAAAGGCAAAACAGCAAGGTCAGTGGCCAGTTCAGGGTGCAGAGTATGTCCATGAGAAGCTGCACAGGCAAGGGCACAACAGCAAGGCCAGTGGCCAGTTCAGGGTGCAGAGTACGTCCATGAGAAGCTGCACAGGCAAGGGCAAAACAGCAAGGCCAGTGGCCAGTTCAGGGTGCAGAGTATGTCCATGAGAAGCTGCACAGACAAGGGCAAAACAGCAAGGCCAGTGGCTATTCCAGGGTGCAGAGTATGTCCATGAGAAGCTGCACAGGGTATAGTTGAACACATCAAAGAGCAACATGGCCAGTGGCAAAAATGAAGTGCAGAGTATGTCCATGAGAAGCTGCACAGGGAATAGTTGAACACATCAAAGAGCAACAAGGAGAGTGGCAAAAATGAAGTGCAGAGTATGTCCATGAGAAGCTGCACAGGGAATCTGTGCGACTGTACCTTTCCATGGTCAGCAACACAGTCCACGGGTAACAATGTGCAGTAGAGGCCCACCTGTGTGATAGACAGGTGTGTGAGGGTGACTACCACTCAGACTTGGCTGTCAGGCAGACTGGGAGCTGGCTGTGTCTCAGGGACTGTCCGAGCACTTGACCGGGGAGAGAGCGGACCAGCTGAGGTAGAGCTATAAGTGGCTTGGCAAGCCGGAGGACTGCTTGGACCAGGTGGTGTAGTGGCACGTGGAGGCGGAGTCATGCAGACGTGAGACACAGTGTGGCTGGGAGATTGTGGAGGGGTGCCTTTCCACTTCTTGGGGATCCTAACTGGCCTCCCTGCCTTGGGATCAATTAGAAGTGGTGTGGACACAACAGGCACACTCACCACCAAAGCTGCATCAGGTGCAGATGCTGGCACTCCCTCTGGGGATGTGCTGGATCCAGTGAAACTCTTTGCCTGGCTTCGCCTTTGCCCCTCCATCCCCTGTTTACTAGGTGTTACCCCTTTAGTGCCCTCCATTCCTTGCTTCAGTGGTTTTGGAATGGGAGTCGAGGTGGTGGATGAATCTGCCTTTGAGCCCTTCCTAGGTGTACCCTTGGCATGCACCACCTCCTCGATGGGCACAGACTGTATGCTTCTCTTTGTGAGATGCTTTAGGGACAGGAGAGTCCTTGGCTGGGGATGCCTCTGAGGCATGTGAGCCTGAGGTCTGCTTCTTTGCATTTTGGCCCCTGGTGTCACCTGACCGGCTTTTGTCTTTGCACTCTGGGGTGGCTTTGGTCTTCTGTGGGGAGGGTGTCTGCGCCCGGGACCGCTTGGGTTGTTGCTGCTATGTGCTTTGTGTGCTGTATCGTGACTTTGAGGTATGTGGACCGTGGTTACTATCGTCAGACGTGGCCAATGCCAGGGGTGTGGACAAAGGGACCGGAGCTGGACTGTGAGAATGTGCCTGTTGAAGGGCTGCCGTCACTGTGGAGGACAAAGACTGGACAGTCCGGTGCAGCCCACCCACGTCTGAATGTATGCCCTACATGAAAGCAACCACCTGTGCCAATTTGTTGTCGTGGTCAATGAAGGCATTGAGGAGAGCTGTCTGGCCTATACACAGCTGGCGCAAAAGGTCCACAGACTCAGCACTCATGGCAGCAGGGGGGACAGGGGCAGGGGCAGCAGTGCCCTGGGTGAAGGACACTCTTCCCCTCTTACTGGGGCAAACATGGGCAGCTCCAGAGGAAGTGGCTGGAAGGGTGGGCACTGGCCGCTGTGTGGTGGAAGATGATGCAGTGTCCCCATTCCCTGTTCCCACCTACATGGATGCTTCCCCGCTGGCATCAGATGATGTGGAACTTTGCGTCTCAGGCTGGGATTCCTCCAGCAGGCTCCTGTCCCCCTCTGAGGCGCGGGTGACATCTGTGTCACTGGGCTCCTGTGCAGCTGCTGTGCTTGTTTCACCCCCACTGGTGTCCGTCTCCTGTCCCTCTGTGACCACAGGAGATGCTGCATGAGAGAAAGAGATGTAGGGTCAGTTCAGAGGCAGCAACAGAACAAACATATGCAAGCAAAACATCACATTGTGCTATCACATTGTGCTAACTCACTATATTGACTCAAACAGTGCGTGGAAACTGGTAATTCAGGCATTAGTGAGTCATGTGATGACCACACAGCACAACACCCTGCTAGTGGCTCCGTTCAACCAGGCACACAAATAGATCTCTGCACACTTAGGGACATGATGGGGGCATACTACTTGTTGCCACTGACAGATCTAGATGGAGCAGGGGTGGACAACACAGACACAGACTACAACATGACATTCCACAATGGCCATGAGCCCATGCCACCCACCATGTTGATCTTTGGGGCCCAAAGACTGGTGCACATTGGTGTCAGATGCCTAAGCCTCCCAAATCTGAGTGCAGGCAATGGACGCATTGATGAAGGCACACTCAGATCGGGCACACTGCCGTTCCCTCCCATGGGATTCCCCAGACTACCAGAATGCAGATGATACCTGAAGACCACGACTCAATGGGAATGCACAGTACTCAAATTACCTTTGAAAGTACAGGTAGGGCAAATACATAACACCTGCACCCAGCCCAGCAGCCACTTACAAGCCACTGCATCACACTACCAACATCACATAGGCCAGTGCTGGCACAGGCTCTGTACACATGCAGCCACTCACAGCCAAAGTCACCCTTCCCAGAATTCTCACCCCTGGCTTGCTGCTGATGGTCCTTCAAACGTGCATCCAGCTTAGGCTGTGTCACGGACAAGATGCGGCCCATGAGTGGTGTCATGCTGTGGCGTGCCAACCGCCCAGTGTGAGGAAGCAGCCCCAAGGTCATCTCCGCCACGTTTTTTTCCAGCCGGCTGATGTCGTCCTACCTCTTGTGGCAGTAGATGCGTCGTCGGTTTGAGACACTCAGAGCCCGCACCTTGGCCGCAATGGCCCTCCACACGGCCTTACGCTGGTGTACCTTGAGCTTCAGGCATGGGAGACAAGAGGAGGAAATGATCAGTGACACAGTGTTATGTACCTACATCTCTCAGTACAGTAGCATGGTACAAACTCATCCCAAATCCACAGATATGTCTAACAGAGACAAGAATACATCTCACATGGTACATCTGCATGGGAAAAGCTGATGTAAATGCATGCAGGTATGAGGGGGGACACAGTCCCTGCACATCTCACACACATGCAGGATGCTAGCACTGAAACCCCTGTGTAGCCTGCCCACATCTCCAGTCTCTTTTCAGGTTAAGCAACACATACATTACATATCAACTTGTGTTTGGTGGTAGACTCACTGTGTCCAAGACTGCGTAGCCCTCAATGTCCCTGCCCTGTGAATAGATAACTATGTCATGGATGTCACATTGAGGGACATGATCTCACAAATCCAAAATCCTTTTCACAAGGCCGGTCGTGTGCAATCTACAGTGCTGAGATGGCTCATAGCTGGAGTGCAATGAGAAAAGACTGATGTAATACTCTGTAAGTGAAGTGATGTGTCCTTGTCTTTTTGGGCGGGGACTGTGCAGGCCAGCTGGGCTCACACTGAGATGGACAACAGGGGCACACACAGCCATTCAGCCAAGCAATCACTGTCCTGACTCCTGCATGAACAACTTGCTGCGTCACTGTATGGCTGACAACACAACACAGGTCACTCAAACATACATGTGCAGCCAGGGAAACCTGTGGCATAGGGTACACACACCTTCCCCCTGGAGAGAGCATGTTAGGCAGTGCATGACACAATCCCACACTCTCAGGCACATACTGCAGCAGTCCAACTACATGTGTGCCCCCTGCCCTCCCTCCCACTTTTGAGGACTTACCACGACATTTGGGGCACCATATCGCCTTGGGTACTGTGTGAGCACCTGGTCTACCAGGACCTCCAGCTCCTCGCTTGTGAAGGGACTGGCACAGATCTTCTCAGTCCTTGCCATCACAGTGGACATGAGACAACAGCGGTGGAATTGGGTGGTGAGGGGTATCTGGCAGCAGTCCCTGGAGGCAGCAGCAGCTGGGGTTTCCATCACTGTGGACATGAGACAACAGTGGCGGAATTGGGTGGTGAGGGGTCTCTGGCAGCAGTCCCTGAAGGCAGCAGCAGGTGGGGGGTCTCTGGCAGCAGTCCCTGGAGGCAGCAGCAGGTGGGGGATCTCTGGCAGCAGTCCCTGGAGGCAGCAGCAGGTGGGGGGTCTCTGACAGAAGTCCCTGAAGGCAGCAGCAGGTGAGGGGTCTCTGGCACCAGTCCCTGGATGCAGCAGCAGATGAGGGGTCTCTGGCAGCAGTCCCTGGAGGCAGCAGCAGATGAGGGGTCTCTGGCAGCAGTCCCTGGAGGCAGCAACAGGTGAGGGGTCTCTGGCAGCAGGCTCTGGGAGCAAAGGAAATGTGAGGCTCCCTCCCACACATATATAGCCCCCTGGGGTTGTTTCAAAGGTGCCAAGCTGCAGCAATTGGTGTACCAGGTCTGCCTTTTTCAAAGGCATCCAATGACCGCCTCTGCGGTGGCGGAGCACGCCCTAACGCGATTTTCAAAATTGCATCATGCCACCGCAATTAGGGTACCCATTGGCTGTAAGGGCATGCTCCATGGCGGTGACACACCGCCGGGGCCAGGCGGGCGCTACCGCGATGGTGCATCTTTCAATTCCGTCCAATGACTGGCTCTGCGTTGGCATCTGAATAATATGTCGCAGAAGTCTGCTCATTCGTTTACATTGATTACCTTTCTTTCCCTTGCAGTGACACACGGCTTACACCTCCCGGTCTTAATGTACAATACTGAGCAATTTGTTTTTATTTAAGATAACAATAATAATGTATTTGCCCATTTTCCCGTGCATTTGTCAATACTAGCCATTACATTTGTCCCTTGACTGTTTTAATTTTGATCGCTATTGTCACCACGAACATATTTTACAGTGATTCCATTTCCATTCTGGAGCACCATGTCACTTAACGGTGCTTTAACGTTTATTTCATTTAATAATCCTCCTTTTAAGTGAGCCATATACGACGCATCTGTATACTAGATCCGCTCATTCGTCTGCATTTTTTTCCCTTGCAGTGATACTTACACGTCATTCCTCCCCCTCTCCCCCATTGGCCATTCTCAGACGAGCCCCTCACGCAGCACCCAGCGGCTGCACCGCGCGGTGCACGTACGCATGTCATCACTAATCCCTTAATAACAAGTCTTTTGACAGCCGCGCTCATTCACGAGCCGGACGGCCGCTGCCCCGGTAAGTTTCTCACTGACTTGACATTGTTTGTTTTTACATTGACCGCCACGATCTTCCGATCGTTTTCAGGTGCCGCTTTTTAAGTGGTTTCACCTTACGCTCGCATGACCTCTAACACTTTGTTTCTTCTTTCAACAACTAGACGCGCCACTCCCACGAGCGCTCGCACCACATTATTTATTTCACCCAGTTTCGCCGCTCTCGTCTCAGATTGAGTAACAGTCCTGCATGGATTTTTTGTACGAGGCATTCACAGCCCCTATTTCTAAGCGATTGCACCCTCGGTTTCAAACTTACGCTCCTCCACTCGGGCCCGTTCTATATGCATTTACTCACTGTGCAGCCTGCCATCACGAGCTTTCTCCTCACACACCCCCAGGTCCACGTGGCTACAGCCTGCCTTGATACATTGTTGCAGGGATTCTGCTTATACACAGAACTATGCGTAGAACCCCAGGACCTCAGTGAATTGTGGTGTACCAGAAACTCACCTCAGAACCCAGAACCCCGTATCCGGCTAGCATAAGTGTCCCATTCGTTATCCGAGGTTTAGCTCGGCGGTCCCAATGAAAAGACAACCCAGAACAAGCGACAGTGTACTCTCAGGAATGGTGGGAATCGGAAATACCTGTTCGTATATTATTCTCACATCAGTCCACAACAAGAATAAACAAAGACACGGTGAAAATAAAAAGAGTTTATTTTATAGACCACATGTCCTAAGATGCAGTACTTTGGCTAATACAAGCAGACAAATGATTATAATTAAAACCATCAGCATCGTTACAATACCATAGAATATAAAGGGAGTGATCATGTTATAAATGACAGTGGATACTACCACCTTCCCTTTACTAAGAAGCTAATATTATTATTATGCTAATAAAAGGTCTCTTAGGCTTGAATAGGGGACCCCATACCTCAAAGATCAGCTTAGTGAAATCACATCACAGGAGCATCAGAAGTCTTCTCGCAGGAAGGCTCGTCTTCGGTCTGAATATTAAACATGATGTCTGCAATATTAAAAGCACCAACTTTCAGGTATTCGCAGCTGCCTGTATGTTATGGCTAAATAGTGAGTCGATCAACCTAGAGTGGAAAACATGCATTGTCTAACGACCCAGACTGTTCCTGTTACACCATGTACAGACCAAGGTCGCTGCGCAGAGCTCGGGATGGTAACAACAGATTGCTCTCGTGTGAGGCGAAGCGTGAGCCAGCAGTTTGTTTGAACAATAACATGTAGATGCAGTGTCGTGCGCAAAAGCAGCAAGATGGCTTCCTAACATCTAACGTGGTTATGCTAACTTAACAATGTATGTACGTATTAAGGGAGTCCTTACTACATGCCCCCTTGATCGAAGCACTAACCAGTAGGGAAGAAATGAGAGAACGCAGAGTTCAAATTCGACAGAGCTGAACAAGGTGTACTCAAATTGAAACCAAGTATCGGTGCAGAGAAAGTCCGAAAGAATAAAGAAAAGCAAAAAACCTCAAAAAGGGAGAAAAAAATGAAAAATGCTGCTTTAGCTAGCAATCCAAAGTCATAGGTAATGTCTAAGACATGGTAGAAAAAATATAGTGGATGACAGTTCACTCAATCCATGAACGTGTATGCAGCATACGTAGCAACAGCTTCCAACAGAAAATCGTTGGCACGGCCACTAAAAGTTTCAGCCATCCAGTTAATCAAAGAAAAGGAACATACATGTTCTTCAATAAGCGGAGCCTCTAGCACCATCAGAGGGCAACCGACGTGTTCTTCCAGATAACTCATATCCAAGAAGTCATACGCAGCCCTTGCGATGTCCCAATTACCCAGGATTCCATGCGCCGCACCACAGGCCATAATCCGAACACCAGAACAGGCAAACTCGTGAGACACTAAGGGACTCATCAGTCGATCATAATCCGGGACCGGAGACACCGTGTTGGTTAAGCACAAATCCAGAGGCCATTCAAAGGGACAATCTAGGCAGTGAAAGACAGGTTGCACGCAGGTAAAGTAGGAATACCGGAAGGATGATCCATACGCCAGGCTCAAAGTCGCCAATGGCAGCGTACCATAATATTCAAGCATCCTGTCACGAAGAAGATGCAGACGGGGCAGGTTGTCATGAGGCACAGAAAGTGCAGCCATTTCGTAGTATGAAAAGTAAAAGTAGCACACCTGCCACCAGCCCCAGAATCAGCGGGACACCGCCAAAGACGCTCGAAAAAATCGAATAAAAAAATGCCGGAATCACACCAAAAATAGTTTGGAAGGAGGTCACGAGGCCCGAGCCTACAAGTTTAAAAAAATGAGCCAGGCCAGTTGTTGACGAGGCATTGAAGATTGTTTGGATCAAAGCTCCAAAATGCAGGGGGAGGTCAGTATTCAAAAGCGCCTGTACCTCAGTGCGCGTATTTGCCACGTGAAGGACAAATGTTTCACGGGAGGAAGTCAATGGCACCTCCTTTTGGGACAATAGAGCTCTTATTCTGCTCATCTTGTTGAACTCTGCTTTCAAGGTCGGAATCGAAGGCCAGATGAAAACATCCAGCCGCTCATGCGGGGGTGGAAATAGAAGATTATTACAGCAGACCACTCTCTGCGATACAGTTACTATATATGGGATTCCAACTAACATCCCGCAGCAAGCTTCATTATTCAAAATTAAATAACTACCGTTTGCAAGCAGCGTGAAAGATGGTGTAATCACTGGCACTGGGATTCCTTTGAGGACGCAGGCCAAATTCGGGGCGTGTACATTGCATGCACCGTGTAACTGAATGTGTCTACACACTACAGAATGATCAGGTGTCGAGGTGCACTCCTCACCTTTCAGGTAAACCTCTTGACCGTCTCTTGTACATCTATACGTAAAAGGGAGAGACCAAACCTCATGTAGGAACGCGGTACCCAACTGTTCATATCTACCCAGAGCATAGTGTTTCATGCATGACGTAAATTTAAAAAGCGCGAAAGGGAGCGTGATCAACCCATGTACTAACCACACGGCTGAATTCAATTCCGCCACTGAGAAAGGTAACGGCTCCAATTTTTCAATGTGTAACAATGAATATGTAGCATCTTTCATGGACATGAACTGCTGCTTTACAGTAAGGTTAAAGGGAAGGAATAATGATGTCGTATTCATATAGTCCCAGGGGACCTTTCCTTCCTTTAACGTCTGTAATGTCCATGCAAACTGCACAACAGAACGCAACTGGTTTTGACCATGATACAATACAGACATATCATCATGTACAATATCAACAACCGAAGAAACAATATTGTCTAATGTATAAATTCTGGAAGAAAGAGTGTTAATGCTGTTATCTATAACGGCCAAGACCTTTTCCATATTTGCTTGATCAATAGCCCTCAATCTTGAAGCCGCTTCAATCTGCGACAATTTCCATACTTCGTTGTAAATAGCATACGCCCACCTCTTGGATCTGCCACCCACAGGACCTTTAACAAAATCATTCAAATCTATTTTGTCATGTAATTTTGATAAATGAACTTTGACAGACGCCAAGGTGGAATGTCGCAGCCAGGATTGACATAATTTCCCTACAGAGTAGGTAGTTACTGTATGAGAGGACTCAAACCGATGGGTCTGCGCGTTGCTGCGTATACCCCGGTTTCAGACCTAGAAAACGACGTTGACAGGCATCTGAACTGCTTTGCCAAATTAACCATCCTTCTCGACTAAATTTCGAAAGATTGAAAGATGTATTAGAGACTAATGACTGCAAAGCATGAAGGGACAGATCCGTGTGGTTATCCCAATTTGGGTAAGTTCCCAGATCTGGAACAGAGGGGAAATTTAGTTTTTTAGAAGTGGCCAATCCGAAACAGGTGGTCTGGAAGATGGTTGAATTTAAAAACAACATATGATTTGGTATAAGACAGGCACGATGTAAAGCTTCAGTTCCCTGAACCTGCCACGGTTTGGAACCCCAAACCAATTTAAGATCAATTGTAGCCTTCCACAGATCATAACCTTTAATTGACAACTCATCCATGAAGGACTTAGAATATAGTAATTTGGTAGGTGTCAGTCTAACCTTCGAGGCAGACTCAGCCATCACTTTAAAATAAAAGGATGCTGGGCTGGAAACACTGAAATCAGTAAAATAAGTATATTTATCAACCAATGTAGGTGAACTGCCTAAGGACGGTGTAGGACAGTGTTCCCATTGGGTAAAATTTACAAAATTTCAAAACGTATTTGCTTTATGCAGGAAGTGATTGCCATAATGTTGAAAACAATACTGTTCTGCATAGTTAGCCGCATTTTCATATAAATCTTCTGCATCAAAAGCGGCATAATATTTCAAATCAGAAATCAGTGCTTCAATGGCATGAACATCCCAATCATCAGAACGAATGCTCTGCTTAACCACATCACCCATAGAAACACGAAATACATTAGGCACATTGATGACCTCAGTAGGACCATGAATTTGGAATTTAACAGCATCCCACGCAATTCCATCCAAAACGGGCCAGGCAGTAATATTCACAAAAGTCTGGTCCCTTTTCATGATGTGGGACGAGAAGTGGGGGCCAAAGTTCCATTGATAAGTCTAATTGTAGATCTCTCTTTGAGATAGTGGCCATTCACCCGACGGAAAAATACTATTACAAATCCAATGGACATAAACAAAAAAATACTTATAAGCACCAGCCAAATGTATGTCCAAGGGGGAATCAAAAAATGTCTTTTGAACCAACTAACAAAAATAGCAATGTTCAAAGGGGAAGTGGAAGGCAATGAGTTAGTGTCAAAGGAGAAATGTGACTGGTCAACCGCCGTAGATTGTAAAACAGGCGATTGACCATTTGTAGGATAAGCATACTCAGTCTCTTCGGGCAGACCACCAGCCGGCGGTATTAACAAGGGATCAGTAACTGACTGCATCTCGATGGCAACATCAGACAAGGTGGTTGAAGCAGGAACCAACACTGAATTTCTTTGCATCGTCTGGCATGAAACTGCTGGAGTCATACTAAGAAGTATCGGCCACTCGCTGAAGTTTGACATTGTCAACAGAGATGTACCTGTTATCCTTGCGACAAGGAAGTGGAGGTAAAATGACTGTTCTTGTACCCTGCACTCCAAGCACTGGAACCGGTGCACGATAAGAGGGGCCGAACTCCTTCTTGTTCTCCACCTTCTCACGGACCAGGTCTCCAACTCGGGGTAGCCAGCCGACTACCGGAATCTGAAGCTCAGCATCAGATGTGGAGGGCAAGTGTTCCTTCGATAGAGTGTCCCTGGCTTCTTGTAGGGTCTGCAAAACAGCACAGTGATCATCTACGTCAAAGGGTGCGGCCGACGCCGCCATGTCTAGACCATCAAGGTCTGGGACAAACATTCTGATTCCGAAGAGCATCATGTATGGGGTCCGCCCACCCAGAGACCTTCTAGTGAGCCTTCGGGCTAAGTAGCGCGATTACAAGTTTCCATTCATTCATTCATTCATTATTAAGTGCACGTTGGACGTTATACAAATGGGCCAGCCAATTCAGGCCTATGCCTAAAACTCGTGCTGTCAAAGATTGCTTTAAGTCACGGTTCATTCGCTTCACCACACTATTACCCTCAGGTCGGTAGGGGGACGAAAATTTGACTTGGACCCCCAAATTTCTCATAGCCTCCTTGTAAGCCTTAGAGGCGAACGCAGGGCCCTGATCAGAATGGAAGGTACCACACGCAAAAGTTCCCACAAAGCACACTCCTGAGGCGGAAGCCGGGAGCTTTACGAGGCTGTTATTTTAAACATTGTATTGTCACAAATAATCTTGTATTTTAACATTGCACTGTCTCCTGGCATATTTTGGACCGCAGTGTTGGAACCCCTCACTCACCTCACAGCGGATTTAACGCTGGGTGTAGGATCGAGCGAGGACACAAACAAGATCGCCATTGCCAACGAGGCGCGAGGCGACGCCCACTCCGAGGCCACGCCCCCCGCCCTCACAGAGTATATAAACACTGATTGAGAGTGTTTTTACCTGGAACCTAGCACACTCCTGAGGCGGAAGCCGGGAGCTTTACGAGGCTGTTATTTTAAACATTGTATTGTCACAAATAATCTTGTATTTTAACATTGCACTGTCTCCTGGCATATTTTGGACCGCAGTGTTGGAACCCCTCACTCACCTCACAGCGGATTTAACGCTGGGTGTAGGATCGAGCGAGGACGCAAACAAGATCGCCATTGCCAACGAGGCGCGAGGCGACGCCCACTCCGAGGCCACGCCCCCCGCCCTCACAGAGTATATAAACACTGATTGAGAGTGTTTTTACCTGGAACCTAGCACACTCCTGAGGCGGAAGCCGGGAGCTTTACGAGGCTGTTATTTTAAACATTGTATTGTCACAAATAATCTTGTATTTTAACATTGCACTGTCTCCTGGCATATTTTGGACCGCAGTGTTGGAACCCCTCACTCACCTCACAGCGGATTTAACGCTGGGTGTAGGATCGAGCGAGGACGCAAACAAGATCGCCATTGCCAATGAGGCGCGAGGCGACGCCCACTCCGAGGCCACGCCCCCGCCCTCTTTTTCCCCCTCAAATAATGTGCAACACCGTACGCGCAGCGGACGGGCGCAGCGGGCGCGCCATATGCGCACCGAAGGCGCGCCTAAGGCAAGCCCGTCTTCGCCAAGTCATCGCCTCTCGCCAGTCATCCTGCCCAACAAATAAGGTCGGATTATCACTATGACAAAGATCATCTCCTTTCACTCAACCTAGGCCAACGCTGTGACAAGTTTGAGGGCTACATTGGTCAGACTGCCCTTCAGTGTAATCTCTGTAACTTACACACCCCTGAGCCACAACCTACCCGATACAAAGCCATTAGAAGGAACCAAACTGCGCTCATTATTTCCCAGCTAAATGTCCGGTCCCTGGTCAAACACCATGCGGAGGTTAAAACTCTACTAGAAGACGAAAACCCAGACATTATGTTCCTGAGTGAAACCTGGCTCAAGGACGAACTGACTAGCATTCCTAACCTAACGTTACCGGAGGGGTTCTCTATGACCTCCATTAACAGAGATTCCAGAGGAGGCGGCATTGCAGCCATTTATAGAACATCTTACTCTTGCTCCTTCTCAAAGGAAAATATTACGGGATGTGAATGTGCCCGTTTTAAAATCACCATTAGCCCTCATTTTTCCCTATCTGGCCTTTTTATCTATAGACCCCCTGGACCCTCCTCCAAATTTATTGAGGAGCTCCTAGAGTCAGCTCATGCGTTGGTCGCTAGCTCCGCTAATTTTACGATCTTAGGGGATCTAAACCTTCATTTTGATGCCATCTCGGATCCTATCATCAGCAACCTCCTGGCTGACCTAGCAGCCTTGCAACTCACCTCCCTTATACAATCCTCTACCCATTCCGCCGGGCACCTACTTGACCGGGTCTTTACCAACATCCCGGGAGCTAATGCGGATCCACCTAAACCCATGGGCTGGACGGACCACTTCCTCGTCACAGTCGTGACATCAGTCGCTACCCAATCCAACAGGGCGACGCCTACCTCTTGCCTCAAATGACCCTGGCACAAACTCGAAAACTTAGACCTTCCGGCCAGACTAGGAGAACTTAACTTTGATACCACAAATGACGTTAATGCGTCATATGCCGCCTTCCAAGCATGGATTACCAAAGGACTTGATATTCTCATTCCGAACAAATGGACTAAAGGACGTTCTACTCCATCTAATCCATGGTATGACGAGAACTTAAAAACATTGAGAAAAAAATGCAAAAGAGCGGAACGCCAATGGAGGAAAGAATACAAGGACGAGGACAAAAACTTATATCTGACCACACTCAAAATATATCACAAAGCTATACGCATCGCCCGCGCTTCCTTCTATGCCAAGGAAATTGATTCCAGTTCTAACCCCACAAAAACAATTTTTAAATTAGTCCAAAAGCTACAAACAGGGGGCAACCCTGCCTCGATTATTTCCTCCACCCAACAGTGCGAAGACCTCGCTACATTCTTTACTGACAAGGTGAGGAAAATTTATAATTCCTTTTCACCAAACTCCATCATCTACACCAGCCCCCCTAACAGTCCCTTTAAGGGATCCAGGCTTACACATCTGCCAGCTATCTCTCATGATGATCTAGCTAAATTTTGTAGAAGGGTGAAATCGGGGGCCCCCTCTGACCCCATGAGACCAGCTTATTTTTTAGGAGCCCTAGATTTCTTTCTCCCCTCACTGGCCACACTTCTTAATCTTTCCTTTTCATCGGCCACAGTACCCACCTGCTGGAAACAAGCATGGGTAAAGCCTATTATTAAAAAACCCACCCTAGATCCCACTAAATCGGAGAACTACAGGCCCGTATCACTGCTCCCTTGGGTATCCAAATTGGCAGAGACCCACGCTAATACAGTACTCATGAACCACCTAGCAGAAAATAACATCTTAGACCCCTCCCAACACGGGTTTAGGCCTGGGCACAGTACGGAGTCTGCCCTCCTTTCCACCACTGAACACCTCCGGAAGATTATGGACTCCGGTCAGAGTGCTGCGCTGATACTACTCGATCTCAGCGCAGCCTTCGACACGGTCTCTCATAATATCCTTCTAAGCCGTTTGGAAAGTTTTGGAATACAAGAACTGGCACTGGAGTGGTTCCGATCATTCCTTACGGGCAGGTCCTTCCGTGTGTCAGCCCCCCCATTTATCTCCCAACCTCAGAGTATAGGCCAGGGAGTCCCGCAGGGGTCTTCCCTCAGTCCATCCCTTTTTAATCTGTACATGCAGCCCCTTGCGGCAGTAGCCAGGGAATGGGGTCTCACGCTGGTGTCGTACGCCGACGACACACAGCAGGTTATCACCTTGACAGAGGTGCCCTCCACTTCCACCACAAGATTTAGGGATGGACTGGCCGCAGTCGCCAACTGGATGACAGCAAACTGTTTACAACTTAATGCAGGGAAAACCGAAGTGCTACTCCTAGGCAAGTACTCCAGCTGCTGGAATGACCACTGGTGGCCCCCCCTGTTGGGCCCCACCCCCCCTCCTAAATCTTCGGTCAAAAACTTGGGTGTATGGCTCGACTCTGCACTGAACTACCAGAATCACACAAAAAAAGTAGCGGCTACTTGCATCGGGTTGCTGAGAAGCCTTAATCCTATTCTAGGCTTCTTCGACCACAAAACACGGCAGCTCATTGTCCAATCTACCATCCTGGCTAGATTGGACTATGCAAGCGTCCTACTCTTGGGCGCCAATAAAGCCGAGACAATCAGGTTCCAGCGAATACAGAACGCTGCGGCCAGAGCAATAATAGGCCTCCCTAGAAGGTGTTCGGCTAGAGCCACAATACACAGACTCCACTGGCTTCCTGTAGAAGCCCGCATCCAATTTAAAGCCTTGACCACGGCGTTTAAAATCCAGAAAATGGATGGCCCTGAACTCCTCCGCCCGCTGTTAACACCGTACACCCCCCAATGCCATCTACGCTCTACAGGGCAGCACTTAGTAGTGGTCCCCCGCACGAAATTCTGCCGCATTGGGGGCCGCTCCTTCAGACTGCTGGGAGCAAAACTGTGGAACTCTCTTCCCCTCCACATCTGTTGCCTCGACAACCTAGCCGCCTTTCGCAAAGCAATCAAAACCCACCTCTTCCCACCCCTATAAACCTTCTCCCCCCCCAGAGGTCATGCTATGGTTCTTAGCGCCGGGACGCCCTGTTGCTGGGGCAGCTGTCGCGCTCAACAAACCCTTAACATAACATAACATAAGACACGCAAATCCCTGATGACAGTCCGTGAATCAGCACTCCTTTGTGGCCATACCCAAAGAAAACGTGTGCACGAATCCACTGCAACCAAGATATACTTGTACGCAGTATCAGAAGAAAAAGTACCGCAGTGATCTAGATAAACACAACCAAATGGTTTATTAGATATGTACAACTGTGTTTGTGGTGGGCGCGCAACAGTGGAAGGTTTAATCTGTTGGCAAATGTCACAATCAAGAACATAAGCGCGCGTTTGTTTGTATAAACCGAACCACCAGTAACGTTGTTGTAACAGAGATACTGTAGCCGACACGCCGGCGTGGGCAGATGCCAACCCCTCGTGCGCTGCCAGTATCAGAGATGGTCTGCAGTCCGCGTTGGGAATAATTCTGTCACCAACGTCGTTAATCCTCACTAACGGAACGTTATCAGGACTTAAGTGATAAAAATAACGAGAAGGAAAACCCTTCGGGTAATCACTTCCCTTCTCTGTAGCAGCAATAGCTGCCAAGATGTCATCATCAATCTTACTTTTAGATCTTGTAACTGCTGCCACTAAGTATGTAGCCACTGCTGTTTTTGCTGCCTCGTCAGCCAAGCTGTTACCGACAGCATGGACACCAAGAGTGTGAATAACATTCACGAGAGGGAGACGTTCTTTAAAGTCTGCCACTCGAACCCAAAGCAATTTATGCTTAATTGTGCTACGTTTGGTATCGCGATATTCGTTTTGAGACCAGAAGTGTAAATTGTCATTGTAGGACTGGACACAATAAAAGGAGTCACTTACTATAAGAGTAGTGACCCGGGGATCAGCAAACTCCAGTGCAAGCACCAGAGCCTGGAGCTCCGCCAGTTGCGCGGTACAATCACCCAACGACTGCATATGCACGGCATCAGATTGGAATTCACCATTTACGAATGTACCCACTACAATAGCGCAAGCCGCAGAATAGGCATGCTTCGATCCATTCGCCGGCTGCGCCGAGCCGTCAGTGTATATGACACAATGGTATTCTTCGAGCGGGCGCAAAGACAGAGGAGCCGGATGAACAAATTCATACTGTAAGTACTCCTGAGTCTGCAAAGAGGCGTCAAAGATATAAGTGACATCTGGTGATGTCAGAGTCGTGGCCCATTGTATCCACCGTGGATGCAAAGCTTTAGAATTTGGTACACTTGCTTTTGTCACTGCCTCCAGGGCAGGATACGGTGTTACAACCAGTATGTGTTTTCCTTGTGACAGTGCGCGTTCTTTAAGGATCGCCATCTGTACTGCCGTCAGAACTTTCTCGACAGTGGAAAAACGCAACTCAGCAGAGGTGTACAAGTGTGATTTATACGCAATGGGGACTGTATCGCCCTCATTGAACGTCAAGTACGTGAAACCCACTGCGCCTGGTACTATTCTTATTACCAGGTTAGTGCGGTTATCACGCGTCAGTAAGTATTGTGAAGCAAGAAGATCAGCCTGTAAAGACTGTAGAATAGCAGAATGTTGTAGCTGCCAGCTAGACTTCGAAAAAGAAGGTTGTACCAAGGCATAAAGCGGCTTGATACGCTGGGCATAATCAGGAATATACGTACGTCCGAAATTCAGAAAGCCCAGCAAAGATTGTAATTTTTTCAGTGTTGTAGGAGCACGCAGGCATGCGCACTTCTCCAGAAAGTGAGGAGCCAATCCCTTACCTTCATTGTTGAGCTCGTAGCCCAAAAACAACACTGTATATTCCGCGATGTGAGACTTCGCAAAATTAAATTTGTAGCCATAGTCCGCAAAACTCGTAATGATATTGTCGACTCGAGACAGATGTGGCATCAGCTCATCATCCGTGAGGTAGATATCGTCAACATAGGAGTATGCGTCTGGGTCTATTCTTTCTAAGAGAGAGACCACGCGTGCGGCAAAGACGCCAGGGCTGTTTTTATAGCCCATAGCTAATCTTGTGAACTGTTTTTGTTTGCCGCCTGAAGTAAACGCCGTCCACTGGCTACTCAGTGTGGACAGGTTATGGCTAAAAAAGCCATTGGAGATGTCAAGTGTCGTTTTAAATCTCTTACGCACGAGACTGTCGACAAGAGCCGAACTGTGAGTATTTTGTACCGCGCAGGTCCGGCAATGCGAATTTAAGTGCCGGTAATCCAAAACTAAATGGTACGACCCGTCAGGCTTCGTCACAATGAATTAAGGGTTATTCATAGGGGACACACAAGTTTCAATAACACCCTGATATTACAATTGGTCAAGGATTGCAGCGACGTGCGGTCTAGCTTCACGACGCATAGGATATTGGGGCTGTGGCTGGGGCATAGACCGCAATGGAATCTCATGGCAGGGGGACAACCGGTCCCATCCCACCTGAGTACGATACAATGCCGGCGCTAGCACCAGTGCCCACTCCTCAGCGTACACTTCAGCCCGGTCCTTAGGCACTGTGTGCGCAAAGGACGGGAGGACTATCTCCTCCCCTCTAGGAGCTTCTAAAATGAAAGCTGGGGGCCAATCTGCCTCCGCTAGGAGGATATCATAGGTGGTAGTCAGATTATCCCAAAAAATCCCTTTTATTGTACGTTGTATGTCACCCTCAATTAGTAAGACTATTTCATAGAGTCTGTCAGGGGGAGCCACTCTGGTGTCAGCTGTCTCAACAGTAACCAATGTATCAGTTGCTGTCGCAGCCAGAAATGGACGCAGAGCTTGACGGACTATGGTAATTTCCGCTGCGCTGTCTAGTAGCGTCAGCGCCCATGTCCGGTTCCGAAGCCGTGTCCGCACTATCTGAGGCATACTTTGCCGTCAAAGCAGCCACTTTCTTCTTCTGAAACGGGGGTCTTTGTCTTGCGAATTCTTCTTGCTTGCCTTTACCTTCAGTCTGTCGGGGTTGGTCACGTGTTTGCGGAGCACCCCGACCTTTGCCACCGCCTCCGCCACCGGACTGTGAAGCCGATGTTTCCTGTGAAGAACGAGGAGAACGTTGTTCAGAAACCTGAAATCTATCAGGAGACTTAATAGTAGCACGATCACGCAGATCATAAGTGCGCTCACTACCTGACTGAACGGGAGAGGCAGGCAGAGACCCCTGTTTCTGCTGCTGTTTTCCCTGTTGTTTTGCCCGCCAACTCTGTTTCGGAAAGTTTGGACGGTCATCCTTACCAGAGGCTTCTGCCTTACCCTGCTGCTTAATTTCGGGAGTTTTTACAACTGGTTTAACTCCTAAAGAGCTACGACCCACATCCTTGTACGCCGTCGAAATTATTTTCGCGAACTCACGCAGCTTATCCTCATCAGCAACTTTCTTCAGTTCATTACGAACCTGGAATTGCATAGCATCACCCTTAAGGTTACACATCACCATGGTAACCACCAGGTCAATCTGTCCGAGGAGCCGCATGCCCAATTCTATCGCAGACTCCGCACCGTGATTATCTTGAACACGTTTAATAACGGAGGGCAGCACCGACATAGACGGAGTGCCAAAGCACTGCGAGTACGTCGCTGCAAAGACCTTGCCCCAGTTAACACAATCATCAATGTCGGGGACCAAGTCTTTAGGCAAACTAATGGTAAGGATCCTGTGTTTCTCCACAGGAGATGTATTCGGGTAAACCGCTTCTATTTGGTCAAATTTTTCAGCAAGCCAAAAAGGGAAATCATCCCTATTTGGGGGGCGCTTGCCCATAACAGAATTAACCATAACAGGACTAATGACCACTGCGTGGTGGTCAGTAGACTGCCCCGCAACAGCAGGTGCCCCCACCTGCACATTGCGTGACACGTACTGCACTAAAGCCCTATGTACTGTAATAAGGGCAGTGTGCAGTAAACGCAAATCAGCCACCGGCACCGTTAGGTAACGGGGATGAGGCGTATATCCGGCTAGTACCGGCCAAGTGGCCCCTGCAATTGACAAAGGGCCCATTCTCGGCGGTATAACCGCATGGGGAGGGCGCCATTAAACCAAATAAGATGCTGCCAAGCAGATATTGGTATTTCTTGTGTCCTATACGGTGTATAGTTCGCTGGCACGGCAGTGGCAGTGTAAGTATGAAAAGAGTTATCGTCCTCACTCACCGCCGGAAGCGTCACCCAAGAGTAAAACAACTCCTAAGGATGAGCCGCATCGGCTCCTACCACAAAGATTACGTTCATACCAGTGTCCGGCACCCCATACTGCGTCAAATGACGTCTCAGAGGTGCCCGACTGTGCGCCGCTATATCGACCGCCATAAGGACAAGCTACACTCGAAGTAATTAGTAGCACAAGGGTTCAATAACCTTTTTAATGATCAAGCTTGAAGAAACCTATATCAACAGAAATAGGTAGGTTTAAATCTGTCAAACTTTTTATCCGGAAACAAGAATGAGGGTGCTGTGGACTAATATAAGCACTACTAAGGCGTTTCAACTCATAGACCAAACGTTAGGTGCGCCATGTTGCAGGGATTCTGCTTATACACAGAACTATGCGTAGAACCCCAGAACCTCAGTGAATTGTGGTGTACCAGAAACTCACCTCAGAACCCAGAACCCCGTATCCGGCTAGCATAAGTGTCCCATTCGTTATCCGAGGTTTAGCTCGGCGGTCCCAATGAAAAGACAACCCAGAACAAGCGACAGTGTACTCTCAGGAATGGTGGGAATCGGAAATACCTGTTCGTATATTATTCTCACATCAGTCCACAACAAGAATAAACAAAGACACGGTGAAAATAAAAAGAGTTTATTTTATAGACCACGTGTCCTAAGATGCAGTACTTTGGCTAATACAAGCAGACAAATGATTATAATTAAAACCATCAGCATCGTTACAATACCATAGAATATAAAGGGAGTGATCATGTTATAAATGACAGTGGATACTACCACCTTCCCTTTACTAAGAAGCTAATATTATTATTATGCTAATAAAAGGTCTCTTAGGCTTGAATAGGGGACCCCATACCTCAAAGATCAGCTTAGTGAAATCACATCACAGGAGCATCAGAAGTCTTCTCGCAGGAAGGCTCGTCTTCGGTCTGAATATTAAACATGATGTCTGCAATATTAAAAGCACCAACTTTCAGGTATTCGCAGCTGCCTGTATGTTATGGCTAAATAGTGAGTCGATCAACCTAGAGTGGAAAACATGCATTGTCTAACGACCCAGACTGTTCCTGTTACACCATGTACAGACCAAGGTCGCTGCGCAGAGCTCGGGATGGTAACAACAGATTGCTCTCGTGTGAGGCGAAGCGCGAGCCAGCAGTTTGTTTGAACAATAACATGTAGATGCAGTGTCGTGCGCAAAAGCAGCAAGATGGCTTCCTAACATCTAACGTGGTTATGCTAACTTAACAATGTATGTACGTATTAAGGGAGTCCTTACTACAACATTGGCCATCCCTTTGGTGTATGAACCGGCATGTCTAACACCACTAAGTTTACACCATTCTTCCATCTCTCAGGCACGCCAGCCTTTATTAACGCGACCTTTTCCAATTAGTTAGTCGACTCCTTTCTCCTTTGCCATTAGATTGACTGCGGATTTATTCCCACATGTGAGAGATTGATGACCTCACACCTGGACAATCTGCTGCACACAAGCATTGTCCCTTCCTGGATTACACACCCAACGTGCTTTTCCTCAATTAGGTATTTCATGTACCTCTAGCATTCACCCTTTTCCAATATTAGCTTAGCTCCTCACACGTTTTCCATTCCATTTAGTTTCTCTTCATCACATGGTCCTGAAGAAGACCCCCACTTGAGGACGAAAGTTACCCTCTCCATCTGGGGTCGAAACGTAGACTACTTATAAACCTCTACACAAGCTCAATAAACTCAATGTGACGATTAACATGTATAATTGAGTATTGTTTTGATACCATGAACTATTAACCTTTGTCAGGCCGAAAAAGGTTCCATTTCATGCGCAAAAATGTATATATGTCACCTTACCTTTTTCTTGTCCCTCACTCACTGATTCAACACTCCCTATCCCACTCTTGTCTCTTTTCCAACTTTGAGAGCGCTCATTAATATTGTTATCATCTTCATGAGCAACTGTGTTGCCACCAGAATATTTGTTTTTGCATATAATGCTTGTTAGAGCTCCCTTGAATTAAATATGACTAAAGCATCTAAGAAAAATGAATAGTGAATGCGATTTTTCATTGATCTATATAACGAACTTGTTACCATGACCATATCTTTCACTGTACTGCCTATTGAGACCCAGGTCTGGTAGGTTTAGGTGGGCCACCCCATTAAAACTCAACACGGCACACCACTGGGGCCAGGCGGTAGCTTCCGCGATTTGGGTGGCGGAGCATGCCAACCGCCATTTGGGCATGTCTCTATGGCTATCACTACTGCACTTGTGTATATGGGGATTGCTGGTGACACACCGCTGGTGCCAGGCAGTAGCTTCCGCGATTTGGGTGGTGGAACATGCCAACCGCCATTTGGGCATGTCTCTATGGCTATCACTACCGCACTTGTGTATATCTGGATTGCTGGTGACACACCGCTGGGGCCAGGCGGTAGCTTCGGCGATTTGGGTGGCGGAGCATGCCAACCGCCATTTGGGCATGTCTCTATGGCTATCACTACCGCACTAGTGTATATGGGGATTGCTGGTGACACACCCCTGGGGCCAGGTTGTAGCTACCGCGATTTAAGTGCCATACATTCACATGAGGCACCGCGATTTGGGTGGCGGAGCATGCTAACCGCCATTTGGCAATATATCGATATCTATCACTACTGCACATGTGTATATGGGGATTGCTGGTGACACACCGCTGGGGCCAGGCGGTAGATACTGCGAATTGGGTGCAATACAATCACAATGGCCATCTGGCAAACATCAGCAGTGCACAGTGGCCACATGGTCAATGGCACATCATTGTGCATACAATGCCAATATTCCATTTACTCCACTGGTGACTACACATGCCATGTTTGTGTATGTGATTTCGTAGATTGGCATGTACTCCCTCACATGTCACTTGTGATATTGATGGTCCTGTACACAGGACAGTGTTGTTATGGACTCTACAATGTGTACACATGTCAATGTGTTGAGGTGCAGTGACAATCACAGCAATGTTTGTCTCAATGAATGATGTTCTTTTTTGCATGTCCTCTTATGTCTGATCATGCACACACTCGTCATTTCTGCTCAGACTGTGGTCATTGTGTTGTTGATGTGTGCCAGGTTCAAATGACACATGAAGGTGTGTCAGGTACAGCAGCTAGGTATGAGACAGTGGGGTTGATTTGTTACACCTATGCTGGATGCTATACTCCCAGGCATGCCCATGGTAAATGTGGCCATATCCCTATGTGCATTCACATTGACTGAGGTGGTGTTTGATGTACTTGCTTTGTGTAAGTTGACAAGTGTGCCATTTGTGTAGCTAAAGGTGTCTCTACATGTAAGCTGGTCTGTAACCCAATTTCGATGAAAGTCATTGTTGGCATTGTGTCATCCAGAATGTGAGATACTGTGCCCATCTCATGATTTATTGCATTGACATGTGTCCACTTTCATCTCAACTAGGAGGAGACCAAATCTGCTTCGTCACTTGACAGTGCTGGAAGACATGGAGGATGAGGAGGTCATCCGGAAATGCCGTCTGGATAGAGCCACCCTAAAAACCCTTTGTGATATGTTGGAGCCCCACCTGCAGCCTCGCAGAACATATCCAACAGCTTTCACCCTCACGTATAAGGTGATGGCGGCCCTGCTTTTTATTATCCCCGGATCATTCCAGCACAGTGTCCAGCACAGGTGGGATGTCACAACCTATGTTCAGCATGGTGCTGCGTGATGTACTGTCCCCCATGATGATCTACAAGGACAGATATATCCATTTCCCCAGGGGGCCTGAATTGGCAGCTGTGAAGGGAGATTTCTATCCCCTCGGGCACATCCCCCATGTTGTTGGTGCCATTGATTGCACCCATGTTGGGCTTGTGCCACCACAGGCCCGGGAGCACATCTACAGGAATCGTAAACATTACCACTCCATAAATGTGCAAGTTGTGTGCCAGGCAGATATGATCATCTCACACATGTGTGCCAAATTCCCAGGCTCAGCCCATGACTCATACATCCTGTGTAACAGCATTGTACCCCAGCTGATGGCTAATCTGCTTCCCGAGCGTGCATGGATTGTGGGTGAGTATGCCTAGTCATTTGGCGTGCTGGGTGTGCGACCTGCTGTCCTCTGCCTCAGCGACATAGCAATGTTTATTTGTGTTTGTCACACCTAGGTGACTCTGCATATCCCAACCATCCCTGGTTGCTGAGCCCACTACGGAATCCCAGGACCCCGGCTGAAGTCCACTACCATGATGCTCATGGGAGGGCACGTCGTGTGGTGGAACGTACTTTTGGTCTGCTGAAGTCACGTTTCCACTGCGTGGACAAGACCGGAGGTGCACTGATGTACTCGCCCGGGAAGGTGTGTCAGATTGTAGTGGCATGCTGCATGCTCCACAACCTAGCCATTCGCAAGGAGATTCCCCTGATCCTGGATGATGATGAGGACCCAAGGCACCCGCCTACAAACCAACCCGTGTCCAGTGATGATGACAGTGGAGAGGAAGAAGGTGTTGACCTGGGTCAACAGCTCATCACCCGCAACTTTACTTCAAGGTGGGTGACAATGTACAACGTACCCATTGTCTGATGATGTTGCTGTTGTTGTGAAGGTGCATGTGAGATTTGTGACAGCAGCCGGTTGTAGACTCAGTGGTGGCTGACAATGTTTCTGGGACAGTTCATTTAGGAACATCTACAGGATGTGTACGTTGACACTTGTTGCCCATTGTGATGTGTGCATGTGGAATTCTCTTGTTGTGAAGTGTTGTGTGATGTCTGTAATGCTACACCCAGACTAGTGAATGTTGTACAGTTGTGTTTTCCTAGGTGCCTTCAACCTCTACTTGCCTACATACACTCCAGTCTCCCGGTACATTGTAATCATGGTGAAGACTGTACATCCTGGAATAAGACGGAGCAGGTACTACAACATGTGTGTAAGGAGTTGTTTATTTGCAATTGTGATATGTGAGGGGGGTTGAACATTTACAGTGAGGTGATTAGTGCAGCAGTGAGTTGACAGTTATGGTACATGAGATAATCGAGTAGTCACCACATAGATGTGGTCACCCAGTCCAACAGACAGATGCCATTCACAAGGCAGTGTGGGGAAGGAGAGTCCAAAAAGTCAATGCAGTGGGGAAGAGGGTTGCCATCATGGCTGGCTCCGT
This sequence comes from Triturus cristatus, assembly GCF_964204655.1. NCBI lineage: Eukaryota > Metazoa > Chordata > Amphibia > Caudata > Salamandridae > Triturus > Triturus cristatus. Next base: position 326,752,060 of record NC_140593.1, on the reverse strand, counting down.
GACTGGCGTTTGGCAGGTGCTTTGCCAACAGATACTCCCTGGGTTTTCTTTGGACGGCCTCTTCACCGCTTGGCAGGTGAGGCCTCTGCTGGGGGGCTAGTGGTGTCTGAGGACTCACCCCTCTCTGTGGCTGCAGGTGAGGATGGTGAACTGTCATCCTGCGGACCACCAGTGGGAGGGGGGGTGTTGGTTGTGGTGCAGGCCTGTTCCTCGGTACGGCCACTAGCTAGCCCAAGAGGTCCACAATTTGTCCCATGCGTGTGTCCATGGACCTCATCACTAGGAGGAGCTCACAGGAATCTTGTTCTGACCGGCCCGTTTGTCCCTGGGCCCATTCATATGCCCCAAGGACTCTGTGTATGTGCTCCAGAAATTTGGTCCCAGGCTCAGGTTGTCTGTGGCTGACCCTGCCCCTCCCACCTGCCCTGCTGCCACGGACCTGTTGCCTCTCCACTGTCAGCAGCCGCATCCTCTCCCTGCCCTCCTCAGTCGGTGGGGTGGGGCAGTCATCCTGTGGGACAGGGAGAGTGTTGCAAGCAGCTCTGGTAGTGATGGTGGTGGTGGAGGACGCACCGGGTCTGCATGGAGATTGTTGTAGCTGCAGATGTGGTGGGGTGACAATGGGGTCCTGGGACCTGTTGCGCCCTGGAACAACAGATGGGCCGGCTTCGGGCTCCTCGTCCAAAGAATCCTTCGAGTCAACATCCGAGAGTCAATGTTCCAGGTTGGAGACTGGCTCCGCAGGTTGCTGGTGGTGTCCTCTGGTCACCTGTGGGTCAGATGAGAAATGGTCATTGTAGTGCACCCCGCAAGCTTTGTGTTAGCTGTGTGTCATTCACTGTTTGTACACTGCACAGTTGACTGATCATCACATTGTTTTCTATGTGCACTACTGTGCCTCCTGAAATGATGGTGTGGTACATGCATTACTTGTCCATGGTGTGAGTTGTCAATACATACCATGCGCCACGTGCATAATTGTGATTACAGGGACATGTTGACATCTAGGGACTATCGCAACATATTATTTCAGTGAGGACTCTTTGTTGATTTGTCTGACCTGGCAGACGTCACATCTGGCCCTGGACTGGCCATTGTCATCTCCTGCATACCTTTGTCTTGTCATGTGCATATCAGGATTTGTACCACCAACCATGCTTTCTTATTTTTCAAATGGTCCTTGTTGCTCTGGCCCCATGGCACTGCACATGTCAATTGGTGCTGTGCATGATTGTGCACAGACTTTCTTCTACATGTGCTTTGTTGTGTTCACACTTTGGTTGCTGTGACAGTTCCCTTTGCTTAGCTGTGTGCGTGGCAATAGGATCGGTGTGCACATTTGTGCAATGAGAGGGCTGGTTTTGTCATATGGCACCATTTTCTTTGTGACGAATGGCTAGGTGCACGTACTGGCTACTTACCTGTTATGTATGTGCATGGTGGAGGCTTACATCCTGCTCAGTGGTGGCACTAGACAGAATAATATGTCTATCTACCTGTTAGTTTGTTTGTAGTGATCCATTAGATGCCACATGCATCTGGGTGGTATAGAGAGCTCCATCTTGCTGTACTGGGGGACAAGGGTGCATGGTGGGAGTAGTGGTGCAGGCCTCCCCACACACACCCTCCCAGGGAAGATGGCTATCTACCTATTAGGTGAAGGTGAACAATGCAATGGATGCCATATGCTTCTGGGTGGGAGTGAGTGCTCCATCCTGCTCAGGTGTGGGACAGGGTGTATGGTGGGAGTAGTGGTACAAGCCTCCCACCCACAAACACCCTCACTGTGAAGATGGCTACCTACCTGTAAGTTTGATGTGGGTCATGTAATGGCTGACATGCTTCTGGATGAGGTGGGGGAGGGCTCCATCTTGCTAGGCTGTGGGACAGGGGGCATGGTGGGAGTAGTAATGCAGGCCTCACACCCACAAACACCCTCACTGTGAGATGGCTATCTACCTGTAAGTTTGTTTGGTGTACTGCAATGGCTTCCAACTGCTTTTGGGTGGGGGAGTGCTCCATCCTGCTCAGGTGTGGGAGAGGGGGCATGGTGGGAGTGGTAGAGCAGACCTCCCACCCACAAACACCGTCCCAGGGAAGATGGCTACTTACCTGTTAGGTGAAGGTGAACAATGCAATGGATGCCACATGCTTCTGGGTGGGAGTGAGTGCTCCATCCTGCTCAGGTGTTGGACAGGGGGCATGGTGGGAGTAGTAAAGCAGGCCTCCCACACACAAACACCCTCCCAGGGAAGAAGGCTACCTCCTGTTAGGTGAAGGTGAACGATGCAATGGATGCCACATGCTCATGGGTGGGAGTGAGTGCTACATCCTGCTCAGGTGTGGGACAGGGTGCATGGTGGGAGTAGTGGTACAGGCCTCCTACCCACAAACACCCTTCCAGGGAAGATGGCTACCTACCTTTAATTTTGTTTGGTGTACTGCAATGGCTTCCAACTGTTTATGGGTGGGGGTGTGCTCCATCCTGCTCAGGTGTGGGACAGGGGGCATGGTGGGAGTAGTAGAGCAGGCCTCCCACCCACAAACACCCTCCCAGGGAAGATGGCTACCTACCTGTAAGTTTGATGAGGGTAATGTAATGGCTGACACATGCTTCTGGGTGGGGTGGGGGAGGGCTCCATCTTGCTAGGCTGTGGGACGTGGTGCATGGTGGGGGTAGCGGTACAGGCCTCCCACCCACAAACACCCTCCCAGGGAAGATGGCTGCCTACCTTTAATTTTGTTTGGTGTACTGCAATGGCTTCCAACTGCTTATGGGTGGTGGTGTGCTCCATCCTGCTCAGGTGTGGGACAGGGGGCATGGTGGGAGTAGTAGAGCAGGCCTCCCACCCACAAACACACTCCCAGGGAAGATGGCTACCTACCTGTAAGTTTGATGTGGGTTATGTAATGGCTGACACATGCTTCTGGGTAGGGTGGGGGGAGGGCTCCATCTTGCTGATGCTGTAGGACACGGGGGCCTGGTGGGAGTTGTTGTGGTGGCTGCCTGTACACATGCCCCATGGTAATGTTGCTAGCTACGTTTGGGGTGAATGGTAGTGAGTGAATGTTGGATGTGTGAGACATGTTTTTGGGAGTGTGTGGTGCAGATGTATGGAATTTGTCCTAGGTGGTGTAGCTTTGTAGTTGTGCAAGACAGTACATAGCAGTGTGGTCATAGTCATTTGTTTGTGCTTACCAGCTTCCACTCCCCCGGGTACTCCTGTGGGACTCTATGGATGCAGTATGGCAAGCACCTTCTCCTCTCATGGAGTGAATGGTTTTGGTGGAATGGGAGGGCCACCGCCAGTCCTGTCAGCCAGCTCACGGTTCTTGCTCCTCCTCTCTTTGACAACCCTCTTCAAGTTATGCCACTGCTTCATGATTTCCTTTTTTGATCACGGGGTGGTCCCTACTGCATTGACCATCTCGACTATCCTTGCCCACATTTGTGTTCTTGCGTCTAATGGTGTCTGTTGGACCAGGCTACCAAACAGTTGTGGTTCCACACTGACTTTCTCATCTACCATGACTGTCAACTCACTCTCTTTGAATTGGGCATTTTATGTGTTGACATGGTATGTGGTGTGCAAAGTGGTTGTGGGTGCAGGGGTTTGAGTGGTGGGTGTGGTAGTGATGTGTATGGTGTGTGGTGTGCAGGGGGGTTAATAGTGCAGGTGTGGAAGTGGTGGTAGTGCTGGGTGTGGTGTGGTGTGGATGGTGATGTTGTGATCTTTGCCTCTCCTTTCAGCTGTGGTGTATGTCCCTTCACTTCTGGAGTATTGCAAAGGATTCTGGTCAGGGAAGGGGCTGGTTTTATATGGGTGTGTCCAAATGGGGGAGTGCTGTCAGGTGTGTTGTCCTGGGATTTGTATTTTTCTTTTTGCCATGTGGTTGTGTCATTGGGGTGTGTTTTGTGTTTTGGGGGGGCATGGCTAGTTTGCTGTGTGCACTTTGTGGCCTTATCGGGTTTTTTTTCATTTGGCCGTCATATTTGTCACGGAGCATCAGCAGCGGTGGCAATGCTGCAGCTCTTCCGCCGGCTCTCCCATTCATCACTGTTTGCATCTGCGGCGGTCAGAAACAGTGGAACATACTGCAGGACCATCGAGGATATCCTAATTTCCCGTGCGGTGTCTCCGCTATACTTGTGGCGGGTTGGTGTTTTTCCACCGCGAATCCAACCACTGCGGACCAATTTTGGCCCTGTCCCCCCGCTACGGCGGTTTTTCTTGGCCCCGTTCTGCCGCGGTTGGTGTTTTTTGGCAGTTGATCCTAATTTGGCTGCCGGTTTTTCCACGGTACCGACGGGAAGTTGTTTCCGCTTCCATGGCAGTCGGGTGGTTTTCCGCACGCCATCCTAATAGACCCCTTAGTGCTGATATCTTTTTTCATACTCTCAATAGATTCAACATCCAGTTGCCAACTGCACAAATATTTATTTTCTTATTTCTGTTTTTGCAGTAGATCTTTTCTCCTCATTATAACCTGTGAATGCATCCAACAAACTGTAACATGATGACAGCATGATTAGGCCCCTGCTCTAAAAGGTTTACTGATGTGTTATATACAACATTTTATCGAAGTATTATTAGTTTTGATTTTCCTACTAGTGCATCCTTAGATAGTGTATAACATTTTAACCAAGTTGAAAGTACACATGGACAGCTAGTAGTCCAGTTAATGTCCAGTTCTCGTAGTAAAGGCCACATTGTTCAGCCTAAACAGGGCCCTTTCAAGAATCCCTCCTACCAAGATCTCAACTTTACCTGCACCCATATGGGCTAGATATGTTTATGATCCAACCATAACATTGCAACCTCACTCACACAATGAAACAGTGGAAGCCAATAACATTTACAAATTCCATATGATATAAATCAAGAAAGAAGAGGCTCCATGCCACACAATGGTTTGAGGTAAAGTTTGGAAGATTTAACCCTTCATCTAAAAACACCATCACATGCTTTGACACATACAAGGTAGTAAGCGTTACAACAAACAAATGATGGACGGAATGCTGACAATGCAGACATTCTCCCCCAGTCAAGAGATCTGGGTTAAATCCATCGTTCTTTTGCCCACTACACCACCCCAGTTTAGACATGGCCATATGCAAATCAGTCTTGACCCTGTGCCTCATGGGAACAGTCCAGCCCGAACTGCCAAGCCATGTCTTCCCTGGACCGGAATCAAGCATCCTAGGACCGGTTTCTGGCTATCAGCCGTCATCAGCCAGGATAGCTTGACTCCAGTGGCGTAGTGAGCACGGGTCCCACGTCTGGGAATACCCATCCCACTTAGGGCGAAAAGCGTTACAACAAACAAATGATGGACGGAATGCTGACAATGCAGACATTCTCCCCCAGTCAAGAGATCTGGGTTAAATCCATCGTTCTTTTGCCCACTACACCACCCCAGTTTAGACATGGCCATATGCAAATCAGTCTTGACCCTGTGCCTCATGGGAACAGTCCAGCCCGAACTGCCAAGCCATGTCTTCCCTGGACCGGAATCAAGCATCCTAGGACCGGTTTCTGGCTATCAGCCGTCATCAGCCAGGATAGCTTGACTCCAGTGGCGTAGTGAGCACGGGTCCCACGTCTGGGAATACCCATCCCACTTAGGGCGAAAAGCGTTACAACAAACAAATGATGGACGGAATGCTGACAATGCAGACATTCTCCCCCAGTCAAGAGATCTGGGTTAAATCCATCGTTCTTTTGCCCACTACACCACCCCAGTTTAGACATGGCCATATGCAAATCAGTCTTGACCCTGTGCCTCATGGGAACAGTCCAGCCCGAACTGCCAAGCCATGTCTTCCCTGGACCGGAATCAAGCATCCTAGGACCGGTTTCTGGCTATCAGCCGTCATCAGCCAGGATAGCTTGACTCCAGTGGCGTAGTGAGCACGGGTCCCACGTCTGGGAATACCCATCCCACTTAGGGCGAAAAGCGTTACAACAAACAAATGATGGACGGAATGCTGACAATGCAGACATTCTCCCCCAGTCAAGAGATCTGGGTTAAATCCATCGTTCTTTTGCCCACTACACCACCCCAGTTTAGACATGGCCATATGCAAATCAGTCTTGACCCTGTGCCTCATGGGAACAGTCCAGCCCGAACTGCCAAGCCATGTCTTCCCTGGACCGGAATCAAGCATCCTAGGACCGGTTTCTGGCTATCAGCCGTCATCAGCCAGGATAGCTTGACTCCAGTGGCGTAGTGAGCACGGGTCCCACGTCTGGGAATACCCATCCCACTTAGGGCGAAAAGCGTTACAACAAACAAATGATGGACGGAATGCTGACAATGCAGACATTCTCCCCCAGTCAAGAGATCTGGGTTAAATCCATCGTTCTTTTGCCCACTACACCACCCCAGTTTAGACATGGCCATATGCAAATCAGTCTTGACCCTGTGCCTCATGGGAACAGTCCAGCCCGAACTGCCAAGCCATGTCTTCCCTGGACCGGAATCAAGCATCCTAGGACCGGTTTCTGGCTATCAGCCGTCATCAGCCAGGATAGCTTGACTCCAGTGGCGTAGTGAGCACGGGTCCCACGTCTGGGAATACCCATCCCACTTAGGGCGAAAAGCGTTACAACAAACAAATGATGGACGGAATGCTGACAATGCAGACATTCTCCCCCAGTCAAGAGATCTGGGTTAAATCCATCGTTCTTTTGCCCACTACACCACCCCAGTTTAGACATGGCCATATGCAAATCAGTCTTGACCCTGTGCCTCATGGGAACAGTCCAGCCCGAACTGCCAAGCCATGTCTTCCCTGGACCGGAATCAAGCATCCTAGGACCGGTTTCTGGCTATCAGCCGTCATCAGCCAGGATAGCTTGACTCCAGTGGCGTAGTGAGCACGGGTCCCACGTCTGGGAATACCCATCCCACTTAGGGCGAAAAGCGTTACAACAAACAAATGATGGACGGAATGCTGACAATGCAGACATTCTCCCCCAGTCAAGAGATCTGGGTTAAATCCATCGTTCTTTTGCCCACTACACCACCCCAGTTTAGACATGGCCATATGCAAATCAGTCTTGACCCTGTGCCTCATGGGAACAGTCCAGCCCGAACTGCCAAGCCATGTCTTCCCTGGACCGGAATCAAGCATCCTAGGACCGGTTTCTGGCTATCAGCCGTCATCAGCCAGGATAGCTTGACTCCAGTGGCGTAGTGAGCACGGGTCCCACGTCTGGGAATACCCATCCCACTTAGGGCGAAAAGCGTTACAACAAACAAATGATGGACGGAATGCTGACAATGCAGACATTCTCCCCCAGTCAAGAGATCTGGGTTAAATCCATCGTTCTTTTGCCCACTACACCACCCCAGTTTAGACATGGCCATATGCAAATCAGTCTTGACCCTGTGCCTCATGGGAACAGTCCAGCCCGAACTGCCAAGCCATGTCTTCCCTGGACCGGAATCAAGCATCCTAGGACCGGTTTCTGGCTATCAGCCGTCATCAGCCAGGATAGCTTGACTCCAGTGGCGTAGTGAGCACGGGTCCCACGTCTGGGAATACCCATCCCACTTAGGGCGAAAAGCGTTACAACAAACAAATGATGGACGGAATGCTGACAATGCAGACATTCTCCCCCAGTCAAGAGATCTGGGTTAAATCCATCGTTCTTTTGCCCACTACACCACCCCAGTTTAGACATGGCCATATGCAAATCAGTCTTGACCCTGTGCCTCATGGGAACAGTCCAGCCCGAACTGCCAAGCCATGTCTTCCCTGGACCGGAATCAAGCATCCTAGGACCGGTTTCTGGCTATCAGCCGTCATCAGCCAGGATAGCTTGACTCCAGTGGCGTAGTGAGCACGGGTCCCACGTCTGGGAATACCCATCCCACTTAGGGCGAAAAGCGTTACAACAAACAAATGATGGACGGAATGCTGACAATGCAGACATTCTCCCCCAGTCAAGAGATCTGGGTTAAATCCATCGTTCTTTTGCCCACTACACCACCCCAGTTTAGACATGGCCATATGCAAATCAGTCTTGACCCTGTGCCTCATGGGAACAGTCCAGCCCGAACTGCCAAGCCATGTCTTCCCTGGCAGTTCGGGCTGGACTGTTCCCATGAGGCACAGGGTCAAGACTGATTTGCATATGGCCATGTCTAAACTGGGGTGGTGTAGTGGGCAAAAGAACGATGGATTTAACCCAGATCTCTTGACTGGGGGAGAATGTATGCATTGTCAGCATTCCGTCCATCATTTGTTTGTTGTAACGCTTTTCGCCCTAAGTGGGATGGGTATTCCCAGACGTGGGACCCGTGCTCACTACGCCACTGGAGTCAAGCTATCCTGGCTGATGACGGCTGATAGCCAGAAACCGGTCCTAGGATGCTTGATTCCGGTCCAGGGAAGACATGGCTTGGCAGTTCGGGCTGGACTGTTCCCATGAGGCACAGGGTCAAGACTGATTTGCATATGGCCATGTCTAAACTGGGGTGGTGTAGTGGGCAAAAGAACGATGGATTTAACCCAGATCTCTTGACTGGGGGAGAATGTATGCATTGTCAGCATTCCGTCCATCATTTGTTTGTTGTAACGCTTTTCGCCCTAAGTGGGATGGGTATTCCCAGACGTGGGACCCGTGCTCACTACGCCACTGGAGTCAAGCTATCCTGGCTGATGACGGCTGATAGCCAGAAACCGGTCCTAGGATGCTTGATTCCGGTCCAGGGAAGACATGGCTTGGCAGTTCGGGCTGGACTGTTCCCATGAGGCACAGGGTCAAGACTGATTTGCATATGGCCATGTCTAAACTGGGGTGGTGTAGTGGGCAAAAGAACGATGGATTTAACCCAGATCTCTTGACTGGGGGAGAATGTATGCATTGTCAGCATTCCGTCCATCATTTGTTTGTTGTAACGCTTTTCGCCCTAAGTGGGATGGGTATTCCCAGACGTGGGACCCGTGCTCACTACGCCACTGGAGTCAAGCTATCCTGGCTGATGACGGCTGATAGCCAGAAACCGGTCCTAGGATGCTTGATTCCGGTCCAGGGAAGACATGGCTTGGCAGTTCGGGCTGGACTGTTCCCATGAGGCACAGGGTCAAGACTGATTTGCATATGGCCATGTCTAAACTGGGGTGGTGTAGTGGGCAAAAGAACGATGGATTTAACCCAGATCTCTTGACTGGGGGAGAATGTATGCATTGTCAGCATTCCGTCCATCATTTGTTTGTTGTAACGCTTTTCGCCCTAAGTGGGATGGGTATTCCCAGACGTGGGACCCGTGCTCACTACGCCACTGGAGTCAAGCTATCCTGGCTGATGACGGCTGATAGCCAGAAACCGGTCCTAGGATGCTTGATTCCGGTCCAGGGAAGACATGGCTTGGCAGTTCGGGCTGGACTGTTCCCATGAGGCACAGGGTCAAGACTGATTTGCATATGGCCATGTCTAAACTGGGGTGGTGTAGTGGGCAAAAGAACGATGGATTTAACCCAGATCTCTTGACTGGGGGAGAATGTATGCATTGTCAGCATTCCGTCCATCATTTGTTTGTTGTAACGCTTTTCGCCCTAAGTGGGATGGGTATTCCCAGACGTGGGACCCGTGCTCACTACGCCACTGGAGTCAAGCTATCCTGGCTGATGACGGCTGATAGCCAGAAACCGGTCCTAGGATGCTTGATTCCGGTCCAGGGAAGACATGGCTTGGCAGTTCGGGCTGGACTGTTCCCATGAGGCACAGGGTCAAGACTGATTTGCATATGGCCATGTCTAAACTGGGGTGGTGTAGTGGGCAAAAGAACGATGGATTTAACCCAGATCTCTTGACTGGGGGAGAATGTATGCATTGTCAGCATTCCGTCCATCATTTGTTTGTTGTAACGCTTTTCGCCCTAAGTGGGATGGGTATTCCCAGACGTGGGACCCGTGCTCACTACGCCACTGGAGTCAAGCTATCCTGGCTGATGACGGCTGATAGCCAGAAACCGGTCCTAGGATGCTTGATTCCGGTCCAGGGAAGACATGGCTTGGCAGTTCGGGCTGGACTGTTCCCATGAGGCACAGGGTCAAGACTGATTTGCATATGGCCATGTCTAAACTGGGGTGGTGTAGTGGGCAAAAGAACGATGGATTTAACCCAGATCTCTTGACTGGGGGAGAATGTATGCATTGTCAGCATTCCGTCCATCATTTGTTTGTTGTAACGCTTTTCGCCCTAAGTGGGATGGGTATTCCCAGACGTGGGACCCGTGCTCACTACGCCACTGGAGTCAAGCTATCCTGGCTGATGACGGCTGATAGCCAGAAACCGGTCCTAGGATGCTTGATTCCGGTCCAGGGAAGACATGGCTTGGCAGTTCGGGCTGGACTGTTCCCATGAGGCACAGGGTCAAGACTGATTTGCATATGGCCATGTCTAAACTGGGGTGGTGTAGTGGGCAAAAGAACGATGGATTTAACCCAGATCTCTTGACTGGGGGAGAATGTATGCATTGTCAGCATTCCGTCCATCATTTGTTTGTTGTAACGCTTTTCGCCCTAAGTGGGATGGGTATTCCCAGACGTGGGACCCGTGCTCACTACGCCACTGGAGTCAAGCTATCCTGGCTGATGACGGCTGATAGCCAGAAACCGGTCCTAGGATGCTTGATTCCGGTCCAGGGAAGACATGGCTTGGCAGTTCGGGCTGGACTGTTCCCATGAGGCACAGGGTCAAGACTGATTTGCATATGGCCATGTCTAAACTGGGGTGGTGTAGTGGGCAAAAGAACGATGGATTTAACCCAGATCTCTTGACTGGGGGAGAATGTATGCATTGTCAGCATTCCGTCCATCATTTGTTTGTTGTAACGCTTTTCGCCCTAAGTGGGATGGGTATTCCCAGACGTGGGACCCGTGCTCACTACGCCACTGGAGTCAAGCTATCCTGGCTGATGACGGCTGATAGCCAGAAACCGGTCCTAGGATGCTTGATTCCGGTCCAGGGAAGACATGGCTTGGCAGTTCGGGCTGGACTGTTCCCATGAGGCACAGGGTCAAGACTGATTTGCATATGGCCATGTCTAAACTGGGGTGGTGTAGTGGGCAAAAGAACGATGGATTTAACCCAGATCTCTTGACTGGGGGAGAATGTATGCATTGTCAGCATTCCGTCCATCATTTGTTTGTTGTAACGCTTTTCGCCCTAAGTGGGATGGGTATTCCCAGACGTGGGACCCGTGCTCACTACGCCACTGGAGTCAAGCTATCCTGGCTGATGACGGCTGATAGCCAGAAACCGGTCCTAGGATGCTTGATTCCGGTCCAGGGAAGACATGGCTTGGCAGTTCGGGCTGGACTGTTCCCATGAGGCACAGGGTCAAGACTGATTTGCATATGGCCATGTCTAAACTGGGGTGGTGTAGTGGGCAAAAGAACGATGGATTTAACCCAGATCTCTTGACTGGGGGAGAATGTATGCATTGTCAGCATTCCGTCCATCATTTGTTTGTTGTAACGCTTTTCGCCCTAAGTGGGATGGGTATTCCCAGACGTGGGACCCGTGCTCACTACGCCACTGGAGTCAAGCTATCCTGGCTGATGACGGCTGATAGCCAGAAACCGGTCCTAGGATGCTTGATTCCGGTCCAGGGAAGACATGGCTTGGCAGTTCGGGCTGGACTGTTCCCATGAGGCACAGGGTCAAGACTGATTTGCATATGGCCATGTCTAAACTGGGGTGGTGTAGTGGGCAAAAGAACGATGGATTTAACCCAGATCTCTTGACTGGGGGAGAATGTATGCATTGTCAGCATTCCGTCCATCATTTGTTTGTTGTAACGCTTTTCGCCCTAAGTGGGATGGGTATTCCCAGACGTGGGACCCGTGCTCACTACGCCACTGGAGTCAAGCTATCCTGGCTGATGACGGCTGATAGCCAGAAACCGGTCCTAGGATGCTTGATTCCGGTCCAGGGAAGACATGGCTTGGCAGTTCGGGCTGGACTGTTCCCATGAGGCACAGGGTCAAGACTGATTTGCATATGGCCATGTCTAAACTGGGGTGGTGTAGTGGGCAAAAGAACGATGGATTTAACCCAGATCTCTTGACTGGGGGAGAATGTATGCATTGTCAGCATTCCGTCCATCATTTGTTTGTTGTAACGCTTTTCGCCCTAAGTGGGATGGGTATTCCCAGACGTGGGACCCGTGCTCACTACGCCACTGGAGTCAAGCTATCCTGGCTGATGACGGCTGATAGCCAGAAACCGGTCCTAGGATGCTTGATTCCGGTCCAGGGAAGACATGGCTTGGCAGTTCGGGCTGGACTGTTCCCATGAGGCACAGGGTCAAGACTGATTTGCATATGGCCATGTCTAAACTGGGGTGGTGTAGTGGGCAAAAGAACGATGGATTTAACCCAGATCTCTTGACTGGGGGAGAATGTATGCATTGTCAGCATTCCGTCCATCATTTGTTTGTTGTAACGCTTTTCGCCCTAAGTGGGATGGGTATTCCCAGACGTGGGACCCGTGCTCACTACGCCACTGGAGTCAAGCTATCCTGGCTGATGACGGCTGATAGCCAGAAACCGGTCCTAGGATGCTTGATTCCGGTCCAGGGAAGACATGGCTTGGCAGTTCGGGCTGGACTGTTCCCATGAGGCACAGGGTCAAGACTGATTTGCATATGGCCATGTCTAAACTGGGGTGGTGTAGTGGGCAAAAGAACGATGGATTTAACCCAGATCTCTTGACTGGGGGAGAATGTATGCATTGTCAGCATTCCGTCCATCATTTGTTTGTTGTAACGCTTTTCGCCCTAAGTGGGATGGGTATTCCCAGACGTGGGACCCGTGCTCACTACGCCACTGGAGTCAAGCTATCCTGGCTGATGACGGCTGATAGCCAGAAACCGGTCCTAGGATGCTTGATTCCGGTCCAGGGAAGACATGGCTTGGCAGTTCGGGCTGGACTGTTCCCATGAGGCACAGGGTCAAGACTGATTTGCATATGGCCATGTCTAAACTGGGGTGGTGTAGTGGGCAAAAGAACGATGGATTTAACCCAGATCTCTTGACTGGGGGAGAATGTATGCATTGTCAGCATTCCGTCCATCATTTGTTTGTTGTAACGCTTTTCGCCCTAAGTGGGATGGGTATTCCCAGACGTGGGACCCGTGCTCACTACGCCACTGGAGTCAAGCTATCCTGGCTGATGACGGCTGATAGCCAGAAACCGGTCCTAGGATGCTTGATTCCGGTCCAGGGAAGACATGGCTTGGCAGTTCGGGCTGGACTGTTCCCATGAGGCACAGGGTCAAGACTGATTTGCATATGGCCATGTCTAAACTGGGGTGGTGTAGTGGGCAAAAGAACGATGGATTTAACCCAGATCTCTTGACTGGGGGAGAATGTATGCATTGTCAGCATTCCGTCCATCATTTGTTTGTTGTAACGCTTTTCGCCCTAAGTGGGATGGGTATTCCCAGACGTGGGACCCGTGCTCACTACGCCACTGGAGTCAAGCTATCCTGGCTGATGACGGCTGATAGCCAGAAACCGGTCCTAGGATGCTTGATTCCGGTCCAGGGAAGACATGGCTTGGCAGTTCGGGCTGGACTGTTCCCATGAGGCACAGGGTCAAGACTGATTTGCATATGGCCATGTCTAAACTGGGGTGGTGTAGTGGGCAAAAGAACGATGGATTTAACCCAGATCTCTTGACTGGGGGAGAATGTATGCATTGTCAGCATTCCGTCCATCATTTGTTTGTTGTAACGCTTTTCGCCCTAAGTGGGATGGGTATTCCCAGACGTGGGACCCGTGCTCACTACGCCACTGGAGTCAAGCTATCCTGGCTGATGACGGCTGATAGCCAGAAACCGGTCCTAGGATGCTTGATTCCGGTCCAGGGAAGACATGGCTTGGCAGTTCGGGCTGGACTGTTCCCATGAGGCACAGGGTCAAGACTGATTTGCATATGGCCATGTCTAAACTGGGGTGGTGTAGTGGGCAAAAGAACGATGGATTTAACCCAGATCTCTTGACTGGGGGAGAATGTATGCATTGTCAGCATTCCGTCCATCATTTGTTTGTTGTAACGCTTTTCGCCCTAAGTGGGATGGGTATTCCCAGACGTGGGACCCGTGCTCACTACGCCACTGGAGTCAAGCTATCCTGGCTGATGACGGCTGATAGCCAGAAACCGGTCCTAGGATGCTTGATTCCGGTCCAGGGAAGACATGGCTTGGCAGTTCGGGCTGGACTGTTCCCATGAGGCACAGGGTCAAGACTGATTTGCATATGGCCATGTCTAAACTGGGGTGGTGTAGTGGGCAAAAGAACGATGGATTTAACCCAGATCTCTTGACTGGGGGAGAATGTATGCATTGTCAGCATTCCGTCCATCATTTGTTTGTTGTAACGCTTTTCGCCCTAAGTGGGATGGGTATTCCCAGACGTGGGACCCGTGCTCACTACGCCACTGGAGTCAAGCTATCCTGGCTGATGACGGCTGATAGCCAGAAACCGGTCCTAGGATGCTTGATTCCGGTCCAGGGAAGACATGGCTTGGCAGTTCGGGCTGGACTGTTCCCATGAGGCACAGGGTCAAGACTGATTTGCATATGGCCATGTCTAAACTGGGGTGGTGTAGTGGGCAAAAGAACGATGGATTTAACCCAGATCTCTTGACTGGGGGAGAATGTATGCATTGTCAGCATTCCGTCCATCATTTGTTTGTTGTAACACATACAAGGTAGTAGACACAAGTGGTGAAGTGTGGTGATAATTGGTGAACTCATGATGCTGTGCAGTGGTTTGTTGTAGAGAATGGTAATTGTGTGGTGGTGTTGGTAGTGTGCTGTTAAGAGCTTTCGTAGATTTGAAATCTGGCAGAGTAACATTGTTCTGCTGTAATTATTTTTTAGGAAGCATTTTGTTGTTCATTTTCATGGCCTTTAATGCTGTTTGTTAAGTCGAACAACATTTTTATTTGCTAATCATTTATGGAAAACACTAATTAATGTTTTTTTCATTTATTTAATGTATATTAATTTTATTTTGAGTTATTTTTATATATTTGTATAAATATAATGAGATATAATTTTTTATTTTGAATTATGATGATTTTCTGGTGTTCAATATTTTGGATTTCATAATTGTTTTATATTTCCTCAGTTTAAATGTGTAAGTGATATTTGTTATTTCTTTAGTTTTGTTTACAATATCCTTGTATTTTAGATAATGTTTTGTGATATTTTTATCTTCGACATTTGTGTGTTTGCTATTTAAGTATAGGGTGACAATATGTATGTTTACAATTTATTGGCGATATTTGTGTATATCAATATTGGTTTTCTCAATATAGTGTTGTGTAACATTGTATAGTAGTAGAGGGTGGTACTAGCATCATGTGTTTGGTTGTATGTTTGTGTCATGGTATCGCTTATTTTATGAGAGACTTTACTTGGTGATGTGTCAATAATAAATATTTGCTGAAACCTGATACCCACACATTATTGTTTATGTGCTATATAGTTTTATCAGTAAACTGGTATGTCAATGTGAATTGTTCACAATCCTTATGCCTTCAGTGACATAATATTAATAGCAGAACCTCCATTCTGAAATTTGTTCCTGCAACACTGTTTGAGAAATACACCAGTCAAACCCCATTTAAAAAAAAATAATAATAACAATAGCTCTGGTGGACAGCTGAAACTATCTGTTGCCATATCTAACATGGTCTCACTCAGCCCCACTACTCATGCAGATTGGCAGCTGCTGTAGACATTCAGGATGATTATACATGTACACATTGGTTCCCCCGATATGGCTCAATCCATGGCCCAATCATCCCAACTACTCCGCTTATGCTATTAAGCTCACCATACGTTGCCTGTTCTTTCAGGTGAAGCACACTAACAAAGAAATCCTACCTGTGTAGATTAGCCAGTCTCTAAGAACCCTTTGCCCAGTCATAGAAAAGTATTTTTAAACTCATATCACACATCTCATAGTTGGTTATTAGCTTCTAATAAAAACAATATGATTTCACAATGTAGGTGTTTTATTACTTTGCAATAGTAAAAACTGTTTCTCATGGGTTTCACAGTAAGATTACAAACAAATGAGTGAAACCAAACACTTCCCCCTGCAGCGATTAAAAGGGCTATTCCATTCAGCATCATAATTCTTACTTCCCTACCGTGTTGTTGGCTCATCTATTTCTATTTTTAGCTTTTCCGTTTTTGTTTCTTTTTCTCAAAATAGATGCTTGATAGAAACACAGTAAACAAAATTGCAAAAGTTCATGATTGTAAAAATTCATATCAAATCTAAATGCCTTGTGTGATCTCTTTAGCCAAAGTAAGCATGGACAAATTACAATTAATGAAGCCATTTGTTGACAATAAAATATTTTTGAAATAATAGGAGAGTTAAAACTTGACTGGCATTCACCACTGGAACAAGCCGTCCACACTTAACTAGCACAAAAATACAGCACAACACCAAACCACACAGTAACAAAACAGTGTTAATCTGATGAATTTCAAAGCTAAAATAAGAAGACAGCAACACTGCAAGGAACAAGTAAAGATTACAAACAAAGTAAATGTAATAATCAATGAAAGCTAAAAAATTAATGAATATCATATTTTAAGATACTAAATAAACTATGCTACATATTTATTTCTCCAATTACAATATTTTAGACATGATGGGTGTCGAACAATATTATTTCAACAATATTTTGCCAAAGACCCCAATCTACATCTCACCAAAACCATTCTTGCAAGCACCACTCCCTTCCACAGCATCACTCAACCAACTAATAACAGCAACCTACCAACATCACCACACAATTACCATCCTCTACAACAAATCCCCTCACAGCATCATGAGTTCACCAATTATCACCACGCTTGACCACTCCTGTGGCACCCATCAAAGCGCTACCCCCACCAAGGCACAATCATCACCATATTATCAACTCCCATGACACTACATTAATACTCTGTACCCCTCCATTTGTAAATATTAGCAACAACCACGCCCACTACTGCACCACCTATCATAAAGCCACACTTTCCTGTCGCTCTATTTTGCAGATGGACTGCAGTTGAGGTACAGCAACAACCAAACACAACATCAGCACCAAATTACAGTGCCACAACATCACAATGGCAAAACAACAATGCAACAGCTCAATAACAACACAGCCCCCACAGTTATCCAACTCCAGAACTGTTAACACAATACTCCACCCATGGAAACAGGCAACACAAGCTAACACAGTGACAGAAACACAATACCACAGAACAACACAGTACAAGAACAACATACACACACATACATTTACAACAACAGTAAAGCAATACTTCATATAACACAATAACATTACAACACAGAAGCACACAGCATTGCAATCCAGCTAGTTGGAAATGAGTGCCACAAGTTTGTAAAATGTTTTGGGTGTTTAGGTGAGGAGGAGCATTGGCAATGTGTATGCATGTGTTTGCTATAGAAAGTTACTGTTAGTTTGCTTTGCACTCTGTGTATTTTCAATGGGCTACACGTCATTCTTTGCATACATGTGTAGATACATGTGAAAGGAATGTGTGGTTTATGCTACCCATTATATGCATACCATGGGCATCCTTGATATGATGGTGCCCACCCGAAGCATAATGTAGGCCATGAAATCATGTTGACAGTTCTTTGCATACTGTGGGCACCAATGACATAATGGTACTCACTTCTGATATAATGTTTGAACTGACATTATGGTGGTAATTCTTGCCTTTGGTGGTAATTCTTCACATAATGTGGTCTTCTATAATATATTTAGTCCCAATATGAGGGCATTGCTGTCCATGGCAAAATGGTGGTAATTCTTGACATACGGTTGTCACCCATGTCACGATGACTCCCAGCCCTCCAAGTATTGAGAGCACTGCATCCTACATGGCAGAAATGTCAATATGGCATCAGTAGCGATTTGTGCTCCCTTGCCTTACTCTGGATTTACTAAACCACGCAGAGCCACACAAGGTGGATGTATGTGGCTTAGTAAATCTAACTTAAGCTCTTTTGTTGCCTTGTGTTACCTTACCCATGTAAATTAGAGTATTTATACTAGGATTTGGGTAGACAGACATCCCCTACCTGATATCATAATAATGTTGACACAATGAAAGTGGAGAGATTTTCACCACACTCAACATGGCTTCTACTTCCCATTAAATAGTGTTGCAGAAGGGAGTCACACCATTTGATATCAAATGTCACCCCAAATGGAGCTTTCCATATAGGATATATGACATTTTGTCTCGCTTCAGGATATGCTGGTTTTCAGACTCTGAGGCAATTGCTGTTCAAGGTGATTGAAGGAGACATGTCTTCAGGATGCTGTTCTAATTTATGCTAGGAATAAGAATGACCATGACAGGAAATTAGTAGAGTTACTGTCTATATTGAAGCAGGGTGAGGTCACATAGAATTTAAAATGTTTGTAAGAAATTGGGTTAGTGATTGAGGGGGGTGAAACCTTTCTCAAGCAACAACCACAATTATTCTCAGGGTGAAGTCACAAGCAAGCTCTAAATTAACCTGTTCCCAGCCCTCAGGTAGCTTGGAACGAGCAGTCAGGCTTAACTCAGAGGCAATGTGTAAAGTATTTGTACAACACTTCAAACAGTAACACAGTAACAACACACTACCAAAGGAGCCCACAACAGATTTGGAAATATACAGTAGTGTTTGATAAATAAAACAAGACCAAAATGACAAAGTTCCCATCAGTAGAACTAGAGATATTTAATTTATAAAAATAGCATGAAAAGGTGGAAAGCACTAACTGAGGATATCTGATCGTGCCGGAGCAGGATAAAGTCATAAGTTCAGGCTGGATGGAGTGCTGGCCCGCTATAGGGACCCAATTAGGCCATGCTGAACAAAGTATCTTCAATCCTGGTTTGCAGAGCACTGGGGAATCCACGTCAACGATGTGTTGAACAGCTACAGCAATGCGTTAGTTTGAAATGTGGTGAGGCTGCACTGAAAGGTCCTGTCGTATCGTCATCGAAGATTCCGTTGAGGATGCTTTGCGATGCAAAGTCTGGAGTCGGGAATTTATCGTGCAGTCGGGGTGATGCATTGGTTCCAAGATGCAGCTGCGAATCCATGATGTGGAGAACGGCGTCATCATTGAGGATGGCGTTGATGAGAGATGCGAGGTCCTGCGCAAAGGATGTGTTGCGCAATGACGGTTCCGAATACAATGTGGGCTGTGGCGATGGTGCCAGCCTTTATGATGGGTCCAATCAACGCAGCAGCAGAGAAGAGTCGGTTCTGCTCGCAGTTGCGCAGCGTGTCAAAGGAAAGACGTCAGTTCCACTGGATCTACTGAGGCTGGAAAAGCACCTTAAGCCAACTTCCAAGGGTCCTGGACTGGGCTGGTACCACTTGCCAGGGTAGACTAACAGATGGCAGAGTCCAGGGGCACGTGCAGCATTGTTAGAGACTTTTGTCTCTGTGGCTCAAGTCAGTAGGCCAGCCAACTAGCCCTTGGAGTCACCCTGGAATTCTGGGCTCAAAGGATGTAGGCCCAGTCCTTCTTACCCAGGGCAGGAGGGCAACAGGCAGCAGGTCAGCACAGTAAAGCAGGAGTCCAGCAGAGTACAGTCCAGCAGAGTGGCAGCCCTTCAGCAGAACAGCAGTCATTTATCCTGGCAGAGTATTCACAGGTCCAGAAGTGTTTTGAAGTGGTGGTGTCAGAGGTCCAGCAGTTATTCCAGTTGTTCCTTTGAAGGAGGGGAGAAACTTCTTGAGGTTTCCATTTGAAGTCCCCAGGTATTCTGCCTTCCCTGCCCTGGCTCCAGACTAACTGCAGGGGATGTGCAGGCCTCTGTGTGGAGCAGAACACTACCTACTCAGGTATAAGTGAGACTGTGCCCACCTCCTCCTTCCCATCCTGCCAGTGAGGGCCCATCAAGGCATACCTAAGCTCCATATTGTGTGAGGCTGGCTAGGAGGAATACACAAAACCCAACTGTCAGCTTCATCCAGTCATATGACCAGAGACAGACTACAGGCACTAAATGGCTAAGGCAGGAAAATGTCAACTTAAAAAGTGCCATTTTCGGGATTATAATTTAAAATCCGACTGCACTATAAATTAAGATTTTACATTAAGATTCCAGAAACACCAAAAAGAAACTGGTTACCTATTCCCAGTTTGAAATTACACTTATAAAAGGAAAAAGATTAGCTCTAATGTTATCTTCTGCAGTAGTGGGAAACGAATTTAAGAGTTTTGCACTACCAGGACATGTAAAACCTAAAGGTACATGTACAACCTTTTAAATACATTGCACCCTGCCCACTGGGCTGTCCAGGGCCTACCCTAGCAGTGATCTTTATGTAATAAAAATAAAGGGTTGGGCCATCCAAAAAGTTTATTTTGCCAGGTTGAAATGGCAGCTTAAAACTGCACACACAGGCTGCAATGGCAGGCCTGAGACATGTTTAAACGGCTACTTAAGTGGGTGGCACAATCAGTGCTGCAGGACCACTAGTAGCATTTAATTTAGAGGCCCTGGGCACATGTAGTGCCACTTTTCAAGGGACTCACAAGTAAATTAAATATGCAATTTGGGGGCAGGCCAATGTAACCATGTTTAGATGAGAAAGCACCAGCACTTTAGCACTGGTTAGCCGGGTTAAAGTGCGCAGAGCTTAACTGGGCTACAATCTGTCATATCGAGGTGTGAAACCAGAAAGAAATTCTGATTCTGGCCATTGTGGAAACTTCCAGGACTGATTGTAAAGAGCAACTATGCTCATTTTTTGGTCTGCTGAAGTTCTATTCACATTTTGTTCGAAGGTGTGTTGAGAAGAGGCATTCCATGAACAGATAAAGAAGGATATCGCAGGGGACCTTTCTTTTAAAACTTTTGATACCTGCAATGCCATCATAGTGAATACAGGTGCAAGACAATATACTTTAGTGCCTCTGTTATTACAGCTCAGCAAGGGAAATTGTAAGGTGGTGGCTTTTGCTTCTAGGACTCTGAGAATAGCTGTGGCCTGTTGGTAGGAAGTCATCTATTTGAGGCACCATCTGTGGGACACCAAATTAAAAATTGTGTTGACCACAAGTCTTTAGTAGAAATGTGTAGGTAGGTCCACTTCTAGTTTTCCCCTAGTAAAGCAATTACTATTTTGGGGCAATGAATATTATGGTAGACTGTCTTCTAGTTTTGATTCAGTTCTGATATAATGGATAAGGGGGACGCAAGATTATGTTGGTATTGTAGTTAGCTCTCTATTCAATAGCAATAAAGGTGTCATTTCTGAGGATGAGTGGTTGGAGGGGTGCAATAAGGATGAGACTCTAAAGGAAGTCATGCAGAATATGAATGTAAGTTTGACAATTTACAAGTGGTCTAATGCCATTGTGGAAATGTATTACATGAGTTTACAGATCTAGCTCTAGTTGAAGGTTGTTTAAGAAGGCTTGACACTTTAGTTGTCCCTCAGCTTCTGTGTCATATAGTTGTTGAGTTGACCTAGGAGGGCCACATCAGTATAAGGGCCATGAAGCAGAGGATAAGAAAACGATTCTGGTCATCCAGGCTAGATATGTTTGTTGAGCAGTATGTCAGGGAATGTTTATCTATTTTAGGAACAAAACACATGTCACGTTCCTAGTCCTGTTGAATCTGTTTCGGTTACTCAGACTGCTTGGTCAAAGTTTGAGCTTGACATCATTGATCCCACATGCATACTCAAGCATGTGGTTAAGTATGGGGGTAGCAGCTGTTCAATATGACTAATGCTGGTCTGAGGTTTGTTGTGTCAATTTTGCCAATAGTACCAAGTTTATAGAGCTCCTTGAAAGCTTGGTATTCTGTGATAGTATACCTGATGAAATCAATACAAATAACTGTACCCACTTGTTGAGGGTGTGTGCTAATTTCTTTGTAAGTTTGAGGATCAAGCATACTACTACTTCATTATATCACCCCAGGAGTAACAGGCTAGTCGAGTGGTGTAACTATGTAATTAAGGATGACATTCAGTTGTCTGTGATTAATTCGCTAGAATGGAAACATGCATTGAAGAACTTATTATGGGTCATTACACAACACCTAAAATCAGCACTAAAGTGTCTGCTTTTGTTCTGTTGACGATGAAAGTGCAATGCACTGAAATGAACATACTTGGAATGGCAAAGAATGTTCTTCCTGAGGAGAAGATAGATGACATGGCTTGTAATAGGAGGTGAGAGATTGTGTGGTTAAATCAAAAGATGGGCAGAGCTGGAGTAATGAGTTGTTGTCTGTTGCACCTTTGGCAGGACAATTCAGGCAGGGAGATAATGGACATCTGGAGTATTTTGAGGATCCCAGGAATGATGTTCCTGAGAATCCCCGGAGCAATGGTCCTGTTAGAAGGGAAGTTTGTGTGGAAAGTTAACAAGTGGTCTATTCAAGAAGTTTTGCCATAAGAAGATCTTCTGGAAACACACTCTACCCTAATACATATTATGATTATATATGTTGATGTGTTTTGTGTGTGTGTCTTTTGGTGTATGTACATTTGGTTACATTCGTCCTGTTGTTTGGAATGTGTCTCTTATTCTTGGAGTCAATTATTGTTAGACTTGTTCTGTTGTGTGGTGTATTTCTCACATTCTTAACTTAAAATTATTGCACACTTGTTGTTCGTGGGGAGGATGTTTTGGGTCTTAAGGCTAGTATTCCCAGCAATCAGTTGTGGGTTTAGCACATGACTACTTTCAGTAATGAAATAAAGAATGTAGAATATTTTTTTGGTATGGTTGGGAGAATCAGTTGCTTCTGAACTCTGAACCTGCTGCTTGTGCATAGGTCTTGGTAATAGATATTGTGCTACGAGACCATGCTCCGTCTTTTTACTCCAATCCTGCAAAAAGTGTGTCCATTACTTAAATAATGCAAATTGGCAGTTGGTACATGTATTTTGCACTGATTCTGTAAATAAATTATTTTCCATGTTGGAACTACTTTCCATTTTATGAATAATATTACTGGTTTACCAAAGCAAATATACAATATATTTCAGTACTGAAGTAAATTCAAATTCATCATTCATGTGGTACATTTTTATTAAAACATTAAAAAATGTTTTTATAAAGTGCAAAACAATCATTCACTTTCAATGGGTTCATTATTAATCATCAATCTTGTACTGCCCCAGTTGTCTACACCAGCGGTTCTTAACCTTTTGACATCTGTGGAACCCCATTGAAAGACACGGACCCCACCTAAGCAATTTCTACAATTTGAACCTCAATCCAATGCACAAAAATACAGACACAAGTACACATCAAAAAATAATAAAATGTTGTAATATGGTATTTAATTCCCAAATCAATATGTAAAAATCGTAATTGTCTTTTGTTCCTAGCATGTTTTCTTTATGTCAACTTAAAACTGCTTCAGTTGAAACCTCCAATTATCCATACTGGAGTCTGTTTGCAGAACTTATACTGTTCCCACAAACCAACATAAGGATGCCGATTTAATTTTCAGCTTCCAATTTTAAATTCCTTCATATTTACAAAGCTTTCTAAATCTTTATATTTTTGATTTTGTTCTTTATCTATTGTACTTTATTAATCTGTTCATACTATTTAGTCTTCTAAAGAGTCGCTGACCCCAGGGTTGGCATTACAGACCACATGAGTCCACGGACCACAGATTAAGAACCGCTGTGTACACCCACTAAGCTCTCACATGACAACCGACATAGTTGTAATGTGTCAATAAGATATAGCTGGTCAAGTCACAACCATATAATGGAAATTGTCATACTCACTACTTAATAAGTAATACAATCAAACATTCTGGGTTAGACTATTGCAAAATCCAACGAATTACAGCAAGGGCCAAGCCCTAAACCTAAACAAAAGCTTAAATAAGGATTTAATCACTTGGGTTTACTTTTAGGCATCAACTATTGCTTCCCTGCAGAAAATGAACACTTGAAAATAGATACATTCAACTTGGTCCTCATTAATTTTAATGTAGAGAGCATAAAAATATCTGCAAAATCACAAATAATTGGGAAATTTAGAAACCCAATTTCCTTTATTAAACAACTGTTGCTTCCAATTTTCTAAAGCCAAATACGGAGTTCAACAGATGCCGCCCGGTTTAAACTATTGCTGTAGCAGCTATTTGTAAGGGCTCAGTAGAGTTGGTGCTCTCACCAAGCTGCTGGTCATGCCCATCCTGTAACCCTACCATGGGTGCCATCTGTGGTCATGGCTTCCTGGAGCATACATAGAGCCTGGGTTGCCATTCACATATTCACTTATACATATAAGTCCCTTTTGCTATAGAAGGGGTGACAAATAGGCATGCCATGGACTGAGCCTAAGGGGTAAAAAACTTCTTGGAATACGATCAAAAGGTAGTGACCTTCCAAAGTAACTACATTTGCCATAGGCTCCTGAATGGCTGCCACTTTTTATACCACATAGAAAGAGGACACAAAAAGGATCAATTTCACAATTTTCAGTGTACATCAAATTGCAGCAGCTCCCGAGGTGAATTTCAAGCAAAAATACATGGATCTTGTGTCCAATACTGGTTCTAAAGTTCATTTTGCGCCGATCGAAGAGCTCCATCCAGAGGGAAGAATCAAGCCTGCTGGGCTTGTGACTAGTGGTGATGTCCCTTCTTATTAATGCAACTTGGGTTTCTTTCACATATAGTTGTTTGAGTACTGCTGTCATATATTGCGTTGACTTTGTAATTTCAGAAAAAGGTAAACCAACAGCAAGAAAGGTTTTGAATACTTGTTAAATCCAGAAATCTAGCCAGGAATGAGCTAAGAACAGAAACATTTTCTGTGAGCCTTTTGTGAAAATTGAGTTGTTTATGTAGTGGGTTTACCTGCGAAAGCATATCAACCAGGAGACAACCAATATTAATGATACCGGTCAAGGTCTACTATAGTTAAACTGTTGGCTGATAGATTCTTTATGTTTCAGGTTTTCTTCAACGTAACACTTTTTTTCAATCTTAACTTCCACCTCCCTTTTTTAGTAACTCCAAAACTCTGTCTAAAATTCAAGCATAACTGGTGCTGATGAAATGTGGGGTGCTGGAATGCCCTGCTCTTGAGAAATCTATATATGGCAATGCCTATTTTAAAAGAGCTCCAATCTCATGGCATCATTAAGATAGAATCTGTAATGCCCAGTATGTGGAACGACTATTGTGGCCAGATATTGGGCAATGATGGAAACCACAGAGCAGGATCTTACACAAAAATCTAAATAATCTTTGCATGGTAGGTGTTTACGAGGCTGCTATCGAAGCTTCCAATTTCCTGTAAATGTTCTCCTGAATGTGCAAAGCTGTGAGAAGGGATCCTTTTCCCTCAACCACTGGTTACAATAAGGGCATGATAAACCTAGAATAAAAAAGGGTTATTTACAACCTTCAATTTTCTATTCCCAGCTCTCCTCATAATTAAAAAATGAAAAACCCTCCATTCTTTCAAATTGACTCCAAGGCTGTCTTCCAATGAATGCTCAATGAGAATACTGAGGCTTGTTAGTTGAGTCAAATGAAGAACGTAGCATACCATCGGCATAAAACATAGGGGATAAGCGTTAACCGCACCCTCTACCACCTCAATGGAAAGTTCAAACCCTCATATTGTTTGCTCATAACTCACTAACTTACATATCAAATAAAAATGGAGTGAGCACATATCCCTGCTAGATTTAACAGTTCAATCTTGCTAGAAGGCTTAACATGGTACCACGTTTCTCCATGTGGTTTGTTAGACCTGCCACCTTGGCGTGGGTCTCCCTTCCATTTTTTGCTGTTGCCTCATCTGTTTTTGCTGGTGTTAGTTTGCTGTGGGCACTGGGCCACTGCTATCCAGTGCCACAGTGCAAGTGCTCCCTGTTGTAAATTGATGTATGGATTAGTGATTCCATGATTGGCTGGTTTGGTTTACCTGTCAGACCCTAGTACAGTGCACCAGGAGTGCCCAGGACTGGTAATCCAAATACTGCTAGTGGGCTTGCAGCACTGGTTGTGGCACCCACAGAAGCAGCCTGTTAAAGTGTGTCTAAGGCTTGCCATTGCAGAGCCTGTGTGCAGTCTGGTACTGCCATGCTGACTGGGCAAGTGAACCCACTTGCCAGTCCCTAAACCTTCCCTTTTCTTCATATCAGACACGCCTATGGTAGGCCCAAGGGCAGGGTGCATTGTAAGTATAAGGTAGGACATGCCCTGGTGTGTGTGGCATGTCCTAATAGTAAATTACAGCCATTTTCGTTTTTCACTATTGCACGGCTATCTGTTCCCCATAGGCCAGAATGGGCAGTTTGATTATTACATCTTATAATCCTAACTGACTCAGGGAACATGGTGGATATTCGACTTTAGTATGCCTGAACCCAGAATGATAAAATACATCTTTTAGTGAAGTTCGTTTTAACATTCTGTGTTTGAAAATACCACTTTTAGAAAGTAGGTATTTTCTTGTCTAACCGTCCAAACCTGCCTCTGCTAGGTTGTATATTCCTTGTCTGGAGTTTGAGTGACAATGGCTGGGGGATTCCAGGAGACAGGGTGAGTCAGCACAGGGCTGAATAGAGAGATCTGCATCTAGATGGGTGGGAGGAGCTGCACCTGGGACCTAAATAGGGCTGTGCCTTCCCTCCACAATGCTGGCTCCACCTCCCGTGGTGCATCTGATGTCTCTGCCCTGCACTCGGAAAGGAAAGAAGGAGTCTTGTCAACAAAGTGCTCCAGGACAGACCAGAACTAGTTTGGACTAGGCAAAGGCCTCTCTGTCTTCAGAGAACAAAGAGAAACTGGGTATAAATATTGGGACCCAAACCCAAGAACTTTAGATCACTTTGGGAAACAAGAAGAAAGCTTTGCTGAGGAGCGGAACGAGAGAGACTGAGGAGAGACTATGCCTAAGCTTGAGGGATTGGCCTGCAGTGGTTGCCTGACTGCCAAAGAGAGGAGAAGGAACTGGGGGTGAGTGCTTGCAATGTTCAACACTCCATCCATCATTTCCTTTGGTTTTTGCGAAGTCTCAGGGACAACAGACTTCCCCCACCAGCTCCCCAAGAGTTCTTTGGAAGTGCCTGCTGTTTTGCGAGGCTTTCTGAGGGACTGCGTGTCGCGAGGAGCTGGAAGCGGGACTCACGAGCAAGAAGCGTGTCGCCGTACTGCCACTGTCGCTTCACAACGAGAAAGCCCCTCGCATTGCCGGAGAAGAGGATCGACGTCGCATCAGATGCCGCCGCATCACCAGGAAGCATGTCACAGGGTCTGTTGCGGCCCAGAAGAACCATTGAGTCATCGCAGGGTCGCCGAAGCGCCTTGCATCGCCAGAGAAGAGGATCGACATCACAGCAGACGATGCCGCATCACCGGGAAGCGTGTCGCAGGGCCTGTCACGGCTCTCATTGTTGTCTTAAGCAACTCGCCCCCAAAGTTCCCACGGTCCAGGAGGAGGTAGATCCTGAGGGGGATGCCCTGGAGCCTACAGGGGAACAGGTAGCTGAACTGGGGGACCTACCTGAGCTTACCCATTGGCAGCAAGAAGGAGGACCATCCAGGGAGGAGTTCTGTGAGGAGCAGAACAAGTGCCCTTCTTTTGTGGGTTTGCGGCAGCAAGCTACAAATCAGGCAGCAGGTGATCAGTCTGGATCACATTAGATCTACTGGGAGGATGGTCTCCTGTATAGTGAGCCAAAGGTTGCTGAGCCTGGGTCAGCCCGTGTGCTGGTGGTACCCCAGCACTTCAGAGCCTTCCTACTGGGGCTGGCTCATGATGTGCCATTGGCAGGACATTTGGGGCAGGACAGGACCTTTGAGAGGCTTGTCACCCACTTTTATTGGCCCCGAATGCGCAAGAGTTCGGACACCCATTGCAGGACATGTCAGACTTGCCAGACAAGTGGAAAGGGTGGGAGGAAGCAAACGCCTCCACTCCAGCCATTCCCTGTGGTCAGCACCCCCTTTGAACGGGTGGGTATTGACATTGTGGGACCACTGGACCCCAAGACAGCCATGGGCAACAGGTTCATCCTGGTCTTGGTGGACCATGCCACCCGGTACCCGGAAGCTATACCTCTGAGGACAGTGACGGCCCCCGTGGTGGGACAGGCACTGATGGGAATTTTCTCACGAGTAGGATTCCCTAGAGAGGTGGTGTCTGACCAATGTACCAACTTCATTTCTAAGTGTATGAAGTCCCTGTGGCAGGAGTGTGGGGTAACCTACAAGTTTACCACTCCTTACCACCCCCAAGGAAATGGGTTGGTTGAAAGGTTCAACTGAACCCTAAAAGCCATGATTATGGGTCTTGAGGAACCTATGAGGCGTAAGTGGGATGTCTTCTTACCATGCCTGCTCTTTGCTTACTGTGAGGTGCCACAGAAATCTCTAGGGTTCAGTCCCTTTGAGCTTCTCTATGGCTACTCCATGAGAGGACCTCTGAGTCTGGTCAAGGATGGCTGGGAGTAATCTCCCAGGAAACCTCCACAGGATGTATATAGCTAAATGCTGGCCTTCAGGAACCAGACTAGGAGTTTCAGGTAACTCGCTGAGGCGAATCTGGAAGCCAGCCAGGAGGAGAAGAAGCGGTGGTACGACCAGAATGCCACTCTGGTAGAGCTTCAGCCTGGTCAGACAGTGTGGGTCATGGCTCCCGTGGAGCCTTGTGCGCTCCAGGGTAAGTGGACCTGACCATTTGAGGTGGTGGAGCGCAAGAGTCCAGTTACCTACTTGGTGGACTTGCGGTCTCCCAGGAACCCCTTACGGGTCCTGCATGTCAACCGCCTGAGCAACAGAATGACTGCCGCCAGTTGCTGGGACAGTTTTCTGATTTGTTCTCCCTGGTCCCCAGTGTCACTGATTGGTGCATCCATGATGTGGACACTGGATGTAGTACTCCTGTGAAGCACAAAACTTGCAGGGTGACTGACAGGGTGAGAGCTTGCATTAAGGAGGAGGTGTCCAAAATTCTTGCGTTAGGGGTGATTGAGTCCTCTAACAGTCCTTGGGCCAGCCCAGTGGTCTTGGTCCCAAAGGCTGCCGCACCGGGTGCCACGCCAGAACTCCGGTTCTGTGTGGGCTACCAAGGGCTCAATTCAGTCACAAGGACTGACGCACACCCCATCCCCAGAGCTGATGAGCTCATAGATCGGCTAGGGGCTGCCCGGTACCTCAGCACGTTTGACTTAACGTCTGGGTACTGGCAGATCGCCTTGACTGATGGGGTAAAAGAGAGCTCAGCATTCTCCACACCGGATGGCCTTTGGGATGAAGAATGCCCCTGCCACTTTTCAGCGGTTGGTCAACCAGGTGTTGGCTGGACTGGAAGAGTTCAGTGCCGCCTACCTGGATGACATTGCAGTGTTCAGCACCAGTTGGGAAGAACATCTGCGCCACCTCTGGGAAGTGTTGATGGCGCTGCGGAGGGCAGGCCTCATGATCAAGGCGAGTAAGTTCCAGATCGGGCAGGGTTCCGTGGTGTACTTGGGACACCAGGTTGGGAGCGGCCATGTGGCACCCCTACAGCCTAAGATTGAAACCATCCTGGCTTGGGAACCCCCCAAAACATAGACAGAGGTGAAAGCCTTTTTAGGACTCACTGGGTATTACAGGAGGTTTGTCAAGGGGTATGGCAGCATTGTTGCACTCTTGACAGCGCTGACTTCCAGGAAGCAGCCCAAGAAAGTGATTTGGACTGACACCTGTCAGAAAGCTTTTGAGGCCCTGAAAACTGCTATGTGCACGGTGCCCGTGCTCCTGGCACCCAACTTCTCCAGTGAGTTTATCATTCAGACAGACGCTTCAGAGCATGGTGTGGGGGCTGTTTTGTCACAGATGAATGAGGAGGGCCTAGATCAACCTGTAGCCTTCATCAGTAGGAGGTTACTTCCAAGGGAACAGAGGTGGAGTGCTATTGAACGTGAGGCATTTGCTGTGGTCTGGGCACTGAAGAAGTTTCGACCATACCTGTTTGGGACTCACTTCCGGGTTCAGACAGACCACAGGCCCCTCAGATGGTTGATGCAGATGAGGGGTGAGAACCCAAAGCTGTTGAGGTGGTACATTTCCATACAGGGGATGGATTTCACGGTGGAACATCGCCCTGGTACAGAGCACGCCAATGCTGATGTTCTGTCCAGAGTTTTCCGCCTTATTGATGAGAACTCCCAGGAGGTAGGGGAGTTCTCCCCACATTTCAGCTGGAGGGGACACGTGTTAGACCTGGCTCCTTGGCATGGGTCTCCCTTCCATTTTTTGCTGTTGTCTCATGTGTTTTTGCTGGTGTTAGATGCTTTGGGCACTGTGCCCCTGCTATCCAGTTCCACAGTGCAAGTGCTCCCTGTTGTAAATTGATGTATGGATTAGTGATTCCATGATTGGCTCATTTGGTTTACCTGTCAGACCCTAGTACAGTGCCCAGGGCTGGTAATCCAAATGCTGCTAGTGGGCTTGCAGCACTGGTTGTGCCACCCACAGAAGCAGCTTGTTAAAGTGTGTCTAAGGCTTGCCATTGCAGAGCCTGTGTGCAGTCTGGTACTGCCATGCTGACTGGGCAAGTGCACCCACTTGCCGATCCTTAAACCTTCCCTTTTCTTCATATCAGACACCCCTATGGTAGGCCCAAGGGCAGGGTGCATTGTAAGTATAAGGTAGAACATGCCCGGGTGTGTGTGGCATGTCCTAATAGTGAATTACAGCCATTTTCGTTTTTTACTATTGCAAGGCTACCTGTTCCCCTTAGGCCCGAATGGGCAGTTTGATTATTGAATCTTATAATCCTAACTAACTCAGGGAAAATGGTAGAAATTCGAGTTCAGTATGCCTGAACTCAGAATGATAAAATACATTTTTTAGTGAAGTTGCTTTTAACATTCTGTGTTTGAAAATACCACTTTTAGAAAGTAGGTATTTTCTCGTCTAACCATCCAAACCTGCCTCTGCTAGGTTGTGTATTCCTTATCTGGAGCTTGAGTGACAGGGGCTGGGGGATTCCAGGAGACAGGGTGAGTCAGTACAGGGCTGAATAGAGAGATCTGCATCTAGATGGGTGGGAGGAGTTGCACCTGGGACCTGAATAGGGCTGTGCTTTCCCTCCACAATGCTGGCTCCACCTCCTGTGGTGCGTCTAATGTCTCTGCCCTGCAGTCTGAAAAGAAAGAAGGAGTCTTGTCAACAAAGTGCTCCAGGACTGACCAGAACTGGTTTGGATTAGGCAAAGGCCTCTCTGCCTTCAGAGAACAAAGAGAAACTGGGTATAAATATTGGGACCCAAACCCAAGAACTTTAGATCACTTTGGGAAACAAGACAAAACCTTTGCTGAGGAGTGGAACCAGAGAGACTGAGGAGAGACTATCCCTAAGGTTGAGGGATTGGCCTGCAGTGGTTGCCTGACTGCCAAAGAGAGGAGAAGGAACTTCTTGTACCTTATTCAACTTGTGAAGGATCTCCAAGGGCTTGAGAAAAGAGCTTGTCTCCTGCTGAAGTCTCAGGGGCAACAGACTTCACCCACCAGCTCCCCAAGAGTTCTTTGGAAGTGCCTGCTGTTTTGCGAGGCTTTCTGAGGGACTGCATGTCGCAAGGAGCTGGAAGCGCGACTCACGAGCAAGAAGCGTGTCGCCGCTCTGCCGCTGTCGCTTCACAACGAGAAAGCACCTCGCATCGCCGGAGAAGAGGATCAACGTCGCATCAGACGCCGCCGCATCACCGGGAAGCGTGTTGCAGGGCCTGTCACGGCTCGCATCGTTGTCGAAGCGACTTGCATTGCCGGAGAAGAGGATGGACGTCACAGCAGACGACGCCGCATCACCGAGAAGCGCGTCGCCGGGCCTGTCGCCGTCCGCCTCGTGTCGCATCAAGAAAAGACACCATTTTTGTTTCTTTGCACCGGATCTGCATCGCATCACGGCGTTGCGTGCCGCATCGCAACGGAAGCGCAGTAAGAAACCGACGCATCACCTCCCCTCGCAGAGAAGAACCGACGCATCCCCTACGCAGCAGTAGGGACCCAACGCATCACCATTCTTGCGTGTAAGGTACCAACGCATCACCTTCCCTGCAACACTTTTGTTGTATTGCGTTACGCATCTTAAGGTACATTGAACTCAAAGTGTCACAATTTAACATCTAAAGATGACTAAGCCAATTCTACCACTTTAAGAACAGTATTGTAGATTTTTGTTGTTTGTGGTCTTGTGATAAGTCTATATAAAGAATACTTATTTTTGATATAAAACTTGTGTGGTGTCCATCTGTAGTGTTGTCACTTGATTACTGTATGTGTTCACAAATGCTTTACACACTGCCTCTGAGATAAGCCTGTCTGCTCGTGCCAAGCAACCAAAGCAGGGGTTATTTTAGGAGTGTACCTCCTTACCCTGACTAGACGCAAGGGTCCATTTTTGTCAAAGGTACCTACCTCTGCCAACTAGAGACCCCCAAATCTAGCATAGTTCAGCGAAGATGTTGACCTACCCAACTGCAGACTAGCCACATCCTCATTTTAACCAACATCTTGGCAGTTGGTCTAAGCCCTCCACCTCTGTTTAATAAAAAGATAACAAGAGTTTGTGTGATCAGGCTTGGTCTGGGGTATCTTGTAACATAAACAAGGAGCAATTGCTATGTATCTAGTGGCTACAATACCAATTTGAATATTTTGACCTGGAATTCAGCTAGATATGTTGTCTAACCCTGATGCAGATGCAATTTTATCTAAGGTCGATGTTATACACTTGAAGAAAACGTGGAATAGAAGAATACATTGGGCCTGATTCACAAAGATAACTTACACTTTTGAGCAATTTACACTTTGGAGTAAGTTTACTACTTTTTGGTATTCAGAAACCTTGGGTGTAAATTTGCTTCAAAGGTGTAAATTACATGTCTCCACCCCGGAATATAACAACTGTCTTAGTCTTGAGAGGGTGAGTGATGTCTCTCTCTAAGCCCCTCACCACCCCTCCATTAACTCCTCTCACTTCTCCCTAATCCTTTTGAAGTAAGTCTGACCACTCAGTTCCACCCATATTTACTGCTAAAATGTATTCTTGTGTGTGCGGAGACTCTGCAGTCATACCAGAGAACTCCTCACACATACGTAAAGGTTGTTATGAAGGCATAAACTCCACACGTAGTTTGTGAATAGCAGTTTTTAGGTCTCGCCTACGCAGCATGCATGCGCTGCTTGCGAAAGAGACCTTTAGCCATCGGTTCCCCTTTTTTGCCCAAAAACGTGCACACGTTCCATTGCCTTCAATGGCAGCGCGTGCACGTTTGGCGATTCCCTTGCGGGAGCGAGCAGCTGGCGCCATATGTTATCAATTATCGTGCCTTGCTGCTCGCTCCTGCAAGGGAATCGCGCAGGCCCCCTCCTGTTTTCTCTCCCCCTGCTGCCGCGCGAGCCGAGCGCACTTGTTTTTTTTAACTTTGTCTTTCCATCTACTTGCAGAAGCAACTGTGGATTTCGTATTGCGAGTCGCCCCGACTCGTGTAGCACTCACGCATAAATGTTATTCACGAAGATTGGAGATTTCAATTCTTAAACTGTATATAAAGAGTGTTTTTTCTCATTTTAAAGAAACAGTGTGAGTTTGCTCTTAAAGGCTCGGGTGACAGAGAAAGGCACACAGTTCCCTTGGGGTGCGAGGGGATGTTGGCGGCGTTCGTCAAAAGCGCTAAATAGAATTTGCTCACAAATGATTTGAAATGAAAGTCAAATTAATACATTTGCCCATCCGTTCTCACGCCCCTATTTCACTGTAGACTGCACATTGCAGAAAGCATCCGCTTTCCACCCTGACGACATTCCCGTTCGCCAGGGATTCTCTAATGAACTCCCAGGGGACAGGGGACAGGCAGTGTACAATCCCCGGGTACACAGCCACGGGACCCGGAGCTACCGCCGACCCCTGCCTGACACGAGTCAATTACACATTGGGCCCTTGAAGGCCAACCCAAGTCTAGCGATAGTTAGGCATTGATTCAGAGGCCTTTTTGGAATCACAATATATAACCCCCAGCATTTATTTTAATATCAAATGGGAAATTGCACTTTGGGAGAACTCATTTCTTCAGTTTATGTTAACTGCGGTCGTGTCAAAGCCGAGCTTCAAAGCGCTGGCTAGATATAGTGCAAAGGCGAGGGAGATATTCACTCAAGACTAGTACCCCCCTCATGTCGTTGACTTAAGCCTCCTGTCCTACATACACCACATGCCCTACAACCCCTCCCGAGGCCAGGCAGAGAGTTTCCCTCCTCTCACCATTATCTGGGCACGCACTCTGCTTAATAACTGTTTTTTTTACCTGCACATGCGTGCATGGAGTCGAAAAATGGATTTAAAAACGCTCGCCAAAAGGCGCCATTTCAGCACAAAAACGTCAAACTTTGTTTCCAGTTGTCAGGGAGCCCCGGCCGCTTCTCTGGGTTGCTTTTGATAAAAAGCGGCGCTGGGGGCCAGAAAAGCTGTTTCCAGCACATGGATCCATGCACAAACAACAGCCCTTTCTTCAAGGAATATTGCGCCCTGGATTTTCAGATCTCAAATCCCTCCAGTGTGGAAAGAGGCGTGGTTGGGGTGGGAGCCCCTTGGGGTCGTGGGGGCTGAGGGTCTCTTTTAGACACCCACTGTGCAAAAAGATTCGCCTTCACCTGTCTTGGTGAAACAGTCACTCCTGACTCCACCACTGAAGGGCTGTTATTGCTGCCCCTATTTCCATGGCATCTAAAAAAAGAAGGAAAACGAAGCTTAAAGTCTACTCGGCTAAAGGAATCCAAGAGACATTTTGGGCTACCAAGCTGTATTTTTTCATGTGCAAATATTCAGATGCGTCCCAGTAGAGGACCTGACAGGGGCATGATGGGTAAAAAGTATGTGACTGGCCCCGGGCCTTGGGGCCCACTTGCTATCATTGACAGGTTCATTACCCACCGCACCCCTTGAGATCAGTGTCTCCGCGGCAGCAAACCATCCATTCAGGAAAGGACAGTGAGTTTCTGTCGTTGAGTAAATGAGGGCCTAGGAACTTGGAGCTCGTTAAGGCAGCCAAGTCTGGGAACAATGGCCTCCCCGCCGATATCCCTCTGCCTGGCCGTCACGAGCCGGTGTACTGCCTCACCTGCTCTATGAAAATCCAGCCGCCACCCGGGTCAGGCGGAGCGATACTGACCAATGTGGACATTGCCGTGTCATCAAGACCCAAATTTCACATCTGTGCAGATTCTCCCTGCACATGTGGCAGAGAGCATGATTGGTCCATTAATAACCCACCTCTGTTGCGCTCTGAAAAATGTATAAAGTCCGTTACATTTAAAGGGACAGATTAAGATGAGCTATTTAAACTACTTTGTCACAGGGTCCTGTGTACACATTTTCTAGGTTTAGAAATATACAAAATAAAGAGCACAGTGTGACATCAGGCCGGCGCTGGCCTTGGCCAAATGCAGTTTGATGCCAGGCCGCCGTGGTTGGATTCTGGAGAAGCAGTGTTTGGTTCTTCGCCAGCCCAGCGTAATCTTACACCGTTGAGTTCTCTGGGACCAATGCTTGGTAACAGTGGGTTAGCAGCACGAGGCAATAGTGGGCCGGCGCTGTATTGTTTTAGCGCATCGCTGTGTGACCTGCACTCCTTGATGCGTGGTTTTTGTTCAGCGCTATTTTCTCCCATCACTATCTGACATTAGTCTAGCATTGTAAGATCTCTGGCCATTAATCACCAGTTTGTTACTGAGCCCCAAGAGATATTTGCACAGTCCATTAATTTAAATGTACAGGAACCGGCGAAGCATTATTATGAAATCCCAGAACAAATCTGCCATGCATTTTTACAAAGAAATGTTTGATGCTGGTCTAGCACGGTATGAATTTGGGCTGGACTTTGGATTGTTGCACAGCATCATACAGTGACTTTAAAGTGATTTTAAAATCATGATATTTTACATTTCCCCCATTAGGATGAAAACTAATGGGAAAATAAGAGTATTGCAGTCTACATCTCTAAAGGGTTCCCAGCATGAGGGCCTATAGGCAATGGGTTAATGGGCGCCGTCCTACTCTTCCAAACTATTCGCAGCAACTTCAACTCACACGTACAGATCTCTGCTTCCTCATGTTTTTATTGTTCCCCACTTACCAGCCCTGGGCACAACATCCCTCTTCAGCCGCTCAGTTTTCAAGTGATCCTCCCTTGAAGAGCTACATTCAACTTTTCTATGGCATGCCATGGCTACAGTCTCGCAGTCCATTGCACTGATATTAATTGCCCACCTTGGACCATGCCAATATATCCTCAGATCAAATCTGATAGGTTAAGAGTTGTATTGGGATGTGAGGCCTCCACAGTGTATGTGATAATGGGCTAGCACTGCGGGGTATTGGGCCTTGGAAGGGTACTGGGTGTGAAGTTGGGCTAATGCTGGATATTGGCCTAGTGCTGGGTGATATTGGGGCTATACTGGGTGATACTAGGCTTACCTTGTGTGATATTGGCACAACACTGTATGTTCTTGGCCCACCCCTCTGTATTTAGATGGACTGGACCAGCACTCTTTATTTAGACAGGTAATTATAATGCGCCAATAGTATATCCTGGAAATTGACCCTAGACTCTCATTAAATGTATATTAGCCTTGCTGAAAAGTTTCAGTTTGATTATACATGCAGCTTTGGTCTATATGAAGAGAGTTTTATGGTTAAATCGTACTAAGAGTAATTATAGATGACATAGGTGCATATTATCTGGTCAAATACTTTCTATACGACAATTTATATAAATATTGAATATTTTTATCCATCAGTTTATACCAAGCATACAGTGTGAACAAATAAGTTATTTTGCACAAGATGTAGAGCTATTTTTATACTAAAGACAAAGATTTTACAATTAGAGTGTCAGACATATTGATTTTATCAGTGATTATGAACTTACTCTGCGACTGGCACGATATTGCTTTAGTTTTTTTAATTAACTGAAAACTCATATGGTTGCTGAATTTGACAATATTCAGCAGTCTGTGACGCAAAACGCCTGGAGAGTCCCATTTTTGATTTTGAGTGTCCCTGCACACTGTGAATGAGGTTAAGGCATAGTTCTGAGCTGCCAGCCTGCATTTGCAAGGTGACATGGACAATACATTTATCTTTTGGTATGTTAATAAGGAAAGATATGAAGACCTTTAGTCAAGAGGGTCTAAATCAAAAGGGAAAGAGTCTTTTTACCTTAACTGCAGCAGAATCCTCCAGTAATAACACTAGAAGCCCTATTGAGGCAATGGCCAGGCTGCCTGTGAGTAATTGTGTTGTTGGTAATGGGGGTGTGAGCCCTTTTCAAGCATCAGCCGCAATACTTGTCAGGGATAACCACAAAAGCAACTAAATTAGTCTGTGCTTAATCATCTGGTAGCTTGGCACAAAAGCAATCAGGCTTAACTTATAGGCAATGTATACATTATTTATTCAACACTCAAGCAGTAATAAAGTGAAAACACAACACTAGGAAAATCCACACCAATCTAAAAAGTTAGAGCAAATTTTAATAAATAAAATGATACCAGAATGATACAAATCCAATCAGTAGAACTGGAGATATGCAATTTCAAAGTCTTAGGTGAAAGTAGCCTCAAACAGCTCAAAGCACAAATTGCGGTTATCTTGCCGCAATAAGGACCGGGACAGAGTCGTCAATTTAAGACGACCATGATGGAGCAAGGACCAAGTACAGAACCGTGTTCAGCCTGCTTGGCAATGTACCTGGTTGTACTTGGACTGAACAAGAGGTCAGCCAGCTAGCCCTGGGAGTCATTCTGGTGGTTCTGAGTTCAAGGAGCAGGTCCAGTCTTCCTTTCTCAGGCAGCATGCCAGCAGGACAGTCGTCCTTGCAGCAAGGCACTCCTTCCAGCAACAGGGCAGCAGAGTAGTCCTTCTGTGTCTTCAATAGGTCCAGAAGAGACATAAAGAGTTGGTCTAGGGTGCAATATTTATACCTGGTGCCATCATTGACATGAGAGAAACTTCTATTTTCTGACCAAATCTGGTTCTGGAATTTAATTCCTTCCCCTGCCTGGCTGCGAGGGGTGTGAAGTCCTTTGTGAGTGAGCTGAGGCAGCCCCTTTGAACTGCAAGTGAGGTAGAGGAGTTGGCCTAATGGCTTGGGCGGTCGACCTCAAAGCTGGGGAACCAAGTTTGAGTCTCGGCAGGCACAAGCAACATCCTGTGATTCTGGACAAATAACTTAATCTCCCTGTGCCTAACAAAAATGAATGTGCCCTCGTGTAACGCAACTGGTGCTCGTGTAACGCGCTCTGATACCAGATACCTTCGGGTTAAGTTCACGCTATATAAAACTCCATACAAAAAAAAGGTAGGTGACAGCTCCGCCCCTCCAATCTTGACAAGACACCCAACCTGACAACACCCACTCCCCCTTTAGTGATGCTGCCTGGGAGGAATACACCAAGGTCTACTACCAACTATACCGCGTCATGTGACCCAGGATACAGGCACCAAATGGTTAGGGCAAGAAAATGGCAACTTTCTAAAAGTAAATTTAAATTTATTGAGAATGCACTCCTTCCCTTATGAAACCGTACTTCAAGTTTTTATTTATCCGTTTTTCTGTCATCCTTTAATGCGTGCGAGCCAGGTGCTGTGTACCATCCCGAAACACTGCTTGTGTAAACAATACATCCAAGGGCGCTGATGCGCACCCCACCTGCTGCACTGCAAACATGGGGAATCTTCTCCCTATTTTTGTATCCATTTCTTCAGCATTATCCAATATAATCCAGTGTAATCTAGAAGCATCCATCATAATCATTTATTTTTAAACACTTTCCAACCTTCAAAACACAGCGGAGACAAGGTCCTTTCTAAAAGTGGCATTTTCAGAATTGTGACTTAAAATCCAACTTTATCAGTAAAGAGAGTTTTCATTTATATTAATTTGAGGCCAAATACAACATTCTTACCTGCTCCCAATCAAACGTTATCACTTATTAAATGTAATGAGGTAACACAATGTCATCCCATGGGAAAGGTGGGCATTGTTGAAGTGAAAAACTGATTTAAGCGTTTTTCACTACCAGTACATGTAAAACTTAAAAGTACATGTCAAATGTTTTAAATACACCGCACCCTGCCATTAGGGTCTCCATTAGGGGTGACATGTATATTAAAAAAAGGAAGGAAGAGGCCTGGCAAAAGGGTTATTTTTCCAAGTCAAAATGGCAGTTTGAAATTTAAACTGCCCACAGGCTGCAATGGCAGGCCTCAGACATGTTTAAAAATGCTACTTAACATGAGTGTGGCTTACTGCCCAAGGAAGATGGTGGTGTCCCTATGAAGCTCTGTGTGCCAGCATATGCAACAGGGGTACAGAGGCAGCTTTCCTCATCTGCATGGCTATTCAGCATTCTCAACACTCATGAGGTGATGCAGTGCCTGTAACTACTTATTTTACAACGGAGGGAGTGTGTCTTCAAAGCTACCGGCAGAGCGCCTCTTTTTTTTCAGAGCACCTGCCATTTTGAATGGATTGGAGAGGCATTGCAGGTGCCGAAGTGGCATAGTGCTCGATAATAGAGACTCCTTAACTACATTTTAAATACTTTCCTACATTTGGAGGATACATTTGAGGATGTTGCAGCTTATTTTT
This sequence comes from Triturus cristatus, assembly GCF_964204655.1. Lineage (NCBI taxonomy): Eukaryota > Metazoa > Chordata > Amphibia > Caudata > Salamandridae > Triturus > Triturus cristatus. The sequence goes on along the minus strand of NC_140593.1, from coordinate 326,712,339 downwards.
TCCTCTCTCATTCAGGCACGTGTGGCATCTTCCTCTCATTGAAGATTGTCATGACTAACATTTCTCTCTCATAAAAATGTGGTAATTTTATTGACCTTCATCTGCTTCATGAATGCCCTGTGGACCTGTGGACTGTGAACACCCCCTGTTGCATTTTCACTGCCTGGATATTCCACCTGGGACTACTTCATCTTGTTTTTCACATAAACTGCAGCCACGAGTCGCTTTCATCTTATAATGGAAATTTGGCCTTGACTAAACTTCACTTAAAGAGTGTGAACATTTCAATCACTTACTTCTGCTGCACATGTTATTTCATTGGCATATCTTATTTTTTCCTTCTTTCAGGAGTGATGCCTTCATAATTTTGACTTTCCCTTTCCTCTGCATAGGGTACATAAGTGTCCACTTATTATTTATATCTTGCTACACCTCTTTATATTTCCACTAATCCCCTTTGTACATGGGCAAACTTGCAAGACTTAAACAGCCTCGAAAGAACCAGCTTTTCAAGTATCTCAAACACTCTACTGTGGACCAATGGCATATTATAATGACAGACCCCTGTTCTTCTTCACACAGAGGTAGTTACTCTGCTTCCTCCTCTTCTTCCACCTCAATTCCTACACAACTAAATTCAAACAAGTCTTCAACCAAACAACTTAAAAATTATCCACCATCTCCTACAAAAACTTTTCTCATTGCTGTTGGAGGAGATTAGGTCCCTGTGCCCTTATATGGGAAAGACAAACATTAAATTACAATCTCTCGGTGACCAGTGGTCTCACATGGAGGAAAGGGTGTCTGCAGCGGAGCACAAAATTACAACTCTCAACAAAACCTCCCTCATAGTGAACACTCTCCAATCACAGGTCCTCACCCTACAGAAGGATGTTGAGGATCTTGAAAACCAGAACAGAAGAAATAACATACGAATGTATGGTCTCCCAGAGGGGACGGAGGGAATAGATCCTATCACATTCATTAAATCCTTTCTTCCTAAACTACTTAACCTACCAGATGGGCCATCACTTAACATTCAACATGCACACATGCTGGGCCACCCCTCTAGAGCAGCCTCTAATTCAAAAAAGCATTGGCATAGCCAATAGGTCTCGCCTTTGGGACCTTATAAGTGTTTAGTTATTCAGCACAATATCCTTGGTGCAACAACATCAACTGTTGCATGGCGAAACACTTATAAGGTCCCAAAGGCGAGACCTATGCTTTGTTGTACTAAAAATGTACTACAAAGTACAGTTTGTGAATCAGGCCCTTAGTGTGTTAATTTCTTGCCACCCAGCCTCACTGGGGTTTCACTAATAAAGGGTTTCCGATAGTGTTTACAGTTAAATTAAAGTCAGAGGAATGTGATTTTTATATCTAATGTAAGTACATTCCTCGGATTATTGTACATGGCAGCTGCAGTAGGGTTCCTGTGGATCACCTTATCCCTTTAAACTGTTACTTTCCCAGGTAAGAACTATGCAGTGATGCACCTCCACGTTGCAAGGCCAGGTGAGACATGCCTACAGGGGTCACTGTGCTTTGCATAATACACTTTCACACATGAATCAGTCTGTTTCTCAGGAATTATACTGTGCTCAGTAAATCTTTCTAACAAGTAAGTTGTCACATGTATAGAAAACAACTTGGCACATGGACACACCATAAACTATGAAGGGCAGGGTCATGCATTCTTTCCCACTGGGGCTATCTTAGATATGTTTTGCAGTGGGACTATATTACATATTTTCAAATAGTCTAGAACTAGTACTTTGAAATAATGGCTGAAAACAGTGTAACCAACCTGTTAGAAATGGGGTCTCTAGTTGACAAGGGTTGCACCTTTGTCCAAGTAGAGACCCTTCTTTCTAGTCAGGATAAGGGAGTTACACTCCTAAAATAACCCCTGTTCACCCCCTTGGTAGCTTGGCACGAGCAGTCTTGCTTATCCTAGAGGCAGTGTGTAAAGCATTTGCACATAACCAACAGTAATACACTACAAACGGGCAACACACCAGTGTTAGAAAAATATCCAATATTTTATATACTTAAAAAAAAGATCCAAAATGATTAAAAAAAAATCCACAATACAGTTCTCAGAAATCTTTAGTAATCAAAATAGACTTAAATACAGTTATTTGAAGTTGATAGCTCCGTCTGGGGCTATCACAGCATCGTGAACAACAAATCCAAACAAATCAGGCTGACCGCGACATCGCGGGCCAGCTACGGTGTCGGGAAGACCTGCAAAACAGTACCTTTAGAAATATAGGGTGTCGGCAACCTCTCGATGAGCCCCGAAGGGCTGGCGTCTGCAGGCGTAGGTTCCAGAGGTCGGTGCAGGAGTCGTCAGGCCCTTGAAGTCACAGGCTTTGCAGATCGAGCTCCTCGCGGTTGAAGTCGGGAGTGCCAGCTTTGGCAGGCGTCGGCAGGCATTGGGGCTGCGGTGTGAAGTGCAGCGGTGCAGCGTGCTGTGTCCTCAGGTTGCAGTGCAGGCAGCGGCTTGGTGATGGTAGTCCAGCGGCGTCGTGAGACCAGGCCTGTGGTGCGAAGTGATGCTGTGCTCGTCACGTTGCTGGCAGGTCACGGTGCAAGAAGTGGCATCATCGTTGCTAAAGCGATGTCGTCGGCTGACAAACTGGAGTCGATGGCGCCGGCATCGGTAGGCCAAGGCAGCGGTGCGGGATAAGGATGATGCATCATGCAACTTACGAGCGGTGCCCTCAAACCACGGTGCAAGCAGCAGCATCGATGTTTGTGTGGAACGGCATCGTCGGGGATACCAGGGCGTGAAGTGAGGCGGTGGGGAGTGCGGTGCCCACAGGTTGCGGTGCAAGCAGCGGCTCCGTGGCAACGTCAGGTGGCATCGTCGGTGAGACCAGGGTTGCAGTGCCAAGTGCGGCAGTGCCCTCTGCGGTGCCTTCAGGACACAGAGTCGGCAGCAGCGTCGTAGTCGTCGTCGGGTTGCTTTTTCTTCTGTTGCAGCCCAAAACACAAAGTCCCGGGTGCTGATGGCAGAAGAACTTGAAGTGTTTTGCTGTTCCTGAGACTTCTTGAACGGGGGTTAGCTCTACCTCAAGCTCTTGGAGAAACTCAATAAAGAAGTTCCAGAAAGTTCAGTCCGGTCCTTCCACTGCGCAAGACAGAAGCAGCCACTGCAGGCCATCACAGCAAAGTGGTAGTTCCTCCTCACAGCTTCTCCAGCTCTTCTTCTTGGCAGTATTCTTGGTCCAAAAGAGTTCTAAAGTTCTGGGGTCTGGGCCCCAATATTTATACTCCAAATTTCTTTGTCCTCTCAGGCAGAGTGTGTCTCTGTTTAGTCCAAGTCAGTTTAGTACTCTCTGGACCAGCTTCCCAGCAGGAGGCAGAGACAGCATTGTTCAAGGCAGACAGGGCCTATTCAGGTGCAAGGGAAATCTCCTCCCACCACTCTAAATAGAGACCGGGCCTATTCAGGTTCTACTGAAAACTGCTCCCACTACTCTTGAATCCAGCCCAGGTCTATTCAGCCCAGCCCTGACGCATCAGACTCTTTAGAGCCACTGCACCTCCCCAGCCCCTGTCATCCCAAAGCCAGACATGCAATACACATCCTAGCAGAGGGACACAGGATGGCTAAGCAAGAAAATATCTACTTTCTAAAAGTGGCATTTTCAAATAAAGAATGTAAAAATCACCTTTATTAAAATATGCATCTTTATATTCTGAGTTCAGGTATACTAAACTTTATTTTTCTATTTGGTCCAAGTGGGAAGCTATATCTATAAGATGTTATAAATTAATTCCCATGCTTTCCTATGGGCCAGATAGCCTTTTAATAGTGAAAAACGAAATGGACAGTATTTCACTATCAGGACATGTCACACACATCAGGGCATGTCCTACCTTTCACATACACTCCACCCTGCCCACATGAGTACCGTGGGCCATTTCTTAGGGGTGACTAATAAGCAAGAAAAGGGAAGGGTAGGGCCTGGCAAGTGGGTGCACCTGCCAAGTCGACATGGCAGTTATAAACTGCTCTCAGACCCTGCAGTGGCAGGTCTGAGTTACCTTTGAAGGGCTGCTTGTGTGGGTGGCACAAGCAGTGCTGCAAGCCCACTAGCAGCATTTGATTTACGGGCCCGGGCACACACTTCACTGTACTAGGGACTGACTAGTAAATCAAATGACCAATCATGGAATCACCAATCATAACTACATTTTACACAGAGAGCATATGCACTTTAGCACTGATCAGCAGTAGTAAAGTGCCCGGAGCCCTAAAACAAACAAAAACAGGGTGCACAACAGGAGACCAAAAAGCAAAATGTCTGGGGGTAAACCTGCTGAAAAGGCCAAGTCTAACACAACTTCCTCCCAGCCTAAAGCCAGGTTATACTAATCAATCCCTTGATGGACTTCCCTGCTTGAGGCAATAGAACATAGACCTGGCCCACAACAGTGAGGGCACGTACTGCTTCTATGCCTTGCTAACCCGAGTTGGATCCTTCTGTCCATACTCTCAGGGCTCACTAAGCTAACCCATGGGGAACCCTTCTTCTCACATGTGGACACCATCTGTGCAGCACGTAACCAGCAGGTAGGTAGTACCCACATGGCCAACACAGTGGTGTGACCCAGTCTACCCCCAGGGTGTGACTCCTGTCCCCCCCACGGGCAACTCTGTCCACCAGGACAGCACGACACAGTGGCTACCGACAATTGTCAGTGATAAGACAATTGATAAGAGCCTTATGCCTCTCAGGGCTCTCAAACCTCTGTGATGTCAGAGAGTGGGGAGTGGTAGCGCCAGGTGCCTGGCACCCTTTATCCACTCTCACTCTGTTCAGGTCAGGGATGACATCCTGGCACTGACCCACCAGCACAGGGTCTGGACCTAGCAGATGGACAGGAGACTGGGGTGGGCTTTCCCACCCCCGGTCCTCCTCCCTTGGGCTCTGTACTCTCCCACCTCAGGTGGTACCACCTTCTAGAATTACCAGACCACCTGTGGCAGGTGTTTTGCACAATTCCTTCACCAGCTCAGGGGTGCTATCCTGCAACTGGTACTCCAGCCTAGGGCCTGTACCCTGAGGTTGAACAAGGCACTGGAGTGGGCTCAACCACACCCTGTCCTCCTCCCTGGGGCTCTGTACCCTCCTACCTGGAGCAGTGCCCCCAGATGACAAACCAGTAGGGGCACTGTTAGCAGTCTCCTCTTCCTCCAGGTCATGGGGGACACTCTGAACCTGGCCCCCCAACCCAGGGTCAGCATCCTTAGGCTGGACCTGTACCTGGCAATCCAGGACTTCTGGGGGAGTACACCAACCCCCCCTCCCCCCAAGGGAAACACACTCCTCATGAGTTGTGCCAGAGTCTGCCTGGCACAGGTCTACAGCCTCCTGCCCACCTGACAGAGCATGAAAACCCCCCAGGCCAGAAGTGGCCTCACCAGGGTCAGTCCTGGGGTGCTCTGACCTCAGAGCTGGCAAATCCTGACCCAATGGTCCTTCCACTGGGAACTGCCTCCCCCTTCACCTCTCCTTCTGGACTCATACACCCTCCCTACTGGAGTGGTGCTGCTAGACACCAGAACAGGTGGGACGCTGGTCACAGCAGCCCCCCCAGCTCACCTGACACCTTAGGTTCCCCCTCAGGGGATGACTTCCAGTTACAGAGTAGGCTCCCTTCCTGGTATTGCCTCATTGAACCAACCAGGCTCTGGCATGGGGTCTCGGGAAACTTGGGACTGAGCCCACCCCCACTCTCTCTCCTCAGAAACAGGACGTGGGACCCCTCACCCATCCCACCACACTGGGACCTATCTGGGTTACTACCAACCTCCCCTGTGTCGCCTGGCTGGGGAAAACCAGAGCCACCTCCATCAGGATCACCCCCAGATGCTTCTCCAGATCCTCTAGAATCCACCAAAATATCTACCTCCAGTGTGAGGTCCCTGGGGTCAGAGAACTCACAATCCACCGGGTGTTGGCATAGCTCTGGAAAACAGGGACTTACAATATGCTCTCCAGCAATTGAATCACACAGCCCCACATAGGTGTTAACCAAACTAGCCTTCACCCAACCATTCAGTGCCTCAGAAAAGTACCCCACATCCTTCTCCTGAGATTGACAAGACAGTGTCTGACTGTTTCTGTCACTTAACCCATACTCTTCTGGGCGGTCTCCATACTCACATACCTAGGCTTCTACCATTGGGGAACCCCTCTCCCTGCATCTCTCATCTAGAGTCAGTAGAACGTCTTTCTCACCACTAGGAATATGAACCCCTGTGTCAGTTCCCCAATCCAATTCAGGGACACTGTGCACCACTGGAGCTACCTCACAAACCTGAACCTCTTTGTGTATGTCAACTTCCTCCCTCAGTCAGGTGCCACATCTCTTGGTGTGTGTACTTCTCCCTCATTACTAGACACTACATTTTTGCTGCCACCATCTGAGCTGGACTCCACCTCCAATCCAGCCAAGCTCACTTCATGAGCTGCACACTTTTTCTCTCCAGCTAATGCTTGATCCATCTCTTCGCACTTCCGGTCTAGCTGTCTCAGCCACCAGTCATGAGCACCAATCTGATTCCTCTCCTCACGAGCCAATCTTTCCCATGATGCTTCCTCCTCAGGGTCACTGCCCTCTTGGTATTCAGGCTGGGTATCCTCCCCCTCAGATTCCCCCTCAATGTCATCTGATAGTGTTGCCTCCCATCATAGCACCTCATAGCTATGCAGGGATGCCTCAAGATCCTGCCTTGTAAATCTCCTCTTCACAGGTAGCCCCCTCTCTTTGCAAAATACTTTTAGTTCCCTCATCTTGTAGATGTGTAGGTGCCAAAAGTTGATTTACATTTTGCGAAGGCCCCACAGGTGCAACAACTAACCAGAGTTCTAACAACAAAGTTCCAAAGGGAAACAGGGAAAACAGTATGTTGTACGTAATGGTCTGCGTTATGGTAGTAATGCACACCACTCGCTGTAAGTCAAGTGCAAACACAAGTCCTATCCTCACCACTGACAACCAATGTTAGAAATGGGGGTCTCTAGTTGGCAAGAGTTGCACCTTTATCCAAGTAGGGATCCTTCCTTCTAGTCGGGATAAGGGAGTTACACTCCTAAAATAACCCCTGCTCACACCCTTGGTAGCTAGGCACGAGCAGTCAAGCTTATCCTAGAGGCAGTGTGTAAAGCACTTGCACATAACCAACAGTAATACAGTGAAAACACTCCAAACAGACACCGCACCAGTTTTAGAAAAATATTCAATATTTCTTATACTTAAAACAAGACCAAAACAATAAAAATCCACAATACAGTTCTCAGAAATCTTGGGTAATCAAAATAGACTTAAAATACAATTCTTTGAAGTCGATAGCTCCATCTGGGACAGCGTCGTGAACAACAAATTCACACAGTTCTGACTGACTGTGGCGTCGCGGGCCAGCTACGGTGTCAGGAAGATCCGCAAAACAGTACCTTTAGAAATGTAGGGCGTCGACGACCTCTTGAAGGGCCCCGAAGGGCCAGCGTCCACAGGCATTAGTTCTGGAGGTCGGTGCAGGAGTCATCGGGACCTTAAAGTCACACACGTTGCAGATCGAACTCCTTGTGGTTGAAGTCAGGCGTGCCGGCGGCAGCAGGCATCGGGGCTGCAGTGCGAAGTTCAGTGGTGCGGCGTGCGGTGCCCTCAGGTCGCGGTGCAGGCAGCAGATCGTGACGGTGGTCCAGCGGTGTCGGTGAGACCAGGAGTGCGGTGCAAAGTGATGCAGTGCTCGTCGTGTTGCTGGCAGGTCACGGTGCAAGCAGCTGTGTTGTCATTGCTAAAGCGCTGTCCTTGGCTGACGAACTGGAGTCTATGGCGCCGGCGTCGGTAGGTCAAGTGTAAAGACTTAAGGCAACATCACAATTTCAACAATAGACTAGACAAAATATTTAAAAAAGAAAGGCGAACCAACAATATCTATGTTTCTATATAAAGTATTAAAGCATATTTTATTAATAATCAATTAAATACTGAAAGAACAATTTCATACTAAGACAACATCCCATTCATACTAATTCATTCATATCTACATTCATACAATGTGCTATCAACACACAATAAAAACCAAAATATTTTGACAGAAGCAATGTTAACAATTAGTATCTGATTTTCATAATCGTGGAGAAACAATGTGGCACAATGGTAATAGACTGATGTGTCCTACGCGCGTTTTTCGGCACAAGGCAGTGCCTTCTTCAGGAAAAGGGGCCACAATGGATCAATGATGATTTCTGTGGAAAAAATATGTATATCAGATAAGTGATTCTCACTATATGATAAACTCTATGCCGCCAGAGGGGCGAGCAATGCTTTCTGTTTGCATTTAAATGGATGTAAAAGGCAGTAAATGTAATCAATGTGACTGAATGAAATGTATAATGAAAAATGAAATATCTAATATGTTACAGATAATCTGAAAAAGTTAATATAGGGAAAACAGGATTAAAAAGATAAATAATTAAATAAAGAATAGAATATCCCAATAGATGAAAAAATGAAAAAAGGAGAAAAGAAAGAAACTAACCACCGCGTAGGTTGAATGAATTGAGACTTCACCTAGTGGTCAACCTTATATGGCTGTCAAGAGTGAATAAAGTTAAAGAATAAATTAGTGAGAAGGTTTCTGAAAATTAACCTTATCACTCTCAAAGGGAAGATCAGATTGTATCTGTAACTGCTGCAACATGTTGAGCTTTCACTACATCTGGCCAAAGGTGATAAAAAACTAGAGATGAGGCATTACGTATGTTAATGTCTATTATTTCATGTTAAAGGGTGATTCTACCGGATATATTTTTTTGTATATACCTTAAACGATAAACCTTCGATTGGACGTATGTTTTGCTGTAACACCACAGACCCAGGGTTTTATAATATTAGCGAAGTGATGCAGTGCTCGTCGCTTTGCTGGCAGGTCACGGTGCAAGCAGCGGTGCTGTGGTTGCTAAAGCGCTGTCCTTGGTTGATGAACTGGAGTCTATGGCGCTGGCGTCAGTAGGCCAAGGCTGCGGTGCGGGATGAGGAAGTGTGTTGTGTAACTTACGAGCGGTGCCCTCGAACCACGGTGCAAGCAGCAGCGTCAATGTCGCCGTGGAACAGCATCGTCGAGGATACCAGGACGATAGCATGAAGCTAGGTGGTGCGGAGTGCGGTGCTCACAGGTCGCGGTACAAGCAGCGGCTCGGTGGTGGCATCAGGTGGCGTCGTGGGTGAGACCAGGGTTGATGTACAAAGTGCTGTGGTGCCCTCTACGGTGCCTTCAGGACACGGAGTCAGCAGCAGCGTCGTAGTCGGCGTCGGGTTGCTTTTTCTTCTGTTGCAGCACAAAACACACAGTCCCCAGTGCTGATGGCAGAAGAACTTGAAGTCTTTGCTGTACCTGATACTTCTTGAACAGGGGGAAAGCTCTACCTCATGCTCTTGGAGAAACTCAATAAAGAGGTTGCAGAAAGTTCAGTCCAGTCCTTCCACTGTCCAAGACAGAAGCAGTCACTGCAGGGCAACACAGCAAAGCACTCAGCAAAGTGGTAGTTACTCCTCACAGCTTCTCCAGCTCTTCTTCGTGGCAGTCTCCTTGGTCCAAAAGAGTTCTAAAGTTCTGGGCCCCAATATTTATACTCCAAATTCCTTTGTCCTCTCAGGCAGCGAGTGTCTGTGCTTAGTCCAAACCAGTTTGGTCCTCTCTGGCCCAGCTTCCCAGCAGGAGGCAGAGACTGCATTTTCCAAGGTAGACAGGGCCTATTCAGGTGCAAGGGAAATCTCCTCCCACCACTCTAAATGCAGACCAGGCCTATTCAGGTGCTAGTGAAAACTCATCCCACTGCTCTTGCATCCAGTCCAGGTCTTTTCAGCCCAGCGTGACCCATCAGACTCTCTGGTGGCGCTGCACCTCCCCAGCTCCTGTCATTCCAAAGCCAGACATGCAATACACTTCGTAGCAGAGGCACACAGGATGGCTAAGCAAGACAATACCTACTTTCTAAAAGTGGTATTTTCAAACAAAGAATGTAAAAATCACCTTTACTAGAAGATGCATCTTTAGATTCTGAGTTCAGGCATATTAAACTTTATTTTCCTATCTGGTCCCAATGGGTAGTTATATCTATAGGATTTTATAAATTAACTCCCATGCTTTCCCATGGGCCAGATAGCCTTTCAATAGTGAAAAACGAAATGGGCAGTATTTCACTATCAGGACATGCCACACACATAAGGGCATGTCCTACCTTTCACATATACTGCACCCTGCCCACAGGGCTACCTTGGGCCATTTCTTAGGGATGACTAATATGTAAGAAAATGGAAGGGTAGGTCATGGCATGTGGGTGGACTTGCCAAGTCAACATGGCAGCTTCAAACTGCGCGTAGGCCCTGCAGTGGCAGGTCGGAGTTACCTGTGAGGGCTGCTTGTGTGGATGACACACCCTGTGCTGCAAGCCCGCTAGCAGCATTTGATTTACCGGCCCTGGGCACACACAGTGCACTGTACTAGGGACTGACTAGTAAATCAAATGACCAATCATGGAATCATCAATCCATAACAACATTTTACACAGAGAGCATATGCACTTTAGCACTGACCAGCAGTGGTAAAGTGCCCAGAGTCCTGAAACCAACAAAAACAGAGTCCAAAAAAAGAAGGACAAAAAGCAAAAAATCTGGGGGTAAACCCGCTGAAAAAACCAAGTCTAACACAACCCTAAATGGGTTTTCGTTCAATCGTATGCCGATTTATCAAGGCCTTATAGCCGATGACAGATATTCACCAATATAAGCATACTTCACCATTGCCAAAGAGGGGAATAGGTCTCAGTACATGAATATTCAAGGGTTCTAGTGATCTCCTGTAAAAATTCTGGATTTAGTCTGACCAATCGCTAGTTCTTTTTTTATCTTATTACAGTTAGTAAGCCTTTGAGATTTATCCTGATCCTCTGGTAAAAATTGTCATTTTCTATTATTCTTTGATGAGACAATGAAAAGCTGCCAAATGTGAGGTGGCCTTGAAGGGTGCCACGTTCCTCATCAGCAACACATGTGTTGTCTTATGATTTTCGAGTGTTGTGTATACTCAGCTAGTTCCTCTCTAACATGATCTGTCTTCAATATGAATAATGATTTTTCTATTCAACTGTTCAAGCTTTCAAATATGGGCCAGTTCCTACTGATATATTTTACTTCACTGGTTCTTGGAAACTTGAGACACAATCGAAGAATACGTTGCTCTTTTTAGTTTATTTTTAGTAGTTCCTCTTTCTGGTGAACTAAGCCCTTATGCTAGGATTTTTCAAGTATTTTTTAAGGTAGCCTCTTTCTTTAGCTTCTAAATTAGGGTGTCCAAGTTGGTAAAATAGTATAACCTTATAGCCCGCCTATACCAGCCATTAAAGGCCCACTTCAGCGTTAAAGGCCAAGCCAAAGACGAGGGCCTTTAACATGGGGAGCGAGCCTTTAACAGGTGGTATTGCCAGGGCCACTGGAATTATGAAATTGTGCTGCTGCGGCGATTTTCACAAAATTATAGATTTTCTACATTTGCCACATAATCCATCATCTTGTGAATTATCTGCGGATTTTAACCAACAAATTTTTTCTAGCTCAAACTGTTCAAAAGTTACTAAAAATGCAATGACGTGTTGCCGCACAGTGGACGGCTCTTGGACTGGTCACCTCCCTGCTGCTTAATACTATATTTGGGTGTTAAACTGGTACTAATGAGGTGCAACCAATACCCCAGAGAGTGTTATCAATTTTTAAAATGATAAAATAGTGAAGTAATGCTATTACAAAATGTGCCACATTATGTTGCATAATTTGACTTTTCTTGTCGCATAACTTACGCGACCCAGCTGCATAATTTGGCCCTCTCCTGCCACATAATTCCAGGGACCCAGGGTATAGCCCACCGACTGCGGGCTATAAGCTATTAGAACATTCCGCCAGATGGCAGAATGTTCTAACAAGTGAAACAAAGGCCTCAGGGTGTCTGAGCGGATTTAAGTCCCCTCTGGCTCCATGAGGTCTTTTTTCAAAGCAACAATTGTGACCCACAAACAGTGGAATGTTGGAGCTCCGACTTTTACCCGCCATTAGAAGCCCTGAGTACTCCATTGTCTTCAATGGTGCGCCCAACATTCCACTGTTCTAATATTCTTTAACAGTCAGTTTCTACTTAATAATAGGAAATGTCTGAAGAATAAGTTATCCCTTAAACACTAGGACACTTTCTTAAAAAGGCAGCGTTCAGATCTGTAGTTTATGTGTATAGTGTTGTTGTTAGGCAATTTTATGGTATTGTACTCAGGAAGTTAAACCCACAACAAATGATATTTCTGCTTGTGACTGCTGGTAGAGACATTCCAAGATCTCATCCATTGTTTTTGCGTTCCTTTCCTGATACAAAGGACGTGACATATCCATCTCATTTTAAAATGTTTATTTAATTTAACGTTAATCATGTTTTTTAATTAAACCAACTAAAATGATACACCTGTAATGCTAGCCATAAATCATGCATTTAATGTAATTATTAACCAAACTGTATTCTTTATGGCAACATTAACACCTAATGAATTTAAATTAACCCTTATGTTAACACTAGCCCCTACCTTGATTTATTGTTATTTTCTGTAAAGTATGTAGAAAGTAACCTCACCATAAATCTAATTTTAGCCTTAACTGTTAATTTATGGAAATCAAATTACAGTACAGTAACATAAATATTAGAACCTGATTATTAATTCATTTATGTCGCATTAAATGCCATTAAATTAGATAAGTAGCCAAACCCCCAGTACAAGCAACGCCCAATTTACATTGATACAATTTAATTTTATACACAGAACATATATCACACTGCCATGTTACACAAAATCCATCCCACTAGGAAGCTAGAGTCCCCTGAATGATCCGGGGAGATCACAAATTTCCAACTGACGTGGGACTGCCGCTAACTATACATAAATTGGAAGCACATAGCAGACTGATACCAGGTGGAATTTTGCCTAGCTCTACACAATAACCAACAGGCTTGGTTATTTGGTATGGCAGCCAGTCACTCCAAAAATAAAATGAAATGTATGTTTTTTCACTATACACTGCTACTGGCATTCCCGCGGCTGGCTGCGCACTGGTTGTCCCCTCAGGCACCAACAGTAACTAGCTGGAGGAAGGATGTTGGGGAATGGAGTTGTTGGGGGAATCCAGAATGGAGCTAATGAAACAAGTTGAAAAAGTGGCGGAAGATCTCAAAGTCTGTCAGCTGATGGCTAAAAAATTGTAATTTCCTCCAGATGAGCATCAACCTTGAATGGAGCATGCCACCCATCGATTCCCAGTCAAACGTGTGTTAAGGGTGCACATGGTGCCACAGAGCAGTGGGCACCTTCAGACATTCATCACATTTCTTTGAATTACAGGTGGAGCTAAACAGCCCGAGAGTGGATGACATGATGGTAGCAGTGGCTTTGATATGCTGTGTGATGTTTACCGGGAAACTCATTGGGGCCCAGGAGTGATGTGTTTCTTTTATCATCAATCATGTGATTGGTTGCACCTATGTAGCCAAGACTGGAAGGATGCAAACCACTCCAGGGGAGTGTCCGCCATGAGGAAGGCTCTACTTTCAACAGATTTTTATATCAACATTTGATATATATATATATTCGGAGAGTCTGCCATGAACTCATCCAATCACCCAAGCACTACCCATACACTCATTCATTCACCCAGAAATTATGTATGCACTCATCCATTCATTCAGCCACTGCACATGCACTCCTCAATTCACTCAGCCACTACTCATGCACTCATTCATTCACCTAGGCCACGGTTACTCATAGTACGGCCCGCTGGGCCGCCAGCGGCCTGGCAAGCCTTCCTTGGCGGCCCGCGGACCTTGCAGACATCCTACCTGTGTTGTTAAAAGAAAAAAAGAATTTGCAAACACTGCCGGGTGCAGCAGCCCGGACTTTGAGACTCTGCTCTGTGGGGCCGTGGGATTCCAGTGATTGTCAAAGTGGAGAGGCAGGGGCCTAAGAGGTGAAACACAACAAAGCTTTATTAACATGTAAATGGTCTTTTAAAGACCTGTGAAGTACTCGGGTGCGGCTGTGTGCGCGCTGGGAAGCTGTCTCAACCCGGGCTGAGGGCTGACACACACACACACACAGGGGGTGAGATGACAGAGGGTGATGGAGGGAGGGAGAGGAAGACAGAGGGAGAGGGAGGGAGACAGAGGGTGACCGAGAGAGGGAGACTGAGAGGCACAGTCTGGGGGAGACAGAGGGAGGGAGACAGAGGGAAAGGGAGGGAGGCAGAGGGAGGGAGATGAAGGGAGACAGAGGGTGACCGAGAGAGGGAGACTGAGAGGTGCAGTCTGGGGGAGACAGAGGGAGGGAGACAGAGGGAGAGGGAGGGAGGGAGGCAGAGGGAGGGAGAGAAAGGGAGACAGAGAGAGACAGAGACAGGGAGGCGGAGATGGAGGGAGGGAGACAGAGGGGGAGAGAGACAGGGAGAGATAGAGGGAGGGAGAAAGAGTGAGAGACAGAGAGAGACGGGGGAGGGAGACAGAGGGAGGGAGGGAGACGGAGGGAGAGGGAGGGAGACGGAGAGAGAGAGACAGAGGGAGAGGGAGGGAGACAGGGAGGGAGACAGAGGGTGACAAAGGGAGGGAGACGGGGAGGAGGGAGACGGGGAGGGAGGGAGACGGAGGGAGGGAGGGAGACGGAGGGAGTGGGAGGTAGCGGGAGAGAGACAGGGAGAGAGACGGGGAGAGAGAGAGACAGGGGCAGAGAGAGACAGGGGGAGAGAGAGACAGGGGGAGAGAGACGGGGAGAGAGAGACAGGGGGAGAGGGAGGGGGAGGGAGGGAGGGAGGGGGAAAGAGGGGGAGAGTGGGGGAGGGAGAGGGAGAGGGGAGGGAGGGGGTAGGGGGAAGGAGAGGGGAGAGAGGGGGAGGGGGGTAGAGAGAGAGAGAGAGAGAGAGAGAGAGAGAGAGAGAGAGAGAGAGAGAGAGAGAGATGTGTGTATGCCGGGTCTGGTGGCTCAGCGGACGAATGCGTCTGCTGCAGGGACCTGTGTTCAACCTCACGGTCACAATTTTTTTTGATTTAGCCCCGCCCCTCCCCCTCTGACCCCGCCCCCACCAGTGCGGCCCTCGGCCACAAACCACACTGTAAATTTGGCCCCCGAGAGAAAGTTTGTGAGTACCCATGACCTAGGCACTACCTATACAAACATTCATTCACCTATCCACTAACCTTGCACTCATCCATTCACTCAGAAAGTATGCATACACTCATCCATTCACTCAGCCACTACCGATGCACTCATCCATTCACTGAGGTACTACCCATGCCGTCCTCTATTCACTCAGCACTATTCCATTCACCCAGGCACTACCCATGGACTCATCCATTCACACATGCACTATCCATGCACACATCCAATCCCCCAGGCACTACCCTTGCACTCATCCATTCACTAAGGCACTACCCATGCACTCCTCCATTCACCCAGACACTATCCATGCACTCATTCATTCACCCAGCCATTACCCATGCACTCATCCATTACCTCAGACACTACCGTTGCACTCTTCCGTTCACTCAGACACTACCAATGCACTCCTCCATTCACCCAGGCACTACCCTTGCACTCATACATTCACTGAGGCACTACGCTTGCGCTCATCCATTCACTCAGTCACTATCCATACAATCACCCATTCACTTAAGCACTACCAATGCAGTCATCCATTCACCCAGGCACTATCCATGTACTCACCCAATCATGCAGCCACTATGCATTCATTAACCCAATCACCCAGGCACTATCTATGTTCTCACCCAATCACCCAGGCTACCCTTTCACTCATCCAAGCAGGTGTTACCCTTCCATTAATTCATTTACTCAGGTACTACCCTTGCACTGATCCATTCGCTTGTGCATTACTCATGCACTCATGCATTCATTCAGGTACTAACCATGCACATATCGAATCACCCAGGCACTACCGTTCTAGTCATCCATTTCCCCAGGCACTGCCCATGCCCACATCTATTCACCCAGCTACTATCCATGCACTCATCCATTCACGCAGCCATTACCCATGCACTGCTCAATTTACTCAGCCACTACCCATGAACTCATCCATTCACCCAGGCACTACCTATACACTCAATCATTCACTCAACCACTACCCTTGCACTTATCCATTCACTCAGGCAGAATGCATGCAATCATCCATTCACTCAGCCACTGCCCATGCACTCATCCATTCACTGATATACTATCCATGCAGTCCTCCATTCACTCAGCACTACTCATGCACTCATCCATTCACCCAAAACACTACTCATGCACTCATCTGTTCACCCAGGCACTATCCATGCACATATCCAATCACCCAGGCACTACCCTTGCACTCATCCATTCACTCAGGCACTACATATGCACTCATCCATTCACCCAGGCACTACCCATGAACACATCCAATTACCCAATCACTACATTTGCACTCATCCAATCACTCAGGCACTACTTATGCACTTATAGATTCACTCAGTCACCACTGAATATTTTTTTTTAAAAAAGTACAAAAACACAGAAATTCACCAGTTATTGTTAGGTTCAGATTACACTTGTACAAAACCATAGAAATAGAGCAGTTATACTAACCTGAGCTAACTATAACTTACGCCCCCACCGTGCACTGCTAATGACCTCACATATTACATATTCAATGACATAATTTATGACATTTATGTCATTTGAGATGTCATCAGTGATGTAATGAGTGATGTCAAAGACCATGTCATGAGTGATGTAACATGTGAGGTCATAAGCAGCGCATTTTGGGGGCGTAAGTTATAGTTAGCTCAGGTAACTATAACTGCTGAATTTCTATGATTTTGTGCAAGTGAAATCTGAGCCTAACTATAACGTCCCTGTAACCTTTGGTGTTTTCAGTGAATTTCTAAGGTTTTTCAAATTCTATTTCCTAACTACAATGTCCCTGTAACATTTGTTTTTTAAGTGAATATATATATATGGGTTTTATTTACCTTATGTATACTTACCTTGTGTTATAAAGGCATGCGTAGCAAAGGTATATGCATGGAAAAGGTTTGTGTGTTAAAGACATTATGTTGTAATGGGTGCTTGGTAATGCCATACAACCTTCTTTAACCACACATCCAGGTCCACCTGTAATTCTTCACACGTATGGCAGTTGTGCACTCTACAAATACCTGACAACATTAAAGGAAGTTCCCTAGTACGAGATAGGAGAATACAACACCCATACTGAATGGGTGAGTGTCTGCCTTCCTATACAATACATATCCCAATGTCAAGAGAATAAAGTAGCACACACTAAAGAAGAAGGGCAATGTAATGAGGTACACTATCAGTGAAATTGTTAATATCTGAATTGTAAATCTCACAATGTACATCGTTTATCCTTCTAACACTTTTCCTAACTACAATTATTCAGGAAGGTATGCATGTGCTTTCTTTATGAGGGTTCTCTTTTTATTGGGGGAAATGTGGTAACACTGAGTCGTAGAAAGTTTGAGGGTCCCCACAGATCCTGGAACTTTCCTCAGAGGAATGTGAGTAAAAAAATGCGATTTTGGCCAATGTTTCATATTTGTAGGGAATTCTGAATAATAAAACCCACACACAGCCCATCACCCTGGATTCTTATGGGAGTCTGGGTTTGGTAAGTTTCCGGGGTGCTGGCTTAGCCTGGGCCCAAATGTCACACCTATCCACATCACCAGAATGAATAAATTTAAAAGCAAACTGTTAATGTTTTCTTTTTGTACTTTGGAGCCTTTCCTGTCACTGACAATAGACACAATCAAACAAATGTTTTAAACAGGAGAAATGTGGGAAGACAGAATGGTAAAATAGTAGTTACTATTAATTGAATTTCTCTACATTTTGGCTTCCAAATGTAAACCAGCATGCAAAAAAGAGCACTTGTTACAAAATGCCCTTTAAATCAGATAATTTTATAGGTAACCACAAATTAAGAGATGTACAGATAACCATTTTTCCTAAACTCATTATCATAAGCACATTTAAAAAACGCAAAGCTTTCTTTTATATCCATTTTTCATTCACTAGATTTTACCATAGAATTGGTGCACAGTCAGTACCCAGTGAACAATCATTATAAGCTACAAACAAAAGTGATGGTTCTTGGTATCACATGTTTTGGACAACCAACAAATGCTATATATCATGGAACCAAACTAGTCTGACGTACATAACAATTTATCATTTTTATAAACTGGCCATCAGAGCTGAAGATTACAGATGAAAATGTAACCTGCACCTATACCATGCAATGCTGCACTGTTTGTGACCTCACATATTACCTAGCGGACTGTGGTATTGATTAGTAATTTGAACAATAATATTGTTTAAATGTAATGAGTGATGTTAATAATGATGTAATTTAACATCAGTGATGTAATACATCAACAGTGCATTATGAGAGTGCAAGCTATAGAGAATTGACTATGCTGTAAGTGGCTTTTTAAATTGATTATTCGTTTATTAACATTAGTTCTTGAGTCAATTCAACACCTAAATATAATATCACTTTAGCCTTTGGGTTTTTCAGTGAATTTCTGTTTTTTAATCATATTCTGAATTGGCCCAGCACCCATGCCTTCAGCAAGTGCCCTACCTCCACCGTGCATGGCATATTTATCATTTCCCCACACCTTGCAATGTCATCCAATGCCTTGTAATGGGTCCGGACCTCCCTCAAGCGCCATTGTTCAGCTTTTGCTATAAGCCAAGTGTTATTCATGAGTTCCCTCAGCGACAGCCTATAAATTGCTATTTGTTGCTTTCCCAAGACCAATTCCAGAGAAGTGGATTTGAGTGGCATTTCACACCTTTTGGGTTTCGGTATGAGCCCTAGCACACATTGCTTCACACCTAATGCCAGCTATATGCTGTCACTCTTTTAAGGATCATTACAAATTCCTCCTGTTTGAAATTCAGTTACTGGTTGACTGGAGTGTGAGCCCTGGTCAAGCAGCAACCAACACCCTTGTCAGGGTGAGGCACACCCCAACCTTAAATTAACCTGTGCTCAACCCTCTGGTGGCTTGACACAGAGAAGTCAGGCTTAACTTAGAGGTAATGTGTAAAGTATTTTTGCAGCCCACAAACAGTAATAAAGTTAAAACACAACACAGGAAAAATCCCAAACCAATTTAGAAGAATAGAGTAAAATTTAATAAATTATCTGACACCAAAATGACAAAAATCCAATCAGGAGAACTAGTGTTATGAATTTGTAAAGATTAAAGTGCAAAATAGTGCCAAAATGCCTATAGTGCCAACCAGCCTGCTGAGCGTTATCTTCTCAAAGTCAGTGCCAAGAGTCCTGTTCATGTTGGAAGAGGCCGCGAGGAGCAGGGAAAATGTCACGGGCAACTGCTGGGGTAGAGCGAGGAGCAGGCATTGCTGGTGCTTTGCGTTGGCAGTCCCAGTGAGCAGTCAATGCTGCAATTCGAAGAGTCGGGCTGTGGGAACTTCACGCTGATTTGCAGTGCAAGTGGCGAGGTCTCGGTACGAACGGGCCCGTTTGCAGTCATGAAGAGCCCAAAAGCTTGATTTTCAGCACTCTGAGACAAACCAAGTGTCCAGAACCTGAGGGCACCACTTAGGGGTCTGGAACTCAATTCAGATGGGTCCAGGGGCTGGTGCAGGATGTTGGGGAGCCTTTTATGTCCCTGAGGCTCAGCTCAGGATGTCAGCAGACTAGCCCTTGTAATCACTCTGGAGTATTAGGTTCAAGCGTGGAGTCTCAGGTCTAGTTTTCCTTCACCAGGCAACAGGGCAACAGGCAGGACGTCAGCACCTCAGGGCAGGGAAGCAAATCCTTCAGAGTAGCAGTCCAGCAGTGTGGCATTCCTTTCAGCAGCAAAGCAGTCCTTCCTCCTGGCAGATTATCCACAGGTCCAAATGTGTACTGAAGAGTTGGTGTCTGAGATCCTACTTTTATACCCCAGTGCCCTGGTTCTGGAAGGTGGGAGAAGCTGCTAGACTGTGGCTTCGTAGTGCTGGCTCCAAACTGGCTGCAGTAACATCCTGAGGTTGTTAGGTCCTTTGTGTCAAGGCAGAGCACAGACTATTCAGTTGTAAGTGGGGCAGTGCTCATCCAGCTGCCAACAGATGGCAAATTCAGGCACACCTATTTCCTCTATTGTGTGGCTGTCTAGGAGGAATTCCCAAAGTCTAACTGTCAGCTACACCCAGTCATGTGACCCAGACCAGGCTATAGGCACAAGAGGGCTATGGGCAGAAAAACGACAACTTTCTACAACGAAAAACAACAAGGCGATTGATGGAATACTTGAATTAATCTTAGCCACTGGGATCACTCATGCCTCACCTCATGGGTTTTTACCCACCATGCCACCTCAGTTTGGCCCCAGTCATATGCAAATCAGTCTTGACCCTCCTCCTTCAGGTAAACAGTCCAGCCTTTACTGCCAGGCCAGGTCCTTCCTGAACTGGAACCCAAGCAACTTAGGTCCGGATTTGCTCTTGTTATGGGCTCTTCAGCCAGGTATAGATTGGTCCCAGTAAAAGTCCTAAAAGTGGCATTTTTATAATGTTAATGAAAACTGCTCTTCCCCACAATTTCAAAGACACCAAATATGACTTAGCCACCAGCTCTCATTTGAAAACTGCAGCTTATTAAATGGAATAAGGAATCCATAATGTTATCCTAAGGGAGGGGTAGGTCTCAAAAGTAGTAAAAAACGAATTTAGGAGTCTTTCACAACCAGGACATGCAAAGCTTAAAAGTACACGTCTAACCTTTTGATTATACAGGACCCCTAGGCCCTACAGGCTATCTAGGCCCTACCTTAGGGATGACTTATATGTAATAAAAGGGGAGTTCAAGCCTTGGCAGGGGGGCTTTAATGACAAGTTGACACTGCAGTTTAGAACTGCATTCAGGCTGCAGTGGCAGGCCTGGGACATGCTTTAAGGTGCTACTTAAGGGGGTGGCACAATGAGTGCTGCAGGCCCACTGGTAGCATTTAATTTACAGGCCCTGGTTATATGGTATACCAATCCACATGGGACTTAGAAGTAAATTAGATATGGCAATTGGCCAGAAACCGGTCCCAGGGTGCTTGTTTCCGGTCCAGGGAAGACATGGCTTGGCATTTCGTGCTAGACTGTTCCCATAAGGCACAGGGTCAGACTAATTTGCAGATGACCATGTCTGATCTGGGGTGGCGGAGTGAGCTAAAGAATGATGATGGATTAAACCCAGATCAGTTGACTGGGGGTGAGTGCTTGCAATGTTCACCATTCCGTCCATCATCCCCTTTGGTTTTGCTTTATAAACCAAATTAAGCATGAGGAGCGTGCACAAGAACTTTATTATTTAGGATTAGCAGTGGTAAAGCCTAAGGACTTAGGCCAACAGAAAATAAATCAGCAAAAAGTGGAGGGTACAAAGCAAAAGGTTTGGGGAAGACCCTACAGAGAGGGCCAGGTCGAATTCTTCCCAGTAAGTTTGCACCAGCCTGCAGCTCCACATCAAGTGCAGGAAGGTGGCAGATTCATTAGCATGCTGGGGTAGATGGGAGACCTCCAGGGGGATTTTTAGTCCAATCTGGAGGGGATCAGTTATACACCACTCAGGACGTTAAAATGTATCTGCTTGAACCTTGGGTTACTGGGTATGGTTTGAACTCCTGCACAAGTCCCCCCCACTCTGCATTTGAAAGTTGTTCCTCTAGTTTCTCCTCCCATAACAGCTTCACACTCAGTGGGGTTTTCACTCGGTCTCCATTGAGAGTTTTTTTATATTCTATGTATGTCTCCCTTTTCCTCCCTCTAGCAGTACTTCCATGGTGGAGAGACTGGGGCCATCTATGGGAAATCTGTACATATTTTTCTGGCCATGCTACTGATTCTAGCAAATTGTAATAATTGCCTCCAATGGATGCTAAAGGTCTTTGCAGTCCTCCTAAAACGTGATAAATGAATCAGCTGGATATAGGGCTCCTATTGTGAGGCATACCCTCTCTTTCCACTGTGCTAGGTACATGGCCTGCTCAACATCCCGAAAGGGCTTTCCTCATTCGAGCTGTAGCGACCTCGAGAACGGTGGATGCCAGTGGGCCCTCTTAACCGTTGGGCCCCACGCTGTCCCACTCTTCAGAATATGTTAGGTAGCTCATTGGATTAGGTAATTCCCTGCATCTGGTAGTGGGAGAGTAGCTCTATATCTATTGTGCCACGAAGAAGAGTCTGCTCCCAGTTTTCACCCTCTGTGCACCAATATGCTGTGTGCTGGCATTGTGCAGGTTTTGTGACCATTAAACGCAGATTTTCACTACCATACATTTCATTGGGGACCTAACACAGACTCCTGCAATTGCTGCGACAACATGTTATCCATGTTTTGGCCAGACAATTGCATGCCTGGAAGTCAGGTTGTGCTCACCTTGCACCCATCAGTATGTTTTAATACATATTCAGAACTCAGGACATCCCTAAGGGCCAGATGTACTAACGTTTCTTGCAGGTGCAAATGGGGTTTAGACCCGTTTGCAACCGCAAAAAATGTGTGGTCCACATACTAATCCTATTTTGCGAGTCGCAAATAGGATTAGCGACTTGCTATTAGGAAGGGGCGTTCCAAGGGTGTCCCTTCCTAATAGCGACCCCTGAAGCTATGTATGACTGTTTTGCAACCGCAATTGCGGTTGCAAAACAGTCGCAGTTTACCACCTTTCACAGAAGGGTGGTAAACCACTCGCACACGGAAAGTGATCCCCAGAGGACCCCTTCCCCTTTGTGAGTGGCTCTCAAAATATTTTTTAAGGGCAGGCAGTGGTCCCAGGGTAAAAATAAGGAAAAAGATTTGACATTTTCAATTTTGCTTCTTTAATTGTGTATACTTCAAAAGTAATGTAATTTATTAATTTTAATATTATTTAATTTTGTAAACCTATTGTGGACCCACTGAATAGGCTTTGCAAATCCCCTGGACAACAGATTAAGAACCCCTGGTGTAGGGTGAGCCAGAATCTGCTGCTATAAGTATACCAACACCCCCTTTCTGCATAAAACATATTGGTTTATTTTAATATTAAACCTAGGAAAGGTTCAACACTGCTTTCTCCGTTATGTTTAGCATATCATAGTTTCCACTTTTCTCTTCAGAACTCGACGTGCCCACATCACCCACCTCATTTTGAAACTTTTTGGGGTTTTCATTCTGCAAACACAAGCATATTGACCTACCTTCTAACACATTCCACATTTTTGTGTTAGAGCTGGACAGTTTTTGTTGTACACCAATTGACTGGTGCTATCACATCTGTAGCATCTATACATTTTTTGTTTATCCGTCGTCCCCTTCTTATGAGATTTAGTTGTTGTAGATTTAGTAGGAACTATCTTGGCTAGAATTTCAGACTCTGGTTCAACAGGTGTGTTTTATAAGTGCTTTAGCACACCTCCTTGACACTTCAGCTTTTCTAACAATGGCTATTACATATTTTAGATCTGCATCCCCCTTTACCCATAGTATCTCTTGTATGAAAAACTTGTACCACAACCTGGTTACATATACATTCTTCAACGAATACTCTGAATCTGCAATCTAAAGACAATTTCCTTAAAGCTGTAATATATTCATTGGTTGATTAATCTTTCTATGGTGTCTGTGAAAAACGTATATCTGGTTATACCTATGCATATTTTTGGGGAAAAATTTATATAAGGTACTCCTAACTTAAACTATGTAGTGTGCTTACTACAATTGGGATGAAAAGGCAAAGGACTGTAGAAAGATAATTCTGGGAGTAGTAATTTAGGGTTTTCAAAACCAGGATCAACACCTTGTTAAGAGCTCTGTCATAGTTGACAGGTATCCGGCTTGATGCTGGTTGTCTGATGTGCTTTTTCTGCCCTGGCTCATGATATACATTCGAGTTGTGGTTAGGAGTGTCTATCTGTCCTGCCGTCCTTCCACTCTATAGTATGTTGAATGGAGGTAATGGGCTGTGAATCTGACTGCTGGCATCCCTTTCCCCTCTGATGTGGGGCTGTGGTGATGAGGTCTGTCGAGATACTGGTCACGGCCCGCAGGGCCTCGGTGGCCCCCACATTCCCGCTGGGAAAAGGGCTAAGATCGTCTTGGCTCTAGGACAAGACCTGTGTTCCAATGGCAATCCTTGAATGCTACAATCACCATAGGTATGGAGACCATGGGCATAAAATGCAAAAGCACATGGTGTGAGAGCCAGACTCCCTGAGAGTTTAGAGATCAGAAGTAATCTGAGTGACTCTAGCCACATCATACCAGTTGTGTCTGCTAAGTGAGTCATTATGGAAAAATTAGGTAGTGTTTTGCTCTGGTGAAAGGACCTTGTAAAGCCTTCCACAAGGGGTATTTTTGAAACATAGCAAGTATATCAATGGAAACTTACAAAGTCTGCATCATTTCTGGGAAAACATGAACACTAGTTATTTTGTGGCATTGAAGAAATTTGCATACTATGCTAAGCAAGGCATTGTGTACACCTACAAAGTGTGCAATTGTGCCATTATATAAAATAGCAACAGTTGGTTATTTACAGTGGGGATTCATGTTGTTGTTATGAGGCTATGTGCAGATTGCTCTGTACTGGCCTTTTACATTGTGCTTTTCCCCAATAGTCACTGTGCTTGTGCGTTATTAGGAGCTGACACTGGTATGCTACAGTTATGAATATTATTTGGTTCTTGAGAATAAGTGATCTTCATAATTCTGAGATCCATTCAATCTTTACCATTGTCTTTGGTCTAATTTGTATCTGACCATTTATCAATGATTTCCATGAGGGTTTCTTAGGGTAGAAACCCCAGCCTGCCTGCAAAGATGTCATTACATCTTGGCCAATTTTGAGCAAGTTTTTTGGAATAATCAGCTCCAAAATGCACAATGTGGCATAATAGTCAACAGGCTTCAGAAAGTATGAAGGGGGGGACATAATTAGACCCAACAGTTGCAAACCCAGAGGCAGCTAAGTTCCTTGGACAAAGTGCACCTAGTGTACTCTTTGCTTGTCCACTCCAGTCATACTCTTTACATCCTTGATAGGACAGTAGAAGTAGCAAGGAGTAGAACAGGCTGCTGACGGTGAACGGGTAGGTAATGTGTCCGCTAATGAGGCACTGCACTGAAGGGGAGATTGTTAAGGTGGCATAGTAAAGGGGACCTGGTGGAGACACAAAGGAAAGGTTGGCAAATGGAACAATGCGAGGGAACAGGGTGGTGCAGCACCTGTTAGTTAGTGGAGCAGAGTGACATGGCAAAGACAAACAAAGGGGAAGGTTAATTGAGGTGATTGGAGGTGAGCCTAAAAGTGCTTCAATTCTGGACTTTTGCATTTGGGTTTCACATGCCTCCTTTGCTAGGACATTAGTGAGGCATATTGGGATACATTATGTTGACCATGCCTCATTGAACCTGATACATACATTTGCAACTCAACAAGTAGCCGCATTGAGCACTGATGGGAGTATCCTTGTTGGAAATGAACGAGTTTAGGTTGTATCACTGTTCATCTTTAGACAGTACTGAAGGGCTAATTTCCCAAATGCTGCCTTTTCCAACCTTTTATAAGGACTGTGGTGGTTACTCATGCATCTATTGTGCACCCCCTACTTTTTTAGTTGAACTGTTTTTTTGTTTGTGCATTGCTTTTAGGGAAATAATTTCAAGGCTTCTCACATGTTTTCCCTCAATTTAGTAAGAGGTTCAAACCATACAAGCTAAACCATTTTATAAGATCTAGTAGGATAGAAATCTCTCAGCGAGCATAATGTAGTTATTCTAATAAAATATATCAAGATATTGTAGTCTATGATTGAGAAGAGATCAGTGTTACAGTGTTAATAGTCATTTCACCAGTTTCATTATAAATTCGGAAAGGTGGCCAAATGAGATGGGGATGATTGGAGATTTGGGGCCTTATTTAGAGTTTGGGGGAAAGGATACTCTGTCACAAATATAGCAAACATTCTTTTGGTATTATTACAAGTGTATTATAACCTATTGGCACATGCAATACAGCAGAATTTAATGTGATTGAAAAAATAGTTCCATTTTTTTGTGAGTGGAACAAGCAGATGCCAACAGATTCGTTAGACCCTAGAGCTGTGCTTCAACTCTGCACAGTCCAGTGGAAGAGGAGGTAAGAACAAGGATGCCAGGATGAGAGGTGATATTGTTGTAAGGTCTCAGCCTGGAAAAAGGGTATCAAAGGATGAAGGGATAGGGTTTTGTGAACCCAGAGGTAGGACAGGTCAGCACTGAGCTAGCTCTGATGTACTGGCTGGACATAGCCCAGGGCGTTCATGGTGCTGAACCATTTTTGCAGTGCCGTAGATGGGTGACGAGGCAAATAGAAATTGCTACTGCCGTTCCCCTTCAGAAGCAGTAAGGGGCCTATTTACAATCCCCTTTCACCACTGGTACTTCACTTTTTATGACAGTCCTGCGGCAATAAACCCTTTGCCTTATTTACAAGGCGGCGTTAAGCTACGGCTTAACACCACCTTGTAAATAAGGCCCCCTTTCATGCTACATTTAGCATGAAAAAGGCGTGCAATGGGTTTCGCGGTGGGTGTTTTGCCACAACACCCATTGATTTTGATGCTGCCCCTATTTACAAGGGTAGAGTAAGTAGGAGGCAGCGCCAAAATTAAGACCAGGGAAAACCTGATCTTAACATGGCGACAAGAGGAGAAATGCTTAATTTCTCCTTGTTTTTGCTGTTTCTAGGTGTGCTGCATTGTGCTGCACACTAGAAACAGCAAATTGCCATGAGTGATTGTTTATGTGCAGGAAAATGTCTCAAGCAACTTCCCTTGCAGTCATTTTTACTGTATGGGGCAACAGAGTTCACCTACCTACTCTCAGACGTTTTATTATTCCCCTGAATCAGAGTGGTTCTCGTTTCGCAGATGTGGCAAGGCAATGGAATCAGGAAATGTAAAAAAGTTTATGATTGCTGTGGTGGCTGGTGTGTGTGTTTGTGTATGTGTCTGCTTATGCTTATGTGTCTAGTATATTTTATGCCACCAATGGGGTCTGGTGACTCTTCCTTCCTACCCACAGGGCATACTGGGCCCCTTTCTGGTATAATGCTGCTAATTAACTTGTATGTCAGAATACTAAGCATACAAATATCAACATGCAAACATATGGTAGCCAAAATATCCATAACCAGAATATTGTGAAGATAACTATATATTGGTAAGTTTAGATTTATTATACTTAGCTCCACATCAACATATCTTGACAATAATACACATACATTGTCAATGTATGTAGATGTGGAGTTAAGTATAATAAACCCATATACACTTATATATTTTCATAAAATGCTGCTATGCAATATACTAATCACTATATTGTGGCATGTCAATAGTTAGAACTTGCTATTCTGGTACCATACCAATATTTATTTTCTTAGTGTTGGTAATTTATGTTGTAACATGGGGATTAAAGGCATGATGGTGCCCACCTCTAGCATAATATTGACCCTAACCTAATGGAGGTAATTCTTGTCTTTGCATACTTTGGCCAATGATTGGCGGATGATACCCAATCATTTTTTTGCAAAAACAATTTTTATTGCATAATTCAAGTACAATAGCCATCTGCAATGACCAGCATATCATTGGTCTTCTCCTAGTAATATACTCCAGTGCATAGTACAGTGCAGACCACTTCCAACTATCAATGCTTTGCCCCCCAACACTCCCCAAACACAAATATTCCCTCCCCCCACCCGCATGTCAGTGTGCCATAGTCGTAGGTACCGTGAGAAGTCCATCTCGTGATTGGCCGTGGGAGCGGCCGCGAGCCACTCTCCACCCCCATGATCAGGCGCCAAGCAGCAAGGAGAAGAGGAGCCCTCCCGCCCCCACGTGTGACCCGTCAGTAGCCTTTCCACCGCTACTCTGCTGCATGCTGCTCCTGTGCGTCAATGCCCTCCTCTGCTTCTGCGCCCCACCCTCGGAGGTCCACCACTAATGCTTCCCATGCATGTGCCATGGCTAATGCTTTTTCATCATTTCCCCGCAACGCTAGCTGCAGCCTGAGTGTACTCTCGCTACCCGCCCATTTTGTGAAGGTGGCTCTCCACCTCTCAAAGCTGGGGCCAGTTCTTGATTTCCAGTGCAGGGTAATTTCTCTTTTAGCCATCACCAGCCCTAGGTCGCAAAACTTGCTCGTGACTTTCGTGCGTGGAGTGTGGGGGAACCACAGCAGCAGGCAAACTCCCATGTCCACCCCCAATTCCCGCCCCGTTACGTGGGTCAAACAATCAATGACCTCACCCCAATAACCGCAGAGGACGCCACAGGACCAAAACATGTGCTTAAAGTCGGCCCCCTCCTCCCCACAGCGAGGGCACCGTGGAGCGGGACCCCCAAAGTATTGAAATAATTTAGCTGGCGTCAAATAAGCCCTATGCAAGATAAAGTACTGCACCAATTGAAACCTGGCATTACGTGTGCTCTTCCAGGCCCGTCTCTGTAACCTGGGCCACGTCAAGTCCGGAATGGGCTTCCCGATGTCCAATTCCCATTTATCCTTCAGCGCACTCAACGGGGCTAGGTGTTCCATCGCCATTCTCTGATAGAGGCATGTAACGGCCTTGACCGTGCCCGCCGCCATGACCACATACTGACAGCCGGCAGCCGTCTGCGGTTCAGAAAGTCCCGTGTTCCAGTGCTTTTGTAGGGCTGCCACCAGGGCTGCGTGGAGTAGGTAGTCTCCCCTCGGGATCCCGAAGGAATCCTGCAGTCCCTGGAATGGCTGGAGCGCTCCATTGAGGTACAGGTCCCCCACCATCTGTAGCCCTAGGTCTTCCCACTGAGCCAGCCCCGACCAGTCCCCTCCGTGGGGGAGGGCCGTGCACTTGCCCAATGGGACCTCCGGGGCGTAGGGGTGAACAGTGCCGACCCTCCGCAAGCTGCGGTTCCAACACAACCGGAGCGTCCGCTCCTCAAGCGTCAGTTGCGACAACTCTAGTCGCTGCTGGAAGACAATAAAAGAAAGGACATGCCGCGGGATCACCCTGCCCTGCTGGTCTTCGGGACCTCTAAACTCCCTTGCCACCGCCTGCGTTAGCCATTGCAGCTGGGCCGCCAGATAATACCACTCGAAGTCGGGCACTGCAAGCCCTCCCTCTGCTCTGGGCCGTCGTAGCGTGGCCAGCGCCACCCGCCGCCTGCCAGATCCCCAGATAAAACCCGTGATCATGGCTGTGAGCCTGCGGAAGAACGAAACCGGCACCCAAATAGGGAGCGTACGGAAAAAATACAACAATCGCGGGAGCGCCACCATCTTTAGTAGCGCTACCCTCCCGGCTACCGAAAGAGGTAGGGTGCTCCAGAATCTAATACTGCCCGCTAGACCTCTAACCGCTCCTCCCAACATTCCCCTCCAACAGATCTTGCTGGGTGTGGTAGATATGCACTCCCAGGTACGGCAGACAGCGAGCTTCACAGCGGATAGCCCCGAGGGCGGGGGGGGGTCTCCTCCCACTGTGTAACAGGGTATACACAAGTCTTGCCCCAGTTGACCTTCAAGCCCGACAAGTGACCGAAGTCCCTCAGTAACGCTTTGGCACCCTGTAAGGCCCCCTCCGCGTCAGCCAGGAAGAGCAGTAGATCGTCTGCATAGAGGGAAATATAATGGGTTTCCCCCCGCAGTAACAGCCCAGCATATGCGCGTCCCAGTTGGGCATGGGCCGCCAGGGGCTCAACCGCCAGGGCGAACAGCAAAGGTGACAACGAGCAACCCTGCCTCGTACCCCTTCTCACCGGGTAGGAGGCCGATATCGTAGTCCCCGTTCGCACCCTGGCCACCGAGTTAGCGTAAAGCAACCTCGTCCAGCGCACGAACCCATCCCCCAAGCTGAACTCCTGCAAGACCCTAAACAGGTAAGGCCACTCCACGCTATCGAAGGCTTTCTCCATGTCTACTGACAGCGTCAGAGCGGCCGGGTAATCTAGACAATCTACTTCCATAACCCGCAATAGTCTCCGGATACACGTCGACGTGTTCCGTCGGGGGATGAACCCAGCCTGATCAGGGTGTATCAAGGAGGGCATATGTGCCAACAATCGCGTGGCCAGGATTTTGCTCAGGATCTTATAGGATGATACCCAATCATAGCATAACTGTAGCCCTTGCGTTTTGTGGGTAATTCTGAGCATCATGGTGATAAATCTTTGGTTAACGGGGAATCTGTGGTATGATGCTGCCTACTCATTGTAGGCAGTTAGCCATGACGTGAAGGCATAATAGTTGCATTAGTATTTATTTTGTGCATAGATCTGATTTACGAAGATTGTCAGTATGTTATATTCTCAACTAATCATGAAGCACTCAGTTTTGTTATGGTTCAGTTTCAGTTGGTGCTGTGTGATCTGGTCCCCTGTTTAAGGAAATTATCAATATGGTTTAAATTTAACAAAATGTTCATATTAGCATCCTTAGTCCTCTTCTGTAGTAGACACTGTCTGAGGATTCTAGCAAATGCAAAGTCTTCTGTGTTGGACGCTTGATATTCCAAGGGGGGTTCTCACTTACGTAAAGCATCTAATTAATTTCTTGGAGATCAGCACATCAATGTAACCTTACTTTTATTTCCAGTATTGTGAATTGTAAAGCACCAAAATGCATGCTCAAATTGTTTTTAGGCTTTCAGCATATGCTTGATTGTTATGTCTTACAAATGCATATGTACGATTAAAGTCTCAAATTACAGAACAGCAAGATTATAATTCCATTCAGATTAACTCTTAAACCAAAATCACAAGTATGTTAGCCTAATCAAGATGCACACTTCAAGCTAGACTCCAAATTCATAATCAAAAAGGTTTGAGTCTACCCATAACCACAAAGTATAGGTGCCAACATGTGATTTATTCTTAGTTATTTCACCCTTTTGCTTTGCCAAGGACAAACCGTTTGGAAAAGTGTGAATGTTAATCATAGAAGAGTGGCGAAGGTTGTAACTGCCCTTCCCCATTTGAAAGATAGTAGTACCTCTAACCAGCCTGTCACATAGTTAGAGAGTATGATGACTTCCCAAACTGTGCTTAAAATCAATGGTTTATTAACGTGTTACCCAAGTGAGAGATCATTTTAAAAAGAAGTTGAGATTAATTCCTAATCCTGGTGTTTGGATTCCCTGTCCCTTCAACTAGACAAGGGGAACTATGACACAATCAACTAAGTCAGTGAATAATAATTCACAAATCTTCACTAATCTATTTTGATTATCAATACAGTTTTATGAAGATGCATATTGGCTTTTGTTACCTAATAAACCTTCAGACAGGTCCACTAATGGTAAACACCCAGCTCATCGTCTCACTCACTGACAACCCCACCACCACCAGAACTAATTTACACAGATGCATGACACACGTCGCCAACTGGATGAAGAAAGCACCGACTGGATGAAGAACAACTGCCTGCACCTGAACACAGAGAAGATGGAAGTACTGATCTTTGGCAGCAGCAGAAACACATGGAATGACTCCTGGTGGCTATCAGACTTATGACCCGCACCCGATCGCTCCAACAATGTCAGAAACCTCAGAATCATCATTGACAACAAGCTCACCATGAAATAACAGACCAACACTGTCTCCTCCACCTGCTTCCTTACTCTGCACATGATACATAAGATCTTCAAGTGGCTACCCCATATATTTGAGCTGCACCGTGACACAAGTCCTCATCACCAGCCAACTTGACTACGGCAATGCTCTCTACATAGGAATCGCCTCACGTCTCCTACAGAGACTTCAGACCATACAGAACACCACAGCCAGTCTCATCCTCAGCTTTCCTCGTTGAACCCACATGACACTCCTCCTCAGGCAACTCCACTGGCTCTCCATACAAAAGAGATGCCAACCCAAGATTCTACATAACCAAGGACCCGCCTATATTAACCACCGCCTGAACTTTCACCAACCGTCAAGAAGACTACGCTCCTCCTCCCTTTTATTTGCCCATACTCCCCGCATCTACAGAAGCAGAATTGGATAACACTTCTCCCATTTTTCAGCAAAGACCTGGAACATCCTCCCCACACACATCTGTACCATCACCTCACTTTCGGAACTCCAAATGGCCCACAATACTTGGCTGTTCGAATAAGCCTCTGGGACCTGCTAGCGCCCGGAAAACCTATCGGGTGACAAGCCACTCTTTATAAATCCTGATTGATGGATTGATTGTATGAGCAAACTAATTCAGTTCAACAAATACAATATGTTAAGTATAAAACAATAATCTGTACAAGTCAAATGCATATTTTACATCATCAGCTTTTATGTCTTGAATAGGAATATTTAGCTTTCCCCTGGTTGCATTATTGACACATTTTATTATCCTGATAAATATTAAATCTTCCCTATTACATCTTACGGAGAATTGCCTGGCATTCTGTCAATGTGGGTGTAATATTTTGTGCAGGGTCATCTATCATTTGATAGGGTGAGCGTGAATCATGGTTATGCAAACGTGGCCCTGCAATATCGTTCATTCTTTACAAAGTGAACATGAATATTGAAAAGAAAACGATGAAGTGAGTGTATGAAGATCAAAATCCTATATGAGGTATTAGTCACAAGTCTATAGCTAATCCAAGAGAAGCATTCTGTTTAATGGGTATTTTAATCAATAATGGTTTATTTAAGCGAATAAGGTGTATTGCCATTAAGGGAATCTAAATTAGGAATATAGATAGTTTGAGTTAACAACAATAGATAATTTAGGTAACAATCTATGGAGGGTAAAAGGGTTATCATCTCCCTTTGAGGGCAAGACAGGAAGCGCTCAGGCAATCCATAGTTGTATTGACAAGGATATTACTAGCAGCTGGAGAGAGATCCTTACTTACTCAAGGTATGGTTTGATCTATCAAAAGAGTATACTAGGCAGCCTCAGAGAGTTCTAAATGCTCTGCTGCACAATTTATGCATACTTACCGTTTTATTGCTTGAATAAAATCCACAGACTAGTTCTCAGAATCATGAAAACTTTACTACAAGTTGTAAATCACTAAAAATGCTAAACCAGTGCCTGTGGCCGACAATACACAATTCTTACTTAAAATTGCGTAAGAATAGATGCAGCTCTCCTCTCACGTCACTGTGCATAAATCTACATACATTCTCTGATGCTGCAATGTATTCAGCCTGAGGGGCTTTCCCATGTCTGACACATACGGTGTGTTGCAAAAACAGGAGATGGGGTTTCACTATCTTAGCCTTGCTTAGGCTGAGTACATAGAAGCCTTTCTTAGCCCCACTATTACCCTATGGTATCCATCCTGCATGGATAAAGACATATAACCAGTTCTCTTTTTTGTACTAAATTCCATTACATTTACTAATAAAAGAATTGCCTATATCAATCACCGGTGTAAAATATGTTATTCTTTTTATTAATTATAACACATAACCCGGTCACACTCGGAGACAGAGACTCTGCTTGGCCCGGTTTTAAAATCTTTCCTTTAAAGTAAATCTATGTAATGCTTAGACCAGTTTGGAATTATTTACATCGTTCACTATCTATTTGAAAATGTCAGCCTGGTAATGCCCTTCTTTTAGATACAGTCTAAACGCTCAAAAGAAACGTTCAGTAAGAACTTCTGCGGATCCCTCCCTCAGTATTCCCATTAAAACTAACCCTGGGCGTAGTTCGCGTAGTAGCGCTGCGCGTAGCTACACGAAGTGCACTTCGCACTACGCGAGATACGCGTAGCACTACGCGAACTGCGTAGTACGCTGTTCGCGATGATTGCACAGTGCCGGATGCTTGTCCGCACTGTGCAATCATTGCAAACGGCATCTTGCACAGTACAAGCGGTCATTTTCTGCTGGTAGTTTCTCATTGTGAGCGGTCGAGAGCATACGCGACCACTCACAATGAGAAACCTGACCTCCCCGCGTTGAGAATCTCGCCGGGAGGTTTATTTTCCACGCTCGCGATCGGCAACTTGATGTTGCTGATCGCGAATGAGGAAAAAGTCTCGCCGAGATGTCATTTTGCTCGCTTGCGGTCACCAACTTGACGCTGAGGACTGCGAGAGAGCAAAAAATGCCAACTACGCTACGCGATTTTGCACTGTGCTACATGCAATTCGCGTAGAGCGAAGTAGCTCAAACTTCGTGAGCGTAGCATAGTTGTTCACCCAGGGTTAATTAAAACGTTAGAAAATATTCCTGTGACTGAATCAAGCACGTAACATAGGAGTAAATTGTCTTTTGGAAGACCAGTAAGAGCCCACAACTTTCCTACAGTCTCTAGAAGGTAGGATGATTACTGCCACTAAAACATCCCAAGCTGTTATATCATTTAGTTGTGACGCCAGGAAAAAGGAGCAAACTCTGTTACACAAATTCTTGCAAAATATGGAATCCTGATGGTTTACCTGGACACTGACTACCGCAGGGTCCACGTCTTAACCTGCAGTGCTATGCTTGAGGAAGGGGGCTTGACTCACCATTTGATGACACAGCTTAAGTCTCTGGAGTCTGACAACTCTTTCAGGGCTACCTAGGTCAAAGGATACAGCTCCTGACCTGTGCCCCATTTTCAGCAGTAGTACTCGACTAGCGGAACTGCACTTTCTCTCCC
Organism: Triturus cristatus; assembly: GCF_964204655.1. NCBI lineage: Eukaryota > Metazoa > Chordata > Amphibia > Caudata > Salamandridae > Triturus > Triturus cristatus. The sequence continues at coordinate 326,677,563 of NC_140593.1, read as the reverse complement.
ATTTACTCGCTCCCCTGCACTGGCGCCCAACTATCAAAGCATCCCAATAATGACATCAAAGGAGGCCTCAGCTGGAGCTGGCTCTCGACCCTTCGAGGCACAGATACACATGTTGTATCGAAAATGTGGCTTTGAACTCGGATCAGGTGTCCTTCTCCGAGCAAACAACTTTCATTTTAAAACAGATGTGGAGATCTTCCAGCTTCCCGAATTCCACTTAGAAGTAAAAGTAAAGAAAATTAAGATTGTTTTTCTTTTTACTTTTGTGTAACTCAATTCAACAACGTGACGTGTACTGAAACAGGTACATCAGCTAAAAAGCCCAAGGAAACACTGGCAGTGTAGCTAGTTGTACAGAACACGTTTGGATTTGCAAAGCTTGTGTGCTTTAGTTTATCTGAGAAACATTTAAAGAGCCCGCACTTCTAGTGTCACGCTCATCTTCATAGAAACTGACCATATTGCAGGAAGCTCATAGTGCCTCGGTGGCTGTCAGAGGAGGGTAGAGTTCGCCTCAGGCTGCTTCAGGACCAATGCCAAGCCCTGGTAGTGTACGCTGGGCGGGACCATATGCAGCCCAATGACCTATCAGATCCAGCACCCAACTCTAGTTATTTGTGTTTCTATTTGTAGGGGTATTGTGTGCGGTCACCTGACATTCATGGCACATACATATTATGTCCAATGTACGTTTCCACTGCAGCTAGTGTCACTGTGAAAATAGCCAGGCCTCGGTTGTTTTCTAAAGAGTGTAAGTGTAGACTGGGTGGGGGTGACGGGGTCTAAAGATTAGCAGCAAGAAGAGGAAGAAATTACTTCTAAACATTTGCATCCAAGATCTGGAGTTCCCTTTCCAAAAAACCCAGGCAAGGAAACAATCTGAAAATATTTAGGGGGAATTTGCTTTCCAGTAGCCATGAGGTTGCCCTACCATAACTTTGATCGCAATGGAAGAGTTAGAGTAATGTCAGAGGACGAAAAAACCATATACACCTTTGGTTTAACACAGTTGTGTTTTAAATTTCACAGAAAATTATACACTGAAAAGATAGTGCGTAGATTCCCCCGTGAAAAACAGGAACCTAAGGTATTGGAGACAAAAAAAGAGAAGGCGAACCATTAAATCAGCACGTATCACTATATATAGTCGCTGTTTATTATGTATAGTTTTGCCAATGGTCGACTTTTATATCATTTTGGAAACCTTGTAAAAATTGTCACAAATATGTCACCAATTTCTTCCTCTGACATAACTCTAACTCTTCCATTGCGATTGTGCATTTTATTACCAATATATGGTTTTACTATTCCATAGGAACCACTGTTTCTGACAATAATTTAACAACCCTGGTTCCTCAGTGAGTAGGGTCCCCTTGTCCCCTTTTTTTCTACCATAACTTTGAAGCATTACCGTTCCTGATGAGCGCTTAGAACATGCTTGCGCCACAGACAGTGCTCTGGACTTGTTTTAGTCCATCCGTCCCTGCATCTCAATGTGTTTTTAGAGATAGTGGGCTAACCTGGAGGCTGCTCGAGTAGCGTTGGTATTAGGATACTTAAAACATGTAATTATTGTTTCAAGTATACGATTGATTGAAATCACCAACTTGGGGGGCGTCAGCATCCTGGCTTCGCAGTATTAGGTTAATTTTGTTTCCTTTTATCCTGTCCTCAAAGATAATACGTTGAGATTGGCACTTCCTCTAATGCTCTATCAGTTGACATCACATTGCTTTGCTGACTATCTTTGGCAAGCCTGGGTATCTTTGCAGTGGTTAATGTACAAGAGCTAAAAGATACATCGTGAGGAAGATTAGCATTATATGTCAATGACATAGGGAAGAGGCGTGGTGCCTCGGCCAGGGCGACTGACTCCGGAATCTGGGGGTCACTCAGGGCCGGACTGGCCATAGCGGGCACCAGACGTTTCCCCGGTAGGCTGCTAGGTTGGGGGCCGGTTTTGGCCCCCTGGGGGGCCGTTTTTGTTACCGGGGGTCGGCAATATCAGCCCCCGGTAACAAAATCGGCCGAAAACGGCCCTCGCAAACTGCTCGGCTGCACTCCCCCTCACCCCAGGTGAGGCGGCTGAGCAGTTTGCCAGGGCCGGTTTCTGTTTCCAGTCCGGCCCTGGGGTCACGGTTCGATCCCCGGCGCCGGAGGCAGCTTAGCCCAGCACCATGTGACTCTGGGCAATAGCTTGCTTAATCTTCCTGACGGCCCCCAGCGCCAAGTGATTGTTCGCGCTTTACAAATGTGGATTATTATTATAATGACATCTGAGCGGAAGGATGATGGGTTTTATGATAAAAAGAAAGCTTGCTGAAAGTAGGAACAGAAACCAATTACTGCCATCATAATCGTAAGAATAAAGGCATTTTTTCAAGACTTCATTTTCTTCCTCAATTCGTCCAACATTTTGATGATGATAGCTGGTGAAAAATATAACTGAAACTGCAGGAGACCATTTTTGTAGATTTTATGAGACTACCTTGGGAAATATATGTGTTTCAACAAAATGTGTAATTTCGAAGAGTGAGGGTGGTCGTGGACAGAAAACCCATCACAGTTCATTACCATGTCGGTGCCTCAGACGTAAAAAAACACATCTTTTCACATGATCCAGCATAGGTTTTTTGTAAGTGGATCTGGCATGTCTGCGAAGTGTAAGATGGGAGGGTGAGGGATGGTGTCTCCAGGTTCTTTCCGACAGTCTAAGTGCCCGTCTCTCATTATTTATCTCTGTATTAAACCAAGAGTTTGAGGGGGTGTTTCTTTGGTTTTTGAGTTTAGGCGGGGCTAGTTGGTCAAGAATATCTGTAACAGTATTATTAAATAGTTCAGTGAGCTCGTCCGGATTTTGGGAGGGGGGAATGAGAAGAAGTTGAGCTTGGAGTTTCGATTGTAGAACTCCTGGGGGGATGCCTTTTAGGTTTCTGGTCAATTTCTTAGGTCTGGTAGTTTTAGGGGCAGGGAGGTTTGCTGAGGTAGCAATGGTGAAGAGTATAAGGTGATGGTCGGACCAGTCAGTGGGGATGATATTGGTAACGGAAGTCAGATCATCGTTGGACAGAATGACGTCAAGTATGGATCCTTTAGTGTGAGTTGGAGATTGGCAGAGTTGTTTGAGTTTGTTGATTTCAAGAAGTGTAGTGAGGAGGGAGATGGTGGGGTCATTGGTATCATTCCAATGGAGGTTAAGATCCCCAGGAAAGAGATTTTTGGAGTTGGATAATGCTGATTGCGCCAGTAGATCAGATAAGTCCTCAATGAAGGGCTGTGGTGGTCCAGGGGGGCGATAGATGTTGTGTAGACGAATTGGGCGGGAGTTTTGAGTTAACAGTTCTGCTTCCAGGTATTCGCATGAGGCGTAGCCTGGGTTAGTGATAAGGGAAATCTGAAGTTCCTTTTTGAAGATAATGGCTAGCCCTCCCCCAACTCTGTTAGGTCTGTCTTTTCTAAGAATAGAGTATCCTGGGGGGGAGAGAAGGTCAAGTATACTTGTTGAGTGGTCATTTAGCCAGGTTTCAGTGAGGAATGCAATATCAATGGATTCACTCAGGATCGTTTCCGAGATTTCCGTGGCGTGTAGGACCGCGGCGCGACAGTTAACTAGCATGCATTTCAGTGGTGTGGGGTTGGGTATGGAGGGTGGGCAAGAGTGGATCAGCGAAAGTTGAGGTGGTGGTCTGGGGGAAGCGGGGGAGGAGGGGGTTCTGTTTGTCCCTATGATAACAGAGATGGGGGCATAAGGGAGTGGAGGGTTGGTGGTTGGCAGATTAGTAAGATAGGAGTTACATAGGTCGGCGAGGTCAGACGGGGAGAGATGGTCCGAGGTGCGGAGAGGTCTATGCTTACGGCATCGGAGAGGGAGTGATCTCCAAAGGTTGTGTTTGTTACTGGGGATATTTGAGGGAGGGAGGATGGTGGTTTTATGGTGAGGGAGGGTTCTGGTGCTGTGGACAAAGAAGTCTTTTCTGAGTTGGGCAAATTCCGTAGTTAAATTAGATAGGTCACATTTAATGTTGTGTAGGATCTGGGCAATTGAGGAGAGGGGAGGTATCGGCAATGCATGGTCTGAGTTATTTGCAGAGGGTGGACTAATGTGAGAGGGGGAGATGTGGTAGATGGTGTGGGGTGAGCGGTGACAGGGCTGGGAGGAGTGAGGGGTTCGGAAGTTAAAGTAGGTAGGACGAATACAGTGTTGTGTTGGCTTGGGGTAGTCCGGGTAAAGGGAAGTGATGAAGGGGCGTGGGAGGTGGGAGGAAAATGGTCTGGGGATAGGGAGTGGTCGTGATTAGTTGCTGGTGGAGGCCTACTGTGTGAGGGGGGAGATAGGGTAGTAGGTATGGAGTGATGGCTGGTGGATCTGTTAAGTGAGAGTGTAGGGGTTAGGTTAAACAGGGGACAAAAATCTGCAGGTGATGTGGTCAGAGAGGATAAAAGGGCATGAAGCGAGTGAGAAACAAATATATTGGTGTGATGGGGATGTGTGATTATTGAGGGTTGGGGTGAGGGTGTGTGAGGAAGATGGGTGTTTATTGGGGGTTGAGGTGCGGGGTTGGGGGGTTGGGTAGGTAGAGCCTGAGGGGGGTGGGTAGAAGGGAAGGGGAGGAGCAGAGAGTGTATGGGATTGGTAGGGGGGTGAGGAGTTGTGATAGGTGATTGCGGGGAAAAGACGGTGGAGTAAGTGAGTGGTTGGGTCAGGGGAGGGAGGTTTGGTGGACAGGGGGAGGGCGGGTCATGGGAAGGGAATGATAAGTAGGTGACAGGAGTTTGGGGCTACCGTTATTCAAGGAGGTGTCCAAGGAGTAAGGGTTAAGGAGGTTAGGGGGAGAGAGAGAGATAAGTGGGGGATGAGAAGTAGGTAGTTGGGGATGGGGTAGTCGTTATCAATAGGGGGGTCAAGGGAGGGAGATGGTGAGGTCATTTTTTGGAGGTTGAGAGTGGAGGTAGAGTGGGGGGAGGGGGGAGGAAAAGGTTTGGGGTGTTATGTTCACTTGGGGAGGAGGAGTGTTAGGCGCTGAATGGTTAAGGTGGAGAGACATAGTGCTAAAGTGGTGTTCAAAGATAGAGAGGTGGGAAGGCGAGGCTTGTATAAGGATATTACCTGTTTTGAAGATGGAGATATCAATATCACCCTGAAAGACTGGGGAGGGAGCGGAGGATTTTTTAAATCCATATGGGATATTGATTGATTTAGAGATAGGGAGGTGTTGGAGGAGGATGCTCTTCCATTTGGAAGGGCGTTTGGAGTAGAAGATGTAGTTGGTAATAATGGGGGAGGTGAGGCTGAGGTAGTTATCGACAATGAGTGTTTCAGGGTTGCGGATGAGGAGTTTATGTTTGAAATTTTTCCTTGCGTGTTTGGAGAGATTTGGGGAGTAGAGAATGGTCCAGGAGTTGGGGCCGTGTTTAGAGAGGGTATGGTCCTGAGGGTGATGGTCAGTGCTGTGAAGGGGCATTTTGGGTGGACGTGAGAGGGAGACAGAGAAAAGAGAAGGAAGTTAAAGGAGATGGGGGTAGGGGAGGAGAGGAGAGGAGAGGGGGCGCTGGGAGAGTGTGGGGTCGAAAAATCGGGGGCAAGATAAAGAGGTGGTGTTAAGCAAGAGAGGAATAAAATCAGGAGCAGATTTGATAGCAAAACAGAATTACATCATTGATGTTCAGTAGGGTAGAAAAGGTAAAACAAGCACGGTAGATATGATGAATCAAGCAAGGGGGCAAATAGGCGAGGAGATACAGTCAGGCGCAGATAAGATAGTAAAAGAAGATTCCAGTGCAAATATGAATCACATTAAATAGTTAAGCAAACACGATAAAATATGGGAGTAGGATAACCAAGGGAGGAATTAAAAATCAAGAGCAGATTAGGTAGCAAAACAGATTACATCGTAAAATTGGAGCAAATTAAAAAGGTAAACAAACACAAACCTCAAAAAGCAAAAGATAAAATCCAAAAACAATAGTCTGTGGGTGAGCAATTGTATTATATTAATATTATAATATTATATCATATTTAGCAATATGAAGCAAGTAGCTTGGTTTGATAGGCTCAAATTCCAGGGTTTACTCAGGATTTACGCCGATGGCGATCCCAGACCTCCGGGGCCCAACCATTCAATAAGCATAGAAAAACAAGATGAGGAGGAAAACAATGCCTGATGTCCAGTCAGCCCCTCTGCTCACCTTATTGCGATTTAACACCCATTGCCCACAATATGTCCGACTCTGGCTACTCAGTGCTTTATGTCTACAAAGTGAATATACGAAGGGGGTCACACTGCGATCGGGAAACTAAACCTTTCAGTGAACACAATCTGTGATTGTTCGCAGCTGGTCCATACCATCCTGTACTGGCGAGACAGAGCAACTGCTCACCCGAAGGGCACTCTAAGCCGTGGGCCAAGCTGATTCTCCTGTCAAGCTGCGTTTCAAGGTCAGACATCTCTTTCTTACACTCTGCTGCTCAAAATCTCATCAAGCTTTATTTCAGCAGCTTGACTTCAGCTCACGAATCTTTTGCTTAGGTCAGCTCACACACGCAGTCCTAAATCTGTTTAGGAAACTCTACATGAGCACAGACCAAGCCTGCCCTTGGTAAATGAGGATTCGGAACAGGCAGAGCCCAATCTGCAGCGAGCCGTCCTCTCGCTCACCACCATCAGGTCAACAGTGCAGGCAGCAAAGTCAGACGTGAGCCTCAGCTCTCCTGGCAGGACTTCAGGAAACTCCTGTAAGCGTGTGGGTCTTCCTTTGTTGTCCAATGCGCATTTCATTTGCCTCCAGCCGCTGCTCATTTACTGCGCCCCTCGCGTAGTAGGAAGTCCTCCTCGCCTCGTCGGGGGGGCAACTCAGGAATCGGCCGCCTGCCACTCCTCAGCAGCTCCACTCCCTATGAAATCATGGCCGCCCCACCAAAAGCGTTGCGCCTATGCAAGGGCACACGCAGGGCAGTCCGCGCTCCCGATTCAGCGCTCAGGGACCATAGATCGCCGCCGCATTAACACCAGGTCAGAGCAGGTGTAAATTTCCTGGTGCTAACGCACCATTATCGCCGGTTTTGTGTTTTTATCGCCAATCGGGCTGGTCGTTGAGAATGTTGAGGGGTGGTGTTGTCGCGGCACGGGAACGCCTACTCTGCATCACATTAGCGGTAGTTGCGGGGATCCTCTGTTGCGATGTTTTTTTGCGGCTGCTATCGCGGGTAAAACTGGTGCTGTGGGCTGTTCGCACCAGATGTGAATGGGGAGGTAAATTTATCACGTCTATGGCTGCAATAAAGTGCCATTAATTCAGTGATAGCTCCTTGTGAATAAGGCCCAATGCTGTGTAGCTATGCTTCATTTAGCAGCCTGGACCAAGTTAGAAATGAATACGAGTGGCTGTGTGTCCCAGAATCCTGCAGCAATGAGGGGCAAATTCTTAGCGTCTCCTCTACATCAGCTCGGTAAGGATTTAAAATTGCACAAGTTGCAGATAGCTCTAAAGTTCATTCTTTTGCTCACTGTGGTACCCCAGTTTGGACCCAGCCATATGCAAATCAGTCTTAACCCTGTGGCTCAAGGGACCAGTCCAGCCCAAACTGTCAGGCCAGGTTGCCCATCTGTTCTTTTTGCAAGACTGGGGCACCAGGTGATACCTCTGGCCTCCTGAAATGAACGTCCATGCAAGAAGATAAAACCTGCTGTGTTCCAATTAATGACATCAGTAGGAGTACATTGATTATTTCAGAGTGTGTCACTGAAAACGGCATAACTTAAAGTAGGGAGGGAACATATAGACGCGGCAAGAACTGGTGTTACGGCATCACTGGGGCCACCTTCCCCGCCCAACCCCGGAGGGCAGCGGGCGCAGGCAGGGGGCGTGGGTACACCCCCCTCCGCTCCGGTCACAGCTTATGTGCCGCCACAGGGGCCAGACAACACGATGAGCGGCGATTCCGGATCGACTGGCGACTTCCGGTCCGGGCCACCGAGGTCGCCCCTCTCAGTGACCGCAATCAATTCACTCTAGTCCCCGGCTCTATTTCACGGATAGGCCCAATCGTGTGGGGTCCGTAACTTCGGTCTCCAGTGATGTCGGGAAGCCGGGGTTTCGACAAGCGGCACCGCTATCTCCTCTCTTGCGGTTGCCGATCTTCAGGGGCAGGATAGATAGAAGGATGTTGGGTATAGGGGGACAGTAGTGGCGGAGCCGAGGTTTTAAGCGGCCAGCGCCAATGCCTAAAGATATTGTTGTTGCTTACTAGTAGGCAGATGACAGTAAATCTTTCTTCTGTACTTGGGCAGGATGTCCCATTAGCAAAAAGTGTGCTTCTGACTTACTGTGGCACCTCCCAAACAATAATTGACACAAAGATGTACAGTCATCAGCACGTTATCGAGTGGTAGGAAGAGTGCTCCTTCTACCGTGTTAAACTCCATTCTTCAGTCTTGTGCTGTAGGGATTGGTCACAGGGGTTGGCCTTCAGCCTCCTGTGTATGACCATCAGCTGTGCACAGCAAGGGTTGGCTGCAGAGTATGGAATGCATTAAGGTTATTCTTTACTGTTAGACTTGTCATCCTGAGGGTGGTCTTCCCACAAACTTTCAGCCTTAACCCTCCTATTTTTGCTGATCTTATTTTTGTTGGCCTTAGGACTGCTAACCCATGCTAAAGTGCTTGTGTTCTCTCCCCTAAACATGGTATAATTGGCTAGTATCCAGTTGGCTCATTTTACTTAATTGTAAGTGCTTGGTTAAATGATACCCCATCTACCCAGGGCCTGTACATTAATTGCTATCAGTGGGCCTGCAGTGCTAATTGGGCCACCCACTTAAGTAGCCATGTAAAACATGTTTAAGGCCTGCAATTGCAACCTGTGTGTGCAGTTTTAAACTGCCATTTTGACCTGGCAAAATAAACCTCTTGCCATGCCCAAACATTCCTTTTTTATACATATAAGTCACCTTAGGTAGCCCAGGGGCAGGGTGCAGTGTATTTAAAATGTTTGGCATGTATTATTTAGTTTTACATGTCCTGGTAGTGAAAAACATTTACATTTGTTTTTTAATGCTGCAAGGCCGGCCTCTCTTGTAGGATAACATTGGGTTTCCTTATTACCTTTAATAAGTGATGACTTCCAATTAAGAGTAGCTGGATGAGTCGAGTTTAGTGTCTAAAGAATTGTGATGTAAAGCCCTCTTTAATGGTAAAGTCAGACTTTATATCACCATTCTGAAACGGCCACTTTTAGAAAGTTGGCAAAGTCTTGTCCTGACCATTGGTGCCTGGAGCCTTAGTCTCTGGGTCACTTGATGAGGTGTAGCTGGCAGATGGTCTTTGTGTGCTTCTACCAGACAGTACGACAAAGGGAGGATAGGTGTTGGCAGGATGGGCCAATATGACTTAATGAGGATGAGCTGTCACCTATCACACTTGCACATGACAAAGGCTGTGCTTGAACACACTCACAAAGAGTTTGCCACTGGTCTATTGTATCCCTAGACAAGCTGGGACCAGGGCAGGGCAGAAGGGGACGTCTGAAACCTCAGGGAGGAGGAAACCACCTCCTACTTCAAAGTGAGCATGAGGTATTAATAACGGACCCTCAGACCCAACTCTTCTGTACACATCTGGACCTGTTGAAGACTCCGAAGAAGGACTGCTGTGCTGCTTTGCTGCAAGAAGGACTGCCACTCTGCCTTTCTGATATGCTGCCCTCCTGCCTGAGTGGTAAGGACTGGACCTGCCTCTTGAATCCAAGACCACCAGAGTGACTCCAAAGGCTAGTTGTCTCGCCTCCTGATCAGGCTTGTTTTATAACATTTGTATATATTTCTTTCTACAACGCAAGCTCACGGACATGAAGCAGAAGCCTCCAAGACGTGAAACAATAAGTCCCCCATTTGCCAAAGTACTTTTGTTTAAATCTCTTTTATTAAGTTTATAAACAAAGAGAAAGTATTAACAAACACCAGGCAATAGGCAATAGTAGTCAGGCAAGAATACAGTGTATACATCGTTGGTCCACATCAGTGAAGTTATAAAACATACGGCATATCACTTAGCCATCAAATACAAAAACAACAGGAGGACTTGGTATGTCAAAATGGATAGGAGAAGCCCCCTACCAGCTCAGAAACGCCACTACTAACCAAGCAGAAAGGGGTCCCTCTGTTACTCGAGCCTAGGATACCTGGGCGAATACATTTGTATCTATTATAGATGTGTGGAGAGTGTAGTGCACTGATTATGAAAGCTGCGAAGACAGTAGTGTATCGCCAAGCAATCAATACAACAAACGAATAAGAACATGGATAGCAATAATAATTTTAACAAGAAGGAAGTCCTGACTGTGGGTTATCACTGCAGGCCCTGGTGGTATGTAACACATCATTGAAAACCTCATGGGCCTGTCGCGATCTGCTAGTACCCAGCTTTTCAAGGCAAACAGCCGCTAGAGGCACAAAATGCAGCCTGCGACTGGGTATCAGGGGAAGCCCCCATTTCTGATTACCTGTGAAGAAGGAGAGAAACGAAAAGAGCCTTAACAAAAAACTAGAGAGGGAAAGAAAAGAGAAAAGAAGGAGAGGAGGGAAGAGGAAATGGCGCAGTGTCCCATTGGCGCGGACCAGCTATGGAAGAAGAGGATTGAGTCCCTGGGTCAGAGCGTCAGGCCCAAAGTCCTTTTGCGACAAGAGATCTTGTTTTAGATTCAGAAGTTACCACTTTCAGACCAATGACTTACAATATAAAAAAACGGATCTGTTTACCATGATGGCATGCTGAGGTTGACAAATTGATTTTTCCCTTTTTTATGTGAGTTTAAGACATTGAGGACATGAGCCATAGTCCTGTTGTAGTAAGTGCTGAGGGAATTTACATTTTCATCTGCTGCTGGACAAGGTAGCAGAGCTGAGACACAAATCCTCAGATGAGTGAGATCAATACATTTTATTTCTCTAACCCTTCTCTAAATTTTTCAAGCTGGCCAGTACCCCTGCTTTTTATAAAGTAGAGCTAGACAGGATTCCACAAATCCTTAGACTAATCCACTGTAAAGGCATCATCTGCCCTAATGCAGTCATCCATAGGAATAATGAAATCCAGGGTGGACCTCTTAGCATAGATGAACTTAGTCTAGTGATGAACGAGGACAATAGACGATAGGGAAATGTAAAGTATAATACAGCGTTGTCATTGTTGCACCCCTGTGAAGATTGAAGTTACCCATAAATAGGCCATTTGTATATAGAATCAACTGTATGTTGAATGCACTGCTCGACAAATGCGGAATTGCCGCATGTGGCTGACATATGACATATAGGCCCCGATTCCAAGTTGGTTAGAATCCAAGTGCTTTTTATGACACCCGATAGCAACACCCTGGGTACATTATTTATTGGGTGCAATAAATAGCAACTATTATGAGTTTCTGAGTTTCTAGGGTAAAGCATGCATGTTTTGGTGCTTAAGACATAAAAACCCAGGTGGTACTGCAAATACTGAGCCACACGTAATCAGGACCTAAGTCTATTGGTTAGAAACTGGTTTGATTTGATCACAATACCAGGCACTCGAAATTTGAGTCAAACTCAGACCATTTGTTTATCATTGTAATCCCACCACTTTCTCTTCCATGGTTGGATGCTGGAGGACCTGAGTGCAAGAAGGGGCTTCATAATGATTTGGAAGATTTCGTTAAACCAGGCCTCCCTTACAATCAAGGTTATGCTTGGTGATAGAATTAGAAATTCAAATCTACGTTTGATAGAAGACCTTCAGTTGCCCAAGAGACAATGAGGGAATAACGTTCAATTCTGTGGATGGAAGCAGGAATTAAGAGCCAATGAATCTGAAGTACTTGTGTTCAATGTTCCTCCCAGGAAGAAAAGTGTGCAAATGCCAGTGAACTGAGAGGATGTGAAGATGAGTCTTTAGAGGGTGTTTTAGTTGAGAGTGCAAGAGTGGGGGCTTAGGTGTGATCTGTGGAGGAGTTAGAAATTTCTATGCGTGTTTGAGTAGTATGATTACCTAGAAGCACAGTGTGCATATTCATGTAGTGAAGTTCATGCAGTGGGGTGCCTATATATTAGAGACTGTAGATTATTGGTATGTACATCTAGAGCTGATATGGTGAAAATAATATCATTGTTCAGTGGAGAGATCTGCTACAGGTGCCTGAGAATGATGTTCGGTTTTCTTGAGAGGAAGAATAGACCTGGAGATTTAATAAAATCACTTAGGGGAAGGGTAATCTTGAGCGGATTAGGTGCATTAGCCTTTCGTTTCTTGGAAGGGATACAATTATTTAGTGGTGGGATCTATGTGGGAGGGAGTCCGAGATGAAGAGATCTGAGAGAGTGGGTAAATTGAGTTGAACCTTGGAAAGTGGGGCAGCTTCATTATGACAGGGGGGAAAATGGAGGGTCTTCATATCAAAGTGTTATGGTCTATGTGCCTGGCAGAAGGGGGTGAAAGATATTCTTGCAAACTTCATTCAAGTTAAGGGTGTATTGGAAGAAACAACTCTTTTAAAGGCCGTGAATTTGACATACACTTTCACAAATCACTCAAAATACAGAGAATTGACACACAATGTTTACACAATTCACACAAAATGATGGCAGCCCAGTGTAAAAATAATACACCGATCATTCAAATGCAAGCTGGAGTAGAGAACACATATGCTAGCAAAGTTCACCTATGCATAGAACACTTAAATGCATGGACCTTTTGTAGAGAGCAGGTGAGCTTGCAGTTTATTCAGGTCCACAGTTCAATTCAATTCAATTCAATCTTTATTTGTATTCGATTAGTTAAAATCTTACAAAGAAGGGACAATCACAGCTCTGTGCCCTGAGATTTAAAAGGATGTGTAAGTGTCTTTGTGTTAAACGGAGCCCATGGCGTGATAGATGTTGATATTAAAAAACTATTTCCCAACTGACATCCCGCCCTGCTCACGACCACTTGATCAGGAATACCTGTGGGAACAAAAGGTGACTTAAAGTGCAGACGTGCAGCAGCTAGTTAAAGTGTTTGTGTGCTACCGAGGGGTTGCCAGGCTAGAGTTGACCAGGGCCCCCCCAGGACTTACTTTGAAGTGAACATTGGCAAGAAGGATAAAAGCTGATGCTTAATAGATGTTACCCAGCTAACACTGTAACCCACTTAAGCCGTTTACTCAGGAGTATCGGTGGGGGCAAGAGTAAGTTAAGGTGGAAGCGTGCAGCTGCTGTTTAACGTGCTTAGGTGCTATCCGATAATTGCCAAGCATATGACTTCACTAGTGACCCCCTGGGAGCTAGGTTAAAGTGCGAGTAGCCATTGAATTTAAAAGTAAACATGCAAAGAAAGGTAATCACAGGCAGTTTCAAATAAGTTGAAAGGTCACGCTGCTACTGATGAAAACCAGCGGGCTTTGTTGTAAGGTTCAAGGTGCCACGGCTAGGATAGCACAGGGTTTGAATTAAGACTGATCTCTGGCTAGCAGCCTGACACAAAGAGTTTCATACATTTGTTGGGGGCCTTGAGCGGCCTGAGTATTTGGGAGTTGAAGTTGAATTTCACCAGAGAGAGATACAGGGCTTCCAGAGAAAACATAGTTTGGAAGAATGAAACGATGTGGCCAGCCCCCGGTTGACAGGCAGCTTCACTGGGCCACAATACACTCATTTACTTGTTTGGACAGTTTTCGCTCAAATTTGTTTAAACATTTCATATAGTGGCAGGTCCACAGTGTGGTAAGCAATTACTTAGTTTGCCATCTAGATCATGATTGACATTTGTTAGTTTCTTAGAAAAGGACAGTCAGGTGATTCTTGTATGAAAACATGAGTCATTGTGTTGTCATTCCTTTGTTTGTCTGTAGCATGACTTCTTGGATTAAAGTCTTTTGTTGAATTTTCAAAAATGTAATCAGGTCTGAGAAAGCTTTAATAATGGTTTATTGTCTTTTCACTTTTGTAAACCTGCTTCAAGCTCGTCCACAAAATGAGGAGAGTCAATGGGTGGCATAGGTTTTATTTGGAGATAACTAAATAGCCCACAGCTTTTTTGAGGCACTTGATCTAGGAAGAACCCGGAGCTGTTTCAGAGGACACATGGTACTTCATTGCCATTTTACACATCCCTGCACCGCCCAGCAAACTATATGTGCAACCCATACTTTTCAGAGCTATTGTCCCACTCCATGCTGCTGGGCCACGTTCTGAAAGGAACAATTGAATCCCACTCACCACTGCTCTCCACAACAATTTTTACATCCAAAAATGTACCCACTCCAACCATGTGGCAATCTAACAGGCTTGTCTAGGGGTTCATCCATAGAAGATATCTATTCCCTGTGGCTGCTGGCCCACTGTGCATTCTAGGCAGCTTTGTCAAATTTGTGTTGGCACCATTTTGTTTAACATTCAAAGCCAATGGAGTTTTCTCACTGTTGCATATTTAGAATGAGATCTGGAGTAGGGCAGTCTAACTGTTTTGAGTCCCATCAGCTTCCTACACCCCTTCTCCCTCACCAAGGTGGGTACCAACACTATGGGCTGGTCTTAAAGCACTACGTCGGGCACTGGAGCTTGGCCTCTGGACACTAGCACTTTCTTCTTTCCTTTACTCTGTCCTTCTCTTTGCATATCTTCTCCCTCACTTATTTCATCTATTTGTATGTATGTATGTATGTATGTATGTATGTATGTATATGGTATTTGTATAGCACAAGCTTTGCTAAAACGCAGAGGAGAGGAGCACTTTCCCAGTAAAAAAAATAAAGCATTTATCTAATGAGTGACTAGAGGGAAAGCAGAAACTAGGGGCCCGATAGGATGGCTGGCGGACATTTGTCCGCCTGCCACCCTGTTGCAGTCGGGACCTCCTGACAGGCTGTCGGCTGTCCCGCAGTAGGCATTAGGATGCAACCTCCACCACGGCGGTCGCAATGCTTATATTTTGCATTGCGGCGGGTGCTGCTGGTTGCAGCACCTGCCGCAATGCATAAAAGAGACACCGTCCATATCCCTGCACTACGTGGCAGGCACCAAGCGGTGCCTGCCACATGGTGCTGGGATCTGTAGATCTGTCCCCCAGTGCCCACAACTTAGGGCCAGGGTAGAAGGGGGGCCCGATATGGACCCCCACAGTCCCTTTCCACCTGCCTGTTCATGGCAGGTGAACCGCCATGAACAGGCAGGTGGAATGGGACATCGTAATCCCTACGGTGGTGCCTGTTAGGCACTGCCACCATTGTAGGGAATGCAAGACCTCTACCGCACAGGCAGGCTAAAGGAGCCCATCAGATGCGTGGTGGTTGGGCTTTCCAACTGCCATCCTTCCACCTGCCATTATAATATGGCGGACGTAAAACATGCAAATGAGGGCGGTGAGACCGTCACCGACAGGCTGTCGGTGGCGGTCTCACCATCATCGCAATAGGCCCCTGAGTTCTTAGAATGAAGGTGGACTATTGTCGTAATGCAGTGTTCTTTAAAGCGACATGCCTTCTGTTGGTCCCTAAATTCTAGAATAGTTTGGGAAGTCCTG
Source organism: Triturus cristatus (assembly GCF_964204655.1). NCBI lineage: Eukaryota > Metazoa > Chordata > Amphibia > Caudata > Salamandridae > Triturus > Triturus cristatus. Next base: position 326,662,038 of record NC_140593.1, on the reverse strand, counting down.
ATGCATATGCGTGTGCCATTTTGATCTTGGGATCAATGCATGTATTTCCTACCTATGTGTGTCTATGAGAGTGTGTGTGGTGGGAGTGTGTGTGTTTGTGTGTGTGTGTGTGTGTGTGCGAGAGTGTGAATAAAGTGAAGTCTGAGAACATCCTTTGCATTCCACAAAAGCCAATATAATTGGTATTATCAGTGTTTAGTTTTCTTCTTGCAGCCAGTACCTTTCTTGGATAATATTGGTTAATGTGCACATTTCAGCATATCGTGTTATCCCACCATGGTGCTCTGTCCATAGAAATCCAATGCTATTTCTAACCCCTTGCATGTTGATCCCCAGCTCCAATCAAATGGATCTTGCCCCCCTGCTGATTGAGCTGGAAAGCATCTGTTGAGAATTTGTGCAAGTACAGGAGAAATTCTTATTGTTCGCCTAAAGCATTGTAAGAGATGGTGTGAGTCTGCTAGAACTTCTCCATATCTAATTTGGCAAAACAAGACCACTTTTGCGATATGTGTATGAAAGTAAAATTTCCTCAATCATCTTTCCATTTGTTAACCTCAAAGTGGATCTATCTCAGCGAATTGCTTTGCAACAGAAGATGCTTCAGACAGGAAGCGGAACTGAAACTGTTGTGGTTATAAAAATGCCAGCTTACTAGGGTGGAAAACTGGCCTTTTGTTAGAAAATTACAGCTTGTAGGATTTTGCTTTCATTAGTCATATCCTGTAAAGAAACCTCCAGGGGTTGCCCTTTGCAGCACAGTTAAAAGAGATTTTACAGGATCCACCAAAATTTCAGAGCATTTACCGGTGTATGTGATCACTGACAAACAAAGGAAAACAATAATTATTCCTTATTTTGAAGTCAGTAGGCATGTGCATTTCATGTATTACCACATATTTATATCATGTCCACAGATGTTTAGTGATACAGAGATACATCATCATCTTACAGAGGATATGTGAGTAGTTACCATAAGGAAGAGGCTTGAGGTAACTCAAATAAAACAAAATGAAAAAATAGTAATATTAGCGTAAGCCATTTCTCATTTTTTACATTCTTAATCCAGGGGACACATGCAATATTGCCATACCAATGTTCGGATAGTACTATTTAACTTTGTCCAGATTGCAAATGAACTCTACAATATCCATAGCACCTTAACCAAGTGTGATAAATTGCCCACTATATCTCTATATTTTTATCATCAAATTGTTAAAAACATATATTCACAGTATTTAAAAAACGAAATATATACTATACATCATTGCAATCATATAACATTTAAAAAAACATTTATCAGCATTCTAAAAAGGTTTATTCATATGTTTTGTGTTCTGTCTTAAATATACAAAAGCTAGATAAGGTTTTGAGATGGTGTAATCATCCCATTCTGTATTATCAATGATGATCTATAAAACAACTGTCTGCATTTCAAAGAAAACAATGAAATCAAAATTGTGTTTTTTTCTGGCAATTAATTGCGCAAACATTACACAGGTTTGTGTCAATGGCCAGAACACCATGAAATGCCAGCAGGCTTCTACTTTAAGTATGGGAACAGACAGCTTTAATGAATGAAGATACTTGTGGAATCGGTTCTTCCAAAATGGAATAATAGAAAGTACAGAGAGAGAGAGAGAGAGGGTCAATGGTTCAAATCCCTTCAGCCATTACGTTCCATGTGTTTTTCATGGCTTTTCTTTGCTTGGATGGACTATGCATCAAAGTCATGACACTTCATGGATGGTTACGTTGTCCTCTCCCCTACCGAAACTATACTGTAGGGCATTGTTTTTCCTCCTTCACTCTCTTCTTCTCTTTGCATGGTGTGCACCCTGAATATCGACCCGAGAATATAGATGGGACACAATACCAAGAACAAAATATCAACAAAAAACAAACAAATTGACAAGTACATGTCTGGATTTTCTGTGCTTCACTCCAGATATATGTACCTATGTGGTACATATATCTTCAAGGTAAGTAGAGGTGGATTTCAGATTATTAAATCTATACGTCCCTGTACACACATAGCTTTTGATATTTTGCCCCTCAATATTCTGTCTTCGATATACCTGTACCACAGTATTCTGGAGATCGGTATACAGTGGTATAATTTCTTTGTATATCTTCTCCCCCACTAATTTTGTCTATTTCTATATATGTATGAATGTATATCCACGCAGCTATGTATGTATACAACATTTAAACAGAGTAAACCTAGCCATAATTAGAGGGGGATGGGCAGTACAGGGAACAAACAGTCAAAGAAACATTCAATCATTAGATTAGAAGGCAAGTGAAGGATGGGTTCCAAATGCGTTGGTACAAAATTAACTGACCTAAAAGAAGGCATATATAAGATGCCTTTCTGGAAGAGAAACCTGTTACCTACAGATCAAAGCAGATGTCATCAGTTAGTATTTAACTCACTGAGCCTTCTTGTCAATTAGGTGAGGGCTTGGGAAGCCTCTGGTCGTTGTGAGAAGGCTGTGGGGAGGTGACAGAGAGAGAGCATTTACCAGTATGGAAACATGGTCTCGCTCTAGCTCCAAGGATATGACAGGAATCAAAGGAAAAGGGCAAAAGAAACGAAAGAGGCTTAATTAATGCATGTGAAAGGAGTGCCCTTGTAGTGGTCATTTGATGTGATAGCAGGTAGGCCGGCAGAAATGCAAAAAGCCAATCCAAACCAAGTGGAGCTGGGAGTGATGGGGGAAGAGTATGAACCACTCCCTAGACAGAGAAGGAGACTATCTACACCTCTGTGGAGTAGTATACATACAAAATAGGGGTATACAGTGTAAAATGTATTTTTAACATCTTCCCATAAGGGTGCCTTGGGTAAGGTCACATTGATCACAGTGTAGGCCAAGAGTAGGCCATGCAGAGGGTTCCGGGCACAATAAAAATTAAGGAGTAAGGGAAATTCCATCAAGAATGGGAATGTAGAATAGCTCCAGTTTTGGAGCCATGGCAAACTTAAAGGATATTTCAGAAGTATTGAAATATAATTTCTAAAACATTTTTATTTTGTACCCTGAATGCTGTCATGTGACCTTATGGGCTAGCAGAATCTGGTTGCAAGTGTCTATGGATTGTGGGAGCAGAGTGAGGAAGCATCAGATGATGAGTTGAATGTCCACAGTATGGGAAAACAGACACCATATAGCTTTGGACACTCTTAAGGAGCAAAAAGAAAAAAAACCTATTTTTAAAAGCTTCCATAAGACACCCTAGCCATAGTCGGATTATCCTGGGTCACTTTACCCTCTATGCCAGTGGGAGACTTTAAGAAAGCATCTAAGTAAAGTGTTTTCAGGCAGAGAAGGGAGTGAGAATTCTCCAGAATGTAGAATAGAAGAAAGTTAGAAGTATCCAGAATGTAGAAGTGAAATAGCTCTAGCACTGGGGGAAGCAAGGTCCTAGGGCAAAGAGCAACAAGAGGAACAAAAGCCTACCTAAAGCCTTTTCATAGGGACCATTGGCTACATTGCTCTACGGTATGCGACCAACTTTTTGAATAACAATCCAGAAAGTCTCAGTGAATTGTGATAATAGCGAGCTAAGGGAGAATAAAAGAGAGTCCCCAGGATGAGGAGGGGTCTTACTTCAGTTCTGGGAGTATAGCAAAGACTGAACCAAGGTGAGAAATGGGAGCATAAAGGTGAATCAAGTTAGTTAGCCCCAGGATGAGCATATTAAGAGAATCCAGCTGTGGAAGTATTGTGGAGACGAAAGTAAATAGGGCCTTGTGTAGATTGCCAGAGATAGTCTAAATAGGAAGTTAAGAAGAAGTGAAAGATTGATCTCCAGTTTGGGTACAGGGGTTGGATCTAGCTCTAGGGGCATACTAGAAACAAAGGGAACAAATGAAAAGGCTTGTTAATGCTGATGCATGGCACCCAACAGCAATTTTCTCAATTCTCTATGGGCCTGGAGGAATCCTATTGCACTGTGTAAGCAAGATGGGAATGAGGGAAAAAAGGATACAGATTCGGCGGATGGGTAGGGGGCTCTACATTTTCTTTAGGAGGTGCCAGGGCCCAGAAAAAAAGGCAAAAGACAGAAACAAATTAGATAGACCAGTATGAACTTTCCATTATGCTCAAGTAATTAGAGTCATTTAAGTAATTTGCCATAGGCTCATTTGAACAGAAAACGTGTTATTCCACCTAAATACCGACTCAAAATTATTGTGTGACCATAATAATGTGGTCTAAATATACTGACTATAAAAATATTGTGCAGAAACATAATGAGGGTAGTATGTTGTTTTTCAAAAACCTTTTTTACAAGAACATCGAAGTTTAAAATATTTTTACTATATTGCTTTCATTATGTTGTTGTGATATTTATTTTTATTTACATTAGGGATAAAGTACCCCCTGTCACTGAGGAGTTCCATACTCCTATAGAGGACTGAGGCTGAAGGCTGAGTTCCTTTATAAGGTTATGCAACTTATCATGTATGGGAGGGGGTACTTTATCCCATATAATACATGGTCAGACCCTCACCTTTTCCGCAAACCACTTGAGACATTGGCGCGTTGTTCTTACAAATGACAGAGCGAGCATGTTTGCAAATATGAAGAATAAAAATAAAACTTCTAGTGCAAAATTAAGCACATCAGAAAGCTGTTGGATATTTGTTGCAAACCGATATTAGAATAGTTCAATACATGTCAGTTTAAAAAAGAAGCTGCAGCAGATCGGAGCATGTGGAAACATGTAGATAGACTAACATTTTCTACATCTAAGGAGTAAAAAAATTAAACATATTCTCTGTGCTTGTCATTGCAATTTATTAAAATATAGAGCAAAAGAAAGAAAAGCAAAGTTTCAATTGTTGCTTTAAACAGCTGCTTTAATTATGCTTCCTGACCAAACCTGCCTTTCACTTCACCTGCTGGCTCTGGCAGCAGACATCGTGAAATTAGAACATGACTGTAATAACATTATAATGGTCGAGCTTTGACATCTTTTCTTTACATTCAGTGACTTGGTGTGCCATGATTATAAAAAAAAATGAGGGATTACAGAATCCCATACATTTTTTGTTTGCTTTTTATTTCTCTGTGTTGTTTTACAGTTTGTAATACACTTACATTTCAGTTTTTGGGGTTATTGGGGGACTAGGTTGGAAGTTTTCCGAAAAAATTGCATGTAAATGAATGTTAATTGATTAATATGTTAAGTCTTCATTTCTTATTTATCTCTTTACATGTTTATTACTTTAATTATTAAATTCTAAATTTGTTGATGTGGGATTTATTGGGAGATAGGGAGGGAAGCATTTAAATATAAATATGATATCGCTTATATAATCTTCATGAAAGTGATGCACCCAATGTATGAGGTCACTGTGTTGACTGAAATGTCAATGAAGTAATGTGCCCCTAGAGACAAGATTTAAACAGTATTTCAACATACAATCAATAAGAAATGACTGTCTCAAAAAGGAAGTTTGAGATCAGTAATTAGAAAAACCTCGAAGGTTTATTGAATTTTAAGTGCAATATAGAAATAAAGAATGCAAATGCAGCAGCAATTCTCATTGAATCAGTGAAATAATACAGGAATCAACAGGGCAGAATCTTGGCTCACTCCAAATTCAGGGACCTTTTATAGTGAATTTCACCATAGGAAATGATGAAAACTGCAAAGTCAACATGGTGTCAGCAAAAGTATCATAATTTCAACAAATAGTATTGCAATCATCTAAAATGTCATATAACTCTTACATCTTAGCTCTATCACACTGCATTGATATTTATTTGTTCCTTCTGACCTAATGTAATCTGTGGGTATCAGAACAAACTAGTTACATATACAACAGAAAATAATTGTAAATGAATACAATACAGTATGCTAGCAGCAAGAGCATTGGTAAGTGAAAAAATGGCTTCCTCCAGTGAGTTCTTCACCAACAGCATGCCATACAAAATAGACAATGCACATCTTACTGTCTGTGGTGTGTAGCAAGAAATATAAATACACAGTGAACATCATGATATTACAGCCATTTTGTAATAAGATGAAGTCAAGACCTAACTGGTGCCTAGATTATGTTAAGCCAGAAAAACTCACTAAAACACATCATAACAATTTTGTTTCAATTGAAAAAGGTAATATTAATGTACATATATGATTCAAATGTGTAATAACGTACACTATATATACAAATGTGAATTGATCAATGTATTAATGTTTGCATTTTTTGTTGGAATTTGTTGAAATATCTTTAATTAAGTGTATCTAATAAATATATATGTTTAAATATTATTTAATGTATTTTTATGGATTGTGGAGTATTTTAGGGTTTTGGTAGGTGATGTCATTTTTAAAGCGTAGGTTTTTGTTAATTGTTTAAAATGTTACATTTATAATGTTTTACACTGTTAGTTGTTTGTTTACATGTTTTATTATTTTACAGTTATTTATTTATTTGGGATGTTAAGGGAATGGATATGTTGTGTTTTGTTTAAAAAAAATGGTTTAAATTATGTTTAAATATATTGGAAACATGTTTTATTTTGATATATTCCCTAGGTATCCGTGTGAGAGGCGGGAGCAAATTGTGTCACGGGGCCACTGCTCGTATTGTTTTATCTTGTAAAGTGTTCTGAAAAGATTTTTAAAAAACGACTTTGTAGCATGAAATTTGAAACTTTGCTTATTGCACTTTAGTTTGCTTGACTTCCGCATCACGGAGGGTGCTGAGCGCTGATTGTCTGACTATTAGCCAATCAGACGCTAGACGGAAGGAGCCTGTTTGCCCACCGTCTACTTCAAGCACACCGGATGCGGACGCGCATTTCCTAGGTATCCGTGTGAGAGGCGGGTGGAAATTGTGTCACGGGGCCACTGCTCGTATTGTTTTATCTTGTCAAGTGTTCTTAAAAGATTTTTAAAAAATGACTTCGTAGCGTGAAATTTTTAACTTTGCTTATTGCACTTTAGTTTGCTTGACTTCCACATCACGGAGGGTGCTGTGCGCTGATTGGCTGACTATTGGCCAATCAGACACTAGACGGGAAGAGCCTGTTTGCCCACCATCTACTTCAAGCACACCGGATGCGGACGCGCATTTCCTAGGTATCCGTGTGAGAGGCGGGAGGAAATTGTGTCATGGGGCCACTGCTCGTATTGTTTTATCTTGTCAAGTGTTCTTAAAAGATTTTTAAAAAATGACTTCGTAGCGTGAAATTTTGAACTTTGCTTATTGCACTTTAGTTTGCTTGACTTCCACATTACGGAGGGTGCTGAGCGCTGATTGGCTGACTATTGGCCAATCAGACGCTAGACGGGAGGAGCCTGTTTGCCCACTTTCTACTTCAAGCACACCGGATGCGGACGCGCAACGGACGCGCGCAGCTGGCACGCCGAAGGCAAGCCTGTCTGCACCCGTCCACGCCTGGACGCTGCCGGCGGCCGGTCAATCTGCCCTTTCCTTAAAGCACATAATTTCATACCCACGCTCAGAGCTTCTGTCATTGAACATCAAAGGCCCGTCCTGTAGTAATCATTCCTAGTCCCCTTTGGCTGGTCCCTTTCAATGTCAACATTGCGCTTTTCAAAGTAAGTCAGATGAGAGAGGCATCTCCCCCTCTGACTTTACTGACTTCAGGTTTTGTAGTTTGAACTGCAAGTCGCTGGTCAAGCACCATGCTGAGATCTTAGACCTATTAACTGAAGAGTCACCTGATGTATTATTTCTGACTGAGACCTGGTTGATGCAGGATTCAGTTGCTGAATCATGGTTGGCACTCCCCCAAGGTTATACTATGAACCAGCTCAACAGAACTGGTAATAGAGGTGGGGAATTGCATTTCATAAGGAGCGATATTCTTGCAATCTGAAGAGGGAGGATATTCCTGAATGCGAAAGCGCCTACTTTCAAATCATCTTAAATCATAATTTTACGGTCTCCGGTTTGCTGATCTATTGGCCACCTGATCCTTCTAAAGTCTTCAGAGAAGAATTATTAAACAAGACTACACTATGGGCCAGTAAGGGTGCTTATTTTACCAGCTTAGAAGACCTTAATTTGCATCTTGGTGATTACTGTAAGACATATATTGCCAACTTTCTGGCTGATTTGGAGGCCTGTCAGCTGTCCCAGCGGGTCGTGAACAGCACTCATGTTGTGGGTCATTTGTTTGACCCTATATTTTCTAATTTAGGCTCCTTGACAGCCGCGGCCCCAATTCCCATGGCATGGACAGATCATTTTCTTGTCCCTTTTTCAATTCGCTGGCAAGGTAAACAGGACCAGAAGGGTTCTATGCCAACTTTAAAACGACCTTGGCATAAGTTAGACACTTAAAATGTACGGATCTACTATTAAGGCATAAACCCCAGATTCCATCTAATGTAGAATCCGCTACTACGCTCTTCCACGATTGGCTGTCTCATACCCTGGACAACTGTATTCCTGCTAAACTTGGCCTGACCAAAAAAAAAGAGCAATCCAATCCCTGGTTTAATGAATCTCTAAGGGGCATATTATGAAGAAACGACGTTAAAATTATCGCCGCTTTAGCAGCTGAAAACTGCCACTAAAGCGGCAATAATGGGCTTGATAATATGCCCTTGAGAATTCACATAGAAGCCCATGTTCTGGTGTCAACATGGGCTTCTATTGGAATTCTCTGCTGCATATTATCAAGCTAAAAATAACAATCGCAAATCAATTAAGATTTATCATGAATTAATCCGGAGAGCCAGAGCAGAGTACATTGCCAACAAAATCTTGGAGAGCAATAATTCCCCAAAAACAATCTTCTCCCTTCTTAAGGTCATGAAAGGCTTTAACTTGAAAGTCGACTCCCCTATCTCCTCTAATACTTAATGCGATGAATTGGCTAGGTATTTTGTGCATAAGGTGGAAAAAATCTATGAAAATTTCGCACCCGCTGTCAATTTTGACTGGGGGGATTGTTATGAAAATAAAGGCCCTAACATGGTAAAGAATACACTGTGTTTCCTTTCTCCATTCTCTCTCACTGAGACTGAATCTTTATGTTGGAAGATCAAATCCGGCTCCTCAGTTAACCCTCTGAGACCAGCTCAGTTCTGCCAATTTCACAATGTCATTTTACCAGTAGCCCGGGAATTGATTAATCTATCTCTGTCCTCAGCGTCTCTACCATCAGCCTGGAAACATGTTAAAGTAATCCCTCCTTTAAAGAAATCATCTTTAGATCTGTTAGACCCGGGTAATTATCGCCTCATTTCTCAGCTCCCTTTTCTAGCTAAAGCCACGGAATCTCATGTAAGTACTATTCTTACGGAGTTTGTAGAACAAAATGATATACTGGATGCCTCAAAAAACGGCTTCAGGTCCTGCCACAGTATTAAATCTGCTTTAATGGCGGTGACCGAAGAAATCTGTGGCAGTCTGGATGAGGGAAACTCGACGGCCCTGATTCTTCTTGATTTAAGTGCCGCATTTGATACGCTTAACATGAGATATTATTGCGTAGGCTACAGGAGATTGGGATTGGGGCCCCACCCTTAACATGGTTTCGATCCTTTTTGGAGGGTAGAACCTTCCCGGTTACTATGCCACCTTTTCACTCTCAGGAGTATTTTATTAAACATGGGGTGCCTCAAGGCTTGATCCTGAGCCCCTTGCTCTTCAATTTATATGTACAGCCGTTGGCATTGGTAGCCAGGAGTAGAGGGCTGTCTTTGGTGTCGTACGCCAATGAAACCCAATTAGTCATTGCCTTCTCTGAGAAACATGAATCTAATCTTGTTAAATTCAAGGATGATATGTTGGCAATTGCTGATTGGATGACGGCAAATTGCTTGCAACTAAATGCAAGCAAGTCAGAAATACTTCTGCTCGGGAGAGACAGTGATATGTGGTCTGAGCAGTGGTACCGGATAAACTTAAACCTGCACCCATACCTAAGGAGGCGGTTAAGAACTTAGGCATCTGGATTCATAGAAGTCTATCCTTTGATATTCAATCTAAGGCAGTTGCAGGTACCTTCTTTGGGCTACTGTGAGGACTGAAACCTCTACTGGGCTTCTTAGATCCCTCTGTTCGTCAGACCATCTTACAGGCAACAATTCTGCCTAGGCTGGACTACGGTAATTCTTTATACTTAGGGGCCAGCAAATCTTGTACTCTGCAACTTCAAAGAATACAAAACACAGCAGCCCGGATTCTGCTTACACTTCCTAAATCATGCTCAGTGTCTAAGTCCCTTTCCAAACTACATTTGCTACCAGTAGAGAGAAGAATTCAGTTCAAAGCTCTCTGCGTAGCTCATAACATTTTGTCTTATCACGCTCCCACTGTTCTAGCTAATATGCTAGTGGCGTACAGTCCGAGTCGTCCTCTGCGCTTCTCGGATCAAAGTCTGTATTCCCCGTGTTCGCAGAGTCAGAGCAGGTGGCCGTTTTTTTAAGGTGCAGGCAGCCAAACTGTGGAATTCTCTCCCCTCGGTAATTAGAGGACTGCAGAATCATTTAGAGTTCCGCAAAGCCATAAAGAGATGGCTTTTTCCAGGGTAACGCTGACGCTTTTTTCGGATCTGCTTCAATCTATGTATACCTGAGTAGCGCTGGGATGCCCCGTTGCTGGGGCAGCTATGCGCTGTACAAATTAAGTAAAATAAATAAATAAATAAATATATTTCCTAACTTTTAAATGGTATTTAATGTTTTTAAATATTTAGGACTTTTAAAGTTTCTGTTTAAATTTATGACCATTCTTTATGTGTATGCAAATTATTTGAGTGTACTAAATCTGAACCTTCCAATGTATGTAATTTCACCAGTGTATGTTAGACTGGAGTTAGAATATTGAATCTGACCCCCCTCACCTCAGTGTTTATTAGATTGGAGTTAGGTTAGTAAAAGTAAATCTACTTCCTCCCACCCTAATGTATGCACTTTCCCAATATTTGGTAGACTAGAGTTAGACTAGTAAATCTGAATCATAATAAAAATTAATAATATTATATTCTTCTAGTAAAAATTGTTGTATTCATATAATACATTTTTTTAAATGTGTATTTAAAATTATAATTTCTGCTAATGTATAATATAGTTTCACATTCATTTGTATTCTTAAGAGTATTTGTAGGTTAATAAATTCAAGTTTATGTGTTATTTTAGTAATTCATCATTCATTTTAAAATATAATAATTTTAATTGCAACTAAATATATATACTTTCCATCATTATGTTGATAGTTTGGACCTCAATATTTTGGTAATCAATATTACTTTGTAAGCATGTACTTTGTAAGTATGTACTGTTGTTGTTTTAATTGTCCATATTTTGACAGCAATATTTGTGTAGCAAGATGTGGCTGATATTCATACAACCAAAAATGTCTTGCACAAAACATCTCCTCATCAAGCTAGTCCCCTTGCTAGCATCTAGAGCAATTTGTGAATGTGAGGTGTGCCATCATGTTAAATCCTCACTCATGGTACCCAAAAGTGTATTTCTCAGAATCTACACACAATTTTGTATAATTTTACAAAACGTTTGCATATTTCTCTCAAATTGTGTTATTTTGCACACCTCTAACTTTAATATTTTACTATAGAGTGCCCTATTTGCAGTTATTTGGCTTTTGATCACCTGACCAAATAGGTCATTGGGAGACCTCCGAGAAGTCCCTAGGAACAGTGGGTTTTGGAAGAAAAGGGGTAAGAAGTAAATTGACTCCAGCAAGAGGAGGTTACCTACCTATTCGAAAAAGTCTTAACGTTTTGCTGATAAGGCTTGTTAATTATGTACCATGGGATGCCTAGTTTTGTTCTTTTGACTCTAGAACACAATACCCTACTAGCCAATACAAGTCTTCTGTGACGCATCCTAGGATATTGAGAGCAGGATGGGATGGGATGTTACCAGGATGACAACAGGAGGCCAAAGAGTTGCTGCTGGACACTGAAGGAGTGAAGAAAGGAAACATTAAATTACCACATAAAGGGAAGAAATTGGATCCAGTTCTGTGGTATAGCAACGACAATGGAAATACAGCAAAGCATGTTAAAGAATGTGTAATGTCTTTTTATGGCAATGTTGGCCATAGTCACATGACCCTATATCATGTTCCTATTCAGGGCAGGGAGGCCTCAGGGGAGCAATTGGCCACTGGGGGAGCAGAGAAGACAGGAGAAGCAAGCGATTGTTAATCAGGACAGATATTGGAACTGACGTTTTGTGGCATGATGGGATCCACAGTAAGTGAAAAAAGGAAATGGAAAAGGTCTTAAATATATGTGGAGGCTCTGGCTGTAGTCTTGTGCCACCATTCACGCGATACTTCACTTAAAGTCAGTGGGGTATCTTGGTAAAGCCTCCAAACATAGTGGGAGCCAGGAGGGGTACAGACTCTTTCCAGTACGCAGACATGGACCACTCCTCCTCTGAGAGAATGGGATGCACATAAGAAATAATATATATATATGATGGGAAAAGTCTGTTTGAAAACTCTACATGAGATGTGTGCCTTAGCTGCAGTCACATGACCATAGGTGATGGCATTTGATAGGTCAATGAGAAGCCTCAGTGAGGCTACTCTGAAGCCTGTAGACAACACGAGAACAGGGAAGGACAAGCATGTAAACAATATGTCACTTTAACCTTTGTTTTTCAGTGCATTTCTGAGTTATTTGTTTCTTATAATAAAAACATTATTGCAAGACTTAACTATAATGTCACTTTAACCTTTGCTTTTTTCAGTGAATTTCTGAGGTATTTTAATGTAGAGTAACAATAAAAAGAGAAGCTTTTTAAGTAACACAGAACTACAGTCTTTGCCAAAGAGTCAGAACACCAAATAATAAAAGGTGGTTTATTGAATTTATCAAAAGGTCAGCGCTTCAAACTATATAATGCAGACCTATGGATTTTGTCAAAAAGACACCCAGCTAATTTATCAATACTCATATTCCAAAGTAATACTTATCAATACACATGGGAATGCACAGTAAATATTGTCACAACGATATCTGAAATAACGCATTTTTATTCCAAACAACTTTAAAGGTGTGTATGAGTCTTTCTTTAGCACAAAACGCAGCCATAAAACCAACTACAAGAGGTCCCTGCACTCCAGTTGAAAAGAATATAGATCCAGCTAGGAGTGCTTTAAAAATAATGGTAAGATTTCCTGGGGTTATGCATTTAATGACCCAGGAGTCTTACAGTTTAAAATAAAAAGCTCCCTGGGGAGCTGCTGTTCTCCTTGCAGCCCCCCTCAACACATTTCAAAATTATAGGTAGTGGCACTGCCTCTCCTTGGGGCACCACAACAACCATATTTTTAGATAAAAGTCTATACAGGGCATTATGGGGTTCTCCAGAGAGGGAGCAGTGAATAATGTATTACCAGCCTTGGTGATAAAATATTGAAGTGGCGAGGCTGTATTACTTTTTTAAAATATATACTTGGGCACTCAGGTCTCACCTGGGGTACCCACAGCCTACGTTCCCTCTAAGGTGCGCGCATGAGTGGCCGCGCAGCTCTTCTTACTCCACCACACATTTCAATTGCAGGAGCGCGCACACTTCTAATTTAATTCAGGAATGTATGAAACACTCTGGCAGAGTCTGTGTCACTTCTTCCTTTTAAGTATGAGCTAGATAGACCATTATTTTCCCCTCCCAAACACGAGGGCAGGGTGCAACAAAGGGCAGCATAAACAGTCATTTATATTGATGACTTTGTAATCATCCCCTGTAGAGAGATCCTTTATGTTTAAAACAGTGCTTTGCACCTTTTTGCTTGGTGAACCAAATGCTCGCCTGGGGGCCCAGGGACGCCAAATATGAAACTATTGTTGCCAATATGTGGTGGCAGAGAGTAGTGGAAATGTGTGTGTTCTCGTGTTTAGCAATGCTTCTGGTTTTTGGGAGAGAGAGACAGAGGCGTGCACGGATAGCAGTCCAACTGCACATGTGTGTGCCTAAGAGCCTGCACCATCACACAGCAAGTAAACTTTCTCACATTGTCCAGTAAGATTGCACGCATTTGGGCTGTCTGCTGTGACCTTGAAAGATTACCAGCACCCTGGAGGTCAGTGAAGCTGTGACAGTAAGCTACAGAAAGAGTAAAGTCATGGAATCAAAGTACATAGAAAGAGGGGCTGGGGGAGAGAGGGTAGGTTGCGAGGGGTGGAAGCTGAGAGAAGGAAAGGAACGTTTTTTGTGTTTGTTGTGTATTGTGTGCTTTCATCATGCTTACCTGGGTCTACTTAGTTCAATTTATTCAGAAGGAGACCACTTCAGCTTGCACCACACATTGCCCCTGCCATTCTGCCAATGACAGTAACAACATGATTATTAACCATCACACTCCTAAAGTGTGACAATTCAGACTATTCCAGGCCCCTAAATCTATAAGAATGGCTTGGCTGTCAGGTAATAGTCATTTTTATTGTATACTAAATTAATAATTAAAGTTGTTGTGGTAGCCAGACAGTGCAACATTGTGGTAGACTGTCATAAGCGCCAGTGTTGACAAATCAAAGGCCGGTGCCGAGCACCGGAAACCACCGGCTCAATTTAAGCACTTATATCAAATTTGCTATGTAAATAAAGCAACAAACATTGCGTAACATATGGTAATGTCAATTCAAAATTCAATTATTTCTTTAACATGTGGAAACTTTAACATTAATAAGGCACCTTATAGCACTGCACTAAGAAGTTCTTATTAAAAGTGATATTTTGTACAACTGGTAGTCTGGACTCCTATTCGAAAGTGCTTTCATGTGCGATAGTGAACAAAAAAGAGTTAAGCGGAGAGGCAGTGATTTATCCAGGTTTTCTGATTTCACTTTGAACAAATCAGCCAGAAAATGGGTCTCTATTCTTTTTCCTTATATTAAGGCTTGTTTTACCTCTTAGTTCATTTTCTGCAGTTTCTAAATACAGAGCAAATTCGACCCAAAGGCTAAGAGCTTTACATGAGCACCAGGGGCCATATTACAGAAAGTGCCCGGGTGGAGCAACAGCCATGTGTGCCTGAGTGTGTGCTCCTGGGGCACTTTGGTATTACAGAAGGGGCCGCAGACGCTTGTGAGGCCTCTTCTGTAATACTGATTGTACTGGAGCAGGTGCAGTGCTAGCACTTTGGCAAGAGGGCGTTCCCTCATTTAAATGAGGGCATGACCCCATGCAATGGGGGAATCTCTTTGCCTCTGCACCCGCGCCATACTATGGACGTGGGCTCAGAGGCAAAGAAGCTGTCAGGAGGCGCACTGTCAGTGCACCCCATGAGTGCAGCCGTCTTGAGGTATGGACTTGGGTCCCATGGACCCCCTAGACATCCCCCTTCAGGCGGATGCAGCCACTCACTGCACCCTCAAGCAGGGGAATCTCTAATCCTTTTTGAAAGTGCAAGCGGGTTGCTGCCTACACAGTGAAACACAGGGCAGCCACTCCAAGTTTCACCTGATTGTGCTGCCCCCAGGATGCCCTGAGAACAGCTCATTCAACATAATTGGGAACACTTTTCCTGTTTACGGATGGTGCACCTGTTTGAAGGTGCGCAAACAGGGAAAGTGTGCCCTTGTTTTAAGAGGGTCCAGTTGCATTAAACAAGGTCACATGCATTATTTATAGGCATAGGGAAATCAAGTGATGTGCCCAGAATCACAGTATGTTGAGCCTACATTGAAACTGGATCCTGGTTTGCAGCTCCACAGCTGGCGGCTCTGGCAGTAATGCCACATCCTAGGTAGAGGGACGGAGGCAAGCAGAAGCCACATGAACACTCGGCTTATTATGGGCTCGAGGTTCCAACAGAACCCCGAGTTGAGCCAGAGCCAGGCTTCAGGCTCAAGCCTGGCTTGATATCTCAGTGGCTCGCCCAACTCTATAAAGCTGGGAGCACTGCCTTACGTAAAATAGAAGCCTCATCAGTGCACCAAGGGTACCAAAAATTGGCAAATGTTAATATCTGTTATTTTCAGCATTTAGAAATACCTCGTGTGGTGTGTAGTACTATATAAAATATGAATAACATAAGGGAGAAGGCATGAGGAATAAGAAATTAATGGAGGGAAGGGCAAAAGCAGGAAGAGGGCAGTTCTGCTGTTCTGTTATCTTCTTCATGCCATAGAATGAATCGGTCCTAACTAGGCAAAGTCCTGCTTCACTCTTCTCCCCTTCCATAGATTTTGCTAGTCCTGTCAAGAGCAGTTGTGCTTCACTGTTCTCCCTTTCCACAGACTTTATCAGCTCGACCCAGGCCAGTTATATTTTACTCTTCTGTCCTTCCACAGTTTACAAGTTCCAAAAAAGCCAGTGCTGGTTTGCTTTTCTCCCTTTTTATAAAGTTTACCTGTACTTTAATGTTCATATTTTATATGGTCTTTTCAGTTACAGTCACATAAAACAGATTAGATACACAATTTGTACTCATATGTAAATTGTTTGACCAAGAAAATGGATACATTCAGTGAGAGATGTGATATTTCTGTACCCAGTTACCAAGTGATGTGCTTTCCTAAATCCCTCTTCCAGAAGGTCATACATAAATATTACCATAAGGGTTAGCAAAGACCATAGCATGTGAATGTGCACTGCTATTCTTCTTTAATCAAATTTGTCTCTAGCACTTACTTCCACGCAGGACACAATACTTAAGTGCCTAGCGGTGATTCAGTTCATTGAGTGCACTCTAGAAAATATATTTTCCTACTTAGTTTTTAGGTTAAAATCTACTGTGCTTTTCTGGTGAACTGCATACCATAGTGGAATGCGCTAGTTGTTAACAGAGCTTGAGTTATGAAAATTAAATAATGTTATTGTTGGGATGGGCGACCTCAAAGATGAGAAAGGCACGCCTTTTGGAACTGTGTTTCTTTACAGCTTGTCAAGCTATTTGTCTACAAACTCTTGTGTTTTAATTGAGTATTTATATAAAAATGCTTTAAAATTGCATGATTTTATTTTGCACAAAGTAGAAGCACAGTGATGGAGGATACCTCCTACATTTCCCCTACCCGATACATAGCCCATTCAGTGTGGGATAGGGCAGTGACATAAAAAGCCACTCAGTTTTGAACATGGCTGATGAAAGTGCTTACACAAATGCTCAATAAATGCATACAGAGAAATACAATTAGAGGAAACATTGCTTCAGCAAATCTGTGCTTTAAAGGACACTAAAATCCACTAAGTCACTTCCATCCGAATCTCACAGGCTTGAGTCATTCCTACTGGAAACTACTTCACAGCAAGTGACTGCATTAGAACAAGAAATTAGAATTTATTGATGAAAAGTCGACTTATTGAATCATGTTGTGCTGCTGAGGAGTGGCTAAATGCCCTTGAAACCGTGGCTCAAACTCTGTGCACTGTTTTGGCGATTACCTATTTTGCGAATGCAGTGAGGGAATTGCAAAATGCCAATCCCTAAATGCAATGCAAGAAGCATTCTCAGAATGCAACTTTGCATTGAGGAACCGCAAATTAACATCAACTTCAAGTTGATGTTAATTTGCAAATCCTTAGAAAAATTCACAAAATTGCATTTTTCTAAGTGCCATGTGGTGCATACACTTGCCCTTGGGGCATGTGTGTGTACCACATGCGCACACATACCATTTTTGGAGGTGCATCAGGGTGGCCTTTTGGCCCCCTAGCACCCATGAAATTGCATTAGCAATTTGCGATTACCTAAATTGTAATCACAATTTGCGAATGCTGTCCCATTCATTCCTATGGGTCTCTAGGCCCATAGGAATGGATGGGAAGGCATTCCCTAATAGCGACTCACAATTTGCAATTCGCTATTAGGGAATGTGTAGAAATCTCAATTTATTTTGTGATTCCTTCATGTATAAGGAATTGCGAGTCTTTAATATTAATTCCTTAATAATCACTATTAAGGAATCACAATTCCTTTGCTTGATGCATGTGCCCGTTAGTCTTTCATTCTTCTGCGAAAGGAAAGCTGAGTACTACTACACTGGCAGTGCTCAAAAGCACTTCATACCTACATCGCCTAGACCGGGCCAAAAGCAGTACGAAGCTCTTATTACTATCATTATTATTTTTTACTAAGGTTGTGCATAATTGCATATTTGTTTTTGCAAAATTTCACAAAATTGCATCACAATTTAGAAAACCTACCCATATAAAGCAAACTGTAGCTTGTGGGAATCTCACATGAGTTTTCTTTAAGTGAACAGGCACTCACATCATAATAAAGTCATTACAAGCTGCCGGTAGGAGACTGGTTTGATGAGAAAACCTCCTGCATATACAACATTAATGCTACTGGAATTTAGAGTAACCTGACCTAGGAAAATACCTACTGCAAAATGTTGAGAAGCTTCACAAAGTTTGCTACCATATACATTAAAACATTTTCTATTTATTGTTCATTTACTGTACATTTAGGGCCTCATTTACTATATTTTGACACATGGTAGCGGAGCAAGCCTTTCTGCTGCGCTGCTGTGCATCAAAATAAAAGGGCAGGAATACCCTGTATCTACAAAATACGGCACATTCATGTCCTTCTCCCTTGCGCCAGTGCACAAACTGCAGCCTTGCGCCAACGCAGACACCCTTTCTTTATGTTGCAAGGGTGTCTGCGTTGCCGGGATGATTGTTATTGTGCAGGAAGGGACACCTTGCCATCAATGATTGTTTTTGTGCAGGAAGGTGTCCCTTCCTGCTCAAAAACAGTCATTGATGGTATTTTCCTCTTTCTGTGCCTGATGCAGAATGCAGCAGGCATAGAAAGAGAAAAAAAACAGGAGAAATAAAAGTATTTCTCCTAGTTGCACCACTCCTATGCCTCACCTGGGGAGGCATAGTATTTTGGGACATTCCCAGGTTTACAACACTTTGTAAATTTGGGAATGTGTGAGGTTCCATGGATGTTGCGACACCCAGAATAATGCATGAAAGGGTCCCATATTTACAAGGCCATGAAAAGTCATGCACGGTGACTTTACGTGGTCTTGTAAATATGGGCAAGCTGCTTGTGTGTTAAAAAAAGTGACGCACAGACGGTGCAATGGGCTTGTAAATGAGGGATTTAGGGCTGAATGTATGAACACATTTTCCCATAGACACAGAATGGTTAAAACATTTTAACACATATGGCCCTCAGTGCTTCCTTGCCTTCCTTACACATCAGCACTGGAATAAAAGTAAAGTGAAACTGCAGTGCTTATTCTGTAGAGAAAAAATGCAATGAAAATGAACACTATGCAGCGCCCTTATGAGGTTATGTGTATTTGCTTTCCAGTGATGGAAAATGTCTAAACCTGGGGCATGAAGTCCCTTAAAATATTGGCACTACATGAGATGTAATTAAGGTTACCTAATTTCTTTACATTTATGAAAGTCTCGCAGTACTGTATTCATGGCATCGGTGTAATAAGCTGTCTCTTATCACTGTTTCGTAGGAGTAAGCTAACGTAACTAAATAAACAATCCACGTGGAATCAAAGTCTGCTTTAGATATCAATAAGGTGCATGAGACAGGGAATTCCAACTATACACGTCAATTAGGAAAATGTACCCAAAGGAAATCAGCATGAAAGCTGCCCTGACCTGCATTTTGACACGCCAATGGCTGGCCCCTACCTGGACGATCACATGGAGATGACGGACATGTTTTTCTACCATTTTCATTACTTTCTAGTTACTTAGATTGCAGCTGTAGAAACTTGCTTTAGGTTCCTCGTATTAGTCTGATAATTCAACAGATGGCAGTGTTACACAAGCAGTCTTTTTGCAATAAGTAATTTAGCAAGGGCACACATTAGTATGTTAATTGATTATATTTAAAATGTAAGGATTAGATTCTTAATTAGCAGGGGGGTTGGTCTCCGCCGCGCGAAGATGGCGGCTTGACTGTTTTCTCCGCTCGTACGGGGAGATTTTCTAATACTTACAGCCTTTAATTTGGCCCCTGAGGACCCCTCGAGGATGGGTCTCAATCTCTGAAGGGTCGGAGAGGCGGTTGTGATCGTTCCGACCGTTTATTCTGGCATTCCGGACCTGGTAGCTGTGGCGGTGTCTTTACTTCAGTAAAAGGCGAGCGGCGGCCGCCATTTTGTGCGGTCCGCTCGCTGAATGCTGCGTGTGGTGAGGTAAACCGGCGTTTCAGGCTATGAACGCGCGGCAACGTTTCCTTTTCTTTTTCTTTTTCACTACATAACATTTGCTGCTTCATAACTAAGGAATAACTGTTGCCTGCTAACATGTCTTACTGCTGAGGGCGATTATGCCTTTCCTTTCATCTCTTCGTGTTCAAGTTGCAACATGTTATTTTCAATAGACTCTTCAAAGGTGTTACCAGTTGCACGCTTTTCTCCTTTTTCTGGTTTTTTGTTTTATATTTAGTATGTGCATACTTTAAGCTTTTTGCTTTCTTTTTTTGTCACATTTCCTAGCCTCTTGGTGACCTATTATTTTTTAGTTGAGTCGTTGTTTTGCTCACAAAAGTATACTATCGCCAGAGTGCTGACGGAGGGTGACATTCTTCACTGCACATGCTTCCTTCTATTTTGGCTTTTTTTTTTTTTTCTTGGTCTTCGAAGACTTTTCGTGGAGTGTGGTGCCTCCTTCTGACGGATGGGCAGACGGAAGTCCTTATTGAAAATCACCTCTCGTCCTTCTTATCATTCCAAGATGGCTTGTGAAGCCTCACATGTGGCTAGAGCTGTTTCTTCTGGTACCAAACCCAAAAGAGCCAAGAATGACCCTCAATCACCCATTCTATCCTCTCAGAATCCTGTTCTTGACACTATTCTGGATGAAGTTCGGGGCCTTAAATCTTTCATGGCCACTACTAATGAGAAGCTCCAACTAATTGAGGATAGATGGATTACTATGGAAGCTAAGGTGTTCGATATGGAGCAGCGTATTAGTGATGTTCAGGACATTTCTACTAAAATTCCACTTTTGGAACAGGAAATCCATTGTCTTAAGCTTCACACTGAGGACCGTGAAAATCGCAATCGGCGCAACAATCTGCGTCTTTATGGTTTACCAGAAAATCTTGAGGGTCCAGATTTGCTTCTCTTCCTGAAGAAATTTCTGACTGAGCTCTTAGGTATTTCCCCTGAACCTGCATTAAATATTCAACGTGCCCATAGACTTGGTCGCTTTCAACCTAATGCTTCTAAGCCTAGGGGTATTATCATGTTGTTTTTGGAATTTACTGATTTGATGCGGGTCCTTTCTGCTGCCAAAATAAAACGTCAACTGACTTGGTCAGGTCACAACATCTTTATCTCACAAGACTTATCTAATGCCACCAACGCAAGAAGGAAGGAATTTCTGGCACTTCGTCCACAAATGAGACAGTTGAATATTCGTTATGGCATCCTCCATCCTTGTTTGTGTAAAATTACACATGAAGGCTCCACTCGATCCTTTGATGGCCCTCTCAAACTGAAATAGTTTCTTCAAAACCTCTCCTCACTCCCTGCAACTGGCTCACCTTCTATTCCTTAATGTTCTCGACTCTTTTACTACTCCCTCTTAGTATGGCTGTTTTTCATTTTTCTACTTTCGTTTTCTCTGCTGTTTCATCTCTCGTCGGTGCTGTTACGCCCCATGCGTCTGTCTTTGTCGTTGTCTCTTAGATCTGGATACCTTTCCTTGATCTATCTTCTCTCATTTCTTTTTCTATTCTTTCTTCCTTTCTTCGTTCTTTTATTTTCTCCTTTTTCATGTTCTTTTACTCATTTGATAATGTGCTGTTTACTGCATATGTCCTTTGGAATCGTGT
This sequence comes from Triturus cristatus, assembly GCF_964204655.1. Taxonomy (NCBI): domain Eukaryota; kingdom Metazoa; phylum Chordata; class Amphibia; order Caudata; family Salamandridae; genus Triturus; species Triturus cristatus. Next base: position 326,640,287 of record NC_140593.1, on the reverse strand, counting down.
ATTGTTTTAATGTATATTTTTCCTATTGTGATCAATTTTGGTGTTTCTTTTTTTCTAGTTGTATCCCTGAAGTGTATCATCTCCTCACGTATTGTACCCCTCCGCTCCTCCATTATGTGTAAGTTTGTCACATGGAATGTTCGTGGTCTTGGCAACCCTGTCAAAAGACAGAAGGTACTTTCTCACTTATCCAAATTAAATTCTCAAATTTCTTTCATTCAAGAAACTCACTGTACTGAAGAGGAATCACTTAAGTTGAAAAGACAGTGGGTAGGTCAAGTTGTCTACTCCCCTGCCTCTTGTAAGAAGGGGGGTGTTGCTATATTGTTTCATAAATCTTTGTCTGTGCAAATTGTATCTACACAAAATGATGTTGACGGATGATGGGTAATGGCCAAGGTTGTTGTGCAGTGCAAGGATTTGGTCTTACTGAATATTTATGGTCTGGTTAAACCTGACCCCAAATTGTGGCATTTCGTTAAGATCCTACTTTCATCCTTTGATTGGCCCAATATTATTGTTGCTGGTGATTTTAACCAATGGATCGATCCCTTTTCTGATAGACAATCTAAGTCCAAGTTTCAACCAGACAAATCCCACAAGGCTTTTCAATCGGCCATTGCCTCTCGTCCTTTATTTGATGTTTGGAAAACGTGCAATCCGGATTCTCTTGAGTTCACATATTTTTCCAATGTTCTTCATACACGTTCCAGGATTGACTATATTCTAGCCAGTAAATCCCTACTCCCATCTATTCAAGCCTCGGAGATTGGGTCAATTTTTATCTCTGACCATGCACCAGTTCATACTGTTTTGGATCTCTCGTTAAGTTCCCAAAAATTTAGTCGTTGGAAGCTTAATAATGTTTTACTATCGGATTCCACTTTCATCACAGAAGCTACTTCCTTTGTCAAAGAGTTTTCCTTGTTTAACAAGCCCTTAGCAACCTCTGTTTCTAATAATTGGGATGCTTTTAAGGCCTCCTTCTGGGCATTTGCTATTTCCTTTGTTTCTAAAAAAAGAAAATTGCTCAGAATAAATATTTAGCTTTACTTCAACACCTTACACAATTACTTCTCTTCCAAATCACCCTCGGCTCTTCATGAGCTCATTAAGGCCAAATCTGAATTGAACAAAATTGCGACAGTGGAAGCTTGTAATATCCTACTCAAAATTAAATCTAAATACCATGGCGGGCAAAATAAAGCCGGTAAGATGTTAGCCAACTATTTAAAGATCAAATGTGAACGTAAAAATATTGGTCCCATTTTAAATGAATCCACTAAACGTTTAGTGTCCTCAGATGACGACATTGCTAATATCTTTCATGATTACTATGAGGCCCTTTACTCTGACGACACAAATCCTTCTAATGAAAATTTAGATATTTTTTTTTCTGGCCTTCCCTCTCCTCCATCCTTACCCAGTGAATTTGATTCATTGGAGAAGGCGGTTACTGCCCAAGAAATAACTAATGCTATTAAATCTTTAAAGACATCAAAGCCGCATTTTACAACCCCCCGACCTGCCCCTCCCCCACCCCACGTCACCGCCCTGGTAGCACACCCTATACGGGCCGTGGCTGCTCTAACCCATAAAACACAGTAAATTTGGCAATCCCCAATTAGCATGTTTAACATTCTAGTTAAGGCCATGGTATAAGGTTCAGGAAAATACACCAATTGCTTAAACAAAATCGATGTCACCTGTGGACTGCAGCACATGGCTTCAGACTACGTGAGTATGACTACTGCAGCTTTTAAACCTGAGGGCCAGCCTATAATAATAACCAATTTTCATAGGAAGGAACCCTACTTTTAAATATTAAGTAAGTCACCCCTAAGTAGGCCTTGTAACGTACAGGGTATGGTGCCTAGTATTTAAAAGTGGTGCATGAAAGAATTTAGCACTGGCATGCATCCAAAGCATCTAGCACCCACAAAATATTTTCACTGTAAAAGGGCAGTAGCTGTCCCATGAGAAAAGTTAAAGCTTAGAATAAAATCATGACTCAGCTATCTTTTGTTTAGGACAGGCTATCTGAATTATTCAACAAGTATTTTTAATGGCTATTAAAAATCCAATTAAGTCACTGGTAAATTCTTATTTTTCATAAATATTTAGTAAATGTAACTTTCTGACTGAACCTCTATAAGGCTGATGGGAATGAACATTTTTGCAGGGTTACTCCAAACCTTTTTGCCTTCCTCCTCCTATTTTTCAGACCTTGTTTTTGTTGGCTTTAGAAGTCTAGGCACTTTACCACTGTTACCCATTGCTAAAGTACATGTGCTCTCTCCCTAAAACATGGTAGCGTAGCATTGACTTATACCCAAATGGCATATTTAATCGACTTTTAAGTCTCTAGTAAAATGCACTACATGTGCCCAGGGCCTGTAAATTAATGCTACCAGTGGGCCTGCAGCACTGATTGTGCCACTCACATAAGTAGCCCTTTAACCATGTCTCAGGTCTGCCACTACAGTGCCTGTGTGTGCAGTTTACTGCCACTTTGACTAGGCATTTAAAACTACTTGCCAAGCCTTAAACTCCCCTTTTATTACACATAGGTCACTCTTAGGGTAGGCCCTAGGTAGCCCTGTGAGCAGGGTGCAATGTAGGTAAAAGGTAGGACATGTACATTTATGTTTGACATGTCCTATTAGTGACAAACAGCCTATTTCATTTTTCACTTATTTGAGGCCTACTCCTATCATAGGCTAGCAATGAGAATTCCCTTATATACTTTTAATTGGTAATTTCTGACCAGAAAGGAGTACATTTTCATGTTTGATTTGTTTAGAATGGTAATGATAAATCCTCCTGACTGGTGAAGTTGGATTTTGCATTAACTATACTATTTTAGAAATGCTACCTTTAGAAGTGGACATTTCCCTGTGCTTATAACTCTTTGTGCTTTGCAGCCTGTCTCCAATAAACGTCAGGGCTGGGTGACAGCTCCACTTTGTGCATTCTTTCCAGACAGCCACAACACAGGAAGGGCTGGGAGTGACAGTGGATCATCTGCATACGGAGAGGTGGTTTACACTTACATCTGAATAGGGGCTGATTTACCCCCCTACTGGTATTCTGGAGACAGGGCTAAGTTGAAAGTTATCCTTGTGCACTTCAGAAAATTCTTTTGAAGTCCTGCTTACTTTAAATGCACTTTAGGGTATAAGTACCAGGGCTCTGGCCCTATCAAATCAGTACACTACTGGACTTGGGGAAGAACTCTGTTGGAGTGAAGACTCCTGTGCTGTAAGGATTGCCACTTTGCTGTGAACTGCTTCTCTGCTTTCCTGAGCTGTCCTTCTACCTGCTGATCTTGCCTTACTGAGGAAAATGACTGAACCCACCCACTTGAACCCAGAGTGGTTCCAAGAGCTTGCTGGCTTTCCTCCTGTTCTTAGAAGTCTAAGAGATATAAAAGACTTCATACATTTTCTTCTGGTGCTGCTGGACTCTGCCATCTGTGAGGCCTGCCCTTGCCTGAGGTGTCCCTCCAGTCCTGGGCCTCAGAAGTGGGTTCAGCAGCTGATTTCTGCAAAATCCAATGCAAAGCCCCATAAAGTCTCACCGCACAGCTGACAGCTCCTTAGAACCGATGCCGGATGATGCGAAGCCTTGCAAAGCCTCGCTGCAAGACTCTCAGAGCCAAAGCCGGATGATGCAGGTTTTATGAAGAAGGTGACTCACACTTCTTGAAGATACCAGTATTTATTGTAGTATGGTAAAGACCCCTGGGACACATCTGCTCACAGGTCCAACCGCAATCCATCTCCCCAACACTCCTAGTTTACAATCAGGTAGATGGTTGCTAAGAGACTGTAGCATTCCACGTTGTCATAACAAGAACTATGGTAGTTCACATCATATTAACCCAATGTAAAATACAACAGCGGAGACTAGCCAAGCCTCGCTGCACCCCTGACAGCTCCTCTGAACTGATGCCATATGATGCAAAGCCTCCCAAAGCCTGACAACACAGCCTCTTGGAACTGATACCGGGAACCGGGAGCCTTTGCGTCCAGAAGCCGCCCGCGAGACATCCGAGCCAGGAGGCGATAAATTGAGAACAGAGGCCCGACGGAGCGGGTTCCTCCTAACTTTTTGGGGGATTTTACCGTTTGCCTACCTTTTCCAGTGCTCATAGCCTTCGCCTACTGCCTGCAGCCATCTCATGTCCCTGGTCTGTCCTGTCGCCGCAGTTTGGGTCATCGCGGCCGCAGTGTGGGAGGACTACGAGTCCCGGGAGCCTTTGCGGCCGGAAGCCGCCCGCGAGACATCCGCGCCAGGAGGCGATAAATTGAGAACAGAGGCCCCGCATCGCGGGACGCGCGTGGGTGGCGCTGGGCGAAGCCCGGGCAAAAGGCGGGCCGTCTGAGGCCGTCAGTGGCAGGAAGAGGCTGGGCTGGGCCACTTCCCTAAGCTGATGGTTATGGGCTTGGACTGATATTTTGTGGTTGGACTCGGGTACAGTGGTATATGCACCCTAGTGAGGCCTAATTATTGTTATGTTAGAGATCGTACTGAGATTTATATTTTTATTTATGTTCTCTACTTTGTGTCTTCCCGTTTCTTCGATTGTAGGTTGTTAAGCTTGTATTAAACGGAAGTGGGTTGTTTATGTTTATGGTGGGTCATCTGGCACTTATCTTAACATGATTAGGAGGAAGGCTGGTGACAGGGTGGGGGGGACCCTAGACGATTATCTAATCAGGGCAGAGACGGCATTGAATCAAGAGATTCAAGCTGTCGAACGTAGACTTTCTTTAGAACCTGCCTTTTCATTGCCCTGTGCCCAGCCCCCGGTAGTTCAATCTACCACCAGCAATCTCTGTATTGATGATTGCACCCTCCCTGTTCCCCTGCTTATTTCACCTACAACGGGACTCCTTGATACCTCCCTGCACAGTTTTAGCCCACCGAGTTCACCTAGGGTTACCACGAGAGGGAGAATGGCTCTTAAAGGGAAAATGAGAGAACCGCCTAGTAAAAAAAGGAAAGGACAAGGTGCTACCAAGCAAACTGTATTGATCAGATTCTAGAGGGACTCAAGCAAAGGGGAAGGGTTCTGATTCTAAGGGTAGGCCACTAACGCAGTCTACGATACAACCCCTCCTGGATTCCCTAAGCGCTATCCTCAAGGACCAGCTAGTTGCCCTTATTCAACCCGTTTTACTTAGATTAGATCTAGTGGTAGAGAGGTTAGACCAGATTGAAGCCCAATTTAATAGTAGTAAGATTCCTGATGTAAGGTTACCATCACAGATGAATGGGGAAATGGTTGATAGTGTAACTATAGAGAACTGTAACGTTAGACCCATTATGACAACTAGGGCCCCGGCAGCGAATTCTTCCAGACGGGGAGTGAAGGACCAAAATTTAGTATCGGAAGTGGTCTCTAAAAGGGGTTCCAATCTCCATGCTGAGCAAAGCCGGCCTCTATTAGTTAATAGGGAAAGAACAGAGGAGGAGGGAGCTGGGGTTTATGACATACTTCCCAATTTGCACCTTCCCCCCGAAGCCACCCCATACACAATAATCTTAGCAAATGTTCCACCTCTTACTGTTGGGACCCTTGAACACTGGTCTAACCTTAAGAACAAATCTTTGTACTACCTTGGGAAAAGATTAGGGAATAGTAAGGCCTTGTTCGATGAATTCAAAATGGTGAGGCAAATTAATTGGATTGCCCAGTCTCATAAGTCCCTACCAGGTGATTGTGTGGTACTGAGTTTCAGGTCTCCGTCACCGGTTGAATATATTTTAGATGCTGTCTCACAACAGTTAACTGTGCCCAATGGGATTAAAATTCTCCCACTAGGCTATTTTTACAAGCCAGGAAGAACCCAGTTTAAGAGGGATTGCCGGGTTTTGCAGAGTATTCCTACATGGTCTAACCAGCCCATTCCAACATATAATCGTTTTGATATTTTATCGTCTCTGGAGGAAAACGATTGACGTGGGGTTAGTTCTGACCATTCCCTGTCGAAAGTATCTGGGGTTTCGGTCCCATTATGTCGAGTGGGTTCGGATAGTGTTATGTCATCAATCCCCAGAGAAATCCTTTGCCAGGCTAACCACTCCATTAATTTACAGCCTCCTAGGGTCTATTTAGCTTACCCCCCTAAAGAGTCCTGCCAGGTGGTGGTAACTAACCCTGCTAGTCCTACTATGAAGATTGCTTCATGGAATATAACAGGCTTGGAATCAAGGTTATACACACCAGATTGGGCAAGTTTTATTAACGAGACAGACATATGGTCGTTCCAAGAGACATGGGCAACGGTCCCCTTATTCCATACAGGCTTTTTACATTTTTTTAAACCAGCGGTCAAGGGCCTTAGGGGTAGACCGATGGGTGGTTTGACCACGTGGGTTCGTCAATGCGAGGGTGTCACAGTGGTAGAGGTCCAGATTGATAGCCCAGATATTTTGATAATCAGGGTTCAATCACGAAAGGCCTTAATCACCTCATTATTAACATCTATGTGAGGGGTCTCCCGGGTGGGAGATGCTCTCCAACTTGTTTACTTTTGGAGCGCCTCCTGGGGACAGAAATGAAGTCCACCAATAAGTTAGTGGCTCGGGACCTTAACACTTGTTTTGAGCCTCTGGTTGTGGACAGAGGGGACCTAACTGAGGTTGAGGATTCCCTTTGGGGTGTTCCCCAGCTGGAGTTGACTCCCATAAGGAAATGGACACAAGCTGCCCTGTATATGAAGGGATTATGTTTAAACAAGGGCTTGAGGGCCGTTAATGGGAGAACTAAGTCAGATAGGCTAGGGAGAATGACTTTTGATAATGGCAGAACTGGGAGTGGTATTGACTATATTTTAGTTAACCTGGAGATGTGGCCATCTATTGTTGATATGGTGGTAATAAGTAGAGTAGAGAGTGACCATAATCCCCTCGTCGTATCTATGAATGATAATAGTTTTACTAGCTCCCTTATGGTTGAAGATGCCCCCGCATTTGTAGATGCAATTCTAACTAAGGATCAAAGAAGGGTGCGTTGGTCTAAGATCGCCACAAGTGAGGATAGATGGGTTTTAATTAGGAACCTGGTTAGTAATACCATGGTAACACTCAACTGCCTTAAGTTCCAGGAAGCGATTAAGGGTAAAATTCGGGACATCCATAATGCACTATTTACAGAGCTTAAATCTTTTTTTGTTAGATCTTTACCACCTACTAACAAAGGTAAAGAGTTGAGATCTTGTTCCTGGTATGATAAAGACTGTAGAAAGGCCCAAAGTGCTTTGGCCATTAAATCCAGGTTACCTGTACCCATCCAAAAATGTAGGGCTGATTATAAACTCGCCCAATTAAAGGCAAAGAAAAATTGGGATGAGGACCGTTGGAGGGATTTATACCAGGCTTGTGAAGGTCGAAATATGGTTCAATTTTGGCACCTTCTTAAATGGGGCAATTGCCCCCAAGATATGCGGCCCACTACTCATGTTGAGCCCCAGCAGTGGGTTGCGTACTTTGAGGAGCAGTTTAAGGTCAGCGATAAGCCCGCTTCTATAATATTTCCCCCTGTATTTGAAACCCCCTTGGAATTTACTCCCTGCGAGGTGAAGTCAGTACTAAAAAGTATTCGGAGTGGCAAAGCCCCGGGACCAGACTGTATCCCCGCTGATTTATTTAAACAAGAACAAGATGTACGGGTCCCGTACTTGACGATGCTAGCTAACGGCCTTGCGGGTGGAGCTTCGGTCCCTGACTCGTGGCTTGGGACGGAGATATTGCCGATCTATAAGAAAGGCGATCGCTCTGCCCCGGCCAACTATCGGCCGATTAGTCTTATAGATGCAGTACAAAAAATCATAGCTCACCTAGTACTGGGTCGCATACAGAGTTGGATGATCGAAACTAATGTTTTGACTCCCCTCCAGGCGGGGTTTCGGTCCCACATAGGGACCCAGGACCAAGCATTTAGGGTTTTCCTTTTATATTGGAAGGAGGCTTTTCTTGGGGGTGGTAAGCTCTTTGCGGCCTTTGTGGACTTACGGTCCGCGTTCGATCTTGTGCCAAGGGCTAAGTTATGGGAAGTTCTTTTGGAGATGGGTATGCCTAAGGAGTTGGTGTCGATCCTGGTAAATATCCACGATAACACGTATACCCGTGTCCGCTGGGGTAAACCAGGGGAGGTGACAGAAAGATTTAAGCTATCAAACGGTGTTTGACAAGGGTGTGTGCTTGCCCCTACCCTGTTTTCGTTGTTCATTAACAGGGTTATAAGTTATTTTTCTAATCACCCGACAGATGCTCCCACTTTGGCTGGTATGAAGATCCCCCTCCTCATGTTCGCGGACAATACACTTTTGATTTCCAAGACAAGACAGGGCCTGCAGTTGGCCCTGTCTCGTTTTGAGTTATTTTTCCGTGAACATGAGTTGGAAATAAATGTAGGGAAGACTAAGTTTATGGTTTTCCGTGGCCCAAGGCGTGTTAGTGCGCAGGTTCGTATGGGAGGTGCTATTTTGGAACAAACGGCTGTGTTTACCTACTTGGGGGTTACCTTCAGCGAGAATTTTAGCTGGAAGCAAAAGTTAGACCTCCTTGTTCTTCAACATGCCCAATTAGGTGGAGCCTTGTTGAAAGAGCATAGCTATTCTTTAACAAAACCTATAGCTCCCATGATGAAGATTTACGGTTCCAAGATTCTCCCTGCCATTATGTACGGTGCTGAATTGTGGGGATTTAGCAATTTGTCTAAATTAAAGATTGCACAGAATAAATTTCTTAGGTCCGCAATAGGGCTTCCTCAATCAACACCTTGTATTCCATTATTATATGATTTAGGTTTCCAGCCCATTGAGGACATGGTAAGGTACAGACCCCTCGCGTTTTGGCGTCGTCTGTGGACCACACCGGAATTGTCTATTTATGCCAAAGCACTACTGGAAGGTAAAGGGCTTGAGGGTTCACATAGGATCACTTGGTTGACCGAAATTAAAACATTGTTGGCTGATATAGGGATGGGAAATCTTTGGGCAAATCCGGACACAGCTGTTTCCCTTTGAAAATTGTTCTCAGGGATGCTTACTGGTGTAGGTTTAAGGCCAAGAGATTTGCTTCCCTTACGGGTAGTTCTATGACAGTAACGTTCCTTTCTCTTAAGGATGAGTCCGCCTATGAAGGATATTGGGACACTATTACGAAGCAACTTGATCGTAAACTGTATCACCAGTTTAGAGTGGGCTCCTTACCAATGCGAGGGCTAACAAAAAGCTGGAGCCTTCTTGGTAGTGATAAGTGCCCCTTTTGTGTGGACCAGATAGAAACCATGGATCATTTTCTCTTCTGTTGTCCGGCATATCTATTTCCACGGCGTGTGTGGCTCCGTCCCGTATGTCGACTAATGAGAACTCGTTCTGCACAGGTAGCTAGTAGAATTTTGAAATCTGACACTTCAAAACCTGTGGTTATAGGTGTTGCTAAATTTGTCAGTTGGGCTTGGATTCTTAGGTCTCGGAAGGCTAAAATCTAACTTTGTGTCACATATGTCATTCTGTTGATTTTAACAACTGTTATTTTTATGGCTACAGGGTTAGGTACTATGTGTTTATTACACTTATCTATTATGTACAGTCATTGTGTTTCAATAATATGCATATTTAAAAAAAAAAAAATATTGGTTTTATTATGTACACATTTATTGTTATGTATGATATAACTATTGTATATGAATTTTATTATGTATAGTATGTCTTTTATGATGAAAACCAAATAAAGACTTTTTGGTATGTATATGTATGATACCAGATGACACGAAGCCTTGCAAAGCCGCACCCCACAGCATCTTGGAACTGCACCCCAGGATCCAAGGTACTGTGTTCTAAGGGCCTAAGAGAGTCCGTAATGCTGGCCAGTGCTCCATCATGGTCGGCCTGAACTTTGGATTTGCACCAGTCACTCGTGACTTAAAGTAATGTTTTGACCTCTAAAGACTTCTAAGCACTATTTTCACATTTAGGACTTGATTTAGATCTCGGTGGATGGGTTCCTTCATCACAATGGTGATGGATATCCCATCTGCGAAATGTAAATTCTCTTATATTCTATAAGGATATCAGGTCCTAAATCTTAAAAAATTCATTGCTCGATTCCTACAAATTGGATGTTTGTTGTTTTGGTCTTGTTTCACTCAGATAAATATGCTCTAGTTTTGTGGGGTCTTTTTGTGGTGTTTTCATTGAGTAACTGTAATTTAAGTGTTGCACGCATTCTTTACACATTGCCATTTACGTTAAGCCTGTCTGCTCTGTGCCAAGCTACCAGAGGGCGAGCACAGTTTAAGTCAGATACACACAGGGTGTGTATCTGACTTACCCTGACTAGAGTGGTGGTCCCTTCTTAGACAGGGTGCCAACCTCTGAGACCTCATTTCTAACAAATGTTAATTAACATTAGCCTGCCAGCATCTGCACCAATCACTTCTTCTTCTTTTTTTTGTTAATATATTTTTATTGGGAGTTTTACTTTCCATAGTACATCATTATACATTGTTAATTTAGACATGATGACAGGTGTATACAGGCAGTCAGATGATATAAACACTTTATGGTGTATCCATCCCATCATATAACATATAGTACAAGTAAGAAACAGAAAATTTCACATGGATATTACATCTCCGGTGGTCTGGTGTGAGTTTTGGTAGGCTGACTAGTGCCAGGTGCCTGTATATGAGGGTTTCCGCGAGGGTGCGGGTTGATATTCAATCCCCCACTCTAGCCCTGTATATCTCTGTGGTTGATGGCCATGTTTGTGTTCCCAATATATATAAGCCGACTTTGGGGTGTTGGGGGGTGAACATAGAACAGTGAACTGAGGGGGAAGGCAGGGGGGATGGGAGGGGTACAGGGAACTTACAAATTGTATTGTGGTAGGCATCTATTTTGTGGTCGGTTCTAGTTTGTCCATGAAATATCTGTGGCATAAGAATCGGGGAAAGAGAGATGTCCAAGGGAGGCTGTATCTCCCATCACGAGTCGGGGTACTAGTCTGGTGGGACCCTACTATACGATCGGCCCTTCATCTGATACATCACTTCTTCTTCTTAATGAAGTGTGAAAACTGCTCCCAGAGCAGTAAATATGGCTTAGGCCTTTTGGCAGGAAGACCTGGGGTGGGGAATCACACTCATATCAGATAAGGAAGAGCAATTGTAGGTTGTTCCTTAACTTGAAAGGGACCAGGTTTAGACCTGCACATTCATAGTTTTGTGTAAGGGGAGGCCTCGGAGGGGAAGCCTTTGCTCGCTGGACCGTCTGTAGCCAGCTTGGTACTAGTTATGTGGGATGGTGTATTTTAAACACTATTCACTTTGTGACGTTTGTTATAGTTATCATTTTTAATATGTACTTTTGTCTACATCACTCCGGCGTAGGTGCTCAGACTGTTTGCTATTGGTCATATTACAGTAACTCAAAGCCAAAGGCACCTTACTTTGCACCATTATGAAATACAAATGTCTGTGATGCACATTAAAACTCAATTATCAATGCCAGTTCCAAATACGCTTGCTTACTAGGAAGCACTGGGTGTGTACTATCAAAATCATATGAAATGGTTATTTTTATCTACATTTTCAAATTTGTATTACCAGCAGATGTCTGTAAACCTTTTTTTCCTTCCTTTTTTAAAGCACATGCTTTAGATCAAATGTAATCATCACAGGAACTTGCCAAGGCCAAACCTTTTAGTTTGGAAAATGTTTGTTTGAATAGATGCATTACTCAGAATCACACTTCCTATTTTGATAACTCTTCAGCAGAAAGAATTTGGTAATGTCTTGAGAGGAAAATGAAGAACACATGACAAATAGATTGAGCATTTTCCGCATGAAAGATGCAGAAGTCATAAAATCCTGATGCCCTCAATAAATGATGGTAGTAAGCAGCAACTTTGTCTTCCCTGTAAATAGGAACAGATGTTAAAATTAGGATAATCCAATATTGGATTAATACAACTATTCCCCGGTTAAGGATGATTACTTTCCTTCATATTTTAATATACATTAAAAGGCAAGGAAAAGTCAAAGCGCCTGATTCACAAAAGTAGCTTACACTCCACCACTACACATGACGAAGCACTGCTCTTACAACACCCTCCTATAGAAAGTAATGGAGGTAGGAACATAAATAAAACCCTATAGAAAATAACCTTATATTAATTAAATTATTTAAAATAGTTAAAAATATAAATGTAAATATATGAATGTTAAAAATATATAAATATAGTATATATTCATTATTTAATTATAATATTTTAATAACCTATTTTGAATTGAAACAATAATCAGCAATGCATTTAACAATGATGTAACAATAAATGTTATTAAAAATATTGTATTTAATTGTAGTAATTTCTACACATCCATTTTGATAATTATTAATGCACATTAAACAATATTTTCTTTTATTTAGGTTGGGCTATATATTTTAATTAAACTTTTAGAAAAATATTTTTAATTGAATTTAATATAGCTCCATTAATTAAAGTTTTAATTAAAAATAAATGTAATGTCGCTGTAGCATTTTCTGCATTTTTTATATTTCCTTGTACATTTAACTACATTTATAAAATTAAATTATATTGATATTTAACATAAGCATATTTTTATATTTATTTTGAGCTAAATAAATGTGTATTTTTCCCTACACTTTACCCTGCGGAGATCGCCTTCTAAGTGCAGAGTCTCCGTATGATAAAGTATAGGGAAAAACAAAAATAAATATTTAACTCCACTAAGGTGAAACATGTTGGCTACTTTGTTGATTAAATCAACTACTGCAAAATTTGAAAGTAATTTGATCTTGTCTACCTGGTACAAAACTAACCAGGTCCATATTGTGTTTGTGTCTGGACAGGCAATATGTTTCTTGTCATGCTTACAAAAAGAATGCTGTGGTCCTTGAAGCAGGAATTGTGTCACTTCTGTATGGTGGTACTTGGGGAGGATGTTCCTAAATTCACAATTTTCAGTTGGGGCGCATGACTTCAAGAAGTAGATATCCTTGCTTTTCAATCTATGTTGCCTTTATTTATTTATTTAGTTATCGATATTTGTGGAAAGTGGTCTTGGTCCTAGGCAAGGGGGCCAGAGTACTTCACAGTTTAGAAATGTGTGTTTAGGAATACATACATATTATGCATAAGAGGAAAAACTAGGCAGGCAGAGGTTGCATTTATACAGTAAATTACGCTGTTCATAAACAGATGCTGGACACATATTGCAAGAGTTTGGAGCAAGCAGAATGACATTAGGTGATTCATCAGGCTGGCCATGAACAATGTGTAGCAGGTGACCACATACATTCAAGTTGGGAAGGAATACAAGATCTTTGGACCGCTCAAAGGCACACTTCCTGGTCAAGTTTTTCTTGGTAACGTTGGGATGATGGAAGGCCTTCCCTGTTTCTTTGGTTTCCATATCTCCAGCAATGGTATGTTTGTTTGTTAGGAATTTTTGGGGTATCCATATGTTATGCCTCATAAGTGATTCAGATAGCTTGTAGTTGGTTTATGCTCAATGATGTCTGGCCTGGAGTGATGTGATCACAGTTTCTTTTTCTAGAGATGAGATGTGCAGCAAGGTGAAGGACTGCTTTTAATTGCGCAAGCTGGGCCTTAGAGGCCCATGATTAAAGCATTGTGGTATTCAATTATGGAATTTATCATCACCTTAATTTCTTCAGATCACATCCGTTGAAGAAGAGTTTGATGTTCTATATAATTCTGAGATCATATCTGATGTTCTTTGTGATTACATTTATGCAGGTGTCCAAATTGATTTTGGAGACTAGGGTGACAGGCAGCTGTTTGGCAGAGGAGATGGAGTTAGATGTAGTCCCAGTTGTGCTACAATATTCCGCCAAATAGTTTGCAGTTTTATATTAGTACAAAAAAGAGGAACTCTGTCATCTGGGAGTTGAACTTAAGTTTCCTATTTTTCATCTAGCTGAGCAAGGTAGCACACATGGAATGTATTGGTTGTTAGGAAAATCAATGCAATCTTTCACTAAGCGTTCGTTTTTCATACAAATTCCATTGAAGCTATCTTAGTTGATGAGGCATGGAGTCAAAATCAGTAGGTTCCAATTACAACTGTGTCCCTCACACACACATGTATATCTTGAGAGCAGGTTTTCAATTCAAATCCAATTTTCAGCGTCTTCTTTATTCGATGACATTGCTCTTAGCCATGCAGATGTTCCATTCTAGTCAATCATGTTCCAGCCAACACGTGTTTAATCAACCGACTTCATCAGGGCTAGAAATCATATAATACAATACCATTATTCTGCATAATGTTTACAAAACCATTACACCTCATGGCAAATCATCCATGTACACAAGAGTGTCATTGCACCCATAATAAATAGGTGCATGGATAATGCTCATATAACACAATGTGTAGAACAACATCAGTCAGATTACAAAAACCTCACCTATGTGCCAGTTTAACAGCAAAATCTTCATGCTTTTTGAACATTTCAAATCACCCTGAATGTGCCATAGCAACCAAAACGCTACAAAATAGTCTCCATGCTACACAATAACCCAGAAAAACCTTGCTCCTCTGTTTTCACCAGTTGTGCGCAATCCCACCCTTGCAGTATATGAAACATAGTCTTTCAAAATTCCAAAACGATAACATTCTCATATATACAATTCTATAGCTCAAAAAGAAGTACATGTAGAAGTATAAATGAATATTAATCCTATAAGTATCCTATAGTGAGAGTGAGCATGATGCAAACCCTGTCACCTTCAGTATGCTTACCATTATCATCACAAGTATGCTCCACATGTCTGGAAATTTTACATGTTCAGCGTGAGCTCAATATTAGCCCCATAAAACATAGTATAGATACTCACTACTCAACCTAATTAAAGCAATTTTCCCAAAAACTATAACAGTGACAAATACATCTTCTACCGCATATCTCATATTACCTCCTTACGTAAGCCAGAGGTCCAACCATTCCTATGGTATGCATGTATTCAGCGTTCAAAGCTCGTAATCAATGTCCCGCGCAAATGCCAGCTTGAACTCATTTTATTATACCCATCACTCGCCATTTCATGCATCTGTGTAATCACTTGTCTCCTCTTCAATTTCCCCTACAGGGGCGCCATCTTTAAATGCCTCCGTGTACTTTAGTCAATTTTCACCATTGCCTGTTATTAACTCTAAACAAAATTAATTTGCCTATGATCCTCCTAATATTAGTTTAATTAGTACACATATTCAGATATATGTCATCACAAAATTAATCCATTCATATATAGCTTGTATCTGTCACTATATTGTTCTTACTCCCAATTACAGACAATACATACTGTGAAATAAAGTTCTCCAACAGTAGAAATCCAATTATAAGGTCATAAAGGACACTGTGGGCCAGATTTACGAAGCCCATTGAAGGCGATGCAATGACAACACAAGAAATTAGGTGCCATTTACTAAGCCACGCAAAGCCACCTTGCATGCCTCTGTGTGGCTCTGCATGCCTTAGTAAATCCAGAATAACACAAGGTAGTGCAAATCATTACTCTGTGTTGAGATGGTGTTCCATGAGTGGAGCATAGGTGTTACCATGCATTGACCCATTGATTTTGGCACATTCCCAGATTTACAAAGACTTGTAAACCTGGGAATGCATCAAAATGGCACCCCCTTCCCACAGAGGTGTAATGAGGAGACATATATTTATTTCCTTGTTGTTTCCTATTCATACTTTTGCTGCATTGATGCTAGGCAGCACTCAGTGCACCAACATAGGGAGAGAGCGAGACTGTGCCATTTCTTAGTAGACTCTGCTCTCGCCTTGCCACGCAAGTTGTCTTGCTGAGCTGTATTGCGTGACTTATTCATAATTCTTCACCTGTATCTCTTAACTTATATATTCAATATTCATTGCTCACTCCCCGCAATGTGACCATAATATTGAACATACTTATGTGCACCAACATCCCCATGTAAACATGTCTGCACAAATAAAATGCATTTAGGTATACTACTACAATCAAGACTTAGAATATCCCATTGTATCCTCATTCCATATCCCATATCCCACTATAACCCAAGCCTCCCTCATTTAAGTTCAATCGAAAATAATCTACTATGAGGTCCAATTAATCCTAAGGTGAGAAATTAATGAGCCCTAATGTACCTTCATATTTCTTAGATAACATCGTTTTTAAGAAGTGTCCTATAACAACATTACTAATATAAACCTTATATTATATCCTGTTTTGGATGTTATGTCTCTTAAGATACAAACAAATTATCATGCATTAATGAACTTCAAATTGCACCACTCCATCATATATCCAACGGCCCATTAGGTGTCAAAACCTAGTCTCCTAAAACACTGCAACTCATTGTCTATGTGCAAACCCATCTCTACTGCTTCAATTTCATAATCCATCAGGCTTCCAACCTAGGTAAGTTTAGTTCTCTGTCTCTATCTCTGACTCTTGGGTCTGTGTCTACCACATCAATACCATGAAATAGAAATGCCATAATGGGAATAATTTGTCTACATACTGCCATATGTACTGCAATAGGATATTTTGAATCCCCAGTTTTTATTGTTCTTAATTATGGGTTAACATAAATCATGCCACATAAGCATATTAGTACATACACAACATACCTACCTGGTCTGACATGTAATATACTTCCTTATTTTGAATTCTACACTCCCACTGTATTTAAATGTCATCTTCTTTTCCAAAACATATTTGCACACACCACACTGTCAACATTTATAGAAGCTCTCACAAATCATACTCAGCCAATTTGTCCAGAATAATGGAATTAGTAGCCGGATAGCTTGTGCTAACAATATTCTTCAGTGTTTTCCCTTTATTATATGTCACACTGGGATGTTGCCCAATGTGTTCTCTAATGATTTCATCCTCAAAATAAAATGCCAAAGTCTATTCAGAATTCTACTTAATTTTCCAGCATCACTTGTAAAAGTAGTAATGATTCTTATTTTAGCTTTTCTTTTTGTTATTCTCATCGCTCCTAAATGTATAAGCACTGTCAATAGTCAAGACCTTTCTTGCTCTCTCTATTAGATCATAATTATAACCCCTCATCAGGAACCAACATTCCATATCAGTAAGATTATTTTGAAACTTAATATTATCACTAAATATTCCTCTTGCTCATATCATTTCCCCAAAAGGAATAACTCTGATTTGATTTTGTGGTGTGAACTATCAGCATGTAAAATTTAATTGCAGAAGGTCTTTTTATTGAACATCCTAGTGCACCATTTCCATTCTTTCAAGTAAAATTCAATGTCCAGGAAAGTGATCTTTTCTCTACTGTGATATTAAATTTAATGCTACACTCATTTTCATTTAAATATTGAAAGTTCCTTTTCATTGCCTATCCAAAGAGGTATGACATTGTCTGTGAACCTACCCCAATAATGGATAATCCCGATTCATTTGGAGCTGCCTTGGCCCCAGAACTACGGTCCCTCAAACCACCCCATAAAGAGATTTGCATATGAGAGTATGAATCTGGCACCCATCAGAGTTCCCTGAAGTTATCTATACCATGCTCCATTAAACAGAAACACACATTTCTTAAGAATTAATTAAGTCATCTCCTACAGTACATCTGCCTGTTCCATAAAATTAGCTGGTCTTTTATGAAAAAATGCCTCAAAGTAGGCAAACCCCATTCATAGGTGATATTTGTATATAATAAAGTCACATCCATAGTGACCAGTATCATATTATATCGACAACTAAAATCATTCATCATATTCAGAAAATGTTTGGTGTCCTTAGTATGAGAGAGGAGATTATTCACAATTGGTCTCAGAAATACAACAATATAGTGTGGCATTATTTCCATTGGTGACCATATACCACATATATTTGGCCTATCTGGTAGAAATGGTAACTGTTTATGTATGTTAAGAAGTGTGTGTGTAAACAAGAGTTTCTTGGCTTGCTCACTTTCAAATACACATGTTCCTCTTTATTTAGAAGTTTTTCATGAAATCATGTGTTCAATCTAATCTTGAGTTGATTACTAATTTCCTTTACTGGGTTCCTGTTAATCTTTCCATAGCACCTCACCATCATGAAGAAGGGCCAAAGATGCATATGGTGGGAATTTTGGATACCACCGACGATCCGTGCACAGGCTTTCACAATCTTTATGATCAGCTGCACAAAGTGACGTCAAACAACAACAGGGATGTCACACTAATATTATGAGATCTGTCCACAGTCACACTGGATTTGTAGGGTAGATTTGATCACCACGTGCCTCAAAACCTCGTTGCAGCATCTCACTGTGGATAGAGCTAGATGCATAAGAAGAAGAGAGGAGGGATCGAGGCAGCTGCCCTGGGCACTGTTCCGTCACTCAGGAGATGCAGTGTTGTGAAATAGTTATTCCTACCACTGAAGTAAGACAATTTTACAATATCCTTGCCAATACAATTTACATTTAAAGATTGGATAATAAAAACAGTAAGTATTTAATGGTTTCAATGTCATCCTAGCTTCAATTGCTATGGTTGACAGAGAGACGTAAATAGTCATTGTTTCAGAGCCTTAATGCTGCTGCCCTGTGACGTTAACTCTCTGCTTTTATTTCCATTAGGTCATTTTTAGTTTCTCCTCAGCTGTGGCTTCTTTTTGAGGTATGCATTTTAGAAGACAAACCAATTGCATTTGTCAGCCTAATAACAAGGAGTTTTTTGAACATTTGGTTTTAGGTGGGGCATATTTATAATGCATTAATTCATCTTTGGATTTCATTTTGTCATCAGTTATGAGTTTCTGAATTCAAACCGCAGGATGTGAAAAACAACTGTACATTTTACGGTACACTCATAATTTAGTTGCACAGGTATTGAAAATGTGCAATAATAGTAAAACCCATCATCACAATTTTGTTTTCAATCTTTTTCCATTATATTCATTGTGCGTCTGGATATCTTTTACTTTTATTTGCATCATCTGACTTTTGCAGAACTGATTGACCAATAGGGACCAACCAATGAAACAAGAATTTCCAAAGTTAATAGTTCTGGCTTTTTCTCAGGGGAAGTGTTTAGTGATATTCGGGAACCTTTGTGTGTTGCCCCAGCTGTCCCATAAAGAGAAAATCCCTATGGGGAGTAGTGGCCCTTTCTTGAACAGGTTGTATTGGCAGGGTTAATGTGTGCTCTCAGTAGAGTGTTATGAAAAGGAGTCCGATGATTAAGTTTGCATTGTAAGTGGCAAAACTTAAAAGACATACACAGAAAAATGTTGCAAAGTGAATACTTTTGAAAAAAGGCTGGTATTTTTGAATTGATAGGAAAGTCTATATGTGCAAATGTTATGATGACAACTAAGAAAAATAAATGAGTTTTCAAGTCCAATTACCAATAAACACTGCACCTTTATGGTGAAGACATTTAATTCCATAACAAACAACATACATTAGTAATAAAAATTTCATTGTGTCAGCAAAGCAAATACATTAAAGAACACACCGGCTCTAGTATAAGAAAAAGACTGCTTGAGCCCCCATCACCGACCGCAAAAAAGTAATTTTTCAGCATTTGGTTATTGAAAATAGGGGTACACAATTCCCACACTCTAGAGTCTAATCAGTCTGGTCCCAGTAAATGTCTGATCCCTAATAAAGATAAATGACTGCAATATTTAAAAAAAATGTGAAGACTTTTTTGATCTTTGATCATGGTGGATGCAATGGAGCAAGCTAAAAAAAAAGTGCCACTGATCAAATACAGTACTTTCACAACCTTTCCATGAGTGCTAGGTGTGATTTTTTTGGTGTGTTATTGGTACATAAGCATGTTGTCTGAGGAGCCTGCTTGACTGTCTCCGCTCATTTTCTCCTAAAATGTCAAATGTGCCTGCTTGCAATTATCTTCACTGAATCTGAAGCATTTATAAAACAAATTCAAAGGCAGTGACTATGCAAACTTAAACCGTTTGAAGTCCAACTAGAATAAAAAGTCCAGATTGATATATAAGAGATACGTTGGTGTGATTTAAGCATATGATTTATTATTATGAATGCTGCAAACTTTCTTTTGTGTACCTATTTCTTGAAAATCTTGGACTCAAAAGTGACGTTCATGATATATTTTATTGGCACAAAACTCTCATTAGAGCAATACATGAATTACAGTTCCACCCAATAATTGTACCCATAGAATTCAACAAAGGTATTAGCTGGCAGGCGATGAGTGTGTCCGGCCTCTAAATAGGATTCTAGAGGTTATATAGTAACTGCCTCCCATAAATCCAGCTTACAATCCGGAAGTGTATGTCCAGCTAATCTGCTGGATCCCACTGTCTATGTGTGCAAAACCCAACTTCTTCTAAACTCAAATGAGGGCATGAAGCATATATATGTCTGAGCCCTGGCCCTTCATTAGTGAGATATTTCACAATAGTCCTGACACTAACATCATGATATATACATCTGCATGCATAAGTATACATTATTGCAATCTTTTTTCTTTTTTTGCCTAAGCTGCAGATCATCTGCGAAAAACCATTCCTTTGTCAATGCTGATCAGTATCTGTAACAAAATAGCAATATATCTATATTGGTAACCAAAAGTGAGACCTATTGGCCTTGCCGAAGCTTGTTTAGTGAAGAAACCTCAAGGATGAACTTTGAAACAATGAGTAAATAAGCATCATTTTATAAAAGCAAAGAAACCCCACAAAAAGCACTCTTAGGATATATCTTTTAAAGGTACATTTTATCTTCTCTAGGTTAGTCACTCTTGGGCTTTGGGAACCAATCTTCCTACAAAACGGTGGAACATATTTTTCATGAATTCATGGAAAGAGGTAGTGAAAGGTGACATCATGCATCCTTTGACAAATGACTGCATCACAGTATTGACCACGTGTGCCACTCATAGTCCCTCAACAACCCCCTATTTGCTCCTAAATTTCATGGGAAAGGACAAGTAATAGAAACTATAGAATGTAAATATCTGGGTTTTCAGGACTTCATCTGTAGAGTCTGATGATGCATTGCTACCTGTTCATGAGTAAGCCAACTAGAGCGCCACAGTGTTGTTTGGTATAAGCCTCTCAAAGATAAAGGGTATCACTGTAGTGTTCTTAGAGGATAACAACACATCTTTACTATAAATGTAAGAAACAACAAACATTTACTATATTTCAGAGTCACTGCAACGCAATCACAAAGGTGTTTTCCATCATTATGCTTACTAGATTCAGAATGGTGAGCCATAGTGAAATAATCCAACATTGAGGAAGCTGGTATCGGAAATGGTGAACCCCCAGGTCCAAAGAAATCTTGGAAAAAAGGCAAGAGGAAGCAAGGGACAAAACACTGCAAACCAGATCAAAATGCATGAGAAAGTCAAAATGTAGGCAAAATGTAGGTACAAGTCAGGAAACTGGCGAAACTGGAGTAGCGCAATTTAGACTCCACCCTTACAAGTCACAGAAATGCCCCTATGTACCTACATGTGACACTATATTTATTGTGTCATAACTTCATTAAAGTGTGTGAACCTTTAAACAGATTAATGAAATGCATTTAATGTAGGAACTAGAGTTTTAAAAAAGGGTGTGCTTATGTTCAGTTTAACAGGAAGACATGCATTCTGTATTCACATTTGGATTCAGACTTTTAGTTGCATTTGTATATATTCTGAAAGTTATACTTGGAAGTGTAATCATGCATGCTTTTAATCATGTTTGCATTTGTTCTTGAGTTATATGTCCACAAGTCTCACCATGTATTTGAAGTACACTTTTAAATTTTCAGCTAAAGTTAACCTGACTAAAGGCCTTCATTTTGAAAAGTATTTTGCTTTGCCAGTCTGTTCTTTTCCTCTCGGGTGCATTCTCATGATTTCATTAGCTAGAGAAAGGATTATTGTTATCTATACTAGTTTCTTGATAGTAAAGCCTAGAAGAGAAATCTTGACAAGAGACGTGAAGAGCTAATGAGCAGATGAAGTCTCCTATTCATCATGTATCAGGAACGGAGAATGTCCAAGGTTGCAGTAACTGTCCAAGTTCAGTGAAATGGGATAGTCTAGTAATGTTGCAAATGGATACCATGAAAAGTGATTGGTTCCTGGTTGTGTGGGAAGAGATTTTTGTTGGAGTTTCCTTGGTTTTCATTAGTGTTCACACTGTTAGACATTAGGCAGATTTCCTTAGACCTTAAGGGGTACAGACCACTCTCCTTCCTTTATTTTTTTATTTCAAGTTTAAAGCATCATGCCAAACAGTTATTCCAATTCTGAAAGACTTCTACTGGACACCTTCTTGCACTTCCCAATTTCCTTGAGACCCTATTCTACGAACCATCCTTATTCTAAACTACAAGCCTTGATTAGATGACTTTAGAACTAACTAATGTTTAGGAGAGAGAATCAGAGTTTCTTTAAGGAACACCTATTCCTCGGTTTTTGTATTTTTGTGGCTGTGGTTATTTCATATCTTATTCTGCTGCAATATTTCAGTTTACCAGTTGTAATTCTGTATATTTTTAATATTCTTTTGATATACACATATACTGGTCTGATTATTAATTGGCAATAAAACTACTTAACTTAAATTACTGATTTCCGGTCTTTTTTGTATGGCCAAATGGACTTAATAAAAGCTGAATATTTCTATTATTGCTAACTCCCTTTGTGTCTCAGTCAACTTAAAAAGATCCTTCAGATAAGAGATTGTAAATCACGCACATGCCCCCTCTAAAGACCTTAGCAAAGGAGCAATGAAGCAAAACAACAAATATGAAGAATGGTTATTATGGTGAATTAAGTATAGCACAGTGAAGAGGCCAGTTCACCACTAGAGGTGCATGGCAAATGACGTGCTTATAAAGCCCTTTATATTCCAGACTAGCAGCTATGGTGCCTCATGCAGCACAGGCCGGTCTGCCACAGACTCACACTGATTCTAGTACAGCTTCTGATGCATTTTTTTCCCCACAGCAAGTTCCAGTCCCTGCACATCCTGTTTATTCCTGACACTTTGCCCTCCTTAACCCCTTCGCTGCTGCGGACATTCCGCTGCAGCGCTGGGGGGGGCAGGGGGGCAGCGCGGTGGGCCTGTGCTCATGACGGAGCCGCTCCGTCATGAGCCACAGTTGAGCTGTGCTCATGACGGAACGGTTCCGTCATGACTCCGCCCATTTGCGTTGTCGCCCCGCACAGGCGGGGAAACAGCGCCGCGCCGGCGGAGCGGCCGCCAACAGGATTGTCATGACGGAACCGTTCCGTCATGAGCACACGGCAACCGTGGCTCATGACGGAACGGTTCCGTCATGAGCGGGGAAGGGGTTAAGATACTCCCCTCTTGGTGCTGACTTGTTGGAGAACTTTTGATTAAATGAAGGTACTAATGTAGAGGCATGAACAAATATGGCATATTGTCCTTTCACTCTCATGAAATCTATTATAGCTTCCACTTCAAACTATTTGCACCAATATTTGATGACTGGATGAGGGCGAGTTGCAGTTCTGCATGTGGCAGGTTTAACCCTAGATATGTGGAAGACCAGATGTATCTTCCACCCCTTGGAAAAATCTAACAACACTGCACTTCATTCCACCAAATGTAACACAAGCAAACAACCCACATATCTAGGTGCGAAATTTTAATGAAAGCTAGGCACAGTTAAGAAACTAATGGAAAATAAAACCAAATCTCTTTTCTAGTAAATTGGATATTTTTACCTATGATGATCAGAAAACTGACTAATCAGATTTTGCTTGCTGGAAATGAAGTAGTGTTCTAGCCTTTATAGAGGAGAGCGAGAATACTGGAACTAGTACTCTATTATGAGAACAGTGTACTCTATAGTTTGGACAGATAGTTGATGGTGAAGACCAAAAGAACAGAAAAAGGGAGAATTTCTCAACGAGATGAATACTGGGAATTATCGTACGCATATTCTGGTAATGGTAACCACAAACCAATTGTTCTTTTTAGTTGATTGTGTAACATAAAATAAACTGTTCTAAGGATTGATTAATTTGCTCAGTTTGACCACCAGTCTGTAGTTGATGGATCGTAGACCTGATATTGATGGTACCCAAGTTATGAGTCAGTGTGTTCCAATACTTCAGGATGAACAGTGTTTATTTGAGAAGACAAACCATATAGTCGTACAACCGCCTTTAAAAAATAATGCTTACCTGTGGGGCAGTAGGTAGTTTATGAAATTAAATGAAATTAACATATTTAGTAAAATATTCTACTACTACTAGCATTACAGTGTTTTTCTTTGAACGAGAAAGGTCAGTAATGAAATCCATGCAGATAATCTCTCAGGGTCTTTTGGGGGCAGGAACTAGGCGACATGATCGCAAAATTATATATGGGCACAACTAGAATATTTTTCACATTTCTGTTGATATCCCCTGTGAAAGTGGACCACCAAAAATGTCTAACAACCATCTCTGATGTTTTTCTCTCCCCAGGATGTCCCACAGTGAGAGTGTCATTAGACCAGAACAGTACGTTTCCCTGGAATTGTGTGGAACGCACAAACAATCGCTTTTTATGCAAAAACAACCCTTCATTATGGTGAAATCATGAGATTACTCTTGAATTCAGGATCCCTGCAGCACAGTTCAGAATTTAAATGGAACAAGAAACTCTCTATATCGGATACACTGGCATGCTGGACAGCCAAAATATGAGGGGCATTCATTTGGGATTTTTCAGGTTCAAGTTGTCAAGACAAAGCACCAGCCTCTCCATGCCTTTCCCTGGTTTATAAGTGGTAAGGTACTGGGCCCTCAAGAAGAACAACATCCACCTTGCATGCTTAAAGTTAGTACATTATGTTGACTTAGTACATCTTTGGTTTTAACAGGCAGTTCATACTGTCTCTACATGCAAGGCAACATGGCAGATATCCCGTCCTCATTATTACAAGTGCTATAGGATATGGTGCACATGTATTAAGGCCGATGGCATATCAGTCACATTTGTAATACAGTAAACCATCCAGCAAACTCCAAATTAAGACCTAACTTAGCAGCGGGTAAAGATATTAATGCCTTTTAAAGCCAGTCTTTGGCCTATTGCCAAGATGGTTATAACTAGCTGAAAGAACTCCAAGGGGCCTCACAAATGGTATGTCAGTAAGGAAGAAGAAGTTGAGTATCTTGCACTTAGATTGAATGTTTCTGGCCTTTCAATCGGTCCAAAGAAAGTTTCAGTTATTTTGGATTGTTCTCTACCTTCTAATGCTAAAGAGACTCAATGTTTCCTTGAATTTACAACTTTTATCAATAATTTCTCTAGAGTTTTGCACAAATGACCAGTGACATCATGACATCATATGTGTTTTGAAAAGGAAAATGAGAAAGGGCTTTTGATGGGACGATCAAACCAATAGAGCTTTTGATACACTCAAGCAGACATTTACTCAAGCACCAACCTTATGACATCCTGCAGAGTTTTCTGAGAAAGTAGATGCTTAACAAAGAGCAGTTTGGGCAGTTTTGATACAAGAGCAAGAAGTTGGTAGACATGAACATCCTGGCTTTTATTTGTTTAATATTTTGTCAGAATCTGAGACGATCTACACAGTTCATGAAGAAGAACGTTTGGCCAAGAAGATGGCTTAAACTGAATAGAAACATGTTTTAATGGCCTTTCGAAAAACATTTCAAATTTGACCAGATCATTGGAATTTGCAGAGTTTGCAAAATCTTTAGTCCAGGAATAGTTTTCAAGCTTGATGGGCATTTTTTTTTGCAACAGTAGGATTTCCCTATCATGCTTTTCTTCTCCTGGTTCAAAATAAATGTTTTGGTAAATTATCTAGCTTGTTGTGATCCAGAGTCATTACTCATATGTGACCAGCCTGTAACTCCCTCTCAACACATGGTTCTAATAGTTTGGTTATACTTCAGCCAAGAAGGGTGACAACACTGACCCCAGAAATGATCGCCTATCAGCATTATTGGACATTGAGGGCAAAGCCTACGCCAGTGTATTACTGCAGGAGCCAGCAAACTGGGCTTCTATCGAGGGGCTGCTACCCTTCTATCAAATAGAGTTAAGAGCGGGAGGATCAACAGTGGACAAAATTGTTGCCCTCTCTCATCTAGCCCATCAAGCAGTAACTTATACATCTCTCCCTGTTTTTGCCTCTTTCATCATCAATTTCGCAGCCTTTGACGGAGTAGTCTGGAACATCCACTGGCAGAAATAAGGGTGGTGGAACATCTGCTCTAAATTACTGTGCACCATGATGTGTCTTTACCCTAGGACTTGGGTAAGGGTTAAGCTCACAGGGGATAGAGCTGCTGCTAAAATCACCACTAATTGAGTGTTAAAACAGGGCTGTGTGCTGGCCCCACTTCTATCCAACCTACTCACGGCTGACCTGGTGTGAACTTAGCCATCCCAATGATTGGAGACAAGAAAATTCACTTCATGCAATCCGCAGATGATCTAGTAGTCTTTTTAGACTATGCGAAAGCCAGCCTCCAAAATACATATAACATAAAGAATGAACTTGCAGCCAATGCAGGCAAAAGAAAAATAGGGATCTTCGGGCTTCACCTGAAAAAAGGGCTACGAGATGGTGGCTAGAGTCACAAAGGTTCAAATGCATACAAAATTACAATTACCTGGGAGCATGGCTGAGTGAAACTGGAAGACCAATACTGAACATACACAAGATGAAGACCAAAGGCAGGATGGTTACACATGCACTTTGCAATATAACCAACACCCTCAACAGTCCAATGACTATGGTTATAAGGAGGGTGATTCAGGCAAAACTGCTTCCTTCTGTCAATAATGCTCAGCAGGTGTTTCCTGGCATTTTAGTGGCTGATCTTCAAAGGATCCAATGCACAGGCTACAAGGAACTGTTCCAACTACCCTCTCACACAAGGAACACATTGATAAGGCTTGAATTTGGCATGGGTCAATCACAAATGTAAATGCATGGTCACCAGCTACCCCTGACAACACTATGAAGGCAGTCATAAAAACAATCTTCACAAAAGATGTTCCACAAATCTCACAACTATAAGGGGAATGTCTGCCACTCACCGTGGAGAACAGGGATACAAACACCATTAATTAAGCAGCTATTAAATCAGCAATAAAAAAGCAATTATACCTCCACTGACGTGCACTGGACTTGGAAGCCTTACAGGCAAGGGCCTTACATGACTCCTTAATACCACCTCAAATTGATCAATCAGCAAGCCCCATCTCCAACAGGCCATGGGAAAATGCTCCCTAAATCAAATTGTGTGAGCAAGACTGGTGCCACTCCCAATTATAGAGCTGAACCCGGCCTGGAAAACAACTGAAACCCTCACATGCTGCAGACTGTGGGATTACAGAAGGGAATCTCTGGCTCACATACTACTCTGTTGCCCGCAATTTTATCATGTCAGCCACATCCCATTGAGGCCAAATTGTTTACACCAGGGCACTCGCTCAGCCAAAAAGTCTCCAACTCTTATACACCCTGGAAAGGGTGTCAGACATGACCAAGTTTGGGAAACTTAGGTATCATGCTCGCTCACTGCTGATGGGAACGTTGTCGGAAAAAAACAGATCAACTACCGGGCACTGGCCAGCCACTTAATAAGGAGCAGCTGATGGTTCAACAATTTGCACAAATTAATTTATTTTAACAAGCTCTTTATTCAACACTTGGCCAATAATATCAGCAACCCTGGTCCCTATAAGCTGGGTGTTACAAACCAAACTCATTCGCTGATTTGCATTTGGAAACATTTATGTCCAAAACCATCTCGTTTTTCGAATGGAAAAACAATTACTGCCTCCCATTGCTATTATGTATAAACTGATATTAATAGTTGTCTGCACTTTATTATATATTTCCATCAATAATTAAACAAATTTATAATGATTTTAAGTGATGCTTTTTTGTCTTGCATTGCATAAACTTGTAATGATTTTAAGCAATCATACAAAACATTATTCATTCATTATTTCAGCCTTGAAGCTATCTTTGAGCTAATAAAAGAACTACAGCTTGCTATAATGAGACTGGGCCATGACTTTTCTTGCTGTGCTAATAGATGAGTTAAGCCTAACGTGGAATTAGTTGGACAGTCTTTTTGGTGAGTAGCTGTTCATTCTGATGTTCAAGAATATGTGCTTCTCTGTTCTGTATATGGGCAGCATAAATCATTTCATTCTAAGTCTTTTGGATAGTTGCAGCCCTTACCACTGGCTCCTTCATCTTAGCTTACAGCTCTTACAGATTTAGTACTGCATCCTTCTTTTTCAGATGAATATTCTGTGATAATGGTTTTAGCAGACACTTCTTCAAAGACCACCACTTTTACTCTGTTGTCCAAGTTACCAACAGCTCAAGAAATGGCAACATATTTACTTATATATTTCATTTTCATAAATTACCTCATATTATCATTTCTGATAGAGGTACTTCATATCTTTCATGTTTTTAGATAGGGCTGCAAAACTCCTTGAGTGTTTTTTCTGGGTATCATTCCCATTGAAAGGGGAAAACAAAGCAAAATACTCAAAGTCTGAAGCAATATCTAGGGAACTACTGTGATGCTTCTCAGTATAGTTGGGCTTCCTATTTACTAAATGGGAAACTGTCTTATAGTAATGCAGCTCATAATGCTACTAAGGTTTCACCTTTCTTTTGTATGCCAGAATTTATTAAAAAATATTAATTCCTCTCCTTGCATGGATCGTTTGATTCCAGCAGCTACTGATTATTTGAATCAGTTACACAAGCATTGGCAACTTTTTTTCTGAACGTTTATTTCATTCTAAGGTCAATATGATTGTATATTCTGATAAATGAAGGACAAACTCCTCTGTTTTTTGCTCCTGGTAAGGAGGATTGTATGTCTTCTCCTATTCTTTCTTTTATATCATGCCAGTTAAATGTTGACAATTTTTTGGTCCCTTTGTAAAAACTTGTCAGATCAATCTCGCAGCTTTTCAATTGAAGTTGCTTCGCACTTGGGAGATTCATTCTGACAATCGTTCATCCCAAATAAAATTGTATTTTCCTGATTCTTACTATCAGCTTCTCTCTGATCCTCCAAGTATGTTACATGGTCATCCAAAATATGAGGTTCCAGAAATTTGTGAATCTCAGAAGGGTCGAGTTGTTTTTCCTTTCCGATGCACTGGAAAGATTATCCATGCATCCTTGTTAACCAGTCATTTCTTTCAATGGCACACCAATAAGCCTGGGGCTTCAGGAAGGGACATACTGCTATATATATGCCAAGAGATTACCAGATATTGCAATGTGTTAGGAGAAGATGGTGCACTACTTGTGCAGTAAGGCAGCGGACTTTCTGAAAGGTGCACTCAGTGCTTAACTATGCATCCTCACTGTCTAAATCATACTGCTGTTTTTGTGCTTGTTGTAACCCACAGGGTGTTCCATGAACCCACAAAGCATCGGGAAGAATGGCGGCAACAGTACTGTAAAGTTCAACTAGAAAAAAGATATCCAACTTTAATTTCTTGGTGTCCCAAACCCACCCACCAAACCCACCCAATGGCTTTCAGGAAAAGGGCATGGAAAAACATTTTAAACTGATATTTTCAAGCTTGTGGTTGTCCAGAGACTTTTATCTTAGGTTCTCAATACAAGATGACATAGAAACTATTAATGTGATGTCAGTTCCTGTTTGAATCATATATAAGGAGGCATAAGAAGACATCTGCAAGTGATGGATGAGTCATAACACATCTCTTCCATGGTTTAATTGCATTCTTTGCCTCCTTGCTACTGTTATTATTCCTAATTTTTGCTTTTACGACTTAGAATGTGTAATTGGATTTATGTTTGGATAGTCTTAATTGGCTCTTTCCTCTTTCATTGATGCCAGAGTGAGTCTGGTGCCTTGCTAATAACATCTGTATTAATGTTCATTTATACTCAAGAGCTTCAAGATTGTTATGGAGGTTTTTTTTACCCTTTGTGTTTTTTTGTTCCTGACTAGAACCCTCTTAAGGAGACCTTTGACACCTTTCACATGTACTATTTGGTGCAGTGTGGCCCCCTGGTTACAGTGAGCAGAAGTCCTTTCCTAGGGCAATCAAGAAGGAGGCTCAATAGACCATCTCAGTCTTACGTCTTTGGCTGCAAGGTGCTTAAATAAGCATACAAATATTTTGAAAGACATCAATGGGCAACAAATTGTCCTGCAGGGTACACTGAGATCAATATATATTAACTTTTCATGCAAACCAGAGCAATCTCCAAGTGACCTATGCTGCATGGGGAAAATACAGCACAGCTCCATGCCTACTAAGATTGGCTGGCTGCTTGTGTCATTCCATGAGCTAATCCAAATAGTCTGCCTTTTGCAATGCACAGTCTCGCACCAAAGCACTGCTTTTCCGCCCACGGGTGAAAAAGGTGCACTGGGCTCAATGCACCAATGATGAATGTGAAAGACAGATTATTGTAGCCTACAGAACACTGATCAATGTGTTATTGAAGTAGAGGTATTGCTTTTGGGTTACTAACAATCCCTATGGAGGGATTAGTGACACCATGGTAACAGTAACAGACTTATTTTGTTAATCAGTATATCACAGGCTGCACTAAGAAGAATTAACACTTTGGAATAAAAGTATTTATTACCACAGGAACAATCTGATTCTCATTACATCTAAAAAAACTACACTGAATACTCCACTTTATCGACTTTAGAGAGCATCTGTGAAATGTGAAGTTTGTTGGCAGTAGGTGAGACCATCTCTGGTGGAATCTCGAGCGATAATCTTGGAGAAGGACCTCTCATGACAAGCAGTCAACTGACAGTCTTTATACACTAAATCTTTTTAGAAATTGGAATTTCTGACATAAGTTTAGGAATGTCTGCCATAAATTATGTGCATCAAGGTGGGTTTCCCAGACATTTTCTTATGAACAAATATGGTAAAAGGATGTCAATGCAGGCTACATTATTTAGGCTATATGTCTGTATTTGTTCCTATTTAATCTTGACATTGTGAAGAGTAGACATTTGACCCAGATGAATGTCTCATCCAGGAGTTACATCTATGTCATTAGTCGAAAGATTTGATGCTTTGATAGTTCTTAGAAAGATAAGGTCAGATGACATCTGCGTCAAATGACAGACATGACAATCATTCTGCATGAATCGGGAAAGATGATGACTTACATTGTTTAAAATTTAGAAGATGGTGACTTCCTTTATCCTAGATGGAGGCAGTCCTACATGAAATGGAGTTGGACCTTAGGGTCTTTATGTCACCACAGAGCCAAATGTTCCCTCCCCAGCACAGGATTTGAGCTGGAAGCTTACCATATCAGGTCAAATTCCTAAGCATAGGAAGCTGCCAAAGGTTCATCAGATGCATTGCATGTGAACTGTGCACTGCAGCACTCACGCTATGTGTTGGGTTCTGGGAGAAATCAAAGCATTACCAGTTATTTGAGCATACATACACTATGCATTCATTTTTGATGCACAGTTGGCCAAGCAACTTTAGTAGATCAGGCTCGGAGTCAAACGTTAGGAGTGTTTTTGGGGATCTGCCCCCAGAAACACTCCTGAATGCAATGTGGCACAAAGTGGATTTTGTTGCTATGACAAGGCCACCTTTGTAACTCAAAACATGTTCTGCACTTGAAAGAAAAAGGACTCCTGCTGCTTTGCCTCACTTTCCATTGTCTTAGGGCCTACTCAAACCATTAGTAAATCTGGGCCAACATGTTCACTTTTCATGTAAAAGTCATTAGTAAAGTCCATAGGAAAACGGTAGACATTTCAATAATGCTGACATGTGCCCATGGGTCATCAATAGGATGGCCTTAAACAGCAAATAGTGGCAGTTGCAGCTGCCTCAGACAAACCGGTTATTAGTCCCCACTACTGGATCAACAGAGAAGTTCTTCACACTGGGTGGCCCAGGATATCACTGAAAGATATCCCTGTGGTTTGAGCCAGATCTGGAAGAGGAAGTAGAGAAGAAGGGGCAATGTAAACCGACACAGCTCCAGCAGCTGCCTCTGTGTCGGTCCCTAAGGAGATGCAGTGTTATAAAATAGTGATTCATACATCTAAATGAAGGAATTTAAGTATATAATCTCCACTTTAATGTATATTTCACGATTGGATGACAGAAAAAGTAAATAGTATTTGATGTTTCTGATACCACTCTTCCTCAAATTTCAAAGATGAAAGGGTGATATTGAGTCACTGCAGCAGAGGACTGATGCTGCATTTCTGTGATGCTGACCATTTTGTTCAACTATATTTCCATTATATTAAAGTTTTGTTTCTTCTTGTCTGCTGCTTTTCTCTTAGTGATTATTTTTAGAAGAATATTCCACTGAATTTGTCACCCAAGTAAAAGGGAGTTGGTTGCGGTTATTGTGGGGCAGATTTACAATATAGTACTTCCCCTTTGGATTTCCTATTAAACATCATCAATTTTGAGTTTCTTAATTCTAACTGCAGGATGTGGAATATGCATTTGGTGTACATGCATAATTTAGTGGCACGGGTATTGAAAATATGTAGTATTAGAAAAACCCATAACCGCAATTTGGTTTTCAAACTTTTATTATATATTCACTGTACTTTTGAAGTCAAAATGGGGATCAGTTTTTCCACTTTCATTTGCATCAACTGAATTTTGGTGAAATGACCAACCAATGAAACAAGCATTAGCAAAGCGAGTTGGTCTGGCTTTTAAAAGGGAAGTTTTAAGTAAAAGTTGTGAAACTACTAAGATTTTGTGCTGTGTTTGAATCACAAAATTGGCACAAATTGATGCAAAACCTTTTTTCCAAATTACTTTACTGGTAGAGGATGTGGTCTCATGGCAAGACTGCTGACTTAGGAGCTGGGAAACCAAGGTTCGAGCCACGGGTCCGACTCCACATCCTGTGATTCTGGACTAATCACTTAATCTCCCCTTGCCTACCAAACAAAATGAATGTATCCTTGTGTAACATAACTGTTGCTCGTGTAAAGCACTCCAATACCTTCGGGTCAAGTTTGCGCTATATAAATATGCAAAAAAAACATTTACTTGAAAGTAGCACCTAGCACTGCTTTGCATTACTTAGCGCCAAGGGGGTGTTCCATGGGTGGTACGGGAGTTCCGATGCAACCATCCGTGGCTTTTGACGCAAAACCGTATTTACAAAAAAAACAGTAGAAAGGTGTTTGCATCAAAAGTAACGTCTTTTGAAATAGTCACTAACAAGGAGAAATGCTTTTCCGACTTTGCATGTGTGCTGTACTGTACAGTACGCAGACAAAAAAGAAAAGTGTTAAAGCTAGTATAATCATAATATTTTGAACTGAAAGGGTACCCTTCCAGTACAAAACCTATGCTAGACTCACACACACATCTTTACACTATGGTGCAAAGGTGTGTGCGTAGATCTCAACAGCCTCATTGTGTATTGAGGCTAAGAAGAAAGGATGAGAGTGCCATATCTCTGTAGATGTGGTGCTCTCCTGCTTTCTCCTTCTCATGCAACACAGCACAACATTTTTAGTTGTTGCGCTGTGTTGTGTCAGAATGCAGTGAATAGACACATGTTTGTTGCCCTCAGCTGTTCTGGAAAGAATATCCCAACTGGGAGTAGGGCCCTTGAACAGGATGGATTTGCAGAGTTAAGCTGTGCCCTTAGAAAAGAGGAAAAAGTAAAAAAATAAGTTTGCATTGAGAGTGTTCAAACTAAAAAGGCATACATAGTAAATTATTGCATAGTAAATAATTTTGACAAAAGGCTAGCATTTTTGTTGCATCATTAACAAAGCTCTGCATGCACAAACACATCTTCACTTTGTGAACAAACAAGGGGGTCTATTACGATGGTGGGGCGGACAAAGTCCACTCGCCACCGCAACGGCTAAAGGGACCGCCTGCCATAGATGCGGCGGTCCCGCCATTCAGATCAGGATGCCCTCGCCACACTGGTGGGCGCATCCCGCATTTTGTACATTGCGGCGGTCGGTGCTGTAAGCAGCACCGGCCGCAATGTACAAAATGCATGCAGTGCATTTTCATGCACAACTTGACAGGCACCGCGCAGTGCCTGACACCTTGTGCATGCAAATGCAGGGGGGTACCATAGGTACCCCAATGTGCACCGCCCAACACTCTGGGGGCCCGCAAGGGGCCCCCTACAGAAAGGACCGCATGCCTTTACATGACGGCAACGCCGCCATGGAAAGGCTGTCCTCCGCATGCATCATAATATGGATGGCGGTGTCTTGCAGACACCGCCATCATATTATGCCCCTTTTCGACCTGGTCGACTCGTCGACGGGCGGAAATGCGGCGGACGGTCTTCCCGTCAACCGCGGACCCCCCAGCCATCCTAATATGGCGGGGGGTCATTCTGGCATGGATGGCGGGTGGATCGCCTCCGCCTGAGCCAGTGTTGGCTGCTGCCGGCCCGGCGGGGGCAATCCGTCCGCCAGCCTAATAGGCCCCCTGGTGTATATCTAACATGTTAGATGGACTGATAAGTAAAACAAATGAGCATGCTTAAACGCTTAGTGAAATTTTTTGTCTCTTTATGGATGAGGCATTCAAAAAGCAGGTGATTCCTAAACAAAAAAGCAATTCACCAAAATAAAAGTTTGCATTGACAGTGTTCAAGCTAAAAAGGCATACATAGCAAAATATTGCATAGAAAATACTTTTGACAAAAGGCCAGCATTTCTGTTACATCATTAAGAACGCTCTGCATTCACAAACACATCTTCACTTTGTGAACAAGCAAGTTGTATATCTAACATGTTATAAGGACCGATAAGTAAAATAAATGAGCATGCTTGAACGTTTTGTGAAAAATGTTGTTTCTTTATGGATAAGGCATTCAAAATGCAAGTGATTCCTAAACAAAAAGCAATTTACTAGCTTATAAATAAAATGTCATTGTATCAGCAAAGTAAATGCATCAAAGAACACACCTGTGGTTCTGCTTGAGCTCTATCAATGAAAACTAAGTATAACATAAATGGGGCAATGTAACCTTCCATGAAATGCAATGGCTATGATGCAAAACTAATACAACTACAAAGTAATGTTTCATATGAAAACTAACGACTGATGGGGACTGACCGAACGACCTCTCTCCCTCTTTGTACTTTTCAATATAGTCTTCTGGAGAATTAATGACATAAATTTTTTACACAGTTACAGCTGTCAGTAGCAAGACATACAAATTGGCATTTTGCACCAATTGGTAAGTGCAAATGAGGGTGGAAAATTCACAGATTCCGGTGTTGAATTTGTAAACTGGCCCCAGTTGAGATCCGAGCCATCTTAAAAACATTAAAAATTGCAAATATTTCCTAATGGTAAAGACAGTGTTGCTTAATGTTCACTTGTGGCTGCAATAGAGCAGGCCTGAAAAGTTCAGCATTCGAGATCAATGTACACCTATTTTATAATCTTTCCAAGAATGGTAGCTGCTTAGTCCAGTATTTCTTTCCCACATGATATTGGTAGATGGTCCTGCTGTCTCTACGCTCCTGACTCATGTCCTCAAAGAATTTCAAAAGCGGCTGCTTACAATCGTAAAGGTAGAAGCAGCTATAACAAATTCAATGGCAGTAACATTAAAAGCCCATGTACAATTGATGCCCAACCTGAAAATAGTCTAGATTGGTATACAAGAGTTATGTAGATGTGATCCAAGCATATGATCCATTATTATGAATGTTGCAAATTATTTTCAGTGTGCTCATTTCTTTAAAAGCATTAATTGAAAATACTGTTCTTGGTATATTGTATTGACGCTGATTGAGTACATTTCTTCATTTTAAACAAACAGAACTGCATTTAACTGGAAAATGCTAAATTTGATGCTAAATAACACTCCATAATAAAGCAAAATTGTAGTAGGTAATCATAGTTAGGTATTGCAAGCATGAACGAATTGACATAATGAATTAACTTAAATTAGCCTAAATACTGATGCCAGATTAACATTGTTCATAAATTTGGATTGAAAAGCCTATTTTTTTCATTGAACTGTTGTTTTGCACAATATGTTTTTCTCTTCCACTGTAGATGCTGTAACTTTCTAGAAGCCTTCTGTTAGTTAATAGGCATTTATTATGTATTAGACAATGGATAGATAGTGTTAGAAATTGGGTTTTTGTTTTGCAGAGGTATGCTCCCTGTCAAAGCAGGAACCACAATCCTAGTCAGGGTAAATCAGATACATACCCGAAATTAACATGTGCTCGCCCTCTGGTAGGTTACCACAGAGCAGTCAGGCTTAACCTAAGAAGCAATGTGTAAAGTTTTGTGCAACATTCCAAACAGTAACACAGTGAAAACACCACAAAAGACTCAACATATGTCATATTTCTATGAACAAAAGAAGACCAAAACAACAGAAATCCAATAAGTATAACCAACGTTAAGAATTTTAAAAGTATAGATGAAAATATTGTGCTTAAAAGCTTAAAGCGCCAACCAGGGACATTTGGTTGCGCTTTACAGGAGTAACTCCAAAGGTTCAACCCGACCGCGATGGAGGGTTGGTCAGTTATAGGGATCAGCCTTGGCCTGCTGAAAAGTACCTAGACTGCATCGTCAATGGAGTTGAGATGCGAGAAACAAAGGAGTGATGCGTCAGCATCGAAGTGCAGAATCGAAGGCAATGATTCATCGTTGAGCCATGTAAATCGGAGATGTGTCATAATGAAGCCACAGGATGTAGGCGATGCGTCGGGAACTGGAGGTGATGTGCCGCACAGCAGAGGATGCGAGATCCACGGTCCAAGCAGCTGCCACTTGGCAGGGCAAGACTTGCAGCAAGTATAGTCCAGGTGCTGTTGCAGATGGATGAGAAGTCTTTGATGTCCCTGAGACTTAGAACAGTGAGGAAGCAAGCATGTCCTGGGAGTCATTCTGAGTGCAAGTGAAATGGCTCCAGCCCTTTCTCAGCAGGGCAGAGGGTAGCAGACAGCAGGGCATCACCGCAGAAAAGCTGTTCTTCCAGAGCAGCAGTCCAGCAGCGTGTCAGTCCTTGTAGCACCACAGCAGTCTTTCCTCCAGGCAGAGTTCTTCACAGGTCCAGTAGTGTCTGGTATGGTGGGGTCAGAGACCCAGTACTTATTCCAGTTGGGCCTTTGAAATGGAGGTGACTTCAAAGAGGGACATTGAAGTGCAAAGAGGTCCTCCCTCCCAGGTCTGGCTCCAGACTCAATACAGGGGGTATGGATGTTTGGACACAGGACACAGCCTATTCAGGTGTAAGTGTCAACTCCTCCCTCCCATACTGCCTAGGATGGTCCACCAGGATGTGGATGGCCACTCAGCAACACTTAAGCTCCCTGTGTGTGTGGCTGTCTAGAGGAAGTGCACCAAGTCCAGCTGTCACCCACCCCAGATGTGTATTAGAGACAGGCTGCAGGCACACAGGGCTAAGAACAGAAAAATGCCATCTTTCTAAAAGTGACATTTTCAAAAGTGTAATGATAAATTCATTTTTACCAGTATAGAGGATTTATCATTACCATTCCAATGATATGAAACATGATAGAGCTACTCCTTCTCAATCAGGATTTATGGCTCATAAGTATAATAAGGAATTCCCAATGGTAACCTATGAGTGGGATAGGCCTCACAGTATTGAAAAAGGATTTGGGTGTTTTTCACTACCAGGACATGCAGAACTTAAAGGTGCATGTCCTACCTTTTAAGTACACAGCATCCTGCCATATGGCCTACCTATGGCCTACCTTTGGGTGATGTATGTAATAAAAGCTGAGTTTAAGTCTTGGCAAGCTGTTTTAAATACCAAATTGACATGGCAGTGTAAACTGCATGCAGAGGCTTTGCAGCGGCACGCCTGATACATGGTTAGGGGGCTACTTAAGTGGGTGGCGCGAACAGTGCTGCAATCACACAAGTATTACTTAATTTACAGGCCCATGGCACATGTAGTGCACTTTACTAGTGACTTTTAAGGAAACTAAATATGCCAATTGGGTATGCGCCAATGCTACCATCTTTAGAGGAGAGAGCACATATACTTTAGCACTTGTTAGCAGTGGTAAAGTGCTCAGAGTCCTATAGCCAACAAAAAGGAAGTCAGAAAAAGAGGAAGGTGAAGGCAAAATGTTTGGGGTGACCCTTCTAAGAGGGCTATTTTCCAACAGAGAGGTTCTTACCGGGAGGAGAAGAGATGGCAGAAAATGAAGTTCATGGGAAGAACTATGGGGCATATTATCAAGCACGGCGTTAAAATTATCGACGCTTTAGCGGCAGAAAACTGCCGCTAAAGCGGTGATAATGGGCTTGATAATATGTCCTTGAGAATTCCAATAGAAGCCCTTGTTGACACCAGAACATGGGCTTCTATGGGAATTCTCAAGGGCATATTATCAAGCCCATTATTGCCGCTTAAGCTGCAGTTTTCTGCTGCTAAAGCGGCGATAATTTTAATGCCGTTTCTTGATAATATGCCCCTGAGTGACTGCAAGATGTAAACAAAGTATCTTTTCAAGGACGTGAAACTGTGGCCTATTGGAAAAACGTGATGAACTAGGGAGTTCACGTACTCCCAGGGTTTTCTGAAATTTGACTGGTGCTGAATACAGGGAAGACATTATCTGTTGCAAAATATGTTTTAGCTGATGTGCATGAGTGTTTTCCTAGAGCAGTAGGAGATTCTTAGGATTTCTTCTCTGCAGGGAGGACCCCTTTTTGAGCCAATTGCTTTAAAAAAATCTCTGCTGATTACAGCTGAGAATAATTTGCTGTTTTTCAAAACTCTTTTTTAAGTGCATTTTCATTCTCTCATCAGAACTCCTTATTTAGGTTTCTGAACTGACACCTTTTTTTCTATGCTTATTGAAGAAATTGCCACTCATGCCTGAAACTCAATTAATCTACACTTGCTGTATTTTCTGTAGAATATTTGTAATACTCATTAACTTGGTGTTTTACCTACACTAAAGATTAATACCTACTGGATAAAACAATTTGAACTGATTACATTTGTTAATAATCCCTTAACTCACACCATCCCTCTCTAGTAATTCTTGTGAGGTCCCAAATGGACTTTACTGTTCATGCTGTTTGATGTAAATGATTGCTCTGTCTCAGTTCTCCTTTTCAAAGAACAAAGGTGCATATGACCAATGGTGGGGATTATTTAATGATAACACCAGAAGACTGGGATACAAAAAAACCCTGCTCCAGCATAGCAATTCTTTTATCCAAATCATACGGGAATTACAGATTCTAACATCAAAAGAGAATGCAAATTCTTTAGTTTTATTGAATATAACATCAAAATTAATTATATATGATATCTATCCCATGCAGACATTGTTGATAATAACTTTTCACTAAAGCTGTACCATACAATCTAATTGATTGATGGAGACTGGTGAGAAAAATTAGAGGTGTGCAAGGTATTAACGTCACTTGTACAATCTGGGGAAGTCTGTAAACCTTGTCCTTTACGAAGACGGTTCAAGTTTCCCTACTTCACCTGATTTTAACAAGGTGTAATTCCAGTTTTTCCCTTGCTCAAGGATGTCCCAGTTAAGCTTGGAGGGATGACAGGGAATTGGTTCCCTGTTTTGTTCATGCCCACTGAGGATTATTTTAGCCTTGAGTGGCAGTAGGGAAATGGCGCAGCATTACATTCCATGCCCTTCAGAAGTCCCACCCTAAAGGGATAGACTTCCAGCAGGTAAGTAATGCAGCTAGCAGCTGTGCACCAGTATTTAAGAAAAAGTGAGCAGCTTACAGACTTGCAGTAGAGATAATGTAGGCAGCCCTAAGCAGCAGTAGGAACAAGATTATAAATAGTAGTAGGAACAAGTTTAAAATAAGTATGCACAGTGACATTCAATTATTAGCAAAGTTGATAGAAATACATTGTTGAAAATAAAGATGAATACAACAGTCTCCATAGACAGAGATATGTAATGTGAACTTGTAGTAAGCCAATTCTGTATGCATCCCTCTGTCCATAGTGTCTCTTTTAGTGGTATGATTGCAGAAATAACCAATAGGGCCCTCATTACAAGTTTCCTATGGGGCCAATAAAGGGAGAATGAAGACATGGGTGAATCAGCAGCTGTATTCCTGATTCCCCTTGTAATTCCTCATTCTCAGTGGTACCTCAGGATCCCACTTCTTGTAAGCCTAGACCAGTGGATCCACATTTACTAAAACCCCTAGTAACAGTAACTCCAGGAATGCAGGTTCCTGCCACCAAATCTGGAGCACTCGTCAGGAGGCCCTTAGTGTTCAGTGTAACAAATATTCAAATTATCACATATTAGCTTAAAAGGACAGTTTAGCTGGCATATAGGACCTTCTAATGGTTTACATGATGCCTGAATATCAAAATGTAGGTATGTTGCTGTGTGAGCACTTAAAGCTTGAGGATTCTAACAAATGCTCTTCAAACCCAATAATTAAGGTTCTTGAGTCCTTTAAATAAAGCTATGGTAGTTTGTCAATCCTAGCCATGAAATAGGTACATCATATGAAAAAGATTCCAGTCTGACTAAGAGGCACTAACATGGTTCCTAAGCGATGGACTGAACTTTGGCTCCTTACATGGTTCAATGTGGAGTAATGTTTTGACCCAGGTATCTTGTGTTCCATTTGAAACAGACAGGCTTAAAATGGGTCTAGATCTCTGTTGGGAATAGCACTGCTGCCAACATGATATTTGATTAACATAGAATGGTACCCCACTGCGAGGTAAGAGACAATCATAGGTGATTGGTCATTGACTGAGAAGATTATAATATGGCTGTGAGAGTGTTTTTTAAGACTGGGCCTGTGTGAGCAATTCTAGGATAAGAAGTATTTAAAATCCTCTTGAAAATAATTTGGATCAACAGTTGGGAATGTAAAGGACTGGAGAGTTGTTATCATTAATAACAAGATGCAAATACACTTTTTGATCTGGCTAGCAACAGCTTTAGCTATGTGCTAGAAATGTTGTCATGAATCGAAAATATAGGGGAGGGCCTTTGAGTCAGCCCCCTTGTACCACTGGTTGGCTTGGGCCAGCCCTTTCAAGATCCGCTTGAATATATAATTAACATTTTGGATTGTTCCAGAGGAGAATTTATTTTTCACCGATATCCAGTCAATGTTATCTGTGACTTCATTACAATGTCTGTACTAGGAAATGTTGCTGCAATGTAGCATAAGGAAATTATTAGATTTAAATAGTTTTTTGATTTAGCAAAGAGACATTTTTTAGCTGATTGTTGTGGAAGACCAGTTGTGGACCAATAATTACTGTAGCTTCGTGTAGCTTTGTTCCAGCCCACTGCTTACCAATGGTTGGCTTTCCTTTCAATCTCATTTGTTTGCTTCTTATTAATTGGCTTTCCTTATTCTTCTTGTGTTTGTCCATCCCATGGAGCAATGGACCATAGCTTCTTTACCATTCTTTTTATTGGATGATAAATATCGTTCCACAACTCACTTTTCTTTTTCTTTCACCACTCCATGGGGGTGCAGGTATTTTATTTGCTCTCTCCCTCCTGTGCTTCTTACACTCTCAAATAAACCAGTCCATGTTGCTTTTGTGCTTTTTTTTCATTAAAGGCCCTCTATGTCAGGCTTCTCCGTTTCTCCCCTGCCCCCTCTGCGCTGCTTCGCCAGCATAGCATTTCCATCTCTCTTCACTTGCTTTCCATTGCTCACCACCACTCCAATCCTTGTCTTTTTTTTAAAAAAAATTAAAAGTATTTTTGAGGGCTCAGCAGATGCTATTAATGCTGAGATCCACTTTTAAAATGAGCTTTCATACTTTCATCCACCACTTCAAGATTGGCGTTCACCAATTTGGAATGGTAAATTTAAAAAAAAGCCAAAATGGAAGTTATTTTATGCCATAGGGATATATATGTGATGTCAACCATGCATGTGCATCTGTCATGACGCTGGGCTGCCACAGTGTCATGACGTATTCATGGGAATGTATGGCTACATGGCATTCTGATATTTGTTGGAGGGGATTCGCAGATGCTGCAAAACATTGTCAAAAAGCATTGACAAAGCCAATTGAGACTTATTGGTTTTGCCAATACTTTCTTATTGAGCAAGTAAGGTACACTCTGGAGAAACAAAATGTATATAAAAAAGCACAACCCAAGGTAAGCCAATAAAGTATGCAAGTAAAAAGAATGAGGTTCTCCTATGAAATGACTTCACACACAATAATACATTTAAAAGAGAAAGATTATTTAAATAGACATGAAGATAATTATTTAAAAAAATCTTTAATAATGCAAAGCGAAAGAATCAGACAATCTTTCATATATTATGGACTGTCTGAATCAGTTTAAGATATAACCGCATATTTTCAATTGACTATGTGTTAATTCAATTGATCATTGGACATCATTTTGCTTTAGTCTGTCACTGCAGCCTATAATTCTGTATTATATACCAGTCTGTTTTGATTT
Source organism: Triturus cristatus (assembly GCF_964204655.1). Classification (NCBI taxonomy): domain Eukaryota; kingdom Metazoa; phylum Chordata; class Amphibia; order Caudata; family Salamandridae; genus Triturus; species Triturus cristatus. The sequence goes on along the minus strand of NC_140593.1, from coordinate 326,597,772 downwards.
CACCAGAATCTCTTGTTCATTTGGATTATTTTCTAATTCTTTCGCTTTGTATTATTGAAGAATTGTTTTTAATAATTATCTCCTTATCAATATATTCAATCTTTCTCTTTGTAATTTGTTATTGTGTGTGTGAAGTATTTTCATAAGGGAACATCATTCTTTGTACTTGTACCCTTTCTTGGCTTACCTGGAGTTGTTTTCTATTTACATTTTGTTTCTCCTTGAGCGAACCTTAGTTTTTGATACAGTATTACCCTCTTCCTTAGGGTTATTGGGCATATTGGTATAGTTCCTATTGAGCTAGCCATCTTGGGTGAATATTGAAGCATATACGTGCTACTCAATGTGAGTTCTATTGAAACAAGCATTTTCAATGCAATAGGTCTCGCATTATTAAAGTTTGAGCTGTTGGCATTGCTAATAATAATGCAACACCAATAGCAGCTCAAAGATTCAGTAATGTGAGACCTATTGCATTGCAATTGTTTTTTTTTTTATATAGCACGAACTTGAGTGAAAGGTGTGTATTTATGTTTCATTGAGTACAGTGTAATTATGTGTTGTGTTATTATTTGGCACAGAGTGGTATTGTGTGGAGTGTATTTATCTTGCATTAAATAGAGAGTAATTATGTGATGTGCAATTATGTAGTACTGAGTGGTATGTGGAGTGTATTTATGTTGTATTGAATACAGTGTAATTATGTGATGTGTAATCACACAACCACACACAACCACACAACCACATGCACACAACCACACCCACAACCACACACACAACCACAACCACACACACAACCACACAACCACACACACAACCACAAACACAACACCCACACACCCACACACACAACCACAACCACACACACAACCACAACCACACACAACCACACATACACAACCACACACACAACCACCACAACCACACACATAGCCACCACAACCACACACACAACCACAACCACACACACAACCACACACACAACCACAACCACACACACAACCACACACACAACCACAACCACACACACAACCACACATACAATCACACACACTCAACCACACACACAACCACACACACACAACCACACACACAACCACACACACACACACAATCACTCTCACATACAACCACACACACACAACCACAAACACAACACACACACAACCACACACACACAACCACACACACACAACCACACACACAAAACCACACACACACACAACCACAACCACACACACAACCACACAAACACACACAACCACACACACAAACACACACAGAACCACACACACTACCACACACACACACACACAACCACACACAACCACACAACCACAAACCCACACACACAACCACACACACACACAACCACAAACACAACACACACAACCACACACACAACCACACCCAACCACCCAACCACACCCACACACAACCACACACACAACCACAAGCACACACGCAACCACACACATAACCACAACCACACACACAACCACACACACAACCACACACACACAGCCACCCGCACAACCACACACACACACACAAACACACACAACTTAAGGGAATCGGGTAACGGAAAGAGAAAGAACTCTATCCAAAATCACACATTTTCAGTCCAGTCAGAAAGTATGACTTAGCCCCAATGAGTCCTTGTTTTGTAGCTAAGCAGATACAGTCAATTATTTCAGTAAGCCTGATGCGACATTAGAAAAAGAGAAGTATAGTGCAATTATTAGGCACGCATTGTTTACCTTATAACCGCGTAAATATTTGCCGCGTATTTTTCATTTTTTTTACCTTGTAACCGCCTTCATTTATTTTACCTTGTAATGAAGTAAATACTTGCCGTGCATTTTCATTTACTTTGCCTTGTAACCGCCTTCATTTATTTTACCTTGCAACCGCGTAAAGATTAGCCACGCATTCCTCCCAATTAAGCAACAAACTGTATTGCAGCTGCAAAGCCACAAGTAAAGTGATCGCAAAACTGAAAGCAAAGCCACAAGTAAAGTGATCGCGAAACCGAAAGCAATCGCTTTTGGAAGCAGAGACAGCCGCCAATGGTGCGCGCGCGCGCGCCACAGACAGCCATATGCTTTCAATTATCGCGCCCATGTCTGGGCACGATAATTGAAACCAGATAGGCTGTAGTACGCGTAACAGACACCAATAGGCCATGGGCGGAGCGATGCGCCCACCTTTGGCCTATTGCGTTCTCTGTCTAAAAAATACAGCCACTAAAAGCCCAATAATAGAAGACAAAACAAAAAACACACACACAAGCGTGTACAATTCCAAGGTCCATTTCTGAACCCCAGACAAAAGACTAGACTCGAGACCTAAAAAGGGAGGGAGCCCCTCAAAACAACAATGTCAAAGACAGCCTCCAAAATTACATTGCAGCTTCTCCAGCTCCACCCTTAAGTTAGCCATGTTAGGGCTTAGGGAACAATTAGTGTCAGATGAAGGGGACAAAAGGTAGGGAGGTGTGAAAGTAATGCCAATCAACCAATCTCAACAGAATATCATATAAGCATAATATTATAAGCATTGCCAAAGTCAAGAAAACTATCTTTGGCTGCCAAGCAATTGGCATTGCCCATGTTTGTATCCTCTGAATGTTTTTAGTAAAGTAAGACAAAAACCATTCAAAGATGACCGTCCACACATGCCTATGTGTGCAGATGCATGAGTGGCCACCTTGCAATGTTTTTTGTTACACTTTTTCAAAAATATTTTAGGATTACTGCCTATGCAAGGGTATGCATGTGAATGCGTGGACATCCCTCTTGGGATGCTTTTTGCTGCAACAAAAAACATTTCAAAAGAGACACCCATGTGTCCGCATACATAAGCACTGCAGTAGGGCTGTTATATTTGTTTCTATGGGCGAGGCTAATTTTTTTAAGGATACCATTGATTAAGTGAGCATTCTTATGATGCCATTCACCCAAAAGATGGTAACTATCTGCATGGTTGACTGCCTCTATTCTCACACACTCCATGACATGGAAAAATTATGCACAGAGACATACTGGGCACAGAGATACCCTGTACTTTCACTGCGTCATCAAGCCTCATGCATCTCACCCAAAATGTCACATATGCACATGTAGGTCAAATAGTCTACAACAACCATTCTGCCATGCACTCCAGAGGGTGCCCATGAATCTGTCAAAAATTGGAATGCTTTACCACTTGCACAGTGAAATGAAACAATATATAAATAGCACAACTGGACCACTAAGAAAGCGGTTTGGTTCTCACAATAGATAACAAAGAGCTATAGCAATTACAATACAATGCAATTCTCAGAATAAGAAAGCTTTGTAAATTAACTTCATATAAATTGGACAAGTTTTATACTGCAAATGGAATTAGATTTTTTCTTTAATCCTCCTGTATGCACATTCATAGCCCAACAGAAATAAACAATTAAATCCTTTAAAAAAAATTTAAATTAAATTTGTTTTTACTTTATAAATTTAACATGTAATAATTAAATAGAAAATTATTTAAATGGACTCTTGGTAAAGAAATCACAGAGATAATAGGGCATTGATTCTCTTCCACTGAGAAAGGCCTTGTGCCCAGATAGGTTGCCATATATTTTCTATGAAATCTTTACAGAGTCTTTACACCAATTAATTTAAAATTATATATCCTTTTTTACAACCCAGATATAACAGAAGTCTCTTGTACTGAATCATCAATAAAACTGATACGAAAAGAAGGGAAAGTCCCTTTAGAATCGGCCAGCTACATATCTCTATCCCTTCTTAACTCACATAATGTAAAATCTATGTCAAAATTATAGCTCATATGCTAAACCCAGTTCTACTGAGATTAATCTTGAAAGAACAGACCTGCTTTCAAAGATTTCTTTGAAAACGACTCCCGTCTATTTTTTGTCTAAGTAGAACAGAGGTTTGATTTTTCCAATTTGAATTTTTATGATTTCCTGACACGAAACTGAAAAGGTCTCTTCAGAGGTCCAGCTCCTACACAGACAATCAACACGACTAACATTTCTTACATTGTCAGTGAAAATATGTCATGCTTCCTCCTCCACATATGTGATATTCATGAGAAAGTCTGCTCAGTTATATTAGAATCCTCATTTAGGACCACCATGTCGTCTAAGAATACTCAATCAAATGTTTCCTAATACATTGATCTAACTGGATCCCTATAAAATTCCCACACTTGGGTTACAGGGATCAGAAATGCTGCCACTGTAATGATCTTTGTAATACTTTGCATCACATGATATTTGAATGTGCAACAATTGCACAATTCTGGGAAAAGATCAACACAAAAGGTGCAAATATATTTAAACAAAACGTACTTCAACCATTTTGGCCCTCCTTTTGCTCTTAAATGAAATCTCCAGATCTAATACAAATTAGGATCTGCTATTACTGTGTTTCTATAGGTCTAGAATCAGCATCTATGCAGCTGCAAAAAGGTGGAGGATCTCTTCAAATACTCATGGTAATCATGGATTTGTTAAGCTGAAAAATATGACACATTATGAAGAAGTCGATCTTACTTTTAAACTTTTCAGCCTTCTGGATTAGGGTTGAGATTTAATTTATATTTACAATTGTCAAAATACCCATAATTCTCTCTGTACTTCTGTTGTTGTGCAGTTTATAAAGTGTACAATATATACCTACTACCAGTACGCTTCAGAGAGCCAAAGTAGTTTACCGTATAATCATAAGCATTGTTTTCCAAACTGTGCCTATTTTTCTCCTCTCATTTTTTCACTCTGCTTTTCTTTGTTTTCTTCTCCTATTATTTTGAATTGACTAACTGAGTTTTACAAATCAGAATATGTCATGAGACAGTTTAACTTTGAACCTAATTGAAAATCAGACTACCCCAACTTGTGGTTAGTCTCTTGGACCTTGCTGTTCCTGACACTGCACCTTCTTTGCTTTCCACGTTGTTTGCAGTTGTCAAGGCTTGTTGGTGTTCCCGACGGACACTGACCCCTTAACTCTCTACATCAGATGAGGGACAGCTCATGAACGACTCCTGGTCTTCCACAGCATCGCCTGGTCCTCACAATTGCATCTCCAAGGTCACGTCATCTTTCCTGCAACACCCGAAATCGGTGGGCACTTGTCTTCCATGCCCCCTGGTCACCCCCGAGTGACCTAGACTTTGTCCCCTCTGCTTGTAGGTACTCTTCACCTTGAATCCACCTTTGGGTTCCACCGGACACTTTTACCTTCTCCAGCAGTGACATCTTCCTGAAGTTTCCCATTGAGTTTAACGACGGTTTCCAACGCTTCTTCACACCTATGCACCCGGCTTCCCTGATACAGGTAACCTAGTTCCAAGGGTATCCATGGATGGGGTGGCTCTCCAACCTCTTGTCTTCCACTGGGTTTCTTCAGGGTCCACTGGGAAGGGTCTTCTTTCTTTAAAATTGCAACCACAACTTACACGTTGATTTGTATGGAGAACGCGGTTGTGTTCCTACTCTGCACACGACCTTCGTAGGGCTCCTAGATACTCACCTTGGGTGGTGCCTTAGTTACCCAGCACTTCTACATCCTATGAGTATTGTCTTGACCCGTGTCATTGTTCGCACACCACTATTTCAGTATGTGGTTTGGTCTTCCCCTGGGGACCACTGTGTATTCTGTGCTACTTACCTGTTTCTATTGCAAAGTATTGTGTGCATTTTGTACATCTCTGGCTAGAAGATACCTGTATGTGTCAGTGAGTGTCTTATAATAAATACATACATTTATATCTACACTGTGTGGTTCTTTTTCACTTAATCTATACCTATAAGATTATGTTCTGGTAAACAAGCTGCTTTACACTCTTCTGGAATAAGCCTGAAGGCTGTTATCCACAGCTACCACTTAGAGAGCTTTCTAAGGTTGTCTAAGATCACTAAAACCACCATAAGGGTTGTCTGGACTGGTGCAGAGTGCCCACTTACATAAGTGTGCATCATATACCAGGCCAGCCTCTCACATCGTGTTTGCAGAGTGATCATGTTTGGAGGAGGAGGCAGTCATGGTTGCTCCAAAGCAGGTTCAATGTGTTGTTTGGTTGGCGTGCTGGTGGTCAGCATGTGTGCGGGTGCACCAGTGTGCAGGAAAAGTGACAGTGCAGGCAGGTGTAAGGGCCTATTGTTGACCATGTGGAAGTGCAGTAGCAGTTGTTTTTGCTGATTCTGGGGTCCAAGGCAAGGAGATCTGTGACAGTGTATCTGTAGGGAATGGGGAAACCAGGGTTCTTGGCACTTGGTGCGTTCCAGGAACAGATGGACTCAGATGGGCATGCCTTTATTGTGCCAGTGGCATGGCTGTGCTTTGGGCTGCATTAAGTAGGTCCTGGGAGGAGGGAGGGCATTGGGTGGTGGCAGGCTGGCAGGAGGCAGGAAGCGGGAGTGAAGACGTGGCAGAAATGGGCGGGGAAAGAGAAGGGGATGAAAAGCAGTCAACATACAAGAAAAACAATTACAATACAAGAAACAGGCACAATACAAGAAAAGCAGGCAAAGATGAGTAGAAAGAGTTAGGAGCAATCAGAAAGAAGCAAAAGGGAGCGCAACAGGCTGAAGAGAGCAGAAACGGCAAAGTAGAGCAGAACAGACAAACAAAAGAGGGTCAAGGCAGAAGGCCCTCAGGCAGGGGTCAGCGAGCGGCACAAGTAAAAGACCTACTTCTCGGAGGCAGCAAGGGGGAGCTTGGTCAGGTACTGACTTGTGCTTGATTAGACTGTAGCAGAGCAGAATTGAGTTGTTGAATGATATGTGGACAGCATTTTAATGTGACGAAATGTTATGACACACGTGATTGCTAAGGCAGCCGAAAGAATGTCATTGTAGGTTATTATTGGTCTGAAATGGGCAGATGTTGAAGGTTAATAATAGTTAATTTTTTGAAGTAGTGATAATTTTTTTTATGTCATTACAACTGTCCTTACATTCTGAATAGATGTATCTCGAATATTGCTAATCTAAGTGCTATTTCATTCATATATTTCATTTATTTATTTATGTTTATAATGTTTCCTCCTGTAAATCGTCAGCAGATAAAGTGTTCTGTTTCACAATGTTGTTTTCTTTCCATATTAGATTTCCATTTAAGTCTTTAAGACATCCTTCATGTGTGACTGAAAGTACAGATTATTCTGTAGATGGTAGGTCCCTTCATGAAAGTATGGTTTAATACTTGATGTATGTTCCCAATTTCCATGAAAAATATTGCATAGTTTAGTCTTTTTAGTTCTTTTTTTCATGGTTTATGTGTATAATGGGCAGAAATTAAATGGTCCAGGGTTTTGATATGATTCATAATAAAAATAAAGAGTTTTCTATTCATATGAAATGTTTTTTCAACACTATGAACCGATTGTTTCTGTACAAGCTTATCAGATTTTTCCTTATGAAAGGAATTGTTTGGAACAGATTTTCGAATACTTTGCAGTACTATTGCTAAATTTGTCTCTACTTGCCAAGTGTACATTTGTGCACAATAGGCTGCATTATATTAGTGGAATGGTGGAATGGTTGACTCTTAATTGTGCTGTCTTTGGCAATAGCTTTCCATAAACCCTTTTCCTATTAATTTTAGGGTGTGCATAAGCAGTCTTAACATTTTTATACTCTTGTGAGAAACTCAAACACAAAATAATAAAGCAGTGTTAGCATTCCTTAGAGGTCATGGAATGTCTTTCATTTTTCATTTTGATTTTGATTTTCCAATACAGCACTGTATCGTACAGATGTTGTCCATTTTACAAACAATGTAAATAAATCAATCAATTAGTTATTTGTACAGCGCACTAATCACCAGTGATGGTCTCAAGGCACTGAGCGGGGGGTGGGAATGCAGCTACTGCTTGAACAGCCAGGTCTTGAGAAGTCTCCTGAAGGTCAGCAGGTTCTGGGTCTGTCGCAGCTGCATGGGGAGGGTGTTCCATGTCTTGGCAGCGAGGTAGGAGAAGGATCTGCCACCGGTGGAGGTCCTGTGGATGCGTGGGACGGTGGCGAGGGCGAGATCAGCGGAGCGAAGCTGGCGGTTCGGGGTGTAGAAGCCAGGTGAGACGCTTGTTGAGGTATGCTGGTCTGGCGTTGTGTAGTGCTTTGTGGGCGTGGGTGAGGAGCTTGAAGGTGATCCTCTTGTTGACTAGGAGCCAGTGCAGGTCTTTGAGGTGGGCAGTGATGTGGGTGTGGCGGGGCATGTCAAGGATGAGGGGTGCGGAGGCATATTTTCCTTTCAAATCTCAGAAATTGGCTTATCCAACATAATTAACTGGGTCTACAGTGGACAACATCCATCGAAAGGCTCTTTAAAAACCCACCCTGTATAATTTATAACAGAATTTTGTAATTTCAAATTTTGGGAGCAGGGGATTTTTAAGGTGCTGCCAAATAGTTACAGTTTCCATGATTTAATATAAGATACACTTTTTAACATGAATTAGTCAGGGCATTGTTTCAAATCGGTTATTTGATCACCAGTCAGAGGGACAAATACTAACAATAATAAAATGTACCAGTAACCTGAACTTTTTTATGTATATTTTATTGAGTGGCTTGCAAGTCACATACTTAATATATTCAGGACAGATAAAATAAGATAATACTTTATTTGATGATATAAATAATCATAAAAGTGCATGTGCAAACAAAACATACAATAAAGACCACAATTTAAATAACATATGTTAAAAAGCATAAGTCCAAAATTGCAGAGCAGATGTTAAACAAAACACAACAGCGAAGCAAACTTCATCCTCATTTAACAACTGTGAAAAGCAAAGGATTGCCTACAATTATGCCACTTTAGCAAAGATATTAAAAAGTGCCCTGAATAAATACAGTACAAAAAAAGACAAAGTGCAACCAGGATTAGATCAAATGCCCATCACAGGGACAAATGCAAATAGAAGCCCTATAAAATTGACCCAGGGGGAAACACAGTTGAGAACGTATGACCCCCAACCGAAAACTTGTCAACAGTGCCCTTCCTAAATGCCCATATACTTGTAATGAATGTGCTTTTCACTAAAAGGACACACCCAAACCCTGCACTCCCACGTTGGAGGCAAATATACCACTGCACCTTTATATATTACACTTTGAGCAGCACCCCCTAAAGACGAGGAAAGGACGCATCACTCCCTTTAGGCGAGGCAAGAAAACCAATTTAGGTGCATTAAAAATAACACACACTTTGAGCAGCACCCCCTAAAGACGAGGAAAGGACACATCACTCCCTTTAGGCGATGCAAGAAAACAAATTCAGGTGCATTTAAAACAAACAAACACAAGTTTATTAATGAACGGTAGGCCATATATATCAGAAAATGCAGATTCCCAATTGTCAAGTGAACAATTAAATGAACAATTGAAATAAAATGCAGTATATACAAGTAGCAAAGAGTAGAAAATATATACAAAATGGTTAGGAACACCTCACCAATTGAATTGGCATCATCCTTGCCAACTCAAGCTGGGGAAGCCCTTCAACAGCCCAGGAAGGAGTTCAATCAGGACTCAAGTTCCGTCACCTCCACAGCAATTCGTCTATTCTGTGGGGAACTTCCACCTGGCCCCCGAAAGGCTCCTAGCTTTAAAACCATTACTTAACGTAAGACTTAGCTTCTAGAAAACCTCGCCCCCTTCTCATGAGAAAGAACCGAGCTGGCTGTAGCAGTCTGCGTCAAGGCCAAGACGGAGGCTGGCCAAGCTCCTGTATTTTGACTTCGAGGCGGAGTTGCACATTCCACAGATAATATCCAGTTCACTCTGGTCAGCGAGGAGTGAAAAACAAGTGACGAGCAGAAACCTGCCCTCCCCACTTTGCAGCTACGTGTGAGCAGCAAGGCAAAGTCAGAAAACAAGATGACATGAGACCATATCAAAGCCAAAAGTAAGAGCTAACAACTTGCAAGCACTGCTGTGCACGCAGAAGCAAGGCAAAGTCAGAAAACAAGATGACATGAGGCCATGTATAAGGGAATAGTAAGAGATCATCATAATTCTCACCAATGTACAACACAATGCACATGTGTGCACCACCGCTCACAACACTGCACTTCGAAACCAAAAAGTACATTCCACATCTCTCTCCCTCTCATGTTTTCAAATGCACATCCCACACCTTCTATTCTTGGCAAGACTATTCTACTCCATGACAGCTCCCACTGAAAGACAGCAAGATTACAAGAAAGATGAGAAGCAGGCATATGCAGGACTGTCTCATATATCCGGGCTAGGGTAAAATAACACACTAAAGTCAGTTAAAATGATGTTAGTTGAAGGTCATTGATGCAGCGTGGAATTTCAAATCCTCCCTTCGTCACAGACCAAATATCACACTAACGCATTCACTCAATGCATTCATTGGTGGGGCCCATAACACCAACACTCACACTTCATTGGCCTGCTCTTACGGGAGAGATGAGTGTTCCAAACGCTGACATGAAAGGAATACCTTTTAACCTAAAGGAAATTTATTTACATAAACATACACTACATATCCTTAATCCAGCACATCTTAATCCTGAACCTCGAGATATTCGTTCCACTTAGCCGATGGATCAAATTAGTTGAGTTGGAGAAGTGATTTTAATCCTCTTTCATTTATATTCAAATCTTAATCTATTCCTTCTCAATAAATAACCCAACATATTTGCTTGTTAATCAATAATATTGTTTATCTAATTAATGCAAAATTTTTATAAAACGTTAATCAAACCACAGAACACCATATTTACCTAATCTGGCTATTAGTCGTCCTCTAAGTCAATCAAGTCGTTATGCAGCACGCTACAGTCCCAAAGATTGGGTCTGGACCATAAGAGTATACGCATCAATCAATGCCCATCCGTTTGAGAGTCCTCAGTTCATCAGGAAATTGGGCAGCAATTTAGTCTGTCAAAGATTCAGGGAAACAACTGTACTGCAGTGTCACCGTCCTCTCCGTCAGCATAACGTCAGGAAAAAGGAAAAGGTCCGCTCAACTCACTATTCTACCATCTTTTTATAATGAAAGTAATGACAAAATTTAACGAAAGTCAGTTTTGGGCACTTCTGATTGGTTGGTTAAGATCGTCCGTTTCGGTTTCCCAAAGTCTATGATGTCACTCCGTCAGACATGATCCATCCGGTTGTCAAAATTGTCCATTGTTAAAGCTCTTGGCAAAAGTCCAGTTGTGACCTTGTTTGGGTACAGGCTGTGTAGGTCATCTTGAGGCCACTTGTTCAGGAGCCTGGGACATGCGCACTTGGTCTGAAACCTCGTGGAATGGTAGCTGTCTCTTCGTGTACGTTGGTCGGCCATTTTGTCATAGGCCCAATCGGTCAACTTAAGCGAAACAAACACAAAAAGTAATTAAAACATGGAAATAACTAATAAAATGTTTAACCCTCACTAATTCCCCTATGTGTATGTAATTATCTAGCATAATGGCGACATTTAAAGCGTTTATGTTCACCCAATGATGTCATCTGGTGCAACTTACAATTACGTCACAAAAGCAACATACATCATGCAATATTCTATTTTTCTAGTATTACTATGCGTTCGTATATTAGTTTACAAATTATTTTAGCCATGCAAAATGCAAATCCCACGTGTAATTCATACATTAGTAAGGTTGGTTAAGTACCACTCAAAACACATTAATATTATTACAATTAATAGATTATTCTAATTAGTATGATTGAATATGCAGAAATGGGGGTATACAAAATGTTGTACTACCCGCTCTATCAATCCCCCCTTTGGTGATTATATCACCACACCATCAAAAGTTTATTTTTCTTTTATGGAGTTTCAAAGAGATTTCTTATTTTTATTCATAATTCAGTTTCCCCTGTCTCTTCTCTTTTCGCTGACATATACAAAATCTCCTTCACGTCCTCTAATTCTATTTCTTCAAATTCTCTCTCTTGTTTCTTACCTTTTCTCCTTAAAGTTTCTCTTTTTAACTTTTTCTGACTTTTATTCCGTTTATGACAGATACACCCTAATCTTATTATTAATACTATGAAAATCACACAGGTTAATGGAAATAAGATTTTACCTAAAAAGGTACTACCTAAGTTTACTAAGAAATCTTTAATAGCTAATATTTTCTCTACAATCTTTTCCTAAACACCTTCAACCTCCAGTGGTGGAATTTCGTTATGCAGTTCAGTTATATTTTTAATATAAATTTTCAAATCTTTACTTTCGTCTGGAATGTAAGTATAACAATGTTGAACTTTCAGCATTCCCCAGACTCCACCCTCTTTTGCCAATAATATATCAAGGGCAAGTCGATTTTGCATTACCATGGCAGGCATGGCAACCATTTCAGTGTTCACCAATAAAAATCCTCCAGCGGTGCTTGTTGACAAGCGATCCACTACTGTTGAAAGTCATCTAATTTTGTTTGCATTCAGAGATATTCCCACTGCTGGTATCAATGCTCCAAAGATGCCACCCACAATTTCTGACCAAGATTCTCTCTTACTACGTGCTAAATAACTACCTAAACTATGTACACCATCTTCTTCTCTATCCATATGAAACATCTTCGTGAAAACCAGGCCTACATAACATGTGCCATACCAATGGTCTGGCAAACATTAATATGCCCTGCTCCCGCAAATGAAATATAATCCAGGAAAAACTGGATCTTTTCCACCTTTAAATCCCCATCCACCCATGATTCAGTATGTATCATGGCACTCACTATTACCTACAAAATAATTATCATATGCAGTTTGATTCCTTCTAATACACAATTTCCATTTCTGAGGCCAATCTAAAGCCATATTTGGACTAGCTTCACCTTTCAAGTGTTTTTCCATTTTCTACATCCCAGTCTGTCTTCTCCACCTTTCCTTCAGATGCGTTTCTTTGCATTTTCAGTCTCCTTTCTTCAACCATATCTAAAAATTTATTTTCCTCTTTCTTTAAACTGCGAGTCAAATTGTTTTTAAATATATATTCTAATGTTAGTTCTTTAGTCTCTAAGAAAAATTCACCTAATACCTTTGCAGGTTTTACCTTGTTTAGCTTGTTAATTGATGGTACTTGTGAAAATATGTTATCTACAACTGAAAAATAATACTCTAATTTCCCTGTTTGGTAAAAAAGTAGCTATTACACTACATGTTATTCCATAAGTTACTGGAAGGTGGTGATAAGTCACTCCCTCCGATACAGAGGCAGGTAACTGCATACAAACGTAGCAGTCCCTTACGTCCATTGTCTTTACATATTCATACAACAATTTCGAAAACACATTATTAGAAAAATCGGTTATAGACCTGTCTTTATGGAAATAGTTTTTATCTATTCTAGTCGGAACTACCTTTTGAATCTTTTCTATATTAGTTTTGTTTTCACTATATCCTTCTATTGTATCTATAGTAACCTTAAATGAGATCAGGAGAGCAAGTATGCTCCACAGATGCATTAGTAATCCTGTACAACAACAACACATTATAAACCATCTTCGCAAAAATATACATCTACCTTTTCTACTATCTGTGTTTGCCATTTTTGTTAAAATGGACAGTGTCTTTTGACTTAGCCTCTTCTACTTCACAACTAGTTTGTCTAACCCAAGGCTCTAAGCACCTACTTGGTTCTACCAGTTTTTTCCATATTTTGTTATCTTTCCATTAGCAGCTTTCTGGTCTCATTCAGTTTGGCATCTCATCATCTTTCGCCTTTCCCTCGTGATCTGAATACAGAATGTCCTGAACATCGCTTCTTCTCCAATATCGGACAAGATAACTCTCAGGATTTCCGATTCTTCGTCCTCCTCAACCACTTCTGGCACAATCACCTCTGAATTGCCTTGGCTATCCGCCTCTTCTTTCACTTCAGGCAGGGACACATACGTCCATTCTGGTGACTTATACTTCTGGTTGGGTGTTCTTATTCTTTTGCTTTCTTTGATTACAATGGTTTCTTCGTCTTTTAATTTCTCCTGACTCGTCACTTCATTCACCTGTTCAGCCCTTGGTGAATTTACTTGTGTCAGTCGATATCTCAGTCTTTTTATTTTATTCGGCCAAACGTCATCTGTTGCTGCTCTTTTCAATTTACTACCTTTATCATTCTTTTCAGTTCTCCAAGCTCTCTTTCTTAGAACTCGACTTTCGGGTACTTCATCTTCGCTTTCCTCTGACTCTGTTTCAACTTGCTTTTTACTCTCAACAGCTTCTTTTTCCACCACTTCTTTTGTTTTTCCTACTTCTGTCCCTCCTCGTATCTCCGGCACGCAATCTTCCTGCTGACTACTTGTCCCTACTTCTGACTGAATGTTGGAGTTCCCTACTCCTCCTCGGGGGTCTTTCGCAGTAATCTTTCCCTCTCTCTCTGTATCTGGCACCTGTCCATCTAAATGTGTTATTTCAGGTGGAATCTCTCGCAATCTTTCGTCTGGAACTTCTCTTTCAGTAATTTCTTTTATTGTCTCTTCACTGTCCTTTTCTTTGTTCTTTCCTTGTCTTTTCCTAGAACATTGAGTTCCTTGTTCAGTCTCTGAGTCTGAGCTGGTATCAGAAATCTGTAACCTTCTTCTCAAGGAAATACTTCTATGGACAAATGTTAGACTTGGTTCTGATTCCCCCCTTTCAGGGTTTTATTTTGTTTTTGGCTCTCCGTCATCCGATTCAGTACTGGATTCTGATACATCAAAATACTCCTTTTCTGTGCTATCCACTGGATTTGGAATTCTCAATGTATGATGCATGTATCCAGTTTTTCAGTCCAGCACACTTCACAGCTGTTGTTGTGGTCAAGATGACTTGTCGTGGTTTTCCCCACCTTGGTACCAAACAGTTTATTCTTCTGTGTACTTTTATTCTCACCCAGTCCCCTTGGCTCAGATCATGGGCTTGCTTGCTTTCAAGGGTGGTGGCATCCGCTCCAACCTGATGAAACCCAGAATAAACTGCGTCAGCCAGGCTTTTACAGTATTCCAACACCATGTCATCAGTTATAGTCATCAGCTTGTTGACTGGTATGAGCACATGTCGCATCGCCCATCCCACGATAATTTCATGGGGGCTCAACCCAGTAGTTCTGTCTGGAATTGATCTAATAGTCATGAGTACCAGAGGCAAGACATCAGGCCATTTCATACCTGTGGCTAAACACATTTTCCCTATCCTGTTTTTGATAGTACCATTCATCTGTTCCACCACACCAGAAGCTTCTGGGCGGTAGGCACAATGTAGTTTTTGTCGTACATTCGATGCTTCACAAATCAATTTTATGATCTCATTATGGAAATGTCCTCCTCGGTCTGATTCAATTGTTACTGGGAATCCGAATCTAGGGATAAATTCCCTCAAAAGTAATTTTGCAACTGTCATTCCATCATTTCTTCTTGTTGGGAATGCCTCTACCCATCTATAAAACAGGCAGACGATAACTAGAACGTACCTCAACCTGTTACAGGGAGGCATCTCAATGAAATCCACTTGCATTCTGGTAAAAGGCCCTCCTTCTCGACCTATTGTTCCTAGGCTCACTACTGTCTTTCTTCCAGGATTGTATTGCTGACATATTAGGCATCTCTAACAAAGACTTTCTGCTACAAGTCTGAATTTTGCATTGTACCAGGTCTGCTTAAATGACCTGATCATAGCATCTCTCCCTATGTGTCCCTGACCATGATACATCCGTGCCATGGCAGACATCATGCTATCAGGCATAACTGGTCTTACATCCCGATAGACCCACACATGATCCTTCTCTCTTGGTGCACATCCTGCTTTTACCCACTGTTTCATTTCCTCATCTCCTGCTTCTTCCTGTAATTGTCTCACTTCTTCCCAGGTACCCACAATGTTAGTAAACATCAAAGAACAAGAAATCACTTCCTACTCCTTGGCCCTGTGAAGCATCCTGTATAATAAATCCAGCACTCTGGTATGCTTGTATTAAGATGTTTAATCCATGAGAGAAGATCCCATCCATCAGCCAGCAGTCAATCCAGTAACTGAACTCTTACAGAACGTTTCTATGTACAACACTCCATGACATCAGCAAGGTTCCAATTTAACATGGCATTTGAACATATAAACATAAACATGACAATGGCAATACAAGTGGAATACCACACTGTGTGGAATACCACACATCTCCCTTCCTTTAAAGAGAAACAAATTTATAAAAACATGAAATGAAATAATAACTTAAACAAAATCTGAAAGATAACTAGGTCTCTTGGACAACCTGGAAGAAGTCCTAGGACAATTCGAATAATTTTTCTTATCAGCCTTAGTGTGAGATAAAGTAGAATTTCTACTAGGTAATTCCACCTTCATGTCATGTTTTAAATCACCTCTACACACAACTACTCTATTTAAGTTCCAAATGCGATGGTCCTGTGTTTGAATACCATGATTAAAAATTTTGATTACCCTAGTGGGTTTCATGAATTTAGACAAAGAGCTTCCCAACAAACCAGGACGTTTAATCATGACCCAGTCACCTACTTTCACTTCAGTTTTCTTTACAGCATTTTTAGTATCAAAATATGCTTTCCTTAGTTTGGCCTTTTCTTCTTCCATCCTTAACATATTTTCACTATCACACACATTGGGCACCCTACCACGAAACAACAAAAAAGAGTCTTCCCAGTCGTCGCATGTGGGGTTAATCTGTACTCTTCAATTTTAAAAATACCTTCTTTTTTTCCAATCTAGGCCCACACTTTTTGCTAATGCAATGGTCTCTTTAATAACTTTATTGAATCTCTCAACCATGCCATTGGCCTCGGGATGATAAAGAGCAGAAGTCTTATGGTCAATCCCTCTAGAAGATAAAAATTGTTCCATTTCCCTAGAAATAAGTTGAACACCATTGTCAGATAAAATTGAAATTGGCAGGCCTTCCCTAGCAAATAAATTCTTCAAACACTCAATCACATTACAAGTATTAATTGCTGATAAAAAGAAAATCTCCGGCCACCTTGAGTACATGTCAATAACCACCAACAAGAATATCTGTGCTTCTTTTCCTTGTATAGGACCAACTATATCCAGAGCAATCTCTTGCCACGGTCCATTAGGACGCTTTCTTAAAACCATAGGTTGTTCATGAGTACACTTAGTCTTATCACTGATAGCTCAAGAAACACAATCCCTTATAACTCGCTCCACCATTTTGTCCATTCCAGGCCACCAATATGACATGCAAAGTCTTTCTTTACTCTTAGACAAGTCTGAGTGCGCAACATGCACTAAATCAATTAATACTTTTCTGAGACTAGTGGGTGGAATTAATCTTGTCCCTCGAAACAACAAACTATTGTCCACTGATAATTCATTTCGTACAGCCCAAAAAAATCTTGTGCATTCTGACCCATCTTTACTAGAGTTCTACCCTTTTCTAATTAAGGATATCACTGCGCACAGGGTCGCATCATTCTCTAATTCTTTCAACCATCTTACTTCCGAAATGATGTCATGATCAACGACACAAACTATTTCATCATCATCATCATCATCTGAATTATCTTCCTGCATGTGGCCACTTGGAACTAAGCGTGAAAGCACATCCGCAACTCCATTTTCAATCCCAGGAATATATTTAATCCCAAAACTATATTCCTGTAAACCAATTACCCACTTGGTTATTCTCCCAGAAACAAGATCTAAACCTTTCTTGCTAAATATCTCAATCAAAGGTTTGTGATCTGTATGTATTTCAAAATCTAAACCCCACAAGAATTTCTTAAGCTTCTTTATTGCCCAAAACACTGCTAAGGCCTCTCTTTCCACAACCGAGTATCGAGTTTCAGGATCTCTGAGACTTCTCCACAAAAACATGATGGTTTGCACACCACTTGGTCCACATTGCTTCAATACAGCTCCTAACCCTTTCTCACTAGCATCAGTCACTAGAATGGATTTATTCGCTGGATTGAAACTCTTTAAGGAAGGAGCTTGACTAAGCTTCTTTTTTATAGCCACAAATTCATCTTCACAAAGATCAGACCACAAAAATTCTTCACCTTTGCGTAATATTTGTCTCATATTCACTGTCGCCACAGCAAAACCCATTACAAACTTGGCATAATATTCAATCATTCCTAAGAATTTCATTAATTCAGTCTTATTAGTAGAACTCATTTTGTTAATGGTCTCAATCAAATCAGCTTTGGGTTTTACACCATCCCCAGAAATGTTATGTCCTAGGTAATTGATTGTGTTAGACCTAAACTTGCACTTCTCCACTTTGATTGTGAGATTATGTTTACATAAGTTCCTCAAAACACATCTTAGTCTTGTATCATGCTCTATGTCATCTTTTGCAAATACTAAAATAGCATCCTGGTAAATACATACCCCAGGAAGATCTTTTAATACCCTTTCCATCACACGTTGAAATACTGAAGAAGCAGACACCAACCCAAAGGGCATTCTCTTAAACCTAAAAGTGCCAAAGGGAGTGATAAAAGACATATAGTCTCTGGATGACTCTTCTAGCTCAATCTGATGATACGCAGATGTAAGATCTATTGTGCTGAAAACCTTTGCCCCATCAAGTAAAATCAACAATTCAGTAATATTGGGTAAGGGATATCTATCCACCACAACACATTTATTAAGTTGTCTCAGGTCAATGCAGAGACGCAAATTCCCATTGGGTTTGCGTGCTGCAGCAACCGGAGCCAACCATTCAGATCCTTCAACTTCCTCCATGATCCCACAACTCCTTAATTTTTGAATTTCTTTTTTCATGTCTTCTCTGACCGAGAGCGGGGCACCTCTCACTTTGCAACACACTGGAACTGCATTTCCCTTTAATTGAATCTTGTGTTGATACCCCTTTAAGCAGCCTAAAGTTTCTTTAAACACATTTGGAAATTCAGTTTTCAGATTGTGCACATAGTTATCATCAACATTTTTTTCCACAGATTGAATTCTGTCTCTCAATTGCATAGGAGGATTGGCATTAGGATCTAAAAATACCCCCAGATCACCTTGATGTATCCAGCTAATGATACTATATCCACGCTTTGAAACATAAATCTTTCCAGATATCAATCTATTCTTGTATTCTATCAGACCAAAGAAATATCCATGTAACTTTATAGGTTCCCCTCCGTATGCTAAAGGAATAATGTCAGCATTCATCAATGTAAGATTTCCCTTAAGCTTGGAGTTAAAAAACTCGTTTGAGATGATGGTAATCAAACAGCACTCTAGTTTGTTCCCCTTCTACCGAAATTTCATCATATGGGCATGATTTACTATTAGATTTGTTCTCAACCTGCACTACAATCTGCCCACAAACAAGATCTTCAGAATTGGGTTCTCCCAATTCCTCCCGATAAATTTCTACTTCCTTAACCTTGGATTTAAGCCTTGTTTTACATAAAGCAGTGAAATGCCCCTTTACCTTGTATTTAGAACATGTTTGGTTGAGGGCTGGACATCTTTTGTCATTAGCAAGATGTCCAGCTTTACCACATCTATAACATTTTCTTTCTGTCCATGTTTTCTCAGCGTCCTTTTTATCAATTACGTTACGCTTTTCTGACTTAACTTTAACTATCTCAACACTAGCCCCTTTCTCTGAATCCTTCTTTATAACAGCAACACATTTAATAGAATGCTCAATACGTTTGGCAACTGTTAACGCTTCTTCAAGAGTTGGTTCATCTCTTAGCCACAATTCTTCCCTCATCTTCTCTATACTACAGCCAAACATGAACTGATCTCTGATGCGTTTGTCGGTTAAGTTTTCAAATTTGCACGAAGAGGCAAGTTTTCCTAATTGAGTAATATAATCCTCAATTGTCTTATCCGCAGTTTGCATCCTCTTTGCAAACTGGTACCTTTCAAGAATGGTACTGACCTTGGGCAGATAATGTTTGTCAAGTTTCTTAATACAAATCTCATAGTCATTCAAGCTGCTAGCTTCTGACGCCGAAAGCTCTGGCAAATGGTCAAACACATCTTGACCTTCGGATCCCAAACAATGAAGTAACAACGATGACTTCCTTTCAGCACTTAAAGAAGGACCGCAGACTCTAGCATACCTCTCAAAAATAACCTTCCATTTTTTCCATTTGATAGGAGGTGATCCAGGACAGGATAAAAAGAATGGAGCTGCTGTAACGTTTTGCATGTCTACAGAGATATTGTTATTAACTAATATAACTCATCAATATTTATGAAGCATGAGTTGCACTTGACACAAACTAAAATAAAATCAAATAAACTAGAATACACGATTCAAGCATATATACATATAAATAATAATGCATTTATGCAAATATTTTATCATACATGAGAGAGCGTCACATGGTATTCTTAAATTGTATGTTATTCAGATTTCGAATTTATGTGCAAGACTGGTTTAAAAGTGAGTGTAACTGCAGAGATACCAAAGTATTAACAACACCCAACAATTCTTAACTAGGCATATCACAGAGACACGCTTAAAATGAAGTGATAAATGTGCGTGTCTGTTAACACCCAAATATCAAAGCCCAAATACATTTAATGCACTGTCCTGACGACTCAGATTAAATGCTCAGATTAGATTAGCGCAGATTAAGTGTGCGTGTCACTAACGAGCTACCAAGATCATACAAATATCACAATATGTGTACGTAAGAATGTGAAATGAGGAGATTACTGCCGTGCCTCTGTTTTCACGTTGTAGTGAATGCGTCACCTGTTGGTTACTACGTTCGCGCTACAAGCTTGTTGAGCGCTGGTAGTTGCTAGGTAACAGAACCAAAATGGCACCACGCACGCTTGAATCAGCGTGATGCGTGATGACGAGATTCCCTGGAGAATGACGCTAGTAAAGATGTCGGACGAAGAAGAGCGCCGATTGTACACAGATGTTCCAGAATGATGGGAAGATTCCAGGTAAGACGATGACACTCTGAAAGTCCAGGATGCACAATGTCTCGAGCAAACGACACAGTTGTATTCACCTTTGAAACTTGTATAGTGAAGAGTCTCGAGAGGTCAACGACATCATGTGCGTTCCTCAAAATAATGGTACGCGCTATCAAATAAAGCAGCCTTCAAAACGGACTCCAACGATTAATGGTACGAGAGATTCCCCCCCCAAAAAACAGCAAACGAATGTGAACTCACACGCCAAAATGAACTAACGCGCTGTGCGTCAAAAATAATGGTTCGCATTATCACATAGGTAGCCTTCAAAACGAACTCCAACGATTATCGATACGAGAGAGTCCCAAAAACAGCAAGCCAATATGAATTTACGCGCAACAAACCAGTCACAATGCTAAAATCTGGTTCCTTCCCTTTTTGACACGCAGCTTAAGCGCTCCACGATCCTTGAAGCAACCAAACATGAATTTTCACATTGCAAACCAGTCACAATGCTGCACTTTAGTTCCTTCTTTTCCTTGACTCGCTCTTATGATGCCTGGAAGAACCAAATGCACACCGTTTCAAAGAGGCTTATCACATATCACGGTTCCAATCTCAGTCCAGGACTTTTTGTTGAGATCTTCTCTTGTCAATTCTTCTGCCGACTACGCCAGTGAAGCATCCTGTATAATAAATCCAGCACTCTGGTATGCTTGTATTAAGATGTTTAATCCATGAGAGAAGATCCCATCCATCAGCCAGCAGTCAATCCAGTAACTGAACTCTTACAGAACTTTTCTATGTACAACACTCCATGACAAAAGCAAGGTTCCAATTTAACATGGCATTTGAACATATAAACATAAACATGACAATGGCAATACAAGTGGAATACCACACTGTGTGGAATACCACACCCTGTTAATAGAATTCTGATTTCGTGCACAGTATTGAGCCATGTTGTTGGCATATTTATTGCCAGTGGCGATGTAATCACCACTTTGACTGTGGCCAGCAAACTTCACAACAGCCAATTGCCTAGGCAGCTGTATCGCCTCAAGCAATTTTCCAACCACTTCAGCATTCTTAATGGGAGTTCCACTTGATGTCAAAAACCCTCTCTGCAGCCATATTTGACCGAAGTCGTGTACGACTCCGAAACCATACTGGCTGTCAGTTATCACAGTCACTCTCACACTTTTTCCAATCTTGCAAGCTCTAGTCAAAGCAAAAAGTGCAGCTACTTGGGCCGATTTTACTCCTTTCAGGTAGGATGCTTCCATCACTGCTGCAACTGTGCATACCGCATATGCTGCACTCAACACTCCATCATCTGTTCTCAAACAAGACCCATCTACAAACATGCCGAAATCACTTTCTGGTAAAGGTACATCTTTTATGTCAGGTCGTGGTTTTGTACAGAAATCGAGTACATCCAGACAGTCGTGATCTGCTTCATCTCTGACTTCTACATTCTCAGCATAAGGCAGCAATGTTGAAGGATTCACATTCAAACATCTCACAAGACTTACATTCGTTGCACCTAATATGACTTTCTCATACTTAGTCAGCCGACTATGTGTCATATACTGAGTGCGACTCCTTGTTAAAAGGATTGCCACATCATGAGGTACTTTCACAGGATATCCCATTACAATTCCTTTACTCTGTTCCAGACTCCGGCAGGTAGCAGCCACTGCTTTGAAACACCCAGGTAGGGCTACAGCAACTGGGTCCAGCATTGATGGGAAATATGCAATTGGTCTCCTCAGTTTTCCATGCTTCTATATTAGAACAGACAGTGCACATCCATTCCTCTCACTGCAGTACAACTCAAACTCTTTCTCATAATCAGGCATACCTAATGCAGGTGCTTCACACAACCCATCTCTCAATCGTTTAAAAGCTGCCAATTCTTTGTTCAAATCAATGGGATCTCTCACATCACTTCTTGTCAATCGTACCAAAGGTTTTGCAATCAACGAAAAATTGCTGATCCATTGACGCCAGTATCCAACCATTCCAAGAAACATTCTCACCTCTCTTTGGGTCAGGGGTGCTCTCATTCATTTTATGATCCTGATTCTGTCTATTGTTATCTTTCTCAGTCCTTTTTCGATATTGTGGCCTAAATATTGTACTTCTTTCTTGCAAAATTGTAATTTTGATGGTGACTCTTTAAGTCCTCCATCTGCCAGATGATTCAGCAAGACTATAGTGTCTATCTCACAAGCTTCATTGGTTTTTGACGCCACAAGAAAGTCGTTGATGTATTGAACTAACACTGAATTTTCGGGCATTTCTAGACTTTCCAGAGACTTCTTTAATAGCTGATTAAATATTGAGGGGCTTTCTGTATACCCCTGTGGAATTCGGCACCAAGCCAAAATACGCTCGCCGAAACGAAACGCAAACATTTGCTGGCTGTCATGGTGCAATGGGATGGAAAAGAAAGCATGGCATAAATCAATCACAGTATACCATTCTGCATCATGGGGAATCTGATACAAAATCACAGATGGATTTGGTACAATAGGACAGCAAGACACAACAATTTTGTTTATCTTTCTCAGATCCTGTACTATCCTGAACTTCCCATTAGGCTTTTTCAGTCCCATAATTGGTGAATTACATGGACTACTCATTATTTCTCTCAGAATGCCTTGTTTTATCATTTTTTCAATCACAGGAGTAACTCCTTCAATTATTTCAGGTGTCAATTTATATTGAGGGACATTTGGATAGCGTACTCCTTCCTTTACTGTTATTTTTACTGGATCTACATGTCTCATTAATCCCACAACTTCTCCTGTGAAATCCCAAACTTCTGCTTTTACAGACTGTTTCAATTCTTCAGGTAATTCATCAGGGTTAAATACAACATAGGTTTCAGTAACCTCATTTTCCCTGTTTGCCATTGTCATTTTATACAACACATCTTCATCCGGGGTCTCAAAGGCTATACCATAAGGGGTACAGAATATAGTGCAATTCATCTTACACAACAAATCCCTACCTAATAAATTCACAGGACTGGTATATCACACAACAAAGCGGTGCATTTCGGAAAATTTCCCTATGCTAACTTTCACTGGCTCTGTAAGATAAGTTTTAATCTGTCTGTTGGATACACCAACTACTTGGATCGTTTCGTCCGAGAGAGGAAGGTTCTTAACCTCAGCTCATCTGACAGTTGATCGAGTAGCACCAGTATCAACTTGGAAAGTAAAACTTTCATTATTTATCTTCCCATCTACAAGTGGGCCTGTCTGGTCTACTTCTAGAGTTGCGCCAAGTATACACTCTTCTTCCACCCTTCGGCACCGTCAATAACTCTCTTCTGAATCACTCTCATTGCGATGTAGCCAATACTGTGAAACAGCGCTAGCACGTGGCAGCTTATTTACCTGTTCTTCGTTGTAGAATCCTGTTTCGTTACTATATTTCTAGGAGTTTTTGCTCTGTTGAAAAGGCGGTTTTGGCACCTGATTCTGTTGGGTTACAACCTGCTGCTGTCGCTGCAGTTGACCACTCACCTCATTCTGCACCTGTGGATTCAATGATGCATTTTCATTGTTAGTACTTGGGGGAAATTTACACTCGGATTTCCAGTGCCCTATTCTACCGCAATTATGACATGGGAATTTCTTTTTAGCTTCTCCTATATTAAAATTTCCCTTACCTTTCCCAGGAATTAACTTTTGTCTCGGGCCTGTATTATTCACTTGTTCCGCTAATTGAGCTTCCTGTCTCTCTGCTACCTTTACTTGTGCCCACATGGCCTTTTCTTTTAATTTTCGCTGTTTTGCTTCAATCTCATCACTGAAATATTTTGCATGTCTCAATACTTCGTCTATTTTCTTATTTTGCCAGTCTAAAGTATGTTGTTTTATCATTTCACTAATCTCTGGACGTAGACCATATACAAATCTGTATACAAAATGACTTAAATCCTTTTTACTTAAATTTTCATCACCACTAAACTGTTTGAAGGCTAAAATCAGCCTTTCGTAATATGCATGTACTGACTCTTTGCTTTCCTGATGTGTTCTGTCAATTTTCACACAATCTGTCTCTTCAGGAGGTACTTTGTTTTTCAGAAAGGGAATAACCTGTTCATGTTTCTTCATGATCTCGGGATCAGGAGCTCCAGTTTTTGGATCTCTAGGGTATTCCTGAGTTGGCCAATTGATCATTAATTTGCACTCTGTCCATAAATCTGCTGGTACTATTATGTCAAATAGACTATTTAGATCAATCCATAGTACTTTGGACAAAATATCCTGTCTTGTCCATGGAACATGTACATATCCTCCTCCTGGAATTTCTATCATGGGACATTCTGTTACTACTTTTTCTTTTTTTCTTACAGGGAATGCTGCAAACGTTTTATCTGGGGCATCATCTCGTTTTCGGTACCACCTGCTTCTCCATTTATCCACATCTCCCCATTTTCTCAGCAAGATAATTATTTCCTTAATCTGACTTATCCATCCTGTAGTGTTCAAATTTTCAATATCTTTTTCAGTGAAATCTATTCGATATGGTTTTTGTAAAGCCTTTACCTTTTCAATATCTATACCCATTTCATTTGCTACTTCTTCTATTCTTTCGTGCAGATTTTTCACTCTCCATGTTACACTTTTGCACAAAAATAGTAATTCCTCATCTTGATAAGTTTTTAATTTCTCTTTGGGGATAGTTCCTACTATTAACTCTTCCAGTACCATTCGTAATTTGGCCACATCTATTGATTGGCATTCTTTATCTTTTCTCTGCAAGCTCCTCAACCATTCACTTAGTTCATCTGTAAATGGACCTACTGGTTTTTCTACATTACCTCGTTCTGAATCCTTTTGCGTTTCTAATATTGATTCCACTGTCATTGTATGTCTTTCCGCAAAATTTTGGCCTATAAAAGGGTTACTCGAAACATTTGGTTCGATCATACTCATTGTCTGTCTCCATGGGTTTTCATTTTGGCTCTGCTTTGGCTTCTCAGCCTGTTTATTGCTATTATAAGGAACTGTTAAACAATGTGCGCTATCTTTCTGTTTATCAAAAATAGGCATCACAGGGCCTATCGTCACTGGAACAGTCACAGCTTCTAGATTTTTTGTCAATTCTCGTATCTTTTCAGTTAATTCTAAAGTCGTTTTCGCTAATTCTGCCAAATTTTCACCATTTACCTTACCATCTGATTTTCTCTCTACCTCTCAAATGGAATTACCTTTCTCTAAATCTTGGGACACTGGTTCTGACTTAATGATTCGTAAAGTTTCTCTCATTGGGGCACTTGGTGTCAACATTTCTGGTTCTGGTTGATACGGAGGTGGATTTTTATAAAACATGTCATCAAGAACATCATCCTCCGATTCATTCACTCCATACCCTCTTGATTCAACATTATGCCTTTTTTCTGTGCATTTTCTACCACCAATTTCTTCTGAGGTTCTTACAGGAAATAGACCTTCAGTCATACTCGCATTCCGCCACCTTTTCATTCTGTCATCATGATTCTCATGTCCATATGATATATCAAACATGTACCTATATCTTCCGCCACTCCTCTGTCTGTCTCGGTCATGCATTTCATCTTCCCATTCTGTCAATGCTTCAAATTGTGTTGGTCTAGGTCTTGGTTCTAGATTCATCATTTTCTCTCTCAAATTTCTCAAAACTGCTAAATTAAATGAACCATGCTCTGGAAATGCCAAGACTCCGTTGTTCTTGGTATATTTGACCCAATTGTCTAACCAAATACAAGTATGATATCCGTATTTTGCAACCATAAAGGATGCAGGGGTTTTAGGTGGAGGAAGTAATTGTCCTTTCCTAGTCACAATCGGTTTGTCCTTCTTAAACCACTTTTTAATTCTCCCAAACCAGGACATTTTCTCCATTTCTGGTGGATTGTCATACATCTTTTTGTTTTTCGTATATCACTAGTCTCTCCTTATAACTGTACCGCTAATCTGACCAATTGTAGCGCGACTCACACTAACGCACCAATCCGGAGCGTCTACGTCACCTTTGTAATCCTCCAATCCTAGTGCGGCGTACACTAACGTACCAATCAGGAGCGTCTACGTTTCTAACTGACTGGCCAATCCCAGCACGGTCTTTCTGACGTCAGCAGCCGCTGCCGCAGCTCCTGCTCCTGTTGACCCCTCCTTTACAAAATTCTCTCGGTAAGCTTTTTAAGTTTTTCGAATCTACAAATCTGTTAGTAACAACATGAAAACACCACCATTGTCCGCTTCGCTAACCAAAGAATAGCAAAAGTCCTTTTTCACAGGAATTCTGTCTTTCCCGAGAGCAGCGCTTACCTCTGCCCTACTACAGAATCGTTACTTCGTTGATAAAGTAGCACATCCCTCTACCTTACCCTTCTAGCAAGCATTTGCTAACTGTTTCTCCAGAATTAAAACACCTAGTTGGAGACCCAATGCTCCTTAGAAATAAAACCAGAGTTTCACAATTAACCTGAATGCTATTTCATTCACGCACTTTCATACGGAAAATGTAGTTCATTCACACAGAATTCTGTCTTTCCCGAGAACAGCGAACAGTCTGTCCTACTACAGAATTATGACGCACGTTAATAAAGTAGCACTTCCCTCTATTTTATCCTTCTAACAAGCTTAGAGAATACTTACTACCTTTCCAGTGATAAGCGTTATCAGAGTACCTTCTGGCCTCCTGGTACCTAAGACCAAAATTTCACAGGTAACCTTCGCTATCATGCACACTTCCCTCATACAGAAAATGTCTCTAATGGCAACACATGACGATGCTACAGAATCGAACCCAGACAATGCGTCGTGCAACTTCAATCATTACACGTTTCCCCCGTGTACCTACAGGGTAACAACAATTCCTTCTTTCCCAAGAGCAGCGCTTACCTCTGCTCTACTACGGAACTGTTACAAACTTCCGACTTCCTACATCCCAGAAGCCGTGCAGACAACATAAAACTTGACGCGACTCAACATAGAGTGTTAATACATAAACCAATACCAATCAATAATCAATATCAATAAGCAATGTACAAGCAATAATCACCTAAACCAAAACAATAATAACCATCATCCTACTACCAGAAAAACTGATGCAGCGTGGAATTTCAAATCCTCCCTTCGTCACAGACCAAATATCACACTAACGCATTCACTCAATGCATTCATTGGTGGGGCCCATAACACCAACGCTCACACTTCATTGGCCTGCTCTTACGGGAGAGATGAGTGTTCCAAATGCTGACATGAAAGGAACACCTTTTAACCTAAAGGAAATTTATTTACATAAACATACACTACATATCCTTAATCCAGCACATCTTAATCCTGAACCACAAGATATTCCTTCCACTTAGCTGATGCATCAAATTAGTTGAGTTAGAGAAGTGATTTTAATCCTCTTTCATTTATATTCAAATCTTAATCTATTCCTTCTCAAGAAACAACCCAACACATTTGCTTGTTAATCAATAATATTATTTATCTAATTAATGCAAAATTTTAATAAAACGTTAATCAAACCACAGAACACCATATTTACCTAATCTGGCTATTAGTCGTCCTCTATGTCAATCAAGTCGTCATGCAGCACGCTACAGTCCCAATGATTGGGTCTGGACCATAAGCGTGTACGCATCAATCAATGCCCATCAGTTTGAGAGTCCTCAGTTCATCAGGAAATTGGGCAGCAATTTAGTCTGTCAAAGATTCAGGGAAACAACTGTCCTGCAGTGTCACCGTCCTCTTTGTCAGCATAACGTCAGGAAAAAGGAAAAGGTCCGCTCAACTCACTATTCTACCATCTTTTTATAATGAAAGTAATGACAAAATGTAACGAAAGTCAGTTTTGGGCACTTCTGATT
This sequence comes from Triturus cristatus, assembly GCF_964204655.1. Lineage (NCBI taxonomy): Eukaryota > Metazoa > Chordata > Amphibia > Caudata > Salamandridae > Triturus > Triturus cristatus. The sequence goes on along the minus strand of NC_140593.1, from coordinate 326,569,018 downwards.
GGTTGGTTAATATCGTCCGTTTCGGTTTCCCAAAGTCTATGATGTCACTCCGTCAGACATGATCCATCTGGTTGTCAAAATTGTCCATTGTTAAAGCTCTTGGCAAAAGAACAATTGTGACCTTGTTTGGGTACAGGCTGTGTAGGTCATCTTGAGGCCACTTGTTCAGGAGCCTGGGACATGTGCACTTGGTCTGAAACCTCGTGGAATGGTAGCTGTCTCGTCGTGTACCATGGTCAGCCATTTTGTCATAGGCCCAATCGGTCAACTTAAGCGAAACAAACACAAAAAGTAATTAAAACATGGAAATAATGAATAAAATGTTTAACCCTCACTAATTCCCCTATGTGTATGTAATTATCTAGCATAATGGCGACATTTAAAGCGTTTATATTCACCCAATGATGTCATCTGGTGCAACTTACAATTACGTCACAAAAGCAACATACATCATGCAATATTCTATTTTTCTAGTATTACTATGTGTTCGTATATTAGTTTACAAATTATTTTAGCCATGCAAAAGGCAAATCCCACGTGTAATTGATACATTAGTAAGGTTGGTTAAGTACCACTCAAAACACATTAATATTATTACAATTAATAGATTATTCTAATTAGTATGAACATGCAGAAATGGGGGTATACAAAATTTTGTAGTACCCGCTCCATCATCATCATAGGGTGCCAAACCACAAGAGTGGCTCTTTCACTACAGTACTTTAAGCATGTAAGGCTCCGGGCTAGGAGATGTTCGGAACACCACATACTCTATCATTGAATGTTTCTTTAATGCCTCCTGCTCCCCTTTACTCGCCTTTACCCATAAACAAGGCTTTCACCTCAGATCTATCAGATTTACTTATAGCAGATGCATTATGGAAAAGATCAGGCAACCCCAGGTCTTTAAAAGCATAACATAACAAAACATAACATGAAACATAATTAATTAAATCCAGAAAGGTTTACAGAATATTACAATGAATGTAAAAAAGGAAAGTGATTTAAAGTTTGTAATAATGCACACTTCAAATAAATTCCTCAATTTCACATAATTTTCGACATTACGACCAAATTTGTAAAAGTTTCTCCTCTCTCTTTTGGGTATTATAAATAATGTCTTCTTTCCATATCCTCTGACACATTGTGGTGCACCATATTTCAAATTTTGGTGTTTCCAATATGTCATAAATATATTTTGTGAGTCGTGGGAATAGACAGGAAAAAAGGCTCTCACTTAGGCCCTAATTATGTGTCTGACTTGCGGGACCGTGGCGGTGACAGTCTCCCAACCGCCCGATTACGAGTTGGGTGGTTGGATAGCCACAGCCTCAGTGCAGCGGTTCTCTGGCAGTGTTGTGGCGATGGAGAGGCATCAATATGCTTGGTGGGTTTACCACGGTCTCGCCAAGCATATTACGAGTTTCCTTTCTGGCAAGGTTTACATAGAAGTTCTTACTCCATGCAAAGCCTGGCAGAGAGGGAACAAAGATGACCCTACAGGGCCCCCTGGTGCCCCTGCGGCCTGTGAATGTACCCAGGGGGCACAAAATGTGCTCCCCTGTGTGCATGCACACCAGTTCCCGCACGGCATGGACTAGTCATTCCATGCAATGCAGGAACAGTTTTTTGGCATTCCCATTGCGGTGCCTGTTTTTAAAGGTACCGCCATGGGAACACCAAAAGAAGCCCGCTAGACGTGAGTTACACTCGTAATTTGGTTGGCGGCCTCACCATGGGTTTTGCAGTCGGGCGGCACACCACCAAACTTGTAATCAGGGCTTTAGAGTTGGAGGACACGGGATGCTCCCACAAAAATGACAGAGTACCCCACCTGCCGAACTGATAGGCTGCCTACTCTGTAATTTGTCTGCCAGCTGTGCCCCACTGGCTCTGCCAGCATAAACCTTAACACCGCCGTTCTGATGGACTTGTGGCCATCGGTGTAAGCTCCTCAGCCCATCCGCTCTATTTAAGGTAGACATTCCAAAGAATTTATTTCTTTTATTTTAAGAACCACCAGAGAAAGCCTAATGGTCCCAAACAGAAAGGAAAATATTCACATGCTCTCAGAGAAAACTCTCAGGGCTCTCAGTAATTTTATTTGCCTTACAAAACAAACTCCCACAGTTGGAATCTAGTTTTTGGAAAACAAATGATTATACACCTAACATTAGTCTGCACTGGGTGTCTTTGTCATATCTGGACCAGCCACAGTGCTCTGAAGAGCTCGAACAAGAGTGAAAGCAATTATTCTGTTGTAGGCAAGCATACATTGTGTTTTAGATTTTTTTCTGGAATAGTCGTTAGGAAACATAGAATTCCTTAATTCTGCATCATTGACATCAAATGTGTCATTTAAAATAATTCAGAATAAACCCTCATTTCAATTATGTTGCAAAGAAACACCTCAAGTTAATTTCACAGGCGTTGCCTTGCAGCTCTTCCTTTCGGAAGTTGATTTCAACAGCGGCTGGGTCATGAGCTTTGTGGTGGCGATGCTGCTAACCACTAACCTCATCCTCCTATCAAAATTGTGCTTCGCACGCTGCATGAGTTCCTATCTGTGTCCACGGGGTGTGGCCTGTACCACCCGCAATGTCATTGCGTCTACTTCCTAATCATCTCTTCCTGCAGACTGGTCATGCACTTTCTCTGAAAAAGTGACACGTCTAAAGCATGATCAGCACTGCTGCCGTTGTGACTTAAATATAGTTCTCTGAAATGCGATTGTGACAAATTTGCAAATTGATGTCTTATGAGATTTGCTATAACTGTGCAACAGGAGCACACAAAAGCAATATACATATGTGAATTTCTGTAATCCAGGTGCATGAACGTGTGTGTTGTTTTTATTATTTTCAACAAATTTGCAGTTTACAGTGCATTTTTTCATCATTGTGATTAATAGAGTTCAGGTCATAGCTTTACAGAAACAGATCACTTGTTGTCATTTGACACTCTGGTCAGTTACATCTGTTATAGGCTGCCTGTTTAATTTACTGGTTTAGCAACATAGCATACTGTGATCACTGACATATTGCTTATACAACATAACATGAAACGTTGTACCCTACACTTTGAGCACTTACAGTAGAATTATACATTTCCTCGTGTGTCGCACCCGCGACTCCCCCCTCGCCTCCACGCTTAACCTAGTATACCTTTTGGTCTGTGCATTGTGTTTACCCAGTCTCCCATTCCTTTCAATGTATAATAGCTATAGTTCAGATGGTGTACCCTGTTGTGTGGGGGCTAAGTATATGCATGAGCGGGAAGGCAGAGAAGACATTCATTAGGCTGTGCAGAGTGGTAGGACGAGGTGCTGAACACCACCCTACATTCCCTGTACTATGGGTCAACTGCACTCTCATGTCCGTCGACATTCACGTGGGTGTACCCGGCGGAGACTGCGGACGATCCTGCCAAGCTGCGTGAAAGTCTGAGAGTATCGTGTCCCATGCTGCAGCTATCGGCTGTTTGCGCAGCCCTCTAGCGTCTTCCAGATGAAGAGCCACGCTTTCCGCCTGCACCCAGCATAGCAGGGACTGGTACCAGGCTACTGCTACCGGGGATAGGAGACTTCAATCGGCACATGAGCAGCCGTTTGGCGACTATGAGTTCCAGATCTATGTACCTGGAAGTCACTTTGTGTCTTTTGGATCTGGGGTACAGCCCGAAGATGCACTGCTCCCACGTCCAGTCCAGCACCCGTTCCGTGCACTGAGCTAAGCAACTATTGACTGCGCCCCAGTGTGCTTGAATGGCCACACATGTCCACAACATATGTATTAGGTCTGCGCCTACTTCGTCACATCTCGCGCATTTGACATCAGTACGGCCAAAGTACCTATTTATACGTTCCGGTATCAAATAAGCTCTGTGAACGATGTAATATTGGATGAGCCAGAATAGGACATTCCGAGGTATGCGCACTGTGTTCTCAAGAATATTTTCCCAGTCCCGGTCTGTGGTGGGCCGCTGCAGGTCCGCCTCCCATCGGGATCGGAGGGAGAGCAGCTGCGGCGCCTTGTGTGTTCGGAGAGATTCCGCAAACCACTTTGTTAAAGGCCGGCCTGTGCCCAGCTCATGGAAATATTCTATAGTGAAATGGGTAGCAGGTTCCTGTGTTATATAGCGCCCCACAGTGTGCTAAGTGAATGAACTATTGCGGTATGTAGCAGGAATTGACCCTGCGGCAATTGCGAGTCTTCGGCTAGTTCTGCAAACGGGAGGAGCAGCCCATCGGCATATAGATCAGTCAGTGTCTGCACCCCAGCTTCTTCCCAGTGCGCAGGCTCTGCGCTGGTTATTGCCCGGAGCCTTCTGGGGGTACCGAGTATCTGGAGTGATGGCGCATAAGGTGTGACACGCAGAGTAATGTAAAGACTGCGCCAATAACACTGGTTCGCCACCCCTACCAGGAGCTGTGTAGGAGCACTGCCTGTCCGGCCCATATGAAACACCGTCAGGATCTGGGTATGAGTGAGCTCAGGCTCCTGTCTTGCTGTGTCTCCCAGTTGGCATGTGCCAATCCAACGCGCCACCCATTGAAGCTGCGCAGCCAAGTAAGATTGTTCCATGTGGAGCAGTGAGTGTCCGCCCTGGTTGGTCGGCGGTTACAATTTAGTTAGTGACACTCTGCTCCATGTCCCATGCCATATGAATTGCCGCATGTCTGATTTCAAAGTTTGAAAAAACGGTGCAATGGCAAATTTGTGAAGTAGTAAAGGAGGAGCGGCAGCACCACCATTTTTGCCAGCACAATTCTGCCCATGACCGCCAGCAGCAAGGTAGACCAGAAAAACATCTGCGCTCTTAGCGCTGTAACAGCTCAGGTCAGGTTCCCCTCAAGGAGGTCCTGTGAGTCCCTATAGATCAGGATTCCCAGATATTGAAACGCCTCGGTCTGTCAGTGGACTCCCCTATCATTGATGATCAGGTGTGGATCGGGGGTAGATTCTGCGACTGGATATAAGTATGACTTTTTCCAGTTCACCCTCAGTCCAGACACTAAAGCGAACTCAAGGAGTTTGGACTCAATCGCTCGATGTACTTGCCCCACATCTCTAAGATAGATCAATAGGTCGTCTGCATATAAGGAGACAGCATGTATACCTTCCCCAAGTGGTATTCCCCAGACATCTTGCATAGAACAAAGTGACTCCGCTAATGGTTCAATTGCAAGCACGAATAACAAGGGGGAGAGCGGACAACCCTGTCTCATACCATGTTCCACGGAGACACGCCCTGAGACATGCCTGTCTTGACTCTGGCCGTGGTATGCATGTAGAGCAACTTGACCAGACTCATAAATACATCTCCCAGGCCGTAGCGATGCAGTGCAGCGAATAGGAACTCCCACTCTAGGGTGTCAAAAGCCTTCTCGAGGTCTAACACCAGACACCCAGCTTGCAGCCAGTCATTCCCTGAATAATGCGCCATGCAAAAGAATCGACGCAGGTTTAATGAAGTACAGCGCGCTGGCACAAAGCCATTCTGGTCCGCATGTACCAACTGTGGCACCAAAGGGGCCAACCTGTTTGCTAGTATTTTAGCGAGTATCTTATAATCTGAGTTAAGTAGTGCTAGCGGACGATAGGACCCCATGAGTTCCGCATTCCTGTGTGGCTTGAGCGGGGACACCAGAAGGGACTCGTGAAGCATGACCGGGAGAATGCCTATCTCCTGCACATTTTGGCACATTGCAAGTAGGCGCAGCACCAGGACCTGTTGATAGGTCTTATAATATTCAGCCGGTAGCCGTCTGGCCCCGGGGCCTTGCAGGTAGGTAATGACCTGATGGTCATTTGCACTTCCATCAACGTGAGTGGTTCACTTAACTCGTCGCATTGGTCTGCTGTGACCTGCTTCAGGAGTAAAGGGGCAAGGAATGCATCAATGTCTACCAGCATTGCACAGTCTAACGATTGGTATATTCTGGTGTAATGTCCGGTGAACGTACCATGTATGTCATGTTGTGCAGTGAGTACCACTCCCTCCGCAGACGGAAGTGTCAGTATAGGCATATGCGTAGTCCCCTGCCGGATCATGCGCACCAGCAACCTACCCGCCCTCTCCGCCACTGTGTGCGTGCAGCATGTGATGCATAATTTCAAGCAGCGTAGGCGCGCCATCACCTCAGTGTGTTTAGCTCACTACACATCTATGTCATGCTGCACATCATTGCCCTGCACTAGGTCAGCCTCCAACCACATTAAGGTGTCTTCAATGCTCTTTACCCCTACATCCAGCTGTCTCCTAATGCTCCAACTCAACCCCATGCTGTAGCCTCTCACTATGGCCTTGCCTGCCTCCCATAGAGTGCCCTCATCCACAACAGACCCTACATTATGTTCCAAATATGCTTCTAGCGCTGCGTGTACTGCCTCTCTAAATGGTGGGTCTTCCAGTGCCAGGGCTTGTAGTCGCCACAGGTGACTAATGGGTCCAATTGCCTCACCCTGCAGCGACAGTACATGCTGTCTTGCCGAGGTATTCCGCCTTGGTGTATTGTGTAAGTAGCAGTGCGCTTGCAACAAAGCGGTCAATGCGAGTACGTAGTCTATGTGGATGCGAGTAATGTGAGTACATACGTCCGTTTGTCCCCACCTATGTAGCCATTCCCCCAAAAGTCTGACATTCGTTGTTGCAACCGTCTGTGTCAGTGGCGGAAATGGCCTATCCAGTGTCATGCCTAGAGCCCCTTTAAAATCCCCTCCCAGGAGCCAGGGAATGTCACACCAGTGTGATTATAGGCCAGTCAGTGTCTGCTAAAAAGTGCCCTGTTCTGTGTTCGGAGCATAAATGGAGCCCTGTATTACCTGTATTCCATTCAACCGACCTTTGACAACCCCATACCTGCCATAAATGTCTATGTCAGTGTCTTCATATATGAAGTCGGTACCTGGGCGTATCCATACCAGGGCTCCCCTGGCATATGCCGAGTAGCCTGTGGCAAAGATCTGTGCTCTCCACCTCTGCTGTATCTTACGAATCTCTGGCTGTAAAATGCGCGTTTCCTGGAGGAGCACCACATGGCGCTTTAGGTATGCATACATGCCACATCTGTGGGCTGGCGTGTGAAGCCCCCTAACATTCCAGGTGACTACATTTGTGGGAGGCATGGGTTGTGACGATAGTGATCTGATTTGCCTGGGCCTGCGGCAGGAGCATAGGGGCGGCCCATGTAGGCTCTAATCATTACTGATTGCGGCTGTAGCGACCATAGGTGTAGGGATTTAAAAAGGCGAAAAGGGGGTAGGAAAGGAACCCTAGTGTGGGTTAACTGGGAGAGAGCAGATAAGCAGCATATATCCACCCAAAGTATGAAGAACGCCATGAGCAGCACATGACTAGATACGCCGCTTAGATCTTACTGAAAGGTGGGGTGGGCTAAAGCTAGACGTTAAGGGAGTGCATGTTGGTAGATCCGCCCTGTGTACGTAGATGTGTGCGTCACCCTGCTGCGTGCATCATGCCTCAGCAGCTTGCTGTCTATTATGTATCCTAACATACAAAGGCCCATCCAGATGTTGTGATCCAACTAATATCATAGGACAACCACCATGTGAATCATATTCGTGATGCAAATGTCACATTAGCATTTAGCTTCCCTATCTGATACTTGCGTGCCCTTGAACTGCACCACAGTTTTACATCAAATTGTCTGCAGTATGTGGTGTTACATCTGGAATCGACTGCGAATCTTCACTCAGCGATTGCTCTGATTAGGCATCAGTGTTCCTTCTACTCCGACGGTCTCCCATGTACGCTACTGCCTGCAGTGCGTCCCTCCTCTCACTGAATACCTTTTCACGGTCGGGGGATACCACCGACTGTACTGACGTCCCCACCGACCGCTGTCCACGCCTGGCCCATCCTCTTTGAGTACCCGTCCATGGGCCCGTGCCACTGTGTCTCTGGCTCGGAGAGGTGTGGTGACCTTTGTATTCAAAAATCAATGGGAGAGGAAGGAAAAAGCAACTAATGAGTACTCTTATTCCCCTCAGAAACTGTAGTCAAATCAACAAAAGAGTGTTCCATATACTAGACGAAGAGCAAGCATGTAGAAAGAAACTTGTTAGGTTTTCAGAAATACAGAGAAACCCATTAGGTTTCTAAAAAAGCCCTCATTCACCAACCTAGTTGGTGACATGCTTCATCATCGGGCCCCACCAGGAGTGGCCGAATGCCGCTCCGGTGTGCTGCAACTCCAGATTTACTGCGAAGCTGGTAATCAATAATTAGTGAAAGGTGAAAAAGTGAATTTAAAAATGTCTAGACTGTGTCAAAAATTAGTGTATTAGTTTTGCCAATCAGACATGGAAAAATATATATAGTGTGGGATAAAGAACTCAATTACATGTTCAATTTTATCCCTAGAAGTGTGGTCAATATGTTTCTGCCTATGTGTGATTGTTAATCAGGCTTTCATCAGGACCAAAGTGTGGTGAACCTCGGAGGTATGGGTGCGTTAAGGCCCACCCTTACCAGAGGTTACTAGTGTAAAAAAGTCTTAAAAAACACTAGATGTTAAGAGGTCCTCTAGATTTAGAGAGGAACCGAGTTTATTAAAGAGTGCAATCATTATTGCACCATGGGTCACAGGAGGGGGGTGGTGGCTAAATGGCACATCGCACTCAGCACCAGGCACCCGTTTGATACCTGTGTGTACCCTTGTTGTACCGGATACCGCTGAGGTTCACCACACTTTGAGTGAGGGCTTTTTTAGAAACATAATGGGTTTCTCTGTATTTCTAAAAACCTAACAGTTTCTTTCTACATGCTTGCTCTTTGTCTAGTATATGGAACACTCTTTTGTTGTTTTGACGACCTTTGTATTCAAGCCATTCCCATGTGTTTTCTGCTGCGTCGAAGAAGTGTGTGGAGTCATCCGCAACCATGCGCAGAGGGAGTATTTTAGGATTAGCTCTCACATTCATCACTTGTTGGTGAGGAAGGTACTCCGCTGACGTTGCACTCCTAGGGCATAGTCCGGGAAGAAGAGAACTTGCAAGTTATTCACTTTAATCGCCTCTAGTTTTCTGGCCTCACGGAGCACTGCATCTCTAGCTCTATAGTTCATGAGGCGAACTGAGTAAGGCCGCAGCCCGGCACCTGGCGGCTGCTTGTGCGCCGGCTCCCTATGTGCCCTTTCCACCACGAAAAAGGGCGAGAGCACACCCTCAGGCAGCAGCGACTTCAGCCAGTCCTCGGTGTACACAACTGCATCGGCACCTTCTGTGCCCTCCAGCAGGCCCACTACACGCACGTTATTTTGCCGCGAGCGACCTTCTGCTTCTTCCATTCTACACTCTAGGGAGTGAAGTCTGGCCGTGAGGTTGCGTACTTCCATAGACACCGCTGTGGCCACCGGGGCAATCTCTTTCACCTCCTTCTCCAGTTCATGGACCATCCCAGTTAATATAGTGTGATCAGCGTCTAGGAGCGTAAAGTCCGATATAACCTTATCAATGCGTCCTTCCAGAGATGTGTGGGTTTGTGTCAGCGCTTCACCAATCTTCGTTACGGCCTGTAGCACTGAGTGTATCTTGGACTCCAAACTTGTGGCTCTGGAGGCATCCATCGTCTCAGTTTCTTGATCCGACTGGGGGGGCCCAAAGTAGAGCGTGTGGGCGCTGCTCCCCTTCCTGTGCTTTGCCTGCCCATCTTGCTGTGAGTGCAATACCCTTGGCACACAAGAGATGGGATAATGTTTTGTGCGCCACCCCTTTGGTCACACTCCAAGGTGATCACGCCTGAGCAGTCCAGTCAGCTGCCACCTGTCTGGTGCTGCCTTGGTTGTTGCCAGATAACTAAGTTAGTTCAGTTCGTATTGTAAGCCTGTGCATCCCTTTTGTCAGTCCAGGGCAAACAAGCTGGTCTCAGACGTTTTCGCACACGTGTTCCGGGGTCATCCATGCCCACATCACCATTTGCAGCGGTCTGCCTGCAGCACCCGGTCTCCCTACAGTGCACCAACTGTTCTGCACTCAGTGAATAAACACTCACTAGGTGTCACAGTATTATGACATCTGGCTCCCTCGCTATAGAGATCCATACTGCTTTGCTCCCTGTTTTTGTCTCTCCGGGTCTCAGGGGCGCCCACGACGTTGCACATTCTGCTATGCACAGACAGCATCAATGGCGTCATCACTGATAGTGCCTTTATACTGGCCTTGGTGTTTCTTTGCGTCGTAACGTGAGTTCTTGGCTGCGTTTGGATTATGTGGGGAAGGGGGAGGGGCTCCCTGGATCTGAAAGCGTATAGTTAGTGCACAGGCAGCCCAAATCCCAGCAATTGGAGCCTCGCTTTTTCTTACTGCTCCCACGTATTGGTGTTAAAGAGGGAAGCACAGGCCTCGGTCACGCCCGTTTCCTCAGTCCCTGCCAGCTATCACAGCATCCGCTGTGCTTGGGAGCACCGCAGGGAGCCGATCGCTGTCCTCCGGGGAAGCCCCTCAAACCCCCTCAGCATTGAGCCAGTGTCAGTCAGGGAGTCCTTCTTCACATATCACAGCTCAGCTCTGCAATCGACAGCAAGCCTCGGCACATCGCTCCGCTGCCCAAGGTCCACTCTTGCTGCATATGCCTAGCCACACACGGTCAGGACGCCTCGTACCTCAGTGCGTCCTCTCCTGACTGAACACGTCTTCCGGGTGGTCCTGCGGTCCACGCTGGTCCTTCGTAGCGGCATCTTGCTGGTTCAGCTGGAGCTCGGTTCTGCAACACCCAAGGGCAAGGCCCCACACCTCATCGCCCGGTCGACAGCCACTCCACGTAGCGATCGGACGCCGCTGTGTGGCCCCCAGCAGGACCTCCGAGTCTCAATCCCAGTAGCCCGTTGTCTAGCAAGAAAGCACAGCCCCCAGTCCAGGCCTAGTGTGCCAGCTCCCCACCGGTGGTCCTATCAGGACGAAGACAGCAGCCAGCAGGCTCAAATTTGCCAAATGTGTTCTGTAGAGGGTCTTCTCTCAAGCAGGTGACAATAACCGACACAATGGCGCTGTTACGCGCAGGATAAATGTCAGATCTGCGAATCCTGGGATGGAGCCTCGTTAGAGTGCGTCCGCCATCTTGGCTAGCTAGCCACCCATGCATGGACTTGTGTGTTAATGCAAGAAAATGACAACAACACACCTAAAAAAAACACGAAGACCACAAAAAACTAGCACACACAGGAAATGAAAAATACACAAAATATAATAGAATTATTTAAAACAATACACAGCTGCAAAAGAGACTCGTACTAGCAGTAAAAATGTCCTATAACGAGGATCGCAAGCAGAATGTTAGGCAATTTAGCGGATGACAAAAAAGAGTGTACGTAATTGCAATTACATTCTGCTGCCTATGACAGATACTACTCGAAATTGTGACTTATAAGAAGGTATGGCTTTCTCATATTCTGCACAGGCAAAAAGATGCTTTTCACAACTCAAGGGGATCTCTTTTGGCATGGTGAATGAGTCACTTATTCTCCTGTGTCCAAATGGCCTGTTTGCAATGATGCACACATCTCCTCACCGTTAAAATTACTGGGCCAGGGATCAATGGTGTGTCTCGCCGCAAATGCAGGAATGGAGTCTTGCATGGGACAACAGACTTCAGCTCAGAATTCGAACTGAAAATGCGCTGCATAGCAGCACCGGACTTTTAAAGGGGCAGGGATTAAGTGCCATGGATCGTGGTCTATTTAAAAAAACACATTAACTCCTCGTCCGTCTTCCCGTCCCATTCCATAACAATGAGCAGCTTGTCTGCTCTACAGAAACCTATTACCTAGCAAAGTTGAATACTTCCCCAATATGCGCCACCTATTGGCCCAGCATACATAAAGGGGGATGTGTGTCATGCACACATCCTGTTCTTTTTGTTCTGCAAGCTAGCAAAGTCGGGTAAGATCTTTTTTTCTTTCTTTTTCCTTTTATATGTTTTGTGGTTCGCTTTAGCGGCCATGCTGTTTTTATTCTATTTTTGCATATGTGCCCTGCTCAGCGGGCATTTGCTCTCGACGACAAGTGCCGGTGCTGAGCGTCCTGGTGCCAGTTCTTGTTCCACGCTGCCAGGAGCTGTTGTTCATAGGCAGCACCAGGGACAGTTTCTTGTTGTGGCAGGCCCCTCCTTTGCGAGGGTTAGAATCCCGTCGCCGGCGCTGAGTGTTGGTGTGCGGTCTTGCTGTCTCCTTATGGGCAGGGCTCTAGCAGTCAGTAGTGGGCTTATTGCGGCCATTGTGGACTGGCTGGCTCTGTGGTTTACAGCTTACCTCTGTTGTACTTGGAAGGGAGTGCTTGGAACCTGCTGCAGTGCGCGGTGTAATGACTCACTATTTACGCAGATGTCTGGCGTCTCCTGAGGTTGATTTGGTTTCTGGCCCCCTTCCTACCAGGGTTTATGGTTTGGCTTTTTTTCTCCACAGGAGCTGTTTGCCTCTCTCTGCTGGGGCATTTGCCACTATTGTGCCCTTCGCCATACTGTAGAAGGCTGGGCCTGCTGGTTGGAGTCCTCTATAGGTGTGTGCTCTTTGAGCACTTCTTCTGCCTGTTTGAACTCACCTGCGGTAACCTGCCTCAGTGGGCGGGGCTGGTGCTGGCGCATTCTTGCTCCGTGTTGTGGCAATGTGTTTGGTGTCCCTGGTCTATGTTTCTCTGCTCAAGTGAGCATGGCTTGGGGTCTCCCCGTTTAGCTCCTTCTCATTCCTCGCTTGCTGCACTTGGCATTTTTAGGCAGCACTTGGGGGTCTTCATGTACTCTTTGCCCTGCTTTTGTGTGCATGTTGGTAGTTTGCCTCTTGCTGTGGTTCACACTGTGGTCTTGTGGTGAGGGGGCTTGGTTTGCTGTGGCCTGGTTTGTTTTCCCCGTATGTCATATGGGGTTGAATTGAGTTGGCTCCTCCTCTGGTCTGACCTCTCTGGAAGCCTTCTTGTGGTATGGCATGGGAGGCCGCCTTTACTGCCTCATGTTTTTGGCACACCTCTTTGGCTTCCTTCTAGCCGTTTTCACATCCATGTTCCTTTGTACTGTGTCGCTTGGTCTGTGCTCCTTTCACCGGCATTGTTGGGTCATGCTGCCGAGGTGGTGGCTTTTTGGTCCTGAGTGTCCCCTCTTTGAGTCCCATTGTGGGTTGTGTTTAGCCTGATGCGGGTCCAGGGGAGTTGTGCCAGAGTGGACCTTGTGTTCAGGGTTCTGCTTAGGCAGGCCTATTGTGGAGTATTGATGTCTGCTAGTCTCCCCTCCTCTTGCGCTTAGGTACTGCCTTTTTGCCTGAGTGTTTGTCTTTCCTTCTTTCTCTTTGTGGAGAAGGTGTGTGGCGTCTTCGTCTTCGTCTTTTGGATTTCTTCTCCCCACTGGTGGCGCCCCTCTCAGTCTGCTGCAGCAGAATTTGGTTGGGTTGCGGTCCAATTCTGTTTTTTGTGCCACGGTGCCCTTCTGGGTGCCTGTGCGCTTTGCACTTGCATATGTCCCAAATATGGCGTGTGGTAGCCAGGTCCCTTTTCCCTGTTTTTTCTGTCATGCTGTTCTCCTGTGGATGTGTTTTGCAGTTGCTTTTCTTCATGGCATCTCCAACATTGGCTTTGACCGAGCTGTTGCATCGGTAGTTGGGTCCTGTGATTGAACCTTATGGTCCCTCGTTCAGATCCCGGTGGGTTCACTCTGCTTTTCCTTCTTTTGGGGGCGATGTATTGTGTTCCGTAGAGTTGGATGGCTATTCCCATCTGTTCTTCATCACCCATATAACCCTCTGGGTGTCTGTGCGATTTACATTTCCTTATGTTGCACTCTTCTGGCCTCTGTTGGGTCTGCACCTCTGCAAGGGGTTTTGGTAGGGGGGTCTCTCTTTTTTGTGCCTGATTGGCTTTGGCCCTGATTCCTGATTTGGTTTCCTCCCATCTGCCAGGGATCACTGGGGTGTGTGTTCGAATGAATGTTCAGTTGGGGTGGTTCTTTTTTTTGTGTCATGCAGGGGGGGATGTTGGTCCCATTCCTTTTTGTCTGCAACCGGTTGTGGAGCGGTGGCCTGCAGTTCTGCTCAGTCTTTAAGGGGCCTGTCCTTGCAGCTCGTGTGGTTTGCTCCAGGCATCCCACTTCTTGTCGGATGCCTGCCTGCGTATTTTCTTCCATCTGGTTGGTCCGCTGTGAGCTCATGTTCATGTCGTTTCCGGGTGCTTCTTTCCGACTTTTCATCGAAGCCATGGGTTTTTTCACTTCTCTTGGCCTCGCAGGCTCTGTGGTTATACTGGGCCCTCTTCCTACTGCCAGGTCTAGTGGAGATGCCTGTGCACTGCCCGTGCTCTCCGGGAATCATCTCTGTTTGTTCCCTGTTTCTGTTTCTTCCCACGCTTTTGTTTCCCCTCATCATCTTCTCTTGGGAATGTCAGCCTCTGCTGCTTTAGGCGCTCATGTTTTGTCTAATATACATGTTTTGTGCTTTGTACTATTTTCTTTTGTCATTACACTGACCTCTTGGTTTGGCTACCTCCTTCTGGGCTTTGTGTCCTTCTGGGCTTTGTGTCTCAATCACCATGCGTTTGGGTATGGGCTCATTGATAGGGAATGGGACGGGAACACGGACGAGGAGGTAATGCCTGGTTACTCACTGGTAATCTTCATTACTCCGAGTCCTAGTTTTCCTGTTCCATTCCAGAGCTTCTTTAGTATTCTATGGATGAGTGGATGATGCGCTACCCCCTTTATGCATGCCGGGCTAGGTAGACGGTGCCATATTGGGGGAAATATTCAACTATGCTAGGTAATAGGTTTCTGTAGACAAGACAAGCTGCTCATTGTTATGGAATGGAATAGGAAGACGAGGACTCGGAGTAATGAAGGTTTCCGGTGAGTAAATGGGCATGAAGGAGCATAAGGACCTATTATTTAGTCTAATGCATACATAATTATTTGTATGGGAGTGCTTGTCAGAAATCGAGAGTGTCCTAGAAATGTGCTGATTCCTAAAAGCACCACAAATCAAAATACAAAACCTTCTTTTAAAACAGATACCAGAAGACATATAGACTACCTTTTACCAGCGTCAAAAAACAAAGGATAATACATAACTAATTGTTAACATTACTCACTGTTAAACCTGGCATCCATGGCGTGGTTTCCCCAGACTTTTTTGCCTTCAAACCTTCTGTTTTGCTGGCTCCATTTTTCCTGGCCTTAGTATTGTGGACCCTTCACCACTAGTAACCAGTGGTAAAGTATATGTGCTCTGTCCCTAAAACATGCTAACATTGGCATATCCACAATTAGCATATTTGATTTATTTATATGTCCATAGTAAAATGTACTATCTGTGCCCAGGGTCTGTAAATGAAATGCTGGCCTGTAGCACTGATTGCACCACCCACTTAAGTAGCTGTTTAAAAATATCTCAGGTCTGCCATTGCAGAGCCTGTGGGGGAGATTTACGAAAAAAGTATGTTATAGTTAGATGAGATAATTCTAAAAAGTCATGCAGCACAGCCCCCTGCAAGGCTGTGCTGCGTTGCGTGACAGGGAGGGAGCAGGAGAGCACCATATCTTCAAAGATATGTCTATCTCCTTCCCTTCCCTTGCGCCCGCGCTGATTACAGCTGCCATGCGCCATGCACACACCTTAGCCCCCGCAGCGCTAGAGTGTGCATGAGTCTAGCTTAGGTTTTGTACAGGGTACCCTTTCTGTACAAGATACTATGCTCGACACAAGGGAAAGCTTTTCCCACTTTGTATGCATGCTGCACAGTGCAGTACGCATGCAAAGTCGGAAAAGGAAGGAGAAATGAAAGCATTTCTTCTTCATTGCGCCTAGTTGAAAAGGGCGCAGTTTTCCCACACTAATCCCAATCTACTGTTTTTTAATAAATTGGATTTAGCATGAGAAACCTTGGGTGGTTGAATGGGAACGCCCATGCACCACCCTTGGTACGCCCCATGGCACAAAGTAACACGAATACTTTTACGTTAATTCCAGCGCTAAACAAGTTTAGCGCTTGAAAGTAAATTACAAAAAAAAGATTTTGCGTCGCTTTTGTGATGCAAACATGGCACAAAAGCTTAGTAAATATCCCCCTGTGTGTGCAGTTTTAAAAGTCACCCCAAAGGTAGTCTTAGACAACATAAGGTCAGTGTGCTGTGTATTCAAAAAGTTGGACATCCCCTTTTAAGTTTGACATCTCCTGGTTGTGAAAAACTATTACATTTGTTCTTCTCTACTGCATGGCATATCTCTTGCATAGGTTAATATTAGGATTACCTCATTGCATTTTATAAGTGTAGTTTCCAATTGGAAAAAAATAGATATATTGAGTTTGATGTCTCTGAACTCATAATCTAAAATCACAGCTTATTGTTGTCTGAAAATGCCACTTTTAGAAAAGTGGTATTTTCTTACTGTGACCATTCTGTGCCTCTGTCTGTCTCAGAATACACGTCTGGAGTTGGTGACAGCTGAGCTTTGTGCATTCCCTCTAGACAGCCACACACAAATGGAGCTTGGGTGTGCCTGGTTTACCATTCACATCCTAATGCCATCGCCGGACAGATGGGCCATCCTGGGCAGGATTGAAGGAGAAGGTGACCCTTGCACCTGTGTGGGCTGTACCTGTCCCCACACAAGAGCTGAAGAACCCCCTGTAGTGAGTCTGGAGCCAGGGCAGGAGGGGCAGGGACTTTGTGGACTTCAAATGCATCCCTTTGAAGTCCCCGCACTTCAAAGGCAAACTGAGTATAAGCACTGAACCTCAGTTACCACCACTATATACTTCCGGACCTGTGGATACTCTGCCAGGAAGAAGGACTGCTGTGCTGCTACAAAGACTGCCACTATACAGGCCTGCTACTCTGCTGGACTCCTGATCTGCTGTGCTTTCCTGCTGCCTGGTAGTGAGAAGGACTGGACCTGAATCTCTCCAACCCAGAACCCAGATTAACTCCAAGGGCTTTCTGGCTTGGGTCATGTTTTGAAGTCTCAGGGACATGAAAGACTTCCAACTCTTGGACACTTGCAAGTAGGTATAAAGTGCTGCTCTAGCTAAAATCCATGCAGGGATGCCATTGTGTGATTCAAAACCGGTGCATCTCCATCAACCACAAAGTATCAATGCTGCTGCAAGGATTGACCGCAACGCAGCGGCACCGCTACAAAGTCCCACTGCAACGCATCACCAACTGCATAGCACATGGACCCCAGTTCCTAAGCATCTCTTACTTTACAGGGCTTGGAACCAACACATCACCTTCATTCTAAGAGTCTTCGACAACCCATTTCCTCTGCTCCTCTCATCTACACGTTGACGCAAACAGGGTACTTTGCACCGGGCCAAGGCTGGTCTCTGTATCTGACCCGTGCTTCATCACGGTTGACCTCAACTAGTGGATTTGACCCGGTCTGGCATACCACATAGCGTTTTTAAGCACTACATTTCAGTTTATTTTCTAAAAATGTAATACTCCAGTTACACCGATTGGATTTTTGTCATTTTGGTCTTGTTCTGTTAAATGAATTAAGCTCTATTTCTTAAACAGGTGTGGTATCTTTTTGTGTTCGGTTTTCACTGTCTTACTGTTTGAAGTGTTGCCCAAATACTTTACACATTGCCACTTACTTTAAGCCTGACATCTGTGTGCCAAGCTACCAGTGAGTACAGGTTAATTTAGGGTATGTATGTGAAATACCCTGAGTAGGATTTCGGCTCCTGCTTGGAGAGGGTGCATACCTCTGCCAACAAGAAACCCAATTTCTAACAGACACCTTAAGACATGAGTTATAGTTAGTTGAGATAATTCTAACTATAACTGGTGAATTTCTGTGGTTTTTAGAGTTTGAAACATTGTTACTGAACATTTCACCTAACTATATTGTTACGTTAACCTTTGATTTTATCGGTGAAAATTCTACACACACATACAAATATATATATAATCGGCAACACAATTCAAACACAATTATAACATTGAGCTCAATGGGAGTTTTTAAGTAAATGCAATTTCAATTACTTTGCGTGTGATTTTCTAACTCAGTGTTGGATCCTGGATTCAACCCTGGTGCATTTCCTGTAAACAGTTGAAAGAAATCGTTTTTGTTACACAGGCAATTTTTAAGGAATATTTGTATGTTTCAAAATTTGACACTTAAAAGAATTTCTGGCAAAAACCAGGCAATGTTATCCTATGGAGAAAAATCAAGTTAGCGGTAAGTACTGTTGTAATTACTTTGCTGGGTCCAGCACTGGGATCTCTCCTGATAACAGGTAAGTAAATTCGTTTTCGTTGTTCGGCTGAATTTTAGTGAATATGTTAAAGTTTCAAAACTCGACCCTTAAGAAGAATTTCCAAGTGAAACCAGCCAATGTTATCCTATGGAGAAAATGTAGGTTATCGGCTTTCAGGTAAGTACTCAACTGGCAGAGTTAAGGTTCTGGGCATAGACTCAGGGGGTCTCCCAGGGTCAGGTAGGTACAGTTGGTACACCCTCAGCGGCACAGGGGCAGCCGGGTGCAGAGAGAGTTAGGCTCAATGTTAGCCTATGGCGGGCAGGGGGCCTTTGGTTGGTGGTTGCTAGCAGGCAGGCCACACGGCTGTGGGAGCTGGGCTCCTGGTCACTCACACAGGGCAAGTAAGATAGGATAGATGTTGCACTTCCAGGGGCACTCGGGCGGCTGGGTGCAGGGTGCTTTTGAGCTGTCGGGCGCTCAATGTATTTCAGCGGAGAAGCTGCAAGATGAAAAAGGCTGCAAGCTCGGGGATGGAGATTCTTCAGGTGCGACCACCACTTTGAGAGGTAAGTTGGGAAGCTGTAGGTTAGGTAGGCACCCAGGAGCTGGGCACAGGGGGCCGCAGGGTGCCGGGTGCAGGGGTGTCTTTTCGCGTCGGGAAATCTTACCCTCTGCTGGTCACGGTTGGAGGGGTCCCTGGTTCTGAGGCTGCAGGCGTCGTCAGGAGCATCGAGGAGGGTCCTTGGGTGCTGGATTCTTGGTCACAGTCACCGGGGGGATGTCCTCATGGTCTTTGTTCACTCAGGCCCAGGCCGGGCTCAGCGGGTGCATAGTGTGCTGGATTCGCGGTTCCTGGCTTGGCACCAGGGGTTGTTGCTTGTTTGAGCAGAACCACTGCTCGTGGGAGTCCTAGTCTTGGTAGATGAGCAAGGCAGTCAGGTCTTCCAGGGTTTTAGAGGTTGCTGACCACTGGAGACGCCAGGTTTTAGCAGGAGCAGGTTCGAGGGTCGACAGTCCTGTAGGGCTGGGGCCATGTCAGTTGGTGTCGTCCTCTTGTTAGCAGCTGCAAGGCAGGTCTTCTTTCTTCTTGTACCTCTTTCTTGTTTCGGATTCTGGATCTGTGGAAGGAAGGTTCAGGGTGCCCCTAAATACTAAATTTAGGGGCGTTACAGGTAGGTAGAGGTCAGGGACCAATGGGTCCTTTCCCTGGGGTGGGTACACCTCCTAGCCTGTGACTCTCCAGTGGGAGGGGGGCAGGAGCCTAGTCCTAATTGGGTAGGGCTCCCCATCCTCAAGATGGCGAGAGCCCGGAGTTGTGCTTCACCTCGCCTCCCCCACCTGAGGGGTGGGGCTGTCAGAGGCTGGCACTCTCCCTTTCCTCACTTAGGTTTTCCCGCCGATCTTCCCGCCAGAGTGGGGGTCAGAACCGGTGGGGGCCAGTTGCTGAGTACAGCAAGTGGCCTGCAGAAGCTTCCCCTGCCCATCCTGGGGGAGGAGACCTAGCACCTCGCCCAGGATGTGCATTGTTGCAGACCCACGAGAGCGGATGGCTCTCTACCCAGGGGTCCAGCAACATGTCTGCTGGGTGGCAGCCTAGGCAGCCTCTCAGTCAGGACGCTGGTTGTTGGTTAGGTTCAGGGGGCATCTCTAAGATGCCCTCTGTCGTGCATTTTACATGAAATCCCACACTGGCATCAGTGTGGGTTTAATGCTCTGAGAAGTTTGATATCAAACTTCTCAGTCTTCAGTGCAGCCATCATGGTGCTGTGGAGTTTGTGATGATGATCTCCCAGCACCATATACTCTTAATGGCAGCACTGCACCTACAGTGCCCAGGAATGGACCTGGGTACTGTAGGGGTACAGGGCTCATGCACCTGTACCCACACCACTGGCATAGTGCACCCAGCTAGAGGGGTGACTGAGGTATGCCAGAGCAGTGTGTTTGTGGGCATGGCACACAGGGATGTGTGCCATGCCGACTCTCTGTTTTGTTCTGCACCAGGACACTCAGCCTGCAAAGGCAGTGTGTGTGTGTCAGGGTACAGGGCCTCTAAGGGTGGCACAATAAGTGCTGCAGCCCTTAGGGGCCTTCTCTGGTCACACTGCCCTGGGTACCTATGGTACCATTTACCAGGGGCTGATATGTGGCCAGAGATGCCAATTGGGTTTAGGCTTCAATGCAGTTTTAGGGAAGGAACACAGGCCCTGGGCACCTGTTTGGCAGGGCACACTCAGTCAAAGTCCATCAGCAATTCAGCAAAAAGTAGGGGCATACCATGCAAGAAAGATGGCACTTTCTCACACTTATCAATAACTTAATTGCAACTGTTGCAGTGATATTATTAATGATGTTATAGAAGATGTCATGACTAATGTAATATGTGAGAAAATAAGCAGCGCATGGCGAGGGCAAGAATTATAGTTGCCTTAGGGCATGACTTATAGTTTCTTGAGATAACTATAATTATAACTGCTGATCTTTTATGAAATTCCCCCGTTATAGTTAGTTCAGATAACTATAACTCGCGCGCCCGCAATGCACTGCTGATGACGTCACATATTACATCACTCATGACATGGTCAGTGACATCACTCATGACATCACTGATGACATCATCTTTGTGATAGAGTGGCAGTCGCGTGAGTTATAGTTATCTGAACTAACTATAACGGGGGAATTTCATTGGTTTTTTACGAGTGAAATATCCACCTAACTATAACATGTGTGAAACCTCTGGTTTTTTAAGTGAATTTGCAAGGTTTTTTAAATGCTAATTCCTAACTATAACGTGTATGAAACCTATGGTTTTTTCATTGAATTTGTACGGTTTTTTAAATGCTAAGTTATGTATGTATTATTATTTTCTATATATATTTATTTTACAATAAACTAAGTATTCAAATTTTTTGGGGTTTTCACCGTGCGCGCACGGTGCGCGCACCCCCGTGATTTAAAAAAAAAATAATAATATTTTTTTTCCTGCCTTTGGGGTCCTTCAGGGACCCCCTGACAAAGGCTAGGGGGTCAGGAACTCTCTACCCTGCCCCCTTTTCAAAGTCTGGATTAATTACATGCTAGTAGATTTTGTTGGAGTTTGAACTTTTTGCATTTAGATTGTTTTTTGTATTTATTTAATCACGCAATGTTTAAAAAAAACACGGGTGGAAGAAACAGGACGGCTTTGGGAGGTACACTGGTAGTTTCGTGGGCGGGGTAAAAGTCACGTGTTATGTAACAGGTTTCAGGTGGGGAAACGGCAGTGGAGTTACAAGTAGCAGCGCGGGGAGAACTAGAAGTAAACTGGCCCTGAAGTAGGAGAGAGGCGATCACGTTGTTAAGAAATCTGACTTGTTAAAATACAGGTACGAGGAAGGGAGCGTCTTGGCGATTGGGAAAGTGGGTAAAAGAGGGATGAGAGGACTTATACAGGTTCTTGTACAGAGGGTGGTACAGTTTTCTTCGAACAGAGGTTGCATTTAATGGAACATTCATTGGGGGCGCAGATGGGTTTAAATCGATGGACACGGTGTAGGTGGGTGCAATAGTTTAATTGAGGAGAGGTTGAGTTTAATGGTATAGATTTAATGGGGGCACAGATTTGTTTAAATTAAAGAATGTATCATTTATTAATGTTTGTCATACACTTTTATAGCATGCAGTTGATACGTATTTTTAAATCACCATAGATACCCCTGACGAAGGTCCAAGTGGACCGAAATGCATTGGGTGGAATTTAATGTGACGGAGGAACTTAGTTTCAGCATGCGCCTATGAATAGGCCCGGATGGGCAATTCTGGAGCAGTAAAATGCACTAAAGAATGGAACTATGTATCTTTGACGTGATGGAGAAAGGATTGACATAATTTTTGAATAAAGTGGATGAACTGCAAATTATCACTGATTACGTGGATTACTTAAACACAAATGTGAACGAAGCTGTGCAACTCTTGACTTGCAAACCGCTTGTCATATTCTCATGATGTTTTCTTCCAATGCGCACTCGGGACGGAGCGCATTCAGAGTGCATGCACGCTAAAAAAGATAAATATGGATTAAAAGGATTGAACTTCAAGGAAAGGTGTGCTGCAGGATCACTACAATGTATATTTTCCAGCCGTTCCTACCCTGTTCAGCACCCCAGAGATACAATGTATACACGAACATTAAAGCGAGATGATCACGTCGAAGTTTCCATGAACGATCACGTATAAAGTCTGGATTAATTACATGCTAGTAGATTTTGTTGGAGTTTGAACTTTTTGCATTTAGATTGTTTTTTGTATTTATTTAATCACGCAATGTTTAAAAAAAACACGGGTGGAAGAAACAGGACGGCTTTGGGAGGTACACTGGTAGTTTCGTGGGCGGGGTAAAAGTCACGTGTTATGTAACAGGTTTCAGGTGGGGAAACGGCAGTGGAGTTACAAGTAGCAGCGCGGGGAGAACTAGAAGTAAACTGGCCCTGAAGTAGGAGAGAGGCGATCACGTTGTTAAGAAATCTGACTTGTTAAAATACAGGTACGAGGAAGGGAGCGTCTTGGCGATTGGGAAAGTGGGTAAAAGAGGGATGAGAGGACTTATACAGGTTCTTGTACAGAGGGTGGTACAGTTTTCTTCGAACAGAGGTTGCATTTAATGGAACATTCATTGGGGGCGCAGATGGGTTTAAATCGATGGACACGGTGTAGGTGGGTGCAATAGTTTAATTGAGGAGAGGTTGAGTTTAATGGTATAGATTTAATGGGGGCACAGATTTGTTTAAATTAAAGAATGTATCATTTATTAATGTTTGTCATACACTTTTATAGCATGCAGTTGATACGTATTTTTAAATCACCATAGATACCCCTGACGAAGGTCCAAGTGGACCGAAATGCATTGGGTGGAATTTAATGTGACGGAGGAACTTAGTTTCAGCATGCGCCTATGAATAGGCCCGGATGGGCAATTCTGGAGCAGTAAAATGCACTAAAGAATGGAACTATGTATCTTTGACGTGATGGAGAAAGGATTGACATAATTTTTGAATAAAGTGGATGAACTGCAAATTATCACTGATTACGTGGATTACTTAAACACAAATGTGAACGAAGCTGTGCAACTCTTGACTTGCAAACCGCTTGTCATATTCTCATGCCCTTTTCACGTTCGCCACCTTCCTTTTTCACTCTCGCACTGAAAACAATCAAAATGGCGGCCGACACTTCCTGATTTCGACCGATTTGAACGTTGACTAACATGTAACCACCAATCAGAATTACGCTCGCGCACGTTAGGGTGCTCGCACGGTGCGCGCACGGTACGCGCTTATTGATATTTATATGCTTTTAAATGCTATTTTCTCAGAAACTACTGAACAGATTGACACCAGACCTGCAAAAGGCACTTCCCTGACCTGAGGACTACCTCTTTGCCAAATTTCAAGTAATTTTGTTCAGCCGTTCGGGTTGTACCTTCAACTAAAGATCCTATGGGAAAATGCATGGGGAAAAAGCGTTTAGGGACCCCCCTTTTTTCTCGGCCCCCACTTGACGAATCGCCCCGAGACTTTCAGGGTAGGAGCTGAACGGAGCGTCCCATTAGTTTTGAAAATTTCGCGAGGATTCGTCAACTGGCGCCAAAGTTATTCAAAATAGAATTTTCAGATTTCCTATGGAAACACGGTCCTAACTATAACTATCTACTGGCGACCGCCAGTAGATAATATATATATATTCATTTAAAAAACAAAGTTTAAACCTTTGTTATATATTTGTATAGTTTGTTATAGTAAAATTGAAAAATTGCAATTATACTTTATATATATATGTACATATTTATATCTATATATATCTCTATATCTATATATAGATAGATATATATATATATATATATATATATATATATATAGATATTCAATTAAAAAACAAAGTTTAAACCTCTGTTATATATTTGTATAGTTTGTTATAGTAAAATTGAAAAATTGCATTTATTCTTTCTATACAAATCATACTTGAAATGCACAAATATTAGAAATTCTTCAGCTATAGTTATACCTCAAATCTATAATTTGTGGACCCCTTTTAAATTTATATTGCTTTATTTAGCTACAAACAAAACTTAAAGTACACAAAAACTTACATTTTTAAACTTTTGCTCATACTTGCAATTGAACTTTATGCTACACCTTCATATTATTATAACTCCCGTACCTCCAAACACAGTGTACTCAACTTGGCACCCACACTACAATAACTATAACATGTGCCTTCCCCATACACTCCTTATACTTTCTTAGTTTATATCAGTTATACCATGGAAAAAAAATATTATTTACAATACTAGTTATGACATCATAAATCATATCTTTTGAGAGAACACAGTGCATGGTAGATTGACTAGTTATAGCAAATGTGGTGTAGCTACTGAGTTGAATACACAGTGTATGGAGGCGCACATGTTATAATTCATCACACAGTGGCAAAGTTATTAGCAAATGCCCTCCATTTTTCATTGTCCCCCATAAATAGACCAGCACAAATTTGAAAATACCATGAGTAAACTCAAAATAGTTAAGTGTCTGCCAAATGTCATGCATATTAGTCAGTCACTGCCAAAGTGATGATCAAATCAACAAATGCCTTTTCAGATAAAGAAAAATGTTGATGCTTCAAGCCCATTGGATAATTTTTTCAAGTACTAATATCTCAAAAACTTCTAAGCGGATTTGCCCCATATTTAGGAAAGTTCTGAATAAAGTTCTATATTCAAGCAAAGATTGGTGAAAATCCGTGCAGTTGTTTTGGCTATTTGTGTGACCAAAATTTCCTAGGGGTACTAAAATAGAGAACACACATTCTTTTGAACCCTCTCCTAACTTTATTTTCCCTTCTCAAAACTGCACAAAATTTGTCTTGCCGGACCTTAGTTGACTATGCTAAGAGAATGCCAGATTTAGTGCAAATTCGTTGACGGGGACCAAGGTTATAAGCATAACAAAGTGCTTTTTGAAGGCAGTGTGCAGCAGAACCATATCTATACAGTGTTTGTCATTGCTATGATGAAGAATGGGCTGATATATCTCTTGTGTTTCTGGTGTAGCTGGGATTTCAAGGGTTTTGGTTTCTAACAGGGAAAATAGGTGTCAGCAATGTCATATGCAGAATCATGGAGAAACATACAGAAAGTATAATACATACAGGTGTGTGTGAGCAGGTTTCTCCTTCCTGGAAAATAATTAGTGAGGACAGTTTACCTTACTACTAAAAATATTGTTCATAAAAAGAGATGGGCCAGCTGAGGCCACATGATTCTACAAACACGTTAAAGGGAAGACAACATCTGGTACAACACAACTGTGGAAATACCAACAGGGTAAAGCAGTGCTTAAATAGGGCCTGTGATTTCCGCTGCTCGACACTGGCTCTTAATTGTCAAGACTGGCACCTATGACAGTCTTCAATGCTTCATGTGACACTTGTCACTTGTAACCTGGACGCACAGTTCTAAGAATCTATCAGAAGATTTATCTCACCACCTTAATCTTCTATATCCATTTTAATGTGACATTTCATACACAAGATGTCATCATAGAATTTCATACTGATATATTCAACAAGAAACATAAATAAACATAAATACAATTCAAAGAACGAATGGCCTATTTACCAAAATAATGATTTCTGTTGCAGGAATTTATGTTGCTTCACATGTATAGTATTGCCCAATGCATTTTGGGATCCCTGTCCCTTCTTTGGGGGCTGCTGTAAGAAAAATAAATGCACAATAATAAGGGGGAGGAAATATCACCCATCCATGTGTTTGATGCTCGATTTTGAACGAGCTGCTTAATCAAACCAAGTCACATGCATGTTGAGAATACTATGTATATATAAAGAACGGCAGATGATTTACAGTGACAGACCCCAGACCAACTAAAAAAATATATATATATATTTCGAAGATAACCATTGTGGCTTAAAGGACAGAGATTAAAAACACCATCACTGCAAGAAATAAGGTGTGTGACCTCGAATCACTATGTGCGCAGAAGAAAATATAACATTTCAAGGTTCAAAGATGTGCACAAAGTTTCTATCTTGAAATCAGTGCCTGTGTATTGATTCCCTTAAGAAATAAGCCACGGTGAATATCCTCAATGACAAATGATACTCACAACTAAAATTCCTTGTCTCTGCACCTTTGTTCGAAAAGTAGTAATCAATATTCCTATTTTGCTAATTTTGTCCAAAATTTAACTGCCCGTCAAGGTGCGGTAAGTAAGTAAAAAAAGTCTCTTGAAACCACAATGTTACACCTGTGTGCTCATATCTTCAATGACAAAATAGCAATTAACAGGAGTAGGGCCCGTTAACCCAGGTGAGACCGGGCGTAATATGCAACAAAAAACAGCGTCTCAACTGGAGGGTATTTAAGAAAGGACAATTTGCAAGTGGTGAAATAAATCACAAGAGAACGGGGAAAAAAGGAAGGGAGACCACAGCATGGGGGTAAGGTTGAAAAAATAAAGTATTTATACAATTCTGTAAGTAGTTAGGAAGCACTACAGTACATATATTTATACAATGACCATAACACACAAAGTAGGCACTGGACGTGCTGGTGAAATGTGAACGGCGCAGTGACACAAGGGTGCAAGGAACAGCATGAACGGCGCGATAGAGAAGAAATAAAGTGGTCAAAAAACAATGCAGATATATACAATTAGTAGTAGTAGCGTTGAATTTGTTGGACATCCGCTATTCCCCAAATCCCTGCCCCATATATCGCAGTAGATACGCATTTAGATTTGTAAATGTCCAATAGCTCCGGGACTGGTCTGCCACCCTATTTGTTGGAGAAATTAAGCACTGCACCTATTGCTCTGGAGTAAGATAATTTTCTCGCATTCACGGCCACTGTCCATGAGCCCGACTTATCAAAATTGATTCCCAGATAGGAGAATCTATCTGTATTGTCTATTTTTTTCTTTTCAATTAAGATTTTGCGTGTTTTGCTTTTCTTTACCCCAGAGTTCATGGTATAGGTCTTACTTATATTTACTTTTAAACCTCTATCTTTCATGTAGGTAGTAAATTTGGTAACAGCTCTTTGGAGGCCTATCAGCGTCTGCGCCATGATGACTGCGTCGTCCGCATACAATAAAATGGGAACAGGGGTATTCTTAATGATTGGGTAATCCTGCCTGTGTTATGTCAAATTAAGTCCTATGCTGTTTATATATAGGGAAAACAAAAAAGGGGCAAGTATACACCCTTGTCTTACCCCCTTTTTTATACTAAATTTAGTTGAGCATTCCCCCTGTTTCCCATACCAAACCCTCACCCCCTCTCCCCTGTTCAATTCCTTAATGATTAGTAGCAAATTGGGATCAACATCCATCTCTCTTAATGTACTCCATAGTTTGTCATGATTTACACAATCAAGGGCTGAGCTTAAGTCAACAAACGTCAAGAAAAGCTTTTCCCTTTTTGCTATAATTAATGCTAAGTTTAATCCCTGTTCGGTCGTTCCCAACCCTGCCCGAAACCCATATTGAAATTTGGATAATGCTGTAATATGTTTAAGATAACCCTCCCGGCAACTTTCATGAGTGCATCCAATAAAGAGATTTGGGCGATAGCAACTAGGTTCATTTCTATCTCCCTTTTTAAAAATAGGGATCACAATTGCATCTGACCAAGTGGGGATAAACCTATGGCGGTTACAACTATTCATAACATTTGTTAGGAGCGGGCCCATAGTTCAATATTAGACTTGTAAACATCCACGGGGACGCAGTCAGGTCCTGGAACTTTCCCTGCGGCACTGGGGATTAATGGGGTTAATGGGCGTTATGACTTCATCATAGGAGAATACAATATCCAGGGGAAAGGATGTGAGATGTGCGTTAGCATCTCCCTCTACTGCAGCAATAATTCCCTCGCTCTGATTTAAAACTTCATCCTTATAAAGGTCCTTAAAGAAATTGACCCATTTGTCTTCAGTAATTACCGCATCAATAATATCAGTTTCCCTATTTACGAAAAAGGGAGCATTAACTGCCTTCCAAAAACCAGTAGTATCCTTAGTTATACATGCCTGGTGCAAAGCCTGCCATGCTTCCATTTTCAGTTGGATCTTTCGCTTTTTTATTGCTAGTTGGTAAACTATTCTGGCCAGTCTCACCTCTTCTTGACTTCTAATTTCATTTTTTAGGATTTTCATTAAATGGGCATGGGCTTTGCTGCATGCCCTGTTAAACCAGCCCTGAGCCTTATTCACAGCTTATTTTTGCTCCCTTGTAAGTACGTTTCGTGTTTCCTCAGTTATCCTAAGGAAGGCTTCAAAGATTTGTACATCATCGCCTGTCTGCGAGAGACAGATTTCAAAATCCCCGTTCAGGGTTTCAAGTAATACCGCGGGGTCCACTTTAGCCCAGTTTAAAGTATATCCATTTGTCCTTGCGAGATTTAATTTTACAATTATAAGTTGTTTCTTTCACTTTGGAAAATTTTGTGTGCCCTTCTACATAGAGGTCTAACCTCATCGGGTAATGGTCACTCATCACTATTTCGCATATTTTGCAGGTACAGACCTTACAAGAGTACCTATTTGACATAAGGACGAAGTCAATTACTGAATTACACCCCCTCCCATTAAAAGTAGGCTCAAAGGGTACAGGGGGTATGCATAATTCGTTCGCAATAGCCTAAATCAAATTGGAAGTTTATTTCATTCAACAGATCCCCCATAGTTGTGTGAGAGAAATGGGTTGGTGTGTCTTTGCCTAGTCCACAAATGCCCTGTTGGCTATATCGACATAGGAAACAGTTAAAATCGCCAACCCATATGATACACATATCTTCTATGTGTCTCAGCATTTGACATAAATCCGCTAGGACCTTTGTGATTTGAGTTTTCGGGATGTTATTATAAACATGTATTAAAACTGTGCCCTTTTCTCCCCCAATACTCACTGACAGCATCTGATAGAACTCAGACCCATTCTCAAGCTTCACATTCATTTCCCCCGCCATATTAGACACATAAGTACATAAACCCCCTTTGTTATGCCCCATCCTACTAGAACTGGCAGGGGTATGGAAGGTACGGAAGCCATTTATATGTATTTCTTCGGTTACCCAAGTTTCTTATAGGCAAACTATGGAATAGTCCTCTATGAATGTTAACCACAAGGGGTCTCTCACCTTAGACGAGAGGCCTACAATATTCCAAGATACTATTTTACACGTTTTACTTATTTCCGGCTTCTTATTTCCTACCCCTGAATCCACTACAGTCGTACTATCTCCTAACGTACTCCCCATCTCTCTCGGGTTTGCTTCTTTATTAAGTCTGTGTTCATTAGTATGCTGCCTTTCAATTACATCCTCCAATATGTCCCCACCACCTGGCTGTCTTCAGTGTTCAATATAATTTGTCTCGCTTTCACCTGTATAATATGGTGATCATATCCCTGTACACCCGAGGTATTAACCTCTGTCAAAGACCGTGTCTCCCTCCTTACCCCACTCCTCCTCCTGTACTGTGCTTTTGGTCAATCTAAGTCTTCCATCGACCCAAGTAATTCAAATCGATTTTGGAGTGGCACGGTCCATGGTCTGATTGCATCATTGCTCAGATTCCTAGTTTGATTTCTTTGCGAGTATGTGGGTGAAGGGAGATTAAAAGCTCCCAATGGTAAGACATTTATTTCGCTATAATTAAAAGATGAGTTCCCTCTCCTGTTCAAGATTGTACGCACTAAGCTGGGGTCACTGAATGTTAAGACTATACAATCACCCTCTAGGATTTTAAGTTCTTTTCCCACCCACAGGACTCGTCTTGCCATTTTAAAAGTTTTAAACACTGCTTCACTAAGGTCAGTGTGTCGACCTAACCAGTGCAATGATTTATTGCGAAGTTCTTCCCATGTTTCCTGCCCTGATGTAAGCATCTTGGGGACATTGGCCAGGATTACTATGTAGGGTGTGGCCGCCGGGGGTAGGTCTAATCGATCAGCCACTGGGATTGCTAATGGAAGTTTCATCATTGTCTCTAGTGCCCCTGAACTGGATTAGTGTTTTTTCCTGCATCCTGTATTTTATGTCCAGATTTTCCCAGATGCTCTTTTCCACTGGGAATGTTTTTTTGAAAAGGCGGTCTGGATACCTGATCTAAAACTGGGGTAGCAGAAGGGTTCATGCCATTTGACCCACTTGAGATGTTTCGTACATTTAAATTAGATAAATTCCCATTGCCTTGGATACTCGTTACCCCTGCAGCGGTTTTATTTCTTCCTTTTAGATAGCCCTCTAGAATCGCCACTCTATCAGTTAATTTCCCTAGTGCCCCTAACATATGGGAATACATTTAATCAATTTTTTAAAATATATTTTCTAAGGCCAATGTTTGTCCCTCGATTAGCGTGTTCAATGTTATTTTTCCTATACTGCCCTGATTTCTATGTGCAGATGCTTTATGTACAGGGGTTTTTCTTTTCTTAGATGATAGTTTTTTGGGCCGGTCTATCATGCTCTTTCCTGCAAGTTCCGTGATTAGCACATCCTCGCACGCACCCGGATTCTTAATACGTTTTGGGGGTGGTTGAGAATCCAAATCTTGATCGCTCATCTCAATGTGATCGGAGATTTCCTGTATGCACCCATTCGATATTCCCTGTGCACCTAAATTCTCGTTTAGGGAGGGGGTAGAAGTATTTAGAGTGCTTAGGTGCAACAAGTCTTCCGATATTACCCCCCGCCTCTCTTTGGTAATCGTCTCCTCTACTGTAACTATTTGTTCTTCTATGCCCCCCATAGCACCAGATAGGAAAGTCAGCAGTGATGTTTGGCCGGGTAATTTCGAATTAGTATTAGCCGCTTTGGTTGTCTGGTTCATTTTCCTTTTACTAATATCTGCGATCTTGATTAGACCCCCCCTGAATACAGTTATATCTTACACGTAATGTTATTCAACCAGATCAATCGTATGTCTCCTCTAGCGGGCTAAGACAGGCCCCAAGCGTCCTGGGTTACGTGAGAAATATCTAGAAAAAATAGCAAAGTCCAGGGGACAGGCACAAGGTGCGACGTGCACTCCGGTACACCAGCGGCAATTATCCCGATAATGAAATGTGCGTTGCAGAGCACTTGCCACTGCAAAGCACGAATGGTGTGGGATGTCAGAGGGGTGGCCCGGCCCAGCATCTGACGGTCCCGGACAGGTACAGACGGGCCCGCCCTTGGTCCGTGTTGCGGTGGGAGAGGCTGCGCTATGAGCGCGTTGGCCCCTCACTCGCGGCAGGTGTGTAGAACAGCGGTGCACTCCGGGGATTGCAGTCCACCCCAGAGTGTGAAGGGTCGAAGTGGCGCAGATGGTGCAGATGGCGCAGCAGTAGCAGCGTAAGCCCTGGGACCCTCGTCCCACCAGGGCCAATCAGGAGATTTCAGAAATGCGGCGGCAGCAAAGAGGCACCACGGGAACCAAGAGCAGGCAAGAGAATACAACCCTGACCAGCACGCCCAACATTTTAATAGCTTTGATAATTATTAGAATATCATCTTTAATTTATTAATCAACAAACACAAATTGGGGTGCGCAATACACATACAATGATCACCTATGACAGTCTGCCACATGGTAGCACTGTTTCTCTAATTTAGAAATAAGCAATCCAACAGTTGTTTATTAATTAAATAATATTTAAAATGAATAATGCTTGCCAATCAAGCAAAGTGTTGCTACTGTCATTGGCATCATTGGCAAAGGCAATGGGGGGTGCTAAGTGCAGTGGCCTCCATACAAGGGCCCTGGCACTTATTTTTCTACAAATTAAACACTGGAATAAAGTTTATAAGACATATTAAATGAAGCATGCATGGAACAAGAAACCATGAATTATTATTATCTCCACTTGTAAGGATATAGAGGTCCAGATTTGCAAAGTGTAGTGGTTGTATGTATAATCCGTAGCATCTTCACCAGCCTGGGTACCTACCAATGACTACGCCGCATACAAAGCTTATACGTCTTTATACATCTGTGTGTAACTGTGGATTCAACATTCTGAATGAGAATTTATTGCATTCCGTTCCAACACTTATGCAACAGCTCTGTGGAGTCCATCAGGAGCCAAAAGGGTTCCATCATTGCTAACTCACAAGACACTACATCTCCCCCTCGGTTAAATGAAAAATAATAAAAAATATATATATTACCTACTGGCGGTTGCTAGTAGGTAGTTATAGTTAGGACCTAGTTTCCATAGTTGAAAAATAATTTAAAAAATATATATTACCTACAGGCGGTTGCCAGTAGGTAGTTATAGTTAGGACCAAAAGCATTTTTTGTTTTGCCAATACGTTTGGCATCGTTTGATGAATGTTCATGACATTTTCAAAACTAATGGGTCAGTCATGTCAGCTGCTTTCTTGAAAATTTCAGAGTGATCCGTCAAGTGGGGACTGATAAAAAGGGGGGGTCCCAAAATGCCTTTTCTCCATGTTAATTTCCATAGGAAATGTTTGACACGGCTACAACCCAAACTGTTGAATAAAATAACACCAAATTTGGCATAAAGGTAGCTCTTGGACCAGACAGCACTCTTTTTGTTAAATGGTGTAAATCCATTCAGTAGTTCCAGAGAAATTGTAAGAAATTACCAGTTGTATATCTAGGGGCGCGATGGATCCGCAAACCCTCCCGATCTCGTGCCTAGGATCTGATTGGCTGCCAACACTTCAAACCAGGAAGTGTTGGCAGCCATCTTGTGGCTCGGTTGAACCGATTCACAAGAAAAAATGTAAAGAAAAAGAAAAGGTGGCAGGGTAGAAACACCCTTACCCCTTAGGCCTGTTCAGGGGATCCCATCGACACCCCACAGGGCATAAAAAGCCTTTTTTGACATTTTCGTCAGGAGTCGCTTTGAATCTGCAAATCCCCCTGAAAATTAAAAGAAAACAAAATGCGGTTTGCTGCGCTCTGTTAAATTAAGCCCTGGGTGGGCCAGGTCCGGCATGCAATGAAAATAATGCTGGGGGCCCCATGTGGGCCCCCTGCAGCCCCAGGGACTGCTACCTTCCAGGGGCTATTTTTACTTATAATGCGTGGGGGGGCTCCAGCTCCTCCATGCAGCCCCAGGGACCGCCACCTCCCCGGGGCTAATTGATTGAGTCGTGGGGGGCACACACACCCCCACTGCCCCAGGGACCGCCACCTCCCGAGGCTAAAATAATTAAATGCAGGGGATCACCACCTTCCCGGGCCTATATTGAAGATGGGAGGGGGGCCATGCGGCCCCCCTCCTGGAGCCGTATATGGCCCTGGGGATCACTCCCCCAGGGCTGGCTCCAGCAGTGTCCCAGTGCACCCACCCCAGGGACATTGCAGTTTGCTATGGCTTGGCAGGAGCACTGCTCCCCTCAAGCCATAGCAAACACTGCTCCGTTTCATGGAAGCGAGAGCATGGAAAAAGCTCTTTTGGACAAAGGGAGCTGCATGTTTGCTGCTCCTTCTGGGAAAAGCAATGCCAGCCCCCGCACGGTGCGGGGAGCATGCAGGTATCGCAGGGGCCTTGAGGCTCCCCCGCGGTCCACAGCATGATGGCCATGCTCCGAGGGATGAGGCCCCAGGGCAATATCGGCATGGGGAGGGGGGCCGCGCTGGCCCCCCTCTCCATTAAAAAAAGCAATGAACGCCTGGCCCCGGGGGATCGGGTCTCTGGGACTGAAATGAGCTTTGGGAAGAGGGGCCACCCAGCTTAACTTCTATTTTTTTATTTATTTTTCAAATATATGAGAAAAGGGCAGGCCCTGGGGGATGGGGTCCCCGGGGCCATTATCGGCCCAGAGAAGGGGAGGCCATTAAAAAATATATAATTTTTGCTCTCATGTGGTAGGAGTCACGACCCCATCGCAGTGCTCAGCGCTCTCCCCCAGTGTAATGTTGTGGTGGATTTGCTGATCTACGTTAAATAAATATATATTAAATAATTACACAACCCCTTTTACAGGTGTGAAGTTTGTTATAGACCTACTGAGTGTGAAGTACATACTCACATTCAAAACGACAGTTAGAAAGCATTTTAGTATATATACATTAAAAAAGTCAAATGTTTTACTGTTCATTTAATTCTTGCTTTTGTTTTGCAAATTTGCGATGGGCTCGCGAATCCGGAAAATATTTATGAGGAGTGTATTTGTAATTTTTTTTTATACTTTTCACTGTTGGATTATAGGATGGCTCTAAGAAGAGCCTTTTTGTTCATTATAATTTTGTTGCAGCTACATGTAAGTGCAGATGCACAGCTTGAGGTTGTTGAGAAATGCCCTGTTCCCTTCATCTGTAAAGTGAACTCCATCATTTATGTAGATGTTATCCATGTCAAAACATAGACTGTTGTTATAGATAGAGCCCATTTTGGTATCTGAGGTATGCAGAAACAGCTTTATTAACATGCTTCCTGTCTTTGTCAATCTGTAGACAGAATTGATTTGACCACTTCCATTTCTGTCTTTGGCATATATTAGAGTACACCAAGACAGTGTGAGGGAAAAGTGACTTCAGTTGTGCAAAGGTAGCCTTCATTCGGATTTCCAATCTTACTCCAATTAGTTTGCCTAGGTCATTGTCACCACAGTGCACACTCATGAGTTCAGGGGTTTGGAAATGCAAAAAGGTTTTAACCAAAGGCAGCAATAGGTGCCACTTTAATCCTCTCGGCGCAAACCATGTTATATCCACATAATGCAAACCCAGGTCTTTATCAATACCTCTTTCTCCAGCATACGTTTTGCCCCAGAAAATGTAGCTGTGGCCTACAATCCAGACTGTAAGCATTTTTAAGGGATGTGTGCAAGGAATCAAAAGATGTCTGTAGCTGAGTAAGTCAGTTGGTATAATTAGAGGTTTCTAAAATGGTGGACACAATGTTGTTTAAGAAAAAGCAGATAAGCCATTGGATGTTCATAAACATTGTGTACTTAAAAATAGGTTGCATGTTACTTTGGAAAACAAGTATGTTTCTGATTGGTTATGGAGAAATGTTTGAAAGGTACAGTAGGATAAGCTAATATTTTGCAATAGTCAACCGCACCTGTTATTTGGATTTGGAAGCTAGTGAGGTGCATTTAAAAATATGGTGAATTTTTGGCCTACTGGTACAGGAGAATGTTGCATATACTGTTACTCTGGAAACTAAGATGAAGCACTATGGGGGAAGGGTTTAAAGTAAACTGTGGTTTTAAAATATAAACTGGAATGTTATATATATGGTGCATGTTTGTAAGTTAAGTTTTCCCAAAACAGTATTATGTTTAAAAGTGATATGCTCTTAAAAAATAAAAGTAGTATTTCTGGAATTGGGTTTTTGAACTCCCAAATGGTTTGCGACTCCATCGTGACATTACACTGCGGCGCCGCGGTGGAGTCGCAACTCAACTAAGTTACAGAA
Organism: Triturus cristatus; assembly: GCF_964204655.1. NCBI lineage: Eukaryota > Metazoa > Chordata > Amphibia > Caudata > Salamandridae > Triturus > Triturus cristatus. The sequence goes on along the minus strand of NC_140593.1, from coordinate 326,533,380 downwards.
TCAGATTAGGCTCTTTTAGAAGAGAGTAACAAAGGGTTAATATGAGTATCCAATAGGAAGAGGTTTTAGATTTTGCAAAAATGAAGGGAGTATTTTGAGTAGTTACTTACATTTATCTCTGTGGAAAATGAGAGGGAAAATTTGCCATTACTGTTTTTTCGTTATTGAGAATGGTGCATCACATTTATTATATGGGACAGAAAATTATTTCAGATTTTCTGATATTTTCATACTCTACAACAGGATTTTAGGGGTAAGTCACAAATATGTAAGGTGCATGATGCATGGTGTAGGAGTGCTTCAGTAATTGTAATTACATTTTTAACTTTTAGATGCAGTATTTATAAAATTTGAGACGCATTAGAAAATTGTTAGATTTAAAACAAGTTACCAAATGTAGGAACATGTATTTTACTCTATATAGTTCTACAGAAATAAGGATTGTAAATAGGTTGTATATACTGATACCTGTGCTTGAAACTAAAAGCGTATTCTGTGAAATTTGAATGCTTGACTGGTACCAAGTCTCAGGTTTGTTTATAGTTTTCCGTGTTATTTGACACAGGTCATCCAGGTATTGATCGTTAGTTAAAAAATATTTGGTCTATCATATCCTTGGACACATATTGTCAGAGTTAATTTAGCATTCCTTTTCACAAGCAAAGATCAGTTAGGCAGACAGTTCTTGTGAAACCAATTTAACATACAGTTTCATCTCTGCTCTGTATTGTACGTAAAAAGAGATCCATGCAGTTTCTTCTACACACATATTTGTACAAGATAAGTTGTGAAATAGAGGGAGTGTTGTATGGATACTATACTTTTCATGTGTTATGTCACTCCTAAAAGACATTGAGCCAATCATTGGTGTATCTAGAAACATGGTGTCACCAATATGAGTCCTATGGGGAGAGACTCTTTTTCATTCTATTAGCTAGGCAGGCATAATGAAATCAGTTGAACACACACCTTTATACCCTGTGTGATGAGTAGAAAGTGATTCATGCAGGTTCTTCTAAACATATTTAGAAAGCATGTGGTGTCAAACTGGGGTAGTTTAGTACGTATAGGCTTGTTAGAATGTATTATCTTGACTCTAGAAAGGCACTGACACAGTCATTAAGGTAGAAACATGCTGACATTCACAAGAGTGGCATGACAGGAGTCAGCCTTACGGTTGGCTTAGGCCTGGTATTGCGAGTTCTGTCTCTCTTATGAAACCGGTAGAGAAAAGTGAAGTTTAAAGCATGTTCCCAACTTCCCAGATGTATTAACCTCTATTCTAGTCTATATAAGTATCTTCATAGGTAAACTGGGAGTAGGCCTTAGATAGTGAGGTGTGTGCTTTAAACTGAAAGCGTACTCTGTCACGTTTTGATGTCTGACATGTACCATGTCTCAGGTATGTCTGCATTTGAACATGTAGTCTGATATGCATGATGCAGCTGATCAGCCTAACTTTAAAATTATACAGCGTATTATACCCCTGCACAAATCTTGTGAGAGCTACCTCAGTATTCAGTTCCAAAAGCACACATCTGTTAGCTATGCAGGCATCATGAAATCAGTTGAACACACATGCTCATACCTGGCTGCTCTCTGTAATGAGTAGAAAGTGATTCTTGCAGCCTTTTGTACAGACATTTGGAAAGCATGTGGTGCACAAATCATGTCAGAGATACTTTAGCCATCAGTCCCAGAACCATAGATGTGTTAGCAAGGCAGGTGTCACACAATCACTCCAACACTCTGTTGCACACCTGCCAGTCCTGTATAATGAGCAGAAAGTGATTCATGCAGGTTCCTTTACAAACGGTTAAAGACCATGCGGTGTGAAACAGAGGTAGTCTAATATCGATAGGCTTCTTTACATGTGTCATCTCACCACTAAAAGCAACAGACACACGTATTGAGGTGTTTACAAAGATGCCGAGACTCACAAGAGTCATTTTTGGGAATTACAAACTGACATATTGAGGTTTTTTAGGAAAATCAGCCTGCATGCGTTTTTAAAGAATAATTTCACTCCTTCTCAGGCATACACCAGTTTCAGACCCTCATCCACATTTCCACCCCCATCTTCCGCCATTCCACCTGAAGTTCTCACATTTGAAAAGCTGGTATTTAAAGATATCGCTGAGTTGCCCCAAAAAAAGTCTTTGTCCCCTACAATATCACTCTGTCCCAAAAAACAAGCACCTGGCAATAATAACCTGAAAAAGAACAAAGGCGCATATTATCAAGGACGGCGTTAAAATTATCACCGGTTTAGCGGCAGAAAACTGCCGCTAAAGCGGCGATAATGGGCTTGATAATATGCCCTGGAGAATTCCAATAGAAGCCCATGTTCACACCAGAACATGGACTTCCAAAGGAATTCTAAAGGGCATATTATCAAGCCCATTATCGCCGCTTCAGCGGCAGTTTTCTGCCGCTAAACCGGCGATAATGTTTAACGACGTCCTTGATAATATGCCCCCAAACTCTTATTGTTAAACCTGCCGACAAGGACAGAGGGATTGTACTTCAGGATATTTCTGATTACAAAAAGATCACAAGACAGATCTCAAACAATGTTCACTTCTTGAGACTCAACAGAAACCCCACAAAGGAACTACAGACCGCCATTTCATCACTTACTGAAAAAGGTCTGGAAGAAGGATTCCTTACAAAAAATGAAGATCTTTTTCTTAATAACAGGAATCTTAGAACTCATGTGATATACACCCTCCCCAAAAAATATAAAGATCAAACAGCTCCCCGGGGCAGACTGATCATTTCTGGGTGTGGCTCAATTCTAGAACCACTCGGAAAGATACATTGATTTTTTTCCATCAAAGAATATGTACCTGGAACAAGATGCTATTTAAACGATAGCACCGATATGATCAATCATAGTGAACATATGCCTTTTAACAGAGACACATGCTTACTTTGTACTTTAGACATTGAGTCTCTATTTACAAACATTCCCCAAGCAGAAGGAATAGAAGTTATCAGACATATCCTTGAGAACAGGGACCGGCATCATACAGTCCCGTCAGAGTTCATTTTGGATCTTCTGGAATTGATAATTCGAAGGGAGTTATTATCAACAAATCAAGGGCACTTCCATGGGGGCTGTCTATGCTCCAAATTTTGCAAATCTCCTAATGGACACAATAGAGACTCAAACCATTTTGACTGAAAGGAACCCATACAATGACAACATATTAATGTGGAAGAGATATATAGTTGATATTGTCATGATTTGAAATGGTGATGAAAACACCTTAACCACATTTATCTTTTGGCTCAAGACAAATTGTAAAGGACTTACATTCACATTCCAATCCAATAGACTACAAATTTCCTTTCTAGACTCACTGATAAACGACAATGATGGACAGCTGTACATTACCCTATACCGCAACCCCACTCATCGAAACACATTACTAACATACTTGAGCTTTCATCCCAGAGCACTGAGGTACTCATTTACATACTTACAATTTCTTAGAATTTGTAGAAATAGCTTTTTCAAAGAGGATTTCTTCAAAGAAGCAGAGGTGCTCAAGACTAAACTGTTAGCCCGAGGTTACCCACGCAAACGTATCAAAGAATCCATTAAGAGGGCATGTTACAGACCATGTGAGACACTACTCTCTCCTAACACTGATAAAAGCTCAGACAAAATGGTTTGTGTAACCACTTTGTCACCAATTTCTAATGAACTTCAAAAAATTATCAAACGTCATTGGCATACCCTAAATACAGATGAATTACCCATTGAACGCCCCCTTTTTGCTTTAAAAAAAAGCAAGAACATAAAAGAGCACTTAGTTAAGGCATGCCTTCCTCCTACTAATACAAATTTAACATTGCACGACCTGTGGGGATCCACACCTTTGGCCGGACATTTCAAATGCTGAGAATGCAGTGTGTGTGAATACACAATTGAAACAAAAGAGTTTGTTCAAAACAATGTGAGAAATGTTTTAACAGAATTTTCCAACTGCAATACGCAGAATGGTATTTATGTGATTATGTGTCCTATTTCTACTTCGTCTGGTTGTAAGCATGCTCTGCTTTCCATTTTGAGTCTATCCTATTTCTAATCCCTCTGTAAGCATTCTCTGCTTTGCGCATTGCTGTCAGGTCATCATGACACGAAGGCGTTTTCATTCGGGACCACTTCTCTATAAGTTAAGACCCATCATCGTCACTGATAATTTAGTTTTTTTTTTTGCCGAAAAGATACTCTCCATAACCAGAGGAGCAATTTTTTATACATTGCTCTAATGCTAGATTTGTTTAATCATAGTAATATCTCTCCGGACAGACATTGATTCCGGCTGGTGGTTTAGTCTCCCATCTTACTGATAGAAACAGCACTAGTAAGGATCTTCTGAATTATTACTAGACTAGTTTCTTACACCAGAATATACGCTATATTCACTCAATACCTTTATTTTTTTAAATTGATCGGTTCATTATATGGGTGTATATTTGGATTTCTCCCAAATCCACTGCTATTTTTGGATACAACAGTGCACTACCTTGGTAGGTATATCTGCCCTTATATTTTTTAATTCTTCACACGTGCATGGGACTGCAATCAATTTCATAACATTCACCTTGACGCTATGGATTATTGATTGGTGCATTACTAGTAATCATTTGTTGCCAGCGCACAAAAAAGCATGTTGCCCTTGTCTCACGTTTCATGCATGATTGTTTTTGGTCCTTTGCTTCCACTACTTCAATAGAGATATTCACATAGTACACATCTCTCTAGGTGCATGGCCCTAATATGCATATCCTAAAAATAAAAATGATTTCTTCATTCTCCTAATTCTCATTCCCACTCCTTCCTTTTCTCTCCTTGTTTATTTTAGGTGCTTCATCTTCGTATGATACTCATGAACAGGCACTAATTGTGTTGAAAAGCCTGTTGTTTGCTTAATTACAGATTGTTGAAAACTTAGGTGCTTCATGTAATATATCAATTGATACCATGCCAGGCAATTAATCCTCAGTTCTGATGATGATCCCATATTTTTATGGAATCGAAATATTGTCGCTATACACTCTTGCCCATTACACTATGCTTTGTAGTATTTTAGTTTTAGGTGCAGTAGTGTTTTGCTTTTAATAAGAAGTGACCTAAAGGTGATATATTAATGTTGGTCACTGTTTGTTTGCCTGTATATGTCTATGTGTTTTTGGTTGGCAGTTATCAAAACCTGGTTTTCCGTGCATTATTGTATTTTTGCTCCTTGTTTGTTTCAGTTCATTGTTTTTTTGTTCTCTTGATCATTGTTTTTTTTAAATTACTCCGGCTGGGGTATTTCAAATTTTTGTTCGAATTGTAGTAATAAAATTGAAAATTCTGATCATTGAATCTATTTATGGAACGATGTTTGTATCCAGAACAACTGTATTTCATTTTTTGTTAAGGGGCCGTGGTCTCTAGCATTACTCAAGTACGCTTGGTCCCTCACAATCTTTGGTTTTCCCTTGTGTACATATACGAGACTCACAAGAGTGGCATGAGAAGAGTTGGTCTTTCATTTGGCATATGCGTGGCATTGTGAGGTCTGACTCTAAGGGAAGTAGTAGAGAAATGTGTGGTTTAAAACATGCTGGCATATGTATTAACATGCATCCCAGTCCATATAAGTCTCTGCAAAGGTGCATTTCAAGTAGGCTGTAGATAGTGAAGGGAGTGTTTTAAATTGAAAGCGTACTCTGTCAAGTTTGAATGTGTGACTGCTAAAATGTCTCAGGTATGTGTGTACTTCTACGTGCAGTCTGATACGTGCTGTGCAACTGATGACCCTAACTTAAAAAACTATGCAGTTTATCATATCACTGCACAGATCATGTCAGAGCTACTACAGCATTCCGAAGCAGAAGCACAGATCCCTTACCTAGGTAGGCATCACAGAAGCACTCGAATACAGAGTTCAATACCCGCCTGCCCGGTGTAATGAGCAGAAAGTAATCAATATAGTTTCTTTTAAAAACATTTTGAGTGGATGCGGTGTGAAAGAGAGGTAGTCTAATATCTGTAGGCTTTTTTTTACACGTGTTATCTCATCCCTAACCAGCACTGACACACTTATTGAGCTGTTTAGTAAAATGTTCAGACTCACAAAAGTGGCATGACAGGAGTTGGCCTTTCATTTAGGCATAGGCCTGGCATTGTACGTTTTTATCTCTAACGAAACTGCTAGAGAAAAGTGAGGTTTAAAACATGTTGGCAGATGTGTTCACCTATATCCAAGTGCATATACGTCTCTGTAAAGGTACACTTCATATAGGCCACAGATAGTGAGGTGTGTGCTTTAAATTGAAAGCATACTCTGTCAAGTTTGAATGTCTGACTGCTAAAATGTCTCAGGTATGTCTGACACATGTGGTGCAGCTGATGACCCTAACTTAAAAACTATGCAGTTTAGAATACCGTTGCATAAATGTTGTCAGAGCTACTACAGAATTCAGTCGCAGAAGAGCAGATCCCTTACCTAGGTATGCATTACAGACGTACTTGAATACAGAGTTCAATACCTGCCTGCCCTTTATAATGAGCACAAAGTAATCCATAGAGCTTCTTTTACAAATATTTTGAGAGGACACAGTGTGAAACAGAGGTGGTCTAATATCTATAGGCTTTTTTTCATGTGTTATCCTATCCCTAAAAGGCACAGACACACTTATTGAGCTGTTTAGAAAGATGTTGAGACTCACAAGAGTGGCATGACAGGAGTTGTCCTTTCATTTTGGCGAAGGCCTGCCATTGTGAGCTCTGACTCTAACGAAACTGCTAGAGAAAAGTGAGGTTTAAAACATGTTGGCAGATGTGTTAACCTATATCCAAGTGCATATAAGTCTCTGTAAAGGTACACTTCAAGTAGGCCACAGATAGTCGGTGTGTGCTTTAAGTTGAAAGCGTACTCTGTCAAGTTTGAATATCTGACTGCTAAAATGTCTCAGGTATGTGTGTACTTCTATGTGTAGTCTGACCCGTGTGGTTTAGTTAATGACTCTAACTTAAAAACTGTGCAGTTTATAATACAGTTGCACAAATCTTGTCAGAGCAACTACAGCATTCAGTAATCCATATGGCATATAAGTCTCTTTAAGTAGGTCACAGATAGTGAGGTGTGTGCTTTAAAGTGAAAGCATACTCTGTCAAGTTTGAACATCTGATTCCTGAATGTCTCAGGTATGTGTGAATTTCTACGTGTAGTCTGACACCTGTGGTGCAGCTGATGACTCTTATTTAAAAACAATGCAGTTTATAATACAGTTGCACAAATCTTGTCAGAGCTACTACAGCATTAAGTAATCCATAAAGCTTCTTTTACAAACATTTTGAGAGGCTGTGGTGTAAAAGAGAGGTAGTCTAATATGTTTTACATGTGTTATTTCATCCCTAAAAGGCACAGACACACTTATTGAGCTGTTTAGAAAGATGTTGAGAAAAGTAGCATGACAGGAGTTGGCATTTTATTTAGGCGTAGTCCAAGCCAAGTCCCTTTTTACACCTCTCTGCAATGCAGTGCAGTGGTGCTTACTGGAGGTACCTGGTGGACTAGTTGGCCCCCAGGGACCCTCAGGATTGAAGAGGAATTAGTTCCCCAACTTAAAACGCGCCACAGGGTGTGTTTTCAGACATGTCACCTCAGGCCCCGCCCCCTCCCTTCACCACTGTGCAAACACGCCCTATGGCATGTTTTAAGTTGGGGGATTAAGTCCTCTTGAATCCTGAGGGTCCCTGGGTCCAACTAGCCCACCAGGTACCTCCAGTAAGCGCCACAGAGCTGCGTTGCAGAGAGGTGTAAAAAGGGGCTTGGCTTGGACCACCTCTCTGCAACGCAGCCCTGTGGTGCTTACTGGAGGTACCTGGTGGGCTAGTTGGCCCCCAGGGACCCTCAGGATTGAAGGGGAATTAATTCCCCAACTTAAAACGCGCCACAGGGTGTGTTTGCACACGTGTCACCTCAGGTCCCGCCCCCTCCCTTCACCACTGTGCAAACGCGCCCCGTGGCGCGTTTTAAGTTGGGGGATAAAGTCCCCTTGAATCCTGAGGGTCCCTGGGGTCCAACTAGCCCACGAAGTACCTCCAGTAAGCGCCCCAGAGCTGCGTTGCAGAGAGGTGTAAAAAGGGGCATGGACTGGACCACCTCTCTGCAACGCAGGCCTGTGGCGCTTACTGGAGGTACCTGGTGGGCTAGTTGGCCCCCAGGGACCCTCAGGATTGAAGGGGAATTAATTCCACAACTTAAAATGCGCCACAGGGTGTGTTTGCATATATGTCACCTCAGGATCCGCCCCTCCCTTCACCACTGTGCAAACGTGCCCCGTGGCACATTTTAAGTTGGGGGATTAAGTCCCCTTCAATCCTGAGGGTCCCTAGAGTCCAACTAGCCCACCAGGTACCTCCAATAAGCACCACAGAGCTGCGTTGCAGAGAGGAGTAAAAAAGGGGAATGGCCTGGACCACCTCTCTGCAACGCAGCCCTGTGGCGCTTACTGGAGATACCTGGTGGGCTAGTTGGCCCCCAGGGACCCCAGTATAGAAGGTTCCACAACTTAAAACGCGCCACAGGGTGCGTTTGCAGAGTGTTGCTAGGAGGGGACGGGGCCTTTGGCATGATCGTGTCTTCTTTATAAGTATTTTTTTTTTAAGGGGGGCTGTGTGGCCCCCCTTCTTTTGACATTTTTTGGGCCCTGGGGACCCCATCCCCCAGGGCCTGACCCCCATTTAAAAAAATAATATATATATATATATATATATATATATATATATATTAACGGGAAGGGGGCTGCGTGGGCCCCCCTCTCGTGGCCAATTCCGGCCCCGGGGAGCCCATCCCCCAGGGCACGGACAAATATTTTTTTTATTATTATGGAGGGGGGCTGCATAGCCCTTCTCCTTAGGCCATTTATGGCCCGAGGACCCCATCCCCCGGGGCTGGCCTTTGCATGATTCTTTTAATTTTTTTTATTATTATTATTATTGGGGAGGGGGGCCATGTGACCCCCCCTCCCGGGCCACTCCTTGCCCTGGGGACCCCATCCCCTGGGTCCCGGCCACTTTGTTGGGGACCGTGGGGGGAGCCCCAATGCCCCCATGGTCCCTGCCGGCTCCCTGCCTACTGCGGGAGCCGGCATTGCTTTTCCACACAGGGAGCTGCTAACATGCAGCTCCCCGTGTGGAAAAGAAATCTGGTTTGAATTTTGGAAGAGAGAGCAGGTTTCCTGGTTTGGAGTGTTGACAGCCAATTAGAATAAAGCTTGTGATCGGGAGGGTGCGCGGATCCACCACACCTCTAAATATCGAAACTTTTATTTTTTGATTTTCTCATCAACTACTGAACCGATTTACACCATTTAAAAAAAAAGGTCTCTTTCAGAACCCAGGGCTACCTTTTTGCCAAATTTGGTGTAATTCCCTTCAGCAGTTTCGGCTGTAACCGTGTCTAAAGTTTCCTATGGGACATTGATTTTCCGACCTCTATTTTTTGAAGTTCTCAGGAACTACTGAACGGATTTACACCATTTAAATAAAAGGTCTCTTTCTGAACGAAGGGCTACCTTTTTGCCAAATTTGGTGTAATTCCGTTCAGCAGTCCGGGCTGTAGTCGTGTCTAAAGTTTCCGATGGGAAATAACATGGAGAAACCATGTTTTGGGACCCCCCTTTTTTCTCAGCCCCCGCTTACTGAATCACCCTGAAACTTTCAGGATAGGAGCTGACCGGAGCGCTTCACGAGTTTTGAAAAGTTCGCGAAGATTTGTCATCCAGTGCCAAAGTTATTGGGAAAACAAAAAACGCTTTTCCTATGGAAACTAGGCCCTGACTGTAACTACTTACTGGCGACCGCCAGTAGGTAATACATATATATATATATATATATATATATGAAGACAAGTCCTGAACTCCCAATCGAGCTGGGGAGTCTAGAAACAGGTACGGACCTCGAACCACACACGTTGCTGTTTGTCCAATGAAAATATGCCAAGCAGTTTAAAGTTTCATTTCTGATTTATTCCATTAAGTCAGACAAGTGTCCGCCTCAGACGCGTTTCGATCGCCTCCGCGAATAAAAAACGTGCAAAACAGGTGCCTTCCGGAAATGTTTGCGTTTTCATTTGTATGCCTGTGACCAAGGAGCATGCCGCTCCGAAACGCGTTAGGTGAGGAGATTGAATCCGACAAGAGTGCTGAATTGAGCTGCCATCGAGTGCGTCTCGAATCGAGGGCGCTTTGCTTGTAAAATATATATATATATATATATATATATATATATATATTATCTACTGGCGGTCGCCAGTAGATAGTTATAGTTAGGACCGTGTTTCCATAGGAAATCCGCAACATTCTATTTGGAATAACTTTGGCGCCGGTTGACGAATCCTCGCGAAATTTTCAAAATAGGTGGGGCGCTCCGCTCCGCTCCTACCCTGAAAGTCTCAGGGAGATTCGTCAAGCGGGGGCTGAGAAAAAAGGGGGGTCCCAAAACACGTTTTCCCCATGCAAATTTCCATAGGGACCTTTAGTCCAAGGTACAGCCCGAACGGCTGAACAGAATTACTTGGAATTTGGCAGAGCGGTAGTCCTCAGGTCAGGGATGTGCCTTTTGTAGGTCTGGTGTCAATCTGTTCAGTAGTTCCTGAGAAAATCAAAAGTAAAATCATATATATATGTGGGCGGAGCCTAACCACACATCTCATCCTGAGATCTGATTGGCTGTCAGCACTTCATCCAAGAAGTGTTGGCAGCCATCTTGGGACCAATATACATGATAGCACCTCATTAAAAAGCATTGCAGTTAATAGAAGGTTTTAAGACTTTAGTTACATTATAAATCATTTGTTGATGGTACCATACTCATTTTAGGAATTGTGGTATGTTCTAAGGTGATTTCACCATGTGAAAAAGCCTTCTGCTGGGATATCATGATTGAGAGAAAAATATTTTCTCATGCTTTTAGCACAGAGGTTTGGAAGGTGATCTATAAGCTAAACTGAGAGCTTATTTTCTGTAAATTCACATTATCTTTCTCAGTCAAGTGAGAATGAAGTCTGACATTCTCAGTAAAACATGTACATCCAACAAGGGCAGAGACTGTCAGTTGATTCCTTTGTGTTCTACTGCAGCTTCCCAGAGTGTTCCAATGAACAACTAGAGTGCTAACAGTCCTACTTATGATAAACGTATGGCACACCTGAAGCCATCTTGCTTGGATTAAAGTGGTAACTCTTAAAACATTTAATTTAAAAAGGAACAAAATGAGGGGGCTCATTTTTCCATAAAAAGTGTGATTAGTGCTGCAGAAAGAAAAATTAGGGCACATTTTGAGTGACTTCTCAAATCCTCTTCTATTTCATTAAAAAGTTCTGACATGCAGACTAAAACATGCACTTTCAATACCAGCAGCAGTTTTCCCTGGTGAGCAGTAGCTTTACTACAGTGATCTAATGAGCAAAAAGAGTGCTAACATTCTGAATTTATGGCAAATGTGTGACACATCTGAATGCCTTTGGAATCAAAGTAAAAAACTGAAAGTATTTCCTACTGAGGAGACTGCAGTAAATGAGGAAATTAGGAAACTTCATAACAAATAAGTCTGCCAAGATGGCCACCAGAGACAAAAGAGCCCAAATGTAGCCCAAATATCACCCAGATGTAGCCCAAGTATAGCCCAATGACAGAATGTCCCAGAGTGTTCTTAAAAACAACTAGAGCGCTTACAGTCTTCATTATGACAAAAGTATGGCACACCTGAAGCCATCTTGATTGGAATAAACTGGTAACACTTAAAACATTTAATTTAAAAAGGAACACAATGAGGGGGTTCATTTTGCCATAGAAATTATGATTAATGCTGAAGAAAGAAAATGAGGGCACATTTTGAGTGACTTCTCAAATCCTCTTCTATTTCATTAAAATATTCTGACATGCAGACTGAAACATGCACTTTTAATACCAGGAGCAGACTTCCATGGTGAACAGTACTTTTACTACAGTGATCTAATGAGCAACTAGAGTGCTAACATTCAGAATTTATGGCAAATGTGTGACATATCTGAGTACCTTCATGATGGAATCAAAGTAAAAAACTGAAAGCATTTCCTACTGAGGAGACTGCAGTACATGAGGAAATTAGGAAACTTCATAACAAATAAATCTCCCAAGATGGCCACCGGAGACAAAAGAGTCCAAATGTAGCCCAAAATCACCCAGATGTAGCCCAAATATAGCCCAATGACAGAAGTGTGCAAAACACTTATTATTTTGTGTTTTTGCAGTGTTATATAGTGCAGACTTGTCAGGTATTGGAGTGCTTTACATGAGCATTGGTTACATCACACAAGAACAAATTCATTTTGGTTGTAGACATGGGGAGACTAAGTGATTTGACCAGAATCACAGAATGTCGAGCTGAAGCAGAAACTCCAACCTGGTTCCCCAGTTGCAAAGTCTGCAGTTCTGGAAGTAACACCACATCCTCTTCCCTAAGTGCAACATTTAATCAAGTGGTCAACTGGATAAAAAAACATAAAGGTAACAAATAATTTAAAAGTGCTTTCTCGCTATTTGAAAACTCAGAAAATATGTCCTTATTTTAGTCTTTTAGAGCACTAACCATACTTTTGATGCCAATAAGACCCTCTCATATATGTAATTTCTAAAGGAAATGCTCTAGGTATTACAGTTTTGATTACATAAAGATGACATCAGGCGTTCCACACTTTTGTAATAAATATAGAATGTTAGCAATCTAGTTGTTCATTAGGATACTGTTGAGAGGCAGAGACCAGGGGCACGGACTCTGAAAATTGAAGGCAGGTAGGAGGGTGCAAAGGCAACAATTTAACCACACTGAGCAGGCAGGAAGGGCCGTGGCAGCACAACAGACTATAGAGGGTAGTGGAAAGGGGGGCCGGGGCAACAAACCAACAATACAGGACTTGCAAGAGAGGCTGTGGCAATGTAATAGACCATTGTGGGCAGAAGGAAGAGGCAATGGTAGTACAACCATACATGCCAACAGACCCGATTCAGCCAGGAAACGTCCAATGTTTTTAAGGTCAAATGGGCTTTATTTTATCTGTCTCCTGTCTACAATCTCCTCTTTTTCAATGTAACTCAAAGGGGAAAATCAATACCCCAGTTTTTTTTCAAAATCTCCCTCTTACCAAGTTCAAAATGTTCGCAAGTATGGTACATTGGATCATGGAAGGAAATGGGGTAGGGACATGGACTTGGATAACAGAGGACAGGAGGGACATGGAGAGGTGCACCAAACTGACCCTGCAGGGCAGGCATCAGGGTTTGCAGCAGCACAATACACCACACAGGGCATGCGGGACGGGAGTGCAGCACAACAATCCATAGAAAGCAAGAGGGAGGGGACAGGACCATGCACATGGACAACAGAGAACAGAGGGGCAAGAGGCAGGACCATAATGGACAGACAGGAGAGAAAGCTGCAGCATAACAGACCATAAAGGGCAGGAGGGATGGATCAGGGGCATTACAATGGAACAGACAAGCCAGGAGGGAGGGAGTAGGGGTCTGCACATGTAAACAGAGGGCTGGGGGCAAGGGGGCAGGGCAGGAGCAGCAAGATAGCCATGGAGGTCAGGCAGGATGGGCACTAGAAGCAAGACACACCATGAAGAGCAACAGTGAGACTGTGATGGCATACACACAGACCATGGAGGGAAGGTGGGAGGGGTTCAGGGGCAGCTAACTGACCACACAGGGAAGGTGGGAGGGGCCATGGCAGCACAGAAGACCATGCATGGCAAGTGGGAGGGTTAGTGGTAGCACAATGGCTATGATGGGCAAGAAGGAGGGTGCAGGGGCATGCACAAAGGATGATGGAGGATAGAAGGGAGGGTCAGGACCTGTGCACAGACAAGAAAGTTCAGGGGAAGGGGCCTCACAACAGACCGCATGGGGCAGGCAGGAGGAGCAGTTGCAGCACAACAGACCAGGGAGGGCAGAAGGGTGTGGCAGTACAATGGACCATGTAGGACAGGAGGAAGAGGATAGGGGCATGGCATGTGGACAGGAAGGGTGGCGGTGGCAGGGACAGGTTACAGTCATCTGACAATGCTAGGCAGGTGGGAGGGGAGTGGCAGCTCAACAGAACACTCAGAGTAGATAGGAGTGGCAGGTCCATTGAACATGGTGGGCAAAAAGGATGGAGCAGGGGCATGCACAAAGACATCGGAGGGCAGGGGGAAGGAGAATTGGGGCAGCAAGCTAAGCACAGAGTTTAAGCAGGAGGTCAATGATGGGGCATAGAATTTGGCAATGGAGGGCAGGAGGAGTGGACTGGTACATCATACTAAATTGAGGGCAGTGGCAGCACATCAGACCATGCATGGCAGGAGGGAGGAGGCTAGTCCATGGATTCACACAACAGAGGATAGGGAGGAGGGGGATGGGGCAGCAAGCTAACTGTTCAGAGAAGGCGGGTATTAGGAACTTTATTGTTTTTAAAACGTGTGTGTGCGAACTACTTAAAATATGAACAAGTATGCAGCATAATCTCACTTTTATTCAGGAAGAAGAGTACGTTTGTGACTGTGACTCCGGGCTCACTTGGCAGAAACACCCCCTGACCCTCCACCCCCTATCGCAAAATGTAATGCCCGTGAAAAGGGTAGGTGAACACAGTGTGATATAGAACATAGTCCTGAGAGCACGATTGAAAATGAAAACTAGATATAGTGTATGGTATAAACTATGCACCAAAAAGTGTGATATAAGATGAACCGGGCGTGAAATATAATATGCAATACATTGTGCGCAATGACAGATTCATTGGAGAGAGCGAGATAGCACAGGCACTAGCGCGTGCTATGCGATATGTGCCTTGGAGTGTAATATGCACAGGGCAGTGTTGTGTAACCTAACTAGTCTCTAAAGTTGTAATATAAAATATGTGCTGGGGAGTGTAACGTTGCATATGCACTGTGACAAAGATATGGATCCCAGATTGTAATATGTATGGCATAGCACTGTGCGTTATAACATAGGCATCGAGGAAGGCACGTTAGAATGGGCAATATAACCCGTGCGAAGACAAGTGTGGCATGACATATTCACGGGGTGGTGTTACAGTGCACATGGGCTAGAGAGTGTCATAGCATATGTACTAGCTAGTGGAATACAACACAGAGGTGTGTGGCACTCAGCAGGCAATGGTGGGTGTAACACAGCATTGGGCTCTGCCAGGAGCGCGCTGTGACTCTCAAGTGATGTTCGTCACCTTTCCAGAGAGTAAAATAAAAAGTATTACACATCCGGCAGTGTATGTGTGTTTTATTAACCGTGAGGGGGGTTTCTTGCATAGTTTTGGTCGAATTTTTGTCGAATCCCCTTTGAATGACTTGGTGTGCATGTGTATTAAATGTGCCCGTCAATAGCTACCCATGTTTGTATAAATAAATGACAAGGGTGTCTACCGGGATTAGGCACGGTAGAGCATCAGACATGTCAGAGCTTCACTAGTGGTGTAAATACATTCCACGTGGATTCATTGTATGCATAGTCGCCTTTTAATGAATATCACGCAAATCGTCATGGTGATAGGTACGTACGGTTTGTCCATTATGTCCTAGGTGTGTCTATAAATATATATTTTTTTAAAATAATAAAAAACAGTGGCCGGCCCTGGGGATTGGGGTCAAAAAAATATAATTAGGAGACAGGCCCTGGGGGATGGGGTCATCAGGGCCAATAAATTAGAATAAGAAGGGGAACCACACAGCCCCCCTTCTTAAAAAATTAAAATAAATAAAAGACTGGCATCGTGCCGGAGGCCACGCCCCCTCCTTGCAGCACTCTTCAAACGCGCCCCCTGGCGAGTTGTAAGTTGGGGAATTAATTCCTCTTCAATACTGAGGCTCCCTGAGGGCCAACTAGCCCAACTGGCATCTCCAGTATGCACCAGGGAGCTGCGCTGCAGACAGGTGTTCTGAGGCCAAGCCCCTTTTTACACCTCTCTGCAACGCAGCTCTGTGGCGCTTACTGGAGGTACCTAGTGGTCTAGTTTGACCATAGGGACCCTTAGGATTCAAGGGGACTTAATCTCTCAACTTAGAACAGCCACAGGGCGCGATTACACAGTGGTGAAGGGAGGGGACGGGGCCTGAGGTGACGTGTGCAAACACGCACTATGGCACGTTTTAAATTGGGGGTATAATTTTCCTTCAATACTGAGGGCCCCTGGGGGCTAACTAGCCCACCAAGTGCTTCCAGTAAGCGCCACTGAGCTGCATTGCAGAGAGGTGGTCCAGGCCGTGCCACTTTTTACATCTCTCTGCAACGCAGCTCTGTGGCACTTACTGGAGGTACCTAGTGGGCTAGTTGGACCCTAGGGACCCTCAGGATTCAAATGAACTTAATCTCCCAACTAAAAACGGACACAGGGCGTGTTTACACAGTGGTGAAGGGAGGGGACGGGGCCTGAGTTAACGTGTGCAAAAATGCCCTGTGGCCTGTTTTAAGAGGTAGTTTTAATCCCCCTGCCCTATTATATAATAGGGGCTTACAGAGGAGGTCATGCTAATCACAGGGGGACCCCAACGCATAATGTTCCCTAGTGTATGTAGGTGTTTTCACTGTATTCTAAGTGTCTTTTAACATAGCACTGGCTCTAGGATTGGTTAGTCAGACTCAGTTACCACCAGTATCCGTCTGAAAAAGTTGAGGGTACAGGATGATTTTGCAACAAGGCTTCTATCTGCTCTTCTTTTTGTTCTTTCTGCACGTTATCCTTCTTCCTGCACTTTTCTTCGTCTTTGAGGACTTCTGTTGCTTCTTTCTGCACTTCTTTTTTTTCTTTCCATGCATTTTTTCGTCTTTCTTCATATGTCCTATCTCAGTCTGCATAGTTAGAAATTAGCATTTAAAAAACCTTTGAAATTCACAGAAAAAACCATAGGTTTCAGGCACGTTATAGTTAGGAATTAGCATTTAAAAAACCTCAGAAATTCACTGAAAAACCATAGGTTTCAGGGGTGTTATAGTTAGCTGGACTTTTCACTTCTACAAAACCATTGAAATTCCCCCGTTATAGTTAGTTCAGTTAACTATAACTCACGCGCCCGCAATGCACTGCTGATGGCGTCACATATTACATCACTCATGACATGGTCAGTGACATCACTCATGACATCACTGATGACATCACTGATGATATCACTGATGACATCATCCTTGTGATAGAGTGGCAGACCTCCTCTCACCCTAATATAACCTTTGATACACACATTCAAAAATAGAGACTAAACTTTTCAAAAAAATGGACATACCAATACCAGTTACAACAACCTCTTCAGTAATTCTAAGATCCACATACACATCCACTCATTCACCAACAGTCCTATACAGTCACTCATACATGTATTCACTCATCATATGTACTCATACATCTATACATCCTGTTACACAATGCCACTCATCCATAGAGTTACTCACACACATAGTCACTCATGCTAATAAAGAATCAAACAAACATTTATTTGCATATACAGTTATACACACACCACCACACTTACTTCTACGGAAACTTACACATACTTAGGGCCTCATGTAGGTAGCCAAATACCGGTCGGTAACGGCCGATTTTCGGTAATTATACCGTTACCGACCGGTATTTAGGCTTTTGGTATGTAGGGGGACAATTTCTGTATTCGGAATTTACCGAATCGGTAATAATTACCGAATCGGTAATTTTACCGATTCGGTAAATTCCGAATACAGAAATGAGATGTAGGGGGAGTGTGTGGGTGTTGTTATGAGTCGGTATTTACCACCAACTAATAGTTGGTGGTAAATAATGAATGGATGTGGAAATGCATTTCATAGCGCCTACAAGTGTGCAATGTGGCAGACGTACATGCCCTTAGGGCATGTATGTGTGCCACATGTGCACACATGGCCGATTCAGGGGTGCAACAGGGTGTCAATGTGACACCCTGCCACCCTTGCATGTGTTCCCCCCATTACCGAATCGGTATTTACCGATTCGGTAATGAGGCATACCTTCCCATCAATGGGAAGGTATGCCTCATTACTGAATCGGTAAATACCGATTCGGTAATTACCGAATTTTAGCGAATCGGTAATAATTACCGACTCATTACCTACATAGCATTTACCACTTCATAAATACCGATTCGGTATGATTCGGTATTTATGAAGTGGTAAATGCAAGCCCACCTACATGAGGCCCTTAGTCTTTTAAACAATCACTTATAGAAACATATACTGATTCATACAGGAACTCTTTCAATCTCTCACTCTCACATATACTCACTTATATACACCAATAGTCACATATACTAGTTTAAAACATATGTAGTTACTCATAAAGACACTATTGAGACAGTCATTCACTCACTAACACACCCATACACACACTCATCCACCCATACAGTCCTGCACACATGCTGTCTTCAACACATACAAAGAGTGAGTCACTCATTCATGCACCTATGCACTACGTAATACCCCCCACAGAACCATGCAGACACTCAGACTGATACTCAAAAACCCAACTAATAACCTATATAGACACCCATGTAGCTACTCACCAACCCATGCAGCCACTTATACACAAAGTGAGAGACTGATACAGATATTTACATATTTAAACATTACTCACTAAGCCATGTATTCACTATGATACACTTAATCAGTCAGTTACACAATCAATTTTTCAAAAACAAATCATCCATTTAGACCCTTATATACCCATTTATTCTTCCATCAACCTTGAGATATACATATATAAAACATATTTAATTTTCAGAAAAACACACATTCACTGGATGATGTCATCAGTGATGTCATTTGAGATGTCATCAGTGATGTCATGAGTGATGTCACTGACCATGTCATAAGTGATGTAATATGTGACGTCATCAGCAGTGCATTGCGGGCGCGCGAGTTATAGTTAGCTGAACTAACTATAACCGGGGAATTTCAATGGTTTTGTAGAAGTGAAAAGTCCAGCTAACTATAACACCCCTGAAACCTATGGTTTTTCAGTGAATATATATATATATATATAGAGCGAGAGAGAGGGAAAAAAAACAAAGGTTACAGACACGTTATATTTAGGATTTACCATTTAAAAAAACATAGAAATTCGCTGCAAAAACCAGAGGTGACAGGAACTTTAGAGTTAAGCTAACATTTCACTCATACAAAACCAGAGAAATTCAGCAGGTATAGATAACTAAGCTAACTATAGCTTGCGCTCCCACAATGCACTGCTTATGACCTCACATATTACATCACTCATGACATGGTCAGCGACATCATTGATGGCATCACTCATGACATCTGAAATGACATTTGCATAGCCCCAAAAACCAATATGTCATCACTATAATGGAACGCATTCATGCAAGACTATATGATGCGTTGAATGACGTCTTAAAAAAATTCCTGCAGTCAATGACACACCAAAACTTCAACTTTTGTATCAACATGACTACCAAATGTAGAAAAGGTTGTAATGTACTTGTACCTGCAATTTTCTTTGAGTTCCAACTAATGATAAACTTCATTCAAACCAAGGAGAGAGAAGACATTTGCACCATTGAATTGTATTATCATGTCAGCAATGTGTGGACTGAATATCGTTCTCTTTCAATTGCCTTGTTTCTGTGATGCATGTCAACGCATATGCATACTGCTCCTTCACTGTCCTTTTTGGGCTCTACCACAATGGGATAAACCCATGGTGTGGGACCAGTAGAACGCTCAATTATATCATGCTTAAGTAACAATTCAAGTTCCTTTGCAACAGCATCTTGAAAATGAAAAGCAATTTGTCTGTCTTTCAGCAACAGGAAGGATGTCCTCATTAATATGCAGTTTAACTTTCTTAGTCTTACACCGTCCTAAACCATGAAACAATGAAGGGAATTGACTTAATATTTCGTGGTGCGCATTCATGTTGTAGTTTGCAGAAATCAGTCCCATATAAGCAGCTGTGCTGAGAAGACAAGCACTTGATGCTGTACCTTGATTCACATAGATGGGTGATTACACCTTTGTTTTCTTGTTGCTACAAATGAACTTTGAATTTTTAAGGGCGTAAATGGAGACATTTTATTATATTTCTCCTCAGGTATAATGTTAATCGACATTGATGATGAAAGGTATCAAAGTCATTTACTTTCAGTGTAATCTTCAGGCAATATTTGAATGACTTTGGTGCTTTGGCATGCTGACTTTTCTTTGACTGACATTTTTCTTCACATGCAGCCTGTCCAACATACGTACTCTTTTCAGGGGCTAATATCGACTTGGCACAATCATCTTCTTCACTTTCACTTGCTAATGATCTAGAAGAGCCGCTTGATGATGATTTAGATGACAATCGACTTCTTTCAGGGTAGATTTGTCTAAACTGATGTTGCCTCTTGGCCTTGTGGGTGTGCTTTGAACTTTGCTTCTGGAACATTCTTGCTGTCAATTTGTCTTTGAGCCATGATGCACTTGCTTCTTCTTTTGCTTTGCAAACTGTCATGAAATGGTTCTCCTTCCCACAGCCGTTACATATCTGTCCAATGGTGGGACATTTGCCTTCGTGTGGAAACAAAAATCCACATCTGAACAAAACTTATTTTTACGTATAAACATCACACTCATGATTGGTTTATTATGGGCACCTCTGTCCTCCATGCCAGCAGCTTGTCTATTTGCATACTCTTCAGCTCTGGTAGCTGTAAAAACTCGCTCCAGCATTCATCATCTGAATGAATCTAATAAGCACCCATCAATAACTCTAAGACGTATCGCTTCTTCATCTTTGAACTAATTGAATTTATAGTGTTTAATGGGTGTCTCCAGTCTTTCCACAGATTCATCGATGGTTTTACCAACTTTCTGTCATTCTTTACTGTAAATGTATCTTTCTACATTGGGCATTGGATTGAATTTGAGATTCAAAGTGTCCTTAATCTGATGGTATGTTGGGATGATGGTAGGGGCATGTTCCTTATGAATTCTTTTACACCATCACCAGCATGATTTTTTAGGTATTTGCAAAAGTGCATCAGTGAAATCTTCTAATGACTCTGTCCAAACAATCCATGTATCACCAATATTTTGCTTTTCGGTGGTTTCAGGAACACAGCAGCGTTATAGACCAGTGTGGAACTTACTGACACTGCTTGTGGATCACTGTGACTTGGTTTATGCAACTCATCTGTGAGGCCTTGCAATGTGCTGGCCTCTGGATCATCTTTAATTATAGCTGGAAACATGACTTTCTTCACTGCCATCTGAAAAATGTCACTATTCCAAAAATCGATCTCAGCTTTTTATTCTTCGAAGACCTTTGAAGTTGTTCTGAGCCCCACGCTGTAGTTTTTTTGGTGGCTAAATGACAAAATAACAGATCTAGGCAGTAAACATGGATTATAAAACTACAAGGCAATATCAAAATTCTAATATCATTGAAACAGTGTACTCTTACTACGATAAAGATATTTTTAAATCATTTTATTTATGTTGCATAAAACATCAGACAATATGTACAAGGAGGCAACACAAATGGCAACCACATAGAATATAGAAAAATAGCAGCTAAGTGTGAACTCGTTTTAACAAAATAATCAATTACTCAATATTTACACAAAATGTCATATAATAATGATCAATAATGTTTGCACCAGGTAAGTGGCACTGCCAGCCACCTGACTTGTACAAAAAGATTAGTAATTCTAGACCAATGTCTAGAAATAGCTAGTGCACTACTAAATGCCCCAATGGGGCGTACTCATGTATTCAGAATGAACAGCAGCAGGTTTTCAAAACATCTATAAACAGTATATTATAAAATTCAAACCCAATTCTTTGACCAGTGAATCACAATAGGATGAAAACACAATAGTAGAAATAGTTCCAAAAATAAACTTCAGGATAACAAATGAAGTCTTATGCCTTTATTCTTGGTGAATGCAGATAGCTTCTTATGTGAAATCAACAGAACGTTGCTTGTAGTCAGCAGTAATACATTATTTCAGTTTCACGTGTTAACAGAAAATCCCAATGCATTTCGGGCTATTAAATGAGCCCTTCGTCAGGGAAATCTACAAGTATAAACAATAATAAAATATGATTTACAGATGAAGAAAATGCCTACAATTATATACTTTACTAGTTAGTGGACTCAACAGGAGCCAGGGGTTTGTGTGTTATGATGTTGCGACAGGCACAGAAAGAATCAACCATGAGAAGTGCAAGTAAAGTCCCACAGCCAAAAAGAGACTAAAAAATCATAAAAGTCAACACCGTGTAAATATGGCATGTCCGTGCTAATATTGATCACCAGCTACTGGGAAGCATACCTAACGTCCCACTGCCACAAAGACTGAAAATTAATAAAGGTACACCCGTGTATATAAGTTTGTGCTAATCTAGATCAATAGCGACTGGGAAGCATACCTTAAAGTACTGCAGTACGTGGATTCAAATATCAATACGCTGAATCAATCAGTCCACAATAAATGGGGTTATATCAAGACTGTCGTTGTCGTAAAATATCTGTAATCCAAAAGAGACTGCATCAATATGGGGTGCCTGTAATCAAGACTATACGTATCGATGACCAACAGGATGCGCTTACCAACCAACAGCCTAACGTCGCCTCAACAGTAAAAGTACAACACCCGTCTTTGTACCAATGCGAATTTGCAACACAGGTATCTGTAGCAGGAAATACATAAAATAGAAATAAAATGCTTGCCTTATGAACAAGAAATCCATCCTCGAACCAACTGGATGTGGCGCTAAAGATTACGCGCTTACCAACAAGCTTTGAATACAGCGACAACTCCACGACCAGACACGCCAAGTTTCTGGCTCGAAAAACATTGCGTGATCACGTTTTTCAAAAAAGACGAAACTAACATAAAAACAGGACTAAGTTAGTGGTTCATCTAGCGGGCCACCCGCCCATGCTGAATATTATGCTGTGCAACAGTTCACCTCGAGAACAGGCTGTAAAAACAGCCGCCATATTGAAACGTGAAGCCCATCACCAAGTAAAAATGAATAAAAAAATAAATAAAAAATGAGAAATGTCGAGAGACGACGTTCAACAAGAACAATAAAGTTACAATGAAAGGAATAAAAAGAAATAAAATTAGGAGACCTTAGGGCAAATGGAAATACCTAATGAGAAAGCAATAAACATTAAATTTAACATAGAACAACATCACAGTTTCAACTTTGTTACAAAATGTGTCATCATAACAATCTCAGTTTTGTTACAGAATATGAGAACAATACAATGTCAACATAAAGTGAGCAAATAACAGCTACTCACTTAGTAATGTACGTAATGCGCATCAGGAACCAACCAGGAAAGAATCGTTTTAAAGAAAACATGCCAGTTCAAATTTATCATTTAACCCCTTTGGGAGTAAAGTTTGCAAAAACCAAATCCAATAGGATTCGCGTTGTGACAAAAGTTTCGTTATGTCCCTGTCTAAACGTGGTGAAACTTTTTCTAGAACGCAGAATCTCAATTGAGCAATGGAGTGCTTCTTCTCTAACCAGTGCAATGCTAGCGGTGAACTTATGGTTTTAGTACGTGTTCTACTCTTATGCTCAGTTATACGAATACTTAGAACCCTCTCAGTTTTGCCAACATATTACAAATCACACGGACATTTGATCAAATAAATCACATGACGACTGTTGCAATTCGCATCAAGATTCAACATAATCTTTTTACCAGTCCACGGATGGGTAACATACCTGCCCTTGATAACATTGTTGCAATGTGAGCAATTAATACATTTCGTCATACCTCTAAAGGCGATGTCAGAACTGACTGTGGTGCGACTCAAAATTTCTTTTAGATTGCTAGATCTTTTATATGCAAACAAAGGTCGCTCAGAAAAGATTCCTTTAAAATCAGATTCTGTCTGCACCAAATCCCATCTTTGTAAAATGCTTTTTAAACTGAATCAGAGTTAGTAGAAAAGTCGATACAAATACTTCGCGATTAGGTCCTGGTGGCTTGTCGTGCTTTTGTAATAAAGCCTCATGACTTTTAATCAATGATCTACTTTCGGCTTCGTTAATCACCTGCAAAGGGTAACCCCTTGCTAAAAACTTGTTTTTAGAATCTTGAATGGTCTGCACGCATTACTCAGGATCAGAAGAGATACGCCTAACCCTTAAAAATTGTGAGAAAGGTAAGTGTCTTTTCAATGACCATGGATGAAAACTGTGGTATTGCAAGGCGTTGTTGCGATCAGTCGGTTTTTGAAACACAGATGTCTCAATGGTGTCACCCAATCTATTTAGTACAACATCAAGATAAGCAATACTCTGAGGGTGAATAAGATGAGTAACCTGAATTCTTGGGTTAATACAATTAAGTTTGTGAATTTGCAATTCAAGTTCAGATCGTGTACCATGCCATACAATCAAAATGTCGTCAATAAAACGACGATATAAAATGAGCCTCGCCGACCAGAGTGGATCAGAAAGAATGTTTTCAGATTCAAATTTTAACATGAAGATGTTAGCATAGCTAGGCGCTCCAGAAAAGCCCATTGAAGTACCATTAGCTTGAAGATAAAATTGACCCTTCCATTGAAAGTAGCTATGGTACAAGCAGAAATGCAGAAGTTCAACTAGAAAACCCTTATGAGCCCTAATGGGATCATGCCTCAGTAAGGCCCATTCAATGGCATCAATGCCCTCATTGTGGGGAATCGAAGTGTACAATGACACAACGACAATTGTACACAGCAGAATCTCTGATGATTTAGGTAACTTAATATCATCAAGAATGTTAAGTAAGTGAGTGGTGTCTTGAAGATACGATGGACTTGACTGCACAATAGGCTGAAAAAATGTATCTAGATAACGTCCCAAGGGATCATGTAGTGACCCGCATCCGGAGAATATCGGTCTCAACGGGGGGTCAGTAACATTCTTGTGAATTTTATGTAGCATGTACAGGGAGGGTCTACGTGGAAATCGTGTGAATAAAAACTCCCTTGTTTTATTGCTAATCCAAAACATATCAACCGTATGCTGCAAAATAGAATCAAGTAAGGAGGCAAAAGAAACCGTTGGATCCTCAGTTAATGGAATGTAGGTGGTGGAGTCTTGTAACATCAACAGAATTTTTTGTTCGTAATGATTAAGATCCATTACAACTAACGCCCCGCCTTTGTCAGCCTTAGTAAAGTGTAGAGTAGTGTTGTGTTTCAAAGAGTTCAGTGCCATTTTTTCTCCTTTAGATAAATTAAGTGATGTAGACTTGGAGAATGAAATTTTGGCAAGATCTTGTTTTATCAAGTTTTCAAACAAATCGATAGTTTTGTGTGAAAAAGGTGGGACAAGAGAACTCTTAGTTTTGAATTCAAGGTACCCATCCTCGTGATCAGAATCTGAAGTAGTCTCAATGGTTGAAAAGAAATATCGAAGCCGAAGCTTTCTAATGAATTTATAGAGATCTACTTGAGACTCTAAACTCTTCCCAAGGTACGTAGGAACAAAAGAGCAACCTTTATTCAAAACAGAAATTTGTTTTTGGGTTAAAACTTTGGAGGAAATGTTCACTACTAATGTCTCTTCCCTCGTCTCGTGGAGCCTGTTTTTGCAGAATCTATGGCCTTGGCGGGTTTGACTAGTGGTGTTGGTGTTAGTGTGGGAAGTTGATTTGATGCTGGACTTGTCTCTAAAAAAGAAACTTTAGAGGTGCTTGGACCAGCAATCACTGGTTCACTAACTTGAGACTGAGAAATTGTAGGAGCAGGTGGACGAGATAGTTGAGTATCAGACACTGATACTAAACTCTCTTCAGAGGAAGTGGTCCCTTGTTTATGCCAGCTTCGTTTTTGGGCATTATCATCCGCCTAGGTGTACACCTCGTCCAGTTTGTAGTCAATTGCATCTCTGCGAAATTTCCTGATTTTACGCTCATGAATCGCTTTAGCGTAAGTATCTTGTTTTAAATTAATATCATCCAAGGTTTTTGACCAGAGATCGGTTTCCATTTGTGATATCAAGGTGGCTTGTAAATTTTTGATTTCAGATTCCAGTTCTACTAAAACCTCAGACAACTCTTCAACAATTAATAGGATTAAATCTAAAGAGCACTTATTTAAAATAGCGTACCACTTCTCCATAAACTTTTTGTTCATATTGAACAACATAGGTTTGATCGCTAAACGTAAACCTCTTGGAATTCGACGAGCTTTGTGGTACTGAATGAGAGTCGTTGCGTGCAGACGTTGGTTGATTTCTCTGCGCATTAGATACTCAAGTTGACGAATCTGTTGTATTGTCGAACCTGAAGTGGTACCAAAAGACCTGACTTCCTTAATGAGCCCATAGATGTCACTGGCTTCAGCATATGAATAAACTTTGGTGTGAGCTCTTTTGTCAGTCAAATGTACTTGTCATCAAACGACATGGTTCTTAACAATTTCAACAGTTGTGGTGCAAAGTAAGCTGCGGAGGCAGTGGTGCGTAATAAACTATAGAAAAATGGCAGCTAAGTGTGCACTCGTTTTAACAAAATAATCAATTACTCAATATTTACACAAAATGTCATATAATAATGATCAATAATGTGTGCACCAGGTAAGTGGCACTGCCAGCCACCTGACTTGTACAAAAAGATTAGTAATTCTAGACCAATGTCTAGAAATAGCTAGTGCACTACTAAATGCCCCAATGGGGCATACTCACGTATTCGGAATTAACAGCAGCAGGTTTTCAAAACATTTATAAACAGTATATTATAAAATTCAAACCCAATTCTTTGACCAGTGAATCACAATAGGATGAAAACACAATAGTAGAAATAGATCCAAAAATAAACTTCAGGATAACAAATGAAGTCTTCTGCCTTTATTCTTGGTGAATGCAGATAGCTTCTTATGTGAAATCAACAGAACGTTGCTTGTAGTCAGCAGTAATACATTATTTCAGTTTCACGTGTTAACAGAAAATCCCAATGCATTTCGGGCTATGAAATGAGCCCTTCGTCAGGGGCTTCTACAAGTATAAACAATAATAAAATATGATTTACAGATGAAGAAAATGCCTACAATTATATACTTTACTAGTTAGTGGACTCAACAGGAGCCAGGGGTTTGTGTGTTATGCTGTTACGACAGGCACAGAAAGAATCAACCATGAGAAGTGCAAGTAAAGTCCCACAGCCAAAAAGAGACTAAAAAATCATAAAAGTCAACACCCGTGTAAATATGGCAAGTCCGTGCTAATATTGATCACCAGCTACTGGGAAGCATACCTAACGTCCCACTGCCACAAAGACTGAAAATTAATAAAGGTACACCCGTTTATATAAGTTTGTGATAATCTAGATCAATAGCGACTGGGAAGCGTACCTTAAAGTACTGCAGTACGTGGATTCTAATATCAATACGCTGAATCAATCAGTCCACAATAAATGGGGTTATATCAAGACTGTCGTTGTCGTAAAATATCTGTAATCCAAAAGAGACTGCATCAATATGGGGTGCCTGTAATCAAGACTATACGTATCGATGACCAACAGGATCCGCTTACCAACCAACAGCCTAACGTCGCCTCAACAGTAAAAGTACAACACCCGTCTTTGTATCAATGCAAATTTTCAACACAGAGACCTGTAGCAGGAAATACATAAAATAGAAATAAAATGCTTGCCTTATGAACAAGATATCCATCCTCGAACCAACTGGATGTAGCGCTAAGGATTACGCGCTTACCAACAAGCTTTGAATACAGCGACAACTCCACGACCAGACACGCCAAGATTCTGGCTCGAGAAACATTGCTTGATCACGTTTTTCAAAAAAGACGAAACTAACATAAAAACAGGACTAAGTTAGTGGTTCATCTAGCAGGCCACCCGCCCATGCTGAATATCATGCTGTGCAACAGTTGACCTCGAGAACAGGCTGTAAAAACAGCCGCCATATTGAAACGTGAAGCCCATCACCAAGTAAAAATGAATAAAAAAAAATAAAAAAATGAGAAATGTCGAGAGACGACATTCAACAAGAACAATAAAGTTAAAATGAAAGGAATAAAAAGAAATAAAATTAAGAGACCTTAGGGCAAATGGAAATACCTAATGAGAAAGCAATAAACATTAAATTTAGCATAGAGCAACATCACAGTTTCAACTTTGTTACAAAATGTGTCATCATAACAGTCTCAGTTTTGTTACAGAATATGAGAACAATACAATGTCAACATAAAGTGAGCAAATAACAGCTACTCACTTAGTATTGTACATAATGCGCATCAGGAACCAACCAGGAAAGAATCGTTTTAAAGAAAACATGCCAGTTCAAATTTATCATTTAACCCCTTTGGGAGTAAAGTTTGCAAAAACCAAATCCAATAGGATTCGCGTTGTGACAAAAGTTTCGTCATGTCCCTGTCTAAACGTGGTGAAACTTTTTCTAGAACGCAGAATCTCAATTGAGCATTGGAGTGCTTCTTCTCTAACCAGTGCAATGCTAGCGGTGAACTTATGGTTTTAGTACATATTCTACTCTTATGCTCAGTTATACGAATACGTAGAACCCTCTCAGTTTTGCCAACATAATACAAATCACACGGACATTTGATCAAATAAATCACATGACGACTGTTGCAATTCGCATCAAAATTCAACATAATCTTTTTACCAGTCCACGGATGGGTAACATACCTGCCCATGATAACATTGTTGCAATGTGAGCAATTCATACATTTCGTCATACCTCTAAAGGCAATGTCAGAACTGACTGTGGTGCGACTCAAAATTTCTTTTAGATTGCTAGATCTTTTATATGCAAACAAGGGTCACTCAAAAACAAATTTCTGTTTTGAATAAAGGTTGCTCTTTTGTTCCTACGTACCTTGGGAAGAGTTTAGAGTCTCAAGTAGATCTCTATAAATTCATTAGAAAGCTTCGGCTTCGATATTTCTTTTCAACCATTGAGACTACTTCAGATTCTGATCACGAGGACGGGTACCTTGAATTCAAACCTAAGAGTTCTTTTGTCCCACCTTTTTCGCACAAAACTATTGATTTGTTTGAAAACTTGACCAAGCTAGACCTAGTAGTCAATTTGAGTAAACAGACTTTAACCAAGGCGGAACAGTCCGTTCTCAACAGGGTTCTTGGTTTTGTCACCACCTCTGGAGGTGACTCTTTTCGCATCCAATGCGGACTAGCACAGTTTTTCAGGAAACTAAGGCTCCATCATTTCTTTAGGGATAAACCCCTTATGGACACTCCTGAATATGAGCAGAATACGGGTCTTAGACCAAAATCTACTTTTAATCCTCCTACGCACCTGGTTCCACCCCAGGTTTTGACCTTTGAGAAAGCGGTGGTCAGAGAGGTCACTGCCATGTTCAAACAGAAGCAACCTAGGTTTAACAACCTACCACGCTGTGAGCAACTGGCACTTACCGCCTTGGCTAAAGACAATGAGATTACCATCAAACCTGCTGATAAGGGTGGTTCCATTGTTATTTTGGATACCACCGACTACAGGGCAGAATGCCTTCGACAATTGAGTGACCAGAACTCTTACACTGTGATGACTCAGGATCCCACTGAACGATTACAACGTATCATTGGGCAACACATCGATGAGGCACTGATGGAAGGTTGGATAACTACACGAGAAGCACAGTTCTTACAAACCAAGTTTCCTGTTATCCCCTACTTTTACGTCTTACCCAAAGTGCATAAGCCCACTAGACCACCCCCAGGGAGACCAATCATCTCAGGCCAAGGTTCCCTTTTGGAACCATTATCTACTTTTGTGGATTTCTTTCTAAGACCAATCGTCCAAAAGATGCCAACGTACCTACAGGACACCAAAGATGTCCTGAGACTGCTGCCACAAATTGAGTTCGACGCTGAGACAGATTTCTTAGTCTCCTTTGACGTCGAGTCTTTGTATACATCTATTCCCCAAAATGAGACATTGGATACAGTATGTTCTATCTTGGAAGCTACAGAGTTACAATCCATTACACCTGTACATTTCATCATGTCTTTGGCTCGAATAGCGATGAAAGAAAACTTTTTTAAGTTTGAGAGTACCATCTACTTGCAGATCTCAGGTACCAGCATGGGCAGCGTCTTCGCGCCCAGCTTAGCGAACCTATATGTCCATTCTTTTGAGCAGGAACATGTATTGGCCCCCACTAACCCCTTCCTTGCATCTATTCGCTTATGGAAGCGCTATATTGACGATATTCTGGTGGTGTGGCGGGGAGACCAAGATTCAATTGGCTTATTTCACCAATGGTTAAATACACGTAACGACTATTTGAAATTCACAGTAGAGAGTGATAAGATGCGCCTGTCCTTTTTGGATTTATCCATCTTTGTGACATCACAGGGTCTTGCGAGCGAACTGTACCGGAAACCCATGGCGCGCAATTCACTCTTACGATATGACAGCCAGCATCCGAAAGCTCTCAGGGATAATCTGCCTTATGGTCAGTTTTTGAGGGTTTGAAGGAACTGCTCCACTACAGAGGGGTTTGTAAAACACTCTAACCACTTGACAGAACAACTAAAAGAGAGACTCTATCCACACAAACTGGTCAGACGTTCTTACAAGAGAGTTTCTAATAATAACCGTGAAGCCTTGTTAGACCCACCTGTACCCAAACCACCACTTGAACGGTTGACGTTTGTCAACACATTCAGAACTCTATCTAATAAAATCAAGAAGAGTATCAAAAAACACTGGCGGATCCTTAACAGTTGTGATGAGAAAATTGCTCTGCCGCTGTTTGCCTTTAAAAGATCAGGCAACCTGAGAGACAGATTGGTACACACACGCCCCCAGGCGGGCCTTGCAAGGCCTGTGGGGACACTTTGGGATTAACCGCCAGTTACTGGACATCATCCTTGTGGGGCCTGCTCTGTTTGCCCACAAACCACTCACACTACGACAATTGACATAGGTTCCAACAGGCCTTGGATTCAAACGCAGTTCACCAATTGCAATAGCAGCAACCTTATCTATCTTCTCACATGCCCATGCCAAACTCGATACGTAGGGATGACAACTCGAAAAGTGAGGGCACGCATGCTTGAACATAAGAGCACGTTTAGGTGCAAAAAACTCACAACTAGACTCACCAGACACTTCGCAGAGGCCAATTATGCTGCAGAAGACTTTTATTGGACAGTACCAGAGAAACCTACTATACCTTTGCATACGAGTGACATCTCTAGATACTTGTTCATCAAAGAACAGAAATGGGTACACAAGCTCCAAAGTGATAGTCATGGTCTAAATGATGACATACCCTGGACTAATTTGTAGACATTCGGTTCACAATAAGAACAAGGGGACCTATGAACATTACCATAAAGGGTTTCCTCCTTGACTGAATTAGTAGTTGTCTGGAGACATAATATTCTATCCCAGATGACTGTTTGTGCACTTGAGTGTCGAGAGATAATATAATATAATGAACACGATTTACAGACCACTCTATTGATGGACTACTAATTGAGTCTGCAATTTACATAGGGAAGTCTCTTACTACCAGTATAATTACCTCTTTTCAGTAGGTACGGTCTATTATAATATCTACATTAGTTCGTGGGCAGACGCACCTCCACAGAGATTCATCCTGTCCCTTTTACATGAATATCTTGCAGGGTCATGGTTCTCAGAGGCTCAAGATACATCATATGCATGTGTAGCTGAATAAGACAGCTTAATGTAAATGTGACATGTGACTCTAACCACGATCCCCTTTGAAACTACAACTCTACATAAAACACCGTTTTGTTTGAGACACTGTGATGCCTATGGAACTACACTTCCCAGGTATTATGACACCATCCTGTAGTTCCCAGCAGACAAATGCGCGCAGGGAGCGTTGGGAGATCCAAGTGGCTTTAGCCTGGCCCTATCCTAGTGGATGAACCATAGTCTATTACATAGAACACTTTACGAATGAATAGCTAACATCGCTTTGTTTGATTTACACCACTCTGCACACCTCGACATCGACGAAACTACACTTCCCAGGTATGATGACATCATCCTGTAGTTCTTAGTAGACAACGACGTGAAGGGAGCCCTGGGTGATTTGAGCGCTTCTGGATGGCAATAGGATACAGTGCACTGCATTTATGACCTTCTACTTGCCCAATAAATGCCGCGTTGTCATATACTTAGCGTTTCACATATATATACATACTTTTTACACATTTTACACATGTCGACATCGATGTAACTACATTTCCCAGAGAGGATGACATCATCCTGTAGTTTCTAACAGACGCTACGTGAACGTAGCGGAGAGTGACCGTGATGGGCGTGTCTTACACTGTTGATGGGCTTCAGCTGAGGTAGATGATACGTTTTAAGCGCCTGTACCGCTTCCGTCGCTGCCTCCCATCCAGCTCGCTTAGCCTTGGGGCAACGACGGACAGGTAAGCGCTCCCGCGCTCCTGCTTTGGTCGAATTTAACTTATGAATGCATGCCGATTTCGGGTTATGCTGACACGTGTCTGGGTCAGCGTAGACCTTAAAATAACGTGCTCCACGGGTTCGTTACAGTATTGCAGCCAGAGTTAGGCGACTGATACTCGAGCTTGGCCGGTATCGTTGTTTTGACACCAAGATTTTGTATTTTTGAATTAATGATTGAGGAGAGTCGGGAGTATTGAAGTGGTTGAAGGGTGATTAGTCTCGAATGACAGAGGGAAGTTATGTAACTTTATTCTGGATGCTAAGCAAGCACTACATCATGATATACGAGAAGATCTCTCTCGAATTAAAAAATATTTAAAAGTATTTCAAAAATTTCTTTTAAAATAACAGAAAAATTATAAATATTTAAAATCATAACAAACAGTATAAAAGTGAAAAAATAAGTAAAAATGTTGCTTTTGTTGTGATTTTTTGTTACCCACGACATAGAGCGGGGCCTCCTACACACGAGCACGGTTCCTGGGTAGGTGAGGTACAATCCCAGATTACGTGGGGTAAGCAATGTTTACATGCTTTATTATTAATGCAAAGTACGACTCTTGCCTTAATTAACAGCACTTTTTTGATTTTTTTGGATGGATGTACATGGTGCATTAATTGTTTTATTTTCTAGGTGATGACTACACCCTGTGATCTAGAGGATTTAGATTATTGAAGGTTGTATTTATCTCAATTTTATTCAACCTTACGTATGGTAGTCACTTTTCATACTTAGTAATGTGCCTTTTGCAGTAGCATGTGTTTGTGCAACATAGGTCCTGACGAAAGCCGTGGGTAGGAAAATCCTGCTGGCTGAAACATGTTGACCTTTACATAGCAGTCACTTGCAAGCACTGCTATAACCTTCTTACACTCTTTTAATCAAGGTGTGTAGATTACTTGGAATATTGAGAATTATCCTTTCTACATAACCTTTTTTAGCTCTCACTAATCTTTTTCTTTGCACTGCACTGCACTTTATAGGATTTTTTCCTTATCCTTCACACTTGGTTTGTTGCTGGTTAAAATTCACTAGCCAGCTTGAGCAATAGAGCTTCTATCTTGCGAGACAGTCCCCATGATCAAGGGACATATCTCTGTCAAAAGTTGGATCACCAAATGATATTAATGAGCATGAGAGCTACCTTTCTCTCACTATTTGCTCTATTCGTCGAGTATGATTGATGGTAATCCATGCTCTGCTCGTGGTTAGTTTTGGTTTAGTGCACCTGTTCTCCTTTCCTCTCATCACTTTCGTGCTGTTTTGTCACTAGACCCCCAGTTTCTGTTTTTTGTGTTCTGAAAACTTGGTAAACCAAGATCTTGCCAAAATTTAATTCTCCAAGTCTACATCACTTAATTTATCTAAAGGAGAAGAAATGGCACTGAACTCTTTGAAACACAACACTACTCTACACTTTACTAAGGCTGACAAAGGTGGGGCGTTAGTTGTAATGGATCTTAATCATTACGAACAAAACATTCTGTTGATGTTGCAAGACTCCACCACCTACATTCCATTAACTGAGGATCCAACGGTTTCTTTTGCCTCCTTACTTGATTCTATTTTGCAGCATGCAGTTGATATGTTTTCGATTAGCAATAAAACAAGGGAGTTTTTATTCACACGTAGACCCTCCCTGTACATGCTACCTAAAATTCACAAGAATGTTACTGACCCCCCGTTGAGACCGATAGTCTCCGGATGTGGGTCACTACATGATCCCTTGGGACGTTATCTAGATACATTTTTTCAGCCTAGTGTGCAGTCAAGTCCATCGTATCTTCAAGACACCACTCACTTACTTAACATTCTTGATGATATTAAGTTACCTAAATCATCAGAGATTCTGCTGTGTACAATTGACGTTGTGTCATTGTACACTTCGATTCCCCACAATGAAGGCATTGATGCCATTGAATGGGCCTTACTGAGGCATGATCCCATTAGGGCTCATAAGGTGTTTCTAGTTGAACTTCTGCATTTCTGCTTGTACCATAGCTACTTTCAATGGAAGGGTCAATTTTATCTTCAAGCTAATGGTACTTCAATGGGCTTTTCTGGAGCGCCTAGCTATGCTAACATCTTCATGTTAAAATTTGAATCTGAAAACATTCTTTCTGATCCACTCTGGTCGGCGAGGCTCATTTTATATCGTCGTTTTATTGACGACATTTTGATTGTATGGCATGGTACACGATCTGAACTTGAATTGCAAATTCACAAACTTAATTGTATTAACCCAAGAATTCAGGTTACTCATCTTATTCGCCCTCAGAGTATTGCTTATCTTGATGTTGTACTAAATAGATTCGGTGACACCATTGAGACATCTGTGTTTAAAAAACCGACTGATCGCAACAACGCCTTACAATACCACAGTTTTCATCCATGGTCATTGAAAAGACACTTACCTTTCTCACAATTTGTAAGGATTAGGCGTATCTCTTCTGATCCTGAGTCATGCGTGCAGACCATTCAAGATTCTAAAAACAAGTTTTTAGCAAGGGGTTACCCTTTGCAGGTGATTAACGAAGCCGAAAGTAGATCATTGATGAAAAGTCGTGAGGCTTTATTACAAAAGCAAGACATGCCACCAGGACCTAATCGCGAAGTATTTGTGTCGACTTTTTCTACTAACTCTGATTCAGTTAAAAAAAGCATTTTACAAAGATGGGATTTGTTGCAGACAGAATCTGATTTTAAGGAATCTTTTCTGAGCGACCTTTGTTTGCATATAAAAGATCAAGCAATCTAAAAGAAATTTTGAGTCGCACCACAGTCAGTTCTGACATTGCCTTTAGAGGTATGACGAAATGTATGAATTGCTCACATTGCAACAATGTTATCATGGGCAGGTATGTTACCCATCCGTGGACTGGTAAAAAGATTATGTTGAATTTTGATGCGAGTTGCAACTGTCGTCATGTGATTTATTTGATCAAATGTCCGTGTGATTTGTATTATGTTGGCAAAACTGAGAGGGTTCTACGTATTCGTATAACGGAGCATAAGAGTAGAATACGTACTAAAACCATAAGTTCACCGCTAGCATTGCACTGGTTAGAGAAGAAGCACTCCATTGCTCAATTGAGATTCTGAGTTCTAGAAAAAGTTTCACCACGTTTAGACAGGGACATGACGAAACTTTTGTCACAACGCGAATCTTATTGGATTTGGTTTTTGCAAACTTTACTCCCAAAGGGGTTAAATGATACATTTTAACTGGCATGTTTTCTTTAAAACGATTCTTTCCTGGTTGGTTCCTGATGCGCATTATGTACATTACTAAGTGAGTAGCTGTTATTTGCTCACTTTATGTTGACATTGTATTGTTCTCATATTCTGTAACAAAACTGAGATTGTTATGATGACACATTTTGTAACAAAGTTGAAACTGTGATGTTGTTCTGTGTTAAATTTAATGTTTATTGCTTTCTCATTAGGTATTTCCATTTGCCCTAAGGTCTCTTAATTTTATTTCTTTTTATTCCTTTCATTTGAACTTTTTTGTTCTTGTTGAACGTCGTCTCTCGACATTTCTCATTTTTTATTTATTTTTTTATAAATTTTTACTTGGTGATGGGCTTCACGTTTCAATATGGCGGCTGTTTTTACAGCCTGTTCTCGAGGTCAACTGTTGCACAGCATGATATTCAGCATGGGCGGGTGGCCCGCTAGATGAACCACTAACTTAGTCCTGTTTTTAGGTTAGTTTCGTCTTTTTTGAAAAACGTGATCACGCAATGTTTCTCGAGCCAGAAACTTGGTGTGTCTGGTTGTGGAGTTGTCGCTGTATTCAAAGCTTGTTGGTAAGCGCGTAATCTTTAGCGCTACATCCAGTTGGTTCGAGGATGGATATCTTGTTCATAAGGCAAGCATTTTATTTCTATTTCATGTATTTCCTGCTACAGATACCTGTGTTGAAAATTCGCATTGGTACAAAGACGGGTGTTGTACTTTTACTGTTGAGGCGACGTTAAGCTGTTGGTTGGTAAGCGGATCCTATTGGTCATCGATACGTATAATCTTGATTACAGGCACCCCATATTGATGCAGTCTCTTTTGGATTACAGATATTTTACGACAACTACAGTCTTGATATAACCCCATTTATTGTGGACTGCTTGATTCAGCGTATTGATATTAGAATCCACGTACTGCAGTACTTTAAGGTACGCTTCCCAGTCGCTATTGATCTAGATTAGCACAAACTTATATACACGGGTGTACCTTTATTAATTTTCAGTCTTTGTGGCAGTGGGACGTTAGGTATGCTTCCCAGTAGCTGGTGATCAATATTAGCATGGACTTGCCATATTTACACGGGTGTTGACTTTTATGATTTTTAAGTCTCTTTTTGGCTGTGTGACTTTACTTGCACTTCTCATGGTTGATTCTTTCTGTGCCTGTCGTAACATCATAACACACAACCCCCTGGCTCCTATTGAGTCCACTAACTAGTAAAGTATATCATTGTAGGCATTTTCTTCATCTGTAAATCATATTTTATTATTGTTTATACTTGTAGATTTCCCTGACGAAGGGCTCATTTCATAGCCCGAAATGCATTGGGGTTTTCTGTTAACACGTGAAACTGAAATAATCTATTACTGCTGACTACAAGCAACGTTCTGTTGATTTCACATAAGAAGCTATCTGCATTCACCAAGAATAAAGGCAGAAGACTTCATTTGTTATCCTGAAGTTTATTTTTGGAACTATTTCTACTATTGTGTTTTCATCCTATTGTGATTCACTGGTCAAAGAATTGGGTTTGAATTTTATAATATACTGTTTATAAATGTTTTGAAAACCTGCTGCTGTTAATTCCGAATACGTGAGTACACCCCATTGGGGCATTTAGTAGTGCACTAGCTATTTCTAGACATTGGTCTAGAACCACGTAGAATAGACATTACTGGCACAAATTAGTATTTCCGACACAATACATGATGACAGAAAAACATTTTTTATAATACATAAAATGGCTTATAAAGCGAAAAAGGCTGTAGGAAGGGTGGTTAGTTACAGTAGAGAGTTGTGATTTTCTACGCGCGTTTCGGCATAAAGATGCCTTCTTCAGGAAAAAGCCAAAACAATTCCTGCTATGTCCCTGATGGACATGCAGAGACCAAAATTTCTCAAGATGTTAAAGACAAGATGTTGGGGTCGTAAACTGGATGCCGGATGTCCGGGATCTGCAGATTCACACAGAAACTCACGTCCCGAAAGTCCTATGTTGGATCTATGTATGATGCGGAGCGGGTAGACTAAAGAGTTCTAGGTAAACTCAAGTACTATGGAAGTAAATCAATCGACCATGTGTGGCGCTAAGTCCTTAGTCGCCAGAGTTACCACAAATTGCATGCAGTGGCCTGGGTAGTAGTAAATTTGATGGAGGCTGTATCAATTGCAACGGAATTCTTATTGTAGAGATGCATGAAAATAGAAAGGTGAAATCGTCGCTGTATTATAGCGTACTCGTAAAAGATCAATAATTCGAAACGCGTGAGTATCAGCCTATCTGTAATACAACCCGGCATGATTGCCTCTGTAAGCACAACCTTGGGCACGTCTCCTTGGCCACTTCACCAAGTGCAGCAGTGCAATGCCTCTCTTTAATTGTTCTGGTAAGTTAATTATTTCTTCTCTTCTAAATGTTAATTTGCACTTTCCAACACCTGGTTTATCTTTTCCCTACTTATCCCCTATCTCGTTGCCAATTGTAGCATCTTCCATGACCTGGATATACGCCAATAACTATGCCACACACGGAGCTTAGTATTACCTGTCGTATGAGTGTAACTGCACATTCTAAATCAGGCTTCATTGCATTCCGCTCAAACTGTTATGTCACAGCTTTACGGAGTCCTTTAAAAGGGTTCCATCATTACTAACTTGCAAGACACTACACAATCCAATGCAAATCATGATTTAGTAGACATGGACCTGTTCTGCTCGCTTCCACTCATTCAATGCAGGGCTGCACAGCAACTTTAATTACTGTGCTGCATTGCATGATATTTTAGTTATTCTGGGCCCTTGTGCAGAGCATCAAAATAAACACCACACTGTGAAGATGTGAATAGTTTTAGTGCATCTACTCAAACATGTTCAATTCTCTCACTTAAATGTAGGTTGCTGAAGAATAGATCTTTCGCTTTTCAGATCCATGAAATAACCATACTTGTGGAGAGGGAAAACTTGGACATTATATTTTTAAGTGAAACATGCCTTAGGGCAGTGTTTCCCAAACTGTGGTTCGTGAACCACTGGTAGATCACAAGATGATTTTTTGTGGGTCAGGAAGGTCAGAACAATACATAATGATGTCTTTAAATTGTGTAAGGTGTTGAGAGGAAGCGTAAGTGATAGTTTTGTGCTGTGCTGGTGGGTGGTCGTGGCAAGGAATGTGCGGTGAGTAACACAAGGCATCCGAGCCACTCTTATTGAGACTGCGCTGCCCACCTTCAAGCCCAGTTCCAGTTTGTTTTCAGTGTGATTCCAGTGTGGAAAGAAGCGAGGAGAGGCATAATCTGCATTACCGCCCATGCTGAGGCGGTGCACTCTGCCATCAAGGCCAGTACCAAGCCCGGTAAGCTCGTAGCAGTGGAGAGCGGGTCGAGCGGGTGCATGTGACTCACCTCCCACCCCGTGGGCCAAAACACTTAGCTGCCTCTTAGATTGCCTCTTGCTTCCTGTCTACTTCCTTATGACACCTTTTTGGCAGTAACCAGAGAGGCCTACAAACAGCTAGTTACCCCTTGCCTCCTGCCTTGCTGCCTGCCACACTTTATGGAAGGCCACTAGAAAAGCCACAAGTTAGATCTGTGGCTGGAGCTCATGTTGGAGGGCTCCTCCTTGACTGCCATGTTTATTTATTTAGACACCTGATTACAGGACAACTGCCCTCCTGGCTTTGATCCAGCTGCTAATTAAATCAGTCCAGGCTGCGGTGGTGTGATCTGTGTGGTGGTAGAAGATGGAGGGAAAAAAGGAGGCGAGGAGTCTGTTGAGCACAGCGTATTCCCCTATTGCGTGGGGCCTTGCCTGGGGAGCTAGAACATGGAAGCGGGCGATCCAGGTCTTGGTGCGGCTTGCGGCCCTGTGCACCCCTTGCCATAGCAGCCTCCTTTTTAGCTGTCTTAGACAACAATAAAGTGCTTGAAAAACAAACTGCTTGGCAAGAACAATGTGGCTATTGTCTATTCCATCTCAAGGAACGCCATTTAATAATTGGGTTTTAGCTCAGAGTGATTCTCTTGTGTAGCAACCCCATCAGGTCAATAACATAGTTATAGTTGGAGAAGGACTAAAATGACTGCAAGGAAACTCAAAAAAGGTCCTAAAAAACTTTGCTTCAGAGATGGGGTGAACATCTTTCAGTGGACGGAGGCAAGGCAATCAACTGGAAGGGCTAAATTTTGCCCACCATACCTATATACTATATCCCCTGTATAGGAACGTTTCTGAGACAGTGGCTGTGCTCCCCTCCCCTACGCTAACTGTACACCCCTCTTCACTCAATCCGGCCGCTGCTCCGTTTGTGGATTCATGTAAGGCAAAAGCAACTCTGACCAGGAAGATAACCCTTCTCTCCCAGGCGATGTTGATACCTCCATGCTAGATTTTGTCCCCCTCTTTGACTCAGATTTACTCTTAAATCATGCATCTTTACTTGCCTGCTTTGCAGACATTAGGAACTGGAACTGGATCCAAAGAAGTGACATTTCATTGGTCTCCCTGTCCTCTAGTGGGCCAGGGATAAAAAGTAAGGGTAATTTTCACTCTAAAATTGTTGTGAAATTGTTGTGTTGAGTACAGTGAATGTCTCCAACATAAGGGTGTCGACGTGGCTTCCGGTTTCAAGGAAATCAATAGTCTGGGTAAGGTTTCTGATTTGTTGCATAATAATGGAGGGGATTGGCAGTTTCATTCTCTTACTGGGATTTTTATGGCTGGCGCACAGGGGTTGAAAGTTCATATAGGAACTAATGGTAGACGTGTGACCATTGGATGATCTGTTACTGCTCATGTTGATTGTGTGAACGCTGAAATTCTAAAATGGAACTGTTTGGCAGGTGCTTTAAACAGTGTTCCTGCACCACCTCCTACAATGCAACGGTATAGTTAGCAAAGAATTAAAAGTAGTCTCTTGAAATATGGCAGGAATGAAAAAACATAAAGAGACGTTGCAATTTTTGAGTGATCTAAATGTTGATATAATTTTCCTCCAGGAGACCTGGTGTGTTGATGAGCTTCAGTGTGGTTATTTCTTTTCCATAGAATGTAAAGCTACCTCATCTAGGAAAGGCCATGCAAAAAAGGGGGTGGGGGTAGCGATTCTTTTGACCAATAAGCCTAATTGGAACTATGAGAGCTATAAGGATTCCTCCATCTTCTTTTTAACTGTAATGTGTCAGCGCAAACCTCAGTGATAAATGCTTATATTCCCCCGATGCCTTGTATAATAATCTCGTGCACAAGGTCTTTACTTTTATAAAAACACACTAAATAAGGAGAAGGCCCCTCGCGTAATTCTGGTAGGAGATTTAACTGTAAAATCTCCAATCATGCTTTTAATCTATTTCGTGAACTAGAAAAAAGAGGAAGCTTTGTTCATCCCTCCGATATTCTTACCATCTAAAACTAGAACCGATAAGAGAGGGAAGATTCTCCTTAACCAACTGAGAAGTAATGACAGCATAATAGCAAATGGGAGTTTGCTTTCTGACAACCCAGCACAGAATATCTATAAATCTTCGATGGGGGAGGCTATTTGCAACTACCTTCTTGTCTGTAATACTTCTTTTAATTTGTTATGCGATTTTAAAATAATTGATTCAATTCATGGTGATCACCGTCTACTGGTTTTTATCCTACAGACAAATACAACTCCCGTTGCTGGAAATTTGATTTGGACACTTTAAAATGTAATAAAAAATCAGGTAGAGCGCAGTGGGACCCAAGAATGATAACTATCTTAAAGGGCATATTAGAAAACGCTATTAACAATCTGCATTCTTGGGAGGTCGACGTACTGCACTTTTCTTTACTTGTTTATCAAGCAGATTGTAACAAACTCTACTCAAACACCCCTTCAAGGCCCCTATACTGTCAATTCCTCCCCCCATTCTCCAACTGAACAAAGAAATAAATGGCTTGGTTGGGAAACTATTTATTTTGTATTCTAATGAAAGAAATAACCGCCTGTCTTTATTGAAAAGGTGTAGAAGCTGCATAAAGGCAAGCCTAAAAAAGCAAACTTGAGATTGGATATGGATAGATTTAAGAGAAGCTGCCTCCAATTTGTGGGAAATAGTTGCAGATGGGTGTGGGACAAGAGTTAGATCCACCCCTTCCACAATCGGGGAAGATAGTTGGATCAAATTAATGTCTGTATTATATGCGGCAAATGGTGAGTTAGAGGCGCTCACCATTTTGGAACACAGTATGTCCTACTATGATCCTCTGACTATAAAGGAAATTGAGTCGGGTATTTGAGGAAAGTGTTCTTTAAATTTTGCTATGAGAATAGGACCATGACCCCCTCTTGGACCGGAAATATTACTGTCCCTCTCTTTAAAAAGGGGGACTGTAAAAGTTCTGTAAACTAACGCCAGGGTTTTAGGAAAAAGCACGCAACCCTAGACAATATAGCTGCTCTACAATGAGAAGTATGTTGTCACTAGAGGTGGTGTGATATACGCTGCATTTATAGATTTTTCCACTGCTTTTGATAAAGTGGATCTCCCAGTGCTGTGAAAAAGCTATCAGATCTTGGCATGCCAGGCATCTTATTGCATCTAATTATTTCTCTTCATCCCGCCACTTGGTGCAAGGTACTATTAGGGGCCGACCGTGTTCTCTCAAGGGAAATTCCAGCAAAGAATGACAAAAAAGGTGACTCCTTGCCCTGCTACTCTTTTCTCTATATATTTCTGGATCTGCCCACTTCCCTTTCACAAAGTATAGGTTCACCGCCGAATATCAGGGGATGGCCAGTTTCATGTCTCCTATATGCGGAGAACATAGTTATCGGGAATATTTCCCCTAAGGGTCTAAATAATCGACTGGAGGCCTTGCAACAATATGCTGATGCACATTTTTTTTAAATTAACGTCTCTAACAGCAAACTACTCTGCATCCATGGTAGAAAAAACCGAAATGTGCCAATTTCCCTTGGCATTTGGGTGCCCAACAATTGGAAGTGGTGAAGACATACCTTTTTAGGGAAAATAATGTGCAGCAATTTGAGTGACAGTGATCACATTTTAAGCAACATGTGTAAATCCCTGTCATAGGCTAAGAGTTTAGGTGCATTCTATCAGGCCACAGGTAGAAGACATTTTTCCCACTTCTTAGCGGTTTATCGGGCTAAAATCCCTGCTGCTCTTCTATATGCTGTGGAGTTTATAGGTATCGCTAGATGGGATTTTCTGAATAAAATTGTAGGGCAGGTATTGAGAAGACTCATCTCCTGTAACACCTTATTAGTAGTAGCACCATCAAAGTTGGAAATGGTAATTAAAAGTGCTTATGTCTAAGGCCTGGTGGGGGTTGTTTGATGGGCTGCCTGCATTGAGAAGAGTGAAGGGGACACACTAAGGCATTATATGAGAAAGGAAATCCTTTTGTATAAGAAGGATAAAACTTTATTTTGCAGGCATTTCATGTATGCCACAGACCAACTTGGGCTGAGGCCAAGTTTAGTACTTTCGCTCTCTGCCCCCCAATTAAAGGCCAGCTTAAAACAAGCCTTGCAGGCCTTAGCTTTCGCTTTGATAACTAGGTTTGTGCTAAAAAAGGGGATATCAAAAAATGCAAAAGATACTATTTTAAAGAAAAAAGTACAACCTTATGTGAAATGGAATATGCCCCATGGGGTCAGAGGCTTTTGAATTTTCTTCTGGCTGGATATGCTACCTTTAAATTGTCTAACATCCAAATGGTTTGGAACCTCTGGAGTGTGTAATGTTAGCCATAATGGAGTTCAAGACCTGAATCATGTGTTTTTTGTCTGTCTCACTCTTATATTGTATCTCTGTAAATGGTTGAGACATATTTTTCTGAAACTGTTTGCATGATCATCCTTGGAAGCTCGGCAGTTATCAACTGATCCCCCTGATGAATTGGTCTGTTGTCAAATTTTTAAAGGTTTCTTACATTTATATTGATCTTGATGTGAACTGTGGGCTAGTGGTATAACTTTTTATGGAATCCTTTAATTTTTACAGAAATATTATACATTGTATTTACTTGAATGCATTTGTTTTATGTGGATCTCTTCAGAGTTCGAAGCCATGAATAAAATAAAATTGAAACTAAACTTGAACTGTATTTATAAAGTCACATTTGGAGTGCTTCAATTACAGAGACCAAGCAGTGTATTCTGACAAGTTGATGCTTATTTTTTTAATATAGGATTGGTTTTACTTTTCTTTCTCTGACTAAAAAGTGTTAAAAGTTGTTAAAGTGAATTATGTGTGAATCTTAGGATGTCGTTTTTTTACAACACACAACAAAATATAAATACCTCTAAATAACCTGTATGCATTCAGGAGTTAGGAAAACAAAAATGAAGCACTTGTCTTTTTTGTAATTTTTGTTCTAGTTACATGAAAAAACCACCCTTCCTCAGGTTGATTAAAGGTAGATGGGTATGAAAGTTTGTTGTTCTCAAAAGTGGGTTGTGGTTCTAAAATGTTTTGGAACCATTGACTTAGAGATTCTTTGGGCCCAGAAATTGCTCTCTCTGTCCGTCCCAACAAAAGCATTATTAGACGAAACTGAGCTAGCCACTTCAGAGGTGGCCTTGCAGTGATATTGTGCTCTCATCTTAAACTGACTATGGTAGATAATTGTCCTGTTGAATTTACAGAAACCTTACTATTTCAATTATTAGTGTATTCTTAGATCTCTTTCACCTGCATGCACAGCCATACGCCC
Source organism: Triturus cristatus (assembly GCF_964204655.1). Lineage (NCBI taxonomy): Eukaryota > Metazoa > Chordata > Amphibia > Caudata > Salamandridae > Triturus > Triturus cristatus. Next base: position 326,488,893 of record NC_140593.1, on the reverse strand, counting down.
CTTGGTAGCATTTCTAATTTTGGGATGAAACTGGTTGACTGGACCTTCACCTACGTTTCTAAAGCACCCAATTTACTATTATGATTTTGTGAAATGGATCACCGTGGATTTAGACAATGTTGCCCTGAGTAAATATAGATGTTCTAGTAGAAAGTCACCATCTGCATCTTGGTACTCTGAGAAAATAATGGCAGTGAAAAGGCAATGTAAAGTCATTGAATGACAGAGGAGGTTACAACATAATCCTGAGCAAAATTAATGTATTTAAGTGAATTAAAAACATATAAAGAGCTGTGGAGAAAAGTGCCCTATTTTGCAGGCATGATTTCCATGGTGTAAAACTCACCTACGGATGTCTTTAGAATTGTAAATAACCCTTTCTGTCCCTCTTCTGCCAAATCAGCTGTTCTTAGCGCCAAGCACTGTTGTGAGTCTATTTCAAGGTATTTCAAAGAAACAATAACCACCATCAACCAATCCTTTGGTGTAGAAGAGGGCGCTCTTCAAATGGGGAACAAAATCTCCCGATTATATTTTCTAATTATGTATTACTACCGTCTTTTATTTAAAATTAGTTGGAATACATAGGCATATCTTCAGATATGGCGCTCCCGTGGATCCGTGCCTTGCTCAAATTTTATTTTCATGTGGCCTCAAGGTTATTGTCCCTCAGCTGCTTAATTTGTGGTATACATCATTCAACCAGACAATAATGCCTTGTTTCTGGGAAGAGGCACAAGTGACTCCTTTTCTGAAGAATCCTACAACAGCCCTCGTATCATGAGAAACCACCATCCAAATTATATACTTCCTTTCCTAATTGAGATTTTGGAAAAGGATGTTAACGGTCAGCTTTCTGCCTTAATTGAAGCAAACAAAACTCTGGACAATTCCCATTAGATCACTTCATAGTTCTGAAACTGCCCTACTTGTGGTCTTGGAAGAGATATACTCAGCTCGATCTTAGTGCAGCCTTCGACACAGTGTCTCACAGATGTCAGCCTATTGGTGTTAACAGCCATGCATTAAAATTGTTATCCTCTGTTCTAAGTGATAGGGTACAAACAGTAATGTCATCACCCTTCTCTTCTTAATCCAGATCACTAACTTATGGTGCTGCACTAGGGTCATCACTCATTCCAGCACTATTTAACATATATCTATCTCCTCTGACTAAACTGATCTGGACTTTGGCTTTTCATTAATGTCATACCCCAATGTCCCCCAAATTGTAATCTCTGTTGTGTATGTTTCATCAATTATATCACATTTCCACTCAGGCCCATTGTCAGTTTCTCAGTGGATGAGCATACGCCCCTTAAAACAGAACAGGAAAATCTGAGCTTCTTATTTTTGGCACTGTTACTATCACCTGGACTGCCCAATCAATGGTGACCATCTGAACTCGGAGTAGCTCCGGTTCTTAGGGAGCATGCCAAAGCATTTTTGGAGACACAGATCTTTCCTTTAAGAAGCATATTAATGTTAGCACAACTTCTTGCTTTTATTTTCTATGCATTCTTTGCAAAGTGATCCCTTTCCTTCCAACGTTCTTCACACGTAGTGCATAAGTAATACATTTGTTGCCCTTGGAGCACTGCACTTTGCTCTATTTTTCACCGAAATTGCAACACAGTCTGGGGGTTAGACTTGTTTTGGTGTCCCTCGTGTTTGTTCAGTATCTGAGTTTTGAAGAGCTTCTCACTGGTTACAACCCTATATTTTCCAATTAGAGCTTCTAACAAAAAAGGTCCTCCAGCTCAATCAACAATTAGGCAGTATACTCCTCAACAAGCATTGCGCTCAGCATATGGTTTTTTCCTCATCTTTCCCCACATTTTTCACACCTGTTTGACCTTTTTCCAATCTAGCTTTGGAATTGTGAAATCCACTGCCTATCCATCATCGCTTTAAAGACAACCATGTACAGTTTTGCAAAGGCTTAAAGACCTGGCTCTTTCAATAAGACTTTTTTGACTACAGCATAGCACGAAGACACACTTTTTTGTAATCATTGTGCTTCATAAATATGCATCATCCTCATCAAAATAGTTAACTTGTACTCATGAGCCACCAAGTATTTATATTTATTTTCATTCACTGGGAGCGCTCGCTTTCCCAGTACTCTAGCATGTGGTGATCAAAGTTGGGGCCTTTACAACTGTCTTTTTCTTGTGCCGCATGGTCTCCACAAAGGATCTCTTACTCTGTAAGGGTGTAGAAGTTGCCCAGGTACGCACCTTGGTTCTTGACGGTGTGAGACATGGTATTGGAGACAGTTCTTTGTACTTTTCCGCCGGCATGATGTTTATCAAAGCTCCACTGTCTATAATGAAAGTTGTAGGGCACCCATTCACATTGAGCGTGATTTTAGGACAATGTTCAAAGAAACTTTGTTGCTTCATGCGGTAATTCTTTTCAGACTTGTGTTTTTTATTGCAAGTGACAATCCTACATGCCCACATTGATCTGTGACTGACATCACCATTGCATATCCAAGTTCCTCCTCGTCACTCGATGATGACATTAATGAACCGTTGTACGAGGAATTTGATAACAATCAACTTAATTTCATTTCCACTAGCCTCAGTCGATGTTGCAATTTGGCCTTGTGGAGGTGACTACAATGCTTCTGGAACTTTCTGGTGCCTATTTTCTTGTCTCTTCGTAACGCACCAAGTTGTCCGATTGCAGGACCTTTACCTTCATGTGGAAAGGAGAATCCAAAGGGAAAACACAATGGTTTTTTTTCAGATACATCACTCAGTGGGCCTGTGTCTGCTTACTTTTTATGCTCAATACTGATTTGTTTTGGATTGTTGCAGCTTCCATGTCGGCAGCTTGTCAATTGGCACATTCCTCCGCTCTTGCAGCTATGAACACTTTCTCCAAACTGAGCATTTCGCCCAGCATGTGTCCTCGGAATTAGTTGGAGAGGCAACACTCAAGAACTCTAAGGTACATGGCTTCTTCATAATTGAATTAATTGGATTTGCAGTGCTTTATAAGTGTATCAAGTCTCTTAACAAACTCATCCATTATCTCACCAGGTTGCTGTCTTGATTGGTTGAAAATTTATATTTCATAGTTGACATTCTGCATTGGATTGAACTTGGCATCCAACTTCTTCTTGATTTGACGGTATGATATTTCGCTCCATCACTTGCAAGGTTCTTTAAATAGCTGATGATCTTTTTTGTAGTCTGTTTCTTCTAGCCCCTCAATGAGATCATTGAAATTTTCAATCCATGCAGTCCATCTGGTGCCAATTTTTTGCTTTTTGGCAGCATCAAATGGAAACAGTTCTTTCAGGAAAATGGCAGCATCATGGCCAGTTGTGGAGATCACTGACGGGAGTAAGGCCCTCTTCAGTGCCGTCTGCTGCCTGCTTGAATCGGCTCCATTCATACATCTCTAAATCCCAGTTGTGTGCTTGCATCAGTATTGTCATTGCCCAAATCAAATGTTGCATGGCATCTTTTCCCTCATTGGTGATGAGTAGCTGTTTTGTCTCCTGTGCATCATTCTCATCCTTCTGCATCATACCTGGTTTTCACTGCCTTTAGCATATCTTTTGGGACCTGGATGCTGCTGCTCTTGGTGCGCTTGTGCACCTAGCTAGTGCGGCCTTCCGTGCTTCTTTGTACCTGACTGGCACTACCTTTAGCCCTATCGTACTGTAGGCATGCTGGCTCTGTGTATGTTGTGGCACAGTCCCTCCTCTTTCGGCCTTACCAGCAAGTTCTGAGCCGAATGTGACTGAACATTCGGTGGGGACATTGTCTTCTTCAAAACCCTTGTACTGGCTGGAGTGGCACTTTGACTCCACATACTCCAACCGTTGACTGCTTCACTTTGACCGTGGAGCACATGGCACACACAAGCAGTTTGCTGGACCTTGGCAAACTCTCAGGGAGAGCACTCTTGTTTCTTTGGGTTACAGATCCCCTATCTCGTCGACAGTGGTAGTGTTCTCCCCAGCCCAGTTGCATGCAAATGATCATGGCACACATGGAGCTCTGTAGTGCATGTCTTTATTCTTCAGAGTGCAACCGTTAACTGAATTCACTATGTCACAAACTTTATTAACCACACCCAGCCACAACATTTAGATTACATAATACTGGTATGGAGTCTGTCGAGGGCCACCTGAGTCTTATGTACATAAACACAGGACACACCAGAGTCATTCATAAGATAGCGGCCAGTGCTGACCGGAAGTAAAGACCGTAAGATACAGTAGTCATCCCACTTCAAGGCCTGCAGTACACAGCATCAGAATTTATCATCCCAGTCAGCAGTAAGGAAGATTTCTGTTTATGGCACACCAACAGATGACAGCAATCCTGCTTAATAACAAGCAGCCTCTATAATCTTTCTGCTGACTTGCAATCATCATCATACTCTTTATGAGTCTTTTCTTCCACCAATGAACTAAAGGCAGATACTAAATGGAAGACAATCAGGATCAGGTCTTCCAATCTATCTTCTGATCATCCAGTCTCTCCCTGGGAGTCTATGTCAAACTGGAGATTTAACAACCATGTTCAGTAAATGTCTCTGCCTATGCTCACAACATCAACAACAACAAAAACAATAGTTGATCGACAGAACGCAGAACAATGTCATACATTCACCCCAGTACAGAGATCTGGGCCTAAATTCATCGTTTTTTTGCTCACCATGCCATTCCAATTTGAACCCAGCCATATGCAAATCAGTCTTGACCCTGTGCCTCATGGGAACAGTCCAGCCCGACCTGCGAAGCTAGGTCCTCCCTGGACTGGAAACAAGCATCCTAGGACCGGTTTCGGGTTTCTGCATTCTGTCAATCAACTATTGTTTTTGCATTTGTCACCCCGAGTGGGACGGGTATGCCCAGTCATGAGTCCGTGCTCGCCATGCCACAAAGAATGATGGATTTAACCCAGATCTCTTGACTGGGAGTGAATGTTTTGATTTGTTCTGCATTCCGTCCATCAATTGTGTGTCTTTTACTTTCTCACCCTAAGTGCGCCAGGTATGCCCAGACGTGGGTCCTGGGCTCACTGTGCCACTGGAATCAAGCTCTTCTGACTGAAGAGGGGTGAAACCCCGAAACCGGTCCTAGGATGCTTCTTTCCGGTCCAGGGAGGACCTGGCTTGGCAGTTCGGGCTGGACTGTTCCCATGAGGCACAGGGTGAAGACTGATTTGCATATGGCCAGGTCCAAACTGGGGTGGCATGGTGAGCAAAAGAATGATGGATTTAACCCAGATCTCTTGCCTGGGGGTGAATGTTTTGATTTGTTCTGCATTGTGTCCTTAAATTGTGTGTCTTTTGCTTTCCTGCCCTAAGTGCGCCAGGCATGCCCAGGCATGGGTCCTGGGCTCACTGTGCCACTGGAATCAAGCTATTCTGGCTGAAGAGGGGTGAAACCCCGAAATCGGTTCTAGGATGCTTGTTTCCGGTCCAGGGAGGACCTGGCTTGGCAGTTTGAGCTGGACTGTTCCCATGAGGCACAGGGTCAAGACTGATTTGCATATGGCCAGGTCTAAATTGGGGTGGCATGGTGAGCAAAAGAATGATGGATTTAACCCAGATCTCTTGCCTGGGGGGGGAATGTTTTGATTTGTTCTGTATTACGTCCATCAATTGTGTGACTTATGCTCAAAACATCGACACCATCCTTCCAGAGGCAGTTTGGAATTCCCTGCTTCTCCACCTTTGGTTGCTTAGTTCCTAATATCTTTAAGAAGAACTGGACCTCTTTGCTGTAGAAATTCCATGCCAAAGTTGCATTCACTGCTATTATGATTTCTGTCCTTATCATCCTGGCCACTTGGCAATGCATATGAATGAATATGAACCACCTTTAAGTGCTTCCTTCCATTTCCACACCTGCACACTTTAGTCCATCTATTTAAACTCCTTTTCCATTTATGACAGCACTGAAATATGCCTATTATTTCTTTCACTGTTTATTCACTTATGCCATTCTGATTGATTGATTGATTGATTTTTATATTTGTAGAGCCCACGCATGCCCGAAGGCGTCTTGGCGCTGAAATTGGATGCGAGGTGATTCTGCGAGGATGATTAGCAGGGGTATAGCCATGTCTTGATGGCCTTTCTGAAGGCGAAGAGAGTAGGGCTGTTTTTAATGTTGAAAGGTAGAAGGTTCCACAGCTTGGTTGTCCTTAGCAGAAAACTTCTTCCTCCCCATCTACTCAGCCTGAATTTGGGGACTTGGACAAGTTTGGTGTTGGCGGATCTGAGACTTCTGCCTGGGACATACCATTGGAATTGGGTTCTCAAGAAATGTGAACCTGAGCCATGAAGTGCCTTATAGGCCAGGCACAAGGATTTAAACTGTATCCTTTTGTCCACGGGGAGCCAGTGTAGGTCCTTTAGCTTGTTAGACACGGATTCAAATCTAGGGATGTCCAGCACCAGTCTTGCTGCCGCATTCTGGAGGCGTTGCAGTTTGGTAAGGTATTGAGTTTGGATCCCTGTGTATAAGGCATTGCCATAATCCAATGTAGACAAGGCAAGCGCTGTAACCACAGTTTTCCGTGAATCCAGTGGGATAAATGGGCATATTCTTCTGATCAGTTTCAAGGTGTGCCATATGGAGGATGACACCTTGTTGACCTGGGAATTAAACGTCAATTTGTCATCGAAGATGAAACCAAGATTTTTGACTTTCCCCACTGGGAGAGGGCAGTCGCCCAGAGTGTCAGGCCACCAGTCGGAGGACCAGAGGTCGGCCATAGTACCTAGCAACATGATTTCGGTTTTCCCACCATTAAGCTTTAGGCAGTTACATCGCATCCAGTGGTTGACTTGGGTCATACAGTTCCTGAAGCGGTCTATTGATTCCTCTATATTGCCTGAGACTGATACCACTATTTGCGTATCGTCGGCATATGAGACTGGTGTGAAACCAAAGTTTCTAATAACTGAGGCTAAAGGGGCAACGTAAATGTTAAAAAGTGTGGGGCTAAGCGCCGAGCCCTGAGGAACTCCACATGGTGTCGTAAAAGGGCTGGAGGCGTGTTCTCCCAGAGTGACTGTGAAAGATCTGTCTCTCAGAAAGGACGCCAACAGCTGGCGGGCAGAGTCTTGAATCCCTAGCTCGTCCAGGCGTGCCAGGAGGATATCGTGGTTCACGGTGTCGAAGGCCGCCGATAAATCTAACAAGATCAAGGCGGCCTTCCCTCCTGCGTCTAACGCACTCCTGAGCCCTTCTGCTGCCATTACCAATGCTGTCTCAGTACCATGATGTTCTCTGAACCCGTATTGAGAATTACATCTGGTGATGTCTGTAATCAATAGATTGCTACATGACTTCTGAAAAGGCTGTAAGGATGATCTGATAGTCAGATATGACGATGTCACTGATCTGTGTTCAGAAATGACATCTGTTTTCTCTCCAAACTCTTCCGATTCCTTCTCTTTCCTGGCTGGAACTTCTAAATACAATGCACTGCTAAAACAATGTTTGTTGTAATTGAGATGCATGTGTTGTAAGTACCCCATTTCTCATTGTCAATTGTCATTTTCTTTAATTATTTTAACATTTGGTGGGGACATTGTCTCCTTCAAAACCCTTGTACTGGCTGGAGTGGCACTTTGACTCCACATACTCCAATCGTTGACTGCTTCACTTTGACCGAGGAGCACATGGCACACACAAGCAGTTTGCTGGACCTTGGCAAACTCTCAGGGAGAGCACTCTTGTTTCTTTGGGTTACAGATCCCCTATCTCGTCGACAGTGGTAGTGTAATCCCCAGCCCAGTTGCATGCAAATGATCATGGCACACACGGAGCTCTGTAGTGCATGTCTTTATTCATCAGAGTGCAACCGTTAACTGAACTCACTATGTCACAAACTTTATTAACCACACCCAGCCACAACATTTAGATTACATAATACTGGTATGGAGTCTGTCGAGGGTCACCTGAGTCTTTATGCACATAAACACAGGACACACCAGAGTCATTCATAAGATAGCGGCCAGTGCTGACCGGAAGTAAAGGCCGTAATATACAGTAGTCATCCCACTTCAAGGCCTGCAGAACACAGCATCAGAACTTATCATCCCAGTCAGCAGTGAGGAAGATTTCTGTTTATGGCACACCAACAGATGATAGCAATCCTGCTTAGTAACAAGCAGCCTCTATAATCTTTCTGCTGACTTGCAATCATCATCTTACTCTTTATGAGTCTTTTCTTCCACCAATGAACTAAAGGCAGATACTAAATGGAAGACAATCAGGATGGATTTAACCCAGATCTCTTGACTGGGGGTGAATGTTTTGATTTGTTCTGCGTTACGTCCATCAATTGTGTGTCTTTTACTTTCTCACCGTAAGTGCGCCAGGTATGCCCAGACATGGGTCCTGGGCTTACTGTGCCACTGGAATCAAGCTATTCTGGCTGAAGAGGGGTGAAACCCCGAAATCGGTTCTAGGATGATTGTTTCTGGTCCAGGGAGGACCTGGCTTGGCAGTTTGAGCTGGACTGTTCCCATGAGGCACAGGGTAAAGACTTATTTGCATATGGCCAGGTCTAAATTGGGGTGGCATGGTGAGCAAAAGAATGATGGATTTAACCCAGATCTTTTGACTGGGGGTGAATGTTTTGATTTGTTCTGTTTTCCGTCCATCAATTGTGTGACTTATGCTCAAAACATTGACACCATCCTTCCCGAGGCAGTTTGGCATTCCCTGCTTCTCCACCTTTGGTTGCTTAGTTCCTAATATCTTTAAGGAGAACTGGACCTCTTTGCTGTAGAAATTGCATGCCCAAGTTGCAATCACTGTTATTATGATTTCTGTCCTCATCATCCTGGCCACTTGGCAATGCATATGAATGAATATGAACCACCTTTAAGTGCTTCCTTCCATTTCCACACCTGCACACTTTAGTCCACCTATTTAAACTCCTTTTCCATTTATGACAGCACTGAAATATGCCTATTATTATTTTCACTGTTTATTCACTTATGCCATTCTGGTGATGTCTGTAATCAATAGATTGCTACATGACTTCTGAAAAGGCTGTAAGGATGATCTGAAAGTCGGGTATGACAATGTCACTGATCTGTGTTCAGAATTGACATTTGTTTTCTCTCCAAACTCTTCCGATTCCTTCTCTTTCCTGACTGGAACTTTTAAATACAATGCACTGCTAAAAAATGTTGTTGTAATAGAGATGCATGTGTTGTAAGTACCCCATTTCTCATTGTCAATTGTAATTTTCTTTTAATTATTTTTAACACTTGTATTGCCCAATTTAGTAGCAAACAGCTTAATGGATTTCTGTTAAACTGCTATGATATATCTCTGAAGGCTTACAGACATCTCAACAGAGTCACAATGCGTCTACAAAGGTATCTGACTTCCACCTAACTCCACATCCTCTTGTAAAGATGATTCCAGTACCTGGGAGGGTGGGGGACATATGGGGAAGCCTCTAGTGAGCAATGTTGGGGAGCTACTACCCCGGCCGGGGTACTGGTAAATTATCACACCATACACGGAGCTTATGTACATGTCCTTATTCATCAGAGTGTTAACATGAACTGAACATTCTATATCATGAATTCTATGACCAACACCTACGCACTTACGTCACTGTTGTACAGAGTCCATCAGGAACCAAAGGGGTCCTGTCATCTCTAATTCACAAGACACTACATCGCCCTCTATGTTAAATAAAAAATACCAATGATACATTTATATATTAAAACTCTTCAATAAGTAATTTTGGTGCCCAAATCAATCAGCCAGATCTGGTCATGTAAGGCTGAGGAGATACCAGAGAAGGGTCCATGACTGGCAATGGTGACAAAGACATCGGTATAGTGGCTGGGCTCTCCTGTGGATGAGTTTCATTACTGACATCTGGAGTTGGCGAAGGACGAGGCAAGTGCTTGAAATGCGAAGAATCTAGCATAATGTACTTTCCAGGATGGAGAGCAGTCACCATGTGTCCTTTACTGGTCACAACCCTCAGTTGGTCAGCATGAAAAGGAGCATCAGCCTTGCATTTCAGTTTCTGGCTTCCTATCACTTGGTCTCCTCTGATGAATACAGTCTTCTGTGCACAGCAGCATCTGTCTGCATAAGTCTTCATTTGGCGTTTGGCAGAAAAGTCAGTACTGCAAGGTTTATTAATGATAATCGATCTCTCATTGGTTAATTGTGGCACTTTTGTGCGGATGGCTCTCCCAAATATTAAGGTGATAGGGCTTTTACCTGTGATAGAATGTGGAGTTGACCTGTAGGCATGAAGCGTAGACTGAAGAACTGATTTGAGTTCAAACTTTTCTAGCGCAGTGCGTTGAAAAGGCTTCTTGAGGGTACTCCTAAATCTATCGATCACGTCATTTGCCTGTGGCCAGAGAGGTGTGCTTTTCTCATGCTTGATATTTAAATGAGTGAGAAAGTCTTTTTTCCCTGATTATTGAAAGACGGGCCTTTGTCAAATTTCAAAATTGAAGGAACACCCCAAATTGCAAAAATACTTTCTAGTCTTTTAATGACTCTGTCAAGAGTCGTTAGTGACATATTTTCCTCTGGGAAATAGTAATACTTGTCAGCAATTACCGGTAGATGATGCCCATTGTTTAGGGGTCCAAAGAAATCAATTGCAATCTTCCCCCATGCATGCTTTGGGAGATCAGACATGTTTAACAGATTTGTGGTCGTCTTAGATTACAAACAGTTGCATAAATGACAGGCGTATAACTCCTTCATCAAGATGGGGGAACCACAGTCGGTCCCGTAAAGCTCTTTTGTAGCAACAACCCCACAGTATCCCTCATGGGCTCGTTAAATAACTTTCTGTCTCAGGCACTCTGGTATGACACTTCTTGACCCTCATAAGATGATGCCTTCTGCAATAACAGAAAGTTCCTCTTGACAATTTTGAATTCCTAATATTTAAGGTCATTATGAAAAGGTCGAGTATGTGTTCGCCATGATTGGTGTGTGATGATGTCTTTGAGTATTAGCAAATCCCTGGCAGCAGTTGTGGCAGCAATGATTTTGTTCCACCAATATGGGAGTTGGGGTACTGGATTGCACAACGAAGTTAACATAGGCATCAGACGCTTTAAAAGCAGTTCCATTACACTGTATTGGCTCACGTGAGAAGTGGGCAACAGGATTTTGATCTTTTCCTTGACAATACACAATCGTATAATAATATCGCAACCCCCACCTTTCAATGCGGTGGGCATCTTGGCTTTAGGATTGCAGAAAATAGTAAGCAATGCACATTGGTCAGTGACAAATGGAACATGTTTTCCATACAGGAACACACAAAGCTTTATTTTTCAGGTTGTAAAAAAGGACATTCTGTCATTGACAAACTTCAGCTAGCATGAGCCAAAATGTGTTTCAGGGCATTGAGATGTCCAGTGTGCTGGGCAAGGATAACACCCAACCCCACTGGGCTCATATCAACAACAACCTCTGTCTGCAATCTTAGGTTAAAGTATGCCATTTCAGTTGCATTCTCAATTGCATGCTTGATTTTCTTGAAACTTTGTTCACATTCACTTCACTATTTAAATGGGGCATTTTGTTTTGGTAAGTCTCTCAATGGAGCACTTATTGTGGCAAAGTCACGTGCATACCTGGAACAGTAACTTGCCATACCAAGGAAGGATCTCAGCATAGTTACATCCAGTAGGGGAGAAGTAGATGCCTGTACTTTGTTTAGATCTGAAGTCATTCCCCCATGAGAAAAGACATGGCCAAATAACTTAAGTTTGGTTTGATGAACCTGACATTTTTTCAGGCATTTAGAGTGAGACCTGCATCAGAAACTACACAACACACTTGTGTCAGAGCTTTATCATGTTCTTTTTGTGTTGCCCCAAAAACTAGCATATCATCACTGTAATTATAAGCATTTGTGACTGGCTGTATTAGGCAAAGAATGACGTCCTGAAACAGTTTGGCAGTTAATAACACACGGAAACTTAGCCTTTGACTTTGAAACAAATCACCATGAGTTGAAAAGGTTGTAATGTACTTGAAATTCTCTTCTAGTTTGAGCTGGTGATATCCTTTGTTCAAATCATGGCTGGAAATAATTTAGCTCCATTCAGCAGTGTAATTATGTTGGCAATGTGTGGACCTGGATGCCGTTCTCTTTCAATTGTTTGCTTGGCGCATATCAACGCAGATGCGCACAGCTCCTCCTCTATCCTTTTTTGGCACTACCACTATGAGTGATACCCATAGCATCGGACCAGTGGATTGCTCAATGATAGTTGAGGTGTACCAAGGTAAAATTTATAAAATTAGGAATCCACAGAAAATTCTATTTTATTTTGTTAGAATGGAATTTTCATTAGAGTCATAATTTTATCAATTTACCTTGATACACCTCAACTACTTCGTGATTCCAATGGGTGAGGGGTTCTCCCATTTTACAAGGTAAAATAATTACCGATCTACCCTCATTAAGTAGGACGGACCCAGAAACTGATCCTTTACCCCCTCCACTTTGTCGATCGCTAAGTGATGTCATGCTTTAATGAGGTTTCAGGTTCTTTCTCAACAGCCTCTTGTAAATGGAATGCAATTCGACGATGTCATTGAGCAACAGGATGAATGTCCTCATTTATGTGAAGTTGCATTTTCATGGTCTTAAGCCTTCCTAATCCATGAAACAAAGACGAAAACTGATTTGCTATCTCAAGGTAGGCATTGACATCGAAGTTCACAGAAATCAACCCCATGTCAGCAGCAGTACTGAAACGTACTAAACATGCACTCTATTGAGTGCCTGGTCAGACATAATTGACGCTTGTACTTTTCTATTTTATGCTTCATAGTGGCTATGAATGAATCTTGACTTTGCAATGGTGTCCAAGCAGCCCAGGTTTATACTTTGGCTTCTGAGCTAGTTAAACGGGGCACTGGAGACAGATCATTGTACTTGTCCATCGGCACAATGTTTAATGACGCTTCACTGTCTATATTAAAAGGTATGGAACATCCATTCACTTTCAGTGTGATCCCGGGACAGTCTCCAAATTAATTTTTCACTTTCATTTGTCAGCCTAGTTTTGACTGACATTCTTCCTTAGAAGAGGCTAACCCCACATGTGCATGTCGTCCGGCAGTCGACATTGACTTTGCACACCCATCTTCCTCACTGTTGCTCAATAATGACGGTGACAAACGTTTAGACAAAGAATTTGATGACAATCAACATTGTTCAGTTTCTACTTGCCTCAACTGGTGTTGCTGCTTGGCCTTGTGGGGGTGCGTAGAATGCCACATCTGGAGCTTTCTGGCATCCATTTTGTTTTCTTGATGTGACACACTTGCTCTTGCCTCCATTTTATTTTCTGGACTTGACACACTTGATCTTTCTCTCCTCTTGCAGACTGTTACAAAATGTTTCTCTTTCCCACAGCCTTTGCATACCTGTCCAATGTAGGACATTCACACTCATGTGTAAAGGTAAATCCACATCGAAAACACAACTTCTTTTTCTTTGGAGACATTTCTTTATGGCCTTAGGCCCAGTGTTTTGACTTACTTTTCACACTCAAAGCTGCTTCACTTTGGGCCATTCCGGCCTCAATGTTAGCTGCCTGTCTGTCAGCTCTCTCATCTGCTCTGGCAGACATGAGTACGCGCTCCAAGCTGAGTGTCTCTTTCAGCATTTATCATCTGAAGGAATCGGAGAGGCAACCATCTATCACTCTGAGATGTATAGCCTCTGTGTTATTAAACTAATTGAACTTACAATGCTTTATGAGAGAATCAAGTCTTTCTACTAACTCATCCATCGTTTCACCAGCTCTCTGCCTTTCCTGACTGAAAATGTACCTTTTGTAGTCGACATTCAACATTGGATTGTACTTGCTGTTTAACACTTCTTTGATTTTGACGGTACGTCACTTATTCACCTTATAGTTTCAATGCCACTCCTTTTACTCTGTCACCTGCCAAATTCTTCAGGTATTTAATGATCTTTTTGTCATTTGCTTCTTCCAGCTCCTCAATGGAATCCTCAAACGTTTGAATCCTGGCAGCCCATCTGTCACCAATATTTGCCTTTTGGTAGTGTTTGTGGAGAAACGGTGGTTTAAGAAAAGTAGCAGAATCATAAACTGTGGAATTTTCTGATACCAGGCGCATTTGCTGGCCGCTTGCACCGGCACCTTCGTCACGCACTATCTGCGTGCTGACATTTGGGTCAACACACACTCTCTCCAGCTGTAAGGCGCTGTCTTCTTCTTTGATGGTAGTACTGGCTTTATTTCTTGCATGGGTTCTTCACCCTTCTCACCCCTTTGCATTGTGTTGGGATTCTCCTGCCTTTAGCATTTTTTTGCATTCGCCTGCTTCTTCTCACAGCATCCTCTTGCACCTTGCTGTTGCCACTCACTGCACTTTCCGTACCTGCGTGTCACTGTCTATAACGTTTCTTGATGTTAGAAATGTCTCTGCTTTTAGCACTTTCTCCTAACTCGACTAGCACAGCCTCTAGCGCTTCTCTGTACCTGGTTGTCACTGCCTTTAGCGATATTGTACTGTATGATTGACAAATTTGGTGTTGTGTTGTCGCTCAGTTACTCTTGTCTCGACTTAAATTTCTAGAGAATGACAGACACTCTTTCAGTAAGGCCTTCACTTTCTTCACAGGCCTGTCACTAGCTGGAGTATTGCGCTGACTCCACATACGCCAACCATCGATTTTAATTTTGACTGAGGCACAAGTGGCACTCAAGAGTAGTTTGCTGGACCAGGGCAAACTCTCCGGGAGAGCACTCTTGGTTCTTCCCCAGCCTGGGTACTGGTAAATGATCTCGCCACACGGAGCTTGGTGGTCTTCATTCATCAGCGTGTAACCATGAACTGAAAATTCTATATCATGAATTCTATGACCCACGCCAACACACTTACGCCACTGTTCACTGAAGTCCATCAGGAACCAAAAGGATCCCGTCATCTCTAACTCACAAGACACTATAGTGAATACATTTTGTAATCTTTCCTGTGTTCCCAGTTGGAACTGCTAAGGAAGGTGTTAATATATTTAGGGGCTTATTTACCGGCCCGTTGCGCCGCCAATGTGTCACTCTTTGTGGCGCCTCGTCGGCCCATTTTGCTGGCCCATATTTACAAGGACACAAAAAGCCACCCTGCATGGCATTTCCTGTCCTGGCAAATACAGCCCTTCACACGCAGCACTTTGTGTGAAAGGGGCATTCCATGGGGGGAAACATCCATTACAACACAGTCATTACAACGGCCTACCTTTACAACACAACTGTTACAACGCAACTGCCTTTACATTGCATGCCATAACAATGCATGCCATTACAACGCATGTCACTACAACGCATGCCATTACAATGCATACCATTACAACACGTATTTAAAACGCATTACAAGGTAAGTAATGGATATTTTTTTAGTATTAGGATGGGTGTGGATTTTGGGGTACATGGGAATAGTAATTTGTACCCCTACACTATTCATCACTTTCCCTACTGTTGCACTCACTGGAGTGGGAATAGTCATTTTTATCCCCACACTATCCAATGCTTAGTCATTTTTACCCCTACACTATCCAACACTTACCCTACTGTTGCACTCACTGGAGTGGGGATAGTAATTTTTACCCCTACACTATCCAACACTTACCCTACTGTTACCCTAAAAGTATTATGCGTTGTATGGTATGCGTTGTAATGGTATTTGTTGTAATGGTAGTTTTTAAATATGCGATGTAATGGCATGCATTGTAAAATCATGCAATGTAATGGTGGTTGCGATGTAAAGACTGAGTTGTAAAAACATGCGTTGTAATTGCATGCATTGTAACGTCATATATTCATCCTTGGGTGTTGCTGAGGGTGTTCCCACGCAACAGCCATGGAACCTGACACACTTCCAGATTTACGAGAAATCGTAAACCTGGAAATTCATCTGAATGCTGCACCTCCCCAGGTGAGGCATATGGAGGTACAATGTGGAGAAATGTATTAATTCCTCCTAGTTTGTTTCCTCTTTCTATGCGTGCTGCATTCTGCAGCACAGAGAGAACAAGGAAATCAACTCTTGTGATTTTTTATGTGCAGGAAGGTGTCCATTCCTGCCCTTAAAAATCATTAAAAAAAATGCAGCACACATAGAAGTTGAAAAATGCCATTTCAGATTGTTTATGTGCAGGAACTTGTCCCTTCCATGATTTCCTTGTACTGTTGATGTATAAGCAGAGGTGTAGGTGGTCAGGACAGAAAGTCAGGGAGAAATGAGGAGTAAAAGGCCAGGAGTTCAGCAATAGTAGTTAACATAGAAAATAAGCACAATGATAACACGTATGCACAAGAGTAACAGTGCAAGCACTTGTGGGAAGAGCAGGAAGTAAAGCAACCAGGTGGAAACACTCAACATATTAGGAATGAAGCTTACCATGCAATTGACAATTGAGAAGAAAGAAAGCAGAACAGAATTTCCTGATGAAGGGACAATGGGGAAGATAGGAAATATGCTGCCAATACATTAAAGATTTTAAGAATTGAAGAGGAGCCTAGCTTCATAGGAGATTAATGTAAATGGAGAGACAGCAGGGATGCTGTCCCCACAAAATGAAGAGACTGTTTCCAACCTAGTGTTCCACATTGGTTTGAAGAAGAAAAGGAACAGATGGCCCTGAGACTAGCTGTTCTTGTTATAGAATGGCAACACCTGACAGGAAAGGAAACCCTTGGGGATGCATAGTCTCTGTGGCAAAATTAAAGTAAGTCCAATGTAGCCTGGAAATTATATGAATGTTGTAATAGGATTGTCATAGGTTTATGAGGAGAATGAAGGGCCAGCTCTGTTACAACAGCCAAATGAATGTGTTTCCCAGTTGGATAGAGGTGATATAGTGGGACAGATGGTAATATATAACGAGTTCGTAGGAGCAACTCAAGAGTTTTGAAAAAATGTGATAGAAATGACTATACGTTGACAGTGCAGTTGCTGTGAAGCAAGAAGTGAGGGTGGAGTTTACAGGAAGGTATGGCAGCAAGAACAAGGATGGATAGATGGTCTGATTTGAAAAGGTGGAAAGAAAAAAGAAGAGAGAGAGCTTGTTAGAAACCTGGGGTTTTTGCAGTGTCCCCCCAATTTTTGCCCTCATTGTGTTTACTATATGCTGGGTTTCTGACACTGATTGTGCCCTGGGCTCTGCTGACCAGACCCAGGGCGTGTGCTCCGATTAAAAGTACATGGTAATTAGGTGTAGTTACAATTGGCACTGACAACCTACATGGAAGTTCATGCCGCTAGGGCATGTAGGTTTCGAGGCCCAGTAGATTTAATGCACTTAAGTGTGCAATGCTGTGTTGCCTGCTGTCATTTTAAAGGCACCAGGCTGCTTTTAAGATTAAATTATATGCAAATTCAACTTTGGAATTAAATGTACTTTTCAAAGTCTAAAACTACCTTATTTTAACATATAAGTCACACCTAAGGTCTCCCCTAGGTGCCCCAGGTATAGAGTATTATAAGCAGGGGCATTATAAAAAAATCTTTTATATGCCCTGATGAGGGAAAAACTGCCAATGTTGTTTTTCCCCATTGGAGTACATTAGTCCCATAGGCTAACTTGGGAATGCTTTAATACAGTCTAACTGTTGATAGGAGTGAGCTAAAAAAATACTTCACAGTGTCTGAATAATTTGTTAGAATAAATCCAACAACTTGCCAAGGTTAGATTTATTATAACTAGACTAGCCTGTTTTAGGTTTAAACCTACAATAACTGATGAAACCCCACTGAAAGAGAAATACTGAAAAAACACCTGCATAACCACAAACTAAATGCCAATCAAAGAAAGGAAAAGGAGAGTAAAGGAGTCATTTTTATTTCTTCCTGAACGGTCCAATACAATGTAACTTTATTATACATGGCAGCAGCAAGAGAGACTGGGCTAACATTATTCTGCTTGAGTTTTGTTGTTTAGGGATGTCACTAAAATATTGTTTCTTCTTTTTGTTTTTTTCAGTTTTGTGGTCTTTGGTCTAAAGATGCAGGGTTTAGAAGCATGTTTTAGGTCTTGTTTAGTTATTTTATAAACGGTAGAGAATCAGGAAATAACAAAATCTTTGATATTTTGGCTATATTTCATTCTTTCACTGATAGGTAAAATGGCTGGTTTCACACAAATCTTTCCTGATACATACCATCACATTTAACCACAGAGAATGGGTAAAACAACTTAATACATCATCCTCTTTTCTAACGAGTCAGTATTGATTGTACGTGAATTGCCAAACATTCTAGTCTTTAAACGTTCAAAGTAAGGTGTAGTGACAGGTATATGTGAAAAGAGTGCTTTCACCAAGCATCTGGGACAGTGGTGAAAACATGACTTCAGACTTTTGAAAGCATGAAACATAGTGTCAGTTTGAAAGCTGCTTCAAAAAGTTCTTACCAAGTTCAACAAAGATTGGAGTGATATTGTGTGTATTCGCAGTGATTCAGCTAAGTATACGAAAAAGTTGTATGATGACCTGTCAAAATCGATACCTGAGTTGAAGTGCTTACCTGTAAGAGATCTTTGCCACTTGCTAGATGTTATGCTGAAAGCATCTTCACAATCTTCAGAGATAACGAAGAATGCTATTGACTTTTGAGCCTATTCTGGTGCACTGTTTTGTTATGCACAGGAACTAAAACGCAAATATTTCTCAGTTTGTGCTTTGTGTGGCATCAAAGAAAGAGTCATCCCAACTGTCTCTCAGTCCTAGAGGGCGTGAATGCTATATTATCCATGTTGCAACCATTTACAGAATATTTCATGAGTGATGATGCCAAAGGTGAGAAATGTGAAGATCTTCGGCCACATATTGATAGAGATGTGAAAAAAGTACACTCTACTGCATTCTTAGACTTTAACAGGAAAAACTTGACTGCTGTAGTGGACATAATAAAAAAAGAACTAGAGTCTGAAAACACCCTTGTCTACCAAGTGTTCAGCATAATTGGTGTAGATGTGAAACTTCTCCTTGAAAGTAGGCTGGGCGACACTGTTAGTGACTTTGGCACTGAAACATATTCCATGTTAGAGTGCTTGCCACTTGGTAAGCAAAGAAATGTTGAGGACTAATTCAGGAAATGTTATTTTACAATGTATAAGAAAAGACGATGCATAGAAATATCCCTTCACCAACCATGGCATTTGAAGTTAATGAAACCTCACTGTGGTACTCTGCACAAGTTCTAGATCGCTTCCATAAAGGGGAATTTTCTCCAGACTTTCAAAAGTACTGCTTCATTTTTGACTGCTTCAATAACTCTGAGGGTATATGCGCCCAGTTCAAAACATTTGTTGCAGAACCTGTCCCAGAGAATCACAATCTTCAGGTGCACCAGTATTGGCATGGAAAGCTATGTCAGTGGCCATAGTTAGCAAATTGTGTACTGGCTGTTTTGGTGTTGCCCATCTCAAGTGCCAATGTTGAGAGGGCCTTTTTACAGATAAAAGTTTAAATGGGAAGGGAAGAGCGAGCATGCATGACCAAAGACTCACAGAAAAAGTACTGCATGGTGTAGTACAATGAGTTTGATTTGTAAAAATGTATTTGGACCTCATATACACTGTACGTACACTGTCTATATACCATGCATGATCAGTGCAGAAAGCAAGCAATAATAAAAGCAAAATGTTCCATAAACACAGGAAAAACAGTTTCTGTTGTTTTTAATGGTGCAAAAATGTGTAACCACTGTTAATTGAAAACACTGAAAAAAAAACGCCATAATTTACCCAAAATAGAAACTGAAAACAGGAAAGCCTAATTATAATTATGACAGAAAATAAGTTATAGACCTGGCTTTTCTGTTGTGCCAAAATCCAGCCTTCTAGCAGCCTCTCCTGATTGGCCAGCCTTTGACAGGCTGAGCTAAACGGCTCTGATGAGGTGTGAAATGGCCTTCATTGCGACAAAGCAGACATCTGCTGTTAGGAGAACTACTGCTGAGAAGCGCAAGACAGGAATGGGGCTGTGTAGCCAAACTGGTCTTGAAAGAGAGAATGACAGTTTAGGGCAGGAACAAGCCAGCCCCATTTCCTGCACCCCTAGCCAGATAGGAGCCCCAGTAATTGAACTAGCAGCAGGGCTGGAATGGGAGTGCTAGGGAAAATTAGCCACACCAGTAGGTTGGGTTAGCCAGACCCTAAAGCCCAGAGGAGATTTTCTCCATTTTGGATTTTAAAGAATAGCGCTTTCTGGGACAAGAATATGCCACACTTAAGAGGAAGAAGACATACCTGAGAGAGGCACCCTGCACCTCACTGGTCGGAGATGCCCCTTTGCTTGTCACCCCAGAAGCACTGATAAATATTGGAGAGCTGCCCAGCAACTCAGATCCCTGCCTGAAACTACAAGAAGAAAAGGGAGTGCCCTGCTGAAATCCTGGCCTGCACCAAAAGGATTGCACTCTAAAAGACAGCCAACACCTCCTGTACACTTTGGGAACTACAGCCCTAATGACTTTACCTTGCTTTAAAAAGAGAAGGAGTGGACTCTATGAACGCAGCAGGTTAAAAGAGCTTTACTTACATCATCTCCAGCAAAAAGAAACCTGCAAGAAGAAAACAGCTGACCGCCTTCAGCTGGACTTTAGCATTAAATCTGTTTTATTGACAGAATATAATGTAGAGAACAAAGTTGAGGCGCCTACAACCCAGCAGCCGGCTAATTAGATTCTAGCTATGCAGGTCAGATAAAGATAAGAATATGGGTTCCAAGTTTGAAACACAGCAAGCCGCCTACAACCCAACAGGGCCGGACGCGACTTAAGAAATGTAGTAAGCGATGATCAGTGCTGTAGGCTTGTGCAAAGTCAATTGAAAAGCATGGAATCTCAGGAGCCGCTTAGTGACCCTTGAGGGCAGTAGGCACATTGCAATATTCCGAATGTGAACACTGAATAAAACAGGAACAAAGGGGAACAATAAGGAATCCCACCAAAGCCCTCCCCCACCCTATCTCCTCAGTGAGCCAAACAAAAGAGAAAAAGGAAAATGTCAGCTTGTGTTCCCCGTATGTTACTACGGGTCCACCAAGTCAGTAAGTGGAAGGGGGACAGTACTATGCCTTCTTATGGGATGATAGTGGCGTTGTCAGGGTTCAGTTGGACTTTAAAGGATTAGGCCAGGTGCATTGTGGGAGACATAGTCCCAACATCCCAAGGAGCAACTCAGAGATTCTGGAAGCTTGGATTGGTGTTTTGGATCCTTTGGAACACCAAAATGACCTTCAAGAAAAAGAGCCAGAAGTTTGGAGAAGATTGGAGAGTTTTTGGTAAAAAGCTCCATAAGGTGACTGACCGATCCAAAGAGTCAAGCCGCAGACATCTAACCGCGACCTGGCCTGGACTTCAGGTACATCCCACTGAAAGCTACGGAGCTTAAGACTTCCAGGATTTCACCAACGCCTTGCGATCAACTTAACCTCCATTGGCGACTCGAAACCTGGCCTGACAAGGAGCCTTGCTCGAGTTTGAGAGAAAAAGCTCCAAAAAAGTGACTAAGTCAGAGGTAAAAACATGACTGAGCCCTACGGCTAAGTGTATCCCACCCATGCTTCTTCGCGGTCAGCCTGAAAATTAGACTTTTTCCGGCCAAGCAAGACCAGCTGTCCCAAAGTGGAGCTTTTGGCCTTTTAAGCGGTAGAAAGTGTTTATTCTTTAAAAATTAAAATCTCCGGTTCCCTACATTAGATGTGTGCTGCTTTTTGTTTTTTTAATCATAAAAATATTTCCTACTTTTATAAATTGGTGTTGGATTTTTATTGTGTGTTGTGTCTTACTTATTTCCTGTATTGTGTTTTTTAAAACGCTTTACACACCTGTCTCCTAAGTTAAGCCTATCTGCTCACAGATAAGCTAACCAGGGGTTGAGCAGGATTAATTTATTGAGAACTTAACTGGACCTTATTTGTGATTGTGGGGTAATTATTAGAGCTTAGCAAGGAAACATGCCTGGTTATCAAACAAGTTTCAGAGTTCCCTTTGTGGTGAGGCAGTGATTGTGAAGCCCAAGTCAGAAGAGAATTAGGTGGCAAGAGGAAGCAAGTCCAAGGCGGGGGCAGTATTGGCAGTGAAAACTAAGATTGATGGTAGGGCACTTGAGAGAAGGGTGCCTGGTAGGAAAGAGGAAAGGATACATACTGCACCCATGGAAAGGAGAAACTGGATTTGTTTGTTGGAGTAATGCCAGAGCCCAAGACAATTGGGACAATTATCGGAAAAACATAGGAAAAGGCATATCGGTAAATTAATAAGGCAAAGATGGCATGTGTAAGGAGAAGTGAGAGAGAGCCAAAGTGGCATGTACACGTCATACTGCAAAAGAGGGCACAAAGTAATTACAGGTTACAGCTCCACCAACACCTGAGGCATATCAAAATAGGACATAAAAGTAGGAAACGGAGGTGCGCTACGCCAGGGAACAGTCGCTCCCTAGTGGTGGCGCAAGAGCACCACAATGCAATATGCTGAGCAGGGACTGGTGTAGTCCTTCTCAGCATATTACAAGTTCCTGGAGCACCAGCCTTTTCATGGTGTAGCCCCGCTATGAAAAGGCTGGCTGTGCAGGAACAATGGGGGCCCGTACCCCCATGGTCCCCCTGCCATGAGGATACAGTCAGGGGGCACAACATGTCCCCCCTGTCTGTACCACACAAAGTTCCCGCAGGGCATGGATGTCCCCAGCCGTACAGACCAAGAAGTCAGTAACAGCAGCAGCACAGGGAAGTACGGACAACAACCACAACAACTACTATTAACACCAGAGTACGAGTCCCAGGGGTTGCATGATACCTTAAATAGGGGCAACATACTCAAACTGATTGTAACTATCCCAGGGCTAAAACATCTTAATTCAGCCCACCTACTTTCAGTGGAATTCTGCAAGGCAGGACACAATAAGATCACGGAGCAAACTCTCACGACATGGCAAACAGAGGAGATCGTTCAGCTTATTATCACCTTTAAACAACAATTTGACACATGGGGCTTAAGGCTTTTGATAAAGTTAAACCAGATTGGTCGCACACTGCTACACCTACCAGGCGTGTTCCCCCAATGAAAATGGTCCCTGAAGGTCAGCGTCGGCGGATACACCTATGCTCGAGTGTGAATGCAAGTATGCGTGGCGTGTGCCATCCCTGGACACGTGTTTCGAGGTAGTTGCCTCTCGTCAGCAGGGAGTAGGAAAATGTGTGGGGTTGCTGTGTAAGCTGCTAAAATCGTTTCAGGTCTAGTACCTCTCGTAGCGCGCAGGTGCGTAACCATGAGTCCGTCGACTCCACCGGCTCAAGGGAGCCTGAATATAAAGTTAAACCAGATTGGTCGCACACTGCTACACCTACCAGGCGTGTTCCTCCAATGAAAATGGTCCCTGAAGGTCAGCGTCGGCGGATACACCTATGCTCGAGTGTGAATGCAAGTATGCGTGGCGTGTGCCATCCCTGGACACGTGTTTCGAGGTAGTTGCCTCTCGTCAGCAGGGAGTAGGAAAATGTGTGGGGTTGCTGTGTAAGCTGCTAAAATCGTTTCAGGTCTAGTACCTCTCGTAGCGCGCAGGTGCGTAACCATGAGTCCGTCGACTCCACCGGCTCAAGGGAGCCTGAATATAAAGTTAAACCAGATTGGTCGCACACTGCTACACCTACCAGGCGTGTTCCCCCAATGAAAATGGTCCCTGAAGGTCAGCGTCGGCGGATACACCTATGCTCGAGTGTGAATGCAAGTATGCGTGGCGTGTGCCATCCCTGGACACGTGTTTCGAGGTAGTTGCCTCTCGTCAGCAGGGAGTAGGAAAATGTGTGGGGTTGCTGTGTAAGCTGCTAAAATCGTTTCAGGTCTAGTACCTCTCGTAGCGCGCAGGTGCGTAACCATGAGTCCGTCGACTCCACCGGCTCAAGGGAGCCTGAATATAAAGTTAAACCAGATTGGTCGCACACTGCTACTCCTACCAGGCGTGTTCCCCCAATGAAAATGGTCCCTGAAGGTCAGCGTCGGCGGATACACCTATGCTCGAGTGTGAATGCAAGTATGCATGGCGTGTGCCATCCCTGGACACGTGTTTCGAGGTAGTTGCCTCTCGTCAGCAGGGAGTAGGAAAATGTGTGGGGTTGCTGTGTAAGCTGCTAAAATCGTTTCAGGTCTAGTACCTCTCGTAGCGCGCAGGTGCGTAACCATGAGTCCGTCGACTCCACCGGCTCAAGGGAGCCTGAATATAAAGTTAAACCAGATTGGTCGCACACTGCTACACCTACCAGGCGTGTTCCCCCAATGAAAATGGTCCCTGAAGGTCAGCGTCGGCGGATACACCTATGCTCGAGTGTGAATGCAAGTATGCGTGGCGTGTGCCATCCCTGGACACGTGTTTCGAGGTAGTTGCCTCTCGTCAGCAGGGAGTAGGAAAATGTGTGGGGTTGCTGTGTAAGCTGCTAAAATCGTTTCAGGTCTAGTACCTCTCGTAGCGCGCAGGTGCGTAACCATGAGTCCGTCGACTCCACCGGCTCAAGGGAGCCTGAATATAAAGTTAAACCAGATTGGTCGCACACT
The DNA here is from genome assembly GCF_964204655.1 of Triturus cristatus. Taxonomy (NCBI): domain Eukaryota; kingdom Metazoa; phylum Chordata; class Amphibia; order Caudata; family Salamandridae; genus Triturus; species Triturus cristatus. Next base: position 326,464,295 of record NC_140593.1, on the reverse strand, counting down.
GCTACACCTACCAGGCGTGTTTCCCCAATGAAAATGGTCCCTGAAGGTCAGCGTCGGCGGATACACCTATGCTCGAGTGTGAATGCAAGTATGCGTGGCGTGTGCCATCCCTGGACACGTGTTTCGAGGTAGTTGCCTCTCGTCAGCAGGGAGTAGGAAAATGTGTGGGGTTGCTGTGTAAGCTGCTAAAATCGTTTCAGGTCTAGTACCTCTCGTAGCGCGCAGGTGCGTAACCATGAGTCCGTCGACTCCACCGGCTCAAGGGAGCCTGAATATAAAGTTAAACCAGATTGGTCGCACACTGCTACACCTACCAGGCGTGTTCCCCCAATGAAAATGGTCCCTGAAGGTCAGCGTCGGCGGATACACCTCTGCTCGAGTGTGAATGCAAGTATGCGTGGCGTGTGCCATCCCTGGACACGTGTTTCGAGGTAGTTGCCTCTCGTCAGCAGGGAGTAGGAAAATGTGTGGGGTTGCTGTGTAAGCTGCTAAAATCGTTTCAGGTCTAGTACCTCTCGTAGCGCGCAGGTGCGTAACCATGAGTCCGTCGACTCCACCGGCTCAAGGGAGCCTGAATATAAAGTTAAACCAGATTGGTCGCACACTGCTACACCTACCAGGCGTGTTCCCCCAATGAAAATGGTCCCTGAAGGTCAGCGTCGGCGGATACACCTATGCTCGAGTGTGAATGCAAGTATGCGTGGCGTGTGCCATCCCTGGACACGTGTTTTGAGGTAGTTGCCTCTCGTCAGCAGGTGCGTAACCTAAAAACGTTATCAGGTCAAGTACCTCTCGTAGCGCGCAGGTGCGTAACCATGAGCCCGTCGGCTCCAACGGCTCAAGGAAGCCTGAAATAAAGTTAAGTCTAATTGGTCGCACACTGCTCCACCTACCAAGCGTGTTACCCCAATGAAAAATGGTCCCTGAGGTCAGCGTCGGCGAGTACGCCTATGCCCGTGTAATGCATGCAAGTATGAGTAGCGTTAGCCATCCCTGGACACGTGTTTCGAGGTAGTTGCCTCTCGTCAGCAGGGAGTAGGAAAATGTGTGGGGTTGCTGTGTAAGCTGCTAAAATCGTTTCAGGTCTAGTACCTCTCGTAGCGCGCAGGTGCGTAACCATGAATCCGTCGACTCCACCGGCTCAAGGGAGCCTGAATATATATATTGAGCCGTTGGAGCCGACGGGCTCATGGTTACGCACCTGCGCGCTATGAGAGGTACTTGACCTGATAACGATTTTAGCAGCTTACACAGCAACCCCACACACTTTCCTACTCCCTGCTGACGAGAGGCAACTACCTCGAAACACGTGTCCAGGGATGGCTAACGCTACTCATACTTGCATGCATTACACGGGCATAGGCGTACTCGCCGACGCTGACCTCAGGGACCATTTTTCATTGGGGTAACACGCTTGGTAGCTGGAGCAGTGTGCGACCAATTAGACTTAACTTTATTTCAGGCTTCCTTGAGCCGTTGGAGCCGACGGGCTCATGGTTACGCACCTGCGCGCTACGAGAGGTACTTGACCTGATAACGTTTTTAGCAGCTTACACAGCAACCCCACACACTTTCCTACTCCCTGCTGACGAGAGGCAACTACCTCAAAACACGTGTCCAGGGATGGCTAACGCTACTCATACTTGCATGCATTACACGGGCATAGGCGCACTCGCCGACGCTGACCTCAGGGACCATTTTTCATTGGGGTAACACGCTTGGTAGGTGGAGCAGTGTGCGACCAATTAGACTTAACTTTATTTCAGGCTTTCTTGAGCCGTTGGAGCCGACGGGCTCATGGTTACGCACCTGCGCGCTACGAGAGGTACTTGACCTGATAACGATTTTAGCAGCTTACACAGCAACCCCACACACTTTCCTACTCCCTGCTGATGAGAGGCAACTACCTCGAAACACGTGTCCAGGGATGGCTAACGCTACTCATACTTGCATGCATTACACGGGCATAGGCGTACTCGCCGACGCTGACCTCAGGGACCATTTTTCATTGGGGTAACACGCTTGGTAGGTGGAGCAGTGTGCGACCAATTAGACTTAACTTTATTTCAGGCTTCCTTGAGCCGTTGGAGCCGACGGGCTCATGGTTACGCACCTGCGCGCTACGAGAGGTACTTGACCTGATAACGATTTTAGCAGCTTACACAGCAACCCCACACACTTTCCTACTCCCTGCTGACGAGATGCAACTACCTCGAAACACGTGTCCAGGGATGGCTAACGCTACTCATACTTGCATGCATTAAACGGGCATAGGCGTACTCGCCGACGCTGACCTCAGGGACCATTTTTCATTGGGGTAACACGCTTGGTAGGTGGAGCAGTGTGCGACCAATTAGACTTAGCTTAAGGCTTTTGAGACCGGTCAAACCACGGTACCCAGGCCCACTAAGGGAGACACCGCTGGAGAAGGGAAACGTGGGGTATACCCCTTCGAAAAAGGAACAGGTTCATTCAGTCCTTCGGAATGAAAGGGGGCAAAGCCCACCAACAGTAAGTTGTAGCGTGGTCAAATCCGTGGAGGGAGCAAGTACTGAACCCATCTTGGATCACTGGAACTGGCTAGCAGATACGCTGAAAAAAGGGAAAGCTAATTGACCCTTACATAAACAGACAATGAACAAAATTGGGCATCATGTGACATAATCGCCTTACAGAGACTTGGGCATTAGAGGAGCTGCCGGTATGGTCGCCCAAAAGGGTGGTTAGCAGTCCATGTCGCGACTGACATTATCAGATCTGAGCAAATAGCTCCTTATGGTCCAAACATGCAATTAATAAAATTCTCTTTTCCGGGCAGAGTGGCACCTGTACTACTAGTCAATATCTACGTACACCCATCTGCGAAAGAGAAGAAAGCTCAAATAAATCTGCTAATAACCATAATTAATGCAATACGAAAAAGCAACCCCTTCTGGGAAATTATCTTCACACGTGATTTTAATTCAAATATATTCTATACACCAGAAGAGGATGAGAAGCTAGTAGCAGACAATGAGTTCTGGAGCGTACAATCTCAATACCAGCTTAAATTTGAGCGTCGCGACCCAGTAGGACTGCAACTGGTAACAACTCTGGAATACTTGGGTTTGAGGTTCCTAAATGGTAGAACACCGGAAGACTACCCTCCAATGTATACCCATTTCGGAGGAACCTCGCTATCTAGGCTTGCCTACACAGCAGTATCACTCCCACTACTGCCCTTTTTTAAAATTATTGTTTTTATTGAATTTTGAGTCAGAAGCATAAACAAAAATACAAAAAAAGGGGAAAGAGATCACATAGTCCAAAATCATCTTTGAAACCAAAATTACAGACACGGGGTATGGTGGCGAGCAGAGGGAAGGGGTAGAATCTCAAGGATGTTACATTGCAGATTAGTTCAACTACACGCAGGTCATTACAAAGAAATGAACATAAACAGCATATGTGTGAAAAACACATGACCACAGCAAATTAACTGCAAGATATAATGGGGCAGTTAACATTAAATGGCGGTAACAGCACTTACATCATCAGTCCTGTCCCTCATCAGAATACTGCTGTGCTAGTTGGTATTGCGCAAACAACAGACCCCAAAAACGTTTCGGGCAGTTACAAGGCGGGAGCATTTCGTTATAAACATTGGATTGGGTATTACAGTAAATCATATCCTTTTCCCACTCTGCAATAATGGGTACAGGGCCCCGCATCCACCTCATTACAACTCTACGCTTGGCTAAAAGGAGACCCATTGCTATCCATTTGCGTACGTTCTTCTGGAGGTGCTTCGTGTAACCCAAGAGCGCCAATAAGGGGTCAAGAGTGAGGGAGAGCCCAGCGATTTCATTTAACATCTGAAAAATATTTGCCCAATAGGCCTCCAACTGGGGGCATTGCCAGACTTTGTGAAAGAACCCAGCCCCGGGCATATCGCAGTGCTCACAGTTATCTGAATCGCGTAAAACGTACCTGTGCAGGCGTAGTGGGGAATCATAAACTCTATTCAAGAACTTAAAATGTGCCAATCTGTGACAACCATTTATGTAGATCTTGCATGTGACTTCGCAACAGTAATACCATATATCCTCTTTGATTGGAGCCCCTATTTCCGTCTGCCAAGCCAGCCCCAAGCGGGGAAGTCTTAGTGATTATAGACAAGTCATAAAGACGAGAGATCAGCTTACCAGGCGTTTGTGAGCTCAAAAGTATAGACAGGGGAGAGATCTCCATTGGCTCTAGGAGCTCGCCGCCGAGAACTGCGCGCATAGCATGGCGGGTTCTAAAGAAATGGAATTTCGTCAACGCTGAGTGTGTTCTCGCATCGCCGGCAACCCTCTTCCCATATGCCCACCTGCCAATTTTTTAATAGATTTCCCATTGTATTTATCTGTAAATTGCTTAAGGAGCTGAGAGTCCCTCTCTAAGAGCTAAGAGCAAACCATTGGCACCACTCCACCTGCAGTCGGGCGAATATAATTGAGCGCCATTGTACAATTTAAGGAGCGCCTTCCACGCATGGACAGTGGAATTAACTGAGTCAAGTATCCCACACCGTCTCGAGGGCGTCTGAGTTAGGAAATGAGGTATGGAGTGTGGGGCAGCAGCAACCTTTTCGATTTGGAGGTGAGGCAAATCCTGTGGACAATGCACTCAACTTTGGGCGTGCGAGGCCTGCACAATCCTGAGAGTGTCCAAAAGCAACCCTAGAGGTCTTACCCGCCCACGCCAGCTTGGTCAACAGAAAATGCAGCTTACGAAACAGGCCCCGGGGCACTACTATAGGAATATTAACAAAGAGATAGAGCAAGTGAGGGAGCACCACCATTTTCATTAAAGAGACCCTCCCAGCTAAAGAAAAAGGGAGTCGAATCCATCTGGCTATATCGTTGTCAAGCTTGTCAATCGCCCTGCCATAGTTAGCCTTAACTACTAAATCTGCGTCTGAATGAACTTGGATTCCAAGGTAACGTACCGGATCAGACGTCCATTGTAGCGGGAAGTCAAGCGGGATCTGCACAGTGGCTGTCAATGAGAATATTATGGACTTGCCCAAGTTGATTTTAAGGCCAGAAAGCTCCCCAAAGCGCAATACCGCTCGAATAACTGGAGCCAGATGTACCTCGGGGTTTCGGATATACAAGAGCATATCGTCAGCATAGGCTGAGGCGATTAGATTGTATTGAGGGAAACAAAGTCCCCTATGACTGTGATATTCCCGCAACGCCCTCAACAGGGGCTCAGCAGCTACAGCGCATAATAGGGGGATAGAGGGCACCCCTGACAAGTTTCCCTTAGAGATCTGAAATGGGAAAGAAACCGCGTCACCCGTGTGCACCAGGGCCATTGGCGAATTATACAGCACCGAGATCAATTGCAGGAAGACTTAGCCTAAACCCATACAACGCAGCATAGCATCCGTAAATGACCCTTCGATTGAATCAAAGGCCTTTTCGGCATAAAAGAAACGCCGCAGCCTTAACCTCCTGTCGGACATGTTGGAGGGCGTCGAACACTGTCCAGAGGTTGTACGAGAGCGTGCGGCCCAGAATAAATCCGGCCTGCTCAGGACCAATCACTTGAGGAAGAAACGAATATAGACAATTTCGCAAAATTTTTCCGAATATTTTATTGTCTACGTTGAGTAGAGAGAGTGGGCGATAAGAAGGGCATCTATGAGGGTCCTTGTCCGGTTTCAACAGGGTGATGATCAGCGCCTCACGCATGGAGGGAGGCATTATCCCATCTGCACCCATTTCATGAAATAGAGTTATCATATGGGGAATCAGAAGATCACTAAACCCTTTATAGAAGGAAACCGTTAGACCATCCAAACCGGGGGCACTGCCCTCCCGCAATGAGTTTAGGGCGAGATGTACCTCTGAGACTTCAATGGGGCGCATTAAAAATTTGCGTTGCCAGTTCTGTAGCCAAGGGAGCTCAATATACTCAAGATATTGCGCTACATCGTCAGCACCAGGGGAAATCTTGGGGCGATAAAGCTCCTGATAATAGCTGCTAAACTGGTCGTTAATCGCATCTTGCTCCGTCAGGACCGTGCCCTCCTCATCAATTAGTTCAGTGGTGCACCTAGACTCCGATCTATGGCGAGCCAGCGCCTTCAGCACCGTTCCCGACCGATCTGCCTCCCCATAGAATCTAGCTGAAGCATTCTTGCCAATATGTTTAACCTCGTTGTCAGCTTCTTCGTGGTAGTCAGCTAGCATGGCCTTGAGCTGCTCTCTTAACTCAGGATCATTTCTGAGGGACAGCTCAGCCTCTAGGTTAGCCAGACGGGTTTCCAGCAAAGTAAGTCGATTTCTAATGGACCGGAGGACACCGGCGTGCTTGCTAATGGCACCACCCCTTATATAAACCTTGAACGTCTCCCAGACCGTGGCAAAGGAGTCAACTGGGCACACATTAATGTCGAAGAACTCAGAGATCGCATCATGTAGCTCGGATTTAAATAATCTAATAACGAATAAGGGGGAAATCTCCACAAGAAAGGAGGAGGAGTACGCGAGGGCACAGTAACAGTTAGCAGAATGGGCGAATGGTCTGAGGATGAACGGGCCTGAACCGAACAGTCCTGAACTTTAGGCAGCAAAGTCCGTGAGATGAACCAATAATCTATGCGCGTGTGTGTGTGTCATGGTGCGCTGAATAATGTGTGTATTCGCCTCTTATGCTGGATCTAGCTCTCCATACATCAGTCAATTGCAGCTGTAAAGTGATATCAATGATGGTCTTCACAGAGGCAGACAGGGGACGAGAGGGACCCTTTGAGCGGTCAAGGGCTATGTCTAGAATACAATTAAAGTCCCCCCTCAGAACAATGACAAGGGTTGACGGTCTTTAAATGATGAAAAAATGGACTGATAGAACATCGGATCATCATTATTTGGGTCATAGGAGCTGACAATCAAAAAATCTAAATCTGGACTATGAAATCTGGATATAACATACCTGCCCGCCTGGTCAGTTTCACATTGTTCCAGTTGGAGACCCGATCTAGGGCTGATCCATGTCAGCACACCCCTAGAATGGGAAGTGAAACATGCAGCGTGGAATGACCCTGCTAACCTGCTACCTGTGAGTAATGCGCAATCAGGGTGAAGGTGCATTTCTTGAGGTAAGGCCACGTCGACCTCCTTTAACTTCAGGTAAGCCATAATTTTACGCACCTTACGGTGATCATTTAAGCCCCTGACATTCCACGTCATGAGGCTTAGCCGCTTCACCTAACCCCTGCTGGGATTGGGACCTGTCATGTAATACGAAGATGCAAGTGGCCCAGCCTCCCTTCGATACCCAACAGCCCGCCCTGTACATCATAGTCAGAAAAAGGCATGTGATCTGCGAAAGAAAAAAATACAATCAGAAACCACAATCCCACCCCCACCCACACCTTGCTTGCTCCAAATATGCAAAGGCAAGTAACAGCCCACCCAAGTCTAAAAAAGACAATAAAAAATGACGGATGCACTTCAAAACTACAACAATGAACCCTAGAAAATAGAGAGAAACAGCGGGTAACGCAATGGGGAGGATGTTAACCAACAGTATCAAACATAATGGAGCCCCCCGCCACATCACCAAATACCAATACTAAAGCTTCATATAGAGTAACACATACCAGTGAGGAAAGACTTAGCAGCAGCGTAAGTGCCATTCTGATGTCAGAGTGGTGCATGGACTCATCTCTCACGTGTACCCTTTACGCCCCACCCCCCCAAAAAAAGGTGAAAGAGGAGAAGAAGCCTGCTCAGTAAGATAGCATGAATCTGCAGTCAGCCTGACCATTTGCTCGGCATAACAATCATTACGACATTGTTAATATACTCATATTACATTATAAATCAACTACAGTGAGCTCATCGGAACACATGATAAGCGCACTCCCCCTCAGTCTTTGTCGTCAAGGCTACCACTACCAACATTTGCCACAGGGGTGTCGTTCCGACCCTTCCCACGCTTGCCAGCTCTTTCCCAATCCTTAAGTGCTTTCCGCAAGGACTGGGGGTCCGAGTAAATCTTAGCTTTGCCATCAAACACCACCCTCAGACGTGCAGGATATAACATAGCATACTCTATCTTCTGTCCGTAGCTTGCATTTCAGGGAAGTAAATTGCCTCCTAGCCTCCTGTACTTTAAAAGTAAAATTCGGGAATAGAGAGAGGGAGGCCCCTTGGTACTGCAAGTTACCCAGTTCTATTGCCCTCCGCAGCACAGCGTCCCTGTCACTGTAGTTTAAAAGTTTGGCAATTATGGGCCGTGGAGGGGCACCGGGCTGAGGCATAGGGCCAAGCGAAGGATGCGCCCTCTCCACGACAAACAGAGGAGAGAAGGTTTCATCACCCAACAATGTCTTAAGCAATTTTTCTACAAAGGTCTCCATATTGCCCATCACAGTAGATTCAGCCGGGCCTGTAATACGGAGGTTACTGCGTCGTGAACGGACCTCAAAGTCGTCAGCCCTGTCCTGTAAGGCAGTTAATGCCCACTCCACTCGTTTCAGGGCGCTGCCGGAATTGGACTGGGCCTCCTCCACCTCCGTGATGCGACGCTCTGCCATATCTAGACGTTCGGAGTGCTTGTCGACTCTCTCTGACATTCTATCCATTCTGTAGGCGAGCGTGTCAATCTTCGAGTCAATGGCTGCCAGACCCTGCTGCATGGATGCAATGATCTGTTTGATGTCTCCGACTGGGTCATCAACAGAGATGTTAGGTTCAGACATCACGTTGTCCACCGCATCCTCACAATGCCGGGATTTACGCTGCTCGAAATTGAGCTTAGGCTGAGATTTGCCTGGCTTTCCCATTTCAGCGACCACTAATCAGCAGGCCTCACAGGAACTCGGACACTAGGCCCAGACGATGGCCGAGTGCACAGCGCTGCCTCCCCAAAATCGTAAGAAGTAGAAAGAACCGGTGCGCAAGGGCTGTTGACCGCCGCAGTGGTCAATTCCAATGTAAGGCAGATCCCTGCCCCCCTGCCCGGTCTATGAGCGTCTCCTCAACCTACTAAACCTCCATGGGAGGAGACACCAAGTGGGGCAGGCAGCACAAGGAAGATGGCGGCGGCGGCACCTCACCCAGACAGCACCAACAGGCAAGTCACACTGGCCGGGGGGAGGTGGGTCGAGTAACGAAGACACGGACTCCTGAGGTCAGGGGTAAACACCAATCAGCACGATGCGGGCCACAGACCCTAACCACCCCGGGCTCGGCCGCGTCACTCGGTCCTCCAGGCAGCAGGGATCACCATGCATTCATCAACGTTGGGGCGCCCGACACGACAAAGAGGCAGCACAGCCAGGATTATCTCCGATAGGGGCCCCACTCACCTTGATGTTCCGACGGTGGCCGCAACAGGTTGCAACTACGCTAGACGCCGCACTCGTCAGCCAGGCGAACAGGCCTCACATCGCCACGGTCTCCGCCGGCCCGATCGTCGGCAGTATGCGGGCCAATGTCAAAATGGGTACATCGCCAGAATCAGCAGGATCAGAGCTCCATTGATCCGTCATCTCCTCGTGGGATTGGAGCCGGTGAAGCCTCACATTTTTGTCAGATAGATGCGGTGTGTGGTGGAGCTCTATTACGAGACAGCCGTCTTCATGCCAGGCAAGCTCTGCCCCCCCACTACTGCCCTTTTTCAAGCAGTTCTCAATTGAATTTACGACTATAAGTGACCACTCATACCATCATATCTATTTCAATTAAAAGCCTCCTAAGCATCAAAACAGTATGATAATTGCAGCTAGCACGCTCTCAACCGACTTGAAACGACTGAAATGGTGAACAGATAATATTGAAGATATATATAGTATAAAAAGGAACTGTGGGAACACAAAAGAAGATGTGAGGACAACTTTTGGGCTAAATTATTCTTCTCGGTGAAAAACACCAACTCAAGTGCATTTTGGGGAATAATAAATGGGCTAAAGCATCCTGCGAACTCAATCACCTCAAGTGTACAAGAAACTGATTGGGCCACACTGTTAACAAAGAGATTCACAGACACTGAACCATCGAATCACCTAGATAGGAGGGAGAGGATGCAAGCGTCGTTCGAGGAGCAAGAAGAACAATTAAGCTACGACAGGCGTGTCCTCCAAAATACAAACAGTGCCCTAACTTGCCAACGGTCTAAACTGCAAAACACAGAAGAGGCCCAATGGAGAGAAGCTTGTGGTGTAGAACCTGCATCTGGAAATCCAGGCTTCTGTGACAAAGATGTAAGAAGAATACTCCTGAAGGGTCATGGAAACGGGGCCCCAGGGCCTAACGGCATCCCCCGAATAATCTTCAATTCAGCTCCAGACTTCTGGAGCGGAAGACTGAAAAACCTGTTTGAAGAAGTGGAGAGAGAATGGCAAACTCCGTCAAGTTGGCAAGGATCAGTAATTACTCCAATCTTTAAAGGAGAAGATAGAACATCTCCAGCAAATTACAGGTTGATAGCACTTTTGGACGTGGATGCAAAGTACTATGCCTCACTATTACTGGAAGACCTGCTTATCTGGTCCTAGAATTCAAAAAGGATCCCACTTAACCAAACAGGTTTCATAAAAGGGTGCGGGACGGTAACAAATATTCTAAAACTCTCGCTGATAGCTGACAAATATATCCGAAGGAAACAACAGCTGCACCTCTATTTTATCGACTTAAAGGCGGCTTTTGACAGCGTGGACCGTCATATTCTATGGGGAAAATTGCGCACATGGAACATCCCTGATAAAATACTTGTAGGAATATTGCTCTTATACTCAAATACATGGATGAGAGTAAAGCTGGAAGCAGTCCAAGACATGGTGGTCTGCTGAGCCCAGCAGGCCACCATTTCTGGGAGGGCCAGCCATTCCCAATGGGCTCGCAAATTGTGAGAGGCTCATTAATATTAATGAGCCTCCCAATTTGCGACCCCATTGGGAATCACAAACAGTGTATGAGACACTGTTGTACATTGGATTTAGCACCTTGCAATTTGTCGCAAATTGTGAGGCACTGAATCCAACGGTCATTCATCTGGCCCTAAGTTTCTAAAATGCATAGGTATTAAAACCGTTACACCATCAATGCATCGAAACAGTCATAAAAATGTGGAAATACAGTAAGAAAATGTTAAATATACTGAATAACCTTGATCAGTGTATTAAAGTGATGTATTGATTTGAAATAAATTGTAAAATACATTTTAAAAAATGACGAGTTGTCTTCAAATAGTAAATCATGGGTTTCGCTATGCTATTAGTGTCCTATGCTTAAGTGGGCGGGCACTATTTTTCGGCAATATTCTTTATTCTGGCTTCAAATATTTCTAAAAACAGTACTGTCTGAATATTACGATGTGTGAATTCTGGGTTAAGAACAGCTATGAGGGCTTGTCTGCATATTCAAATGGCTGCCTGATTAAGGGCATCGCGAAGCATCCTTCTGTGCTCTGGTAACATAGGCAGGCATAGGCCTGGGTGAAAATTTAGTTCCGTTCGTGGAAATTGCGATAATTTGACATTTTCGCGTTCCGCGGAGAGCGCGAAAATGTCAAAATTTCCGCATTCCACAGCTTGGCGATAATTTGTTTCTAGCTCGCGCTGTAAAATAATACATTCTTGCGCGCGCGCGATCGCCTTACCTGAGTCCCTGCGTTCGCCGACAAGTTTTCTTGATCCGGTCGCGTTCTCCATGAGATGTTGTATTGTTTTTAGCCATTTGCGCTGTCTCGCAACAGTTCGCGCCCGCAGTGACGTCATGCGTCGCGTGATCACATCTTTCTTCTCGCGATCATGCACCGCGAGACAACTGAAAACAAGATGGCCGCGCCCGCGAGCAGCCACATGGGTAAGTTGGCGAGCCGCAACCATGCAGAAAATCTCGCGAACAATCGGGAAAAAAACTTCTGCATCTTCGCGATATTTCCGCGTGTTTGCGATAATGTTTTACATTTTTGCGATAATTTGCGAAAGTGGATTTCGCAAATTCCGCCCACCCCAGGCAGGCAGATATAAAGCACTTGTATTAATGTCTCTTTGTCTGCACCACAGAGTCTGCAGTTAGACTTGGCAGGTTTTAACCAAGTCAGCAGTTGGTCCAGGGTAGATGGAATTCCTAGTCAGAGGGCATGAACTTAAGTTTGCTATGAAATGGAAATCCTAAGTCAAAGCTTACCTGTGGTTTTGAATGCTTGTAGGTGTTGATGATTTGCCAAGCATGTGCTGCCTTTTCTGCATGTGTTTTATCTTCTAGCATGGATTGCAGGCTGGCTGTTCTGCTTAGGATTCCTCAATGGAGGCTGTGGCGGACCACAGGTCCATGGCTTGCAGCGACTGAAGACCTCCAGAGAGTCGGCTTCTGAAGAATGATTTTGAGTTCGGCCTATTGACTTCCAACCAGACACCTGCTGCCAATGTGTCATACTCTCCAGTCTGAATCTATGGCACATTTTTCAAAAAGAGCGTTTAATGCTGAATTGTTGTTTTATTAGGCCTAGTTCTAATCTCAATCGTGCCTGCGATGTATGATTTGGAAGGTAATAGCCAGTTCTATAGGCTTTTGTGAGAAGCAGGTCCAGCAGCCCTGACACTCTTTTCCTCTGCCATTCTTCCACAGCCATATGCGATGGACGGGGGCAGCTTTGCGGACATGGCTTTCTGGAGACGCCCTCAGATTGGTTTTTGCAGAGATCTTGAAAGTGTATAGGAAGCAGATTTGGCTTTCCTTTCATATTGCCCATGTGTGTGGAGAAAGTGCCTCCCAAATCACATGTTATCCCAAGGTATTTGTATTTTGATTCGACAGATAATTGAAGCCCTCCCATAAACCATGACCCTGGTATATATCATTTCTTTACTGAATTTCTCTTCTTTTTATAGTTATTGTCCAGTTTATGCCACTTTGTGAAACCTGAAAGAGCACCCAAACGCTGTGCCAGGTCTGCTGGGGTCCTGCTCATCAAGAGCAGGTCATCAGCCTATAGCATGTGGGTGAAGCAGCGCCCACCGAGATGTGGCGGATGGACGTTTGTAAGGGCCAGTTCTGTAGACAGGCTTGAGAGGTAGATGTTAAACAATAAAGGGGCCAAAATACACCCTTGTTTCAGGCCAACTGAGGCAAAAAGAATGTGATAAAGCTTGCTTCCGTCTCCTAGCCAAGTTTCGGTTGAATGACTCTCATGAATTGTGGCGGAGTCCCAATGCTGTTAAGCTTTTCCCAGAAAAAGGGGTTTAGTAACTCTGTCGAATGCTGCTTTGAAATCAATGAGGCAAGAATAAAGTCTTGATTTTGCAGCAACCGTCTCTCCACAAAGAGTGACAGGGCAGCAAGGTTAGGTAATGTTTCCTGGCCAGTGCGGAATCCTGTTGGGTCCATGGAATTGGTGACTGATTGGTCACCCTTTATTGCAAGTCCAGCAGCACTAAGGCTGTGAAGTACTTGGCGCAAATGTCCAATAGGGCCACTAATCAGTAGTTTTTTGGATCACCTCTGTTGCCCCCTTTAAACATTGCATGGATAATTCATCCTAGCCAGGAATCCGGGATTGCCTGGTGGAGGCTGGCTGAGCTAAAAGAAGAACACATATATTTGCCCATAGGACAGGATGGGCTTTGAACAGGGCAGAGGAGAGACTATTCAGGCCCGGAGCCCCGTCTGATCTGCTCTTCCTTAAGGGCACATACTGGAATTGATCCACAATTATCCACAGGTCTGAACTAGGTACCCCAAAGTTCAGGGTAATGATGCAGGTTATCGAAAGGGGAAGAAGACACAATGATGTTGGGGGGGTGAAGGTCCGTGATATTTAGGGGTACATTAGTTTGGTGGGAAAATGAACCCAAAATGAACTGCCGATGTTGATACATTTTCCTTAATCATTCTATGGTTGGACAGTGTCAGACCACTAGTCTGATACAAGTAACGCTCCTGTAAGTTGGGGCAAGAACTGCATCATGGGAATATGTTATAGTCAAATGGTGCTGTTTCTCAACCTTTTTTTTATATAATGTCTGATATCGATTCAATTTTTGGAATAAAACAAATATATATAAAAAACAAAATTGTTGTGGTTTAACATAAATACATAGGGGCAGATTTGCAAGCCCCCTGCGCCACCAGTACATCACTTTTTGTGACGTACTGGTGGCGCATGTTACTGCTCTATATTTACGAGGACTGGAAAAGCCACCTTGCCTGATTTTTCCTGTCCTTGTAAATATGGCCCCTTTACACGCAGCACTTTGCATGAAAGGGGCGTTCCATGGGTGTTGCTGTGAGTGTTTCCATGCAACACCCATGGAACAAGGCACATTTCCAGATTTACGAGGAATCGTAAATCTGGAAATGCGTCTGAATGCTACGCCACCCTAGGGGTGGCGTAGTGAGGCGCAACAAGGAGACATGTTTTCATTTCCCTTCATGTTTTCCTCTTTCAATGCGTGCTGCATTCTACAGCACGCATTGAAAGAGGAAAATGCCTGTAGTGATTGTTTTTGTGCAGGAAGGTGGCCCTTACTGCACAAAAACAATCTCCTCATTACGCAGGCATCCTTGCACCATGGTGCAAGGGTGCCTGCGCTGGCGCATGGCAGCAGTTTGTGAGCCAGCGCAGGGGAGAGCACAGGAATGCGACATATTATTGTAAATATGTCGCATTCCTGTGCATTGGAAGTGCTGCAGCGTGGCGCAGCCAAAGGGCTTGCGTTGCTGCGCTGTGGCACTTCCTTGTAAATCTGCCCCATAGTACCTGATTTAACGTATGGTGGGCGGGCTGCTATACTTGAGTGTGGTAGAGGTCATTACCTCTGTCACCCTGGCCAAACACCCATCTGCCATATCTGGAGATCCTATTGCCAGATCCTGTGGTGATCTCTGCACCATCACAGGAGCCACTGCCAAATTGGCTCCTATGAACGCAACAAAAAGTTTGCTGCTCGTCTGCCATTTTTGTGATGGCCATGCACAAAACGTCTTTGTTTTTCAGAAGCAAATTCTCAAAGCGAGAGTAAATCGACAAACTAATGACCCCCACACCCTGGGAGTTTTCTCCAAGAGTGTGGAGCTGATGCAATGTTTTTCTCTGTATGGAAACCTGGAAGTGACAGGCAAAAAAAGAGTACCAGGCTGCCTGCTCAGTTAGACCTTTGAAGTAAGTTTTCCAACAGCAGAGTCAGCGGGGTCACTACGGGTGGAAATACTGATGGCCCATCCAACTTAAAATCAAATGGATGGAGGATTTGACGGACAGGGTATACCATTTTATTTGTGATGAGTACCCTGTCCACCAAACTCTAAATAAAGCACATAGGCTTCAAACCTCGATTATTGATCATATGTGTAGGGGCTCCCATTATGGAGTAATTGAACAAAAGAGGGGACATGATTGTAAGACTGGACAGAAATACTTATCTGTGAAGGGACTTGCTCAGTGGTGGTTAAATCACCAAGAGAAGCAAAGTTAAGTTTTAAATTGTAGTTTATGGTTAGGGTCTTAAAGCACATTGAGGATCAGTCATTGAACAAATACCTCCATAGAGGGTCCCTACACTTTCCGGCACCAGCATTATGTGAACATTATTTCTATGGGATCTTCGATAAGCCCATGCTACAAATCAGTGAGCCCCATCTCTTGGATATCTGAGTTCTTCTTTCATCTTTAGAATATCTTTTGGGCGGCGTGACCCAGTTTTATCAGGAGTTCCACAAGCATTCTGATATTTTCCTCATGTATACCCTCATTAGATTGATGTGCAGGGCAACCATGTCAATCTTCTGTTCCAATATAGATGTGGACTCTTTTGTCGATAGCAGAGTTCCTTTCAGGAATGGTGGAAGGGTTCTGCTTGTTGTTTTGTGGCTTGTTCCAACAAATGTTTTGGCCCACTTTATTCTATTTGAGGCCTCTTTAAGGAAGGCATACCGTTGTGGCGCGCTGGCCTATTCGCATGTTCTCATCCCATTTATCTAATCATCTGTGCTGCCTCTTCAGAGATGTATTTTCTCCTTCCTACCTCTGGTTTTATGAACACCTGTCATCATTCTTATTTTTCTATGGCTTTCTTTTTTTTTGGGGGGGGGGGGGCTTGGGGGCTGTCAGAGGGAAGATCCAGCAACAATAAGGTTTTGTGTTCTCTTCGGTGGCAGTTCTGCTGCCATACTGGAATAGTATCAGAATATTGTGGAATTAATTTCATCTGACGAAAAATACTATCTCCTAAATATTGTTTATGAAAATATCCCCCTATTGCAATGAATAGTAAAGAATCTACATGGAATAGAGCAATTTTTCGGCCAAAATATTAATGAAAGGAAAATATTTTTGTTATTGTTATTCTGATATACTACCGCAGGGTTCACATTTTTTCTTCCCTGACAATTCCTCCAGTGTCTGTAGGGTACAATTTCTAGAAGATGTGCTCTCTTGTTTTCCCTTTCTCTTGGTTCAGCTTTTTCTTGCCTTTTTTTCGATAAGGTGAGGGAGGCATTTCTCCCAACACAGGACACTTCTGGTTCACTGCTGCTTGTCGAGGACACCTTGGCGCCTACTCGGTATTACCTCCCTTTCCTCTACAACCTGACATCCTACCAACTGCACAGAAGAAGGCCCTCTCTCCCAACTCCTCCTACACCAGCTGACTTGTGCAGAATCAACTGCGTATCTTCTTGTGCCTGTCTCCAGTTGTTTATGCGACTCATCGTCGTTCACATTCTTAGGTCTTGTTCTGTCTCTTTGCACCCCATTGCTGGCTCCCCTCATATATAGCTGCTCACAGCACTCTCTTCATTAATGATTAAGTTGATTAAGATGGTAGAAAAGTTACATGGCTATTCTTTAAGGTCCAAGAGCTTGCAGCCTCATTCTCAGATGCCTTTTCTCAACTTTATGGAGTGACTATGATATTTTGACTACATAAAAGTGTATAGTAGGATTTGGTTTTATTGGGCCAGATATACTATTCTTCCATTCCCAAACGTTGTCACAAACTGCACACAAACTTTTTGTGAATGGGATCGGATTTTGAGAACCAATCTATGTACCAGGTCAGTTTGCAAAATCCTGAATAGTATGGGGTCGTATAAAGAAAACTGAGGGGCATATCAGCAAGGGCCTGCGATAATTATCGCTCAGCGCTTTTACCATGAGGATAATTATCGCAGGCTAACGCTGGATTCTATCACGGGGATAACGTGCTATCAGCAACGCTTATCTCCCAAGCGATAGGAATCCATGCGTTAGCTGGAAAAGAGTGTGATTATCGCTGAAAATCCAGCGATAATCGCACTGCGGCCAGCGATACCTTGCTGATAGGGCAGGGTGTTCTTAGCCATGTAATCCACCCCCCATTGGATTACATGGCTAAATCAGATTACAAGCAGGCGTAAGGAAAATAGCGATAACTGTGGTTAGCGCTACTTTTCTTACCGCTCTGCTTGTTTGCGTGCAGCTTGATAATTGGAGAAATGTAGGTTAGCGACATTTCTCCAGTTATTCTGGCACGGAACGCCCGCTTTGCATCTCATTAGAGATGCAAAGCTGGGCGTTGTTGTAAGTGGCGATAAATCAGCAAAACACGCGATAGTGTGTCTTTGCTGATAAGGCGATAAAATTATCGCCGCTTTTCGGCCGAAAACAGCCGCAAAAGCGGCGATAGATTTTTAGCGTTAATATGCCCCTGAATAATTATTATTTGTTAGGCAAGTCACAATTCGTGATCCCCTATATGTGCCTGCAATCACAGGTATGGTGATTCACAAGGTACTGCAGACCACCAAGTTTCTGACTGTTTTCTAAAACAGAACCCATATTTTTCCTAAAGTAGCCCATGTTACTTAAATGAATCAGTGTGCTGCTTTAAAAAAAGTTGTCAATTTTTAAAACTCAAGGAGAGCTGTTGCTAACTTTTCAATGTTTTGCGAACAAATTGTGGTTGTAGATCATTGATACATACCAAACAGAATCGCAGTATGAAAGAAATGACCCTTTCATGCCTATTCCAATGCGTGCTTCGGTGTGGGTCACAGAACCTATTTTATGAGTCAGAAAAAGCTTCTCAACTAGGAAAATGGGTTTTGTACATGACAAAAGCGATTTTGTGGTTGCAGGTCCAGTGATTTCACGAATCATATGGTTTGCAACAGCAAAATCGTTTTGTACTTCTGGCACATTGTACTTTACACAACAGTTTCTAAATACAATATATAGGAATGATTATCAACCATTAGAATAAAAGATGCTAGAAATCAAACCAATGTTAGAGTTGCATGTAATAAATTATCTTCCAGGAGGTAGCCATTTCTCAACTGGCTTTATGGTGCAGAAGCTCTTTTGACCCATCCTGTTTTGTTTCATCCCCTCTCAAACCCCCATCTGTCTTCTGTTCAACAGAATATTGTTGATAAAAACTGTGTTAAAGTCACTTCCTTGGAGGCCAAAAAAAAGAATGCCCTTTTTGCATCTTATCAAATGTAAAACTTAAGCTGAAGGATAGGTAGACATGATGCTTTACCTGACTTTAGACAGCAGCAGGTAGGAGTTATTCCCAAGCGTAGAGATAAACTTAAGAAATCTCTTTCAGCCAAATTAGAAGGAAAAAAAGGCCCAATGTACTTAAAGGTCAGAAAGAGAGGTTGCAAATTGTGCACTTTAAAATCCTCTTATGATTTTTAAATGTGATTTATGTATTAATAGGTCACGTTCCAATAACTCCAGTCGCACTGGGTCATAGACAACCTGCCAATCAAATATTAATTAGGCGTGTTATTATTTGCAGCTCCCTGTGATTGGCTACAAACACAGGAAAAATGCCAGCAAGAACAGCAGGCCACCATACCTGTGCTCATAATCCCAGAAGATTAGATTAGATTAAGTTTATAAAGCTCAATGATTGCCCAAGGGCATCTTGGCACTTGCAGCTGAGCTGCAAAGAATACAGACGATAGTGATCAGAAAAAAACATTAGCATAGGGAAGAAAAAAGCCAGGTTTCTAACTGTTTTCTGAAACTAATCAGGTTTGGCTGAGACCTAAGATACAGTGGCATTTGATTCCACAGTGAAGTTGAAGCGTGTACAAAACGTATGCCACCCCAGGAAGCCTTATGGATCTTGGGTACAACCATGGTCATAAATGAGGCTGATGGAAGTAATCTACTAGACATGCACCATATCATTTTATTCTGTAAGTACCCAGGACCTGTTCCATGGAGGGCTTTGTGCACAAAACAGAGCAATTTAAGAGCAATTCTGCTTTTAATGGGCAGCCAATGAAGCTCTTTAAGCTTACTACTGACTAATTCATGTTTGTTTAGGTTGTTTAAAAGCAGGACTGCGGCAAACTGCATCCACTGCAGCTTTTTTAACAGACCTTGTTGGGCGGCCAGGTAGATAGCGTTACAGTAGTCCATGCGTGATAGCACCAAGGAAACCACCACCGTGTTCTGAAGATCAGTGGGAATGGCAGGATTTTTTTTAAGGTTTTCAAAAGATAAAAAAGGATGAAATCAAAATGATTTATCTGATCTTTAAAAGTTAATTTAGAGTCGAAGATCACTCCAATATTTCTAACTTTGGGAACCGGCGCATGGAGTGGGCCAAGCCTGGAGGGCCATCAGGAAGAGTTTAAAAAAAGACAAGCCCAATCCGAAAAGAAGTACCTTCACCTTGTCAGAATTCAATTTTAAGCAATAACTATCCATTTAGTCGACTATGGTCATCAAATAATTGTTGAATCTACTGGCAACCTCCTCAACATTGGAATGGACAGAGACAATAGTTTGTGTGTCATCAGCATAAGATAGTGTACTAAATCCATATGATCAAATAAATGCAGCTGAATATTGAACAGAATTGTGCTTAAAGAGGAACCTTGCGGGACCCCACACAGCAAGGAAAAGGTTCTGGAAGTGAAATCACCAGGAAAAACTGACTGAGTTCTGTCATTCATAAAGGATGTCAGGAAGGATGCGGTGGAAGGGTGAAAACACAGCGGCCGCTTGAGACGCGGTCGCGGAGGCTCCAGAGACTGAGGATTTAAATGCGGTGCAGAACAACGATGTGGAAATAAAACTTTGAGAGGAGCTTTAAGAGAAAGACGCGGCGGTAAAGCGATTCAAATACGGATGTGTTATTGCAGAAGCAGTCGCGCGGAATAAAGATGGTAAAAGCGCTGTAAAAAGGCAGCCTTACTAGGAGTTTTTCTTATGGCGTGTAGGTCGGCAGAGTGTGGCCGGCTGCTGGTGGGAGGGCTGGCGGCAGAGAAGAGAACTAGCTGCTGGCATCTGTTGAGGCCCGAGGGTGCTTTGGATTGGGGCACAGGATTTGAGATACAAAGCTTTCTTTGGACATGTGCAGCAAGGGAGGTGGGGAGGGGAAGGAGGGTGGCGGCGTTGATCTCCCTCCAGGGCAATCTGGGCAGAGGCAGAACAAGAGCAATAGAGTGCTCTGGTGTGCAAGGTGGTAGTACAGGGGTCTCGGTGCCTGTAGTGAATTCTCGACAAGATGGATCTGAAAGTCATGGTAGGAGACTGTAGTGTAGCGTTCCAGTCTTCGCGTGTACGCGATGACGTAGAACGCGGTGGCCGACTTAGATCCCGGGCAGAGAGCGCGGAGCCGCGGTGCGGATCAGACGTCTCCCGGCGCTCTCCTTTGCTGATTGTAATAAGTGCAATAAATATAGTATAATCACTCTACCTCTTGTGCTGGAGTCCTTACCACCTAGAGGGGCAAAAGGAATCATTACAACTGGCAACGAGACTGAGACCTGGAGCACACATCGCTACCAGGCTGAGACCAGAACCCACGCGGGCGGCGTACCAGTACAAGAAGAAGCACAGACCACCAAGCAGGCACAATCAGTAAGGAGAGCGTGGCAGAGGGGAATGCAGCAAGAAATAGGCACAAGGCATAGTGCATACTGCAGAAAGAGAAAGCGAACAGCACACTAACAAGGGTGGAAGAACAGTGATCCACGTGCCCACATCCCAAGCAAGGGACAACAGGTAGAACAACCACGCAGGAAGAACAAAGCCACAAAGGATACTGGAGGCCAAGACAGCGACAGGGTAGCGCTTAGGCTTGGTCCCCAGTTCGAAGACAGCAGACAAACCATCGAAGGCCCTGGCGGAGCAAGCAGGACAGAGGCAGGCAGGCGGAGCAGAGGGGCAACAGAGTCCCCCACGCACGCTAAGGCAAAACACGCCAGGTAGCCCAAGGGGTGAAGAAGGGTCACCGGGAAGAAGAGCAGACATGTGTGCCCAACCGTCCTCGCTTACGACGCCCATCCCATTCCTGCCGAAACCAGGAGACCCGTCGATGAAGTGGGAAGACTGGAGAGAATACTTTATGAACTATCTGGAAGCCCTAGAAGACGAAAATGTAGAAGCATTTCCAAGTAAGAGGAAAAAGAGGATATTGCTTCACAACCTAGGCCCAGAAGGCATCAGAGTATTCCAGAACATAGTCCCGACGCCAAGACAAGCGGCTGATGATGATGTGTTCCAACATGCCATCGACGATCTGAACAAGCATTATAGACCGGCAGTGTGCACGTCCATAGACCGATACAACTTCCAACAAAGGAAACAGGCAGCGGGAGAATCGGTAGAAGAGTATGTGGCCGCACTGAGGAAGTTAGCGGCCACGTGTAAATTTGGAGTGCTGCACGACGAATTCGTAAAGGATCAGATAGTAATGCACACGACGAACGTGATGATCCAAGACAAGCTGTGGGTAAATGGAGAGGCGACATTGAAGGAAGTGATAGCCATGGTAAAGAAGGCAGAGCTGTCAAAAAGGTGCACAGAAGCGGCAAAAAGGGAGACAACAATCAGACCCATGGTGAACAAGGTCACCGAACCGGAACCACTGGAAAAGAACAAAGGATCGATAGGAGACACGAGGAGCCAGACAAAATGGACGCCCAAGGCGGCACCAGTGAAGAAGTCGAACAACGACGGCAAAAACACGTGCTACAGGTGTGGCAGTCAGTCTCATCCAGCCTACTACAAACGGTGTCCGGCGTTCCGAGCAAAGTGCATGTTTTGTGGTATAATAGGACATTACGAAAAAGTGTGTCGCAAGAAACAGAGAAGGACAGCTGTCAAGTACGTAGCCCAGGAAACTGAAGAGGACGGGGATGAAGAAGAGGAAGACGACGGAGTGCTGTGCATTGAAGAACACATACTGGGGATAGACTGCAATCGCCCTAAGAAACCCCAGTGTGATTTGGTAATAGGAGGAATACCGATAAAGATGGTGGCGGACTCAGGATCTCCGTACACCATTATACAAACAACGGTATGGGAAGAACACTTCAAAGGCCACCTAGGGAAGCGCTTGGAACCTCCAGACATCCGTCCTGTCAACTTTACGGGAGATCCAATCCCCATGGTAGGGTACAGAAGATTGAAGTTCAAATTCAAAGAACGGACCGCGATCTGCAAAACTGTATGTAGCGGAGAAAGGCCCTTCAGTGCTAGGGTGGATCGACCAAGGAGACCTAGGAATACAATTGAACCCGGGAGGCATCACGCATGTCTTGATGACAGGTGAAGAACAATGACCAGTTACAGGAGAACTGAAAGATGAATTCCCCAAGGTGTTCGGGAGCAAGGTTGGGAAGTTAACTCTCAAGATAGAACTCCGAGCAGAAGCCAAACCGGTGTGTCACAAAGTAAGGAACATTCCGATGGCAATCAGAGAGAAAGTACAACTGGAGTTATGTAGACTAGAGGAAAATGGCATCATAGAACCGATCACCAGCGCAGAATGGTTGGCGCCCTTAGTGGTGGCAATGAAACCGAATGGTAAGGTGCATCTATGTGTGGACTTGAGGGAACTGAATAAGAACATAATAGTAGAGAAATTTCCACTACTGAGGATAGACGAAATGCTGGCAATGACCAAAGGAGTGAAGTGGTTCTCGACCATAGACCTCACATCATCATACCACCAGATAGCTTTACACCATACAATCAGAAAACTTACATCGTTCATAACCTCATTCGGATGCTACCAATTCCGCAGGATGCCGTTTGGGCTAGCTTCAGCAGCGGCGGTATTCCAGAAACTCATGCACAGACTCTTCAAAGATGTGGAAGGAGTACAGTACTTCCAAGATGACATCTTGGTAATGGGGAAGAGTAAAGCAGACCACGATGCCAAACTGTCAACGGTCTTACGTGTCTTGGAACGAAATGGACTCACAGCAGAATGGGACAAATGCCGGTTTGGGATGACGACAGTTACATACCTGGGGCAAGAGATCAGCGACCAGGGTATCGCACCCAAACAATCCAATGTCAAGGCTATATGGGATGCGCCATCCCCCAGGACCAAAGAAGAAGTCATATCATTTCTAGGCATGGCTGAGTTCTACAGCAAATTTGTCCCCCACTTTGCTACCAAGACGCACCACTTACGTCAACTCCTACGGGATAAAACAACCTTCAAATGGACTGCAGAGACTCAGGGTGAGTTCCAGAAGATCAAGACAGACATCCGCATAGCTATCCCCTTGAGTGGTTAACGAGCCAAGTCAGTGTTGACCACAGATGCGAGCGAAAGGGGCCTGGGTGCAGTCTTGATGCAAGAAACCAAGGAGGGAGAACTGAACACCCTCAGCTTCGCATCAAGAGCCTTATCCGCCACGGAACAAAAGTACAGCGTGATAGAAAAGGAAATGTTGGCAGCTGTATGGGCTATGGAAAAGTTCCGACAATTCTTATGGGGCACAAGATTCAGGATCAGGACTGACCACAAACCCCTGGTCAAAGTGCTCACGTCTTCAGGACTTGCCCATGCAATGCCCCGCATAGCGAAAATGACCTTGAAATTGCTGGATTACAGGTACGATGTAGAACACATACCAGGGACCCGAAACAAAGTGGCCGACTACCTCAGTCGTGTCGCTGCCATGGAGGAAGCCCCGAGCGACATGGAGGAAGACGATCTCAGAGTGGCATTCACGGAGGAACATGAGAGGGTGATAAGCGAACAGGAGTGGAAGGAAGCGTACAAGGCGGACACGGACATCGAGAAGGTCAAAAGGTACACACTGGAGGGCTGGCCCAAGAAGAGACACCTAGGAACCCCGCTCAGAAAATTCTTCGAAGTAAGGGAGGAGTTATCAGTGGGAGACCGCGGGATCTTCCTGCGAAGAGGTGAAAGGGTAGTTCCGCCCCATGAGTTGGTACCCCGTCTACTAGCCATAATACACGAAGGACACCTAGGCATCGTGAAAACTAAACTTAGGGCGAAGCAGATGTATTGGTGGCCAGCGATGGACAACCAGGTAGAGAGGCACGTGCGGGAATGTGAACAATGCCAAAGAGCGGACAAGTCCCAGAGCATGATGCGTCCTCCCTTAGGTAGAATTGACAACCCGTGCAAAACGTGGGAAGATTTGTCGATTGATATTTTAGGGCCGATATTGGATAACCAAGGGGTCCAGAAATATGTGGCAGTAATGGTGGACAGGTATTCAAAGTGGCCTGAAGTGGACATACAAGAAGATATGGACACTGACAAAATATTAAAATTGCTAATGACTGTGTTCCTCCGAGAAGGGATTCCTCGCTCTCTTCTAAGCGACAATGGGCCTCAATTCACATCCGACAAATGGAATGCGTACATGGGGAGGAATGGGATAAAAATCAAACATACCTCCATATACCATCCAGCGGGGAACGGACTGGCCAAGAGGTTTAATAGGGTCATCATGGGCTCCATCCAATCCGCGATTGGATCAGGGAAAGATTGGGAGAAAGAACTCATGTGTATGTTGTGGGCGTATAGAATCACTCCGATAAGCACAGGATACAGCCCCTTCCAAAATCTTAGGGGCCGAGACCCGTTCACGAGGGACAATGTGGTCTGGAAGGAGCGCACGATAACAAGCAAGTGGTCTCCCGCGGTTGTTCAACATAACCTGGAAAAGGCTCAGAGAATATATACCGAACATTACAACAGGAGGACGAATGTCAAGGAAGCTGAGCTGGAGAAAGGCGAATGGGTGCGGGTCAAACTAGCCCAGTTGAGAAGGAAGGGCGACAGCAAGTTCAGTGCGCCCATGCAAGTGGAAAAAGTCTATAGTCATGCAGCTTTGTTAAGCGATGGAAAAGTCTGGTCCCAAGACAGGATGTCCAAATGCAACAAGATCTTAGGATGGAGTGTGAAAGAGAAGGGACAAACGGGAACCCCCCAAATACCAGGAGTAGGGAACAATCTGGAGAAGGTTGGTTCGGGGGCAATCCGAGAAGGAGGAGAAGAAGAAGAAGAAATAGAGGAAGCGAGTGATTCAAGAATGGAGGAACCGGCGGGACTCACTCTCAGCTCGCCGGGAAGTGAAGTTCCCTGGAGCGGGGAAAGAACGGGAACCAGGAACACCCAAGAGATAGAGGTGCACCTGCCTGTGACTCCGGTGAGGCGGACCCGCACGGGGAGAGCGGTCATAAGGCCATTAAAGTACAAAGACTTCGAGATGGGAGAAGGGAATACCACGAACTGCAAGTAACCCTGAGACATTGGTTTAATTGAAAATTGTCGTGACTGTAAAGAAGGGAGATATGTAGTGTAGCGTTCTAGTCTTCGCATGTACGCGATGAAGTAGAACGCGGTGGCCATCTTAGATCCCGGGCAGAGAGCGCGGAGCCGCGGTGCGGATCAGACGTCTCCCGGCGCTCTCCTTTGCTGATTGTAATAAGTGCAATAAATATAGTATAATCACTCTACCTCTTGTGCTGGAGTCCTTACCACCGAGAGGGGCAAAAGTAATCATTACAGAGACGAGTAAATTATAACATTGCAGAACATGTAATTATACATAGCAACACAACAGCAATAAAATCAGGTCAGTGTCATATTGGAGCAGGAATAATTAAAAAGAAACAGTTAGTAAAAGTGGAGGACGCTGAGTGTGAAGACATTTGAGATTTCGAAAGTTAAGAAGTGGGTCGAGCTCAGACTCAACCTCAGATACAACCTGGAATATCTGTATTAACACCCATATTAAGTCAGGTTCCCAGTCCCTTACCTAGTCTCTTACCTACGTGGTCAGGGAATCGTCTAAGAAGTAGTGAGGTAGCGAGAAATCTGGAAAAAGTGGCATCAAGCAATTTGGAAAAAGTGGGGGGAGGCCAGGACCAAGAAGGTGTTATAGATAGGGGTACTGGCCACAATAGGTATCAGCTGAGGAACCGGAAAAACCCTGGGAAGATACCATCCAGTATAAACCAAGAAGACGATACGGGTTTCTGCACCATAGAGACGGTAAAGGTTCTTGGGGGTGCTGTCCCGAAACAACGTGGAAAGCAAAGTGAGTGGGAGATCCCCAGGAAAAGGAAGCAGAGAAGCAAAAAAGGAGAGCTACCGATAACAAGCTTAAAAATTACCCCGTCTCTAAAAACTTTTTTCAAAGTAGTGCCGAAAACCTTGGTGTTTAAAAACCTACTACAACCTGATACGGCATATAATCAGGGTGGGAATAAAGACATAGCAAGCCTGAATAGATATCAGATTTTGGCAAATCTCCCAGATCCTCAGGAGGAGGAGGCTGTGCTGAAGCCCAGTTCATTATGTCCTGAAGAGAGAATATATCCCCTTGTTATAGGTATGGATTTTAGCACTCCACCTTCTGCTGAGTCACAGCAAAAGGTAGGGGGTGAGTTAGCAGGAGTGATGAAGGAAGTTTCTATATCAACCGTGGAGGGGCGAGTAAACACAAACCAACCTCAGTGTACTTTGCCCCAATCGCAATCGCAATCTCAATCTGAAGCACAATCTGAACCACAGTCTCAGCTTCAGTCTCAATCAGTTGTTGATCTAATCAAGGTGTTAACAACGGAAGTGAGAAATAGGTTCGAAGTTTCTGAAGAGAATCAGAAAGAGATAAGATCAGCATGTGATAGCCTAGAGAGTAAAATGGATGACCTTGCTAGCAGGACCACTCAGCTGGAGTCTTCAGTTAAAGAATTTACGTTTCAAACTGAGGTCAACACTAAAGAAATACAAATATTAAAGGGGAATGAGACGATCTGGAAAGATAAAATGGAATCATTAGAAAATAATATGAGGAGAAATAATCTCCAGATTCTAAAAATTCCAGAAGGTTCAGAGGGAGAAGACCTTAAAGCCTTTGTCGCAAGGCTCATAAAATCAAGTACACAAATTGAGTCCACTGTGAATGAATTGATGGAAGATATCCAGAGGGCCCACAGAGTCCCTTTTAAGGCATCCCCGGGAAAGACTAAACCCAGAAAAATTCTTGTCAATTTTAAAACATACAAAATCAAAGAAGAAATATTAATAAAAGCCTTAAAACAGAAAAGTTTAACAATGGACGGAATTACTTTTGAGATTAGATCTGACATATCCCAAATAATAGTTATAAGCAGTGGGAATTTGGCAATATGATTGAGTCCTATGAAAAAATGGGAGCAACTGCTCAGTTGAGATTTCCGGCCAGTCTTCGGGTGATGCATAATAACAAACTACACAATTTTAGAAGGGTAGAGGATGTGGACGAATTTTTGAATTTATTAGAGACAGGGAGGAGTTAGGGTATCTCTTCCAGAGATAATGGATATTTAATTGTAAGCTGCAGATTAGTATTATACTTCGCCTATCTACCCCCCTTTTTTACCATCAGCCTGTTATGATGTAATAACAGAAAAGTATTATTCAGTGTTCTTTTTCTCTTTTCTTTTCTTTCCTCTCTCTTTTTTTTTCTTGTTTATTAATAATCTTTAAAGTCTATTTTCGAATCCTCAATTAAGGGGGCCTACTAAGGCTTTAGGTCAATATGAAGTCTGAGGAGGGTTTTCCAAGGGTGGGGGGGGGGGAAGGTTGGGTCACAAATAGGTTTTAGTACACGGGTGAGGGAGCAGTGGAAAAAAAGACAAAGTCATCTGGGTTCACACATGTCAGAGCATTCAGCCATTACTATGTCTTTGACACCTTCACAAAATGTAGTACAGAAGAGATGGAAAATGGATCGCACCATACTATTTGATGATGAGATAGTAAAAAAGCTTAGACTAGAAACCAAAGAGTTCTTTGAGGACAATTTGGTTACAGCTTCTATCAGCATAGTATGGGATGCATACAAAGCTTTATTAAGGGG
Source organism: Triturus cristatus (assembly GCF_964204655.1). Classification (NCBI taxonomy): domain Eukaryota; kingdom Metazoa; phylum Chordata; class Amphibia; order Caudata; family Salamandridae; genus Triturus; species Triturus cristatus. The sequence continues at coordinate 326,436,180 of NC_140593.1, read as the reverse complement.
GGAAATAATCTCTGTACAGTCCCATAAGAATAAACAAAGCAGGGAAGAGATAGTAAGTATAGAGAGAAAGATCTGGACTCTGGAACAGCAGTTGTTAAACAATGAACTTGCTCAAGAACCTCTTCAACTTTCTATTCAGACGTTAAAAACCAACTGGTAGGTGTATTAGAAGGTACAGTACAAGAAAGGTGGCAAGCAAGCAAACTTGCTCATTTTAACTATGGAGAAGGATCTGGCAAACTGCTTGCTTGGAAGACAAAAAAAGATCAGGTAAAATCCTTTATAAAGGAGTTAAAGCAAAAAGATTCAGGAATTGTGGTTAAGACAAGGGAGGGTATTGAGGAGGTTTTTCTCAACCATTTTGGAGAAGTGTATACGGAGGATTTGAATACAAGGGAGAAGGATGTGGAAGAATGGCTGCGACTGGACCTTCCAAGTAAGATTCCCGATATCCAAAGCGTAGCTATTAATAGCTCCATAACAGTTGGAGAAATAAGGAAATCTATAAGAATAGGGAAATCTAATAAAGCAGCGGGACCTGATGGTCTCCCTAGTGAGTTGTATAAAAAATTTGAGGATTGTCTGGCACCTGTAATGTTTAAGTTATTTTTAGCAATTTTTGAGAAGGGTAGTGAGATTCCACCGTCCTGGAATGAAGCTTCAGTGACGTTGACATTAAAACCGGACAACCCACCGACTTCCTGTGACTCCTGCAGGCCTATCTCACTACTCAATTCAGATTATAAAAAATGTTCGAACATTTTGGCAGACAGACTTAGCGGAGTGGTTGGGTACTTATTGCATGAAGACCAGAAAGGGTTTGTGCTTGGTAGGACACTCAACGATCTCACATATTGTTTAATTGGTGCCATTAAGCCCTTCGCTGCCAGGCCTTTTCCCCCTCCTGTGCCAGGCCTTTTTTTGGCTATTTGGGGTAGTGCGCGCTTAGGCCCCTGTAACTTTTTGACTGCATTAGGTAGCCACGCCAAATTTGCATCCTTTTCTTCCAACATCATGGGGATTCTAAAGGTACTCAGGGTTTGTGGATTCCCCTGGAGGGGTCATAGAAAAGAGCCAAAATACAGCAAAATTTTGTTTTTTTTTGGAAAAATTGGAAAAACGGGCTGCAAATGAAAGCATCTGGGCTTTTCCCTGCAAATGTTATCAAAAAACGGTTTGTGAGGTTGAAATCACCATTTTCCCAGATTTTCGGGGATACCTGACTTTTGTCAGAAGCCCAACATTTTTTACACAGTTTTGGCATTTTTCTGGGACATAGCCTATTTTTGCTATTTTTTGTGCTTTTGACCTCCTTCCAGTTAATGGCAGAAATGGGTACAAAAGCAATAATGGATCCTGAAAAGCTATACATTTTCGAAAAGAAGACAACATTCTGAATTCAGCAAGGGGTCATTTGTGTAGATCCATCAAGGTTTTTTTATAGAAACAAACAGTTAAATGTAGGATAAATTGAAATTTAGTTGAAAAAAACAGCCTTTTGTGTCAACGTTTTCACCTGTAACTTCTTCTAATTATGACAGCTCTTTAAAAGCAATATACCGTTGCATCCGCTGGACATTACTGGTTGTGGGGATATATAGGACTTGTAGGTTCACCAAGAACCCGACGAACCCAGAGCCAAAAACTGAGTAGTAACTTGCAATGGTTTTTTATTATGTACCGGGTATATAGTAATTATTCTGTAAAAAAGTGTACATGGAAAAATCGGTATGAAAGACACCTATGTATTTCTGAAATGGGAACAAAATATAGAGTTTAGAAACAGTAGATATTTGCACATTTCTGAAATTGGGAATACTCATACTAGCATGAGAATTATCAGTCATTTTTTAGAATGACTTCTTTTTTACACAATATCTTTCGTTTGGAAAGCAGAAATGCATGGAAAGTCAATAGATAATAACAGTTCCTTTACAAATCTGAATTACCCTAAGTCTCCCGATAAAAATGGTACCTCATTTGTGTGGGTAGGCATAGTGCCCACGACAGGAAACGGCGCAAAACGCAACGTGGTCACACCACATTTTCACAATGCAAAATTACCCTTTTTTTGCAAAGTGCCTAGCTCTAGTTTTCGAACCCTAGCTCTGCGGGCACCTTGGGAAACCTAGCAAACCTATACATTTTTGAAAACTAGACACCCAGGGGAATCCAGGATGGGGTGACTTGACTGCCTCCCACCAGGGTCTGTTACCCAGAATCCCTTGCAAACCTAAAAAGTTGTAAAAAAAACCACATTTTCCCCACATTTCTGTCGTGGAAAGTTCCGGAATCTGCGTGGATCCACAAATTTCCACCCACCCCGTGTTCCCCAAAGTCTTACGAGAAAAACGGTACCTCACTTGTGTGGGTGGGCCTAGTGCCCGCGACAGGAAACGGCGCAAAACGCAACCTGGTCACACCTCAATTTCGCAGTGAATAATGACCCTTTTTTGGCAAAATGACTAGCTGTAGTTTTTGAACCCTACCTCTGCGGGCACCTTGGGAAACCTAGCAAACCTATACATTTTTGAAAACTAGACACCCAGGGGAATCCAGGATGGGGTGACTTGACTGCCTCCCACCAGGGTCTGTTACCCAGAATCCCTTGCAAACCTAAAAAATTGTCAAAAAACCACATTTTCCCCACATTTCTGTCGTGGAAAGTTCCGGAATCTGCGTGGATCCACAGATTTCCACCCACCCCGCGTTCCCCAAAGTCTTACGAGAAAAACGGTACCTCACTTGTGTGGGTCAGTCTAGTGCCCGCGACTGGAAGCGGCGCAAAACGCAACGTGGTCACACCTCAATTTCGCAGTGAAAAATGACCCTTTTTTGGAAAAATGACTAGCTGTAGTTTTTGAACCCTAGCTCTGCGGGCACCTTGGGAAACCTAGCAAACCTATACATTTTTGAAAACTAGACACCCAGGGGAATCCAGGATGGGGTGACTTGACTGCCTCCCACCAGGGTCTGTTACCCAGAATCTCTTGCAAACCTAAAAAACTGTCAAAAAACCACATTTTCCCCACATTTCTGTTGTGGAAAGTTCCGGAATCTGCGTGGATCCACAAATTTCCACCCACCCCGCGTTCCCCAAAGTCTTACGAGAAAAACGGTACCTCACTTGTGTGGGTCGGCCTAGTGCCCGCAACAGGAAACGGCGCAAAACGCAACCTGGTCACACCTCAATTTCGCAGTGAAAAATGACCCTTTTTTGGAAAAATGACTAGCTGTAGTTTTTGAACCCTAGCTCTGCGGGCACCTTGGGAAACCTAGCAAACCTATACATTTTTGAAAACTAGGCACCCACGGGAATCCAGGATGGGGTGATTTGACTGCCTCCCACCAGGGTCTGTTACCCAGAATCCCTTGCAAACCTAAAACATTGTCATAAAAAACACATTTTCCCCACATTTCTGTCGTGGAAAGTTCCGGAATCTGCGTGGATCCACAAATTTCCACCCACCCCGCGTTCCCCAAAGTCTTACGACAAAAACGGTACCTCACTTGTGTGGGTCGGCCTAGTGCCCCCGACAGGACACGGCGCAAAACGCAACCTGGTCACACCTCAATTTCGCAGTGAAAAATGACCCTTTTTTGGAAAAATGACTAGCTGTAGTTTTTGAACCCTAGCTCTGCGGGCACCTTGGGAAACCTAGCAAACCTATACATTTTTGAAAACTAGGCACCCAGGGGAATCCAGGATGGGGTGATTTGACTGCCTCCCACCAGGGTCTGTTACCCAGAATCCCTTGCAAACCTAAAACATTATCATAAAAAACACATTTTCCCCACATTTCTGTCGTGGAAAGTTCCGGAATCTGCGTGGATCCACAAATTTCCACCCACCCCGCGTTCCCCAAAGTCTTACGAGAAAAACGGTACCTCACTTGTGTGGGTCGGCCTAGTGCCCGCGACAGGAAACGGCACAAAACGCAACCTGGTCACACCTCAATTTCGCAGTGAAAAATGACCCTTTTTTTGAAAAATGACTAGCTGTAGTTTTTGAACCCTAGCTCTGCGGGCACTTCGGGAGACCTAGCAAACCTATACATTTTTGAAAACTAGACACCCAGGAGAATCCAGGATGGGGTGACTTGACTGCCTCCCACCAGGGTCTGTTACCCAGAATCCCTTGCAAACCTAAAAAATTGTCAAAAAAAAAAAAATTCCCCATATTTCTGTTGTGGAAAGTTCCGGAATCTGCATGGATCCACAAATTTCCACCCACCCTGCGTTCCCAAAATTCTTACGAGAAAAACGGTACCTCACTTGTGTGGGTCGGCCTAGTGCCCGCGACAGGAAACGGCGCAAAACGCAACCTGGTCACACCTCAATTTCGCAGTGAAAAATGACCCTGTTTTGGAGAAATGACTAGCTGTAGTTTTTGAACCCTAGCTCTGCAGGCACCTTGGGAAACCTAGCAAACCTATACATTTTTGAAAACTAGACACCCAGGGGAATCCAGGATGGGGTGACTTGACTGCCTCCCATCAGGGTCTGTTACCCAGAATCCCTTGCAAACCAAAAAATTGTCAAAAAAAACACATTTTCCCCACATTTCTGTCGTGGAAAGTTCCGGAATCTGCGTGGAGCCACAAATTTCCACCCACCCCGCGTTCCCCAAAGTCTTGAGAGAAAAACGGTACCTCACTTGTGTGGGTCGGCCTAGTGCCCGCGACAGGAAACGGCGCAAAACGCAACCTGGTCAAACCTCAATTTCGCAGTGAAAAATGACCCTTTTTTGGAAAAATGACTAGCTGTAGTTTTTGAACCCTACCACTGCGGGCACCTTCGGAAACCTAGCAAACCTATACATTTTTGAAAACTAGACACCCAGGGGAATCCAGGATGGAGTGACTTGACTGCCTCCCACCAGGGTCTGTTACCCAGAATCCCTTGCAAACCTAAAAAATTGTCCAAAAAAACACATTTTCCCCACATTTCTGTCGTGGAAAGTTCCGGAATCTGCGTGGGTCCACAAATTTCCACCCACCACGCGTTCCCCAAAGTCTTATGAGAAAAATTGGACCTCACTTGTGTGGGTCGGCCTAGTGCCCGCGACAGAAAACGGCGCAAAACGCAACCTGGTCACACCTCAATTTCGCAGTGAAAAATGACCCTTTTTCGGCAAAATGACTAGCTGTAGTTTTTGAACCCTAGCTCTGCGGGCACCTTGGGAAACCTAGCAAACCTATACATTTTTGAAAACTAGACACCCAGGGGAATCCAGGATGGGGTGACTTGGCTGCCTCCCACCAGGGTCTGTTACCCAGAATCCCTTGCAAACCTAAACAATTGTCAAAAAAAACAAATTTTCCCCACATTTCTGTCGTGGAAAGTTCCGGAATCTGCGTGGGTCCACAAATTTCCACCCACCCCGCGTTCCCCAAAGTCTTACGAGAAAAACGGTACCTTACTTGTGTGTGTTGGCCTAGTGCCCGCGACAGGAAACGGCGCAAAACATAGTGAGGTGACATCAAAATTGCCTATCTCAAAACCACCTGATTTTGGAAGGGGGGTCACTTGGGTTTTTGGCCCGGTGCACGGCGGCCATCTAGGGAAACCTACCAAACCCATACATTTCTGAAAACTAGACACCCGGGGGCTTCCAGGGAGGTATGGCTTGCATGGATCCTTCAACGTTTCCTTACCTAGAATCCCCTGCAAACCTAAATTTTAGCTGAAAAAAATCACTTTTTTCACAATTTTGTGTGGGAAACTTGTGGCATCACCGGGCTCACTCAAATTTCCCACCTCCCAGCGTTCCCCTGGGTCTCCCGGTAAAAATGGTGCCTCACTTGTGTGGGAGGCCCAAGTACCCGCGACAGGCAAGGGCCCAAAACATAGTGATGCGACATCAACATTGCCAATCTCAAAACCACCTGGTTTTGCAAGGGGGGGTCTCTTGGGTTTTTGGCCCGGTGCACGGCGGCCATCTAGGGAAACCTACCAAACCCATACATTTCTGAAAACTAGACACCCAGGGGCTTCCAGGGAGGTATGGCTTGCGTGGATCCCCCAACGTTTCCTTACCCAGAATCCCCTGCAAACCTGAATTTTAGCTGAAAAAATCACTTTTTTCATACTTTTTTGTGTGGGAAAGTTGTGGCATCACCGGGCTCACTCAAATTTCCCACCTCCCAGCGTTCCCCTGGGTCTCCCGGTAAAAATGGTGCCTCACTTGTGTGTGTGGCCCAAGTACCCGCGACAGGCAAGGGCCCAAAACGTAGTGATGCGACATCAACATTGCCTATCTCAAAACCACCTGGTTTTGCAAGGGGGGTCTCTTGGGTTTTTGGCCCGGTGCACGGCGGCCATCTAGGGAAACCTACCAAACCCATACATTTCTGAAAACTAGATACCCGGGGGCTTCCAGGGAGGTATGGCTTACGTGGATACCCCAACGTTTCCTTACCCAGAATCCCCTGCAAACCTCAATTTTAGCTGAAAAAATCACTTTTTTCACACTTTTTTGTGTGGGAAAGTTGTGGCATCACCGGGCTCACTCAAATTTCACACCTCCCAGCGTTCCCCTGGGTCTCCCAGTAAAAATGGTGCCTCACTTGTGTGGGAGGCCCAAGTACACGCGACAGGCAAGGGCCCAAAACGTAGTGATGCGACATCAACATTGCCTATCTCAAAACCACCTGGTTTTGAAAGGGGGGTCTCTTGGGATTTTGGCCCGCTGCACGGCGGCCATCTAGGGAAACCTACTAAACCCATACATTTCTGAAAACTAGACAGCCGGGGGCTTCCAGGGAGGTATGGCTTGTGTGGATCCCCCAACGTTTCCTTACCCAGAATCCCCTGCAAACCTCAATTTTAGCTGAAAAAATCACTTTTTTCACACTTTTTTGTGTGGAAAACAAGTGAGGCACCATTTTTACCGGGAGACCCAGGGGAACGCTGGGAGGTGTGAAATTTGAGTGAGCCCGGTGATGCCACAACTTTCCCACACAAAAAAGTGTGAAAAAAGTGATTTTTTCAGCTGAAATTGAGGTTTGCAGGGGATTCTGGGTAAGGAAACGTTGGGGGATCCACGCAAGCCATACCTCCCGGGAAGCCCCCGGGTGTCTAGTTTTCAGAAATGTATGGGTTTGGTAGGTTTCCCTAGATGACCGCCCTGCACCGGGCCAAAAACCCAAGAGACCCCCCTTGCAAAACCAGGTGGTTTTGAGATAAGCAATGTTGATGTCGCATCACTACGTTTTGGGCCCTTGCCTGTCGCGGGCACTTGGGCCTCCCACACAAGTGAGGCACCATTTTTACCGGGAGACCCAGGGGAATGCTGGGAGGTGTGAAATTTGAGTGAGCCCGGTGATGCCACAACTTTCCCACACAAAAAAGTGAGAAAAAAGTGATTTTTTCAGCTAAAATTGAGGTTTGCAGGGGATTCTGGGTAAGAAAACGTTGGGGGATCCACGCAAGCCATACCTCCCTGGAAGCCCCCGGGTGTCTAGTTATCAGAAATGTATGGGTTTGGTGGGTTTCCCTGGATGGCCGCCGTGCACCGGGCCAAAAACCCAAGAGATCCCCCTTGCAAAACCAGGTGGTTTTGAGATAGGCAATGTTGATGTCGCATCACTACGTTTTGGGCCCTTGCCTGTCGCGGGTACTTGGGCCTCCCACACAAGTGAGGCACCATTTTTACCGGGAGACCCAGGGGAACGCTGGGAGGTGTGAAATTTGAGTGAGCCCGGTGATGCCACAACTTTCCCACACAGAAAAGTGTGAAAAAAGTGATTTTTTCAGCTAAAATTGAGGTTTGCAGGGGATTCTGTGTAAGGAAACTTTGGGGGATCCACGCAAGCCATACCTCCCTGGAAGCCCCCAGGTGTCTAGTTTTCAGAAATGTATGGGTTTGGTAGGTTTCCCTAGATGGCCGCCGTGCACCGGGCCAAAAACCCAAGAGACCCCCCTTGCAAAACCAGATGGTTTTGAGATAGGCAATGTTGATGTCGCATCACTACGTTTTGGGCCCTTGCCAGTCGCGGGTACTTGGGCCTCCCACACAAGTGAGGCACCATTTTTACCGGGAGACCCAGGGGAACGCTGGGAGGTGGGAAATTTGAGTGAGCCCGGTGATGCCACATCTTTCCCACACAAAAAAGTGTGAAAAAAGTGATTTTTTCAGCTAAAATTCAGGTTTGCAGGGGATTCTGGGTAAGGAAACGTTGGGGGATCCACGCAAGCCATACCTCCCTGGAAGCCCCCGGGTGTCTAGTTTTCAGAAATGTATGGGTTTAGTAGGTTTCCCTAGATGACCGCCGTGCACCGGGCCAAAAACCCAAGAGACCCCCCTTGCAAAACCAGGGGGTTTTGAGATAGGCAATGTTGATGTCGCATCACTACGTTTTGGGCCCTTGCCTGTCGCGGGTACTTGGGCCTCCCACACAAGTGAGGCACCATTTTTACCGGGAGACCCAGGGGAACGCTGGAGGTGGGAAATTTGAGTGAGCCCGGTGATGCCACAAGTTACCCACACAAAAAAGTGTGAAAAAAGTGATTTTTTCAGCTGAAAGTGAGGTTTGCAGGGGATTCTGGGTAAGGAAACGTTGGGGGATCCACGCAAGCCATACCTCCCTGGAAGCCCCCGGGTGTCTAGTTTTCAGAAATGTATGGGTTTGGTAGGTTTCCCTAGATGGCCGCCGTGCACCGGGCCAAAAACCCAAGAGACCCCCCTTGCAAAACCAGGTGGTTTTGAGATAGGCAATGTTGATGTCGCATCACTACGTTTTGGGCCCTTGCCTGTCGCGGGTACTTGGGCCTCCCACACAAGTGAGGCACCATTTTTACCGAGAGACCCAGGGGAACGCTGGGAGGTGTGAAATTTGAGTGAGCCCGGTGATGCCACAACTTTCCCACACACAAAAGTGTGAAAAAAGTGATTTTTTAGCTAAAATTGAGGTTTGCAGGGGATTCTGGGTAAGGAAACGTTGGGGGATCCACGCAAGCTATACCTCCCTGGAAGCCCCCAGGTGTCTAGTTTTCAGAAATGTATGGGTTTGGTAGGTTTCCCTAGATGGCCGCAGAGCACGGGCCAAAAAGACAGTTGACCCCCTTGCAAAACCAGAACGTTTTGACATTGTTTCTACAACGTGAGAATTTCGGCACAATATTGCATGGACAATGTGACAGATATTTTGAGGTTTGCAGGACATTGAGGATAAAAAACCTTTTTGGAATTCACAAGAGAGACATCACCATGAACTCCCATGGGTTTACGACAATATCTACAGTTGGTGGGTTATTTTTACATGGAACATACACCTTGGCAGAGAAACTAAAAAGACAAAGAATCCTGCACAGCCACCTATTCCTCAAACGCACACACATACTGGTTGGATTTGGCACGAGGGCGAGTGATGGTACAGTATATTAAATTTTATTAACAAGAGATTTCACAAAAATGAAATGCACTGTCAATAATTCAATGGAGAAAAAACTGAACCAATGACTCGCAGCTCGTGAGCTGTAAAGCCACGGCAAGGCACCAACCGCTTTACAGGCCATTCACACACCTTTCATACGTGATACACACAAGACCATTCGCACCACCAGGCACAAAAACAACACATTACAAAATTCACAAAAGGGACAAGGTACACCGTGCTTCAGAAAGGCAAATATTACTGCACAGCCATCTAATCCTCAAGCACACACACATACTGGTTGGATTTGGCACAAGTGTGAGTGATGGTTCAGAATATACAATTGTATTAGCAAGTGATTTCACAAAAATGAAATGCACTGTTAATAATTGAAAGGGCGAGAAACTGAACAATTGACTCACAGCTCGTGAGCTGTAAAGCCACGACAAGGCACGAACCTCTTTACAGGCCATTCATACACCTTCAATACGCGTGAGACATACAAAACCATTCACACCGCCAGCCGCGGGCCCATCACATAACAAAACTCACACCAGCACACAGCGCCATTCAAGGGCCCATCACTTTCACACGCCCACATTCCTGACACAGCAACTACACAAGCATATGGATTGCGTGGAGTGGCACTCAGCTACCAGTGTGTGTAGTGACCAGCAGCAAGTCACTACTCACACACAGCCAGCCGAGCGCCAGTCCACGCACACCGCTAGCCGAGCACCAGTCCACGCACACCGCTAGCTAAACACCAGTCCACACACACCGCTAGCCAAGCGCCAGTCCAGGCACACCACCAGCCAATCGCCAGTCCACGCACACCGCCAGCCAAGCACCAGTCCACGCACACCGCCAGCCAAGCACCAGTCCACACACACTGCCAGCCAAGCACCAGTCCACGCACACCGCCAGCCAAGCACCAGTCCACGCACACCACCAGCCAAGCACCAGTCCATGCACACCGCCAGCCAAGCACCAGTCCACGCACACCGCCAGCCAAGCACCAGTCCACGCACACCAGCAGCCAAGCACCAGTCCATGCACACCGCCAGCCAAGCACCAGTCCACGTACACCGCCAAAGAAGTGCCAGTCCACACACACTGCCAACACATTTAGGATTTTTTTAGACAAAAATAAAAACACAAACAAATCACAAATAGATACAAATCTACAAACACAAAATCAGAAACTAAACACATTGCACTAACGCCAACCTTGAAACAGAATCAAATTTTTCAAAGAATACAAACCAATCAGTTAACTTTACCACTCATGAATGCTCCCAAAAATTCTTTTGCGTATGGTACGCTCTAAAACAAGCAGGGACACACAGCCCAGGTTTAGATGGACAGTCGGGGCAGTACATACGAATCTCCTTCCGCGTACCTCTTCGCCAACAGACTCTGCATCTCCTAGTGGGAAAATCTTTTGCCGGTGTGGGAGGGATGAAATCAGGAAAGTGGCGATCTTTCAATCGAACCACATCCTCCACCACTCCAAATCTAGGAACACTTGCCTGTTCCACAACAACAAGGCTAGCTATCTCAGAGTGCTGAAACTGAAGAAATGTCAACTTTGACGCAGGAGAACACTCCTTGAACACAATAAAAGCATTGAACATTGCTAATTCGAAGAAATGGATGGACAACTTCTTATACCAAACATAAGCCTTCCGAATAGCAGAGTAAGGTTCCAACCTCTGATCTACTCTGTCAACACCACCCATGTGCTTATTGTAGTCTAGAATGCACATAGGTTTGCGCACTTCAGCAACCTGACCCCAAACAGCCACAGGTGAAGTACTCTCATCATGGATGGTAGTCAGCATGTACAAATCCCTCCTGTTCACAAATTTTACAGCTAGTAGTTCATCACTACGCAAGGAACTGCACTGCCCCTCTGAAGTTTTTTGCAAACAAGCTCTTTCGGATAAGCTTTACGGTTAGAGCGGATTGTGCCACATGCAAAAGTGTCCACTTTATACAATTCCTTAAATAATTGCACAGCAGTATAGAAGTTATCAAGGTACAAATGGTGGCCTCTGTTAAACAGTCTCCTAGCAAGATCCCACACAATTTTCTCTGCAACTCCAAAAGTGACGGACAACCTGGGGGGTCAATAGTAGAATCTCTACCAGTGTACACACGAAAATTAAAAACATATCCTGTCCTACTCTCAGACAACATATACAGCTTAATTCCATAGCGTGCCCTCTTGCTAGGGATGTACTGCCTAAAAACCAAACGGCCCTTGAACAAGACCAAAGACTCATCAATAGATATTTCTTTCCCTGGAGTATAGTTCTCAGAAAATCGATCCACAAAGTGATCAAGAACGGGCCCAATCTTAAAAAGACGGTCACAGTCAGGGTGATCTCGTGGCAACGCCATAGAATTATCAACAAAATGCAGCATACGTAGCAAAAGTAAATACCGATTACGAGTCATAACTGCAGGAAATATGGCAGTTGCCAACAAGGGGCTAGTAGACCAATATGAAGCCAAGGTTGGCTTCCTTACCACACCCATCAATAAAGTCAAACCCAAAAACTTCTTAATCTCTTCCAGATATGTGGGAGTCCACCGGGTAGCTCTAGACTGGGGCCTAAGTTTGTCGCTGTTGTTCCTCAAAAACTGTTCAGCATAAAAATTCGTCTGCTCAACAATCTCACCCAAAAATACATCATCCATAAACAACTGAAAAAACTGTATAGGCAAAAAGTTTTCACAATTCACTGTACACCCTGCATCACCGCTAAAGGCAGGCAACACCGGCTGCACCATGTTTGGATCAACCCTAAGTCCAGCACTTCCAGTAGGAAGCCTAGCAGCCTCAGACTGCAATCCAGATGCCTCTTGCACCATCGGCACAGCAGTTTCCTCCTCTAAGACAGGCACTTCATCCGCACTGAGAGTTGCTTCATCCACACCAAGAGTACCTTCATCTGCACTGAGAGTACCTTCATCATCCGATGATTCCATGTTGAGTGAAAACTCACTGCCAGAATCTTCCCCTCCCTCCTCTCCCTCAGACGCACTGTCAGTCTCATAATCATGCTCAGAGGAAGATTCAAGAAGCATACCGACCACCTGTTGAGCAGTCATTCTACGGCTAGCCATATTACTTACTAATAAAGGTAACTTGTCAAACAAGTCAACAACAACAAACTCTTTGTAAAATAAGTAATAAACAAAATGCACCTTTATCAAAAACTCAAATATACTCCAAAACAATACCACTCACTTGCCAGAGGCAGCTAAACTACTCACCACCACCAACTCTGTACAGACACAGTATGGATCAACAATATCCCACTAAAAAAGAAAGAGAAAAGCAATTACACATAAGACTATGCAAAACACATCGCAAAGAATTTCATGCTCAAACCACTAACTAAATATGCCGCCATTATGACATTACTTACAAAAAAATTCATTCAGACATTATATTATTACTCATTTGGTGTAAATACAACAACAAAACATTTCTTACCAACACAATGCAACTACACAAAACTGCAGAACAGCCACCATCGAAAAGCTTTAGACTAGAATAAAAAGAAGAAAAAAAACTTTATTGTAACATATGCATATAATGCTCTAGACCATCACGTACTGCGCAAAATTTATTGCTTGAACCTCCCACTTTCAAAAAGGAAAGATCGATGGCCCAATCCTTTACAAGCAACGCGGCGAGAATCTGGAACTGAGCCTCAGCTCCGGACCACCCCCTCCCTCTTCCCAGTCCTTCAAAACTAACCTCAAAGTTCTCCTCCTGCAAAGACACTTCCAAACTTAATTCACACCCTCTCTATTGTGTGAAGGAAGTCTTTACATTATAGGAAATTCTGTTCTCCATGCCCATAGAAGTGCCTACCCAGTGTGTTCCTGTGTTTTGCGTGTCTGCCATTTATTGCACTTTTATACCTCTACTTGTACTTTGTACTCTTTTGTAAGTTGACACCACTACAGTACACCTGCTTGTGCTAAGACATCAAGCCTTCTAAGGTCTAGTGGGGCCTTCTACGGTCTAGCATGGGAATGTGCTCCCTCAGTACAGTGGTGTGGTGGACTGGTCATGAATGCTGAACCCGGTTCCCCATTTCCAAATTCAACAGCTCCGGCCATAGTGCCACATCCCCACTGAATGCCATACTTGCCCACTGAGAGAAACTCGCACTGCCTTCAGCTATAACCTAATTGTGCCCGCTATAAACACTTGGATGTGGCTCAATTCAAATTATGCACTTGATAAGAGTAATACGCTGCCTAAAAAAAAAAAAAAACACTCCTAGGGAATGCAAAGCATGTGAAATGTAAGCAGAAACAACATGGTTACCTAAACAATCTCTCACTAACTATTCAGAAATCAGCGAGTGGTTTCACCTGAAAAGTTATGGACATGACTAGAGGGCCCTGAAGGGAACCGTTTCACTGTCCATTGCTTACATCCTTACAAAACATAAGCAGTATGGTAGACCACATCCATAAACACAGAACCATGGTGCACATTGTGTTTTCCAATTCACCCATCAACCAGGTATTGCAGTACCTCCAGAAATGGTACACTCTCCCACCCTGGAAACAACAATGCTGTTCAAAGGAAGACGAGAAAACGAAAGTAGCACTACACTGGCAAACTCTGATGCTGGTGTACTTGGATGCAAATAAAATCAATCTGGCCACTTTGCAACCCCTCTGTCTTACTTTATTTCGCCCCCCCTGGGAACAACAATGCTGTTCAAAGTTAGACGAGAAAACGAAAGTAGCACTTCACTGGCAAACTCTGATTCTGGTGTACTTGGATGCAAATAAAAACAATCTGGCCACTTTGCAACCCCTCTGTCTTACTTTATTGTGCCCCCCCTGGGAACAACAATGCTGTTCAAAGTTAGACGAGAAAATGAATGTAGCACTTCACTGGCAAACTCAGATGCTGGTGTACTTGGATGCAAATAAAATCAATCTGGCCACTTTGCAACCCCTCTGTCTTACTTTATTTCGCCCCCCCTGGGAACAACAATACTGTTCAAAGGAAGACGAGAAAACGAAAGTAGCACTTCACTGGCAAACTCTGATGCTGGTGTACTTGGATGCAAATAAAATCAATCTGGCCACTTTGCAACCCCTCTGTCTTACTTTATTTTGCCCCCCCCTGGGAACAACAATACTGTTCAAAGGAAGACGAGAAAACGAAAGTAGCACTTCACTGGCAAACTCTGATGCTGGTGTACTTGGATACAAATAAAATCAATCTGGCCACTTTGCAACCCCTCTGTCTTACTTTATTTCGCCCCCCCTAGGAACAACAATGCTGTTCAAAGTTAGACGAGAAAACGAAAGTAGCACTTCACTGGCAAACTCTGATGCTGGTGTACTTGGATGCAAATAAAATCAATCTGGCCACTTTGCAACCCCTCTGTCTTACTTTATTTCGCCCCCCCTGGGAACAACAATACTGTTCAAAGGAAGACGAGAAAACGAAAGTAGCACTTCACTGGCAAACTCTGATGCTGGTGTACTTGGATGCAAATAAAATCAATCTGGCCACTTTGCAACCCCTCTGTCTTACTTTATTTCCCCCTCCTTGGTACAACAATGCTGTTCAAAGTTAGACGAGAAAACGAAAGTAGCACTTCACTGGCAAACTCTGATGCTGGTGTACTTGGATGCTAATAAAACCAACATGGCCACTTTGCAACCCCTCTGTCTTACTTTATTTAGCCCCCCCGGAACAACAATACTGTTCAAAGGAAGACGAGAAAACGAAAGTAGCACTTCACTGGCAAACTCTGATGCTGGTGTACTTGGATGCAAATAAAATCAATCTGGCCACTTTGCAACCCCTCTGTCTTACTTTATTTCGCCCCCCCTGGGAACAACAATGCTGTTCAAAGTTAGACGAGAAAACGAAAGTAGCACTTCACTGGCAAACTCTGATGCTGGTGTACTTGGATGCAAATAAAATCAATCTGGCCACTTTTCAACCCCTCTGTCTTACTTTATTTCGCCCCCCCTGGGAACAACAATACTGTTCAAAGGAAGACGAGAAAACGAAAGTAGCACTTCACTGGCAAACTCTGATGCTGGTGTACTTGGAAGCAAATAAAATCAATCTGGCCACTTTGCAATCCCTCTGTCTTTCTTTATTTCGCCCCCCCCTGGGAACAACAATGCTGTTCAAAGTTAGACGAGTAAACAAAAGTAGCACTTCACTGGCAAACTCTGATGCTGGTGTACTTGGAAGCAAATAAAATCAATCTGGCCACTTTGCAACCCCTCTGTCTCACTTTATTTCGCCCCCCCTGGGAACAACAATGCTCTTCAACGTTAGACGAGTAAACGAAAGTAGCACTTCACTGGCAAACTCTGTGATGCTGGTGTATTTGTATACGAAAAAAAAAATCAGGGCACTTTGCAACCCCTCTGACTTATTTCGGGTCACCCCCCACCCCTCTACGCTACCAGCACCCACCGATCACAAGATAGCCCCCCTCCCCAGCCCCAAAACTGACCTTTACTCTCCGACGCGCAGGAAGCAAATGGCTTCCTGCGCCTCAGAGAGCAAAGGGGAAGCCTCCGATGATGTCAGCGCGCCTCACGCGCTGACGTCATTGATGACGCGGGCGGGGGGGGGGCGGGGGGAGGCAGGGGAAGGTCTTCCCCTGCCTCCCCAGTAAAAAAAAAAAAGATCGACGAATCACGGGGGGAGCGCCAGCGCTTCCCCCAAGGGTGGGTCCCATGACGAAACCATCTCGTCATGGGCACAGAAGGGGTTAATAAAGCCACTTCATATAAGCTACCACTGGCAGTGATAACAGTTGATGCTACTAAAGTCTTCGATAGGGTAACTGGTCCTACCTGCAGAAGATCTTAAAATTATCCAATCTTGGCGAGAATTTTTGTACTGCAATAGATCTAATATATAGAAACCCCATAGCTAGAACTATAGTGAATGGAAACTTGTCAAAGCCGTTTAAAATCTTTAGGGGAACTAGACAAGGATGCCCCTTATCTCCCCTTCTTTTTAAATTATATATTGAGCCCTTAGCAGCAAAGATTAGGAGACATGAGAATATCCCCTCTTTTAAATGTCAAGGGTGGGAGAAAAAAGCGGGATTATATGCTGACGATTTGTTTGTGTACTCCTCAGAAGTAGATTCCTCACTTTCAGCGGTATATGAGCTAGCGTCACATTTTGGGGCTATTTCAGGGTATGAGATAAATGAAAACAAAACAACGGTAATGACCTGTAATATCGACTCTCAATCAGAGTGTATTAAGGAGAAGATGAGATATTTGGTTATCAAGATTGTACCAAAAGTAGAGTTAATCCCGGAAGACAACTTTGAAAAAGTAAATAAAGATGTGGGAAAGCTGTTGTTAAGCTGGTCCCATCTTCCATTAACACTATATGGCAGAATAAACTTGGTCAAAATGTCCATCCTCCCCAAATATACGTTTCTGTTTCAGAACATTCCATTGGCTTTCAAAGAAAGTTGACTCACTAAGGCTCAATCAAAAATGTCCAGTTTTATTTGGGCATCAAAAGGGGTTTGTATCTCAAGAAAGAAGTTGAGGAGAAAATATGATAAAGGGGGGTTACGTTTGCCAGACTTATCGTATTTTGCATGGATATTTCTTTTAAAAACAGGGAAAATGCTCTTTAGCTCTCCGGACTCCTCAGACCTTGGGAACATGTTTAAAGCGATGTTGCGAGATGTGGAAGGGGGTGAAAATCATTTTATCCACAAATACGGAGATCCACGTTTCTTTAAAAAAGTGAGACTTAAAGTCTTACAGTCTTTTGCGGAAACATGGTATAAAATCAGGAAAGAGCTAAAGATGAGTTATTATAGTGGTATGGCTTCTATTTGGAACTCCCCCGGTTCACCAGAATGGTCCAAAGATAGTCTGGCTCTTCCTCTGAAAAATGTTAACATAGTACGCTGGAGACATTTGGTAAGAGATGGTACATTGATCCCATGGGAGGAATGTCAAGAATTGACTAACAATCAGCTTTCAAGATTCAAATAACTCCAAATAAAAAGTTGGCTTCTTTCTGTCGGGGATGCAGCAGGAGTATCAAATGAGCTAGAAGCGAAGATGGTGACAAATATCACCCGGAAAAAAGAGGTGGCGACCTGGTATTGGCTCTTACTGGACCTGGCAGACGGAGACTTTAATTTACCATCATTACTCTGGGAGAAGATCTTGCCTGGAGAGTAGCATGACGATTTATGGCAAGTATCTTGTAATTTGTTATACTCTACGGTTCGTGCTGCAAATTTATGGCGGAACCACCTTTTCTGTCTCCACAGAGTTTATTGATCTCCATATAAATTGGCGAAAATGGGGAAAGGTCCCACCCCGAGATGCCCAAAGTGTGGTAAAGAAAAAGGAGATAACATTCATATGTTTCTGTAGTGTTCGGCTCTCCAGGAGTTTTAGGAGGCCGTGACTAGCACAATATCTTCTATACTTGGAGATCCACTCCAGGTAAGCAATATTCTTGTATTTTTTGGGATGTTGAAGCATGGTGAAGCCTTGACAAATAATGTTAAAAAATTGATTTTTATTTGATACTTCTGGCTCGTAGAGAAATGTGTAAAAATTGGGTTAAATCTACTCCCCCAACAAAGATAGAATTGTTAATGGCTATAAAGTATACTAACCAGTTAGATAGATCATCTAAAAGAAAGCGAAATGATTTCTGGTGTCCTTATGAGGATTGGGTGAAACATTGCAGTTCGAACAAAGTCCAATGATAAGGCCTCTATACTATATTGCTGGAATACTCCTTTGGTGACTTTGCAGCCGTTCCTTAGCTGAAAATAAGTTTTCCTATGGTTGGAGTTTAATCAAGCATGGTATAGAGTGATCCATCCTCGTTTCAAAATATATATGTATACATCCGGTTGGCGCTAATCAAAAAGGGAGGCCCTGGAGTAATTTATAGATATCATTGATTGGGAATCGAGGCTAATGAGGACTAAAGAAAAAATAAACAAAAAAAAAAGGATGTCAGAAAGCTAAGAGCAGAACCTTCGATCCCAATCTACCTTAACCGGTGGATCAGGACTTGATGGCTCACGGTATCAAAGGCTGTGGATAGATCCATACGGACCACCACAGCCTTCCCTCCATTGTCCAGAATTCTTTGGATCTCTTCAGTTGCCACCAGCAGAGCGGATTCCTTATTGTGTGATTTTCTGAAGCCAAAGTGAGCTCCTTCGAGGAGCTTGTCCTGCTCCAGGAAATTCAAGAAAGCTACATTCAATTGCTTCTCCAGAATTTTTGCTAACAATGGAAGTCGGGAGATGGGTGCAAGTTCTTCTCTTCCGTTGAATCTGAGGTGGATTTTTTTAAAGAGGGAAGGATCGATGCTCTCTTCCATTCAGCGGGGAAAACGCGTACTTCCATGACCTTATTTAATACAATGTCAGAGGGGAAGCAACAGTATGTAGCATAAGGTGAAAAATGTCCATGCGACAGGGCTCGACAGGGCCCCCGGACTTAGGGGCATATTATCAAGCCAGGCGATAAAATTATCGCCGCTTAAGCGGCAGAAAACTGCTGCTAAAACGGCGATAATGGGCTTGATAATATGCTCTATGGAATTCCAATTGAAGCCCATATTAGATGTCCTTCACATTTAACATGGGCTTCAATTGGAATTCCATAGAGCATATTATCAAGCCCATTATCGCCACTTTGGCAGCAGTTTTCTGCCGCTAAAGCGTCGATAATTTTATCGCCTGGCTTGTTAATATGCCCCCAAGTCTTTAACGCCAGCTGGACCACTTCCTCCGTTGTGAGAGATGAAAAAGAAGGGGTCTTTCTGTTAGCTCTGGTGACGCTAAATGCTTGGGAGGCAAGTCCTTTACCTACCTTAAAGGCATTATAAACTGTTTCAACTTTATTTTTGAAAATGTTGGCTAAGTTGTCACAAAAATCCTACGTAGGAGCTGCAGTGATTGTGTTTGATGGATGGGAGAGCAATTATACTGTTTTAATGAATTCCTTAGGGGAATGGATTGCGGATTTATTCTTGTCAGTAAAAATGATTGTTTTTCTGGACTTTATTTCGGCTTTATTGACTTCCTATGTTTTGCTTTCTCGTCTGGAGCATAATTAAAATTGATGTTTTTTAAAGCAACTTGTGTTCCTTAACAAAATCCATATTGTTTTAAAAATACATAAGGTTCTGAATAGGACACAAACTGTGGTGGGGCTGGGGGGACAGGCTGGTTCCCAGTACCACTGTTTGTGACCCCCAAACCTGCCACATCCAACTCCCAAGGAGGAAGGAAAGTTGCAAATCGGTTACCATCTCCTTAGAGCGAGTAACCTTTTAATGATTTATAACCATAATTGTGGTCACAAACCACTGATAAATGTCATTGTGAATTGGAAATATTAGGGCCGCCTCTTTGATGCACCCTTCTATTTTCCTAATACAAAATGAATCATTAAACCTATTCTGTAATCCAAAAAGGCATTACCGCATCGTATAATGTGTTCAGTACATTGCAAAATCCCATCAAACCCTGTGCTTTTGTGAATACAATGGTTTGTAGCGCAAATTGGTTTTGTCATAAACATCTGCCAACAGCCAAGCTTGTCTAATACTTAACATTGGAAATGTGTCAAGGGCCTTTCTAAAGTACATTCTAAAGTACTTTGTTCCTGTTACACTTGGAGCATTTCTGGAAAGCACTAAGGGCAGCAAGGCCCGGAAGGATGCAACATTCTAGAAGTGTTTTGTACATGAAAGGGAAGCTGCAATGTTTCACAATACTGCACTCGTTAATACCCAATGCGTTTCCTTTCAGTTGGTTGCCCCATCTCAGTTGTTGTTTTAGACGCAATCTAGAAATCCCCTTCTGTGACATGGTTTCAGTTTCATTTGCACTTCAAATCTACGGCTCTCATATGTATTGTGCTAAGCATAATTTAAATTAATTAGGCCTTTAAAAGTAGAGTTTCATTACCCTGTGCATACGCTCTGCATAAAACCATTCCAACATGTCCTCCAGCTGCCATACTTAATTGTTTACTCGCTTGTTATATACCCACAATGCTCGGGTTGCAGCATTTTTTCTATTTACCTCTTTTTATGTTTTTTAATTTATGTTATAAATGCTTGTTGAGCCTGTACGATTCTTTCATTGTACATTGTTGAAT
This sequence comes from Triturus cristatus, assembly GCF_964204655.1. Lineage (NCBI taxonomy): Eukaryota > Metazoa > Chordata > Amphibia > Caudata > Salamandridae > Triturus > Triturus cristatus. The sequence continues at coordinate 326,415,601 of NC_140593.1, read as the reverse complement.
GGATGCATGAGTGCGATGATGAATGCCATAGTGCATGTATGACAAGCTATTGAGTGCCTGAACTAAACAGTGACTGATAAATCACTCCCACCCATAATCCAAACCTGTTGAGATTGCCAATTCTCGTTCCTTAATGGTGTGACTTCCCAGTTTTAAATGTAATGTGTCCAATGTATGCATGGTGAATCCCATCTTGTTTGTGTGTGTGTATACTCATACTATCGGGACTGGTTAAAGTAACAATTTGCAATACTAAAGGAAGGTATTCTGATGCTATTAATGCAAGGCTACCACTGTGTTGCCTTATCTGTACAGTGTGTAATGTTTTTACTTCTTCAATCAATCAATCATTTGTAAAGCGCACTACATACCCGTGAGGGTCTCAAGGCGCGGGGGGGGGGTGCTACTGATCGAACAGCCAGGTCTTGAGTATCCTCCTGAAGGTCAGCAGGTCTTGGGTCTGTTGTAGGCTCAGTGGGAGGGTGTTCCATGTCTTGGTGGCGAGGTGGAATAGGATCTCCCGGCGGTGGTTGTTCTTCGGATGCGCAGGACGGTGGCGAGTGAGAGGTCGGCGGAGCTTAGCTGGCGGTTGGGGATGTAGAAGTAGAAGGAGAGCCGTCTGTTGAGGTAGGCTGGGTCAGTCTGTGGAATGCTTTGTGTGCATGGATGAGGAGCTTGAAGGATATCCTCTTGTTGACGGGGAGCCAGTGCAGGTTTCTCAAGTGGGGAGTGATGTGGCCGTGTCGTGGTACGTCGAGGATCAGTCGCGCTGAGGCGTTTGGGATGCGTTGTAATCATTTGTTGAGCTTGGTCGGGGCTCCCGCATAGAGGGCGATTCCATAGTCGAGTCTGCTGCTGACGAGGGCCTGGGTGACTGTCTTTCTTGTATCTGTCGGGATCCATCTGTAGATCTTGCAGAGCATGCGGAGGGTGTTGAAGCATGCGGAGGGTGTTGAAGCAGGAGGAGGAGACGGCGTTGACTTGCTTGGTCATTGAGAGTGTTGAGTCGAGGAGGATTCCCAGGTTGCGTGCATGGTCGGTGGGTGTTGGGGCTGCCCCCAGTGCAGTCGGCCACCAGAAGTTGTTCCAGGCTGAGGGGTTGGAGCCGAGGATGAGGACCTCCGTCTTGTCTGAGTTCAGCTTCAGGCGGCTGATCTTCATCCAGTCGGCGACGGCCTTCATGCCTTCGTGGAGGTTGGCTTTGGCAGTGATGGGGTCCTTGGTGAGGGAGAGGATCAGTTGAGTGTCGTCTACATAGGAGATTATGTTGAGGTCGTGCTGTCGGGTGACGTGTGCGAGCGGGGCCATGTAAATGTTGAACAGTGTCGGGCTGAGGGAGGATCCCTGGGGTACGCCGCAGATGATCTCAGAGGCTTTGGAACAGAATGGGGGGGAGGCGGACGCTCTGGGTTCTGCCGGAGAGGAAGGAGGTGGTCCATTCCAGAGCCTTGTCTCGGATCCCTGTGGCGTGGAGGCTTGCGCGTAGTGTGCGGTGGCAGACGGTGTCGAAGGCGGCGGAGAGGTCTAGGAGGATGAGTGCTGCGATCTCACCGTTGTCCAGCAGGGTCTTGATGTCGTCGGTGGTGGCGATGAGGGCAGTCTCGGTGCTGTGGTTGCTGCGGAACCCTGACTGGGAAGGGTCCAGGATTCTGTTTTCTTCGAGGTATCGGGTTAGCTGTCTGTTGACGATTGTCTCGATGACCTTGCCCGGGAAGGGGAGCAGAGAGATGGGCCAGAAGTTCTTGAGGTCTCTTGGGTCTGCCTTAGGTTTTTGAGTAGGGCGTTTATCTCTGCGTGTTTCCAGTTCTCTGGGAAGGTCGTGGTTTCGAGGGAGAGGTTGATGACGTTGCGTAGGTGGGGTGCAATGGAGCTGCTTGCTTTGTTGAAGACGTGGTGCGGGAATGGGTCTGACGGAGAGTCGGAGTGGATTGTGCTCATGGTCTTGATGGTGTCATCGACACTCATGCTGGCCCAGGCTAGCAGGGGGTCGTGGTCGATGGTGTGCGGAGGGTCTGTTGTGTTGCTGTCTATTGGGGATGTCTGGGTGTTGAAGCTGTCGTCGATGTCTGCTATCTTGTGGTGGAAGAAGGTGGCAAGAGAGTCGCACAGGGCTTGCGACGGCGGGATGTCGTTGGTGTTGGAGCTGGTGTTGGAGAGTTCTTCACGATGTTGAAGAGCTCCTTGCTATTGTGTGCGTTATTGTCGAGGCGGTCTTTGAAGGAGGTCCTCTTGGCCGCCCTGATGAGGTGGTGGTGGTTGCGGATGGCGTCCTTGTGTGCTGCGTGGCTGTCCGGAGTTTGTTCACTGTGCCATTCCTTCTCTAGTTTCCGGCAGGCTTGCTTGGAGGCAAGGAGTTCTGGGGTGAACCAGCTGGCCCTGTTGCTGGTGTCCTGTGGGGGGGTTTATTCAGTGGGGTGAGGGTGTTGGCGCAGTCCTCGATCCAGCGTCTGAGGCTGTGGGCAGCGTTGTCGGCGTTGGAGGGTTCGGTGGGTGGGCTGAGAGCGAGGTTTGCATGTAGTTGGTCATCGGTGATTTTGCTCCAGCAGCGGCGGGGGATCTGTTGGGTGCGGTGGTGTGTGGTGGGTTTCTGGAAATTGAAGTGGATGCAGCGCTCCAGAGGAGTTCGGTGGTGTGGCTGACGGAGACGTGCAGGCTTGAGGAGAAGGCAGGGTCAAGCGTGTGGCCGGCGGAGTGGGTGGACGTTGTGACGAGTTGCTTCAGTCCGAGGTTGGCGAGGTTATTGATCAGGGTTGTGGAGTTGTTGTCGTTGTTGTTCTCAAGGTGAAAGTTCAGATCTCCGAGGAGGATGTAGTCGGTGGAGGTCAGGGCGTGCGTGCTGATGAAGGCAGCAATGGGATCGCTGAACTGGGGACGGGGTCCGGGTGGTCGGTAGACGAGGGTGCCTCTGAGAGTGGAGTTAGGGTCTGTGTGGATCTGGAAGTGCATGTTTTCAGCGGTGCTGAGCGCGTCATCGGTGCTAGTCGAGACCCTGATCCTGTTCTTGTGGACAATGGCGATTCCTCCTCCGACTCTGTTGGTGCGGTCTCTGCGGGTAATCTTGTAGCCGTCTGGGATGGCTATGGCGATATCGGGTGCGGAGGAGTCGTTCAGCCATGTCTGTGTCAGGAAGGCGATGTCCGGGGATGTTGTGTTGAGCAGGTCCCAGAGCTCGACGGCGTGTTTGCGTGCGTGCGGGTGTTCAGTAGTATGCATCGGAGGTGGTTGGGGTCTTTCTTGGCGGGTGGTTCGTCGGCTCTGAGGCGGGTGTAGCTGCAGTTCTGGTAGGTGAAGGGACCGTGGGTGCATTTCGGAGAAGCCTTGAAGCAGGTGTGGGTCCATCCGGAGTTGAGAGCGTGCAGAGTGCTGGCGTCGTAGTGGCGGCGGTCATCGTGGCGGGTGCAGACGGGCATGCCTTAGGCACGCCTTCGGCACGTCAGCGGCGCGGCCCCGCAGCGGCCAGCATATATGGGGAGGTGGGACAGAGGAGCAGCTGGGAGGTGGGAGGCAGGGGCAGCGAATGGGCAGTGGGCGGTCAGGGGGGACGGGGCCACAGGGGACGCAGCGGCGGGGGCGGTGAGGGACGATGAAGGGAACAGAAGGCAAAAGGGCACAGAAAATGAGGGAAAACGAGTGGCACAGAAGGCAAAAAGGGCAGAGAAATACAGGAAAAAAGAGTGTCACAGAAGGCAAGAGGGCACAGAAATACAGGAAAAACGAGTAGCACAGAAGGCAAAAAGGGCAGAGAAATACAGGAAAAACGAGTGGCACAGAAGGCAAAAAGGGCAGAGAAATACAGGAAAAACGAGTGACACAGAAGGCAAAAAGGGCAGAGAAATACAGGAAAAACGAGTGTCACAGAAGGCAAAAAGGGCAGAGAAATACAGGAAAAACGAGTGGCTCAGAAGGCAAAAAGGGCAGAGAAATACAGGAAAAACGAGTGTCACAGAAGGCAAGAGGGCACAGAAATACAGGAAAAATTAGTGGCACAGAAGGCAAACAGGGCAGAGAAATACAGGAAAAACGAGTGACAGAAGGCAAGAGGGCACAGAAATACAGGGGCAGCTGAGAAGCAGAAGGCGAAAACTGGCAGAGAGGCACGGGGGCAGCGAGGGGTACAGAAGGAAAAATCAGGCAGAGACACAGGGGCAGCGAGGGGTACAGAAGGAAAAACCGGGCAGAGACACAGGGGCAGCGAGGGGTACAGAAAGAACAAGCATTTGCAATGCAATCGGTCTCGCCTTTTGGACCCTATAACTATTTGGCGATGCAGCACATAAACGCACATTACTGCAACTTAGCTTCGTTCACATGTATTTTTCGTACATTCCCCAATGACTGTAATCACTACAACACATTAAATACTTTGGAACTTGTCAATGACTCCTGTGAATACTGTTTCTGTTGAACAAAAAGTCCCGCATTATTACTGCCAGAGAAGGAATACTTGCGAGTGAGTTCGGTTACAGTTACACGGCATGATATGAGTGGGAAAGGCAATATTTTATGTACTGTGAAAAATAACATGGCTACATTTCGTAACAAACATAAGCACTGCATTGCATTTCTGGCCCATACTTTGTAACGTTAAATGCGGAACTACAGATTGCAAGTTGCAACCTGCTCTAGTCACGAAAAAACCATTTTCAAAAGCTTCCTACATCAGCAAACGAGACTGAAGACTACGGGTGGGCGGAATTTGCGAAAGTAACTTTCGCAAATTTTCGCGAAAATGTTAAAAATCTCCGCAAACAATCGGAAATATCGCGAAGATGTGGACTTTTTTTCCTGCCTGTTCGCGGTATTTTCTGCATGGTCGCGGCTCGCCAACTTACCCATGCGGTTGCTCGCGGGCGTGGCCATCTTGTTTTCACTCTTCTCGCGGTGCATGATCGCGAGAAGAAAGACGTGATCGCGCGACGAATGACATTACTGCGGGCGCGAACTGTCGCAAGACAGCGCAAATGGCTACAAACAATCCAACATCTCGTGGAGAACGCGACCGGATCGGGAAAAGGAAAGTACGAGGGTAAGGCATAACGAGGTGAACTCAATGGGCCGAAGTGGCCCATTGCCTTTGTCATTCACTCCCTGCCGTTGTGTTTTCCCGCAACAGCGCATCGGCTGGTATTTTCGTTTCTTACCCTCATTCGAGATCCTTTATGGTTCATTACATGAGGTGAGTTCCCCTCGTTATGCCTTACCCTCGTACTTTCCTTTTCCCCACATTTCTTGCAAGATATAAACAAACCACCACCACCATGGTGTATTCTCTTTCCTGGTGACGTTGTTTCTATGACTTGGCTTTTTTCCAAATTCCATCGTTATATTCCCATAAATAGTGGCGTGTTTTAATTACCGATAGAGTGAGACCAACAGTTTATTTAATCACAATTAATGGTTCTCTCTGAGTATCAAAAATATCAAAAAATGTTCCTTCTCAGTAATGTTCATTATTATCTTTGCTTTTAGATTTCCCCTGACGAAGGGACGTGCCTGTCCCGAAATGCATTGGGCTCATCTTTACTCTCTCATGTATTCAATTGAATGAATCAAAAATGTAATGCGTTTGTCAACTGATACAATTGTACTTGCTTATGGATACAGTACAAATGATAAGTTTGTGTTTATGAAATGATTCACAAGTATATGTGTACTTATATTTTACATATATGAATCAATATATGTCTTTTGAACTCAATTGATTTGTTTGATCATTTTACATTAGTTAAGGTGACTAACAAACTAGGGTCTTAGCTACCCCCAGCACTGTGCGCAGTGACAACTACCTCATGGTCAGTTTGTTTCCTTCATTGACTCTATGCCCGATTGACAGCGAGCATATCACTGCACCACCTAAGTCATTAGTGATTTAATTTTAGTTCTAACCTGAATAGGCAGGAGTGCGCTGCCCCCTGTCACAGAGCTGCCTCCAGCCATGTAAGTGTGACAATGAAATCGAATTATAACCTTTAACCCCCTCCACCTCCTGCTAAATGCTTTTAGGCCCTGGAAATACACATGTCTACCTATGTAAATGTACTATAATCCATAAAGCATCCCAGATTATCCCTGTACTGAGATCCTCAAATATACATTAAACTAAACAATAGTAACTGAAAAAAGCCTCTGATACGTCAGCATTGGAACCCATACATCACTGCAATCTGCATGCAACTTTTTAGCATATGAGAATTCTTAGAATGCAATGCAAACAGTCTACCTTGTAGTATAATAAATCACACTTTAAACATTTTAACACCACTCTTTCTGACACCTTAGATGTTTGTGAAAGAAGGTGTGGAATGTTTATGTTTTAGGTCTTTCGACATTCCTAGAACTGTGAATAATACAGCTGAAGAAGAAGGTTATACTGAAAGAAAGAAGACTCCTGTCTCCTTCTGACTTCTACTGGACGAAGAGTAATCACTCAAGGATTCCTGACACATGCTGACACCCATGGGCTGGAATTGCTCTGCAGGGGTCATATGGTTGGCCTCCTATTTGCCTACTTCAGTGTCACAAAAAGAAGAAGGACACCTGACTCCAAGAGGGTCCAGTTGATTACAAAGGACTGGATCCTGCATGAGATGTTGCTGGAGAGAGGTCTAGTGAACAGAAGCCTGCTCTGAGGAGCTGGAGGCCTGAGGACTGGCCAGCAGGAACTTTCCTAGCAGTTGATGCAAAGCGGGGCTTCTTCACCTTTTCCACAATTGGGGAACCAGGTAATTGTGCTTGGGTTGTCCAGCGAAGTCGCACTCAAGATGTGCAAGAAAACCAGGTTAGTCCCATTCAGAGCCTTTTTCTGTGTTAAAAATGGGTTGAGCAAGATCTTGTTGTAAAAGAATCTGGCCTCGTGGAGGCCTGCTTTGCTATGACTTCCAAACGTGCCCCATAGGAGGATTTTGAGGTTCACAAAAGTGACCAAGTCCGAGCGCAAAATCCAATTCAATGGCAAAAGTAAATTATTGATACCTTTAGCATGAAAAGTAACTTTAGGTGTACTTTGTGCTGCCTGAGAATAAAACAGTTTAAACTGGTTATGCTCTCATCCCCAGCCCAGAGGCCCAATGCATATCCTTGTCTGGCTTCCTAACAGCTGTGCTCCAGGAAGACAGTGGCTTACTCATTAGGGCATAGATGGATTTCACCCATCACTTTCTGCGCTGCCTAAGTGAGTCTCCATAAGTAGAAGTAGTATGAACAGATGTGCTAGTTGTGCCATAGGACACAAGCTGCACACCACTGATGAGGCCTACACTAATCTGGTGTTGTATATTTTCCTGCTCAGAGGATACCTGGCCTGGTAGTTTGGTCTGGAATATTCCTTCTGAGAAGGGGCACATTCTTATTAGGGCATGGTTGGTTCCTGTCTGCAATAACATTTTCTGTGTTGTTGAATTGTATTACGATGTTTGAGGTGATGTAACGTGCAATTAGTCATTTGTCTGAAAACTCCTGAGCGGTGCTAAAATGGCAGAGCAGAGAGGGAGCCACATTTGTATGCTTTTGTATATGGTAATGATCTCTGAACCAAGGAATTAGAGCGAGTTGCTGTTCAGCCAGGAGAAGATCAGGTCTGAGGTCACAAATGATAGTTTTTACTTTAGTCCTAGAACGCCAACTTGTGTTAGCTTTTACTACCAGCATGAGGAAAAGCCAGGATAGATCAGCTTAGCTGAGACCTTTCCTCACCATTACCTTCAGTTTTGACCTTGAAATGGAATGTATCAAATACACTATTCCCCACCATAGTAGGCTGTAGATTTATCTGCAAAACCAAAGGAAATGATGGACGGAGTGTTGAACATTGCAAGCACTCACCCCCAGTCAACTGATCTGGGTTTAATCCATCACCGTTCTTTAGCCCACTCTGCCTCCCCAGTTCAGACATGGCCATATGCAAATCAGTCTGACCCAGTGCCTCATGGGAACAGTCCAGCCTTTACTGCCAAGCCATGTCTTCCCTGGACCGGAAACAAGCTTCCTAGGACCGGTTTCTGGCATTTCAGCCGTCTTCAGCCAGGCTTGCTTGAATCCAGTGGCAAAGTGAGCAAGGGACTCACGTCTGAGCATACCCTGCCAACTTATGGCGAACAAAGCAAAACCAAAGGAAATGATGGACGGAGTGTTGAACATTGCAAGCACTCACCCCCAGTCAACTGATCTGGGTTTAATCCATCACCGTTCTTTAGCCCACTCTGCCACCCCAGTTCAGACATGGCCATATGCAAATCAGTCTGACCCTGTGCCTCATGGGAACAGTCCAGCCTTTACTGCCAAGCCATGTCTTCCCTGGACCGGAAACAAGCTTCCTAGGACCGGTTTCTGGCATTTCAGCCGTCTTCAGCCAGGCTTGCTTGAATCCAGTGGCAAAGTGAGCAAGGGACTCACGTCTGAGCATACCCTGCCAACTTATGGCGAACAAAGCAAAACCAAAGGAAATGATGGACGGAGTGTTGAACATTGCAAGCACTCACCCCCAGTCAACTGATCTGGGTTTAATCCATCACCGTTCTTTAGCCCACTCTGCCACCCCAGTTCAGACATGGCCATATGCAAATCAGTCTGACCCTGTGCCTCATGGGAACAGTCCAGCCTTTACTGCCAAGACATGTCTTCCCTGGACCGCAAACAAGCTTCCTAGGACCGGTTTCTGGCATTTCAGCCGTCTTCAGCCAGGCTTGCTTGAATCCAGTGGCAAAGTGAGCAAGGGACTCACGTCTGAGCATACCCAGCCAACTTATGGCGAACAAAGCAAAACCAAAGGAAATGATGGACGGAGTGTTGAACATTGCAAGCACTCACCCCCAGTCAACTGATCTGGGTTTAATCCATCACCGTTCTTTAGCCCACTCTGCCACCCCAGTTCAGACATGGCCATATGCAAATCAGTCTGACCCTGTGCCTCATGGGAACAGTCCAGCCTTTACTGCCAAGCCATGTCTTCCCTGGACCGGAAACAAGCTTCCTAGGACCGGTTTCTGGCATTTCAGCCGTCTTCAGCCAGGCTTGCTTGAATCCAGTGGCAAAGTGAGCAAGGGACTCACGTCTGAGCATACCCTGCCAACTTATGGCGAACAAAGCAAAACCAAAGGAAATGATGGACGGAGTGTTGAACATTGCAAGCACTCACCCCCAGTCAACTGATCTGGGTTTAATCCATCAACGTTCTTTAGCCCACTCTGCCACCCCAGTTCAGACATGGCCATATGCAAATCAGTCTGACCCTGTGCCTCATGGGAACAGTCCAGCCTTTACTGCCAGATTTATCTGCTCTCAGTGATTAGAAGACAGTAACTGATCTAGTCGTTTCAATTGCACAGAGATGTATTTATGAAGCCAGGTGCGGGAGCAGGTTTTACCTTTTTGAAATTTGCAAGCAAAATATGTGCACTGAAATGATCAGGAAACAAGCATATACAATTGAAGAAAGTCTCAACCAGTAGAATGTAAGCGATTTCAAGTATAATGATATTTGTTATACACCATTTCTGTTGGTATGATCAGTGCAACAGGTTGTTTAAACATCCCTGCAGCTTCCCAGATACAAAGAAAAAGGTGTGATGGTAAAACTGAAAACAACATGGTGCTAGGATTTGGGATCATAGCTGTTAAATAAAAAGTTAGGTACGAGAATTTGTAATAGTCTCGATCAAGCGATTCATCTTAATATCATGATGATCCACCAGAAAGACATTAAGGTTCTATTTAACTACAAAAAGTGATGTACGAAGCGAGGATTCCAACAAGCAACTGCCGGAATTAACTGAAAGAGTCAAGAAACTGTAAACACTCAATATGAACATGCTTTAATGTTGCACATCTTTAAAATGCTGAACATGATGAATCAAAAGCTGATCAAAACAATATCCTCTGTGGCAGTCCTAGCAGATGTAAAGAAAGATATCTAAATGAGATCTGTCCTTTGCATGGAGAGGATCGGCAATGACAAATGAAAGCTATATTCATGATTGAAAATACTGAACATAAAGGTGACAAGTGAGATGTAACTAGGGGAGTAAAGTAAACATGTGGGCTATGGGAGACTCCTTTATGAACTGGAATAACATGCATGCATTCTATCAAATTAGATCCTAATATCTACTGATCTATTTGCCATCTTCACAGTCTGACCCTGTTTGCCCAATGTGTCTGGGAGTGCAGGCCTTTAATTAATGGATCCAACTACTCCTGGAGTTATTTTTTCATTGTACTTAAATGGTTAACATGCAAAAGGACGGACTGACTAGAAACAGAATCTTTACATGTAGTTTATTGCAGTTTTCAATCATGACCTTTAGTATTGTTTTAAACATGTCACTCAAACCAGGGTAAATTTACTGGCACTACATAATGACCCCAGTTAAAAGAAGTACCTCTCTGAAGGCTGTTTCTTTCTCAATACAGTACTGCAACTTAGGCCTATTTTTCTGGTGATCACATAGCGTAAAATAGCAGCTGCACAGAAAACCAGACCTAAAAATTGAAAAGGAATTTTCCTGGGGCAAATCAGCATAAATACTCATAGATCATTCTGTCAAGATAGCCAGACTAGGCTTTCCCCCAAAAAGTTATGCCAATTTGTAGCAGCTGTAAACAAGGGGAAATGTTTTCATTAGTTCAATAGAATGCCACATTGCACATGTACTACAGTACACAGTGCCATCCAATTTATGGGTTCCTTCTGAGTTTGTCTATGCTAGGAATTGGTGCGGAAAGCCTATGCCTCAAATACAAATCATATATTAGACAGCACACACTCATTGCTGTATCATGGTGCAAGGCTGTGCATTGCACACAGCAGACTTCTTAAAGTGTCAGTACAAGGGATGGCAGCAACAACAGGTCAATCTTAGTAGATATGGCTCTGCTCTGTATTCTCTCCTTCATGCAAGGCAGAGCAGCACATTGTAAAATTATTAAATCTGGGCCCAGCTGTGTCATTCTTTCATCATATACTTCTCAGCCTTAACACTTTAAGCAGCCAGTTCCTCATGTTTAAAAGTTTTCAAAAAGAACACTGCAACGTAGAGGCTTAATCCACATTATTTTATGGCTCTATCTCAGTTCATATACTGTGTTTTGGTCCCACATGTGAATGAGTAAAATCTTTTAGATTTTTGCATCACTAGCACAATCTACCTTGGCTACAGAATGTGTAATTTTTGTCCTAAATATAGTTTACAAACATATCCCCCATTTAGGTGTACATTTTCTTTTAACCCCAATTAAGCGATTTTTCTTTTTTAAACAGTATTCTATAAAGGATATTCTGGTACTATGATAATGTTATTATGGTCAGTTGGAGAATGTGAACTCAACCCATCAAAATTCACCTTTGCTGGAGAATCAGGGGCACTAGTTGTAAAATCTGGCTTTTTTGCAATCAGGAATATTAAATCAATTTCATTACATTTGCATAGGTTTGTCCCTCCATCCTCTCCCTTTCTTCTTTCTTACTATGTTTTACATTGCTGTATTTATTGTGATTATCAAAATATACCTAAAACATTGAATTTTGATACATTTCTGCTATTTTACATTGAACTTATTTTGCTATTTGCTGGATATTGATTAATCTTGTCTGATAATATAATATTTACTTCATAATGGGTGTTATTTACAGAAATACATTTCCACCAATAAAATTATCGATACAAACCATCTTTCTTAATTTATACCAATCTCCAAACATTTTGTGAGTGGGTACAACAATTAAAAACACCTGGAGTTAGCCTGCGGTGTGATTGAGCAAAGACATATTTTTTGTACACATTGCGGGAAAATTTGCTAAACTTTTCAGAGGCTTTGTTGCTCCATCATTTGACTGCAGTATGACAACATCGTCAAATGACCAGTTGAGGCAGTGAGAGAAAGAAACTGATTGAGTTTCAATTCTAGGGATCATAATGATGCTCTGTGAGATACATTTGTGGCAAGGAGCGTGACCATACATGCACGACATATGGAAACAAGACAGTGCCACTCACACAGAAACAACTCCTGTTGTCCTTTGCATCATTTCTGCTTTTACTTGAAAACAGAACTCTTCTTGTGCGTGCTTTATCATCCAGGAAAACCCTATATTTCTCATAAATACCTAGCAGCACATTGTTGTGATTATGTTATGATATGTTTCGCTTAGGTTTTAAGACTTTTTGTTGCTTCAGTTAGAGGCTAACCTATACCAGTGCAGCCTATTACTCAGATTAGATTGTCAAAATGCTATTTTATCTCTTGTCCATGTGAGTATTTAGACCAGGCAAGTTTCATACCTGTCCTAAATGTATTGAGGCTCAGTAAAGACTATTGTGGGAGGCTAAGCCATAGTACATTTCTGCCATTGTACCATCAATGAATGCTTTGATATTGGTCTGTTCAAACAAGGCCATCTAACAGGTGTACATTACACACCTGCCCGTAACATCCCATGCCTACTTGACAGATCAAAGCCAAGATGAGCAATCTATATCCATATCGCTACCATAGGTGGCCAGGATTAAGTCTTGAGACAATAGTTGATTACATCCTTTGGAAAAGTGAAGAAACCAGTAAAAGAATCTCACAACACAGCACAAAGGAGTACACATGGTATCACTGAACATTGTCACACTCAGAGTCGGGTTCCGATGCCTAGACTTGTCCGAGGGTAGACTTCTTTAACACATCAAGTTTGTCGGTCAATGATTGTACCATGTTGCATACTACTTCACAATTTAGCCATGCCTGATGGAGTGCCTCTTGATGAATACCCAGCCAACAATGTCTAATCTCTTCACAACACCACTAAAGTCCATAACACTGGCACAGACTCACAGGACGGGTGGATTAAGAGATAGAAAATCAGACTCACCTTTGCTTGTAAGTGTAATGAAAACAGTGCCACAATATCGCTATGTATCACAAAGTAAAAATGTTTAGGGCACATGCTGCAACACATCACTGTATCCTTACACCTGGAAAAAGTAAATAATCATAAATTAAATGAAAAAGTAGTTAAATATTTTGGCATGCAATCAGTGTTCATTTTCCTTAAAAACTGTGTGTAGGTTGTGACTTGGAGCTGCTTAGCCCCCTCATTCAGCCTTAAATGTGCTGACACCACTGCTATCTGTATAGAGAAAACATAGAACAGCTTATACAAAGCACTGTCTGGTATTCCAGTATTGTGACCCAAGCACATCAAGTCTTCCAAGGCAGCACAATGCTACCATTTCCATTCCAGTACTGTGAACCAGATACATCAACTCTGCCATAGCAACGCAATGCTAGCTACTTTTTAAATACAATGCACCCCACCCTATGGACTGTTTAGGGCCTACACTATGGGTGACTCATGTTTTAAAAAGGAAAGCTTGGGCCTGGAAAAAGATTATTTTCACCATGTTGAAATGGCGGTTTAAAACTTCACTAGAGGCTACGGTAGTGGGTGAAGCAATGAGTGCTGCAGGCCCACACGTTTCATTTAATTTACAAGCTTGGGTACATATAGCAACACTTTACTAGGGGCTTAAGTAAATTAAATGTGCCAATTGGGTGTAAGCCAATTTTACCATGTTTGGGGCACAAGCCCTTTAGCACTGGTTAGCAGTATTAAAGTGTGCCGAGTTTTAAGACCAACAAAAATGAATTCAGCAAAACAGGAGTAGTGAAGGCAAAATGTTTCGGGGAAAACTATGCCAAGGATGTCAGGTCAGGTCTAACAGCAGCCTTGTGCTGTACTGGGAGAGTTGATGTGTCTATGTCACATGACTGGAATTACATGAAGTGCTTTGTAGAAGCTGTGCTATGCTTCCTGTTTAGGGATAGCAGAGGTGGCTGCACGTTGAACGATCTATGGGTATTTATGCTGATTTGCCCCAGTAATATTTCTTTTCAATTTTTAGGTCTGGTTGTCTATGCAGCTGTCATTTTACGCTATGTGATCACCAGAGGCCTAAGCTGCAGTGCTGTATCAAGAAATTGAGTGTCCTAGGGCATTGTTGCGAACGCCATGTTTAAAACAATACTAAAAGTCATAATTGAAAACTGCAATAAAATACATGTAAAGTTTCTGTTTCTAGTCAGTCCATCCTTTTGCATGTTAACCATTTCCTGAGTAAGTACAATGAGAAAATGACTCCAGCTTTAGTTGGATCCATGAATTAAATACCTGCACTCCCAGACACATTCAGCAAAAAGGGTCAGACCGTGAAGATGGCACATACATCTTTAGACATTATGACCTAATGTGACAAAATGCATGAATTGTATTCCTGTTCATAAAGGACAGTCTCCCACAGCCCACATGCTTACTCTACTCCCCTAGTTACATCTCACTTGTCAAAGTTGCTGCTCTTCCTTGCCTGAAGGAGAAAATACAGAGCAGAGCAATATCTACTAAGATTGGCCTGTAGCTGTTGCCATCCCTTGTGCTGACACTCGAAGAAGTCTGCCATGTGCAATGCACAGCCTTGCACCATGGTACAGCAATGAGGGTGAGCTGTTGCACATACAATTTGTATTAGAGGCCTAGGCTTTCCGCACCGATTCCTAGCATAGACAAAACTCAGAAGGGACACATGAATTGGATATGTGCTGTGTACTGCAGTACATGTGCAATGTGGAGTTCTATTGAACAAATGTTGAACAAATGAACATTAGTTTTTGAGCCCAGTCTGGCTATCTTAACCCCTTTGCTGCTAGGTCTTCCCCCCCCCCCCCCCCCCCGTGCTAAGCCTTTTTTTTGCTATTTGGGGTAGTTTGCGCTTAGGCCCCTGTAACCTTTTGACCACATAAGGTATCCATGCCAAATTTGCGTTCTTTTCTTCCAACATCATGGGGATTATAAAGGAACCCAGGGTTTGTGGATTCTCCTGGAGAGGACTCAGAAATTAGCCACAATACAGCTAAATTTGGGGGTTTAGGGGAAAAAGGTGCTGCAAATGAAAGTGTCTTGTTTTTTCCCTGCAAATGGTATCAACAAAGGGATTGTGGGGCTGAAATCACCATTTTCCCAGATTTTGGGGACTGACAGTATTGACATGGAAAAATCGGTATGAAAGACACCTATGTATTTCTGAAATTGAAACAAAATATAGAGTTTAGAAACAGTAGATATTTGTACATTTCCGAAATTGTGAGTACCCATACTAGCATGAGAATTGTAGGTCATTTTCAAAATGTCTTCTTTTTTACACATTGTCTTTCATTTGGAAGACAAAAATGCATCGAAAGTTAATAGGTAATAACAGTTGCTCTACAATTCTGTGTTACCCTAAGTCTCCCGATAAAAATGGTACCTTACTTGTGTGGGTAGGCCTAGTGCCCGATACAGGAAATGGCCCAAAACACAACTTGGACACACTTTATTTTTACAGTTAACACTGACCCTTTTTTCCCAAAGTAAATTTTGAACCCTAGCTCTGTTGGCACCTAGGGAAACCTAGCAAACCTATACATTTTTGAAAACTAGACAGCCAGGGGAATCCAGGATGGGGTGACTTGACTGGCTCTCACCAGGTTCTGTTACCCAGAATCCCTTGCAAACCTAAACATTTGTCAAAAAACACATTTTCTCACATTTCTGTGGTGGTAAGTTCTTAATCTGTTTGGATCCACATAGTTCCACCCACCCCGCGTTCCTCAAAGTCTTCTGAGAAAAATGGTACCTCACTTGTGTGGGTAGGCTTAGTGCCCACGACAGGAAACGGCCCAAAACGCAACGTGGACACACCACATTTTTAGAGTGAAAACTGACCAATTTTTGCAAAGTGCCTAGCAGTAGTTTTTGAACCCTAGCTCTGCCGGCACCTAGGGAAACCTAGCAAACCTATAGATTTTTTAAATCTAGACACTCAGGGGAATCCAGGATGGGGTGACTTGACTGGCTCTCACCAGGTTCTGTTACCCAGAATCCCTTGCAAACCTAAAAATGTATTAAAAAAAACACATCTTCCTCACATTTCTGTGGTAAAAAGTTCCAGAATCTGCGTGGATCCACACAATTCCACCCACCCCGTGTTCCCCAAAGTCTTCAGAGAAAAATGGTACCTCACTTGTGTGGGTAGGCCTAGTGCCCGTGACATGAAACGGCCCAAAACGCAACGAGGACACACCACATTTTCACAGTGAAAATGGACCCTTTTTATGCAAAGTGCCTAGCTGTAGATTTTGAACCCTAGCTCTGCCGGCACCTAGTGAAACCTAAAAAACCTATACATTTTTTAAAACTAGACACCCAGGGAAATCCAGGGTGGGGTGACTTGACTGGCTCTAAACAGGTTCTGTTACCCAGAATCCCTTGCAAACCTAAAGACTTGTCAAAAAAAAAACATTTTCCTCACATTTCTGTGGTGGAAAGTTCTGGAATCTGAGTGGATCCACAAAATTCCACCCACCCCACATTCCCCAAAGTCTTCCAAAAAAAATGGTACCTCACATGTGTGGGTAGGCCTAGTGCCCGCAACAGGAAACAGCCCAAAACGCAACATGGACACACCACATTTTCACAGTGAAAACTGACCTTTTTTTTGCAAAGTGCCTAGCTGTAGATTTTGAACAGTAGCTCTGCTGGCACCTAAGGAAACCTAGCAAACCTATACATTTTTTAAAACTAGGCACCCAGGGCAATCCAGGATGACGTGACTTGACTGGCTCTCACCAATTTCTGTTACCCAGAATCCTTTGCAAACCTAAAAATTTGTAAAAATAAAACACATTTTCTTCACATTTCTGTGGTGAAAAGTTCTGGAATCTGCTTGGATCCACAAAACTCCACCCACCCCGCATTCCCCAAAGTCTTCCAAGAAAAATGGTACCTCACTTGTGTGGGTAGGCCTAGTGCCCACAACTGGAAACGGCCCAAAACACAACATCGACACACCACATTTTTACAGTGAAAACGGACCCTTTTTTTGCAAAGTGCCTAGCTGTAGATTTTGAACCCTAGATCTGCCGGTACCTAGGGAAACCTAACAAACCTATACGTTTCTAAAACTAGACACCCATGGGAATTCAGGATGGGGTAACTTGACTGGCTATCATCAGGTTCTGTTACCCAGAATCCCTTGCAAACCTAAAAATTAGTCCCCAAAAAAACATTTTCTTCATATTTCTGTGGTGGAAAGTTCAGGAATCTGTGTGGATCCACAAAATTCCACCCACCCCCATTCCCCAAAGTCTTCCGAGAAAAATGGTACCTCACTTGTGTGGGTAGGTCTAGTGCCCGCAACAGGAAACGGCCCAAAATGCAACGTGGGCACACCACATTTTCACACTTTTGGAAAGTACCTAACTGTAGATTTTTTAACCCTAGCTCTACCAGCACCTAGAGAAACCTAGCAAACCTATACATTTTTTAAAACTAGACACACAGGGGAATCTAGGATGGGGTGACTTGGCAGGCACTCAGCAGGTTCTGTTACCCAGAATCCCTTGCAAACCTAAAATGTTTTTCCTCATATTTCTGTGGTGGAAAGTTCTGGAATCTACATGGATCCATTTGAGGTTTGCAGGGCATTCTGGGTAGGGACACGTTGGGGGATCCACACAAGCTATACCTCTTTGGACTCCCCAGGGTGTTTAGTTTTCAGAAATGTGTGGGTTTGGTAGGTTTCCCCAGAAGGCCGCCAAGCCCAGGGACAAAAGCCCAGGTGACCCCCCCTTGCAAAACCGGGTTGTTTTGTGATAGGTCACTTTGATGTCTTCTCAATAGGTTTTGGGCGTTTGCCTGTCACAGGTACTTGACCCACCTACCCGAGTGAGCTACTATTTTTATCAGGAGACCTGGGGGAACGCTGGGTGGGAGGAAATTCGTGGATCCATGCAGATTCCAGAACTTTCCCACACAGATATTTAAGAAAAAAAGTGTTTTTTTCAGCTAAATTTGAGGTTTGCAGGGGATTCTGGGAATAAAAATGTTGGGGGATCCCATGCAAGCCATACCTCGCTGGACTCCCCCAGGTGTCTAATTTTCAGAAGTGTGTGGATTTGGTAGGTTTCTCTAGATGGCCGCCGAGCCTGGGGCCAAAAACTCATGGGACCCTCGTTGCAAAACCAGGTTGTGAGGTCCCATTTTTATCGGGAGAACTGGGGGAAAACTGGGTGGCAGGAAATTTGTAGATCCATGCAGATTCCAGAACATTCCCAGACAGACATTTGAGAAAAAAGTGATTTTTTTCAGCTAAATTTGAGGTTTGCAGGGGATTCTGGGTAGGAAAATGTTGGGGGACCCTCGCAAGCCATACCTCGCTGGACTCCCCTGGGTGTCTAGTTTTCAGCAATGTGTGGATTTGGTAGTTTTCCCTAGATGGCCGCCGAGCTCGGGGCCAAAAATTCATGGGACCCCCCCTTGTAAAACCAGGTTGTTTTGCGATAGGTAATTTTGATGTCACCTCAATACGTTTTAGGCCCTTGCCTGTCGTGGGTACTTGACCCACACACACGAGTGAGGTACCAATTTTATTGGGAGACCTGAGGGGAATGCAGGGTGGTAGGAAAATTGTGGTTTTTCTGACAACAGAATATTATGACACAGTAATGCAAGGAAAGTGAGGACCCGATTCACAGAACAAACTTAAGACAAAATCCTAAACTTACTACCATTTTGGTATTCACAGAATGCACTTACTACTTCTGGAATTCACAGAATGAACTTACTACTTTTGCTATTCACAGAATGGATTTACGACTACTAACTTTACATCCACACTCGGGCCGGAATTTCTGCCTCCGAAGCGGAAGTTCCGCACCCGGAGCGGGAAGTCCGCTTGCCGGCCGGATGCTCCGATTTCGGGCCGGAAACTCCGCTCCCGGGCCGGAAAGTCCGCTCTCGGGCCGGAAGCTCAGATCTGGGGCCAGAATACATTAACTGTGGCCATTGATCATTTGAGCCAAGGGTAAAAACCTGTCAAAGTCCCTACCATCCCCCACCATGCATCAGCTGACACACTCCAGCCAATCCCAGCCAACACCTCCAGTTTGCCATGATGTTGCAAGTGCCTACCATCCCCCACCATGCTCCAGCTGAAGCCAATTAACACTAATTGACCAGCAGCAAAAAACATTCAAAAGCAGCACACAGTGAAGGAACAGGTTTGGCCACAGAGAGTTTGTGTTCACAACGCTGACACTGGCAGAGAACATTGGAGCTATTGAGGAGGAAGAGGAATTTCACTGCAGAGGAGACCTCCATGCTTGTGGAGTTTATAGTGAGGCACCACAAACGCCTCTATGGACTCCCACCCGACTGCACCAGTGGGACACAGAAGGCAGCCCTATGGCATCAATTAGCCACTGCTGTCACAGCATTGGGGGAGGAGAGGCGCACAGTCCAGGACATCAAGAAAAAGTGGCAGGATGAGAGGCAGAGGGTGAAGGAGAAATACTCCCGAATTGAATTAAATCGGATCCTCCCTGCTGCATACTCTGGACCCCGCATCCGCCTCACCCCACTGGAGGAGGATATCCTGACCACAATACACCCCCACTTGGTCCATGGGCTGCCTGTTAGTGACGTTCACTGTGTGGTACCAGGTAAGTGGGATGAAAAGAAAAAGCGCATGAAAAGATTGTCTGTGTTGCACTGTCATTGTGAATAAGGAAGTAGTCCAAAGTGTATATCAAAATTATAGTCAGTCAGAGACTCATGTGTCACCCTCTGTATGTAGCACCACAAGTCCCACAATCCTTAGCAATGGAAATGGCAAATCCCTCCCCCACTTTAGAAAACATGGGCACTGTACTGTTGCAGTAATACACAAGCCTGCTAAGTAGCAATTGACAAATATCAGCAGAGATGCGCCAGTAACAATGCGACACGCAATCCAACTCTTGTGCAACCGCGGATACGTCACATTTACAATGCGGTGCACTGTGGCGCAGGGATAGACAGATGTGTGTTGCATCTGATGGTATTAGGGGGGTGCTTTGCTGGAGTAGTGTCGCAAGTGTGACGCAACTCCAACAATGTCCATGGACCGCCTACACCTAACGTTCTCTGCCACTCATTACATGTGCCTCAAGCAGGCGTAAGTTTGCATGGCACCACCCTATGAAAAGTGACTCCGTGAAATCTCATCGATTACACTGCATCACTCGTACAAGGCATAACCAAAGAAACACACCCCCTGCCTACATCACAGCTGATGCATGTTTAATGTTGCACAGGGCTGCACAACATGACGCATCCCCATAGATGCATTACGTTGTGAATAAGTCTAAATGTGTCACCTGTATTACCCCACCACTGTGTCACAGAAGTGACGCAACGGCGGTGTAAATGTATTCCAAGGGGCATGTAAACCTGCCACAAATTATCCAAGAAGTAAATCACCCTGTGCCAGCTTAAATCACAAAGCAGAAGGTGAGAGAATCGTCAGATCAAAATAGTCATACACCTATTCTGTTTTCCCACCCTGCCATGCCATTACATCCCCAACGCACCACTGCTCCTACCTGCCCAGTCTGCGGCAGTACTGCACAACACTGTTAGCATGCAGAAGAAATGAGGAAATCACAGAAAAGTTCCACAAAGCACATTTCCCATTTGTTTACTTTTCTCTCTTCTCACCCATTGACACATTCAGCCAGAGTACAGACAACTGCAATAGCAGAGGTCCCTACATCTACTGGGAGGAATCGCCATCGTACAGAGATAGGCATACCACCCGCACCGACTGGTAAGTCAAAGTGGCCAGGAGATGGTCAAAAAGCATAAATTGTCAGGAGTGACAGAGGGACATATACAGGCACATGCATCAAAGCTTTTAGCGATCGCAAACGGTGCGAATCGCAAAAATCGGCCGTTTGCGATCGCAAAATACCGTGTAGCAATGCATCAACTGTATATTTGCAAAAACACACGTTTTCGCAAATGTAAAGAATTGCTAAACATTGTGCGATTCATAGTGCGAATCGGTATTTGCGTCTCCCAAATAGCGAATCGCAAATAAAGAATCGCAAAATATATGCATGAAAACTCGCAAATTGCGATTTCCCAGAAAATCGCAATTTTGCGAGAGCTAAATAAGAAGGATCACAACCAGGTGGTAATCATGACTGCAAGTCAGATACAGCTGAAAATCAATTTAACCTATTTAAACACACCCAGAATGAGCTAGCACATTTCACAATGGCAGGGATTTACCTGATGGCGAGGAGGATGAGGCTGCAGGCTGCTGGACACAGACGGAGGCGAATAAATGTGTGCATTTTCAGAGTCCGCATAACTTTGCTAGGACAGCAAGAGGATGAGATATACGATAAGTATAGGCTCAATGCAGCAATGATCCATGATCTAATCAGTGAATTGGATCCCATTCTGCAACGACAGACACGTAGGACCAATGCTATCCCAACGCATGTGCAGGTCCTATGTTGCCTACACCTTCTGGCGTCAGGCAGTTTTCAGGGGGTCATTGCTGTAGTGGGAGGTGTGTCACAAAGCGCACTTTCAAGAATATTCAAAGCATTCCTTGATGCCATGATGGCCTTGATCGGGTCACACATCAATTTCCCTACCACCGCGCTTGACCTTGCGAAAACTTAACAGGAGTTCTACCAGATAGCTCGCTTCCCACATTTTTTGGGTTGTATTGATTGCACCCACGTGGCAATATGTCCCCCTGCAGCACAGGAATATTTATATAGAAATAGGAAATGTTACCATTCCCTCAATATTCAGGTTGTTTGCAATGCCAAAAACATAATAACTGACATTGTTGCACAATTTCCCGGGAGTGCACATGATTCTTATATATTCAGGCAAAGTGACATACACACCCGTCTTGTCAGGGGAGAATTTGGAGAGGGACATCTGCTTGGTAAATATGTGTAATTGATTCTCACAGTCATTGTTCGTATGTCAATGTCAAACTGCCACTGACCCTTTGCTTACTTACATGTAGGTGACAGCGCATACGCCTTGCGTAATTACCTTATGACGCCATACCTCAATCCCACATCTGCCAATCAACAGAGGTACAATGCAGCACATATTTCAACAAGGAACATCATAGAGCGCACATTTGGGCTGCTGAAGAGCCAATTCAGATGTCTCCATAAGACATCTTCAGTACAACCCTGAACAATGCTGCAAGATAGTAGCAGCATGTGCCATGCTGCACAATATTGCGACAAAGGGAGGAATGGAAATCGAGGTGTCTGAGAGCGAATCGGAGGATGGGAACCAGCAAGTGCCACACCACCATGCAGCACAAGGGGCAAGCGCAGCAGAAGGGCGCAGGAGAAGATTGGACATCACACAAAATTATTTCTGAGGTGAGTAATGATGACACAGAAACTTTATATTGCAATCAAAGTAATCTTTAATTAAATAATAATGACATGAGTAATGGACATAAGTGGTTTGGAAATGAAAAATTACTTGTAAGTCAGTAAAATGTCACATTATAACAATGGTTACGTCACCATATTGGAATGTAATTGTACATGGCAGTCCGAACACCCAGACGCCTGTCAGAGCCAGCATCGTCATCCCTAATGTTGGAAGCGGAGGGGGTACTGCTGCGTGTGTTGCGTCTTCCTGCAGTGGCGACTAGCATTGTCAAACTACTTATGCTTGAGGCACCCTCACTACCCTCTTCCGGCGTGGAAATGTTGGCCGCAATTGTGGAAGCATTAATCGATTCCACTGCATTGGTCACCTGGTCCAGTGCTTTAGCCACATCCCAGCTCCAATGGCACATTTCTGTTTGCATGGTCACAGACCTACGTGCCAGCAGTGCAGTTGTTGTGGCCAGCCTATTGTTTGACTTTGCAAACATTTTGAGGTGCTGCATTAGTTCACGATGGTGTCTTTTCTGGGATACATGTCCGTCCTGCATGACCTTGGTCAGTTGCTGCACACTATCGGACAGTACTGCAATGTTGCTTGCCATCTTACCAATTTGTAACTGTACTGCATGTGTGTTCTTGGTCTGCAGGCGCTGCATACGGAGCATCTGTCCCTCAAGACCACCCCAGACATCATTTGGTTGCTCCTTCTGCTGTGTTCTGAGTGATCTTCCTCTTCTACGCCGGACTCTGAAATTGCTTCTGTGGACCTGTGTTTGTGGTGTTGGGATGGAAGTGGCCTGGCCATGGCTGGCATCTGGTGTTGCATCAACCTCATCATCAGAATCCATGGTGACCAGTGATGGGACAGTTGCCCTGTGTGAGTTTGGGGCACGTGATGGATTTTTTGGCAACATGGGTGTGTCCATATGTTCAACTGCGCTGGTGTCCTGCATGTCCTGGGAATCACTATCCTCAGCTTCTAAACGTTGTGCATCTGTGAGGTTAAACAGTGCAAAACTGCATTAATGTCTGTGATGTCATGTCACAGTAATATATTTTTTGCTTTGTTATTAAATTGATAATATAGTACACTATTTAGAGTTGTTTATCTCAGATTTGTGTGTTTGTCATTGTAACTGTTTGACCTGACTACATCTCCCATAATGCACCTCCCTTTATGAATACATTGTGTACTGGATGTTCAAAGTGTGCACTTGTGCTGTACTGAGGTCATGTTCTACCTTTATAATTTAGGACAATGGTAACATGCATTCATCTTATCTTCAGATGTGTTTGCTGCTCCTGACGTGTCTAGCTGTGTCACAACAACAACAGCTTCAGGCTGGATGGTGGATTCTACCAAGTCCTCCATGGGAGTGTTCCTAGTGTCTGTCGGTGTTCCCCCTCCTGTCTTCATTGCCTCCTTGAGCCGGTCAGCAATGCGCACCTTAGCCCGACTGCGCAAGTCATACCATCGTTTTTTCAGTTCTTCGATGGTGCGGTGTGTCACCCCAATGGCATTGACCCTGTTTTGGATCCGGAGCCATATTTTTATTTTCTCCTGCTCTGCCACTTTTAAGGATAATTTTTCAAACAGCTTATCATGGCTGTGGACTATTCCCTCAATGAGGGTGTCAATTTCTTTTTCAGAAAACTTTATTTTCCGCTTCCTGCCTGTTTGGCTCTCCTTGCTGTTTGTGAGGCTTCCATTTAGTTGATATTCCAAGTGTTTCAAATGTCTCTGTCCCACTTCTGTTCAGCTCCCAGAGCCAGCTCCCTCCTTTCCCTGAGACTGTGCACTGAAAATGAGGCTGGAGCTGCTCACTTCCTGATTCTGATGTCATCAAGATGCATCAATATGCGACTTCGGTAATTGCGATTTCGCAAATAACGAAATCGCTAATAGCGAGTTCGCAATTGCCGGAATCGCTAATATAGTAGCGATTTTTAGCGATTCTTTATTTTATCGCAATTTTTTGGCTGCATCGCGTTTTGCGAGTCTTTATTTGCCATTCCTTAAAAATCGTAAATAAGGAATCGCTATTTTTTACTTTGAGGCATGTGCCTGTCAATGGTCATCCACCTTTAGCAAATGATAATTGTGAACAGCGAAAGACAAAATATTAAATTTCTTGGCTCATCATACCTTTGTAATTGTGGAACATGACACGTTTTTCAGCAACAGCCCCAGTCCTGGGAATCCAATCCTGTAATCGAGTGCCACAACTAGTCAAAAGGGTGTCCCCACTATGTTGTAATGGTGTCTGTAGACCTAATCAATAAATCTAATTTGCACAAATATGGCAATGATGAACAAGAAGTGAGATACCAGGGTCAGTAGTATTGACAATGCATACACTGTCCAACTTTGAATGTTTCCAATATAGATCAAATGCCCAGTCCACACAGCTGGTCATGTACCACTTACATTGGCTGGCTTTTGTGTTGTCCATCAACAAAACACAGTAGTGGACCTCACATCATGATCCGTAGGCATGTCATTGTGATATAGGTTGCATCTAGGTAGTGGGCCCATTTGAAGTTATATGTGGGAGCAATCAGGATATTAAGTGTGACACACTTCAGCAACGCTGGTGCACACAACTGCTTGTGCTTATCCTTCGTACCAGAAATCTAGTGCATCACATGTGGCTGTAGAAATGTAAAGTAGCAAAACACACTTATCATTGTAGGAACAACGAGGTCCTCCCATAATCTAAGACACACACTGACCTCTGCTACAAGGTTGGCTGTGACATTTGTTCAGGGCCCATACACTGTTCCGATGCTGGGCCAAGGGAAGTAAACCCAAGAATAAATCAGGCTGAATGCTCATTAAATGTGCCTTTCACCTTCACCGTATGTTGTATGTGTTGTACAACACTGTTGTCCTGCATCACAATATGCTCACATATGGAATTAGAACACATGCACGATCAGACCCTGGTGGCTAATGAAAGGATGACACAAAATGTATGCCAAGTGAGTGCAGAATGGACATACAATAGTACAATGAGTCATATGAAGTGACCAGAACACAACCGGCTTGCAATTCAATGACCGGAAAAACCATGATGAAAAAAGCATGGCTGAGGCCAACACTGATGCCAGTAGTGTACCTTTGAGATGGATGTAGGGGCTGCTAAGGTGAATCTTCATGCAGTTACACCTGCAAAATTACTTGGCTGAGGAGCAACACTCGAATCCAGTGCAGGCGGAAGGCATCAAAGCTTCTCAGCCTTTCCGCAATGTGTGAGCATAACCAAATGCTACATTCTGCTTGCTTCCTCTCCTACCGTATTCACATGTATAGGTGAGTGTTTGACATATGAGGTTTGGATGTCTGCTGTACAAGACACCAATCGTCCTCAGCTAAGTAGTACCATGATATTGGAAATAGAGTATGCAAAGAGAGGACACTCAAAGGATGGACATAAGAAATCTGTGTTCTCTCATTCAAAAATGAGCTGTGTGACTTCATGCGTAGGGAAGCACAAATGAGCAACATCATGTCCCTGACTATTGCACATCTCACACATGAACCCCTTTCTGACTTGTCAACAGACAACATTAGACTCTGGAAATATGTAAGTCTTAATGGCAAAGGTGAAAGCAGTGTAATGCGGAGGATTCCGGGTCATTTATCCCTTCCTATCAGTAACCTTCTCATGCAAGTGTGTCTGGTGATGTGTCATCTTATTGATGTCAGTGCTGTGTGGAGGTAACGGCTTGCAACTGCTGCATGTGAGCAGGTGCCCACATGTAAAGTTCATGAGGTAAATATGCTGCACATTGTCCTGGATTACCCACAAATGGTCATTGAGAATGACATGTTGGCTACCATCTGTTGTTAAAAAATATAGACCTGTATGTCTCATCACAGCTGCTGACAGGATGACACCACAGCAGCAGACACCATCCCGGGGACTGCATGACAGCCTCGCTGCAGCAGTGAAACCCTCGCGCACCTATCCTTCAGGTAATTCTGGCATGAGGTGTGTCTGTTGAAGTGTCATCTTATTGATGTCAGTACTGTGTGGAGGTAACGGCTGGCAACTGCTGCATGTGAGCAGGTGCCCACATGTAAAGTTCATGAGGTAAACATGCTGCACATTTTCCTGGATTACCCACAAATGGTCATTGAGAATGACATGTTGGCTCAGAGCTACCATCTGTTGTTAAAAAATATAGACCTGTATGTCTCATCACAGCTGCTGACAGGATGACACCACAGCAGCGGACACCATCCCGGGGACTGCATGACAGCCTCGCTGCAGCAGTGAAACCCTCGCGCACCTATCCTTCAGGTAATTCTGGCGTGAGGTGTGTCTGTTGAAGTGTCATCTTATTGATGTCAGTACTGTGTGGAGGTAACGGCTGGCAACTGCTGCATGTGAGCAGGTGCCCACATGTAAAGTTCATGAGGTAAACATGCTGCACATTTTCCTGGATTACCCACAAATGGTCATTGAGAATGACATGTTGGCTCAGAGCTACCATCTGTTGTTAAAAAATATAGACCTGTATGTCTCATCACAGCTGCTGACAGGATGACACCACAGCAGCGGACACCATCCCGGGGACTGCATGACAGCCTGGCTGCAGCAGTGAAACCCTCGCGCACCTGTCCTTCAGGTAATTCTGGCATGAGGTGTGTCTGTTGAAGTGTCATCTTATTGATGTCAGTGCGGTGTGGAGGTAACGGCTGGCAACTGCTGCATGTGAGCAGGTGCCCGCATGTAAAGTTCATGAGGTAAATATGCTGCACATTGTCCTGGATTACCCACAAATGGTCATTGAGAATGACATGTTGGCTCAGAGCTACCATCTGTTGTTAAAAAATATAGACCTGTATGTCTCATCACAGCTGCTGACAGGATGACACCACAGCAGCGGACACCATCCCGGGGACTGCATGACAGCCTGACTGCAGCAGTGAAACCATCGCGCACCTGTCCTTCAGGTAATTCTGGCATGAGGTGTGTCACTAGCTTAGATTCCTAAGCCATGACAGAGATCCAGATTCCCCTCTGCATGTAATCAGCAGTTGTTGTTTACAAAGTGAAATACAAATCAGGAGTGTCATGTGCCTGTCTGGGAATTAGCGATGCAGATCATTGAGAATGTTGCCACTTCCCTCTACAGCTGCTGGATCAGGGACAGCTATGTCTACAAAAGCTATGAGGAGACAGGTCCAGCAGGTGACACTAGGGGGGAACACCAAGGGACAGAAAGTTGTGGCTGGAGCTGGTGAGTTTGCTTGTATCATGTACATCTCTGTGTAACACCTCAGTGCTATGGTGTGAGCTGTCATTTGTGGTGGTACCCTACACAGGTCACATGATCCTCATCTGTTGATGCAAAGTACAGTTAATACAAACCCTTGTGTTGCACCACATGTTATACCAGGTCAATCCCTAATACGGTTGCAACCTCTGTTCAAGGGGATGCTGAGGATGACAGGCCTATGACCAGTGCAGGCCGACGGGGAATCAGAGGGGAGAATCCCCTGATCCTCCAAGCAGTGATGTCGGCAGCAAGTACTGCTCAAGAGGAGGAGGATGAATTTCCTGAGGACGTTGACTTGGTGGATGATGAGGACAACATGTCTGATGACGATACAGATGCCAATGAGAGCTATCATGCCAGATTGGCAAAATAGGTCAGGGCATCACATCCTCTGCCAAGCAACGTTCGTCAGCCTCCTCCCAAGCAAAGTATGGCCTGTCCCCAGCATCGAGCAAACCAGCCACAGCTCCCACGCATCACAACACAGACATCACTCCCTCACTACCCTCATGTCCAGGACCAACATGGTGGTTCCCCTACCCGTTCTTCCCTAGACAGTGCATTCCTACCATCCTCTCCACCATCTGGGGGAAGTACCAGCCCTGTTGTGGTGCCGGTATCCCCTGGGCACCATTCTCCTGCCCACAGGCTCCCACCTGCCACCCCCTCCCCTGCTGTTGGACCTGCTCGTCCCATCCATGGCAGACAGCTGCAGAGAGGGCCTGCACCTGGCTATGATGGCCAGTGGGAGCAGGACTTCTTCCAACAGCAGACTGATGTGAGGCAGGACATTTGTGTCATAGGGGCTACCCTGTCTGACATGTCGGAGGCCCTGCAGGACATGATCCACTTCCCTCAGGTGGTGGACAGGACGGATAGGACTTGACAGGACATGTCCAGAAATATGCGAGACATGATATCCATCCAAAGGGAAGAGAGTGCAAGACACCATGCCTTGGCCATGAAGATGATGGAGGGCATGTTGAAAGCGATCCAAAGTCTCCCTTCACGGTCAACGCAGGGAGGGGAGCCATCATATCTGCCCACAGGACAGCACATCCCCACACCTGTACCACCAACTGCACAGCAACAGAGCAAAGGTACACATCCACACCAGCAGGCTGAACTGGCACTCCCACCACCAACCCCTGTACAGGCACTCCCACCACCTGCACAACCACCACCAATCCCTGTACAGGCACTGCCACCACCTGCACAACCACCACCAACACCTGTACAGGCACTGCCACCACCTGCACAACCGCCACCAACCCCTGTACAGGCACTGCCACCACCTGCACAACCACCACCAACCCCTGTACAGGCACTGCCACCACCTGCACAACCACTAACAACCTCTGTACAGGCACTGCCACCACCTGCACAACCAACACCAACCCCTGTACAGGCACTCCCACCACGTGCACAACCAGCCCTTGTCCAGGCACAAACATCCAATGTGCATACACCATCTGCCCCAGCACATGTAGATGACCCTGGACAGGCCCAAGGACAATACCCACCTCCACATAGGTGACGAGCCAGACCTGACCCCTCCGAGCTGTCATCACCCCCAAATTGCGATGTCGCAAGCACGATCGCCAGTGACAGGAACCCCAAGACGATTTAACCACGTAAATGTGTGTTGAACAAATAAAGACCTACAAAAAAAAAGATTCTGTTGTGTATCATGTCCTGTGTAACGATGTAGGTGACCTAGAGATGTGAGAAGGTATGTGTGTGTGTGACACAGTTACAAGTGTAACCCATCATTGCAACAAGCCATTATGTGCATAGCAGATGACTCACCAAATATGTGTCCATATTCTGAACCAGACATTCAAAATGAAGTCAAACAAGTTGAAGTAATTAGAATTCCTCATTGAAATTTATGAAGGTACAGAAGAACACCTGTCCGTTTGGAAGGGGGAAAGGAAAACAAATGATGATCTTGATGCAGAGGGAGAAGGGAACCTGGATTGGGGTGGGGCAAAAAAAATATAACACGTCAGGGAGCGTCAGAGAAAACAGTCTATTTACAAGGGGAAATGGAAATAATAGTTCACGACAACGTCTCCATCAAAAGTCAAGTGTCCTTCTGGTCATCCTCTAGGACCACAATGTCCAGATCCTCTGAGTCCGATGCAGGCACACGGCTGGCGGGAACAGGAACAGGCACCACTTGTGTTCGTGACACACGAGGAGTACGGGGGGAAACAGTGTGGGTCAACGGACAGGGGGAGACATTGACGGTGGTATGGGAAGGGATTTGGGAGACAAGAGATGACATGGCTGTGGCCATTGAATTGATGCTGGTGGTGAGGGTGGCCAGAGCTCGGAGAATGTCCTCTCGCATCATGCGTACCTCCATACACACTTGTAGCATGTCTGGCTGATCCTCACACATCCACATCAAGTCCACTGGCACAGCCACAGGAAGAACAACACCGGGAGGGGCCTGGGGGGACAGGAGGGATGTGGTGCCTCAGGTCCGGAGCCAATGATGTTGTCGAGCTGGCACCTATGATGAGGGGGACTGGTTGCAGGGGATGCAGCTGGAGCCCCCAATGGAATGGGGGACTCTAGCGGTAGGGAGGGCCTGATGGCAGGCCCAGATTGTGTGTTGGCCTGCTCCGAGGACACCTCTTCAGGGCCCACAGGTGAAGAGTCTTGGGGAGAGTAGCTCTCTACCACATCACGGGCCGAGGTGTCGTGTTCACCCCCCCTTCAATGTCCGCAGCCTCCACCCGGGATGTAGCACCAGCATCAGGGTGTCCCTTGTCAGTCCGGGTTGGCGCAATCCCCTTGCCTCTTGATGTTGAGGGTCCCTCCTTATCCTCCTATTCCTCGCTGGTGGAAAGAGGGTGTAGCCGCCGCCGCACTGGTTGCCTCGCGCTCCGGACCTGGTCCTGCTGCCCTTCCATTTCGCCAGCTGTGCCTGCTGAAATGTAAGCAAAATCCTAATGTTATGGTTGGGTCATGCAGGACGAGACACATACATAGATGAGCCAAGGTCAGACTTTATTTTCCTCTGATCACACTCTATAGTTGTCAGTGTCTATGAGCTCACATTACGTGTATGTTCACTGTCATTTACTGGATTGAGTCTGACATGGACATCTCACGTGGATGTTTGTGGCTTACACAACTGTATTGGCCAACCCTCAACCTGGCATTCTGGTGATCTGTGTGTCCTGCCACTGCTACATATGCAGGTTCCAAAAGCAGTCCACCAATGGAGAACATGAAGAGTCTTGGATTTTGGCCATTGATAGGGAGTCGCAGCTATTTAACGTCTGGACAAGTGTCATCTGCTTTGTAGCATTGTATGGGACAAGACAAGTGGCAAATGTGGGTCTCACATCCACAGAGAGTCTGGGCGATTTCTTTAGCTACATTGTGAGTCTACCCTTTTGCTGTCCCCAGACATGATCTGACAATCCAGTGGCACATATTGGCTTTGGTGACTGATAAGGTAGTGCAGTATACCGCTGAACAGTGGGGGGTTGTTGTGACAGCTACCTGTACATGTGAAATGTCATACAGGCCACTGAGGGTGTGATGTCTGTCAGTGGACACACCTTGCAAATTTAGAAGGGCTTAAGAGTGATGCAAGGATGTCAAAATCTGTCTTGACTCCATGGCACATGATGATTTGTCTCAATTGGAACCCAAACTCTACAAATGCAATGCAAGTCACAGCATCTAATACCCTTTGGCCTGCCATGCGCACACTGGACAGTGTCTGTACCATTGCTCATCCAATGCACACATCAGTTATGATTTCCTAGTTCCAATTGTAGTGGTGCGGGAAGAGCAGATTTCAATATGAATGCACAATTGTGGCTCATTTAGCCAGTTGTCATGACGAAACTACAAAACCCAAAATGCACTCTGCTCTGTACAGTCCATATGCCACAGTGTGCCTTTTTAATCTTGGTGACTGCTGCATGGACACGGAATCTGTGAATGGAGGCATGAGACACACAATGGTACAGCACTGTTTCACTCACATCATACTCCCAGACACATTTTGCATATGATGCACTTACCATGTCCCTGCTGCTCATGCTCCTCCAGCCGAGCATGGAGGGTCGGCCAAGCTGCTCGCAGGACCCTCCTGTACAGTGGGGAGAGGCAAGGACGATGCACATGGTGCTGGAAAGACTGGCCCACCAGCTCCTCAGCCTTGTGCCGGGACCACCGTTTTAGGTCCTCCCGCCCTCGCACTCCTGGTGTGGACTCCCACTGCACTGCAGCGCTCACCGATGTTGGCCCACAGCCTGCCCGGGCTGCATTGCTCAGCTGGTGTTCAGGGTCGCCATATAGCTGAGGATATTTGGCCAGCACCCCCTCAGCCAAGATGTCTAACTCCCTTTCAGTGAAAGGGGGTGCCTTCTCTTCATAACCCTCAGCCATTATGGGGAAAATAAGAATGATGAGAGCAGCAGGATGTCAGAGGATCTGATCTCTGATAGAGCATGACTCAGAATGAACACAAAATGGCTGCCAACTATTCCCTGTGATGTATTTCCTGCCTCCTACTTCCTGTAAAACATTTCCTGTATGAAATAATGTGTTCCGGGTGATTTTCGGAGTTTACGGCCCGTAAGCGCAGTTTCCGGTTCCGGAGCGGAGGGTCCGCACATGCGCATTACACTCCGTGATCGGGACTTCCGCTTTCGGGCCGTAAACTCCGAAAATGACCTGGAACACATTATTTCATACAGGATATGTTTTACAGGGAGTGGGAGGTAGGAAATACATCACAGGAAATAGTTGGCAGCCATTTTGTATTCATCCTGATCCATCCACAATCAGGAATCAAATCCACTGCCATCCTGCTGTTCTGTTGTGGATAAAAATGAAATGACAGTGCATGTGAGAATTATAAATATGTAACAAAAGGGGGAAGAGACCATTTAATGACATTTCTGCACGGATGGGGTGGGGGGGCTGACACAACTTCAAACCCCTGTTTCAGTTTCTCCTACTTTGCATTATGGTACATCTAGTCCATAGTGGGTGCTCATTACCAGAGTTGTGTGATGTGTTACGTAACATTGGGGTGGAGCAGTGTGGATATATCATAGACACGTGGTGTCTGATTCACCCATGACATCACTCACGTTGTGGGCGCATCATTTGTGGGGGAGTCACATCTGTTGAGGGCACAGGCCCGGCAATGCTATGGTTATGGCCTTTTCTGATTAAGTGACCCATCCTCATGCGTTCCGGCTAGGTCTCTCAGAACATGTATCATTTTCCATCTGTGTCAATAGATTCTTTAGGGACATCCACTACACTGATCGCTGACATGTGCACATGAGCTGAAGCACGCTCAACCTTTTGACTTCTGTCAACAGCTGTGATTTACATGCAGTTAGTGTGGCTTGCAAAGTTGTCTCAGGAAGGAATTTATTGACACAGTCGTGTATATCCAAGTTTCATCATTGGCAACAGACAGCATACCACATTTTGTCCATTCCACTACAGGTTGCTCATGTGAAAAACGTGGCAACGAGCTGCTAATGGACTTGCATGCCCTGACCTCGGTTATGTGCAATGGCCTGGTTTCCCAGATTCAGAGCTAGCCGAGGTTCCAGCGGTATGTGTAACAGGCTAATATGATCTTGCACACGACTTCTAGGGAGTACAGCAGCACATCCCCTGTACGGTCGAGACATATCAATCGCGACTTCAACAGACCAAAAGTGCGCTCTATGATGGCTCGAGTCTGTATGTGTGCCCTATTGTACCTACGCTGTGGTACAGTGTTTGCACTCCTGTAAGGGGTGAGGAGATGTGGGGTGAGTGCATACCCAGCATCACCTGAGGAGTGGAGAAAGGGCAGTTGGTTACATCTCCCTCTTTGAATTGCACAGGACATGATCTATACTGTATTACATGCAGTATCTGTTGGGCAATGTATGCAGCTTTATGATTCTTATTGTACAATGGTTAATGTTAGGGGCATTCAGACATGTCAACAACACATTTACCTAATTTCTAACGCTTGGTACTTACCCAGTAGCCACATGTTGCCAAATTCTCCCGCAGCCATCCGCCGGACAAGAGGTGACATGCGGAATATTAAGCTGTCATGGGTACTGCCTGGGAACACCGCATGCACATTAATGAACCTCCCACTGGCATCACAGACAGCTTGCACGTTGATGGAACGCCATCGGAGTCTGTTGCAGAAGATGTGTGCAATGTGGCGGGGTGGCTGAAGGGCCACATGGGTACAATCAATTGCACCCAGCACACTTGGGAATTGTGCAATGAGATAGAAATCTCATGCTGCCCTTTGTCTCAGGGTGAGTGTATGTGGCATCTGTATGTGGTTGTGGGATCTTGCAGTGATGCATCTCAGTACCTGATGCAGGCACCGCGACTAGCTCGCCTGGGATATGCCCACATGGTCACTGGAGACCCTTTGGAAAGACCCAGTGGCAAAGAAATGGAGCGCAGAAAGGATCTTGAGATATGCTGGGATTGCATGTGAGCAGCAGAACACAGAGTCAAGTTCCTGCTCCCACTCACATACCATATCCAAGATGACTTCTAGAGGGAAACGGTACCTGGCCCTTACATCTTGGCTGGAAATTCCAAATAGGTTGATCCTCTGTCTGAAGATCCTCTCTGCTCTCCTGCTCCTCAAGTAGTTTTGCCGCATGGCAAGGGGCAGTGCAACAAACACATTCAGTGACATGTTGAAAGGGTTTGTGTGTGTCTGCTCTTCAGTTATACATGCTGCAGAGCTAGGATTGGCTGGAGTGTGTCAGCTGATGCATGGTGGGGGATGGTAGGGACTTGGTCAGGTGTTTACCCTTGGCTCAAATGATCAGTGGCCACAGTTAATGTAGTCTGGCCCCAAATCTGAGCTTCTGGCCCGAGAGCGGACTTTCTGGCCCGAAAGCGGAGTTTCCGGACCGACATCAGAACTTCCGACCCGCAAGTCGACTTTCCGCTCCGGGTGCGGAACTTCCGCTTCGGAGGCGGAAATTCTGGCCCGAGTGCGGACGTAAAGTTAGTAGTCGTAAATCCATTCTGTAAATAGCAAAAGTAGTAAGTTTATTCTGTGAATGCCATAAGTAGTAAGCGCATTCTGTGAATACCAAAGTAGTAAGTGCATTCTGTGAATACCAAAATGGTAGTAAGTTTAGGATTTTGTCTTAAGTTTGTTCTGTGAATCGGGCCCTGAGTGACTATAGTGAGTGACTATAGTCACATTTTGAGGTTTGCATAGCGGAGGAAAAAAGCTTGTTGGGATCCATGAGAGTCACACCACCCAGCACTCCCCACTTTTTTTTTT
This sequence comes from Triturus cristatus, assembly GCF_964204655.1. NCBI lineage: Eukaryota > Metazoa > Chordata > Amphibia > Caudata > Salamandridae > Triturus > Triturus cristatus. The sequence continues at coordinate 326,380,716 of NC_140593.1, read as the reverse complement.
GCTTTACAGAAACATCTAAAGTTGGTACATTTTCCCAGGAGGCAGACTACACCTTAGCACAGAAAGACAAATGAGACAAATATGACTGCCTATCCACCTGTTCCTCAAGTACACACACATACTGGTTGGATTTGGCATGAGGGTGAGTGAAAGGTTCAAAATGTATATTTTATTAACAAGTGGTTTCACATAAAGGAAATGCACTGCTAATAACTAAAAGATTAAAAACCTGAACCACTGACTCACAGCTCGTGAGCTGTAAAGCCAGGGCAAGGCACCAACCTCTTTACAGGCCATTCACACACCTTTCATAGTTGACACACACTTTCACACCACCAGCTGCGGCCCCAGCACATTACAGCACTCACATTCACAGACATTGTGGAGACAATGTACACCCTGGCAGAAAGAGACAGAAAAGACAAATATGCCTTCAAAATGAACAATTCCTTAAGTACTCACACATACTGGTTGGATTTGGCACGAGGGTGAGTGAAGGTTTAGAGCGTAAAATTCTATGAACAAGAGATTTCATAAAAAGGAAATGCACTGTTAATATTTAAAAGGTTAAAAACCTGTGCCAATAACTCACAGCTCGTGAGCTGTAAAGCCACAGCAAGGCACCAACCTCTTTACAGGCCATTCACACACCTTTCGTACATAACACACAAGACCATACACACCGCCAGCCGCGGGCCCATTACATTACAATATTCTCATCAACAGACAGCGCCATTCAAGGGCCCATCACTTTCATTTGCCCGCATGACTGACACAGCAATCACACCGGCTGGTGGTTGACATAGTGTCTGCAGTGGCGTTTGACTAGCAGAGTGTGTAATGACCAGCAGCAAGTCACTACTCATACACTGCCAGCCAAATGCCAGCCCACGCACACCGCAAGCCAAGCGCTAGTCCACATACACCGCCAGCCAAACGCCAGTCCACGCACAGAAGCATCCAAGCACCAGTCCACACACACTGTCAGCCAAGTGCCAATCCATGCACACTGCCAGCCAAGCGCCAGTCCATGCACACTCCACACACACCGCCAGCCAAGCGCCAGTCCACGCACACCGCCAGGCAAACGCTAGTCCACACACACCGCCAGCCAATCGCCAGCCCACGCACACCACCAGCCAAGCGCCAGCCTACACACACCGCCATCACATTTAGGATTTCTTTATACAAAAAATAAAACACAAACAAATTGCAAATAGATACAAATCTACTAACACACAATCTGAAACTAAATACATGGCACAAATCCCAACCTTGAAACTGAACAAAAAATATAAGACAATAGAGACCAGGCAGTTCACTTTACCACTCATGGATGCTCCCAAAAATTATTTTGCGTGTGGTACATTCTACAACAAGCAGGCACACACAGTGCAGGGTTAGAAGGACACTCGGGGCAGTACATATGAGTCTCCTTCTGCGTACCTCTTCTCCAAGAGACTCTACATCTCCTACTGGGAAAGTCTTTTGAGGGTGTGGGAGGAATGTGATCAGAAAAGTGATGATCTTTTAATCTAGCCACATCCTCCACTACTCCAACTCTAGGAACACTTGCCTGTTCCATTACAACAACGCTACCTATTACAGACTCCTAAAACTTAGCAAAAGTCATCTTTGACTCAGGACAACAATCCATGAATACAACAAAAGCATTAAAGGTTGCCAAGTGGAAAAAATGAATAGTCAACTTCTTATACCAAATGTAAGCCTTATGAAGAGCAGTGTAAGGTGCCAACCTCTGATCTATTCTATCAACGCCACCCATGTGCCTATTATAGTCTAAAATGCACACAGGTTTGCGCAGTAAAAAAACCAAAATGTAAATCCAGTACTTGTATAGCGCACAAATCACCCCCAAAGGGGTATCTCGGCGCTGGGGGCGGTTGGGAAGATTAAGCGAGCTATTGCCCAGAGTCGCATGGTGCTGGGCGGACCCCTGCTGCCGGAGCCAGGGATCGAACCGTGATCTCCAGCGTCCAGTGTCAGTCGCCCTGGCCGCTGCGCCACACCTCTTCCAGTTCAGCAATCTGACCCCAAACAGTCACAGGTGAAGTGCTTTCATCATGGATGGTAGTCCGCATGTAGACATCTCTCCTGTCTGAAAACTACACAGCTAGAAGTTCCTCGCAACACACTGCACTGTCCCCGCACAAGCTTTTGACAAATAAGTTATTTTGGGAAACCTTTATGGTTAGAGCGGATTGTGCTACAAGCAACAGTGTCCACTTTGGCCAATTCCCTGAACAACTGCACACCAGTGTAGAAGTTATCTACATATAAAGGGTGACCTTTGTTAAAACATCCTCTACCAAGTTCCCACATAATTTTCTCAGTCACTCCAAAAGTGGACGGACAACCAGGGGGTAAATCCTGGAATCCTTACCGTTGTACACCCTGAAATTAGAGACATAACCAGTCCTACTGTCACACAGCATAAACATCTTAATTCCACAGAGTGCCCTCTTACTAGGAATGTATTGCCTAAAAACCAAGCGGCCCTTGAACAAGACCAAAGACTCATCCACTGCTATTTCTTTCCCTGGAGCATAGATCTCAGAAAATCGATCTACAAAGTGATCAATGAAAGGCCGAATCTTAAAAAGACGCTCACAATCAGGGTGATCTTGTGTCAATGTTGAACCACTATCGACAAAATGCAGCATCTGAAGCAGAAACAAATACCTATCACGACTCATGACTGCCGGAAATATAGCCGTTGCCGTCAAGGGACTAGTAGACCAATATGAAGACATTGATGGCTTCCTTAGCAAGCCCATCAAAAAAGTTAAACCCAGTAACTTCTTCATCTCTTCCAGATTTGTGGGAGTCCACTGCGTAGCTCTTCAGCAGGGGCCTAAGGCTGGCACTGTTGTCCCACAAACACTGTTCTGCATAGAAATTAGTCTGCTCAACAATCTCTGCCAAAAATACATCGTCCATAAACAACTGAAAAAAATTATCGGCAAAAGGTTTTCAGTATTCACTCTACACCCTGGAACACCAGTAAGGTCTGGCAATGCCGGCTGCACCATGCCTGGGGCAACCCAGAGGTCAGCACTTCCAATGGGAAGAGTTGTAGCCCCAGGCTGCATCCCAGATGCCTCTTGCTGCACTATTGGCACATCAATGACCTCCTCTAAAACAGGCACTTCATCCGCACCAAGAGTAGCTTCATCCGCACTGAGAGTGGCTTAATCATCCGATGATTCCTCATGGACAGAAAACTCACTGCCCGAATCTTCTACTCCCTCCTCTGCCTCAGATGCAGAGTAAATCTCTGAACCATGCTCAGAGGAAGACTCAAAAAGCATACCAACTACCTGCTGAGCAGTAATCCTGCAGCTAGCCATTATCCTTACTAAGAAAGTAGACTGCACAAACAAGTCATAACAGCCAACACTGTGCAAAATAAGTAATAAACAAAGTGTGGCTTTAGCACAAAGATCTATATACTCAAAAACAATATAACTCTCTTGCCAAAGATAGCTACACTCACCAGCACCTACTCTGCAGAGACACAGCAAAAAGCAACGATATCCCACTAGAAAGAAAAAACAAAGCCAATTACTCATAAGACAACAAAGTACACATCGAGCACTAATGCTAAAAGATTTTGACACTCAAAAAACAGAAGCCAATCATACTGCTATTATTACACCATTTGCAAAAAACACATTCATGGAGGGAAATTAAACTCATTTAGAGTAAATAGTACAAAAAAAATTATCCTACCAAACACATGCAACTACACAAACTGTAGAACCACCAGTAACGAAACCGCAACCTGGAACAATTTAAAGAGCAAAAGCCTTGAACTAGAATAAAACGGAGAAATAAAAAATTACAATTACATTTCACAAAAAACTTAATCAATTACAATTATAACACACTATGACACTACCCAAATAGACAATTTGCCAGATGGGCCTTCAAATAGGGCTGAGAAAAATGGGGATTAGGTGGGGTTTTCTGCCAGGCCAATCTGTCCCCCAGGTGGGGTAGAAAACGGCAGACAGAAATTTGCCCCCCTTGCAAAATAATAGATCCCTGGTGCCTAGTAGGGTTTTCTACCTTTCCCTCCCACCTAGGGCAGAAAGGCCAAAAAAAGGGGCAGAACTGTCCCCAGGGAGGGCAGAAAATACATCAACATAATTTATTTAACCCCTTTGGAAGCGACCCTTGGCCAAGGGGTCGCTCCCATTACATATAAAAGAAAATCCCTGGTGTCTAGTGGGGTTTTCTCCCCCCCCCATTCCCGGGGGCAGCAAGGCAAAAAAAGAGCCGACTGCCCCCAGGGGGTTGGGCAGAAAAAACATCTACAAAACATGACCTCCTTTGGAAGCAAACCTTGCCCAAGGGGTCGCTTCTACACACTTCAAAAACGCAATCCCTGGTGCCTAGTGGGCTGGGGGGCAGAAAGGCCGAAAAATGGGTGGATCTGCCCCCGGGGGGGGGGGGGGCAGAAAAAACATGCACAAAACATGACCCCCTTTGGAAGCAACCCTTGTCCAATGGGTCACTTCCATTTAAAAATAAATACCATCCCTTGTGCCTTGTGGGGTTTTCTGCCACCCGGCAAGAAGGGCAAAAATCAAGCCGATCTACCACGGGGGGAGGGGGGGGCAAAAAAAACATGCACACATTTGATCCCCCTTTGGGAGCGACCCTTGCCCAAGGGGTCGCTTCCATGTAAATTATTATATCCCTGTTTAAATCCCTGGTGAATAGTGGGGTTTTCTGCCCCTCCCGGCAGAAAGGCCAAATAAACGGGCTGATCTGCCCCCTGGGGGGTAGAAAAAACATCCCAAAAATATGCTCCCCTTTGCTTTCATTTAAATAAAATTAATCCCTGGTGCCTAGCGGGGGCATTTCTGCTGCATGATCGCGACGTGATGCGCGATCGTGAAGCAGAAATGCCCTGCAAAGGGACATCAGGGTAGAGGAAAAACTCTTTCCTCTCCCCCGATGCCTTGATGCATGCAGCAAACCACCCCAGGAATAAGGAAACCGACCTTGTTCGGTCCGACGCCTGGAAGCAAATGGCTTCCAGAGCGTCTGGGACCTTCTGATGATGACAGTGCGCGCTGTGCGTGCTGACGTCATCGGTTTCCCAAGGGGGGTTCGGGGGTTCAGCGGAAACTCTTGTGCTGCCATCCTTGTTTGTGGGGGCTAGATGGGCCGCCGATGGGGGGAGCGCCAGCGCTTCCCCCATGGGTGGGTGCCATAACGGAGCGGCTCCGTCATGAGCACATGCCCACCGTGGCTCATGACAGAACTGCTCCGTGTGGGTGTGGGTGTTTGCACTGATTTTCCCCAGTAATATCCCTTGACTCAAAGCAACACACATCTGCTTCTGAGATGAGAAATGGGGATCTTCTAGCTCAAAAACCCAAAGTGTTTGTTTGTGGTAGCATGGATGAGCAGCCGTAAGCCTAATGGTTTAAGATATTTATTGTACAACAGTGATCAATAATGGTCACATGATATAAGATGAAGATCCAGACCAATTTAAGAGATTTACACTTTGTTAATATTTTATTTTAAGAACAAGGTCTTTGCGTCACTGTAAGTATGATTCTCACAAAAAAAAATCTTTTCAGGATTCAGAAGTTTGACAGTAAAAATTTCAGAGCAGTTCAATATTATCCAAAGGAGGATATCAATTGGGCGGTGTAAGAGGTATGGATACCACTTATAGTTCCATTCAGTCTTCAGGTGCCTCAGGCCAACACTGGGCAATGTTGGTTATGGGGCACTGGGGGCACCCAAGAGGTGCAGGATTCAGTATCTATGCAGAGGCAATCGTTACAGGCAATGAGATTTACCCTCGTAGTCCGGTGAGGGGAATGAAGCGGGTCATGTTTAACCAGACCGCCAACAAGGGTACCATCGCGGTCACCGGCTGCCTGCTGCTGTCGATCGGATGGAGAAGTTCTGCCGCCGTCTGACCGTCAAGGAGAGGTTGTGGTCAGGCAGGCAGTGCACGAGGGACTGGTGGAGGCTGACAGGACCACATGCAGGAGTGTATGAGCTCCTGGGCACAGGGCTGGGCACAACTCAGGTCGTGGGGCCAAGAGGATCCCTCGAGGCTGTGGCGGCCGTCCTGCTATAAGGTGTTTTTTTAACTGGGTAGAGTTGCATGGACACAAGTGCTGGTCCTCTACCACTGCAATCATGGAGTTCTTTGGTAGCACTGAGTTGCATCGACACAAGGGTCGGTCCTCACCACTGCGGTTCTGGTACCGTTGGATGCCGGGGGCTAGAGACTCTAGTCTGAAGGGAGGTTCTTGGCACATTGGTGAAGGTTGAAAGGTCTCCTGGGTTTCTTGGAGGATGTGCAGAGTTTCTGGAAGATGGCAGGCTCAGTGGTTGAACGTGTGATAGGTGGCAAGGGTTTTTGCCGAGTGTTTCCTGCTGCGGCTCGGTTCCTGGTTTGTCAGTGGTTGTATTCTGTCTTCTTCTTTTGGTCCGTCTAATCTCCTTTCCAGGTCTGGTAGAGCCACCTGAATACTAGATTAAGGGGTGTTTTATGGGAGTAGCAGGTAGGGCCAATGGGCACCTTACCTGGGATCACTATACCCTGTATTATGCCACCCTCCTGTGAGAGGGAGACATAGACCTAACCCTGATTGGAGGGGTTCCCTCACCTTCATGATGGAGGGGATTGAAAGATATGCTTCACTTCCCCTCCCCCACCTTAGGGGTGGAGTTGGCACATTCTTCTAAGGTTTCCCGCCGGTTTCCCATCCTAAGTGGGGGTTTAAACCAGGGGCTGCCATCTTCTGATAGCAGCAGAGGCTGGGTGTTGCATTACAAAGGCAGCAGGCCTTTGAAGCATCCCTCTTCGAGTACTAGGCCATCCTGGGGGAGGAGATTTGACACCTCTGTCCAGGATGTGCATTGTTTCTGGTCACAGAGAGCAGAGGCTCTTCACCCAGTGGTCTAGAAACATGTTTGTGTGTGGCAGGCTGCTTAAAGTCAGTCAATGCCCACACCAGAGTCAGTAGGTTTTCAGGGAGCACCTCTGAGGTGCTCTCTCATTACATGTTTTAATACATCTCACTCTGGCAGCAGTGTGGATTTATTACAAGGAGCTGGTTGGTACCAGACACTCCTGGGTTCAGTGAAGCCATCATGGTGTTGTGGAACTCAAGTGGTCAAGTTCCCAGCCCATGTACTCTCTATGGCTTCCCTGGCACATACAGTATTAGGGAATAGGCCCTAATACTGTGAGGGCATATCTGCTCATGCAGACATGCCCACACTTGGGATATAGTGCACTCTGCCTTAGGGCTGGTAAGGCCTGCAAGAGGGGTGACTTACCTATATCTTAGGCAGTGCTCGCTGGCATGGCACCCAGGCCGAGTGCCATGCCTACTTGGTCATCTTTTCACTTGCCAGCTGCAGGGGAAGAAGTATGGTCCAAGTGAGGGCCCCCGGAAACCCTCCCTCGTCAGCCTCCAGGCCCTAGGTACCTAGTGCACCACTTACTAGGGACTTACAGGGGGTACAGAAGTACCTATTGCGGATATGTTTTTAGTGAAAGAACACTGGTACTTGGAACCTGGACAGCAGGGACCCAGTACTCTCCAGTCAAAGTTGCATCAAAAGCCAGGCAAAAAGTGTGGGGGATTACTGCAACAGAGCCCCATTTTCTCACATCTGGGCATGGGAGCAATCACAAAAGGGAATCCTAACCAGACCAAACCAGAGGCAATAATTCTAACTGCCTTCACATGATTTAAGAGCAAGGACTGATTGACCGTGGCATATGCCACTGACAGATCATAAGTTATCAAGAGATGACATCACCTGAATGTGCCCTTGTTCTCAAATCATCAAGAACAACCAAAAAGTCTCAGTACTATGATGGGAACAAAAACTGGAAAGATGTTCCTGATAATGTCCTGATGCTTCTAAAAAATCAATCAGTTGTTCAGTCACAAATCCCTCTGGAGCTTTACTCCAGCATGTGAGAGAGAAGAAGAGTGATTGATCACTCAAATGAGTCTCTGTCTTCATTCTTCAACATTCCAAAGACTAAAGCTGTCTTGACCTGGTGCGGAGCAATATCCAGACTCAGTGACTACATGTTTCACAAGGGCCAAGACAGGAGGGTATGGTACTTTTAAAACCATGACCAAGCAGTGTCGGAATGTGTTGTGGGCTTAAGGCTGAAAAAGGTCTGAAAATCAGCACTAATACAGTGATTTATTATTTTGTGACTTGGGAAAACCTCTGTAAATCAGTGGTTCTCTCACATCACCAAACTTATAGTTTCATCACTCATCTAGAGCTTGGGAATGGCTGATTACCCATTTTTAAGGTGGTCAATCAAGAGTGGTGATCGCAATGCATTTTTTCCCAGCCAAGGTCTGCATTTGCAGACTTGGCGGGCTATTGAACTGCTCTGCAGCTACTACAGTAGCTCCCAAAATCTAATATGGTTCTTTTTGGCAAAGGCAACAGATCAGGGCAGTACACACTGTTTAGGAAATGTTTAGGCTCTCCTTAAAGAAAAAAAGAACACATTTCCTCCCAAAAAAGCAATATATTTCCCTAGAAGTAAACATTGTTGAGTCACGCAAAGCTTGTGAAGGTATGACTAGTGTATGATGAGGTGGATGATCTGTCAATTCTTTACTCATTAGAGAAAATAACTTTTGCTGGTATTTTTTTTTTTTTTTTCCAAAAAGTAATTACTTTTGACAATCCCTTAACTTACTATTATAAAAATGAAAAGCCTTCTATTAAAGTGTATTATATAAGACTTAAAGACTCTGACAGGAAAGTTCTGCTTCACCACATTTGGATTTTTACTGAGTGAGCAAACCAAATCAGCACCTTGGCTTCATGAGTACTTGTTTAATTGGAATAGAAAGTGCTACACACACATGCCTAATCGATCAAAGAGCAAAAAAGCCTTATTATTCCTTAGGGGAGAAATACAACGGATACAACACCTAACAAAGTATGACTTTCAGCAAGATCAGCACAGGACATCATATTCTACTAGCATGATAGAACTTTACACTTTGGAATCATGGGCAAATCCCAGGGATTTTAAACTAAAAATAAATGAAAGAAAATGACAATGAGAGGTCTAGATCAACATCAAGATAACAATGTATTTAAAAGACCATATGTGACCCAAGCCATATCAAATGTGTGACCTAAGGTGTGCACAGTATTATCTGTAGTGACATTTAGTAAGCCCTGAGCAAAACTCTTCTGAAGAGCTGACTGAGTAATCTGCTGTGCGATTGAACTAGCAGCTTACATCTGTGTATGCTGTTTCCTACAGACAGCTCCTGCTCTCTTTTTTATTTATAGCTTCTTATTTTAGGCTGACCTTGAGTGAGGATGCCAGGATATAGTTTTAGATTTGCTCTAATGGATGATTATGCTGAGATGTTTGCAACATGCTTACATGATATTGAGTAAAAGCAAGACATTCTGAAAATGATTGTTGGACAGAAACATTGGCATGGGGTTGATGAATCTTGGTGCTTTTTATTTTGGGGACACTGGGGACATCCTTTGTTGCTCAGTACCCCATAAGGATGATTGTCGTAAAGTGCAGAGGCTAGGAGAAATCAGTATCGTAACGCTAGCACCAACTCTCTTGTGGCAGTTCATTTTCAGGAATTTTTAAGAAAGGTATACAATTGAGATTCCAAATACACGAGGCTACCCCTAAACTAAACAGATGTGGCAACTACTGTTGCACTGGAAATCTACTCCATTTACTGCAGTGCTTAAACTGCATAGCCATCAGTGAAATTAGATGAATTGAAAATAAGATTGGTAAAGCGCACTCTTACCCATGGGTGTCTAGGGGCTAGTTTTGAGGAGGTGAGTTTACTGACCAGGAAGGAGTGATAGTAATGAATAAACAACCAAGTTTTAAGAGCTTTCCTGAAGGCAAGTAGATCTGTTTGTCTTTTCAGTTCCATCTGGAGAGAATTCCAGAGTCTGGTGGCAGCCAGGACAAAGACTATACCACCTCAGCTGGCCTTTTTGAACTTTCAGACTATAATATTGTGAGTTGAGGCAGAATGAAAAGGTCTTGAATGAGTGTGCCATTGGAAGCTTTGTCTAAGGTACTCCGGGCCTATGCCATGTAATGCCTTAAAGGTGATGCATAACGCCTTGAAATCAATACGCTTCTTAACCGGAAGCCAATGAAGAAGATTAAGTGATGTAGATATTGGTTGATGTTTGGGGATGCCCAGAAGCAGGTGGGCGGCAGTATTCTGCAGGAGTTTTATTTTGTTAAGGAACTTTTTTGGATGTCAATAAAAAGAGCATTACTGTAGTCAATCTTGGAAAGTACTTGGGTTGAAATCACATTTTTCTGCAATTCGTAAGGAATGAAAGGAAAGATTTTCTTGAGAAGTTTCAAAGTGTCGAAAGTTGGAGATGTGATGCCATTGACATGGCCCTCAAAAGAGAATTTTTATCCAAGACTACACTGAGGTTTTTCCCCTTGTTGACTGATGTAGGGGGTGATCCAGGTTTCTGCAGCCACCACTGAGGGGAACAGAAGAAAGAATTCCTTCCAAATAGTAGGATCTCAGTTTTACTGGAGTTAAGCTTTAGGAAATGTGATGACATCCATTTATTTATGTGAAGCAAACAGTTTTGAAAGCATGTGGCTTAATCAGAGGGATCGCTGGCCACAGATATGATGATTTGAGTGTCATCGGCATAGGACACTGCCGAGAACCCAAAGGACTGATTCAGATTGGCGAGGGGATTAACGTATTCATGATCGATGGTATGGCTCAACAATGAGCCCTGGGGGATGCTGCAGGGTAGAGTGAAAGTGGGAGACTTAAAATCTTACAGGGCTACAAATTGTTCTCAGTCTGTGAGAAAATATTTCAAAAGTGATAAAGCTAGCCCCTTAATCCCAATGGATGCAAAGTGGTCTAGGAGAATGTTGTGGTTGACCATGTCAAATGCTGCCGAGAGGTCTGAAATGACCAACGCCGGATTGCCTCCTGCAGCAACGGCTTGCCTACTTTGTTAAGATGCAGTAATAAGAGCGAAATCTGTAATGTGATGACTTCTGAATCCGTACTGAGAGTGGTGAAGACAGCCCTGATTCTCAATTAATGATGTGATTTTCACATTCATAGCTTTTTCCACAATTTTGGCAGGGAATGGCAAGCAGGAGATGAGTCGATAGTTGTTGGGGTCAGCTCTGTCTAGGTTTGACTATTTCAAAAGAGGCAGAACTGACGCCAGTTTCCGTTTGGTGGGAAAGAAGTCTATGAGAAACATCTAATTGAAGTTGATAGAAAGCTGCTCTGAAACTATACGGAGACTTGCTGAATAATTTTAGTGGGGCATGAGTCAAATTGTGAGCCCAATTTCGTTTGGGCAAGATTCATTACTTGAGCTGGGGAAAGATGCGAGAACACAGATAGTAGAGGAGTTGTCAATGCTACCAGGTATGTGGTGAGAACGCATTCTTGCGGAGTTTGAGGCAGGCTTCAAGGCAGTAATCGCAGAATCCGGAATTGTAATCAGTGCCTTCAATTATGGTATTTATTGTTCTTTTTTCAGTAAAGACTGCAACTAAAAGAGCAATACAATACGTATTCTGGTTTATTAGTGTCATGAGGATACTCATACTTACTAAGAGATAAAGACAGACAGTTTTCAATAATATTGAACTCTTTCATTAAATTTGATTCTTAATTACATATTTTCAATATATTTAGAGTTTTGATTTTCTAATCTACACTGCACATGCAAAATGAATTATATGTGAATTTTGATATTTTAAGTAATGTTTGAAATATAGTACATTGTTTCCTGCCAAAGAGCAACAGAAGCTAGAAATGCAATCATTTAATATAATAGACATAATTTGAGGTTTTCTATCAAATCAGCATAAATACTGATTAGAGGAAACCGATTCTGCTGGGTTTTTTTACCTGTCATTGCATCAATTTTTGTATAATATTGAACAAAGAAATAAATAATCAAGGATAATATTATGAGGGTTATCTAAATTTCACATTTTTCACAACACACAACTCCTGCTAAAACAAACTGATTTTTCCACAAGTTTCAATTCAATTCAAATAGCTTTATTGCGGTTGAATTTACCATAAAAGCACAAGTTTCTTATGAAGCGTCTGTTAGTATATTCTTTCCTTAGAGGCATGCTAGGTTTTCCTAGTAGGATCATATTAATGACCATAGTTACATGGCGGCACCTGCACTTCACATGTTTCCAATGGACCAGCCACCACCTCTGCATATACAAGCCCAGAAAATGTGAGTGGAATGAGAAAGAATTATAACAACATGCTCCTGGTCCAATACAGAGTGGCTTTCTCATGAGACACTCAAGATTCTTTGTGAGATCTTCTAATATTTGCAGAAAGGGGGTATTTGAGTATGTGAACCATGTATATCGCACTGCACCCATGGTGGAAATCTATTGGGCTCCTCCAAGGGCAGTGGGATGTGTCCCACACAGCCCACCAACCCCTACCAAACTGCTTTTTTTTCCAATGCTCTACAGGAACATAGGGGACAATGGTGAGGAAATGCAGCAAGTAAGCCAACAGGAACATTTTACTAATTAAACTTATGGAGAAGAAACAAGTGGAATCTACTCTCTGCTTTTGCCAAGAATAGGTTAAGACATCCTGGGTATTTTAGACAAAAATGGCTTAACTTGGCCAGGGCACTCGACATTAATGATGCTATTCATCCGTGTAGGTTCAATTAATTGAATTCTAGTAATTTGCAATCCAATCCACAAAATGTATCATGACATTTACTCCAATAGGTTTACTCTTGAGTTTAGTGTACATTTACAACTACGATGGATTTCGCAAAATATGTCAGGACTTCTGCCAGTAATGTGCATCAGTTGCAGATTATCTGGATACCTTCAGCAAACTGATTTTTAATTTCATGTTGCTGCCATGCCTACACATTTATGCTTGTGCATTCTGAATTGAACTTCACATATGCATTTGCAATTTAAATCCTTTTTACAAATATTTAAAATAATTTTACCCATAGGAAGCTCAATGCATGAAACTCCCTCAGATTATGGGCTATTATGTCCTCATCCCCACCCTTAGATGGATTTATTACTGCCCTTGACAGAAGCACATCTGAGGGTATCCAACAAAGGAAGTTCACCAGGATACAGAGGATGGTTTCATGTCGCCAGTTTATTTGTTAGAGAAGATCTCATCCATCACACCAAGGGCCTCATGTAGGTAAATAAATATTACCGCTTCTTAAATACCGAGCCGTACCGAATCGGTATTTAAGAATCGGTAAGTTATATGTAGGTAAAAATTCGGTAACAATTACCGAATCGGTAACGTTCGGTAATCAAGAATCGGAAATCACCGATTCGGTAAATACCGAGGTGGTATTTACCGAATCGGAAAATACCGAGGTGGTATTTACCGAATCGGAAAATACCGAGGTGGTATTTACCGAATCGGAAAATACCGATTCGGTATTTACCCAATCGGTAAATAATATCACATGACTTGAGGAAATAGCCAATCCTGTGCAACCACACCCCACCCAACCAGGAAGTGGCCACACCCAGGCAGGTGCACATAATTAACAGACCCTGGAGAGGCTTGGAGTGCAGAGGAGAGGCAGGGAGCCAGTGCCTGTTCGTGCAGCAAAAATAACATCATGTCCAGCCAGAGGACACAGAGAGATGGAGGGGAAAGGAGGAGGAAGCTGAAATTCAGCCCCAAGGAACTCCAGGTGCTGGTGGAGGAGGTGGTGAAGCAGCACCAGAAGCTGTTTGGGAGGCAATCCCTGCAAGTGCCTGAAGCTGAAAAGCGCAACATTTGGCTGGCCATCCAGGCGCAGGTCAATGCTGTGGGAGTGACCCACAGGGACATAGAGGTCCTCAGAAAGCGCTGGTATGACCTGAGGATTGTAACCAAGAGGAAGATGGGGGACATCCAGAAGGAGGCCAGCCAGACTGGAGGTGGAACCAACAGGGCACCTGCCCTCACCGAACTGGAGGAGCTGGTGGGGGCCACAATCGAGCAAGAGAGCGTCGTGGGTCTTGGGGATGCTGACAGCTCTGCCAGAGCCGCCACCCAACAAGGTAAGATGAATGCACAGCAATGTAGCCCCCCCTACCCCTATCCCACATCCCCCATTGTGAAAGGAGAATCCCACTCCAGTCCACATGTGTTAGTGCAGACAGGCAATGCATTCTGGGAGATGTAGTCAGGGAAACACCAACCATGAAGTTAATGGCACAGGGCAACAAGGCATGTCACACACATGAGGCACAAGGAGGCAGAGGACATTTTGGAATGTGAAATGATTTATTGTGATGCTTGCAATGCAGCCCTTCGGGGACACTGAGCCGATGTTGCATTTCTGTCCACAGATGTGACATCACGCAGGACAGGTCATGCTGCAGGAGAGAGGGCACACCGGCCACAAAGATCACCTCTGGCCAGCACAAGTTCAGCCCAGGGAGCAGGGCCACAGGCAGCCGCACCACCAACACAGGCAGCCTCGCCTCACCCAGAGCCAGCATCACCGCACCCAGAGCCAGCATCACCTCACCCAGAGCCAGCATCACCTCACCCCGAGCCAGCATCACCTCACCCAGAGCCAGCATCGCCACTCATGTTTGAGTCACCGGCCACATCACCGCCTGCAGGTGTGAGAATGAGGAGGCGTCCTGCAGCCAGGCTGCGAGCCTCAGACACCTCGTCTGACGACAGCAGGGGCCCTGAACAAATCACCATGCCCCAGGATGGGAGCCATGCCACTGTGCCCTACACCTCACAGGCAGCACAGACGGGAGCAAGAGGGCGCCGCAGGTCGCGTGTCCAGAGTCCACCAGCAACCATTGACAGCCATGGTGTCTTCTCGGGGCTCGAGGGCCAAATGTTAAAACAACAGCGCCTGCAAACAAAGGCAGTCATGTCAGTCCAGAGGCACATGCGGGTCATGAAATCTACATTAGTCAACATGGACAATAACATCAGCGCTATGGCAGCGGGCATTCGGGACATGTCCCACTCAATCCAGCAGTTGTGCAGCAAATTAGATGCTGACATAGATGCACGGCGCCGGGAACGGCAGAGGAGGGACACTACCACCAGGGCACTCAACCGTCTGGCAACTGCCACTTCTCTACTCTGCCGGCGCTCTGTGTCGATGCAGGAGGGCCTGACACACTGCTGCAGCGACGTGTCTCGGGGGATGGTGCAGGTGACAAGTGCACTAGAGGTGCTATTAACTAGTCAGGCGGCGACAACTGCTGCAGGGGATGCTGCGGAGAGCATCGACACCAGCAGCAGGAGCAGCATCACACCCCCTGTTCCAGAAGGACGCAGGAGCAGCAGGCGGCTTGGTGTTGGCTCTAGTGAGGATGCTCAAGCCGTGCCATCCAACACTGCAGCGCGTATGCGCAAACATTGATGCAGCCCTGCGTGGCCACTTCCCAATGGGTGACGTAACCCTGGACTTACTCCTTGTATATATGCTATGTTGCCAGATTGGCTTGATCTTGTGTTCATGGCGTAGTGCCGCATTAAAACTACGTCATTACATACCACAACTGGCTGTGTCCCCTTACTTACTCAGAAATAGTTGCATGTGATCTCTGCCCGTCTCTCTCTCCCATCTATTGCAGTTGGCACTCTAGCTGCGTTGCCCTCTGGCTGGCCTGACTCATCCTCGTTGTCCTCAAAATGTGTTAGTTCCACATCTGTACCTTTCTTCGTGGCAAGGTTGTGCAGCATTGCACAAGTGGCAATGATCTTGCAGCAGTTGATGGGTGTGTACTGGCGTGCGCCTCCGCTCTTGTGGAGGCAGCGGAACCTGCTTTTCAGTAGTCCAAACGTGCGCTCCACCACGTTGCGTGTAGATTTGTGTGCCACGTTATATCGTCTCTCACTCTGGGTTGATGGGTGTAGGTAGGGAGTGAGGATGAAGGACCGGCAGGCATATGCAGTGTCGCCTAGGTGAGTAAAAGGGAAACATCAGTCACATGCCTCGATACACTATGATTTGCAGGTTTCAAGGGGCGTCACTGTTACTTACCTAGCAGGTATCCCTCTCCAAATTCTCCGGCACTCAGTCGTGTGTAGATCCCACTGTTCTGGAAGATGTAAGAGTCGTGGGTGCTCCCAGGAAACTTCGCCACAATATCAGTGATGATGTTCCCTGCATCACAGATCACCTGCACATTGATGGAGTGGGTGGACTTTCTGTTCCTGTAGATGTGCTCTGTGTCAGCTGGTGGGCAGATTGGGATGTGTGTGCCATCAATACAGCCAATGACATGGGGGAACTGTGCCATGTGATAAAAGTCAGTTTTAGTTTTCTGCAGTTCAGCCTGTGTGTTTGGGAAGCTGATGTAGTGGTGCATTCTCTGCATCATGGCATCCAGGAACTTCCTGAAGAAACGGGACAGGCAACTCTGGGATACACCACCCACCGCAGCTATCATCACCTGATAACTGCCGGATGCCAGTAGATGTAGGCTGCAGAGCACCTCCACATGTGGTGGTATGGCATGCGCCCTTCTAGTTGGCTGGTCCAGGAGTGGGTGCAGGTCCCTTATCAGGTCCATGATGGTTTGGGGGTGTAGCCTGTACCTTTCATGTATCTCTGCATCAGTCAGTTGGAAGAGTGTGATGCGCTGTCTGTAGATTTGTTCCTCCCGTCTCCATATCCTCAGACCTGCTGCCTGTAGACGTAGGCGCCTTGCAATGACATACAGAGCGGCCATGTTGTCCACGCTGTTGCATTTTGGGATTGCTTATATGCACTGTTGATGGTTACCACCTGCTTTCAATCCGTGTTAATTACCGACTCTTAATTACCGATTTTCATAGATTTCTTAATTACCGATGGTTCCTACATGTCATTTTCCGTTTTACCACTTCATATTTACCACTTCATATTTACCGAATCGGTAAATATGTATTCGGTAAATATGAATCGGTATTTTTGGATTTGGTAATTATGATTCGGTATTTACCGCTTCATATTTACCGAAATGTTGTTTTTGGACTCCTATATCTCACTTGTCTAAATACCGGTCGGTAACGGCATATTTACCGAAAATCGGCCGTTACCGACCGGTATTTGGCGACCTACATGAGGCCCCAAGTGTCTCGGTCAACTGTCACTTCAAACACATTCTTTTCCACAGCTCTCCCGTGACATACACAGTATTCCATTAGACCCAATAGCTAACAAGTTGCTCTGACCTGCTAAGAATAGGTTCCACACTTTGCTTCGAAACTCCCAAAACCAACCATGTGAAAGAGTTTACTCACCCTTAAAATTCTGGCATATTGGCATAATTCTCAGTGTGCTTAAAGTTAAATTCCGAGTACAAATTCAAGCTCTGTGCATCACAAAGGCAAGCGCTCACAAATTATCCTGCTTGTGCACGTAAGTCAGACTTGCACAACGAGTACTGTGGCAGTGGCAGAATGGGTTGCGGGCTTAAGACTGAATACGGTCTAAAAATCAGCACTAATTCAGTTATTATGGGGCATATTTATCAACTTTTGATGCAGCACTATTCAGCAAGGCAACTTGCTGGCATGCATTAAATGGAGAAGGCAGGAATTCCCCATATCAGCAGTATTTTAGTGGCTTTAATATTGGGCCTTAAGTACCAAGTTAAATAGGAGCCTGTCTATATCCCTCCCCCCTGGCCACTGGCCTGTGCTTATGGTCACTTGTCCTTCAGATAAGTTGCTTGTTGCATTTGTGCTCTGATTGGTTGCGAGAACTATGGTTCCTACATGGACTTAAGGCTTAGGGTATCAGGTGTTAGGGGTAGGGTTGTTGTTGGTTGCTAGGGATAGGGGTTTCTATTGTACCTAGGGATTAGAGTTTGAGTTCTGATTGACTATTCTGGCTAGGGTTCTGATTGGTTTCTAGTGTTAGGTTTTCTATTGGACTTGGGGCTTAGGTTTTGGGTTTTGATTGGCTAATAGGGCTAGGGTTGTGATTGGTTGATAGGGCAAGGTCTCCCATTGGCTCTAGGATTTAGGGCTAGGCTCCCATTGGCCAAAGAGCACCTGACTTAGTGCTATTAAACCTTAGGGCTCAGGGCTTCTCAGCCCAAGCATCAAAGCTAAGGGTGGAGATGGCAATGGCAGTTTCCTGTATGGGACAGGTCGGGCTTATGGCCAGAAATGGTGCACTTTTTACTAATTACCAGCTTAAGCCATCCACATTCACAAACTTTGTAAAACTCTCAGCAAATTGACACTACTCACTTTCCACAAACAAATCCAATCCACATTTCAGTGTTTCAACAACTACTACAAAACTCCACAAACCATACCTATACAACCGCCCACCGCAACTACGACACAATGGAACCATCAGTCTCACACAAAAAAACTCTCTGTCCTATACCACTAACAAATGCACACATCACCAACACAACACAAAGCCACATTATACATAACTCTAATCCATCCAGACACACACTCTCTGTTCATACAAAACATCAGCTCTACCCTCTACTTGCTCATAACAGACCCCTTTCTGTCACAACCAAAATTATACTCAGCTATCCATCATATCATCCACCAACACCCTCTTCCAAAGGCACACAACCAAACAATCCTTATACTCCACTCCACCACGCACATTAACTCTTCCTGTGATCAACTCTAACACAAACACTCACAACTCTTGTCCATCCCCTCTCATACACCACATGCACTCTTTTCCAAAACACATCCCCACCCATTTACCATTCAACTATCGCTCACCAACAGTACTTTACATAAAAATCTTTCTCAGAAAATCACTATATCATCATCATAGGCTTTATTTCGATATAAACAATATCTTTAAAAGCAGTACAGTTAGTACAGAACAATAAGAGAATAAAAGGAGCCAGTACATTAACAAGCAATTCATATTACAAATGACCCCAATAAATTAGATAAAATCATTTAAGAACAAATTAAACAAGATAGGAACGCCTAGATGATATAATGCGCCAGGCCCAACCCAGGAACTTAGCTATACCACAAGCAAATAGTGGGTGGGGATCATTTTTTAGAACACGTAAGGCCTCCTTAAAATGCCTTGTCCCAAGTTCTCTGCATAGTGGTTTTAACCACCTACTGTGGGGGAGAGCATAGGCCGGACATTCAAAAAACAAGTGTGGGATTGACTCTATCTTATGCTCACAAAATGGGCACATAGGGATGGTTTGAGCCGAGGCCTTCCACCTAGAGGTAAGTTCCCCTACAGGAAGTAGGCCTATCCTGAATTGAAAGTACAATGCTCTATCACTGCGCTTTATAATGATGTCCAAGTAGGGTTCGCAAAGGGGCATATCTTTTACTAGTAGGAAGTCCAGGGAGGTCCTGCACAAATTGGAGTTACCAGATCTGCTATCGGCTACCCAATTCCAATATAATTTCTTTAGCACAGGTTTAGGGGGGGCAGTTCTATTAACCCAGGCATTACCAAGGCCCATGTTGAAGTGAAGACGCTTGACTTCCCTCAACCATTGTATCTTAGACCAGCCCGGTGACTCCAACACATCAGTTAGGCCTTCCGCAAAGCAAGACAACTCTGGGACTCTCCAGATTCTTGCCCATAGAAGGAGAGGGCGGAGTCGAGCCTGACCACCAATTGAACTTAACCCCATATCCAAAAGCAGTGGGAGGGTTGGGGTACTATAAGGAAGTCCCATTAAATCTTTCAGAAACTTATTTTCCGAGCGAGTTAGCTGGTCCGCCTTATATGTACCCCAAAGTTCTGCCCCATATAAAACTGCATTAACGCCCCTTGCCCTGTAGATGTCAAGAATTGTTACAATAGGTTTTAGGGTTGAGGCACGTTGTTCCTTGAGAAGGACACCCAAGACTCTTTTATGAGTCAACAACATCTTTTGTAAATGACATTCCCAACTCATCGAGTCACAGAGGCGGATGCCAAGATAGTCAAACTCAGTAACCCTCTCTAGAGGAACAGCATCTAAAATTGGTGGTTTGACTGTCTTTTTCAGGGGATTGAGAACTAAATACTTAGTTTTCCCAGTATTGATAACTAGCCCCCTTGCATCGCAAAAGGATTTGAACCTAGATAACAGGCTCTGCAGGCCTACAGGGGTCTTGGAGATCAGGAGGGTATCATCTGCAAATAGAAGAGTAGGTATTTTTCTGCCGGCCAGGGATGGTGCATCTGATGGAACTTCCGATAAAAATTCCACCACTCCATTTACACACAAGGAAAACAGAGTGGGGGCTAGAACACACCCCTGGCGTACTCCTCTATTTACAGGTATTCGATTTGTTTTTTGGCCCTGATTACCCCACCTGATCTGGGCAAAGTTGCCGGCATGCAACTTTATCAATAGGCTTAGAAGGTATGGGGGAATGCCCAAATCATTCAGCACACCCCAAAGTTGGTTACGCGGGACCAGGTCAAAGGCAGTCCGCAAATCTATAAAAGCGAGATACAGACTGCCTTTGCTCATTACAACCACTTTCCAATAGAGCATCAAAAGCCGAAAAGATTGCTCTATCGTCCCCATACCTGATCTAAAACCAGCCTGGAAATCAGAGAGAATGCTTTTTTCCTCCATCCATTGTAGTATCCTACCTAAGATCACTTTGCCTGCCACTTTCTGTGAGGAGTCTAAAAGACTTATGGGGCGATAATTAGCGGGGTCGACCCGACTCCCTTTTTTAAAAATGGGAACAACTTCGGCACCCTTCCATGAGCCTGGAAAAGTTGCCCCACTGAAACTAGCATTCAGTAGGGCAGCAATAAGTTTCCCCCACTCTACTGGGTTGATACGTAAGAAGTCCCATATCAATATCTCTTCTATGAACTCCACAGAAACAAAACATAACACATTCACCAACACATCAAAATCTCACACACACAATTTTATAATACATTCCATCACAAATTAGAAACATACACCCACTCCTATCGTCAGGACTATACAAATACTACACATTCTCAACCATCTTTACTTCTAAATTTTCTATCTTCACCAACACCAACAACAAATATGCCAACAAAACAACTCTCATTCACCCGCCTCTCATCCAGTGCACATTTTAGAGTCTTAAAACATGACCCACCTTCCCCACCACTACCACCAACCCTAACCAATACACCTTCTCCCCTAAACAGATGCAAACAAAATAAACAACATGCCACTCTTCACAACATTGCATCTCCATGTCTATTGCACAACAAGGCTACTCTTCAAAAACAACACAGCTCACCATCTCACACTTAACCACCATCTCCACCACCTAGACACACAGACCCAACAAAATGCCTTCTAAGCCTGCTGAATGAGGGATATGATATAAAAAAATAACACTATTGCTACCCTCATTCAGTTAATACCAGCACTAATGATACACCTGCTACAAGTTCAAAATATACTGCACACTCATCTAGAAATTATAGGCACACCTCCGCTAAAACACAATCTCTAAACTGCCTACTAATAAATGACTGATCACCCTCTAAAAAAAGCACCACATCTACAACCTACTGACTGACACACAACCTGACTTACTCTTCATAACTGAATCATGGTTGGGAGATGACATGGCTCCAGTTTTGCATGAAGCCATTCCTCAGCCTAGCATACTATCACACAAAATCATGACGGCAAAAGAGAAGGTGGACTTGCTGTTATATTCCTGCAAACAATAAAGCTCACCAAAGCTGACGACATTTCCTACAATGTTGAGAGGCCCTCTTCAGCAGATACAACCTACAGGGCCGGACTGGGAACAGAAACCAGCCTTTGCAAACTGCTCGGTCGGCCCCCCTGGGGGAAGGGTGGGGGTGCGGCCGAGCTGTTTGCCAGGGCTTGTTTCAGCCTATTCTGTTACCGGGGCCCGAAATTGCCAGCCCCCGGTAACAAAACAGACGCCTAGGGGCTCAAAACCAGCCCCCACCCTGGCAGCCCACTGGAAAAATGCCCGGTGCCCGCTACGGCCAGTCTAACTGACAAACCTTCCTGCCTATTGTTCACATTAACTCATTTTATCCTATACTAACCCACCACTAATCCTTTGGGGTTCCCGTGTAGTGTACTACTCGCCAAAAAGTGCTTCAACACCTCATCAGGTGTAGTTAGCACTATACAAATACAACTATAAAGATACTGTGCATTCCTGTCTTCTTTTGGCACCGATGCACAATGTGCTGCCTTGTGCCAATGCAGGCACCCTTGCTGTGGTGCAAGGGTGCCAGCGTTGTAGACAAGGTTTGTTTTCATGCAGTAAGGGGCACCTGTGTTGGTACATCTGGGAATGCATCAGAAAGCATGGGTGGATGCATAGGATGCGTGATATGATGCATGGCAGGAACTTTCTTGCGCTTTACCAGCTTTACCAAGACACGCAGGACACGCAGCGTGGCTTTGTGCCACTTGGTAAATCTGATTCTGGTTTTGTGTCGCTTTTCGTTGCATTGCATGGTGCAAGGGTGACGCAAAACTATGATAAATCTGCCCCATAGTGTTTTATGACTTGACAAAACCTTTGTTAATCAGTGCTTCTCTCACATCACCAAACTTGTAGTTTCATCACCTAGTAGAACTTGAGAACTGCTTAATGCCGATTGGCGAGGCGGTCAATCAAGAGAAGTGATCTCAGTACATATTTTCCCTGCCAGAGTCTGAAGTGTCTGCAGAAACTGTATGATTAAATTAATTTCCAAGTGCACATTCAAGTTTTGTGAATCATAAAGGCAAACTCACAAATTATGCTACTTGTGCTCATAAGTCAGATTTGTGCAATCAGCACCGTGAACTGGGCTCTTTGTAATGATCAGGACGGATATTTGAAAACGTCTGATGCATGTTTTGATTTTTTGCTTCTTGTACAATGTTTAGGGCCCTAAAACATGACTTGTTTTCTAAGTACTTTCGCTGTCCTGAAAGTGCTTCTGTCACCATTTCCTGTCTTCCTGTATTACACACCCAGCTGCTTCCTTTCAATGACCAGTGTACCTCTGTACTCTAGTTTTATTTAGATATAATATTGACTGTGAGCTGTTTCCCAACTGACACAGTGAGGTCAGCAGACATTGTTCTGCATGTACTCTCGTTTTTGAGAAGTCTGACTCAGTAAGGACAGCAGAAAGGTATCTACAAACGTGACTACCTTAGACATTTACATTTCCAGTATAATTCTAACACTACCTAAAGATTTCCTCTTAAAACATTAAAATGAGAGATTAATACGATATTACACCTACATCAAAATATACTTTTAAAATGAGCCGTTTTTACACACTATTAAACACAGCAGATAGCTATTCAAAATTAGGGTAAAGGGGTGAAGACATTTCAGGCCTTAAAAAGATCTTTGACTTCCTTCCAATGACTAATGAACTTATTTAGACCTGATAACGTCTGCAATCGAGTCAATTAGTCAATTAATAAGCTCAGACTAAATTGTTCTACATGTACCCTTATTTTTGAGAAGTCTGACTGCTCCCTTTACCAGTAAAACAAGATTATAATGCACAAATTAATTCATGGGTAAATATTGACATTTTGAATGTGGCTATGCTCGTATGCCTATGTGGTGTGAATCATGGTGTGGTTGCTCATGCCAATCTTTCCAACATTCTCAAGGATATTTACACCCATTTGTTTGGCTTGGTTCCACAATTAAAGGTTAGGCAAAAAGAACTGTTGATTCCCTCAGAAAAAGTAAATCATGTTTCATCGAAGCAAAGTTCACAGCATTTTGCTATGCACCTTGGAATGTGTCACAAATGCCCTCATTATGATGTTCGTCAGACGGCAACCGACAGCCTGTCAGTTGCAGTCCGACCGACATCTAGCTATGCAATCTGACTCCCGCATTATGATGCGTCGGTCAGAGGCAGGGGGCAGAGGGACTGACTGCTGCCTTTCTGTGGCAGCGGTCGGAAAGTACTACCTATCATGGGGCAGTGCCTGCTCAGGCACCACTGTATGGATTACGATTTCCCTTTCAATGGCAGTCTGATTGCCATTGAAAGGCTGTGGGTAACACACTTTTCGCTAGGAGGCCTGCGGGGAACCTGTGGTGCCCCCACTAACATCCATACCCCACATTCCAGGCACCACATGGTGCCTGGCACACGTGCCATGGATGTTTGTAAACACCCATTTTTCTAATGCGGGTTGTACAAAAAACAATGCACTGCAGTTCAGGGAAAGGAACAGGATATATAGATTGTATTTAGCACGTTCGTCACAGAATATATCATCTGCAAGACTCAAAATCAGAAACCTAGTTCTATTTTGCTTCCTGGCCTCGCCCTTCACCACAAATTATTTCCAACAAATACATCCACTTGTCTGTAAGGAAAGGGAACTTAACTTACTCTACTGCAGGGTAACTTAGAGGAATAAGGCCTAGTAGGAAGACATTTTGCTATAGACTAGTGGGGTGTCACTGATCATTATCATGTGCCTCAGCTTTTGCTTAGTCATTCACTGTAGTTGCCTAATGTCAAAAGGAAAAATTTGGAGCAGGTGTAAATCTGTTATGGAAGCCATGAAATATATGAATCACTTGGCCAGAAAAATGTGGCACATGCCAAAAATAGATTTTTCAATGTTTGTTGATAGGCTGGGAAAGAACTTTGGAAAGAAAAAAGGTGTGAAGTACTAGGAAGTGACTGAGTGGACACTGGGAAGGAAGGTAAACACAGCTTGTTTACGGTGTGTAACGCATTGACAACTTTGCAAATGCCGCATTAACTCAAGCAGATGCACATTGCATAGTCAACACTGTAGTGCTGAATTAAACTATGCTGCAGTCAGGTCATGGGTGGCGAAATGCCGTGGGCAGGGAGGTGATGAATGATGATGGGTGGGATACATATCATACTCACTTAACAAACACAGTGAGGTAAGGGAGTAGACAGACATTAAAATACCCCCTCACTTTAAACCAAACTTTGACAAAACCAAGCAAGCAAAGTAGGTGAACATACCCCTCTCTAGAATCAATTATCTATTCATCATTTTGTTCTATTCATGCTTTGATACCCACCATTTAAGCTCTCCATTCTCTCATCCAGTCTATGACCATTCCAATCCATCCATCCATCCATCCATCTATCCATTCACCTATCCACCCTTTCAACCATCCTTTCACTAGCTTTCCATTTACCCACCCATGCATCCTTTCACTCATCCACCCTTTCACCCATGCTTTAATCCAGCCAAGCATCCTCTCACCCATGCATCCTTTCACCCACTCAGGCATCATTTCACCCATATACCCTTTCATTAATCCTTTCACCCACTGATGTATCCTATCACCCACCTATGCATCATTTCACCCACCCACGCATCCTTTCTCTCATATATCATTTCACCCATCCTTTCTTTTAACCTTCCATTTTCTTTTTCGTTTTCCATCAACCTATCATTTTTAACATTCATTATGAACTTCTGTCTGCAAGAGTTGCAGATAAAAGAGGCCATTAAGAACCCAACCCCCACTGTACCTGTTAAACCAGGATGTTCACGATGCCCTTGCAGTGAGTATAATAGTAATTGTCACAAAACCAGCAATGTGACCAATTTGACTGTTCCTGCTGCCACTAGGACTCCCCCACCAACCGCTGCTGCGTCTGCTGCCACTGGCCCCGGCACTGGTGGTCTCTGTTACTAGAAAAAAAAATTATGCATTATAGATGCCAGATAGGCCGCCCCTTATTATTATTTTTTAACATAATACAACCGCAATACATCACTACAGTTCGATTAGCAGCATCTTCTATCAAGAATATCAATTTGGGCGTTTAGTTGGTTGACAATGTTAGTAAAACCAGGTAGTCAAGCCAACCAAAAGCTTTTCGTAATGGAGAGGCAGAGCTATGATGCTTCTCAGTCATTGAAGCACAATCAAAGGGTGGAATATTGGTCAATGAAGGACAAATGGTCTTGGTTGGCAAATGCAATGGGACCATCCTCATACTACTTTCCAGCCATGCTGCACTGTCATTGGAATTGCTGGTATACTACTGTATAAATGAATGATAATACATACAACATAACACTTTGGGATCCACTATGACCATGGACACTCTCGTTTTACTGCTTGAGCATGAGAAAAAAAAAGAAAGCCTTCTCAGCAAACATGCTTACTTTGGTATGCAATCTTCATAGTAGAGTACCCGTCCTAAAATCTGTTCTCTTAGTCTTACAGCACCAGTCCACAAGATATAGTAGGGGAGAGGTAAAGCTTACTAACAAAGCAGAAGAAAGCTACAGGCTAGTACACACTGCAGGAAGTCAGTTACAGAAACATGAAAAATATAAAAAAAACTAGGATAATGCAGGAATAACAAGAATTTCACAAACCTTAGATAGATCAAAGAGGAGAAGGACAAACAAGAGACAGGCACAGTAATGAAAAATAAAACATTATTCTAAATGGGAAGAGGTAAAAGTTAGGGAAATAATAATAATATTACGAGGATGACTTATGAGGGCCTGCAGATCCGTCAGCCGCGGCACTGGTGGTGGCACCCCTGGCTCCCTGATTCGTATCCAAAGCCCTCTTCTTGCCTTTGGTTGCTGATGTAAGAAATAAGGTAGATACAAAAATGGATTAGTGGTACAGTTAATCTCTCCAAAAATATTTTGACCGGCAAAGGCAAATGCAGTAACATTGTACTTTTCTAAATCAGATCAACTATAGTATTGATATTGAATTGACCTATTCCTAAATCTAAGCCCTATCCCAAATTATCTACACTACATTTGGAACTACTAATGAATTGCAATGAATGATCTTTGCTTCTCATCTCATACTTAACTCCCTTTGATAAGCAAACTCAGTCTCCCTTTTTTTAAATCCATAAATGCATACTACACATCACTAGGAGATTGCTTGCGACTGTACGAGCAACATGAAGAAGACACAGAGAACACTAACTCACTGATTTTACTACTACCACTGTCTTATTAACTGGACAGAGGAGTATGCATGGCTTTTTAAATAATCAGACCAAGGAAGCGCCAACGAGTAGAATTAGGTAGCGCCAAGCACCTGGCTACTCAAACTGGATCACATAATATTAGTAACGTAAACCTAACCTATCTCTGAGTATGAGCAGCATGCTATTTGAAAAATAATAGTATTATAACACTACAAATAAATAATTACTCACCGAGCCCCCAACCTCGACGCCCAGCATGTCAAGCAGATCCTGCTCCCTGTCGAGGATATCGGCCCAGTTGTGCATCAACTGCTGTTGGGTGCGCTGGACCCCAGTGTTCAGACGGACACACCGGCGTACCCTCCCCCACAGCAGCCGACAGTCCCACAGGGCGTACCCGCTCCCATGCCTGCCATCTGCTGTCAGCATGAAGGGGAGGTGGTGCTGCACATAAAAAACAAGTGTGGCCACCTCTATCTCCCAGGAAATGGGGTGGGACTGCACCACTTGCGGCACTATTGACTGCAAGATAGGTGGGTAGCAGCCACACTGAGACTGCTGCTCCCTGTCTTGCCCTGCTCTTCCATGGTGCTGGGTGGTAAAAAAAAGAAGAAATAGGAAAAGGAAGGAATTAATAGAAGAAGAAAGGAAGAACTAAGGAAGTAAAGGGAAAAACAAAAAAGTACACAAAAGTCACGGAAAATGAAAAAAAAGACAAAAACATAAAATATGCAAACACAAAGACACACACAAATAAAATAAAGGTAAATGAGGGGTGAAATAATGGGATGGGGGAGGGTTGTAAAGATTTAAATAGGATAGAAAAATCAACCCCATCACATCCACAGAGGAGGAAAGCAGGTAAAACAAAATAGCTGCACCTGTGTGGACTGCTTGGTGCCGTTTACGCTACTTTTGCATCGCGGTTGTGCTGATCGTGCTACTGGCAAGTAAAAAAGCAGCTTGTGTAATTCCACAGAATCTCACATAGGTTTTTTTGGCACTCCGCAGAATTTCAAGGAGCAAAACTCCACAAGTTCTATCCAGACCTAGGATGCCTTTCTCAGTACCATCTTCTGGGGTCAAGAACCTTTCAGAATCTGAAAAGAAGGGATGCTGATGTTAACATAAAAGGGCAAATTTACCAAAGCTTTTGTGTCACCCTTGCGCCAAGCACGGGGATGCAGGGTGACTTAAAACCTAAAATGAGATTTACCAAGCCACGCAAGCCCATCTTGCGTGGCTCAGTGTGGCTTAGTAAATTTGGAGTAATGCAAGCAGTGCAAGCCGCTGCCTTGCATTACTCTTAACCTGGGAGGTGCATTCTCAGATTTATCATGAGTGGTAGACTTGGGAATGCGTCAAAATGCTAGGCCTTCCCAGGGGATGCATAACAAGGAGAAATATCTGTATTCTCCTCGTTTTTAATTTTTTCTACATGTGCTGCATTCTGCATCACAAATAGAAAGGGAAAAAAACCTCAAAGGATTGTTTTTGTACAGTAAGTTGCCTGCACAGAAACAATCCTGCCTGCAATGCAGGCACCCTTGCATCAAAGGTGCCTACCTTGGCGCTAGGCAGCTAAAAGTGCGCCAGTGCAAGAAGAGGGCAGGAAAGCGCCATATCTTGATAGATACGGCGAATCCCTGCCCTGTCCCTTTCTCTTCAGCGCAGTGCTGCAAGGTGCGTTGCGTTGTGTGAAAAAATGATAAATATGGCCAATAGTGCATCCCTAGCAGGGTCGAGCAGTGACCTTTTCTATGGTCATTGTAACTTAATTTGTTTGGCCAGATTTTCCTTTATTTTTAATTGAGAATTACATAATGAAGAAATGGAATGGACATTTGGAAAAATAGCAAGTCTCGATAATATTACAATGTCTGTAGTAATTTGGGTTAAGGTACCAGACAGGGCGGACAATATTTTTGTCAATGATATTTTGACTACTGTATCAAGGTCCCATGATATTTCTAGTCTATATTTAGATAGAAAAAGTACTTCCTGCTAGATGCTTGCAGTTTCATTGTATGTAAATAACAATTAGTTTGTGACATCCAAAAGCAACATGACTTCTTTTTATCCACGTCACATGGATCGATGTTTAAGATATCCCAGACTCGCATCTGTGGGTTTCCCTCGAATCTCAGCCGCCTGCCATTGCTTTCAGGATCTTTCATCTCTTGCTTCACTCAAAACAGCAGAAAGCGTTTGCGTCCTATAAATAGCTCTTGACTCCTGTCCCATTAACCTCCCTGCCCTAACAGCGCATGCTGAGACAGTTCCCTCTTACTCACAGCTGCACAGTTTGCACTGTAATGCTTTCCTTTTCCTGTCCGGTATTTGGGGTAGTCAGAAGGCTTTTCTTTCTATGGCTGGCTGCCTGCCTAGACACTGAGCAGGTTTCCAAGCAAATACATTCTGTTCTGTTACAATATTTTCCAAACATCTGGCATTCACCAAAAATATTAGTTTAGTTAAAAAAAGAGTTAGATTTCACATGAAGAATCGTTATACCCACCCACACGCACATTTTAAATGTCAGTATTTTTCATGAGAAAAACCACATTCATCCATCAGATTTATTAAGCAGCATCACTCACTGTGTTGCCAAGCAAGGAACATTCTCTTACAAGTAATGTGACTCTATCTTTGCTTAACTCTGTCTGGTATATTTGATCTGTCCATTTCACATTACCGTTAAATCAGACGACCTTGCATTGCAAAAGAACATTTCAAGCCATAGCATGAAATGTTGAGAAAAAGCGGTTTTATTTGAATGCATAAAATACAGTACTATGACGAAAAAGCTTTGGGGGAATTGCATGTGATTCATTTATATGATTTTGAAGAAGGTTTGCAATTAATGGGATATACCTAGAAATGAATATATGAGAAAATATTTATGTGAGAGAAATATTTATGTCTTTAGATAAGAATTCTCTCCCTACTCCTATGATGGATGTGTGTGGTACTTTTCCCCTTGATCCCTGAGATTCTCTACGCAGTTTGTGCTGTTAATCTGAGATGGGCACTTGTTCTAGCTACTGTTTTCTGGTACCTGTATGTTATTTTGCCTTTCTGGAGCCTATGTTTCCAACCAAACCGTCCACCTTTCCGGACGACCAACTACAATGCGAGGAAGCCCCCTGGGCTGACTGAATCGGTTCCAAATGCGATTCAGGCAGTCCAACTCGTTCTGAGCCAATTTGGGCAGCGCAAGGGGGACGGTTTCCGAAATAGCGAGTACAATGACCAATTCTGACAGCCGTATCGACTCGGTTTTGATGAGACAAAACGGCTGTGGGAATTGGACTTCACCCGCGGGAGGTACCCATAGGTCCGCCTTTCCATGCATGCACAGTGTGGCCACAGGATGCACGCTTTTCCCCACCCTCCCCTTTTTGCAAGGGAGCCTGTGTTCACATTGGGTACACAGGCTTCCATTGAAAAGTCACAGTTTTGATATATTTTTTGATTTAAAAAAATTATTGTATTTATGTTTTATAAATGTAAGACTTTTACATTTTTTATTTAAAAGTATGATATAACTTAAAATTATTTTTATATTTTTTGGGTGAAGTGTACCTGAATCTCTGCAATGTTTGCATCTTTTCCAATGTTTGTTAGAATGTTGTTAGAGTACTAAATAGGACCTCCCACCCCAATGTATTAAATTCCTCCCATGTTTGTTAAACTTGGAAGAATATACGTTTGCCCCCTCTCCAGATATACATTTTCTCCAATGTTTGTTAGATGAGGGTTTCCCCAATGCTTATTGGACTGGAGTTAGAAAAGTTAATATTCCCCTGTCCAATATATATGCATTTCTACAATGTTTTTTACACTATAGTTAGAGTAGTAAGACCCCTACAAGTGTGCCGCCATCAAATATAAATTTACCCCAATGTTTAGTAGGCTGGAGTTATAACTGTAAATAGGACCCCCCAATGTATACACTTTACCCAATATTTATTGCATTGGAGGTTGAACAGTAAATCTGGCCCCTAATCTATGTACTTTTCAGAGTGTTTGTTAGACTGGAGCTAGAACAGTACATCTGCCGCCCTACTGTATGCACTTACCCCAGTGTTTGTTAATCTGGGGGTTGACTCTCCCCCAATGTGTGCACATCTATGGTTGTTAGACTGGAACACCTGTCCTTCCCAATGTGTGTAGTTCTCCCAGTATTTGTCAGATTGAAGACAGAATAGTAAATTTGCCCCCATACACTTTTACTTCAATATTTGGGGACTGGATGTAGAGAGTAAATCTGACCCTGTCCACTGTAGGCATATCCCTCAATATTTGTTAGTCTGAAGTTAGAATAGTAAATCTACCCCCTTTATAGCAGTTGACCGCATTTCATTTTTTTTTTATTTGATGATATTATATTTATGTTGTGTTTTATTGCTTTATGGATTTCTAATATTGTATATTTCATTTAAGATGTTTGTTTTATTTGCATAATACATGTAAATACATTGGTAGTTGCCACTGTGTAGTTTGGTTCAGATGGACTTCCCTTTGAAATAAAGATTTTTTTTTACTTGCCAATAACTTTTGACTCCAAGGATAGATCCCGATAACATTTGAGAACTTTTGTTAGGGAGGTCCAGCATGCAAAATTTGTGGAATTCTGAACAAGTAAATGGGGTGACATGGGGAGCTGCAAGTTAGTGTTTATGGGAATACTTACACCACGAGTAAAAACCTCAGAATGGACAAACATGACTTGAAAGTAGAACTTTGCTCGGAATGTCTGATTTTGTTGATTTGAAGCAAATCCATGCAGTCGTTTTGAGATATAATTGTTTAATAAAGCAGTGAGGTGGGCTTGGATGGGCTAACATTTTTGTATTTGTCTGCTGTTTAAAGGTGTGGCTCCTGTCAAACACATTTGGTTTCTTTTACAAATGTGATTGGCAGGTGAAGCGCTCTGTAAATAATAGGGCAGCATAAGAGGTGTCTGACCCCGTTGAAGTGATGGGGTGAACCGGAGGGATGAAAATCTCAATCAACAGACCCATAACAAACATATGATCCATAAGTCAAAATGTGATTGCATGAGTCACTATTTTAAGTAATGGATTTGTTCTCCATTGTTTGGGAAAAATTGCTGAACAATTTGAAACTTACTCAAAGATTTTAAAGTAAGAAAGATGGAGGTTGTGAGAGGCAGAGAGAGAGAGAGACAGAGACCAAGATAGAGGCAGATCAAATAATTAGAGCGAATGGGAGAGCAAAAGGTTTGTGCACAGTGGGGGTTGCTCACTGTGGGATTTGGGTGCGTAACTTGGCTGGACAAAGGGCCTGGTCACAGACCACAGGCTGCAGCAAACTCTACAGCACACAGTCAAAGACTGTGCTCAGCATGGATTGGACACCTGTTGTAGGTTAGATGCAGGTTTACCACTGCAAAATGTGGTGCAAATGTATGATCAGATTGGAATTATAAATATGAATAAAGTGCAAATGCTCTAGAGTTAATACTTTTCTTAAAATCGGTATCAATTATCACTGTATAATTTGTTTATATTCAAGGTGAATCAATAAACACCAAGTAACGAACCTCAACTGTATTGGCTACAAACCTTCAGAGACAGTAACATTTCCTACTGATGAGAAAGCTCTTCAGAGCAGCCTGGTCCAAAATGTATGTGTGGTCAGCTCCCTCTCCCTAATGAAAAAAGGTCTACTACACACAGCAGAGCCCTGGCCCCATTTATTACATTAGTCGTTGCCACAA
This sequence comes from Triturus cristatus, assembly GCF_964204655.1. Classification (NCBI taxonomy): domain Eukaryota; kingdom Metazoa; phylum Chordata; class Amphibia; order Caudata; family Salamandridae; genus Triturus; species Triturus cristatus. Next base: position 326,347,985 of record NC_140593.1, on the reverse strand, counting down.
ACCTCTGTGGCCTCAAACGCTCAACAACTGTCACCATACCTGTCCCGGCTCCAGTGACGTACACAGCCATAACATCTGTTGTGCAGATAGGACCCTCTACATCTGCATCTACCCACTCAGTATCACAGGATGGGTTGGAAAGGGTTAGGAATGGACCTACAGCATGGAGGGAGGGTCAAGGCATAGTCACCAATGTCACCACCATTAGTAAAGACCTGATGGCTGAGGCTATCTTGAAGGAGGATCAGCTGGGCCAGATTATTGAACTTCTATGGGGCACAGAATGATTTCATGAAAGCCCAGAATGAGATCCAGAAGGCCAAAAAATTGATCTTCTAGAGCGTCACCTGAGTGTCCCTTCTTTACATTGTGGGGTGGTGCAGGATGGCTTCAGGACATTGTTTGTAGCAGTGTTTCATTTAGCTGCCTCTTTCCATGGCAAAGCACCATCTTCTCCCCGGTCAGTCACAAAAACATCTGCAGCTGGCAGATCCAAAGGCAGGAGGACACTGTTGTACATGAAGTCACCTGTCACCACCACCCCTGTTGACACTCAGGCACTTTAGTGGCTCTTACAAGGGGTCGTTCATCTGGCCAGGTTGAGGACAAGGCCAAAGAACTAACAGTCAACAGTAGTGAAGTCATAATGTGAACGTCTGTACTATTTATTATGTCAAAGTAACAACAGAAGAGGAAGGGTAATAACACGACTAGTCCCCTCAAGGGAAAGTATATAAACCAACGAAGTCAGTGTAGTGTCAACAAGGCACTAACCATCCAAAAAGGCACGGGTCTCCAGAGTCAGAACCTACCCAATATGTTCCAGGGAGGAAAACAGACCTAAGGAGGTAATACAAGTTATGTATGAAAAGCCCTCACTCACCAACCTGGTTGGTGACATGCTTCATCATCGGGCTCCACCGGGTATGGCCGAATGCCATCCCAGTGTGCTGCAACGCCAGGTTACTGCGGAGCGGGATTGTGTGTGGTGACAGTGAATTTAAAATTCCCAATTGAGTCAAAAAAATAGTTTAATAGTTTTGCTAATTGGAAAATTAAAAAATAAAAAGGAGTGAGGGTCAAAAAATAACAGACCGGGTTCACTCCATGGCGGTCAACATGTTTCTGCCTTTATGTGTGATCGACAGGCTTTCATCAGGACCAGAGTGGGGGTGTGGGAGCCCCGGTGGTATGAATGCGCTAAGGTTCACCCTACCGTGGGCTGCTGTGTGAATTTTTTTTTATAAACACAGGTAAAAATCCGCCAAGAGATATGATGGTGGAGAGAAACGAGTTTACTCTATAATGAAAAAAGAGACATACATACACAAGACAAAACATAAAAGAATCGTAAATGTGCGTGGTCATTACATTATAAAGCGCCACAGTTACAGGCTCAAACATAGTGCATGGATGGGGGCTGTGCCAATAATCAGTACCTCAGGTGCATAATAGACGTGCTGTCCGTGCACCTAGAATTAGCCAGATACTGGTGTCAGGGAAGTAAAACAAGACTTCGCCTGAATAGCGTGACTAAAACTGTATAACGAAATGAACGTGGAGTCTCGATGCTGCGTGAGAGACTAGAACTAACGAGGGCCGGGAAACAAATGAACGCGGCCCGTGTAGAATTCCTGGGAGGTAGAAATGCCAAGGGGAGTAGAAAGATTCTTACTGTGAGGCAAGACCGTTCGTCGCCTCAGGGATCCCGGGGTGAAGGTGCGAGCAAATATGGCACACCCTGGAAGGGAAAAGAAAGGAAAAATGGCCACGAGCGGCTAGGTAACAAACACACAAGCCGAAAAGCACTACAAACCTTACCATAAGGATACAGGAGGCCGAAGGTACACTTACGCCCTCGCTGCTCGGCACCCGATCAGAACCTGCAATGCCTCAAGCCACCGGGTCCAGGAAGTAAAGAGACCTGAAGCGAGGCACATATAAGCAAAGAGAGGAGGGCCTCGACGGGTCAGAGAGGGAAAGGAAGCCCATCAGTGATAGGGCAAAACCTCAAATGCTGTGCGGTGATTGGTTGAGCCACAGCCAATAGAATGTGTGGAAAGAAAGAGGCTCGTCCGCTGATTTCCATTGACAGATTGTCAATGAAAACTTTATGCGGTACCTAGAGAGTGATCATATTACACGCTGGACACATTAGGAACGTGTGCCTGGGTGGAGGAGCTCTAGATGCAGAATAAACAGACGGTTTATGCTGTGAAACAAAAGCTAAAAGGTTCACTCAGAGGAAAATGCCAATGTAAATACGGGAGACAAAGTGTGCAGGAAACGCTGCATGTCATGAACCCCCAATTGTCGGTCTTCGCTGGTCGGGTAATGGGGTACAGCACAAAGCGGTCCAGACAAGGACTATGTACTAGGTGGAAAAGTTGTAAAACCACACAAAGTGACCCTATAAGGTCCAGCCGAATTGGTGTAGAGGTCTCAGTTGGCTAGCGGTACCATATAGGCAAATGCAAACGTAAGTGCATGCTTACAGTATGTTGACCCAGGGTATATTATCGTTAAGACCCACGAGGTTGGTACCCAGACGGTACACCCATCTTTGTTCCTTCTCGAAAAGGATTTTTTGAGTGTTTCTGCGTGTTGTAATTTCTTCAATTACCGTCCAGTGCAGGTCATTTGTGGTATGGTTAGCAGACAGGAAATGTTCACTAAGTTTAGTAGTGACTCTTTTGCACCTAATGTTGCTCCGATGTTCGCAAATACGGAGTTTCACTTTCCTAGTGGTCATCCCTACATAGCGTAGACCACAAGGACAAGTGATAAGGTAGATGACATTAGGCGTGTTGCAGTTGGTGTGGCCATTTTGGGTCCAAACCTTGCCTGGTTCCAGATTAAGACTGGTAGTGTGAGAAGTCAGGTGGCATATACTGCAATCTGAGCAAGGAAAATGACCCGTGATCTTAGGAAGACCCCATGCTTCTGTGATGGATCTTTGAGCAGTGTTAGGTTGGGTGATGGGGCGTGTCTGTACTAGGCTGTTGCGCAGCCTCTGAGCTCGTTTGAAGGAGAACAAAGGTTTTTCCCATCTCCGGTTATTGCTGTTGATGATACGCCAATGTTTCATGACGACTTTCTTCATGGCATTGGACAGGGTGCTGTAAGTGGTGACGCATGTGAGTGGTATGGACATGACGTCTTTAACAGAGTCCTCCAGAAGGACTTCTCTGGGTTGGTTTCTGGCCCGTTTATAACTCCTGGAAAGGAGGGGGAGAGGATACCCTCTAGCTGTCATTTTAGAAGTAAGGTCACTGGACTGGGCCTTGAAATCTACCAGAGCGGTGCAATTCCGTCGAAGACGGAGGAATTGCCCGTAAGGCAGATTCTCCCTCAGTGCACGGGGGTGGAAGCTTGTAAACTCAAGAAGGTTATTTCTGGAGGTAGGCTTGTAGTGTGTCCTGGTGTGAAGGGATTCATGTTTCTTGGTGATCAGGACATCAAGGAATACGACTTCATGAAAGTCATAAGTGTACGTGAATCTCAAATTTGGATCTAAGGTGTTGACCCAATGAAAGAAAGTTTCAAGGGCGTTGGTATCACCGTGCCAAATGAGGAGCACGTCATCTATATAACGTCTCCATAGGCCTATGGAGGGTAGATGAGGATTGGTATCAGGGAGAATGAACTTCTGTTCGAAATCGTACACATATAATCCCGCTACACTCGGAGCAAAGGTACTCCCCATGGAAGTACCCGTGGATTGCAGATATAAGTGTCCCTGATATTCGAAAAAGTTCCTTTTCAGAGCCAGAGTGGCACATTGGATAATAAAGTTCTTAGAAGTCCTATACTCCCAAGGATGGGAATTGAGAGATTCCCCCAGGACCCGGATGGTCTCATCCTGGGGGATGCTGGTGTATAAGCTCTCAATATCCAGTGTGACCAAGATTGTGTTCTCTGAGCATTGAATACTGTTCAATAGTTTGAGCAGGTCCTTGGTATCTTTAAGATACGTCGATGATTGTTGGACCAGAGGCTTAAGGAAATGGTCGCAGAACCGCGATAATGGTTCCAGGAGGGAGCCAATCCCGATACAATCGGGCGCCCAGGGGGAGGGAGACTGCCCTTGTGAATTTTGGGGAGTGTATAGAAATATGGAATGGTACCTTGGCTCTCGGTAAGGAATCGTGCTTCTGGTCTGGTGATGGTGCCTTCAGTGAGTGCTTCTTCGACTATCCTCTCGATCTGGATTTTAAGATCGTTAGAGGGGTCATTGGGAAGTGGTGTATAGTTCTTGCGGTCACTGAGGAGTCTACGGCACTCATGATCGTAATCAGCAGTATTCATTAGGACCACTGCTCCGCCCTTGTCTGCCGGTTTGATGGTGAGATTCGGATCCTGTCGTAAAGAGTTGATGGCTCTGAATTCATCGGCTTTGAGATTTCTGAAAGTGGGGGGAAAGTCCATGTTCTCAATCTCAGTAAACACAGCGCATTCAAAAGTAACAATCTCCACTGGTATAGTGTGTGGGGGGGGTATGAACGTTGACTTGGGTCGTAGAGGTGTGTCACCTACATCAGAGTCTGCTACCTCTGAAGAATGTTCCTCAAAAAAGGCTTTCAATTTCAATTTTCTAAAGAAAGCCGAGAGTTCACAATGGAGGCGGAATTTGTCGGGACGGGCTGACGGAACAAAACCCAATCCATTTTCCAATATTGTCGTCTCATGGGTAGTTAGTATCTTGTCAGATAAGTTGACAATTAGGCTGTCGAGGTGCTCGGGCCTGCGATCACTTGATCCTGTAGTTGTTTGCTCCGGGTGTGGTTGCCCACCGGGTCGTCTTGTATCCAATGGACCCTTTGGTTGGGCCCTCTCCGCCGACCTTTGCCCCTTTGGCCTCTCTCTAAAAAAGGAGGCTGTGTAAAGTGGTCCTAATGAATACTGCTGATTACGATCATGAGTGCCGTAGACTCCTCAGTGACCGCAAGAACTATACACCACTTCCCAATGACCCCTCTAACGATCTTAAAATCCAGATCGAGAGGATAGTCGAAGAAGCACTCACTGAAGGCACCATCACCAGACCAGAAGCACGATTCCTTACTGAGAGCCAAGGTACCATTCCATATTTCTATACACTCCCCAAAATTCACAAGGGCAGTCTCCCTCCCCCTGGGCGCCCGATTGTATCGGGGATTGGCTCCCTCCTGGAACCATTATCGCGGTTCTGCGACCATTTCCTTAAGCCTCTGGTCCAACAATCATCGACGTATCTTAAAGATACCAAGGACCTGCTCAAACTATTGAACAGTATTCAATGCTCAGAGAACACAATCTTGGTCACACTGGATATTGAGAGCTTATACACCAGCATCCCCCAGGATGAGACCATCCGGGTCCTGGGGGAATCTCTCAATTCCTATCCTTGGGAGTATAGGACTTCTAAGAACTTTATTATCCAATGTGCCACTCTGGCTCTGAAAAGGAACTTTTTCGAATATCAGGGACACCTATATCTGCAATCCACGGGTACTTCCATGGGGAGTACCTTTGCTCCGAGTGTAGCGGGATTATATGTGTACGATTTCGAACAGAAGTTCATTCTCCCTGATACCAATCCTCATCTACCCTCCATAGGCCTATGGAGACGTTATATAGATGACGTGCTCCTCATTTGGCACGGTGATACCAACGCCCTTGAAACTTTCTTTCAGTGGGTCAACACCTTAGATCCAAATTTGAGATTCACGTACACTTATGACTTTCATGAAGTCGTATTCCTTGATGTCCTGATCACCAAGAAACATGGATCCCTTCACACCAGGACACACTACAAGCCTACCTCCAGAAATAACCTTCTTGAGTTTACAAGCTTCCACCCCCGTGCACTGAGGGAGAATCTGCCTTACGGGCAATTCCTCCGTCTTCGACGGAATTGCACCGCTCTGGTAGATTTCAAGGCCCAGTCCAGTGACCTTACTTCTAAAATGACAGCTAGAGGGTATCCTCTCCCCCTCCTTTCCAGGAGTTATAAACGGGCCAGAAACCAACCCAGAGAAGTCCTTCTGGAGGACTCTGTTAAAGACGTCATGTCCATACCACTCACATGCGTCACCACTTACAGCACCCTGTCCAATGCCATGAAGAAAGTCGTCATGAAACATTGGCGTATCATCAACAGCAATAACCGGAGATGGGAAAAACCTTTGTTCTCCTTCAAACGAGCTCAGAGGCTGCGCAACAGCCTAGTACAGACACGCCCCATCACCCAACCTAACACTGCTCAAAGATCCATCACAGAAGCATGGGGTCTTCCTAAGATCACGGGTCATTTTCCTTGCTCAGATTGCAGTATATGCCACCTGACTTCTCACACTACCAGTCTTAATCTGGAACCAGGCAAGGTTTGGACCCAAAATGGCCACACCAACTGCAACACGCCTAATGTCATCTACCTTATCACTTGTCCTTGTGGTCTACGCTATGTAGGGATGACCACTAGGAAAGTGAAACTCCGTATTTGCGAACATCGGAGCAACATTAGGTGCAAAAGAGTCACTACTAAACTTAGTGAACATTTCCTGTCTGCTAACCATACCACAAATGACCTGCACTGGACGGTAATTGAAGAAATTACAACACGCAGAAACACTCAAAAAATCCTTTTCGAGAAGGAACAAAGATGGGTGTACCGTCTGGGTACCAACCTCGTGGGTCTTAACGATAATATACCCTGGGTCAACATACTGTAAGCATGCACTTACGTTTGCATTTGCCTATATGGTACCGCTAGCCAACTGAGACCTCTACACCAATTCGGCTGGACCTTATAGGGTCACTTTGTGTGGTTTTACAACTTTTCCACCTAGTACATAGTCCTTGTCTGGACCGCTTTGTGCTGTACCCCATTACCCGACCAGCGAAGACCGACAATTGGGGGTTCATGACATGCAGCGTTTCCTGCACACTTTGTCTCCCGTATTTACATTGGCATTTTCCTCTGAGTGAACCTTTTAGCTTTTGTTTCACAGCATAAACCGTCTGTTTATTCTGCATCTAGAGCTCCTCCACCCAGGCACACGTTCCTAATGTGTCCAGCGTGTAATATGATCACTCTCTAGGTACCGCATAAAGTTTTCATTGACGATCTGTCAATGGAAATCAGCGGACGAGCCTCTTTCTTTCCACACATTCTATTGGCTGTGGCTCAACCAATCACCGCACAGCATTTGAGGTTTTGCCCTATCACTGATGGGCTTCCTTTCCCTCTCTGACCCGTCGAGGCCCTCCTCTCTTTGCTTATATGTGCCTCGCTTCAGGTCTCTTTACTTCCTGGACCCGGTGGCTTGAGGCATTGCAGGTTCCGATCGGGTGCCGAGCAGCGAGGGCGTAAGTGTACCTTCGGCCTCCTGTATCCTTATGGTAAGGTTTGCAGTGCTTTTCGGCTTGTGTGTTTGTTACCTAGCCGCCCGTGGCCGTTTTTCCTTTCTTTTCCCTTCCAGGGTGTGCCATATTTGCTCGCACCTTCACCCCGGGATCCCTGAGGCGACGAACGGTCTTGCCTCACAGTAAGAATCTTTCTACTCCCCTTGGCATTTCTACCTCCCAGGAATGCTACACGGGCCGCGTTCATTTGTTTCCCGGCCCTCGTTAGTTCTAGTCTCTCACGCAGCATCGAGACTCCACGTTCATTTCGTTATACAGTTTTAGTCACGCTATTCAGGCGAAGTCTTGTTTTACTTCCCTGACACCAGTATCTGGCTAATTCTAGGTGCACGGACAGCACGTCTATTATGCACCTGAGGTACTGATTATTGGCACAGCCCCCATCCATGCACTATGTTTGAGCCTGTAACTGTGGCGCTTTATAATGTAATGACCACGCACATTTACGATTCTTTTATGTTTTGTCTTGTGTATGTATGTCTCTTTTTTCATTATAGAGTAAACTCGTTTCTCTCCACCATCATATCTCTTGGCGGATTTTTACCTGTGTTTATAAAAAAAATTTCACACAGCAGCCCACGGTAGGGTGAACCTTAGCGCGTTCATACCACCGGGGCTCCCACACCCCCACTCTGGTCCTGATGAAAGCCTGTCGATCACACATAAAGGCAGAAACATGTTGACCGCCATGGAGTGAACCCGGTCTGTTATTTTTTGACCCACACTCCTTTTTATTTTTTAATTTTCCAATTAGCAAAACTATTAAACTATTTTTTTGACTCAATTGGGAATTTTAAATTCACTGTCACGACACACAATCCCGCTCCGCAGTAACCTGGCGTTGCAGCACACTGGGATGGCATTCGGCCATACCCGGTGGGGCCCGATGATGAAGCATGTCACCAACCAGGTTGGTGAGTGAGGGCTTTTCATACATAACTTGTATTACCTCCTTAGGTCTGTTTTCCTCCCTGGAACATATTGGGTAGGTTCTGACTCTGGAGACCCGTGACTTTTTGGATGGTTAGTGCCTTGTTGACACTACACTGACTTCGTTGGTTTATATACTATTTATTATGTCCACACATTTCCAAGCCACTCATGGAAAAAGACTGTAAGCAACTTTTTGCACTTTTTTAATTCCACGTCCAACATGCAAGTTAACCTATTTTCAGGAAATCTTTTTACATTATAACTCAATACAATAATACATAAATATAATGTGTGTATGATGATAAAATTAACTAAAATTAACGTTGTTATGAAAACATACATATTTCTCTTAACGCTTTCTCTGCTAGGCCTTTTCGCCCCCCAGTGCTAAGTCTTTTTTTGACTATTTAGAATAGTTTGTGCTTAGACTTCCATAACTTTATTTTCAAATAGGCTATCCATGTCAAATATGTGTCCTTTTTTCCCAACATCCTGGGGATTCTCAAGGTACCCAGGGTATGTTGACTCACCTGGAGGCTAATTAGACATTTGCCAAAATGTAGCTAAACATTTTTTGTGGGCCAAATGAGACTAGAGTGCTGCTGCTGCAGAAGTAAGTGTCTGTTTTTTCCTGCTAATGGCATCAACTCAAGGTTTGCAGTGCTTAAATCACCATTTTCCCATATTTCAGGAACAGTTAGACTTGATTCAGAAAACCACATTTTTTAACACTGTTATGGCATTTTACTGGGTGATAGCCCACTTTTCCTATTTTTGTGCTCTCAATCTCATTCCAGTTTGTGGTGAAAACGGGTGTAAAACCATTGGTGAATTCTGAATTCAGCAATGGGTCATTTGTGTAGATCCTCAAAAAAAGTTGAAATAAAAAAATATTGAAAATTAGTGGTAAAAAAACTGTGACAACGGGGATCACAGGTGGGCTAGATGGTTCAAGGGCTGATAAGCTATTCCTTAACACAGCCATGGTGGTAGCTAAAAGAGACCTCACTGCCAACTGGAAAAACCCTATCCCACCTAGTATAACGAAGTGGCGCAGAGGGGTGGATTGGTGTGCGGAGCAAGAGAAACCTCTGTATGAAGCCAGAGGATGCCAGGCTAAACTTCGCAAGGTTTGGGGCAAATGGTTGGGTCAGATAAATATGCTCCATTCCACTGACTCTATATATATTGTACGTGGCCTCATGGGATCATGGACTGCAGAGTATACTATTATTCAAAGACATAGTATGGTGACGACATATCATTAGTGTAATGTACTGTGTTTGAATTTTCATAGGTGTTTTCTTGTTCAAAAAATAATATAATAGATTATAAAAATAAAAAACTGTGACAACATTTTCAATTTTTAACTTCTTGTCACGATGGCTAATTTACAAAAGCAATATACCATTACATCTGCTAGACACTTCTGATTGCAGGGAAATTTAGGGTTTGTGGGTTTTCCAATAACTCAAAGGACCCAGAGCCAAGTGAGATACACCTTGCAATGGTATTTCATTGTGTACCGGGTATAGAGCAACTCATATGGTAAAATATAAAGAGTGAAAAATAGGTATGAAGAAAACCTATGCATTTTCAAAAAAGGGTACAAGATAGGGAGTTTAGAAGCAGTGGTAATTTACACGTCTCCGAATTTGTGGCTACCAATACCAGCATGTGAATTAGAGGGCATTTCTCAAAATGTCTTCTTTCTCACAAACTGTCTAACATTTGGAAGGCACAAATGCAGAGAAATACAATTGGTAATAACATCTGTTCTTTCATGCTGTGTCCCCCCTAAGTCTCCGGATACAAATGGTACTTCACTTGTGTGGGTAGGGCTCGTACCCACAACAGGAAAGGCCCCAAAACACAACATGGACACATTACATTTTTCCACTGAAACTTTACCCTTTTTTTGCAATGTGCCTAGCTGTGGATTTTGGGCTCTAGCTCAGCCGACATCTAGGGAAACCTATCAAACCTGGATATTTTTTAGAACTAGGCACCTAGGGGAATCCAGGGTGGGGTGAATTGCGTGGCTTTCACCAGGTTGTTTCCCTTCCACACCTCTTGCTTTGACTAAAAAACACATTTTCCTGAAATTTCTGTGAGGAAAAGTACTGAAATCTGCAGGGAGCCACAAACCTCCTTCCACCCAGAGTTTCCCTAAGTCTTCTGATAAAAAATAGCACCTCACTTCTGTGGGTAAGCCTAGTTCTCATGACAGGCAAAGGCCCAAAACCCAACATGGACACTTTTCCCACTGAAATCTCACCTTTTTTGAATATTGTGCCCTAGCTCGGACGGCGCCTTGCAAACCTGCACATTTTTAAAATCTAGACACATAGGAGAATCCAGGGTGGGGTGGTGACCTGTGTGGTGCCCACCAGGTTTTCCTACCCAGAAGCCCTTGCAAAACCGCAAACTTTGACTAATATTGCACAATGTCCTTACATTTCTGTGACGTAAACGTCTGGAATCAGCAGTAATCTACAAAATTCATTCCACCCAGCAATCTTCCTTTTATTCCAATAAAAATGCTGCCCTGCTTGCATTTGCTGGGTATATTGCCCGCAACAGGAACAGATCAAACCATGGTCAATGGGAGTCCGTTTTTATCAGGAGAAATGTGGGAACTCTGGGTGGCAGGATGTTTGAGGCTTCCAGCTGATTCCAGTACTTTCAGGGATCCACACCATCCACCCTGGGGTCCCCATGGTGTCTAGTTTACAAAAATATCTAGAGTGGAAAGTTTTTCCCTAGAGACAATGTACACCCTGGCAGAGAAAGACAGAAAAGACATGTTACCTTACAACCATCTTCTCCTCAAGAACATGCACAAACTGATTGGATCTGGCACTAGGGTGAGTGAAAGGTTCAAAACGTAAATTTTCTTAACAAGAGTTTTCACAAAAATGAAACACACTGTGTAATGTAGTTCTTATTTCCCTTAGAGGCTCTGCGCATTGGAATAATATACACTATAGTTTTTGCATAGGAGTATGATCAGTATGCTCCTATCGAGTACGTTAAACTTAATTACTTGTGTGTGCCAGCTAACTCAGAAGTCATTAGAAACTTCTCGAATGAACAAGAAGGGATTCGTTTCTGACAACCGCATAAACATGACAACTTTGTTTCCCTTAGAATCGGAACGCGTCTGAGAATCGTGGAAACAATAGATAACAGTTTCACTCAGTCAATCGTGCATGTTTAGTTTCTCCCAGAGTTACACAGAAATAGATAGATGGGCGTTTCAATAAAAGGATTTATTGAACAGTCTTGTTTCTCGTGTTAGAGATATGAGCTGTTACAATCATTAGACAGTAAGCAAAATATAATACGCACAGCGTAAGCAGTAAGAAGAAATAATACTGCAATAGCATTGTCTTTTAGCTCTGACATATATTCATATATACATACATAAATAACACGGGCTAAAAAGTGAATACTCGTCTGATGCTTCTAAATAGTTCTACCCCAGTGTACCTAACCTAAGTGTAGTATGAGGTAAGAAGTAGGTGCTGTTTTCTATAATATGGTATATACTAAGTTTAGTATGCCAAGAGTCCCTCTAGGTTCTAGTCAGCTCCATACCTTAGAATGAGAGAGGGAGTCAGAACACTGGAAGCTGAATTCTCAGCGAGCAGGGATTACAGCATCTGGTCAGTGCGTCAGGCCGGAATATGGTCTCTTCCGGACTTGCCGTGGCGAACTGTGCAGTCAAGTCGTGCTGAGTCGTGCCGTGGTTTGCCATGGTAAGGGAAGGTATATTTATAGCGGGAAGGTGCTTAGGCATGCTAGCATTGACGTAAAGTCAGGCAGAGGAAAACGTCATGGATGAACCCCTAAGGAATAGTAGTTCATGCATAATAGATGCGTTCTTGGAGAAATCAATAATCCTAGCTAGGGAAAGTCCCGTCGGCTTAAGAGTTTGGTTTCTAAGAACTCGTTGTGACGTGGGATAGACTGATGTAGGTGACCATGCCTGTATTTGGATAGCATGGCTAATGCCTAAATAAGGACTGGGATTCTATGCCTAAATAAGGGCAATGCGAATTGTGCCTATATATGGACATGATTATGAGGAACCTATGTACGGGCATCTAAATCGAAACACAACACCCACTCCATTGACGAATGATCGATATTGCTAAATGCTAAACATGCTCACTAAATCACATGTTCACTAAAAACATTTGTAAAAGCATACTGAAAGAAGTCTTTGTTAAAAACTTTGCTAGACATAAAATGCAAAGGTGCTGTACATATTAAAGCAATGTTTCATCCTGAGCATATATTTACAGTGAATGCTAAGTGAATGAACATACATATATACATATGATGAAATGGTCCAGTTTTACAGAAAGGAAAACAATAGTTCAGAGCCATTTCATGTCATGATTACATAAAATGCGAAGAAAGGTGACAATGTGTCCCTGAAAGTGTTTCAAAGAAGTCTGTTCTCTATGAGTAGTTCTACGGTAAGCAGAACTTTTAGCCATAAAAGAAAAAGTCAATATTCACAAAAGTGCGATCTTAGGAAAGTTCCAAATTTTGTCTTTTGTTTTGAAAAAAATGAAGGCTGAATTCATAGATTACATGGTACACTGTGAGCCAAATCAAAGTTATTTGAAGATGCTGGAGAAAACATGAAAACCTCTAATCCTGTAGACAAAAAGTCGTCTACCGTTGTCGGTGATAGGTCGATTACCTCGTTTAGAAGACTAACTGCACATAGATGTGATGCATCGTCAGTAGCAGTGCTCGTTGCTGATGTTACCTGTGTGCCTGTTGATCCATCTCGTACCTCAGCAGTAGCAAGTTGCGTCTGTGAGATCTCAATGAATGCCATCATCAGGATCGGTAGCCTCTGGGGACAACACAGAGCATGGGCCGTTATTGGGTCCAGCAGAGTATTGATATCCGTTGGCATGACTGATGGGAGTGTTAGACAGATGTCTACCACGCAATCATCACCGCAAAGCAGGCAGTGTAGAACAGGTAAGATGCAATCTTGCTAGATTGGTCTGAACGACAGAAACCATGTGGTATTTAGTTCTTGTAGACGAGGTAAACCCAATAGTTGTACTATGCAGTCACGACACTTCCTTTCCAGGAGAGCATTCTCCATGGTGCTGGGAGTGACGCTGGTGGTTTGGCTTGCCATAGCGCAGTAGTAGGAATAAAAATAGGATTCCTGCGACGATTGCTAGAATTAGCGGCAGACCACCAAACACCGAGTGCATGAAGTTTGGAATGATTCCGAGGACTGCTTGAAAAGGTGTTAACCTGTGAAGTGACCAATATGTTTATGTATGTTAATAAAAAGAATAAAAAAAAAAAAAAAGAAAAGGTGTTAACACTCCCAAACATACGGTCTTAAATACATGCACAATACCGCTCGTATCAGACATAAGATACGTCCCAACATTTCTGTGAAATGTGTAGGGCAATTTGTCCTTCACAGAGTCTGTATCTCAGCCAAAGTCCTTGCGACTTGTAGATCATAGGTTTCTTTGGACAAGGTCAAAGGCACGGTTTGTTGTAAAAGAATGGCTTTTATTCTGCTTAAAGTATCAATTCGTATAGAAGAGATGTTCAGTGAAGGCCATAAAGGTGACTCCCTGACTGTGTCTATTTGGGGGAACAATACTTGAATACTGCAAGTGACCCTGGAACTAACCGTTACTAGATATGGGATACCTGGCAACATGCCACAACAGTTCTGATCATTCAACATGAGGTAACTCCCATTTGAAAGTTGTCCAAACGTTGGATTAATCACATCGGCTGGTGAACCTTGCTGGTGGCAGGATAAATTTGCAGTGGAACTACTACAGGCCCCGTGTAGACTAATATCCCGACATATGAGTGAACCGCTCAGTGCATTTTCACAGTGTGTACCGCTAATAAACACTTCACGCCCCCCACTCCAACATCTGTGTGTGTAAGGTAAATCCCAGGATGTCCTGATGTATTCTTTACCCAACCTTTCATATTTGCCTACTGGCATGTGTTTAAAGGCAATACTGAAAATGGAAAGTTGTAACAAGCAGAGTTATTTTGCCATGTATGATCCATTCTGTAGCTGGTTTTTCTGCTACTGTAAATTGCAATTTTTCCAGTTTTTTAATGCTCAGCACTGTATACTTTGCTCCCCTTTGTGCCAATTCAATCTGTTTATCAGTGAGATTGTAATCAGAAAACAGAGAAGACGTGTTGATAAAATGCCAAGGCACATAACCTGCACGCAAGTTTAGTAGCGTCCAGCTTAATGACAGAATAGAACGTAATTGAGACTGGCCTTGACACAGCAGGACCAAATCTTGTTCCAGGATGTCTATAGCAGAGGATACAATGTTGCCCAATAAATTTATCCTAGATGACAGAGTCGTTAACCCATTGTCGACCACAGCGAGAGATTTCTCTAAATTAATATGATCAATATCTCGTATTCTTTCTGCAGCGTCTGCTTGGATAACCTTCCATATTTCATTATAAGCAGCATAGATGCCGGCATATATGAAACGTTTTTGGCACGGTTTTCGTGGACCTAGCAAGAATTCCCTAAGGTCTGCGTCTTCTTTAAGTAAAGATAAGTGTTGTTGCACATCCTCTAATGTAAATGTCTGTAGCCAATCAAGGCATAATTTTCCTACACTGTATGTTGTTACTACCCCCGGATGCTGTCTTTGAACATAGCATGGGTCTGGCCTATTGATTGTTAAACCTTGTATCTTGTTCAGGAATCTTTCTTGACAGATGTTTGTGTCTGTGGGCCAGAGCAACCATTTTTTCCATTCTGAATCTGATCTGTTGTTTTGTATGATAGTATGTACGTCGACCACTCCCTGTGTAATGCTATTACTTGCAGGTGTAGGTTTGGACGGTGTGTTCATGCCTTTGATCTTGGCTAACCCAAGGCAAGACATTTGTTGGACAGTGTCATTCAAAAACATTATCTGCTATGGGATGATGCAGGCCCTAAACAAAGTCTCTATCCCCTGTACTTGCCAATCTTTTTTACCCCAGACAGATTTTGTGTTAATTGTGTCATTCCAAAAGTCTAAACCCTGTCTAGACAGTTGGGCAATAAAGGATGCAGAATAAATCTGTTTCGTATTGGTTAACATATTTTCCGTTCCTATTTTGTTCACATTTTTAAAGTAAAATGTTGCTGGATTGGATGTATTGTACCCTGAAAAATATGGAAATTTAATTTCAAACGTTTTTGAGCTACCCCTTGGTGGTGTAGGACAATGTTTCCATTGGTTATACATAAATATATTTCGAGGTGTTGCAGATTTATGCAAGAAATGATGACCATAGTGGTTGTAACAAAAAAACTGTTCATGTTGAACCCTCTAAGTAGTCATGGTTAGAGAATGCAGCAGACCTTTCTAGATCAGACATCATGTTATTAACAGTCTCAAAGTCCCAATCATCAGAATAGATACTGGAGGTAATAAAGTCACTTAATAAAATTTTAAATAAATGTGGAATCTTCAAAAGTTTAGACGGACCGAGTATATCATAATCTGTTTTGTCCCAAACTATACCATCTTGAATAGGAACGGCTGTGATGTTCACTGCTGATAAGTCTCTTTCTTCACGATGGGATGATTTGTGTGGTTTCAAAAGTAAGTTCACATTTTTACTTCCTGTGTCCAAATGAATATATCTTCCATCTATCAACATGCCCATAGTTCAATTCATGGTGAAACCAGATAAGTCTTTTTCACGTGATGAAAAAAGTCTTGTGCTTGTTCTTTAAAAGTTCTTTTTGCTGGCGTCGTTTCAGGCTCGCTGGGATCCTCAGAAAACGTATCAAAGTTAATGAAATAGCCAGAGGCAGTTCTGTCAATGGTTAAAATTGCATCAGGATTTGTTGAATTCGCTGGAACCAGTGCATCACTTGCTACGTTGGTGTAGACCAGTGAATCTGGGAGAACTGTTATTTGGGTTTCAAGAGGAATGAGTTCCATAGCATTGTTGCTTAGTCCTTCATTTCTTGCTGTTGAATTCTCCATGGTGATGAGTTTTTCAGCTTGAACCTCTTGGATAGTAGCTAGAGGAGTGCGTCTGCTACTTGGTCGGAGTCCACATGGCCTACTGCTTAGTATCAGCCACATAGTGTGGTTTGATGAGGTCGATGGACACAAATCTTTTCTCCTTTTTACCAGCAAGGGGCGGCAGAAGTACTGTTCTTGATCCGTGGATTGCTAGGACAGGTACTGGTTGTCTGTAAGAAGGCCCAAATTCCTTCTTGTCCGCGATCTTCTCTCTGACTAGATCCCCAAGCTTTGGGATCCATCAGGCCTTGCTGGGACGGCTGGATTTACTCCAGTGGTGGTTGGCTTCAGGAACACGTTGCTTTGTTTCGATCTTAGTTCAGTTAAGTCCTGTAGAACAGCCAAACGATCTTTGATATCAAATGGTTTATTTTCAACCACTGTACCTTTACATTCGAGATCAGGAACCCACATTCTTGTCCCAAATAGGACCTCATATGGAGTGACCCCTCCTAGAAAACTTCTTGGCAAATTGTTTAATGAGCGTTGGACCCCATAAAGATGTTTGACCCACCCATCACCCGAACCTAATACCCTACCTGTTATAGACCACTTTATGCCCTGGTTTTTCCATTCCACAACCGAATTTCCCTCAGGATGGAATGGAGAGGAGTACCGCAATGCAACGCCCAAACTGGCCATTGCTTCTTTGTAAGCTCTCAGGCTAAACACAGGGCCCTGGTCAGAGTGTAGTGTGCCTATTGCGTATGTACCGATAAAGATTCGCAAATCTTTTATAACAGTTTGAGCGTCAGCCGAGCGATGAGGTCACATCCATAGGAACCTTGAGCACGAATCTACTGCGACCATGATATATTTATAGTTACCATCTCTTTGCAAGGGACCGCGGTGATCCAGGTAAACACAAGCTAATGGTTTATCTGAAATTAACAGGGGCGTCTGTGCAGGACGTTTCACTGTAGAGACTTTCATCTTTTGTCATATTTCACATTCCAAAACATACTTCTTGGTCTGTTTCCTAATGTCAGGCCACCAATATCTCTGTTTTAATAACGATACTGTGGCGGAAACACCTGCATGGGCAGAGGCTATCCCTTCAAGTGCTGCTAGGATTAGTCCTAATCTGCGTTCCATGTTTGGAATTACCCTATCCCCCACTCCAGGGATTCGAGCAAACGTAACGTTGTTCACATCAATTATATACGAGTATTTGAGTGGAAATCTTTTAGGTAATGCTGTACCACTGCCTTTGCTTGGAGCATTGACAGCCAACAATATCTCACTGTCTATTATCGTTTTTGAACGAGTGATTGCAGCTACGGAAGCCGTTTGCACAGCCCCCTTTGCGGCTTCGTCAGCCAATGAATTCCCTGCAACGTGAACGCCATCAACTGAACTACTTGTTCCCAAAGCGTATTATGCTTGATTGTGCCACCTTTTGCATCTTTGAAACCATTTTGAAGCCAATTCTGTAGAAAGAATCGCACACTATAAGTGTGGGGAATTCGCGATCCGTATTTTCAAGTGCCAGTTTGAATGCTTGTAGTTCAGCTCGCTGAGCTGTACTATCTCCTAGAGATTGTGTTTTGGTGACCATCGGTCGGAATTTACCATTGCGCATATGACCTTTAACAATCGCGCAGGCTGCACTGTAAGCTTGATTACTTTCTATAGTGGGTTGTGCTGATCCGTCAGTATAAAACATGAATTCGTACTGATCAAGAGGGAGAACCTCAATAGGCAGAGGACATTTGTGTTCGCATTGCAGGAATGCTAGTGTTTTTAAATAAGGATCAAAAACATATTAAACATCTGTTGCCGCAAGAGAATTAACCCATTGTATCCATCTTTGATGTAAAGCTTTTCCATTCGGAATGCTCGCTTTTGTAACTGCCTCTAAGGCTGGTACTGGAGTCACGAAAATAATGCGTTTCACCTGAGCTAGAGCTCTTTCTTTTGCTACAACGATTTGAACTGCTGTCAGAATTTTTTCTGTCGAAGTGAATCGCATTTCCGCTTGTGTGTACAAATGTGATTTGTATGCAATATGTACTTTTTCACCTTCATTAAAAGTTAAGTAGGTGAATCCGCATTGACCCGAAATTATTCGGATCACTAAAATGTGTGTATTTACGCGTGTTTGTAAGTGATTTGTTGCTAACATATCAGCTTGAAGTGAACGCAGGATTTCTGTGTGTTCCTGTTTTCAATCTTTGATTTTGAAATCAGGTTTGAATAATTCGTAGAGTGGTTTAACCCTTTCTGCATAATTTAGAATGTAAGTCCTTCCAAAATTCAGTAAACCTAGAATTGACTGTAAATTTGTCAGCGTTTTTGGAGGTTGGAGCAGCACGCAGTTTTCTAGAAATGTATCTGCCAGGCTTTTGCCTTCACTTGAAAGCTCATATCCTAGGAAAAGGACATTGAGATGGGCAATTCTAGATTTTTTAAAGTTGAATTTATAGCCCTCAGAGGCAAAGCCCAGTATAACGGTGTTCACCCTGTTCAAGCGCCTATTCAGGTCATCATCTGTCAGATAGATATCATCGACATATGGCAATACCTCGTCATCATAAATTTGTAGTAACTCCGTTACTCTTGCTGAGAATAACCCCGGGCTGTTCTTGAACCCTTGTGGGAGTCGACAGAAGTGGCGCTGGGTCCCCATTATTGAGAAAGCTGTCAAGTACCTACTTTCAGGTGCTATGTTGTGACAAAAGAAACCATTTGAAATGTCAAATGTGGTTTTATATTTTTTAAGCACGATGTTATTCATTAATGCTGTACTGTGTGCAGGTATCTGTAATCCAAAACTAGACGATATGTATTGTCTGGTTTGGAAACAGTAAAAAATAGGATTGTTCATTGATGAGGTGCATGTTTCAATCACCCCTTGGTATCCAAGTTGATTTAAGATCTCCCCCTGTTTTTTGGCTTCTTGCTTAATTGGGTACTGCCTTTGTGCAGTAGGTTGGCATTTTAATTGGATTTTATGGTGAGGTGATTCCTCATCCCATCCTAAATGTTTTTGTATAATGCTGGGGCCTGGGCTACTGGCAATTTCCTGGCATAAGTATATTTTAAAAGTATAGGAATATGGTTGGAGAAGGCTGGCATAATGATGTCTTTGCCATGTGGGCACACCCTGACAAATTCTGGTGGCCAGTCTTTTTCTGCTAGAAGTATGTCATAACTTTTGTGGAGAACTAACCCTGGTGTCTACAGTTTCAAATGTTATGTATCCATTCAAGTCCACTGTCTCCAGAAGTTCCTTCAGGTTCTGGTGAGCTATTGTTACTTCTGCTACACTGTACAGTATTTTCTGAGCCATTATCCGTTCTTGAGTTGTGTCCCCAGAATCCTCGGCATGTCTGATCTTCAGACCTGCTACCTTTTTCTTAGTGAATTGAGGTTTTGGTTTGTTTTTCTGAACGTGTTGATCGTCTCTGGACTTCACGCGTTCTTCATTGTGATCTGACCGTCCTCTTCTTTCAGATGTCTGTGAAGATGTCTGAAAGGTACGAGAGGGACGTGTATCGGTATCTTGATACCTGTCAGGTTTTTTCAAATTATCCCTATTCCTGAGGTTATACCTCCTTTCAGCGTGCTCCTTTTGAGGAGACCTATCTCGGGATTGAGAATGTTTCTCTTTTTAATGTTGTTTGTTGTTTTACCACTTCTTTTCAGAAGATGTAGGATTGTGTTTAATTGAGCTCTTTTCAGGACCCTCAGACAGTTGTGGTTTAACTGGTTTCCCACCTAAACTGTCTCTGCCTAATTCTTCATATGATTTCTCTATTATTCTGGGTAGTTCATGTTGATGTTCTGTTACATCAAATTCCCTTAATTTCTGGCAGATCGCCACTGATGCTGACTCCCCTTTAATAATAGATAATACTATTGTTGAGACCTGGTCGAAGTTTTTCAGTCATTTCATACATAAGTTCAGAGCAGGCTCTGCCCCGTATTCGTTTTGAATTTGTTTCAGGACATCAGGTATTACCGCAATTCATGGAACGTCATGTGTTTTAGTATGGATGGCAGCAAAGACTGTGCCCCAAGAGGTGCAGTCTTCCAGATGTGGTGTGATCCCCATTGGTAAACCGATTGTTAGGATTCTGTATTTCTCATAAGGGCTAGTATTAGGAAATACTGCTTCGATTTGAGTACTTTTTTGAGCTATCCAGAATGGAATTTGTTCACGTTTTCTGGCATTTTACCCATGACTGCTTGTAACATCTGTGCAGTAATTTTTAGTGTATTCCCCTGATGAGGGGTTTGATTTGGAATGGTTATTGGTGGTTGGACTGTTAAAGTCCGCATGACATATTTTACTAACTGTTTGTAAATTTTTATCAACTCTTTGAGTTGAGTGAGTAATTCATTGTCTGACATTGCTTCAATGTCAGGATGTGGTGTGTAGCCGGCTAAAATCGGCCATGTTGCTCCTGGTCTACCTAGTGGACCGAGCCTGGTAATGTGATTGTAATGTTTTAGGGTGCCTTTAAACCAGAGCTGATGATCCTGGTATGTGAGTGGAATTTCAACATCCTCGAAGGAAATATATTCCTCAGGTGGTTCATCTTCTTTGAAGAAATGAAACATTTTTGTTACTGGATTTGATTCTGGGAATACTATCCATGAATAGAATACCTCTGTCTAAAAATAGTCATGTGCCTCTATCACAAAAACTGCTCTACCACCTCTTGGTGTTAGGCCATGTTTTATATGTTTTAGAGTGATGGCTCTCCTTAAATTTGGATGGATGTTTACAACACCCTCATCGGTTTCATTTAAACCTGTAGTATTAAAGGTTGCTACCACTTGGTCAGCCACAGCCTCTGTATCAGACATTTTGTTTAGTAAAAAATGTAGAACAAGTTTCAAGGAAACAAAGATAAGGTGCACAATATTTTGGAACACTGTATCCTTCAACGTTTAATAAACCAAACAGCTAATACATAGGATTTTCGTCCTACTCAGCTATGGCGGATATTATCCCCACCCACTCCAGACGTCTTATGGAGTATTATGAGTAGGGGTCTCTGAGAAAAGCACGACTAAGTTACTTCAGTATCTAGCGTTACATTAGTTGGGCGCCATGTAGTGTAGTTCCTATTTCCCGTATAGGCTCTTCGCATTGGAATAATATACACTATAGTTTTTTCATAGGACTAAGGTCAGTATGCTCCTATCGAGTACATTAAACTTAATTACTTGTGTGTGCCAGCTAACTCAGTGGTCACTAGAAACTTCTCGAATGAACAATAAGGGATTTGTTTCTGACAACCGCATAAACATGACAACTTTGTTTCCCTTAGAATCGGAACGCGTCTCAGAATCGTGGAAACAATAGATAACAGTTTCACCCAGTCAATCGTGCGTGCTTAGTTTCTCCAGAGTTGCACAGAAATAGATATAGGGGGCGTTTCAATAAAAGGATTTATTGAACAGTCTTGTTTCTTGTGTAAGAGATATGAGCTGTTACAATCATTAGACAGTAAGCAAAATATAATATGCACAGAGTAAGCATTAAGAAGAAATAATACTGCAATAGCATTGTCTTTTAGCTACGACATATATTCATATATACATACATAAATAACACGGGCTAAAAAGTGAATACTCGTCTGATGCTTATAAATAGTTCTACCCCAGTGTACCTAACCTAAGTGTAGTACGAGGTAAGAAGTAGGTGCTGTTTTCTATAGTATGGTATATACTAAATTTAGTATGCCAAGAGTCCCTCTAGGTTCTAGTCAGCTCCATACCTTAGAATGAGAGAGGTGGGAATCTCTTTCCGGGTCTCAAACACTAACTCCCAGCGAAGGGAGTCAGAACACTGGAAGCTGGATTCTCTGCGAGCAAGGATGATAGCGTCTGATCAGTGCATCAGGCCGGGCTATGGTCTCTTCCGAACTTGCCGTGGCGAACCGTGCATTCAAGTCGTGCTGAGTCCTGCCGTGGTTTGCCATGGTAAGGGAAGGTATATTTATACCGGGAAGGTGCTTAGGAATGCTAGCATTGACATAAAGTCGGGCAGAGGAAAACGTCATGGATGAACCCCTAAGGAATAGTAGTTCATGAATAATAGATAAGTTCTTGGAGAAATCGATAATCCTAGCTAGGGAAAGTCCCGTCGGCTTAAGGGTCTGGTTTCTAAGAACTCGTTGTGACGTGGGATGGACGGATGGAGGTGACCATGCCTGTATTTGGAGAGCATGGCTAATGCCTAAATAAGGACTGGGATTCAATGCCTAAATAAGGGCAATGCAAATTGTGCCTATATAAGGACATGATTCAGGGGAACCTATGTACGGGCATCTAAATCAAAACACAACAACTGCTGATAATTAAAAGTTCAAAATACTGAACCAATGATTCACAGCTTGTGAGCCATAAAGTCACAACAAGGCCTCAACCTCTTTACAGGCCATTCACACACCTTTCATGCATGACACACACAAAACCATTCACACCGCCAACCGCGGGCCCAGCACATTACAACACTCACATCAACAAACAGCACCATACAATGGCCCATCACTTTCATTCACCCATTGGACTGACACAGCAAATACACTGCCTGGCAGATACTGAGTATGTGGGCTGGCATTTGGCTGGCAATGTGACCAGCAGGCAATTCACTACACACATTGCCAGCCAAGCACCAGTCCACACACCACCAGCCAAGTGGCAGTCCACACGCCGCCAGCCAAGCGCCAGCTACACACACCACCATCACATTTTAACAAAAAAGAAAAAACAAACCAATTTGAAGGAGATGAAAAGCCAACTATGACTACAAACACAACAGGTCTAGCTAAATACATCAAAATACCACCAACCGTGAAAGTAAAGAAAAAATATAGAACAATACAATACATATAAATGGTAACATTTGTTAAAAAGTCCCCTACCAAATTCCCACACAATTTTCTAACTGATTTCAAAAGTGGACGGACAACTATCAGGGTCAATAGAAGAATTCCTATCAGTGTATACACTAAAATTACAGACATATCCAGTACTACTCTCAGACAGCATATACATATCAATTCTGTCACATACCCTCTTGCTAGGAACGTACTGCCTAAAAACCAAACAGCCCTTGAACAGGACCGAAGACTCATCCACAGCTTTTTCTTTCCCTGAACATAGATCTCTGAAAAGCAATCTATAATATGATCAAGTACAGGCCAAATCTTTAAGAAACAGTCACAATCAGGGTGTTCCTGTGGCAGTGCTGAAGCATTATCAGCAAAATGCAGCATCCGAAGCAGAAGCAAATACCGATCATGACTCATGGTTGCAGGAAATAGAGCAGTTGCTATCCAGGGATTAGTGGACCAATATAAAGATAGCTACGGCTTCCATATCAATCCCATCAAAACATTTAAACCCAATAACTTCTTTATATCATTCGGATTTGTGAGAGTCCAACGGCTAGCTCTGGAGTGGGACTTAAGTCTGGCACTGTTCTCCCTCAAATACTGTTCAGTATGCAAAATAGTCTGGTCAACAATCTCATCCAAAAATACATCGTCCATAAAGAACTGAAAGAAATGTATAGGCACTACACCCTGCGACACCACTAGAGTCAGGCAACTCAGACTGCACCATGTTCAGGGCAACCCAGAGTTCAGCACTACCAATGGGAAGCCTTTCTGCCCCAGGCTGTAATCCAGATTCCTTTCGCTGCATTATCAGCAGATGAGTGTACTCCTTCAAAGAGGCATTTCCTCCTCACTGATACTGACTTCATCATCAGATGATTCCTCACAGGCAGAAAATTCACTGCCAAAATCTTGGTCTTCATCCTCTGCCTCTGATACAGTCAGTCTCAGAACCATGGTCAGAGGATGATTCGAAAAGCAAAGCAACAATCTTCTGAGCGGTCAACCTGAGGTCAGCCATATTCCTTGCTAATAAATCTAACACAAAAAAAATCAACAATATTCAACACTGTCTAAAATAAGTAACAAACAAACTGTGGCTTTATCAAACAGAAAGTAAAACTACTGGCCTATAGTAATCTGGAAGGAAAAGTCAATCAGTATAAAGCACACACAGATCTATGTACTCAAAAATAATACCACTCATGTGCCAGAGACAGCAAGATGGAGGATCAACTGCACCTACTATGCACAAACACAACACGCACCAAAGAAGTCCCACTGGAAAGGAAAACAACACAAAAAAAATATTACACATATTGCATGGCAGTATAGAATGTGCAAAATCAATACATTACTTTGAAAGACAATCAGACAAAAAACGAACAATTCAAACATTAGTACAGCAGTCAGGAAAAATTATACATACAAGCCAAGGATACACAGTAGATGAAAAGATAACAAAATGAGTTGCGTACCAACCACAACTCCATAAACTACAGATCTGCCATAACTGAACCCGCAAACAGGTTTCCCCTCACGACAAAGGAAACGATTGGCTCTACAATTAAAAAAGCAAAAATTAAAACACAAATAAAAATGATAATAAAATATCAATCAAGAGACACTGATATCACCCCGAAAGGAGGCATGACCAAGGCAAAAAAGACACCACTAGATGGAAGCAAACCTTACTCCAAAAGCAGATACCCTACTACAAACATAACCTTATTACTAGGTGACTCAAATTTTACAGCTCACTCTGAGGCCTAATGCACTCAAAAAAGACCAAAAACCAAAAAAATATACCCTCAAGAGGGAGGGTGGAGTGCGAAAAATAATTTAGGCCCCAAGGAGAGTGACCCTTGCCTAAGGGGTCGCTCCCCTTCCAGACATAATACCTGGTTTCTAGTGAGCTTCCTCCCCCCAGAGGCCAGATCAGCCTAAAAATGGCTGATCTGCACTCAGGGGGGTGAAATAAAAAAATGTTGCCCCTCAAGGGAAGCAAACCTTCAAAACATTATTCCCTGATGTATAGTGGGCTTCCCCCCCCCCACCCTGGGGCAGATCAGCCTAAAAACGGCTGATCTACCCTCCAGGGGGGCGGGCGAAATACAAAATAAAATCCTCGTTCAAGAGGTCATTTCCCTCCATTTTACCATAAGCATCCTCCCTGGTGTCTAATTAGTTGATACCGCCCTGGAGGCAGATTGGCCAAACAAACAGCCAATCTAGTCCCCAGAGTGTGGGGAAACATGGATACATTATATATCTGCAAGGGGCGTGACCCTTGCTCAAGGGGCTGCTCCCCAACAAAGAAAAAGGCCTGGTTGTCTAGGGTTCCTGCTTCCCGATCACGGCCCCACCTGCGATGGTGGCCCAGGAATCCCCTATAGACAGGCAACAGAGAAAGAAAAAATTCTTACCTTTACGCCTGTGTCTGTACTCCTGTAAAAAAAAAATACCCTGGAGAAGAACTTACCTTCTCCTCCAAATGGCTTCCAGCACAGCCCCTACACTGTTTGATAGCCGGAAAGGGTCAGGGGTGGCAGCAGAAGGGCTGCCGCTGCCACCCCCAATGGAGGCATGTTGTGGGATGGGCTGTAGGGGGTGACAGTGCTCCCAACACGCGACAGTGTCAGGACAGCCAGGAGCCATCCTTGGCACACGCCCACTGTGGCTGAGGACGGCTCCAGGCCATCCTCAGTATGGAAAGGGTTAATACACACATGAAAGAGAATGAATAACATAAACCTAGCTGACTCCCATTGACCTTGGTTTGATCTGTTCCTGTTGTGGGCACTAGGTCCAGCTACACAAGAAGCACAATATTTGTATCTGCACACGTGGGGCAATGCAGAATGGAAGGAATTTTTATGGATTCCTGTGGGTTCCAAATGTTTTCATCACAAAAATGTAAGAAAAATGTATCATTTCAGGCAAAGGTTGAGGTTTGCATGGCATTGTGGGTAAAACAATCATCATAGGATCCATGCAAGGCACACCACCCTGAACTCCCATCTTTGTCAGTTTTAGTTAGGGCCCAAAATCCACAGCTACCCACTTTGCATAAAACGTGTCAGTTATCAGTGGAAAAATGTGATGTATCCATGTTGCAATTTGTGCCATTGTTAGCTGCGGGCACTAGGCCTACCCACACAAATGAGGTACCATTTTTATCAGAAGACTTAGTGGAATTTTGAGTGGAAGGAAGTTTTGTGGGTCCCCACAGATTCCATAACTTTCCATCACAGAAATGTGATGAAAATGTGTTTATTTAGTCAAAGTTTGAGGTTTGCAAGGGATTCTGGGTAAAACAACCTGGTGAGAGCCATGCAGGTCAAACTATCATGGATTTTCCTACCTGTCTAGTTTTAAAAAATTTAGACATTTCCTCGTTTTCCCTAGATGCCGGCAGAGCTAGGGTCCAAAATCCACAGCTACTCGCTTTGACAAAAACGGGTCAGTTTTGAAGAGAAATATTTGATGTATCCACGTTGCGTTTTGGGCTTCTTCCTGTCGCAGCCACTAGGTCTACCCATACAAGTGACATGGCATTTTTTCAGAAGATATGTGCTGGCATAGAATAGTAGAATATTTTGTATTACCAATTGAATTTTGCTGCATTCGTGCCTTCCAAATGTAAGCCAGTGTGTAGAAAGAAGACATTTTGAAAAATACCCTCTAAATCATATGCTCATATGGGTACCCATAAATTCAAAGATGTACAAATAACTTTGCTCCTAAGCTTTCATATCTTGTGCCCATTTCAGAAACACATAGGTTGCCTTGATAACTATTTTTCACTCTACATATCTCACCATATGAATTGGTCTATGCTCAGTACACAAAAAACACCATCATGTGGTGCAGGTCAGTTGTTGGATCTGGGTACCTTGGGTCCATGGAGAACCTACAAACACTACATATTCCACAACCAAAAGGTCAAGTGAACGTAATGGTACATTCCTTTTGTAAGACAGCCGTCATCAACCTTCATGACAAAAAGTTACAGATGAAAACAATGTCACAAATGGCCATTTTTTCCAACTTTTTTTCAGTATTTCTTTATTTAAAAAGTTAGTTTTTTTGAGAAAATCTTAAGGGATCTACATATATGACTCCTAACTGAATTTGGAATTTTGTCTACTTTTCAGAAATATATAGCTTTCCTGGATCACCCATGTGTTTCACACTGGCTTCCACCGCAAAATGGAAGTAGGTTGAAATCACAAAAAATAGGGCTACCACTTTGAAAGATGCCAAAACTGTTGAAAAAAATTAAGCTTTTTGATTCAGTGCAGCATGTTTCTTGCTCGGATTTGGTGACTTTAGCAGACCAATCCGTTCTTTGATGCAATTTTTATGAAAAGAAACACAAACATTTTTACCCAGAGTACTTTTTTCAAAACTCAAAATGTTGTAATATTTTGGCTATTTTCTTGGTCGCTTCCAGGGGAATATTCAACCCTGGGTACCTTTAGAATGCCAAGGATGTTGGAAAAAAAAGATTCAAATTTGGTGTTGATATCTCATGTGGACAAAAAGTTAATAAGACCTAAGTACGAACTACCCCCAAATAGCCAAAAAAGGGCTTTGCGCAAGGTGTGTGTGTGGGGAAGGGGGGGTTGAGCAAGCCCCAGCAGTTAAGGGGTTAAAAGCAGTAATACATTCATATATTGTCCGTGCCATACATTATGTATCATACACCTACATTTAGTGTGTAAATGCAATGTCTAGCATGTGAGTATGTGCCTTGCCCTTAATGCTATATGCCACATTTAAAGACATGACATTCCAGCAACTGGGAAGTGAAAATATGTACTTGGTTTACCAGATAACATAATAAGATTGTGTGTTTGGCAAGTGGGTAAATTGGGATGAAGGTTAGGCTCAGAATATGTGTTTATGTTAAACACTCCAATTTGGAGGTGTTATTAGTATATATTTATTTTGTAAAACATTTAAAATTGCTTAGGTGTAGGTGTTGAGTGGTAACATTACATATTTGACCATGTAGATTTGTTCAAATGTGCATTCACCTATTGAATTGAGGTGTGGGGATTCTCTCTCTGGCTCTCTTTGACTCTCCTCATCTTGCTATGTTTTCTTTTTACATCAATAAAGTTTTGTGGGGATGGAAAAATTAGTGGGTAGCACCCGGGGGCTGCATTGGCTCTCTACTGGCTGTCAGTGCTATCGACAGGTGAGTGAATTGCAGGCGTTATCCAGCTTGCCTCCTTATCTTATGTCCTTTCTGGACAAGGTGGTGCTTTGCACCAGGGCATCATTCTTAACAAAGGTTGTGACCCCATTCCATCTGGGTCAGTCCATTACTTTGCCCACCTTCTTTGCTCCCCCACATCCTTCTAGAGGCATTGCTATTTTAATTGAACTCTTCCTTTTGTGAGTCATGCCCCCCCAACTGGTGCCACCCCAGTCCTGGACTCTTGGAAGTGGGCCTAATAGTGCATTGCCAGACCAACTGTGATCCCAGCAGAACTAACGCAGAGCGACACATCTCAACTCTGCATCAGGACCGTTGCACGACACATTCTTGATGCAGCACCTCTACAGCTCCTCTGTACCTCCTCTGTGTGATGCATCCTTAGTGCAGGACCTAGCATTGCAGCCCTGCAGCTCCTTTGAACCATAGCTGGGCAATGCATTCCGAATGCAGGACCTTGCATCTCAGCCCCACAGTTCCTTGGAACCACCACTGCGCAATGTGCCCTTGATGCAGGCGCCCGCATCACAGTCCCAAAGCTCCTTGGACCACCGTTGCACATACATCCTCGACACAGGACTTTGCATCGGAGCCCCACAGCTCATTGGAACTGCTGCTGTGTGTAGCATCCTTGGCAAAGGATCTTTCAATACTCTACATCTAGGATTTAAGATACTTTATTCAGCAGGCGTGGTTTCTGTATTCGGCCTGTGCTCCAAAGAATTCGGCCTGAACTTGTGACTTTGTGTCCAGCTGGCACAACCAGATGTGCTTTTAAGCAGTATTTTTTACCAAAGTTGCATATCTCTGGTTCTATTATTAAATTTTTGTTGTTTTGGTGTCAAATATTTTATAATGTTTTTCTGTATAGTTCTAAATTAGTGTGGTGTTTTTTTGTGCTGTGTTTTTACTTTATTGCAGTTTGAAGTGCTGCATAAATACTTTAATGCAAAAAGAGCTATTGATGGACAGAATGCAGAACAATGTCTTACATTCACCCCAGTACAGAGATCTGGGCCTAAATCCATCGTTTTTTTGCTCAGCATGCCATTCCAGTTTGGACCCAGTCATATGCAAATCAGTCTTCACCCTGTGCCCCATGGGAACAGTCCAGCCCAAACTGCCAGGCCAGGTCCTGCCTGGACTGGAAACAAGCATCCTAGGACCGGTTTCGGGGTTTCACCTCTCTTCAGCCAGGATAGCTTGATTCCAGTGACATTGAGAGCACGGGACTAACGTCTGAGCCTACCCGTCCCACTTGGGGTGACAAATGCAAAAAGAGCTATTGATGGACAGAATGCAGAACAATGTCTTACATTCACCCCAGTACAGAGATCTGGGCCTAAATCCATTGTTTTTTGCTCACCATGCCATTCCAGTTTGGACCCAGCCATATGCAAATCAGTCTTGACCCTGTGTCCCATGGGAACAGTCCAGCCCGAACTGCCAGGCCAGGTCCTCCCTGGACTGGAAACAAGCATCCTAGGACCGGTTTCGTGTTTTCACCCCTTTTCAGCCAGGATAGCTTGGCTGAAGAGGCCCTAAGTTGGCAGGGTATGCCCAGACGTGGGTCCCTTGCTCACTTTGCAACTGGATTCAAGATAGCCTGGCTGATGATGTTTATGAACCCGAAACCGGTCCCAGGATGCTTGTTTCCGGTCCAGGGAAGACATGGCTTGGCAGTTCAGGCTGGACTGTTCCCTTTTAGGCACAGGGTCAGACTGATTTGCATATGGCCATGTCTGAACTGGGGTGGTGGAGTCAGCTAAAGAATGATGAAGGATTAAACCCAGATCATTTGACTGGGGGTGAGTGTTTGATTTTCTCAAGCGCTCCGTCTGTCATCCCCTTTGGTATCGCTTTGTTTGCCCTAAGTTGGCAGGGTATGCCCAGACGTGGGTCCCATGCTCACTTTGCCACTGGATTCAAGATAGCCTGGCTGATGAGGATTATGAACCCGAAACCGGTCCCAGGATGCTTGTTTCCGGTCCAGGGAAGACATGGCTTGGCAGTTCGGGCTGGACTGTTCCCTTTTAGGCACAGGGTCAGACTGATTTGCATATGGCCATGTCTGAACTGGGGTGGTGGAGTGAGCTAAAGAATGATGATGGATTAAACCCAGATCAGTTGACTGGGGGTGAGTGTTTGATTTGCTCAAGCGCTTCGTCCGTCATCACCTTTGGTATCGCTTTGTTCGCCCTAAGTTGACTGGGCATACCCAGATCTGGGTCCCTTGCTCACTTTGCTACTGGATTCAAGATTGCCTGGCTGATGAGGGCTATGAACCCGAAACCGGTCCCAGGATGCTTGTTTCCGGTTCAGGGAAGACATGGCTTGGCAGTTCGAGCTGGACTGTTCCCATGAGGCACAGGGTCAGACTGATTTGCATATGGCCATGTCTGAACTGGGGTGGTGGAGTGAGCTAAAGAATGATGATGGATTAAACCCAGATCAGTTGACTGGGGGTGAGTGTTTGATTTGAGCATATCTTGGGGCCGCTGAGAGAGCAGTGAGGGTGGAGAGGAGCAGTGTTCGGTGGCAGGGGGTTCCCCCAAGGAGGGCACTAAGGTTTGAGGAAGGAGCGCAGGCAGAGTCTGAGGGGTGTTGAAGCAACGTGGAGAGAGAGAGTGTAACCACAGTGGCCACCGAGTGAAATGCTTGCGACTCGGTTGGGAGCCACCGCCACCGTGTTTCCTGTGCCTTCTGTCCCTCTCTCACCTCTGTCCCCCCTCGCCGCCCCTGTTCCCCCTGACCATTGCATCAAGGTCTGGCAACTGTGGTAACTGTGATAACTGTGGCTACTTTCACCAGTTCTGCCTTCGCTACCCTTATCATCGAAAATCAGTGACAATCACTACCTGCATCCTACCTGTATCTTATTTGCATTCCACCCGCATTCTATCACACTCACATTCAGCCTCGGCGTATCTGCGTGCAGCGCGCTGTTATTCTGTTGCTCTCGCATATTTTAAATCCCTTGTTTTTGTCGCCTTAGTTATTTTTAGGTTTGATTCTTTTCCCTGTTTTTAAATACGGCTGGCCCGCTTACCTGCACGCTGTCATCTCACCCGCACAGTAATTTGGAACACACCGCAATTCGCGGGTCCCTCGCCACTGTCTCGTTGGCGGCCATATTGAGTGAGGGGTGAGCCACATTGCGGTCTAGTCCTCATTCAGGAGGCTCGACCAACATAAATGGCAGCCACGCCTTCGCGCAGCGTCATCGCGCAGCGGGATCGCCGGACTTCCGCCGGAGTTACGCCTGAGTTCAGCCCGTCTGCGCCCGTCCGCGCTGAGGACGTGCTGCAGGGCGGGCTGGACTCAGCTGACTCTTCTTTACAACTCCATGAGCTACCTAGGCGCTACTCTCTGGCGGAACTCATGGCCCTTAGACCCCCAGTGCTACAATGCTTTCATCGCCTTCTACTTGATGAGTGCTTGTATTCCCAGCGATGTGTCTCATGTAAGGCTTCTCTTTGTTAAGCCGTCTCAAGCTCTATTAGATCTCACTCACGCACGGGATGTCTCCCTGCTTCGTCACATAAAACTGACTTTTTAATTAATGCGCGATCGCTGAGTAAGCATAATGTCGCTTTCCATGATTTCGTTGAAGAAAGACAGCCAGATTGGGTCTTTATTACGGAGACGTGGGCTTCGGATACCTCCGGTCACGATCTTCTTTTGGCCATCCCTGATGGCTATTCTCTTCATAGGCAGGATAGACTCTTGCGCAGAGGCGGAGGAATTGCTGTTCTTGTTAAATCCTCTCTCTCTTGCTCTATTAAATCTCTGTCTTTGCCTGGAGATAGTTTTGAGGCACTTTATTTTTGTATCCTGTGTGCCCCATCCGTTTCTTTTACTGGAATACTTATCTACAGACCTCCTGGCCCTAGGGCGAGTTTTCCTTCAGACCTTCTTAGAATCCTGGAACCCTACATCGGAAAACCCTTTCTTTCCATCTTGGGTGACTTTAATTTTCATCTTGATGATGTCAACTCAAAGGATACCCTAACACTAACTGAGTCACTCGATGCCTGTGACCTTGTTCAGCTGGTGAGCAGCCCTACACATAAGGCTGGTCATATCCTTGACGGGGTTTTCTCTAGTGATTCCAGGTTATCTACGGGCTCACCTTTGCCGCTAGTCTGGACAGATCATCTTGCAATACCTCTTGAATTTGCCCTCCCTGCCCAGCCTTTAATTAATCAGACTGTCACTTCATTTACCCTTAGGAGAAATTACAGAAACATTACTGATGACACTATTGCTCCCTATATCCAATTCTCTGAATCTTTCTCCTCGAAAACTGCGAATGACGCAGCACATGAACTTATGTGTTCCATTTCCAGTGCTGCGGAAGAGCTTGCCCCCGCCTCCCTGCGATATGTAGCCCGTCAGAAACCTACTGCTCCCTGGTTTTCCGAGCATCTTAGACTCTTAAGGCAGGGCTGCAGAAGTAGTGAGAGAAGATGGAGGAAGTCCTGGGATCCGGAAGATCGAGTAGCTCACAAGTCCGCTTTGCGGTACTATAAACAGAGAGTCATAGTGGAAAAGCAAGAGTATTTTTCCAATCTTACAGGTTCCCTAACGTCATCTAGGGAGCTCTTTAAAATTGCTGATTCCCTATGCTCTCTCCAACTTCCTGATCCTGTAGTGAGCTCCCAGGATCTCTGTGATAACATCTCGGACTTCTTCCACAATAAAATCCTGGACATTCATCTAGCTCTTGAAGCCCAATGCAAGTCCTTGGATAAGGACACTCCTGCTGCTGTAGCCAAGTTAGACGCGCTGGGTAAAGAGCCTCTCAAGCTATTGAGGGAATTTCCTTTATTATCTCTTGAAGGATTGAGCCTCCTACTGGATAAGATTAAATCCTCCTCTCCTATGGATCCTATACCCCTAAAAACCTTGAAGGAGTGTAGAAACAGTATTCTGCCACCTATGCTGGAAGTCATGAATAAGTCCATTGTTCAGGGCTCTTTTCCAGTAGTATGGAAGAAGGCTATTGTAAAGCCCCTCCTTAAGAAACCTTCCTTGGACCCTGGTCTCCTTAAAAATGTTAGACCCATCTCTCTGCTTCCTGCTCCTGCAAAGATATTAGAGGCACACCTCAACTCCCATCTCTCCACCTTTCTTGAGACCAGTGAGTATCTTGATAATACACAGCACAGATTCAGAAAGCATCATAGCACTGAATCCACACTCACTGTTGTAGTCGATAACATCCGATGTAAGGTGGATAGTGGCCAAACTACAATACTGGTCCTATTAGATCTC
This sequence comes from Triturus cristatus, assembly GCF_964204655.1. Classification (NCBI taxonomy): domain Eukaryota; kingdom Metazoa; phylum Chordata; class Amphibia; order Caudata; family Salamandridae; genus Triturus; species Triturus cristatus. The sequence continues at coordinate 326,314,206 of NC_140593.1, read as the reverse complement.
ACAGCCGCGTTTGATACCCTATCTCCCGCCATTTTAACTTCTCGGCTCAGTGAGGCAGGGGTTACCGGACCGGCCTTGAATCTTCTCGATTCTTTTCTCCTTGATAGAGAACAACGAGTAAAGCTTGGAAGTTTCCTCTCCCCTGCCAAGTCATTACAATGCGGGGTGCCACAGGGGTCGGCTCTTAGTCCGACCCTGTTTAACATCTATGTGGCCCCCCTTGCTAGACTATTAAGATCGCAGGGGATGGAGGTGGTGTCCTACGCAGATGACACTCAGATCATGGTGTCACTGGCCCATTCCTCTTGCCAGACATCCGCCATTGGCTTTAGGTCCTGCATGCAGCATGTTGCAGATTGGATGGTTATCAACTCCCTAAAGTTAAATGGCGATAAGACAGAGGTCTTGGTCTTTGGGAAAGATCTAGACGTCTGGTCGAGTGAGTGGTGGCCTACTACTCTTGGCATTTGCCCCACTCCCTCCTTATCCGCCAGAAATCTCGGCGTGGTTTTTGACACCTCACTCTCCATGACGCTTCAAACAAATAGGACCGTGGCCACATGTTGTGGTGTTATTAGAATCCTAAATAGGATTCGTAGCTATCTTTCTTTGCAGGCGCGGAAGCAGATCGCAGTGGCTCTTGTAGGTTCCAGGCTTGACTACTGTAACTCCTTATATGCCGAATCTAACAAAGGCCTGATCCATAGACTGCAAACTGTGCAGAATGCTGCTGCATGTTTTGTTTTGGCCCTCCCTCTGGCATCTTCAGCTACAACCGCTAGGAGAGATCTTCACTGGCTTCCTGTCCAACATAGAGTCTCTTTTAAGATTCTATGTCTTACTTACAGGGCTCTTGTTGCTGACACCGAAAATGCACTTGCATCCTTGCTTACTCGCTATTGCCCTTCTAGAACTCTTCGGTCTGCTGGTTTATTCCAATTGGTAGTCCCACGCACGAGATTAGCCAGATGGGGAGCGAGAGCTTTTTCCGTGGTTGCCCCTAAGCTTTGGAACTCTCTCCCAATTGAGATTAAAACTCTTCCCTCTTTGGATTTGTTTAAAAAGGCCCTTAAAACTAGGCCTGGGCGAAGCACTACGCTACGCTCGTGTAGTTTGCGAAGTTCGCGCTACTTCGCGCTACGCGAACTGCACGTAGCACAGTGCGAACACGCGTAGCGTAGTGTTGCGTAGTGCTGCGGTCATTTTTTGCTTGCTCGCGGTCCTCAACGTCAAGTTGGCGACCGCGAGCAAGCAAAATGACATCCTGGCGAGACTTTTTCCTTGTTCGCGATCGCGAGCATGGAAAATAAACCTCCCGGCGAGATTCCCAACGCGAGAAGGTCAGGTTTCTCATTGCGAGGGGTCGCGTATGCTCGCGACCGCTCGCGATGAGAAACTACCAGTTCGCGTTGAGAAAGCTGCAGCTCGAGTAAAAATCTACTCGAGCAGCAGAAAACTACAGCTCGCACTGTGCAAGATGCCATTTTCAATGATTGCACAGTGCCGGTTGCTTGTCCGCACTGTGCACTCATTGAAAACAACATCTTGCACAGTGCGAACATGTTACTTCACAGTTCGCGAAGTGCTACGCGTAGCTCGCGTAGTGCGAACTTCACTTTGCGTAGCTTCGCGAAGTGCTACTTCGCGAACTACGCCCACCCTTACTTAAAACCTGGTACTTTACCAAAGCGTATTAATAAAAGTTCGCTGTTTCGATTGACGAGCTGGATTATTTGGATTATTTGACTTAGGCGCCTTGACGCCCATTGGGCATAGTTTTGCGCACAATAAGACTTAAATCATTCATTCATTCATTTGCTCAAGCACTCTGTCCGTCATCCCCTTTGGTATTGCATAAATACTTTACATATTGCGTCTAAGTAAAGCCTGACTGCTTTGCGCTAAGCTACCAGAAGGTTGAGCACATGTTAATTTGGGGTTTGTGGTTACTCCTTGAGTAGGCTTTAACCCCTCTCAACCAGTAATGCAATTTCCTATAATTAGTAACTGGCCGAGGGTGTGTTTGTAATTTAAATTGATAGAAGAATATGCTGGGGCATCACTACATAAGTTAAATTGTCACATTCTAGGTGGTCTATGCTATCAACCCCAACCTTCCTTTGTAGCATTGGTATCGACTACGATGGTAGAAACTGAATCATAGGCTGCGACTAGTCCCCACTGCACATAGTTGGAGGCAATGAAAAACAGGTTTTGGGTACATTTTTATCTTGTTGAACCACACAAAACCACTGAAAATCAGCAATTATTGCTGCACACAGCACACACAGCACAGGCCATGATTCAGGTTGCTAGCCATGCAGAAAGCCAAAAAACCTATTTCCAAATGGCACAGGGTACAAAAGACTGACAACTAAAAATAAAATATTGTAGGTGGCGTCAGTTATAATTAGGCTTTCCTGTTTTCAGTTTCTATTTTGGTAAATTCTGGTGGGGTTTTTTCAGTCTTTTCAAGGGATTTCAATACCTTAAAAACAGTGGTTATCAGTGATTACACATTTTTTTGCCAAAAAAACAACAGAAACAGTGTTTTTCCAGATTTATGGAACGTTTTGCTTTTATTATTGCTTGCTTTCTATACTGATAATGCATGGTAGTGTACATACAGTGTAAATGAGGTCCAAATACATTTTTGCAAATCAAACCTATTGTAGTTCACCATACAATACTTCTTCAGTGAGTATTTGGTCATGTGCTCTCGCTTTTTCCGTCCCATGTAAACTTTTTTCTGTGAAAAGGCTCTCTCAACATTGGCACTTGAGATGGGCAACGCCAAAACAGCCAGTTCACAATTTGCTAACTCTGGCCACTGACATAGCTTTCCATGCCAAAACCGGTGCACTTGAAGATTGAGATTCTCTGGGCAGGTTCTGCAACATTTGCGTTGAACTGGGCGCTTATACCCTCATAGTTATTAAAGCGGTAAAAAATGGAGCAGCACTTTTGAAATTACAGAGAAAATTCTATGAATTATTGCAAGCCATTTCTCATACATTGTAAAATAAAAGTTCCTGAATTGCTCTTCAACATTGCTTTGTTTACCAAGTGGCATGCACTTTAACATGGAACATGTTGCAGTGCCAAAGTCACTAAAGGTGTCTGCCTGCCCACTCGTAAGGAGATGTTTCACATCAACATCAATTATGCTGAACCCTTGGCAGACAAGGGTGTTTTCAGACTCTAGTTTTTTTAACATGTCCACTGCAGCAGTTATGTTTTCCTGTAAAAATCTAAGATTGCAATAGAGTGTACTTTTTCACATCACTTTCAATATGCGACCAAAGATCCTTACATTTCTTGCCTTTGGCATCCTCACTAGCAAACAGTCTGGAAACGGTTGCCACATGGATAATATAGAATTCACAGCCCCTTTGGCTGAAAACCATCAGCTATGTGACACAGTTAGGATGACTCTTTCTTTGCGCATAACAAAACAGTGCACCAGAATGGACTAAAAAGTCAATTGCATTCTACATTAACATTAAGATTGTGAAGATCATTTCAGCATACCATCTAACAAGTGGCAAGGATCTCTTAATGGGAAGCACTGCAGCTCAGGTATCGATTTTGACAGGTCATCACACAACTTTTTCATATACGTGGCTGAATCCCTGCAAATACAAACAATATCCCTCCAATCTTTGTTGAAATTACAAAGAACCTTTTTGCTTGGTGATAGCACTCTTTTCACATATACTTGTCACTCTATCTTGCATTGAATGTTTAAAGCCTGAAGTGTTGGCAATTCACCTACTATCAAAACTGACTCACTAGAAACTGGGGGCTGGTATATCAAAGGTTTTCACCCATTCTCTGTGGGTATCTGTGATGGCACAGATTGGCAACGACTCTTCTGAAACCAGCCATTTTACCTATCAATGGAAGAATCAAATGCAGCCAAAATATCAAACATGATTTTGATATTTCCCGATTCTCTACAGTTTACAAAATAATTAAAGATGACCTAAAACAAGCTTCTAAACCCTGCAACTTTAGACCAAAGACCACAAAACAGAAAAAAACAAAACGAAGAAGAAGCAGTATTTTAGTGACATCCCTAAACAACACTCAAGTAGAATAATGTTGGCCCAGTCTTTCTTGCTGCTAGCGTGTATAACAAAGTTACATTGTATTGGCCCCTTCAGGAAGAAAAAATTTTACTCTTTCACTCTCCTTTTCCTTTCTTTGAATGGCATTTAATTTGTGGTTATGCAGGTGTTTTTTCAGTGTTTATATGTTTACACTGGTGAGGGCTATTTCCCTTTCGGTGGGGTTTTATCAGTTATTATAGGTTTGAAACTAAATGCTGACAGCCTAGTTAGAATGTGCAGTGTGTGTGATGTGTAGAATAACTGGTGAATTTCTGTGGCTTTGCGTGTTTTTCCCAGAACTATAAATCAGCATTTAAGTGTAGTTTTTCCAGTAAATATATATCAAGATACATTTATGTGGAAGCAATTGGAAATCTGTAATTGCTTATTCATACTTACCTTCACAATATTGTGGTGGTCGATATTTTAGCTGCAAATTTTTTGCAGCATAACATTTTAAATACTATTGGTAGAAAACCCAAGGATGCCTTGGTGCGGCCAAGGAAACCAAGATGGCGGTCGAGCCTTAATGGAGCACCCATCACCCAACTTCAATCTGTCCTCATCCTGCCTGACAGCATCGGAAACAGACCCCCATCCTGGATTTCGGACTCCCATGGTACCTTAAGAACACTCCACGGTCCTTCTTGGGGCAACATCGGAGCTGCAGGGGAACCATTGCAGAGACGGGCTGAGAGACGGTGAGCAAACAAAATGGTGGCCGCCTTGCACCTGATCTGCCACCTGTGAGCTGCTCGAGAACTTCCCTCTGAGTGGAGTAGAGGTTCCTCGGAGATGTGCTCTGGGTTGGTGGTGCCAACCAGATTGATGGACGGGTCCTCCTGTGCACAGAAGTGGCCTCTGGAGTGTGATGAGACCGTGTGCTTTGAGGAGACAGCACCAGCTCTGTGGCTGGAACCGCAATGGACGTGGGACCCAGTCAGGGATCCCAGATCTCTGGGATTGGCCATGATCGAGACCACAGTGCAGCTGATTTAAGACCCAGGTGAGGTGAACTGTGGGCTCCCTGGGAACCATTGCAGGATTTTGTCCCACAATATCAAACGACCGGGGAGGTCCTCACCCACCTGAAACTGCGCTTGCAAGACTCACCGGCAGCTCTCTGGGGCCCTGGATTTGTGCTGCCATAGGCCCACTCCTGTGGGACACCAGCACTGCCTGGGGCAGTGGAGGGATCTGCGTATGGCCTGCTGTATGGGCCCCGTGGCTCAATATAATGTGAGGGGGCAACTTGGGGCCACAATGGTAATGTGCTACCTTCTGTGGTGAAGGGGAGACAAAAGCACTGCCACACCCCAAAAGACTAGAGATCAAGCTGAAATGTGCCGTACTCTGACGGCTGTGGTGCACCGAAAGGAGAAGTAGCTGTGTGTTGGCTGACCTGCGTTGCCCCACTGATTTGCTGACCGGATCCCCTGGGGTACTTCTCTTGTGCTTGAGATAGTGGCAGCTCTGGCACTGGTTTGCAGGGAAGGGAGAGTGTGTGCCACTTAGAAAGGGTGGTCAATTGGGCTCTTCATGTTGGATGAACACTGGAATTTGGGGTGTTGGCAGAGTGATGGAGGAGGCCCTCCTATGTGCCTGAACGTTTATCTAACTGAATTCATCCTCCTACACTGGAGGGGACCCACCCCTTCCAGAGGGGCCACAGGACTGCCACCACCAGCTGCTCATGCTGCACTGGGGAAAGCAGGTCGGTGAAGATGTGACTCTTCTAACAACTTCTTCCACAAGCTTCATCTGGTCAGACATTGGCTCGTGAACAATGGTTATGGCTTCCCAGGTCAGATCTTACCTCGGTTATAGGTTGCTGTTGTACCGTAATTTTGCTCCCTACATCAACCGTCAATTTGCAGCTGAAGATGGCACGCAATAATTTCCTATGCCGAAACCAACCCAGACCAAAATGGACCAATACACCACTTCAGGGCCTGATAATAGAGGGCCTGCCTGGGTGCCCCTCTGCCAAGCCTCACCAGCCCCCCACAGACTTGACAGCCATCCTTACAGCAATTCAGGACTCTAGAGTGGCAGTGGAGTCTAAAGAGGACAGCATCAGCATCGATATCTCCCTCATGTGTCAAGACCTGCAGAGTGCGGCAAAGAAGGTGACGGAGATTGAAACCCTGATTTTGACAACAGAGTATGAGGTAGTGAACCTCAAACAACAGGTCTCTAAACTGATATCCATGATGGCCATCTTTGAGAAAAGGGCGGAGAACGTCAAAAACCGATCCAGGAGATCCTGTGCCCTTTCGGTTTCCCAGACAGATAGCTTTCTAGAAGATTGGTTCTGCAGCTGGGTCCTGATGGATAAACTGTCTCGCTGTTTTGTGGTGGAATGGAGGCATCATGCTGTTACTAAGATGCTGCCTCGCCCTGTGTTAGTGCGTATTCTCAACCATCCAGATTGAGATGTCATCCTCCAAGAAGCCCGGAATCAATTAAATCTGTTAAACCTCAATACCAAAATCCTGACCTTCCCAGACTATACCAGAGCAGTACAGTAGTGTCACCACTCATTTGAGGAAGTCAAGCAGAAACTCCTTGCAGTCAAGGTCCAGTAAATGCTTCTTTTCCCAATCCGTCTTAAGGTGATCTTTAGCTCATTGACCTACTTTTTTGACATGCCTGACCGGGCCTGGGAGTGGGCAACGGAACAACAGTGTCTGCAGAATCCGGAGTCTTGGTGGAATTGGGGGTGATGGATCACCCTCCACCCCTCCTCGCTCAAGCACCCCTGTGCTGGCGTACCAATTTTATTTTTCATGCCAACTTCTCTAGGGCTTCGAGAGGGGGTGTGATTCTCATACATAGATCTTTTCCTTTGGTGGTGTCTGGGTCCCACAAGGACCACGGAGAGATATGCTGGGATTGAAGGGCACCTGGAAGCCAAGCATGTAATTTTGTCTTGTGCTATGTTACCCAGCAGCTCCTACAATCGACCCTGCAAGTGCTCCAATCTCTAGTGGTGGCCCTTCCACCGGGGATGACTTTGATAGGAGGGGACTTTAACACAGTTCCGGACTCCACGCAGGATAAATTCGACGTTCCCCGCCTAGGTAGGATGGCACGCTCCACTCACTTGGCTTCTTTGGCTGACTCCATAGGTCTCTGTGTTGCGTGGCATTCGTGGAATCCCACACAGCGGTCCTACATGCAGATGTCCGCAACTTACTAAACAGAATCCATAATTGACCTGTTTTCACTCCCAGCTTGTAGGTTACTGTCACTGCAGTCTGTCCTGATCCTTCCGCAAGGTATTTCGGATCATGCAACCCTCCTCCTAGAATGGGGGGCCCAACCGGGCTCCCTCCATTGGATGTGAGATTTAATGTGTGGCACTTGATGTGTCAAAACTGCGCTGACTTCGTTGAGGAGAAACTTCAGGCCTCCTTTAAGATCAGTCATGGTTCAGTGTCCTCTGCTGGGGCCCTATGGATGGTGAGCAAGCCTACCTTAGGAGGCCTGCTCAAAGGGTATGTACGGAGGAAAGAACTGTATCAGCTGGCACAGGTGGCGGAACTGGAGGCCCAAATCCTTACCTTGGAGTGACAAGCTCACAGCCGAGAACGCCAGCTGTCACTGGCATGATCTAGACTGCAACAGGTCTCTTTGGAAGAGGCAAAGCAGTGTTGGAGTGCATCAACCCAGTGGGTATATGAATCCGGAAAAAGGCTGGCAAACTACTTTATTGTCTGGCAATCCGAGATATCTCCAACAGGATAGTACTGGCTAGTAAAGACTCCTCTGGGCCCTCTGTGAGGAGCTGCCTGTGATTGCGCAGGTTTTTGTGGCACATTACTAAAACATATAAATGGTGCTACCGACCTTCCTGTTCATGATGTTGAAAACCTAATCATTCGGGATATCCCGCTGCCCTCAATTCCTGACTTCTTGGTTCAGGAACTCGATTAGTCTCTAACAGTGAAGGAGATAGGCTTGGCTATAACTGACCTCAAATCAGGCAAGACTTCCGGCCCTGACAGGTTTCCCATTGAACTCTTTAAGTGCTACTGCACCCATCTGATACCCTATCTGTTGGCCCTATACACTGAACTGGCGAAATGCAGCTCTTAACCTCCTGGATCGAGGCAATGCCATTATCATAGTTATACTAAAGGCTGACCAGCTTGTAGACAGTTGTCCCTCTTACTAGCCGAATTCTCTTATTACTGTGGATATCAAGATCCCAAAAGCCTTAATGACTAGGATCCTAAAATCCTTCATGACTAGATTGAGCCGGACACTGTCTTACTTAATACATCCGGACCAGTTTGATTTCATACCAGGCAGAAGTACCCGACATTGCATGTGAAGGGTGCAACTGGCCCTCTCTCAATCACGCCGCCTGGGTCACTCCCTAGCCCTCCTACTTGTTGGTTTCTAGAAGGCATTCAGCACAGTTTCATGACCATTTTTGGAGGTCATGCTTCAATTGGCTGGCTTTGGTTCCTCCTTCTGTAAACTTGTGTGTCTCCTGAATACTGCCAAGGTCAGGGTCAATAGTGTCCTTTCCCAGCCTTTCATGATTCACAGAGGCTCTCATCAGGGGTGCACTCTGTCCCCCTTATTTTTTTGCCCTCACCATGGAGCCTCTGACGTGCTTGATAAGGTGCGATGCTCAGGTTCAGGAATGGCAATGGGAGGGAGGTGTTGAGGACCACATCGCCCTCTATGGTTACAATGTCCTGCTCTTCCTCAGAGACCCTCAAATCTTGAGCCCTCTGGCTTATGAATTAATGCCTGTAGATCGCTCTTGGTTGCAGTTGCAGGAGATGCTGCTGGGCAGCTCTGATGCCCCACGATACTGGTGCAGTGACATTCTTTCAAATAACTGGGAATTCATGTCTCTTGTCACCCAAAACTGGCCTGGTCTCTCAATTTTCAACCCCTGCGTTGCCTTTACATAGGAATTTGCGAAAATGAGAGTCTCCCTCGGGATCTCTATGTTCTGGTGAATTTGCCCCATCCAATCCCTAGGATGTGGTTTAGATCCCTGACTTCGAAGATGACTGACTTCTTTTGGGCGGGGGGAGGACACTGGGTGGCCTTTGTCTCTGCACAAAAGTCCCAATTTGATGTGGGCCTTGGCATGACCAATATATATGGATATTACCTTGCTGGGCACCTGTTCCTGATAAATAAGTGGCTTACGGGGGGAGAGTGGTCCCGCACAACGCCCTGAACTACACCTCATGGGACCTGGTCTGCTTTATAGTAATCCGAAATACCCTGCTATTCCCTCCTGTATCCGGTTGACCTAGCTTTGCTGGAGAGTACCCTGTAATTTATCTTGTGTAATCGTCGTTCTACTGACATGACACCATTGTAGCTGGGTACCTGGCTCCAGCAGGTGTTTAGTCTTCAGAAGTTCACCTAATGGGACAGGATAGGAATCATCTACTTGGGAGTCAGTCGCAGAGGGGGGCTTTGATGTCCTTTCAGGAGCTGCAAGACCAAAACTACTTCTCCCACACAGAAATCTTTTGTTACCTTCAGCTGCATCATGCCTTGCAGGTCCACCACTCAGTTGGTACCCAGATCCCTAAATACAATGCTCTTGAAGCCAAGCTATTGATGGGAAGATTGAGCAAGGGAGCTATCTCTGTAACCTATCGGTCCGTGATGATTAATGCGCCAGATCACTTCTTCCTTCTGAGGCATAGGTGTGAGGGCTGGATAAGAGAGTTGAGCGATGTTGCCTAAAGAGAGACATGCTTGGCCCCAAGAGAGTTGGCAATTTCCTTCCGGCTTCAGATGGTTCAAATCAACTATCTGCATATGACATATCTGACCCCCCAATTATTGTAGCGGATGGGCCTGGTAGTTCCGGCCACCTGCGTAAGGTGTTCCCACCCTGCAGCTGACTTCTTGCATATGGTCTGGTCCTGCCCGGTCCTATCATTTTTTTGGAGCAGGGTGGAACACAGGATTTCTGAGGTGTTGGGCCGCCACATTGACTTTGGTCAGCGAATGGCCTTGCTGGTTCTCCGTGAGGAAGCTGGGGGGGCCATGATCAGAAAGCACCTTCATAGGAGCGACCACCTTAGTGGCCAAATGAGACATTGCCCAAACTTGGAAGTGCCCAGAGCCGCCTTCTCTGGCAGTGTGGAGGAAAGGAGTTGATTGGTGTGCATGCCAGATCAAGAGAATTCACAAAGCAAGAGGTTGCCTCAAAAAACACGATAAGATATGGGGTGGGTGGTGGGCATATCATGGGTTAACGATATGATGATGTAGTTAACTAGGAATGTGAATACTCAATGCTATGATCTGACACGAAAAGTGATGATGTTGCTTGGTTATTGGTGGATGCTGCTTCATAATATTAAACTTAAATAAATTTGGTTATAAAAAAAAAGCATACCTATGGAAGCTGTCAAAAATGCTTTAATTACATACAGCACATGGCGAGAGGAATTGTGGCAAAGCACCCCACAGAGTTTTAGGCTATAAGAAGGGGTTTCACTTAACTTCTACCTGACGGTGGAGTTGAGAGTGGTGGATCACAGGAACCATTAGGTATGTGAACAGTGATCATGACCAAAAAATAAGTGAAATTTAATCCATTCCTATTTTTGGCTCATATTGTGCAGTATAGGAGCTTTACAGAACAAGTAATATTGTCACATTTCCGCACCTTGGCTCCAAACAGTTAGGATGTAGCAGGAAGGGAACCCTAAACAACAGTTATGCAGCATCCAAATTTGAAAAGTATGACTAACATATTATTTGCTTAAAAAAGCCATAACGGAATGCAATTCTGAAAACATTGGTACTGCACACTCATCTGCCATCAGAACCTAAAATACTCACCAAACTGACAAAATGGGCCACATTTCCAAATCTTGGTAATTTGGAACATGTACAGACATGCTGGATAGGTTTTTTGTAAGTTATGGGAGACTGCATGCATTAGTGAATGCGGCAAGCAATATTTGCGGTACAGCATCCAAAAACCCAGCCCACACACTGACCTGTCAAACCAGCCATTCTAGCACTCCAAAATTACTCTATAGGCTAGTATAGCCCTGCTGTCATCAGACACATCCAATGAAGCAATGGCAGTCAAATTATATGGTTACCAGTAATGCAAGATTTCTGTTATTCAATTGAAATGATGAACATCTATGCTTAAAAGTATGTGCAACATTGAACAGGGTATACTTTCGAATGGTATTATGATAGATTGATATCAGATAGTCATTGAGGACATGCATAGATATATGCCTCACTGTGCCACTGGATTCAAGCTAGCCTGGCTGATGAGGGATGATGCCCCGAAACCGGTCCCAGGATGCTTGTTTTCGGTCCAGGACGGACCTGGCTTGGCAGTTTGGTATAAACTGTTCCCATGAGGCACAGGGTCAAGATTGATTTGCATTTGGCTGTGTCTAAACTGGGGTGCCATGGTGAGCAAAAGAACAATGGATTTAACCCAGGTCTATTGACTGGGGGAGAATGTTTGATTTACTCTGCACTCCGTCCATCATCTGTGTGTCTTTTGCTTTCGTGCCCTAAGTGCTCCGGGTATGCCCAGACGTGGGACCCGGGCTCACTGTGCCACTAGATTCAATCTAGCCGGGCTGATGAGGGATGATGCCCCAAAACTGGTTCCAGGATGCTTGTTTCTAGTCCAGGGAGGACCTTGCTTGGCAGTTCGGTATTGACTGTTCCCATGAGGCACAGGGTCAAGACTGGTTTGCAAATGGCTGAGTCTAAACTGGGGTGGCATGGTGAGCAAAATAACGATGGATTTAACCCAGATCTATTGACTGGGGAAGAATGTTTGATTTACTCTGCATTCCGTCCATAATCTGTGTGCCTTTTGCTTTCACTGTCCCCATTGGCATTGTCAAGCATTACATGACTGCCTACATACCATTACTGCCTATCTTTTCTCTGTTGTACAGTAAGTATAGATTTCAGTGTACATTTATACTTACATTTTTTTAATTTACAGACTATCCTGAAGTACGTGTATAGAGTGAATATTTAGCTGTTGATGTTTGCTAGACTACAGTTACTTTACCATTGGACATGCCTGCATGCTTTGCCACTAGATGCCATGGTGAGACTGATGTAATCTTCATAATTTTCTCATTTAGTCACTTCCCATTGCATTTAATTTAGTCATGCATTTAAGTGTCTGCTTTTTTTAATTATAAAAGTACAGCATTTAGAATTTTTTTATATTTGTAGAGATTGATGATTTGGCTTGCATAAATAGTTGTTTCAAAAGGATCTGATAGCTGCTATACCGACGTGTATTGTTTGACATTTGATATTTAGTCAATTTTTTTTTGCAAATATACAACAGTTTTCATATAGTGTAACATTTGCTTCAAGCGCTTCAATGATCATTGATACATGCAATTCAAATAGTGAACAACAACTCGCAGAAGCATAAGTAGGTGAAAGTGCTTTAAGGCTCATATAATTATTTTTGATTGTGATAACATTCAATACGCTAAAAGGAAATATTTAGGCCCTTATTACGATGTTAGGTGGACCACATCCGCCCAACACTGTTGTGAAATCAGGGCCGACTGACCTCTGGTCGGCGGTCCCAACTGCATCATAACAATGCGACCGCACATGGTGCGGTTGCATACTCCCATTTCTCTATGGGAGCTTGTGCTGTGGCTGTAAACTGGCCATAGCACAAGCTCCCAGGGTGCCTGCCACACGGTGCATTGATTAACAGGGAGGCACCATAGGTGCCACCTCTGCACCCCCAACCAGAGGCCGCAGGATGAAGGGGGCCCTGCTAGGGGCCCCCAATGTCACTTTCTAACAGGCTTTCCATTTTGGAAAGCCCGTCATGGAAAGCCTGTCGGATACCTTCATCGTAATCCGTAGGGCAGAAACGGCGTCCATAGGGATTATGGGCAGGCCTCCGACTGGCTGATGAGCTCCTCGAGCCCGTCAGAATCCAGCCAGAATGACCAGCCGGTTTCACTTCGACCGCCTGCATCATAATGCCGCGGTCAAAAGTGAAACCCGGGAAGAAACCCAGAAAACCGCCGACCTGTGGTCGGAGGCTTTCCGGGTATCATCGTAATGAGGCCCTTAATCTGCATATAGACAAAGGTTAGCCAGAGAAGAATCTTCTTTTCCAGTGAACAGACAGCTGAGTGGCCCCACGGACGATATCTATAAACACCTTCTACTTTTTGAAAGCCAAAGGGATTCACATCAAACTGCTAGATGAAACTCACCGGCTTGTCTGAGGACATCCTAGGTCTTCGACACAGAGAGAGGGAGAAACAATAGCCACCTTCGTACTGGACAGTAACTCAGTTGTTCTACTCAGGGAGTGGTTGGAGAACAAAAGAAGGGAAAGTCCAGTCGAAATATTGCAATTGTTTGTAAGATTCCATTTATTGACTACTACTGTATCCCCTATTCTCTTTGTTTGTATACTAACAACTATAGACATTGCTTGCACTAGAATGAGATTTTAATTTTCATAGTCATAAAAGTATTAAGTGTTAAGTATATTGTGTGGCTATTCATGATGAAAGGAGGCTTAGATAATGCTAACAAGTGCTCCTGTGAGTCTCTTATGACTGATCGTCACCCGGAATGCTCCATATTCATGCAAAGCTTAGGTGAGTTGTGGGATAAAGACCACAGTGTTCTCTTACTCATGTTTGTATATTGATTAAGTTGACATTGCCAGAGGGTCTAGAGATCCCAAAGCTCGGGTTGCATTCTAAATAAGTTTCAGAAAACATATTAAGGCAGGTGACCTACTCACCCAGTAGCCATGTCCTTTATGGGTGATGGGTTTCCATTTTGTGGGTAGGCAGCTCCTTCCCAGTGTAAGAGTTGAGCATTGACCCTGGATATTTGACACAAAAGTGTACAAAATACAGCTCTGTATCGCCCAACCTATGTTTACTAATGGTGTTCAGCCTGTATGTTTGTCATTTCAGCTGTGGTGAGGTTCAGAGGGTTTAACTGCCTTCTTTCAATCCTGGGCATTCCCCTTCATCTTTGAGTGTCATTTGTGTCTGACATGGGCTGCAAAGCTGCATGCATTTTATTGTAGTGCATTCTTTAGCAGCAAAGGCTTAGGAACACAAGAGTGAGAATCCAATGAGAGTTGTAGCCATGACTGTTTTCCACTGTCTCGGGTCTTGTAGGGACATGCGTTTCATTGAGGTTTGCCTCATGTGGCTGCATGACATTCTTATTTTATTTCTCTTTTTAATATCATGTGATCCAGTGTATTTTTATGCATCTTTCCATTTCAAAATCGTTGCATCAGTCAGGCGGTTAGAATTTGCTATATGTGTGCAATTTTTATCCCACGTGGTAAATTGTAATAGGGATATTTACCACATGTGGTTTTTACTTTCCACAGAGAAAATCACTATCACCATTTACCAGAAGTGATGATGATCACATGTGTGGCAGTGACCTAATACTCCAACTCTTGTAGGTGGTCAACCATGACTATGTAATGATGTTCCATGCAGACTGTGCTGCGTCTCTCTCTAACCTACATATTGATGTACTTCTCAGCAACACAAACACATATTACCTTTGCTTGCTTGCTTAAAAAGAAACAAACCAAAAATATATAGAATATATTTGTGGGCTGCCTTTTCTAGGATATCTTTTTCAAGTTCTTATTTGTTAATACTGCAACTTGACCTGGGTGCACTAGAATTAGGGTAGATTACATCATAGTCATTATGTTGCTTTACAAATTGTTTGACCATAAACGTAGCTTGATTGGTGGCCAAAACGTTTCTCAAGATAATTGTTATAATGTATTCTGTACCCCATGACTTATCAGAGTTTTTGACTTGTGAAGTGCTTCCTCCTGGATCTATGTGATTAGCAGGATGGATTTGTTCTTGGATGAGATTTTCTGTCTGTACGTTTGGAAAGAGTTTCGGGCATGGTCACTGTTAGAAATGGAGGTCTCTAGTTGGCAAGGGTTTGCACCTTTATCCAAGTAGGGACCCTTTGTTCTAGTCAGGAAAAGGGAATTACGCTCCTAAAATATCCCCTGCTCACCCCTTGGTAGCTTGGAACAAGCAGTCAGGCTTATCTTAGAGGCAGTGTGTAAAGAATTTGCACATAACCAACAGTAACACAGTGACAACACTACAAGAGGACACCACACCAGTTTAGAAAAATATCCAATATTTTTATATATGCAAAAACGATAAAAATCCACCATAAGGTTCTCAGAAATCTTGAGTAATAGACTTGAAATACAGTTCCTTGAAGTCCATAGGGATTACGGGCAGGCCTCCGACTGGCCGATGAGCTCCTTGAGCCCGTTGGAATATTGCCGGAATGACCAGCCGGTTTCACTTCGACCGCCTGCATCATAATGCGGCGGTCAAAAGTGAAACCCGGGATGAAACCCAGATAAACGCCGACCTGTGGTTGGAGTCTTTACAGGTCTCATCGTAATAAAGCCCTTAAGCAGCCTATAGACAAAGGTTAGCCAGAGATCTTTTCCAGTGAGCAGACAGCTGAGTGGCCCCATGGACGATATCTATAAACACCTTCTACTTTTTGAAAGCCAAAGGGATTCACATCAAACTGCTAGATGAAACTCATCGGATTGTCTGAGGACATACTAGGTCTTCAGCACAGAGAGAGGGAGAACCAATAGCCATCTGCATACCGGACAGTATCTCAGTTTTTCTACTCAGGGAGGGGTTGGAGAACAAAAGAAGGGAAAATCCAGTCGCAATATTGCAACTTTTTGTAAGATTCCATTTATTAACTACTACTGTAGCCCCATTCTGTTTGTGCATATATTAACAACTATAGACATTGCTTGCACTAGAGCGACATTTTAATTTTCATAGTCATAAAAGTATTAAGTGTTAAGTATATTGTTTGGCCATTCATGATGAAGGAGGCTTAGAAAATGCTAACAAGTGCACCTGAGAGTCTCTTATGACTGATAGTCACCCGGAATGCTCCATATTCATGGAAAGCTTAGGTGGTTTGTGGGATACAGACCACAGTGTTCTTTTACTCGTGTTTGTATATTGATTATGTCGACATTGCCGGAGGGTCTAGAAATCCCAAAGCTCGGGTTGCATTCTAAATAAGTTTCAGAAAACGTATCAAGGCAGATGACCTATTCACCCAGTAGCCATGTCCTTTTTGGGTGATGGGTTTCCATTTTGTGGGTAGGCAGCTCCTTCCCGGTGTAAAAGTTAAGCATTGACCCTGGATATTTGACACAAAAGTGTAAAAAATACAGCTCTGTATCTCCCAACTTTTGTTCACTAATGGTGTTCAGCCTGTATGTTTGTCATTTCAGCTGTGGTGAGGTTCAGAGGGTTTAACTGTCTCCTTTCAATCCTGGCCATTCTCCTTCATCTTTGAGTGTCATTTGTGTCTGACATGGGCAGCAAAGCTGCATGCATTTTTTTGTAGTGCATGCTTTAGCAGCAAAGGCTTAGGAACACAAAAGTGAGAATCCAATGAGAGTTGCAGCCATGATTGTTTTCCACTGTCTCGGGTCTTGTAGGGGCATGCGTTTCATTGAGGTTTGCCTCACGTGGCTGCATGACATTCTTATTTTATTTCTCTTTTCAATATCATGTGATCCTGTGTATTTTTATGCATCTTTCCTTTTCAAAATTGTTGCATCAGTCAGCTGATTAGATTTTGCTATATGTATGCAATTTTTATCCCACGTGGTAAATTGTAATAGGGATATTTACCACATGTGGTTTTTACTCTTCACAGAGGAAATCACTATCACCATTCACCAGAAGTGATCATGATCACATGTGGGGCAGTGACCTAATACTCCAACTCTTGTAGGTGGTCAACCATGACTATTTAACGATGTTCCATACAGACTGTGCTGCGTCTCACTCTAACCTACATATTGATGTACTTCTCAGCAACACAAACACATATTACCTTTGCTTGCTTGCTGAAAAAGAAACAAACCAAAAATATATAGAATATATTTGTGGGCTGCCTTTTCTAGGATCTCTTTTTCAAGTTCTTATTTGTTAATACTGCAACTTGACCTGGGTGCACTAGAATTAAGGTAGATTACTTCATAGTCATTATGTTGCTTTACAAGTTGTTTGACCATAAACGTAGCCTGATTGGTGGCCAAACCTTTTCTCCACATAATTGTTATAATGTATTCTGTGTCCCATGTCTTATCAGAGTTGTGAAGTGCTTACTCCTGGATCTACATGATTAGGAGGATGGATTTGTTCTTTGATGAGTTTTTTGTCTGTACATTTGGAAAGAGTATTGGGCATGGTCACTGTTAGAAATGGGGGTCTCTAGTTGGCAAGGGTTAGCACCTTTATCCAAGTAGGGACCCTCCTTCCAGTCAGGATAAGGAAGATACACTCCTAAAATAACTCCTGCTCACCCCCTTGGTAGCTTGGCATGAGCAGTCAGGCTTATTTTAGAGGTAGTGTGTAAAGCATTTTCACATAACCAACAGTAATACAGTGACGACACTACAAGAGGACACCACACCAGTTTAGACAAATATCTAATATTTTTATATATCCAAAACAAGACCAAAAACGATACAAATCCACCATACAGTTCTCAGAAATCTTCAGTAATGAAAACAGACTTGAAATACAGTTCCTTGAAGTCAATAGCTCTGTCTGGGGCTATCACTGCATCATGAACAACAAATCTAAACAGTTCTGGCTGACCGGTGCGCCACGGGCCAGCTACGTGTCGGGAAGACCCACAAAAAAGTACCTTTAGAAATGTAGGTCGTCGGTGACCTCTCGATGAGCCTCGAAGGCCAGCGTCCACAGGCGTTGGTTCCAGAGGTCGATGCAGGAGTCGTCAGGCCCTTGAAGTCACACACATTGCAGATCGAACTTCTCGCTGTTGAAGTGTAGAGCACCGGCATCGGCAGGCATCAGGCTGTGGTGTGAAGTGCAGTGGTGGGGCGTGCGGTACCCTCAGGTTGCGGTGCAGGCAACGGCTCAATGATGGCCGTCCAGCGGCGGCGGTGAGACCAGGGCTGCGGTGCAAAGTGATGCGGTGCTTGGCACAATGCTGGCAGGTCACGGTGCAAGTAGCATCATCATCGTTGCTGAAGCACTGTCGTCGGCTGAGTCAATGGTGTCAGAGTCGGTAGGCCAACGCTGTGGTGCTTCATGTAACGTACGAGCGGTGCCCTCAAACCATGGAGCAAGCAGTTGCATTGATGTCGGTGTGGAGTGTCGTTGTTGGTGATACCAGCGGGGCGGCATGAAGCAAGGCGGTGCGGAGAGCGGTGCCCACAGGTCACAATGCAAGCAGCGACTCGGTGAGACCATGGTTGCTGTGCAAAGTGTGGTGGTGCCCTCTTCAGGAGATGGAGTCAGCAGCGGCGTCGTTGATAGCATTGGGTTGCTTTTTCTTCTGTTGTAGCATAAAATACACCGTCCCCAGTGCTGGTATCAGATGAACTTGAAGTCTTTGCTGTTCCTGAGACGTCTTGAACAGGGAGCAAGCTCTACCTCAAGCCCTTGGAGAAACTCACAAAAAGGAGGTTGCAGAAAGTTCAGTCCAGTCCTTTCACGGCCCACGACAGAAGCAGCCACTGCAGGCCAACACATCAAAGCACACAGCAAAGTGGTAATCCCTCCTCACAGCTTCTCCAGCTCTTCTTCTTTGCAGTCTTCTTGGTTCCAAAAGAGTTCTCTGAAGTCTTTTCTATCCCTGAGGCAAGCTCTACTTCAAGCCCTTGGAGAAAACTCTAACAGCAGGATGATGAAGTACAATCCAGTCCTTTCCCTGCCCAAGACAGAAGCAGCAAGCAGCAGGCCAACACAGCAGAGCACGCAGCAAAGTGGCAGTTCCTCCTGACAGCTTTTACAGCCCTTCTTCCTGGCAGATTCATTAGCTCAGCAGTAATCTGAATCTCTGTGGTCTGGGCCCCAATATTTATACAACAAAATAATTTGTTCTCTGGAGGCAGAGAGTGTCTGTGCTCAGGCAAAACCAGTTCTGTCCTCTCTGGCCCAGCTTCCCAGCTTGAGGTGGAGACAGCATTGTCCAAAACAGACAGGGCCTATTCAGGTGCAAGGGAAATCTCCTCCCACCATTCCAAATGCAGACCGGGCCATTCAGGCCAGCCCTGACTCATTCAGGAAAGGCAGGACACACATCAACCCCCCGGTGCCTGTCCAAGAGAATGCACCTCCCCAGCCCCTGTCACTCCAAAGCCAGATAGTCAATACACAAACCAGCAGAGGCACATAGAATGGCTAAGCAAGAAAATACCTTCTTTCTAAAAGTGGTATTTTCAAACACAGAATATAAAAATCATCTTTACTAAAAGATGCATCTTTATATTCCGAGTTCAGGCATACTAAACTTTACTTTCCTATCTTGTCCCACTGGCAAGTTGTATTTATGAGATGTTATAAATAAACTCCCATTCTACCCTATGGGAAAGATAGCCTTTCCATAGTGAAAAACGAAATGCACTATGATTCACTACCAGGATATGTCACACATACCAGTACATGTCCTCCCTTTAACATACACAGCACCCTGCCCATAGAGGTACCTTGGGCCTACCTTAGGGGTGACTAATATGTAAGAAAAGGGAAGATTAGGGCCTGGCAAGTGGGTGGACTTGCCAGGTCGACATGGCAGTTACAAACTGCGCGCAGACTGTGCAGTGGGAGTTCTGAGTTACCTTTTCAGGGCTACTCATGTGGGTGGCACAATCAGTGCTGCAAGCCCACTAGTAGCATTTGATTTACAGTCCCTGGCACTCTAAGGGCACTTTATTAGGGGCTTACCAGTAAATCAAATATACCAATCATGGAAACACCAATCCACAATACAATTTTCCCAGAGATCATATGCACTTTAAAACTGATCAGCAGTGGTAAAGTGCCCAGAGTCCTTAAACCAACAAGGACAGCTCAGGAAAAAATAGGACGAAGAAGTAAAAAGTTTGGGGATAACCCTGCAAAAAGGGCCATTTCCAACAGTCACTCCTGAAGACTGAGGACCAGATTTACAAAGAGCTCACGCTGGGTTTGCGTATTTTAACACAACCCAATGCAAACTATTCCGCAGGGATTTATAAACCACTTCAAATCACTATGAGCATTGGTTTGTAACCTAAAGTAACACACAGCAGTGCAATGCACTGCCTTGCATCACTTTGTACCAAGGGGGTGTTCCATGGTTGGTACTTGGGTGTTCCCATGCACCACCCATGGGTTTTGAAGCAAATCTCCATCTACAAAGAATTTTAGACAGGGATTTGCTCCAAAATCCTGCACCTCCCTGAGTCAGTCATTAATCCTTTAATTTCCCCTCTTTTTCTTCTGCAGCGCACATGCAAAGAGAAAATGCCCCAAGGTATAGTTTTTGTTGCACAAAACGTCTGCTCTCTACAATGCATTGATTTAACTCTCTGTAAGTATGCCCCCTGTATGACTACATGCCTGCTAGTGTATTTTGTGCTTCTAAATTTGTTGGTTTGTGCTTTTTAGTAATTTGGTGCTGTGTGACCTGTAAATAACAATGTTCTCCAAAGAGTGGGCTTACCATGGTCTTCTAGGGTTACTGATTACATACTTTCTCATGCAGTTCACGTCTCATGGGTACCTGCCAAATGCTGTCAGTCAAAGTCTCACCACTGCATGATATATCCTAATGCCACAAGAACATAGGCAAAGTAGTGATGCCTTATAGTTTACCAGTAATCCTCATTACACTGAGTCTACTCTTCAATGCTACAACTGTCCTCATTTCTTCCTGTTCAGTTTGGATCTTTTACTGTTCTGGTACTATGTAGATACTAGGATTTTCAGACAAAGGGAAGATACTTATGTTAATTTGGCAAACCTAGAAACTGGCCCAAATATGATTATCATCACATACCCATATTCTGTACGTTTTGTGACGAGGAAGAAAAAGACTCAATGGAGGGAAGCCAGCAGATTTTTCATTATACGGGTTCATACCAGGAGATAGCTTTTAAGTGAATGACTGTGAGTCTGTCATGTGGTTTTACATGTATTTCCCCTTAAAAACTATATAAAAGGTAGCAACACAAGAAGTTATGTTGGTAGCTGTATAAACAGAGCCATTAACGGGAAAAAACAAGGCAATCATATATGTAACTTAATTACTTAACAGAATTGAATCACACACTGACAGAGCAAATTGGTCTGACATTTGTAAAAATAGTGGCTAGGTCTGGGTCTAAGAAACGGACAAATATTCGTTTTTATTTTATGAAGTATGACAAAAAAGGTGTAGTCTCATTTTAAGGCCAGCACAGGAAGGCTAAAGGCTGAGTGCAGTGGATATAAGAAAAAGTATGGAGGAAGCCAAGTGTTAATCAGTGGGGAGGCACAAAACTGTTAAATAGCAAGAGTAAAGTTGATGTGAGAAGAGGTGCAGGCAGGATCGACTGACAGTGTCCCACTGGTCCCACAATTATCGGGTGAGCCGACCGATGTCCCCACCTCCTAACTGACCCATCCCATGCATGCAGGCAGAGACTTCTTTATTACATTTCAGTATTTACTTCCACTTAAAGGCTATTTTGTCGGGACCACAGTAAAGAAAATGTTTAGTATCATGCCGAGTAATTGCCTAGACTGTGATTAATGGGAAATCGTCATACAAACAGGTATTTTGAACTATAAAAACTTAACATAAGCAACTTGTGGTAAGCTCATTCTTCCAGATGTGTCACTATCACTTATCACTACTTTCTGTCGTTGGACATTTAGTTTTATCCCTGCAATGAGAATACAAGTTCCAGAATTCAACTACTACTGGCTTAGAAGCCAGGTCTGACTAAATGTGTTACACATGACCTAGGGTCACTCAGCAACCCGAGTAATCTAGTCAGCCATAGATAAAGAAAGCACTGATATATACAAAACCTAACCACGACCTGCTGGGCCTGATTCACAAAGGTAAATGTACACTTTTGTGTAAGTTTACGATTTTTTGCTATTCAAAAAGAGAATTACGAGTAGTATCTTTACGAGTGTGGAGTCTCCATACATAAAAAGAAAACGAAAGGACTGTGTGTTAATGAGAAAGTTCTCTGTTCATCATGTTGTTCAGAGTGGGGAGACTGGAGGAGACAGGAGAATGCTTTGATTTTTAGTAGTTATTATGATGATTCCACTTCTGACGATATAACAGCTTGAGGTGGAAATTCCTCTGTTAAAACTTTGTTCCTATCCTGTATCAGCCCCAGGTTGAAAGTTGGCTACTTTAGTATATCTTTCTCGTCACCACTTAACAAATCAGCTGACATATGTGTCAGGTGGAAGTGCTGGAGCGGGTAATACAGAAAAGTTTGTATACCCACCCCATTTTGCATGTTGTTTTTACTAATTAGATTAATTAATTAATTATAATCGAACTAATGGCTTGGAGTGATGTGGAAAATACTTACCAACCTTACTAATATATGAATTACACGTGGGATTTGCAACTGCATGGCCTAATTAATACATGAACTAAATTCTGTGCGCATATTAATGATGGACAATTAGAATATTGCATGATATATGTCGCTTTTGTGATGTAATTGTGATTTGTGCTTTATTTAGTAAGTATAAATCGCACTGAGTGTTGCTTTTGCTAGATAAATACACACACATATGGGTATTAGCGAGGGAATAAGATTTAATTAGCCATTTCTATGTATTAATTACTTTTTTGTGTTTATTTGCTTAAGTTGACCATTTGGAGTGGCCACAAAATGGCTGACTTCTGTATCCGATGAAACCGGCTCCATTGCACAAGTTTCTGGGTGAAGTGCGCATGCGTCACCGCTAGCAACTGTGGCCTGGACCTGACCCCAGATGAACATGTACTCTCCAAGGACAGTCTGGGACAAAAGTCAAATATTTTGTACAAAGACTGTTGTGTGAACCGGAACTGACAAGGGTCATAACCCAAAAGACACTTTCGTGAGAAACCAAAAGGATGATCCCCGATTGTCCAATCAGCGAACTCGGATGCCCAAACTTTGATACTTTTAACATTGATTTTACCATACATTATGGTAGAATAGAGAGGTAGTAACGTCGTTTTCCAATTTCCTGATGTTATGCTGACGGAGAGGACGGTGACACTACAGGACAGCTGTTTCCCTGAATCTTTGACAGACTGATCGGATGTCCAATTTCCTGATGAACTGAACTTTCAAATTTGACGGGCATAGATTGACGAAACAACTGGATTTGACTTAGACGATGATAATTAGCCAGAATAGGTAAATATGATGGTCAGCTGCTTGAACAACTAATGAATTTACTTGCATTAATTAGATAAAGAATTGATTTGTTTCATTACAGAAATGAGTTGGTTTGTTTATTTATGAAAATGTATTAATGCAAAGGGAAAAGAGAATTAGATAATCATTTAAACAGCAACTAGCAGATCCACCGCCTAAATTATGGGAGGAATACCAAAGATGGAATATAGGGCCTAATGAGCAGCAGGTGGTGTAGTTTTGCCACTCATTAGGGTAAAAGTGGTATTTCCTTCTCATACCAGCGTTTGGAAGATAATCGCCTCCCACGCGGATTAATGGTGAGTGAATGTTGGTGTTATGGGCCCCACCAGCGAATGTATGGATAATGTGTGTATGTGAGATCTTTGGTCTGTGATAGAGGGAGGGATTTTGCACTCCATGCTGGAGCAGTGTTTCTGGTAGCAGAATGATGGTTTGCTATTGTTTTGGTTTGATGATTATTGCTTGTATATAGCTTATTGATTATTGATTGGTATTGATTTATGTGCTAACACTCTATGTTGAGTTGCGTCGAGTTTAATGTTGTTGGTACGGCTTCTGGGATGTAGGAAGTGGGAAGTTTGTAACGGTTCCGTAGTAGGGCAGAGGTAAGCACTGCTCTCGGGAAAGACGGAATTGTTGTTGCCCTGTAGGTACACACGGGAAACGTGTGACAATTGAAGTTGCACAACGCATTGTCTGGGTTCGATTCGATAGCATCATCGTGTGTTGCCATTAGAGACATTTATAGTATGAGAGAAGAGTGTATGAAAGCGACGGTTGCCTGTGAAATTCTGGTCTTAGGTACCAGGGATCCAACTGGCATTCGGATAATGCTTATCACTGGAAAGGTAATAGGTACTCTCTGAGCTTGTTAGAAGGACAAAGGAGAGGTAAGCGCTGCTTTGTTAATGTATGTCATAATTCTGTAGTAGAACAGACTGTTCGCTGTTCTCGGAAACAACAGGATTCTGTGTGAATGTACTACATTTTTCCTTGTGTGAACGAGTGTGAATGTAAAGGCTTCAGGTTAATTGCGAAACTCTGGGTTTCCTTCTTAGGAACATTGGATCTCCGACTATGTGTCTTAAATACTAGAGAAACAATTAGCTAATGCTTGATAGAAGGCTGACGTAGAGGGATGTGCTACTTTGTCAACAGAAGTATTCTGTAGTAGGGCAGAGGTAAGCGCTGCTCTCGGGAAAGACGGAATTCTCATGAGAAAGGTCTTTTGCTGTTCTTTGGTTAGCGAAAC
Source organism: Triturus cristatus (assembly GCF_964204655.1). NCBI lineage: Eukaryota > Metazoa > Chordata > Amphibia > Caudata > Salamandridae > Triturus > Triturus cristatus. Next base: position 326,289,551 of record NC_140593.1, on the reverse strand, counting down.
GGACAATGGAGATGTTTCTATGTTGTTACTAACAGAAGTGTAGAAAATGAAACAAAAACTTACTGAGCAGATTTGTAAAGGAGGGGTAGACAGAAGCAGGAGTAGGAGCAGGTGCTGCCGCAGCGGCTGCTGACATCACATCGACCGCGCTGGGATTGGACAGTCGGTCAGAACTGTGAAACGCTCCGTATTGGTGCGTTAGTGTACGCCGCGCTAGGAGTGGAGAAATACAGGGTGACGTGGACGCTCTTTATTGGTGCGTTATTGTAAGTCGCACTGGGATTTGAGGATTGTGACAGTGACATAGACGCTCTGAATTGGTGCGTTAGTGTGAGTCGTGCTGTGATTGGATAGACTAGCGGCACAAACGTAAAGAGAGACTAGTGATACGCGAAAGGCAAGAAAATGTATTACGATCCACCAGAAAAAGAGAGAAAAACATGGTTAGGAAGAATCAAGAAGTGGTTTAAGAAGGTCAAACCAGGAGCCAAGATGGCGATCGGGACGGCAGCGTAGGCTCCCGGCTCCGTGAACCTCCGCATCCCGCACAGATATCCTGCATGAGATCCTTAGCCTGCACTACATGCCCGTGTTGGTGATTGAGAGCGGCAACCGATCGCGTGATTCTGAAGTTTCTTGCGGCGGTACCGCCGGAGAAATGTTCACCTGAAGTTTGCGGCCTGTGCAACCCTGAAACCGGGACCTCGAGTGGACAACATGGCCGGGCGGCAGTTCAACAACAGCGGCCATTGGTGACTGGGTGGAGTCGGAATACCGGAGCGGTGCGGATATTGGCCTGAATTCCGCCGTGGACACTCCTACCACTGGACGTAGCGGAACGAGTGCATGCCCGAGGTGACAATCCCAAGATTCTTCGGTGATTGCCTGAGCCCTCGCTGGTGAGCTGCTCGGACGCTGCCTGTGACTCGTCCCGATCTTCGCGGGCTGCTCCCGGATTTTTGCGGGCGCTCGTCCAGGGGGAGGATAACTGTTATCTGTGTCCATACATCGGATACATATTTTGCCTGCCCCCGGAACCCTGTTTGCAGTACCATGGAACTTGATGCGCTTGTGCCTGGTTCCCGGTCCCAATCTGGGGTGGAACTGCCCTGCGGCCATCTTGATAGGATGGATTCTATCATCCTGTACACTGGGTCGCAGCAAGATTGGGAGTGTGTGGCTAAGAGGAGCATAGCACAGCGGGCGCGAGGAGCTGTTCTGGGGTACGGTGACCTTCTCGAAGCTCTCGGTACCCTTCGTTCCACCCTGGTCCACGGCGCCTGGGTACTGGGGAGAAAGCTTGATGGTATTGCGTCAGCGTCGGAACAGTTGCTATCTGCCTGTCCCCAGGTAACCAGGGACTCGTTTTACTTCACACAGGAGGACAGTGTTGTGGCCGCCCCTGTGAATAAGGGACAGCTGGAAATTCCTGACAATGTGCCAACGTGTGGTCGGATGGCTGTTGGTTGGGTCTGTTCCGGAGGTCTTAGAGTTGAGCAGAAGGTGGTGGCTTTGTCTCACGCGCAGCCTCCGGCGACCCAGGCAATAATCAAGCAATGTTCGCCTGCTCTGGCTGATTCCTACATCCTGGACCTTGTGTGCAGGGCATGTCCTGGGGCAGTACTGGGAAAGATGATCCTCCACGATGATGACTGTGTTGGTATTCAGAGACGTCCACTCTACATGTGCGTGTCGCTTCTGGTTCCTTTTTGGACGCTCCCTTTCCTTGTAACATTGGACATGGCACTGGGTCGATGGGTATGCATCGGTGGATTCGCAAAGAGAGGCCAAGGATAAGACTGATCCCTCAGAGGGTGTCATCTACTAGGCGGGCGGGCACAGGGGTTGCGTGCTCTCACGGCATGACTAATAGTGTAATAGGTGCATGACGCTCCCCATTTTTCTTTGACATGGGAAAATTTTTTGTTGATTACTGTCTGCTTTGGGGAGGAACACATTGTGCGGGAGGGAGAAGCCGGGGGCATGTTTGAAGGCCCTCCTCCAGTTTATTAATACTCTCTCCACTCCCCCGTTAGGTGGGGTTTCTTTTCTTTCTCCTTTTTCTCTGTTTCTACTATATTTCGGGTCTGGTTCTGGGGCGACAGGCACACTGCTGGGGGGGGGGGGGCGTAGTCATCTGCAGAGGTGCAGGGTGGGGGGCTGGGGGAGGGGATTTTTTAGTTTTTCTTTTTACTTTGTTTCTATGGCCTCTTTCCTCTTCTCTTATCTTTCTTTGTCTTTCTTTTCTGGGGTCAGTACGATAGGTTTCCTTCGCTGTCAATCGCTGCTTTTTCATTTGTGCCTCAATTTCCGTGGTGCTTTCTGGGTCTTAGGGCAGGGGACTGCAGGCGCAAATGGCTCGTGATATTCTTCCACATCCTGAACCTCCTGTTTGTGCGCCATTGACTTGATAGATTGCTGTTTATTGTTGACGTTTACTATTCTGCCCGCCATTTTTCGCTACTGGGAAATTGTTTGGCACCTGATCCTTCCATTCTCTATTATAAAATGAAGACCTTTTATATCCTGGTTTCCTACTTGGGCTGCTAAGTGGCCAAGAGTATACTAGCATGGAGATTCTGCTCCCCGAGGTGCTGCCTGTGATTAAAATTTGTTTTTTGTTAATCCAACTGCTTAGCGGCCGGCCCCGGGGGTTGTAGGCCCATACTTGTCTTTGGTTGAAATGTCAATAAAGGTTTTTACAAAAAAAAAAAAAAAAAAAAAAAGAAGGTCAAACCAGTTAAGACTAGGGAAGGCCAGTTACTTCCTCCACCGAAAACCCCTGCATCCGTTATGATTACGAAATATGGGTATCATACTTGTATTTGGTTAGATAACTGGGTGAGATATACAAGGAAGACGGAGTATTAGCTTTTCCAGAGCATGGTTCATTTAATTTGGCTGTTTTGAGAAATTTGAGAGAGAAAATGATGAATCTAGAACCAAGACCTAGACCGACGCAGTTTGAGGCTTTGACGGAATGGGAAGACGAAATGCATGAACGAGAGAGATAAAGAAATGGTAAAGGATATAGGTACCTGTTTGGAAGACCATACGGACATGAAACGCATAATGATCGAATGAAAAGATGGCGGGATGCGAGTATGGCTGAGGGTGTGTTCCCTGTAAGAACTGTTGGAGAGAATGAAGGACGAAAGTGTGTAGAAAAGAGGCATAATGTGGTGTTGAGAGGGTATGGAGTGAATGAGTCCGAGGATGATGTTCTTGATGATATGTTCTATAAAAATCCACCACCGTATCGAGCGGAACCAGAAATATTAACTCCAAATGGCCCAATGAGAGAAACGATGCAAATTATAAAATCGGAACCAGAATCCCTAAGTTTGAGTAAAAACAGTACTACTAGGGAAGTAGAAAAGAGGTTGGAAGAAAAAACAGATGGAGAAAATTCTGTAGAATTAGCGAAAACAACCTTGGAATTAACTGAGAAAATAAGAGAATTGACTAAGAATCTAGAAGCGGTAACTGTTCCAGTAACAATAGGTCCAGTAATGCCTATTTTTGACAAACAGAAGGACAGTGAGCATTGTTTAACAGTCCCTTACAGAAGTAATAAACCCGTAGAACAACCAAGAGTGAGTCAGAATGAGAATCCATGGAGGCAGACTATGAGTGTAATGGAACCGAATTTTACAAATAATCCATTTATAGATCAGAAATGTGCAGAGAGACGTATGACAATGATAGAGACAGTGTCAGAAACACAAAAAGATTTTGGACACGGAAGTATAGAAAAACCAGTAGGACCATCGACAGAAGAGTTAAGTGAATGGTTAAGGAGCCAAGTTATGAATGGTATTGGAAGAATTAATAGTAGGGACTATCCCAACAGAAAAATTGAAAACCTATCAGGATGAAGAATTATTATTTTTGTGCAAGAGTGTGACCTGGAGAGCAAAAAACTTACATGAAAGGTTAGAAGAAGTAGCAAATGAGATGGGCATTGATATTGAAAAGGTAAAAGCATTACAGAAACCATATCGAGTAGATTTCACTGAAAAGGACATTGAGAATATGAACACCACAGGACGGATAGGTCAAATTAAGGACATAATCATTTTGTTGAGAAAATGGGGAGACGTGGATAAATGGAGAAGCAGGTGGTATAGAAAAAGCGATGATGCCTCAGATAAGACATTTTCAGCATTTCCTGTAAGAGAAAAGGAGAAGGTAGTGACAGAATGCCCTATGAGAGAGATTCCAGGAGGAGGATATGTACATGTCCCATGGACGAGACAAGATATTTTGTCTTTTACGAATGATTTCCCTCAACTGTGTGAGAAGCCCGTCAAGTGGTACAGGCAGGTAGACAGATTTGTGAAATTGTCTAAAGTATTATGGATTGATTTGAATAGTCTGTTTGACATAATTGTACCAGCAGATCTATGGACAGAGTGCAAACTAATGATTAATTGGCCAACCCAGGAATATCCTAGGGATCCTAAAACAGGAGCTCCAGACCCCGAGGTAATGAAGAAATATGAGCAGGTTATGGTATTTTTGAAAAATAAAGTGCCTCCTAAAGAGACAGATTGGGTAAAAATTGATCGAACACACCAGGAAAGTAAAGAGTCAGTACATGCATATTACGAGATGCTAATACTAGCTTTTAAGCAGTTTAGCGGAGATGAGAATCTGAGTCAAAAGGATTTGAGTCATTTTGTATACAGATTTTGGTGAGATGATTAAACAGCATATGGTAGATTGGCAAAACAAGAAAATAGATGAAGTATTGAGACATGCTAAATACTTCAGTGATGAAATTGAAGCAAAACAGCGGAAGCTAAAAGAGAAGGCAATGTGGGCACAGGTAAAGGTAGCGGAGAGACAAGAAGCACAATTAGTGGAACAAGCAGGGTCAAAGCCGAAGTTTAATACTGGGAAGTATAAAGGGAATATTGAAGAAGCTAAAAAGAAATTTCCGTGTCATAATTGCGGCAGGATAGGGCATTGGAAATCCGAGTGTAAGTTTCCCCCGAGTACTAACAGTGAAAATCCATCATTGAACCCACAGGTGCAGCATGAGGTGAGAGGTCAACTTCAGCAACAGCAGCAAGTTGTTCCCCCACAGAATCAGGTGCCAAAACCACCTTTTCCACAGAGCAGAAACACACAGAAGTATAGTAGTGAATCGGAATTCTACAATGAAGAACAGGTAAATAAGCCGCCACACGCTAGCGCTGTCTCGCAGTATTGGCTGCAACGCGATGAGAGCGACTCAGAAAAGAGATATTGATGGTGCCGAAGGGAGGAAGGAGAGTGCTTACTTGGCGCAACTCTAGAAGTAGACCAGACAGGACCTTTTGTAGATGGGAAGGTTAATGATGAAAATACTACTTTCCTAGTGGATACTGGTGCTACTCGATCAACTGTTAGATCAGCTGATGTTAAGAATCTTCCTCTCTCGGATGAAACGATCCAAGTAGTTGGTGTGTCCAACAGACAGATTAAAACATATTTTACAGACCCAGTGAAAGTTAGCATAGGGACATTTTTAGAAATGCACCGCTTTGTGGTGTGTGACACCAGTCCTGTGAATTTATTAGGTAGGGACCTGTTGTGCAAAATGAATTGCACTATATTCTGTACTCCGGATAGAATAGCTTTTGAAACACCAGATGAAGATGTATTGTACAAAATGACCATAGCTAACAGAGAAAATGAAGTTACTGAAACATATGCTGTATTCAACCCTGATGAATTACCTAAAGAATTGAGACAATCTGTAAAAGCAGAAGTTTGGGATTTCACTGGAGAAGATGTAGGGCTAATGAGAAATGTAGTTCCAATCAAAATAACCGTAAAGGAAGGAGTAACATATCCAAATGTTTCGCAATACAAGTTGACACCTGAAATAATTGAAGGTGTAACTCCTGTAATAAAGAAAATGATCATGCAAGGAATTTTGAGAGAAATAATGAGTAGTCCATGTAATTCCCCAATAATGGGACTGAAAAAGCCTAATGGGATATTCAGGATAGCACAAGATCTGAGAAAGGTGAATAAAATTGTGGTATCCTGTTGTCCCATTGTACAAAATCCATCAGTGATTTTATATCAGATTCCCCATGATGCAGAATGGTATACAGTGATTGATCTGTGTCATGCTTTTTTTTGTATTCCATTGCACCACGACAGTCAGCAAATTTTTGCATTTCGTTTTGGTGAGCGTATTTTGGCTGGGTGCCGAATCCCACAGGGGTATACAGAAAGCCACTCAATATTCAATCAGCTATTAAAGAAGTCTTTGGAGAGTTTAGAAATGCCTGAAAGCTCTGTATTAGTCTAATACATTGACGACCTTTTGGTGGCGTCAAAAACACGTGAAGCTTGTGAGGTAGACACAATAGCCTTGCTGAATCATTTAGCAGATGGAGGACTTAAAGTGTCGCCAGCGAAACTACAGTTTTGCAAGAAGGAAGTGCAGTATTTGGGACATAACATTGAGAAAGGACTAAGGAAAACAACCATAGACAGAATCAGAAAAATAAAAGGAATGAGAGCTCCTATGACTCAAAGAGAAGTGAGGATGTTTCTGGGAATGGTTGGATACTGTCGTCAGTGGATAAGCAACTTTTCCTTGATCGCAAAACCTTTGGTGCGATTAACAAGAAGTGATGTGAGAGATCCCATTGAATTAAACAAGGAGGAATTGGCAGCATTCAGAAAATTGAGAGATGGTTTGTGTGAAGCACCTGCATTGGGTATGCCTGACTTTGAGAAAGAATTTGAGTTGTATTGCAGTGAGAGAAATGGATGTGCACTTTCTGTGTTGATCCAGAAGCATGGAAAACTGAGAAGACCAATTGCATATTTTTCATCAATGCTTGATCCAGTAGCTGTAGCTTTACCTGGATGTTTGAAAGCGGTGGCTGCAACATGTCGAAGTTTGGAGCAGAGTGAAGGGATTGTGATGGGATATCCATTGAAAGTGTTTGTACCTCATGATGTAGCGATTCTGTTGACAAGGAGTCGTACTCAGTATATGACACACAGTCGGCTGACTAAATATGAGAAGGTCATATTGGGTGCAACTAATGTGAGTCTTGCAAGATGTTTGAATGTGAATCCTGCAACTTTGTTGCCTGATGCTGAGATTGTGGAAGTAATAGATGAAGTAGATCATGATTGTTTGGATGTACTTGCTTTTTGTACAAAACCTCGACCCGATATAAAAGATGTACCTTTGCCAGAAAGTGATTTTGTGATGTTCGTTGATGGATCATGTTTGAGAACAGATGACGGAGTGCTGAATGCAGCGTATGCAGTATGCACAGTCGCAGCAGTGATAGAAGCATCCTATCTGAAAGGAGTAAAATCAGTCCAAGTAGCAGAACTTGTGGCTTTGACTAGAGCGTGCAAGATTGGGAAGAGTGTGAGAGTGACTGTGATAACTGACAGCCAGTATGGCTTTGGATTGGTCCATGACTTCGGCCAACTATGGCAACAAAGAGGTTTCCTGACTTCGAGTGGAACTCCTATTAAGAATGCAGAAGTGTTTGGAAAGTTGCTTGAGGCGATACAGCTGCCTAGACAATTGGTTGTTGTAAAATGTGCTGCTCATAGTCAAGGTGGTGATTATATCGCCACCGGGAACAGGTACGCCAATGACATGGCACAGTATTGTGCACGAAATCAGAATTCGGTCAATCGGGCTAAGGAAAGAGAAATGTCTTCTTGCTCATTGATGTTTACTAACATTGTAGGGACTTGGGAAGAAGTAAGGCAGTTGCAAGAAGATGAGGAAATGGGACAGTGGGTAAATGCAGGATGTGCCCCAAGGGAACATGATCATGTGTGGGTCTATCGAGATTGAAGACCAGTTATGCCTGATAGCATGATGTCTACCATGGCACGGATGTATCATGGCCAGGGACATATAGGGAGAGATGCCATGGTCAGGTCATTTAAGCAGACCTGGTACAATGCAAAATTCAGACTTGTAGCAGAAAGTCTTTGTCAAAGGTGCCTAATATGTCAACAATACAATCCGGGAAGGAAGACAGTAGCAAGTCTGGGAACGATAGGTCGAGAAGGAGGACCTTTCACCAGAATGCAAGTAGATTTCATTGAGATGCCTACCTGTAACAGACTGAGGTATGTTTTGGTTGTGGTCTGCCTATTCTCTAGGTGGGTGGAAGCATTCCCAACAAGAAGAAATGATGGGTTGACAGTAGCCAAGCTACTGCTGAGAGAGTTCATCCCTAGGTTCGGGTTCCCAGTGACAATTGAGTCAGACCGAGGAGGACATTTCCATAATGAGGTTGTAGGATTCATTTGTGAAGCATTGAATGTACAACAAAAACTACATTGTGCCTACCGACCAGAGGCTTCTGGTGTGGTTGAACAGATGAATGGTACTATCAAAAATAGAATAGGGAAAATGTGTTTGGCCACAGGTATGAAATGGCCTGATGTCTTGCCTCTGGTACTCATGACAATTAGGTCAATTCCAGACAGAACTACAGATTGAGTCCTCATGAAATAATCATGGGACGTGCTATGAGGCATGTGTTTATACCAGTCAACAAGCTGATGACTATAACTGATGACATGGTGTTGGAATACTGTAAAGGCCTGGCTGACGCAGTTCATTCTGTGTTTCATCAGGTTGGAGCAGATGCCACCCCACTTGAAAAGAAGCCAGCCCATGATCTGAGCCCAGGTGACTGGGTAAGGATAAAGGTCCACAGAAGAAGAAATTGTTTGGTTCCAAGGTGGGGAAAACCACGACAAGTCATTCTGACCATGACCACAGCTGTGAAGTGTGCTGGACTGAAAAACTGGATCCATGCAAGTCATACATTGAGAATTCCGAATCCGGTGGACAGCACAGGAAAAGAATATTTTGATGAATCAGAATCAAGTACTGAGTCAGATGACAAAGGGTCAAAGACACGAGAAAACTCTGAAAGGGGGGAAACAGAACAAAGTCCTGCTTTGGTCCCCAGAAGTAGCTCTCTGAGAAGAAGATTGCAGATTTCTGAATCCAGCGATTCTGGAAACGAGCAAGAAGCGCAGGGTTCTAAAAAAGAACACAGAAAGAAAAAAGGAAAGAGTGCTGAAGATACAATAAGAGAAATTCGTGAAAAGGAAGTACCAGACGAGAGACTGAGAGAAATTCCACCTGAAATAACAAATTTAAGCGAACAAGGGACAGGTACAGAGAGAGAGGGACAGATTTCTGCGGAAGACCACCGAGGAGGTGTAGGGAACTGCAACATCCAGTTAGGTGAAGGGACAAGTAGTCAGCAGGAAGATTGCGTGTCGGAGATTCGAGGAGGGACAGAAGTAGGGAAAACAAAACAAGTGGTGGAAGAAGAAGTCGTTGAAAAGACAAAGCAAGTTGAGACAGAGTCTGAAGAGAGTGAAAATGAAATACTTGAAGGTCATGTTCTAAGAAAGAGAGCTTGTAGGAATGAAAAGAATGACAAAGGGAGGAAAGTAAAAAGAGTTGCGAGAGATGATGTTTGGCTCAATAAAATAAGGAAACTGAGATATCGACTGACACAAGGGAATTCACCAAGAGCTGAACAGGTGAATGAAGTGACAGGTCAAGAAAAATCAAAAGAAGACGAATTAACTGAAGACAAAGAGAGTAAAAGAACAAGGAAACCTAACCAGAAGTATAAGTCACCGGAATGGACGTATGTAGCTCTGCCTGAAAAGGGAGAAGTGGAGAAGAAGAAACGGAAGTTCAGGAAAGTCTGTATTTGAATGACGAGAGGAAAGTGAAGAATGATGAGATGCCAAACTGAATAAATCAAGAAAAATATTGATGAAGAGAACAAGATATTGAATCAAAAGATAGAGACTGGTAGAACCAAATAGGTGTTAGAACCTTAGGTTAGAAAACTAGTTGTGAAATGAAAGAGGCTAAGTCAAAAGACACGGTCCATTTTAACAAAGATGGCTAACATAGATAGTTGCAAAGGTAGATGTACATTCATGAAAAGATGGTGTAAAATGTGTTGTTGTTGTACAGGATTATTAATGCTTTTATGGAGCATTCTTGCTCTTGTCATTACTTTTAAGGTCACTATAGATACATTAGAAGGATATAGTGAAAACAAAACTAATATAGGGAAAATTCCAAAGGTAGTTCCAACTAGAATAGATAATAATTATTTGCATAAAGACAGGTCAATAACATATTTTTCTAATAATGTGTTTTCAAAATTATTGTATGAATATGTAAAGACAATGGACGTACGGGACTGCTACGTATGTATGCAGTTACCTGAATCTGTTTCTGAAGGAGTGACTTATCTTCACCTCCCGGCAATGTCTGGAATAACATGTAGTGTAATAGCTAGTTTATTTTATCAGACAGGGAAATTAGAATATTATTTTTCAGATGTACATAACATTTTTGCGCTAGTGCCTTCTTATAATAAATTAAACAAAGTAAAACCTGCTATGGTATTAGGTGAATTTTTCTTAGAAACTAAAGAACTAACATTAGAGTATATTTTTAGAAACAATTTGAAATGCAGTCTTAAGAAGGAGGAAAATACATTTTTAGACATGGTTGAAGAAAGGAGATTGAAAATGCAAAGAAAGGCAGCAGAAGGGAAAGTGGAGAAAACAGTCTGGGATATAGAGAAAGAAAAATATTTGAAAGGAGAAGCTAGTCCAACTATAGCTTTAGATTGGCCTCAGAAAGGGAACTTTTGCATTAGAAGGAATCAAACTGTGTATGATAATTATTTCCTAGGTAATAGTGAGTGCCATGATACATATCGAATCATGGGTGGATGGGGATTTAAAGGTGGTAAAGATCCAGTCTTTCCTGGATTATATTTTATTTGTGGGAACAGGGCAAATTATCGTTTGCCAGACCGTGGGTATGGCACATGTTACGTAGGCCTGGTCTTTCCGAAAAATGTTCATATGGATAGAAGAGAAGATGGTGTACATAGTTTAAGTAATCATTTAGCGAGGAGTAAGAGAGAATCTTGGGCAGAAATTGTAGGTGATATTTTCGAGGCATTGATACCAGCAGTGGGAATAACTCTGAATGCAAACAAAATTAGAAAATTATCAACAGTAGTGGATCGCTTGTCAATAGGCACCGCTGGAGGATTTTTATTGGTAAACACTGAAATGGTTGCCATGCGCGCTATGGTAATGCAAAATCGACTTGCCCTTGATATATTATTGGCAAAAGAGGGTGGAGTCTGTGGAATGCTGAAAGTTCAACATTGTTGTACTTACATTCCTGACAAAAGCAAAGATCTGAAAATGTATATTAAGAATATTACTGAATTGCATGATGAAATTGCACCGCTGGAGGTTGAAGGTGTTTGGGAAAAGATTGGAAAGAAAATAGCTGCTATAAAAAATTTCTTAGTAAAAATAGGTAGTACCTTTATAGGTAAAATATTATTTCCATTAACATGTGTAATTTTCATAATATTAGTGATTAGATTAGGTTGTATGTGCTGTAAAAATAAGAAAAATATGAAAAGAATAAAAAGAGAAAAATTAAAAAGAAAGGACAAGGATCAAGATAGAGATTTGGAAGAGATAACATTAGAAGAATGGAGGGAGAGTATGTATAAAACAGCAAAAAGAGAAGAATTGGGTGCAACTGAATTATGATTAAGAGCAAGAAAACATTCTAAAGATTCCATAAGACAGAACAACATTTTTGGGTGGTATGGTGATAAAATCACCAATGGGGGGATTGCTGGAGCGGGTAATACAGAAACTTTTGTGTACCCACCCCATTTTGCATGTTGTGTTTACTAATTAGATTAATTAATTAATTATAATCGAACTAATGGCTTGGAGTGATGTGGAAAATACTTACCAACCTTACTAATATATGAATTACACGTGGGATTTGCACCTGCATGGCCTAATTAATACATGAACTAAATTCTGTGCGCATATTAATGATAGAAAATTAGAATATTGCATGATATATGTCGCTTTTGTGATGTAATTGTGGTTTGTGCTTTATTTAGTAAGTATAAACCGCACTGTTGCTTTTGCTAGATAAATACACACACATATGGGTATTAGCGAGGGAATAACATTTAATTAGCCATTTCTATGTATTAATTACGTTTTTGTGTTTCTTTGCTTAAGTTGACCATTTGGAGTGGCCACAAAATGGCTGACTTCTGTATCCGATGAAACCATTGCACAAGTTTCTGGGTGAAGTGCGCATGCGTCACCGCTAGCAACTGTGGCCTGGACCTGACCCCAGATGAACATGTACCCTCCAAGGACAGTCTGGGACATCAGCCAAATATCTTGAACAAAGACTGTTGTGTGAACCGGAACTGACAAGGGTCATAACCCAAAAGACACTTTTGTGAGAAACCAAAAGGATGATCCCTGATTGTCCAATAAGCGAACTCGGATGCCCAAACTTTGATACTTTTAACATTGATTGTACTATAAATTATGGTAGAATAGAGAGGTAATAACATTGTTTTCCAATTTCCTGATGTTATGCTGACGGAGAGGACGGTGACACTGCAGGACAGCTGTTTACCTGAATCTTTGACAGACTGATCGGATGCCCAATTTCCTGATGAACTGAACTTACAAATTTGACGGGCATAGATTGACGAAACAACTGGATTTGACTTAGACGACGATCATTAGCCAGAATAGGTAAATATGACGGTCAGCTGCTTGAACAACTAATGAATTTACTTGCATTAATTAGATAAAGAATTGATTTGTTTCATTACAGAAATGAGTTGGTTTGTTTATTTATGAAAATGTATTAATGCAAAGGGAAAAAAGAATTAGATAATCATTTAATCAGCAACTAGCAGATCCACTGCCTAAATTATGGGAGGAATACCAAAGATAGAATATAGGGCCTAATGAGCAGCAGAAGGTGGTGTAGTTTTGTCACTCATTAGGGTAAAAGTGGTATTTCCTTCTCATACCAGCGTTTGGAAGATAATCGCCTCCCACATGGATTAATGGTGAGTGAATGTTGGTGTTATGGGCCCCACCAGCGGATGTATGGATAATGTGTGTATGTGAGATCTTTGGTCTGTGATAGAGGGAGGGATTTTGCACTCCACGCTGGAGCAGAAGAACCACGACCAATGGCTACAAATTTGCTAGCAATATGTAACTTTCAATTTGATCTTCATATCAAATTATTCCTTACAATGAAAACATTACCCAATGACATCCTGCCATGACATCACTCCAAAAAAAGCAGAAAGGATCCTAGTAGTGTGCCAAAAATCTGTAAGTAGTAAAATGAAAAGATTAAAATGGAGCTCGATAAACCACAACATCATAAAGGGGGTTGTAGAACTAAAGAGAAACTAAGTATCTATTAGTGGAACGCGAAGATCCTTTCCAATATTTAGACATTTGGCCACAAGTACTCAACTCATTACACCCATAGTTACAGATCTGGATATCACTAATACCAAGAAAATATTCTCAAAAACTACTCTGGGAAGAGAAAATTAATCATAACAACATACAGTGGATAGACCTCTATAAGCTCAAGCAACAGATGGATCAAAGTAAACTTTTGGAGTTTATTAATGGCCTGGACATACCCAAGATTCGACGAGCAGGGAATTAAGTGGATCCTAACGCTTGGACAAAGCACATCTACATACTATATTGTTCGCATGATTCCAACAAGAACAATGTCTTAACAATACTTAACAAAGGCTTAACTCCCACTAAGTCACCCAACAATACACAACAGGAAGAGAACATCAACAAATACCAGGTCAGGTAAGCCATACAGTCCTGCAGGTTAATTGAGGTGCAAGGACGATATGAAATTTCTGGTTCAGTATACATGTCTGAAGTTCATAATTGAGCAATCAGATGGCACACTCTATTCTGCCGTTCTTTTTAAATGACATGTGTATCTGAATCCTGGAAAGGATCTATTCAACCCCGACAACTACTGACTCAAATATTTTGAACAAAGACTGTTGTGTGAACCGGAACTGACAAGGGTTATAACCCAAAAGACACCTTCGTGAGAAACCAAAAGGATGATCCCTGATTGTCCAATCAGCGAACTCGGATGCCCAAACTTTGATACTTTTAACATTGATTTTACTATAAATTATGGTAGAATAGAGAGGTAATAACGTCGTTTTCCAATTTCTTGATGTTATGCTGACGGAGAGGACGGTGACACTGCAGGACAGCTGTTTCCCTGAATCTTTGACAGACTGATCGGATGCCCAATTTCCTGATGAACTGAACTTTCAAATTTGACGGGCATAGATTGACGAAACAACTGGATTTGACTTAGACGACGATAATTAGCCAGAATAGGTAAATATGACGGTCAGCTGCTTGAACAACTAATGAATTTACTTGCATTAATTAGATAAAGAATTGATTTGTTTCATTACAGAAATGAGTTGGTTTGTTTATTTATGAAAATGTATTAATGCAAAGGGAAAAAAGAATTAGATAATCATTTAATCAGCAACTAGCAGATCCACTGCCTAAATTATGGGAGGAATACCAAAGATAGAATATAGGGCCTAATGAGCAGCAGAAGGTGGTGTAGTTTTGTCACTCATTAGGGTAAAAGTGGTATTTCCTTCTCATACCAGCGTTTGGAATATAATCGCCTCCCACACGGATTAATGGTGAGTGAATGTTGGTGTTATGGGCCCCACCAGCGAATGTATGGATAATGTGTGTATGTGAGATCTTTGGTCTGTGATAGAGGGAGGGATTTTGCACTCCACGCTGGAGCAGAAGAACCACGACCAATGGCTACAAATTTGCTAGCAATATGTAACTTTCAATCTGATCTTCATATCAAATTATTCCTTACAATGAAAACATTACCCAATGACATCCTGCCATGACATCACTCCAAAAAAAGCAGAAAGGATCCTAGTAGTGTGCCAAAAATCTGTAAGTAGTAAAATGAAAAGATTAAAATAGAGCTCGATAAACCACAACATCATAAAGGGGGTTGTAGAACTAAAGAGAAACTAAGTATCTATTAGTGGAACGCGAAGATCCTTTCCAATATTTAGACATTTGGCCACAAGTACTCAACTCATTACACCCATAGTTACAGATCTGGATATCACTAATACCAAGAAAATATTATCAAAAACTACTCTGGGAAGAGAAAATTAATCATAACAACATACAGTGGAAAGACCTCTATAAGCTCAAGCAACAGAAGGATCAAAGTAAACTTTTGGAGTTTATTAATGGCCTGGACATACCCAAGATTCGACGAGCAGGGAATGAAGTGGATCCTAACGCTTGGACAAAGCACATCTACATACTATCAGGCACATGCATCAAAGCAAAAACCGGTCGCAAACGGGCAGATTCTCAGAATCTGCCCCTTTGCGACCGGTATTTTTGCATTTGGGTTGCATCATCCCAAATGCAAAAATCGCAATTTAAGTGATCTCTAAATTGCGATTACTTAAATAGCGATTGCATTTAAGGAATCTCAAATTGAGATTCCTTAAATGCAGTGCATGAAAGTGAAAAAATTAGCGAATTTCGCTATTAGGGGGAGCAAATTACCATGAAGTAGAACTTCATGGTAATTTGCAAAAACTTTGAAAAATGCACTTTTGTGCATTTTTCAAAGTTTCATGTTGCGCACACACATGCCCTTAGGGGCACATATGTGCACAGATCAATTTCAAGAGTACAATAGGGTGTCATTTTGATACCCTTGCACCCTTGAAATTGCATGACCAATTTGCGAGTACCTACTGGTACTTGCAAATTGCTCATGCAATCTCCAGTTCATTCCTATGGGCCTGGAGGCCCATAGGAATGAATGGGACGGCATTCCTTAATTGCGACCCGCAATTTGCGAGTCGCAATTAAGGAATGCATAGGCTTTTGCAATTCCTTAATTGCGATTCCTTAATAATCGCAATTAAGGAATTGCAAAAGCCTACGTTGATGCATGTGCCAGTATATTGTTCGCATGAAACAAGAACAATGTCTTTTTTTTTCTTTGTGTCCTCATTTTGCCCTTGGAAGGTCACATAGGAGCACTAGGAGAGGGAAATGAACCATACTGTCACAGGTAAACTGGTAGTGCCATCCCTGACTGGAATGGCACTCAGTATAATTCAAAGTCTCCAACAAATGCGCTTCAAGATGTTAACCATGAAGGAGCAATGTAGCTGCTATTAAATACCCATTATGAATCGGGAAGGCCATGATTTCGGGTAAATCTAGGGAGGGGAGCCGACCAAGAAGCGTTAATCATTGGACAGTGGGGGAAAAAAAAAAAAAAAAGCACCTAGGCCCAATTTAAGAGATGCCAAAAGTCTCTTTTTTCGGGGTTGCCAGATCTTGCTAGGTCGATTTTAGACATTTGTGGGCTGATATACGCCACTCTAACAAGGTGGGAGGCAGTGGTTCCTTCCATTTCCTACAGATCTCTCTCCTTGCTAGTAGGATACAATAAAACAGGAGTTTTTTGACAGGACCTTGGACTTCCAGTGATGTTCCGAAGATTACAAGCAATGCGTTAACTGCATTTTGATACCCCAGAGATGTTGTCAACAAAGTACTGATAGAGTCCCAAAAAGGTAACAGGAATGGACATTCGTAGAACATATGTAGGTCCGAGGCTGCAAGCAGCCCGCACTTAGGGCATGCCACGGTGGAGTCAGTGGAAAATTTCGATAACTGCTGTGGAGAGTAATACGCCCTATGTAGCGTAAAAAGATGGTTCCTACGCAACCACGCCGGCTTCACTGTGTCCCACAAAATCCTGAAGGAGGAGTACCAGATATTCTCAAGATCTTTTCCAGAAAAAGAGGAACTCCACAATGTCTCGGGTAAGACAAACTCCCCGTCAACCTCCGTTAGTAAGAAATTGTACCAGAACGAGATCTCCTTAGATACAGGAGGTTTGTCCATCATCAGGATCAATATTCTGCTATCTCCTCCCAATTGGAATCTACCCCTAGGCGATCTCTGAGTGTGGGCCCAACTCGCCATCTGTATGTATTTGAATTTGGAGAAACCCAACCCCACTCTGGCTGATAGGTGGTCCCAAGATAACAAGATGCCATCTGAAAAAAGATCGCCCCAAACCTCCAGGCCAGCCTCTCTCAAGGGTGTTGCCAAACTGTCAAGGAGCCACGCCGGCCTGCCCGGGGAGTCCCACAGTGGCGACCTATTTGCAAAATATCCCACCTTTATGGCACCTCTTAGTTTGACCCATGTTTTTGTGAAACCCAACAAAATCTTCAACTTAACTTTTTTTTTAAACTTAGGATCCCCAAATTTAAGCAAAAAACCCTGCTGGTCTACTCCCTCTCCTCTCAGTAACGCAGCAAACATGCTACCTATTCCCACATTTGTCGGCATCATAAGCAGCATCCTGGCATGGGAGAATTGAAAAGCCCAAGCATATAGTTGTAAATCAGGTGCTGCCAGACCCCCCTTTTCTCTACGGCACCTGATGTTTTTCCATGCTATCCGTGGTATGTGATCGTACCAAATAAAAAAACTAATATGGCCTTGCAACTTTGTTAGAATATAAGGTTCAAAATATAACGGAACAGTATTGAACAAAAAGGAGATTTTAGGTAAGATAAACATTTTAACCAGGTTAGCTCTACCCAAAATGGAAAGAGGGAGTAAAGACCAAAACCTCATAAGCTTTTTGCAGTCTCTCGCCACAATGTCAAATTTCAGTGACACGATTTTATCTATGTCCTTAACTATAGTGAGTCCGAGATAACGCATAGAGTGGCTTACCCGGGCCCCCGCCACTGGCTCAGCCTCATTCCACAGCATCATCTCCGTTTTGGATGCATTGATCTGATATCCAGACATCTCCCCATAGTCATGGGCCAGTGCAATGACCGCGGGGAGTGCCATACACAAATCTGAAGAAAAAATAAGAATATCATCCGCGTACAGGGCTACTTTCCTCTCCCATCCCCCATAAATAAAAGGCTTGATGTTAACACTGTCCCTCAGCCGTTGGGCAAAGGGCTCTATGTATAAGTCAAATAGGAGAGGGGAGAGGGGGCAGCCCTGCCTGGTACCCCGAGTGATGTTAAAAGGGTCTGACATTTCACCTTTAACCAACAGGGATGCTGTGGGGTTCCGATACAGCAAACTCACCGCTCCACGAAATCCCCCACCAATATTGAACTTCTCCAAGACCCCCGACAGGAATGTCCAATTCACCCTGTTGAAGGCCTTGGTGGCATCCAACGTGATAACAGCTAGGGGCAAGGAGTCCGCAGTCGCCATATCGATGGCTCCTAATAAATCATAGGTCAACTCAAAGAGCTGGCGGCCCTTCACAAAACCTCGTTGGTCCTGATGTAAAATAAAGGGTGCCACCTCCCCCAACCTTCTGGCAAGGACAGATGTAAAGAGCTTATAGTCCGAATTTAGGATGGAGATCGGTCTATATGAACCACAGCTATCAGCTGGTTTGCTAGGCTTCAATATCAGAGTGATGGAAGCATCATTCCAAGAGTCAGGAGGGTACAACCCCTCCTGAAAAATCTGATTAAACAACAAGGTTAAGAAAGGGACTATTGTTGGTATTAGGGCCAGGTAGACTTCCGAACGGAGACCATCGGGACCTGATGCTTTACCCCTCTTGCCATCTAAGATAGCTCTAGTAACCTCTTCATTTGTAATGGGTCTATCTAAGGTAGCTTTCTGGTTGGACGAATGAGAAGGGAGGGATACTCCATTCAGCCAATCATCGACTTGCCTCGCCTCAATATTCTTATCTTCATGGTAAATGTCCTTAAAAAAGTCGCGAAAGGCACTTCTAATATCCCTATCCGCCGAAAGAGCCACTCCTTCAACCATGATATGATCTATGTTATTTCTGAGATGATCCGTTTTTACTTTCCAGGCCAGGAGCTTCCCTGCACCCTCTCCGTATTCAAAATGAGCCATCTTACTGGCCTCCCATCTCTGGAGAACTCGTAGGTTCAGAATTGAGGCCAGTTCCCCTTTTAATGTGAATAATTTGTTTTGCCAGTCTTTTTGAATTTCAGGTTGAGCGGCAGGATGTAGCAAGATGTTCTCCTGCACACTAGCCATATCGGCTTCCAGCGAGGTGATCGTGTCTCTATAGATCTTCCTTTTATACGAGACCTTGTTAGTAATTAGGCCACGCAAAAAGGCCTTAAATGCATCCCAAACGCACCCTAAGGAAGCAGTCCCGATATTATTACCGAAAAAACAATGTGCTTCAGTTTTTAAAAAGGAAATATTGTCTGGAGCATTAAGGAGTGAACGGTCAAACAACCATGTTCTAACTATGGTTTTTGACATTCCGACCAATTCCAAACACAGAGCAGCATGGTCAGAAAGATGGAAAGGAAGATAATAAACATCTAGCACCAATTTAATTAGTTCCTGGCTGACCAAGGCCAAGTCTATCCTTGACTGGTGATGGTATTTGAAGTTACGGAATGAGATGCCCTGTTTTAGCCCAAATTTAAGTCTCCATATGTCCACATAACCAAACTCCTTCATTTTATCAAGTAGGAAAACCCTAGTTTTAGATGGAGGTATAGGTCTATTAGATGGAGATTTATCAAGATTAGGGTCTAAGACCACATTAAAATCTCCAGCAAAAATGATCGGTTCCGGATAAAGAAGGAGATGGGAAAACACAGAACTTAGAGCTGATGGATCGTCCTGGTTAGGCCCGTAATAGCCTACTATCGTAACTGGGGCCCCAGCTATAACTACCGAGACAATGAGCCACCTGCCCCCCGAGTCTGCAAGCTTATCGACTAGCCTTTCTTTTAGTGTTTTTTTTAAAATGATCGCAACCCCTCTAGTATTGGAATTTTGTGTGGTAGATACACAAAAATCGATCCAGCTGTTTTTTTTAACTAGAGAGAGAATTTCGTTTTCTGTGAGATGGGTCTCTTGTAGTATGAGTACCTGAGCATCAAAATCGCGAAGGTACTGCATAATCTTCCACTTTCTTGGACTAGAACGCAGACCATTTATATTCCATGAAAGAACTTTTAACTTATCCATAGGGGCAATTTCCACTCCCCACCATCCAAATATTCACCACACAGGCAAGAAGAACCTCTACCGGCAACAAAAACAATGTCTTAACAATACTTAACAGAGGCTTAACTCCCACTAAGTCACCCAACAATACACAACAGGAACAGAACATCAACAAATACCAGGTCAGGTAAGCCATACAGCCCTGCAGGTTAAATGAGGTGCAAGGACAATATGAAATTTCTGGTTCAGTATACATGTCTGAAGTTGATAATGAGCAATCAGATGGCACACTCTTTTCTGCCGTTCTTTTTAAATGACATGTGTATCTGAATCCTGGAAAGGATCTATTCAACCCTGACAACTACCGACTCAAATATTTTGAACAAAGACTGTTGTGTGAACCGGAACTGACAAGGGTTATAACCCAAAAGACACCTTCGTGAGAAACCAAAAGGATGATCCCTGATTGTCCAATCAGCGAACTCGGATGCCCAAACTTTGATACTTTTAACATTGATTTTACTATAAATTATGGTAGAATAGAGAGGTAATAACGTTGTTTTCCAATTTCCTGATGTTATGCTGACGGAGAGGACGGTGACACTGCAGGACAGCTGTTTCCCTGAATCTTTGACAGACTGATCAGATGCCCAATTTCCTGATGAACTGAACTTTCAAATTTGACGGGCACAGATTGACGAAACAACTGGATTTGACTTAGACGACGATAATTAGCCAGAATAGGTAAATATGATGGTCAGCTGCTTGAACAACTAATTAATTTACTTGCATTAATTAGATAAAGAATTGATTTGTTTCATTCCAGAAATGAGTTGGTTTGTTTATTTATGAAAATGTATTAATGCAAAGGGAAAAGAGAATTAGATAATCATTTAAACAGCAACTAGCAGATCCACCGCCTAAATTATGGGAAGAATACCAAAGATGGAATATAGGGCCTAATGAGCAGCAGAAGGTGGTGTAGTTTTGTCACTCATTAGGGTAAAAGTGGTATTTCCTTCTCATACCAGCGTTTGGAAGATAATCACATCCCACACGGATTAATGGTGAGTGAATGTTGGTGTGATGGGCCCCACCAGCGGATGTATGGATAATGTGTGTATGTGAGATCTTTGGTCTGTGATAGAGGGAGGGCTTTTGCACTCCACGCTAGAGCAGAAGAACCACGACCAATGGCTACAAATTTGCTAGTAACATGTAACTTTCAATCTGATCTTCATATCAAATTATTCCTTACAATGAAAACATTACCCAATGACATCCTGTCATGACATCACTCCAAAAAAAGCAGAAAGGATCCTAGTAGTGTGCCAAAAATCTGTAAGTAGTAACATGAAAAGATTAAAATGGAGCTCGATAAACCAAAACATCATAAAGGGGTTGTAGAACTGAAGAGAAACTAAGTATCTATTAGTGGAACGCAAAGATCCTTTCCAATATTTAGACATTTGGCCACAAGTACTCAACTCATTACACCCATAGTTACAGATCTGGATATCACTAATACCAAGAAAATATTATCAAAAACTACTCTGGGAAGAGAAAATGAATCATAACAACATACAGTAGAAATACCTCTATAAGCTCAAGCAACGAAGGATAAAAGTAAGCTTTTGGAGTTTATTAATGGCCTGGACATACCCAAGATTCGACGAGCAGGGAATGAAGTGGATCCTAACGCTTGGACAAAGCACATCTACATACTATATTGTTCGCATGAATCCAACAAGAACAATGTCTTAACAATACTTAACAAAGGCTTAACTCCCACTAAGTCACCCAACAATACACAACAGGAAGAGAACATCAACAAATACCAGGTCAGGTAAGCCCTACAGTCCTGCAGGTTAAATGAGGTGCAAGGACGATAGGAAATTTCTGGTTCAGTATACATGTCTGAAGTTGATAATTCAGCAATCAGTTGGCACACTCTTTTCTGTCGTTCTTTTTAAATGACATGTGTATCTGAATCCTGGAAAGGATCTATTCAACCCTGACAACTACCGACTCATAGCACTTTTTGATGTAAAGAAAAAAGCCTACAGGCCTAATTGCGAGTCTGGCAGTCCAGCCACCACTGCGCCGGCAGTCCATGAGTTATTATGAGTTAGATGGTCGGACCGCCATTGCACCGCCACAGCTGCCAGGGAACCGTCATTCCCTGGCAGTGGTGCGGTGGTTAGGGCCTCAATAATATGCTGGTGGTGCCGCTGCGGCACCACCATGCTTATTGCGAGTTTCAGGACCGCCAGCGGTGTCATGGAGGTCTTTCGTCCATGAAAAGGCTGACGGTCCTGAACCAAAAGGGGCCCTACAGGGCCCCCTGTTGCTTATGGGCAATGGGATGAATGCATGGAGGCACAACATGTGCCCCTCTGTGTGCATGCACCCAAGTTCCTGAACAGCATGGGGGTGTGCAGGAACTGTTTTTGATGTTCCCATTGTGGTGCCCATTTTCAAAGGCACCACTGTGGGACTGTCAAAGACAGCCCGCCAGACACGAGAATACTTATAATCTGGCGGGCAGTGTAACCACTGGGCTTGCAGTGTGGAGCGGACCTCCATCATGGTGGTCTGCTCCCCAACCTCCAAACTCGTAATTAGGCCTATGTCAGAATCATCTTTCAAGATTTTGGAATTTTGGCCCCTGAGAAACAAATATTACCTTTCTATCAATCCTACTTTCAACCCAACTACACCGCGGTCATTATCATCTTTGCACTGTCCTATATGGCGCACACATCTATCAATTATTCATGCCCCTCTTCATTTGAGTAATTCGGAGACTACTCATCAGCCTTCAACAAGGTATATTGAAGTATACTGTGGGCAAAACTGAGAAATGTGGATATACCATTACCACCACTGACAGGAATTATTTCACTCTAGAGAGATACCTCAGTCAGAGTTCGAACGGGCCCCGGTAACCAATTTACAGAACCCATTGTAACAAACGATGGACTTAGGAATGCGTGCTAGACCCATTGTTAGCTTCCTTATACACAGCTGATATCACAACAGCATCAGCTAGAGGAATAACCTTTCCACCCAGTATAGGATCACCAAAGATTTAAATTCTGAAGCACCCTGACAATTTAGTAATCCTGAATCAAGCAAAGGTTCAGAGAGTCTGAGATTATCTACATAACTTTAATAAACAAAACAAATTAATAGCAAACAAATCAAAAACCAAGATTAAGATGCTTGGGAAATACAAGAATAAAGCTGAAAAAGTGTTTTTTATGGTTCAAGGAAATTGGATTATTCAATTTTATCAACTCTTGCAGATATACATTTTCCTGCATAAAAATAATGCTGCTACTCTTATTCTTGCAATCTGTACAATCAATGTAAAACCTAAACGCTTGGCAGCTGATGCCATCAAAAAAGTTAATTAAAGCTAATTTCCTGCCAGCACTATCCTTCGAGCTAACTACTCTTGCAGCAACGTAGCGTTCCCAGATTCATCTAAAACTCGGCTTACAAAATCAGAAACTTGCCCAAATGCAGCCTTTCTAAAATACTGCTATTGCAACAAACACTCAACAGCGGATACCTTAAAGTTTCATTTAATTAAGGTAATTGAAGTAAAAAATTCCACCCAAAAAAATCTGCGGGTGAATCAATATGCCAGAGCTGTAGAGAGCCATCTGGGCTCTCTCTTACATTGTTGCAGTACTCACGCATTCATACACCCCTCGGGGCAGGCTCGTCCCGAGGGTATAAATAAATGGGGTCAAAGACCGCTCTGGGTCTTCCGGCCACGAGGCGTGAATGGTGGTCCTGTGTCCGTTATTGCGCGCTGCTGCTGTGACCTGCGACACAGGCCCCGCCGTGCTACAAGAGCCATAACAGAATTGGAAATAATTATCAAATGGTCGAACATAAAATCAAAATTAGCATGAGAAACGCTGCCAAAAACTATAAGGGGCGGGTTACGATGGCGCAACTGTTAGATCACTGGCTACTATTGCTGTGGACAGCAGACCTCCTTATAAACGTACGGAGTCCAACTGCCGCATTTCGATTTGTTTGCCGTTCTGGCAGTCAGATAGTACTCTTTACCACAGCGGGGGCATGCTGCCGGCAAGGAAATGGGCCACAGCACATGCCATGCAGCACCTCCTGCATATCCATGCACGATGTGCCATACATCATGTTGTAAGTAAAAATTATTGGAAAAAATTATCGTTGACATTAATTTCATCAAATAATACACAAAACTATTGCTTTTTAATATACATAGAGTTTAAAGTTGTAAATGTTAAACATGTTTAATATGTAAATGTAATATAATATAAATTAAACATATTTCAGTAATAATTAATCATATATTAATATATACTTATATAAGCATGAAAATACATATATAGGTTTTTGCATTTATAAATATTATATATATATATATATATTCACATGCAAGTTGCCCTCAAGGAGATGCCTCTTACGAAGGGGTTGCAGCACAAACCACCGCTGGCAGTTCGGTTCCCAGCCTAGCACAAGCTCCCCATGTGGCGTGCCATACGCGTTTCAAGCAAAGTGTCTGCTCTTCCTCAGTGGCTGCACAACAAATGAAGCAGATTGATCTCAAACTGAATTTATTCAAAGTTAATAAGTCCCACCCAATGGGCGTCAACCACGGCATTCTGGTCTCAGTAGTTCGAAAGGACTTGTAGTTTCTCACCATGTGGACTCTCTGCCTCAGTTCGTTTTTAAAATATCAAACCCGTTTGGGTGAGAAGTCTTGAAGACTGTGCTGGAAACCTCGCCAATATATCCCAGCGGCTGAGGCCCCCTCCGTTCATGCACGTGCACGTGAATTCAAGCACGCAAGACCCGCTTGGAAGCGGTAGGGCATCTCCGCGGCCGGACCAGCCGCTTTTGTATTCACACGCAAGTTGCCCTCAAGGAGATGCCTCTTACGAAGGGGTTGCAGCACAAACCACCGCTGGCAGTTCGGTTCCCAGCCTAGCACAAGCTCCCCATGTGGCGTGCCATACGCGTTTCAAGCAAAGTGTCTGCTCTTCCTCAGTGGCTGCACAACAAATGAAGCAGATTGATCTCAAACTGAATTTATTCAAAGTTAATAAGTCCCGCCCAATGGGCGTCAACCACGGCATTCTGGTCTCAGTAGTTCGAAAGGACTTGTAGTTTCTCACCATGTGGACTCTCTGCCTCAGTTCGTTTTTAAAATATCAAACCCGTTTGGGTGAGAAGTCTTGAAGACTGTGCTGGAAACCTCGCCAATATATCCCAGCGGCTGAGGCCCCCTCCGTTCATGCACGTTTCTGTGAATTCAAGCACGCAAGACCCGCTTGGAAGCGGTAGGGCATCTCCGCAGCCGGACCAGCCGCTTTTGTATTCACACGCAAGTTGCCCTCAAGGAGATGCCTCTTACGAAGGGGTTGCAGCACAAACCACCGCTGGCAGTTCGGTTCCCAGCCTAGCACAAGCTCCCCATGTGGCGTGCCATACACGTTTCAAGCAAAGTGTCTGCTCTTCCTCAGTGGCTGCACAACAAATGAAGCAGATTGATCTCAAATTGAATTTATTCAAAGTTAATAAGTCCCGCCCAATGGGCGTCAACCACGGCATTCTGGTCTCAGTAGTTCGAAAGGACTTGTAGTTTCTCACCATGTGGACTCTCTGCCTCAGTTCGTTTTTAAAATATCAAACCCGTTTGGGTGAGAAGTCTTGAAGACTGTGCTGGAAACCTCACCAATATATCCCAGCGGCTGAGGCACCCTCCGTTCATGCACGTGCACGTGAATTCAAGCACGCAAGACCCGCTTGGAAGCGGTAGGGCATCTCCGCGGCCGGACCAGCCGCTTTTGTATTCACACGCAAGTTGCCCTCAAGGAGATGCCTCTTACGAAGGGGTTGCAGCACAAACCACCGCTGGCAGTTCGGTTCCCAGCCTAGCACAAGCTCCCCATGTGGCGTGCCATACGCGTTTCAAGCAAAGTGTCTGCTCTTCCTCAGTGGCTGCACAACAAATGAAGCAGATTGATCTCAAACTGAATTTATTCAAAGTTAATAAGTCCCGCCCAATGGGCGTCAACCACGGCATTCTGGTCTCAGTAGTTCGAAAGGACTTGTAGTTTCTCACCATGTGGACTCTCTGCCTCAGTTCGTTTTTAAAATATCAAACCCGTTTGATTGAGAAGTCTTGAAGACTGTGCTGGAAACCTCGCCAATATATCCCAGCGGCTGAGGCCCCCTCCGTTCATGCACGTGCACGTGAATTCAAGCACGCAAGACCCGCTTGGAAGCGGTAGGGCATCTCCGCGGCCGGACCAGCCGCTTTTGTATTCACACGCAAGTTGCCCTCAAGGAGATGCCTCTTACGAAGGGGTTGCAGCACAAACCACCGCTGGCAGTTCGGTTCCCAGCCTAGCACAAGCTCCCCATGTGGCGTGCCATACGTGTTTCAAGCAAAGTGTCTGCTCTTCCTCAGTGGCTGCACAACAAATGAAGCAGATTGATCTCAAACTGAATTTATTCAAAGTTAATAAGTCCCGCCCAATGGGCGTCAACCACGGCATTCTGGTCTCAGTAGTTCGAAAGGACTTGTAGTTTCTCACCATGTGGACTCTCTGCCTCAGTTCATTTTTAAAATATCAAACCCGTTTGGGTGAGAAGTCTTGAAGACTGTGCTGGAAACCTCGCCAATATATCCCAGCGGCTGAGGCCCCCTCCGTTCATGCACGTGCACGTAAATTCAAGCACGCAAGACCCGCTTGGAAGCGGTAGGGCATCTCCGCGGCCGGACCAGCCGCTTTTGTATTCACACGCAAGTTGCCCTCAAGGAGATACCTCTTACGAAGGGGTTGCAGCACAAACCACCGCTGGCAGTTCGGTTCCCAGCCTAGCACAAGCTCCCCATGTGGCGTGCCATACGCGTTTCAAGCAAAGTGTCTGCTCTTCCTCAGTGGCTGCACAACAAATGAAGCAGATTGATCTCAAACTGAATTTATTCAAAGTTAATAAGTCCCGCCCAATGGGCGTCAACCACGGCATTCTGGTCTCAGTAGTTCGAAAGGACTTGTAGTTTCTCACCATGTGGACTCTCTGCCTCAGTTCGTTTTTAAAATATCAAACCCGTTTGATTGAGAAGTCTTGAAGACTGTGCTGGAAACCTCGCCAATATATCCCAGCGGCTGAGGCCCCCTCCGTTCATGCACGTGCACGTAAATTCAAGCACGCAAGACCCGCTTGGAAGCGGTAGGGCATCTCCGCGGCCGGACCAGCCGCTTTTGTATTCACACGCAAGTTGCCCTCAAGGAGATACCTCTTACGAAGGGGTTGCAGCACAAACCACCGCTGGCAGTTCGGTTCCCAGCCTAGCACAAGCTCCCCATGTGGCGTGCCATACGCGTTTCAAGCAAAGTTTGATGAGCTTTACAGAGACATAAGCGAGTATGCCACTTGGTTAAGAGAACTATTGAGTCTTTGGGGACAGGACAACGGACTACCAGGACCATGATGCCCCAGGTAACGCCCACTGGGGCGGGACTCTACATTCAATAAAGCTATGTTCTTCAAGTACCGCTTTTTGCCTCATTACCTTCCAGTGATCAAGGGCTCGAGGAAGCCCGAAACGCGTATGGCCCTGAATCGCATGCTGCATTCTCTCCCATGAAGCCGCCTGCGATGTTTTGTGCGGAAACCTGTGGTGTGTGACATCCTCTTTGGGCAACCCTGCGTTTTTTATGTTAAAGCGGCTCGTCCGGCCGCGAGGATGTCCCGACGCTGCTCAGGCGTTCCTGGGCGCTTCTGAATTGAAACGCTCGTGTGGACCAAAGGTGCCTTCGTCGCAGGACAGATTAGGCAACATGAGAGGGGTGTTGGCATGCCCTTCACTTTGATGAGCTTTACAGAGACATAAGCGAGTATGCCACTTGGTTAAGAGAACTATTGAGTCTTTGGGGACAGGACAACGGACTACCAGGACCATGATGCCCCAGGTAACGCCCACTGGGGCGGGACTCTACATTCAATAAAGCTATGTTCTTCAAGTACCGCTTTTTGCCTCATTACCTGCCAGTGATCAAGGGCTCGAGGAAGCCCGAAACGCGTATGGCCCTGAATTGCATGCTGCATTCTCTCCCATGAAGCCGCCTGCAATGTTTTGTGTGGAAACCTGTGGTGTGTGACATCCTCTTTGGGCAACCCTGCGTTTTTGATATATATATATATATAAATATATATATATATATATATATATATATATATATATAATTCTTGTTAATGAATAAACAATAATTATTTGTTAATTCATTAATATTTAATTCGTTTCCAGACTATATTCCTGCAAAGCTAGCATCCCACAATTAAATAAAAAGTACAATAAATCAATATTCCATACTTTCCATAGTTAAATATCAGTAAATTATTAAGCAACAATTAATAATACATTTTTAATTAATTATTACTTAATTAACTTTCCACCTTACACCCCTTCAAACGTAACAGTCCACAATTAAAATATAAGTAAAGTGAATTTGTTTTCCGTAAACTAAAAAAATTAAAAATCAATTATATAATTCATTAACAATTAATAATAAATTGGTAATTGTTAATTATTTTCCACCCTATACCCCTACAAACCTAACACCCTGCAAATAACGTGTAATGAAAATAAATCAGTATTACATAAATACATAACAGATACCTATCATATAATTACATAAAATATATTAAATAATTCTCAGATATTTATTACCTAATTAACTTTCCACCCTATCCACCTACAAACCCAACAACCTGCTACAACACTATGAATTACTTTAAAAAACTTTACAAAACATTCTAAATTATGTCAGCGTGCGTTGCTCCCCCCGCGGTCAGCTCCACCTAGTAGTGGTCTGCCCTCCAGTGCCCGGTCCTGAGTTCGAAGGCCTCCTCCACCCACAGGATCCCGCCTGTGCCTCATCCCTTGTGGCCCTGTAGTGAGCTCTTGTTTTTGTCTGCTTTTGGTTCTTTTCTTTTTTCCTTTCTTTTATTGCCTTTGTCTCTCTTTTTTCCTGCCTTTTTTTGCTGTCCAATTTAAATTCAGCTCTTTACTTTACTCTGAATTGCTCTTGTTCCCACTCCCATTCCCGCCCTTGCCGCTGCTCGTTCCCTACAGCCTGCCCCCTTGTCTGCTGCTGTTCATTTTCTTTTTCTTTTATTCCCTTTTTCTGTCTTTTTTCCTGCCTCTTTCTGCTGTCCAGTTTCAATTCTGCTCTTTACTGTTACTCTGGTTTGCTCTAGCTCTCTTTCCCCTTCCCGCCCTCACCGCTGCTCGTTCCCTGCGGCCCCACTCCCGTCCAGCACTGTTTCCTGCCTCCCATCTGACTAGCCCTCCCGCCTCCCCAACACTACTTAATGTTGCCACTGCATGTCCGTACAGGCGGCGCATCACAGGCTAGCTCGTCTGCGCCCGTCCGAGCCTGGACCACACCCAGTGCCACAGACCCTGGTTCCCGCTGTCCCAACCGGTATGACACCTGCATCCTCCATGCACTCAGTCCTGGACATTCCACCACCTGCCACCTTGCATCATCGAAGGACATCTAAGGCCAGTTCACCTGCCACAACCGTGCCTTCTCCTGCCACCGCACACCAGACTCACCAACCACACGACCCTCAAGAACCGGATCCGACCACTTCAGCTGCATCCTACCCACCAACGGCTCTCTCAAAAGACACGCCATGGAGGTCTGGTACCTGCTTGACTCCATCTCCCCCGACATCTCCTCCTTCAGGGAAAAATGGATTACCCCCACCTCTGTCCCGGACAGAGCAACCGCCATCCTGGATGGCTATAAAATCATCACACAAGGACCACGCCAACTGGCCGGGAGGAGGCATCGCCATCATACACATAAACACCCTCCGCCTCACTACCAGCTCTGATGACCACTTACTCGACATGGAACACCTCCATTTCCAGATCCAGACCAACCCGATCACCACCCTCCATGGCACCACTGTCTACAGACCCCTTCAACGAAGCCATAGCTGACTTTATTGCACACAACGCTCTTGCCTCAATGGACTATATCCTACTCAGCAAACTCAATTCCCACCTGGACAAATTTGATGACTACTACAGCGCATCCTTACTGGTGAACTGCGCCACCATCGGACTCAAACAACTTGTCACCTTTCCAACCCACTCAGCAGGGCGCACGCTCTACCCCATCTTCTCTGCAAAGAAACAAAATCTCTGTCAGCCACCCCACTAAGCCACATTGAACTGACCACCACTGCATCCACTTCTCCTTCACCAAACCCACCGTACACCACCACACCCACCGCTATCCTCGCAGAAGCTATAACAAGGTCACTGAAGACCAGCTCACCACCTCCCTCAGAAAAACCCACCCTGACATTCACAGACACCAATGCCTCAGCATGGAACCTCCACAATTGGATCTCCATCTGCGCCAGCACACTGGCTCCCCTGAGGGAACCATCAGGCAAGCAGACCTCCAAGAAAGCCAGCTAGTTCTCCCCCACCCTCCAAGAGTCCAGGCACACTTGCAGATGGCTCAAGAGAAGATCGAGGAGGAGCGAGATCTTGGCAGACCATGCTGCTTTCAAAACCACCATCACCGCACACCACCAGCCCATCAGAACAACAAAGAAAACAACCATACAGCAATGCATTACTTCCAACACACAAACCAGCAAAGAGCTCTTCACCATAAGCAAAGACTTTGCCAAACCCAGCACGAAGGCAACAGACATTCTCACCTCTCAAGATCTCTGCGACAACCTCGCCACGTTCATCCACTGCAAGGTCAAGGAAATCTACGACAGCTCTGTAACTCAAGTCCAACCCACCCCATCCGCAACCACCGCACTCAATGGCTCCGGACCCCATCAGACCCTGCCCAACTGGGCACACCCCTCACCTCTGATGGCACCCTCAGGATCATGAAGAGCATCCACTCCAGAACCCCCTCCGATCCCTGCCCTCACCACATCCTCAACAGAACCGGCACCTCCATCACCCCCAAACTCTGCTGCACCATAAACTGCTTCATCATCAAGTTCACCACCTTCACTGAAGACTGGAAAAACACAGATATCAAACCACCTACCGAAGAAACCCTATGCTGCCTCGATGGACCTCAAGAACTACAGACCTTTCCCTCTGCTCCCCTTCCCAGCCAAAATCCTCGAGTAGGCCATCAACGCCCAATTCTCCAAGTTCATCGAAACATAACCACATCCTGCACATCACCCAATCAGGCTTAGAAGCAACCACAGCACCGAAATTGCTCTCTTCGCCACCTCAGACTACACCCAAACTGTTAGACTTGTCATCTTTGGCGTGGTTTCCCCTGACCTTTGGGTTCTACCTCCTGTATTTTTGATGCTGTGCTAGATTTTGTTTTTACTGGCTTAGATGCTTTGGGCACTTTGCCACTGCTGGACAGTATAAAAGTGCAAGTGCTCCCTGTATAAATTGTTATTACAATTGGTTCTCCCTGATTGGCAAACTTTATTTACTGGTAAGTCCCTAGTAAAGTGCAGTGAGTGGGCCAGGGCATGTAAATCAAATGCTACTAGTTGGCCTGCAGCACTGATTGTGCCACCCACATTAGTAGCCCTGAAATGGTATCCGTTGCACTGCAATGTCTGTGTGCAGTTTTAAACTGCCATGTCATTCTGGCCAGTACACCCACTTGCCAGGCCCTAACCTTCCCTTTTTTTTACATGTAAGACACCACTCAGGTAGGCCCAAGGTACCCCTATGTGCAGGGTTCCGTGTATGTGAAAGGTAGGACATGTACTGGTGTGTGTGACATGTCTTTATAGTGAAATACTTCCAATTTTGTTTTACACTATAGAAAGGCTATCTGTCCCATTAGGAGAGCTTGGGAGATACTTTGTAACATCTTACAAGTATAACTTCCCATTAAGACAAGATAGAGGAATAAAGTTTATACTCTCTGAATTCAGAATTTAATAACACATCTTTTAGTAAAGATGGTTTTTAAATTGTGTGTTTGAAAATGCCACTTTTAGAAAGTAGGTTTCTTGTTTAATCATTCTGTGTGCCTCTACCTGGTTGTGGATTGACCGTCTGGTTGTGGAGTGACAGTGGCTGGGCATGTGCATTCAATGTAGACAGCCACTGGGGGGTTGAGGTGTTCCGTGCCCTTCCCTGATGACTCTGAGCTGAGCTGAACTGAATAGACTTTGGCTGCATTTAGAGTAGTTGTAGGAGTTTTCCTGAACCTGAATAGGGCTTTTCTCTCTTGTACAATATTGTCTCCACCCCCTGTGGTTATACTGCTGCACCAGTGAGGACAGAACTGGTTTGGACTGGGCTCAGAGACCCTTGCACAAAGAAGAACAAAGACAAAATGAGGTATAATTAATTCCCAGAACTTTAGATCACTTCTGGACTCCAGAGGACGGAGGAGGAGTACTGCCCCTTTTGCTGTGTGCTGTGTGGGGTTGGCCTGCAGATGCTGCTTCTACCAAGGAAAGGACAAAGACTGGAACTGTGCTGAGAAACCTGCTTGAAGAAGAATATCCAAAAGCCTGTGTATGCTGGCCTCCTGTTCTGAAGTCTCAGGGACACAAAGACTTCACCTGCAGCTCCCATGAAATCTATTGCTTGGAGTTATGACCTGCCAGGAAGTGCCTGTTCCAGGTTTGTGCATCTGGAGGTTGGCCCTGCTGTTGGGAGCTCAAAGAAACCTAATAGAAGCAAGAAAAGCAATCTAAGATGCCGTCGGCGACACCACTGTGACGCCGCAACCTCCTCTGAGGCCCGCGGCACCGCTCGCGAAGTGCACAATGCACTGCTCGGCTTGCCCCGTAGCTTCGACGCCCTTTTGATGCCTGCCGGCGCCTGCAGTTATCGGCCTTCCCGACGCCAGAGCTCGCACCGACTCCATCATCGCCAACGCCTGCATCCTGTTATCACAGCACTGATAACCGCTAAAGGAGACTCCATGAACTCGCCGACTTCGCATCGCCTCACATGAACCAACGCCTCACCGCCGATGCAACCGACTTCCTCTGTCCTGGACTCTACACGTTGCCTCCTTGCGGACACGATGCCTCACCTCCCCCATGGCAGCCAGGGAGCAGGCCTCAACCTCGGCACCGACGTCTCACCTCCACGATACCCTGCATCATCATAAACTTGATTTTCTGAATGTCCTGTTTGTTTTAGGGTCCATGTGACTCCGTGCCTGACACTACGCACCTTGTGGCCGACACCGTACTTTGGATTAATTGCTGTTACAACATTATAATAGCCCCAGGTGGAGTTATTTGTTTTCTACAAACTTTATTTTGAAAATAACTGTTTGTAAGTGCTATTTTACTACATAATATGTTGGATTTTTGTCATTTTGGTCTTGATTTTAGGTAAGGATACTTTATTTTTCTAAACTGGTGTGGTGTCCATTTGTAGTATTATCACTGTATTACTGTGTGTTTTGAGTACAAATACTTTACATATTGCTTTTGGGATAAGCCTGTCTGCTCGTGCCATGCTACCAAGGGCGTGAGCAGGGGTTATCTAAAGTGTGTATCCCACTTAATCCTGACTAGAAGCAAGGGTTCCTACTTGGACAAAGGTACCTACCTCTTCCAGTTAGAGACACCCAGTTTTCGCACTCACCCTCCTCGACTGAGGCAAAACTGCTGTCCTCATCCTCCTGGACCTCTCGTCCGCGTTCAACACTATCTCCCACCACACTTTGGGCCTCATGTAGGTAGCCAAATACCGGTCGGTAACGGCCGATTTTCGGTAAATATGCCGTTACCGACCGGTATTCAGACAAGTGAGATGTAGGAGTCCAAAAACCACTTTTCGGTAAATATGAGGCGGTAAATACCGAATCATATTTACCGAATTCTAAAATACCGATTCATATTTACCGAAGACATAATTAACGAATCGGTAAACATGAAGTGGTAAATATGAAGTGGTAAAATCTAAAATGACATGTAGGAGCACTCGGTAATTAAGAAATCCAGGAAAATCGGTAAATAAGAGTCGGTAATTAACACGGATTGAAAGCAGGTGGTAACCATCAACAATGCATATAATCAAACCCAAAATGCAACAGCGTGGACAACATGGCCGCAATGTACGTCATTGCAAGGCGCCTACGTCTACAGGCAGCAGGACTGAGGGTGTGGCGACGGGAGGAACAAATCTACAGACAGCGCATCACACTATTCCAGCTGACTGATGCAGAGATACATGAGAGGTACAGGCTAGACCCCGAAACCATCATGGACTTAATCAGGGACCTACACCCACTCCTGGACCATCCAATAAGAAGGGCGCACGCCATACCCCCACATGTGCAGGTGCTCTGCAGCCTACATCTGTTGGCATCCGGCAGTTATCAGGTGGTGATAGCTGCGGTGGGTGGGGTATCCCAGAGTTGCCTGTCACGTTTCTTCAGGAAGGTCCTGGATGCCATGATGCAGAGAATGCACCACTACATAAGCTTCCCGAACACACAGGCTGCACTGCAGAAAACAAAAACTGACTTTTATCACATGGCACAGTTCCCCCATGTCATCGGCTGTATTGATGGTACACACATCCCAATCTGTCCTCCAGCTGATACAGAGCACATCTACAGGAACAGGAAGTCCACCCACTCCATCAATGTGCAGGTGATCTGTGATGCAGGGAACATCATCACAGATATAGTTGCAAAGTATCCGGGGAGCACCCACGACTCTTACATCTTCCAGAATAGTGGGATCTACACACGACTGAGTGCCGGAGAATTCGGAGAGGGATACCTGCTAGGTAAGTAACAGTGCCGCCCCTTGAAACCTGCAAATCATAGTGTATAGAGGCTTGTTACTGATGGTTCCCTTTTACTCATCCAGGCGACAGTGCATATGCATGCCGGTCATTCATCCTCACTCCCTACCTACACCCAGCAACCCAGAGTGAGAGACGATACAACGTGGCACACAAAACAACACGCAATGTGGTGGAGCGCACGTTTGGACTACTGAAGAGCAGGTTCCGCTGCCTCCACAAGAGCGGAGGCGCACGCCAGTACAAACCCATCACCTGCTGCAAGATCATTGCCACTTGTGCAATGCTGCACAACCTTGCCACGAAAAAAGGTACAGATGTGGAACTGACATATTTTGAGGACAACGAGGATGAGTCAGGCCAGCCAGAGGGCAACGCAGCTAGAGTGCCAACTGCAATCGATGGGAGAGAGAGACGGGCAGTGATCACATGCAACTATTTCTGAGTAAGTAAGGGGACACAGCGAGTTGTGAGAAGTCCTGACGTAGTTTTAATGTGGCACCACGCCATGAACACATGAACAGGCCAATCTGGCAATATACCATCTATACAAGGAGTATGTCCAGGGTTACGTCACCCAATGGGAAGTGGCTAAGCAGGGCCACATCAGTGTTTGCGCATACGCGCTGCAGTGGTGGATTGCACGGCCTGTGCATCCTCACTAGAGCCAACCCCAAGCCGCCTGCTGCTCCTGCGTGCTTCTGGGACGGGGGGTGTGATGCTGCTGCTGGTGTCGATGCTCTCCGCAGCATCCCCTGCAGCAGTTGTCGACGCCTGACTAGTCAATAGCACCCCTAGTGCACTTGTCACCTGCACCATCCCCCGAGACAGGTCGCTGCAGCACTGTGTTAGGCCCTCCTGCATCGTCACAGAGCGCCGGCACAGCAGAGAAGTCGCAGTTGCCAGACGGTTGAGTGCCCTGCTGGTGGTGTCCCGTCTCTGGCGTTCCCGGCGCCGTGCATCGATGTCAGCATCTAATTTGCTGCACAACTGCTGGATTGACTGGGACATGTCCCGAATGCCCGCAGCCATGCCGCTAATGTTAGTGTCCATGTTGACTAATGTTGTCTTCATCACCCGCATGTGCCTCTGGACTGACATGACTGCCTTTGATTGCAGGCGCTGTTGCTTCAACATTTGGCCCTCGAGCCCCAAGAAGACACCATGGCCGTCAGTGGGTGCTGGTGGACTCTGGACACGCGACCTGCGGCGCCCTCTTGCTTCCGTCTGTGCTGCCTGTGAGGTGTGGGGCACAGTGGCATGGCTCCCTTCCTGGGGCCCGGTGCGGTCTTCTGGGCCCATGCTGTCGTCTGACGAGGTGTCTAAGGCTCGTAGCCTGGCTGCTGGACGCCTCCTCATTCTCACACCTGCAAGCGGAGATGTGGCCGGTGAGTCGAACATGAGTGGCGATGCTGGCTCTGGTGGTGGTGATGCTGGCTCTCGGTGAGGTGATGCTGGCTCTGTGTGCGGCGAGGCTGGCTGTGTTGGTGGTGCGGCTGCCAGTGGGCCTGCTCCCTGGTCTGCACTTGTGCTGGCTAGAGGTGATTTATGTGGCCGGTGTGCCGTCTCTCCTGCAGCATGCCCTGTCCTGCATGATGTCACATCTGTGGACAGAAATACAACATTGGCTCAGTGTCCCCGAAGGGCTGCATTGCAAGCGTCACAATGAATCATTTCACATTCCAATATGTCCCCTGTCTCCTTGTGCCTCGAGTGCGTGACATGCCTTGTTGCCCTGTAACATTTACGTCATGGTTAGTGTTGCCCTGACTACATCTCCCGGAATGCATTGCCTGTCTGCACTGACACGTGTGGACTGCAGTGTGATTCTCGTTTCACAATGGGGGATGTGGGATAGGGGTAGGGGGGGCAACATTGCTGTGCTTTCGTCTTACCTTGGTGTGTTGCGGCTCTGGCAGAGCTGTCGGCGTCCCCAAGACCCACGACGCTCTCTTGCTCGATTGTGGCCGCCACCAGCTCCTCCAGTTCGGTGAGGGCAGGTGCCCTGTTGGTTCCACCTCCGGTCTGGCTGGCCTCCTTCTGGATGTCGCCCATCTTCCTCTTGGTTACAATCCTGAGGTCATACCAGCGCTTTTTGAGGACCTCAATGTCCCTGTGGGTCACTCCCACAGCATTGACCTGCGCCTGGATGGCCAGCCATATGTTGCGCTTTTCAGCCTCAGGCACTTGCAGGGATTGCCTTCCAAACAGCTTCTGGTGCTGCTTCACCACCTCCTCCACCAGCACCTGGAGTTCCTTGGGGCTAAATTTCAGCTTCCTCTTCCTTTCCCCTCCGTCTTTCTGTGTTCTCTGGCTGGACATGCTGTTCGTTTACCCGCTCGCACATGCAACGGCTCCCTGCCTCTCCTCTGCACTCCAAGCCTCTCCAGGGTCAGCTGATTATGTACACCTGCCTGGGTGTGGGCACTTCGGCTAATGATGTACACCTGCCTGGGTGTGGGCACTTACTGGTTGGGTGGGCTGTCGTTGCACTGGATTGGCTGTTTCGTCAAGTCATGTGATTTGATTTACCGAATCCGTACATACCGATTCGGTATTTACCGATTCGGTAAATACCACCTCGGTATTTACCGATTCGGTGAATTCCGATTCGTATTTACCGACTGTTACCGAATCGGTAACTGTTACCGAATTTTTACCTACATATAACTTACCGATTCTAATTTACCGATTCGGTACGGCTCGGTATTTAAGAACCGGTAAAATTTATTTACCTACATGAGGCCCTTACTGAGCAAGACTCCATGACGCTGGAATCCATGAAAAAGCTCTAGAGTGGATGTGCGCCTTTCTAACCAGCCTAATACAAAGAGTCAGACTTCCACCACTCTACTCAGAACCCCCAGAGATCAGATGCAGAGTGCCTCAGGGATCCTCCATGAGCCCCACCCTCTTCAACATCTACATAGCCTGCCCATCACCATCATCAGAAGCCACAGACTCAACATTGTCTCTGTGCCAATGACACCCAGCTGATTCTCTTCCTCACAGACAAACTCACAGCCGCCAAGAGCAACTTTCACAACGGTATGAAGGAAGTTGCAACCTGGATGAAGGACAGACGTCTCAAGCTCAACTCAGGCAAGACAGAAGTCCTCATCCTAAACTCCACCTCCTTAGACTAGGGGGAGGACTCCTAGTGGTGCACAGCACTCGGAACCCCCCACACCCACACCCACAGACCACGCATGAAACCTCTGCATCATCCTGGACTCCTCGCTCTCAATGAACAACCAAATCAGCACTGTTTCGTCCTTCTACTTCCACATTCTCTACCTACTTCAGAAGATTTTCAAGTGGATCCCCAGTGAGCCCAGGAAAACGGTCACTCCCGCTCTCGTCAGCAGCAGACTTGACTATGGCAACAAACTCTAACATGGCACCACCCAAAAACTCCTTAAGAAACTGCAGAACATCCAGAACGCCTCCACAAGACTCATCCTGAACATCCCCCACCGCAGCCAAATCACTGGTCACCTGAGAGACCTCCACTGGCTCCCGCTCAACAAAATAATTGACTTCAAGCTTCTCACGCATGCCTACTAAGCCCTCCACAACCCCAGACCTGCATACCTCAACCACTTCCTCTCCTTCTACAAACCCACCAGAGCTCTCCGCTCTGCCCAACTGGCCCTGGCCACCATCCCACAGATCTGCAAGACCATGCCTGGAGGAAAATCCTTCTCCTACCTCACTGTGAAGACCTGGAAATCCCTGCCTCTACATCTCAGGCAATCACTATCACTGCCTCAATTCAGAAAGGACCTCAAGACCTGGTTCTTAAACTAAACCACAGATCCCACTGCCCTTCAGTGCCTTGACACCATAATGGGTGAGTAGTCACACTTTACAAGAATCCTGATTGATTGATTGAAAAACAATTAACAAGATTTATAGAAACAATAGTAACACAACATTTATATATCAATTAAAACACGTTCAAATGATTAAAAACTATATTTTTAACCACTACATTAAAGACTGATCTTTTTTACAATATTTTGTTTACCTCAAAAAACAATATTCTTGCCAATGATATCTCTGAATCATGATATTTGTGTGTCATGATATTTAATTTCTGATATTGCTGTCTCCCGATATTTTTAAATCAATATTTTATCCAACCACCTTATAATGTGGTAGTTTGCCAGGGCTTGAAGGGAGAGGTCTTCAAGTGTATTTCTTTTCTCAGTGTACACAGTAAGTAAGTAATAGTTTATTTGCATAGTTAATTAAAACCATTGCAATACAAGCTTTAAAATTTGCGTGTACACAGGATCTCTTAGTGGATTACTAAAGGTCCTTCCAACTACCCATGTTTTGTGATGCTCCCATTTGCTATAAACTGTCAAAGTCATGTTCAGCATATCTGTAGAGCTCCTGGGGGATCTTAAGTGGTCTTCAGTTAGTCCATTCATCAGTATGGTAAAGACACCATACTGATGAATTTGTGTGTGTGGGAATCTGTGTAACCCTCAAAGTGGTATGTCCATGAATGTAAACATAAACCAAATTTTAGTGCATGACTATTCAAAATGTTTCTTAACAATAGCCTATCTAGGTAAGATAAACGTCCATTTTTAGTTCTGGCTTGACAGCACAACTGTCAGCTTGCCATGTATAAGCAATTCTTTAAAATTTACATCAATAGGACTTTGCCTTGGCTTCACCACAAGAAGTATTATTCTTTCAATTTATGCTCTCAGATGTGTATCATTTCACCTTCTAAGAAATGATTCCTTTAGAATGCATGAATACTGTTTCTAAATATGAGCATGAACTCAACTATGCTGTTTGTCACATTCAGCAATTTCTCTCCAATATGCATTCGTGTGAAAGTGGCTTATTATTATTTAAGTCACTAATTTGTTAGGTTCGGTCAATTTAAATCTGAGCTCAACCCATCATACATATGTCACAGAGCAGACAGGCTTAACTTAATAAACATGTGTAAAGCATGTAGAAGTACCAAAACAGTTAAAAAGTCAAAAACACAACACAATAAAAAGCCCACTCCAATTTATAAAAAGAACAATTTAATAAGCAAATTGACGAGTTTGTAAAGATTTAAGTGTGAAAAGTGCCATGAAAAAGTACATGGCCAATGA
The DNA here is from genome assembly GCF_964204655.1 of Triturus cristatus. NCBI lineage: Eukaryota > Metazoa > Chordata > Amphibia > Caudata > Salamandridae > Triturus > Triturus cristatus. Next base: position 326,249,588 of record NC_140593.1, on the reverse strand, counting down.
TAGTCAATGGTCATGGTAGACCGGGACCAAGGTGCAATTCTAGGCCAACACCGATGGAGCCCGTGTTGGATACACCAAATGGATTCGTCCCAGTGAAAGTCTGGAAGTCAAAAACTCCTACGGGTCACTAGTTAAAGTTTTCAAAAGTTGCCAAACTTTTTCCTGGTGCCCAAACAACCACAGGAATACACTTATAAGCCCCCCAGGACCTCAGGGAATGTAGTTAGAGATTCACTGGGTGTGAGGTGAGGCCAACAGCATGGTCCAGTCAAGGTCCAGTTGATACTGGTCAACTCGACACTTTAGGGAAAAGGCCTTTTGCAGCAAAGATTCTCTGAGGTCATTTTTAGGCCTTGGGGAATATTATGCAAGATTTGTGCATGGTTATGCAATTTTTTTGGAGCCATTGCGCAAACTCTTGAGAAAAGGTGTGCAATTTGTTTAGTCTGATGAACTTGAAGGGCCATTAGAAAAAATTCAAACTTTGATTGCACAGGCACTTGCACTCAAAACGTTTGATCCTAAGGGGAAGTTTTATGTGACAGTGGATGCAAGTTTAATTGGTGTTGGTGCTGTTTTTACTCAAGTTGTTGATGGAAAGTAATGTGCTGTTTCTTCCATTTCAAGTGCATTATGAAGTGCAGAGTTGCATCACAGCACCATAGAAAAAGAAGCTTTAGCGTGTGTTTGGGATGTTGAAAGATTTAAGATTTTGTTATGGGGAAATTTTTTTGTGCTTGTCACAGATTTTAAGTCGTTGGTTTAAATGATGGATGGTGTCAGGTCTGGCAAAGCTTTGTCAGACTTATTGTGAGATTGCAAGAATTTAATTATGAAATTCAACATATATCAGGTGGCGGGAACATGACAGCTGGCTGTTTGTCCAGATTGCCACAGAAGTGTAAGGAAGATGAAGTGGTTTTGGAACAGCATGAGTGTCTCATGGCTGTTGTAGATGTTTTGGAAAAATGTGTAAATGTTGTGACAGATGCAGATTGGGTGAAGATGTGTGAGGAGGATGTACAAATGAATAAGGTGAAACAATTTTTAAAGAGAAGGCGGCCACCAAGTAGACCTTTCGAACAAGTTTTGCTGAGTTTTGTGCAAGTAGCATGTGAGCTGAGTGAGTAGAATGGAATGTTGTTAAGAAATTATTTGTTTGTGCCATCAGTCGGACTCAGACACAAGCTTACTGGGTTGGCGCACCATGGACATCCAGGTGTTTCCAATACAAAAACAAATGCTATAACAACACTATGGGTGGCCAGGCATGGATGTTGCAGTGGAAAGTTTCATTGATATATGTTCTATTTGTGTTAAATATGAGAAACATTGAATGTTACTAGTGAACCAGCTAATCCTCTAGAGGGACCACAGAAACCATGGGAAAAGTTTTCTCTTGATTTTTCTGGACCATGCAATGTTTTGGGTCAAAATAAAAGATTTTAATTTGCATTGATTGATAGTTTTTCTTAATGGATTTATCACGCTTCCGTGAGTAATCTCACTACGGATGAAGTGATAACATTTTTGGATTATAATTTCAGTTCAAGGGTTTTCCTAAAATACTGATGTCCGATAATGGAGTGCAATTTGTATCATCTAAGATGTTGCATTACCTGGGCAAATGTGGAATCAAAGCAATTAGACAATCTCCTTATTGCCCTAAGGCAAATGGTCAAGTTGAGAGGGCAAACAGATTTTTAAAAGAAGGTATCCAAAATGCTTTGTCTAATAAGTAAGATGTCTGTAAATGCCTTCATGAAAAGGTATGGAGTTATCATGTGACTCCACATTCAGCAACTGGAGTTTCACCTTTTTATTTAAAGAGAAAGAGAGGCGGTAGTGCTTTCATGACACCTCTCCTTGAAAAGTCAGACAGTAAAACTGAAAAGTTCAGTCAGGTTATCGAAAATATAAATAAAAATCTGAGTGAAAAGGCAGTTTCAAGCAAGGAGTATTATGACAGAGTGCACAGAGTCAAACCCAAAACTATTCTCGAAGGAGATTGGGTGTGCACTGTTGAACCACATATTGGTTTCAAAGGTGCTTCAGAATTCACTAAACCAGTGCAGGTTGAGAAAGTATTAGATAGTGCTCTGCTACTACATAAAAGCAGATGGTGGAATAATGGATCTGTTGTAGCTCTTAGGTCTGGTCAGGAAAACATGTTCAGTATGGAGTTGGTCAGGAAAACATGTTCAGTATGGAGTTTGTGAAAGGTTGCGATTTCAGTGATATTTCCAAACAAAGTGTTGCTTTAAATTCTGAAAAGTCTGCATGCAAAAGTTGGTTTGCTCCCAATAAAATGTCATTATAATGTTAAGTTCCAAATGATGCTCCTACATTAACTCCTAGTGAGTCAGAGCTTTGGACTGGTAACTTTCAAGACTCACTGTTGGCTCCAATGCAAGGGGTCACTAGTGTACCTGTAGTACACTTTCATGGTGAAAAGTCAGTCACTAACGCACTTATTAGTGAGTCCAGAGGAAGGGAGGAGGTTACAGAAGATTGTTAGTCGGATTTTTGCAGTGAGAATAATTTGGTACAGAAGTCAAACAGAAATATAAAATTATTGGGCTAATTTAAGGATTATGTTTTGTAAATAGAAGAAATGTTTGTGTAGTGTAAGATGCATGTGCCTTACCTAAATATTTTTTAAAAGGGGCATGTTGAGTAAGTTAGATGGTGAAGTGTTATAGTTTGAAATGTTACTTAGGGCTCTATTATGAGACCGTCAGACTAGAGGGGGCACGGCAGTGGTGTTCTTCTGACTGTCCTATTACAATTAGGGTGATCGGACCACCAGTTTCCCGCCGCAGCTGCCAGGGACCTGCCATTCTCTTGTGGTGTTGAGGCAGTAAGGAGGCCGCAATATGCATGGGGGGGACCACCAGGGTTCCGCCAAGCATATTACGAGATATTGATGACAGTTCCACCTCCATGAAAACCATGGCGCCCTGGGGTGCATGCAGAGGGGCACAACATGTGCCCCCCTGTGTGAATGAACCCCAGTTCCTGCACGGCATGGACTGTAAAGTCTTTATTGTCCATGCCGTGCAGGAACTGCTTTTGACATTCCCATTGCAGGGCCCATTTTTAGAGCACTGGCATGTGAACATACAAGAAAAGCCTGCCAGACACGAAATGAGAAATACTCATAATCTGGCGGACGGTCTGACCACGGGTTTGTTGGTGTGGTGGCAGGGCGGACCCGGCACCACCAAACTTGTAATCTCACCCTATGTCATTGCATTCTCATGCCAGAGTAGCATGGAATGCAGATGACCATTTTGAAATGAAAATGTTGTAGGAGTTGGGAGGTGACAGGCGTATTTTCCTGCTCATCCCCATGGGCTGTTATTTTGTGAATAAAGATTTGGGGGCATATGTACAAGCCCCTATCGCCACCACAAAGTCACTTTTACGGAGGATGTGGTGGCGATAGGGGCTGCGCCTTAGGTACAAGGCAACGTTAAGCCACTTAATGTGGCTTAACGCTGCCTTGTACATGGTCCGAGGTCAGGGAAAACGTCAAGTCACTTTGCCTACAGCCGTGACACCCTTCTGGCTCTTCGGTACAAAGGCGGGAGCTCAGGATGCGTTAAATTGGAAATGCGTCTGGATGAGCGCCCCCCCCCCCTGCTTTGCATCAATTGCAATCAAGCTCTTCCCAAGTTTGACTGGCATACTAGTAATCACTGTTCGGCCGCATCAGTGCCCTGGACAAGGAAAGAACACACTGCAGTTAAATGCCTTTTACTTAACGCTAGATCCCTGGTGAGACACAGTATAGAACTAGCGGACCTCATAGTTGAATCCAAATCACAGATAGCATTCGTAACAGAAACCTGGACAGATGCAGCCTCAGGTCCGGATATCATCAAAGCTACCCCCCCTGAGTACGAGTGCTTTGTTCAGAACAGAGGAAATAAAAGGGGGGGAGGTCTCGCTATAATTTACCATAATTCCATCAGAGGTTCATTCCAGTCGGGTACCACCGACCATTTTGAAGCCCTCATATATAACCTGACCCTTTCCAACCATCAATCTTTTAAGGGTGGCCTAATTTATAGGCCCCCCGGACCCAAAATCTCGTTCCTCCCTGCACTCAGTTGCTTGCTAGAAGAAGCACTCTGCACAAAAACATTTACTGCGCTGGGAGATTTTAACTTTCATTTGGAATGTGACTCAGATCCCGATACGCGGAATTTCTTAGATCAGATGCGTGGGGTTGAGCTTAACCAAAGGGTTACCGGCCCAACCCACAGGGCAGGGCACACTCTAGATGGGATCATTTCCAATCTTCCCAACCTTGAAATTACGGCAATTCTTCCGGTCTCCTGGTCCGACCATGCGGTAGTGCATTTTGAAATCAGCCTTGCCCCGCCTTCCAGGCCTAGTGAGGTTATGAATCCGCCTAGAACGATCAGGAGGTGGAAAAATATAGATGGAGAGGCCCTAGAGAGCTTGCTTAAAACCTCCCTGCGGCCCCCTATGGTTAACGTGGAGGATGCAGCCACCTCATATACCAACTGGCTGGAGGCAGCATGCCTCAATCTTGCCCCGCCTAAAAAGTTTCACTCCACTCGATCTAGCCCCTCTGCGCCGTGGTTCTCTGAACGTATCAGGGACCATAAACTGCTTTGTAAAAAGCAGGAAAGAATCTGGCGGAAAAACTATAAAGAGGAGGACAGAAAGCTTCTCTATTTAGAGATAAAAAGGTATAAATCTGCAATTCGAGAGGCAAAACAGGAGTTCTTTACGAATCGGATTAAGGAGGCCAGTAATTCCGCTATGGAATTATTTCGCACAGTATCGTCCCTGGCGGTCATCAAACCAGTGGAGATACCTCCTAGCCTCAAACTATGCCAAGAGCTGGCGAACTTCTTCCTAGAAAAGGTAGAAAACATCTTCCGTCCTCTAGACATGCGGGTCAAGACTGTTGCTCCAGTAATCAACCCTGAGGCAGACATTAATCTTCCGAAGCTTCTCAACTTCTCCCCCATTAGGGAGGAAGAGGTGGAGAGCAGACCTCTACGGACAAATTCAGGCTCCCCCAATGACCCATGCCCAGCCAGCGTGGCCAAATTGGCCTCCTCGGCTGTGGCCGCAGGGCTCACCCCACTGTTCAATGTCATGTTGGAAAAAGGAGAATTCCCCTAACGCTGGAAACAAGCTTCCATCTTACCTCTGTTGAAGAAGCCGAACCTAGCGGTGACGGACCTGAACAACTTTCGGCCAATAGCTAGGCTACCCCTTCCGACGAAAATCCTGGAGGGTCTCCTAAACACTCAGCTAAGCGCCTTTCTAGGGGCTGGCCAGGGCCTGGACCGTTCCCAACATGGATTCAGGGCAGGGCATAGTACCGAATCCGCCCTGATTAAAGCAACAGAAGATGTGAGAACAGTGATGGACGCAGGAGGTAGAGCTGCCCTGATCCTGTTGGACCTGTCCGCAGCCTTTGATACGGTCCACCATAAGATACTTGGGGACCGACTCAGGGCTACTGGGATTCAGGGAAAGGCGCTAAAACTCCTGCTCGCCTTCTTGTCTGATAGGACTCAGAAGTGTGGTAAATAATTTAATTACCGGGACTTAATTTGATACAGAAACATAATAAAAATAGCTCAATAAATAAGAGGCAGAATCCGTGGTATTAGAGGTTCGGAATGGGCTTTATTCCAATGGACGATTCGAATCGGTGACTCCAAGTTCCATCACCACGGAGGTTCAGGAAGTGAAGCACACTTTATTGATAAGTAATTACTTTTATACAATAGGCATTACAGTGAAGCAAATGCAGGAGGCGTAACAATTGATAGTGTAGATAAAACATACATACGTAGCAAAAGTGGGCGTAACTGGGTGTAACTAAAGAACGTCATTAAGTGTGATGTCATAATAGGGTGGTTCCATGAAAGAATTTCGCAATGTCAGCAGAAATACTTGGCAGAAATGCGCGCGCAGCAGCATGACGTGTGATTGACGTGCAACTAGGGGGTGAAGGGGACTTGACATTTAGCTCTACATGTGGCGACAGATGTCTGGAGGGTCAAGTCAACCTAATCCCAAATCATATCTAACATCCTATGTTTAAAGAACTATGTTATCCAAAAGAGAGGTCTCTTAGAGTAGAATCTTATTCTATACTGCCTATACTGACTGTTAGTGCGTGTACAAGCGTCTAAGTGTCTACACTAGATGCGAGGGCAGAAGTCTTCCATAATAATAAGGCTATGAATTACTTGCATAAAGACAGAGAAGCCGGGCCTTTGCTCGGTAGCTGGAAGAATGTTTACTTAAACTACTAGACAGGAATGCATTGGGCAGGGAGCGGAGCAGATAATTTCGAAGGTGAAATACAGTTTCTTGGCAGGCAACAGGCTGATGTCAGGCATCGTGAGCCGCGCAGGGAATGAGACAAAGTTCATGGTCACAGATGCAGGCTCAGACTGGAGCTTCAGAGGCAGAAAGCAAGAAAAGCTTGATGACAGAATCAGGGCCTACTTGCCTGGACTGTAAAATGGCATAAGTGAACCATATAAAGCCGGTGGCCTTTCATACTTAGGAATGGAATATCCAGCCTATTCATGGCGGATCTGAAAGAGGACATGTTGACGGTGGACGCACATGAGTTTGCGTCTTCATAACTGGAACTGGAGGGAACATACATGTATTTGTGATTCATACATGAAACCGTTGGGGTCCAAGATAGGGGACATAACTGATCAGAAAAATCCATATTTCCACATTCCCTCCTTGTCCCCTACTTGCCCGTCAAGAGATATCAATTTTCATCAATCCATTGATCTGTTCATATAGCATCATTTGTTCTTCTTTTTTCTTCTGGGACGAATGAAATCTTGGTGATGGAATACACGATGTGGCACACAGACCACAAATCGCTGGTCCACATTGTAGGCATAGACAGCAACTGAATAGTATGAGAAAGCCAATACCTAGGAAGGATAGGACCTTCCATCCAAAGGTAGATAATACACTCCAAAACCAACCGGACCAAGTCCAGGTGCCTGGATTCTGGTGTATCTGGCTTACAATCTTATGAAGGCGAGTTATGGCTTTATATACAGATGGCGAATTTTCTGGTATGAAAATGCAACAACTTGATCCGATGACCCTACAAGCTCCGCCCCTATCGGCCAGGATGACGTCAAGGACAAGACGATTTTGAAGCACAACAATCCGCATAGCAGACTGTTCTTCTGTTAAATTGCCTAAGGCGGAAATAGTTTCGTTCACTACTGCTTCAAGGGTTCTAGTTAATCTACGTATCAGCTTACTATTAGTAACGGTACCTATATAGGGAAAAAGACCTTTATTGAAATCTGTGTATTTTTCCCATGCTGTTTCAGTGTAATCGACTATTGGGAGATCTCTCCTTTCTCTATTGTGTACTAAATGAGTAGTTCTGTGATAATCAGGAGGAGCTAGGAAAACAGGTGGCAAAAGGAATCCAATGTAGCAGGTACCATCCCAATCTAGAGGCAAACGTACATATGCCGTCTGACCACATATAAAATAGGAATGGCGGGAAGCTCTAAATGTCGACTTGCCTTGATCACTGAATTCTATTACAGTGGTGCATCTACTATGGCCCATATGTATGGAACCATTCTTTCTTACACATAATTCACCTTTTACTGGAAATACTGACATGGCGGGCAAAATTGGAGTAGCTTCGGATTCGACATTTAGGATCATAAGATTAGGCGTAAAATTACCTAATCCATAAACTTCATTTTCTAGATCAGTTCCTGTTCTCTTGGGAAGTCCCTCCTTGTTACGGTAGCAGACTTTAAGTAAAACTAAGTTTAAATTTCCCCATACCCAGTTGTCTTGATAAACTGCAGAATTTTAATCTAGGGAATTAATTAAACTAAACCATGCTCCACAGGAGCCGTTGTGTGTGAATGGGTATGGAAAAAGAGGTAGAATTCCTTTATAATTCTGATAGGGAGGGAGTCGGCCACATATCCAACAATTTGTAGCATTGCTAACCTGATGGGAATGATGTAACATACTAATAAACGTATTATTGCGCAGCGCAAATCTATAAGACAACTCATGCGGAGGTAATTCACTAAAAGAATGTTCAGCAGTAACATTATAAACATGTCTAGAAATAGGATAATATATGTGCAACAATATACTTGCAGTAATTATTAAAAGACTTAAGAAAAACAAAATTAATAACGTCACTGTGCAATGACTACGCAGTGATTTACAGTATGCATGTCGTTTCAACATTTTTCGGGTTTTTTCTCTATTCAGGTCTAAGGGATACATGTCAGAGACAAATTCAACCGCTTCACCTTGGAGAGGACTTAAACAATCAAATTGCCTGACTGGTTAGACCTGAGTTTTAGTTTATATTGTTCGTGATTACTCATTTCAACCAAAGGAAGCTTTGAGTCAATGGGTGAAGACACACGAGGTGTGGTATTTACATCCGATGGTAGTCCATGAAATTTCTTGATATGACTTGAATGTACCCAGCCTTTCCTGCCTTCGATCTTCACGGCTGTCCTTGTGGTAAGCAATACGAGCTGAGGCGACCTCCACCTAGGATCCAGCTGAGACTTCCGATCAAAGTTCCTCACTAAGACCAGGTCCCCCGGAACTACGTCATGGGGTTTCACCTCAGTGTTGTCAGGAAAAGCTGCAGCTACCTGTGAACGACAAGATTGTAGTGCAGACATCAAGGAAGCCAAGTAATCTGTCAGCATATTACAGTCAATATCAGTTATTTTACGTGGTATAGGCGTCCCCCACATATTTGGTGGTCTACCGAAGATCACCTCATAAGGGGATAGCCCTGTTCGAGAGTGTGCTACCATTCTCATGTAAAAGAGTGCAACTGGTAACGCTACTACCCAGTCGACACCTTTCTCTCTGCATATTTTGGACAATCTAATTTTCAGGGTCTGATTATGTCTTTCCACGAGACCTGCTGCCTCGGGGTGTCGGACACAGTGAAACTTCCACTGATAACCTAACAAAAGTGAAACGTGTTTCATTAGTTCGGATGAGAACGGCTGGCCGTTATCTGAGTAGACAACACGTGGTAAACCGTATCGTGGGAAGAATTCTCGAACTAACTGTTTGGCAGTAGTCGGGGCAGTGTAATCTGAAACCGGGTATGCCTCTGTCCAACGGGAAAGAGCACAGACAACTACGAGAACATATTTGAATCCTCGACATCGTTCCATCTGGATATAATCCATCTGGAGGACTTCAAAAGGGTGATCAGGAGGCTGAAATCCACCCTGTTCTACGGGAATGCTTTTTCCTGGGTTGAACTGACAACAGATCATACAGGTACGAACTTTTTGTTTGGCTGCTGCTCGTAAATGTTTGTTGAACCAAATGTGTTGAATGCTGTCTAGCATAGCTTTTTCTCCTAGATGCGCTGGACTATGTACAGTGTTAATAATGACTTGGACCATTGAATCAGGAAGGAACCACACAGATTTTTCCTTCGTCATCCATCCTTGATCCGTTTGGATCCCTCCTAACTCAGTCCATTTCTTTATTTCGTCTGGAGTAGCATGTGTCTGTATGTCAATTACATCAAGAGTGGGATCCTTAACCGTCATACAATGTGTTGGCGTCGGGACTTTTGTCTTTGTCATGTCGGATGTTTGAGTTTGAGCAGTCTGTTTAGCTGTTCTGTCAGCTAGATCATTGCCTTGAGAAATGATATCAGTAACTTTCGTATGAGCTTTACATTTCATAATTGATATTGCAGTGGGTAGATGTATTGCATCTAATAAGGCATGAATGAGGGGTCCGTGCTGAATGTGGGCACCGTGAGAAGTTAAATAACCTCTCTCTCGCCACAGCACGCCGAAGTCATGTACAACTCCGAATGCATAACGTGAATCAGTGTATATGTTGACTCTTTTATTTGTGGCTTGAATACAGGCTTGTGTCAGAGCGACGAGCTCTGCTGCCTGAGCGGACAAGGTATTTATACAATTTGTTTCAATGATTTCAGTGTCTGTTGTGACTGCGTAAGCGGCCACTAACTCTCCTGTACTTGTTCTCATACATGAACCATCTACATACAACGTTAGGTCTGGGTCTGACAATGGGACATCTGTCAAGTCTTGTCTGGGTTTCGTTGTGATTGTAATAACATCAATACAATCATGAGCTAGTGGGTCTGTTCCGATTACGGGTAAAAGTGTGGCAGGATTCAATGTGTTACAACGTCTGATTTCTATATGTGGCTGAAACAATGTTAATTCATACCCTGTAAGTCGCGCTATAGTCAAATGTTGTGTTTGCGTTCGATTCACAAGAACCTCTACTGCATGTGGTACTTGAACTGTCAATGGATGTCCTAACACTATGGCATCGCTTTGTCTGATTGCTAAAGCTGTTGCTGCCACTGATTTCAGGCATGCAGGCAAAGCCTGAGCTACGGGATCTAATGTACTAGAAAAATAAGCACATGGTTTGTGGGATCCTGCCTGTTCCTGTGTGAGTACTGACAAGGCAGTACCTTCGCGTTCTGTAACAAAGAGTGTAAACTGTTTATTGTAACATGGTGTTGCTAAAACCGGTGCTTGGCATAAGGCTTTCTTTAGGTTTTCAAAAGCTTGTGCATGTTCCTGAGTCCAAGGGAGAACAGTCGATGTGGCTGCCTCCTGTGTTGTCAATTGAATGAGTGGTTTTGCTAGAAATGCATACTGAGGGATCCACTGCCTACAATATGAAGTGAGGCCTATAAAAGCCCGCACCTCCTTTTGTGTCTTGGGTATTGGCATGTTAGCTATTAACTGAATGCGGTCGGGTGTAAGCTGCCTTCCCTCCTTGGACAGCGAGTGTCCAAGATAAACAACTCGCTGGACACAGAATTGCAGCTTAGAAGGGGACACCTTGTGCCCCTTTTCGGCTAGAAATTGTAAAACTGTCAGTGATGCTTTCTCACATTCAGGTTCGCTTCTAGCGGTGATCAGCAGATCATCGACATATTGAAGCAGGGCAGTGTTTACTGGCATGTGGATACTGTCGAGTTCTCGTTTCAGTGCTTGGCTATAGATGCTGGGGCTTTCTGTAAATCCTTGAGGTGCGCGTGTGAATTTAAAGCTACGTCCATTTAAACTAAATCCGAACAAGTATTGGCTTTCCGGATCTATAGGGACGCTGAAAAAGGCATTCTTGAGATCAATTACAGTAAAGAATGTTGCTTCAGAATCAATAGCTGTCAGTAATGACGAGATATCTGGGACCACAGGGAATTGTGGCACAATGCATTTGTTCAATTCGCGCAGATCAATAACCAATCGATATACTGGCGGGGCCTTTGGATCTGTTCGTTTAAGAATCGGAATTATCGGGGAATTACATACATTGGAGTCTGTTTCCACAACCACTCCTTGGGCAATGAGCTCGTCAATGATTTGTAGTAAAGCCACTACAGCATCTGGTGGTAACTTGTATTGTCGCATTCGTAGTAATACCACTCCTGCCCTTAGTGTAACTCGATATGGTGTAATATTCATGCAACCAACATCAGTAGGGCCTTGGGCCCATAAATGTGTAGGTAAAGTCTGCAGTCGGGGATCCATGTCTCGAGACACATAGTGACCTTTGAAATCACGTAAAAACAATCTTACTCCTTCCGGAGAACAACATATTATAGCTCCTAGAGCTTTCAGTGTTTTTATACCTAACAAGTTTTCTGGACATGATTTAGTAAGCAATAAATCTGTAGTTCTGGTCAAGGGTCCTATCGTAAGTGGAAGAGGCTGTGATACTTCATTAACAATAGGTTTTCCTGAAAAACCAAGGGAAATATTCTGTGAGCCTGAGAGGGGTGCCCCTGGAACTTCACTGTGTTTTATTGTTGTTCGACTTGCCCCTGTATCAAGTAAAAATTTTCTATCTTGGCCTAATAATTCACTATGTACATAAGGTCCTTCTTGGTCTACAGGGACCTCGATAAGGGGTAAGTCAACTTCCCTCTCTAGGCTGGTTCATGCATATCGTTGATAATCAGGATAGTCATACTGTGCGGTCTGGTACAGCTGTCGTGTCGTGGTTTGTGTGGCAGCAACCGGCAGCGCTGGTGCAGCTGGCACAAACTGTATAGACTGTTGTGGAGCTGGCATGGACTGTGCATGCTGCGGGGCTCCTTGTTCATTCTGATCCTGTCTAGGTGGCCGTGGTCTTTCCTGTGTTTTACCTGTGGCGATATTACGCTTCAGGACTGGGCAATCGTGTATGTAATGTCCTGGCTGTTTACAATAGTTGCATGTCCCTTTTACAGGTCCTGCTGACTCACCGGAATGTGTCGTACCCTTTTTATGTCCTTCAGCTGGAACTGTCTGAGAGACTAGCATTTTCATTTTCGTGTCTTTCATGCGTCTTTGTTCATGTTCTTGTTCCTCTCTAATTCTATTGTAATGGTACTGTAACATTTGTAACATTTGTGATGGGGTATTACCTTGCCAGGTACTCTCGAATTTTAATACTCTATTCTTCACTTGGGGCAAGGAATTTTCAACTAATTTTGTCACAAACAGATGTGGGTATGATTCGCTACTTGCTTTTATGCCACTATTTATACCAAAACATTTTTCAAATCGGGCATAGAAATCACTAGTGTCTTCATCTTGCTTTTGTTTACAGGCTGAGATTGCACCCCAGTCTTCCTTTTTCGTAGTTAATAAACGCGGCAGTACCTGTACTAGTAAACCTGGTAGTGCTTTAGTTTTGTCCCCAAGCCCCGAACCTGGACCTCGGGCCTTTTCTTCATTTTCTAATGCTGTCCAGTCTATCTTTTGGTCTCCCACCTCCCACTCTTTTTCCTTGAGTTTTTCATAAATGCCAGTAGGCATTAATACCTTTAATATTGTCATAATGTCGGGATAGGTATACTCTCCCATGAGTAACATGTCTTTAATTTCTCGGTGGAAACCCGCTGGGTCTTTGTCATGACTGGGTACCACTTTCTTCATTTCTAACAATTCTATTTTCGATATGGGCGTATATACAAATACACGTTTAAACTGATTGTCCTCGCCCTTTATTGGGTGTACTTCTCGTAAGGGATTCTGTCTGTCCATGTAATACATCGTTCTTTCCTTGATGGGCTGTGAGACATGTTCTGGGCATACAAAAAGAATGTACTGCTTTCTTGATTCTAGTATTTCTTTAATTAGCTTAGTACCTGAACCTCTCCATCTATTCGTGAGTAATTCAGTCAATATATCAGGTAAGGGACCAGGATCTGAATGTTGGCTTTTATATAGTATAAGAAGTTGTTGAATCATATAAATCCCAGCTAAACGCTGTTCATCTGGGGTGAGGTTCAAAAATGTGTGTGCTACTGTATCATCACCATATTTTCCGGGACTGTCAACCCAATGAACGGCTGACCTGGCTAATTCTTGTTCATCCATAGAATCGAGTAAATGATAACCCCTTCGTTCTCGGAGTAATTTGTCAGCGGCTTGGAACGAATGCTCGGGGGACCTTATATTTATTATAGGTGTTTGGAAATTCCTGTTATTATCTGGACATATCGGACGTATCGGGTCAGTAAAACATCTAGTACTATTACAAGATCTTCCTCTACCTACATAGGCTATGGTTTCTGACTGTCCTGTGGACAGTCCTGATCCTTCCTCCTCCTCGTTTTGTTCAAACTGGTCTACCGCTAATCTCTCTTCGTGTAGGCGTTCTATTTCTTTACGGATCTTTCTGCACATGGCTATTATACATTTTTGCCTATCATGTCTCCCTTCTGATATATTCTGGCTCCATCTGGTAAGAGTTTCCATTGTTTCCGGGTCTACCCCCGGTCGGTCTTGATTTCTGATCACACAATTTATGAGGAAACGTAACAGTTCCCCCTGTATTTCCACTTTCTGGTATCCCATAGCTCTGTTAATACATTCAGAATCTCGCCCTGTTTGGACAAAATGATATATATTATCTAGATGCATAGTCATTCCTGGTAGCTTCCCTAAATACACCGCAGCTCGTCTGATACGTAATGATGCCATGATCATTTCGTCCTCTTTGCCGGGCACAGGGTCATATCTACAATCTACAAGAAGTTCCTTAAGCGTGCGGGAATTTATGAGTTTGGGGGTACGTGGATGTGCTGACTCTTGAAAAGTAAGTTTATTTATTCTGGGTGGCGTAGAAAAAATGTTGGTAGCACCTCCGGTAGCCCCGTCTGGGGTATCGGGCGTGAAAGGATTCGTAGAACGCGATACAGCAACTATAGGTGTGGACACAGCTATAGAAGTAGCTGTAGGAACAGATGTGGAAACAGATGTGCTTGCCGGAACTTGTGTCAGGATTTGTTGTTGTAGAGATACAGATACAGGATCTTGGCGTTGAACCTCCCCGGCCGACGGTCTATGTGGGGCGGGGTTAGCATACTCGGGAGCTGCGTCATCTAAATATGAGGAAAGAAAAACATCTTCTGCGGTTCTAGGATGCCCCTTAGGATGTACTTTTATTGGAAATAATGGGGGTGGCAAGTCTTTTGGTATCCCCGGAGTAGCCTTAGGTAATCCCTCGGCCAGAAGGGGATACATACCCTTCATAAGGGCATTTCTTTGTCTGTCTACTTGTTCTGATTTCACTCGTGTACCTTCTTCAATTAATAGATTTTCTCGGACTTTATTTGAATTCTCTTTATTTTTCTCTTCCTGTCGGAGTGCTTTTTCTGTACGTCTATGAGATTCTTTGCGCCATAACTCAACGGCGTCTTTCTGTGACTGTCTGGCTTTCCTTTTCCATAACTCTTCCTCTACTTTCATGATGCACTCTGCATCCCAGGTCCCAGCTGCGGGCCACCTCTGACTTTCTGGTAATTCCTTGGTGTAGTCTACCCACAAATCAAGAAATAGTATAGCGTCTAAGCCGTGCTTATGATACATGAAGTACCCTGGAGTGTCCCTAGGAGGAATAGGAACAGCTTCTTCGAGTACCCCTTTTCTAGTTGTGAACTGTCTTAATTTCGAAAAGAGCGGCATATTGAGAACTGGTCTGATACTTGATCTTGAACAAACTTAATACAATAAACACAGTGATGAACAGTCATTCACACCACAATATGCAGGACGTATTAACACATTTAACATTTAACATTTAAATGAGCAACAATGATGATGACGATTCTAAGGAAACTTAATCACTAAACATAATACTCGGCATTAACTGAATTATTCTGAATTTATATACTTGATATACTAGATATACTGCTAAACAGTACAGATACACTGCTAAAACAGTGCAGACCGGATTTGTGTACCCAAACCCGTCTTGACCGGCACAACCTATGTGCACGTCAGAACGCCTCCCCAGTAATGGTACTCACCGGGTAGCTCGGAACGGAAGGCCTCGGAACGGAACTGAACTGAACTGGACCGGACTGGACTCGATACTCGAAAACTTCGGACACTTCGGGACATCGGAAACCTCGGAACTTCGGAACTTCGGAACTTCGGAACTTGGTGGGCCTCTGTATACCTCGGATCTTGCTCTCTCAGCTAGGCTCTGGTCGGGATACTTCGCACTTCTCACCGCCTCGTCTGGGTGTTGATCGCAGCCTCAGTCGCCCCCGCTTGACCGGAGGGAGATACAGGAAATCCTGCTGGTACGCGTTGTTGTCCGTCCAGCTGTGGCAGGAGACCGGGCCTGCAACGCACCGCCGGCGCGTGAGATGAGAAAGTGTCCCTGTTCGGGCGCCATTCATGTGGTAAATAATTTAATTACCGGGACTTAATTTGATACAGAAACATAATAAAAATAGCTCAATAAATAAGAGGCAGAATCCGTGGTATTAGAGGTTCGGAATGGGCTTTATTCCAATGGACGATTCGAATCGGTGACTCCAAGTTCCATCACCACGGAGGTTCAGGAAGTGAAGCACACTTTATTGATAAGTAATTACTTTTATACAATAGGCATTACAGTGAAGCAAATGCAGGAGGCGTAACAATTGATAGTGTAGATAAAACATACATACGTAGCAAAAGTGGGCGTAACTGGGTGTAACTAAAGAACGTCATTAAGTGTGATGTCATAATAGGGTGGTTCCATGAAAGAATTTCGCAATGTCAGCAGAAATACTTGGCAGAAATGCGCGCGCAGCAGCATGACGTGTGATTGACGTGCAACTAGGGGGTGAAGGGGACTTGACATTTAGCTCTACATGTGGCGACAGATGTCTGGAGGGTCAAGTCAACCTAATCCCAAATCATATCTAACATCCTATGTTTAAAGAACTATGTTATCCAAAAGAGAGGTCTCTTAGAGTAGAATCTTATTCTATACTGCCTATACTGACTGTTAGTGCGTGTACAAGCGTCTAAGTGTCTACACTAGATGCGAGGGCAGAAGTCTTCCATAATAATAAGGCTATGAATTACTTGCATAAAGACAGAGAAGCCGGGCCTTTGCTCGGTAGCTGGAAGAATGTTTACTTAAACTACTAGACAGGAATGCATTGGGCAGGGAGCGGAGCAGATAATTTCGAAGGTGAAATACAGTTTCTTGGCAGGCAACAGGCTGATGTCAGGCATCGTGAGCCGCGCAGGGAATGAGACAAAGTTCATGGTCACAGATGCAGGCTCAGACTGGAGCTTCAGAGGCAGAAAGCAAGAAAAGCTTGATGACAGAATCAGGGCCTACTTGCCTGGACTGTAAAATGGCATAAGTGAACCATATAAAGCCGGTGGCCTTTCATACTTAGGAATGGAATATCCAGCCTATTCATGGCGGATCTGAAAGAGGACATGTTGACGGTGGACGCACATGAGTTTGCGTCTTCATAACTGGAACTGGAGGGAACATACATGTATTTGTGATTCATACATGAAACCGTTGGGGTCCAAGATAGGGGACATAACTGATCAGAAAAATCCATATTTCCACAGAAGGTGGCACTAGGGGACTATGAATCAGACCCTTTCACGCTTCCCTGCGGAGTCCCGCAGGGGTCCTCCTTGAGTCCCACCCTTTTTAATATATATGTCTCCACCCTAGCACCAGTTATCAGATCTTTCGGCTTCAACTTAACTTCTTACGCAGATGATACTCAGATAGTGGTATCTCTGCTACCAGGGGAAACTGACAGTACAGCTGATAGATTCAGAGGCTGTATGCGGGAAGTCAGTAACTGGATGGCAGATAACTGCCTCAAATTAAATTCTACAAAAACCGAAGTTCTGCTGTTCGGGTCCAATGATAATTTCTGGTCCCCACGCTGGTGGCCTGAGGAAATGGGCACTCCTCCAGCTCCGGTCCCAAAGGTTAAAAACCTGGGTGTACTTATGGACAACTCTTTGTCCTTCAAGCCCCAAATTAATGCACTCTCATCAGCAACTCACTTTGTTCTAAAAACTATTCGAAAAGTCCTGCCGTTCCTTGCAGAAGAGCATAAGAAGACCGTGGTTACAGGGCTGGTGATGTCCCGGCTGGACTATTGTAACAGCCTTCTGCTGAACGCCCAACAGGGGCTCCTCAACAAACTCCAGATTCTGCAGAATGCTGCAGCCCGATTAATCACAGGCACACCTAAATTTGCCTCTGTTTCACGGGACCTGGTTGAGCTACATTGGCTACCAGTTCGCAAGAGAATTATTTTTAAATCCCTTTGCGTGACTTTCAAGGCTTTGTACGGCCTAGGCCCCCACTGTATCTCCCAACTCTTTCAGTGGTACAGACCAACAAGACTTCTGAGATCAGCCGAGCAGGGTCTGGTAGTCATCCCCAGAGTTAGGAAAGCCAGTTGGGGAGGCAGGAGCTTCTCTCTAGGAGCAGCAAAGGCATGGAACGCGTTACCACTAAATCTCAGACAACTACTGGACCTCATTTAGGAAAGCTCTGAAGACCTGGCTTTTCACACAGTAACCCCTGCTTATACACGCTCACTCAACTAGCGCCAGGACACCTCTGGGTAACAGTGCGCTCTATAAATGTGAAAAATAAATAAATAATATGGCACACTTTCACGCTATGGTTAGCGTGAAAGGGGTGTGCAGTGGGTGTTTTGGTGAGCGTTCCACCGCAACACCCATTGTATTTGACACTGCCCCCTATGTACAAGGGTGGCGTACATTGGAGGTAGCGCCAAAATTAAAACCAGGAAAATCCTGGTCCTAAATTGGCAAATCGAGGATAATTGCATTATTTCTCCTCGTTTTTGCTTTTTCCACGTGTGCTGACTTGTGCAGGGGGAAACGCAAGGCTGCACCACATTCTGGTAAATATGGTGCAGCCTCGCGTTTCAGAAGTGGTGGAGCGTGTTGTTAAGCAAAGGAGGCTAACAACACACTCTGCCACTTCCTAGTACATATCCCCTTTGTTTCCTATCAAATCTGGTAGACCTTGCGGCTATTATTTTTTCAGTTATAATTAGCACGACAATTTTTTTCAAGTTGCAGTCGTGGCAAAGATATGTTGAATGGTCAATACCTTTCATTTCCGCTACTTCCGGTATATTTTAACTGAAGGCTTTACCTTCATAAACCCTTGGAGGATCCATAATTTGCTTTAATCCAGTTTTGCCTCTGCTTATTGGGCTCCACGGCGTTCATTGAAAGATGCTTTGACAACACTGAGACTTGCACAGAAAATGTGGCCCGTATTTTCACACTTTTATGGCTGGTTATGCGCGCTGTTCCTCCTTAGTACAAATTGTACACATGAACAAAATCCTGGACGCCGGAAGATTACCACTGGAGTTTTGCACCCAATGAAGTTGTGAACTTTATCATATCATTTACTTTGCAGTCCTCAGGCAGATTTTTGTTTTAAGAAAAATTATTAGCAACTGGAATTTGAGGAGGGCAGGACACTTTTTGGCAATTATAGAAGAATCATAGATTCCGAGCTCTCTGCCAATTCCATTTTTTGCCATCCAGTCACTGGAAAGGGAAAATAAAGGAAGCGGCAAGGAAAAAGTGACTATATCCAAAAGAATGTTCCTCTCGCGAAATAAACGAAACCCACAAGATGGATGATATAAATCTTCGTTGCATTCCATTGAAAATCTTTGTGCCAAGGGTGTGCAATATATCTGTGATAATGTTCAGTAAAAACAGCTGCAAAGCCGTGCTTGGCTTACAGTAAATGCTCACACTGCGTCACACCGGGAATCTTTCACAGACTGAGCATGCCACCTTAATTTTAAAGCGTTTATTGACGTGAAGCGTCACCAAATCTCAAAGATTCAACTTGTTATTCTAAGGATTAAGTCAGTCAGAAAGTAATAGTGCCTGTTTTACATCTGAGCCTTAAGTAGACCACTCAAAATTCGATGAGGATGCTGTGCACAGACAGAGACTTTTTTCGCTTAGGAGAGGTGCAGGTTAGGGGCTGAGATAGTTCATGCAGTGTTGACAATAACTGTGAGAGTTGCGCTGTGTGTATGATTCCTCCTCAGGTAGGTTACTCGAGGCTTCAGTGGGGCACTGTAATGCATTTAGTCAGCATTCCAAGGTGAAGAAATGACTTGGAAAGTAAAATACTTTACCTTCTCTTCCTCCACTCACTGCTAGCACCTGCACGAGAGCAAGAGAAGCAGCGCGAGTCGCTACAGCGTCACGCTTCACCCGTGGCTTTGGTGGGCAGCTCATGGTATGTTTTTGGTGCTGGCTGTCAAAAAAAAGTACATTTTTACAACTTTTAGGGGGACTAAGAGAGCCCTGTTGTGTTCAGAGGACAGGCTCCATCAGTCTAAGTTCCCAGGACTGATGAGACATG
This sequence comes from Triturus cristatus, assembly GCF_964204655.1. NCBI lineage: Eukaryota > Metazoa > Chordata > Amphibia > Caudata > Salamandridae > Triturus > Triturus cristatus. The sequence goes on along the minus strand of NC_140593.1, from coordinate 326,229,827 downwards.
CTGGAAAGATGCAGCCTCTGGTCTCCAGCCTCACCTAGGAATTTCCCATCTTGACGCCTTTGTTTTAGCAATAGGGCAGGATCCAAAAAGTTTCCTTGGGAGGTTGTGGTCAGTGCCATGGGTCTTGAAGCACCTTTCATGACAAGAGTAGAGGACTATGCAGATTACCCACCAGATGTCCTAATGCTCTCACCCTCCACCATGTTTGTACTGCAGAACGTGTGTGTTAGAAATGGGGGTCTCTGGTTGGCAAGGGTCTGAACCTTGGTCCAAGTAGGGACCCTTCCTTCTAGTCAGGATAAGGCAGTTACACTCCTAAAATAAACCCTGCTCACCCCCTGGGGAGCTTGGCACGAGCAGTCAGGCTTATCTTAGAGGCAGTGTGTAAAACATTTGCACATTACCAACAGTGACACAGTATAAGCACTAAAAAAGGACACCACACCACTTTAGAAAAATATCGAATATTTTTATATACTTAAGACAAGACCAAAAACAATAAAAATCCAAACAATACTTAGAAATCTTCAGTCATCAAAATAGTCTTGAAATAAAGTTCCTTAAAGTCGATAGCTCCATCTGGGGCTATCACGGCGTCGTGAACAACAAATCCAAACAGTTTTGGCTGACCGCAGCATCAGTCGGGAAGACCCGCAAAACAGTACCTTTAGAAATGCAGGGCGTCAGCAACCTCTTGTTGAGCTCCAAAAGCATGCGCCTCGGTTCTGGAGGTCAGTGCAGGAGTCGTCGGGCTATGGAAGTCACCTGTGTTGCAGATTGAACTCCTCACGTTTGAAGTCAGGAGCGCCGGCATCAGCAGGCATCAGGTGCTGCAGTACGAAGTGCAGCGGTGTGGCGTGCGGTACCCTCAGGCGGTGCAGGCAGCGGCTCGGTGACGGTCATCCAGCGGCATCTGTGAGACCAGGGCTGCGGTGCGAAGTGATGCAGTGCTCGTCACGGTGCTGGCAGGTCATGGTGCAAGCAGAGGCGTCGTCATTGCTGAAGCGCTATCGTCGGCTGACGAGCTGGAGTCAACGGCACCGGCGTCGGTAGGCCAAGGCTGCGGTGTAGGATGAGGACGGTGCATCGTGTAACTTACGAGTGGTACCCTTGAACCACGGTGCAAGCAGCAGCATCGATGTCGGCGTGAAGTGGCATCATCGGGGATACCAAGGAGGTGTTGTGAAGTGTGGTGCCCATAGGTCACGGCGCAAGCAGCGGCTCAGTGGCAGTGTCAGATGGTGTCGTCGGTGAGACCAAGGTTGCAGTGCGGCGTTGCGACAGTGCTCTCTGCGGTGCCTTCAGAACACAGAGTTGGCAGCGGCATCATAGACGGCGTTGGGTTGCTTTCCTTCTGTTGCAGCACAAACCACACAGTCCCCAGTGCTGATGACACAAGAGCTTGAAGTCTTTGCTGTTCCTGAGACTTCTTGAACAGGGGGCAAGCTCTACCTCAAGCCCTTGGAGAAACTCAATAAAGAAGTTTGTAGAAAGTGAAGTCCAGTCCTTTCACTGCCCAAGGCAGGAGCAGCCACTGTAGGCCAACCCAACAAAGCACACAGCAAAGTGGTAGTTCCTCCTCACAGCTTCTCCAGCTATTCTTCTTGGCAGTCTTCTTGGTCCAAAAGAGTTCTAAAGTTCTGGGGTCTGGGTCCCAATATTTATGCCACCAAATCCTTTGTTCTCTGAAGGCAGAGAGTGTCAGTACCCAGCCCAAACCAGTTCTGTCCTCACTGGTGCAGCTTCCTGGCAGGGGGTGGAGACGGCATTGTGCAAGGCAGACCAGGCCCATTCAGGTGCAAGGAAATCTCCTCCCACTACTCTAAATGCAGCCCAGGTCCATTTAGCCCATCAGGCTCTCTGAAGCCACTGCCCCTCTCCAACCCCTGTCATCCCAAAGCCAGACAGTCAATCCATAACCCCAGCAGGGGCACACAGGATGGCTAAGCAAGAAAAAATCTACTTTCTAAAAGTGGTATTTTGAAACACAGAATATAAAAATCATCTTCACTAAAAGATGCATTTTAACATTCTGAGTCCAGACATACTAAACTTTATTTTTCTACCTTGTTCCCAGGGGTAGCTATGTTTATAAGATGGTATAAACAAACTCCCCATTCTGTCCTCTGGGAACAGACAGCCTTGCAAGGGTGAAAAACAAAATACACTGTAATTCACCACCATGACATGTCACACACATCAGTACATGTCCTACCTCTAAAATGCACAGCACCCTGCCCACAGGGGTACCTTGGGCCTACCCTAGGGGTGACTGACATGTAGTAAAAGGGAAGGTTGGAGCCTGACAAGTGGGTGCACTTGCCAGGTCGACATGGCAGTTACAAACTGCACACAGACTCTGTGGTGGCAGGTCTGAGTTACCTTTCCAGGGCTACTTCTGTGGATGGCACAACCAGTGCTGCAAGCCCACTAGCAGCATTTGATTTATCAGCCCTGGCACTCTGTGTGCGCTTTACTAGGGCCTCACCAGTATATTAAATATGCCAATCATGGAAACACCAATCCATAACATAAATTACAACAGGGCCCGATTCACAGAACTAACTTAAGACAAAATCCTAAACTTACTACCATTTTCGTATTCACAGAAGGCACTTACTCATTTTGGCATTCACAGAAGACACTTGCTCACTTCGGTATTCACAGAAGTTAGGACTCCTAACTTTAGGACTCCTAAATGCCTTCTGTGAATACCGAAAGTCTTAAAATTAGGATTTATCTCAGTTTAGGAGTCCTAAAGTTAGGACTCCTAACTTTACTACTACTAAACTGAGAAAAATCCTAATTTAAAGGCTTTCGATAATCACAGAAGGCATTTAGGAGTCCTAAAGTTAGGACTCTTAACTTCTGTGAATACCGAAATGAGTAAGTGCCTTCTGTGAATACCAAAATGAGTAAGTGCCTTCTGTGAATACCAAAATGGTAGTAAGTTTAGGATTTTGTCTTAAGTTAGTTCTGTGAATCGGGCCCATTCTCTTTAACACTGAACAGCAGTGAGAAAGTGCGCAGAGACACTAAACCAGCAAAAACAGAGTCAAAACCAGGAGGTCAGAAAGCAAAAAGACAGGGAAACATGCCAAAAGATGCCAAGTCTAACAGTGTGAATTAATTATCAGGGGAAGCAGGGGAAACAAAATTGGTCCAGCAGCTCAGGTAAGTAATTCAGGAGTACAGCACATTCTGTAAAGTAAGAAATTAATTCATACCACAATAAACACTTCACACTAGGCTGGGGGATCAGGGGTAGTTTTCAGGGCTGGGGAGTGGGGTCTGGTTAGTGTTCAGGGCTGGGGGAGGGTCAGATAGTTTTTTTAATTAGGACTTAGGGTATTAGGCCTAAGGGCAGTGGAAGGGGTGGGGTAGTTTCAGGGACAGCGAGGGTTTTGGGAGGGGGTCGGCTAGTGTATATTAAGGGACAGGGTTTTAGGCCTCAGGGGGAGGGGAATGGGTATTTGGGGTTTTAGAGCTTATGGGAGGGTGGGCAGTTTTTAGAGCTTGGGTAGTTTTTTAAAATAGGGGTTAAGGTTTTAGCATAAGAGCAGTAGAAGGGGTTGGGGTTGTTTTAGGGACAGCGCAGGGGTGGGAGGAGGTTAAGGTAGTGTATGTTAAGGGTTATGGACAGCGTGGGGTGTGGGGTGTGGGGGGATGGGTATTTGGACCTCAGAGCGGGGGGTTTGTAGCTTAGGGAGGGGGGTTGTAACCTTACCCACGCATACCCCTTTACCATTCATGCGTTTACCACAAAATTGCGTGGTAATGGCATGCGTGGTAAAGGAATGCATGGTTAAGACGCATTCGTGGTTCAGGCTGCATGGTAGAGGCACGCATGGTTTAGCCATGCATGCCTCTGTCATACAACTGGCTGCAAGGCCTGAAAACACAAAAAAGGTGCACATGAAGGATTACCAAACCAGTAGACAGCAGAACCACCAACTGTGGTTGTTTCCATACAAGACAGGAAGGCAAAGCAGTTTTAAATATTGTCTAAACCCCTTTGAGCTTGAAGTGGAGAATCGTCAACACGGAAGACAATAATAGGCACCATGAATTGAGAAATTAGCCTATAAGGAATAGAAGTCATAAAAAGGCGGTGGCCATTTTGAATCGACAAAAGGCAGAGAACGCGATGGTCAAGCTATCTCCATTGCTGTCCTGTTGACCATCACTGTAATCCCTTAAAACTGGCAAAAAGGACACCTAACACCCAATGACGAAGATGGAGAGGTTGGCCACACGTTTCTGACAACCTTGGAGGTCCCAGGAAGTCCTCAAGAAATCTTGAAACCATCACTCTCTTTTCTTTTCCAACAATTGAAAAGAGGGACAATTGAGTGGATTAGTTTGTGCAAATGGAAGACAGTTAAGAGGCACACCATTATCTAGATCTTCGTTTTCTTATGCTGAGGTAGCCAAGTTGGGGAACATAACTTTATAGTCCATAAATATAAATTGACACCCCAAAAATTCCACCCTCACACAAATTTACATGGTTAGAGGTCACAGTTTAGTAGAAACTACAAATAGATGGATGAAAAAATAAATAAACAAAACATAAATTCAACTTTTAAAATAGGTACAAACCACAGATACATTTAATAAATACTAGATAAATAATAAGAACATACATCCAAATTTCTATAGATGTACCTTTTCAACTCTACATGGTACAAAAGAGTTGCCAGGTAGCCTGTCCTCTATATTCTTTTAATGTCCAAAAACTTAATTGGGAAGGCTCTAGAAAATCATTCAGATAATGAATAACATCAGAATTTTTAGAAAATAAAAATATTACCCATAAGCCCCACAACCTCGATGCTCAGTAGGTTGAGCAGTTTCTGTTCCCTCTCCAGGTTGTCCACCCAGTGCGTCAGCTGCTACTGGATGCTCTGGATGCTGGTGCTGCGGCGCAGACATTGCCACACTTGCCCACAGAGCAATCAACGGTGCTGCAGGACGTAACTCTTACCGGGCCTGATGCCAACATGTGGGCCAGATGGTGCTGCACCCAGAAGATAAGTGCAACCACCTCTGCCTTGCTGAACATGGGGCGAAGTTGTACCCCTTCCCACCTGTATCGCCCACAAGCTGCTGCTGCCATGATTCGGGCTAGAATGAGAAACAGCAGGACAGAAAGTACTCGTCAGGAAAGAAACACAAGGAAAACAAAAACAAAGTACAAAAAAGCACACAGAAACAAAAATACACACAGGGAAAGTCAGACACTAATAAAAATAAGTCAAGAAAAGATTGGGAAGTGGGTGATCAGATGGGATGGATTGGGTTGCATTGGAAAAGTTGGGAAACAAAAGCAGTAAGGAGAAAGCTAGGCAGGACCAAGCAAAACAAAAGGCAATCTGCTTGCGCACCGTGTGCTGCTGTTCGTGCAGATTTGTCAGCACGGAGCACAAAAGCAGTGCCAAATCACAGCATGTCATGTCCTTTTCATCAGTTTGTGGAACCCCCGTGGAATCTCTCAGTATTTTGTGTAACTCCACAGAATTCAGCAGAGTGAAATTCATTGAGTTCCACCCAGGCCTACTCCACACAAGTCACTTTAGGTCTGTTTCCATGCTGGCACAACCTTGCTATGTCCTTTCTTAACCACATTTCCAACATTCTTTATTCCTCATGAAACATCCTTCGAAGTCAGCCACTTGTGACATATCTGTAGCACCCTTTATATGCCAGTTTGAGGTGAGATTTCTTCATATTGTCTTTAGTTCTTTTGGTGAAGTTCTTTTGCTTGTATCTTGATTCTTGAAATACTTCAATATGTTCTGTTTCTGTTTCTTTTCTACAATGTTTACTTCATCACTTTTCATTGCATCAATTTTTTTTAATTTCCCTCATAAAGGAGTCTTATTCTTTCACTATTTTGCAGTATCCACTGCTTATTTCAAGATTGGATTGCATACAGCCCACAATCTTTCCTACATCTTTTAGTTTTTTCTTTGAAAAATGAATTAATCTTTGTTACTTTGTTCCATTATATTCACAAATTTAGATTTGATGACTAACTCACATAGTCTGGTGATAAATCGATCAATTGAAATTCAAATTGAAAAGACTTTGGGGAAGATTTACAAGCCACTTGCGCCACTTTTGCGTCACTTTTCCCATGTTAAAAGTGACGCAAAAGTGGCGCAAGGGGCTTGTAAATCTGCTCCTTTATTCGGATGAAACAAACATCCATAAAAGTTACAAATTAAATATCACAATGACATTGATCTACTGTTTCATGATTTTTGTGCAATAAGTGTAAAATTGATGTCTCTGCATAACTATGTTGACCTGCTTTAAAACCTATGGGACATATTTGCGAGCCCCTAGTACCGCTGCTGCATTACTTTTTGTATTGCAACAGTGGCACAAACCACCAAATCAAATTTATGAAATCATGCAAAGCCACTTTGTGTGGCTTTGAATGGCCTCATAGATATGGATTAAGGCAAGGCAGCACAAATCGCTGCGTTGCCTTACTCTGTGCTAGCGAGGTGTTCCATGGGTGTTGCAGTGGGTGTTCCAATGTTGATGCATTCTCAGATTTACATAACGTGTAACCTTAGATGTGCCAAAACCTTATGCCCTCCCAGGGGAGGTGCAACGAGGAGAAATACCTTTATTTTTCCTTGTTTTTTTCTCTTTCCTCATAATGCAGCACACATAGAAAGAGGAAAAAACCTCCTAGGAAGGTTTTTTGGATTTTCCATGGTGTAAGGGTGCCTGTGTTGGCGCTGGCTGCTGAAACGGTGCCACAGCAGGGGGTAGGACAGGAATGCACTATATGTAATAGATACGGTGCATTCCTGCCATTTCGCTTTGACGCAGGGCAGCACAGCAAGGTGATTAGCCTCAAATTCACCTAATTTTGCCTCTGAATTTCTAGTCTTTTCCTAGCTTCTACATAAGTGTCAGGAATCTGTGCATTGCCTGGGCCTGTACAGACAGTGAAAATGTGGTTTTGCTTGATGGCACAGGTTTTATTAAATGGGTCCTGCGACTTGAAGGGAAGATTTCTTAAAACGAACTGAACAGTGACTCTGTGCAATGAAATTAGTTTCCTTCCATTAGTACATTATTTCCCTATCTGTTGAAAAATTACTATTGTCACTGCCTTTGGGCTAAATTATAGGAGCTTATTATCAGGCTGGAGTGTGATGATCACTGCAAAGTGATCTGCAATATAACTTAGTGTTATTGCCTTGACACACAATTAGGAGGTTTGCACATAAAGTGTGCGAATCACAGTGATTTAATCTGCACTTTGTGTTTGCCAGAACGAAGTTTGGTGATCACTGCACTTTTCCATGTTGAGAAACGTTTTTAATGCTTCATATGCTTTCATGTAAGAGAAGCCCATGTGATTATACTACACAATTCCACTGGATGGCGCTCGGTCACTATAAACGAATAAACACTACGCTGCTTATATGACTGTGTTCCTGTTGCTGGTCTCCTGTGATAATGAATGTTCGGCACTTTGAAGAGAGTTGTAAATGGAAACCAAACTGATGAAATTAGGGGGGCAGCCTGGTGATATCACGGGCCATATTATCAAGATCAGCGTTAAAATTATCGCCGCTTTAGCGGCAGGAAACTGCCGCTAAAGCGGCGATAATGGGCTTGATACTATGCCCTTGTGAATTCCAATAGAAGTCCATGTTCTGGTGTGAACATGGGCTTCTATGAGAATTCTCAAGGGCATATTATCAAGCCCATTATCGCCGGCTTAGAGTCAGTTTCCTGCCGCTAAAACGGTGATAATTTTAACGCTGATCTTGATAATATGGCCCTAAATGCTGAGCGCAAGAGATCTTATGCTGCTGCGTCTAATGAGCTGGTGATATTGGTGATGCAGGCTCAATGGGTAATTTGCACTGAAGCTGCACGATTTAAATGGGAAAAAAAGTGACGCTCCGGCGGGAAGTAAGTCGTTATGGCGCAGATCGTGTCTGAGATGCCAGTGACAAATGAGTTCATTCAGTGCTTAATTTGTAAAATATGAAGTCCAGGTGCTCAAATATTTGTCGGATTCCACACCCACTTCCGCCAGCTCCGCCCACTTACTCTATTGGCCCCACCCACATCCTAAACTGGCAGGGCTGAAAGTCAGATGTAATACCGGAACTGAATTTCAGCAAGGGAACCTTCTGGCTCTGAATATTACATCTGCGCCTAGACAATTCACTTCATATAGTGTTATGACTGGTTTAAATATTAAAACCATAAAACGTGATAACTTGTTTTATAGTGCTTGCTAACTGTGGACTTTGTCACTTTAAAGCACTGTAAATACTAAGTGTTTCTATTCAGTGGATCTACGTCAGAAGGATGAATGACTAAGTGTGACGCTTGCAGATTATACACACACCTATATGCACCCATATCGACAGGTATAGCATATCTCACTGAGCTATCTTCACACAGAAGGGTTGTCAGTCACAGTTCAGGCATGTAACTTATGCTTGAATCGTTAAACACATTGTCACACCATGACATACGTTCGGTGAACGTGATGATGTAGGAAAGAGAGGAGGTGAATGAGGTGTGCGTTTAGAAACAAAAAGAAGCAGTCTCAGAGACAACTGTGTATACAACGGGATATTTTAACAATAAATTGATACACAAAAAAGGAAATATGTAAGTGAGATAGTAGGAGAGGGAATGCCGAAAGATCACACATTTTGAGGAAAATGACAAGGCGAATGCAAGCTAAGGAGTGAGAAAAAAGTGATAACACCTTTACTCATTCTTTTCCCTTAAGTATGTTTAACTGAGCGTGAATAAAAACTAGAAAGGAGCTCTTCTATTTCCAACATAAGAACCGTTTCTCTACCTTTTTCAATAATAAATACATTGTTCCATGACACTTCTACTAACAGGAAAAGTATAGACTGTCAGGAAGCCATGAGGCTTCATAGGGCTATATTTTCCTCATGTTCCATCAGTCACATGAAGCAATATCTGGCTATCCAGAAGTAGTTAACCCCTTCAGTGCCCATGACGAGCTGGACTCGTCATGGGCTGCGGTGGCGCTGTGCCCATGACGAGTCCAGCTCGTCATGAACTCCGCCCGCTAATGGAAGGCGCGGCACTGGGCGGGGAAAGGGGCGGGCATGCAAGGGGTTAATTGTCACAGGAGGGGCGAAGGGTCAACTTTCTGTCTCTGCCCCCATTTTTGACACAGATGAGGTGACCGTATAGTCAAAACTACATTTATCAACATGGAAAAGAGAATTTAACAAGGCTGGCGAACCTAAGATCTGCATTTTTCTGGTAATAACACAGGGATAGTTAATGCATATTTTACACACATTCATCTGTGTAGCGTAAACTGCTTAGTAATAGAGTTGTTTGTCCTTCTTAGTTGACTCCAGACATTACAAGGAAGCAGGCCCACTGTTCAAAAAAGACTCTTAAGCAGTACATCCTGGACTAGAAAAAAAAAAACACAACTTAATTGATGATAAACTGGGTCAGAACACCAGGCCAATCTGGGCCATATGACTACAGCATTAGAAGGACTCCCAGGCAAAGGCGATCAGGTGACTCTATCCTGTGCTTAATTTTTAAAAGGAATGAGTGAGAGTACCCACAGCTGTGCTCCAAAGGCCTCCAGTGGTGCTATTAAATTTCTATGCACCGAATACCAAGGCTGCGTAGTCCGGAATTCATCTCAGGCCTCTTTAATCTATTCCCAGACACTACCTGCCTATTTAGCTCACTGTTGTTGGTACCAGTATTCTCCCTTTGTTACTCTTTACATATTTATTTTACTTCTCCTTTCTGGTCTGTGTGTTTTTCACCTCGCTTGCTCTCACCAGGAGCCACTCTGTCAATATCCAATGAGGAAAAGCAAGTGCCCGGTTCAAATTAAGCACTGTTATTTCACAGGAATATAACTCCCCCCCCATTAACAGATCATGTTTATCAGGATATGTTGGAAATCTAGTTCACATGCACTGCCTACAACTCCCAGAATACATTAATTTGCTAAACAAGAGAGAGAAGACTGGAACAGGAATTGTGATTTAACGGTACCATGCAGTCATATGGGGACACAAGCTTCCAGGTCACATAAAAAATTGAAGGTTTGAATATTCTATATTCTTTATCAAGCCCTTCAAGATGACAGAATATGCCCCAAGAAAGAAACATACTCAAGAATGTGCTCTAGGTAAATCAAGGGCATTGTTAGCACTGACTGCATGAAAACGCAAAATTGAACTAAAACCAAACGTTTTAGAAACAAAAAACACATGTAACAACAACACTTTATAAGTTAGGTAAAGAACTTCAAATAGGTCTATGGGTATTAGGTTTTTTTCCTCTGTGGGCGACAGAAAAAAGGATGACAGAGGAAGATGTATCCTGCATATTCCGGGGGCGCCACTGCAGCGTGTGGTTAAACAACAGAACTGCTTTACTGGGGACGTTGATGGGAGGGCAATATTACTGATTTCCTATCCCACCCTGCACTTTTATCAAGCAACTAAAGCACATGTTCTTCTTCTCCGTTTTCCTGCTGACCACTTGCCCAGGGTCACTATGAATCCTGCTTGCAGCTTCGGCACACACTCTCCCCTTCCTGGGCCCACGCGCACCACTACGCCAGAGCGGCCAGTCTGTGCTATGGTCTCACCATCCCTCCAGCCGTGTGGATGGCAGGGCGGAGCTCGATGCTTACTTTGTGGGACCACCCTGGGAGGAGAATAGACTGCCAGTGAAGCAGAGCAGGTAGAGACAGATGACCAGTGACATGACAGCTCCAGAGGGCCACTGGGGAGAAGAAGTATTAAAATACCGAAATATATCCAAAAGAGATGAAACATGGCACGGAAAAACAACACTTCAAATGCAAGTCAAAGTATAGATAGACAAGAATACAGACAGAAAGGGGTTAAGGCCCTGCCCTTCCAGGCTTCTGACCTGGGGGATTGCACTCTGTGCCCGGCGCAGGCGGCATGATTGCTCCTCAGACTCGGAGTCGGTTCATACCAAGTTTACCAACCACCGCAGCGACGACACTAAACTAAAGTAAAAGCAGCATTGGTTTGGTTACTTACAGGTTACTGCCTTTAATACGAAGAGGCCTGCTGCTGTACACTGACTGCACAACACGCTGGCTGCTTCAAATAATGGTGCCATTGACATTGTGCTCAAGTGCTGGTGCGTCGTGACTCATGTGTGTGTGCGCCGCAGCGTAGAACTTTTTAAAAAGGTTACTCACGCTGCCACAGCTGCCACAGCCTGTTAGAACCAAATCTAGCCCAATCAGTGGCCTGCCCACCAGCAAATTAGCATGGATTTATTATCGGCTCAGCAGCATTCTTCACCTGGGACTCAATAGATTGTGAACACTACAGTCAATTCTATTTTTATGACGCATGATGTGCAGTCATTGATGTGTGTTGGCACTCAGGTGTAGACCCGGCCCTGATAAATAAGTGCCGGCGCTAAGCACCAGAAAGCACCGGCATTAAGCACTGAGTTCATTTAAACCCTGGAGTGCAATAAAAATGAGGTTTGGGACCACGGACAAGAACCTCAAGAGTAAAGAGGAGAAGTCCTCCACAACTGAGAACACTATAACACATAAAAGGTGTTGAGTACTTCACTACTGAACTTCCTTCAATGTTGCTTGTCATCTTCTATTTTAAGGGGTTTATTTACAAGCCCCTTGCGCTGCAGGTGCGTCACTTTTTGTACCACACTGGTGGAGTACAAAATGCGCCACGTTGCGCCCTATTTACAAAGTGATGCATCTATATGCATCTAAGCAGATGCGTCACTTTGTAAAGCCCTGCGCTACATTATACCTGCATTAGGTATAATGTATGCCGGGTGGGCGTTCCCCCTTAAAAAGGCTTGTAGAAGTGGCACAGTGAAATCTATCAGATTTCACTGCGCCACTGCATCAAAACCTTACCCCGGCCTCACAGCAGACGTAATACTGACATAGGCCCTTTCACATAGGGCTTGGCCCATGTGAAAGGACATATTGCTGGAGTTGTGTCTGTTTTCAGCCACACCCCAGCCATGCGTCACTTTTGCATCTACAGATACCTTAGTAATACTGACTTATCTGTAACTCCTTGCGACATTGAGCACCGTACATTAAATACGGCGCATCCATCATGTCGCAAGGAGGTTGCACTGAAAACTGTTGCATCTCTGTTTTGGCGCAGTGATGTGACAGTTGTCATGAATTAGACCCTACGTTTTTTATCCATGGGTTCTGTCTGCCTTTGTTCATCTGTACAAAAGATAACAAGAATAGGTAATGCACCGGTTTCGCCTATGTAACGAATGACGAGCTGTTTTCATCAATCGTCCGGCAGAAGGATAGAGCTCCATGACAGATAACACAAGAGTGGAGAGGATGTGGCGCAGTGGCCAGAGATGCTGACCCCGGTATGAGTTTCGGCTGTGCAGCGCAACATCCTGTGATTCTATGCAAATCACTTAATCTCTCCGGGTGATAAATTGTTATATAAATATGCTGCAAGAGTAAAAGGCAAAACTTTATGAAAATATAGTTCCACCAAAGTGGATATTAACAGTATTTTGGGGGTGGGAAACTGATAAGAGAAGCAGACGAGGAACAAACATTGGTAAATGCAGGAACATATGCTACAGCCATTAGAAATGGAGGAAAGGTAAGTGCCACACACAGGAACCAATGAGAAGCCAGGAAAGAGAGGAGGCGGGATGTAAGTCCCTTTAAAATGTATATTAAAAGCAATAGATTTCTGAAGCACAACCCAAGCGCTGTGCAGGCGAAACCAAAAAACAACTGTGTGTACGAAGTGATTAATGAATACCATTCCACTCTTTATTAATCCGAGACATCCTTAGTAGTACCTTCCAAGTACTGATGATCTTTTTTACTATTCAGTTCATCTTAATTTCTGGATTTTGCCCGTACATTTAGTTCCAAATCTGCAATTGACATACGCTAATTATGAATACAGACAACCTTTAATCTAATCATACACTGAGGTTTTATATTCTAAAATCCGTAAGGTTATTATAAGGTGATTGAAGTTTTCCTCTTGGAGATGTCATGTTTCTGAAAGTTTACGGTAAAGCCACAGTGGAATGATTATGGTTGCTGTTGCGTCACAACAAAGTTCTGAGAATTGCAATCTTGATAAAAAAGAACTTTGTATAGAATGTTGAATCGCAGTGATTCCTATTGATTTGTAATGAGTTGTATCCTCACTCCATTGATTCACTGTTGTTCTGGGTGTATATTTTGATGTGTTTCAATGCTCAGATAATCGTCTATTTGCCCTGTGAATCTCAGTAGTTTTTTCAAAAATCCTTTTAATGAAAATGAGTGACCTTTCTTTTTTCCCTTTACCACATTTGTCATATGAACGGCTTGTGCATACTTGCAGCTGGCTCCTAGACACTTTTGATCCACAGCCTCCTATCAAACATTCCAGGCCAATCTTTGATACCCAAGGTCAGCAATAAGAGACCCTTGATTCGGTCCTCAGCCTGCCCTCTGAGAAAAAATTTGGCCCTTACACATTCAGAGGGGCCCTTTTTCAGCTATTAAATCCCTAACTGCTCTCCCTGTATATCAAATCTGAACTCAATGGTGAACCCTTATAAACATCCAGCATGCCTGACACTCCGAGCATTCCTTCAGTCACACCCAGTTGGTCTTTATATAGGATTATTTTGTCTATCCTTAATTTAACCTCAGATCACCAAAGCAGGTCTACAAAAGAATGCCAGGACTCACTTCGAAAACCTCAGCTACCTTTCACAAAAACTCATATGGGTCATCTAGAGAAACAGCTATCCGGCCCTTAGGAGAGTCAGTCAGTGTTCAGACACACCAAGTTAATCCTTATTCTGCTTCTCCAGGTGGCCAAGATACACTCTCATACAGTCTCAGAGATCCAGTCCTCTAATGTTGTTCAGACACAGAAAGTGGTCACGAGACACCACCTTAAATACATTCTAAATGTAGGTCCTACTTTTACAGTTTTTGGAAGAAGTTGCGGTACTGGTTGAAGGGGGTGAAACCCTGCTATAGCAGCAACCACAATCCTTTCCAGGGTGAAGTCACAAGCAAACCATAAATAAACCCGTGCTCAACCCTATGGTAGTTTGGCACAGAGTAATCAGGCTTAACTTAGAGGCAATATGTGAAGTATGTGTGCAACACTTCAAATAGTAATAACATGAAAACACAGCATAAGAAGAATCTCACACCAAATTGGAAACACAGGTCACTTTTAGTAAATAAAACAAGACCAAAGTGACAATAATCAAATTAGTAGAACCAGAGATATGCAAGTTTAAAAATGGCAATAGAAATAGTACCAAAAGGCAGAAAGCGCAAACTGTGGATATCTGGTCGCCCCGGACGGAGATAAAGTCACAGGTTCACAGATGGGCTTGCGAGCATCTTCGGGCCCACTACCAAGGGTCTAGGACTGGGTTGGCACAACTTGGCAGGGTAGGACTCACAGTTGCAGAGTTGTGGTGCGGGTTACACAAGAGACTAGCCCTTAGAGTCACTCTGGTGGTCCTGGGTATAAGTTGCAGGTCCAGTCCTTCTCACCTGGGCGAGAGGAGAGCAGGTCACCACAGCAGGGCAGCAGTCCTTCACATCAGCAGCCCAGCAGAGTGGCAGTCCGTTTAGCAGCACAAGTCAAGAAGTGTACTGAAAAGTTGGGTTCAGTATTTATACCTGGTGCCTTCTTTAAACTGGGAGAAACTTCTAGAGGATTCCCTTTGAAGTACCCTGGTTTCCTGCCTCCCATGCCCAGGCTCCAGACTAACTACAGGGGGTATGCAGTCATTGTTTGAAGTCAGGACACAGCCTTTTCAGGTGTAAGTAGGGCTCTACCTAACTCCACACTCCCATTCTGCCAGTAATGGTTCATCCAGGCACACCTAAGCTCTCTATCATGTGTGACTGTCGAGGAGGAATACCTAAAAACCAACTTCCAACTACACTTAGTCATATGACCCAGAGTCAGGCTGCAGGCACTAAATGGCTAGGACAGGAATATGCCAACTTTCTACAAGGTGCATTATCAAAATTGTAATTTGCAATTCAACTTTTCCATAAAAGAGGATTTCTCATTGCAATTTCAAAGACACCAAACATGAAGTGTTTAACTGTGTCCCTTTGGAAATTATCTTCATTAAATGTAATAAGGTATCTCCAATGTTATCCTATGGCAGAGGTGGCCTTTGCAAAAGCTAAACATGAATGTAAGAGTTTTTCATTATCAGGACATGTAAAACTTAAAATTAAATGTCCTGCTTTTTACATACAATATACCCTGCCCTGTTGGCTGTTTAGGGCCTACCCTAGGGGTGCCTTATGTGTATTTTAAAGGAAGATTTGTATCTGGCAAAAGACATATTTTTCCAAGTCAAAATGGCACCCACAGACTGTAATGGCAGGCCTACAAATGTTTAAAGAGCTACTCAAGAGAGTGGCACAGTCATTGTTGCAGGCCCATTAATAGCATTTCATTTACAGGCCCATGACAGGTGTAGTACCACTTTACTAGGGACTTATAAGTCAATTAAATAGGCAAAATGGGGGAGAAAACAATGTTACCATGTTTTAAAGAGTGAGCACACGCACTTTAGCACTAGTTAGCTGTGGTAAAGTACACAGAGTCTTAAGGCCAACAAAAACAAGATCAGAAAATTATGGAGGAGGGAGGCTAAATGTTGGGGGTACGACCACTCTAAAGCCTACAGGAATAACAGTTTGACTCAAACTCTCTTTTGCAGTGACCTCTTCACTTCATGATTCCCAATTTCCTGTGGCGGTGACAGTCTCCTCATATGCACTCTGTGTGTGTTTGTTTACAATCTTCCTCTGGTTTTTGTCCTTTCCAATGCAACACTTAAAACAAAGTACTCGCCTAGGTGGGGAGATGGCCGGAGTAAACTCTATGTGTGTGTTGTCACATACCAGCAGTGGTACTCACTTTACCTTGCATTTCACACTACTCCTGATCTACTGGGATCAAACCACCGGCACTGCTGTCTAGTCTAGGCCAACTGTGTTTGAGGTATTTGTGCACACAAGCACACACCCAGTCTGCACAGTAGGCAGCTGCATGGACACATTGTTGGAACAAATTAACGCATGTGGGGATGCAAGACTTGCCTTCAAAGCCCACTGGCTTCCGATTTCTTCTCATTCATTGAGGTAGAAGACACTATTTGCAAAGAATCCAGAACATTTTTTCACAGTTTTTAAGGAAATTTTGTGTACTCTTTATTGGGAGGGAGGAGGGCAGGAGAACTACTGGCACTTTCATTGTCAGCCGGCCAATAAAATTCCTTTATAAATGTAAATCAGATGCAGCCTGATCATGATTGTAGCTGCAGACAGCACAGAGAAATGCTATGATTAGCAAATATTTACATGGCAATTAAAAATAATATTTTATGGCACTTGAGATGACAGCCCAGATCTGAGGGAATATGAGGTTATAGGATGAATTGGATTTTAGAAAGTAAATCCTGTTATTCCCAGAATGAAAATACATTTCGTTGTGCATCAAGTTCATGGAGGATTGCTTTTATACATTATATACTAATTAGTCAGAACATAAATGGCCTGGGAAATAAAATCACGGACACGCAGCTCCTGTTGTATTTTTAAAACTTTGACCTCATCCTTTTACAAGAGACCTGGCTAGACCAACAGTACCATCTACAAGGCTGCAAAACATACCATCTCCCGCGTGTTAGAAGCGCCACATTCGCGCATCTAAAAGGAGGTCTCATAATCTACACCTCAATCTAGAGCATAAACACAATTAAGGAACTGGACGCTAAAACTGCACCAAACAAATGCCATAAAAGCAATCAAAATGGACTTAGGAGGAGACAATAACAACCAACAATTAATACTGTTAAACATATACTTCCATCCATGTGACATAAAAACTGGGGCAAAACTTTTGGGATCCGAAATAACGAGGATACTTTTAGAGGAGTCCACCCCAAATCTGATTGCAACAGGCGACTTTAACATGCACCTTTCTGGGCCCTTAGATAGGGACCAACTATTGAAAGAGCACATTTCGGCATGGAGCATCCCACATCAAAAAGTCTGTAAATGGGGCAAACAAACCAGGTTAGCAAAAGACCTTTTAAAGGACCTGGAACATTTGAGCTTGTTTGCATTAAATGGATGCTTCCCGGGGGACCACCCTCCAGCAGCGACCTTCCACAATGCATTAACTAGTGCAACAATAGATCATACTTTCGTAACTCTACCTTTGAATAGCAAAATAGCAGACTTTTGGATAGGAACATCAGACCTGAGAAAACTTACCACAAGAGACCACATTGAATATACAAGGCATAACACTAACCCAGCCAGTAGGGGACCTGAGCTCAATGTTTACAGTCAACTGCAGAAGAATTAAATGCAAAACATGCAACCCTGAAATCTTCCTGGCCATAGAAAAAAACCTTTGAGAAGATAACAAAGAGACTAATATAAACATGCTAACTTGCTGGGAAAAGTTTGCCAACAAAAATCAGCAAACCCACACAATAAGGTAAGAGTCTCGCTCAACAATAGGAGTAAGTCTTCAACGGAAGATCCCTCTTTTGCCACAGAGCACGCAATGTAATCAGCTTTCAATCACGCAAAAAATGTGTCCAAGGTATCTCAAGAAAGAAATAAACAGATCAGTATACGGAGGCTCAGTCGAACAGGCCCAGATAACGGCACCCAAAATGAACTAAGGATGTTAAAAATCCCAATCTGGCAATCACAAAGGGAAACAGAAGATACGTTGTGGGCCAAACTTCAACATGACACAAAAACAAATAACAGCACAAGATTCTGGTGCACAGTGAATAGTCTACAGAAACCAAGTGCACCTGGAATTAATTCACATTTGACGGAAGAAGCCTTGGCCAACGATCTCTGACATCATTTTAACACATAACCAGCTGACACTATGCACAAAGAGCAGAGATCTGGATACATGCCTGGGAGCAATTGATCTGATTCGGATAAACCGTTGGTAATTTCCCGTTTTGCATTCACGAGCAAACAGATTACCAACAGGATAGCGGAAGGCAGGGCAGAGAGGACACTGGGTCCCAACGGCATCCCCCTGATCTTGTACAAGCAAGACCCGGACTATTGGGTGGCAGCATTACTACCACTTTTTAAACAGATTTTGAAGTGGAAAGAATACCAGATTCTTGGAAGGGGTCAATCATTTCCCCAATTCATATGAAAGGCAACAAGAATGAAGCAAAAACACTATAGGCTGGTTACCTTAATAGACAATCATGCCAAATACTATGCTGGTCTTCTATTGGAAGAACTCACAGATAGGGTGACCGAAACGACAATAATCACCCTCAACCAAATGGGATTTTGCAAATTCACAGGAACCACAACAAATATACTCACCTTATCCCTTCTGATAGACGCGGTTAAAGATGCCAACCTGCCACTTTTTGTTTGCTTCATTGATTATTCATCCGCCTTTGATAGCATTGACAGGAAGAAACTATGGAACAAATTACTCAAAAGAAAAATTCCATCTGTTCTTCTGACTCAGCTGATCCTCCCACATACCAATACTTGGGTCCAAATAAAGCTGGGAGCTAGCAACCGTCTATCCAGAAAGATACCCATGATGAAGGGGATGAAACAGGGCTGCGTTCTGACCCCGACCTTGTTCAATCTCTTTTTTGTCAGACCTTTCAATCGAGTTGGGCAAATGCAACTCCCACACCCCAAAAATGGAAGGACTTACGCTTTCAAACTTACTTTACGCTGACGATCTCTTACTGATCAGTCGCACTCCAGTTGGCCTTCACCACGCATAATTTTTCTGTTGACAACGGACTACGCATAAGCCTAGATAAATATAAAGTGATGCGGTTAGACTAAAAAAAGAATGCACACCGACATCGCTGTCAACTGAGAGGATTCCTGCTTGAAACTGTCGTAGAGTACAAATACCTGGGCGTTATCGTGGATAGTAAATGTACGTTTTCCGCACAAAAAGAAGCCATTGCAAGAAGAGGTAAGGCAACAGTGGTTGCATTAAAAAATATTAAACGCAAAATAACCAGCCCAAGCCTCAAGCCTTTGCTCCAGGTGATTCAAGCGAAGCTCATTCCAACCAACACCTGTGGGAGCGAGTGCCTACGAGGAAGAGACGCAGGCACACTGGATGGCACGGTAGCAAGGGCCATGAGACTAACAATCAACCTACCTAAATATACTTTGCAGACACTAATAAGATTAGAATTTTCCCTGCAGCTGCAACAAAGAGCACCGAAAAGGGCCTTTGCCAATGCTGGCACAAAATCAAGGGAGCGGAACCTGGGACTCTGAATGCGCATCTTTGGAAGAAACTCAAGTTTAAAAAAAACAGCGCGGCCATGATCTATCTGCATGACTCAATAGATCGTCTGGGCCTACAATATCTTTGGGAGGCTGCTGGTCCCCACAAAAGCTTCAAACAAATTGTAAATAAAACTGTAAAAATGGTGTCCCTAGTGGAGGATAAAGCTGAACTAAAAGAAAGGGCACACAGTTGGTTTGTCTTACAGAGTTATTCTAAAGCCTACCCTCAATCTTACGTAGGTGCAGGTTTCACGAAAGCGACAAGGTAAAAAATCTTCATCTGCATCTGGGCATTCTTCCATCACTGTTCCATGTGCCTCCATGGAACCGACCACAGATATCAACCAATTGTCGACCATGCGGCGAATCAAAAGAGGATGTGCTATATTTACTGTGCATATGCGAGAGACTAAAAAAGGAACACAGACTTCTGTTATAACCCGCCCTAAAGACCAAGGGGATAAGAACATGCAGGCAGGCAGTGAAAGCATGCTTCGAAGGTATAGATGTTCAGTTAGCCTGCTGCCTTGTTTAATTTAAGGAAAAAGCTGAAAAAATACTAAACACCAGTACTTAGCTGTCCAACTGGGCTCTCACAACAGGCAACTAAGCATCAACCACTACTGCTCCAGTACCCAAGAGAGCCTTCTCACCAGCTACTAATTTTGCATATTACCCACTTGGGCTGTGGGGAGTCCCATTCCATATACTGCTGTCCCAGAATGAGCTGCTTAGGGAGAACAATTTGTACATTGTGGGCTGTGCACATTGCCATTATTCTTGGTTCTTTTAGCCCTGTCGTCTCTGATTCTTTGATTCTAACTAACCATCAGGACTTTGTTTTTTCAAAAACAAACTGCAAACCTCATTATTTAACAAAGGCTTTTCACTTGGAAAATTTGACTACTATTGTTTTACTGTTGTAAAGGTTTTAACCATGATTATTTTAACGTGGAGAAATTCGATACTGCTGTTTTTACTGTTGAAAAGGTTTTAAGTAATCATGCACATAAAGATATTATTACAATAATTAGTTATCTATTAAGCAAACAGACTGAGACAGAAAAAGGGCCAGTGCCCTCTGCAGAATGGGAAGTGGACTGTCCTCCGACCACTCTCTAAGTACACAACTCTTTGAAGATTTGATCTTGCACATTTGCTTTTACACTTTAGGAATTTAGGAAGTCTAAGTTATTGGCCTTTCCAGATAAGAATTTTGTTTTCTTCCTGAGAGATATTTTTCCATCTCAGACTGTGAGGAGTGGGTCAGCCAGATAAGAGGTTTTATTTTGCTAAAAGTGTTATATTTTACACAACAGATTTTAAATTATGGCTTTGGACAGTAGCTATTGTAGGTCTCTTGGAATAGAGAAAATATCAAATTTTCTTAGGTGGGACAAGAACCGAATCAAGCTGTGAAAAGTAGAAAAATCTTGCCTGGACCAAGTGAGGGGTATGGACACCAGACAGTATGACATTATCAAAATCAAAGTGAACGATAACAAAAGTAGGTGTATTGTTCTCAGATGTGCACATGAGAGAAGGTGTGTTAGAAACTGGGTCTTTAGTTGACAGAGGTACACACCCTGTCCAAGTAGGCACCACAATCCTACTCAGGGTAAGCTATATACACACTAAAAGATAACCTGTGCTCACCCTCTGGTAGCTTGGCATAGAGCAGTCAGGCGTATATAAAGAGGCAATGTGTGCAACACACACCGTAACACAATAAAAATAGGACAAAATTCTCCTGACAGGTTTTAAAAAATAGAGAATAATTTTCAGAATAAAACTAGTCCAAAACGACAAAGATCCAATAAGAAGAACTAGAGTTATGAACTTTTAAAGGATAAATCAAAATCTAGTGCTTAGAGTCAAATAGGGCTTAGGGGTTATTTGAGGTCACACTAGACCAAGGTACATCCAAAGTTCAGGTCAACTATGATTGAGGGCCTGCCAACTACAGGGCTCACGCAGGTCCTGCTGAAAAAGTACCTTAGATAGAGCAAGCGTCTTCATCGAAGACTCAATGCTTAGGTTCCAATTCATGCAGTTGGGTATATGCGTCGTCGTCGAGCCTCGCAGTTGGGTCCCACGTCGGCATGAAACACCTTACAAAGCAGGCGCTGTGTCATCATTTAACATCGCAGTTGTGTCCCACGTCATCATCGAACTGCGCAGGGATGTCCCCAAATTGGCACAGAATCGTCAGGCACTACATCAGTTCGGATCAGCGCTAAGTTGTCACAGCATTGATTTTGATGGTTCTGAACAACAGAAATCACCTTTCAAGGACCAAGGACTGGATTGGCACTACTTGGCAGAACAGGTCTCACAGATGGCATAGTCCAGTGGCTGTTGCAGAGTTGAAGGAAGTCATTGATGGCCCTGAGACTTCAGAACAGGGGCCAAGCTGACTTCAGAACAGGGGGCAACCCAGCAAGCCCTTGGAGTCATTCTGGCTTCAAGTGAGATGGGTCTAGTCCTTGTTCTCAGCAGGGCAGAGATCAGCGGGCAGCAGGGCAGCACAGCAAATCAGAAAAACAGTTCTTTCAGAGCTCCAGTACTTATACCCACATGTCCTTTCAAGTGGGGGTGACTTCAAGGCAGGCCCTTGAAGTTCACATGTCCCCTTTCATCCCAGCCCTGTCTGCCAGGCTATTTGTGGGGGTAATCAGCCCTTTTTGTGGGAAACAGGACACTGGCTATTCAGGTATAGGTGTCAGCTCCCCCTTCTTGTCCAGGAAGAGCTATCAGAATGCAGATGAATGCAGATGAGTTCTCTGTCACAACCACCCTTTCTGTGTTTGTGGTTGTCTAGAGGGAATGCATTAAGTGTAGCTGTCACCCACCCTAGATGTTTATGGGAGACAGGCTGCAGGCTTACAGAGCTAAGTTAAGAGCAGAGAAATTTCCACTTTCTAAAAGTGGCATTTCTGAAATAGCAATGTTTTACCACTAAAGATGATTGCTCATTACTATCCCAAAGATATGAAACATGCTGCAGCTGCTCCTTTCTAAACAGGAATTACAGCTTAAAAGTGTATTAATGAATTCCCAATGCTAGTCTATTAGAAGAGTAGGCCTCATAGTAGTGAAAAACAAATGTGGCTGTTTGTCATCACCAGGACATGTAAAACTTAAAAGTACATGTCCTACCTTTTACTTACACAGCACCCTGCCCTTAGAGCTACCTAGGGCCTACCTTTGGGGTGACGGATGTGTAGTAAAAGGGGAGTTTAAGGCTTGGCAAGTGGTTTTAAATGCCAAGTCAAAGTGGCAGTAAACTGCACATATAGGCCTTGCAATGGCAGGTGTGAGAAAGGTTTGAAAGGCTACTTTTGTGGGTGGCACAACCAGTGCTGCAGGCCCACTAGTAGCATTACTGGAAAAGCAGTATTTTTAGTGGCTTTAGACTTAGCCCTTACCTGCAGAGTTGAACAGGAACTACAGAGTGTGGATTGAACCCATCTGTATACAAGGAGATTCTGACTTTAGAGTCACCACATGTCACCTTCTCACAATAGTCACCTTTGTATTTTCGCAATTTACTTGTATTTGTGACAACCATTTAGTATTCAATACTTCTTGAAAAATATAAGAGTAAATCAAATCTCCCTGTGTTTTCTTGGTGTGTTCTCTATTGAATGTAAAATGTATTGAAATCCCTTTTTTCATTTATTCTGTAAAAGGAAGTGTGAAACACCTTTTCTCTTGTACTGAATATTTTTATCACAGCAATTGTATCGCCCAACAGAACCAATTGTTTTCTATATTACCAATACCCAGGTTATGAGAGACATGGGGTCGCCCTGTTATCCTTAATGTTGTAATTTACAAAAACAGCACAGCTCACCAACTCACTCTTAACCACCATCTCCACCACATACACTCACAGACCCAACAAAGTGCCTTTTAAGCCTACTGGATGAGGAATATGATATAGAAAAACAACTCATTGCTATCCTCATACAGTTAATGCCAGCATTAATGAAACACCTGCTACAAGTTAAAACAATAAATACTGCTTGCTATTCTAGAAAACAAAGTGACAAACCCAATATGCCCCATCCAAAAACTATTATCACTGACCATTATGGTCCTTTGTACATCATTGCGGTTACATTGTTTACCTTGATACCCATATTCCAGCAGATCACTTTGTGTTTTTATACAGTTTGTAAATATGCATACCATATTGGAATAAGTAAAATGTTTTTGACAAGAGAACAATTGTATTGGTTGGTGCCTTCCTTTCTCCTCTGCAGCCCAGCAATGCCACCATTTGTTTCTGATCATAGAAACATTTGAAATTGAGTACTGAGGGTTTCTAGGACACCACTGAGGTGACAAAATATAAGTGTTCCTCTAACTTGGTTATTGGATCCATTCTGGTAGAGCCATACTTATGTTTGTGTTGTATGTTGGAGCAGTCTAGGCTCTAGAGAGTTATACAGGCTCTCCCAATTCTGTATTTTATAGAATTCAACATAAGTAACCAAGTGACCTTGGGGAAAACAAGATTCTTAAATTATTATATCAAACTTGAGGCTGCCTACCTGGGTTGCTGAGGGAGCTAATATGGTCATGTATGCAGAATAGTAAGCTTGCATGGAAATGCCTGGGGTACTCAAGAAATCATTGATCTGAAACTTCCACCAAAATTATGTGCTAATAAGCTTACAAAACATGCAAGGCGTATGCCCTCTGATGATGATCAACAGGAACAATCAACAAAGGCCCACGCAAACCTAAGTATCTCCCTCTATCGGTCCCTATAAGCCTTGAGCTGACAAAAGATCTGATCAAGCTAAGATGCAGCATTATTCCCCTAAAGCCTATAAATTATGGATGACTGAAAGGGACAGAGGCTGTGAAATTCCAAACTCGAATCATTGTTGCATGTGGTTTGTGTTTGTAACAAATTGAAGGATTTAAGGCACTATTGGTTAACTCCAGTATTTTGCCACCTATGAATTAGGCAAGGTCAAAATGCAATAACATGTCTAAGTAGGTCCCACGTTCAGTTAACCGCTAGATTTTTTAGGTTCCCGAAGGACGCCTATAAAGTTGTAAATAAGAATGCCCCATCTACATAGAATTTTAAATTCATGGGAGACTGTGGTTTTAGCAGTTTATCTCCATTGTATTTTAAGTTCAACATTTAAGTGTCGGGGTCCCCCACATGGAACACTGTACCTTTTTAATTATTTTGCAGTTTAAATATCTTTAGTGAGTCACCTGGATCACAGGATAAGCAAAACAGGAGCAAAGCTTAGCGTGTTCGTCCAAGCCAGCACAATGCACTTTATGCTTTTCCAATACAAAGAGCTAATGGACCACTTTTGCACGCTGAATCAGTTTTTAGATGAAGTGTTTACTGTGTCTCAATTTAAGAATGAAGCTTGCATTAATCTTGCCCTAGCCAGCCCTATACACTTTACACTTTTATATTATGAAGAATTATTGGACCATTTCTGCACAATTAATTAATTTTAGATGAAGCGTTTATTATATCTCATTTTAAGAATAAAGCTTGTGATTATCGTTTTCAATGTCAAAAATGTTATGGTTTTAAATACCAAACAATAAAATGATCTGTCTTCTTCCTGCTAGGTGCCAAATTAACCAGGATGCTGATCGCCACAACAACAGCAAGTTCAAAGGAAAGAGAAATATTCCAGTAATGGTACACGGAGACTGTCTGCACATCAGGCTGTGTGACCACTCAATTCGCCTGCATCTTGTTAGAGTGATTTCATTGGAAAGCCCTATCTAGTCCCTGCTGAGGAGTAGAGATAGAGGGCCAGGCATAATGTCAATATTTCAGTGGTTTTTGGGCTAGCTAAGGCTTTCCAGTCCTTACTGGCAAGGTGACAACAGTTCTCACTCACTTCCATGTTCTGGAAGCATCGACAGCAGCAGGGTGCATGCAGGTTTAGAACCAAATATATTTATCAAACTGGAGGCAATCTCCAGATTACCTGTCCACCTACAAAGAGTTGGCAACAACCCACTGCTTTTCAGAGTCAGTGCATCATTCAGATTCAATGGGTTCAGTTTGGGACAAAATGTAACTCCTCAGAGAGAATTCGGGTTTGAGGATTACTTTGACAATATTTCCCCAGAACTGCAGCACATGTAGTATATAGGAATTTGACTTGGCACTCTACCAGCACAGGCACATACAGCGAAATTGCACTCACAGAATAGTAACAAAGGGAATTGTGATTGTGAATTGAGTGACTGAGACAGTATTGCAATTTACGTTGTTTTGCACAAAGAATAGTGGGCTGAACCTGTGTTTGAGGCATATGGCATTTAGTATCCTAGAAAAGCTATTGCATTATTAATATGCCACTCAACACCACTCTGCACCTCAACACCACTCTATGCTGTGACCAAGAGTTCCAAATAAATAGCTCACTACTCATATGCAGCATCAATTATAGACGTCACTCTAGAATCCCTACTGAAATAGCTAATGGACAGTAAATTGTCCTACGGATCAGGGGATTCTACAGTATCCAATCCAACAGTGGAGGTTCACTCGCTCAGGCAGACATTGCCTCATTTTGTGGTAGGCTGGCCAACATGGAAAAGGATTGAAGGATGTAAAAGAGTAGTTTGATCAATCAAAGACTGGAACCTTGAAATTGATAGGCACCCAGTAAAACATGCGAACATGAGTAGGAGAAGGAATGTTCAAATCTCTGGAGTGCCATAAAAAAAATTAAAAAGACAACATACTATCCTTTCTGACCACATTCCTCCTTCAGCTTCTGAAAATGAACTTTAACCAACTCATTGAATGCTAAACATCTGATCGGGTGTGAAAAGGCCCAAGTCAGATATCGTCAATATTTGTGCAACACCAGCAAGCGAGGCTGCTCACTAAAGTTATAAACATAAACATGGCCATTATCAATTTCAAGATCAAAATTTTATCGCAAAGCAGTCTTCCCTTAAGAGACTAATATGAAAAATGAAAAATGCCTAACTTTAAGGCCATGGCTGGGACAATTGGACATTAGGTTTGGCCTACGGGAAACTGCAATAATGTTGAGTGCTATCAATAGACGATCAAAACAATACAATGACCCTAACGACAAAGCCATCTAATGATCAGAAATTGCCAATTCTCATTCGGAATCTCTGAGGATGCACTGCTGCCATAAACCACCTGAGGTGTTGGTTCATCATTACTGTTAGACCTGGCATCTTTGGCGTGGTTACCCCTGACTTTTTGCCTCTACCTCCTGTATTTTTGATGCTATGCTGGATTTCGATTTTGCTGGTTTAGATGCTTTGGGCACTTTGCCACTGCTGATCAGTGTCAAAGTGCAAGTGCTCCCTTGGTAAATTGTTGTATTGATTGGTTATCCATGATTGGTATATTTGTTTCACCTGTTAGCCCCTAGTAAAGTGCACTGCGTGTGCCAGGGCTGGTGATTCAAATGCTACTAGTGGGCTGCAGCACTGATTGTGCCACCCACAGGAGTAGCGCTAAAATGATGTCTTAGGCCTGCTTGCAGTGCCTATGTGCAGTCCAGGACTGCCATGTCGACCTGGCCAGTGCATCCACTGACCAGGCCTTATCCTTCCCTTTCTATACATGTAAGGCATCCCTATGGTGGCCCTAGGTACCCCCCTGGGCTGGGTGCAGTGTATCTGAAAGGTAGGGCATGTACTGAGGTGTGTAACATGCCCTGGTAGTGAATTACAGCCATTTTCGTTTTTCACTGCTGAGAGGCTATCTTGCCCATAGGATAGAATGGGGAAGGCTGTTTACATGCCTATCTTCCCATAAGGGCAAGATAGAAAATCCAAGTTTGGTATCTCTGTGTTCAGAATTTAATTATACATCTTTTTAGCAAGATGGTTTTTAAATTCACTGTGTGAGAATAGCACTTTTTAGAAAGTAGCTATTCTCCTGTTTAACCTTCCTGTGTGCCTGTGTGCTGGTTGGCTGAAGGGTGTCATGTGATGGGCCAGGTGGCTCCAGGAGCCTGGATGAGTCAGCAGCAGGGTGAATAGGGAGATCTGCTTTAGATGGGTGGGAGGAGTAGTCCCTGGGTTTGAATAGGGCTGTCCCTGCCAAACACAAAGCTGGCTCCACCCCCTGCTGGCCAGGCTGAGGACTCTGCCTCTGCTGGCACAAAGAAGGCTCCACCTCCTGCTGAGCGTCTAACGACCCTGCCCCTCACTCTGAAAGGAACCAGGTGCTCCAGAGCAGAGCACACCCAGGAACCGGTTTGAGCAGGGGAATCCCCCCACTGGAACAAAGAGAGACAAAGACTTGGAGGGGTATAAGAAGAGGACCCCAGACACCTAAAACTTTAGATCACTTTGGAACTAAGAAGAAACCTCTGCCAAGGAGAAAGCTGAAAAGAACTGAAGAGGAGAAGACTGCCTGCTTGCTGTTTTGCTTTGCTGCCAAGGAGAGGGGAAGGACTTTGCTGTGTCCCCTTCTTTTGATTCTGATCTCCAAGGGCCTGAGAAGAGCTGGCTCCCTGTTAAGAAGTCCCAGGAACAAAAGGACTTCACCACCAGCTCCCCTGGAACTCTGCTGAGAGAGTTCTGACCTGCCTTGGAGTGCTTGCCCAGTCTTGGGGCCTCAGGAGGTCGTTTTGCTGTGTTTGGGAGCTGGGAAGCAGAAGCGTGAACAAGAGTGACTGGTACCCAACGCATCATCCGATTGCGTGTCGCAAGACGAGAGTGCGAGGAAAATTTCATCGCGGCACCATCGCAACACGCAGGGTCTCCGCATCGCCGAGTGCGTCGAGCATCGTCCTGAAGCGTGAAGCTTCCTGCCATTGCGAGGGTTGTCGCAGAACCAGTTTGCGGGCCGCACCACTGCCGGTGCGTGAAAAGTCTCCAATCGCTGCGTGCGTCGACGCAGAGTCCCGTTCCGTGGCGCATCGAGAGTTGCGGCGCCGGAAGGCAACGCTGCGCCACGCATCACACCACATCGAAGAGTGTCGCATCGAACCTGTGCGTGAAGCTTCCCCCTAAGAAACCTACGCAACGAAAGCCAAAGGTATCACATCCTCCCCCTACAGATCGGAGCCGGCGCATCCACCTCTGCTGCGTGAAGCAGGGCTGCTGCAAAGCCTCCCCAGGATCTCAGGAGCATCGCATCGCCTTTGCCATCTTCCTTGTTATAGCTTTTGGGAACCTTATCGCAACTACAGGTACTGTTGGGCACGAGAGTGTCGCATTTTGTGCATTGAGAGTCGCACTGTGCAGGACACTGATTTTGACATCCTGGAGTACTTTCTGCAAACTCTTGAACTATCTTTAAAGTAACCTTTTGAAGTATATGTTGGTTTGTCTGTAGTATTTGGTCTTGTGAAGTTTTTAGTAAAGATACATTATTTTTCTAAAACTGGTGTGGAGTAAATCTGTGGTGTTTTCACTGTGTTGCTGTGAGTGTTGGTACAAATACTTTACACATTGCCTTTGATAGCCTAGACTGCTCAGGCCAAGCTACCTAGAGGGTGAGCAGGGGTTATCTTAATAGTGTATCCCCCTTTCCCTGACTAGAAGCAAGGGTCCCTACTTGGACAGTGGAACCTACCCTGCCAACTAGAGACCCCCAGATCTAACAATTACCATCAAAAGATCCACAATACATGCTCATGTTTCTGGGCGAGCATGGAGGTAGGTATCAACACAAAAAAATACTCGAGATTTTTACAGTCACCACTGTTAATTCACAGTTCAGACTTACGAGGATAGGGTCATTAAAAAATATTTCAGAGGTCGTCTCACCCTTAATGCATCAAGGCATGCTTCATCATTGGCGACCTCTTACACTGGGGGAGGAACAATGCCACTCCAGAGGACTCAACTGAGGGAAAGAAATACCCTAGGAGTTCTTATAAATCTTATTTCAGGACAGATTTCCTTTATTAGTGAGTACCCCTGGTATCATTTAAAAGCACTAAAAGTTGTTCATATGGTAAAGTGCGATGAACAAATTGAGCTTAGTATGAGGCTGACTATTGTTTCTGAAAGTGTTCAAGCCTCTGTCTTCAAATGTTGTTACTTGACCTCCTATATTATATATTGGCTTATTTATAATTAGCTTAATCTCTACCATTAGAAACATAGATTATATTGTGTTGCAATTCAAAGTCTCATTCTTCAGATTTCAAGGAGACCAGGCCGGTGGGTGGAGTGGGAAGGTCAGAAATGGGGATGCTGGATTGAAAATCATTGTATGTTTATGATGCGTAGGATTAACTATACCATATCATAATGAAAAGTTGCATGGTAGGGAAAGTCCCTACCCACATGTGACTCTGCAGAATTGAGGTTTTGTTTTACATACTCAAACCCTATATTTGTAGGTGTTGCCTGGGCAGCGCATGCGCTGTGTCACCAAGACATGCTGTATCTACTGTAAGGCTTTGGCCATGCCCCTCGCTTTTCATTGGTGCCTTTGTGTTCCTTTTAAAATCCGGTTTCTTTGGGTGGTGAATCCATCCCATTTGTCCCGCTTTTTGTATTTTTATTCCACCCATGGCGACCGGCCCTTTAATATGTCTTCTTTCTCCTGTGAGCATTTATGTTGTTTTCGATAGACTATTTCTTTAGTTTGTCATGCTTTGGGATTGTGGAATGTTGGGTTTTAAGGGTGGTAAAACAGCTGTGCTTACGTTGGCGGGATTTCATGCTTACCTGACTCCATTTTTTATTTTAGCAGTGTTTGTTGAAGTGCTGCGCTTAAGCTGATGCGATTCTGTGCTGAGCTGATGGTATTTTTATTTTAGTGCTGTTTGTTGAAGTAAATCACCAGGGAGGAGTGGTGTCACATCAGTGCCTCAGGCAGAGAAGAGTATGCCAGAGTGCTGCAGCGCTGTCCTGGGAGACGCCGTCTCCAAGGGAATCTGTAGCGCTGAGGGCTGTGCTGGTACCTCCAGCGGTATAGGCTCTGCTCCTCTGCTCATCCAATGGTAGAGCTGGAGAGTACAGCTACAACCGCTTGCCATCCACACCCACTGCCAGACCAAAAGCAAGGACTAGGAGTGCTCTGTGCGCATGGAAACTGCGGGAACCTACAGATAGGCCACGCCCCCAAACCTGTAAAGATGCACCTTTTCACAGAAAGTTGTCAGGGTATCTTCTGCCATCACTTCTCTGCGGGTTCTGTATACTTTTACCATGACATTAGTGACACTTCTCGGCATGAAACCGGGCCTGTGGTGTCGCATTTCCATTTCTACTGCTGCGTCTACCTCTCTTCAGCGCCTCCTAACACCGCTCCCTTCACAGCAGCTGTGGGTATGCCATACTCTAGGCTGACCTGGGCTGGAGAATGACTTTGGGGTGGGAGGCTTGTATTAACTGTGGGCAATCTGTTTCTCCTGCACACAACCTACATAAAACATGGTTCATAAATTCACAAAAGCTGAAACTCTTTAATCTGGACATAAAGTCTTATTAACAAGCGCTATTGTTTCAAGGGCATGTTCATTCTATGGCCCTCTGCCATATTTTTGCCTGTTCCACTCTCTGGTCTGCCCTTCTATGTTATCCTGATCCTGTCCCTCTAGCTATCTATGCCCCTGTTTTTCTACCGGCTCCCTCCTGTCTGTGTGTTTATCTCAGTGCCACCTTCTACTTCTGCTTGTCTGTCCCGCTTTGACTTCAAGCGTAGGTGCTTCCCTGAAACACCTTGTGGGAGTTGATATAATTTTTAAGAGGATGGGACTCCTCCCTCACCATCATCGAATCCCTTCTTTTCTTATAGTCCCCGTATGTATCATGGCTCGATTTGTATGAGAACCCACCTGCTTTGCAGGGTCAGGGTTTTTTGAAGGTGTGCTGGCTCCATGGTATATTACACTGGTGTTGGGAAGGCCTGTCAGTGTCTTGTCCAGTCCAATAGGTCTCTGGCCACTGGAATTTTCACTGCTCTTGGGTGGTTCCTCCACCAGTAGGTTTTAAAGTGCAGGTATCCGCCCACAATACGTTTCCCACCTCTCAGAATCTAAAAACATGGCTAATATGACTTGGTACCTTACTTAGTCAGATGCCCCCCCCCCCCACTCAACGTTTAGACCTGTTTGTAGGATTTGTACCCCTCAGCCTGATATCATTAACATGACTCCAATTGATCCTTGGATACCAGTGGAATAGGCCCAAACTCCGGGTCAGAGCCACAACCAGCTGGACTGACAGGTTTGTATGTCCTACCTGTCGTCTAAGTGCACTTTCGCGCTCCTCTTCATGTTGTCCTGCTGTCTGCTCAAGCTCTCTTTCATGATAGTGGTTCTGGCACCCCTTATGCTTTGGCATAATGGTGGGCATTATTAAATATGATAAAAAACATATAATATATATAGCCGCATTGGTCCCTCCTGATCTCTCCAGTGCCTGCCTGTTACTCCCTTCTTTGTTCCTCTTTGTTTTATACCCGCTCCCCATTCAAAAATCCTTTGTAATACCTTCCATGACCCTTACTATCCCTTCATTTAATGCCTCTCTAGAGGCCACCTAATCTGTCTTTAAGGCTTAAATGGTCCCTCCCCAGACTCTCTTCAATACCTCCCTTAACCATCCCTAGTCAGTTTGTAATGCTTCTCTTTTCCCTCCCTACCCCTTCTTCGAAACCTCCCTGGACCCTCCCTATCCCTCCTTTAATTCCTCTATAGAGCCCACCTAATCTGTCTTTAATGCTTCTATGGTCCCTTCCTGGACCCTCTTTAATACCTTCCTGGACCCTTCCTAATCTTACTTGAATGGTTCTCAGATCCCTCCCTACACCTTCTTCTATACATCCCTGCACCCTCATTAATCTATATTTATTATGTTTCTGGTCTCTCCCTACACTCTCTTAAATACCTTCCTGCACCCTCCCTAATCGGTCTGTAATGTTTCTCTGGTCCCTCCCTAGATCCTCTTTAATACCTCCCAACATCCTCTCTAATCTCTCCTTAATGCATCTCTGGTCCCACCCTAGACCTTCTTTAAGAACACCTTGATCCCTACCTAACCACTCTAGTCTTTCAATATGTTCTTTTTAGTTCATCCACAACCTATATTATTATTGCGAATAAATAAATATTATTGTAACATTATTGTTTAAATATTTTTAAATATTGATTCAATACGTTTAATATTAAATAGTTCCATAAATAATAATGCTTGGGACTAACCAGGCAGGGCTCCTCCACTAGGGTGCAGGAGCTTCACTGTGAGAAAGCCCCACTGCTTTCTCGCAGTGGGAGAAAGCCAAAACATAAAATGGTAATAACTTTTAGTTATTACCATTTTATGTTTCCTTTGTGCATTGTGGGTGGGCAGAGCTGCTCTGCTCTTTGAGCAGGGCAGGTAAGGAGGGGTTTGCTCGCTCATGAGTGCGCAAAGACTGTTTGTTCGGCCCTCTCGGGCTGCCCAAACCAGCCATGCGCACTCTGCCCTTCTACATGCAGGCTGATAAAACATGGCCACCTCATTAGCCCCTGGCTGGGCGGTGTCCTGACCAATCACAATGCTGCTTGCAGCTTTGTAATTGACTTAGGGAAGGGAGCCTGGCTGCCCTCTTTCTGTTTCTGTTATAGGCAGGAGGGCAGGAGCAGGAGCCGAGAAGACGCGGGACCCGGCGGAAAGAAAGGTAAGTGATTTTTGAAAAAAAAATCCCCACAATCCCCCCCGCAACACCCCCGCAAATCCGCCCCGCAACCCATCAACCCGCCCCTCCCCACCAGCGTGCAAGGCTGGCCGCTTCTGAGACTAATAATAATAATTGTAATTATAATTATTAACCATTATAATTAGCAGGTAAAATTGATACTTCTCAATAATAGGACATGCTAAACTATTGTGAATGGAGTAGTGACAGTGCTGTTGAATGAGGCGCTACATAAGCTGAAAGCACCTGATGTCTAGTGTGTGAGTTCAGGAACCTGTGGTATGGCCAGTTCCCACACCCGAACAAGATGCAACAAATCTAGATTAAGCAGCAGATTGTTAAGGGAAAAGCTGTAAAATAAAAATAAAAATAAAAATTCATACGCTTCTCTATATATTGGCAGGTGATGAAATAACCTTGAAGTGCTATCAATACATGAGAAATAATTTTTAAAAGTGGCTTTGTTCTCACTGATTTAGAATAAAAATGATAGTGTGGACATTAAACCTGACACAACAAGTCGTATTCCACCAATGCGATCTCATGCCAATTACTGATGTATGACAGCGGCTTTTTTCTAGCTCATGATCTTATGTTTTGTCAATGCCACTACACCCAGGAAAATGGGTTGCATGGCAAAACACTTATAAGGTCCCAAAAGCGAGACCTATTGGCTATGCCCTTGCTTGTTTATGGTATTGTTCTGGGACCATTGGAGTCTTTAGAGTTGCAATATTAAAGACATGCCTGTTCACAGATTACCAAACCGTGGTCAGTCCTCACCGCAGTCTCAGTTTTATATAATTCAGTTATGTATTTTCTTGTGAATTAGTTACACTCCTTAATTGTTTGAGAAAGTACCCCATTCTATTGTTTTCAACCCAAATATATTTAAGCCTATCTGAGACAGACGTCCATCTGAGGATTAGAAGTTGTGCGCATTGGCACACCCCCAGATATCCTACTCAAATTTTTAACATTTGCTGCTTGAGACTACCATCCTTGCCAATTCACATGGTGCTAATTCACTGACATAGGAAATTGGCTCCCTTCTCGCAGCCACCCAGCTTTGAACTGCTGACGTCCATTAAGGGGGTAAAACAACACCCCAGGACATCTGCACCAGACTTAGCAAACTTTTTTTTTTAGATCAAGCCTCGACCTGCTGTATTCTCCTCTGTGGATTTTTCATACATTCACCTTTTGCCATTAGTTTTTATATGTGGCAATCAGAAATGCTGGCTTCTCATTGGTGTTTGTCAGTGTTGGTCCTTCCTTTCTGTGACAGTTCTGCCTTGTGGTGATTTAACTAATGGTTTCCTTTGGTTGGCTGCAACACTCCTTCATAGTGCAATAGCCCCTCCTCCCCATTCAAGTACAGCCCCTCCTACCTTTGGCTGCGGCCCCTGCTTGTGGATTCATCAGAGCTCCCTCCGTTGGGATTTTCAACTTCCAACCCCATTGTAGGTATAGTCGGTGCTGCACCGCAGACGGGGTTCTCTTCTCTCTGCGTGACGGAAGTGCTTCGAGTCTCCACGTCCTGCCCAAGGCGCTGCTATTCTGTCAGGTTGCGGGTCTCATTCCAACAGACCCACCTAATCTCTACACCAGGGCTGTGGGTCTGTGCTCCCTCAAGGTTCCACATTAGGTGCGTAGTCTCTGCTGGAGTTGTGCGCATGCATCCTCCGGCTGGTGGGCCTATTCACGCGTGCCGCCTTTTTAGGTCTCGCCTAGCGTTGCAGCGCGAATGTGCTGCCATCGCTTTGCGAGGCATGCAGTATACACTATAGTGTGGAAGCTTCGTAGAAGCTCCGCCCAGTCTCCGGCCCATCTTCTTCATTGGCTTAGGTTCTAAATTCTGCCTTCCGATTGGTGTTAAGCTTGTTAGGGCCTCCCCATAACAGCCATGTCAGTCATTTGTATCCTTCCATGGATACTGGCCCCTTTACAGCACAGGCACAGAATACTTTCTTCCCATTCCCCCCCTCTGCAATCTGATGCCTTCTTGCCGCTGGACCCCTCGTGCCTCGTCACCCGCATGCATTGTTTCAGCTGCCGTCATGTTTCTAAAGTGTAAAAGGTTACAGCCCCTGACGATCGTGCGCCTCCTAGGCATCGTACTGTGATTGACTGATGTGCTGCGATGTGCCCTCCTCTTTCAGTTGAAGAAGCTCCCGCCCCTCATGCCAGTTGACAACAACGCTAATCAACCTTTCCTGATGGATGACGTCACCCTGTTGGCAGTGTCGCGCTGTGTGGGGTTGCCGGCTAGAAGAACAGTGGCGCCTGATGGTGCACACGCATAGCTGCATTTCCTACCTCCAACGGCCCCGTGGTGAACCTGCAGGATGAGAAAGGGTCCCAAGGCTCCCACCGGGGGCCGTGACTCGCCGCTCGGGCAGATGAATGGATCTGCTGCTCCTGCAGAGCAGCAAGCTGCTTAAAGAGGAGAGTCAGACATGTTTGACGACGGGACTAACACCTACTTCTGGTGAGATTCTGGGTTATGGAAGTTCAGGAAGGGAAGTGGGTCAGACACTAATTTGACCCGGGCACTGGTTGACACACATCTTCAGGTGCAAGAATTTACTTGTGGAGAGGCAAGTGGAAAGATGTCCACTTGTTACATGGGGTAACATTTGACCAGTACAGACCCTCACGCCAGTAGACAGCCGGTGCATGACCTGCCAAGACTCCTGCGCTCTGTAATGGGAGAGGATAGAAGTGCATGGGCAGGTTGAGGCCCTGTGCCATTAGCTTAAGAGCGCAAGGCTGTGGTTGGACATTACAATCCGGTGCAGCTGCAGGCTCCTTGTCTCTTGAATGTACAGTGCGAGTCTCGCCATTTCATGGAGTGAAGTACGGTGACAGCCACTTGCTCTCCCATAGATCAGTAAAGCTACAGTATACACCCTTGTAGTCTCAAATAGTGATGCATACTGACACTCAGTTTGTGATTTCAAGGCCTCTCACAGATAGATATGCTAGAGACACAGCTCCTGTCCTCATATAGTGAATGATGCTTTGTGACCGCTTTTCAAACCACTCCGGTGTTTAGTGGCAGATTTTGACTAGTGCATAGAATGATGTACAGTGACTGAGTCTAATTGGCTGATGGTCAGCGTCTAAGGGAGCGGTGCACATTTGTTTTTTGTGCTCTTAATGCAATCACAAGTTACACTGTACTGTGGAACAATGCACAGTTGATTTTCATCTTATAATAGTAAAATGAGTGTCTCGTGGTGGTTGCAAATTTGATCACTTTCGGTGAATACCAGGTTTTTAGGGCGATGCCTCACTATAACTGCTCTCCATGGTATTGACACAATTTGTGAGACATCTCACTGGTATCCCAACAACCTTAAATCTCTTAATTGCATAGCATTGTGCTGCCCTTAAAATGACCTAGTCCAAGTCCCGCTAGAATATGGACCTGTCGTCACCTGTAATCTCTGCCCAGGGCCTGTGAGCTAGGTTTATAGTTTGGCACGTCCTCCCTCTCTGCTCCTGTAAATCCGCTCTCTCTCGTCCCAGTTTAGTCTTCAGATGTTCAGCAGCTTAAAACCTTCTACCCCCAGTGTCGCTGTGTGATTCTTTGTAGTTTATTTTAAACTGCATAATTGTTCTCTAAAGTAGAAGCAAAGTCATAGTTTTAGCATGCCCAATATGTTTATACAGGCTGCGACTTGACAGAAACCTTGTTACTTTCATCGATGCTTTCCCTAGTTTACCTTTTTCTAATGCTATTAATATAAACGCAGGTGCTACACATTTTAAGTGTTTATTCTACAATGTCACTCTTCACATTGGTATATCATATAGAATGCTGAATTGCTCTAACGAGCCAATGGTAGGGATAGTTTCAACAGAGGTTCTAGAAGCAGAAGTGTGTGGGCTACAGTCAAGCCTCGAGTAACCACCATAAGCAACTCTGGACGACTCGACTCAAGCAATCCCGGATTTGGTTCCGTAAATGAGCCGCCCAGCTACACTATTCCTCACAGCCCTGCAGTAGTCCTCATTGTCTTCTGGTAATCAAGACCTGGGTGGGACATAGGAGCTTGTTATGTTTTCTGTAGTTCTTCCTCTGTTCCGTATATACCAATGCTCTTCTCCATGATTACTTTGTACCTTTTCATGCTCTTTATGTGCTGATGTAGTTAGTTTTCAGCTCTGACTCACTTAGTCCCCACCCCCTTTTATTAGGTTGAGCTTTAGTGGCAGCGCACATGCGCTGCTTGCTCTGCGAGGCATGCAGTAATCCAGTATGGGAGACAAGCTGCCCTCACTCTCTGCCCATATTTTTCATTGGCTTTTGTGTTTGTCCTTCGTAAATTCTAGCTTCTGATTGATAATAAGTCTTGTTAATCCCGCTTTATTATGCCATGTTGTCATTTGTTTCCTTCCGTAGTTACTGGACCCTTTACTTTGAGTGTTACACTGTACAGATGTTTTATTGCAAATGCTTGTTCACTGTTAGTTGTTGTGGCAGAGTGTACGGGTTTTACTGGCTCTTCATGAACGCCGCTGCTTACTCCCACGTGTCAATTACTCTCTACAACCAATTCCGATCTATCGGCAGCACTTTTCCGAGCACGATTGTTGTAGCGCTCACCGTGCATCTTCCCTATGTCACGCCCCCCTCACCCCCATGCAGACTCTTGTTACTACTTTTGGTAGATTTACTGAAATCCTGTTGTCCAAATTTGAGGTAAGTGTGCTGATTTTCATGCTTGAAATTTCTTTCTTAGTAGTTCTTCAGGGCTGACATACAACTACCACACATCCCAGCATGGCCAAGCTACCCTACATTCTCATTGTAGCGCTGCGCTTTCTCCTCACTGTAGCACTGAGGTATACAGTAGTACTGGAGTATACCCCCTTCGTAGTACTGCATACAATCCTGCTCTAGCACCACTGGACACCTCGAGTGCAGCGCCGTGTCCACCACTGATGCAGCACTGTAGTGCACTACCCTGTGCCACTGTCTTACACTACAATATAGCAGCGTCATTCTCAACAGAACTGCTCTACACTTAGGATGCTTGTTTCCAGTCCAGGGAGGACCTGGCTTGGCAGTTCAGAGAGGACTGTTCCTATGAGGCACAGGGTCAAGACTGATTTGAATATGGCCAGGTCTAAACTGGGTTGGCATGGTGAGCAAAAGAATGATGGATTTAACCCAGATCTCTTGACTGGGGATGAATGTTTTGATTTGTTCTGCATTCCGTCCATCAATTGTGTGTCTTTTGCTTTCTCGCTCTAAGTGCGCAGGGAATGCCCAGACGTGGGTCCCGGGCTCACTGTGTCACTGGAATCAAGCTATCCTAGCTGAAGCGGGGTGAATTCCTGAAACCGGTCCTAGGATGCTTGTTTCCAGTCCAGGGAGGACCTGGCTTGGCATTTCGGAGTGGACTGTCCCTATGAGGCACAGGGTCAAGACTGATTTGCATATGGCCAGGTCTCTAAACTGGGGTGGCATGGTGATAAAAAGAATGATGGATTTAACCCAGATCTCTTGCCTGGGGGTGAATGTTTTGATTTGTTCTGCATTCTGTCCATCAATTGTGTGTCTTTTGCCTACACACTTTTTCAGCACAGCCGTGCACTACTGAGGTTGCACTGATAAGCATCCTGGTCATGTTGTGTACCCCCTACTATTTTGGGGCATCCCCATGTAGCACTGCTGTGCATCCCAGCTTTAGTAGTGCTATGAACTTTAGAACGGTGGCGTACTCCGTCTACAGCACTGCTCACCGGAGCATTACCTTGCTCAAATGCATACATGCATGTGCCATTGAATGAAAACACATTGCTTCTCGCGCCACTCATAGTTTCTGTAAGTAAAAATTGTTATATCTCTGTCAGTTAACCATCACCCTCTTCATCCATTTTAGTGCCTGGAAGCGGAGACGTGCCCCAGTCTGCGCTGTATTCCTCCTGTGACTTGGTTCTGTATTACTGCACCCCTGGAAATGTGCGGTGTTGTAAAGGTTCTTGGGGACCAGTGCAAACAGGAAGACATGCCTCAGATACCCTGGTTTGCTAGTAAATGTTTGTCCTATTTAGTGTGCTGTGGGCGCATCTTACCCCTGGGCCCAAGTGCCATTGCACATGCTGCAGTGATGATACCTATGCCCCTGAATTCAACACAACTTAAACTGTGACAAGCCCTCTGCCACCTTGAAGGTATCTGCCAAACAGTTTTGCCTTTTGCAAGGTACAGGTGTTAAAATGTAGGGCTAGATGGCTGAAAGAGTTGTATCAGCCTAAAAGCAGTGCGATAATGTGCCTATTAGTGTCGAAGCTTCCATGTTAAAGAACAGCAGATGTTGTAGCACCCAGGATAACGAGCAGCATGGCTAAATACTTATAAGGTCCCAAAAGTGAGACTGGTTGCATTGCAAATGCTTGTTTCAATAATCAGCACTGCCAGCTTGCTTGGCCACGCTGCCTTTTGCCTCCAAATCAGCTCTTATCCCTGCCAGTGGCTCTGTGGCGGCCGCCTGTTGGTGCCGACCATTACCCCCACCCTCTGGTACTCTCCCAGTGCCAGTTGTGCCCCTCCCTCGCTTTCTACCAGCAGTCATGCTGCAAACACCAGACCACAGGGCACAGCAGCAAACAGGAGGTGAGGAAAACTGACACACACTTAATGATTGCGCCTCACTGTTATCGGCCCTTCCACACAGCTTTTGATTGAGAATTAATGGTATTCTTTTCAAACTGTTATCTAGAGATACCCTTCTCACAGAAGCCTTTTGCATATCCCACCTCTTTCAGTTGCCCACCCCAAACAGCCAGCTACTCTGACCCAACTAAAATGCCTCTCCTAACTGCGAGACACTGATCTGCTATCCCTCTATGCTAGAAACTGCACTTATGTTTTCTAGCCCTCATCCGAGAAATTGTTGATGTGACTTTTAATTGCAGGAAAGCCAGCTCAATAACATCATTGCCCACCATATACCCCGTCACAGTAATTCCGTTCAATCCAGGCAGTGCATTGGTCGTGTTGTACACACCACACGGGACGCGTGCCTTCCTTCTTTGCAGCGCTGTAGCAAGAACACAAAACACGGAAAAAGAAAGTTCTGCGACGTGGGAGACATACTCCACTCGAGTCGGGTTTCTAGGATATACCCAGAAATGAGAATTTTTCAGTCTGAAGTTAGACTTGATCGAATGGATTTCCCATGGGTATAATTAGGTTTTGCAGCTGTCCACGTGCACTTTGGCTATCCTTTCACCGGATCCTAACTGGGAGACACGCAACTGCCAAGTAAGGTGTCTCGAGGCAGAAGTAGTAGAAGAGAAGGTAATAGGAAGCTAATTAAATGGGCACACTGGCCATATTTTTGTCTGACACGTTCTATTATTAATAATGGATGTCAGTATAGTTTCTCTTCTCGCCTCCTTCTGTGCTCCCTCCCTTGTGAGCTGTCTCTGCCTCCCCTCTATCGCTCTTTCCTCCGCGTAGCTGTCAAGTCCCCGCTCAATGGCTTTCATGTTTTCTCCCACGCCCCTGTTTTTTTTTCAAAGTTTTAAGTAGCGCAAACCCAAAGGTATTGGAGCGCTTTTACATTAGCACCAGTTACATTCATTTTTTTTAGGCACGGGGAGATTAATTTATTTGCCAAGAATCATTAGGTGTTTTGCCAACGCTGAGACTCCAACTTGGCTTCCCAGTAGGCAACTCTGAACGGTCATATTTTGTCTCCTGTTTCTTACACAAGCTCTCGGCCCCCACCGCAGGGTGTCGAATTAGATTAAAGGTATCAGCCATGAAAACAAAGCACTCGGGTAGCAAGCCATGACAAAATGTGGTGAACGGGTTAATGGGCATTTTGTGAATTACAAATATAATGCAAACTGAAAACTTCTAAAGAACGAACAATGTCCATAAATAAAAAATCAAGAGTACACAGCATCTTCACGTTAATGGCAATGAACAGAAGTGCTGCAGATTTGCTGCTAGTACATGGCAGCTCTTCGCAACATGTGTGGTGGAGATTTTTCCTTCAATTGAAATATCCCTCTTTAACAGGGGCAGTTTAAGGATTTTGGGGGCCCTAGGCCAAACGTATTTTGGGGGCCCTGTTCGGAACAGCTTTGAATTTATGTAACCAGTTTCAGCTCTTTTCTGCCCTCTATGGCCTGGTCACTGACAGTCAGTGCTTAATTTGTAAAATATGAAGTCCAGGTGGTCAAATGTTTGCAGGAGGCCACACCCACTATACCAGGTCCACCCACCAGGAAGTCTGGAACTGAACACCGCACATTGGCATTTATGTAAAACACATAAATTAGTCAAGATGGATTGCACATGCTTCATTACTGTCTTTTTAGTTTTTTGTCTATGATGCGCTTTCTAGAAAGTACAGCAAGTCTGCCAAACACAACATCCAGCCTTGCCAATTACCAAGCATCAGGGGTGTGTGAATATGTGAATGTGCGTGTGTGTGTAATCACAGAGAAACAGAATTTAATCATGGTGCAGTGGGGAATGTGACCTATGTGTAGCGCTACGAGAACCCAGCCTGCAACTAAAAGCATTGCGAATATGCAAGTCATTTTAAAATAAGGGCAATAGGTCAGTAACCTTCCATTTTAAAGGTTTCCATCAGTTTCAAGATCTATTTAGCGCTTATCATTGCTAAAAAGGTTGTA
The DNA here is from genome assembly GCF_964204655.1 of Triturus cristatus. Taxonomy (NCBI): domain Eukaryota; kingdom Metazoa; phylum Chordata; class Amphibia; order Caudata; family Salamandridae; genus Triturus; species Triturus cristatus. The sequence goes on along the minus strand of NC_140593.1, from coordinate 326,188,107 downwards.
ATGTTTGATATTTAACATTTTTCATTTACTTCATTGTATGGTTTTATTAGCAAGAAAGTGTGACTCTCAGTGCCACACATTTGCCGGTTTAATGTCACTCATAAGTACATTGAAACCACTATTGGAATGTCACACATTGCAATCTGAAAACTTGGCTGCTATGGTACAGTTTAACATACTGATGATTGCCACCTTTTACTATACATGCCTTACTTTTAACACAGGAGATCTTTTACCAGAGGGACAATAACCACACGGTCCTCAGCCCTGCAGGATTTTCAACAGACTGTCTTTTTTTACACCCATACAAAACTTTCAGATCATTGTGCTATTCTCGTACAGGCGTCTCCTTCCACAGAGACTGTACTTTTACTACAGAGGTTCCTTTTTTTACCCATGAAGGCCTTTTCCCACAAGGCACGCCACCTTCCTTCAAGCCTCTTCCTGAGGTCACGTCATCTTTTTTGGGCTCCTCGACCGATTGGAAAGAAGCGAGAGTGAAGGCGTCTGTCGGGATTCAGGAGCCCCTCACAGAGAGAGAGAGAGCCCTTGCCTACACCGCCCGCCCCAGCACTGCACACACCATAGTCTTCCCTCTTCATCTCCTAGCTTCCCCCTTCCCTTATATTTTACACCTCTCTGGCATGTTCTCCCTTTTACCCCTCGGGCTCCGACTTTGACAGAGCTCCCTCAGCCTTTACCTCTCTGGCGGCCCTGTGGCGGGAAAGTGTGCAGTTCGGGTGGGTCTGTGAGAGGACTGAAGTTCCAGACTGACGAGTGACTACCTGTTAGAACAACCCCCTCCCTGGCGCTAAACTCTCGCTAAACTGTCTGCTATAGATCCGCCTGTGAGAGGTACAATGGGTGTCACTTCATAGATTAAGCCTCACAGAGCACATAGTGCTTTGAGGCTGGTCTTTGAGGAACGAGGGGTATACTGTCACTGTGGGTGCCAGGCAGCTCCTCGAGGCACCTGTAGTGCTTTGATTCCAGTGTTTCTGATGTACACTTTTACATAGTGGCCCCCTGCAGCACCATGACAGTAATACTCGTCGTCTCACCTTTGACCTGCAGCTTCAGTGGTACTGGCAGGAGCAGACCACTGGTACTGGCAAATGGCTCCTCTATATTTCTACCTGACCACGCACGTGTAGTTTACACTGCGCTGACTTGACACAAACAATACAGTCTGAGACGGACCTGAATTGTTAGGACCCAGACTTGCCTAAACCCAGCTCACGCGCGCCACCCATTAGCCCGCCCCGTCCTCAACCATAATTAACCAATGGGAGTGACATGCTCCTTTGAAATGCAGGCGTGCACTACTGACAACACTAACGTGATGCAGTCATCATGCCTGGCCACGGGTAGGCGATCCTTTGGACATGCCAGGCAGACATGCATTAGAAGTTCAGGACGGAAGGAGTTCAGGACAGGTAATTACATTAATACATTTATTTTCAATAATAACCGGGCCCATCTCACAGGGGGGAAAATCAATAGCCCCGGTCCTGTCAGATACGTGCCAGTGCTAAGCACCAGAAGGCACCGGTACAAATTAAGCACTGCTGACAGTGCATAGGAGCACTCATATTTTTTTAACTGTATTTGTGTAGCCCAGAACTAGCCATGTGAGACAGTGGAGTGTATTACACAGCACAGTGAGCGTGCAATATCGTCGCATGTGTGTTAAAAAAAAATACGTTTCAAATGTTTTTATTTAAACACTTTATTTTCAACATTATGATTTGCCACCATCCTGTTTAAAAGCGTTTGTCAGCACCACCGCCTACTAGCAGCACCAGAGCAGAGTGAGTTAAAGAGGTTGCCTTAACCAGAAGCCCACATCAGACACACATGGACTTCTTTGTATTCATCAGCTTTCCCAATATTTCTCCATATCTCTTTGTACCTGTCTGTAAAGTTCTCTACCCTTGTCTCTCCTTCCACTTCTTTTTATACTATGCATATCTCAGTCTGACCTTGCATCGGTCTCTCTTAATCTCAGTGCCAGTCTCTTCCTCTACTTCACTTCCATTCTTTTTTCATCTCTGTTTATCTTTATTCCTCCTGTTTCTCCCTTTCTGTCATGTTGTACTTTACTTTCTTTGCCAGTCTTTTAGCTGTGTCTCTCCTACTCTCTCTGTATGTTTCAGTCTCGAGGCACCTCTCTCTCTACCTATCTCTCACTCTCACTTTCTCTGCCCGTTCCTACTCCCCTTCACTAATTCTTTTCTCTGCCCTACCCCTCCACTGAGCTAGCATAATAAGGGAAAGGCTCCCTAGGGAGTAACAACCCTAGCAGTTTTAACAATGCTCTAGTTTTGAACGTGTGCCACAGAAACGATGCCACATCGTGATTTGCATGAATTTAAAATGCAATCACCCAAGACATGACTCGCCAGCCTCCATGGCTTAATGTGCATGATGAAACTCAATAGATTGCACCTCAGGCTGTTTGCAGTTTGTTTTTTGGTGCTACCGTATGGTGGATGCACACCTGACTCAGTTATTGTAATAAATAAACAAAGGGAGGGGGAATTTAATACATTTTAAGCCTTTCAGTTTCAGACAATTTTCTATTATGCTGATTTTGTGCATTGGCTGCTTTCCCTAAAGCTTGTACAATCTTAAGAAATTAAATGTTTGGTTGATCTGTGAGGGGGGTTTCATTGAAATTAGAAACCTGGATGGGCAATCCACGCCTTTCTGCTCCATTTCATCCACCTTGTTTTTTTCTGTTTCGCTCTGCTTTGATTTGTTATTTTCTTCTCCTGTTTTTATTTGTTCGTCTCCATTTCCTGCTTTCTTTACTTCGTTAATCTTTAGACATTTTTGCTTAATTTACTTCTCTTTTTCATCATTCTATCTTTATTGTGCTGCTTCCATTCTCCCCCTATTTTCTTTTCACCCAGTTCTCGCCTTTCATCAGTTTCGTTCATCTCTGTTTCTTTCTCCTCCTTTCTCTAGCATCCTTTCTGTTTCCATATTCTTTCCTCTTTCATTGCTTGGGTAGGTAAACAACATCGTCATTTACAATTCAAATACCTCTAACTCTCTCAAATGCGAGACGAAGGCAATTTGCATTGCAAATGATTGTTCTTTTCTGTAGCCCGAAAAGGGCAAAAGTGGCTCTTTGGTTCTTCTCGCCACAAGACCCCTCCCCCTCCCTCACGCGGTGATATTTTTGTTTTAGTTGGCCGGTCTGGACTACGGCTTTGAAATAACTGATCTATAAGCTAACGCTGCCTATAAATACACTACAATTGATGAGGCCATCTTCTGTAATCCATTGTTATTCCCTTCTCTATATCCTAAGTAACGTTATCTGGCCACTCCAGGCTCCCATTGGGGTCTTCTGGGTTGAGTGGTAGGCCGCAAATCTCTAGCACATTCTTTAGCTCGCCTTCATGCTGCAACCCTGAAACCAATAATAATTCTATATCAGTCAACAACATTACACAATATATAAAGAAGACGAAAGGCCTTGTCTTTCTGGTAAAGAAATAAACCCTGCTTATAAGAAACACACGTGTCTCCAAAAGAATGCGAGAAGCAGTGCACCGGTACTTAATTTACAACACCAACAGCTATGACAATTCACCACATGGGGACGGTGTTTGCTTACTTTTGAGGCGATAAAACAACAGCGTGTTTATTAATTCAAAATCAGTTCAAAATCAATATACCTGCCTCCCACGCAGGTCTTATGGCTTTGAATGGCCTGCAATTGCCCAAATTGTCACACTTGTGAGAGTGTGATGGTTAATAGTTGTGTTGGCAAGCTGGGGTGGCCGCCTTAAAAGGGACCTGGCACCTACGTGTTTACAATTTAGGCAATGAGACGTTATTGGGTGGGTAAAGTAATGTAGTCTTGGAGTTCACAGAGCTATGTGTGATGCCTGTGGGACTTCAGAAATGTATAAACGGAACGTGGCAGAAATATTAGTCCTAAAGTCCTAAAACAAGCATTGGCCATGCCATGCCAATCCCTCTCGCCATATTAATGTATTTTGTGAATTTTTCGTTTTATTAACATATTATAGTAATAATACAGTATGTTAAACATAGTACTTTTTAATAAATGACTTGGGGGCATATCTACAAGGCGGCGATAAACAATTATCGCCCTTTTTGCGGCCGGTTTCGGCCGAAAAGCGGCGATAATTGTATCGCTATATCAGCAAAGTCACGCTATCGCGTGAAACCTTGCCTTAGCGCCTGAATTCCACACACCCATCTTTGTATCTCTAATGAGATGCAAAGTGGGCGTTCCTCCCCAGGATAACGGGAGAAATGTCTAAGCTAAGCGACATTTCTCCTATTATCAAGCCTCACGCAAAGCAGCATAGCGACAAGAAAAGTAGCGATAACCTCTGTTATCGCTACTTTCCTTACTCCTGCTTTGAAAATGACTTAGCCATGATATCCTATGGAAGGTGGATATCATGGCTAAGTATGTGAGGCCCTATCAGCAAGCTATCGCCAAACTTCGTGGGATTATCGCTGGTTTTCCAGCGATAATCTCATGTTAGGCAGTTAGCGCTAGGATTTTTATCGCTTTTGAGATAAGCCTTGCTAATAGCACGCTATCTCAGCGATAAAAATCCACGCTAGCCGGCGATAATTATCCTAGCGCTAAGTGCGCTTAGCGATAATTATCGCCGGTTGTTGCTGATATGCCCCTGAGTGCTTTAGTATTATGAAGACTTTTTCATTTTAACGGCAAGCTTTACTGTGCTTTCTTTGGTAAAGTATTTAAACATTAATGTAACATACATTTTTTTCTACAGATAAAATATGCTAAATAGCTGCGGTTAGCTCTACTGGGCCACAAGCAGTACCTTGTTTCTTTTAGCCTTTAGGTAATGGGATTGCAATGTAGTATATTAGAAGACACCCTGCCCCCCCGAGGTAGGCATCTGCTAAAAAGATGCCATCAATTTAGAGCAGCTTCGCACAAACTATGGGGGTGGTATTCTGAGACCTAGTCGCTAGTCCAAGATGCCTTAAAAACATACTGTGTCAGCTTTCCAAATGAGCAGTTGTTGCAGAGCGAGTTTACTGTGTACACAGACCTGTGGCAAAGGTTGGACTCTGGCAGCAGTGTGAGGAGGTGCCAAGTGTCACAGTTTCCAGGCCACTGGTGATGTGCGCCTATTTTTCAGGTACACTACACCTAACTACACCACCACATACACACGGTCTGCAGAGTAAGGCAGCGACTAGCAAGGAGGGGGGCACCCCCAGACACAACAACCAAAATAGTCTCGTCAATTCTGAAGACGTGAACATCTTCCTGTATGTACACAACTCATTGACAGACACCCTCTCAAGAACCCTACTTAGCCAAGGCCCAGCACCAGAGCCCGTACCATCACTACGGACAAAAGAGTACACTAGGCGCTCCCACCTGCACCCTAACAGACTGGTGCAAATGTACCAGCCATCCCCACCACTTATTCAAAGCCACTGGACTGAGAAAAATTGGCAGTCACAAAAGTGCACAATACACTCGCCTCCCCATCCGCCCTGCACCTGCTTGCTCCAATTAAAATTACTAAACTACCCACAGCTCCAATGTGAGTACTCCAAGAAGGAGACATGAAGACAGGAGCAACAAATCGTAAGTTGTAAACTGACATGGGGTCGACTTATTACTGCTGAACGGGGCACGTGTTCTGGGGTGGGCGGTGCCCGCAAACAACACAACACCAAGTACGCTCCAATGCCAGGTATACAGCTTGCATACACCCACAGAAATGGAACTGATGCACTGGCTTCCAGCGGGTCCAGGCCAGTGGCCGATGGGCTTTCACCCAGGCAGAGGAGCCCGCGTGTTTACACCGCAGGCTGAAACCCCGAGGCCTACTCTATAGGAGCTCTCCGCTGCCCTCGCGTGGAGCAGCCGGATTAAAAATAGGATTCGCAATAACGCCACAGACTATCACCTCAGTGAACTGCATATTACAAAAAACACAAACACGAGGAATGTGAGGAGAGGCCTTCACAGGTCACCAGGCAGGGCCCCGTTGGGGAGGGAGGGGTATGGGGTCTGACCCTTGATGTGAAGCCCAAGTCCAAGATGCGGTGATACATGAAGTGTGCAATATGACTGTGTGTAGTAAAAAGTCAAGTCTGTTTGAGACATGCAGTGTGGTGAGACAATCTGTGGTAGGTATGCAGTGTGTGTTCATATACTCATTGTGTGACTAGTGATACGATGGTGTTGTGGTGTGACATGCAGTACTTCGTAGAACATGCAGCAATGGTGATACATACAGCACTAAGCAGCTGTGATTAGACAGGCGGTATGCGGTGAGATGTGAATTACTATGCAGCTGTGGTGAGACAGGCAGTGTGTGGTGAGTGTCGGATAGCTAACACGCTGCGTGTATTGAGATACGATGTGTTCACACCTGCAGTGGTGAAGCATTGAACGCAGTGCGCATTAACATCAGATGAGGTGCTCGTGCTGCAGGGAGCAGTTACTATATTTAAAGTCCCATCACAAACCGCAGCCCTCCGATCACACTCACCCTGTGGGAAGAGGTTGGGCTGCACCATGTACAGGAACGCCTTGATGATTTGAAACAGCAGCCTGATGGCCCCGGGCTTGTAGTGTGCGCTGGTCTCATAGGTCCCCGCAGGTACGAAGCCAAAATACAAAGTTGCAGTAGCGACAACGGCAGGAGATGTGGTCCAGTGCATGAGTTGGATGTCACACACAGTCCTCAAAGCCCTCAAGCCCAGAGCAGCAGCAGCAGGCAGGGCCTCGCAGCCATGGTCTGCTATGGGGCATGGGGTGCGGGGAACAGAGCAGTGCGGCTAGACAGGCGACCTTCCCGGGGACTCCTCTGGAGCGGTCGTGGCTGCCTCCTCAATCGGCGTTAGGATGCAGCTCTGTCCTCAAAGACCGCCGTGCTGCTCACTGCTGCTACCACTATTTTAAAAAGAAGCATTTGCAAAGCCCTATTCCAAGTCACACACAGCCCTTCGCTCAAAGGAGGCCGCAGACAGCGCCCAGCACTCATGTTCACAATTGAGTAGCGTCTGCTAGTGCCTGCACGTGCATGCAAGAGAAACAAACAGCGCATGCACTGCAACGAAAAAGGAGTGCTAATTCACCCACCAATCACACAACAAACAAGCATTTAAAATGCAATAGGACTCGTATACGGAGGTACGTGCATTAAAAAAGGCATGAACGGGAGGGGGCGAAGGGGTGGTGGTGGTCCGAGAAGTCACGGACTGCGGGAAGGAACGGGGGGAGGCAGGGGAACAAAACTGTTTTAAAAGTAAAAGGCCGATAGACGTGGAAGGACAACAATGATGACATGGCCATCAGGAGGCGGGATTGTTATGTTATGTTATGTTACATAAATTTATAGAGCGCACGTATACCCGGGGGTGTCTTGGCGCTGGACATAACAATGATACAAGAATACGTTGGCCCTAATGCTGGAAGAGCCAAGTTTTCAGTTGCTTCCTGAAAATCGTCAGGGAGCTAGCATTTCTGAGGGAGAACGGAAGGGTGTTCCACAATTTAGACGCTCCGTAAAAAAAACTGCGTCCACCCCAGTGAGTTTTGAGAATTCTTGGTACAGCGAGTAAACGAGCTCCAGTGGACCGTAGCTGTCTGGTGGGACAGTACCAAGAAAGATGAGTTGCCCAAAACCAATCAGATTGCAGCATTTAGAATTTCTGCCAATGAAAAAGATAGGTGGAAAGTTGGCGGAGCTTCCCCCGCTATACTGTATACAGCATCTCTTGACGAGGCAGCGTATGCGCTGCCTAGGCGAGACCTAAAAAGAAGTGGGGGGACTAACCTAGTTAGGCAGTATGCAAGTGACATCACGGCGTACAAAATCACAGTGAACAACCGCATGCAGCATCACCGCGCATGGCATCACGGCGCACATACCATCTCAGGAATTAACATCATATAAAAAAGTGGCATTACAAACCACACCTTTACAGGAAGTGGCATCACAAGAAGTGACATCAGATCTAAAGCCCTCACATATATGTTTATCATGTCTATCATGTGTATGTTTGAGTGCATTGTGAGGATGATAGCACAGTGAGCTATGGAAGATGATATGTGACTTCTACACCTAGCAATCCCCCAGTTTTATGTACCATATCCTGTACATTAATTTACAAACTTATATAATTTATTGTACATGTAATATGCATGTGTTGATGTAAAGTGCTCTGACACCCTGCATTGGAATGAGTAGGGCTATACAAGAAAAAATAGTGGTGCTTAAATTATGTCAACACCTCCTCAGGGGAAGCAAGTTCTAGGTAAATGCAATTTTCTTTGTGTAAATCCAGGAAAAGACCAACACATCTGATATTCTTACAGTGCATGCATATCTCTTGAACAGGGACTGAACAAAGTAAAATGCAGCCTCTATTAAGTATGTGTGAAATGCTAACAAGGTGTGAGCCTTCATTTCCCATCTGCTTTATTTGCCTCAGGGGTGAGGCTCCTGACTGCTCCTAGCCAAGAGACTCTAACAAATTCGGCCTTTATGGGCCCAGCAGGAGTCTTAAATAAGAAAGCCCCATCCTATCCCACCTGCACATTGTTGCTTGTTGCAGATGGAAAGCAGGCAACGTGCAGGCGCTGCTGAATGTGTCCAGGTGGTTGGAAATTACACCAGGATGAGTTCAGCACATTATTCGAGGCGGCCTAAATTCTTGGAAGGGTGGATGGCGTTCACCCTGTGAGCAAAAGTGGGTGGACACCGTCCATTCACGTGTACCCCCGACTCATGTCCTGGTGCTTTGTATCTGGTATGATGACCTTGATCACTTTATTTTAGCAAAACTGAAACTACAGGAATATCTGCTTGTTGTGACATCTGTACATGTCCCTGTAAGTGGGAAAACTGAACTTTTATTGACTTCCTTTTGAATATTGCATTCCCTTTGGAAAACAAAGTTGCTAAAGTGGTAGAGGAACTGGAATCTAACTATTGATTCAATCCTTTACAAAGCTGGTAGGCCAAACATTCCAAATTTGTAGAACAGGCGTGTTAGAGCTGACAGCCTTAGGGTGGTAACATATACCAATGTCTCAACAGGAACCGATAATGGGATAAGCTTAATGAGATAACTTAATTATAATATACATGATGACAAAATAGTCTCAAGAACATAATTTAATGCAGTAATATTGTCAGAAAAAAGGGCAACCAAATCAGATTTGCATAAATCAAATTGCTGTTTCAACCACATTTTTAAGGTTGTGTATTAAAGTGAAATACTGAACACTTTGTGCTCGTGAAAACATTTAAACGGCACAAGTGAAGCAAGTGAAGAAATATAAAGAAAAAATGCTACAGTATATTGGACCAGAATTTAAACTGAAGTTATGCATGAATTAGTACAGTTTTGACAAAATATAAAATCATGTCACAATTCAAAGCCAAAATTTATGCTTGTGCAAGTCAATGGTGTTTCTCCCTTCAAGGCTTAAGGTCATCATCAGGACATATATAACACAACATTGGGTGAAATCTGCCTAATGGATGAAAAAATTAAAGGAATTGTAAGGAATATAAAAAGAAACTGTTGTGCAGAATAAAGCACGTACAAGTAGACAGGTTGAGACAATTAATGAAGAGGTACCTGGAGAAATCGTGGATACCTATGAATAAAGAGAAGACACAAAAAAGGGTGGGATTATTTGTAGATGCAACCACAGCTGTAAGCAAGGATGGACAGAAGGGGGATAAGGGGGGGCACTTATGTGGAGGGGTCGGGCAGGGATTGTAGATTCAGATGTTTATGCGTCAGTCATTGACTCAATTCCAGAGGGCTACGGATATCTGTTGTGGGATACTGTCACTGAAACACAACCCATGTGTTGGGCTGAGAAGGAAGAAAAATTAAGAAGAAGAAAAAACAATAAAGGGTCTAAGGGGATTTTTAGACACAACGGATTAGATCCCCCTATTCAATAATTCACAAAACATTAAAGATAATCCGTGGTCTGTACATGCAACTGCTGATCTTGGCAAATTATAAGCACAAAAAGTACTGGTACTCAAAATGCAATCTCAAAAGAAGAAAGAAAAGGATGATAGGAACCTAAACAGGATTATTGGTTTCCCGAAGAAAAATTACCATGATGAAATGGAATGCAGATGTGAGAGAGGATATATAATAATCTCCTCAGTGCAAAGGCTGCTCACCAGTTCGGAGAGAACCTCTCGAGGGGTCTCAATGGGAAAGTCTGTTATATTCCATATAAGTACCTTATATAGGTGCAGGTAACATCACAACCATTCACCTATATTCTTCCGTACATTACATACATAACGGTTCTTAGGCACTGACCTTTTACCTAGATACGACACTGCATTCAGAACACAGGTTTTTTTCCTGGTTCGATACTCATACATTATGCATGAGGCCTCTTGGAAGCACAGCAGGACTCACAGCAGGATTACCATCTCCTGTATCATATCTCTGTATAAAGTTCAGGCCCGACGTCATCCTTTAGGACGACAAAGTAACACAGCAAGGTAGGACCCCTAGGGAGACCTATAGATATATATACATCATGTCTTGCCTAGAGAGACAGAGAAGACCATGACTTCCCGGCTGACACACTGACCAGAGACGCTGAGGTTTCTGCATGCAGACGCTCCAGCGAGCAGTGGTCTAACATCCCTCGCGGGGTGTCCAACTCGAGACCAGGACGGGGTCCCACATTCTCTGATTCTCAGGTAATGGGGTGGACTAGATCCTAGAGGGATTCTTGGCATAGTACCTACACAGATGCTAGGTACATTTAGGTAAATATAGTTAGGGATCCATCATAGAGTACACACTTATTTATCATGTATTCTATGTACTTGTATTTATTCATGATTTCTGCAAGATGGTAGAACTACCATCCCTTTACTTTTGTAATATTGCTAACCATATATCTTTGCTACTGTCTAATGGTTGTTGCAGCTCATCTATTCAGCACTAGAATAACAACTGTTCAATAAATATTTATTGAAATGCCCAAACTGTTTATTCTGTGTATCTCTGAGACAAACTAAAGGGCATATCAACAAGGTGGCGCTAAAAAATGATCGCCACTTTTGCGGCTGTTTTTGGCTGAAAAGCGGCAATAATTTTATCGCTATATCAGCAAGGTCACTCTATCGCGTGCATCCTTGCCTTAGCGCCCTTTCCCGTAAAGCCCACCTTTGCATTTCTAATGAGATGTAAAGTGGGCGTTCCAGCTCAAAATAACTGGAGAAATGTCGCTAACCAATATTCCTCCAATTATCAATGGGCACGCTAACAAGCATAGCGATAAGAGAAGTAGCGCTAACCTTGGTTATCGCTACTTTCCTTACGCCTGCTTTTAGTTTGACTTAGCCATGATATCCAATGGAAGGTGGATATCATGGATGAGTCTGCCCTGCCCTATCAGCAAGCTATCGCCAAACGTTGTGCGATTATCGCTGTATTTTCAGCGATAATCGCACAATTGGCAGCTTGCTCCTGGAATTTTATTGCTTTTGAGATAAGCGTTGCTAATAGCACGCTATCTCAGTGATAACATTCGGCGATAGCCGGCGATAATTATCCTAATGCTAATTGCGCTTAGCGATAATTATCGCCGGTTGTTGCTGATATGCCCCTAAGTGAGCAAGAGTGACTGATCAGGGTTATCATGTTCTGAGGTTGTCAGAGACTATTCTCTCCCCTATAAGAGGTGATTCTAGTGGCACTGTGAGCTAGCTAATGCAAACAGGCTAACATATCTGGTGGGGGTGCTCAGAACCAGTCTGCCACCAAACCCACAGTTTATGTTTTCCGGAACGCGCAGATCCTGTGTAGGTAATATAGGAACTACACGACAAGTCTAAGGTATGGGTCCTATTGAGGTACCCTGGAGAGAATAAACACATCTAAAACAATAAATTAGACAGGACAATTAGTGCGCCAGTGCTGTACCAAAGACTAATGGGAATTAGAATGGATCCTGGGAAAATACTGACCCAAATGTAAGTCAAGGTGCTCTTACCGCAGCAGGCTGGGGAATATCTCAGTTCTGTGGAGGTGGGGAGGGGGCCGAAGGGGCCTCATTCATTTAAATTTGTCAGGGTGAAACAAATCAATCCCAAGGCACCACTACAGGAAGGAAGGAAACCAAACTAAGACAACGGGAAATTTACATTTGTCAAATTTCCATCAATAAATAACAAATGCCAGGTTCTTCAGCGGGTTCCTGGTGAGATGGGATGCATGAAAGGGTGGTTGAAACATACAACTCAGCAGCGCTTGGAAGGAGCACCGTCCTACAGGGAAGATGTATAAGTGGTGACTGAGTTCAAATGTAGAAACAGGTCTGCACGAGTGGTATGCGAGCCCTCCACAGACACAGAGAAATAAAATTATGAATTATTCAATTTCCCCCAATAATTTGTGAGGTACTGCGGGCAAGTACGTACGTATGGTGACTAAATACAACTGGAGCAAACCGGTGTATATGAGTGGCACGCGAGCTGGCCCGTCTGGGTAAACAGAGTGCTCATACCTGCTCAGTCTGCTCGCACGCCATGAATGAATTGGTAACGGAGTGCCAGCAGATGGGAAAGGCAGGCCTATTTGAAAGGAATGTCCCGCTGGAAAAACTAAGCCAGGGACAATAAAAGATGCATCAGGCCCCTGGTGGAGGAGAGAAGTGAATGGGATTAAAGTCTTAGTCTCCCGGGGGGAATCGACTCGAGAGAAAAGGGAGAGGAGGGAGGAGCGATATAAAAGGAGCAAAAAGTTCGTTTTGGCTTACAATCTACTTACTTGCACAGGAGCATCACCCTAATGATTATTATTATTAGAAACTGTTGGACACCGCCGAAGTCGACAATGCAGTTAATTAAGCATTTAAATACAGTGCAATTGGTATTCATAACCTAAAAAAAGGGAGAAACTTCTTACTTAATAAACATGGTAATACTTTCCCCTAATGAGGTGTACATTACCTATTTTAAACAGGCAATGTACACCTCATTAGGGGAAGGTATTACCATAATTACCCAGAGGTTCAAAGATCCAACTAAGAAGTGGACCTCTGGCACAATAACTTCAGTACACTTTTAGACCAATGACCATTCTGACAGAAAAAAAGGACTGCTGTGCTGCTGAAGAACTGCCACTTTTCTGGACTGCTGATTTGTTGGACCTCTGCCTTGTTGTGCTGCCCTGCTGCCTGCTGTTCCCCCTCCTGGGTAAGAAGGACTGGACCTGCATTACCTGACCTCTAAGTGACACTGTGTGCTTTCTGGCTGGCCTCCTGATTTGAAGTCTCTGGAATGTAAATTACTTTTCACCACCCTGACTCTACACCTGGACTTTGCCATCTGTGAGTCAGCCCTGCCAAGCGGTGCCACCCCAGTACTGGACCCTTGGATGTGGGGCCAAGGTGTTTGCTCGAGCAGAATCGATGCATACCCTGCCAAAATAATGCACCGCTGCATAAACAGGGATTGGAACCTATGCATCACCTATACTGTGTGGATCAGAACCGATGCATCTCCTCTGCTATGTGGACCTAACTCGACGCATCTCCTTTGGAACTGTCTCTGTGCTACGAATGTCTCAACACAAGCTCCTCACATCCCACATTGCCTCGAATTCACAACGCATCCTTGACACCGGTCTTCCCATCGCAAGCTCCATCGACATGAACCTCAACGTATCAGGACCTCACACTACAGTCTTGCCACATCTTGGAACCAGCTCAACACCTCTGCTGTACAGCACATCTTCAACCCGGATCCATGCAACGCTCTGCATCCTTGGATTAAGGTACTATTGTTGAGCGGGCCTAAATGGGACACTATAGTAAGCCTGCCCTCCATCGTGGTTGACCTAAAATGTTGACTTAGTCACGGTCTGGCGCATCCAGATAACCTATTTTACTGCTTTGGGGTTTCTTAGCACAATTTGCACTTAAAACCTTTAAAAATCAATATCTCAAGTTCTATTTATTAGATTTTTGTTGTTTTGGTCTTATTTTATTTATTAAAGCCAGATCTATTTTCCTAACTAGATGTGGTATTTTTTGTGTCTAGTGTTTTCACTGTTATACCGTTTCAAGTTTTGCACAAATACTTCACACACTGTCTCTAAGTTAAGCCTGATTGCTCTGTGCCAAGCTAACAGAGGGTGAGCAAAGGTTCTTTTAGGGTTTGCCTGACCCATACCCTGACTAGGATTATGGTTGTTGTTTGACTAAGGTTTACACCCCATTCAACCACCAACTCAATTTCTAGCAAGACATATTCTGAAAGACCTTGTAACAGTCCATGTGTTAGTCATTCATTGGTGACCTCTAAATCTGGGGAGAGAAATTACACCATCACCTCGTGTACTTGGAACACATTCCCGCATTGACCTCTTCTGCATCCAACCCCCCTCCTCTCCTGACTCCCCCATACATAAATTATCTTTGTCTCTGCTTTTACCAGATGGGTTATCAGATAATGATTTGATTGGAATACAATTAGACATTGGGATTATGGCACTCAAACAGGATGTGCTGCATGAATAGGGCAAGATTTAAATTACCAAAAGACGAACTGCACGTTTGTTCGTCAATGAAGACTTACTTAGAAGACAATGAGGATATATTGAATCCACTCAGATCCTGCACACAGTGATGAGAAAACCGACTAAAGATAACATTCCTAGATACATATTTGGAATAACATTCTTGAAAAAGATGCTTAAACTTTGTGTATTTAAAAATTAATCACAAATGGCCTTAGCCTCTTGTCACGGTGCAGAAGGCAAACCTGTGCCCTGGCTCGTAATGTTCTCAACAGGGGAGTGAGAAAGTGTACATCTGAGGGACTGTCCCTTAATGTCCCACTACCGGGCTGCATTTGGGGACGAGCTGAAAATCATACTTGACGCTGACATCTCCCTTGGTGCAGAAATAACATTATTTTTTTCTACTTGCATTCCATGCCAAGAGGTGGCATTCCATGTCACTAGCAGAGGCAAAAAAAGGCGTTTTGAGAAATTGAAGGGCAAAGAGATTACTGATCTTTGAGACATGGTCGAAAGACAGCTTAAAATGCCTTGTTTTGAGATGATTATCTAAACGTTGAATGACTGTGTTTTGAAAAATGAAGTGGTTTGCAGGCAGCTCCTGTAGCCCTAAGACTTTTCTGGACTGGATCCAGGATTTGTATTTGACTTTTTTTCTTTATGACTACCTTCTTATAAATTGTGTGGTAGTGTTCGAAACACCAAATAGACATAACACAAGTGTAAGGCGATTGTCCTCCTTATTTACAGACTGGAATAGTTAAAATACACAATCTACTGAAACTGTTTGAGTGGGCTTCTTATATTGATTCATGTCATCTATCAATGATTACACATTGTCAGGTATGATCGTCAAAGTGCTGAAAGATTTGTGTTTCACATAAACACCTACTAAAAAAGAAACAGGGATAAATACTCAAATTACAACTCTGGTTAAGCTATGATTCGTTCAGTAGGATGCTTCATATTACAGGTAGAATCGTAGGCTGTCTTGAACAACATGGATAGTGGGATGGTGAGGAGTCACTTAAGCAGTGGTTGCGCCCACTGTGACAATGTTTTTGGTGCTCCCTAATGACCATCTCCGCCACGGTTTCCCTCCCTACCACCCTTTAACCCCTTCCACGTGGGGGTAATTCCCCCGCGGTGCAGGGGGGTGGCGGCGGAGGCGCTGTGCTCGTGACGAGCCCAGCTCGTCATGAGGCACAGTGGAGCTGTGCTCATGACGAGCTGAGCTCGTCACAACCCCGCCCACTGATTGATTCTCCCGCACAGGCAGGGAATCAACCGTGCGTGGGCGGGCCGCGACGGTTATGACGAGCCCAGCTCGTCATGAGCACTGCCCCACTGTGCCTCATGACGAGCTGGGCTTGTCATGTGCACCGAAGCGGTTAACAGTCTCCCTGCATTTGCATTGAATTAATTTTATAGCGTCACTCATAAAAGCGAAGGGTGCCAGAGCACTTTACATAACACACACATTACACAGAAACAATCAATCATAAGTGTGTAAATCAGTGTATAGGAAATGTTACATAAGACAGAGTACAACAAGGGGTGGATTCATGTCATCCATACAGGTAAGCAGTTTAGTTTAAGAGTGCTTGGTCTGGAGAAGCACAAACTCTGAATTTAAAATGTAACAGAATGGATTGGGGCTCTCTTTAATAACAAGAACTGATCTGTATGCAAATGAACCTTTTTTGCAACATTAGAATAATGAAAGTCTGGGGGAAAAATCAATAGACTCTAATCTATACCTTGAAGTCTACACGCAGTTCTTTGATGACAGTTAATAGCTCACTGTAAACTGGAACTGACAAAAGGAAGTCTCTGACAAAAGCTGTAACCCACTGAACCGTTTACATTACATTCACTTTGTGATCTGCATGGTATATGTTCTTTGCAGCAGGCATACTAACCCTCATACTAACCCTCTGCGCTACCTTACCATGAATCAAAACTTCCACGAGTCAAAACTTCTGCTAGACAAAACTCTGGTTTCGCCAGGAAGAACATTAATCACCGGAGTTTTCTTGATATTTTAATTGTTGACTGAAAATTGCTGGAGGCCAAGCTCAATATAAACTAGCAAACAGGCGCCCCCATGTGAAGTCAGCACCCGGTGCGGTGGCAACGGTTGCACTGCCCTAGAGCCGGCCCTGCACTTAAGTGATACCCTATTTGCACTGGGGGTGTGGGACAGGAGGAATAGAGGGGGTTAAACCAGGAGAAGACACTAATCCCAAATTTGCTAACAACTAATGAAGATAGATATTCGCATGTTCTTCATATGGTGCTCTTACTGGAAAAGGGTTTCTTTTCTTTTCCCACCTTTTCTTTTTCTCTTTTTATTCTGAATGTATCAATGTATTTCTTGATCAGTTGCTATTCTGCAGCCCTGATTTGTTGGCATACATACGGATATTAATGTGATAGGAACTTTATGAAAAGCTCTTGGATGTAAAATGCTTCAGCAAATTAAAATGATTAAAAAAATAGGAGTTAAACTGTTCTGCCTTTGTGGGAGCTCAGCCATAGCTCACATGAAGGGTACAGCCTCACTCCCCTCTGACGTGACAATTCGGTTTCCTACACCACTTATTGGATGGTCTTAAAAACAATTTTTATCATGGAACTCTGAAAAGATGTAGCTTCACAATTGTTCACTTATTTTAATACGGACAAGCACCTATATATTGCAAGCGCGGAAAATTTGTGAAAACCTTTTTACAGTTGCTCCACCCTAGAACGTACTAAATCGAAACTCCAGTTCCACGCCAATTTCTTTTCTAGCTCGATAAATCTTTGCCACCGTATTAGAATGGAGCACAAACCAAAAACATTTCCATAACCATCATTTACGTTATTTTAATGTACAGTCAACGATGAGAGGTTGGGTTAAGTTTGAAAAACTTTATTTTCTCACTAAGAGATTGGTCTGTATTTTTTGTCTCTTTTATTCAAGTTAGTCAGATAAGTTTGATTACAGAAAATTCAAGAAAAATATAGTTAGAATCAGCATTAAAAAATAACAGTGTGTTCCATAAAGAAATTATGCCCTATCTTAATTTAAAGGACCTAATCTTACAGAACCCATAAACAGTTCTCTTGGAAAAGAGGAAGACATTTTGGGGCAACGAGCTAATAATAGCCATGAAAGGTCAAACTCCCCATAAAGAGCGGTTCTGGAAATTGTAGGAGTAGAAACCATTAAATCAGGTAAAAGGAAATAATCACAGCATCCGCTATGATCAAAATAGAGAAAGGGTCTCCTGAAAACAATCAGGAAACAGGAA
Organism: Triturus cristatus; assembly: GCF_964204655.1. Classification (NCBI taxonomy): domain Eukaryota; kingdom Metazoa; phylum Chordata; class Amphibia; order Caudata; family Salamandridae; genus Triturus; species Triturus cristatus. The sequence goes on along the minus strand of NC_140593.1, from coordinate 326,170,231 downwards.
TCACTGTTAGCAGTAGCTTACAACAATAGGAGTAGCACAGCCAAGTGCTAATGTGCATGGCAGGGGAGAAGTGCATAGAATGCCTTAACTCTCTAACTAGGAACATGTACATATATAGAACAAATACAACACATGTTACAAATGCCGAAGGTTAGGTTATTTGTAGCCAATGTGAAGGGATCTTCCTATAGTCTGACGTCTCCTCCTCTCGATTTCCACATTAAACGCTCATGTTGACCTGTTTCTAAAACATTGGTTGAAGTTTTATCTAGGAAGGTTCTCATGAGAAAATTTGCAAGCCTACTCTGTTAGCTGTTCAATGTTCCATTGTGGAACAATGGACTTGCTTTATGAAATGAAACATTAATATCTGGCATGTCCTAGTTAGATCATGAGGTTCAAAACTACAGCAGGCATTTTCTTTTCTTTAATAGATTTGTTCATTATAAGCATGTGGCAGATGAAAACTATCTAAAATACGATTAAATCATATGGTGTGAGGACAGAAAGAAATATATTATGCTGCAACCAACACATTTTTCGAAAGTGACACGTTCTGCAATTCAATTCTAATGTTAAATCGCATTTTCTAAAATACAATATTTTAATTAAAGGGAAAGGAAAAAATAAGAAAAATATTGAGGCCTAGCCATGAATAAATGACAGAAACTACAGCTTTCTGCAGAATAAGCAGCATTTTCTCTTTTGCACATTTAATAAAAAAGTAAATTTTCTCTAACTTCTATTTTATTACATATTTTCCAAGTTAATGTTAAGACACATTTCTTCATTGTTATAAGGTTAATTTATGTCTAAATTGTTCAACTTCCACAATATCAATTCCAGTAACATAAATACCTTTGATGTATTTTTCTGGTGAAAGTCTGAACTAATTTTTGTTTACATAACCATTTATCATATAAACACCATCTAGTTATTGATGGGAACTACTTTACAATTATAAAGAGCTAGAGATCAGATCAAAATATGCTTATCAAACAATCTCACTCAGATTGTTATGCATATGGAAATGTACCCACTTGCTCAATGACAAATTAAGATATTTGACAGTTTGCCTACTGGGGTGGGATTCCGACTCATATCTTTTGGCCACTATTTTCCTTCAGAGAAACAGATATGGGTGGCATGGTAACCGCATGTCAGAAATAATCCCTATTTTGAGATTTTGTGGAGCAAAAGGTGGGAATTGATGTTTCCCCACCTATTTTTGGATAACCACCCCTTCACCTACAGAGTTCAACTTTTTTCAGTAGCCGCGTCTCTATGTAAGCCACCACATCTTGTAATCCCAATGAGGACGGTAACTCAATTTCCAGGCCCTATTGGGATAACATGGGGCCCTCATAAGGAGGCTCTTATAACCTATTTGCTGTTGTTATAGCGAGTACCATAAAATGTAAAAAACAAGGAGGTCTACATTTCACGCTCCAGCCTTCACTAAATGACTCATTTGCTGTTGTGAAGTTAATTGCTCAAAACATTTATAATGCACATATTAATGGCCATTATTTGTGCGCTCATGATTTAAACCCATATTTAATAATATTATAAATAAGTTACTGCTGTAATTTATATATTGTTCTAGTGAAAGTAGTGGTTTCTAATGCATTGTCTAAAAGACCTGGTTTATTCCATATAAGGACTTTGCTCCACCCTACTACTTACCATAGGTTGAGTCGAGTGTCGCTCTTCTTTGCTGCCTCCTAACTGGTTCGCGCAGCTCATATGTCACTTCTGTTTTTCGCTTAGAAGCACCAGCCAAGTCAGGTTTCCTTACGATTGTATTGCTTTTCTATAGTCTGGGAGAACTCTTTTTATAAAATGCATGAGGCCCCTTCTTAGCCCGGTGCCGGCGGATCTTCCCTACCGGGTCTGTCCTCATTAGCCCGTTGCTGGATTTGCCACGCTTCCCCTCAGCCTGGTGCTCTGCGGACTCGCTGCTGCCATGGGGATCTACTGGCTCCAGTCCCCACAGAGAACAGCTCTTCCTGAGCCCCTCCATCCTGCTGTCTCTGCTCTGCTCCCCTCTCTTCCAATCTGCCAGCGGGCTAGAAGTAAAGGTACTAGACATAACACTTTGTAGCTATGCTACAATCGTTCCCTATAACCGTCAGACCAATGTTCTTACACTGCTCCCATGAGTTTTTTCCATCCCCTTGGTCTCCCCATTTCCCTATCCCTGTTCCTCGCGGTCACGTCCTCCTTCCATCAAACCCCCACATTTGTCAACCACATAGGGCCTTCTGTCTCTGTTACAATCTTGTCTCCCCTCATTTCTTCCACATATCATGATACAACCATCGTCTTAAAATGGTTTCCCACGGTGTCCTTTCCTAGGATGACTCTCCTACCCAGTAGTCTCTCTCTACCGAGTATATGACAAATTTGTACGATAGCCTCTAACCCACGACCCCTCCGTCACAACGGTTGCTATGAGACAAGGTGATCCCCGTCCCAAATTTCCCTAGACAGTCCTCCATTAGCATTAAGGGATGTCTTGTGTCCCTCATTCAGTGACTGTCTTTGGGAACCCCGCTTCTACAGCTAATAAAGAAGGAGGAAACAAATGCCATAAGTGGTGGAAAGCATGAAAACCATAGATTGTTTGAGTGAATTCTTATCATAGGATTGGCTTCAAAAGTTATACACGGTTGTTCTATTGCTGGAGGCTCAAGGAATTTCATTTTTGCTCACAACTGGCTAAAACAAAGGCTATCAGTTTTTCATTGGATGTGGTGTTGCAAGTTTGTACGTGCTCTTGCAAAGAATCTAGCTGCTGCACTTCACAGCTTTGCATTAGCGGTTTCCTGATTCGTCCCTGTCTAACTTTACCAGTACTCCATTTCCTTCCAGTCATTAAGCGGCTAAAATGCACTGCTGCTGTTCTACTGTTCTATGGCAACTCGCTGCAGCAGTTAAGGTAGTGGCTCTAGAAGTGGGAAAGCTAACAAATTGACATAGTAGTAGCCCCAAAGTCAAATACAGGATCTGCCATGGCTCTAAAAGCTAAAACCCAAGTCGAACGGTCAAAATATTTGGAATGTAAATAACACAGCAAAGTTTATGTAAAACATGTGTTCCTAATAAAACATAGGGGATTTCTCGAATGCTCGTGTTTACCTGCCTCTAGGCAGTGCTGCAGCTGCATCTCTGTTCCCAGTGGTAATTCCTCATTCTCAGTCCTCTAGGCAGTGCTGCAGCTGTGTCTCTGTTCCCAGTGGTGATTCCTCATTCCTAGTTCTCTAGCCAGTGCTGCAAGTTGCTTCTCTAGTACCCGTGGTAATTCCTCATTCTTAGTCCACTAGGAAGTGATGCAGCTTCTCCTCTGCTCCCAGTGGTAATTACTATGCTTAGTCCTCTAGGCAGTGCAGTAGCTGCATCTCTGTTCCCAGCGGCAATTCCTCATTCTTAGCCTTCTAGCCAGTGCTGCTAGCTGCTTCTCTGGTCCCAGTGGTAATTCCTCATTCTTAGTCCTTTAGACAGTACTACAGCTGCTTCTCTGTTCCCAGTGATAATTCCTCATTCTAAGGCTTCTAGACAGTGCTGTAGCAGCTTCTCTGGTCCCAGTTGGAATTCCTCAATCTAAATCCTCTAGGCAGTGCTGCTAGCTATTACTCTGGTCCCTTCGGTAATCCCTCATTCTAAGTCCTCTACGCAGTGCTGCTAGCTGTTACTCTGGTCTGGTCAGTAATCCCTCATTCTAAATCCTCTAGACAGTGCTGCAGCTGTGTCTCTTTTCCCAGAAGTAATTCCCCATTCTTATATCTCTACACAGTGCTGCTAGCTGCTTCACTGGTCCTGTCGATAATTCCTCATTCTACGTCCTCAAGACAGTGCTGCAGCAGCTTCTCTGGTCCCAGTTTTATATCCTCATTCCAAGACCTCTATGCAGTGCTGCTGCTGTCTCTCTGTTCATACATACACTACACTTCAAACCAAAACACAGATAAAATACATTGGAATTTATAATGCTAATAGCTCTAACTCTGCAAATGCAACACCTATTGCATTGCAAATGCTTATTTTGTTTTGGCGGCAGCAAAGTATGCAAGGGAAGATGCTGAGGCTCACATTAAGAAAACAACACATGAGCTATTGTAATTGCTTCATACTACGGGGCATATTTACAAGCCCCTATCGCCACAGGAACAGCACTTTTAGTGATGTTCCTGTGGCGATGTGTGCTTCACCTTATTTACAAGGCAACGTTAAGCCACTTAACGTGGCTTAACGCTGCCTTGTAAATATGGAGGGCAATGGGTGTTGCTGTGAGCATTCCACCGCAACACCCATTGATTTTGACGCTGCGCCCATATTTACAAGGGCGGTGTAAATATGGGGCAGCGCCAAAATAAGACCAGGGAAAACCTGGTCTTAAACAGGCGAAATGTTGAATTACTCCTTGTTTCTGCTGTTTCCATATGTGCTGCGTTGTGTACAGCACACATAGAAACAGCAAAAGGCCTTTGATTGTTTGTGTGTAGGAAAGTCTCCCTTCCTGCACATAAATAATCAATAAAAAAATAATGTTTTGCAACTACTGTGTGCTGCAGGAAGGGAGTTCTTCCTGCACATAAACAATCTTCCCCTCAACACATACACCCTTGCACTATGGTGCAAGGGTGCCTCGTTGGTGCTAGGCAGCTAAACGTAGCACCAGCATAGGGGGGAATGCAGAGCTGCATCATATTGTTGTAAATATTCTGCCAGCCTGGGTTTCAGAAGTGGCGGAGCGTGGCGTTAAGCCAAGGATGCTAACGCCACACTCTGCCACCTCTCTAGTAAATATGCCCCTATGTTTCTGCATTACGCCTCACTTTTATGACTATTTAAACAAGAACTTTGCAGAATACATTTTCCTCCTGGGAATGGAAAACCGAATAATCAGAGTATGTTCTGTTTATTTAGGGACTGAAATGAATCATTAAGTGGTAAGTACTTTAGAGTTTTGAGTAAAATATGTACACTATACAACAAAAGTGTCTTCGTTTCTTTAGACATGATTTAAATTTGGCATGATTTCTCGAAGATACGTTCATAATCAATATACATTAATTCAAATTGATTAGCTCATGAAAAGTTCCACTGTATGATCAGAATCCAATATTCCCCCAAAATCTTTAGCATTATTGAACAATGGCCAGATGTGAAACGTGCAAGAGATGCACTCTTTGCTGTCAGAAAGATATGGAAACAATTATAAGGCAACTGTAATAAAAATCCATGGCAGTGTAGAAAATAACAATGTGTTTTAGTTATTATTTGTCACTCTTTTACAATAACACGCATTTTTTTATTCTGTTACAGCATAACATGTTTTTGACACAATGCGTAAGAAAACACATGTATAATTCAAACGTTAAATGTTTCTTAATTTTGCTAGAATACTAGACTGGAAGTCGTCTTCAATTTTGAGGTGAAAGTTAATAGTTATAAGGAAAACGTGTGGTTTAAAGAGAAAGAAACATGAACACCAATGTGCACAACTGTCAGTATCAAACAAAAAATCAATAAACTTATAATGGAATTTAGTTTATTACTCGCTAAATATTCATTTGCTTTTTTAGCAGCAAATATGTGTCGAATGTGCCAATAGCTCATTTTGTGAATCGTTCTTCAGGTGTTTTTTCCTTTGGGGGTTAGCCCTATACCTCCGTTCCATGTCATGTTTGCCTCCTTCCACTAGCCCTTGCTTTTCTTCTATCATTTTTGTGAAGCATCGTATTTGCCCTGCCCAAGATAAATGCATTTCTGCTTTTGGTTCGTGAATCTAGTGCAGATAGTTCCCCTTCTGGTACTCTACTAGGCCCCTAGTCCTCTTTCTATACCACGCTTCTAGAACAGAAACAGGACTTGCAGTACACAAACTTGCACAAAAATAGAAAATGCCTGCACTGGGCCAGGAACCAAATGCAGAGCTTGCCACCAAATTAAAGTGTTTCCAAGACAGTGGCAGAGGATGTCAAGTTAGGGCAGAGTGGAGAAATTATCCTGCAGAGGAGAAATAAGGAGGGGTTCAGTAGTTTCAAGTAGTAGGTTTTGCCCATTAATCTCAGTATTGTGCATTCCGGTGTAGAGATCCAACCACAAACCAAGACACACCTTAGATCCACCAATATAGATGACCCTTCACCAAAGGGCTCCAACTAAGATGAGTCCTACAAACAGCGAATGGCTGGAATCCAATGGTGAATAATTCAACAACCTGTAACTTTTAATGGTAGAAACAACTAACTGCTGTAGTTTTTGCACCTTCTGGTATTCACAATTTATTTCAGGAACAAAAGCTACTAAAACTCTCTTGTCACGATTTGGTGGCTTGTGTGGTCTGTAAACAGCAACCAATTCAGAGGATATTTGTAACTGTCAAAGGCTTTGGCAGAACATAAAACACAACAATGTGATAGTAACATTTCATTAGGTTCTGCTAAGGGTCAATGGAATGTTGTGGCAGCTTCAGCACTGGATAAGCTTGGGAGACAGCCAAGAGGAATCAGGGATTTAAAACAAATGCCTATCGGAGATGGGGACTATATCTAAGGTTGAGGAGTGCCATACAACCCTGTAACGGTTGAATGTCCGGGTTTCAATGTTTGCAGGCTTTTTCAAACGTTTATGCCGTTTGAAGATGATGAAAATTCAGGATGACAAAAGGAACGAAGAGGCGGATGGACTTTGTAAATGCTCAGAAGTGACAGTTCAATTGCCCAGGAAAAGTCATAGGACATACAAATATGCCACTAAACCCAGAAGAGATAAGACAAAAGCAGCAGTCAGCTCTTGCTGAGTACATGACGATATGAGTAGGTATAGCAATGGACAGAGGCACAGCAATTCAAGAATGTGGGAGTACATTGTGAACAATGAGTCCACAGCGAAAATTAACCTTTAAATTTAATTCTGACTTTTTTTATTATCTCTTCCGTAATGCCCTCAATCTTTATTGTGTCGTAATGTAAAGAAATGTAAGCAGAAAATGTGGAAAATTGTAAATCTCTTTTTTCTAACTATAATCTTGCACAGGTGTCTCCAACCAGTCGCCCGGGATCTACTAGTAGCTCGTAGCCACCTTCAGAGTAGCTCGCAGCCTTGAGTTGATTTTTAAATGAGTACCGGATCACATTTTCCTTTTAAGGGAAGGCTGTTATTTGTTTACATTATCATTATCAGGCTGCAGATAGCAGGACCTGATAATGAGCAGTGTTCAGTCAGATTTAGGAGCCAGACTGGGGCACAGAGGTGTAGAACTGACCACTCATGTATGTACCACTTAAATAAAAGTCTTTGTCTACTCAATATTGGAGTGTGAGTACACAATCAAGTTTCTGAATGCTTTTAAAAGGGGGAAAAATGAAAAATCACCTTAATGGTTAAGTTTACTCTTCAATTAAATGTTCTCTCTTTACAAACTGTCACATTTACAAACAGCAAGTCTTTTGCTCCCAGTAGCCAGGAGACACTGTGCCAAAAAAAATGCAGTCATTTTTTTTAAATGGGATAAATATAAACTGAAGAAAAATATTTCTATGAAGCATTAAGCCTAATGTTTTTTTTTTACACTTTCAATTAAGCCAATCATATCAATGTTTAATGAAGCATGTTCTTCATGTTAAATTCATCCAATTTAAACACATGGCTGTATTTTTCTGTTATAAATATGGCACCATTTCTTCAGGCCACTGGGAGGATAATGTGTGCTGTTTGTAAATGTGACACTTGGAAATAGGAGAATATTTAAATAGTAAGTGTTATGGATTCCATATAAACATAAAGTACACACAGCAGGCATTTTGCTCACAGTGGCTGGTAGACAGAATGCCATATATATAACTGCAATTTACTTTAAGTGGGAGAAATTTAAAGTGCAGAAAAATGTTCCATATTGTGGTAAATATTTCTCCTTTACCGGGACTGAATTTGATACAGGAACATAATAAAATAGCTCAATGAAATGAGAGGCAGAATCCGTGATATTAGAGTTTCAGAATGGGCTTTATTCCAATAAGCGATTATAATCGGATGCTTCAAGTTCCATCACCACGGGAGTTCAGGAAGTGAAGTACATACTTTATTGACAAGCAGTAACTTTTATAATACATACATCATAATGAAGTGAATACAGTAGGCGTAACAGTTGATAAGGACATTGACGTTTTGGTGTGCGTAGCCGAAAATGGGTGTAATAATGAGTAAAAAGGAACATGATTGGCTATGATGTAATACATAGGTGGATCTATAAGATAATACTTGGCATTGATGCGCGCGCAGCAGTCTGACGTATAATTGACGTATAACTAGGGGGTGACGAGGACTTGACATTTAGCTCTACGTGTGGAGACAAGAAGTCTGGGGGGTCAAGTCAACCTAATCCCAAATCATATCTACATCCTATGTTTAAAGAACTATGTTATCCACAAAAGAAGGACTCTCGGACAGAATCTATTCTATACTGACTGTGCGTGCGTGTACAAGCGTCTAGGTGTCTACACTGAATGCGAGGGGGTAGGAATATTCCATGGTAACAGGGCTATGAATTACTTGCATGAGGACAGAGAAGATGGGCCTTTTTGCTTGGTAACTGGAAGAATGTTTACTTAAGCTACTAGGCAGGAATGCATCGGCTGAGGGGGAAGCAGATAATTCGAAGGTGAAATACAGTTCTTGGCAGAGAATAGGCTGATGTCAGGCTTCGTGAGCCGCGCAGAGAATGAGACAAAGTTCATGATCACGGATGCAGGCTTGAACTGGAGCTTTCAGAGACAGAAGGCAAAAGGAGTTCGATGACAGAATCAGGGCCTACTTGCCTGAACTGTAAAATGGCATAAGTGAACCATATAAAGCCGGTGGCCTTTCATATTTAGGAATGGAATATCCAGCCCATTTATGGCGGATCTGACAGAGGACATGTTGACGATGGACGCACATGTGTTTGCGTCATTATTACTGGAACTGGAGGGAGCATACATGTACTTGTGACATGCACATAGAACCGTTGGGGTCCAAGATAGGGGACATAACTGACCAGAAAAATCCATATTTCCACATTCCCTCCTTGTCCCCTTCTTGCCCTTCACGAGATATCAATCTTCATCAATCCATTTATCTGTTCATATAGCATCATTTGTTCTTCTTTCTTCTTCCGGGATCTTGAATGAAAATCTTGATGTGGAATGCACGATGTGGCACACAGACCACAAATTGCTGGTCCACATTGCAGACATAGACAGCAACTGAATAGTATGAGAAGGCTTATACTTAGGAAGGATAGAACTCTCCATCCCCAGGCTGATACCGTATTCCAAAACCAACTGGACCAAGTCCAAGTGCCTGGGTTCTGGTGTATCTGGCTTACTATCTTATGAAGGCGAGTGATGGCTTTATATACGGATGGCGAATTTTCTGGTATGAATACGCAGCAACTTGATCCGATGACCCTACAAGCTCCGCCCCTATCAGCCAGGATGACGTCAAGGACAAGACGATTTTGAAGCACAACAATCCGCATAGCAGACTGTTCTTCTGTTAAATTGCCTAAGGCGGAAATAGTTTCATTCACTACTGCTTCAAGGGTTCTAGTTAATCTACGTATTAGCTTACTATTAGTAACAGTACCTATATAGGGAAAGATGCCTTTATTGAAATCTACATACTTGTCCCATGCCGTCTCAGTGTAATCGATAATGGGGAGATCTCTCCGTTCTCTATTGTGTACTAAATGAATATTTCTGTAATAATCAGGAGGAGCTAGGAAAACAGGTGGCAAAAGGAATGCTATGTAGCAAGTACCATCCCAATCTAGAGGTAGACGCATATATGCAGTCTGACCACATATAAAGTAGGAGTGGCGAGAAGTTCTGAATGAAGATTTGCCTTGATCACTGAATTCTACTGTAGTAGTGCATTTACTATGGCCCATATGTATAGAACCAACCTTTCTTACACACAATTCACCCTTTGCTGGGAATACTGACATGGTGGGTAAGACTAGCTCAACTTCGGATACGACATTTAGAATCATGAGATTAGGTGTAAAATTACCTAATCCATATACTTCATTTTCTAGATCAGTTCCTGTTCTTTTGGGGCGACCCTCCTTGTCAGGGTAGCAGACTTTGAGTAAAACTAGGTTCAGGTTTCCCCATATCCAATGGTCTTGGTAAACTGCTGTGTCTGAGTCTATGGAATTAATTAAACTGAACCATGCTCCACAGGAGCCATTATGTGTAAATGGGTGCGGAAAGAATGGCAGGACTCCTTCATAATTCTGATAGGGAGGGAGTCGGCCACACACCCAACAATTGGTGGCGTTACTAGTCTGATGGGAATGGTGTAACATACTAATGAAAGTGTTATTGCGCAGCGCAAGTCTATAAGACAATTCATGCGGAGGTAAGTCACTAAAAGAATGTTCAGCAGCAACATTATAAACATGTCTAGAAATAGGGTAATATATGTGCAACAACATACTTGTAATAGTTATTAAAAGACTCAATAAAAACAAGATTAATAATGTCACTATGCAGTGGCTACGCAGTGATTTACAATACGCCTGTCGTTTCAACATTTTTCCGGTATTTCCTCTACTTAGGTCCAGGGGATACATGTCAGAGACAATTCAACCGCTTCACCTTGGAGAGGACTTAAACAATCAAATTGCTCGACTTGGTGGGCCTAAGCTTTAGTTTGTAAAGTTCGCTTTCCGTTTTTTCCACCAAAGGAAGTTTTGAATCAGTCTGTGAGGGAGTGCAGGGCACAGTGTCTATATCTGAAGGTAGTCCATGAAATTTTTTTATGTGACTTGAATGAATCCAACCCTTGCGGCCCTCGATCTTCACGGCTGTTCTTGTGGTCAACAGGACCAACTTGGGTGCTTTCCACCTGGGCTCCAGTTGATTTTTTCTGTCGAAATTTCTCACAAAGACAAGATTACCCGGAACAACGTCATGGGGTTTCGCCTCAGTGTTGTCGGGAAAGGCTGCAGCTACCTGTGAACGAGAAGATTGTAGTGCAGACATCAAGGAAGCCAAGTAATCTGTCAGCATATTACAGTCAATATCAGTTATTTTGCGTGGTATAGGCGTCCCCCACATATTCGGTGGTCTACCGAAGATCACCTCATACGGGGATAGCCCTGTTCTAGAGTGTGCTACCATTCTCATGTAAAAGAGTGCAACTGGTAATGCTACTATCCAGTCGACACCTTTCTCTCTGCATATTTTGGACAGTCTTATTTTCAGTGTCTGGTTATGTCTTTCTACGAGACCTGCTGCCTCGGGATGTCGGACACAGTGGAATTTCCACTGATAACCTAACAGAAGTGAAACGTGTTTCATTAATTCGGATGAGAACGGCTGGCCGTTATCTGAGTAGACAACACGTGGTAAACCGTATCGTGGGAAGAATTCTCGAACCAACTGTTTGGCAGTAGTCGGGGCAGTGTAATCTGAAACTGGGTACGCCTCTGTCCAACGGGACAGAGCGCAGACAACCACGAGAACATATTTGAATCCTCGACATCGTTCCATCTGGATATAATCCATCTGTAGGACTTCAAAAGGGTGATCAGGAGGCTGAAATCCACCCTGTTCTACGGGAACACTTTTTCCCGGGTTGAACTGGCAACAGATCATACAGGTACGGACCTTTTGTTTGGCTGCTGCTCGTAAATGCTTATTAAACCAAATGTGTTGAATGCTATCTAGCATAGCTTTTTCTCCTAGATGTGCTGGACTATGTATAGTGTTGATTACGACTTGGACCATTGAATCAGGGAGGAACCACACAGACCTTTCCTTCATCATCCATCCCTGGTCCGTTTGGATCCCTCCTAATTCAGTCCATTTCTTTATTTCGTCTGGTGTAGCATGTGTCTGTATGTCAATTACGTCAAGAGTAGGATCTTTAACTGTCATACTATGTGTCGGTGTCGGGACTATTGTCTTTGTCATATCGGGGGTTTGAATTTGAGCAGTCAGTTTAGCTGTTCTGTCGGCTAGATCATTGCCTTGGGAAATGGTATCAGTAACTTTTGTATGGGCTTTACATTTCATAATTGATATTGCAGTGGGTAGATGTATTGCATCTAATAATGCATGAATGAGGGGTCCGTGCTGAATGTGGGCACCGTGGGAAGTTAAATAACCTCTCTCTCGCCACAGCACGCCGAAGTCATGTACAACTCCGAATGCATAACGTGAATCAGTGTATATGTTGACCTTTTTATTCGTGGCTTGAATACAGGCTTGTGTCAGAGCGATGAGCTCTGCGGCTTGAGCTGACAAAGTATTTATACGATTAGTTTCAATAACTTCAGTATCGGTTGTGACTGCATAAGCGGCTACTAACTCTCCTGTACTTGTTCTCATGCATGAACCATCGACATAAAATGTCAAGTCTGGTTCTGACAATGGAACATCGGTCAAGTCTTGTCTGGGTTTTGTCGTTACAGTAATGACTTCAATACAGTCATGGATTAGTGGGTCTGTTCCGATTACTGGCAAAAGTGTGGCAGGATTCAATGTGTTACAGCGTCTTATTTCTATATGCGGCTGAAACAGTGTCAGTTCATACCCTGTAAGTCGTGCTACGGTCAAGTGTTGTGTTTGTGTTCTATTTACAAGAACCTCTACTGCGTGTGGTACTTGAACTGTCAATGGATGTCCTAACACTATGGCATCGCTTTGTCTGATTGCTAAAGCTGTCGCTGCTACTGATTTCAGGCACGCAGGCAAAGCCTGAGCTACTGGATCTAATGTACTAGAAAAATAAGCACATGGTTTGTGTGCTCCTGCTTGTTCCTGTGTGAGTACTGACAAGGCAGTACCTTCGCGTTCTGTAACAAAGAGTGTAAACTGTTTTCTGTAACATGGTGTTGCTAAAACTGGTGCTTGACATAAAGCTTTCTTTAGGCTTTCAAAAGCTTGTGTATGTTCCTGAGTCCAAGGGAGAATAGTCGATGTGGCTGCCTCCTGGGTTGTCAACTGAATGAGTGGTTTTGCTAGGAATGCATATTGTGGGATCCACTGTCTACAATATGAAGTGAGGCCTATGAAAGCCCGCACCTCCTTTTGTGTCTTAGGTGTTGGCATGTTAACTATCAACTGAATGCGGTCGGGTGTAAGCTGCCTTCCCTCCTTGTCCAGCGAGTGTCCAAGATAAACAACTCGCTGGACACAGAATTGCAGCTTAGAAGGGGAAACCTTGTGTCCTTTTTCGGCTAGAAATTGTAAAACTGTCAGTGACGCTTTTTCACATTCAGCTTCGCTTCTTGCGGTGATCAGCAGATCATCGACGTATTGAAACAGAGCCGTGTTAACTGGCATGTGGATACTGTCAAGTTCTCGTTTCAATGCTTGGCTATAGATGCTGGGGCTTTCTGTAAATCCTTGAGGTGCGCGTGAGAATTTAAAGCTACGTCCATTTAAACTAAATCCGAACAAATATTGGCTTTCCGGATCTATTGGGACGCTGAAAAAGGCATTCTTGAGATCGATTACAGTGAAGAATGTCGCTTCGGAATCAATAGCTGTCAGTAATGACGAGATATCTGGGACCACAGGGAATTGTGGCACAATACATTTGTTTAACTCGCGCAGGTCAATAACCAATCGATATACTGGCGGGGCCTTCGGATCTGTTCGTTTAAGAATCGGTATTATCGGTGAATTACATATATTGGAGTCTGTTTCCACAACTACTCCTTGGGCAATGAGCTCGTCAATGATTTGTAGTAAAGCCACTACAGCATCTGGTGGTAACTTGTATTGTCGCATTCGTGGTAGCACCACTCCTGCCTTTAGTGTGACTCGATATGGTGTAATATTCATGCAACCAACATCAGTAGGGCCTTGTGCCCATAGACGTGTAGGTAAAGTCTGTAATCGGGGATCCATGTCTCTAGATACATAGTGACCTTTAAAATCACGTAAAAACAATCTTACTCCTTCCGGAGAACAACATATTATAGCTCCTAGGGCTTTTAACGTTTTTATTCCTAATAGGTTTTCTGGACATGATTTAGTAAGCAGTAAATCTGTAGTTCGGGTCAGAGGTCCTATCGTGAGTGGCAGAGGCTGTGACACTTCATTAACAATAGGTTTGCCTGAAAAACCAAGGGAAATATTTTGTGAGCCTGAGAGGGGTGCCCCTGGAACTTCACTACGTTTTATAGTTGTCCGACTTGACCCTGTATCGAGTAAAAATTTTCTATCTTGACCTAATAATTTACTATGTACATAAGGTCCTTCTTGATCCACAGGAATCTCGATAAGGGGTAGGTCAACTTCCCTCTCTAGGCTAGTTCATGCGTAACGCTGATACTCGGGATATTCATACTGTGCGGTCTGATACATTTGCCGTGTTGTTGTTTGTGTGGCAGCAACAGGCAATGGGGGTGCAGCTGGTACAAACTGTATTGGCTGTTGTGCGGCTGGCATTGCCTGGACATGCTGTATAGCTCCTTGTTCATTCTGGTCTTGTCTTAGTGGCCGTGATCTTTCTTGTGTTTTACCTATGGCGATATTATGTTTTAGAACTGGACAATCGTGTACGTAATGGCCTGGCTTTTTACAATAATTGCATGTCCCTTTTACAGGTCCTGCTGAATCGGAATGTGTCATACCCTTTTTATGTCCTTCGGCTGGGACTGTCTGGGAAACTAGCATTTTCATTTTTGTGTCTTTCATGCGTCTGTGTTCATGTTCTTGTTCCTCTTTAATTCTATTGTGGTGGTACTGTAACATTTGTAACATTTGTGTTGGAGTGTTACCTTGCCAGGTACTCTCGAATTTTAATACTCTATTCTTTACTGGAGGCAGAGCATTTTCTACTAATTTTGTTACAAACAGATGTGGGTATGATTCGCTACTTGCTTTTATGCCACTATTTATACCAAAACATTTTTCGAAACGGGCATAGTAATCACTAGTGTCTTCATCTTGCTTCTGTTTACAGGCTGAAATTGTACCCCAATCTTCCTTTTTCGTAGTTAATAATCGTGGCAGTACCTGTACTAGTAGTCCTGGTAATGCCTTAGTTTTGTCCCCAAGCCCCGAACCTGGACCTCGGGCCCTTTCTTCTGCTTCTAATGCTGACCATTCTATCTTTTGATCACCTACCTCCCACTCTTTTTCTTTGAGTTTCTCATAAATGCCAGCAGGCATCAACACCTTTAATATTGTCATAATGTCGGGGTAGGTATACTCTCCCATGAGTAACATGTCTTTAATTTCTCGGTGAAACCCCGCTGGGTCCTTGTCATGACTGGGTACTACTTTCTTCATTTCTAATAATTCTATTTTCGATATAGGCGTATATACAAATACGCGTTTAAACTCATTGTCCTCACCCTTTATTGGGTGCACTTCTCGTAAGGGATTCTGTCTATCTATGTGGTACGTAGTTCTTTCCTTGGCGGACAATGGAACATGTTCTGAACACACGAAAAGAATATACTGCTTTCTTGATTCTAGAATTTCTTTAATTAATTCAGTACCTGGACCTCTCCATTTATTCATAAGTAATTCAGTCAGTATGTCAGGCAAGGGACCAGGGTCCGAGTGCTGACTCCGATATAGTATAATGAGTTGTTGAATCATATAAATCCCAGCTAACCTTTGTTCATCTGGAGTAAGATTCAAAAATGCGCGTACTACTGTATCATCACTATATTTTCCGGGACTGTCCACCCAATGGACAGCTGCCCTGGCTAAATCTTGTTCATCCATAGAATCGAGGAAATGATAACCCCTTCGTTCTTGGAGTAGTTTGTCGGCGGTTTGGAACGAATGCTCGTTAGACCTTATATTAATTATAGGTATTTGAAAATTCCTGCTATTATCTGGACACGTCGGATGCATTGAGTCAGTATGATATCTAGTCTGATTCCTATTACAAGATCTTCCTCTACCTACATAGGCTATGGTGTCTGACTGTCCTGTGAGCAGTCCTGGCCCTTCTTCCTCGTTTTGTTCGAACTCGTCTGTCTCTAATCTCTCTTCGTGTAGGCGTTCTATTTCTTTACGGATCTTTCGGCACATGGCTATTATACAATTTTGTTTATCATGTCTCCCTTCTGATATATTCTGGCTCCATCTTGTAAGAATTCTCATGGCTTCCGGGTCTACCCCCGGTCGGTCTTGATTTCTGATCACACAGTTTATGAGGAAACGTAACAGTTCCCCCTGTATCTCTACTTTCTGGTATTCCATAGCTCTGTAAATACATTCTGGATCTCGCCCTGTTTGGACAAAATGATATAGATTATCTAGATGCGCAGTCATTCCTGGTAACTTTGCTAAATACACTGCGGCTCGTCTGATACGCAATGATGCTAGGGTCATTTCGTCCTCCTTTCCAGGCACCGGGTCATATCTACAATCTATAAGAAGTTCTTTAAGCGCACGGGCACTAAGGAGTTTGGGTGTACGTGAATGCGCTGACTCTTGAAAAGTAAGCTTATTTATTCTGGGTGGTGTAGAAAAGACATTGGCAGCTCCTCCCGCGGCTCCATCTGGGGCGTCGGGTGTAAAAGGATTCGTTGAACGTGACACAGCAACTACAGGTGTGGACACAGCCATAGAAGTAGCTGTAGGAACGGATACAGAAACAGATGTGCTTGCCGAAACTTGTGACTCGATTTGTTGCCGTAGAGATATGGGTACTGGATCTTGGCGTTGAACCTCCCTGGTAGGTGGTCTACGTGGGGCGGAATTGGCATACTCGGGAGCTGCGTCATCTAAATAAGAGGAAAGAAAAACATCTTCTGCGGTTCTAGGATGCCCCTTAGGATGTACCTTTATTGGGAACAATGGGGTTGGCAAGTCTTTTGGCGTTTCCGGAGTAGCCTTAGGTAATCCTTCGGCCAGAAGGGGATACATACCATTCATAAGGGTATTTCTTTGTCTGTCTACTTGTTCTGATTTTACTCGGATACCTTCCTCAATTAATAGATCTTCTCGAACTTTAGTGGAATTCTCTTTACTCTTTTCTTCCTGTCTACGTGCTTTTTCTGTTCGTCTATGTGATTCTTTACGCCATAATTCAACGGCGTCTTTCTGTGACTGTCTGACTTTCCTTTTCCATAACTCTTCCTCGACTTTCATGATGCACTCTGCATCCCAGGTCCCCGCTGTGGGCCACCTCTGACTTTCTGGTAATCCCTTGGTATAGGCTACCCATAGATCAAGAAATAATATGGCGTCTAATCCATGTTTATGATACATAAAATGCCCTGGGGTGTCCCTAGGAGGGATAGGGACGGCTTCTTCGAGAACCCCTTTTCTGGTAGTGATCTGTCTTAATTTCGAAAAGAGCGGCATATTGAGAACTGACCTTATACTTGATTTTGACCTGATACTTGAATTTGAACAGACTTAATACAATAAACACGATAATGAACAGTCATTCATACCACGATATACTTAAACATTTCAAACATTTAACATTAAACCTTTAACTGGAACAACAATGATGATCGTCTGCATGACTAATCACCAAGCTTAACTCTCGACAATAACTAGACAATAACTAGACACTTCGGAATACTTGATATACTGCTAAACAGTACAGATACACTGCTAAAACAGTGCAGACCGGATTTGTGTACCCAAACCCGTCTTGACCGGCACAACCTATGTGCACGTCATAAAATGCCTCCCCAGTAATGGTACTCACCGGGTAGCTTCGGAAACGGAAGGCCTCAGTAACTTGAACTTGACTCGGATTTGGACTGGACTCAACTCGATTCGTCGGACACTGGGCTTGACGTCGGACTGGTGGGTCTCTGTATACCTCGGATCTTGCTCTCTCAGCTAGGCTCTGGTCGGGATACTTCGCACTTCTCACCGCCTCGTCTGGGTGTTGATTGCAGTCTCAGTCGCCCCCGCTTGACCGGAGGGAGATACAGGAAATCCTGCTGGTACGCGTTATTGTCCGTCCAGCTGTGGCAGGAGACCGGGCCTGCAACGCACCGCCGGCGCGTGAGATGAGAAAGTGTCCCTGTTCGGGCGCCATCATGTGGTAAATATTTCTCCTTTACCGGGACTGAATTTGATACAGGAACATAATAAAATAGCTCAATGAAATGAGAGGCAGAATCCGTGATATTAGAGTTTCAGAATGGGCTTTATTCCAATAAGCGATTATAATCGGATGCTTCAAGTTCCATCACCACGGGAGTTCAGGAAGTGAAGTACATACTTTATTGACAAGCAGTAACTTTTATAATACATACATCATAATGAAGTGAATACAGTAGGCGTAACAGTTGATAAGGACATTGACGTTTTGGTGTGCGTAGCCGAAAATGGGTGTAATAATGAGTAAAAAGGAACATGATTGGCTATGATGTAATACATAGGTGGATCTATAAGATAATACTTGGCATTGATGCGCGCGCAGCAGTCTGACGTATAATTGACGTATAACTAGGGGGTGACGAGGACTTGACATTTAGCTCTACGTGTGGAGACAAGAAGTCTGGGGGGTCAAGTCAACCTAATCCCAAATCATATCTACATCCTATGTTTAAAGAACTATGTTATCCACAAAAGAAGGACTCTCGGACAGAATCTATTCTATACTGACTGTGCGTGCGTGTACAAGCGTCTAGGTGTCTACACTGAATGCGAGGGGGTAGGAATATTCCATGGTAACAGGGCTATGAATTACTTGCATGAGGACAGAGAAGATGGGCCTTTTTGCTTGGTAACTGGAAGAATGTTTACTTAAGCTACTAGGCAGGAATGCATCGGCTGAGGGGGAAGCAGATAATTCGAAGGTGAAATACAGTTCTTGGCAGAGAATAGGCTGATGTCAGGCTTCGTGAGCCGCGCAGAGAATGAGACAAAGTTCATGATCACGGATGCAGGCTTGAACTGGAGCTTTCAGAGACAGAAGGCAAAAGGAGTTCGATGACAGAATCAGGGCCTACTTGCCTGAACTGTAAAATGGCATAAGTGAACCATATAAAGCCGGTGGCCTTTCATATTTAGGAATGGAATATCCAGCCCATTTATGGCGGATCTGACAGAGGACATGTTGACGATGGACGCACATGTGTTTGCGTCATTATTACTGGAACTGGAGGGAGCATACATGTACTTGTGACATGCACATAGAACCGTTGGGGTCCAAGATAGGGGACATAACTGACCAGAAAAATCCATATTTCCACAATATTATGAAAAGTTTGGCAAAACATTTTTCTGCACTTAAATTTCTCCCATTTGAAAAAAAATGGTTGTATGTTTGTGTTATACATGTAACGGTGAAAAATATGGCAAAAGGTTTGTCTTGGGCCACAAGTACATATGATATAGGCTCTCACTCACCCATACACCTATTTCCCAATCATACACATACACATGTCCATGCTCCCCAAAAACCACACTCTCATGGACACACATGGAAGCCCTGTCAGTACCCCTATTCAAAGTATTTTATTCAAACCATACTATCTGGCTCTATAGACATTAGGCTTAAAGTCAGTGAAGCTGGGCATGGGGGTGTCTGGTAACAATGCAGATGTTGCTTAGCCTCCATTAGCTCATGATGATTTTCACTGATCAGAAGTAGGTTTCACTACAGAAAAGGTTGGAGACCCCTGTTCTAGCAAATGTACCAATAGACAACCTACATGACAGGCACCTATAATATGCATTCATTTGGCAAGAACTGTCACTTTGAGATCTATCTTACATGACAATGGCTTCTTCTGGGAGTGTCCTGCGTCGAGGAAGCCTGTAGGAAGGGTGATAATATGTGAAAATCTCTAGATGTTAGTTCCTGTTGTTATGTGGTGAAACAGCAACACACTGTTGGAACCAGGAACAGTGATTGATGCCCCTCCATTTCTTCGACTGATTGCAGAATTTGTTTTGATCTAGTGTAGCAGGAGAAAGAGCTTCAGAAAAATCAGTAATCAGTAAAATCTGGAGCTTTTTAAAATTTCTTAAGAAGTGTGACAAGAGAGCTTAGCTGCCCCATTGTTATCCATCGAGGTTTTGGGGAATGTGGAACTGGCAGGAAAAATATTTGTTAGCAAGGGCTTAAGTTCTGTGTTGGGTCAGAAGGCACTCAGTATTGTATTTATCTGGGTGTGAGAGATCCCTTTCATTCAGCTGAGCGTTATTTTTGGATGAGAAATCAACAAACCATTAAGAGGATTCCTGTTTCATTTTGCTTGACCTGGTGAATCCTTGGCCCAATTCAATGACAGTGCAACAATATGAACCACTGCTGACAACGTATTCTGCTCAAATGTTTTTGATTCCTACAAAATATCTTAACAAGGTGTTCTGACAAACCTAAACTGAGGCATTCTATCTCTGATTGGCATTAACTTAAAGATTTCAACTTAGCCATATACTTTGCCTCATAACAGCCTTACGGTACCCAATGCTTGAACAAACGGAGTTATAAAAATCCTGAAAGTAACTTTTTCTCCTCTCCCAAGTGCTTGAGTCTATTTCAGGCCCATCTTTTCACTCAGGTCTAGCTAAAAAGACCTACGCTGACACTAGGGATATTTATATACGTTTTTTGTATTTCTCAAATAATCCACAGAAGTGCTGGGATAAAGTTCTCAAACTAAGCAATTCTCCAACAGGTGCACCTTACTAAAAGGAAAAATAGTGAAGATGTGCCTTTCTATTTTGTGACCTGTCTTAGAATTTACCCCTTTGTGGTATGGCATCAGTTGTACTGCTTGCCTATTATCACTCTTGAAAATACCTGGAATTAAAGCCCCTTAGTTTTAGTGGGTCATTTTCATAAGTTGAATCGTCGCATGTAAAATAAAAATTCACTAAGTCAGCATCCATAGACCTTTATGTGCAGAAATATCACCTGTGCCTGAAGAAGTTCTTCTACGTTAGATGAAAACTTCACCCTGAACAGAACTCTCACTTAGCGACCACCCGGATCACGACCCACCTTTTCCAACCTCCTTAATAACTTTGTCGCTTTGCTCACCATCGACTCCAGAGCCAACATTCTGCTCTGCGACCTAAACTTTCACATGGAGGACTGGAACAACCCCAGCTCCACATCACTCCTCGAAAGCTTGAGCAACATCGGACTCACCCAGCTTGTCCCTGAACCAACAGAAGCACTAGGACACACACTGGACTACAACTTCATCACAAGTGGCAGCATCAAATACATCTCCACCACACCTCTCACATGGACCAAACACTCTATCATACACTTCCAAATCAACATACCTCAAGTCAAAACCCTTACCAAGTTCAGCATTCCAAGCTGCAGCTGGGGCAAAATCAGACTGGCTACGCGCCCTCAGCACGGATCAACCTAGCCCCACAGACAACCTTGACAAGGACATCAACAACTGGATCATGAACTCCCTAACTCCCATCAAACCCAACAAGCATAGTAGTTCAAACAAGCATGACTTCAACACTCCACAAGATTGGCATACAAGGATCTGCTCTCAAATAGATCTATTCCTTGTTCACGGGAAAAATCCAAATGGTCAGGCTGCCACCCTTCAAATCAGAGGACAAGAAATTGGTATGCGGAGTCCCACAGGGACTGTCCCTCTACCACATTCTTTTCAACATATACATAAAACCGCTTGTCAACATCATCCGATCACAAGAGATTACTGTCATTACCTACGCTGATGTGACCCAGCTCATCCTCTACCTGATGGACAAGACAAACACTCGTAGAACCAACTTCATGACCATGCAGACTGGATGCTAACCAACTGCCTGCAGCTCAACTATGACAAGACGGAAGTACTTGCCTTTGACAACAAGACCTTCCCATGGGGTTCCACCTAGTGGCCATTGGAGCTAGGACCAACACCCAAAGACCATGCAAGAAATCTAGGTTACATCCTAGACGACAAGCTCAACATGACGGCTCAAGTCAACGCAGTCTGCACCTCCTGCTTTCACATCCTACACATGCTATGAAAGATCTTCAAATGGTTGTCTCAGAACACCAGATGCACTGTCAAACAAGCATTCATCACCAGCAGGCTGGATTACGACAACACTCTCTATGCTGGAATCGCCACACAACTCCTACACAGACTCCAGACCATTCAGAACACCGTTGTAAGCCTCATACTCGACCTCCCACACTGCATCCACATTACCCTGCACCTCAAGATTTATGGGCCCGCCATTCACAAGCGCAATCAATTCAAATTTCTTATACACACATACAAAGCCCTAAACAACACAGGACCAGAATACCTAAACAGCCGCTTACATTTTCACTAACCCACCAGACACCTACTTTCTGCCTCATTTTCACGCGCACATATTCCCCACATCCACAAAAGCAAAACTCAATGTCGCTCATTCTCCTACATCACATCCAAGACATGGAAAAACATACCTCAGCATATGAGAGCCTCCTCCTCACTTCTTAAGGTTCCACAAGAAGCTAAAGTCCTGGCTCTTTGCAGAAGCACCTTGGGGACAACACACCTGCCCAAGTGTCTGGATACCCTCTCGGTGTGTAGTACGCTATACAAATCAACATAACATAACATGGAATAGAGGTGAGGAAGTTTGTGCACGCAGGGGAGTGGCCAAAGCAAATAGGGTGAACATTCACACTTTCATAGCTTTGTGGGCATTCCACAAATGTGCAGATTTTTTTCTCACACTCCTCTTCCCATTTCTGCAGAACTGTAATGGAAGGGAAGTCTTCACATCGAAAATTATTTAGCCAGTGAAGGGTAAAAAAAAAGAAACTTCGATATTTCACTGGAAACCCTCACCGTACATTTGCAGATTTTCTGAAGTTTGCATTAGTATGCACACAATGCGTTATGATCATCCAGCATATGTAAGAGACATTTATAACATTATAGTTTACCCTGCCACACATCTGGTGGATTTGTGCATTAGATAAAAGCCAGACATATCTGGAAGTTCTAGACACATGTTGTGGCTTTGCAGATGTCTGCCCTTTTATTAATAAGATGACAATTGCTCATGAGTAGTTCACACTTAGACAAGTAATTGGTACTTCTACTTCCATTTGTGAATCACATGCCTTTTTCTCATGGTTATAGTGGCTGTAGTACTTTTGCACAAACGTGTTTCTTCCACATTTACTTTGAAAGCTCTGCAAGCTTTTGGTTTCATTTCTATTTCACAGATGTAGTTCCTCACAAAACGTTACTAAATTGTAAAGACTACACCTCTACAAAATGTAGTTTCTTTCCCATTTCAGGAGGGACTTTTATGCTATATGTTTGAAGCCATATACATTTTACTTTGCAGTCCAGCTCACTCACAGCATTAGATTGGTAATCATGTCACATGCCATGCCTGACCTTCTGCTGCCAGTTGTGTATTTTGATCACAGTCATCATTATCCTTTAGCATGTTCAAGATTATTCCACAATAGTGTCACACTATATGATAGCATGTTCATTCTGTTCTATGTTGTTCACAAGGTCTTTTGTATCACTGGTGCTTGGACCAGCATCACCGTCAAAGTACATTGTGTTGTCAAAATTATTGTCTGATATCAGATGTTTAGGTTTCCGTTTGTAGAAGAAATAAACTGCAAGGAAAGTTCCTGCCATTATAAGTAGTACCACAGCAACTACAATTCCAGCTGTGGCATGGGAAGGTGCAGGAGCGTCTTTAATTTTCTTTGCTGGAAAAAAAAGATAACTTTCATTGACTTAGAGAAACAACATTAGATATACATATGACATAATAAGGGGCATGGCACAGAAGACAGAAGATTGAGGTTCTCAATGTGATGCCCTAACTGCAATGGGTATGTTTATACATAGGTCTCATTCTTACTGTGCCACGTGACTGAGGCTCCTCCTTACTGAAAAGGGGCAAAGTAGGCTGAAACAGGCCTGGGCTTGCTTGTGTTCCAATTCAGAGTGGGACTGGCTTGATAGTTCAGGTAGGACTTTCCCTGCTGGAGTGATTGCAAGTGGCTAAAACGTTATGAAAGCATTCTACCCATCACCTTTGTGTTTTTCTGAGGTATCTATAGAAAAGTCAAAAAGTAAGGATCTGTGTAGACTGATGATACTCAGGTTCCACGATTTACAAGGGACCATTGTAACACATGCTTTACCACCACTAAGGTAGGCTTGGCTCTTTCATTTCACTCTCCATGATGACTGAAACATCATTCATGGCCTCCTGCCTGTCCAGCTCACTGCAAATGGGATACTTAGCACTGACAGTATCTTGACTGAAAATGTAGGTGGCTGATATGCCAATTATTTTGGGGCCTAGCCATACAATGCAATCTATAGTATGTTTAGAGTGTACCACAATAGTACTATCAATGTACTCCTAACCTATATGCAGAGGTCTCCTCCTCTACTACCTTTTATATGCTGAGATCACTTTTCTGACTGCAGAGATCTCTGCACATATTCACTTACATTTTAGTAGTAAATGTGGGAGTGACGGTGGAGTGGATTAACAATTGGAAATACTTACTACAAAATGTGAGGGGTTTGGGACGGAGTAAGGAGGGGTTTTGGAGGGCTAATGAGAGCTTTGGGGAGTGGCATGCACCTACCCTCAAAAGAGTAAGCCCATTCCTATACACATACTACAAAATAAATGTAATGAAATTCAATATATTTAACTTCACTAGATATTTAACTCAAAACAAGTTAATAGTGCAGCAGCTTTTTTAGGTTGAGCCTGGGCCGCGCATGTACTGCTCTGCGAGGCATGCTGCATTGAGGAGGGGACTTGAAGCTCCGCCCACTCCGCCCTCATTTTCCATTGACTTGTGTCATTGTCCACTGTAAACTGTGGCTGTTCATTGGTCAAAAGGCTCAGTAGTAACTCCTTAGTGCCGCCTTTCCTCATTTTGTAACCTCCCATGGCGGCGACACCCCCTGTTGCGTGTGTTGTTGCTCTGTAGGCTTTAATTACAGCATCTGAGCCCTATTTTCTCAAATAGCGTTGTCCTGCATGCTGTTGCAGGCAGGACACTCTCCCTACTAACACCATTGTTTATATGTATAGCAATGCAATAGGTCTTGCATTTGTGAGAGTTTAAGCTATTGGCATTGTAAATGACAATGCCTTTTATTTCTCTGTTTTAAAAACAACACATAGGTAAAAGGCATTGGGCCAGATGTACCACCATTTTTGCGTGCGCAAATGGGTTTGCGAACGTAATGTACGTAATGTAGAAACCCCATTTTGCGAGTCACAATTTCTTGCGACTCGCAAAATAGGATTTGTGAGTCGCTATGAGGAAGGGGCGTTCTATTCCTAATAGCGAGCGCAACCCTATATAAGAATGTTTTGTGTCCGCAATTGCGGGCGAAAAACACTTGCAAATTACCACCCTCTTCAAGAGGGTGGTAATGAAGTCGCAAAAGGGAAGGGGACCCCTTCCCCTTTGCAAACGCAGACGAAAACGTCTCTTTTTTTTTTTTTAAATGCATCCCGTTTTCTTATAAGGAAAACGGGCTGCATTTTAAAAAACAAAACTGTTTTATTTAAAAGCAGTCCCAGACATGGTGGTCTGCTGAGCCCAGCAGGCCGCAATTTGCGAGGCACTATTTTGGCCTTTGTACATCTGGCCCTGCGTCATTTACAATGCCAATAGCTCAAACTCTCATAAACGCGAGACCGATTGCATTGCAAATGCTTGTTTTAATTTGTTCTACATGCCAAATTAAAATATAACATTAACTTAACATAATATTTAACAAAATATTTTTCGTTTTTTTGATTTAAAGTTTAATAAACATTTAAAACTTTCCTCACACTTTACCATAGGGCGATCTCTGTCCTGGTTGTGAAGACTTCTGTTTACGTGTGAAAACGTATTAAAAGTAACTTTAGACTCAAATTCGGCTCCACTCCCTGTTTCAGGGGGAGGAGACTTGTAAGTCTTGACTTTGTAATACATTTACACTTGGGAATGGTGAATAGCCAAAAGTAGAACATTTGGTACAAAGTAGAAGAGTACGTTTTCGTGTGTAGATTTATCTTGGTGAATCCAGCCCTTTATGCGGAAGTGGCATGGCATGTAATATGCAACAGTATGCATGTGTATCATCTCCAAGAAGCCGCCAGTTTTCTCAGTCCTGGCGACATTCTCCAGAGCTTTTGCCAGTAAGCAACAGTGTGGCACCATAATATTGACTTTTAAATATCAGCCAGCAACAATATCGACAGCATGATATCCATGTGCCCAAAATTGTGAAACTAAGTAGATGTGAAATATGAATAGTAAATCCACACTTCCCTCTGCATGATTCTCCTGCTGATATTTTGCATGTTAATTTCTTACAGTTGGATTTTGTTGCAAGTTGATATTTTCATATTTGATATTGTAACATACAACCATCTGCAACACTTGCTGTGTAGGACATCTGTGCAGTACAAACCATGCTGCAGAGCCTTTGAGTGTGCGTGATGTGGAAGAATCATACTGAATGAGAAAAACTTATAATTTACTGAACAGCAAAGCTTAGTACTCTGCTTAGCACACAATGATACATATTTATGGAATATTTTGAGTTTTCCTCTGTTTTAAAAACAACACATAGGTAAAAGGCATTGGGCCAGATGTACCACCATTTTAGCGTGCGCTAAAAATATTTCATTATGTGGTGTGGAGAGTTGCTTTTTGTCAACTTGCTGGTTAAATACCTATAGTGATATATTTAGTGACGGAGAATTAAACTTTCCCGTTTTTAAACTTGTGCATGCCAGAATACTGATAAAACAGGCTGGTACGAATCAGCTGTCTCAAAATAGCTTTTTTTTCATGCCTATTTATACAAGAAAGTTCAGACAATTGAAAACAAGCATTTGCAATGCAATAGGTCTCGCATTTGCGAGAGTTTGAGCTATTGGCATTGTAAATGACAATGTCTTTTATTTATGTGTTGGTTTTTAAAACAGATAAGCAAAAGGCATTGTGATTTACAATGCCAATAGCTTAAACTCTCACAAATGCGAGACCTATCGCATTGCAAATGTCTGTAAAAGCACCCCATGTCGTGCTTTCACTTTAATGACGGCTGCGCCCCTTTCTTTAGACGAGCCGTGTATAGGGAACTTTTACAAAAAAAAAGTATTTGTTTGTCAACTTGACAAACACATTTTTTTTTGTATAAGCGCCCCATGCCGCGCTTAGACCCAGCTTGTCTAAAGAAAGGTGCACAGTTCCCATTAAAGTGAAAGAGCGGTATGGGGCACTTTTACAAAAAAAAAAGCATATGTTTGTTAAGTTGGCCCTATTGTTCATAAAAATGTAAAAGCGGCCGCAATACTGAAACCGTAGCACGGCACTTGGAGGCAAAGTGGACACGCTTGCAGGAAAGCACTTTGTGCCTGCAATAGGGGAAAATCATTAAAGAAAATAGTGCTCCCAGACTGTAGATAAAACAGACCCTGTAGCAACATGAGCAAAAAGTCCAGTCCTCATGGGAGATTACAAATGCAGACAAGGCGAGACTAGGAGGGACCACCAAGCCTATCATGAACCAAAAGCAACCATTTAGAAACAACAGTAACAGGAGCCAATTGAAAAGATGGGCAGAAAATGGGCGGAGCTTCAAGTCCATACCTGAATACAGCATGCCTCACAGAGCAGCGCATGAACTGCCCAGGCTCAACCTAAAAATGGGCATAAAATGCTGCACTATAATAATTGAATTATAATATGAACCCTACCTTCAGGAACGGAAGGCTTTGTAGTTGGATCAAGAACTATGAAGGAACAAAAATAAAAAGGTTAATCCGAACAGCAGTATACTACTCTTCAATAGCAATTATGAGACTTTGATTTGAAATATAAATGCTAAACATGCAATGCTACTGTTTTATGTTTTTCATCGTGACATGTCACTCATTACAGTCATAATCTAGATCTTTCTGTATTCCCTTCAACCACCCCTTTCCGCATGCTTTACTTACACTTCATAATCGCAATATTTACCCTTAAAATATTTGTCACTAAACCAGTTTATGGTAATGTCTCAAGATCAGCAAAGCATGCAGGTTTTAGTCTTGGTAAGATCCAAACAAGGCGAAAAGGTGAAAATGGACCTTACTACTCTCTTCAGCTCCAAGGCTGAATGAGTACACACTTCATAGACTCTGGTACCGCTACAGTGAGCAGGGTCAGAAGTTCAGAAGGCTGCTCGCAGTGCAACTCAAATAGCGGGAAGCAGTGACGGCTTTGATCAGTACTCTAGCTGGACAGATTGTCAGAAACCCCCAAAGGATAGAAGACCCACAGGGACTTCTACACCACGGGATATAGGAACATAGACATCATTGTATTTCTGTATTAATTACAGTTATAATTCCATGTTGTGAGTGACCTCTGTTCCTTTATAAATACTCGCACCCAAGGCCCCTCCAGATTGCTTGGGTTACCTTGTTTTTGTAAAATACATTCATGTAACTAAAGGCAGCAGCACAAAACGTGGGACATAGTTCTAAATTATGAAAACAACTCTCAATTTCAGCTGTAACGTTTTAAAATAGGACTTCAACACAAAGTTATGATTGTTAAATACCTACATTTGAGAATAAGGTTGCATTGGAATTCTTTGCAATGGAGGCCTGGCTCAAATCTTGTAACTAGGCAGAGTTAGATAACCTCAATCCTAGAGCAGCTTGGCACAGAGCAGTCAGACTTAACTCAGGGGCAATGCGTAAAGTATTTGTGCAACACTTCAAACAGTAACACAGTGAAAACACACCACAAATGATCCCACAATAAACTTAGACAAATGAAGTAATTTTTGATTAAATAAAAGCAAAATGTCAAACATTCAACTGGTAGAACCGGAGATATGCAGGTTTAAAGATTTCAGTGAAAATAACACTAGCCAGCACAAAGCATCAACTGTGGATATCTGGTTGTGCCGGACCATGACAAAGTCATAAGTTCAGGCCAACCAAAATGGTTTGCAGAGCATTGCATTGATCCGCATCAAAGATGCGTTGGTTCTGAGATGTGGCAAGTCTGCAGTGCAAAGGTCCTGATCATCGGCAAGCTCTTGAGATGACAAGTTCGGCATTGAGGATATGCCGTGTAGTCGAGGCAATGCGTTGGTTCCAAGGAGCTGCGAAACTGCGATGCAGATTAGGGTGTTGTCGTTGAGGCTGCCATCGATAAGGGATGTGAGGACCTGCACTGAGGATGCATTGTTCAGAGGTGGTTCCCAGGAGGCCACAGGCTGTGAAGGTAACACTGGTCTTTGTGACGTGTCCCACCTATGCAGCAGCAGTGATGCGTCGATTCTGCTCGGAGTTGCACAGCAGATGAGATGTGACAGTTCTGCTGGATCCACAGAAGCTGCAGAGCACCTTAGGCCCACTTCCAAGAGTGGGGTGGCATCACTTGGCAGGGTAGACTCACAGATACCAGAGTTGAGTTGCTGGATTTATTGCTGTTGGATACTTCTGTCCTTGAGGCTCAAGTCAGAAGGCCAGCCAGATAGCCTTTAGAGTGACTTTGGGGTCCTGGGTTTTACAGATGCAGGTCCAGTCCTTCTCACCCAGGCAGCAGGGCAGCACAGAAGGGCTGCATTATAGCAGAGTGGCAGGCCTTTCAGCAGCAGAGCATTCCTCCTACCTGACAGAGTATCAACAGGAACATAAGTGTACTGAAGAGTTGGTCTCTGAAGTCCGATATTTATACCTGGTACCCTTCCACTAAAAGGTGAGAGAAGATTCTAGAAGTTGCCATTGAAGTCCTCAGACATCCTGCCTTCCCTGTCCTAGATCCAGACTAACTACACAGATATGAAGTCCTTTGTGGGGAAGGAAGGACACAACCTATTCAAGTGTAGGTAGGGCTGTGCCCAACTCCGCTGCCCCATCCTGCCAGTGATGGTCCATCCAGGCACACCTAAGCTCTCTATTGTGTGTGGCTGTTACGGAAAAATAAACAAAACCCAACTGTCAACTACACCTTGTTGTGTCACCCAGGGACAGGCTAAAGGCACTAAATGGATACGGCAAGAAAATGTCAAATTTCTAAAAGTAAAAGACACACAATTGATGGACGGAATGCAGAACAAATTAAAACATTCACCCCCAGTCAAGAGATCTGGGTTAAATCCATAATTCTTTTGCTCACCATGCCACCCAGTTTAGACCTGGCCATATTCAAATCAGTCTTGACCCTGTGCCTCATGGGAACAGTCCAGCCCGAACTGCCAAGCCAGGTCCTCCCTGGACCAGCAACAAGCATCCTAGGACCGGCTGGGTCCAAACTGGAATGGCATGGTGAGCAAAAAAACGATGGATTTAGGCAAAATGTATGACATTGTTCTGAATTCTGTCAATCAATTGTTGTTTTTGCCAAAGTGGCATTTTCAAAATTGTAAGCTAAAATCAGTTTTTTTTACCATAAAGGAGGATTTTCCATTACCATTCAAAAGACACCAAACATGAAGTGTTTACCTGTTCCCGTTTGGAAATGATCCTTATTAAATGTAATAAGGTAACCCCAATGTTATCCTATGGAAGAAGTAGGCCTTGCAATAGTAAAACATTAATTTAAGAGTTCTTTACTATCAGGGCATACATATCTTAACCCCTTCCCTGCGGGGGTAATTCTCCCACGGTGCGGGGGGTCCGCGGCGCCGCTGTGCTTGTGACGAGCTCAGCTCGTCATGACTCACAGTGGAGCTGTGCTCATGACGAGCTGAGCTTGTCACGACCCCGCCCACTGATTAATTCTCCCGCACAGGCGGGGAATTCATCGCGCATGGGCGGGCCGCGGCCGTTATGACGAGCTCAGCTTGTCATAAACACAGCTCCACTGTGACTCATGACGAGCTGAGCTCGTCTTGAGCATGGAAGGGGTTAAAATGACATGTCCTACT
Source organism: Triturus cristatus (assembly GCF_964204655.1). Taxonomy (NCBI): domain Eukaryota; kingdom Metazoa; phylum Chordata; class Amphibia; order Caudata; family Salamandridae; genus Triturus; species Triturus cristatus. The sequence continues at coordinate 326,139,360 of NC_140593.1, read as the reverse complement.
TTTTAAATACCTTGCACCCTGCCCTGTAGGCTGGTTCAGACCTACCCTAGGGGTGACATATGTTTTGAAAAGGAAGGTTTGGGCCTAGCAAAAGGTTTATTTTGATAGCTGAAATGGCATTTGAAACTGCACACAGGCTGGTAGGACTGAGACGTTTACAAGGCTACTCAAGTGGGTGACACAATAAAGGGATGCAGGCCCACATGTACCATTTAATGTAAAGGCCTTGGGCACATGTAGCACCACTTTACTACAGACTTACAAGTAAATTAAATATGCTAATTGGAAATAAGCCAATTTCTCCATGTTTTAAAAAGTGAGCACATGCACTTTGGCACTGGTTAGCAGTGGTAAAGTGCACAGAGTCCTAAGGCCAGCAAAAGCGAGATCAGAGAAATTGGAGGAGGAAAGCAAAAAGTTTGGGGAAGACCACCCTAAGGCTGACGGGTCTAACACTAACCAATACCATTCTATATTCGGCAGCCTTAATCCTCCTGAGTTATGTTATGTTATGTTATTTTCATTTATACAGCGCACAGCTACTCGGAAGTGTCCCGGCGCTATAGACCGCTGGGGAACCCGTCCTGGCTATCCCTGTGAGATGGTCCCTTTCTGGGTATCTCCAAGGTGAAACCAGGCATCCCCGGCGTCTGTGGGGGGCCGTTGTAGAGATGAGACAAGCTTAATGCCCAGAGTTGCCGAGTGTGTTCCTGGTTAGAGTAGGTACCGAGGCGAGAATTATCGAGTCCGTTTTGACCCTGGTCCACGACCCTGCCGCGTCGGGAATTGAACCCTGGTCCCTGGCCGATTCTCTGCTTACGGATCTGCCACCTCTAACCAGTGAGCCACACCTCTGTTGGTAGAGGTGTATGAATTTGGCATTTTATATTTTAAGCCTAAACTTAGAAGGCCCTGCATAAATTATTTTATTGAATTTTCCATTGTTTTCAGTAACTTTGTAGGGATTTTGAGTGGACACATTGCTAAAATATTGAGTCTATGTTCAATGCTCATTTTATTTATTTAGATCCTTGCACACAATGAAAATATCAGTTCAGACTATCTGTCCAAATCTCTTGTGATGATATCTAGGAGTGGGCATAGATTATATGCCTTAATATTGCCAACCGTCCATCAGGCCATATTGTAAATATTTCAATGTATTTATTTTTTATTGAAGCAGTGCAGTACCTAATGAGCTCCTGGTCATGCCTGCTGTCAATGGCAACACTTCACATTTGTTCTAGTAAACATTATTGCCTGAAAATTCCTAAAATATAGAAGGTCAAGCCATGGAATCAATGTTGCTGTTTTTTTTATTGTTACCATTATATCACTGCATTTAGCAGTGCCTTTTGTTCCCCTACAGTTTTTGGTATCATTTTTTATCGAGGGGGATTGTCTAGTCACCACTGTTAGGCGTTCCAGGGCTAGTAAAAACAGACGTGGGAGAGCAGGAATCCTAATCTAGATCCCCTTAATACTTTAAAGGGTGATGAAATAAAACCTCAGCAGCTGACTATCACCACTTACGGGCCGATTCCGATGTCGGACGGACCAGAGTCCGTCCGACATCGGACAAGAACTAGAACTGAACTTCCTCTTGTCGTCGAATCCTATACTTAACAATGTGAGCATGCATTCCTAATGGAATGCATGCTCACATCGTTACGTGCAGAGGTGCAGTTCATCCCTGCACCCCGTGGGAGGCACCCCAAGGTGCCTGCCACAGGGTGCAGGGATCAAAAGGAGGGCACCACAGGTGCCCCCTAGGCCACCCTCGCACCCATGGGGGCCCTGCTGGGGGCCCCCAAAGACAGTTTCCCCACTGCCTTTCTGTGTCGGAAAGGCCGGCACAAAAAGGCAGTGAGAATCTGCCATCGTACTCCCTCGTCCAGAAAGAGCCAGCCGGGGAGTACTGAAGGGTTTCCAGATACCTGACGGGCTCTCTTACCCATCGGAAGCCATCCAGAAAACTTAGTCGGATTCCTCGCCGACCGAGCCCATCAGAATGGCTCGGTGGGAAAGGAATCCAAACAGCAAGGCAGCAGGGCTCCAACCGACAGTCGGAGCCATTCCTGCCCACATCGGAATCGGACCCTAAATGTGTATACAGCCCTTTTACTTCCCTTAAAACGCTACTTCTCTGCCCATTTTTGCCTCAATATTAAACTGCTTCCATTCCATATGCTCAAAAATATTTTTCACTTCTAATGACATGACTATGGTGTCATTCTTCTCATTTTGCACTTGCCATATTATATGCTATAAAGTCTGTAAATGGACATTAGAGGGTCAATAAGTGAAAAAACCCAATTTGTGAAGACTGAATATTATACCTCTTAAATCTTTTCTCTAAAACTTTAGCTAAGATCTTCATATCTGCATTTATAGGCACTAATGGTCAATAGCTGCTACATAACAATGTGTCCTTGTTGTTCAAGATCACAGAAATTCCCTCTTTATTGAATTCAGAAGCTATTGTCTCTTTTACTGAGCCTCTTTATATAACTCATGCAGTAAGGAAATTATCTTTAGTTTGTTAGTCTTATAGAACTCAAGAAGGCAGTCTATTCTCCCTTTTCCATCTTTCCTAATGCCATCTCATCTATTTAATTTTGTGTTTCTTTCTCATATATTTCTCCCTATGGAGGTAGCTTTTTATCTTATGTGAGTGGAATATTTCAGTGTTTTTTTGTTCAGAGGGACAGAGATCACTGCAGAGTTTATTAAAGGTGTTCATGATTTCTATTTGGTTGGTGAGCAATTGTCCATTACCCTCTTTTACAGTTGGACTCATGTTTATGCTTTACATTTAATTCAATTCTAATGTTAATAGACTACAGGCTGTTCTTGCTGTTCATACTGTATTTGCTGTAGGTGACCATCTGTGTATTCAGCCTTAGATGTTTAAAACAATTTAAATGACGATTTTTTCCTTATCCGCTGCCTATTAATGCATCCTGTAGTGAGTTGCTATAGTCATGCGTAAGATCACCTATCTATGTTTCTACTTGTATTTGTTTTTTCTTAGCTTTGCATTTAAATAAAGCTGAGTATCTCATTACTTCACCTTGCACATATGCTTTCTGGCCACCCTCAATGTTCGCACTGAGGACACTGATCCTTCATTCTTGTGCATATTTCATAAGGGAAATATTCAGTCCTACATCCTTGCACATTTAAACTCTAGAGGTATACTGGTGGTCTTAGCAAGTCTACATCAAATTGTAATCAAATTAGGTAATGATTGGACCTGCTGTAAGGAATAATAGTAGTATCCATCACCTTATTCAACATCTTCAAAGTTATAAAAAAATGTGTTATCCCTATTAGTTGAGCGTGGTACTCACCATGGTTCTACTATTGAATGAAGGAATGAATGAATATTTATTATTGTATCAATTAACAAAAATTGTTACAAAGAGTCTCCTATATAATATCCGCAAAACTTACTTTCTACAATAGACATCATTAACTACTACAAATTTGATACTAAATCCAGTAAAACAAATCCTAAAAATACAGAGCATAGATTATAAAAACACCTAAACCCATGTATCAATTTATAAAAAGTACAGGGAATAAAAAGTGCATGATGGGTAGGCACCGGCTCTCTCTTTTTTTTTTAACCCGGGGACTTTTCCCCTGGGCAGAAACTTCACAAAATAGGCAAATGCATATAAGATTTCAACATAGAGAGGCATTCCAAGACCTATTTTGGAACAGAGATTTTGACTAAGTGCGACTGGGTGTGCCCAAAGAGCAGGCTTAAAATTCTAAAGTGCAAGGTGCGTTACTTAAATGTTCTTTAAATTTGTGTGCAAATTTAGTTAACCTAGCCAGTTCCATCGGTGTCTCCAGGCTAAACAAGAGTTTCATGGCATCCTTGCAATTACGTGTCCCATATTTTAAAAACAATGGTCTTAGTAAAATGCGACGTATGTGTTAGGCAATGGCATATGCAGACCCTGGATTCTGAATACTGGTGACATAGTCTGCAGGTGGTAATTGCCTCTAGGGATTTCCAGCGCCTGTTGATATCTTTTATAGACAATATACACACAAAAGGGGAGGGTGGAGGCTGATTAGAACCGCACCAAACAAATGTTAGTGGTTAACGTAAATAGCTCAGATAGTGCACGAAACCAGAGAGTACTACCCTCTTTACTCTCATCGATGTGGGACAAAGTCCTACAACAACATATGGATACACGGGAGGTTCAGCACTATGTACTTTCGTAAGGTCTCCAAGTACCTATACACTTTTGTATCTTTTCCAGGTAACAAGTAAACTTCTGATAAAGCATACGACACATATAACATGTAAAAAAAATTCTTCTTTATTGATTTTGAGTGAAGATTTCTTCCATGTCACATTTCATATTTTCATAGCCATAGCTATGAAAATATGAAATGTGACATGGAAGAAATCTTCACTCAAAATCAATAAAGAAGACATTTTTCTACATGTTATATGTGTCGTATGCTTTTCAGAAGTTTACTTGTTACCTGGAAAAGATACAAAAGTGTATAGGTACTTGGAGACCTTACGAAAGTACATAATGCTGAACCTCCCGTGTATCCATCTTTTATAGACAAGGCCATAAGCCTCGCTGTTAAAATTTGCTTTAAAATTGTCTTATTTAATGCAGCGTTGAGGTATGGTTGCCATTGCTGATCTTCATAGGAGCTTACAAGTATCCCAATGTTACTTTTGGAACTATTCAACTCCTTCATGACTTCTTCCATGGATAGTGCTCTAACTTGATTTTTTAATATAGATTTTAGTGTACCAGGCTGATAGATCAGATCCTGCAATTTGGTCATGTCAAGCTGTAATGCAGTGCAGGCAGTTTTCAGGCCATTGCTCAATGAATTGTTGGCTTTCATAAAAATCATTTTCAGGATTGACGTCATAGTATTCGGAGGGGCCGCACAAACCCCTCGGTGATACCGCACGAACGTTGCCCAATGTTCGTAGTTTTGCTTGTTCAGCCCAAATTCCAGTCGCACCAAGATGTTACGTGTATGTGCTGGGATCTGGAAAATTTGCTTGTAGGCTCGACATTTGATGTGTTCAAGACTATTAACAAAAGCAGCAGGGAATGCTAACTGGCCATATGTAATTGAGAGAAGCAGCTTGGCCCTTATAACTCTTCTAATAGATTTCGTTGTCGGGCTATTTAATTTGGCATTAAGCTTGCACAAGGCAAACGTCACTACCTTGGCCTTTGTTTCGGCTGAAACCAGGTAAGCTGTTGATTTCCCATTACTCATCAGCCAGACCCCTAAGTAATTATATTTGGTTAGTGTTGTTATCTTCAAGTTGCCCAACCTCCAATGTTGTCCGAGTTTGTTGGCATACTTTCCGAATATGATCACCTCTGTTTTTCTTGCATTTGCTCTTAGGTCATTCTTATTTAAAGCATCCAATAGTCTATGCATGCCTACTTTTGTGTGATCTAATAGCACCATATCGTCTGCATATTGTATTAAAAATAATCTGTTTGAGCCGATTTTCAGAGATAGAAGATTTGCATTGAGGATTATTTTGGCAAGGTCTGCTGTGTATAAGTTAAAAAGCAAAGGTGCCAATACGCAACCTTGTTTTAGACCACGGTCTGTTTGGATCTTTTTAGTAGCAGAATTCATTGAAGTTTTCACCCGTACCCAAGTTCCAGTATAAAGGCTAATTATTAACTTTAAAAGAGTCTCTGGTATCCCCCAACCTTGTAGTTTCCGCCACAATAGCCCACTTCTGCAGGTCTTGTAGAAGGAGACTAGCATAACCTTTAGCTTCAATGTCTAAAAGGGCTATCAACCTGTAGTTTGAGGGGTCCCCGGTATTGCCTTTTTTATGGATAGGTTGTAATAAAGATCCTTTCCAAGTCTCTGGAATTGTTGAATTTGCCAGACAATGCTGGTAGAGCGTGCTACTCCAGAAGTCGCAGTCTTCTTTAATCAATTGCCCTGGTAACCCGTTAGGGCCTGGTGCCCCATCCTTTCTAATATTTTTTTTAATTGTCGTCACGCGTTTCCCTACGACCAGGGCTTCTGGAGGTATCTCCGTATTTGATGCGTTCCTTACCACTGCCGATCCGGATTTGTCTTCTGCGGCTACTAGTGAAGTTTTGGGTAGAGCGGTGATGGAAGTGAGCTCTTGGTTGTGCGCAGATGTAAGATTTTGTGTCTTGGCCATGACCAGAGAGCTTGTTAATGTATGCCGAGAACTCAGCCTGTTTATTTGGATTTAGCAAGGAAAAGACATGTAGCCACTCCGAGTCTTGTTGTTTTCTTTTATTGTCCCACACGTTTTTCCTGTGGATTTTCTTTGCTAGGAGTTGGTTTTGATATGTTTCATATTTTCCATTTTGCTTATGGATCCGTGTGGCTGTTCTGAGCGACCTCTTACTTTGCTCCACATTTTCGCATTGTGGATGAAATTGGCGACAAGACGTTTCTATAGAGACTGGAGGGTGTTTTTAACCTTTCAGAAGTTGGTATACCATAGCCATTAATTTAGTCCAATTCTCATTAATATTACCTGTCGTGAAATCTTCGGCAGTTTCAGGCCAATTATTTTTCCACCGTGTTAGGGCTGCTGTGTCAATTTTTGTCCACTTTAGTCTCCTTGGCAAAACATATATTTCTTCTCCATCGGCATTACCCACGGAGATGATTGTCTAAAGGCGGGCCGTGTGTGATTATGGTCTGAAGGCGGGCCGTGTGTTCTACTACTGTGTGATCAGTAATGAGGTCTTGGGCATCTAGCTTTGTGTCTCCTTAAATCAGGCCGCCCTGATCTATCCAGTAATGGATCCAGAACTATGCCTCAGTCCCCTCTCATTATTACAGTGGATTTCTCTGGGACACCTAACAAATACGGATTATCCTTCTGGGTTCTACCTTCATGCGCTATCGGAGGTACAAATGAGCTTGTCTCCAGTCATGCTATTCCTCTAGCTCCTGTTCGACAGTGGCCAGTCACACTTCCGTTGTGTCACGTATTAAAAGATGTGGCTTATTATCAACTGTACTTCTGTGGCCATCCTTGATGTCACGTCTTCTACTAATGAGACCTTTCCCTTTGTTGCTTGGAAATGAATTTACCTTGAGGCAGTGGGCAAAATAGAAACAAGTTGATTTAATTAAATGCAGCGGCCAAGAGAGCAGCAAAAGAGTCATGTCTGAAGTCTGTCTCGATGTACAGAGGTTTTGGCTGGCATTTTATATAGTTCTTAAGTACAATAAACTGATTACTCATTCTTTTAGAGCACATAAATCTAGGCTTAGCCATGAACCATAAACTAAGCCATCTGACAAAGGGCACAGGTGGCTCTTGACTTTGTGAAGACTCAATGTGGGCTAGTGTATATGTTCTACCAAACCCGGGGACTTCCAGGCCAAAGCGTCCAGTCCGTGATTTCACAAGGCCGGAGCAGGCGTGGCCTCCGTAGCAGACGCGCGGTGGTAGCAGCGGCAGCCGATCGCGGCCGTCCCTCTCGTTCTTTTCGGCCAGTAAGCTAAGACTGCTAAAAGAGCTGCTAGAGGAGCCAGAAAAAAACCCGCAAAACCTCGCAAAGCCCCGCAAAAAAAAAGAAAAAAGCTCCGACTAAGATCTTGCCGCCATCGGCGCCACCAGTACCGGCATCCCTGCATCCCTGCTCCCGACGCCCGGTGTCTCTCAGCCTCTCAGCAACTACAGCAACTACCTTCAGCAGCTGTCCTAACTGCACCAGCGCCACGCTGCCCCCCACCCTGTCCCCCGCCCCTCTCTGCATAACTCGAGGTGAGCGACGACGGGGTGGGGTTTTTGGGTGGTAATTGGAGGGGCGCTGACCTAACACTGTGGTCATCTTGGGGGCCTTATTGAACTCACCAACTGTTCTGTGTGGACGCCTTGGCTACTTTTCCTCCCGCCGCCGCTTGCTGACGCGTCGCGGCCGCCGTGCGGAGGAAATCTCATTACCCAGACTCCCTTGCTTCGGGGGCGGACACAGGCGACGCTACGCTCGCGCCCAGAGGCGCTTGAAATTTGAGCACAACTCCCGCATCGCGGGACAGCGCGCGGGTAGCACTGGGCAAAGCCCGGGCAAAGGGCAGGCCGTCCGAGGACGTATGAGGACGGGATGGGCTACCCCCCCTTAAAATACTCGGCCTGATCCGTTATTGATAAGGACACGGACATAAAGGTACTGTTGGGTCACAAGTGCTATTTACATGTGTTACATAGCGTTGTATTATCGCCACCCACACGTGAGCTATTGTATCTGCTCAAACTTTATTTGGTACTGACGGGTGGGCACAAACGGTGTCGAGTATAGCGTGGTCTTAACTACTCGATTTCGTGAGATATGTCCAAGCAAAAGGTTCCCTCTGTGCCTAACACCATGGACAATTATCTTGTGCAGGTTGTAAGCAAAATTAACAGTGATAGAAGGGCATCATTAGGGTTAAGTTGTTCTCCTACTCCTCCTACGATGGGTTCTATGTCAGATCCATCTCTGGAATCCCCATTACAGGTCACTGGTAGCGTTGTCGATGATGTAGAAGCTCTAGCTAGTGATATTTTCGAACTAAGTGCATCTTCCGTTATTAATTTACAAACTAATATTGATGATGAAGTAGTTCCAGTTATTGAAGTACAGAAACCCCCGTCTCCCGTCCCCTTACCCGTGACTAGAGTTGTCAGAGCATGTAGAAAAGCCCAGGGCAAAAGTGGTGGGTTATGTGCAGGAAGGAAAAAGACAACCCCTGCATCTAAAAGCCTAGATAAGAAAGAGGTAAAGGGGCCACATAATGATAAAGAGAACGAGGATGAGCTATCTACAAAAATTGCTAGCATGGTTGACGCAAAGATTAAGTGCATTATTAAACCATTGGTGACTAAAATCGACCAGCTCACGGCAGAGGTAACAAGACTGAGTGTTCTTCTAAAGAAGTCAGTGGATGAGGTGGGTAGTATATCAACCCTGGTGTCAAGTAGACTTGCACCAAATGTGGAGCACCCTAGGTGTGGGGTAGGGCCAGAAGAAATAGTGATTGTTAACCCTCCCCTAACTGAATCCATAGTTGATAAGGACGGCCAGAATGTAGTTAATGAAGTTCCACCACCAAGACTTGCTATTCCGTTCCAAGAGAGAGATACATTTCAATGTATCGCTGAGACTTCCCCACTTGTATTAGTTTTAGCTAACGTACCTACCCTGTTGCCTGGCAATGTGGAATCTACTTCTTCCTTGATTAATAAATCGTTCCATTGGTTGTCAAAAAATATGAAGATGTCTCCCTGGGGTGAACAACAACTAGCGGGGGAAATCATTATGGCAAGAAGAGTAGCATGGTTAGGGGATAATCCCAAAAAATTTGTGGGCGACTGTATAGTTCTTAACTTCTCAAATGCAGGTGTACTCCCCAACGTCTTGGCCAATATATTTCCTCCACAACGTAGGTATACTGCTATAATTCCACTAACTCTGGAATATTTCTATTGTAAGGGAGGCTGTGAAAAGAAACCGATGAGATTAAGATCTAAGTGGTATCCTGCCTCTAACAGGGATAGGAGTAATTTAAACAGCAATTGGGGTATTAGCCTGGAAAATAGGTTTGGGGTCTTGTCTGACCTGAATGAATGCGACTGACTTGAGAGGGGTGATAGGTTGGAGGAAAAGATCCAAGATAAAACCTGATAGATTGTGTGCTCCTGTAGCGCAGAGATTAATTCCATCGAATGTTGTTCTTATTCCCCAACCTGAAACGAGGGGAGCATCTAATCACCCAGAGAGTCAACCTGAGAATACCGATTTAGCCCAATTGACATGCTCCAGCCCTTTAGATAAATGTGCCAGTCTAGTATCCAAGACACTTATAATAGAGCCACTAGGTAGCTCATGTACCAATACTGAGCATATGATTGAGATGGAGGGTGAGACCCAAAGTTTTTTAACAACTCAAAACCCCCCTTGCTTTCCAACAGTCGAGGCAGGGTTGACTTTTCTTTCTTGGAACCTTGCTGGAATTAGTAATAAGTTAACATCTCCTGAATGGTGTAGCTTTGTTGACCAGTTTGATATCATCCTCTTTCAGGAATCCTGGTCATTGGTTCCAGTACATCGTTTGGGGTTCCTTAACTTTCAATCACCTGCTATCAAAAAAGCTAAAGGACGACCATCAGGGGGTTTGATAATCTGGATCCGCCAATCTCTATGTTGCAAAATTAAGCAACAGAGCTCCCTAACAAATGACATCTTATCTGTGAACATCACATGGGCATCTGGTCTTGGAGTAGCAATTTTTTACATTTATGCAAGAGGGATGGCCGGGGACATATATCTGATGTAATTACTGCTCTCGACCTCCAGTTCATAGCACTCCCATCCCAGTTGTCCATCATTGTGGGAGGTGATGTTAATACCACTGTTGAGCCACTTGGACCTGAGGACCAGTTTCTTGCTGCTGAGGAGGATAGTAAATGGGGCGTCCCTCAGCTGGAACTTCCCGTAGTTAAAAGATGGTCAGCAGTAGCCATCCAACTAAAAGCTTTATGCTTAGAGAGAGGGCTCAGAGCAGTTAATGGGCGTACCCCGTCTGATCGCAAGGGTGTAAAAACATTTGATAATGGTAGGTTTTCCAGTCGAATAGATTACATCCTGGTGGATATTAGAGAATGGCACAGGCTGATTGATATGACCATAATATCCAGGGTGGAAAGCGATCACAACCCTCTCTGCATGGAATTCAAAGCATTTAATGGGTTTAGAGAACTTAACTTAGGAGGGGGTCTAACCACCTTGGATATTGTAGCATCGAATAATATGCGCCACGTTAAATGGGGTAGATTTATTGAGAACCTGGAGAAGTTGGAGGACCTTAAAAAAGGGGTGATTGACGAAGTGGTCAATCTAAACGCTCAATCTGCCAATCAAAATTTTCCCCAAATTATGCTTGAGGCTCATACCCACTTCTTTAATAAACTTCAAGGGTTCTTTATGAAATCCATAAAAGCAGATAAGATTAAGAAAATAAAAACACCTGAGGCGGGATGGTACAACAAAGCTTGCAAAGCAGCCCGCCAGAACCTCAGTGCCGGACTTAGATCTGGAAATATTCCAGGTGTAAGAAAGGCCAGAGAGACATATAGGCACACACAGAAAGTGGCCAAGAAACAGTGGGATGGGGAACAGTGGCGTGATCTGAAACATGCCTGTGTAGCTAAAGATTAGAAACAATTTTGGGCCATAGTTAAATGGGATAGAGGAGGGATTGCCCAACCGCCACAAAACAATGTTGCCAAACACCAATGGGTAGAATTTTTTAGACCACAATACGCCTGCAGTCCATCTGAAGGAGAGTACACACTTCCCCCCACCATCTTTTACCAAAAGCAGCTCTTTTCAATCAAAGACGTCAATATGGCACTAGACTGCGTGACTGGGGGGAGAGCCCCAGGTATGGATGGCATACCAGCTGACGTGTTTTTAAGTGACAGACTATCCTGGTGTCAGTATTTTCAATGGTTGGCTAATTCTGTGGCTATGGGTGCGCCTATTCCCACCTCATGGAAAGGTGCGGAAATAATTCTGGTTTTTAAAAAAGGTGACAAATCACTACCTAGCAACTATAGACCTATCAGTCTAATAGACTCAGCCCAAAAACGTATAGGTCGTTTAGTGCAAAACAAACTGCAATCTTGGGTAGAAGAAAATGACATTTTGTCCCCGTATCAAGCTGGTTTTCGACCCTGCACTAGCTCAGTTGACCAGGTTTTTTATTTTCTTGCGCTTTACTGGAGGAACGTGACCTTGACCAATGGGACTCTTTATGCGGTCTTTATAGACCTGAAATCAGCCTTTGATCTAGTCCCTCGTTCCAAACTTTGGAGGGTTCTTGCTGAAGCAGGGATGGCGCCGGAACTGTTAACGCTACTCGTCCGCCTGCACGAGAACAACTACGCAAGAATTAGGTGGGGGGCCCAGGGTGAGGTGACCGACTCATTTCCTGTCGAGCGTGGTGTCCGACAGGGGTGCGTTTTGGCACCCACGCTTTTTTCAATATTCATTAACGGCATAGTAGACCATCTTAGTAGTTCCCCCACGGATGCTCCGGTATTATTAGCAGGGGCTCGCGTGCCAGTCTTCATGTTTACGGACGACACGCTGATAGTTTCCAGGACACCGAGTGGGCTGCAGAAGGCAATAAATGCGTTTGGAGATTTCTGTGAAGCACGTGGACTTGAGATAAATACTTCCAAAACTAAATTCATGTCCCTGAACCCACGGAAAATTTTCAGAGGTGCAATTAATTTTACCGGTATTCCACTAGAAAAGGTTGAGGCATTTACGTACCTAGAAATATCTCTCCAGAGCAATATGAGCTGGAAAAATCATATTGATATGGCTGCTTTAAAGTTCCATCTGTTGGCGGGTGCAATTATTTCTAAGCATAAACTTTCTCTAACCAAGCCTATTATCCCTGCCTTAGAAATTTACAACATGAAAGTCATAAGTGCCTATTTGTATGGTTCGGAACTGTGGGGTTTTACTAACTTGCAACAACTAAGATTGGCAGAGAACAAGTTTTTACGCTGTTTAGCAGGGGTTCCCCAAAGTACACCGACTATCCCGCTTGCATATGACTTGGGCAGGAAAAAAATAGAGGACATAGCACGGCTATGTCCCCTACTTTATTGGAGACGGATTATGTCAACCCCTGAATTAGCCCATTATGCTACCGCCCTGAAGGACATCATCAGGGTAGATCGCTTCCATTCCCTCCTATGGCTCAAGGAAATCAGGAGCCTGTTATCAAAGCTGGAACTAGACTACCTATGGGATGTCCCAAATGGCTCAAGCTTCCCACCAAAGTCAACTATTAAAAAAATGTACTGGGATATGATTTTAATGTCTGCCAACAGTTCTGGTCCAAATGCTAAGTTAACTGACCGTTTTCTTGATATTAAACCTATACCATCTTGTGAAGCCTACTGGGACATTATAGAAAGGGTCTCCGATAGAAAACTGTATTTTCAGTTTAGAATTGGGACTCTCCCTGTAAAAGCATTCACCTATAAATGGTCACCTACCCAGGACAATAAGTGTCACTGCTGTAAAGATCTGATTGAGGATATTTGTCATCTGCTGTTCGTATGTCCTCTGTACACTAGCCCTCGTCGTAAGTGGTTAAAACCAGTGTGCATAAATCTGGGGACACGTAGTTGTAAAGAGGCCTTAAGAATACTTGAATCAGACTGCACACCCTGTATGGCAATTGCTGTCGCAAAATTTTTAGGGTGGGTTTTGGATTATACGCTTTCGCACTTTAAAGCCTTTAGAAACTATCAATGAACCTCTGACACCGAATAATGTATAATGATAAATTTTAAGAATCATGTTTGTAACTGAAATGTTTTAATTTATTGTTGTTGATATTTTTAACTTTGCATCGACAGCATCATGGTTTAATGAGTTTTTAAAAATAATGATTTTTATCTAGTAGTATTTATAGTATGCGTTAGGATGTTCACATGCTTTTATGACTTGCTGTCGAATAAAGCTTTGAAATTTAAAGTGTTTATGTTTTCGGACATCCAGAATAAGGAGCATGTGATCACTGCGTGTAATGTGCGTGCTGTATTCTGGTTGATTGAGTGTTTTTTAAACTACATGTGGCATCTGACTTTGTGGTATTTTGGGAATGTTTTTTATTAGGGCCAATCTCCTCAGACCTTTTGTGGTGTAGCTGCCTATCTGTGGGATCGATCTTGGTTTTCTCTGTTTGCACGTTTGTCTTCGGGCTAGGTGTAACCCCATCTGTGGCCTATCAATTGGTAGGCTTGGGTTTGGGTCACAGGGCCTGTCTGACCAAGTATCTCTGGCTCAGGGTTGATGGGAAGGTCTTGGATGAATCTGACAGCAATGATACAAGTTTGTTAATACTTGCACATATAACACAGTGGTCATTGATATCGCATTTACTGACATTCTCATTATTATGCGTGCATTTGTCATGGCATACATCAACATCGGATTTACAGGTATTGACATTGTTATGTGTACATATATCACAGGAGCAGCCAGTGCAGGTAAGAGCGGTGGAACAGGGTGGGTGGGGATTCAACAGACAGCTTCAATGGTAGATTAATTATTTATTTAATTTTCCCTCTGCGTCGTTTGTCGAATTCCCCCCACATTGCCCCACCACTCGTACCTGCACAGGCCACTCTGATATATCATGGTGTACATCGATAGCGTATTTACCAATATTAACATTATGATGTGTATATATATTATGGCATACGTTGGCATCGAATTCACCGATTTAACACCTTGATCATGACAAGTTCCTTTAATATAGTGTCTTGCGTCATTTCTATTGTAGTTAGTTGTAAAGCTTCTTTGCTCCGTTTCTGAGATTTCCTCCCTACTGCCTCTGTAAAGCTAAGTTGACTTGGTGATGTGCATTTTGGCATTTAACAACCACCTAGTTTGTCTTATCCTATCTTGCCTGAAGTAAGTTGAAGGGGAAACAATCGGAGCACCACGGCCTCAGCCATGCGTATTCCTACATTGCAAGCATAACTACGCTTGACTTAACCACGCATATGCCTTAAGCACGCATGTGCATGGTTAAGGCATATGCGTGATCTAATTGCTGGGTGGCTAGCAGAAGCAGGAAGAGGAAGTTTCGGGAGAGTACACGACGGAGTGAGGTAAGTGAAGATTTGAGGGGGCGGGGATAGTTTGTAGTTTTCAGGGCTGGGGGTCATTGGGTAGTTTTCAGGCCTGGTGGGGTCAGGAGTTTTAGAGCTCAGGGCAGGGGACAGGACAGGGGCGATTTTCAGGCCGAGGGGGCAGTTGGGATGGGGCAGGAGGGACGTGGAGGTAGGTTTTTGGGGGTGGGCTGGTTTTAGGGCTCAGGGAGGGAGGCTGGGGTCAGAGTCCTTTTTAGGGGGCTGAGTTTTAGGGCTCGGGTTAGGGGACAGAAAAGGGGCAATTTCTAAACCGAGAGGGCAGTTTTACTGGGGCAGGGGAGAGGTGGGGGCTAGTTTAAGGGCTCAGGGAGGGGGGCTCGGGTTGGAGTAGTTTTTTGGGACTAGGAGGTCGGGTAGTTTATATTGCCGGGGCGGGTGGAATAGACTGCAGGAGGGCTAAAATTTAGGGCTCAGTGCAGAGGGGCAGGGGAGTGATCTTCACCACACATGTCCCTTTACCCATCATGTCTTTACCATTTAATTGCGTGGTAAAGGCATGTGTGGTAAAGGCGTGCGTGGTAAAGACGAGGTTGTGGTTAAGACCGCGTGGTGCAGGCATGTGTTGTCGAGGCATGCGTTGTTCCATCCTACAACCAAGTTGAAGTGTATCAGAAAAGTATTCAAAAACTTATGGGGATCTCATGCTATGCAGTTGTAATCATTAAAATGTTCCTTCTGACCCATAGGGAAGTGCAGTCATTTGAAATTCAAGAACGTATCACCAGTCTTTCAGACATTGGTTTTTCTATTTCTTAGTTGATTGACTTGGGCATCTACTTTACTGTCTGCTCTCTAAGTGTATGAGCAGACCCAGCCGCTTCATGGCTGGTAATTTTAAACTTAAAGCTAAATGCAAAGTCAAATAGAGTCCATTCTATCTGGGACTGTAACTACGAATTTGCTAAATGTATTCAGAAATGAGGTTGGACTCACTGATAACATTTCCAATTATAAGAGTAAGGTTTTTTTAGTTTCTGAACAGCTCACTAGAAGAGATTCTGATGGAGCAGAAATGCCTACATTGCGTCTTTGTTTGCCTCAGATAAAGACCGTGCAAGAAAGATGTTGGTAACATTTACAAACTTTATCAGAAAGAGCACATCGAAAAATACTCACACCCAGTTACATCTAAGCTAGAGAAGGCAGTGATAGATACTAATCAGTAGCTGAGTCCAATAAAAACCTTACTAAAGTTAAATAGACCTGGAATAAAATCCATACTCGTTTACCCAAAATAAGGATAAAATAAGGTGCTATATAAAACCATACTCTAGTTCGATTTGCACTGATTTTCGATAGTGAGCGCGTTACACATTTCATGCAGTGCACGGACTGATGAACACCAATTCATTTTCACCATTTTTAAAAACTCATCAGATGTTCTCTTAATATTATATTTTGTGAAACCAAAAATATATCTTTTAGAAATCTGCAAGTTGTAAAGCACAAAACTGTAATCAGTATACACAACTGATGTACACAAGCATGAGCTTGTTTTTTTAAACTGAGATATATTACTTACCTTTTCTCTTTTTACAGACATAATAGTGGTAATTAGAACAGTGTGACTTGAACCATTCACCAGTTTCAGCACTAAATGAAATGCATTCTTGTGATGATCTTATGGATACTTGTTGCCGGCTACTGTCTTGACCCGAGTTTTCTTTCCAATTTACATAATCAACAGCACTGTTATCCAACCACAGCCAATCACCTACAATACACAGAAAGTATGAAATTATCACACTGATCAACAGAACTGTTGTATAACCACAGATAATCACCAAGGCTACAGAGAAATATATGAAATTATCACATTGATCACTACCCAAAAAATATAACAAAGATTAGTAAAGATAAATTAAATCATTTAAAGATTAAAAAATACTGTAGAGTAGTGACAAATTTGCCAAATGCTAATATCTTAAAAACTACTCAGCAAGTGAACTGGATGCGAAACCACATCAAGCACACTCTCTGTGTATAGTTCGACTTCCATGCCAAATTTGCCGTAAATCTGGGAAGTGATTTTTGTGTAATTTTTAAAATAGAAAATGTGACTTTTTCGCCACCGCCCTTTAACTTATTTCCAATGTATAGATCAGTACGTCCGTTGCCATTCCGAACCTTTTCCAGTTTTGCTAGGGGTGTACAAAATGTTGTGCAGACTTTTCAAATGGCATCAAAGTTCTAAGCAACAAAAAACTATGGGGCATATTCACGAGGAAGTGGCAGTGAGAGGCGTTATCCTCCTTGGCTTAACGCCACTCACCACCACTTCGGAAACGCCAGGCTGTACCATATTCACAAGAATGTGGCGCAGCCTGGGGTTTCCCCCTTTGATGGCTCTAAGTCTCATGACTTAACGCCAACGCAGACACCCTTGCACTAGAGTGCAAGGGTGTCTGCGAGCAGGGAGGTTTGTTTATGAACCGAAAGGTGTCCCTTCCTGCATATAAACCAACCTAAAATGCCGTTTAGTAACTTACATGTGTGCTGCTTCATGCAGCACACATGTAAGTTACGAAACGGCATTTTTAAAAAAAGGTTTGTATATGTACAGGAAGGGACACCTTCCTGTACATAAACAAACCATGGCATTTTGCTGTTTCCATGAGTGCTGCACAAGGCAGCACACATGGAAATAGCCAAAAAGAGGAGAAATTAAGCATTTCTCCTCTTTTTGCCACCTTAGAACCAGAATTTTTCTGGTTTTAAATTCGGCGCTGCCACCTATTATCGCCGCCCTTGATAATAGGTGGCAGCATCAAATTCAATGGGTGTTGCGGTGGTACGCCCACCGCAACACCCACTGCACGCCCCCTTTCACACTAAGTTTAGCGTGAAAGTGGCTCTATTCTCAGGGCAGCGTTAAACCACTTAATGTGGCTTAAGCCACATTAAGTGGGTTAATGCTGCCTTGAGGATAGGGCGCTGGCCCTATCGCCACGGGAACGTCAAAAAAAGTGACGTTCCCGTGATGATAGGGGCTTGAGAATATGCCCCAGAATTTCCCAACGAATGTGAGGCTGAATTATAACTACAGAGCTATTATTAGAGCTCCCTAATATAGATGCATATAATATAGATGCAGATAAATAAATTACATCTCTCATTGCGAAATTAGTTCTTTAAATACAGAGAATAAATATGAAATTTTTAATCAATAAAGAACATAAAGATGTACAAAACCCATTTGCAGTGTTCAATGATCTTATGACAACACTTGTAAATGGTGCAATTTTGGTAACTAAAATTGAAGTGTTTATCCATTTTTATAAGTGACCATGACATTAAACAAGGTGTGACTACTATGGGTTGATATTACTTGTGTAATTCAGTGTAGTGTAATCACATGGAATTATCTAGTAATCTCACAAGATTTTGCAGAATTCGGCAAAAAGCATTATTCTGCATTAAGCACAATTTTTACAAAGCAAAAATGCCCCCTCTCATCCAATATGCAACAGAACATGAATAGCAGTGCGAGCAGTTGCTCACGCTCACTAAATGTGCTCTTGGGGTAGGATTTTCCTCCAATTTACTCCCTGCATTTAGCATCAGTTTCTTAGCGCAAAATGCTACCTTGCTTCCTAAATAGATGCAAGCCTGCATTTTGCGCTAAGAAACTTGTGCTAAGTGCAACCGAACATGAACAGCAGTGAGAGCAGTCTCTCACACTCGCTAAATGTGCCCTCACATTAGGGGTTTTCACCCAAATTACTATTAAATACGCGAGGGGGAGTAAATACATTATAATTGGTAATTCCGCATGAAAGAGGAAAGGGGAATTACCAAAATTACTCTGATTACTTCTGCGTAAATAAAATTGCTCCCAGGCCAAGTGAACCCTACCAATGCCAAGTAAACTATACAGAGCAGCACATATGATAACTACTAGGGAATTAACTAATAGTTGACAGTTTTGTAGATTGTTCTTGTTGCATGATGTTTTTACATTTTTTTTATAGAAATGGTAATGTCTTCTATAATTCAGTTTTCAAACAAAAAATAAATCAAATGTTGCACTTTCATAGGCATTTCCTTTTAATTTATTTTGAAACGTTTACTCTCATTGTTAAAAGTGTTTGAGGAATCCTTGTGTTTGTGGAACTATTCAGTGTTTATGAATGTTAATGACTGACAGAGAAGGTACAATTTCAGTACTGGCTGAGGTGAGATCCATTGTGCTCTGTAAGTATTTCTGCTATGCCTAAAATATAAATAAAACTCAGGGAAATAAATATTTGGGCTCACCAGTCATGTATAAGGTAAACCGAACAGAAATGTAATATTTTTAATAACATAAAACAAATCTTTCTGCAGTACAGTCTACAAGCCAACCAGTCAGAGGGTCTGGAACCCTCAAATTGACTCCTTTAGTTATGAGAAATCTGAAATAGTGTGAATTTGCTTTGTTTCTCTACTCTTCTAGACTCGATATTTGTGCTGAATTAACACGGGGCATATTATCAAGAATGGCGTTAAAATTATCGCCGCTTTGGGAGCAGGAAACTGCCACTAAAGCGGCGATAATGGGCTTGATAATCTGCCCTTGAGAATTCCAATAGAAGCCCATGTTCACACCAGAACATGGGCTTCTATTGAAATTCTCAAGGGCATATTATCAAGCCCATTATCGCCGCTTTAGTGGCAGTTTCCTGCCGCTAAAGGGGCGATACTTTAATGCCGTTCTTGATAATATGCCCCACGTACTTTCAAAATGTCTGATCTGTGACAGTTTGGAATACTCACTTGCCTGTGCTGCATCTGTTTTACAGCATCACTGGCAGAGATTAAATTCATTTTGAAAACAAAAACATACAGTTATATTGTATCCTTATATTTTGGCATACCACGGTGAGAAACATCTGAATCTACCGTGCTCATTTTATGAGAATTTTCTTTCAGGGTTTCTGGAATTAAAGTGAGCACAATCAGAACATGTATAGCGTGATGTACCTAGTTAATATCTGTCACTCTCCCACATTTAGTGAACAGACAGAAACAGTCTGTGGCTCTGGGGCTGGGTTGCATCACAAGCATGAGTGTGGGGCCGGGAGGGCCCGCAGATGATCTCCTAAAAGGAGAACAAGGTGACAGCATTTTCTCGCCACATCCGCTGTTGACCACCACCCCACCGAGGGCTTGGGAGCCCCTGCCTACAAATGAGGAAAGACGAATTTCCTGCTCGACTCTGGGCTTGTTGTGCCATGACATCCTCTGTAGGGCTAGGATCAGGGTGTGGAGACAGGCGGCAGGCATCTTGTGACCCAATGAGGGCAGCTGTGTGTACAGGGATGAGTTTACTCTCAATGGGTGGTCGCCTTGGACTGGGTTAGGACGTATCTACTGATATATAGATGGGCATCTACCTGATTGAGCACAATTACATACCCTGTGATAGCAGCCATTTTAACAATCTTACTATAAAAGCCTTCATCATTGCTTCCCAACTCTTCTTCTGTGCGGAATGTCACTTCCTGTTGTTGAAGTCATGTTTCTCTGTCTTCATACTAATTATTCTCCTTTACTTTCTGCCCTGGTGCTTTATCTTTTTCTTCTGTCATTACTGTTGTAAACTGTTTCCTTTTTAGACGAATCTCGAGTTACTTGGGAGATTTATGTTAATTTCCACTTTTATTTTGAAACTTGTTGTTACTCTTTCATTAGGGTTTTCCCATCCTTTCATGGTGAGAGGCTTGTATTCCACTCTCCTCATTCCACATGCGAGACTTTGCATTCCGTTCCCACCCTGTAGGGCTGCATACATTTGCATATTATCCCCACCCTGTCTTGGTGCAAGACTTCAACTTACTATTTTCTCATTCTAGCGATCCTTTTGAGATGTATTCTGCTTAAGTATCAGGGTTATATATCTAATGGTAGTCCATTTTTGTTATTTTCTGCAATGTTAAGGGACTTTCAGAGCTAAAGCATATGTAAGAATTAATCCATGGGTTGGGTGGTTGTAAGAACACAATGCGATCCTTATCATGGTTCTCGTCCGCTCTACGTATAATGCGACAAGACTGCAAAAAGTTGGAAAGGCAGTGGCGGCGCAAGTACGATCCTGTGGAGCGAATGAACTACCGAGGTGCGATAAAATCCTATTATAAACAGATTGTCGCAGCCAAAAAGAACTACTTGGAGCAGAGAATTGATAAAGCGGATAATATGAGCAGGGAACTCTTTAGGGTTGTGAAGGAGTTTGTCAACCCGGCAGTAGGGACCCCGGTCCATTCTCATTCGGAGGAATGGATCAAACAGCTCGCTGACTTTTTTGTGACTAAGATCACAAAGATTCAGGCCACTTTTCCAACGGCGGATTCTCAATCAGTGGACGTGGTGTCAGGGGACAAGTTGACTTATTTAGCGCCCTTGCAGGCCGAAACTGGGCCCTTATTGTCTGCTTTTCCCCAGTTGTCCTGTGAGACATCGCTTGAGCTGCTATCTAGGCTGCAATCTGGTTCGCCGTTGGATGTCTGTCCGGCGAAATGCTTGGGCATGGTGGCTCCGGCGGTGAACGGTCTGTTGAACCCCCTGCTTAATCTCTCATTAAGCTCAGGGGTGGTTCCACGCCAATGGAAACACGCACTTATTCTGCCGCTGATTAAGAAGCCTCAGCTCGACCCCCTGCAATGCGCTAACTACAGACCAATCTCCCTCCTCCCTGCTCTGGCGAAGGTGTTGGAGAAACATGTTCAGCATACTCTGACCACCTTTATTGAGAATAACAAACTGCTGCATGACTCCCAGTCCGGCTTTCGTGCGAATTATAGCACGGAGACGGCTCTGGTTGAGGTCACCGACGCCATCAGGGAGACGCTCGATCATGGGGGAAAGGCTATGTTGGTTATGTTGGACCTATCGGCGGCATTCGACACCGTCCCACACGCAGGCCTTCTCTCAAGACTTAGGGAGATTGGTCTGCGAGGGACGGTGTTGGACTGGTTTCAATCCTTTCTTGCCGACCGCCGACAGGTGATCTGGGCCCCACCGTTCTCGGCCGAAATGCTTCCGCTGGAGGTGGGGGTGCCTCAGGGCTCTATCCTGAGCCCCACCATCTTTAACATATACATGGCCCCTCTTGCGGAGGTAGCGGAGGCGTTCGGGGCCCGGGTCATCTCATATGCTGATGATACCCAGCTCTTGTTCACTTGCAGGAAGGGAGAGGCCTTTGGCGGCGGCAGAATCAAGGACTGCCTGAGTGCAGTCTTTGCGTGGTTTCAGCGGCACAGCCTGAAATGCAACTCAGACAAATCTGAGCTGCTCTTTTTCGGCTGTGCCCCTGATCCGGGCTGGAAGTCATGGTGGCCCCAGGACATGTCCCCCCCAGAGAAGCCATCATCCCAGGTAAAAAATCTCGGAGTGGTGTTTGACGATGTTCTATCTTTTCGTCCACACATCCTGGGATTAGCAGGGAAATGTTTCAGCATCCTTAAGATGCTTAGGAAATTTCTTCCTCTACTTTCACTGCAGTATCGTAGGAAGGTAGTCCAGGCGCTTGTGGGCTCCCGCCTGGATTATGCAAATGCTCTTTTTGCAGGCCTACCTAAGTATTTGTTATCTAAACTGCAGATTGTCCAGAACTCGGCGGCCAGAGCTATTTATGGGTTGCCTAGGAGAGCTAGTGCCTCTGCGCTTCTGGCTAGGCTGCACTGGCTCCCAATTTTGGGGAGAATTAGATTCAAGCTCCTCACTCTGGCTTTCAAAGCCCTTCATGCGATTGGCCCTCACTATCTGAGGAAGCGTATCGTCTTCTATGTGCCGCGGAGGCTGCTGAGGTCGGCGGACCTGGCTAAAACGGAGGTGCCTGTGGTCAAACGTGTCCGGATGGGAGGTCGCTCCTTCCAGTACGTGACAGCCTGCCTGTGGAACGAGCTTCCACTTTCCCTTCGGAAGGCGAATAATCTTCTGGCTTTCAGAAAGGAGTTGAAAACTCTGCTTTATACTAAGTAACCTAGTGTGACGGTAGTAGGTCTTTCCCTTTGGTTTCGTGTTTCTCTGGGTCACCTTGCCAAAGCGCCGGGACACCCTTTCGGGGTAGCCGTGCGCTCAAAAAGTGCGGAGTAACATAACATAACATAACATCATACTATCCTTCCCTCTGTCAATTAAGATCAGGCACCCCTGTAATCTTCTGCTCTGAGGTTGGCTCTACACCACACCTTGCTTTTTCACCATCAGAGCCTATTCATCATCCATCATCTTATTGGCCTGCATCTTCTGATATCTCGGTTTACTATGACTGATAACAGTGCTGGAGTAGCTTGTATATGGGAGGTTGTTAGGATTGGTCCCAGCTGTTTCCTGGTAAGGAATCTCAGGCGAATAATAATATCTGTCACCGTGGGCCATACTTCCCAGACAAGATGTTCAGAGAAAGAGTTCTTGTCTAGGGGGCAAAGTGAAACAGGTACTTAAGAGGCATCTTAATTCATTGGTCACCTGGATTAGATTCTCTCTATTGCTTCACCTGATGGGCTGAGAGCATGATCCAAATAAATAAGGGATCCTACCTGCAGGAAACCAAAAGATGACTCGCTGAATGATGGCCATTCTGTGGGAGATTAGGCCATGCACCGAACACTCCGGATTCTGGTGCGGTACATAAGGTAGGTCAGCAACAACAATGAATTGCAGCTTATAAACTGCTCATTCTTTGCACAACACATCAATTTATAATGAGAGTATTAACTGATATGAAATTAATGTGCATCTTGCACACGCCGTAGGAAAATGGCAATTATCATGAGAAAATAGTGAAAAACCATATATTGTGTGTCTAATTTTCTAAATATTTCATTCTCGTAAAGTTCTAAACAATTTTTATCAACTGAGCATTATTAAGAATTTAGAGATAGCATACAAAAAATATGAAAGGTCAAGGCACTGACGTCCTGCACTCACCAACACAATGTTGAAACGGTAAAATTAATCACAGTGCTGCACCAAACCCGGAGTGCAACCCTTCTACAATCCTGAATGGAAATTCATTTCCAAGATAAACTGACAAGATAGTGGTTCAGCATCTAATTTCAAAATTTGACAATGAGGTGTAGTAAGACATATGTCTATTGTGCATAATTTTCAAACAATATTCATGACTATTATGGTAAAGTCACAACAAACGCATATTAAGATAGTTTCATCTTTCAGTAAATCGTTATTCACCTTTTTAATTTAAAATCACATCATCGAACAGTAGCCAACGTGTTTCGTCCGACAGGGACTTCTTCAGGGCTCAGTTCATACATTAGCATAATTTGTCCATCTGAATCTGGCAAATTTTAAAAGTATAAACGGAAGTAGTTGTTTGCCAAATGTCAAAATTTGGAGTACATCTGCTCCTTCAGTGTAACCGCATGGCGTCTGCTTCAAATGGAAGACCATTTGAAGCACACGCCATGAGGTTACACTGAAGGAATGATAATAGTCATGAATATTGTTTCAAACTGAAAATTATGCATAATAGACATATGTCTTGCTATGCCTCATTATCAAATTTTGAAATTGGGTGCTGAACCACTATCTTGTCGAGAATTTACATATGAAAGTGATAACTGTGATGCATTACTAACTCTTTATTAGCAAAGTAAAAGGATTCATCTGAGGAATATAAATATGTTATGGTCACAAAAAGATCCCTTACTATTATCTTTGTAATGGATAATTCAGTAATGAAAACTTGGTGCAAAACTGTCATATTAATAGCTAGAAAGCTAGAACTTTCCTGACGTGATCTTTATATGAAAAGAGTCTCAAATTTCCTGAAATGAAACTTTATTTACAATGTATGCACATATGGTACACAAGTATGTTTTCTAATGCAGTAATAGACTATGCTTGCTATTGAACATTATTATAAGACAATCAATGACATTGACTGGCTTGGCAACTATATGAATGAAATTACACCTGCTTAAGTTTAAATGTATACTTGTTAATTAATTATGCTATAATATTTCAAATTAACCCTGGGCAGAGTTCGCAGAGTTTCCCTCTGTGGAATTCCGCGGTGTTGCCCAAAAACTCGGCTGAATTTCACAGAGTTCCTCAAGCTTGCGTAGTTAAAAAATGTGCTAATGCTATGAGCATTAAATGTGAACTGATTGTACAATCTTAGTCCCGTTTATAAAATTTGCCACTAGAGGGCACTGAACATTTAAATTACAATTAACTTTGCATTGCGAATAGACAGTCACACACAGAAAAACAAGCATTTACAATGCAATGGTCTCGGCATTGGTAAAGTTAGAGCTATTGGCATTGCTCATGACATTATTTTTGTTTATGTTTTTGTTTTTAAAACATTTAAAGAAACGGCATTGTCATGAGCAATGCCAATCGCTCTAACTTTAACAATGCCGAGACCGTTGCATTGTAAATGCTTGTTTCTTCTGCTCAGGATGTCCCCATTAATATTAGACATACACAAAGGACTCTTTGGGTGAGAAATAACTGTCAATCGTATTCATTAGGCTGTTAAACAAGGAATGAAAGAAGATAAGAGAAGGAATGAGAGAAGGAAGGAGTAAAGGAAGGAGTAAACGAAGGAATGATATATGGAAGGGATAAAGGAAGGAATGAGAAATTGAAGGATAGAAAGAAAGAACGAGAGAAGAACGGAGTGATGGAAGGGGTGAAGAAAGAAATGAGAGAAGAAAGGGGTAACAGACAGAACGAGAGAAGTAAGGAGTGACGCACGGGAGCCCCATTTGAGCAGACACTTCCTGCTACACCGCAGGCTCCGCACATGTCCCGGGCAAGGATGCCTGGCTTTCTGTGGGCCGCGGCGGTGATTCTGTTGCTTCGGCAGTAAAAGGGGTAGGCTCCCTCGTAATTTTAATATAAAATAAAGGAGGAAACTCACCAGTACACGCCGAGATATGGGGAAATCCAGGAGCTAAGTGTGGTCACCGGCAGCTGCTGCTTCTTGGGGACGCAGTGATCAGTTTCGGCAATACGGCGGCAGAACAGCCGTGGGCGAGCGCGGCGCAGGAGCGGCACAGGGGGCAACGTGCTGCTACCAGAATTCTCTTCCGGGGCAGAGGAGGGGGAGGCAGGGACGGGGCAATCCACTACGGGGGTGCCTGCAGCTGTGAGCAGGCAGAGATTGGCTCAAGCAACAGGGATAAGAGCTGGGCAGAAATATCTTTGATGCCCTGTAACACACGTCTGACATGGGTGTAGGTAGACACAGGCGGGGGCAGAAGTGCTTGAAGTGGTTTGGAATGAGCCCCTGTTTGTGTTTGCCATAGTCATTTGCAGCTTCACAGCTGATCCATGGTGGGGTGGGGTATAGCGCCTCCTTGCACTTTATGGCTTCCAGGGCTCTAACAATGGCGCCGGTCCATTCACATGCATCGGCTGCAGGTGTGTTTGCTTAAAACTGAGCCCTGAATGGAAGAGGGCTTCTGCTGTCCACGGTGGCTGCGGGTGGGGTCTCCCGGCAGCCTCAGTAATGCAGGGGTGTCACATGGTAACTGACTCAATCAGTCCAGAACCCCCAAACCATGAGAAAACCCCCAACCACGAGAAATGGCTACGTAGATGGAGGTGAGCAAAGAGGGCGGGGAGCCTGAGGGTAAAACAGTCTGGCTGAAGGGACAGAAGAAGACGGAGTGGCGACGTGTGTGATGGAGTTGAAAGTCCGCGTGTGTCGAAAAAAGGATATTGAATACAGAGACTGTGTGTGTGTGTGAGAGAGAGAGAGAGAGAGGAAAGAGTGCTACGGGGAGAGATAATAATGACATGCTTCAAGGGAGGGAGAAGGAGAGTGAGTGATTGCGTGAGGGGGGGGAGTTAGAGTATGTGAGAGCGAGGACGGAAGCGAATGAAGAGAGCCAGAGTGAAGGAACTGAGTGAGAGACAGGAAAGAGCAGTAAGCGAGTGCGAACGGGATTAAATGCTGAACGAGATTGTAAGGGGTGACTATGACTGAGAACGAAAGCGAAAGAATGTGGGGGAGAGAAGGGAAAATGGGTGAGAACGAAGGGCGAGTGAAGGCAGAGAATGAGTGAGAGCGAGTGAGCCGGGCCCCAACCCGGGGCTCCTCCACGAAACCCACCCACCTCGCAGAGCCATCATTGCCCTCGGGCCCCTCCCCTTGGACGCGGCAGTTAAGGGAACAGCGAGGATGACAGGGAAACCAGTGGCCGCAATAAGGGCAATTTCACACCGAGATTAGACGCGCTGCAGCAAGAGGGCTCCCCGGGGAGGGGCGGCGAGGGCACGGGGAGGGGAGGGCAGCAAGCGCTGGGCCCAGAGGTTTGTGGGAGTGAGGCACGGGGAGAGTGAGCCCAGCATACCAGAGTACTACAGACTTAGGGGAGAAAGAGAGCATACTATACAAGAGTACCACAAGCCAGGGGGGCAAGTGTGGTCACCGGCAGCTGCTGCTTCTTGGGGATGCAGTGATCAGTTTCGGCAATATGGCGGCAGAACAGCCGTGGGCGAGCGCGGCGCAGGAGCTGCACAGGGGGCAACGTGCTGCTACCAGAATTCTCTTCCGGGTGGGCAGAGGAGGAGGAGGCAGGGACGGGGCAATCCCACCGCATACTTGTGCAGCAGATAAATTAGAACCGCACCAGAGGTGAGCAGGGTTGCACGCAGAGAGGACGAGCACACCACTGCCTTTCTCCGAGGCAGAGCAGAAATGCCTCGGAGAAACGCAGTGGCGGTTTCGAATTCGGGGGCGTGTTTTCCTTTTCTCTCATCTTGCCATTGGCTGGAGGAGATAATTAGATTTGTTGAAAAAAACACGCCCCCGAATCCAAAAAGGACGGGGCCTGTTCGGAGTGACGGACCTCTTCTCCAATGGCTGGCCAGCATTCAAGAGGCCAGCCAATGGGGAACAGGGGAGAAGAGGGGCGGGTTCAAGCCCCTCTTCTTCAAGTCATTATCTCTCGCGAGCGAGACTGCGCAAGCGCAGCCTTCGCTAGCCGAGACCTAATAACATACTGGGCTCCCAGCATGATTGTCGTCCCGATAAAAATTACATGGTGTGCATGTTCTGGCCGGGGAGACAACGCAGACAAGGGACCAAGTAATCTCTCCATGACAGGGAAAGTCACCACTGAGTAGGCACCAGAGAGCGAGAGGCAAGCCCTGCCTGGCTGATGCACCGGCTGTGCTGCTGCCCGTCTCAGCTTTCGCCCATTGGTAACAGGGGAGCAAGGCAGCTAGCAGGGCAAAACAGAACAGACAATTTAAAAAACTCACTCACTGCCTTCCTTGCACGGACTGCATCTGCGGCCAGCAGGACAAAGAACAGCTACCCTCAGGAGGGCTGCGGCTGCCCTTCTGAGGGTCGCGCTGTGTAAGCCCGGCATAGCAGGGGCGCTGCTGTAGTCTGTACTCTTCTCATACTGTGTGCTCCAGTCTGCTCTTCCGGTCCTTCCTTGCTGCTGTGCCTGTCACCACAGAGCCAGCACATCTGCTGCCGCTTAGCAGCCCTGATCCTGCAAGGAGGAGGTGAGGGTCGATCTTCTGCCTTGCCGAAATTAAAACTAAATGGCAGTAAGCATTTCACTTTTGCTTTCACTGCCAATTAAAAATAATATTCAAAAAAACAAGAAAGCAACAGGAGCGGCTTCAGATGGGAGCACAGCACGTTCTTGGGTGGGCACTGGTAAACTCTGCTCCGCCGGAGGTAGACAGAGGTTTATTGCCAAACTTAGCGTTCGAAGCAGAGCGCGGAGTGCCCAAAACTCTGTGAATTCCACCGGCGGAGCGGAGTTTAACATCCAGGCTTATTTAAAATGCGATTAACTTGACATTATTTTCTAGGTCTGTGTTTTGTCATAATGCCTGCGAAAAAAATATTTCATTACAGCCTTTGCTTACGTAGCATTCTTGTACTTTGACACAAGATGCTAGGTGAATTGATACATAGTATATTAGAATATCGATGCTTCCTTGAGAACTGAACTATAGCAAGTAGCACACGAGAATCTGCAGCAAAGAATAGCCTTTTGTGGACTAACCTGTGTGCTTGTGACTGACAGTCATTCCCGTGCTCTATGTGGGAAAATTCCTGTTTATTGCCATCTTGCACCTTGTGAGCGGAATATCACCTCATGGATGATGGTGTGAGACGGTGGGTGTCACCTCCGGACTAATGAACTATAATACAATAATGTCCCTGGCTCTCTCTGGCTTGGTTGTCTGCTTACATTGAAAGGAGAGATGCTAGCAGACTTTAACCATATCCCATATTTACGCTGAGAGAACTTTGCAGACCTTTCCCTGCAAATGCAATGGCAGGAACCCCTTAAATACCGGACTTTCCTTTGACTCCTTGGCTGAACCATAACTCTTAAATGGCCTGCTGAACTCCCTTTGAGACCGTTATTTCTAGACTCTTCAATTAGTTGCCCTGTCCTATGTACTTAAAGAACTCTTACTCCCTTTACTCTGCTTAATGTGTAGTTTTACACTGCACTTGTAATTGACTTAATTGAGATGCATGACTGAGATACTAAAAGCTGAATATTGCCTGTTTTCTTGCTACTACTTATTTTGCCAAGCAATTTGCTGTAGAGGAAGAGGTAGAAATTGAAGAACTATTTCAAATTCCACCATATGGTGTAGCATTGCACGTTGACATAGGGGAGGTTGAAATAGCGCTGGGTGCAGTTACTAGTGGAAGAGCCCCAGGCCCAGACAGTATCCCGGCAGATTTGTTCTTATGTGACAGGGTCATCTGGCAAGAGTATATATTGCTGTTTGCGAACGCGATTGCCAGTGGAGCTTCCATTCCTGATTTCTGGAGGGGCGCAGAGATCTTACCAATTTACAAAAAAGGTGATTGCTCAAACCCCAGCAACTACAGGCCAATAAGCCTTATTGATGCAATACAGAAAATAATGGCAAGAATGGTGTTGAACAGAATCCAGGAATGGATTGCTGACAACGATATATTGACACCTCTACAGGCAGGATTCCGCTCCCATGTGAGCACGGTTGATCAGGTCTTCCGCTTCCTATTAAAATACTGGCGTGTTGTAGTGCTAGTGGGAGGTACCATTTGTGCCGCATTTTGGACTTAAAGTCCGCATTTGACCTGGTCCCCCATAACAAACTTTGGTGGGTCCTCAAGGACCTAGGGATGCCATTAAAACTAATATCTGTTGTGGTGAAGCTGCATGAGGAGAACTTCGCTCAGGTATCATGGGGCACGGAGGGTAATACCACAAATCGATTCCCTGTATCCAAAGGGGTCCGCCAAGGGTGTGTTATGGCTCCAGCACTATATTCACTATTCATCAATGGGGTCGTTAAGTATTTTACTGCCTTCCTGACCGATGCACCTACACTCACAGCTATTAAAACACCTATACTCATGTTCGCAGATGACACACTTGTCATCTCGAAAACACAGGGCGCCCTGCAGCGGGTGTTAACAAGGTATGAAGAATTCTGTGATGCTCGTGGTCTTGTGATAAACACAAGTAAAACCAAATTTATGGTCAGCCACAAACTTCGGGCTATCAAGGGGAGGGTATCCCTAAATAATGAATATCTTGACCAAACAGATGTTTTTAATTATCTAGGAATCACTCTTGGATATACACTTAACTGGAAACACCAGATAGAAACCATGGCCCTAAAACATCACCAGCTTGCAGGGTGCCTTGTTGAAAGAATATACGTCCTCACTAACCAAGCCTATAAGTCCAGTTTCGAAGATCTATAACACCAAAGTCTTAGCTTCTGTACTTTATGGCGCTGAACTCTGGGGTTATGACAACTTGACGCCACTAGTCCTAGCCCAAAACAAATTTATGAGAGGCATCACTGTTCTACCACAAAACACTCCACTCAAGCCCCTATACAATGACCTAGGCTGTAATAGATTGGATGAGATAGCAAGGTTTCACCCTATAGCATTCTGGCGAAGATTATGGACTACTCCCGAGCTATCGCACTACGCTACCACCCTCAAAGATGTCTGGGAAGCCGACATCTAATGTAAAACTAAATGGTTACAAAAGGTGAAAATCACATTAGTTAACATGGGATTGTGACATTTATGGGACGACCCAGTGGGTCATCACTTCCCCTCTGAAAAAGAAATGAAACAGCTCTACTGGTCTATGGTCGTAAAGAATAGTACTGGGCCATTAAGAGTGCTACATTGACAGGCAAATTCATAGGGTTCCAGCCCTGTCCTCAGTGTGAAGCTTTCTGGGATGTTATGTCCAAGCCTAGAGACAGATGACTCTATTTTCAATTCCGGGTGGGTACACTCCCAGTGAAAACCTTCATATGCAAATGGCTTAATTTAAATGACAGCAAATGCCAGTCGTGTGTGGATTCTGAGGAGACTTATTCACACATTCTATTTGTCTGCCCGGCCTATAAGGTCCCCCGGGACAAATGGTTAAAACCTTTATTCAGAAACATGGGTACCAGGTGTAGCACCATTGCAATCAGAATACTGTTGACCAACACAAATGACCTGTGTGTAATAGCAACTGCTAAATTCCTAAGTTGGATGTGTTCAATTCGTGAAAAAATGACAAAGATTCTCGTACCCCTTCAACTTAGTGGTTAGCATAAAGAGCAAGTTGGCATACATTATGGTTAGGACAATGTTATATTGGCAGAGCAATGACCAACGATTAATGTAAATTTCTGTCTGGTACAATTGTGGTCACAGTTATAGAACTTTACATCCATTTCAGTGCTGTATTCACTGGTTTATATTTGAAAGATTTCTTGCCAACCATTTATGGCCATTGGCTGTAGCATATTTTATATTTCCCAATTAACTGTTCACTTTTATGATATTTTGTATGTGATAAGATATTTAAAAATGTTTAAGACAATATGAATGTTTTACATATGTGTCACAGTGGTTTTATGGCTTTTTCTGAATTTCTTAATCTTAATTCCACCTTAAAGCCTTCGAACTCCAATTTAAAATGTTTTGCCTATATGCCAAGCACTATGGCTACAGGGTGCACACCCCTATTCGAAATGCTGTGTGTATTGTTGTTAATGTCTTTTGTGATCCTGGTGATCAAAATAAAGGTTATGAAACTGAAACTAATGTATAGCAAAGATAGTCCTAGCTTGTTTACAGAACATCAGGTTTTGGTACTGATGTACTGTATAGCGGTAGCAGAGTTGTTGGTCTGTGTGATCCTAACTCATTTAAATCTCCTTCGGAGGTTGGGACTTCTTCTTGCCATCTTATATCTTTACAGTATGGTCCTGAGGGTTATGTATCTAAATCTAATAACTAATTTATAAACTGTTTACGAATTTCTGGTAAATCATTGGGTGGCCAATGAGCAACCACCCTAATTTCCATCTCTCTTCAATGCGATGAGCAAGATCCATCGGAGGACCAAAAGAACAGATAGGAAATAGATGAAAAAATATATAGAAAGGAATTGTGGTCCCCATAAAGGATGGATCAAATGTATATGACAATCTGGCAATACACACAAGGAACACAATAACCAATTGGCATACAAAAGAACAATAGCTGTCGGTGGAAGACATTTCGCTCCTTAGGAAGCAGACCAAACCAGTAAAAGAAGTGAAAAGAGTTATACATCTCTCATTTAGCTGCAGGGGCTTTTGCCCTTCTGTGATAGGGCCTCCTGCATCTGTGGAATGAAGGCAATGATGTGTTTTATTCCAGGTGCTAACCAGTGATTCTCTAACAATGGATCTGTTAAAGATTCAGTTGTTAGTTAAACATTCTCTGTCAACAAGCTGGAAACCCTCTAAAGAAAATTTGACATATTACATCTCTAAACAGAATTCTAACAAAGGGACTCTTTTCTAAATTCCATTCAGCTCACTTTTATCCATAGCTCCATGCCCTGCATTAATACCTCTCTTTGGCAGCTCCTTTTATAGGAATATTATCTCATGTGTTAGTATGTGGGAGTCCTTTTAGAGCTCTGCTCTTATCTCATATTCTGAGAAATCTAAATTGCTTTCCTCACTGAAAGTTGTGGCTTGGAACTGAAGACAACAGTATAATCTGGGTCAGGGTGAGCATGTCTTCTTTCAAATTGATGGGAAAGAAAGGAAGCTGGAACCCCATTGAAAGTGTGTCCAACAAAATATTTCAGAGAAAGTCCCTCATACAAACTGTGTTACAAATTATGGACAATTCTGAGAGCTGCATGTCCTTCACAGGTCCTGTGCAGTATTCAGGATTGAGTCTAGCACCTTGGATCAAGCCAACCAGCACTTTCGTGCCAAAACCCTCAAAGTAGAATTGGTCAATAGCAAGACCACATGGTTCCTCAAAGTCGGGTATAGCATCAAAGCCTTCCTCATTGACCTTCACATTAAGACTTTCAAATCCTACTCCTGAGATGGTACATTGAATTTGATTGGAAAATCTGCACCAGATTTACAGGGAAGTTATGTTACAGAAACATGTAAACAAGAAAAGGAAGCAAGAAGAAAGGAGGAAAAGTAACTCCAAGTCAGTAAGAAACAACAGCCTTCATGGACAAATCGAGTGAAGGACATGGGGAGAGACAGATTTCACAGGGAAAGAAAGATGGCCACCTTCGCTCCAAGGCACGTTAGAAGAATACATTACATCCCAAAGTGATTCTGGAGGAACATGAGGAATGCAATACAGGCATACAATATTGGTCAGGGACTATTGACTGCCAACTACTTAATGGAGTATCCTAACAGCCCTGCCAGGAGAGCAAATCAGATTAGTAGTACAGGGAATGCGGTGTACATCCCTGTATTATCACACAGGAGCAGAAGGCCAATTAACAGACTGCCAATGTCGACACTGGCACGTATGATGAGTATTTGTCCCCCAAATCCAATCACCTCAGGCATCCTTGTCCTTCGGGTGCCAACCGTATCCTAATGGGGTCTGATGGGCAGGGCTCTCAGGATTTGTCTGGATATGCAATTTGAGACAGCGGAGCGAGGATTCATTTTCACTGCTGAGCATAGAACTTAAAAATTGTCCCTGACTATGACCCATCTGCACCATATTTAGAAAAGTGCATCGTCCCCTTCAATTATTTGATATCCTGTTGGAACGTGAGATCCTGGTTAACTGGGGTGAAAGCAGGTCAAGCAGTAACCACAATCATAGTCAGGTTAGGCACAAAGACACCCTAAATTAACCTGTGCTCACTCTCTGGTAGCTTGGCACAGAGCAGTCCGGCTTAACTCAATAGGCAATGTGTAAAGTATTTGTTCAATGCTTCAAACAGTAAAACTGTGAAAACACCACACAAAAATGTGCCACACCAGGTTAGAAAAAGATTTCTTAATTTAATAAAAAAATAAGATCAAAATGACAAAAATCCAATCAGTAGAACATGAGATATTAATTTGAAAAGAACAAACTGTAAAATAGTCCTTAGAAGCAATAAGCGCTCACTTAGGATATCTAGTCGACCCTGACCTGGACAAAGCCAGAAGTTCAAGCCAACAGTACTCATGGGCCGGATACAGGGACCCAGGGAGGACTACTGAAGACAAGTGCCTTATTACTAGTTGCATTGACAAAGATGCAGGGTGCAACTGAGCAATGAGTCAGTGTCGATCCCACAGAGGAGTGGATGTTTCGATTTTTCCCATGCAGTAGAGGTGATGCAGCAATATTCTCCATGCAAAAGCAGTAATACATCAGTTCCGAAGGTGATGCACTGGTTCCTAGATGTGGTGATTCCAAAGGCAATGCGCTGGGTTCCTCTACGCATTAGAGGTGATGTGTCGATTTTCTCCACGCTGTGGCGGTGACGCGTTGATTCTGATGCAGCAGTTCTGAAAGCGATGTGCTGGTTCCAACGGCGATGCATCAGACCTGTTCCCGCAAGAGAGGCAATGTGTTGATTCTGCTCTTACAGCAGAGGATACAAGCACATTAGGCCCACTTCCGGTGGTACAGGATTAGGGTGGTTGGAAGTATTTTATGTCCCTGAGACTTCAGATCAGGCGGCCACCCAGCTAGCCCTTAGAGTCACTCTAGGTTCAAGTGATGTAGGTCCAGTGCTCCTCACCCAGGCAAGAGAGAGCAGCAGGCAGCAGGGCAACACAGCGAGGTAGCAGTTTTTCCAGGGCAGCAGTCAGCAGAGTGGTAGTCCTTCAGCACAGCAGTTCTTCTTCCTAGTAAAGTGGTCACAGGTCCAGAAGTGTACTGTAGTGATGGTGCCAAAGGTCCAGTACTTATACCCAGTTGTGCTTTTGAAGTGGGGGAGACTTCCGGAAAGGGTCTTTGAAGTGCACAGAGGTCCTCTCTTCCTGCACTGGCTCCAGATTCACTATAGGGGGTATGCCGTTCTTTGTGTGGAGACAGGACACAGCATATTCAGGTGTAGTGTGAAGCCTTGCCCAGCTCCTCCCTCCGATCCTCCTGTGATGGCCAATTAAGGCACACCTAAGCTCCCATTGTATGTGGCTGACTAGAGGGAATACACAAAGCCCAGATGTCACCCAACCCAGGCATGCAATCAGAGACAGGCTGCAGGCACCCAGGGCCAGGAGCAGGAAAATGCCTAGCTTTCTAAATGTGACATTTTCAAAATCGTAACAATAAATCTGACATTGTCATTAAATAGGATTTATCATTACCATTCTATAGGTACTAAACGTGATAGAGCTACCTCCTCTCATTTATGAATTACAGTTTCTTAAATGTAAAAAGGAATACACAATGCTATCCTATGAAAGGGGTAGGTCTCAGAGTAGTGAAAAACGAGGGAGTTTTTTACTACCTGGATATGTGAAACTTAAAAGCACATGCCTTACCTTTTAATTACATGGCACCCTTCCCTATGGACTACCTAGGGCCAACTTTATGGGCGAGATATATGTAATACAAGGAGATTTGCAAGGGGTTTTAAATACCAAGTCAACATGGCAGTGTAACAGTGCATTCAGGCTGCACTGGCAGGCCTAGGGCACGTTTAAAGGGCTGCTTAGGTGGGTGGTACAATAAGGGCTCAAGCCCACCGGTAGCATTTAATTTACAAGCCCAGGGTATATGGTATACCACTCCACAAGGGACTTACAAGCAAATCAAATATGCCGATAAAGAGTATGTCAATCAAAACACGTTTAGAGGAGTTAGCACAAGTACTTTTGCACTGGTTAGCAGTGGTAAAGTGCGCGGAGTCCTAAGGCCAACAAAAACTAATACAGCAAAATTGGAGGCAGGCAGGCTAAATGTTTGGGGGGAAGACCACCCTAAGGCTGATAGGGCTAACAGTTCCTTTCAGGACATTACTCCTCATCAGGATAAGAAGTACAAAGACCCAGCCTCTGCTCTCATTTGTTTACACTCAGTGGTTAGGAAAGACTCAGTTGTGTGGTGGCTGCCCACAGGCATTCGATGAATCCAATGTCCTCCCTGATGGTTCCACCAGAGAAAGAAGCCAAATAATGAAGTGGCATCAAAACCTCTGGGACAGAGCCCTTACCTTTTACAAATTCAACATGGAAGTGCTCTTCATTAGATATTACAGGAAGCATAAATAAAAAACATGCCCAAAGTTATCCGCCTCCTTTAAAACAACTAGCAGAAAGAAGCAAGTAAGGTCCTGACAGAAGGAAAAATTGCTTCAAAATAAGACTTCGTTGGAAGTAGCAAACTGGATTCTCCCATATATGTCATGGCAAGTTCAAGGATTCCAATCATAGGTGCAAGCCAAAGTATGAAATGTTCAATATCTGGGCTTTGGTAAAAAAAAAAGTAGATAAGGATTTGCAGAGCATTAAGGCAGACATTAGTACAGCTTAAGCATTGGCGGCCCTATTAGTCAGATATTTATATCCTTTTCATGAGCCCTAGAACCTTGGTCATCTTGCCAAAATAGATATCTCCTTAACTGTTTCATCAACAAACCTGCACGGCCCCTTCAAGGAAATAACAGCAGCAATACCCGCAGCGGGGACAGGCCAACTAGTGGTCACTCAAGAGGTACAAAGAGGATGATCGCTGAACCACAGGTCCAACTGCAAGCACGCATGTCCAGCATGAATGAAGTCTCTCTTGGGTAAGCTGTGGGTATTTCCCACAAAGATTCATTGCCTAACAGGCTCAACTTGGAAAATAAGTGAAACAAATCTTAGTTTAAAACCATGGAACCCTCATTGAGAGGAGTCTCTAGTATAACTGTGACTGTCGGAACATAGGTGAGATATTGTCTAGAGCAGAAGTAGGAAAAAGGTAGTCCTGGGTGAAATTTAACTTATGTCACCATAATTCATGTAATTTTGGGAATTTTGTGTTACACTTATTCCACAAAATTCCACTATTATGCCACCTTTTCGTAATTACAGGCTATTCACTGTAATAAAAGGCACAATTCATTGTAATTAAAGGGAAAAATGGACCACAAATGCATGGGAACACCAGACCGACCATGGCTATTGTTTGTGGTGGTCTTATTTAAATGGTACCCCATGCCAAAAATTGATGCAAGTGTGCATTTTGTGCTAAAATATAGCACAACATGACGAATATGCATTTCACATAATTACAACATAATTTCGCATAATTATATAAAATCAAATTATGTAAATTTCGCACAACCTTGGAAAGGTGTCTGAACACCTGCATTTCATCAACAAATTCACAAACAGTTCTTAAAGATGAGGACTCTGATGGAAGATGGACTTCACATCCCAATACAGAGAAAAAGGTCATTATTTGAGGTGTGCGTCCTAGCATGTCCATGACAGAAGCTACTGGGAAGGATTGCTTTGGGGAGGGGTACGGGTACTCTATTGCAGTCTACTTCCTAAAGATAATTGATGGTATCAGTTTACCATTATTTAAATCTCTCTGTTTGTCCTCTCTGGTCCTTTTTAATTCCAACTTCTAGATGCATGTGGTTGTGTTTTCATTATTTCATAGGAGAAAGTAAAAATTCAATTTTTGAGACGCTAACTCTATTGTGAAAAATATAATTAAAAACTAAGGGGAATATTTACAAGGGGATATTGCCACCTGGACGTCACTTTTAGTGACATTCTGGTGGCGATATCCCCTTCTCCTTAAAGTGGCTTAACGCCAGCTTGTAAATATGGCCCCTTTTCAATCTTCACTTAGCGTGCAAGGGGCGTGCAAATGGTGTTGCAGTGGGCGTTCTGCCGCAACACCTCTTGCTTTTTGACACTGCCCGATATTTTCAAGGACGGGCAGCGCCAAAAACTAAGGTCAGGTAAAACCTGGTCGTAAAATGGTGATACGAGGAGAAATTATTAATTTCTCCTTATATTTTGCTCTTTTTATGTGTGCTGCATTCTGCAACCCACATAGAAACAGCAAATCACCTTTCAAGATTGTTTATGTGCAGGAAAGTGTTCCTTCCTGCACATAAACAATCGCCCCTGCAGTGCCGGCACCCTTGCAACATGGCGCAAATGTGCCTGTGCAGGCGCTAGGCAGTGTTTTTAGCGCCAGCACTAAGGGAAACGCATGGGTGCACCATATTTTTGTAAATACGGCGCACCCCTGCTATAAAAATAATTCGGAGCTTGGCCTTACCATTTTTGGCGTAACATCACACTTATTTATTGTAAACATCTGCTTAAATGCTTGCTTGTTGTGTAGAATGCCTTTTTATGAGAACTGGGGGTGTAATTAATGGAAATAAATCATAGGACAAATATAATGGCATGTAACATGCAAAAACCCAACATTATTTGGTATGTGTTTCACAGTTTAATTTGAATGTAAGAGCAAGAAAAAAACATACATTTGATTAGAAAAGGAAAAGGTTAAATGAACACATATGGTAAAATAATGGAACGTTGTATTTGGTATTCAATGGTATAAAGCATAGTAAATAATGAGTATTGTATCTAATGATGTATTTCTATTCATTTCATTTCATTAGTCTGTATTCGATTAAAAAATCATAAAAGACACAACATCGACAAGATATACAATACTATATCATAGAATACAATTAAAAAGAAAAAAAAACCCTCAATAAGTTACGTTAAAAAGATATTAAATATTCCTGGACTAATGTAATAACAATAAAAACAATACAAATCAATAATCCATAAGATCCTAATGTTAAATTTTTTTTTTTTTTAAGTCTGAAGAAATTTTCTTCTTATGACCCAACACGAAGACCAAAACTTCGCCACTGCAACTACAATAACTTCCTTTGTGTCGCACTTAAAAATGCGCAGGGCTGTTTGCGCAGAACTTATACCTATCTGTTTACACAAGGGCTTGATCCACTTCATATGTGGAACTCTATATGCAGGACAAACAAAAAGAGCATGTGGGATAGTCTCTGGGATCCCTGGGCAACAATGACAGGAAGTATCCATATTTGAACCCAAATTCTGACCCCATTTTTTAATAAATGATTTTAAAGGTAGGGATCCGACTCTGAATTGATGATACAACTTCCTATCTCCAGTTCCAATGATAATGTCCCAATAGAGTTCCAGAGAGTAATCAAGCTTATGGTCCATAAAGAAGTCAGTTAATGAGCCCCCAGTGATCTGAGCGTAAGATTTAAGTTGGAACATCTCAACATACCGTCTCTTAAGCTCTATCTTCGACGGTAAGGGATTCCCTACTGGGTGTAACCAGAGTTGTCCGAGGTTCATTGCCATAAGGACAGCTCTAATTTTATAGAGCCAAGGGATTTGGCGAGACTTGTCCACCCCTATAAGATGTTTAAGAGCCAAAGCATAAGATGCTAGCTCTGGGGTGGTCCACAAGCGTCTCCAATAAGCCAGTGGTCTAAAACCTGCTATCTCGTCAAATGATACACTCCCTAGGTCCTGCAGCAATGGTTTTAGGGGTGTAGATTGAGGCAGGCCAGTCAGGGAACAAAGGAACTTATTTTGGGCAAGTACCAGGGGTTGCAGGTTTTCAAAACCCCAAAGTTCCGCACCATAGAGTATTGACGCTCTAACCTTCCCATGATACATCTTCATTACTGGAGCTATAGGTTTATTTAAATAGGATCTATGTTCTTTCAGGAGTGCTCCCGCTAATTGGTTATGTTTAATTACCGAGAGATCCAACTGGTGGTTCCAATTAAGTCTCCGTCCCAAGGTCACCCCTAAATAAGCAAAAAAATCTGTTGGTTCAATAGGGGCATTATTCATTCTAAGAGATGTACTAATTTTTTTCCTCTTATGAAGGACCATAAATTTAGTCTTCCCAACATTAACCTCCAACTCATTATCACTACAAAAAAGTTGGAAGCGATCCAGGGCACGTTGGAGGCCATTTTTAGTTTTGGACAATAAAAGAATATCGTCCGCAAACATTAATATCGGTATTCTAGATCCAGCGAGTGTGGGGGCATCCGTTGGGTAATCAGTGAAATAGGGGACGACATTGTTAATAAAGAGGGAGAAAAGAGTGGGAGCAAGCACGCACCCCTGACGCACTCCTTTAACTACTGTAAAACTATTGGTAGTCTCCCCTTGCCCTCCCCATCTCACACAGGCAGAGGTATTTTCATGGAGCCTAACAATGAATGATAATATTTCTAGTGGCATCCCTGCCCTTTCCAAAGATTCCCAAAGCTTATTCCGTGGAACCAAATCAAAGGCAGATTTAAGGTCCACGAATGCTGCATAAAGAACACCGCCACCCAGCACTACTGTGTTCCAATACAGCATCATGAATCTGAATACCTGATCAATGGTGCTGACATGGCTCCGGAAACCAGCCTGGTATTCTGATAATATGTCATTATCATCTATCCACCCTAATACCCGATTTAGTACTATTTTAGCCACCAGCTTCTGGGTGGTGTCAATCAGACAGATGGGCCTATAATTAGATGGCAAGGCCCGATCACCCTTTTTATATATTGGGATGATTTCAGCCCCACGCCATGAATCGGGTATGGGGGCTCCTCCTGCAATACCATTTGCCAATATTTGTATATTTTTTTCCCAATTTGCACGATCGATTTCAAAGATATCAGATGGAATTCCATCTGGACCTGGTGCTTTCCCGGCCGGTAGGCCTTCCAGAACATGCTCCACCTCTGCATGGGAAAATGATAATGCCCCCACTCTAGCATAGGACAATAAAAAAAACGGGATCTCCGAATTAGTGCAGGCAAACTGGATCTCAAAAAAGACAACCCAGTCTTCTGGGGATACATGATTTACCGGATTAGGGTTATCACTGCCACTTCCCCATTTAATTAAGTGCCAAAATTTACACCAATTCTTATCCCTACATGATGACAACAAATCCCTCCAACGTGCCTCATCAAACATCCTCTTTGCTAAATATTGGGTTTGCTTATATGCAGCTCGACATCTCCTAATTTCTGGAACTAGCCCCACCCTGATTGCACAAGACAGAGCCCTGAATGCCCTCTTACAATCCCCATTGTACCACTTGGCCGACTTATATTTTGTTTTATTGGCACAATTGGGGTGTGGGCCTGATTTAAAAAGAATGGACCTCAGCTTCTTAACCATTACTATATGCTGCACTATTATCCCATCAACATTAACTCCAGTAACATCTAGATTTAACTGGGTAACAGCAGCAATGGTATCTACTAAAATTTGCCTTATCATAGAGCATCTTACCTCATCATTTACAATGTGGTCCCACTTTACTCTTTGACAATTATTGGTGACCAAAATAGAGGACGGAACACCAATTTTCTGAGTTTCTACTCTCTCTTTAGCGAGCACTTCCAACTGTACTAAAAGGGGATCGTGATCACTCTCAATCCTAACTCGTACCTCCATATCTATCAATTTGGACCACAATTCAACATTTAAAATAAAATAGTCTATCCTGCTATGTTTTGTACCCATATTATACGTAGGCATACCCTGGGGGTCTGACTTAGACCTACCATTGGCTGCCCGGAGCCCATATTCCATTGTAAGTGTCTTTAGCTGAAGTGCGGCTGCTGACCAGTTTTTAACGGGTTCTAATGACAAAGACGGGATACCCCAAGCTAAGTCCTCATCACACGTGAGATTCCCATCTGCAAAACCAAGGGGTTCGTAGGTGCAGTTGAAGTCTCCAGCAATAATAATGTTCCCAGGATATTGTAGAGACTGCAGGAAAATATCAAGGGCAACCACTGTCGAAGAAATTCTTCCGCCCACCTGGCCTCTGGCATAGACATTCACTAGGATACACTTGAAACCAGATCCTACAGATATGGATAGAACCAAAATATCCAGATCTTCTATTTCCACCTCCTTTACTGAAATATCAGCCCGTTGTCGCACCCATATTAAGAGCCCTCCCATAGATCTGCCCTTATTTCTAGGTGCTGGAATAGCTAATTTCCCAAAGGACAAGTAGCCTGGCCTAAAGTACATTTCCCTAGCCCAGGTTTCTTGAAAGATTACTACATCAGCCTCTTCTATAAAGGATGACCAATCCTCTGAGGCAACTTTGGAACTTAAACCCGCTATATTCCACGAGAATATTTTAAATGGGTTAGGCTCAGATAAACTAGTTAACCCTGGGCTACCAACTCTCTCAACAGCCAAAGAAACGCTGGAGTTGACATAATCAACGGCTGTATTGTCGGTAGGTTCACCCAGGATAATGGTCGACGGCTTTAGCTTCACAGCTCCCAACCCCTCCTGAGAAAGTCAGTCACAGTCTTCAAGCCCTGATAGTGGTGCAAACCGGTTTGTGGTTAGAACCCCGAAAAGTCCTGCCTGTGTCCCCCCACTGGCTCTTGAATAAACACCCTGCCTTCTATAGCCTGTCGTCGATTTACTAAAGGAAGGATAAAAGAAGCTTAGGGGGCAAACAGTTATTTTTGACGGAAGGCAGCCCCCAGTGTTTTGGCTTAAGTAATCTAGGATCATACTAGCTACTCCGGGGTTATTAAAATTAGCCACAACACAGTCTCCACTCTCTGTTTTCGCTAGCTTGGCCCAAACTTTTAGACATACTTGCTTGAGCGATATTCCCCCTTGTCCGTAATTGCCTATCGACTTGATCTCTTATTGACCTTCTTGGACAGTCATCCACAATTTTGGGAGGAGAACAAGGGATAAACAACGCTGATTCCCCTGACGAGTATGCAAGTTCCATACCCTCACCTTGTACAAAATTGACCAAAGGACTGAAATTCGGTCCCTCAAATAGGTTGCTCATTAGTGGCGAAACAATAAAAGGAGAAGGTGCAAGGGGACTAGGGGAGACGATTCCACTAGGAATACTATTGATTGGATCAAGGGGAAACTCGGGGGTAGTTTGAAGACCTACTGATTTTGCAGCCCCAAGTGCTG
Source organism: Triturus cristatus (assembly GCF_964204655.1). Classification (NCBI taxonomy): domain Eukaryota; kingdom Metazoa; phylum Chordata; class Amphibia; order Caudata; family Salamandridae; genus Triturus; species Triturus cristatus. Next base: position 326,096,372 of record NC_140593.1, on the reverse strand, counting down.
TCTTAACTTTAACACATTGATCGCAAAATAAGAGTTTCTGCTCGATCTTTACAATTTATCCAAATTAGGATTCAACAAAAGAGTTAGCATTTCCCTTATTTTTGTTAAGAGGTACTCCTCATTGGCACTTGGCAGATTAACACTCAACGTTAAGGGTTCGGGAACATTGGTAGTCACATAAGAGCTGTCAACTTGCGGGGGAGAGAGGGAAAACATAGTTGATCAATCTACAGTTTTAGCAGACCTAGGAATTTTGGCTGCTTTCCCTAAATGTTGTTTCCCCCCGTGTTTCCTTTTAACAACAACAGGGTCCTTACGGGAACTTGGTGGCACTGGCTTTTTTAGGGACGTTGTCCTCGAAGACAATGTTTGAGCAGAGGATAAATCGGAATTCCTAGATGGTAATGTACATACATTGGAACAGGAAACAGCAGCGACATCCACTGCTTTAGGTCGAGGAGAGTGCAACGAGACAGGTAAACTGACCCCCAAGGATTGGTGACTAACTCCTGACTTAAAAATGGGTGGTCTATCAGGAGTTCTGGCAGTCGTTAGAGGACCCAAGGAAGATCTTCTGTTACCTTGGGGATCCAGGGACATCCGCCGCTCAGTTAGAGTTATTTCCCACTCTAATAAGGAAGCTGCCCTTACTATAAAGTTGTTCAAAGTCCCCGCAACGCTCCCTCCCACAAGACATTTGGTGGTTCTACCATCCCGCAAATTCATAGTGAAGGAGGAAGCGATTACCCAAAGCTAGATACACAATGCGGAATGAAGAGCGTATTTGCAGTTGTAGACGTCCTACTAATCTAGCAACCCTGGGTCATCCGTTCGGGCTTGCGTAAGAGACCCTCTCACTGTACACCAAAATGCAGGGGGTGGCCCAGCCCAGCCACTACCAGTCTCTAACGGGCTCAAACGGGCCCGCCCTTGGCCCGGGCTTCGCCCGGCATGCGCCCGCGTGCGTCCCGCGCAGCGGGAGCGGCGAGGAGTCTTATAGCCCTTACTCCAGCTCAGGTGCAGCCAATTACCAGCCCCGCAAAGCCTCCTGGGCTACGAAGTCCACAGCCACGGTAACAACAGATAGGGCAGAGCAGGGATACAACAAATCGCCTCCCGCGCAGCGGGAGCGGCGAGGAGTCTTATAGCCCTTACTCCAGCTCAGGTGCAGCCAATTACCAGCCCCGCAAAGCCTCCTGGGCTACGAAGTCCACAGCCACGGTAACAACAGATAGGGCAGAGCAGGGATACAACGAAGCGGCTCCCAATGAATTATCTCCGCGAAGAAACAAACAGGATACATTGTAAGAAGGAAATAAGTTTGATGAACTTGTTCCTTGCAACAATAAAGCTCTTTCTGATGGATATCACAGCTCTTGCAGTTTCATGACATGAAGTTTCATCCAATGTCCAAGACTGAACCAGAAAAATGTTGACGCTGAGTTTAGTGAATGGAAGAAGATGTCACTTGTCATCAGGAGCAGTGCTGCAAGAATTTGCTGGGATTGACAAAATTGATCCATAAAATATTCCACGCTACTTAGATATCAAGTTTTCCCATGCTCCACATAGCCAAAATTGCACAGAGGATGGGGCCAAATTAAAACATTACAAAAAATGACTTATTCATCCTCAAGAGGGGAGTTTGGAAGGACATAAAAATTCTGCGGGAGCTAGTGTATTCATCAGAAAGAATGTTGCCTTAAATAAGCCACTATTAACCCGACAGTTGTAGGAGAGTGCCCCTTTTGTATGGTCACCCCCCACTTTTTGCTCCAAATACTGATGGTCATGACTCGGATAGTGCACTGGAGTCTACTGCTCAGACCCCAGTGCCTGTGCTCTCTCCCAAAACTGTTATGTTCGACTTGGTATCCCAAATAGGTAAAGACTTTACCCCCTTCTAAGTCCTAGTATATGATACCAGTGGTACCCAGGGCATAGGTGGTAAACGGTCCCCAGAGCTGCAGCATGGTTTTGTGCCACCCTGACTGACCCAAGCAAACTACTGACAGCAGGCCTGCTATTGCAGACTCCAGGAGCAGTGCAAACTGTTTGAACTCGACTGTGCCCTTACCATGTGTGACACAGATGAATGCATTACCTTTAATATATGCAAAGCAATCCTAAGGTAGGCCTCCTCAGTCCAGGAGGCAGGGTGCAGTATATAAAAGTGCAAGCCTATATGTCCCTATAGTGGTGTTCCCCATTGGAAACTACTATAAGTGTTAGAGGTTCATAGGATAGCATGGGCTGCCAACCGGACACTCTGGAGATTGGTAGCTCCATTATGGTACCATTAAAATATGTAATGTTTGGTATCAAACAATGTACCATCTTACCATTTAAAACATTCTCGTGCCCTGGGTGACATTACCTGCACCTAAGTGGCACCTTAGAGGTTGCCACCTGGTTGCCCCAGCTTCTCTGTGCTCTGGCAGACCAACCAGTGCTATCCCATTCCTGCTGCAGCCAAGACAGTATTATGACCTCTCAGTGTGATCACTCCCAGGAGTCAGGAACAAAGGCTTGTGCAGGAAGGAGCTCTCACTTCCCTCCTCCTCAGCAAGCTAGTGAAGTGACACATCGTGGTGGTGAACTTCAAAGGCTGCACTGCCTCTTATATGCATCAGGGCTGACTCCTAGGGGTGGAAACAACCCTCCCCAGGCACATTTGCACCCAGGCATGTGGGAAATCAGCTATGCAGACTAGCCACACTTCAAGGTGAACAGCCAGGAAGGACTGTACACCACAATTTGATTTCTGCTATCTTTAGGAGTGGCAGAATAGAGGTTCTGGGTAGCAAAGGTGACCTACACCCCCGGATGTGGTCACCTCAGGGGCAGATTAGCTGCACATTGGCTACTAGCTTCCACAACCCTAAGCCTCATAAATCTAGGATTTAAGGCCCCCCCCCCCGACACCAGAACCTCGGATCAGAACAACTTGTATCAAGGAAGGACCAAAAGGAGACCTGTGTCGCCGACAGCAGGACTTAACCCACAGTCCCTGTGGCTACAGACTTGGAACTGAGTGAACAACCTTTGTCCTTGGCTAAAACGCAGCACTACCAAAGAAAGGGACCCCTGTGGAAGCCAGAAGCACTAGTCAACTGCAGACTGCAGGTAAAAACACTCCCCGGATCCACAGAATCGCTGGCCATCGGGCCCTCTGTGGTATCGCCCAAATCCAGGTGGTACAGGTGGTACAGTGCATTGAGGGAGTTGCTCACTTTGCCACTGGATTCAAGCTAGCCTGGCTGATGAGGGGTGTTACCCCGAAACCGGTCCCAGGATGCTTGTTTCCGGTTCAAGGAAGACCTGGCTTGTCAGTTCGGGCTAGACTATTCCCATGAGGCACAGGGTCAAAACTGATTTGAATATACCTGGGTCAGAACTGAGGTGGTGAAGTGAGCTAAAGAACGATGATGGATTCAACCCAGATCTGTGACTGGGGGTGAGAATCTGAAAAGTTTCAGCGCTCCGTCCTTCATCTCCTTGGGTTTGCTTTGTTCTACCTAAGTTGGCAGGGTATGCCCAGATGTGGGTCCCTTGCTCACTTTGCCACTGGATTTAAACTAGCCTGGCTGATAATTGGTGGTGCCCTAGAACCGGTCCCAGGATGCTTGTTTCCAGTTCAAGGAAGACCTGGCTTGGAAGTTCGGGCTGGACTGTTCCCATGAGGCACAGGGTCAAGACTGATTTGCATATAGCTGGGTCTGAACTGAGGTGTTGAAATGAGCTAAAGAACGATGATGGATTCAACCCAGATCTGTGACTGGGGTTGTGAAAAGTTTCAGCGCTTGTCCATCTTGTTTGCTTTGGAGTTATAGTCTCACTTGTCCCGAAGTCTCAGGCCACTACCTCAGGCCCTCGGACCAGTGAGGTTCCAGTACCCTTTTTACTGTGCATACTGCTTCCAAGGCTTGTTGGTAGGTAGTCCGGCAACTAATCACTGTACTTGATGCTGCATCAAGAGGGAACTCCAACTGACCTGTGCCCGATGTCAGCAACCTCTCCGCTGTTGTCTTTTTGCATCTTTTCCCCCCACAGCATCGTTTCAGTGGTAAACACAGCTCTCCCTCCGCTCCCGTTCAGCAACACAGACAGCCAGGGCAACACTGTACCAGGGCTCCATGGGCCAGGAAAAATCGAACTGACGGTCCTGGGATCTGCCTCACCTTTACCCAGCAAGGGAACAACGCAACGCGTCCTGCAAGGGACCGACCGTCACTAGTGGTTCTTCCATTGACCTCAATGTTATCTTATTTTGATTTTTTTATGTTCTGATTTAATATTGCTTTAAAAATTAACAACTCTGGTTATATGTATGCTATTCCATTCATTTTGTTGTCTAAATTAAGATGAAAATACACTCTTATTTTTATAAATAGGTTTCAGATTTCTCTCGAGTTTGGTCAATTAGTTATCATCCATGTTGCTACTCTGAAATGCTTGACACATGTTCCTCTATGTAAGCCTGAATGCTCTTTGCCAAACTATCAGGATTAAGATAAGGATTTGCTAGTGTGAATCCAAGGGCCTTCTTTGGGTATTCTGATAATATTACATGGTAAGGTTACCCAGCCATACCACATAATATTCAATTTTCCTACAAGGATAACCTTACATCAGATTAGATCAGAAAAGATCAATCAATCAATCAATCAATCAATCAATCAATCAGGGATTTAGAGAGCGTGCTACTCATCCGTGAGGGAATGAAAGCACTGTGGGGGGTTCGGGCGGCTCTGAGGTCATCCGAAAAGCCAAGTTGTGAGGTCTTTTCTAAAGGCTTGCAGTGTAGGGCTTTGTCTGATGCTGAGGGGGAGTTCGTTCCAGGTCTTGGCCTTGATGTAGGAGATGGATCTGCCCCCTGTTCTGGCTCTGTTGATCTGGGGGATTTCAGCGAGGGCTAGGTCGGTGGAGCTCAGGTTTCTCTTGGGGGTGTGGATGGAGATTCTATCATTGAGGTATTGGGGTCCGGTGTTGTGAAGGGCTTGTAGGTGTGTGTGAGCAGCTTGGAGGTAACTCTCTTTTTGATGGGGAGCCAGTGGAGGTTGTGGAGGTGATGGGTGATGTGGTTGTGTCATGGGATACCGAGGACGAGTCTAGCTGCGGCATTCTGGACGGTCTGGAGTTTGTGAAGGAGTGATTTGTTGATTCCAGCGTAGAGAGAGTATCCGTAGTCTAGCCTGCTGGTGATGAGTGCGTGGGTAACGGTCATCCTGGAGTCGGGGGGATCCTTTTGAAAGGCCTTGCAGAGTATGCGGAGGGTGTTGAAGCATGTGGAGGACACAGCATTGATCTGTCTGTTCATGGTGAGTGAGGAGTTCAGTATGATGCCAAGGTTGCGGGAGTGGTCTGTAGGGGTCAGAGGGTTTCCGTGGGTGGAGAGCCACCAGGCGTCATCCCACGCAAAGGGAGTAGAGCCAAGGATGAGGACTTCCTTTTTCTCAGACTTGAGCTTGAGGCAGCTGCTGCTCATCCAGGATGTGACGTCCTTCATTCCTTCCTGGATACTGTGCTTGGTGATGTCGGGATCCTTGGTGAGAGAGAAAATGAGCTGGGTGTCATTGGCGGATGATACTATGCTGAGTCTGTGCTTTCTGACGATGGTTGCAAGGGGGCCACGCAGATGTTGAAGAGCGTGGGGCTGGGGGAGGATCCTTGGGGTACTCTGTGGGTTTGGTGAGAAAGGGCGGGAGTCTTATTGTTTGTGTTCTGCTAGAGAGGAAAGAGCGAATCCAGTCTAAGGCAGTTCCCTGTATGCCAGCGTCATGGAGTCCGGCAGCTAGTGTGCGGTAGAAGACAGTGTCAAAAGCTGCTGAGAGGTCTAGTTAAATGAGGTCTGCAGTGTGGCCTTGATCGAGGAGGGTGCAGATGTCATCAGTGGCGGCCTCTGTGCTATGGTTGCTGCAGAAACCAGATTGAGGTAAGTCAAGGATGTTGTTAGTTTCTATTAAGTGCATTAGCTGGGTGTTGACGATTATCTCGATGACGTTCGCGGTGAAGGGTAGGAGAGAGCCTGTTGTTCTTGAGGCCCATCTGGTCTGCGGAGGGCTTCTTAAGTAGGGGTTTGACTTTGGCGCGTTTATATTAATCGGAGAACGTGTCTGTTTTGAGGGTGGAGTTGATTGTCAGTCATAGTTCAGGTGCAATGGTGGAGGTGGCACTGTGGAAGATGTACAGAGGGCAGGGGTCCATGGGTGTTCTGGAGTGGATTCTCTTCATGGTCTTTGTGGTGTCTTCTGTGGTGACAGGGGTCCAGGTGAGGAGGGTCGGCTAGGTGGCATAGCTGGTGGATGGTGTTGTGCTGGTGCCTTGGTCTTGGTCGTCGAAGGTGTCGTAGAGTGTCCTGATCTTGTGGTGTAAGAAGGAGCTGAGTTTGCTGCAGAGGTCCTGGGAGGGAGGGATGTGGGTGGTTTCACTGTGTAGTCTGGTGAATTCTTGTATGATGGTGAAGAGTTCCTTAGAGTTGTGGGATTTGGAGAGGATTCTGCCCTGAATGAAGTTTCTCTGTAGATCTGATGAGTTGGTGTTGTGCTGAGGTGGCGGCCCTGTAGGCGGTGCATGTTTCCAGGGTTTTGCTCTTTCTCCATGCTTTCTCTAATCGTTGGCACAAGCACTTGGATTCTCGGAGGTCCGTGGTGTTTATGTTCATGTTGTGTGGCCTAGTGAAGGTATGGAGGGGGGTGAGTGTGTTGGCGCAGTCGGCGATCCATTGGTGGAGGTTGTTGGCTGTAGTGTTGGTGTCTGTCGTAGTAGGGGCTGAGTGTGGCTGAGGGCGGAGGTGAGGTGCTCTTCGTTAATCCTGCTCCAGTTTCTGTGTGGGAGGCATGGCATAGGCTTGTGTGCGGTGGGTTTAGAGAAGGAGAAGTGGATGCAGTGGTGGTCCATCCAGAGAGGTTCCATGGTGTGGCTGAAGCAGATGTTGTTTCCTCTGGCGAAGATGGGGTCAAGAGTGTGCTTCGCCGTGTGGGTGGGGGTGGAGACCAGTTACTTCAGTCCGATGTTGGCAAGGTTCTCTAGGAAGGCAACTTTGGGCGATGGAAGGATTGCATTAGAAAGTGAATGCCAAGAAGACCAAGCAATGATTTGACAACGCACTTTGTTAAGAACAAATCACATGAAAGTAGACATGTTGCCATTCCTTTAGTTGAGAGGGTATGAAACCCCTCAGGTTGCGATTTTTCATCAGGTTTATACCAATGTTGGGGAAAGAAATTCACCTGGAGATGGTTTGGTTTCTGGTGGCTCTCTCCAGTACTCTCCCCCGAAAATCTGACCTGGGTTTTTAATGATTAAGAGCTATCCTAGGATCCAACCAATACAATCTTTCCCCCTCTTGGGAAAAATGAGGATGACAATAAGGAAGGCAATACCGGAATTTGTGCAATATGGAATTCTGGAACCACTTTCAGAGGAATGTAGCCTTGACCTAAATCAAAAGCCTTTTTTTAAGAAATATAAATTTAAAAAAACAGTAAAAGATGCAGATGAGGAAAGGGTTGAAATCATTATTGCTTGCTCCCTGAGGTCAAGACTTCCAGGGAGACAACATTTGAAATAAAGAACTTCAAAGAACAAGACTGCATAGGGTTAAGACAAGGACCAATCAAAGTACCAATCACAAAATTAAGGTCCCAGGAAGGGGCTTGGAAAGGAGTTGGAGGAAACCTAATTTGCAATCACTGTAGAAATTCTGATACAATTTGAACGATGATTCATGATATTGAAATGATAGCAAGATATGCTTATTCAGACCTTTCTTGGCTGAGATCACAAACTGAACAAACTGATGAATTTTTACTATATCTTATGGAAGAGGATCCACATAATTGGTGTGGCAAAAGGCTGCAAAAATTGACCACTGGCTTTAAAAGCTGCCATGGGGATAATCATCTAGAAGGGTCAGGTCCTCTATCAAATGAGTATGTAGTTCATAAGCAGAGCTAACCTTAATTTGCAGTCATAAAAGGTAAAGTTTGGAGATTATTTTGGAATATCAGTCTTTCTTCTTTATCAACACATTTCTCTCCATGGGAAGCCATTAGCAGTACACACAGCTCACCTGAAGTTAGTCGGGGTATCACAGATGCTTGGATCATGCAGTACAAATCTGTGTAAAAATATCTTTCAGTTGAAGGGAAACTGGAGGAAAGAAACAGTGGAGTGGTGAGGGCATGTCACACAGCATCTATTAGAGGAATTCCAGCATTTCCTATTTGTCTGCACTGTGAAAAGATAATTTTTTAAAACCTCCCAGAACTGAAATATCTATTCTGCTACTTTCTACAGGAATTTCCCCTCGAGGTTCATATAAAACAACATTCTTACAGGATCTGCCACCATATTCTCTTTCTGTACCAGATAAGCTGCTGACAGGCCAATTTCTTTGTCTAAAGCTCAGTCCCATAATACTAGTGTCTTCATACAAAGCAGTTTTGATTCCACTCCTCTCTACTTGTCCAAACAAAATATGGTTATGGTACTGCCTGGACCAGTCTTCCCTCAGTGATGTGTCGGTGTGACAAGTACTCTCCTGTGGAAACCAAAGATCATTGAGCATGAGGAGCATGAGGTCCCCAAGAAAGGTTTCCCAGCACTGAAGGAAGGCATTTGTGACCACTGGTAGATGCAGCCATGCCAGCCCATCAGTCTCCCAATCTAGAAGGTGGACAGACAGAATATCGAGTTTCAAATGTCGACATACACAAATATCGAGTTTTAAATATCGTGATACAGAAATATGGACAGGAAGAATATCGTGGTCAAGAATATCGACTTGCAGGTAAGAAACCTATTTTTGGAAATATTGAAGTTGTTAATAACATTTGCTAAAATAAAGTTGTTTAAAATATTTATGTTTTAAATAGTGTTATGTATTTTAGTATGTTTTTTAAAAGTATGTGATCTATTTTTTTGTACAAGAATTTGTTTTGTTTTTTAATATATGTGTTACATTTTTAGTAGTTATTAATTTTATCTTAATTAAGTTTTGCATTTTTAAGTTCTATAGCAGGTTGTGGGTTTAAAGGGGATTAGGGTGGGTAGTAATTTAATTATAATAAATTATAAATTAATGATTATTTTTTATATGAAACAGGCTGGCTCGGCACACTACTATAATCAAGTATGGTTTCAAAAGTATACAATGATACATGAGTCAATAATTGAACATCAACACAGCGTCTCCCAATTGAATCAAATAGGACTTCAGTTTACTAGAAACATATCCTTCCTTCATTCTTTTATTCTTTTGTTCAAAGTTCTTTTAAAAACAAAACATGGAATTCATAGCCGACGCGGTGACTTTCGCCCCAACGGGACTTCTTCAAGGCTGTTATGTTTTTAAGTGGTCTGCACAACAAAATGTTATGTCAAAATGAGGTACCTTAGTGAAGAATATCCTAACGCTTAGCGGCGTAGACCAAGGTCAGGATATGGGACGTTTCGCCAGACTCTCTGACGAAACCTTCCATATCCTGACCTTGGTCTACACCGCTAAGCAACACCTTACGTATTTTGGGTTACTAAATACCCTCATGTAATTTAGTAACCACAACAAATATTAGTCATGAGTGCTCTTTCTTCTCCTCTAACATTAAGATATTCTTCGCTAAGGTACCTCGTTTTGACATTTTATTATTTAATACATTTAATATCAATTTTTATTTAAATAAATAAATTGATATTTTGTACATCAATATTTTTGTACTTACAATTTTAAATATAGGATGTCGATATTTTTGACATCAATATTTTTGCATCAAAATTTGTGTAAGGGGATATATATTGGAAATTGATATTCTATCAGTGTACCCATCTAGAAGACTAAGAGGAGATGCCCATTACTACTTTGGGCCCGATTCTGATGTCAGACGGACCTGAGTCCGTCCGACATTGGTCAAGAACCTTGACCAACCGACCCACTGTCATCGGTCACGGCCCTGCAAGTACGAATCGACCAAACCCTCTTCAATCGCAATCGTATCCCACACAATGGGAGCATGCATTCCGGGTGCAATGCATGCCCGCATTGTGCAATGGAGGGGTGCAGTCCATCCCTGCACCCTGTGCGGGTGCAGCGATCTACACAGGGGCACCATAGGTGGCCCCAGGCAGCCAAATGGCGGCCTCACACCCATGGGGACCTACTGGGGTCCCCCAAAGACAGTTTCCGCCTTTATGTGCCGGAAAGACTGCCACGAGAAAGCAGTGAGACACTGCCATCGTACTCCCTCGGTCGTAAAGAGGTGGCCGGGGGAGTACTGAAGGATTTCCGGACAGCGGACGGGCTCACCAAGCCTGTCATCAGCCATCCGGAAATCCAAGTCGGATTCCTTTCCGACTGAGCCCATCGGAATGGCTCGGTCGGAAAGGAATCCGGCCGGCACATTCCGACCGGAATCAGAATCGGCCCCATAGAGAGGATGTTCACTTAGGAAAAGCAAGCCAAATCAAAGAGACCGGAAAATTGTTTCCACTGCTGGAAGATTGTCAGTTAAAGCGCACACATTAAGAGACTAAGAAGAAACAAACGAAACATGATGGCAGGAGGCCCAGATGTTTCAAGACCAACCTTTTTGATAACATACACAGTGTTGCTGCTTCTTAGCTAGGTTGCTCTATAGAAATATAATATGTTAACAAATTTAGGTATAGGATTAGGTAGACTTTTCACCCCTTCCTGGCCACGAATTACCTGGCATAACATACATTCCTTTTTTTGAGGTAGTGGCAAGCTTGAATAATCCTTTAGCCTAGAGTGAAATGTTCATGCACCTCAAGAGGTTTGTGTGGGGGTCAGGGAAATGCTGCACTTGGAAGGGTGAAGGCCTCATCAAGAAACAAGCATTTGCTATGCATCGGTCTCACATTTGTCAGAGATAGAGCTATTGGCATTGTAAATGACAATGCCTTTTAACAATGTGTTTTGCTTTGGAGTGGACTGGATGCATGTGATTTTGAGTGGATTTTTGTGGGTTGAACTGGAATTGTTAGCTGTGGAATTGTGTGGGTTGGAATTGTGTGGTGTGTAGTGTATTTGTGTAGTGTAATTATGTGGTATGGTGAACAGATAGGAGTGAGAGCTGCACATAATAGACAAAAAGGAAGATAGAGAGGGATAGGTAGTATGTGCAGTAAGTGGAGAATGAACTCCAGACAGAGGAGCAGCAAGAGTGTGTGAGAAAGAAGGGGAGAGCAGGCAACAGTCGCATAAAGCAGTCCCTGTGTATGCAGAAGACAATGGTAGAAGAGGAGGAGAGCATGAGTTTGAGGGAAGGACATTTTTTAAAGGGCACAGAAAAGAAACTTTGCTTGAAGACCTGAAGTAAACCAATATGACAGAGGCTGGCAGAGAGCGTGAAAGTGCAACAGAGAGAGTGAAATATTCCTTCCTTTAGAGGACCGATACAGGTAGGGCAGAAACAGTGCAAGCTTTCTTTCTACAGAGGACTAGTACAGGGAGGGCAGAAACAGTACATGCTTTCTTTCTATAGAGGACCAGTAGAGGTAGGGCAGAAACTGTGCAAGCTTCCTTTCTATAGAGGACCAGTACAGATAGGTCAAAAACTGTGTAAGCTTCCTTTCTTTAGAGGACAGGTACAGGTAGGGCAGAAAATGTAAAAGCTTCTTTTTTTTAGAGGACCGATGAGGTTGGGCAGAAAAAATGTGCAAGCCTCCTTTCTATAGAAGACTGTTAAAGGTAGGGCAGCACAGTACACATTAAAAGCTTGAATGTCAAATTTCATCTTCAGCTGAAAAGTGTGGTTCATATTGTTTTGATGCCAAAGTAAGCCACTGCAAAATAAGTTGTTTTTAGATGTTACTTACCTTTTCTAAGGACTTTGCATGCACTTCTATAGATTCTTTGGGGCTGATTACGATGACGGGTGGATCGCGACCGCCGGCTCGGCGGTGGCAATCCGCCCGCCATTGTAACCTGATTTACCCACCGCCAGATTACAATGGAAACGGAAAGTCTGCCTGCCGCTTTTTCGCCAGTCTGCAATCGTTACGATTGCCGGCTGGGCGGAGCTGGGGCACCTATATAATGGCATCCATATTATGATGTGTGGCATTTAAGGCCTATCCATGGCGACGATGCTGCCATGGAAAGGCTGGCGGGGATTTGCTTTGGGGGCCTGTTGCGGACCCCCGGGGGGCTAGGGGAGTGGGGGGCTGCACTTGGGGGGTATGGTACCTATGGTACCCCCCTACATTGCCATTCATGGCAATGCACAACATGGTATTTTATGCAATGTTAAAATGCCTGATGCGACAGCCGAGGTGGCGGTTGCATCATAATTGGGGTGGCGGGACTGCGCATGGCAAGCGGGCGGTCCCATTACCGCTAGAGTGGCGGGCGTACACCCCCTAGGTGCTCTAGAAAGTGGCTGTTATGTGACCTGACCCATTTGACTATCTCAGAAAAACGTTTTGTCTTGTGGATTCAAACTTGTCCAGCACTTTGCAACTAATATGGGCGTGGAGCTATGAACTCGCGGACTCAATTTACCAAGCCAATAAAAGCATAAAACACATAGCAATATATTTTAAAGAGTTAATGTCTTGTTGTGAGCAGCAACATGTCCCAAAGTACCGTATTATATACTGGAAATAGGATAAACGGCAGAAGGCCGGCGGCCATAGAGATAGGAAGATGGGTAGACAGGCAGATTGGCAGTTGTGGAGCGAAGAGCTTAGAAATTAATTGGTGATTTTTTTATCTTAATATGAATGTACTCACGCATTCATTATTAACAAGCATTGGCATAGCCAATAGGTCTCGCCTTTGGGACCTTATAAGTGTTTAGCCATGCAACAGTTGCATAACTTAATACTTTATAAGGTCCCAAAAGTGAGACCTATTGGCTATGCCAATGCTTGTTTCTGTTTATTACTGCTCTGTAGTAATGGCGGCACCCGTGCTTTAGTTTAAACATCTTAAGCTAAAGTCGGGTGCCGAGATTGCTTCAAAAGTAAAGCATTGTCTATGTCTTTACTTTTGAAGCAATCTCAGCACCCGACTTTAGCCTAAGATGTTTAAGCTAAAGCACTGGTGTCACCATTACTACATAAAAGTAATAAACAGAAAAAAACAAGCATTGGCTCATGGAGAACATCAAAGCGGCAGTGCGGCCGCAAAAGTGAAAGTGATCGCGATCAAACATCAAAGCGATGGCGATCAAGCGCGGCGCGCGCGCCCGCGCACATGCACTGTAGCTGTGTTGTAATAAAAGGGATCTCACCCATTGGAATTCCAATTGGCATGCTTCATCATAGAGTCCTCGTCCAGCTACCTAATGCCAAGGAAGCTCTTTGGTAATTGGGTGGGATACTAGATTTAAAATAGTCTAGAGTGTCCTGAGGGTTAATTTTATTTTCAAAGGGCACCCTGACAAAGTTAATAATAGGTGGGGATGCACTAAGGAAACTAATGTCCTCTGTAACTCTGGGTCAGCATGTTCCTGCCATCACACCAATGCCTCACTGGACTAGTTGGCGTTCATCAGGACCTCACAAGGATCCCATTAGTATCCTATTTGTTTGCATTCAGTTGTGAAACTTCCATTCACCTTCCGCATACATGCAATTCATAACGACACATTTGGTCGCTATGTTAGTATTTGATTAGTAGAGTCTTATTTAGAGCTCAATGAGGGCAAGGAGGCAGGCAGGTGGACCTTGTAGTCAAACTTTAATCAATCTTCTCAATCTTCTCTTCCCGGCTGTGAACCTATTTGGTTCCTCCTTTCCCTGCATCCTACGTTCTTATTATACATGGTACAACATTACAGCCTATTAAATTAAACACAAGAGAGATTTGCCAAGGATCACAGAATTTGGGCAAGCTGGGAAGCCAGGATTGATCCCAGGTTTTCTGCTATCACATCGACCATTTCGGCAATTAGATGAACATATAATTATTTCTCCTGTTTTACAACAAAGGTTAATGCTGTGTCTTTAATTCTTGGCAAATTAGGTTTAAGCGTGGTTGGCAAGCAGATGCTGCAACTGTGCACTTTTCACTTCAAATAAGGACTGCCTTGCGTAATCTTGCTTGCTCCTTCATGACCCAAACATTTCAGTTTTGTGCAGAGGTATCTAAATCTGTCACACCACAACAAAAAATGGTTTCCAAACATTTGAAATTGTGTGCTTTATTTCCCAGTTCCAATCACTGAATGTTGAAGAGCTGTTTTCCTTGAAAGGAAGTCAAGTTGCATTTTTGTAACTCTGGAAATATAGCTGTGTTCAATTTTGCCAAGATGTTACCCTGCCTAGGTAGAGGTGGTTTGGTTTTTTGCTCTTCTCACACCTACCTCCTGCAGCAATATTGCAAAGTTTGCAATGTACTGTATTAAAACACAATAACACAGGTTAGCTTTGTTGCTATGATGTTCTTAGGTCCTGGAGACTAGTGTAATTCAGAATTATGCTATCCATGAAATAAAAGATCATGCATGCGTACTTAGGGCTGGCTCCTTCTGGATGAGGCTACAGTGAATAGGTGAGCCCACAGGTCAGTTTTATGTTAAACAAGTAGGTCAAGTAGGCCATCTCTGGTGCATCATGTCGGCAGTATAACATGTCTAAAATGTGCACAGGTCTTATTGGCGAGCTTAGTCTAGTATAGATTCTGATTACTGGCGATAGTTTGTGGTGTCTCTTGCTGTTCCTACATCAAGTAGTTTTCTATGTAAACATGTCATATTTCCTTCGAAAGTCCAATATTTTCTTGAAAGTGCCAGCTGGGACTGGAATTGCATGTGCCTTTTTCTTGTGAGTTACCTTTGTCACCATATCCATTTCATCCTTGAATACTATGCAGCTTATACTTATTTTGGTGTGGAGCTAATATTTCTTACTTTGGAATTTATGGCCCATTCTTTGTGTGGGCATTCTGGTGGTACTGATTCCAGTGCGAGTTGTTAGGTTGCACTGGTAAATGTGAGGGTTGTTTATATATAGATACACCAATAATAAGAACATGAGAGATGTCTGCTGCTAAATGTTGAGGTGACATTTTTGGGGGCAGTGTGTAACTTGTAAAAACAAATGCAGAGCCCGAAACTTTTTCTTTGGGTCGTATTGCTGAATGCCAAGGTTGCCATAACCTATCTCTTTCACTACCCTAAAATTGCTTAATCTTGCAGGTTGTTTTTTCATCCCCTTTTCTGCCTTCAAAATTGTTTTCTTGTTTCTCTCCTTTTTACCCTTCTGTCTTTCTCTCTTGCTTTGGGTCATGATCTGTTGGCAAAAAATGAGCACCAATCTCTGAAAATAATGCAGGTGGGTAAGGCTGTGTACGAATACTTTGCAATAGGAGAGTGGTCTCACTTCCGGAGAGCGCTGGCAGTTAAAGCAATCACATCTAAATGGAAATGTGCAGCATATGGAAAATTATGCCTGGTTGAGTAGAATTAGTTTGTTCAGTCCTTGGCCAAACGAAGCTTTATGCTGACAAAAGGCAACATTGTTTTATGTGTAACTTACAGAAGTATGAATCTTCTGCCTAATTCAGGAGGGTTTCCCTGTGTACTCGAAATGCGCTCAAATGTACTTATAATAAACCTGTTAAATATGTATGTGATGGCTTAAGATCTGATGTCACTTCTTGTGATGCCACTTTCTGTGGTGTTAATTATTGTGATGCCACGTTCGAGGTCATGCGCCGTGATGTCATGTGCCATGATGTCACGCGATGTTCATGTGCCATGTTGTCATGCGCCGTGATTTCACTTTCATACTGCCTAACTAGGTAAGTCCCCCCACTTCTTTTTTTGGGACTTGTGCCCTGGGAGTATGTAGGTCTATGAGTATAGGTGCCTGATTGTCTGCTGGTTTGTGTGTGTGTGTGTGTAGTGGCTGTATCTATTTTCATGTGTGTGTGGATGGATGTCTTTAGGGACAATGTGCTGTCTACATATTTGCATGTGTGAGCCCTCTAGTCAATGTGCGTGGATGTTTTGTGTTTATCTGCATTTACTATATGATAGTCAAACCGACTTGACTGTGCCATTGTGCGCAGTTCTTTGCCTGGCCTCATAGCAGAATGTGCCTACAAATTAATCTCTGCTAACATAGCCGTGTTTAAATTGCTCCAAACTATCACAAATCCAAGGAGGGCTGTGCACGTTCTATACCTACACCAATGATTCTACCTTGAATGTAAAATATACTCTGCTTTCCGATGCTTGTTTGGTGCCGTTGTACCGCGCGCTGCCTTGAAGGCCAGCGGCGCATCATATTAAAGGATTTTTCCTATTTCCCTCAAACCATCGTAGGTCAGGATGTGCATGGATGACAGAATCGGTTTTGTACGAGCTTGTAAATGGACCCTACTAAAACTATGTACTACAGATGCTTGCCACTAGATGGTGCCAAATCACTATAAATTACAAAGTGTGAAGCCAATACCAGGTTTTAGAAACTGTGTGTTTGTCAAGAAGGGAACCCCTTTGCCGTCAAAATAAATATTACGTTTCTTTGAACGGGTTTAATATGTAAAGTGTGGGGAAATAAAACACAGCACGAAATGATTGAGCCAAAGAGCCATCTGTAAAACAAAGGCATCTCCATGGTCGTGTACTGAATAATACAGTCACGTCTCAATAATATCTGGCAGTTACTCTTTAATCGAAACCACACTCCGCTTTGATATACAGAAAAAACAAGCATTGGCCGCGCGGCCGTAAAAGTAACGGCCGCGATCCCGTGAAAGCGAAAGTAATCGCGATCGCGATCAAAGAGAAAGTGATCGCGATCACGAGGACGGGACGTGCTGTGGTGTAAGCACGTGAGTGGTGCGCGTGCAGCAGTAATTGGCGGCTGCGCGCGTGCACGGTCGCGTGAATGCAAGCGATAGGTAGCACTTTGGAAACCCGTATAGAAAATGTCTCTCCGTGCAGCGCATGAGCTAGCTCAGGCGAGACCTAAAAATGGCACACTGACAGTCCCCTGGCATTTTACTGCTATTATTTGGAAAAGGCCCCAGGCTGACAACGTTGGTCCCTTGAAGCCCTAAGATACGCCCAAAACCCCAAGGTACGGCATGATATGATCCAGACCGTTGAGCATAATTGAGTCTAGTGCATGATCTGGGACAAACTACGCCTTCTCCTAGGAGTTCTCTGTTGCCCTATCACTCTAAAATTAGCAGAGCGTGAACATGGCCTAACCAGTGGTGACGCTCAGCATGCTTCGACGTGCCTGGGTTTTGCTTCAAGGAAACTCATATCCAGAAAGACGGGTGTAATTTAAAATGCGCAGAATTGGAGTTGATGGATCCTTCCTTACTTGGAGAGGATTTACAGAAAAAATAAATACTTGTGTATATGTGTGTAGCTGTTTCAATGGTGTATATGAATGTCTGAAAACAGAAAAACACTCTGTTGAAAAGAGCAAGTTTCACTCAGCAATTACGCTTACTCAGCATTTAGGGTTTAATAAAATGGCCTCTGAACTCCTGCATTGGACACTTGGAAATTGCAGCTGACCAATAGTATATTTCAGTGAAATAGTTGAGGTTCTACAAATCTCCTCAAGTCTCTAATGTGCAAGCTGTTGCTACACTATGCTGATTCATTCTCAGCTCTGCAGGGGGGCTATACACGAATTTGGGTTCTACCTGACAGCTGGAAGATTGCAGCGTCTACTACACTTACAGAAACTATATGGCTGTGAGAAGTAAAAGCAAACCGGATGCACTAAAATAATGAAACAGTATAATAAGATAAGAACTTATTAAAGTGTAAAGTTGTTTTTATAAGATGCACAATGTTTACCTAGGAAAACAGTAGGAGGCATGAGAGCTTGGTAACTTGAACTCTTGACGGATCTTAATAATGAGGAGATCATCAAAGAATCACCCTGAGCTCGACAAAAGCACATTTCTGACCCACAGCCACACCTACCCACCTCGAACTGCCAAAATGGGAACATTTTAGTCTGTGGGTAATAGGACTCCGCCTTCCTTACAAATAGCATTGAATGAAGAGATGTTTGGATTCCAAGTTGTAAAACTAAAATTTATTGGTATTATATGCAATAACGGAGTGACTAAATGGACTGTAGGGTTAATAATATTCAAAGTGTCAAAAAGATCCACTGCAAAATCGGAAACACTTTTTTCTATTTTAATTCTGTAAATTGGCAAATACCCAAGATGGCCGCAATGTGAGAGGATAAATAATATAGCAGAAAAGTCAAGAGGTTGCTCTTAGGTAACATTGGCCTGCCGACAGCTCTGTGTATCTGGTCCGTGTTTATGGGGGGTCTGCAGCCCAACTGTGAAGATATGTTTCATTTGTCAGCGCAGACCCTAAACAAGCTCCTTGAAAGAGAATGAAACAGGTCCTTTAGGTACTCAGTGAAGAGGAACATTCAACATTTCATCCCGAGGGGGGTATTGACTCCTGGCTTCCCCTCCTAACATGAAGGCACTTCCGTCATCGCTGGCACTGTGTGTACTTGTGTACTCTTTGTACAAGGTATTTTTCTCTGAGGCGTGGAGTCGTCTTGTCTGTCTGCAGCAGCACGGGACTCCTTCTATATACCGCTGGCTGTCTGCACAGGGTAGCGGCAGGAGGAGGCTGACAGACAAGGCCGCCGCATGTCTGCTGCACACAGTGTGAGAGAAAGAAAGACGCCAGGGCAAGGCTTAGAGAGCTCTACTTCCGCAAACACAGACCTGCCAACACTTTGACACCTGACGTCATGGAAGCCCAGCCTCAAACCAGATGGTGGTGGGCGTGTTATTTGGCTGGAGCTGCCTGAGAAAGAGGAAACTCTAGAATGTTTATCCATGAGGGAAATCCTACTTCTGATTTACAGTACAGGCATATTTATTGAGGATATAACGCTTCAGGGAGGCATTAACAAAGATCTATTGCTTTATTGGATGGATCAAGTTGGGCTCTTGGTTTTCGTAGCATCGACAAAAATGTTAACAGACGGTGTTCGCTATGAGGGGAGGTCTTAAGTGCATTTATAGCTGTTATAGCGCCTTGAAGCTCGAAGCAAATCCACATTTGTTCAGCGCAAGGGGAGAGCTGCTACAAATCCCAGGGGCCGCATCACATATACACTGCACCGGTGACAGCAATATGCACCGGTGAGCAGGAAGTTTGTCACCAGCTTCCGGTCTTTGCGCTTCCTATTCGGGTCCCGCCTACAATCTGGCATGGGCTCCTGACTTCTGGGTCGCGCTGCTTTCTCCGCTCCAAAGTGCGGAGTAGGCTTCCGCATTTAACTGAGCACAACTGCGGGGTGGGCTCCCGCCTCAAGGAACACAGGATGCGGGGTGGGCTCCCGCTCGACCACAATGCGGGGTGGGCTCCCGCTCACAGAGTGTCACAAACTGCACTACTTTAAAACAAGAATTTTGCAATGCAATACGACTCGCATTTACGCGAGATGTTGTGCATTAAAATGGGAGTGCAGGTGATGGGGGGCGAAAAGTGAAGAAGTGCGGGAGAGGGGAGGGGGGACAAAAGGCAGAAAATAGTGTTGGAGTAAAGGGGCCAATAGCCAGGGAAGGATACAAATGACAACATGGCCGTCAGGAGAAGGGACTAACAAGCCTAAAACCAATCAGAAGGCAGCATTTGGGATGTAAGCCAATCAAAAAGATGGGCGGAGAGTGGACGGAGCTTCCAGAAAGCTTCCACGCTATAGTATATAGTGTATGTCTCAACGAGACATCCAAAGCGCTGCCTAGGCGAGACCTAAAAAGTAAAAGCCAGAAACTACAAACAGCAGGACTAACTGAAATATGGTCAGCAGCAATCCTCCCACTGGGGTCTCATGTGCAGAATGCATCTTGAAGGTTTTGAGTGTTTGAGATGCAGAAAGAGGAGGAAGAAGATGTAGACTATCTCTATCTGAGCCCATACCTCTGAATGACGAACAAAGCTGATGCTGAGAAAGTTATTGCTGTTGCACCTTTGACTGTTAAATTGCCAGCTCTACCATTCCGGTTTGTGATAGTGGTGGTGGAAATGTTTCACAGGGACAGTTAAACCCAAGACTCCAGCAGTTGTTTTGATTTGTTTGAAACTTTCAGGAGAGTTCCCTTTCTTCTTCCCCATAAAATCAATGGCCTTCAAATGTCACGTTAACCAAATGTGCCTGAACATTATGCACAGAAGTCTGTCTTCATCCCTACTAGGGACTCTAATAAAACAGCAGCACCCATGGCTTGCTTAGAAGCATCCTGTCAAATATTACAGAAAGGGCTTCCTCATGGATTCTGTCAGAGCAGCCATCTCCCACAAGACGTAGGAGTATCTTGCAAGGGGATTTGTGGTATTATGTTTCTTAACACCTGTTTACATAAAATAACAAGTTTGCAAGCAAGCACATCAAGGTATGTCGATTCACATCAAAAGGTACAGAAGGGATTCTATATAAGTGATATATCTAAGTTAACAGGGTGAGGCTTGCCCTCCAAGCTCTCTATAGTCAGATTGGCAATAAACAGGTCATTTCCATTGGTCTTGAGCTCTAGGTTTTGAAAACTCACCTGCCAGTGTAGTGTGTTGTTCCTAAGCTTCTTAAACATTTTGTACATAGAAGTTAATGGAAGTCCTTTTTGATATATAATTTGATTAATACTTCCATAGTTTGCAAGTTTAAACATTCCTAAAAAATAACATAACATGCATATTTGTAAAGCATATGTTCACCCTTGGGCATCTTGGCGCTGAATCACAGATGTTTATTGTTACCCAACTCAATGGTATTTATTTTATTGACCTCAGAAGGGTGAAAGCCTGAGTGGACACGTCGGGAATTGAACCTGTGACCATGAGGTTGAACACAGGCCCCTACAGTGGACGCACTAAGCCACTAGAGCCAGGTAGGACATGGGATTTAACACATACATAGGATAAATAGTTGATTATTTGAGTACCTATATTCTAATTTATGAGATTTCTAATAATATTCAAAATCTAAAGATTTTAGCATTCAGTTTTGTGGCAGTACTCTATGAAATGAAATACCATGAGAATGTGACCATTAGGCAGTCAGTCCACATGATTCAACCAACTGATTAAGCCAGCTGATTGTATCCAGTGACTTAATGTGTGCGGCTGACACGCAGATCCTATTGGTGGTTAATAGAGATCCTAGCTTGAGTCCTGCAATTTTACACATCGGCGTGACTAAGGTGAAATGCTGGATGGGTGCAAAAGAATTACAAAGTTCAGTGGAGGTAAAACTGAAATTCTTCTCCTCTAGCAGCAGGCATTGCTTTGTGGCTATACTTTCTGACCCGCATTAATGGGGCAAAAACATTCCTGCTCACAGGGGTTAAAACCGACTTTTGCCTCATTATGAAGGACCGAATACAGTCCATAGTAAGGATCTGAGTCTTCCAATTGAGGATGAGAGAGCATATGCACTTTAGCACTGATCTGCAGTAGTAAAGTGCCCAGAGTCATAAAACCAACCACAAAAGGCCAACAAGCAAAAAGTCTGGGGATAAACCCGCTGGAAAAGCCATGTTTAACAGGGTGTTTAAAAGGAATATCTATCTTTTCAATCCTTAACAAACAACACAAATTATGAACGTGTCTGTCTCTCACAGGCTGGACTACGGCAATTCTGCCTATTTGGGCTTGTAGATAAAATCACGTTTAAGTATATAACAATAAGAAATCTCTTGTGGGTTACTTAATATCCAGCCAACTTAATTAACCAGGATGTGGTCTGGGATATTTAGATTTACGCCTAGTGAAAGTGTTATAATAAATATATACTGAACCTTGTGATATAATATGGATGTATAGTGTAAAATATGTTTGGGTCATCATCTCGATATTTGCACGAGATGTATAAATACATACACATTTATATACGAATTGAGAGTTTATGTCTAAATTCTGTACTGAGCATCCCTGGTGTTCTGGTAATAAATAGAAATACAGTTTTTTGACAGTTCTCGTGTTTTATCTTCAAATAATGTTTAACCAAATAGCAAATAACCTTTAAACATAAAAATGTATACACCTTATTTGTTAAAAAATGAAAAACATCCATATTACCATCCAGATTTTTGTACATTCCTAGCCAAACTTTTGGCATTTTATCTTTCAGATCCTCAAGGTGGTGCCATATAAATGTGTTTTCAAATCGATCTTCTATAGATGCTAATGATCCACCTGCAAAACAATAATTACAATTAAAATGAATATTTCTCTTCTGTTCTTATTTATGCTAAGACATAAGACTAATTATTCAGAAATGGGTTGCAAGGTAAAAAATCAATCTTCACACTCAAGTTTTTGTGTAAGGAGATATTTGAGCTAACTCCAAAGGATATTGATAATGACGTGATGTAAATGATGCTTAATCTTTCTATTTTTTGGGTTGCACGTGCAACAGTGCGGTGATTCCACAATATTTGTTGCTGCGGCCCTCGAACTAGAGAGACAGCCAAGAAGCAAGTGATGACTGACTCTTTCATCTCAGCCTTAAATTGTGAACCATCCAAATGGTATTTGAGCATCCCCTGGATCAGTGATCCCCAATGTGCAGCTCGTGAGCAACATGTTGCTCAGCATCCGAAAATGTTGCTCACCAGAGAATCCATCTCTCTCTGGAATTTATTTTTCATGCGCTTCGCTGCATATGCATTTATTTTTAAGGGGGGAAGAGAATCCTTTTCTGATTAACACAAGGAAATAGTGTGGCAGAAGGTTAGAGGGACCTAAGAAACCATGGCTTCAGCCCAAATAATGCTAGACATATGAACGGCAGCTTTGAGTGTGCATTTCCCCCACACAGCTCAGAGTTCGGCACAGCATGTGAGAGCAATGCATCTTGCATCTGAGCAGGGATGAAGAGAAGGCGCCTCTCCATATTCTGCCTGCTTGCTCCAAAAGGTAAGTCTGACCACGGTGCCTTTTTCATGTGGGCCAGTGGATTCTGTCCTTGAGCCTCGGTATGCCCACTGGTGTGCCGCCGGACAGCCGAGTGCATAGCCTGCCTGTCAATCCTGTGCCACAGAGTATCTGACTCCAGGTCAGCCCATTTGCTTAGCCATGCAGAGCCAGTAAACTAGAGACTGCTGTAAATCACTCACTGTGCTAATTGGTGCAGTATGGGCATTTAACAGTGTGCATACTGGAGGCACTATGAATATTACCAGTGTGAAAAAGGATATTATGGAAAACTCTGAGGTATTACACAGTGTATTAGCTGGGGCCTCACTAAAACCTGCTTGTGTGCTAACTGGGCATTGTCATTTGGACTGTGCGTAAGCGTTTATAGTGAGCCGATTAGTGAATTATGGAGAACTGCAGCATTCTAGCCGCTGCATTACAGAATATAAGGAAAAGCATGTTGGAGGAGAACCGCCAAAGCCTCCTAGAAAGTAGTGATCGAACTTTATCTCAATTTGGACACCATTTCTCAAAACGTTCTGTGACAATGGTTTCCAGCCCTCTGTAAAATAGCCTTTTAGTTCCCTTCATGTCTTTTATTAGTTTTACTATCCTATATTGGGCCATTGCAATGCACATTTTGAACTCAATTTCCTCTACATTGCTGTAAATTACTGTTTAATTACAGATCTCTTTCTTAACATTTAGTTGATTAGTTATAATTAACTCCGCAATCATTGTAAGAACACAGGTATACCTATGTGTTCCATTCAGAGGTGCTCACTATATCTCTTCACGCACAAATGTTGCTCATTGCTCACTAAAGGTTGGAGAACCCTACCTTAGATTTTGGAGTGGCTAGCAAGGATCCTTGCATCTTGCGATGTTCTACATCCCTCCCAGTTTTACTTTTAACCTGTGCTTGATGTGTGAATGGGTTTTTGATTTTGACACTTGAATAGTCGGTGCTGATGTGCCATTTAGCCTTTTCTAGATTTTCAATTATGGAGAGGGTCCTTTAATGCTGATTTGGTAGAAATGAATCTAAGATCGACACACATAAGGAGAAATTAACATTTCTTGTAAAGAAGGCAGATGGCCAGTTGTAGTACTATTAGTGGGATCACAGTGTCCTAATGTGTGTATGTATTGGACTGTAGCATGGAATATGTGCATGAGTACAGTGCTTGCAATTCACAAGGTTTAAATTTAAGATTGTGTGCTATACAAAAACGTGATCTACATATGGTAATCCGACTCACTGGAATCCCAAGATGTGTCTTCTCCAAAACGTTACTTATTAGGTGTTGAAAACAAACTGAGAGTCACATTTGCATTTTTATCTGTGGACCTGAGTTTCGTTTTTACAAAATGTTCTGTGGTGCAGTGGATGCTCTTTGCTTACTACTGAATGCCAGGGAGGCGGCCATGTTGGAGTGGCCTGCTTGGTATTCTGGTTTGCTTTACAGCAACAAAACCTCCACATTGGTGGTTTTAGATCTACTTCCTTTCACAGATTATTGAACACTTATTCTCTTATTTAGTTCATAAGGTTTTAGATCACCAGCTGGGTGGGGGAGTGATTGGTCCTTAAGATTGGTAAAGAGAAGTGTGATCAAGTAACGTTCTGCCCAGGGTTGTGATTACCTATATATCATTTCAGTATTAACGTTGTGGTATGTGAATAGGACCATTCAACAATCGGTGAAATTCAAGACTTTTCTGTTTTCAATCTGGTGAGGCTAGTTTACTATCTGGACAATACACCCACATTTTAACATCACTAATGATTGTCTTTTGCTCTGCCATGGATAAGAAACGTTAACACAATCTGAATATTTAATCCTGAAATATGAGGTTACTGTTCCGAGACAGATGGATAACTTTTAGCTGAACAACATGCTTGGTTAGATAATGCAAAATACAGCTAAGCGTTCGAAGGAGAAGAAACTCAAATCCAGGATTTCTGCACAGGCCAGGGACAAGCAGAAGAACTCTGTGGACCCTCACTCCAACCCACCTCCCCCACCCCACCCAGCCCTACTGTTCTAGCGCTAGATTACACCATCTGGGTACCCTATCATCTAAGGTGATGATTGTAGGGGGGGCTAAAATTGGTATTCATGAAGCCCACTTATTAATTCCAATGCAAACTTCACTTTATCCTAATCATGTTTGCAGGCTGAGCATGTATTGTAGAGAGTGAATTTTAAGAAAGAGATGTTGACTGGTTTGGGCTTAAGATGATGTGTGCTGGAAATGTTCAGACATGTCTTCTCTGAAGGGGGATAGAAAAATGTCCCAGACTACACGATTAATGAAGACTGAGTTAGCCTATGAAGAAAGCCGCTGTGGTTCTCTGTAGATGAAATGTATATTTATTCCTAAAATGGTGAGCTCTACTTGACAGGAGGTCTTTGGAAAAGAAAATGATGGCATGGAACTTTGACTTGTGAGGTGCTGCATGAAGAGAGTAACAGTAGAATAAAGGTGGGTCCTATATTGGGTGCATTGATTGTTAGAGACTGCATCTTTTCCAAGATGGTGTGTTTGACTTTGAGGAAAATGTGAAATATGGCTTTGTATGGACTAAGATTCCTGTCATGACTTCGACTATGATGGTGCTGATACAAATAAATGTTTATTGTGCATTGCCTATGAAAAGAAGAGTTTCCTGTGACATGTAATTTGCAGCCCCCTTTAAATCTTTGAATTCTTCGAGGTACGGAATTTTTAATTGAAAGATCCTTGCCACATTTTGGAATGTCAGTGAACAATAAGAGGTCTATTACTGTGATATGGGTTTTCGCATATGTATCTGTGAAGCCAGTTAAATACAAATGTCTATTCCTTTGGCGTGTGTCCAGCATCAACACTCTTATAAACCTGTACAAAATTCACATAAAATCCAATGAGGCTGTCACTTGTCGGACCTCTGTGTAGTTCCTTATTCATGTTAACTGGTATCTTTTTTTGAGGGATTATATTGTCTCACTTCCATCTTCGTAACCAAGAAGAAATCACCGTACCATCCTAGCTAACCCTTGCTGACCTTGATACTAAGATGATTGTTGCAGTAGCCACACCACGTGGTGTTCCTCCTGTGGACCTAAGACAGTTGTATCTATGTAATACTCAAGTAGTCAGTAATATCAGTACCTACTTCAGTAGTCTTTAGAAGGACAGCAGGGGTATTCTTTATTCCTAAAGGAATAGTTTTACCTTGAAAGTGGCCACAAGGCACATATAATGCATACCACCTCTTGGCAAATTCAGTATGGGCTATTTGCCAGTTCTCCAAAGTTAAATTTAAGGTACCCAAGAAAATGGGAGGTCATCTCTTGTCGACAAGCTCTTCACCTTTGGTCACAGGATGGGCACCTGTTTAGGTGACAGAGTGGAGTCATCTGTAGTTCACAACTTAATAAACCAGAGGAAATCATCTGGACCAGGGAATACCGGATGGCCAAGTATCTCTATGTTGAACAGCTTTGACATTGATCCTAGCCCTAGCATTATCTCCTATCTTGTAAATTTTGTATTTGACTTGCATGCTGTCACCTTTCACAATGTCATATACACACACACAATGTTATATGACTAAAATGTCATGAAATAAATTCTGCTTCCAGTACCTCTTAAAATATACTATTGAACACACATTAGATTTTTTGAGGCTAGAGAAAGAAAGGCTTGTGATTTTCAGATCTCTAACTAAAGTCTACACTTTATAGAATATGCTTGTTACACTTCTTGAAAATGTTTCATGAACCTTCCTAAACCAGTGTTGATGACCCCTTCAGACGTCCTTTGTCTTTCAGAACTTTTCAGCCCTTTTATCCATTTTCAGAACACTCTCGGTCTGTTTTGCTCTAGATTCCTTGTCTAACTTCCCTTATCTAACTCAACTTCATTGACTTTCACTTGCCTGTATCCTACACTGTGTGTGTTTCTCCTTTAATCGCCTCTAGTCTGACCTGCTCATCATTAGTTATTAGCTTATCAGTAACTTCGAACTAGCAATCATGGCCACCAACTTGGAGCTGCAGTCTGAGATGAACTCTTAAGTAGGCAACTTTTCTTAATTCCACAATTCCGATCCAGATCATCCGAAACTTAAATCTCATCTGAAATAGCCATAGCCAGTTCATCTTGATGCTGTTCTCTTCCAGACCTGCCCATTTCTAGATAATTTACTTCAAGACCGCTCCCCGGTCTGACCATTCTCAACCTAATTATCTCTCAGTCATGCCTTCCCTCCACACCATTTCGTTAGACCTTTAATGAAACAATTCCTGTTTGGCTATTACTCTGGTTAGACAATCTTCCTGTATGACATTCACCATTCTGAGACTTCCTTTCTACATGATTTCTCAGCTGTACACCTTCAGTGCACCTTCAGTACACCCATACGCCACATGGACTTGTTAACTACTAAATCTGCAGGCACTGTTTCAACAGCAAGTGAACTGCATGCAAAGCTACCACTTCAACATATCATCTTTTTTCCCTGTCTGCACCTAATCACCAAACATCATTGCCTGAAAATATGCAATTCTCAACATTTCAATCACATCACCTTCTTCCTTGGTCAAAGCCAGTGCATTTCCCCTGCACAGCTCTCCTTGCCAAATCACCAGAACTTTCAAAACCAAAACAGCAACAATACAATTGAAATAGGAATGTGCTGCTCTTAAAATCATTGTTCTGAGTATTTCCCTCATATAACTCTCACAACATCTACAAGAGCATGTTCTTCATGACTACCTGCATCCACTATCACAGCAGCATGTACAGCATCTTTGGCATGTTTACATGATCATCCCAATCCATGTCATGGTTCTCAAGGTATGTAATAACACACATACAGACAGCCACAATATGTGCTGCATAACTCTCTCCAGCCAGCATAAAATAATGGGACTAAAACCACTTGAACAGCCACAGGTTCTGAAAGGCGAGTCCAGATCAATGGCAGATGTGTGCTATATAAATACTTAACATTATATAACTGTTGTTTCAAAGCTGCAAACTTTGAAGATTCACAAGCTGTATTAATTGTTATATAATATCACTCACCTAATTTTAAGCATTCCAGGGATGCCTGCGGCCAACCTTTAGATGAGGAGGATTCAAAGTAATAACAGTGAGCCCGGAAGGGAACCCAAGATTTTGAAAGAGTTTCTGGACAATTTCCAGAATGCTGCGGAGGCTCAGTTGGAGCAACATCTGTTGACAAAAAAGCATTTCTATTGAAAATTGTTCATGGATGCCCAGTATTTAATTCCAAATCATTAATTCATCGTTGTTATGGTATACAAGGAATATTGTCCTTGCATACCACAGGCTGAGCCCTGTCAATCCTCAAACTCTGCATATATACACCCAAGAATATCCAAAAGGTAAAATAAACAGAAGCAATGTGGTCTTAAATAATATTTACTGCTATTTGTAATTCTGTCCTAAACAGCAGCAGAAAAGGGGCAAGCGGCAGGAAAGCCACAGTAAAAGCTGGCAGCCAACTTGAGCCATATTGGGACACTTTCTTATGTTAAACACACAAAAGGTGATTGGAGGAATGGTTGCAATTTGAATAACCACAATAATTTGCTCAGGGTAGCATTTCAAACCATTGTTCTTTTGCCCACCACATCACCTTAGTTTGGACCCAGCAATATGCAAATCAGTCTTGACCCTGCTCCAGTAACTGACTTGCCAGGTCCTCCAAGAACCTAAAAACAAGTAACCATAGATGGGTTTTCACCCTGATTTGGGATCTTCTGTCAGGTGTAGCTTGGTTCCTGGTGTAGCTTAGTAGCTTTCTTAGGTTTGCAATTTGAGGATGTTTCACTTGAGGAGAGATGATATGAAGTGAACTTGAACTTTGCATTACACTTGGCTGAATTTTCACTATAAGCATGAACATAGTGAAAAGAAAAACCAAGTGTGGGTTAGTTATAAGGTAGAGACGGCCTTTCTTAATACAATCACGGGCAAACATACCAGTTTCACCATGTAACGTTTCAGATATAATAAGTAGCTTAAAATTGGTGGTCCTGTTGCATAAAGTACAATTGTTTCAATTAATACAATTTTCCACAAGCACAACTGTGGAACTACACTTCTAGGAAAAAGATTATTGTACACTCCCACACTCCAGGACTGGTTGTGTCTTTTATTACCACAGGATCAACACTGCTATGCCCTGTTCCACAGGTGGCATTAGGTAGTCTGGGACCTGAACGAGGGAAATGTCCACACCAAAGTCCTTGTCTGCCTAGTGCTTCATTTACTGGGGCTATAGGTGGAAGAATGGAGGCACCTTAATGGTTGGGTGCAAGAAATCACCCACAGCATGGATTGTATTCTCCTGTTCCAAGCACACTTCATACAGCTAAGTCAGGGGTGAGTTCTTAATAATAGTTTCCTCATGGTAAGCTCTCTCTCTTTGGTAGAGATGTTCTCCCTCCAATGTTTCTTAGTGATGCAACAGTGGGACTGGAAGTACACCTTGCTAGTCCCCAACAGCATGCAGCTGGTACTGTGAGGTTATGGCTTGGCTAAGGGATGGGAAGTACATAAAGAGAAGGGTTTGTGCTCTCTACCTTTGATGAGGCCCAGAAGCGAACAGATTTTAATTGGATTCCTAGACTCCTTATGGGGAATGTTAAACTTGTCAACCTTTAGTGTGGTATTCCCCCAAACGTGTTGCCTTTCCTCCTCTAGTTTGCTGAAAGATTTTTTTCTTGGCCTTAGGACTATGTGCACTTTACCACTGCTAACCAGTATTAAAGTCCTTGTGTTCCTCCTTTTAACATGGTAACATTGACTCACAAACAAGCATATTCAATGTACTTATAATTCCCTAGTAAACTGGTACTACATGTACATGTAAATTAAAGTGCTACTAGTGACCCTGCAGCACTTATTGTGCTACCCATTCAAGTAGCCCTTTAAAACATGTCTCAGTCTTGCCATTGAAGACTGGGTGGAGTTTTATACTGCCATTTCGACCTGTCAAAATAAACCTTTTGCTAGGCCTATACCTTCTTTTCTAACAAATATAAGTCACCCATAGGATAGGCCATAAACAGCCTATAGGGCAAGGTGCATTGTATTTAAAATATAGAAACACGTCCTGGTAGAGAAAAACTCTCACATTTGTTTTTCACTACTGTAAGCCCTAGCTCTCCAATTGGATAACATTGGATTACCTTATTACATTTAATAAGCAATAACATTTGATTGGGACCAGGTAGACATGTTATGTTTGCACTCAAATGCCTTCTAATTAAAACCACCTTTAATGGTAAAGTCAGATTTTAAAGTCATAATTCTGAAGGTGACACTTTTAGAAAGTTACGATTTTCTTGTCCTAACCATTTGGTGCCTGCTACCTGTATCCTAGGTCACATGACTAGGTGTAGGAGGGGGAGGGCCTTTGTCTATTCCTCTCAGACAGTGAGACAAAGGAGGTCTTGAGGTTGGCAGGATGGGCAATCCTGTCAGGGTGGGAGGGGCGGAGCTTTGCACAGCCCCACGTACACCTCATAGGAGCTGCCTCAGCACACTCACCCTAGACAGTTTGTGACCGGGCCGGGGAAGGAAGGAAATTCCAGACACAGATGTGGGGGGAAGTCTAGAGGTTTCTCTCACTTCAAAGCTGGCACCAGCTAAATATTGGTCCTTCAGACTTACTCTTCAGTACACTCCTTCACCTGCGAATACTACAGAAGAAGGACTGTCCTGTTTCCAGGGGACTGTCCTACTGCTTGAGGCCTGCCATAGTGTCTGAAAAGGATGTGCTCCTTCTATCCCAGGCAGAATGACTTCAAGGGTCATGTGGCTGACCGCCTGTCTGAGCTGCAGGGCACAACAAGCTCCAGAGGCCTCCCTTTAACTTCCAAGCTGACCTGCTGCACTGAATCTGTCTGGACCTGCAACTGGACCTGTCTGAGCCTTTCTGGCCTCTCCTGGATTGAGTTATTTTTAACCTAAGAAGTGCTTCCTCAGGTCCTGGCATGAGAGAGAGCTCCTCCTGGACTAAAGGAAAGTGCCACTAAATCTGGAAGGATGCAACGCACAGCCCAGCAAAGCCTCACCACACATCTGAAAGCTCCATCTCAACCGATGCTGAGCATCGCAAAGCCTCGCTGCACAGCTTTGTAAGATATTGGGTTACTAATTGAGAGGGAGAAACCCTTCTTAAACAGCAACTTCAATTCTCGTCAGGATTAAGTCACACGTATACCCCAAATTAACCTGTGTTCAAACCTCTCATAGTTTGGCATGGAGCATTAAGGCTTAACTTGGGGCAATATGTAAAGTTTTTATAAAGCACTTTAATTTAAGTGAACATAGTGCCAAAAAGCCTAAAACACCACTCATATCTATCTGGTCATGTGAGACTTGAAGAAAGTCCCAGTTTCAGACCAACCGCAATGGAGAGCGTGTTGGATACAGGGACCAGATTAGTCCTAATGAAAGTGTTACCTTCTCAGTCCAGCACCAAGAGTTCAGTTTGTTTTGGAAGAGGCCAGGGAACAGGGAGGGCATTATGGGTGTCCATAAAGGTAGTGTGATGAGAGGGCGGGCATCGAGGAGGGTCGTTGCAGTAGCATGAAGATCCTGTCAGCATCACAGATGGTTGGGGCTGGAGCTTTATGTTGGCAGTCATTGCAGTGGTTGATGCTGTAACAGGAAGAGTTGGTTTGCAGGAACTTCGGATTGGCGGCTGGTGTGAATGGCAAGGTCTTGGTAATTATGGTATAACCTTGATCCGAAAGGAGCGTTTTTATTAATTAAAATTCCCAAGTCAATTACTCTTTATGTAGCTCAATTCAGCCGATGCGTTTCGTCCATTAGGTACATCATCAGGGCTTAAAACATTATTATTCGCAATTAGTTTCTGCCACTTGGCGGGAAGGATCGCACTGACCAGATGGACTTAATTTTGAATTGAACAGAGGAACTGAAAGATCACGCATACAATTGAAGGGACAGACGGATGCTGACAAGAGGGTTATTCGGTTAGAAACTAATTGCGAATAATAATGTTTTAAGCCCTGATGATGTCCCTAATGGACGAAACGGGTCGGCTGACATTGATTATTATGGTGTGATCTGGAGTTATGAAGTGAACATTGTGATATAAAATGCATTAATTGGATACATAAAAAAACTGCCTATGGGCTTTTTGTGAATTGAGCTACATAAAGAGTAATTGATTTGGGATTTTTTATGAATTAAAGCGCTCCTTTCGGATCAAGGTTATAATGTGTTTAAAATTTGGTCCAGTGGCGGTGGGACCACTGAGAGCGGAGTGCATCCTAATCAATTGGAAATACAGTTACCAGGGTTATACACCTGTGCGCCCGATTCTTGCCCGCACCGCTGGACGTTGTATTTGAGTACTTGTTAATTATGGGCCTGTTCATGTTCACAAAGAACCCAAAAACTTCAGAGGAACTCAACTGAGCCACACCAAGGTTCCAGGGCCTTAGGGGCACCACGTGAAAGTCAGAAACACACTTCAGCAGAGGCCAGTAAGGCTTAGGCAGGTCCAGCTGCAGGTCCAAACAGCAGGTCAGCTGGGCAATTGTAGGAAGTATCTGGAGCGTGTTATGTCCCTGTACCTCAGAAAAGAAGGTCAGTTGGTTGACCCTTGGAGACACGTCAGGCTGGAGTGAAGGGTGCAGGGTCCAATCTTCCTTTTCAGCCAGCAAGGCAGCAGAGCATCAGAGTAGCAGGGCAACAGAGTGAGAATCACTTTGACAGCAGAACAGTCTTTCTTCTGTAGTATTCACGTGTCCAAGAGTGTACTGAAGAGTTGGTGTTGGGTTTCAGGCCTCTGCCTGCTGTGGCTCCAGACTAACTGCAGGGGTTATGCAGCCCTTTGTGTGAAGACAGGACACAGCTCATTCAGGTGTAGGTAGGGCTGTGGCCAGCTCTGCCCTCTCATCCTGCCAGTGATGGCCTAATCAGGCACTAAGCTCGCTACTGTGTGTGGCTGTCCAGGAGGAATAAACAAAGCCCAGCTGCCAACTCCACCCACTCCATACCAAGTTTCTAAAAACTGAACAAACACAGATATATGCCAATATTAACACTACTCTTCAGCAATTTGTTTAGTTGTTCGACTCTTAATCAACTCTGAAGAGTAGTATCAATATTGGCATATCTAGGTGTTTGTTCAATTTTTAGTGGCCTAGCCTTGCTGACCAAATAAAGACCCAACCCCTCCTTTTTCTTCTAAACTCAGTTTCTAAAAGTGCTATTTTCAAAATTGTTATTTAAAACCTGACTTTATCATAAGAGAAGGTTTTGCATTTCAACTACAAAGACAACAAACATGAACTGGTTACTTG
The DNA here is from genome assembly GCF_964204655.1 of Triturus cristatus. Lineage (NCBI taxonomy): Eukaryota > Metazoa > Chordata > Amphibia > Caudata > Salamandridae > Triturus > Triturus cristatus. The sequence goes on along the minus strand of NC_140593.1, from coordinate 326,063,104 downwards.
CACCCATTTGGAAGTTATTATATGTAATAAGGTGACATCACTGCTATCCTATAGGAGAGGCAGTCCTGGCAAAAGTGAAAAATGTATTTAAGAGTTTTTCACTACCAGAACATGTAAAACTTGAAAGGACATGTCCCACTTTTTAAATACAATGCCCCTAACCTCTGGCTGTCCAGGCCCTACCCAAGCGTTGACCTATATTAATTAAAACTAAATGTTTGAGCCTAGCAAAAGGTTTATTTTGCCAGGTCAAAATGGCAGTTTAAAACTGCACACACAGACTGCAATAGCAGGCCTGAGACATGTTTTAAGGGGCTATTTAAGTGGGTGGCACTATCATTCCTGCAGGCCTACTAGTAGCATTTAATTTAGAGACCCTGGGTATGCATAGTACCACTTTACTAGGGACATATAAGTAAATTAAATATCCCAGTTGGGAATAAGCCAATGTTATCATCTTGTAACGAGTGAGCACCTGCACTTTAGCTCTGGTTAACAGTTTCAAAGTGCCCTGAGTCATAAGGCCAGCAAAAACAAGATCAGCAAAAATGGAGGAGGAAGGCTAAATTGTTTGGGGGAAGACCACCCTAAGGCTGACATGTATAACAAGTATCATTGGAACTGACGCCGGATGATGTGAAGCCTCAAAAAGCAATGACACGTAGACCTCGCACCAAGGACACAGGTACAATTTTCCATGGGCCAGACCCTGTGTCCTGTGTGCTCTCCATTAAGATCAGCCTAAACTTCAGAATATGTCCAGGGCCAGCACGACCTGATAACCTTAGTTGGCGCTTTGCGCCTTTTTGGCCCTCTTTTTATCTAAACCTTTTAAATTCAATACCTCCAGTTCTACTGATTGGATTTTTGTTGTTTTGGTCTCATTTTATTTATTACATTTTATTCTATTGCTCTAAGTTGGAGTGAGATTTTTATTGTGTTGTTTTCACTGTATTACTGTGTGTGTGCTGCATAAATACTTTATACATTGCCTTCAAGTTGAACCTGCCTGCTTTCGTATGGAGCTACCAGAGGGTTAAGCACCGGTTCATTTAGTAACTTTTGTGGCTTACTCTGAAAAAGGATTGTGGTTATTGCTTGAGAAGGGTTTACACCCCCTCAACCAATAACCCAATTTCTCACAGACAGCATGCTTGAAAAGGGTGGTGGTTGTAGCTTAGCTGTGTGTAAAGTATGGTACAATGTGTGAGACGTTCCCCGAACTTGGTGCAGTGAATGAAACTAAGCATACACATAACATACTTCTATGAGTGCTGCACTAGCTGCAATCAGGCAAGTTGGTACCCACAATTATTATTTTTAAAAGTGCAATGTATTACAAAATTGAACAGACATTGGGCATATTTATGATGGGAGTTGTGTCAGTCTTTCACCGCGCAACGTGGTGCACGAGTGACGCAAGTCCAAAATGCGATTTATGAAGCCATGCAAGTCCACTTTGCGTGGACCTGAGTGGCTTCATAAATCAGGAGTAACGCAACACAATGCAAATCGCTGTGTTGCATTACTCTGCTGTGGGTGGGTGTTCCCACATAACTCCCATGTATTTTGATGCATTCACAGATTTACCAAAAGTGGTAGACCTCGGAATGCACAAAAAAAGAAACAACTTCTCAGGGGCGGCGTTAACACAGAGAAATATCTTTATTTCTCCTTGTTAGTTCCTCTTTCTATGTGTGCTGCATTCCGAAACACATATAGAAAGAGGAATATTCCTCAGGGTTTTGTTTTAGTGCAGGAAGGTGCCCCTTCCTGCACAAAAACAATTCTCCTTACAGTGCAGGCACCTACATTGGCGCTAAGCAGCCAAAACGGCACCAGCGCAGGGACAAAGTCAGGAATGCACCGTATTCTTTTAAATACAGCATACTCCTGCCCATTCCCTGTCACACAGCACTGCGCGGCAAGGCGACACCCTGAGCGGCACTGCGCTGTATGACTTTCTTGGAAATGTACCCCCAAGTGTGAATAATTGGAGTTCACTCAGGGGTATGCTCTATGGAGTTCACCCCGAGAGGCACTAACTGCAGGCACTCTTGTATGCTGTTAACACAAAGTATGAAGGGAGCACCGCTTGCAAAGAGCCCAAACCACTTACAATTGCTCTGGGTAGCACTTCATTCCATCATTTTCATGTACTGTATGGAAACTTCTATATGAGAACACGGAAATAAAAGCTTAGAATTTTTTTTAACTTTCATTAAGTAAGCTCTTTTTAGCTAAGCCGGTCACACACCGAGTTCAAAGGAGAGGAGGCACAATGCTTGTCGAACTGGCTTGATAGTCACAGTGTGAACTTAGCTTTGCTGTCAATTTGGCTGTTTATTTATTTATTTATTTAGACAAATACTTGCTCAGAAACCTAATTGCTTTGCAAGCTAAAATCATGCCAGAGAGTGCGTAATAATAAACACCATACCATTTTACATTATTATATTGCTATCATAATAAGAGATCTTTTAATACTCTGGACAACAATCTTTTCACATTGGCTATAACGTTAATCCTGGGTCAGTCAGTATTTTTATGCATGTTTTTTTAAATCTGTTTTCATTCCTGAGATAGAATGGGCATACCAAAAAAGGCATGTGAAAAATTACATATATACAAGCCTAGAAGGGATTAACAGCTATTCATCTTTTAGTTTGTTTACATTTGCTACACTTTGCTTCCGCCCAACTCAGCAGAGAGCATTGAACAATGACTCATCCCACGCTAGCCATTGGGTCTTCTGCACTGGAAGTGATAGCATTCCTATGATCACGGTGCATTTATTTATCTTTACTAGTCTTTGCTACAGACAGTTGTATTTGTTTTCTGCTGACATATTGCTTCTGATACATACATATACTTAATTTGGCCTTTGAGTCACCCACTTGATCATGACTGGCTTTGTTGTCTCTCTCAGGTCTGTGATGACTTGGTTCCCTCTTCTTCTGTTTATCCCAGTCAGGAGCATTGTGGTCCCATATTTCTGACTGGATGAGTTGAATCCTTTCATGGCAGCTTTTTTTGTCTCTTTTGGAGTGCATGCCTTTCCTTGGTCTCTTAACAGCTTGTCCACCTGACATCCAGTGCCCTTGCCCGCCCAACGCCTGTTCCTCCATTTTTCTGATGTTCCACGCCCAGCTCTGTCGCTCCCCAGTGCTCTCCATCCCACTTTGCCCACTTTGCCCAGCTCCCAATTCCCAAATTATTTTTTGAATATCAACATTTTTTATGACGGTGGGGCAGCAGCAAATTATTACCGGGTCCATCAATTTGTTTACACTGCTGAGCACTTTATTTCTTTTAAACTAACATTCTAAAATGGCCATTGTACATGTTAAAAGGGCAAATTAAAAAATAGCAAAGTTACAGCCATCGCATCATAATGTATGCACCTGCATGTATCACGATTCATCTGCACGCATATGTCACAACACGTGCATGCATTCATCAGTGCATGCATGCATCATGGCCATCTTGGAATGGGTTCAAGGCCACGCATGCATCATGACACATGCAACTTCTTGCATCAATATGCATGCGTCAGCATTATCCGCATCTTGGAATGAATTTTCTTTAAAAGAAAACCCATTCCAGGACGGCTGTTTATGCTTCGGCATGCATATGCATGCATCATGATACTCTGGCGGTCATTCTAGCATTATCTGATGCCAATTCATAAAACCATTGGCAAACGCAATAGATCACAATTTTACATACGAGACCTACTGGCTGTGTCTTTGCGTGTTTATTTGTTGTCATTGTTTGAGTTTTAAACAATGTATACACTATGTCTTCAGGCACAGTAATTCAATGACAGCAGAACCTGTTTGTTGCACCAATAAAAATGCTATTTTCTCATAATGTGCACGGCGTGCCTCAGGGATCCATACTGAGCCCTCTATTTTTTAATATTTATCTCAGACCCCTAGCAGACTTAGCTGAAAAATCCGGACTCTCCCTTATGACCTACGCCGATGACTCCCAAATTATTTTCTCCCTATCCTAACCTAGTCCATCTTCTTCTTCTCCCCTCAAACTTGGTTTACAGAACATCCTGAATTGGATGACTAGAAACCATTTAAAACTAAATGGAGACAAGACAGAGGTTCTTCTTTTAGGAAAACGGCAAGAACTTTGGAATCCCTCTCACTGGCCTGACCAGTTGGCCACTTTTCCTACCCCAGTGTTGCAAGTTCGCAACCTTGGTTTCATTTTGGACAGTACCCTTTCCATGAGCAAACAGGCCAACAAAGTTGTGGGTCTTTGCCTCACCATTATCAAATGGTTGAGGAAAATTATTTGGATGCTGCCCCCTTCCACTCAGAAGACTGTAGTCAATGCTCTCATTACATCGCGGCTTGACTACGGTAATATTCTGTATCTCGGGTCAAATAAAGCGGTAATCAGTCGACTGCAACTGGTTCAGAACGCCGCAGTCCGACTACTTTGTAAAATCCCGAAAAATTCCGGTGTTTCAAGTCACCGCAGGGAACTCCACTGGCTCAAGGTGGAAAGCAGAATTCGCTTTAAAGCTCTGACCTATATGTTCAGAATCAAAGCTGGTACGGCACCAAATTATCTTTTATCTTTGGCCCAGCCGTACATCCCCAAGCGTAGTCTTTGCTCACAATCACTCTCCAATTTTTGTATCCCGAGATTTAAATTGGCAAGGATGGGAGGCAGATCGTTTGCCTACCTTGGTCCATCCCTCTGGAACGCACTCCCTCCTTTCATTCGAAAAGAGGAAAACTATGACAGGTTTCGAAGAAATGTTAAGACCTGGTTATTCGAGCAATAACTAGATTACCTAGCTCTCGTCCCTGACATGTTTCTTGCTGTATCTTGGCGCCGGGAAACCCTTTTTGGGTAGCTGTTGCGCCTTACAAGTTCAAATAAAAAATAAAAATAAAAAAACGTTGGAATGTACCACAGTGCTTGAAGCACAAAGTCTTGTATGGAGACATGCCAGAATATAAGTAGAAACGCCATGAACATCATTGAAAGAAACTAAGAGAAAATCTCAAGGGCTCTGATCCAGCATCCTTGGAATCACAGAAAACAAGATCTGGCATCAACAGCAAGATTGGGACCCTAAAGCAGGCAATGCGCCACTTCCAGTGGCGATGCGAGAAGCTGTTGTCAACTTTGTACACTGCCACCTAATGCCGGAGTTGGACATGTATGAGAAATATTTCCTGATCCTTGCTAGCGCCTAGGGAAGGTTTTAATGAAAGAGTTGTTACCCATGAGAAAGGATGTTACGCAGATGTTTGAGGAGTCAGCATTCACCAGGTATTTTGCCTCCTAGTTCTGTTGTGACATCAGATAAGGTTTGTCCTCTGAAGTTGCTGCCCTTAGTTTAGAAGCTAGACTGATCAAGCATTATTAGTTGTGCCACTCACTGGCACCATATTTCTGTGTAGTTGGAGTGTGTGTTTGGATGGATGAAGTGCGCAAAGTCGTACAGTTTCTCCTTGCAAAGTGCATGGGTCTTGCTGAAACAAAGAACACAATGCGGTACAACCATAGTTTGGCATTGCATGTGCTTCCACATGACAGTAAGGACTTTCACCAGCTCTAGTGAGTATTGTTTAGGTTGCGTCAATCTTGAAAAGCTAAGAAGCATACTCAATGGCATGGGAAAGGCTGAAAAGGAACCACCAAGGCACAGCTTCAGAGTCCTCATGAGAAAAGGATGAGCAATGCTTACAAGTTACTGGCGCAGCATGGTGTCATAATTCACACAAGAAACAGTTAATTTAGGAATGCACTTGAAGAAACTGCTTGTGAGTTACCAGTTCCCCCTTTCACTCATGAGAGAACTCTCCACAAATGAGTAGGCATAGAAAAAGAGGGAATCTCAGTGAGATACCGGTGAACCAATAATGGGGGACTCTGTGAGACTGTGCTAAAGAAATAACTTTCTGAGCAGATTTAATGGTGGGTAATCCCTGGGGGAGGGTGATCCACTGATGAGGTGGACCAGAAAGCCATGTTGTTCATTGTCTTGTTTGTTAAGTAAGTCGCAACCTTGCATGCAAGTGTGCAAATCAAGCAAGAGACCCAATACTGTTTCTGACTGATGAGAGAATTTAGGAACACATAATGATAGGCGATAGAGACCTATTAGTGACTGCTAACACAGCTGTTAAAACAAATTAAACTAATTACACCATAAGTCATTAACATGTGTATAAGTTGACTCCTTACCGTCAGACTGCTTACAGACAGAATAATACTTCTTATCACAAGATGATGTCTTCCAACTTCCATCAATATCCAGGTATACACACGCGTTTTTCTGCCTTGGTTCATCTGGTGCCCATTTAGTGTATCTCAGCCTCCAGTTGTCAATCCACTTGTAGTAATCATCGGTCTAAAACGTTTGAGATGGGATGATAAGCTTAATGACAAAAGAAGAAACTTACCTTATTTTTGCAAATAATGCAATGAATGTTAGGCATTAATTAAATCATTTTCCTTTGGCCATCTTAAAGTTATCACTTTACAATTAAAGCTAATTAACACCCTGACACAGTTACATGTCCAAATATAGGGCTTAATTTCCAAAGGTAAGCATCAAATGTTGTGTACGTTATTGATTGGTTGCTATTCACTAAGGTATTTTATAAGTAGTATCTATTTGACTGTGGAGTCTCTGCACATAAAAGGATAGGACAGTCCTGTCTTTTTATGTGTGGAGATTCCACAGTAGTAAAGAGAATGCACAGGGTCAGAATGACCTGCAGAAGGGATGCCTGCATCCAAGACGATGATGGGCATTGGGTACCAGACATGTACCTGAACTTCTGAATGTCATGAATATAAACTGCATATGACAAAGCTGTACAATTTCCTTTAGAGGGAACTTGTAACACTAGAAATCTAGATTTCTGGAGGCTGGCCATGTACGATATGAAGCGATGATCAGACCCACAAAGTTTGAGGTATTCAATACATGGGCTTGGATGGCGACTGAGAAGGGAAATGAAAAAACAAGTTAAGGGTTCATTGAGACCATGGCTCCAGAGTAAGTGGGATTGATAAGAAAATGCTGAAGGAAGGATATAATCCTGTATGTAAAGATTTTATTTTCCCTGCTTACACCAAAACAACACAAATCCAATCTGTAGAACTGGAGTTATACATTTTTCAAATTTAAGGTAAAAACGAGCACCTAAAAGATCAACATGATAACCACGGACTTCTAATCTTGTGAGCACAGGTCAAAATATGGCTGACCACGATGGAACGCAAGTTGGATACAAGAAGTGGATTGGGCCCGGTTAGTGCTTACCTTAGGACTTAGAAGAAACTTCAAAGAAAATGTTCTGAGCTGGTAAAGTTCAGCGGGGAAAGGTTGCAGGTGGTGTCTGAGGAGGGAGCGTCATCGGCTCAGGGCTGCTAGATGAGGTCTCAGTGAAGAACTAAGTTCGGACACCTTCATTTTTTTGGAAGTTGAAAATCTCCAGTGTGACGAAGCTGCAGGGTTTAGCTGACGAGAGTTGCAAATGCCGGATACCTCTTTGTCAGAGGACTACTGAACAGGATTTGCTGCTGCAGAGACGAACATAGTGGGAGCTGCTGCAAAGTCAGGCCAACTGGCGTTACCCCTTGGGTGGATGGAGAAGCAGGTTCATCCCGGTCCTCTTTCGGTTCTCAGAGCAGTTTTTAGCCAAAACATTTCTAAGTCCCAAGTTTTGGATTTTGGCTATCTAAGCACCTTCAACACCACAACCTAGGGTCGAGGACTGGAGGGGTACCTTCTGGGGGTTTAGGACTCACTCAGGTTGGGTCCGGGTGTGGGTTTAAGATGGTTGGAGCCTTGTATGTCCTAAGGCATCAGGAGGCCAGTAAACATTGCTTTGGAGTCACTGGTGGTCCTGGGTTCCAGTGATGAAGCAGCAGTACAGGCTTCCGAGGGCTCACGCCAGGCTCCAGGCAGCAAAGCAGTGCTCCCAGGTGCAGCAAAGTAGTATTGTGGAGTACGCAGCAGGCGACAGCAGCCAGAAGTTCTTCCACAGGTTCAGAAAGTGAACTGAAGAGTGGGCCTGAGAGCCCTATGTTTACACCTGGTGCCTTCTCTGAAGTAGGAGACGTTTCTACAGAATTCCCTTTAAAGTCCTTGAAGCTTCCTTGGTCCCCTGCCCAGGTTCTAAGCTGGCTACATGAACAATACAGGGGTGAGAAGTCATTTGTGTGAATACTGGCGTTGCCTATTCAGTGGCAAGTGGGGCTGTGCCCAGCTCAGCTCCCCCATCCTGTCAGTTGATGGTCCAACCAGGCACACCTAATCCCTCTAACGTGTGACTGGCTGGAAGGAATAAACAAAGTCTAGCTGTTAACTACATCCGGGCATGTAACCTAGGATAGGCGCTTTCAAAATTGTAACTTAAAATCTGACATTACCATTAAGAAGGACACCAAACTTAAAATACTCACATGTTCCCAATCAAAAGTTAACACTTAGTTAATATGGCTAACAAATGTTATCCTATGGAAGCTACTGGCCTCACAGTAGTGAAAAATAATTAAGGAGTTTTTGACTACACAGATCTCTAAAACTCAAAAGTACATGTCCAAACTTTTAATTACAATGCACCCTGCCTTTTGGATGCTAAGGACGTTCTGAAGCCATCCTCAGCATCTGAGCACTGGCCTAGCACACTTGGCACCAGAGGCAGGAAATCCTCACACCAGAGAGATTTCCTTTTATTCAGTTAAGTATTGGAAGCCTGGGAAGATCTTCCGCAGCAACTAATGCTGTTTATTTTTCTCTTAAATGACGATTGGCGTGAATTAAGCCGATTGCTTCCACCTTCCCCCAGGCCCAAAAGTCTGTCTGCCTCCCCTGAGGCACATTGGAGGTTTTTACCTTCAATCTGCTCCTGTGGTAGAAAGCCTACTAGACACCATGGATTATGTAAAGTACAGAAATGGTCACCAAGGCATTGGGACTAGCCCCCACGCCCTCTAATATCCCCAGCAGTCTTTCTGACACTGTTGGGGGCAGATAGGATGAGTTTTCTTCTGATATGCCAATCTGGAGGAGGACAGAAAGCCCACTAGACTACCAGGGAGTGTATTTGAAGTAGGGAGTGCAATTTTCACCCCTCTCCCAGTTCCAAAAGTCTTTCTGCCCCTGTGGGCAGATTGGTGGTTGTTGCCCTCAATCTATTCCAAAGTCCATTAGACACCAGGAATTTGTTTAGGTGGCAAATTGGTTAGGGACATCTGAGCGGGTATCGGGCCTAAACACCACTCCTCCAAATAACCCCCAGCAGTCTTTAAACCCCCTTCCCGATTGCGGTCAGATAAGAGGTGTTTTCCTCCAAACAAAAGCCAATCAGACCACAAGGGAGTGAATTTGGAGAGGGGAGTGCACCCCTTGAAATGGGCTTGTGCTCCCTTTCTCTTACCCCAGGCCAAAAGGTTTTTCTGCCCCTTGGGAGCAGATTGGAGGTTGTTACCTCCAATTTGCCACAGTGAGCGGGGAAAAAAGCCCTCTAGTCACCAGGGATTTTTTTGGTGCACAAATAGGTGGGGTGGACCACCCAGACATCAGGCCTAGCCCCCAACTCCCAAATAACCACCACCAGTCTTTCTGCCTCCTGTGGAGGCATAGAGCCCACTCGACCACAAGGAAGTGTATTTGAAGGGGGTAACCAGCTTCACTGGCAATGGGTTGATGCTCCCCCATTTCAAAAGTGTTCTGCCTCATGGCAATTACCTCCTACCTGCCCCTGGTTCGGGGTGGCCCTCGAGCCATCAGGCATAGCCCTCACCCTTCAAATGACCTGGCGCATAAAGCAATCTTTAACCCCAATCTGCCTCCCTGGGGAAGAGGAGGGGGCAGAAAACCCACTAGAAACCAGGGAGTTATTTATTGCTACAGTGTGGGGGTGGCCAACCCACACATTGGCCACTGCCACCACCAATTTGACTCCAAAAGTCTTTCTGCCCCCCAGGGGCAGGCAAGAGCTCTCAAATGTCAATCTGCCCTTCTGGGGGTGGGGGGCAGAAAGTCCATTAGACACCAAAGAGGAGGGTGAATTGACGGTGTGTACCCAAAATCTGTTCCCTGGTGGGACAGAAAGGAACTAGACACCTGGGAAAAAATACCCCCACAAAATAAACAGGAGGTGGAGGTACCTCACCTAGGTGTCACATTGCGCTCCCACCCCAAAACAGGTCCATCAGTATTTCTGCCTTCCCCGGGGTGGATTGAGAGTGTTTACCCAAAATCTGCCCCAGGGGACAGAAGGTCACTAGACACGAGGGATTTCAACATGGCACCAAAGCAAACAAAAGAGCAGGGTGACCTTCTTTGGCATCAAGCTAATACTAGAAACCCAGAATGGGCAATAAATACTTTCTACTCCCATGGGGACTAAGGCATCCCCACTTTTATGGCAAAAAGGCAGATTTTTTTTATGGGTTTTTTTGCATATGAGAAGTAGAGTTGGGCTAAGTCCAAATATTGGCCTACTTCTATGCTGAATGACTGCACTTTGTGGCCTTGAGTCAGCTGCCACCTGGGGAAACCTACCAAAGCCAGGCATTTCTGAATGCTAAAAACCTATAGCTGCCCAAGATAGCATGCCTTGAGTGGATCCCATGACATTTCCTTACACACAATGCCCTGAAGATCTCAAACTTTGACTAGAATGGCAAATTTTCTCTGCATTTCTGTTCTGTAAACTCACAAAATGTCTACCACCCTGCCTTCCCTCACTTACCCCAATACAAATTTGACCCCACTTGTGACCTAGCATCCGTGATACCAAATGCCCCAAAATGCAATGTGGAGAAATTGTCAGTCAAAAAACCTTTGTTTCGGCCGGATGGCCATAAAAGCACATAGAAAGAAATAATACAATACATTTTGTATTCCAAGAAAGAAACAAGGAATAAAAGAAATATTAAAATAAAATAAATCATCATAAAACTTTATATTCATTGGGGCTGTATTAAAAAGGAATACAAGTCCAGATTGTGCAGGGTTTTCTGGCTCGTCATTAACTGCACTCCCTCACAGCGATTCGGTACTAAAATAAATACTAGCAGTGTTCAACAGTAGATAAATATTCTATATCGAGAACGAGAGGAGTTACAGTATCACTTGTTTTAAATGATGGCCAATACATTAATCTCTATAAAACGCCTATCACTTATTTAATAAAAAAGCTTCAGACATTTATTAATAGCTCTAAGACAATATGAAATAGCACATTAAAACAATTTAAAATAAAATGTTGAAACAAAAAGAACAACCCGGAGGAAGAATGCAATGTGGAGAAATTGACTATAAGGGTAGCTCCAGTATTTGAAATCTGGCTCGGTGGCGAGACAAGGAAGCTAACCAACCCCAGACATTTCTGAATACTAGACATCCGGGATGTTCAGGGTGGTGCACCTCACGAGGATCCCATGACATTTAATTACCCATAATGCCACGCAAATATCAAACTTTGACTAAATTGCTAATTTTCCTTGCATTTCTGTGATGTATTCTTCTGGATACCTCCATTGCCCACTGAGTTCCTACCAACCAGTGTTCTCCAACTTATTCTGAAACAAATTCTACCCCACTAGTGTGGCTGGGCCTGGTGCCCCCGACAGGCCCAAATCAAACCAGGATCAATGAGAGTTGCTGTGCAAGACTCCCATTGACCTTGGTTTGATGCAGGCCTGTTGCAGGTACTATGCCCAGGCACACATGTGAAGTAGCATTTCTATCAGGACAAGCGTGGGAACACTGGATGGTAGGCATTTTGTGGATTCCTGCATATTTTGGACATTTAAATCGCAGAAATGCAAGGAAAATTTACACTTTTAGGCAAAGTTTGAGGTTTGTAGGGCATTGTGGGTAGAGCAGCTTTGTGGGACACACATGAGGCACACAACTCTTGACTCCCTGTGAGTCTCTTTTATGTAATGTCTGGATTTGGTAGGTTTCCCTGGAAGGCCTTCGATCCCAGGCCAAAAAAACAGAAAATGTTGGTCTCCACATTATATTTTTGGAGCTTTCCTGTGTGGGCACTAAGCCTACCCACACATGCGAGGTATCATTTGTATAGGGAGATATAGTGGGAGTTGTAGGTGATAGGACATTTGTGGCTCTCAGCAGATTCCAGAACTTTCCATCACAGATATTTGCTGAAAATGTGTTTTGTTAGTCAAAGTTAAAGGTTTCCAGGGGCTTCTGGGTTAGAAAGCCTGGTGAGAGCCACACAAGTCACCCCACCCCTAATTACCCTAGGTGTCTGTTTTGAAAACATTTGCAGGTTTGCTAGGTTTCCAAATGTGCCAGCTGAGCTAGAGCCCAAAACCCACAGGCAAGGGTTGCTTCCAAAATTTGGGTACAGTGAATCAGCCATTTTCTGCTCCTCCAGGGGGCACAGAAAACTCATTAGCACCAGGGATATTGTCATATTATGTTTGGGGCTGTCCTTTAAGCAAGGCTCACCCCTATACGGTATAATATTTTTTTAAATCACTTTTGGCAATTTTCTGTCCTCCTTGAGGGCACATTGACTGTTGTTGGGGGCCCATCTGCACCGAAGGGGAGGCCGAAACCCACTAGCACCAGGGATGTCTTCATATTATGTTTTGGGGTGGTCCCTTGGGCAAGGATTGCCCATATTGGGGATAATATTTTTTGTAATTACTTTTGACCATTTTCTGCCCCCATGTGTATTTATGTTTAGGGGTGGCATCTTGGGTAAGGGTTGCCCCAATGGGGGGGTATGTGTCATTAGTTACGTTTGCCTGTTTTTGTGTCCCCTATCTGGCAGATTGGCCATATTTTTAGGCCCAAGGTTGGGGCGGCAGATAACCACTAGGTTTTGTGTGTGTCTTGAGTTCGTATCGCAGAGTGTGTGGATTTGAGCTTGGCTGGTGGGGTGTGTGGACTGGCAATTGGGTTGTGACATAGCGTTTTATAATGTTAACTGTTTTATTTCTTTGCATTTGCATTTGTGATTGTAATGTTTTATTTCTCCTTTTTATTCTAGTTCAAAGCTTTTGTTTTCGTTTGCTGTTATTCCTGCTTGCGGTTTCATCACTGGTAGATCTGCAGTCTGTGTAGTTGCATGTGTTTGGTAAGAAAACATTTACTCTAAATGAGTATCATTTCCCTTCATGAATGCGTTTATTGTAAATGGTGTAATAATAGCAGCATGTTTAGCTTCTATTTTATTGTGTGTGAAAAGCTCCTTGCATTTGTGTACAATATTTATTGTGTTGTCTTGTGAGTCATTTGTTTTTGTTTTATCTTTCAAGTGGGATATCGTTGTTTTTTGCGGTGTCTCTGCAGAGTAGGTGCTGGTGAGTCCAGCTGTCTCTGGCGAGTGTGTGGTATTGTTTTTGAGTACATAGGTCTTTGTGATAAAGCCACACATTATTACTTATTTTACATAGTGTTGGTTGATGTTAACTTGTTTGTAAAGTTACTTTTCCTAGTAAGGGTTATGGCAGGCTGCAGGATGACAGCTCAGCCGGTTGTTGATATGCTTTTCAAGCCTTCCTCTGACCATGATTCAGAGACTGACTCTGCAACTGAGGCGCAGGAGGAAGCAAAAGATTCTGGCAGTGAATTTTCAGTCCGAAAGGAATCATCTAATGATGAAGCCACTCTCAGTAAAGATGAAGTCCCTGTTTTAGAGGAGGACACTGATGTGCCAATAGTGCAGCAACAGGCTTCTGGATTGCAGCCTAGGGCTACAAGGATTCCCACTGGAAGTGCTGAACTCTGGGTTTCTTCAAACATGGGGCAGCCAGCATTACCTGCCTTTACTGGTGTTGCAGGGTGTAGAGGGAATACTGAAAACCTCTTGCCTATATATTTCTCTCAGTTGTTAATGGACAATGTATTTTCTGGATGAGTTTGTTGGGCAGACTAATTTGAATGTTGAACAGTATCTGAGGGACAACAGTGCCAGTCATAAGCCCCACTCTAGAGCTGCCTGGTGGACTCCCACAAATCTGGATGAGTTGAAGAAGTCTTAGGTTTAACTTTTTAGATGGGCATGATAAGGAAGCTGTCGCTGTCTTCATATAGGTCTACTAGTCCCTTGATGGCAACAGCTATATTTCCTGTAATCACGAGTTATGATTGGTATTTGCTTCCGCTTCGGATGCTGCATTTGGTGTTAATGCTTTAACTTTGCTACGAGATCACCCTGATTGTGACAGTCTTTTTAAGACTCGGCCTGTCCTTGATCACTTTGTAGATCGGTTTTCAGAGATCTATGCTCCATGGAATGAAATAGCTGGGGACAAGTCTTTGATCCTGTTCAAGGGCCGTTTGTTATTTTGGCAGTACATTCCTAGCAAGACCGCATGTCATTGAATCAAGATGTATATGTTGTCTGAGAGTAGGACTGGATATGTCTATAATTTCAGAGTGTACACAGGTGGCGATATCAGTATTGATCCCTCGGGTTGTCCATCCACTTTCGGAGTTAGTAGGAAAATTGTGTGGGGACTTGGTAGAGGACTTTTTAACAAAGGTCACGATTTATATCAATCAATCAATCAGGTATTTGTTTGTTAAGCATGACTGCTCACCCGTAAGGGTCTCAAGGTGCTGGGGAGTGAAGGGGGGTCGCAAGTTCCAGTCCATCAAAGAGGGGGTCTGTCGAAGAGCCAGGTTTTGAGGTTTCTTGCGAAGATGGGGAGCGATGTTGTCTGTCTGAGGTGGAGCGTAAGGTCGTTCCAGGCTCTGGCTGCGTAGAAGGAGAAGGAGCGGCCTCCCAATCTGGTCTTTCTGGTGCGGGGGACCATGGCGTAGGAGAGCTGGGCTGATCGTAGGGCCCTTTGGGGTGCGTGGAATTTGAGTCGGCTGTTCAGGTATGCTGGTCTGGTGTCGTGGAGGGCCTTCTGAGGGTGGGTTAGCATCTTGAAGGTGACTCTAGCTTCGATGGGGATCCAGTGGAGTGTGAGCAGGTGCTGGGAGATGTGGCAGTGTCTTGGCAGGTTGAGGACCAGTCGTGCCGCGGTGTTTTCGATGTTCTGTAGCTTGTGGGTGAGGTTTTTGTTTATTCCGGCATAGAGTGTGTTGCTGTAGTCAAGCCTGCTGGTAACCAGGGCATGAGTGACGGTCTTTATGTGTTCGAGGGGATCCATTTGAAGGTCTTATGTAGGAGGCGGAGGGTGTGGAAGCAGGAGGACGAGACCAAGTTGATCTGGCGGTCCATTTTGAGCTCTGAGTCCAGGATGATTCCCAGGTTGCGTGCGTGGTCCATGGGGGTGGGCGGGCTTCTGAGGGTGGGGGGCCCCCAGCTGCCGTTCCAGTTGTCGGGGTTTAAGCCCATGATGAGTACTTCCATTTTGTTGGTGTTTAGTTGTAGGCAGCTGTTTTTCATCCATTTGGCGATGGCTTCCGTGCCTTTTCGAAAGTTGTGTCTGGCGGTGTTGGGTTCGTTGGATAGGGAGAGGATGAGTTGGGTGTTGTCTGCGTATGACACAAGTTGAGTCCGTAGGTTTTGACGATGGGGGCAAGCGGAGCCATGTAGACATTGAAGAGCATAGGGCTGAGGGAGGATCCCTGTAGGGTCTGAGAGGAAAGGGGGAGTCTGACCTGCTGTGTTCTACCGGAGAGGAAGGAGCGGATCCAGTCGAGGGCCTTGTCTTGGATCCCTACGCCGTGGAGTCTGCGTATTAGGGTGCGGTGAGAGACTGTGTCGAACGCCGCAGAGCGGTCGAGGAGGATGAGGACTGCTGTTTCTTCTTTGTCCAGTAAGGTGCGGATGTGGTCTGTTGTGGCAAGGAGGGCGGTTTCCATACTGTGTTTTTTTCTGAAGCCAGATTGGGAGGAGTCGAGGATGTTGTGCTCTTCTATGAATGTGGTGAGTTGGCTGTTGATGGCTTTCTCGAAGACTTTTGCTGGGAACGGGAGCAGGGAGATGGGTCTTTAGTTTTTGAGGTCAGTGGGGTCCGCCGAGGGTTTCTTCAGGAGGGAGTTGATCTCAGCGTGTTTCCAATTGTAGCGGAACGAGGCGGTTGCCAGAGAGCGGTTGATGGTGTGGCAGAGCATGGGTGCGATTGTGTGGGTGACTCCATTGAAATTGTGGTGGGGGCAGGGGTCCGTGGGGACCCTGAGTGGATTGACTTCATCGTCTTCAGTGTGTCTTCGGTGGTGAGGGCTGTCCAGTTGTCGATCGCTGACTTCAGGGTGTCGGGGATGGTTGGTGAGGGTTCAGTGTGTTGGTTGTCTTCGTCGAAGTTGTCGGAGATGCTCTTGATTTTGTGGTGGAAAAAGGTGCTGAGTTTGTCGCACAGGTCTTGTGAGGGAGGGATGTCGGTGGACTCGCTGGAGGGTTGGGCGAACTCCTTGATGATGTTGAAGAGTTCTTTGCTGTTGTGTGCATGAGTGGAGATTCTGTCTTCAATCGCTTTTTTGCTAGTTTTTCTGATGAGTTGGTGGTGGGCGTTGGTGGCAGCTTTGAAGTTGTTGTGGGCTTCTGTGGATTTGGTGTTCCTCCAGGCTTTTTCGAGGCAGCGGCAAGTGCGTCTGGACTCTCGAAGTTCGGTGGTGAACCATCTAGCTTTCTTGGCGTGGGTGTTGTTGTTTTTCTTGAGGGGGGCTATGGTGTTGGCTCTGTCGGAGATCCATCTGTGCAGGGTTCGGGCTGCGGTGTTGGGGTCGTCGTTTTCCGTGATGGTTGGGGTGGAGTTGCTGAGTGATGTGGTTATCTGGTCGTCGGTGATTCTGGTCCAGTTTCTTCGTGGGAGCAGGTGCTGGTGTCTGTGGATGGTGGGTGTTCTGAAGGTAAAGTGGACACATCGATGGTCAGTCCATGGGAGTTTGGTGGTGTGGCTGAAGGTGATGGAGTTTCCTGTTGTGAAGCGGGGGTTGAGGGTGTGTCCTGCTGAGTGCGTGGGTTTGGTCACAATCTGGCGGAGTCCAATGTTGTGGAGGTTTTCCAGGAGGGATGTGGTGCTGGGGTCCAGTGGGTCTATGGTTTTGGCGGTGCTGCAGGTGGGCCGGCAGCAGTGACCGCTGAAGGGTCCGTGGGTGTCAGCTGGTGATGCTAGCTTGCAGTTGTTGTTGCAGCCTGGGTTGAGAGCGTCGAGTGCCGCTGGGTCGTAGCATTGGCGGTGCAGAGATCCAGGGTTCCTGGCACTGGTCGCAGTCGGGTCGGGGACAGGCGCAGACGGGCTTGCCAGTGGCCGCCATTAAGTTTGGGTTGGGGAGGGCTGGACAGCTGCGAGGCGGGAGTGGGGAGGGGAGCTGGATTGGGCTGGTCGCACTGGTCGTGCTGGGGGGGAAGGGCCGCGGGGGCCGCAGCGGCGGGATAAAACAGGCTGCAAAAGGAACAAGCATTTGCAATGCAATAGGTCTCGCAGTTACACGAGTTAAAGCTATTGGCATTGTAAATGACAATGCCAATAGGCATTGTTATTTGCAATGTCAATAGCTCAAACTCGCGTAAATGCGAGACCTAATGCATTGCAAATGCTTGTTAATGGAAAGTTGAAGAATTACGATATCCTTTTACAAATTATTTCGTTATTTAAGAAAGCACAGCTGTACACACTGAATGTCATTTCAGCTGTGGTTTATACATATACGCCACCGGGAAAAAGGCATGCGCGGATGAATGAGAGTGTTGGTGATACATTTTAATATGCTTTTTTTTATTGTCAGACGAAGATGTAGTGACAAACTTTAATAGTCTGCTTATTGGTGTTTTTAAAATATGAAATAAAAGAATGTTTCCAAACGAACGCGCTGACAGTTTGATCAACGGAAATCATCAACATACGATTAAATCGATTACCTCCATTGCACAGGGGTAAATACGTGTGTTTGGAGCCGGAAAATTAACTCCCTCGGCCAGCGGATATCGGATCGGTTTTCAGTCTCCACCATATGAATCAAAATTGAACACAATAACAGACCATTCAAAGAGACACTACTTTAAAAAAAAAAAATTGGAAGTGTCCCTATTTCCCCGAAACGGTCCCAGTTTTGTAAGATAAGTTGAAGAAAGTAGGAACGTCCGTTCTTACCTTTATTTCAATTTTCTATAGTGTTAACTTGGCCCGAGGTCACTGGAGCAATTTACAGGAGACGCAGGCTAGATACATAGATGTATAGGGATTCAGAGATTACGAGATATGCCCAGAATCACAGGGTGTTGTGCCGAGGCCGGGATTTAAACCTGACTCCTTCGTTCCAAAGCCAACACCGCTAGCCGCTAGGTTGTTGTATATGGCTTCAGTGAGCTGTAAAACGGGTTGCTTGGATTTTGGAATGCTCCGTTTGGGGGGAGTATGGTGTGTGTGTGTTGTGGGGGGCTGTTTGGACATGCCTGGAGCTAATTACAGGCCGTGGCGGGCATGTCCAGCCTGGGATAACAGCAACAGGGAGGCATCTGTCTGTCCCAGCGCAGCACTTGGTGACTCATTCTCGAAGGAAAAACCTAAGGCGCAACAAACGGGCGTTGAGGAGAGTGGTCGGGACGAGACAGATGCACCGCCCTCTCTGTGGGGGGTGGGGGAGGGGGCGAGGGCGTGCATTAGCATCTGCGCAAGCAACATCCCCAGTCATTAATACTTTTTGGGTTCCGGAGTAGCGTGCTCCTCACCGAAAAGCGCATTGATGTCTCGTCAGTAGTAAGCGCTATATAAGTGCGATTAACACGCAGTAATATCATGCACGCCAGGTAAGTACCAGTAAAAAACACACACAAACACCGACACACGAATAGTCCCACCAGAAAAGCAGGCACAGAATGGCATGAATGAACGGCCTGACAAGTGCATGCAATGCAGTGTTTTACGTGGAGATACAGAAGTGCAGGGACTGACTCTTGAGAGTGCTGCTTTCTTTTGAGAAGTGCAATTAAATGCATTGCAGCAGTGCTGAGACATACAGGTACTGTCCCTTTCAAATGAAGGAATGGCAGGTACTCAGTACGGGTAGTACCTGCCCATTTCAAGCACTGATGCAATGGAATTCTAGAAGTGCAGGCACTCACTCCCCCAGAGTACCTGCCTGCTATTTGAAAGTGCTGGTACTCTTCCATTCAAAGGCTTACACCCCTGCTGAGAAGCAATAGGTCTCGCAGTTACACGAGTTAAAGCTATTGGCATTGTAAATGACAATGCCAATAGGCATTGTTATTTGCAATGTCAATAACTCAAACTCGCGTAAATGCGAGACCTAATGCATTGCAAATGCTTGTTAAAAGTAGGTGCTGAGACGGGTCCCTATCGTGCTGACCTACTGCTAACTGCCGTGCAGGAGGAGGATATATACATCAGTACTGCCGCGATTGCCTGTTCGGTGAAGAAGTCATATTGCCCCAAGAAGAGTGTGAACCTTTTCCTCGCCTAAGGGAGGAATTCGTGCTCGTTTGCCTCCATCACCTCCCCACAACAGCTGCTGTCTGTCTGCTGAGAGGCTGTGTGAGTTGGCGGGCAGCATAAAGAAACACATACAGCGCTATCCGCAGGACACCGATGACCGATGCACTTTGGCCCATCAAGGTATGATGGGGCCCACAACATGCCATGACCCCTACCTAATGAGGTACCAGTAAGCTGCCCCCACCTGCCAGCGCACATGAGTGGCACTACTGTCAGAGTTACTCTCCTATGCCACGGTCTCTCTGGTGGAGGCCCTCTCCCCCACTTTCTTAGTGTATTAGGACATGATTTGTGGCTGCATGTCTGCACTCCATCCTTTCTATCATTCATTAGTGTGCCAAGGAGATTTACTGGAAGACACCATTTAAAATTAGGGATTTTTAATAAAACTGAAGTTTCAGTTTGATTGAGTAAACGAGTGATCAGTTGAGCAAACCGAGTCAGTGAGTAAGAGTGCACTAGAAAGTGAGTAGGTGAGTGAGTGCCTGTCCTTTTGGAGCGAGTTAGACATTGAATGAATGAATAAATGCCTATATGAGTGAGAGAGGGAGCGAGCATGTATTGAACCAAAGATGCACTTCTCATTCTCAAGGCCCTGTCCTAGACAGGGGGATTGTCGCATTGAGACTTCAGAATCATGGAACATAATTGATGTCTGTTTCTTGTGAGCAAAGAGGCTTTTATTCTTCAATTTACTTACTATTCTTTCAACGGGCAATGAGGAACTTTGTCATTCAAATGCAATAACTCCCATGATAGCTAGTGGAAATTCATCTCCGAAAAAGGCATCCTTTACTTTATATACATCAAGTGTGGTTTAAAATACAAATCCACATATACTCCTGATAACAGCTGCTGGCAATGCCGTGTTTGATCTTTACTCCAGATGTGTCCTGAGAGAGGTTTAAAGGGTCTCTTTCATTCCGTCGCCCGAAGGAGCTCCGGGCTCGAACAATGTGCCCCTGATGCTGGCGCAGGCTTCCTGGCAGCCGACCCCAACAATGGCTTCCTCAGCAGCCACGCGCACAGCTGGAGCACATGGGGTGCAGGACAGGAGCGCGACTGTCAACATGGGCCTGGGTGTCAGTGCATCGGGTTTACATTTTTATCACAGGAATCGCTAATTCAGGAAATTACATATGGCAATTAAACGGAAGGTGTTATTGGTATAGAGCCAGAGCTTAATTTGAGCCGGTGTTTGCAGCTGGGGCCTGCATCATACTTTGACACAGCAAGAGGGTGGAAAAAACACGAGGGAGGGAGAAGGGGGAAGAGAAAGAGGGAGAACAGTGATAAAGAGCGAAAACACGTGTAAACAAGCCCTTCGAGTGTAAAAGAGAAGGAAATATCTGTCTCCGGAGACTCTGATGGGTTTTGAAAGGCTGAAAGAGAGAGAGAGTGTGTGGAGTGTGTGTCACAGTGTGTATGTGTGATAGCGATGCGTATATGTTTGCGGTGCATTTGCACACGTGCTTGTGTCCATGTATGCACTCGCACGCATACACATACACAAGGGTATGTATTTATGTGTGTGAGTAACGGGGGGTTGCAAAAGACGGGGCAACACCAACTATTTCAGTTAGTCCAAGAAAGGGGTGTGTGGCGGCCTGAATGGGTGCCCCCTTTGGAGGCACAGCGGAAGCCAGCACTGCCGGAGATCAAAGTCACGGGCTTGCTGAACAGCAAGCAACAGCGCCGTCTGCCTCCCCGCCGCCCTCTCAGCGCCAGACGCCATTCACCAAAGGATCATGAAGTGTCACAGGCTGCGTCCCACCACCAACACCAGCAACATCACGGTCCACTTTCACTTTCGTCCGTTGTTAAAGCTTTATTGTCTTTATGGGGCCATGTGTTTGAAACACATGGCCCCATAAAGATAAGAAAGCTTTCAGGCGGGGGAGCGGACCCTTTGAAGTAGTATGATGCCGAGGCTGTGGCCAGTGGGCTGAAGCGCTTCCCCAAACGGATTGCATGGCGGCACGATGCACGTGATTGTGCGCGTGCTAGCCATGCAATCCGCTTTTGGCGCACATGCACTGTATCTCTACTTTCAATATCCTTGAAACATATATTTGCAGTAAATCGCCAAGATATAATCTCAGTACATTTTCCTTAAATACCCCAACCTCGCCTTAATTTTTTTTAAAAGGCACTATTTAAAATAGGAACTGCGCACTGAAACGCAAGCGGTGTATGGACCGGTTTGTAATGGTTTTCTAAAGATGTGCCTCTAAAATAATATTCTGCTTCATTGGCCGATGCAGTTAATTTGTTATTAAAGCTGCATCTTCCGGACATGAGTTTTCTTTATCCTAGCTTTGATCTGTAAGCAGGGTCCCTACAATGATGTGTGGAGAGTCTGTGTTTAGCGTGCGAGGTGTGTAAAGTTCAAACATGTAACTGAATTTCTCCAAGTTAAGGCATGGATTGGAGCAAATTGGCACCAGTGCTAAGGGATTGCCTTCCTCTTTCCGAACTTGTTTAAAATGCACACACCCGGCTGTAAAAAAACAAGCAGTAAAACGAAAAACGGTTTCATTTATTGTTAAAAGTAAATCTTCCAGCTAAGAAGCACAAATAAGGTTAAATTAAAATGATACGTGATAGCAAAAATTTAATTATGTTTAATATTTTAAAGCAAACACGTGGCTGCCAAGTTTAAAAGAGGTCATGTTTTTTTCTCGTTTTAATTTTTGTTGTATGTATTTGCGGTATACAAAAAAACAACCCAAAAAAACATTGCTAATGCGGATTCCCTCAGAAAATGAATGTTTTACAAATGAGTAAACTGGCCTACTAGCACTAGTGCTAAACAAAAGTGACTTTATTCTTGTGTAAAAATATCTGGAGATGAGATGGGTGGGAACTGAGAGGAAACGATGCGTTTCCGACTCAGGGGCCTGTCTGCTTGTGAAGTATGAGCCCTTCGGCTTCTGTGCATTCGTAGCTTGAGTTGCAGTGAAGGCTTAAAAAAGTCTGGCCTTGGAGTCGATAAGCAGAGCCTTTGTTTTAGCTCCTCGGACCCCTTAAACTCGCAGCGCAGTACCAAAGATTCTACAAAGGATGCTGCAAGGGGGATTATGGGTCGCTTGAGCTCTTCCTGAAAGGTAACCAAGCTTCCTAAATCCACCCCCACTGGCCGCGCATGACTAAGGGATCAGATAACGCTGCAACACAATAGAGCAGAGGGAAGGCGAGTAAGGGATCCTGCTGACACAGGA
Source organism: Triturus cristatus (assembly GCF_964204655.1). NCBI lineage: Eukaryota > Metazoa > Chordata > Amphibia > Caudata > Salamandridae > Triturus > Triturus cristatus. The sequence continues at coordinate 326,040,491 of NC_140593.1, read as the reverse complement.
CCACACAATGCTGGGGGAGGGAAGGAATGTGAGGTTTGTATAACGAGCCGTACAAAGCACATGCCATCACATCAAAGTGGCCGTGCGGCCGCGAAATTGAAAGTGATCGTGATCAAAGCGGCCGTGCTGCCGCGAAAGTGAAAGTAAGCGCGGCGCGCGCGCCCGCGCACATACACTGTAGCTTTAGGCCACGGCAGCACTTTGTAAAGCCCAGATATAAAATGTCTCTTCGAGCCTTTGGCTCACGAGACCTAAAAAGGAGAAAAGAGAGAAAAGTGCAAATAAGGCAGCAAAAGTGCAAGAAAAAGTAGAGGAAAGACACAGAGGACACAGAAGGAGAGTGAAAGGGGGAGATTGAGATGAGGGTAAAAAGCGAGTGAAAAATGGAGGAAAGACACAGAAGGAGAGTGAAGGGGGGAGCTTGAAATGAGGAGAAAACGAAAGAAAACAGAGGAAAGACCCAGAAGGAGAATGAAGGGGGAGATAGAAGTGAGGGAAAAAAACGAGTGAAAAAAGGAGAGAAAAAGCAGAGCGAGAGAACGGAGACAGAGGTCCACTGGACCACCAGGGATGAGGCGCAGGTGAAACCTGCGGGTGGAGGAGGGCCTCAAAGACCAACACTCGTGAGTGCAGGGGCTCGGGGAAGGCCTCACTTAATGGTGGAGCTGCGAGGGAGGGAGAGCAATTTCACTGACAATGAGTTAGTGTTCTTGCTCGCCTGTCCCCGCAGTGGCCGCCATTAAATAGGGGTCAGGAAGGGCTGGACAGCTAGGATGCGGGAGTGGGGAGGGGAGCTGAATTGGGCTGGTCGCACTGGTCGTGCTGGGGGGGAGGGCAACGGGGGCAGCAGCGGCAGGGGAAAATGGGCTGAAAAAGGCAAAAGGAAAAAGGCAAAAAGAGAGAGAAAAGTGCAAATAAGGCAGCAAAAGTGCAAAAATAAGGGTGGAGGAAAGACACAGAGGACACAGAAGGAGAGTGAAAGGGGGAGATTGAGATGAAGGTAAAAAACAAGTGAAAAACGGAGGAAAGACACAGAAGGAGAGTGAAGGGGGAGCTTGAAATGAGAGGAAAACAACAGAAAATGGAGGAAAGACCCGGAAGGAGAGTGAAGGGGGGAGATAGAAGTGAGGGAAAAAAATGAGTGAAAAAGGAGAGAAAAAGCAGAGCGAGAGAATGGAGACAGAGGTCCACTGGACCACCAGGGATGAGGTGCAGGTGAAACCTGTGGGTGGAGGAGGGCCTCGAACACCAACACTCGAGAGTGCAGGGGCTCGGGGGAAGGACTCACTTAATGGTGGAGCTGCGAGGGAGGCAGATCAATTTCACTGACAATGAGTCAGTGGTCTTGCTCCAAAAAGTCTACACTGGTGTGCAATTGTTCAGGGAATTGGCCAAAATGGACACTGTTGCTTGTGGCACAATCCGTTCTTACCATAGAGGTTACCCAGAATAACTTGTTTGTAAAAAAACCTTGAGAGGTGACAGTGCAGTGCTTAGCGTAGTGATGATTATAGGGGTGGGCAGAATGCGTAGTCGCGCTAGCAAAGCTCCGCGAAACGGTAAAAACATCGCGAACACGCAGAAATTCCGCGAACAAGTGGAATTGCTTGTTCGCGATGCTTTTTTCCTGTTCACCAACGCTGTTCGCGTGCTTGGGGGAAATATCTTGCGAACACGCATTTTGAGAACGCGAACAAGCAAAAAATTCAGCGAAGCCACGGAACGCAGAATTTTGGGCAATTCCACATTCTCCGTGGAACGCGAAATTACCCAAATTCAGCAGGCGGAACAGAATTTACTGCCAAGGCCTAGTGATGAACTTCTAGCTGTGAAAATTGCTGACAGGAGAGATGTGTATATGCTCACTGCCATCCATGATGAAAATACTTTACCTGTGACTTTTTGGGGTAAAGTTGCTGAAGTTTGCAAACCTGTGTGCATTTTAGACTATAATAGGCACATGGGTGGTGTTGACAGAGTAAATCAGAAGTTGGAACCTTACACTGGTCTTCGTAAGCCTTACATTTGGTATAAGAAGTTGGCTATCCATCTTTTCCACTTAGCGACCTTTAATGCTTTTTTTGTATTTAAGCATTGTTCTCCAGTGTCAAAGATGACATTTGTTAATTTTCAGGAGTCGGTGATAGGCAGCCTTGTAGTAGTGGAACAGGCAAGTGTTCCTAGAGTTGGAGTGATGAAGGATGTGGCTAGATTGAAAGATCGCCACTTTCTGATCACGTTCTTCCCTTGGCCAAAATACTCTTTCCCAGGAGATGTAGAGTCTATATGTGAAGAGGTGCTCGTAAGGAGACTCATATGCACTGCCATGAGTGTCCTTCTAAACCTGCTCTGTGTCTGCCTGCTGGTGTTGGAATGTAGCACACACAAAAATGTTTTTGGGAGCAACCGTGTGTGTAAGAGTGAACTGCCTGGTCTGTATTGTTTTATATTTTGTGTTCAGTTTCACGATTGGCATTAGTGTGATATATTTAGTTAGAGCTTTTGTGTTTGTAGTTTTTTTATCTACTTACAATTGGTTTGTGTTGTTTTTTGTAAAAAAAAGTGATGACGATGTGCTTAGATTGGTGCTTGCCTGGCATTGTGCGAGGATTGGTGCTTCACTGGTTTGTGTGTATTGGCGCTTGGCTGGCAGTGTGCATGGACTGGCACTTGGCTTGTGATGTGTGCGGACTGGTGCTTGGCTGATGGTGTGCATGTCCTGGGCCATAGCTGGTGGGGTGCGTAGACTGGTGCTTGGCTGGTGGTGTGCATGGATTAGTGCTTGGCTAGCGGTGTGTGAGTAGTGACTTGCTGCTGGTCACTACACACACTACTAGTCAAACGCCAGTCCACACACTCTGTCAGCCGGTGTGGTTGTTGTGTCAGGCATGTGGGCATATGAAAGTGTAAAACAGTTGGGGCCTTGATAAAGCCTTACAGCTCACTAGCTGTGAACCACTGGTTCAGTTTGTTGATCTTTCAATTATTAGCAGTAGATTTCATTTTTGTGAAATCTCTTGTTAATGAAGTTTTATATATTGAACCATCACTCACCCTCGTACAAAATCTAGCCAGTACGTGTGTGTACTAAGGGTGGGCGTAGTGGGCATAGTGGGGCTACGTGAAGCAGCACGTAGTGTGCCCAAATCTACGCACACACGCGCGCTTCGCGTAGCCCCACTACACGCCGCCCGCCTCCCACCCACCCTCCTTTTAAATAATACCCAGCATGTGTTAAATAAATAAAGTAAAGAGACTTACCTGAAGCGCGGCGTCTCCGGGGCTCCCTCTTCCTCCTTTCCAACTTCTTGTGACAAATGCGCATGCGCGAATGCCCGCGCATGCGCATTTCTCGCAAGAAATGCGCATGCGCGGGCGTCCGCGCATGCGCATTTGTTGCAAGAAGTTGGAAAGGAGGAAGAGGGAGCCCCGGAGATGCTGCGCTTCAGGTAAGTCTCTTTATTTTATTTATTTAACACATGCTGGGTATTATTTAAAAGGAGGGCGGGCGGGAGGTGGGTGGCGGGCGGCAGGCAGCTACGCTTCGCCCTGGCGTGTGTGTAGCGCTGCCTGCTTCGCCTACTTCGAAAGTTGCGAAGCAGGCAGCGCTACGTACACTACGTGGGCGAAGCGTAGTGCTACGCCCAGGGTTAGTGTGTACTTGATGTATAAATGGTTGTGCATTAATAGTCTTTTCTGTCTTTCTCTGCCAGGGTTTACATTGTCTCTTTTTGTGAATGTTGTAATGTGCTGGTCCCGCGGCAGGCAGTGTGATTGGTCTTGTGTGTATCACGTATGAAAGGTGTGTGAATGGCCTGGAAAGCAGTTGGTGCCTTGTTGCGGCTTTGCAGCTCACTTGCTGTGAGTCATTGATTCATTGTTTTAACCATTCAATTAGTGAATTTCGTTTTTGTGAAATCTCTTGTTAATAAAATATATATGTTGAACCTTTTACTCACCCTCCTGCAAAATCCAACCAGTATGTGTGTGTACTTGAAGAATAGATGGTTATGCAGTAATATTTGTCTTTTCTCTCATTCTCTGCCAAGGTGCCTCTATGAAAAATCTACCAACTCTATATATTTTCAGAAACTAAACACCCATGGGAGTACAGGGTGGTGTGGCTCTCATTGATCGCAACACATGTTCTTATCCGCAATGCCCTGAAAACCTCAAAATGTGGCAAAAGTCCCACATTTTCCTTGCATTACTGTTCCATATTCTTTCAGAATCAGAAAGAAACCACACATTTTGTATCACCCAGTGTTCTCCCAGGTCTACAGCTAAAAATGCCCTCTCACTTGTGTTGGTAGGCCAAGTGCCCGTGACAGGGGAGTTACCAAAACATATTGTGGAGGCATCAAAATGATCAATCACAAATGAACTGGTTTTGCAAGGGGGTCACCTGCGTTTTTGGTCAAAGGCTCAGCGGCACCTAGGGAAACCTACCAAACCCAGAAACGTCTGAAAATTAGCCAAATCTTGAGGTTTGCAGGGGATTCTGGGTAACAGAGCCTGATGAGAGCCACACAAGTCACCCCATCCTGGATTCCCATGGGTGTCTAATTTACTTGTTTGCTATGCTTCCCTAGATGGTGGCTAGGGTCCAAAATCCACTGCTAGGCACATTGCAAAAAAAGAGTCAGTTTTCAGTGGAAGAATGTTATGTGTCCACCCTGCATTTTAGGCCTTTTCCTGTCGCAGGCACTAGGCCTACCCACACAAATGAGGTACCATTTTTATCGGGAAACTTATAGAAAAACATAATAGAACAACAAGTCTTATTACCAATTGTCTTTCTCTGCATTTCTGCCTTCCAAATGTAAGACAGTGTGTAAAAAAGAAGTCATTTTGAAAAATACTCTGTAATTCATATGCTAGTGTGGGTACCCACAAATTCAGAGATGTGAAAATAACCACTGCTTTTAAACTCCATAGATTGTTCTAATTTCGGAAATACATAGGTTTCATTGATACCTATTTTTCACTCTTTATTTTTTACTAAATGAATTGCTTTATACTTGGTACACAATGTAAAACCATTGGAAGGTGCAGCTCAGTTATTGGCTCTGGGTACCTCGGATTCTTGGCGAACATATAAACCCTATATATCCTGGCAACCAGAAGGCTCCAGTGGATGTAACAGTATATTGCTTTAAAAAATCTGCCATACTGCCATATTCAGAAGAAGTTACAGGTGAAAACCTATGCACAAATGGCTGTTTTTTTAAACTCAATTTCAACATTATTTTTATTTTAACTGTTGCTTTCTATAGGAAAACCTTGAAGAATCTACACAAATGATGACTTGCTGAATTCAGATTTTTTCCCAGGTTTCACAAATTTATAGCTTGCCGGGAACCATTATTGGTTTTATACTCATTTCTACCACTAACTTGAAGGAGGTTGAAATCACAAAAAATAGGAAAAATAGGCTATGTCTTAGTAAAATGCCAAAACTGTGAAGCGCATTTTGGATTTCTGACAAAGGTCTGCCTGTTCCTGAAAGCTGGGAAGGTGGGGATGTTAGCACTGCAAACCCTTCAGTGATACCATTTGCAGGAAATAAAACAGATGCTTTCTTCCGCAGCACTTATTTCCCATTTTTCCCCCAAAAATCTAAAGTTTGCTGTATTTCCGCTAATTTCTTGGTCGCCTTCAGAAGAATCCACAAACCCTTGGTACAGTTGGAATCCTCAGGACACAAATGTGTCGTGGATGCCTTATGTGGACAAAAAGGTATGGGGCTCTAAGCTCAAACTACCCCAACTAGCCAAAAAAAGGCTTAGCACAGGGGCGAATAGGCCTAGCAGCAAAGGGGTCAATCTCTGCGCACCTAAAAACAAAATAATTAACCTGACGTTGTGTAATGTAACTGGTGCTTTTGTAAAGCGCTTCAGTACTTTTGGGTCAGTCGAGATCACGCTCTATAAAATTGCTTCCAAAAATTCGTCTGACATTGTGTAATCTAACAAGCACTCATGTAAAAATCTCCAGCACCTTCGGGTCACTTGAGTTCACATTATATAAGCAAGTGTCAGAAAAAACGCAAGTTGCCCAAGCTTTGCCCTTTACTGTGTCTTGCCCTCGACTGTGTCTTGCCCTTAACTGTGCTGAAAGTTTGGGCTGCTGAAGGTCCGGTGACCAAGGCTCGCTAAAGCAGTAAGAAGCAAGGCGAGAGAGTCATGGGGTAAATCCTCGCACCATGAAGTCAGAGAAAATAAAAGAGGCGATTTCAAAAACAACTCCTGAAGTGCCTGACATTTCATCTTGGCATTTGAACGGGATTGGGAGATTACGTGACGGGCTCCGAAGCTGAACCACCGAAGATGGACAACAGTGACCCAAGCAGGAATCAAAGAAAAAATAGTCCTCATATCAACACATAAACACAGGACCATAATATTAACAGTAATTGGGCGGTACTCTGTTGGAAGAATCCAAGCACAAAAAGGAGGGACAAAGAGGAAGGATTAACCATTAGCAAGCATGCAGTTTTGAACGGCAAATGAAGGGACAAATTAACAAGCATTGGCAATGCAATAGGTCTCACATTTACGTGAGTTTGAGCTATATGCATTGTAAATGACAATGCCTTTTATTTATGTTTTGGGTTTTAAAACATAAACAGCGTAACGCATGCCACAAAAACAAAAAAGGATGCTTTCATGTAGAAAATGTTTTTGTAATGTCAAGCGCTTTAATGCCAGCAGGTCATATTCTCGCTATATAAAGCGACAAAAAAGTACCAATTATGCACTCCACATATGACTCAAACTTGCTTGAAGAGCGTCAGCCGCTCTCACAGACAATAGTATTGTATTCTAGCATTGGGTTGCAGCCTTACAAATGAAAGTGCGACAGTTTGGTGCATGGCTAAATTCTTAGGCCCCAAAGTTGAGACCGATTACATTACAAATGCTTGTTTTGTCTGCCCTCCCCTGTATCAATTTCACTGTGATTTTTCTTGCTTTCTATCTGATTTAGCTCATTCCATGACGCCTCCCTGAATTGTTACTGGGCTGCTTCATGAGTTTTGCAAAGTCATTGTTTATTCTCCAGAACGGATGTTGGCGACAGGTCAATGTATGGCCCTCACTTGCATAATTTGCTATGAAATGTGGTTTATTTGTGTAGCTGTGTTTGGAATTTCAATTTAAGAAAAGTTAAAATGAAAAAAGACTGCGTGCAACAGAAGCTGGCTAAAAACAGTGCTAACCCCAGTAAAGTAAGAAGAGCAGAAACAAGCCATAGTAGGTGACCCAGTGTAATACAAGACAGTTCCTAGTAAGTAATTTCCAGATACCACATCAATGTGATGTGTCCTGTGGGCTGTCGTGCCCAAACAAGGGACAATGGTAAAGGTTGGCAAGACCACAAAACTATGAATGGTAACGCTGTCTAACACCACCCTAGGAGGACGTTGCAGTGGAAGAGCATGAGGATAGGACATCCAGCCTGAGGCGTAGACCTGCTGCTTCCACCACCAAACCTGCGGGCCTACAGCTAAGTAGTCACGAACAGCAGCGACCCCACCCCTCATACACTAGGAATACCCAAAATATAATGGTAGGTGCAACCTACAGTTTTAACGGTGACTCACACGCTATATTCTGTATCAGCCTTATTTGAATTGAAAAGGGATGTAATGTGCAATCCAATAACATGCCATAACTGGTATGGCTGTATGGATCCCAAGGCTAGGCAAGCTTTATGAAAAGAATAAAGTATAAAAAAGGCTTTAGGCATTCTGCCTCAGTTCAGGAAGGTGCATGATGTGTGTCACTGCAGCCTGAGTGAACACCAGACTCTGAAAGTATTGGCCAAAACCTGATTCCACGCCCCCCTCCCCCACCACACATTTCTTTGAATCATATTTGCATAATCATTGTCATTGTTTTATAGGGAAAAAACATATAAACTATATATGCTCCACAAAAAGCGCCTCTTATCTAAAGTCCATGAACTGAAATATTCAATGCCACTGGCAAGAATGATGAGTAGTTGTGTAAGAGAAAGTGCTGCTGCTAATCGAAAGGCGAAACACAAACAATATATATGCATTTTAAATAAATGTTCTTAGTATGCAGCTATAAGAACAGAATGACGGTTAAATGATAGTTTGGAGGAGAGGCACTGTAATGGTGACAGATACGCAGCATACATGCCAACATTTTAAACGTGGTAGATAGGGAGATTAACAAAAAATAAAAAATAAATAAATATATATATGTATATATATATATATATATATATATATATATATATATATATATATATATACGTGGAATTGATTTTCCCCACTGATTTACACTTAAACAAAGTAGATTTTGGGTAGGAGATACCTAAAATAAACCCATTTAGCGCTTTATAAAAAAAAGGGAGTATCCCGCCTGAATAGAGTCTGTTGGGATTTTTGGGAATATATGTAGACGGGTCAGACATTACATGAGAGAAAACAAACATGTTCATTATTGGAATAGGGATAAACATAAAGCATGAATAAATTGATACATTAACATATTTTGAACTAAATTAAATAGAAATGAGAATAAACAGATTTAAAATCAAGTCTGACGGCCGTTCAACTGAATTGGCTCCTCGTCGGGTTGATACATTTTTTTTATCCTGGTCTTTTCACTTTACATCTGAAGAGGATTTGGCCGTAAATGAGGAAAACATGTACCATGGGTGGATAATAAAATAGATTGGCCTGACTTCTCAGCTACTGCGCGGGGTCTCTAGTGCATGAGCTATCCGCCCGGTGGTTGAATAATAAGGCTAACATTCGAATGTAATACGCCTGCGCTTACGACAAAAAAAGAAAACAGTGTGCACACTGGTTTCACTCCTACTAAAACCAAAACATATTTGATATGCAATAGGTCTTGCATTTAAATGTTTAATGTTTATGTCTCACACTGAGTTAACATTTCATTGACTAGAATGAGGACTAAGCATCTTGCCAAAGCTGGCTGACTCATTAGAACAGGTGATACTTGTAGCTCAAAATATCTTGGTTAAGAGGTGTAGTACTTTGAATCCAGCAACACTGCTTCCTGTTTCAGACCAGAATTGTGAAAACAGGGAACTTGATGATGAAGATGACATGATTGTCTGAAGGTGACTGAATTATCCACAAAAACGAAGACCACAAATTGTTTGAGAAACCAACATGGAGCACTGAGAGCTGCCTACGCAGTACGTTCCATTTCAGAGACATTAGAACAAAGCATCTTCTCTGCTCATTGTAACTTCAGTTAGGTGGTAGAGTTAGTTTTATTGACAAGAGCTTGTTGCATGTCATGGAATTTGAATGTAACAATCTATACAGAGATCCAGTATGGCTCTCATGATGTGCATAATTTCATCCAACTCTGGCCCCAAGAGGTTTTAAGACATCTTCTGGAGCTTTGATTAAAAATGGTGCTTAAGTATTGGATTTGTTAAAAGCAGTACAAAAGCCTAATGAAATTGCTGTGGTCAAGTGTTTTTCCCATAAGCTGGAAGGGATATAGTCACTCTTGGAAACAAATATGCTGACCAAATGGTAAGATAATGTTCATGATATAGACATTTGTACAGGAAAGTGAAGTTGATAAATCAAGGATAAGTACAAAACAGAACAGTACAACATGCAGAAAATGTAAATTGCTTATTTATGAATTCAATCCAAACTTCTCTGAGTGACCTGAGAGATCTTCAAGAGGATGCACCCGATAAACAGTAAATATGTCCTCCCAGATTTGATGGTGTACCCAATATGTAAATACAGAAGGAGGTAGATTATAGGATAAAACAGTGGATATGTGATGCCTTAATTTAGAAGGTGTTTTCAGAGGTTATAACAATCCAGATGTAGAGTGGTAATCCAGATGTAGAGTGGTGGTTTTATTTGGCGTGTACATGCACTTCACATGACGCTGTATACTGTCATTGCTCAAATAAGACCACCGAAAATGTTGAGAGATGATTATCTTATTTGATGTACTGCATGCACAAAGTTCTGGCATATTCTTATGACAGAACGTTTAAAATGTATGGTGGAAACATAAATCCATGTTGATATAAAAGTAATACATTGTGAACAGTTACTCCTTCCCTTTCCTTGTTCCTCATCTGGTTCTTGACATCTTGGTCCTCTTCCCTGTAGACAGAGACCTATATCTCCCCCCTGCTTCTGTATATTTCAGATAGTGTGAACCCAGTTGCATTAGTTCCTCTACATTCGCCTCAGTCCTGGGAGTCAGACATTTATGATTCTTCTTCTTTTCCTGCTGTCTTTCCAGGATTCTGCAATAATCTGTCTGGGTAAGGTACTGACATTGTGAAAAGAGGTCAGTCTAGGCATTTGAAGCAGTACATCTTCTACTTCTTCCTGGTCTATTGTGAAATAAGGGGAATGACGTGGAGTGTGCTCAGTTGGTTTTTCAACCAATAACTTATAGCTTGGTTATGAAGGACAGCATGTCGAAAGAACCTCTTTTTTGTGCTCAAAACAGTAGATCATGTCTGTTGAACATTTCTTTGAAGTTTGCAATAAATGCCATGTAACTATCCAATAGTGGACTATCCTAAGATACCTATGGGATAGCCATGTGCTAATACATTTCAGACTGTGTTGAAGAGTTTGAACCCCACCTTGGCACGGATTGATGTGTGAACCTGTGGTTTAGTGCTGAAAAGGATGGGACAGTTATTAAGGAATTAGTTAAACTTTCTCAGAGTACTATTGAATTTATGTTCTAATAAACTAGCCATTGTAGGATCAAATGACCATTGACGCAACACAATGGATGAAGTGCCATATTCCTTATTTTAAGGTTTGACTCTGAGCAGACAAAGTGTTAACTGCAATGAGAATGCTCAGCACTTTATCTCTCTGTGTAGCTCTTTGAAAGATTTGCTGATGTTTAGACTTGCGAAAAGCTGGTTGCCACAGGAGCACAAGTCTAGCCTCCTTTTGACATAGAAAAGGCTTGCTGCTTCTTTCTCTCACTCACAACTCCAGAATAGGAAATGCAGCACATAACAGAAAGAGAAATGGACCAGTAGCGTAACAGTGACCTCAGAGGGAAAACCCAGAGACTAAAAAATAAATACCTCTACAAGGTCAGCCATCACAATTATGAAGGGGCTGAAGACCTGACTGTAGATGGAAGACCTGCTAAGGTGAAGATGTCCAGAAAAGCTTATAGTTGGGGGATTCTGATACATACTTCTAAAGTGCAGATTCCTCATCCTTTTGAATATTCCCCAGGCTTACACCTTTTATGGAGCTTGAGAGTGGGGGTGGTGAGGCAGAGTGTACTTCTTATGTTTTTATTTGACTTACTTGATGTCTTTGATTGAGAAGATGATCTGCTGAGGGAATGGCTTGAAGAAAGGGAATTGGATGCTCCCTTCAACTTTGACCGGTTACGGCATGGAATTTTACAATATTTAACTACCTAGAGCTTTGCTTTACTGTCCTGGGTGGTCTTCGGGTGCATGAAGGTGCAGTTACTTCAGGCCTTGGAGTCATGGTCTGACCCCGAGCATCAAAAACATTCTGTCATAGGTATTAGTTTGTGACATGTTTTAAGTCCTGTAGTTTTTGGGGAGGGACATTCCCTTGCAAGCTGGTAGAAACTGCAAAGGTTTGAGTAAACAGTCAGGTGAAGAGACGAGGCCAAGCTCTGGATCAGCGTCTGGTGGTGTGAAAAGAAAGGAACTGGTGTCAGCGCACATGGGTGGTGCTTATTTGTGGCTCAATTTGTTACTTCAGGTGCTGGACAACACTGGCTAGAAGCTGCATTATGCCACCTAGCAGCATGCAGAGGTAGTGCTAAAGATTTTGCTGATCCAGTCTGATGCCTGGGGAATATTCAATAGGTCTGTTATCCATGGTTAGAAAGATTATCTACCAGAAAGAGCTTTTTCGAAGGTAAGTAACTTGTTCAGTGCGGTGAAGGAAAATTTGTAAGAAAGGATTTGTAAGTAACCCATAAAACTTTGAAAGTCGGGACACACTGACCTCTATCTATGCATGATTTATTTCTCTCCGTTTTTTTTTTATTTTCTTGGGTTCAAGAGACATCTACTTGTACCTAGTGTAACTTATTCATGCTTGACCATGTTTGTCTTAAAACTGAGTTTTAAATCTGAAAGTCAGAACACACAGATCAGGTAAGGCACAGCTACAGATAGTGAGTGAAGAAGACACTAAGGAAGACACTAGGGAAAACCAAAAATAGATTATACATAATCTAAATCACTTAAACATTTAAAAAAGCAAACACTTATAAGAAAGCTATTCATAAAATAAACCAAAGCACCATGCAGATATTAGTGTAATGAAAGTAACAGTGGCACTAATCAGAGGCCAGCACAACCACAAACCAAAAAGAATGAGATGTTTGCCACACCAAAGCAAATCCATTGATTATTTGGTAAGTGGAACACCTGCAATACATACACAGGACCTTGGTGGACAACAGACTGTTGAGTAAATTATTGACAATAAAAAATGCAACTATTCACTTAAACATGCCAATGCATAATTCATAAATTGTTGCCATACTGATGTGAACTGTTAGAAATATTTTATGCGTTAGCTCCATTATTTTTATACAGTATTCAAATGTTTTCATAAATATAGGTTCATACCACATTGCTGTTGAGGCCAATCCATACAGGCTGCTTATATTTCAACATCTGCGTTGCCAAAAACGATTGTGTGTAGGAATCTAAAATGCTGACAAGTTCAGAGTCTTGTGCCTTGCATTGCCTGCGTGCTTCATCCCACGTCATCTGGGTGCGTGCAATTTTGTAGTTGCTGTTTCCATATTTTAGAAAATTAGAGGGTGGGATGGTTGTAGGATTATCAGACAATGATGGACCTGCAGTAGGAGACAGTAGGAGAGTTAGGCGATAAATACAAATCCCAACAAAGCACAAAGTGACCTTCACATGAACAGACCTCCCAACTAAATAAATAATGATACAGTGTGAGAAGGGGGCAGGAGCATGGAGCCTCGTGCTGAGAAGCACTTACCAGGAACTTATGCCCCCGCCCTACCCAAAACCCTCCCCTCAGAAAAAAAGAAGCTTGCAGAGGCTGTTGTCGATGTGCTGGGGTGTTTTCACACTTCTTAATGGATGTCAGTAGTTCAAAGCCTCCGAAAACTAGATGAAAATCCTCTGTTTACAGTCGTTTTCAGCTCCTTTTCCCTGCCACTATGTGATATTGGCTAATCACCAGGTGACTGTGTGATGGGAGTGGATATTGTGTGTCACATGGTGGCACTGTGTGTGTTGGCAAGTCTGCAAGAATTAACATTGAACACTGCTGACTGAGTGTACTTTGAGGAGTCTCACAATGCATCCAGCTAGAGGTCTGAGAAACTGTATAATTTATTTTTGTTAAGTTTCACTAAATCCTCTACATCATACTTTTAGAATGAAATACAGTTTGACTATAACTTATTTGGCTTTTTTCCCATAAGGGGACACTGCTTGTAAATAGGTCACACAGGTTTCTGGCAGGAGATTGGTTTAAGCAAAAAATGTCTCTCAGCGAGACACTTTCTGCACAGTCTCCTGTGGGCACAAAGTACACACAATTAGGTAATGCAAATTTTGGAGAATTAACACATAATGCAAAATTCAGTAATTTCACCAGACATTTTAAATTGTGTCCAGGCCTATACCAAACACAAGTCCATGGCAAATTAGAGGATAATTCCACATATTAAAACATATTGAGAAAATATATTTTTAAAAGTCATAAAAACTTGTGTTCCATCCTCAATCAACAACCACAATCCCTTGCAGGGCGAACCACAAAAAGTCAATAAATTAACCAGTGCTTAACCCTCTTTTAGCTTGGCACATAAGTAGTCAGGCTTAACGTCAAGGCAATGTGTAATGTATTTATACAGCACTTAAGCAGTTATAAAGTGAAAACCACACACAATAAAAAATCAGCACCAATTTAGAACAACAGAGTAAAATTGAATAAATTATTTGATGTGAAAACGGCAAAACTCAAGACAGTAGAAACAGAGTTTTTAGTAACAACTAGCTCCTAAAAGATCAAAGTGTCAACCATAGACATCGAATAACTGGAGACTGAGACAAAATCAAAAGTTATGGCTGATACCACCCCATACACCCTGACAACATTTAGTCCTCCTTTGTCTCAGTGTCTGGGAGGATTACACAAAGGCCAGTTGCCATGCTAATCAAAGTCATGTGACCCAGGACACAGGCTGCAGGAACAAAATGGTTAGGATGAGAAATTGCCAACTCTCTAAAAGACGCATTTTCAGAACTGTGACTTAAAATCCAACTTTACCATTAAAGAGAATTTTAAATTAGATTTCTTTGGAGACCAAACATGACTTTTTTACTTGTACTTAAACAAATGTTATCACTTCAATTAAATTAAATTAAAAAATCTTTATTCGTCTACATGAGCAACCATAAAAAGTACACATATAAAAAATACTTAAATAATTAAAAACAGACAAATTCTTTCAGGTCAGTCATTATCTTCCAAAATAGAACAATCTAAATGTCTCTAGATCAATCTGCTGTTAAAACTCTAAAACATACATTGATTGCCATGCACGCACTGCGATTTTAAAGAACAGTCCAACACAATAAAATTGTCCTTGTTATTGAGCTTGAGCAATACATTATAAGCTTCTCTAAAACCAGTAATGTGTAGCCTCTTTATTAATGGTAATAAAATACTTTTGGTGTACAGTAAATAAAATTCACTCGATAAATAAAAAAATGTTATGTTGTTTGACCTGAACTGCCATGGGCAGGGGCGAGTATCTAGATTTGCTTGAAAACCTGGTGGGAAACTTGACAGGTACTTGATTGTACCTTCCCTGAAATGGAACAACAGACTGTGCTCCCAGTGACCCATGGGACTGGACAAATATCTTTCGGGTGGAACATGCCCTTTCAGGTTTATACCCAGATAGGCTGTCACTCTGGATTTGCAAGACTCCCTCTCTAGCCTCTCCGCAAGTGCAACCAAATGGTCTGCAGCTGTTTTTTGTTAATGGTGTGAGGGCCCCCTGGATTCTCAAACAATTGTTACAGCCTATCTTGTGCATGCAAGACTCAATATACATTAACCATGAGATCTTTTCACCTTTGTCACAAGAGAGGCAATCTTTTATGATATCTTTTGTGAGGGTTCCCTCCATGTTGTTTCAAATTGCGAACCAAAGAAGCAATAGGCGGACACTGATATAAGCCTCAACATAGGGGATGCCCAGCTCACTGTGACATACATAAATAGAGATAGAAATCAGTGCCCCCAGGACCTTCCTACAAATTCTGTGATCCTCAAGTTGGATTTGGTAGTAGTTCTCAGTTCCCCAAACTTCAGTCCCATAGGTAGCGAAGGGGAGGAATGTGACTTGTAGATCTGAAGTAAGAGGACAAGGGCTCGCCCCTTCCTAAGGCGAGGTAAGCTGTGTAGGGAGCCCATGGCCTTGGAAGGTTTACTCTCACTATTTGTTATATGTGCTTTCGAAGGGCCATTATCACTAAAGACCATGCCAAGATAAGAAAAAGTGCCTGTGCAATATAAACTTGAGTCACCTACTTTTAGAGATGACACGTTGTGGTTTTTTTGGGACATAAGACGTAATAAAGGATTTATTAAAACTAGTTTGCAGATCTAATGGTGCCATAAACTTTACAAAGCCACTCATTAAAAGAGAGAGCGCCTTTGGAGTGAGGGCCATCACTATGGCATCATCAGCATATAGCAGTGCTGGTAAAAAAGAACCTTTGATCTTAGGGACATAGGGGTGGTGGTAAATAAAAAAGGGTGAAGGTCATTAATATATAAAGTAAATAAAAGTGGGGCTAAAACACAGGTTTGTCTCGTGCCTCTCAGAATGTCAATATCTTCCCCATTGGTGTTGATTCTTATTCTTGCTTTCATACCTCTATGCAAGTATACCAAAAAGTGCACTAGTGCTTTCTCCAGGTCAAGGGAGATTAAAATAGACCACAGCTTTGAGAGGTTTACACTGTCAAATGCTGTGGTTAGGACCAAAAAGCCCAGATATATAAACCCACTTATATGTCCGTCATTTCTTAACCAGGTCTCCTGAACCATTTGTATAATATACTGGGTAATAAAGGTAAGCCAATCGGGCATGAAAGATTGGATTGTAACCTGGCAATGTTCCAGCTCAGTATTTTTAGTGTGTTATCTTTAGAGTTGCCAGTTGTACTAGAACCTATCATGTTTTTTAGAGCTGAATCTGGGGTTGACTCAGTGGTAGCTGAACCGGCCCTATCAGGGAGAGTGTATCTCAGTCAGTCCAGCCCAACTAAACCTTCTAGAATGAGAAACATATTCTGTATTGTGAGATGTGGGGGGGTGTAGGATATCGTGGGTTTACAAAAATACTCTAGGGAGGCAGCAAATGTAAGTGGCAAAGCCACTGCTATCTTTCTGCTGTCTTAACAAATTGCATGTGAGGGATAGTCTTTGGAAGGTAACCACAATACAGTCCCCTATAATATTTTTCTTGGGGCGACTGACCCATCCCAACCTCCCGACCATCAATATGTCATTACTGTAAATAAAATTAAAATCTGTTTGGTGGTCCCTCAATAGTTGTACTCCAGCAAGGACTACCACATAGGGGCAAGCTGCTGGGGGGAAATCCAGGGTGTACTAGATTAACAAAACCTCTCGAGATTTGGTTGCATGGCGTGCATTGCTGCTACATGATTAAACACCTGAATAAACACTATGTCTTGTTCTGAGAGCAATGCATGTAAGGTTAGAGACCAGAACCTTCTGCAAGGGGTTAGAGGCTATTGGTCTGCTGTCTCTTGTAAAGTTACATCAGGTCAGTGAGGTGGATCTCAGGTGTGTGTTCAGGGTATTACCAGTTTGGGCAGCGCTAGAGGTTCTTTGTAGGGCTGTACCGCAAGGTAGAGGTGAAGCATAGGATGCGATGGGGGGCTAAGGCGGTAGTACAGTCAGTGTCTTTGTAAGCATCGTGCATTACAGGAGGGCAGCAGGCAGAATCTAATTTCCTCTTTAGGGCCGTCAATTGCTCCAGCAGTGGTTTTAGCTTTTTATGCAGAATATTGCTGAATCTATTTCACAAAACTTCACATGAAGAGGAATCCACTTGTAAAGCACCTGGATTTGCATTTCTTGATGTATTAATGCTAAGCGAAGTCTGTGGTTCCGGTTGGGGTTGAGGTTGTCTGGATGGGTTGTGCCCACGTGAGCAATTGATTATTACTGGACGCAGCTCTAGGCAATTGTTTTCTTTTATTAGCTAGCTGTTTGTTAGGTGCTCTTTTCCTTCTGGTTGCTGTATTTTTCGATCGAGGGGGGTATGAGAGTACTTTTGCACAGCTAAGTGAGGCGGGCTTGTTGCTCGTGTTTATGGTAAGGTTTCTACTCCTGATAGTGTGAGGTGAAGCATTTGATGGTGGCAATTCACCCTCAGTTAAGGCAACAGTAGTTACAGCTTCCCCTGGTGCCAACGAAAAAGTGGGACCCCATAATCAAGTGTTAGTTCAATGTAATTAGTTATGATCCCCACTACTCTCTCTAACATTGAGTCAAGGGACACTGAGGGGCATGCACAACCCCCCTCATTCTTCCCTCAATCCACTGCTTCACCATGATGAGAGTTGGATGTATTTTCACCTGTTTTAGAAAAAATCTCTTCCAATGAGTCCTGTGGGAAACGCAAAAGAGGGGGGGCCTGGCCTGGCTGGGGACAGCCGCAGACGGGCACAGACAGGCCCTTTCTTAGCCTGGTCTTTTATGTGGACACGTCCGAGCACGGCCCACACTGATGAATGCCTTAGGCTGCTAAAAGGACCTCCTGTGCCTATGTCATTGGCTGTGGCCCTCCTCCGGGACAGCTGGGAGTTGAAGTCTTCACTCCCCCCTCGATGTGTGGCAACAGCGGCTGGTATGAGGCTCCCATGCTGCAGGACGCCTCAGGTTTCTAAAAGGTGCTCCTGTGCCTGTGTCATTTGTTGTGGCCCTCCCCCGGGACAGAACAGCTGGGGGTTGGAGTCTCCACTCCCCCCCTTGGATGTGCGGCAACAGCATCTGGTACGAGGCTCCTGCACTGCGGGATGCCTCAGGCTTTTAAAAGGCGCTCCTGCGCTTGCTTCATTTGTTGTGGCTCTCCTCTGGGCTGGGGCATGTGGGGGTTGGAGTCTCCTTCTTGAATGTGCGGCAACAGTGGCTGGTATGAGGTTATCACCTCTTAAATGTAATAGGGTAACCAAATGTTATCCCATGGGCGAGGAAGGCCTCACCGTAGTAAAAAGCAAATTTAGGAGTTTTTAACTACAAGGACATGTAAAACTTAAAGGCACGTGTCCAGCTTCTTAATTACATGCACCCTGACCTATAAGCCATTAGGGCTTATCTGAGGGGTGACATATAATTTGAAAAGGGAGATTTAGGATTGCAAAGGGATTATTTTAACAGGTTGAATTGGCAGTTTACAAGCGCACACCGGCTGCAATGGTAGGCAAGACGTTTTAAATTTAAAAGGCTATTTAAATGGGTGGCACAAATACTGCTGCAGGCTCACAGGTAGCATTTAATTTAGAGTCCAAGGGTACAAGTAATACCAGTTTACTAGGGAATTATAAGTAAATTGAATATGCCAATTGGGTGTGAGCCAAATGTATCATGTTAAAATGAGTGAACAGAAGCACTTTAGCACTGGTTATTAGTAGTAAACTGCACACAGTCCTGCAGGCCCACTAGTAGCATTTAATTTACAGGCCCTCAGTACATGTTGTACCATGTTACTAGGGACTTACACGAAAATTAAATTAGCCAGCCAGGTGCAGGCCAATTGCACCATATTTTAAGGAATGTGCACTTTAGCAATGGTTAACAGTGGCACAATGCACAGAGTCCTAAAGCCAACATAAAAGAATTTCGGCAAACTGTTGGGGAGTAGGCACAATGTTTGGGGAAAGACCAACCTAAGGCTGACATGTCTAGCAGGGGGTATGAAAATCCTGAAATTCCTAGTCAAGTCATAACTTTCATGGTTTCACAAAAGTACTTTGAGCACATAGGTGCTCAAAAACACTTTGCCATCACAAATGTTACATCCTGTTTCTCAGGATCAGTGAAATGTTACGTCTGTAAGTTGCATTTAGGAACTCAGAAAATCCACCAGTAGGATCGACTTGTTACATTCACAGCATTAGGGTTTATTGACAGTATTTTGGATATTTCTATGTGGGGCACCACATGGTGTGACGTTTGGTGGGAACATACTTGCTAATCAGAGGCTCCTTTAAGTTAAGGCATTTAATAATGTATGCACGGTAACCAATTGTCACAAAGCTTTAACACAAAAAGTCACTAAGCCAAAGACTCTGCAGAAAAGGTCAGTCTTGTGTTTGCATGCCAAAATTGCAACATTGAATGGGAATTACCATGGTAAATCAATGTTTTGGGAACTCCATTTTTTAACGCAATGATGCTATTATACATTCGCCTGTTGAATTTAATATTATAAGTTGTCCTTCATTTATTTAACTTTGAAGAACTTTATGATGGGCTCCATCTAACCGAATATTCAAAGGTTTCTGAAATACGACTCATCGTCCTCTATATTTTACAGCTTTCAGAGGCAGATGAGAAGCTGTGCAAGTGACTATTCCAGAGATACCACAATAAACATCTGGTGGAACTGGTTTAAAAGCCACTGGACACAAAGAAGCTCCTGGGCCCGAATTGTGAAGATTGGGTCCATTCACCTTGAATGTCCTGGGGCAGACCTATTATGCAATCCATAAACTGAGCATAATATCCCATTAACCACTGAGCAACATACCCCTTTAACACTTTACTCTGAGGAAATTGCAGCAAGCAGTTCAAGGTTTACTGAGTATGATGATGTGGTGTTAAAAACTCAATAAGTCACAAAATAACTCTTAATATCGATTGTCAAGCCAGTGCTTTATCTTGAATAAGAAAAATAATTTCTTCTTCTCACAAGAAAATGCTAGATGAATACATCTGCTATGTATTGGGAACATGGTAAGCACCATTGCGAATAGAAAGCATCACATCAGTTTGAGTGTTTCACTTCAATCTATGGCTCTGACCCTGTGGTGTGCCATTGAGATTCTTATGTCAGTTGTACCTTTATTGCTATCATGAAACTAAGCAGAAGATCAGTTTGTGCAAATCAATAATCTTAAGCTACTACATGCCTCAGCGACATCATTTAACTTGATAACTGTGCAAAGCACTCATTTTGTGGAGGGGTGGGGGGGGGTGGCCAACTGCTGTGGTGACCTACTCACATCCTCTTTGCTTGTTTGCTTATATGACCCCATTTTCTTCCAGAAATATGTAATCTGACAGATCAGTCATGGTTGGGAGATGAGGGAGCTCCAGTAGCAGTGGTCACAGAACCAAATAACTGTCCTTTTCCAAATCTAAGCAAAGGCCAATACATTTGAAAAGGAGGTCAGCTTCAGTAAAGCAGGAGAGCCATGGGGATGTACATTAGTCCCTGGCAGCCATACTCCAAGATCCCTTAGCTGTGGTATTGTTAAAGGGGGCAAACATCATTGGGGATACTTTCACTGCCCAGTGCACAGTCTTTGCAGAGCGGGAACCTTAGCTTTGTCTTTTCAGTGTGTCACACTTCAGAATCTACACAGTACACCTACACTATGGCTGAACCCCACAGCAGCAGGGCTCCCTGCTCTGGGTATATGCAGCTTTCATCCACACCTACAAGCTCAGAGATTTCCTTAAGCTCATGGAGGAGGCAGAGACAATAATGAGGCCCAGACTAGAAGAGCTAGTGTTAAATACTCAATGATGAGGGACACAGGGCTTCATCATGGGCTTTTGCAGGAGCTTTACAGCACAGGATTCATTCAATGAACTAGTTTATGAATGCCTCTGGTCTACTTCCCTTATTCGGGCAGTTGGATTATGTTCTTCCGTAAGCAGAATCCTTCTGCGCATACACCTCCAGTGCTGCTCTCACCACATCAAAGGAAAGCTCCTTTTCTCAGGGCATATACTCCGCGCTTCCAGCAGCAAGCCTTGGACCCAGGTGATACCCCGTTAAGTGTCTGAGAAACTGACTGACACAAACCCTGGATCAGAGACGTTTCTCCAACACCCTGCATGGATGCCACATAGGCAAAAGTATATGAGATATGAGATCTCTGCTATAGTTAGAGGCACAGTTGTTGATCTAGTTACAGGTGGTTCTACTCCTTTGCATACTTTATTGTGACCGGTTTGCCAGGCTTCATCTTCGAGTTTCATAAGAAAAGACCGATGCGTCTGGGAGACTGTAGTCATAAAAATCCAAAACACTAGTCAAAAAGAGGGAGAAATAAACAAAACAGAAGAAAAGGGCAGAATATCAGTGGCGGGCTATGACCGTCAACACTGGAGTGGCGTTGAGGACACCAAGAGACAGACCCAGTGGGGGCCAAAAAGATTTTTTTTTAATTAAAAATGTACTTACCCCTGTTCCGGTCTCCCCCGTCTTTTTCTTCTTTCTTCTACTTTCTCAGTGCGACTGCACCTCGTGGAGCCTCAGGCAAACCCTTCTGCAAAACCTGATGTTACTCTCATGCTGCAAATGAGCAGCATGAGAGCAGCGCCAGGATTGGCTGGAGCAGACTGCCTTGATGCTCCAGCACACACAGGAGGCCTGTGTCTGCTCTCCACCCAGCTGTCTGAGACAGCTAGGTGGAGAGGTTTACACTGTACATGTCAGGCTAGCCATCGCAACACAGCCAACCAAAGTGACTTGCGCAGGGTAAACCCCCAAACACTGCTCGGGCTGGCAACAATAAAAAATAAAATGGTAATTCCTTTTATTTCCATTTTGTTTTTCACCTTTGCTGCACTCACAGCAGGGGGGGTGACACTCCTCTGCCCTATTGGGGGACTGCCGCTGCAGAACTATTGCAAAGACAATCTCAGCTATTCAGAGAAAATCCCACGCCCTAGATTCAGTAGCGGCTGCTACCGGATCTGAATGGTGAAGCAGGAGCAGTGGCGGGGGTTGGGTGGGTACAAAAAAAGTTTAAAAAGAAACACTTACCTGTGATGGCCGCCTCTACTCCGTCCTCTTTTTCCTGACTCCGATCTCGCATCAGGATGCCGGAAGCAGCAGGAAACACCCAGCTACCAGCATCCCGATAGCCAATCACAATGCTGCAATGCAGCGTTGTGATTGCTCTGAGCGCCATGGTTCGGCAATCAGCCAGGGAATGGGGGCCTGGGTATGCTCTCCACCCAGCTGTCTGAGACAGCTAGGTGGAGAGGTTTACACTGTACATGTCAGGCTAGCCATCGCAACACAGCCAACCAAAGTGACTTGCGCAGGGTAAACCCCCAAACACTGCTCGGGCTGGCAACAATAAAAAATAAAATGGTAATTCCTTTTATTTCCATTTTGTTTTTCACCTTTGCTGCACTCACAGCAGGGGGGGGTGACACTCCTCTGCCCTATTGGGGGACTGCCGCTGCAGAACTATTGCAAAGACAATCTCAGCTATTCAGAGAAAATCCCACGCCCTAGATTCAGTAGCGGCTGCTACCGGATCTGAATGGTGAGGCAGGAGCAGTGGCGGGGGTTGGGTGGGTACAAAAAAAGTTTAAAAAGAAACACTTACCTGTGATGGCCGCCTCTACTCCGTCCTCTTTTTCCTGACTCCGATCTCGCATCAGGATGCCGGAAGCAGCAGGAAACACCCAGCTACCAGCATCCCGATAGCCAATCACAATGCTGCAATGCAGCGTTGTGATTGCTCTGAGTGCCATGGTTCGGCAATCAGCCAGGGAATGGGGGCCTGGGTATGCTCTCCAAGCAGGCTGTAATGAAGCCTGCATGGAGAAGATGTGAAGTGCGCATGAATCGGGCCAGCAAAACAGTCATGTGCACTTAGGAGTGGGCAAACTACTCCTCCCCTGCTCCTTTGTCATTGGAGCAGCCCCTCCCCAAACGCAAAGCTGCAGCAGAAGGAAATATAAAATGAGTTATAATCATTTTATGTTTTCTTTACTTCACTGTCACTGCTGCGAAGCAGTGGGGCATCACTGCCTAGATTCTGAATTATCAATAAGGCATAAGGTATGCATTGGCGGTGTTCAGCACTACACATTGCTTGTATGCCAGACTACGTTCATCCTTCATTTTATTCTCTAAAAAGGAAATGCCAAATGGATTCTACTGTGTCTACAATCAACTATCATACACACACGCGCACACGCACACACACACATTACTTGCTCTGACATACACCGTGTACATCTGTATGTGGTATCAACACACATCTGGATGCAGTGAAGGACATGATTTCAGGGGACTGCTGGACCAATTTAGAGTAGCCTTTAATAACTAAGTGTAGGGATATGCGCACTGTAGATAGTGCTTAATTTGTTAAATAATAAGTGCCAGGGCTCTAGTCAGGAAGCCACTGCAGCTTGCACCTCTCATTTCTCCTAATCACGCTGTCAATAACAGTATCAGCACAGCTACCATCCAACACACACTTAGCAGTGTGACCATTCAGACTATTCTAGGCCCCCCCCATAGCTATAAGAATGGCTTGTGCCACAGGTATTAGTAATTTTAATGTATATTGAATCAACAAACAAATGCTGTTGTGCTGTTCTCTAATTTAGGGAAGTATGCCACATGGTGGCGCCATTTGTTTAAGTGCCGGTGTTGACAATTAAGTGCCGGTGCTCAGCACCCGAAAGCACGGGCTCAAATTAAGCACTGACTGTAGAAGACTCAATACAGTGTAAAAAAAACGTTTTTTATCCTTTCTGTCTTGAAAGCAAGAGCAGAGTCTCATCGATGATGATAATCATAATAACTGATATATCATTATTGTTACCCCAACATAACAAGATATTCATGTTTATTCTTGGGAGTCATAATCAAAAAGGAAGCAATATTTTAATAGTGACCGACTTGCTTTGAAATGTTAATTGGGTAGGAGAAGGCAGTGAAAAATCACACTGCATTTTATAACCAGGTTGCCTCTACATCTATCCACAGCAAAACAAATTTACAAATAAAGTATCATTTTAGCTACTTCTTCTCACATGAGAATTCCAAACCAATAAGTTTATAACATTCCTTGGTTCTTGATCACATATTGCAGTGACCCACATGGAATATGATTATTAATTGTATTATGGCCTTTTTATTCATTTCGCTTCATTTTACACTGAACTCTGTATTATATATTTGTAGTGAAGTCATGTGCATTCACTCAGCTATCATTTCTAAGTTATGTGCTTAGATCTGCATATTATTTACCTTTACTGCCCCGAAAAAAGCATCTTATACTGTTAGCTAAGTAGTAATTGATGGTTGAAATTACTGTCTATAGTTGTCACTCTTACAGTAGAAAACTGTTAATAACATGACTTTGGCCATCTAGTACAGTGATGATACGAAGACTGTCTATTACATTTTATATAATATAAGACAGGTTATAAAGTAGTCTTTTTGAGAAATAGGACTATTTGCATGGAATCAAAGTGTATAAACCGAATGTATTAAACACTGAAACTAATAAAAATAGAACTAATTTTATTACCTAACAATTACTTTTGTTGCATGATTGAAATGTTACTAAGTACTGTAATCTTGCTAGGTTGCCTCCCCACTTTTTGGGAAGTATGTAAAATATCCCAAGAATCAGGGGAGAGGAGAGTATTATTGAAGGACTTAGTGAGGTGGTGTAAGGAAAAGGAAAGCTTCATGTTTTGCAGCAAGAACTTAAGGAGGTGATCCCAGAGATCAGTAGGTAGTAATGAAGAAAAGGGGCGAAAGTGGAAAATATTAAGACCGATTCTATTTTGTAATGCTTGGCTGAAAGTGCTGGACCTTATGGATTTTTGGGGATCTCGCAATGACTGTCAACTGTGGTAACGTTAGACCGACTCAACTGCTAAGCGATTTGTCAATCACATGTCACCTGAACAGCCAGCAAGGCGTGACTTTTTAATTTGCATTAGTGTGACATATTCCCCTCCTTCCGTGATTGCACTGTATAAATATCTGCTAGTTGAAGAAAATGAATTAAGTTCATGTGAATCTCGTTTGGGGACTCACCCTAGATATACCAATATCACTTGAACGTAATTGAAAATCTTGATATTTGTCAGCACAATAGTGGCTTTTTCATTACGACTTGAATGCTCTTGACTCCGATAAACCCATATACAGGAGCTTTAAGAATAAACACAAAAAAGCTTGCAACTAATATTTCTATAATCAAAATTCATATTTTACCCAAAAAATAACTGTATTCAGTGGTTAAATAATTCACCAACTTTTTTGTCGCATGTCTCCACTCGGGTGACACTATTCTCCCTTGATTCTTCTGCCCTGCACTCAGATTCGTTTTTAGGTCTAGCTTGGCAGACCTCTGTTTGCGACGCCTACTGTTACCAAGTCTTTAACATATGCATAGAGAGGGCTTTGGCTTTGTCAAGAAGAGTAGGAATAGTTTTCTTTCACTGCAAGGGACACAGACCATGTGGGTGAGTTGCTTTCTAGAACTGTACAGTATGATACAATCTTGGCCTAGTTAGGTGGTATCCCCTAAACTAGCAGTGTGCCATGTGAGATCCTAGCTTATTAGGAATCCCAATATCTGATCTTGTTCTCATACAGAAAGGATGAGTGGGAGCATGTTTTCAGTGCAGCTCCCTCCACCCAATCCTTCCTCTGGATTGTTGCCATTCACCTAATTAGTTGCTGAGCTTGTAGCTTCGGAATTGCCCTACAACTTGAATGGAGGGAGCTTAGAGGGATAGGCCTGGGAAGAACTCAGAAAGCCAGGAGATGAGTGTATCCTGCCACAACACAATTTGTCAAATATATTGTACACAAATCTGTAGGCTTTACAATTGGTTCTTGAAGGAAACCTATGAAATATTATAATACTTTAGCATCCACTACAGCACACATTAGCTTCACTTGTTTGAAGCAGCAAATGACATATGATCCTATAAGAGTTTCTCTTGGACTGTTGAGTTATGAAAGCAGCCCTTGTCTCTCTGCCAATAGGAAATATATCCTGTTGAGCCCTGACTCTGGAGGAATAGGCCAACACCATTGAAAGCTTGCAATGAGGCATGATGCCGATGCTGGATGGTTTCCCGATCGAGTACTACAAAAAATTCTTATCACTTTTCTTCCCTTCTGAACTTCCACCTGGAGTTCATGGACAAGGGTTATTACTTCCCTCCCGAGCTCCATCTTGCCCCAATCGTGACCCTTCACAAACTGGAGCGCCCCCCCCCCCACCATAGCTAGTCCGACCTATAATCCTATTTTACTTCTCAATGCAGAAATTTACATTTTCACTAAAATTCTTGCTAACCGCCTCTTACCAATGCTGTTCTCCCTTATCCACCTGGATCAATGTGGCATAATTTCTCTTTGCAGCGCCTGACATCGCAGAGTGCAGCATCACTCTGGAGAATCGCCAGACTCATGCTCCTGGACTTTTAGAAGGTGATTGTCTCCTTGGACTGGGGATATTTGCTCCGGGCCCTCTCCCACATGGGATTTGTACCCTGCTTTCAGTCAATTATCAGAGTGATGTATGCCCACCCTTGAGCACAGTTAGAGTCAATGGCATCCTGTCACCCCCCTTCTGGGACTGCACAGGCACTGGCCTTGTTTTTCACCTTGGTGATTGATTCCTTGGCAGTCTGGGTACGCTGTGATGCTCAGATCAATGGCCAGATTGCCAGGCAGACCGGATTGCATCAAACACAGACAATGTATTGTTATTTATCTGCCAGTCACACAGTCCCTGGCTCTCCCAACTGCTCCAACGTTCTGGGGACGCATCTGAGCTGATAGTCAACTGGTCCAAATCGCCCCTGGTCTACTTACAATGTGACTGTGGGTCTGTCAACTGGCAAGACTGTCTCTCTGTCTGTAGACTGCGCTTTCCCTTTCTTGGGGTTTGTCATCTCTTGGAACCTGAGCGTACCTGGAGCCTTAACCTTACAACATTGCTGCACTAAAATTGCCAGGACCGTGTCAGGTGGCTTGCCCTCCCGCTCAGTGCCTTATGCCGCGTTGCAATCTTCAAGTTTATTGCACTACCAAGACCCTGCGGAACTTCCCCCTCTTTGTTTCTCAATCTGATTTCCCAGTCTTCGCGGGGTTATACGTTCCTTCTTCTGGTCAAACAAGACTACAAAGATAGCCTTTTTTAAATGTGCCTAATTGCCCTATGACAGCGGGATGGGAATGGTTGGCATTTGCTTGTACTATTGAACTTCTCAACATCAAATCATTAATGACTGGCTGCTTGGCATTTCTGACGATCACACAATGTGCTTAGAAGTTTCTCTTCTGGGCTAACAACACAGCACAAGGGCAGCTACTTTATGATGGCGGTGTGCTCTCAGCTGTATTCGTTGGGACTGTTGGCTTACACAGATGACTTCTTTGCGGCAGGGCAGCTGGATCCTCAAAATTTCCAACCTGAATGGGTTTGAGCGATGGGACCTCATTGCGATCTCCCACCTTGTGGATGTCTGGGAGGTTTAAGATTGAAGACCTACCGAGCCCTCTGGGAGGAATTTAAGCTCCAAAAGTCCCAAATTTACAGATATCTGCAGTTGTGTCATATACTGATGGTGTACCAGCTGAAGTTGCAGGAACTGTCGGAATAAAACTCACTCGAAGTCCAGGTGCTTTCTATTCCATTCGGCTAAGATGGCATTTCACAATGAGTGGAGAGAGGCGAAGATGGTTCCATGGGAGGTGGTTATTACCTCACACTTATGTCTGGTTCAACTTAAATATCTGCATATTTCCTATTTTTACCCTGCAGCAGCTGTGGAGGGTGGGGGCTCTCCCCACCCCTCCTATTCTAGGTGTGCAAATGATAACAGTGATTTCTTTTATATGGTATGGTCCTGCCCAGTTCTTGCACAGTATTGGTCCTTGATTTTTACCACCCTATCTGAAATCCAAGAGAGGTCAGTGGACTGTTCCCCTACATTTTGGAGGATGTGGGATGGTTTTGAGGAAAGGGCACTCTAGCCAGCCAAGGCACTGTGATTGGCAAGCAGGATATTGCCTGTCACTGGAAATCCTCCAACACCACCCAGTGGTCCTCCATGATGACTGGTGTGCTAAGGTGGAGAAGCCCATCTACAAGGCCCGGGGTTTTCCCCGTAAACACGGGTGCATCTGGAGGAGGTGGTGGTCATACTACAACCTAGTCGGTGAATGGCATGATGGTATTTTGATTTTGTGTTTCTGCTGTTAGGATATTGATATGGTCTGTGCGGTTGCCTGTTTTTTTTACCCGGGTTGCATAAAATCAATAAATATTTTGATTATAAAAAAAAGATTCATCCTGTATTCTGTATAACCAGTCCGGTCATATACATATCAATAAGTACCTTGTCATATGGGATCTTCTTTCAGATTTGTCATTATGCATACCCTAAAACATTCTAAAGAAATTTAGTTGATGGCCTTTGGTCTTCCACAAAACAACACTGTCAAAACCCACAGGGCCTGATTCACAAAGGCAAACTTACACATACAAAGGTAAACTTACACATTTGTGTCAGTTTATTCTTTTTCATTATTCACAAAACTGCATTTTAATAGTAAGTTTAGGACTGTATAGTCTCCATTGGCAGGATGGAGAACTATGCATATAAAAAGATGGGAGAGGTTTATCTTTTTATGTGCAGTTCTTCGCCTTGCCTGCCGAGTCTCCGCTATTGTAAACTTTCTATTAAAATGCAGTTTTGTGAACAGTGTAACAGCGTGAACTTACACAAACAAGTAAGATTACCGTTGTGAATCAGGCCCACAGTGTTTATTCCAAAATTATTGTAATAGGGTGATACAGTGTACCCTTTACACTTCCCAAGTATGTATGGTGTACCATATTAGTTAAATAAAAAAATGTATACCTACGTTTATTAATTTGACAAATGTAGCCTCTTAGATTTAGGCATTCTTCATCAATCCAAGTTCCTGCATTTATTTTTAATCCTGTTTGTATGGATACACAATCACCCTGTGAAAAGAAAAATAAAGTTATTAGATCATTTATCAGAGCCTTAGTGTTTTCTTTTATATAGATGTCATTTATTTTAATAGTCATGTTTCTTTAATTAAAAAAAAAAAAAAACACAGTTATGATTGTTTTATGATCCCAGTCTGACCTATTGATATTATCAAGCCTACTGAGGCAACAGCTATAAAATATGAATTCTGAATGTGTTTGAATTTAAAGATACAAATCTATGCAATATACATGGCTTCCATAATTATGGAATGTTGAGTTGAATGGATGGTGACCAGAAACATTGTTGAAAATGATATAAACTGTACATTATAAGTTAATTTGCATGGATTGATTTTTAACTTTTTGATTTTTTTATACATTACATGTGTAATTAATTAGGTTGTTTATATCACATATTATGGATTTAATAGGTGATAAAGCTCAGATATTGCTATCAGTGATTAATTCATGAATTCCGAGATTTAATTTGACTATAGTGACACTGATATATTAATAATGATTACTGAATTTATATAAATCACTTTCCTATTGGATTAGGAAATCACTTCATAATTAAGATGTATATGAAGGTTATAGTTCCATGATTTTCTTTAACTATGGGGATCTATCAATGTACTTTTTTGTTTTTGAGTATTTCAATATATTCTTCTGTTAATTTTTTTATAAAATTCTTATTATTATTAAACAAAAGAACAAGCTTCAGAAACAAAGCAGAGCAAGACATACATGTACGGGTTAGCCATATAGCCCCTCAGCATATATCACACAATTACATGCTGTGTAATTTAACACGGTACTAGATTGAAATCTCCGCTTAGCACACATAGGATAACATATACGACACACCTCAAGGTCTCATTCAGAGGCCTCTGTACAGTGTCCACTCCCCCAATATTCTGCTGTTCATTTTTATGACTGACTGATTGATGTGCACTGTTTGTTTCTGTGCAGAAGTTGGGCATTATCTTTGGCAACATGAATAAACATCATAACCACTGCGGAAAAGTGCATTATTAGTACTTTTTATGAGTGGCATATATATAGAGGCCAGGGCGGCTGACTCTAGATTGCAGGGCTCACTGTTTGAAATCTGGCACCAGTGGCAGCTCAGCTCAGCACCATGTGACTCTGGGCAATAGCTCCCTTAATCTCCCCGACAGTCCCCAGTGCCTTGAGACCCTTCGGGGTGAGAAGTTGGCACTCTACAAATACCGGATTTGGACATACATACATATATATATATATATTCACTGAAAAAAACACAGGTTTCAGGGACGTCATAGTTAGTTGGATATTTCACTTGTACAAAACCAGAGAAATTCCCCCGTTCTAGTTAGTTCAGCTAACTATAACTCGCGCCCCCGCAATGTACTGCTGATGATGTCACATATTACATCATTCATGACATGGTCAGTGACATCACTGATGACATCACTAATGACATCTCAAATTACATCACTGATGACATCATCCTGTGACAGTGTTTTACTTTAAAGTTTAAATATGTATTATATATATGCCAAGGTGTATTGAAGAATGAGTGGGGGTATAAGTGTCTGAATGGAGGATTTAGTAGGTGCGTGACTGACTGTTTAAGTGAGTGATTAAACGTGTCTTACTAAATGCATGAGTTAGTGACTAAACTGCGTGAATGTCTGTATCAGTTTGTCTGTTGTTGTATTAGTGAATTTCAAAGGTTTTTTTAATGGTAATTTCTAACTATAACGTGCCTGAAACCTATGTTTTTTTTCAGTAAATTTCAAAGGTTTTTTAAATGCTAATTTTGAATTATAATGTTCATTGAATCCGGACGAGAAAATAAAAAAAAACGATGGGGTGTATTCTCAAGAACTTATTGCTGAGTTATCGGCACTTTACCACAGCAAAAGAATTATCATCCCATTCTCAACCTGGTGAAAACTGCTGATATCACCAGTTTTCCAGCGATAGCTTCCTCAAAAAAAACATTGCCACCAATGTGAGCGACAACTAACGCTAACGCTAATGATATCCAGAATGAGCGTTCCTGTGCAAAAAAAACCATGAAAACACCACTTCCCGATAATTTCAACAACCAGCGAAATCTGCAATGCGAACCAAAAACCGGCGATAAGCCGCGTTAGCAGTAGGAATTTAACATTTGCCTTTTACTGGTGTAAAGCAGGATGACTACCTACAATCAATCAATCAATCAAAGTACTTGTAAAGCGCGCTACATACCCGTGAGGGTCTCATGGTGCTGAGGGAAGGGGGTGCCGCTACTGCTCGAAGAGCCAGGTCTTGAGGAGTCTTCTGAAGGTGAGCAGGTCTTGGGTCTGCCGTAGGTGGGTAGGGAGAGTGTTGCAGGTCTTGGCAGCGAGGAAGGAAAAGGATCTGCCGCCGTAGGTCATTCGTTGGATGCGGGGGACGGCGGCGAGGGCGAGGCTGGTGGAGTGGAGCTGGCAGGTGGGGGTGTGGAAGCTGAGTCTGCTGTTAAGGTAGGCTGGTCTGGTGTTGAGGAGTGCTTTGTGTGCGCGGGTGAGGAGCTTGAAGGTGATCCTCTTGTCGATGGGGAGCCAGTGTAGGTCTCTCATCTCAGGTGGGGGTGATGTGGCTGCGGCGTGGGACGTTGAGGATGAGTCGGGCAGAGGCGTTTTGATACATTGCAGTCATCGCAGGTGTTTGGCCGGGATTCCTGCATAGAGTGCGTTGCCGTAGTCCAGTCTGCTGCTGACGAGGGCCTGAGTCACCGTTCTTCTCGTTTTGGTAGGGATCCACTTGTAGATCCTGCGCAGCATGCGGAGGGTGTTGTAGCAGGAGGAAGAGACGGCGTTGACCGGCTTCGACATGGAGAGGGAGGAGTCGAGGATGAATCCCAGGTTGCGTGCGTGGTCAGTGGGTGTAGGTGCTGTTCCCAGGGTGGTTGGCCACCAGGAATCGTCCCAGGCTGAGGGGGTCGGTCCGAGGATGAGGACCTCCGTCTTGTCCGAGTTCAGCTTGAGTCGGCTGCTTCTCATCCATTCGGCGACGGCCTTCATTCCCTTATGGAGGTTGGTTTTGGAGGTGTGTGGGTCCTTGGTGAGGGAGAGGATGAGCTGCGTGTCGTCGGCATAGGAGATGATGTTGAGGTCGTGCTGGCGGGCCACTTGTGCAAGGGGGACCATGTAGATGTTGAACAGCGTCGGGCTGAGGGATGAGCCCTGGGGTATGCTGCAGATGACGTTGGCTTCAGATCGGAAGGGTGGGAGGCGGACGCTCTGGATTATGCCGGAGAGGAAGGACGTGGACCAGTCGAGGGCCTTTTCTTGGATTCCGGCTTCTTGGAGGCGAGTCTTTAGTGTGCGGTGGCAGACTGTGTTGAAGGCGGCTGACAGGTCCAGGAGGATAAGGGCTGATGTTTCGCCGTTGTCTAGTTGGCGTCTGATGTCGTCTGTGGCGGTGATGAGGGCTGTCTCGGTGCTGTGGTTTCGTCTGAATCCGGACTGGGACAGGTCTAGGATGTTGTTGTCCTCGAGTTGGCGGGCCAGTTGCATGTTGACGATTTTCTCGATGACCTTCGTCGGGAACAGGAGCAGGGAGATGGGCCAGAAGTTCTTGAGGTCCTTGGGGTCCGCCTTGGGCTTCTTGAGGAGGGTGCTGATGTCGGCGTGCTTCCAGCTTTCCGGGAATGTAGCTGTCTCGAAGGAGATGTTGATGACCTTCCGTAGTTGGGGTGAGATGGTTGCGTCTGCTTTGTTGAATAAGTGGTGTGGGCAGGGGTCTGACGGTGATCCTGAGTGGATGGAGTTCATGATCTTGCGTGTCTCGTCGTCATTGATGTTGGACCAGGAGGTCAGGTGGTTGATGCGGGTGGTGTTCACAGGGGAGGTGGAGTCTGGCGTAGTCGGGGCGATCGTGGTGTTAAAGCTGTCGTGGATGTTGGTGATCTTGCGGTGGAAGAAGGTGGACAGTGAGTCGCACAGTTCTTGTGAGGGTGGGATGTCGTTGGCGCTGGGGTTGGAGAGTTCTTTCACGATGCTGAAGAGTTCTTTGCTGTCGTGTGCATTGTTGTTCACTCGGGTTTTGAAGGAAGATCTTTTTGCTAGTCTGATGAGGTGGTGATGTCTGCGGGTGGTGTCCTTGTGGGCTGTGTGGCTCGCCGGAATACGTTAGTGGAGCCATTTCTTCTCCAGTTTCCGGCATCCACGTTTGGAGGTCTGGAGTCCTTCGGTGAACCAGGTGGCTTTCTTGCTGGTGCGGCTGTTGGTGGGTTTCTGGAGTGGGGCGAGGGTGTGGGCGCAGTCATTGATCCATTGTCTGAGGTTGCGGGCGGTGGTGTCTAGGTTGGTGGGGGTGGTGGGTGGTTTCTGGGTGAGGGTGGTGGTCAGCTGCTCTTAGGTGATTTTACTCCAGCAGCGGTGAAGCAGCTGTTGGGTGCGGTGATGCGTGGTGGGTTTCTTGAAGGTGAAGTGGATGCAGCGGTGGTGGGTCCAGTGGAGTTCGGTGGTGTGGTTGAAGGCAACGTGGGTGTTTGTGGAGAAGATGGGGTCAAGCGTGTGACCGGCGGCGTGGGTGGGCGCGTTGACGAGTTGTCTGAGGCCGAGGTTGGCGAGGTTGTCGATCATGGTGGTGGAGTTGGCGTCGTTGTTGTTCTCGAGGTGGAAGTTCAGGTCCCCGAGGAGGATGTAGTCCGTGGAGGCGAGAGCGTGGGTACTGGCGAGGTCGGCGATGGAGCCGCTGAACTGTGCCCGGGGTCCGGGGGGTCTGTAGATGAGTGTACCTCTGAGGGTGGTGTTGGGGTCGGTGTGGATCTGGAAGCGCAGGTGTTCGGCAGTGTTGAGGATGTCGTCTGAGTGTGTGGAGTCCTTGAGGGTAGACTTGTGGACGATTGCTATTCCTCCTCTGAAAGGGAGCCCAGCCCAGAACCACATCTGAAGACCAACACATGTCATAGAGCTACTGACCATGCATCTCCGACAGCCAAGAAGGCCACAACACCCACTGCCACCACCCCATGACCTCCCCCTCGGACCACCCCCCGTCCTACTACTACTGAGGCAGAACAGAACATCGGACCTTCCTAAAATGACATGGCCACTCAGCCACACAATAGGTGAATGTTGGGAGACGTGGGAACCAAGTATGTGTGAAGGAGGCAAGTCACCCATCAATAACAATGCACACAATGCCAAGTGTAGCGGTAATGTGATGGACAGACCTCACTATGCAGAGCACAGACCTCTCCATGTGTACATATACTGCTGATGTTTGTACTGTTGTGGACAGTGGACGCAAACATGTTACCTCAGGCAGTGGGGAAGATCTCGGTCATGTAGCTGTTTCTTCGTCCCCTGTAAACGGAACCGGAAGCGGAGTGGGCTGGTCCAATGTACGCCACTACAGCTTAGAAGTGTGAATAAATAGGCCGTGGCTCTGGGCGTGGTTCACTTCTGGGAAGGCCAACGCATCTGCCACAAGGCCGCCGCCGTGACTACTGGCCTCCTCGACACAGGCCCCCTGCAAACCCAGCGGCACAGCACCACAGTTATGTCTGTACAGACTACTGCCTTCACAATGCAGACAGCAGAGCTCATAATTCAGGTCGAGTCGCGATTGCAGATGACGCAGTCCAGTAGGCAAGGGACATTGCTCCCAGTGCGGCCCGCTTGGACCACGCATCATTGCAGGCTGCGCACACACTGAGTGCATCAGTTGCCACTTATTCAGTGCACCACAAGTCATCACCACATAGACTTATTAAGGCAAAATTCATTAGACAAAAGACGTTGCTACCAGTGCGGCCCTCCCGGACCACGCATCATCGCAGGCTGGGCACACCCTGAATGCATCAGATGCCACTAACCCAGTGCACTATAAGTCATCACCACGTAGCCTTATTAAGGCAGAATTCATTTGGCAAAAGACATTACTACCAGTGCGGCCCGCCCGGACCACGCATCATCGCTGGCTGCGCACACGCTGAGTGATTCAGGTACCACTAACTATGTGCAGCTCAAGTGAACGTCACTTGGCTGTTGGCCCTTGCTGACCGCTGCCTCCGGCCTACACTTCCGTTAGCAGGGCTGACAATTCAGATAGAGTCATGATTGCAGGTGACGCAGTCCAGTAGGCAACAGACATGCAACCAGTGAGGCCTGCCCGAACCACGCATCATCGCTGGCTGCGCACACGCTGAGTGCTTCAGGTACGACTAACTCTGTGTAGCTCAAGTCAATGCCACGTGGCTGTGGGTCCTTGCTGGCCACTGCCTCTGGCCTACACTGCGCTCAGCAAGGCTCACAATTTAAGATTAGTGCCAATGTAAATTGTATAAGAGAGTATAATCAGTTAAGAAGACCAAATGCTCCCAATCTGTACAGCTCAAGTCAACGTCACATGGCTGTGGGCCCTTGCTGACCGCTGCCTCCAGCCTACGCTGTGGTCAGCAGGGTTCACAATTAAAATTGTGTCTTGATTCATTAATTGCAGAGTCCAGTAGGCAACAGACATTGCTCCCAATGTGGCCCGGCCGGACCACACATCATCGCTGGCTGTGTACATGCTGCGTGCTTCATGTGCCACTGACTGTGCATCTCAACTCTATGCCATGTGCCTGTGGGCCCTTGCTGACCACTGCCTCCAGCCTACACTACGGTCAGCAGGGCTCACAATTCTAATTCAGTCTTGGTTCATTAATTTCAGAGTCCAGTAGGCAACTAACTATAATGTCCTGAAACCTACACATTTCGACAATGTATTCCATACATATTTCATCTTTTGTTCCATAAACCTACACTGCGGTCAGCAGAGCTCACAATTTGCATTGAGTCTTGATTTATTAATTGCAGAGAGAATTGTACTCTATGTCCTCAGATTTTGTCAAGAGGAAGTGACAAAAATCATTCCTCGAAGTCTGTGCTGACTACTGCCTTCCATCTACACTGCGGACACCAGGGTTCACAATTCAGATCGAGTCCCGATTGCAGATGACGCAGTGCAGTAGGCAACAGACATTGCTCACAGTGTGGCCCGCCCCCGCACCACACATCATCACTGGCTGTGCACACGCTGAATGCTTCTGATGCCACTAACTCAGTGCACCACAAACTCACCGCCACGTGGCCTTATTGACGCAGAATTAATTAAGCAAAAGACATTACTCCCAGTGCGGCCCACCCGAACTACGTATCATCGCTGGCTGCGCACACGCTGACTGCCACTGTTGCATCACAAGTCAACACCACGTAGTTGTAGGCCCTTGCTGACCGCTGCCTCCGACCTACACTGTGGTCAGCAGGTCTCACACATATACAATCCAATCCTGTCCTGCAAGGACACGCCATCATCGCTGGCTGCCCAAACGCTGAGTTCTTCAGGTGGCACTTACTCTGTGCATCACAACTCATGGACCCTTTATGAATTACTTTCGTGCTGTAGACACTGGATGCAACAATGTAAACTCATGCAGCAGGAATATCCCGAAGGGACATCAACAATTTCTTCACATCAGCACGCTCATCTCTGGTGCCCCTACCTCAGTGCACCACAAGTCAGGGACCTTTACTATCAATCTTTTCTGTGTGATTTAAGATCTGGTACCCCAACCTTAGTGCACCACAAGTCATGGACCCTTTATGATTGAATCTCTGTGTGTGATCTGATTATCACTATTGTAGTTGTTGCCAGCACCAACCATTCCCTTAGGGCTGGCTTGCACTCACCCCACACACATCCAGCACAGACGTCACTGGACATGTGACCCTGGTAATAAAAAGGGGCTGAGCGCATGTGCCCATAGCCAGTTCCACTACCTTATGTATGGATGATGGCTCTGGTCCCTACCACATTACATTGTGCTGTTGACTGCACACGCAACCATATTAACTCTGGCAGTGGGGGAGACCTCGGTTATGTAACTTTGTCTGGGTCATTCTATGAGTACATGGGTAGAGACTGGATGATTAGAGTACTGCAAGGAGAGTGTATAGTGAATTTATAAGGGTTTGGGGATTGGCAGAGTGATTGGATAAGTACATATGTTGGCGGAGCCTAACCCCGAGGACGAGTTTGGCTCTAATTGGCTGCCAACCAGTGGCAACCCCGGCAGAGCGTCAGGATTGCAAACCAAGCCTCGGGAAAGGCTCAGAATCCTGTCTGCAAGATATTTCCAGCCCCACAGCTGGATCATTGACATAAGTCGGATAGAATCTACAGAATTCTGTAAGCGTAAGCGGAGGGGGCAGAGCCGGCGTATGCCAGTCAGGGGCGCAACTAGAGCCAAATTGCGGGGGAGGCTGATAAAAATTTCAGGGGGAGCTCATTCTTCCAGTCATAGGCAGAGTAGAGATGAAGTGGCTCTAAGAAGAGGTGAAATCACCAAAAAGCCTAATTTACAGGTAAATCGTCTTTTGAAGACTTATGAATTACTCGGGGGCCGCGCTGAGAGCTGCGCACCCAGCGCGTTCACACTAGGGGGCCGCGCTGAGAGCAGCTCACCCAGCGCGTTCACACTAGTGGGGCGCGCTGAGAGCCACACACCCAGCGGGTTCACACTAGGGGGCCGTACTGAGTGCCGCATTAGGATCGCCACTCCAAACTTTAAAAAAACAAAACAGTCCACTCCCATTCATTTATATACGCCCCGAGGACCCCATCCCCCGGGGCATGCCCAATTCTTGAATGTATTTATTAATCATTAGGCCGCGTGGTCCCCCTTCCCTTGTCCACTTCTGGCCCTGGGGACCCCATCCCCTGGGGCCTGGCCTCTTCGTTGGGGACTGTGGTGGGATCCCCAAAGCCCCCACGGTCCTAGCCGTCTCCCCACCTCCTGTGGGAGCCGGCATTGCTTTTGGGCAAGAGGAGCTGCTAACATACAGCTCCCCTTGCCCCAAAGCAATCCCGCAATATAATTATAGGATTGCCCCCGGTACCTAGCCCACCCGGGGGCTCATTTAAATGAAGTGGGGGAGCCCCCACCTCATTTAAATTTTTTTTGAATTTTTCTGGATTTGTGCAGCCAGCGCGCACGCTGACGTTTAAAAAAATAATATTGCCTGGTGGTCCTTGTGGGACCCCCTAAGCAGGCCTAGGGGGTCAGGGTATATCTACCCTGCCCCTTTTCTTTTTTAATTTTTTTTGACTGTTTTCTTGTGACTCGGTTCTACCGAGTCACAAGATGGCTGCCAACACTTCCTGGTTTGGAGTGTTGGTAGCCAATCACAGTGAAGCTCGTGGTCATGGCAGGCAATCACAGTGAAGCGCGTGGTCGGGAGGGTACGCAAAACCACCGCTGCCCCAGATATCAAAACTTTTATTTTTTTAATTTCTCAGCAACTACTGAATGGATTTACACCATTTCAACAAAAAGTTGCTTTCTGAATCAAGCACAACATTTTTGCCAAATTTGGTGTAATTCCGTTCAGAAGTTCAGGCTGTAGCCTTTACTAAAGTTTCCTATGGGAAATTGATTTTCTTACTTTTATTTTTTGAATTTCTCAGCAACTACTGAACGGATTTACACCATTTAAACAAAAAGTTGCTTTCTGAATCAAGCACTACCTGTTTGCCAAATTTGGTGTAATTCCGTTCAGAAGTTCGGGCTGTAGCCTGTAATACAATTTCCTATGGAAATTAACATGGAGAAAACACTTTTTAGGACCCCCCCTTTTTTCTCAGCCCCCAAACTTTAAGGATAGGAGCTGACCTGGATAGACCTTTTTTAGAGAATTTCACGAACATTCGTCAAACGACACCAAAGTTATTAGCAAATCAAAAAATGCTTTTCCTATGGAAACTAGGTTCTAACTATAACTACCTACTGGCGACCGCCAGTAGGTAATATATAGTTGGCGATGCAGCGCGCGTAAGGTAAATTGTTTTATTTATTTAATTACTTACCTTACACCTGTCCGTAGCATGTGGGACTCTAATACCCCTCAACCGCCCCCTTCCCTGCCCCACAGCACTCCCACAGCAAGCCACCACTGAGTCAGACATACACTTACGAGGAAATCACTGAAAAATACATACAACATAAGAGGAACAGAGGCCTCCAATTACATTAATTACCACAACCCTGTGATTCTGAAGATGTCGAATGCATACATGGATGTACAGTTTGTTACAGACAACTCAATTGCTGTTGCTCGGGATGCTACATCTTATATATCAAAGTCAGAGAAAACTGAGATGAAAGAGATGTGGGAGGAGATTTCAGCAGAAAAGTCTTACGAAGAAATTGTACAGTTTTAGTTTGAAAAGGATTTCTCAGAGAGAGATAGGCACCTATGAATATGTAGACTGGTTAAGCTCAGCTAGTTTGTTTTCTAAATCTAGAGGAGTTCTATAGGTGAGTTTAGGGCTTGTTAAGACTCGTAACAGAGTACTGAAGTCATTTCCTGAAATTCAATATCTTTCAAAATTTGAGCCGCACAGTACAGATATTCTGAAGAGTAACATGCTGGATACATACTATCCGTGAAGATGTCATCATCTGTAAAGCATGTGTCTTTATGAAAAACTTCAACATTATACTTTCAGAAGTAATGTCAGTAAAAACATAGATGAAGGAACATTTGCTGTGACTGGATACAAAGGATGTTTGATGAGACATAACAAAAGAAATTTAATCAACCATCGAAATGTAAGTTGCTAAACTTCAGAAAAAAGAGAGATTTTGTATTTAGCCTTGTTATTAAGCCATTGCGAACTGAAAGTGAGCTACCTGGAGAATGTTCAGCGCTGTGAAAGACAGCATTGAGTGCTCTGTGTTTGCAGTGTATCTTCAAATGTTGAGAGATGGGATAAAAAGTAAAGTAGAACATGGGTTTCTCCATGAGGATGAAAAGTGTGCATGTTCTACATATAAACCAGTTCTATTGTACATAAGTGGTCAAGCTGGAACTGGAAAAAGTTTCTTGATTAAAGTACTAACAAGTTACCTACAGAACAGAACAGATTCCAATTTGTTGTGTGTTGTCACTGCACCAACAGGCTTAGCTGCTCATAATGTTAAAGGATTTACCCTTCATCAATTGTTAATGCTCCCTGATGAACATGACAACAAATTACAATACAACAAATTATCTGGTGATGCTTGTCATGAAGTGGCAAGAGTATTAAATAAAAGAAAGGTACTAATTATTGATGAAGTGAGCATGGTGTCTAACCTAATGCTAGCTTGTATACATTTAAGAATGCAGCAAATATTAAAAACTGACTACGATGTAAATTTTGGAGGAAAACACTTAGGGGCCGATTCCGATCCTGGAAAAATTTTCCTCGTCCGAATTGTATCCGGATTTTTTTCCGTACGAATCGTACAAGTACCGTACAAACTGCCAAGTACGAATCGTATGGGAAAAAGTCCATACGAATCGCATTGGGAAAATTCCCCAACACGTCCTGGGGTCGGAAAAAGTGTCCGACACGTCCCCGGATGATTTTCCGGACGAATCGGAAAACTGAAGTCCGAGCGCGCAAGTACGATCCGTCCCGTCCGTCCGATAGTACAACCGTATGGAAAAAACACCGTACGGAGCGAACCTCTATAGCAAGCATGGAGACATGTGCCCACATACACGCCGACCCCCCATCCCCCGTAAGTACGCGCCGAACCCCCCACCCCAGACCCCGTATGTACGCGCCGAACCCCCCACCAGCCCCCGTATGTACGCGCCGAACCCCCCACCAGCCCCTGTATGTACGCGCCGAACCCCCCACCAGCCGCGGACGGACGCGCCGAACACCCCCCCAGGCCGCGGATGAACGCGCTGTACCCCCAGCCCCCGTGTATGTACGGATCGTACCCCCACCCCACCCGTGTATGTACGGTGCGTACCCCCACCCGTGTATATACGGTGTGTACTCCCACCCGTGTATGTACGGAGCGTACCCCCACCAGTGTATGTACAGAGCGTACCCCCACCCGTGTATGTACGGTGCGTACCCCCACCCGTGTATGTACGGTGCGTACCCCTACCCGTGTATGTACGGTGCGTACCCCCACCCGTGTATGTACGGTGCGTACCCCCACCCGTGTATGTATGGAGCGTACCCCCACCCTACCCGTGTATGTACGGAGTGTACCCCCACCCGTGTATGTCTGGTGCGTACCCCCACCCATGTATGTACGGTGCGTACCCCCGCCCGTGTATGTACGGAGCATACCCCCACCCATGTATGTAAGGAGCGTACACCCACCCGTGTATGTTCGGAGCGTACCCCCACCCGTGTATGTATGGTGTGTACCCCCACCCGTGTATGTACAGAGCGTACCCCCATCCGTGTATGTACGGAGCATACCCCCACCCGTGTATGTACGGTGCGTACCCCCACCCGTGTATGTACGAAGCGTACCCCCACCCATTTATGTACGGAGCGCACCCCCACCCGTGTATGTACGGTGCGTACCCCCACCCGTGTATGTATGGTGCATACCCCCACACGTGTATGTACGGAGCGTACCCCCACCCCA
This sequence comes from Triturus cristatus, assembly GCF_964204655.1. NCBI lineage: Eukaryota > Metazoa > Chordata > Amphibia > Caudata > Salamandridae > Triturus > Triturus cristatus. Next base: position 325,998,937 of record NC_140593.1, on the reverse strand, counting down.
CCCGTGTATGTACAGAGCGTACCCCCACCCGTGTATGTACGGAGCGTACCCCCACCTGTGTATGTACGGTGCGGACCCCCACCGCTACACGCTGGGGGTCCGCACTGTACATACACAGGTGGGGGTACGCACCGTACATACACGGGTGGGGGTACGCTCCATACATACACGGGTGGGGGTACGCACCGTACATACACGGGTGGGGGTACGCTCCGTACATACACAGGTGGGGGTATGCACCGTACATACACAGGTGGGAGTACGCACTGTACATACACGGGTGGGGGTACGCACCGTACATACATGGGTGGGGGTACGCACCGTACATACACGGGTGGGGGTACGCTCCGTACATATACGGGTGGGGGTACGCACCGTACATACACGGGTGGGGGTACGCTCCGTACATCCATGGGTGGGAGTACACACCGTACATACACGGGTGGGGGTACGCACCATACATACACGGGTGGGGTGGGGGTACGATCCGTACATACACGGGGGGCTGGGGGTACAGCGCGTTCATCCGCGGCCTGGGGGGGTGTTCGGTGCGTCCGTCCGCGGCTGGTGGGGGGTTCGGCGCGTACATACAGGGGCTGGTGGGGGGTTCGGCGCGTACATACGGGGGCTGGTGGGGGGTTCGGCGCGTACATACGGGGGCTGGGGTGGGGGGGTCGGCGCGTACTTACGGGGGATGGGGGGGGTACGGCGCGTACCGGGCCCACAATTCCGCTCGCATCGCGACGTGCTTCGCTTTTCCGGCACTTTTTGGGTACCGTAAAAATATTGCCGTCCAAACTGCTGTTGGTACGAATCGTACTTCCTGGTTCGTGAAACGCAGCCTGAATGCGTCCCAACGTCACGTCGGCGCTGTCCCGGATCACATTGGTATGTATTTTTACAGTCGGTCGGTGTTTTTTCCGATTCGTACGGAAATGGTGTTTCCGTACGAATCGTACTTGCAAGTTTGTAGGGTTTTTTTCCCGGGTACGAGTCGGACGGAGGAAACGCTCCGACCGACGGTTCGTAACCGGTTTTTCCAGGATCGGAATCGGCACCTTAATAGTCTTTGGCGACCTGCTACAACTAACTCCCGTAAAAGGACAACCTGTATTCAAGAAACTACTACATAATGAAACAAGGAATTCACTAGGAAGTATTGGAAATGTAAACATTTGGGAAAACTTTCAATGCAAAGAGTTAATCCAAAATATGCGCCAAGCATCAGATATGCATTATGCTTATACTAAAGGATATAAGAGTAGGAGTCCTCACAAAATAGGAAAAGACAGTTTTACAAACTTTTCTCATCAAAAATTTGTTTCCAAGTAATATTCCAGCTGCTGAAGTAATGTACAATTTTGTTAAGGAAGAGAAGACTATTGTTTCTTTGATGCTAACACTTGAGGAGTGTAGAAACAATTATTTCAAGTGAAGAAAGAAGAGATAGTCGAAATAAGACCAAATGATAAAAAATGGAACAACAAGGAGTTACAGCACTATTAATAGAAAAACTACAATCGAAATTGGATAGTTTAGAAAAGTCTGTGTTGAAAACTGCAGGATTGGAAAAAAAGTTGCGTAGCTGTAAAAATTGTCATGTAATCTTACGTCGTAATTTAAATGTTGAAGAAGGGCTAGTGAATGGTGCAATGGGTAACGATATGAAGTTTGTTAATTATCCAAACAGAAATGATGTGGAATACTTAGCCATAAAATTTAATGATATTGCTGAAGTTAAGCAGCTTGGTAGGTGTGTTGTACTTTTCCTACTTGTGAAAGACTTGTATGTCCAGCGAAAGCAGTTCCCAGTGTCTTTAGTGTATGCAGTAACTATTAATAAATTGGAAGGCTTTAGTGTAGATACAGGTCTTGTTAATTTTGTTAGTAGTATTCAAAGAAGGAATGCCATATGTTGCTTTGTCATGAATTAGAAAATTGTCTGGTTTATTTCTGATTGATTTTGATGAGAAGAAAGTAAGTGCTGATGTGAGCTGTGTAACAGAATATATTAGGTTAAGAGCTAAATATGCACCTCATTTAGGCCAGTATCCTGTATTTCAAACAGCAATACTGTGTCCAAAGTGGAAAACATCTAAACAGTCTATCACAGTTGAACTGGAAGATGAACAAAAAGAAAATCAACAAGGAGGAAAGAAAAGAAAACTGGAGTACAATGAGGAAATACAAGGCTATCACTTTGATAAAAAATCTGGAGTGAAGTGTTATGCACATGTAGTGTTAAATGGACTATATCATTTACCTCATTTTTCAAATTCTATTAAAGAAAAGGTAGCTAAAAGAATGTCTTCACAACTGTGTAATTTACTTGAAGAATTAAGAAGTGATTGAAGTATTATACATTCTGCTACTGGAATAAGAAAACACACTGATGACTACACTGGATCAATAGTGTTCTCTCAAAATTTCTAATGGTAATGCTAGAACTCTTAGATGAAGAAGATGTGAATGTCAATGAATTATTTGGTTTAACTTATAAATGGAACTGTGAAGATTGTGAATTTAGGTCTAGCTACCACGATGCAGCGTGGATGGTACTAAATTATGAACTGAAATTACAAACGTTAAAGCTGCACACATTTCCATCTCAGCAAGAACTTTCACAACTATAGCAATCATATTTCATGAAGATGTTAATATAATCTCTGGGCACTACACAATATATTTAACATGTCAAACAGGTTGGACAGAGTGCAATGACATACAAGTAACATGCAAATCAAGACCACCCAAAAAGTTAGCAAACTTATATCTGCTGTTTCTAGAACTGAAATTCTATGGAGAATCTAAGATAAGAAAATGTGGTATTGTGTTGATATATATTTGGAGTACGTGTTTCTGAGACATTATTCAGCCTTTTGGGGGTATTGTCTATAATAAGCTGTTAGAAACGAAGGACTCTTTTTAACTATGGGAAAGGCATTTATAAATATTTGAGGACCATGTTGTGTTACTACAGATAAAGAGTAAATGGAGGTACTATAATACCAGTAGCCTTAAGTTGCATGTGAAAAATCTCTTCACAACAAAAAAAGTCCTATTTTATTTCCGCTACAGCAACTTCTACATTGTACCATGAGTTATGTTTTTCATATATGGACTAAGAATAGTCTATACATCATTTGGCCTAACAAGGATGATGTTTACAAAAGGAAATGCAAAAATGAAGACTGCTTCATAATTTCTGGACATTTTGTAAGAGGTATAATAATACCAGAAACAATTTTACCATATAGTTGTTTTCATTAAGAATAGTGAGTGAAGTAAACAGTATGACATAGTTATAATGATCTACTGTGCAAATTATAATTTTTTTACAATCCATTGATTGTTTTTTCCTACTGTTTCATGATGAGTCTTCATACAAAGCACTGTTGAAAGTGAGCAAGTATGAATGCTAAAAACAGGAAGAAACATTTGTCTAAGTTGCAAGAAAGTTTTGGCAAAAACATATTGTTATGTTGTTTGGTTGCCAAATGTTCGAAATAAAATTCTAATATATTTTTTATCATTTTTTATTTCTTCACAGTGGTAGAGGTTGAGATATATTAAGTGTGTCAAATCACTAATCTAGTAATGGATCAATTGAGTTACTACTTATGTACTCATCCCATCTCCCATGCACAACAGTTGCACTAGTCCAATCTTCCAGCCACCATGTAAGCAGTCATTCAATCACTCAGGTACTGAATTTGAATTCATCTAATCTCCCAGCCACTACTCAGGTACTCATCCAATCACCCAGTTGCTACCCATGCACTATGCAAACACCCAAATACTATGCATGCACTCATCCATTTACCAAGGCACTGCTCATGCACTCATTTAGTTACCCAGGCACTACTCATGGACTCATCCAATCACCCAGGCAGTACCCATGCACTCATGCATTCACCCAATCACCCAGACTGTATACTCACCCAATCACTAACCCACTAATTTTGCACTCATCCAATGGCCCAGGATCTACCCTTGCACTCATCCAATCACCCAGGCGCTACCCTTGCAGACATCTACTCATCTGTGCGCTACTGATGCACTCATACAATCAAGCAGGCCCTACCCATGCAGTTATACAATTACCCAGGCAGTACCCATGCACTCATCCATTTACTCGGGCACTATCTATGCACTCACAGAATCTCAAATGCACTATCCATGCACTCATCCATTCACTCAGGCATGGGTAACATGCACTAATTCATTCTCCCAGCCATTATCCATGCACTTATCAATTCACTCAGGTACTACCCTTGCACTCATCCATTCACTGAGGCACTACCCATGCACTCCTTCATTCACCCTGACACTATCCTTCTACTCACCCATTCACCCAGGCCCTACCCTTGCACTCATGCATTCACTAAGGCACTACGCTTGCGCTCATCTATTCACTCAGGCACTATCCATGCACTCATCCATTCATTGAAGCACTACCCATGCACTCATATAATAATCACCCGGGCTCTAGCAATGTATTCACCCAATCATGAAGGCACTATGCATTCATTCACCCAATCACCCGGGTACTATCTATGCACTCACCCAATCACCTAGCCACTAACCTTGCACTAATACAATTACCAAGGGATGATCTTGCACTCATCCAATCACTCCGGCGATACCATTCCAGTCATTCACTTACTTAGGTACTACCATTGCACTGATCCATTAATTTGCACAGTACCCATGCACTTATCTCTTCACCCACATACTAATCATGCACGTAACGATTCAACCAGGCACTACCCTTCTACTCATCCATTCACCCAAGCAGTGCCACTGCACTCATCTATTCACCCAGCCACTATGCTTGCACTCATCCAATCACCCAGGCACTACTCATGCACTCATTCATTCACCCAGATATTATCCATGCACTCATCCATTCACTCAGAAAGTACTGATGTACTCATCCAATAAACTAGGAACTACTCATACATTCTTCCAATCACCCAGGCATTGCCCTTGTACTCATCCATTCACTCAAGCAGTATGCATGCAGTCATCCATTCACTCAGGCACTACCCATACACTCATCAAATGATGCAGGCACTACCCATGCATTGATCCATTCACTCTGGCACTATCTATGCACTCATCCATTCACCCAGGCACTATGCATGCACACATCCAATCCCCCACACAGTACCATTCCACTCATCCATTCACTCAGACACTATTCATGCGTTCATCCATTGACTCAGGCGCTATCCAAACACTTGTCTAATGACCCAGGTACTACACTTGCACTCATCCATTCACTCATGCAGTCATGCATTCACCCAAGCATTTACCATGCATATATCAAATCCCTCAGCCAGTACCCATGCACTCATCTATTCACTCAGGCACTACCCACTCACTTAGCCAATCACCCAGCCACTAACCATGGACACATCCAATCACTCAGGAACTACCCTTGCACTCATCTGTCACTCAGGTACTACGCATGCACTCATCCATTCACTCAGGCATGACCTATGCACTCATCCATTCACCTGGGCACTACCAATGCATGGATTTGTTCAGCCAGCCATTATGCATGCACTAATCCATTCACTTGGGTACTATGCTTGCACTCATACATTCACCCAAGCATCACCCTTACAGTCATTCATTCACCCATTCATTTACCCAGACATTATTCGTGCACTCATCCATGTATTCAAGCACTAGTCATACACTCATTCAATCACCCAGGCAGTACCCATGCACTCATCTAATCACCCAGGCACCATCCATGCACTCACACAATCACACAGATAACTATGCATTCATTGAGCCAATCCCCAGGCACTATCCATGCACTCACCTAATCACTCATGCACTAACCTTGCACTCATGCAATTATCCAGGCTATTGCAGACACTTCCAGACCAATATCCAATATCCCACTTCTAGCGAAAGCTCTGGAGAAATGTGTGCAACTTCAACTGAGCCAACATATCACCAACGTTAATCTTAGATAAATTCACAACTGGGTTCAGGCCTGGGCACAGCACGGAAACTACTAATCTCCATATTGTGGATGATGGTCTTCAATCCCTTGACCAAGGCAAAACATGCCTCCTAATTCTACTGGACTTATCCTCGGCATTTGACACAGTCAACCACGAGAAACTACTAAATTCAGGATGGGAGTAAGGGGAACCATTCTCGAATGGTTTAGATCCTTCCTCTGAAGCTGTACCCAGAGATTCTTAGTCAACAGTAATCTACCTGCTCCTTCCCCAATAACGATCGGAGTCTCGCAAGGATCAACTCTTTCCCCAACCCTCTTCAATCTCTAACTTGAACCGTTAGCTGAATTACTACGTACCGCCACCATCTCCTTCCACATGTATGCCAATACCCAAAATCTAATTTCTAGAGGAGATCTAATCTTTGAATGAGGCCCTAAAGCTGACTGTTCAATGGCTCGCCTGCAACTAGCTCAAACTAAATGTACGAAAAGCAGAATTCCTTCTAATCTCCCCCCCCTAAAAGTAACCCTGACATCCGGGAATGGACCGAGTCGATCACAGCACTAAACTACACAACGACCATAGTGGAATCAGCCAAATCACTCTGAATAATCCTAGACAGAAACCTGAATATGTGAGACCACATCAACTCGATGGCTAAAACTGCCAGGTTTCACCTGAGCTACCTGAGGAAACTAAAACCTTCCCTTGATGCCTCAGACCTAAAAATGGCAGTCCAGGCATTAGTTATCTCCAGAATCGAATACGGATGCTCAAGCCTTTCAGGCCTGCTCAAGATCTCCACGGCCCCCCTAAAAGCTTGCCTCAATGCCACCGCCAGACTCTTAACAAGCTCAAACAAATTCAACCACATCTCACTGCATCTGAAGGCGCTGAACTTGCTTCCTCTTGAAGCCAGAATCCAACTCAAACTGGCATGTATCACCCACAAAGCGCTAGACATGAAATCCCCTGCATATTTTGCCCAGATAATCATGGTTTCTGGAGGAGCCCGAAACTCCAGTTCTGCTAGAGACTCCGTGCTCCAGCCACCATGCTTTCTCTGGGGCCGCACCAAGAATCTGGAATTCGCTTCTGTCTTTCATCAGAAGAATTCCCTATCTGTCAATATTTTAAAAAGAAGCCAAAACCTTCCTAATGGGCAAGTTTCTGGCATAAATCATGCAGTGCACACACCGCTCAGTGGCTTTGCTTATGTTTGTTGCCACTAGAGTTTGGACTTACTGGCTGCCACCCATCTTGTACTGACCTTGTACTCCCACAAATATAATTGCTGGATTTCTCTGAATTATGATCTGAACATTGTATACTTATGTTTTCTTTGACTATTCCATACTTGTATACAACGTGATATCCCTGTAAAGCGCTCTGATACCCTAATGGGTCATGTTTGTGCTCTATAAAACACTAAATAAATAAATAAATAAATACTTTGCACTCATCCAATCATTCAGGTGTTACCCTTCCACTCATTCATTTACCCAGACAGTACCCTTGCACTGATCCATTAAATCATGCACTACCCATGCACTCATCTATTCACCCACTACTAACCATACACATATCCAATCACCCAGGCACTATGCATGTGCTCATATGTTCACTGAGGCACTAATCATGCACTCATCCAATCACCCAAGCAGTTCCTATGCACTCAACCATTCTCTCAGACACTATATATGCACTCTCCCAATCACCTAGGCACTATCCATGCACTCATCCAATCACCCAGGCACTACCCTTGCACTCCTTCATATACCAAGGAATTACCCATGCACTCATCCACTCACCCAGTCATTACTCATTAACTCATTCAATCACCCAGGCAGTACTTATGCACTCACCCAATCAACCAGACACTACTCATACATTCTTCCAATCACCCAGGCACTACCATTGCACTCATCTGTTCACTCATGAATTATGCATGTGCTCATCCATTCACTGAGGCACTACCCATACACTCATTGAATGATCCAGGCACTATTTATGCACTCATTCATTCACTCTGGCATTATCCATGCACTAATTCATTAACCCAAGCACTACGCATGCACATATCCAGTCACCCAGGCACTACCCTTCAACTCATCCAATCATGCAGGCACTATGCACGTATTCATCCATTCAATCATACACTATCCAAACACTCAGCTAATGACCCAGGCACTACACATGCCCTCATCCATTCACTCATGCATTCATGCATTCACCCAGGCACTACCCACGCACTCATTCATTGACCCAGGCACTACCTATGGACACATCCATTTTACTCAAGCAGTACCCTTGCACTGATCTGTTCACTCAGGTACTATGCATGTACTCATCCAATCACCCAGGCACTATCCATGCACTTATTCATTCACTCAGACATTATCCATGTCCCCATCCATCCACTCTTGTATTCACTCAGACACTACAAATGCCGTAATCTATTCAGCCACACTCTACCCATGCACACATGCAATTATCAAATCACTACGTTTGCACTCATCCAATCCCTCAGGCACTACGTATGCACTCATAGATTTACTCAGGTACCACCACTGCACTCATTGTAATATCCATTCACCAGTTGTGCACTCATTCAATTATCTATACACCAGTCATACACTCATTCCAACATATATACATACTTTATCTTTTTTTAACTGTAAAGGCTGTTCCAACAGGAACCTTTTTTCAGGCTTTTGTAAAGTTTTACATTTTTTGTTTTGTTTTTTATAATAACAAAAATGGCAACTAGCTCTCTTTTTTGGAGGTTCCTCTTCTTCCAGATCTTCACTGTCCACCTCCTCTAAATCCTGGTTCAGCTGTTCTTGCTGTTGACCCCATCTGCGCGCTGTGTTGCTATTTCTGAAAAAAGCAAAACATTTCCACTGCAAAATGAATCCACCTGCTAAAAATGAAGCTCTATAAAGGAAGATTCAAGAAGGAGCAGTGGATGTGAGCTTCCTATTGACTTTGCCGAAAAGTATATTATCCAATGATGTTCCTTGCTTTCCCGGTCACATGATATTCGCGGTGACCGAAATAGTCGCGGTTACAGCGGTGAAGCGGAAATGCAATATATAAGAGAAAAGAACTTGCAATAATATAATAGTAAATAGATATACTAAACTTGTTCACAGTAGCTCTACATATATGTTTCAGAGTTGTTGAAAAACGCATGCTATCCGCAACTTCCTCTTTCTTCGCGGAAACGGTGTTTGGAGGCGATTAATCAGGAAACTCACTAGTAAAATATAGGGGTGGGCGGAATTTGCGTAATCGCGTTACGCAAATCTCCGCGAAACGGTAAAAAATCTCCGCGAACATGCGGAAATTCCGCGAACACGCGGAATTGCTTGTTCGCGATGCTTTTTTCCTGTTCACAGTTGCTGTTTGCATGCTCGGGGAGAAATATCTCGCGAACACGCATTTTGAGAACGCGACCAAGAAAAAATTTCGCGAATTCGCGGAAAGCAGCATTTTGGGCAATTTCGCGTTATCCGCGGAACGCGAAATTACCGAAATTCCGCAAATTCCGCGAGCGGAACGGAATTTACCGCCCAGGCCTAGTAAAATATGAGTTTGAAAAGCACACTAATAAAGCTCTACTGGTAAATATACTGTAGAATATGTGTATTATATATATATATTTCACGGGTTTTTGTCTGTTGCTTGGCTGGGATTTCCCCATATATATGTTTTACACTTCGTACAACCCACACGCTCTTCGCGACTACGACGTCACCGCTATGACGTCTGTAGTCGCTAACAAATGTTTTTTGTAAGAAGGTGGCTTTGTTATAAATTGATCATGGAAAGAAAAGTTAAAGGAATATCTACTACATATTTAGAGGTAAACTTTATTTAAAAAATGTCTTTAAGTGTATTTTTCAGTAGGTGAAATACATTTACTGGTGACAGAATCTCCACTGTAAATGCAACAATGCTGTGCCGACTTCAAAATTGTTAAAAATAAAACCAGTTATTAATGTATTTTCTGATAAAAACATATGAAATCAAAAAATCTGTGGTGTATTATATAAAAATAATACACAATATCCCATTATAGAAAGAAAGTACAAAAATCTTAAACAAAGATCACTTACAAATAATAGACATTATAATTAATAAATAGAAAGAAACTGGAATATTTTAGCATTTGAGAAGCCTTAGAAATTCACTGAAAAACCAAAGGTTATAGGGACTTTATAGTTAGGAAATAGAATTTAAAAAAACTTTAGAAATTCACTGAAAAAATCTAAGATTACAGGGACATTATAGTTAGGCTGACATTTCCCTCATACAAAACTAGAGAAATCCAGCAGTTATAGTTAACTGAGCTAGCTATAACTCATGCCCCTGCAATGCACTGCTAATGACCAAACATATTACATCCCTCGTGACATGGTCAGTGATATCACTCATGACATCACTCATGACATCTCAAATGACATTACTGGTGACATCACTGATGACATCATCATCAGAATCTCTGATGTAGCCACTCAACTATTCTTGAAACCATTGACACACCATAACAGTACTTTAATACCCACTCACTCATTCATAGGTCTACACACGCATCCATCCCTCACCCATATAGCCACTCATACACCCACTCACTCACTAATACAGACACTGATATTTCTACTCAAACACCCATACAGCCACTCATACACTGTCAGATACTCATAGAGCTACTCACACAGCTACTCACCCACTCATAGATTCAATCACACTGCCACTAACTCACCTACACAGTTATACAAACACCAACTCACTTATTCATACAGAAACTAACATATACTCACTCACCGATACAGTTACTGACACAAGCACTCACTCACTGATACATCCACTCTCACACTCACTCACACATATAGTCACTTATATACTCCAACATTCACATATACTTCCTTTCAGATATGCAGTTACTCACCCATATACCACTGAGACATACTCACCGACACAGCCATTTGCATACTCACTACTGATGAATTTCACTGGTTTTGTATCAGTGAAATCTCAGCCTATCTATAATGTCTCTGTAACCTTTGTTTTTTTCAGTGAATTTCTGAGTTTAAAAAAATTCTATTTCCTAACTATAACGTCCCTTTAACTTTTGTTTTTCTGCCAGTGAATTTCTAAGGTCTTTCAAATTCTTTTTCCTAACTATAACGTCCCTGTAACCTTTGTTTCTTTAAGTGAATTTCTTTTCTTTTTAACTAGTAGTCGAATTTGCAGTATAGTGGAGAAAGGGGGCTGTGCCTCTGACCAGCTCTCAGGAATCCCACTTTAAGGAACTTACTGGAGGTAACAGGAGGGCTTCTTGGCCCCCAAGATCCCTCAGCAGCCAAGGGGACTTCATCTCCCAGCTGTAGTGCAACAGGAATTGTGTTTGCAAAGTGGTGGAGAAAGGGAGCATGGCCTCCAAAGTCCTTACAGCAATCATGCTCCATGGAACTTACTGGAGGTAACAGGAGGGGTAGTTGGCCCCCAATGACCCTCTGGAACAAAGGGAACTTCACCCCCAACCAGCAGTGCCCCAGGAGGTAACTTTTCAGAGTGGTGGAGAAAGGGGATGTAGCCTCTGATAACCTTTCAGCAATCCTGCTTTGTGCAACTTCATGGAGGTAACATGAGGGGACGTTGGCCGTCAAGGACCCTCTGGATCCAAGAGGACTTCATAACCCAACCAGCAGTGTGCCAGGAGGTGCATTTGCAGAGTGGTGGAGAAAGGAGGCAGGTTCTGGCGACACGCTATTTTATTATATTTTTTATTTTTCATTTATACAGGGAGGGGGCTGCATGGCCCCTCCTTCCCATGGCCAATTTTGGCCCTGGGGACCTAAAGCATTAATCTTGAAAAGTCTAGATATCGACAAGAAAAGAGGACATCTCTTTTTGCATGAAAAATAGAAGCAGCAAAACAGTGTGAAAGAAAGTTCATGATTTAAATGAATCAAAATTTCTCCACATGGTGATGGAAAGATCACATTTGAAAGTGAGGGCTGCTGAACAGCACACAAGGTGTGCTATGTGTGCACATAACTGGTTTGCTTTGCTCCATTCTTTTGGTCATCATATTGTACATGACTTGCATGGATCCTCTATAACCAAGGCTGAAGATGATTCAGTGGTGCTAGGATTGGTGCTGAAAGTATCAAGGTAGCCAGATATTTGGTAGAATCATCCGACCACAATACCAATCAAATAAAAGCAACTCTAACCCCTTCAGTGCCACGCCCTTTCCCCCTCCTGTGCCGGGCGTTGCATTAGTGGGTGGGGTTCATGACGAGATAGTCTCGTCATGGGCACAGCGCAACCGTGCTCCATGACGAGACTATCTCGTCATGGGCACAGAAGAGGCTAAATATGCATTTATATTTTGACGTGGACCACCCTGGGAAATCACAAGAGCCCTAACAATTTTCAATGGATAGTTTTAGATTCTGCATAATTTCAGACATCCTTTCCACTGCTGATTAAGAAAAGTGTTGTCTATAAGTATGCAGCATATATCACATTCAAAGTCCTTCAGAAAAATGTACAGCACACACCTGACTTAATCCATTGTCATGTTTTATCTTCCCATTTCTACTGATATGCCATACATGTGCTGTACTTCAATTACACCATGTACAATTATCACAAATGAAAAGAGAGAAATGGCATCAGGCACAGAAAACAAAGCAAGGAGAGGCATTGTTCCTTACTGATTGCAAAAAAAGCCACATAGCAATAAAAGATTTGACTGATGTACAAGGAAAATATGGATATCAAATATTTCATGTCCTATTTTCCAATACAATTATTTATTTTGTAGTGCTGAAACAGCTTTTCCTTAGTTAAAAAAATACTGTTTCGAAAAATAACACCTGGCAGTTATTGGAGATCAATTCCATACGCATTTACATAAATCTGCAGGCAATTGTACGGTTATCACTCAGGAAGAGATGCTTTGATGGGGAACATTTCATTTAAAAAAGGCTTCCATATTCATCAAATAACCCATTGGAAACTGCTACTTCTTCTGAAAACAATGCACCTCATGCACTGCAAGGTAAGCACCCATAGCAGGCAGAATAATATATCAATTGAATAACTGCAAGATACCCAGACGGAAATACTCCCCTTGCTTGATATAAAAGGCCACTGACAATGTCTCAATCAAAAGCTAAAGCAACCTGAAAAAAAGAAGCCAATGGGTGAAGTAGTCTGACCAAAAGTCCAATCTTTCCTCATTCTTCAGAAGAGGTCTTTGGCTACTTCAGAGCCAGAAACTGGTGTTTGCTGTTGAACATGATTGCTTACCTTCCCTGGTACCTTGCAAAAAACACTTCTACACAATGATGAAGTTTGTATGTCACCGTAGACTTCTCAAATTCATATTTATTTGTGTCTCCGCTAACGATTGGATGCCTTAGTATGCTAATTAATATTTTCACTGTTAGTGACATGATATTTCTGTGCCATAAATTGCCGATCAGGTTTAAGCTGAATCGCCCCTGCCTCCTTCCTTGTTCCCCTTGCCTAGTGTAAGGATGCATTCAGATAGTTATTTTCTGTCCACTGTTAGGTTCTACAGGTCAGAAAGAAATATACATAACTGTAACAACATACATGTAAATGCAAATGTGGATAAAGAATGCTCTTCAAATCTGTCATCATATTTCTCAATTGTTCATCGTACCAATGTTTTGAAAGAGGGTTTGTGGGAATATAACATTCACAGGTAATGATTTTGCCCTTTACCCAAACCTTTAAAATGTCACATGAAAGCATCCTATCATTGGTACACCAGTTCCATGTTGAGTCTCACTTTGCATATTATACTATAATGAGGTTGAGCAGGGCAGGTATTTATTAGGACAGATTATGCATTAATCAGAGAATATGGGGACACAGGAAACTCCACAAGGACATCCAACAGCTTGTGGACATTTAAAAAATATCACCCAAGAACAAACTATTTTTGCTTTCTGATCAAAGGGCCTGATTCAGACGTTGGTGAATGGGTCACAAACGTCTAATATACCATCCGCCAAATTACGCGTGCCATAGCCTATAATCAGAGCCACTAGAATTATGCGATTGTGCGGCGATTTTTGCATATTTATAGATTTGCTGCCTTTGCCACATAATCCATCACCTCTCACATATTCTGCAGATTTTAACAAAAAACTATTTTTGTTTCTAGCTCAAACATGTCAAAAGTTACTACAAATGCAGCAACATGTGGTGCTGCACAGTGGAAGGCCCTTTGCAAAGCTAGACTGGTCACCTTTCTGTTGCTTAATGCTATAGTTGGGTGTTAAATTGGTACTAATGAGGCACAGCCAATGCCCATATCGTGTTAAAAATGACAATATAATGATGTAACACTATTGCGAAATGTCCCACACTATGCTGCACAATTTGGCTTGTGTTGCAGCACAATTTACTCAACCCTGCCACATAATTTGGCCCTCTCTTTCTGCATAATTCCAGTGGACCTGCATATAATGAACTCGCAATTAGGTGATCGGAACATCCGTCATGTTTCTGATGGAGTAACCCTTCCACCAAAGTCAAATCAGGCCCTCAGTGTTTAAATCTGCAGGCGAATCAGCAGTTCTCCTAGAATAGCAGCAGTATTTAATAATTAATTTCTGTTCCTACTCCAGTACTTCCGCCAATGGAATATGATCTTGCATTCGGAAAACCTTTCGCCCAGTTTGTGTAATAGACTCCACTTCCGTCAGTCCACAGAAATTTAGTTTCTGCATTGATGTCATTGAAGCCAATCCAGGTGCTAACTTGCATTTTATTTAAATGGTACACAAGGAAATCTAAAAAATAAAGCATACAAAACATGCAATTAAAATAATTCATCATACTATATTAACAACGACAAAACAATAAGCGTAACAAGTATAGGAATATTTAAGAGACTGGTAATATTACTTATAACATCAATATTTCATTTCATTTGTACTTTTTTTATTGTTTAGTTTATGCAAACATTACAAATCTCAAGAAGTCTCACAAAACACAAGTTGACTCTTAAATGCATTCTAAAAAGCCAGATACCAAAAACAAGAGATTTCTAGTAAGATAACAATAGGAGCACTTTAGTTTTAAAATTGGCTACTTTGTAACACATTCTATTGCCAGGCCCATAAAACAAATAGTGTATGTTAATTTCTTCCTCCATAGGTTTAATCAGATAGCCAGCCAGTTGTTGGTCATTTTCAATGTCCAAAAACAAGGCCACACATGGTTCACTGGACTCTTTGGCCAGTCTATCCTCGTGGTAGCACTTGTATAGGGCCACATGAAGCTCACTTTTATTTACAATGTCTAAATCATTAGGGTTATCAAAAACACGTCCGTGGCTAATCCTGGGTAAACTGGTTCTCACCTCATCTAACCATGGAATGTCCATACCTTTCTCACATTTAAGGCAATCTGCTATAATATCTCTGGTGAGGGACGCTGCCGTATTTTTCCATAAAGCTAGCCAAAATAGAGTAATATAATCTTCAACGTAATGTAATTTTAGTTCACTGTGTCACACAGATTGGAGCAAAGAGATTGGGATGCCCAAGAGTTTACGGCAGAACTTGTTCTCTGCATACTGGACAAGATGGCAATTTGAAATACCCCAAACCTCTGCGCCATAGGTTCCTACAACTATACACTGAGATTTAAAAAACATTATAAATAGGTAAAAATCCCCTGCCCCCTCGGTTGGGGTGAGCTAAACAAGTATTTTCAGGACCTGGTTATAACAAGCCAAAGCCCCCTCTGAGTCAGTTTGATCATGCGTCAGGGGTGCATGCAACTAGCATGTAGGTAAGGAATCGGCCCGCCGACTATCAATGGCGTCAGTCAGTCCGGGGCATCGATATTGGATAACACTGCATAATTGTTCTGATGAGCTCAAGGAGGTTGTCCTGGCATAATACCTCTCAGAGGTGCCTTATAAAATTATCCTAGGGGTAATGACCAGATTTGGTGTGTCAAAGGGCAGAGGTCTACTGTTGTATTAATGCCACTCTTACCACAGAAGGTCTGCGGAAGTTTATTACGTTACAATCCCCTTCAATGTTTTTAGCTGAACCGCCAACCCACTCCTTTCTCCGTACCATGATTATCTCATTCATATTCAAAATATTAGACTGTTTGTTCTTAGATAACCAGTCAACACATTTGTTGTGCAGCTCTCCCCAGGATTCGTTCTGCTGTGCCTTACGTGGGGGCTCTCCCGCCAATACCAGGACATAAGGGCAGGCTGCTGGGGGTAAGCTCAGCACATCCTTATTGATTCTGAGGCTCGTCCCTTTTGAGAGGTGACGGGTAACACTATTACGCTTACCAGGAAATTCTTGGGGATGATTAGATATAAAAGTTAGGTATATGTTTTGGTTTGGGGGAGCAAAAGTGCCAGCCCCAGCTAGGTTATGTGAGCAATCATTACTTATGGGATTATGTGCTACCACTGCATTCGAGGGTTGTCGATCAATCAATTGCGTATCTCCAATAGAGGAAAATACAGTTGAAAGACTATCTGGCAAACACTGATCCCCATTAACTAGACTGTTTGGGGCTAAAATACTTGTCAAATGATTGCCCCCTCCTGCCGTGGCATCATTATTGAGAGCCATCACCCTTTTACAGAGCCTGTCCGTTAGAGTCTCTAGGTGATCCAACAGAGGATTTAGTTTCTTGTCTATTAAATCACCAACCCGGGAGCATACTGCATCAATAAGAGACTACCCTATGTCAAGTGACTCAGGTGTAGCTTCAGTCTCGGCGTGAGAGGATCGAGTAGCGTCACTATTCGAGGGTTTGGCTATGGGCTGTGGGCTAATTGATGGCAATATCCAGGAGATTAAGTCTCTTCGTGCTGCGGCAGAGCGTGGTGGCTGCTTCCTTTCAGTGCAAATGAGCTTTCCTGATCGTATTTTGCGTTTCGCTGCAACAGTTACAGGGGGGGGGCGGCCATGCTCGCCATGGCCTTCAATATCACTAATAGGGGGCACAGGATGAGGATCAATCACGGTATGCAAGGAATCTCTACCATCTAACACAGAAATACTACCGGATCCTGCCTGTGTCACCTCACATCCCAAAGATAATATGCACTCCCTTAGTTTGATTTAATTGGTTACAATATTAACCACTCTCTCCAGCATACTGTCAATGGTGACAAAAGGGCATGTGACTTTGGGTCCTACTCATTTCCCCATAGTTAATAGTTTTGCGGATAGGAGTTCCCACCTTATGTTTTTGCTGCCTCGGCTGAAAGGGGGGGGCCAGCCCACCCTTATCCGGGCACGGGAAGGCACAGATGTGCCCACTCTTTGCCTGGTCTTCACCCGGGCACGTCCCACGCAGCTGGACCCCCTTCTGATTTAAATACTGTCCCTCCGGGCGCGAGATGTCGGTGTCAGCGGCTCCTGCCAAGGGGACTCGTGGGGCTTTGAGTCCTTCCCCCCTCACGGGGTCTGTGGTCAAACTGCACAGCAGGATCCCATTCTGGTTTAAATAGAGTGCCTCCGGGCACGAGATGTCCGCATCAGCGGTTCCTGCCGCAGAGACTCGTAAGGCTTTAATCGCCCCCCCATCACCGGGTCTGCGGTCTCCATATATTAATATACCCACATGTTGAATGTGAACTTGTTAATGGCTTAAATTACTTCTTATACTTATTACGTTCGGATTTATGACATTTTAAAGGCACTGTCACTCACTCAAAGCACAGATGTGAAAGTTTAATTCAAACCCATCATATTTACGTAATAACATTACTGTAACAAGGCAAAAATACGTTGAGTTGTAGTTCATTTTGGTATTTAATCAGAAGAGTGTGAATTGCAGTGCTGAATTAATTTTTTTCATAAAATCTCAAGTGTAATGTCCTGGTCCCAGTGGAAGTTGCAGAAAGTGAACAGAGCTCATCAAGACAGTTACTTTCTGTTCTTGCAAAGTGGCTTGTTATCTTTGAAAGTGGTGGGCCATAACACTTGCCCAGAATCATAGCATGCATGGGAAGCGCCTCAGCCTGACCCCTTTTAGGGAAGGTTCAGAAAAGTTTTCCCATTAAAAGTTTTGAAAAAATGGTGTGAAATAGTGCAATTTAAAGCATTATATTCACATAAAATTGGCAAAGGTCATACTCTCTGAAATGTCACTTCTTAAATATTCAAGTCCTTTAATGGTGAGAAAAGCCATTGAAGCCTCACTCCATCTTATGAAAAGGTGCTCTGGGTGACGCATGTGTTAAAGATTACTTCTATTGTGACAAACTCAGCATTTTGTAATGGGTGTCCCACCCCTTATTATATGGGTTAACTATTAAGCCAAATATCATGTACAATATGCAAGTGCCAGTATTTTGCCATTAGTGCTGTCGATATACCAAGGGTGAACCCTGTCAACAATTACCTCTAGTATCTTAGAGTAGGCATTTTGTCATGGTTGAACTTGCCACCCCTTCACCTTATCCCATGTATTCTTCCCTTATATCAAGAATTACCTCCAAATGTGCCAGTGCCAGCATTTTTCCATGGGTTGCCCTATGCCAAGGATTACCGACAATATGCAAGTGCCAAGATTTTTGTTTCAGTGCCCCATATGCCAAGTATTACCTATTGGATGCCGGTGCCAGTATTTTCTCACAGGTGAATGTCATGCAGTCATGCTAAACATTGCTTTCAGTGTGACAGAGCCAGCATTTAGCCTTAGGTGCTGCTATAAATCAAGAATTACCTTCAGTATACCAGGGCCAATAGCAGATTCACAGTCTTAAAGTAACATTCTTACTCTCACTCATTACATTCACTTACACTCATCTTTACCAGGTCACACTGATTCTAACTCATTTATTCTCACTTAATTGTACTCATTCACTCTTCATCACTCTCTTGCAATCACTCCTACTCTCTCTCACTCACTCATTCTCACTCACTCTTATTCTGACTCACTCATACCTTCTCACTCACTTATACTAACATTTGGTGTCACTCTTTATCATTCAGTTTCACTTATCCTCACCCACAGTCACACTTATTCTCATTCATAGACACTCAAACTCACTTTCTCTTAATTTCTCACTCACTCACTCACACTCATTCTTAATTTTACTCACTCGTTCTCAATTATTCTCACTGTAACTCATTCATTCTTACTCACAGTTACAATTACTGTCACTCACTCTCTCTAATACACTCTCAACCTTTCTCATCATTCTCACTCAATTTCACTTGCAATCTTTCTCCCATTCACTCACTGTGACTCACTCATACTCACTTACTGACACAATCACTATCAGTCATTCTCACTCACTACCTGTAACTCGCTCACTTTCACACACACAGATTCTTATACATTCAGATGCACTCACACTTACATGTGTGCTCTATTACAGAAGCACACTCTCATCTGCACATATGCATTCAACATACATTTAAGGTAATTTTATTTAACTTACCTAAGCTTCAAGAAAAGGTACTATTCCAGGTACTAGTGCTCTATTTTTTTATGCCACTAATAATAAACACACAATAATATTTACTATTAGTAAAATAAAAGAAAGGGGTTTAAAAAAGGGAGAGGGACCCTGATACCCATAACGGCTAGCTAATCCTGCATTCTTGGCATTTATTTTGCCACCACTAAGCACATGGTTCACAAGGGGCAAGTCATGGGTCACAGCTGCTCCTACATTAGACTATTCAAATGCTGCAACTAAAAACTTGTAAGGAATGAAGATGCAAGCTCCACAACATGATCTTACCCCCTTTAAATGCATCAAATGTCATTACATTATCTGTCAACAGACTGGTGTGAGTCTTTTCAAATGTATTCTGAACAGTACGTAAAGGTCGTGGAAATGCCAAGTCATGAACGATACAAAATCCATGCATAATATAGGTGCATACATAGAGACAGAACAAAAGGTGCATATTTACAAGTAGGAGGAGAGGCAAACAGATGGTCATGTACAGGAAGATATAGGAACTGGTGTGCTCTCACAACCAGAAGAGGGCCAGGTACATGCTCAAGCACTGATAGACAGAGGGACAAGTGCACTCTCCTAAGAAGAGGGATGGTTGCCTGTTCACATACTGAAACTCTGATTCAAGCAGCTGTTTATGACAGATTTGAAGGCTGACCTTGTTATCTGGACTTTCATTCATGATCAGTAACTGGTTGGTTGATTAATTAAGATGCTTATAGGCTTAATGAAGGGTTTTAGTATGATTTGGTCATAAGGTCAGTAAGGCACTATCTACACAACTGAAGCATGCAGTAGTATTATGAAAAAATATTTTTTTCCCATTTTGAGGTGGCCGCCATTTCTTCAATATTGACAACAATGACTCAAATAATTGGTTGTAGGGTGTTTGTCAGCAGGAAATGCTATGTGGAGTAACGAAACTTGAGGGGCCCCCCATGCAAGGTACATGGAGGGTCCCCCCTCTGGACTTAATAAGGAGCTCTCAGGTCAGGTGGATCTTGGGACCCCCCGCACCACAGGGGCTGCAGGGGGGGCCTATGTCACTCCACTGAATGCTATATCATCCTGAAGAAATTATTATGTATATTGGGTGCCTAGAGACCAAAACATAGATATAATAACTGTTGCTGAATAGCAAACAAACATATATCTTTTATTAGAACATTGGAATGTGGAGCACTCCATTGTAGACAATGGAGTGCTCCATGCTTCTACGGGCCGGTAAAGGCCCGCAGAGCAACATCCCAATGTTTTACAAAAGCCTCTCGATTTAAATCCCCTCGAGCTTCGAGAAGCCTTTGTTTAATTTATTAGAACATTCTGCCCTCTAGTGGCAGAATGTTCTAATAGCCTTATAGCCCTTCGGAGCAGAGCAATACCACTATTAAAGTCCCGCTGCTTTTGTTAAAGTCCCTCGCCTTCGTCTCAGGCCTCTAACGCTGCAGCGGGCCTTTAATAGCCGGTATAGCCCGCTACGGCGGGCTATAAGGCTATATTATTGGATGGATCTGTACTATTTAAGGACATGCATTAATTTCTCTCAGCAGCAATTCGACATATAAGTTGTTCTGCACTATGTTTGTGTACATTTTTTGTGAAGTTTCATGAAGGCCTATATGTGGTAGCTTCTGTCCCCAATCTGTCTTTGTATATGTACATCCATATCAAAACATACTGCACTTGTAAAATGTTTAATAGTACTATAATAGTACTACTCATGTATTAAAAAACACTATTTGCAAACCTACTTGCGGAGACCTACGCGTATCCTACCTTTTCTAGCTCTCACACGTAGGTATTCATTTTAGTGGAAAATGTAGGTGAAATCCAGAGGAGTGCCCGGAAAATGGAGAATACTTAGTCCTAAATGGGAAGTTTTTAGGTGGTAGTAAGGAGGCTCTTAGTACAGATAAAGAGAGATATAAAGAGAGAAAAGCACTTATCCACCAAAGAGTAATCACATTGCTATTCACAAACTATATTTCTAAAGTACAGCCAAAAAGTTCCACAACAGTTGTACATGTACTCCATTTTAGCTTTTTAATGACCCCAACTCCACACATGGCCACTCTAGGTACTTCAACACGCTCCCATAGAAAACCATGTTAATATGTATATACATCTTCTGCTTAATTTTTTATATTTGTATATAATTAATTATTATAATATTTTATCATTTAAAAATAAAATGAGTTGCAATTAAAACATATTAACTAATAATTTAAATTACTTATGTACATAACTTTCCATCATTTGTAAAGTATATGAAATGAAAAGAATAATTTTACAGTATATGGGGATTTTCAAAACTATTCTTTAACAAATATTTCTTATTAATGAATCAAATTTAAAATAAATTAAATATGCAATGACATTTTAAGTTAATGTCCTGTTACATTTTATTTTATTAGTACTAAATTAGAAATAAACCTGAAAAAGTATTTTACATTATTATTTTATATAAGATATTTTTAATATTTTTAAAAGGGAATAAACCTTTTACATTTTCCCCAATCATTCCCAAAGCAAGACCTCCATTTCATTGAATAGGGTCACTGCGTTACTAGTAATAACTTTGCACTAAAAAATCCTGTTGTCAGAGGCTTCACCCCCTGAATTGAAGGAGTGGAGACATGTAAGTCTACACTATGGAATAACTTTACACTCGGAAATGGTGACTAGCACAAAAGGTTAAAGTTACTATTAAGTGTAGCAACAGATTTGCGTGTGAGTAAATTTACACATGTAATTGTACTTTAGTGACTAGGACCCACTGTGTTTTAAATTGCAATATTGAGAAATGTTTCTGAGATAACTCTGCTTCATGGCTTTGACTCCAAAAGTCTTTATAATTAAAGCGGTATGGTTCTTTCATCTACTAAAATATTTGTAAACACATTTTGAATGTAAATTTAAAAGGTTACTTCGGGAGCACTTTTTGCGTAGATATAGCTTGAGGTACAAGTGCATTCTTGTAAACAGAGGGATGGGAATTCACAGTCACAAAAAGAGAGACTGGTCAGTTATCAAATTGGAGACTGATTTGCACAGTACCAAACTCACCTTAGACTACTAATTCTCAAGGACCTCAGCTAGCAGTAGAGGAATATTAACTGGTATTGTACTTTTGACAAAGGAGCTCCACTGAAGAAAGACCCTGGCCGCCCAGTCCAGGCTTAGGTTGCTAAGATGGGAGGGGTGCCAATGTGCTCTCAGTCAGAGAGTCATTATGCCCTAAAATCTGTGGAGATCTTGCCCCCAGAAAAGACTTGCACAAATTAACCACCGGCTATGGTGTAGAAAGTCTGATACAGCACTAGAATGGCATACAAAAAATATCTCCTATTACGACTTTGATTAAAAGTAAATACTTCCGATCAAAAGGTGTAACAACTCAATAAAAAGTTTCTTCTTTAGCCTCACAGTAGTTTATGTTCAAAGCATATGCTACGATCAATTTTTCTGTCATAGCTGAGTGCTTGGAAAGGACTTCTGGGGCACTATGGACATTTGTTGTTGCGTCAAGGATCTCTCTCAAGTGAACTGATTATGCATAGTGGGTGGCTCACTGCTCTTTGGGAAATGAGTCAGGAAGTTATGTAGAGGTATCTTAGCAAACTATTGCTGTTGTAGGATGATCATTCACCAAAGTGCATGCAGTCCATTTGATGGTATGGGACTCAAGCAAGCACAAATTTGAAGTCTCTCTGGTGGCTGTAAAATAGAGGAGTGTGCCTCAGGGTCAGAGCAGGCACAATATTGTCTTAGATCCTCAGGGATACAGGCACAGCCACAGATGCAGCCACAGTCCTCAGATGCAGTGGCATACTACAACTCACATTAGCCTCAAATTGGTAGTGAGGTGAGGTGGTGCAGTTTGTGATCTCTGTGGTCAGGTGAGTTAGCCATTTAGGAGCTACAAAGGGATTGTGACAAGGTGCAAAAAGTCATAGTCTATAAGGGTCACAAAGTCCTGATCTGCGCACAAGGAGAAGTCTTCCTTTCAGAAGGCAGAAAATTATCTCCGGCAAGCTGCACAGCAAAAGGCATATTCTCCAGAAGTACTATTCTCTAACAAGGTGGGGATGGTGAATTGAGTTGGAGGAGGATACATATGGTGTGAATGTCAGTTGAGAGATGAGGCAATCAGGGTATCTGACACTTTACCCTTAACAGGTCTAAAAATACCAAGACTTGATTTGCAAGCTTCCTTTTTCCTACTTCACAGAATTCCTAGGTCAGGATGCACATTGGACATCCACGAAGAAGGGAGAGTATGGAAATTTAGCTTGTGCATTTTCCTCAATATGTATGTAACATTCCTGCAGGAAACTAGAACATTTCCTATTGCCAACCACCCCATAAGAGAGCTTGAAGAGTTTAATAGTCTGTTGTAGCATTCAGAAAATAACCATCACTGATGTGCAATGGAGCCATTTAATAATAGTGGAACATATTAGGAGGCGAGATTAATATTGGTAACATCCATGATGGGTAAATTAATAAACAAAATGTCTTTGTTGTGCAAGGACCAAATAAGCAGAGCATATAATAAAAATGAAAAAATAAACAATTACAAAATAGTACTACTGGATTGACCTCATTATATTACAGTACCAGGCAAAGCCAATCTTGTTTTACTTTGCTACGTGACCAGGGACTTAAATTAAGGGTGAGTAATTAGTGTGGACAACATGAATTTATACAAGTCATGAGTTTGTGGGCATATCAAACACCACCATGTCTTTGGTGTGAGCTCCAAGTGGATGAACTGTACCAAGAGCTGGTTATGCGATTGGAAAAAACAGTGGGTTCTAACATGAGCACACTCTGGAAAAACACAGTGGGAAATGTAGCTACACCATGATTAGCAGTGATGGTAATTCTTTTCAATGGCTTTGAAACAACATGCACAAGGGATAGTTGATCTTTAGATCTGAACAAATGTAAGACTAAACTGCAATGCATCATATTGGAATGTCATTATTTTGTGGTATAAGATTTCTGAGGGACTGTAAATTGAGGGGACAAGTTTATTGGAGGCCATAAAACAGGACAGTGATCTTTGTATTGTCTTTGCTACTCAACCTACCATTCCCAACCATTTTGAGGATGTGAAAGGTCAAGATGTGAACAAAAAACAATTTTAGTTATTGTACCCGTATACACATTGTAGGTGAAGGTACGGCATATGGTTCTGCAAACCATGTTTGAAAAATACAAACAGGGTAGTTTCATTATAAATCTAATTTCTACATAGGAAATGTTTAAATCTGTACAGTGTAGGTGAAAGGGGGAGAGGATCAATGTTTAATGAGTGTTTATTTTGCATTTCTTTATGTCTGCTGTTTTTCAGCTCAATGTGGGCTATGAAATCCTGAAAGAAGAATGCAATGCTTCACAAACTACCATTAGATAATGAGCTTGAGAAATACATTGTAAACATTTCAGTCAGAGGGCTCGAGAAACTCTGGTACTCTGAGAACTTTAAGCATGCAGCATATGGTTTTTCTTTTGACCAACAGGATGCGAGTATTGCAGAATTCGGCTCTAATTAAACCTGAGGTTTAATTAAACCTGTGGTTTGATTAGAGCAGAACCCACCAATACCTACAAGCCACATTGTTGTGCAAAAGTGTGTGATAAAAACTCTTATATATAAGTGATACAGTGTGACTAGGCTATGCCTAGTAGTCATTGCAAACCCTCTTTAGGAGGCAGCCCTTCATGAGGTAGGACAGGAAGCATTACAAACTATTCCATAGGAAAGTATGGAACAGTGAGTGTGCAAGATAATCTGAGGTTTTTTGACAAAGTAGTCTGTAAAAATAAGGCTTTTCATGACAACTTGTCAATAAAGTAAGAAATTAGTTTTGTTCTTGCAATTAAAAGCAAACCGATCAACAAAACAGCCAAGCACAGTGTTTTACAACATATGACTGGCCTAATTTACAAAAATCCTCCACACTTGTGGTGGAGGCCCCGCAATTGTGGTGTGACCTCCGTTCTGCAGTTAACCATTGCTGACCCTGCCACAAGTGTGGGCCCCCTGCCATGACTGTGGACACTCCGCCACGAGTGCGGAGGACCTTTGTGAATCGGCCCCTACGTTTCTAAGTTACCAGCCTTGGTGAAAAAACATATGGTAGTCTTGCAAAACTGAACTACAGTTCAAAACTCCACAGTAGAGATGTAAAAAGTATAATAATAATAGAGTCCATTCATTAAAACAAAAAATGTATTCATTTAGGAAGCTAAATGTACAATGAAGAATGTAACATTTAACATTAAACTGACTCACATTTGAAATATGCTGATTCACAATAGGAAGTCATAGTTATCTGTGCAGGCCAAAGAAAGGCTATGAAGCTAATGTTCTTTAACTAGACATTAATTTAATATTGCTGAAATATGCACAACATGATTTAGAAGCTTGACCTTAAAAATTACCTGCTTAGAAATGTTGTCATAACTGCAGAATATTCCAGTTTAACAAATGTATAACTTTTATAAGCAACATTTTATTCTGGAATGTCAGGAACCTCCTAATTTCTTATGTTTCATGTAACATTTGAATAGACTCACTTGGGCTTTTTAATCAATAATTTTTGATTGGTATTAGGAAGAATGCATTACTTAATAGTGATTTTGCCTTTTAGCTAGTAGTTTATTATTCTCACAGTAAAACAAGTTGAGTTGTAGAAGGTCGATTGGTGTTTAAGGCCTATGGGAACCTAGACTGATGTTTCCAGAATCCAACTATGCAAGATTGTCTGTAGCTAACCTTGTGAAAAAAAAGTATAAGCCGCATGTATGGCTGTAAGAACGGAGGAGCTGAACCTGCTTACCAAAGAACTTGGCTACCCTATTGCTCAATGAAGGAAGGAGCCTGTCACCATGTTTTCGATGTGTGTTCTTGAATTTTATATTAGTGCTTGTTCCTAGGTAGTGGTGTGTGATTCTTTGAAGGGTTGCCCCTGACCCTTGACGGTTGTGGCTACTGCTGCAACTGTTTTCTCTCTCTGCCTTACTTTGATATTTGACTTGACAGATTTCTACTGCAACTGTATGCTGATCGAATAGGATTGATTGAGCTTCGGCTGAATCTTATGAACAACTTTTTATGAGGAGTTCTGCTACATTAATTTGGCTTTGAAGCTTTATGCTCCTTGGATTTCACTGTTTTCTTTGAATTAGAACTTTGGCCTGAGTTCTAGAAATCTAAAGGTCTTATCCTGATCCATACTATAGGGAACTTATTCCTTTATGGAACACGATTCATGCAATGTATATAGATGCTTTATTCTAACCACTTTTCTTTTATGAGATTTCTGTAAACCTATTTGATTTATGGACTAACTGAAATAAAGAGAAAAACAAAAGGAAATAACTTTACTAATCTCTTAATGAGAAATAAAGCTTTGAAACTACAATGCAATTCTCATCATTGACTGAACCTAAACTGTTAATGAAATTTAAGATTGAGATGTCAGTTGTGCTCCTTGACTCCTAATACAGCATTCCAAGGTCCATCACTGAGAAGATGAAGAAAGAAGGATTTAGAAGGTAAAACAGGGCTTCGCCCTAAAAGATGGTAAATTGCAGATATATTTAGAAATTTTAGGACCCAGTCCACGCTATCAGTAACCAGAGCAAACTAAGTTGCTTGTAAGTATGGTTGTGTGGAGATTGAGAAAACCTTTCGACACCAATTAGGTTCTTCAACGTTAAGGTTGACCGAATGTTACAACTGTGAATGGGGAGGTTAATAGTGCATGGGGGTTGTCATGTGGTTACAATTACAACTGCAGCCCTGAAATATTCAATCAGTTTATTGCATTTTGCCTACTGACTGATATTTACAACCCAATGAAAGATGTGGTAGGCAAAGGAAGGGATAAGACAAAAATTTGAGGTATGAAAAACATTTTAATATAAATTCTGGAATACCTTACCTTGTGTATCTTGTCTGTTTATGGTTGCAAGGTTTCCACCAAGTTTAATGCATTCTTGTCTTGCAGACTCCCATGGACGTCTTTCATTTTCATCACTGCCAAATATTTTATAACACTGTGGAAATCAATTGATAGGGGAGTTCAATAAGTTTATTTTTTAATGAATACCACTATTTCCTAACAGTGCTCCTTTTCACTCATTGTGAAAAAACATTATATACTTCAAATTGAATGTCTACCCAGTTAGGATTAATTTAGAATTAAATGAAGAAACAAAGTGAGATTTTTATTATTCTTGCATTTGTTCATTATATATAATCCTTATCTGCATCACAGCATTGATTTTACTAGATTGACTTGTTTTTTTGCTGTTTTTAATCTGTTTGATTGCCATTTCACTCTGCTGGTCTCCCTATCTCTTATTTTTCTTGTGTAGTATACTTGATACTTACCACTGTAGCTGCCTCTAAAAATATGAACTGGGGCAAATGAAGAATCCCTCTCAGATTTAGCCAATTTAGGGATCATCGAACTTTAGGTAATTCTGGCAGACGTTAGCCAGGGTACAAAAGGCCCAAAAGCTGAACTTCCAAGTAGACTAGGCAACCTCAATAGTGATTGGAGTGTGCTATACTATTCAGAGAAACCATTCAAGAACCTTCAGAAGAACTTACAACACTCAGATCTTCATTACTAGATACCTGGATTTAGTTGTGGGATAAAAAGGGATAGAATTTCTGATTCCAGACGAAATCCAGTCATGTAAACCTGGGGATATTCCCCATGATACATAGCTATGCTTTTTCCCACTCTGGGGAAATAAAATACCAGGACACAAATTAATTTGATTAAATATCCGCTTGGAGCATGTGGTAAATTGACTGGGGTCTTTTTCTGGTCCCGGTTCATGATGTGAGTGGCAGTGGAGGAGCTGGTGAAAGCAGTGGTGGGTGCATTATTTACAGCTCCCCTGTTGTGCAGAAGCAGGGTGGGAAAAGGGCGGGTGTGGTAGCTGACTGCAGCACCCAGGGAACTGTGTATGGTCTGAATTCAGTGTTTCTGCCAGGAAACTACTGAGTTCGGAGATTCCATACTGGAGATTCAACCCCCCAAGACCTAGGCAAGCTATAATGGGTTAGACTGGTATTCTCTAAGGGAACACCACTTTGGTCTACTATAATGAGGGCCTTGGAAGTGGTTTCTATGCTGCCTATAACACTGGCTAAATAAGTATTAGAACTGCAGGGAACATACAAAGTATATAGTTCATTCACAAGGTCAACAGCACTAGGTTTACAGCATAATGCTTTCGCTTGCGGTAGAAAAGTATTTGATTCACTATCTATTGGGATGGAGAAAGGACCCCTGAATGGTTTTTGAAAGCATGCAGTCTTGCCTTAAATACACCACAGCAAGTGCTAGCCTTTTTCCTGCCTCAGCTCACACAACAATCGTGTGAGCACTGAAGATATTTTAGTAACATGGATTGACAGCTCAAGTGAGGTTTGTGATCCAGAGGGGCAACCCATATGCACCGTCTTTATCAAGAATGACCTTTGCCATCACACGGGGTTATAGAGGACTGACAGTAATGATAGCAACACTGTTTATAGTGGCAGGGCAGGACTTTTCACCTCTCCATGACAGGTAGAGTCGCTGTTGGCACACAAATGTCCCCTGAATGGAAAATAGAAGTATACCCCTGCCCTGAGTGCTCACCAGAATGTGAAACTGGTAGATTAACTTTTTGTTTGACGCTGGCATCATGCTTATTATGTATTCTCAGATGCCTGTGCGACATCCTGAACCTGTTCAAGCAAACAAGGAGCTACTGTACATGCCCTGTGTTTGTTGCGTCAATCGGTGGTGGCAGCATACCAGGTTTTCTGAAACTTTGGAATGACCAAACCCTTTTCTCTGTGTTAAGAGAGTAAATTGTCTATTGACCTCTCTAATGATAAGTTCCACTGTAAAGTAAAACCCAGACATTGCACTGATATGCCATGAGTGCTTTTATGTCCGGTTGATGTGTAGCACAGGTATTGTAGTCAGACTCTGTGTGTGGTGGGAATCTTAGTACTGGGGCAAGGAGGATGAATTGGTTCCTGGCTTAGAATAGCACAGTATAATGGATGGATACAGATTCCCCTAAACAGTGGAAATGTATTGACTGCGAATGGAGTGTAGCGACCCAGACATTGAAGTGAGTGAGGATGAAGACAGTGCTGCCCTTGTAAATTCAGTGAGGTCTCTGCTAACAGAGAGCTGCTTTTAGTAGATGGCAGGGGGGTAGCGGTGGTACTACATTTTTTGTTTTTCAAAAGGGGAGAAGTTTCCAGGGCCTGCACATTTGTCTGTCCTTGATTTATTCTTCAGGAATACTGATGACAGCCAGGCACGGCAATAGTCCACTTCATAGTGTGCTTGCTTTGGGTACTCCTGCTTTGGAAACAGCATAATTGGTATTAGCAGTAGGAGCTTTCATCCTGCATAAAACTATGCCTTAGGATCAGCCAGAAAATGGTATTTGAAAGAGAACAAACCCAAGCCAGTTCTTAAAATTTTGATAGTGGATTAAGATTCTAAGCCTGGAGAGGGAATTTACAAGTGGTGTTAGACCTGTCAGCCTTAGAGTGGTCTTACTCCAAACGTTTTGCCTCACTCCTTGTATTTCGCTGTATCATTTTTGTTGGTTTAGGACTTTACCACTGCTAACCAGTGCAAAAGGACTTGTGCTCCCTCATTTAAAACAAGCATTTGCAATGCAATCGGTCTCGCCTTTGGGACCCTATATGTATTTAGCTATGCAGCATATTAGCCTGGGTGCTGAAACATCTACTGTTCTTTAACATGGAGGGAAAGAAAGTACCAAACTGCTTGACACACAAGGTATGGGAACACTTGAGAAATATTGCCTTTCAGCGGGAAATGGTATAGTCCAAAGCTCTGTTTTTAACATAAAATTAGGGCTACACAGGCGACACACAAGACACACTACAAAAGGAGATCACACCAGTTGAGGTGAAAAAACAGTATGTGTATTGTAAAATAAACACATCAGAAGGGAATCACAGGTGCAGATAAACTGTGCCAGCCGGCACCAGGTAACCATTTACAGGGGGATTATATACATGGCAGGGCCAATCGGGCCGCTGCCACAACCATCGCAAAAGGACAAAGGATAAATGGAAGTCCAGTAATAAATGTGAGGCATAAAAGGGGAACCAGGCATCAATACATTTAGTCATAGGTCATAAAACATAAAACATCATAGTCCGACGTAGGCATCAGCACGTTAGCATCAACGCAGGAGCAACCCCTTAGGCATAACATTAGCATAAACATCACCTTATGCATTGTAACAGCAGGACACCCCTGGTAGCACCTAGAACATCATACCCGGACGCTGGGCATCCTCATGGGCATCAATCCCCTTTCCTCAGCAGGGCGCACATTGTAATACCTAAACTCAATGGCCAAAGTTGCTGCAGATTAGTCTCTGGCGCCTCGGCTCCTAGGGAGCCCCTCTCCCAGGACCCTCAAATGACCAATGCAGGTGACATTTCCTACGCATGTGGATAATATAGGTAACATTTCTCAGGCATAGATTTAGTACCGGGAACAATTCTCAGGGAGGAGTATCTATACCCGTCAAGCATTAGGGTACGAAATTGGGCTTTTTCACATGCACAAAGCCCATAATGCAGTACATTGGGCCGAAACACATGCGGCATGAAGACCTCACCAGTAGTGCAACAGCATAACAGTAGGCACCCAACCCTCGTTGGCATAAAGGTGTGAACATGGGGCAGCTGAACAACACTGTATGCATCACATTAGGCATACACACACGTTATGCCTACAGCATGTCATCATCCTGCACTGGGGGAGCCCCCTCTGGGACTCTAACAGGAAGCTTTGCTCAACGTTGCTGCAGTGCACCAATAAGGCCCACAAGTTTCTGGCCACGTAGGAGGCCCTCGTCGGGACCCGACCAAGTACTGGCACGGTGGCGGTTCGGAGCCCCCCTGGGCCCAAAAGTACAAAAGTGCCCACCGTTGCAGCGGCCCGCTTCGTCGGTGCCGCTGGGGAGCGTCGAAATCCCTGGCCACAAGTTGGAGCCCCCCTCCCGGGGCTCTACCGTCAGTAAAGATGCCAACTTTGCAGCGGCCCTCACTTGCGGCGCCGCTGAGGACCACTGACCCACTGGCAACGGGGGTGGGCACCGGCAATGTGCCCCGACACTTCCCCCACCATCACCAGAAAACGGTGCCCCACTCACCAGCAGCCCAGGACTGTTCTCGCCTTCACTAGAGGGCTCCGGCAGATTCTCCTCACGTGCAGGGCTCTCCTCCGCTCACGGGGAGCCCTACCGAACACAGGACAGCACCTCCCTCGGCTTCACCCGGGGCCCCTCCTGGGACCCGTTACTACCTGGTTCTGGCCCTGCCCCCGATAACATTCTCCTGTCATCACTGGGGAGGCCGGACAGGACTCCCAGCGGCTCCTGGCCATGGCGGTGACCTTGCTCGATTTGAAGTACGGTGTGGGCTCCCGCCTCCTGTTCAAATTCACCCACTCTTCTGGGCAGCTCACATGCGGGGTAGGCTCCCGCGATAAGGGTGCACAGCGCGGGGTGGGCACCCGCTAAATTCGGCAAAGTGAGGGGTAGGCCCCCTCTTAGTTCCAATAACGCCGATGCGGCAATTTTGTACTCAGGCCGCGGCGGTGATTACCTCTCTTGGTGGCAATATGCGGGGTGTGCTCCCGCTAGTTTTCCATAATCTTAGAAGTGTTCAAACCCATGGGGTGGGCTCCCGTTGGGCTAAATAAGTGCACAAACGAGGGGTAGGCACCCGCGAGGGACCACATTCGAGGGGTAGGCTCCTGCCGTTTTTTGGTACGCATACACGCGTGGTGGGCACCTGTGAAGGACCACACATGCGGTGTAGGCTCCCGTTTGTTTTAAGACACAGCTCTCCCAGGCAACCCACGATGCAGGGCCCACGCTCCTCACCTCCTTAGGGTCATGAAGTATAGTGCTCAACAGGCGCGAGGCAGCACCACCAGCTTCAGGGGTGACAGTCAGTGCTCCTCTTCTCCTGGGCAATCGGTATAGAGCGCCACCCTCCCCTAGGGCTAGATAGCAGGCAGGGAAACACAGACAATTCCAGTTTAGTGCTCCTTTCTTCTCATGGGCAACACAGATACAGCGCTCTTCTTTTCCAGGCGCTAGCCAGCAGGCAGGGCACAGTTACAGCGCTCACGAGGGGCTCGGTAGGAGAGCAGCAGGCACTACTTGGCAAGATCAGCGGTCAGTGGGCACTCATCAGAACAGGGCCACAATTCCTAGGAACTGTCATCCTCTGTAACGTCGTACTCCTCCTGGTACAGCAGTCTTGACTCCAGCAGCGGGGCTCTCACTAGCCCTGTGGACAGCAGGGGGGTTAAAGTGGGCACAGGGGCCAGCACACAGGCCCATGCAGCGGTACCTCCTGGCAGTAGGTCCCCTCACATTCAAGTCCACGCTCAGTCTGAACATATGGTGGCCCATCCCCCCTATATATACACCCCTCCTCCCACCTACCAGACAGTGCCAGAAGCTTCTAGAAGCGTCTGGGGAAACTGGTCCTAACTGGTCTAGGGGAAGGTGTAGAGCACCCTGGGTGCCAGGCTTCCCTCCAAAAGCTGGGGTTGCTGGGAAACAAACAGCTATACTGGCAACGCCAGCTTCGACAGACAGGCACAAGCACACAGCCATGGTGTCCAATTTCAAAGGAACCCTTCTGCAACGGTGAAAATAATTCTGCGCACGCCATTGCGCAGCATGTATCACTGCATCTCGCACCACACATGGCCTATACATTCCTCTACCATGGGGGAGAAAAAGCAAAAAATTCAGGGAAAAAGGGCCAAGTCCAACAGAACCCCCTCCCAGCCAAAAGCCAGGGTAGACCAATCAATGCCTTGATGGACTTCCCTGCTTGGGGCGAGAAAACATGGACGCAGGCCCGCAACTGCAGGGGCATCCGCAGGTTCTCCGCCACTCTGGAACCCGATGGTTCCCTCACTCAAACCTCCCTTGACCAACTAAGCCACCCCACTGGTGCTCCCTAGTCGGTTGCGGCCAGGACTGGCCCCTAGGGCATCCATATGTCTCTGGCCCTTGCGATCTTGTAGAGTGGGGGGCAGTAGCCCCAGGCCCGTAGTACCCGTTGGCCACTCTCCTTCTCCTCCTTACAGTTGCAAACTGCCACTGGTCCTCCTACCTGGGGTCTGCACCCTCAGGCTGTCCGGAAGTCAGGGGCGAGGCTCTCCTCCCCCTACCTCTCCTTCTGGGGTTCCTCACCCTCCTCCAATGCGAGGCACCCTCAGACCACCACTCTCTCCCCAGTCCAGGGCCGTGACCCTGCAACTGCTCCACCAACCCAGGGTCTAAACCCTAAGGCTGCACCGGTGTCAAGGGCGAGTCCTCCCTCACCCTGCACCCCCTCCCAGAGTTCCACACCCCCCCCCAACTGGAGAAGTACCCCTGGAAGACAATTCTGGGGCGACCCTGGTTACAGATGTCCCACCCGCCAGGTCAGGCAGTACCTGTCCCTGGCCTCCCAACTCAGGATCTAAGCCCTGTGGCTGAGCTGGTGCCAGAGGCGAGAACTTCCTCCCTCTGCACCCCCTTCCAGAGTTCCGCACCCTCCCACCTGGAGAAGTACCCCTGGAAGTCAAACCGCTAGGGACCTTGATTGCAAGTGACCCTCCCTCCCGTTCAGGCAACCCCTGAACCTGGCATCCCAGTCCAGGATCTAAATCCTGTGACTGAGCCGACCCCAGAACCTCTGGAGCTCTGATGACAGATGCCCTTGGTTCTCCTGGCACTAGGGGATCCCCTTTACTGGACAGCCTATCAGGACAGCCTAGGCTCCCTACCTGGTGTTCCCTTATAGAACTATCCAGGGCCTGAGACTGTGGTTCGGGCACCTCGGGACACCTTCCCGTCTCACTCCTTCCTCTAGATAGGACGTGAGGCCCTACAACCCTCTCACTTCCCTGGGACCTAGCTGGGCTATTCTCCACCTCTCTCACCTCACTGGGTTGGAAGATCCCTGCACCACTCCCTTCAGGATCACTCCCCAATGCCTCCTCAGACACCCTGGCACTCACCCAAAGGTCTGCCGCCCGTGCAAGCTCCCTGGGGTCAGAGAACCCGCACTGTAACAGGTGGTGACGCAACCTTGGGAAACAATTCCTTAGCATGTGCTCCTTGATAACTTCATGGCACAGCCCTTCCCAATCATTCACTGTGCTACTCACCACCCAATCCTCCAATGCAGTCCAACACACCTCCGGAAACTACCCCCAAGGACTGGTGGGACAGTTTTCCCCTGCCCCTGAACTCAAACCTGTCCCCCTCTTCCTGGGAATCAGGCACCGTCTCCTGGGCTCTGGGAGTGGGACTCCCTACATTGGAATTACTTCTGATGCCACCAGTGGACCCCACCCTCCCTGGTGAGTCCAGACTCTTGAATCCACTCTCAGGGGACACCCTACCCTCCAGAGCTAGTTTCTCTCTAGCGAAGGACCTCTCTGCCGCCACCATTATTTCCTGCGCTAGGACCCTCTCGGTCTCTAGCCTCTTCTCTTTCACACTCAGCTGCACTAGCTCCACTCTGAGCCTCTGCAATGCAAGCTGGTGCTCCCTTTCTTCCCTCCTATCTACCCACTCTTCTGGGGACAGGTAAAGGGATGGGGCAGTGCCCTCGGGACTGGACCCAGCACGGGACCCCCTGACTATGGTGTCCTCCCTCGCTACTGGCATCTCTGCCCTGTCATCATCTCCCTCCTCGTCAGTATCACCACCCTCCAGGGTTATGGACTGGGCACCCTCACTCTCAGAGTCCTCCTTGCATTCGAGGTCCTCCTCCGGGTCTCCACCAAATCCACCCTTGAAATATGCGGAGGGGTAATCGGAAAGGTCCCCACAGGGCTCTAAGGGTTCCCCCCTCCTGAGGGCCTCATAGAGGAACAACTTCCTGCGAATGTTGCCTACTGGGGGTATCCCTCTCCCTCTACAGAAGTCCATCACCACCTGCTCCGTGTACTCCCCAAAATCATCCTCATTGTAGGTTAACCCCATCCTGACGAGATACACCATGACACACCACCCACAGTGCAACAGGGGAACACAATTCAAAACTACCACTTTCAGGAGGAAGGCACAATCAAGAAAAAAAACAATAATCCCCAAAACCTGTGATTATTTTAAATGCTCAGTTTGCAGTGCAACCCGTTGTCGCTGTGGTACTGCACAAACACAAGTCCTATCCCACCGCTGAACACCAATGTTAGACACGGGGTAGTGTGGTGCAGAGCGGGTGGGCCAAACTCCGGAGGAAATGTGTAAAGCATTCACGCAGCACACACAGGCGACACACAAGGCACACTACAAAAGGAGACCACACCAGTTGAGGTGAAAAAAAAGTATGTGTTTTGTAAAATAAACATATTAGAAGGGAATCACATGTGCAGAAAAACTGTGCCAGCCGGCACCAGGTAACCATTTACAGGGGGATTATATACATGGCAGGGCCAATCGGGCCGCTGCCAGAAACATTGCAAAAGGACAAAGGATAAATGGAAGTCCAGTAATAAATGTGAGGCATAAAAGGGGAACCAGGCATCAATACATTTAGTCATAGGTCATAAAACATAAAACATCATAGTCCGACGTAGGCATCAGCACGTTAGCATCAACGCAGGAGCAGTCCCTTAGGCATAACATTAGCATAAACATCACCTTATGCATTGTAACAGCAGGACACCCCTGGTAAAACCTAGAACATCATACCCGGACGTTGGGCATCCTCATGGGCATCAATCACCTTTCCTCAGCAGGGCGTACATGGTAGTACTTAAACTCAATGCCCAAAGTTGCTGCAGATTAGTCTCTGGTGCCTCGCTCCTAGGGAGCCCCTCTCCTGGGACCCTGAAATGACCAATGCATGTGACATTTCCTAGGCATGTGGATAATATAGGTAACATTTCTCAGGCATAGATTTAGTACCGGGAACAATTCTCAGGGAAGAGTATCTATACCCGTCAAGCATTAGGGTACGACATTGGGCGTTTTCACAAGCACAAAGCCCATCATGCAGTACATTGGGCCGAAACACATGCGGCATGAAGACCTCACCAGTAGTGCAACAGCATAACAGTAGGCACCCAACCCTCGTTGGCATAAAGGTGTGGACATGGGTAAGCTGAACAATCCTGTATGCATCACATTAGGCATAAACACACGATATGCCTACAGCATGTCATCATCCTGCACTGGGGGAGCCCCCTCTGGGACTCTAACAGGAAGCTTTGCTCAACGTTGCTGCAGTGCACCAATAAGGCTCACACGTTTCTGGCCACGTAGGAGGCCCTTGTCTGGACCCGACCAAGTACTGGCACAGTGGCAGATTGGAGGCCCCCCATGGCCCAAAAGTACAACACTGCCCACTGTTGCAGCGACCCGTTTCGGCGGTGCCGCTGGGGAGCGTCGAAATCCCTGGCCACAAGTTGGAGCCCCCCGCTGGGGCTCTACCGTCAGTAAAGATGCCAACATTGTAGCTGCCTGCACTTGCGGCGCCGCTGAGGACCCCTGACCCACTGGCAATGGGGGCGGGCACCGGCAATGTGCCCCGACACTTCCCCCACCACCACCAGAAGATGGTGCCCCACTCACCAGCAGCCCGGGTCTGTTCTCGCCTTCACTGGAGGGCTCCGGCAGATTCTCCTCACGTGCAGGGCTCTCCTCCGCTCACGGGGAGCCCTGCTGACAACAGCACCTCCTTCAGCTTCACCCGGGCCCCCTCTAGACGTCTTCTTCTCCTCGGTTGGCTTCCAGGTCCTGGCCCCACCCCCGATGATGTTCTCCTGTCGTCACTGGGTAGGCCAGACAGGACTCCCAGTGGCTCCCTGCCGCGGCGGTGATCTTGCTCGATTCGAAGTGCGGGGTGGGCTCCC
Organism: Triturus cristatus; assembly: GCF_964204655.1. Lineage (NCBI taxonomy): Eukaryota > Metazoa > Chordata > Amphibia > Caudata > Salamandridae > Triturus > Triturus cristatus. The sequence continues at coordinate 325,961,465 of NC_140593.1, read as the reverse complement.
GCCTTCAGTTCAAATACACCTGCTCTTCTGGGCAGCTCACATGCAGGGTAGGCTCCCGCGATAAGAGTGCACAGCGTGTGGTGGGCACCCGCTAAATTCGGCAAGTGCGGGGTAGGCACCCTCTTAGTTCCAATAACGCCGATGCGGGATTTTGTACTCGGGCCGCGGCGGTGATTACCTCTCTCGGTGGCAATATGCGGGGTGGGCTACCGCTAGTTTCCCCATAATCTTAGCAGTATCCAAACCCGCGGGGTGGGCTCCCGTTGGGCTAAATAAGCGCACAAATGCGGGTTAGGCACCCGCGAGGGACCACAATCGCAGGGTAGGCTCCCGCCGTTGTTTAGTACGCATACACGCAGGGTGGGCACCCGTGATGGACCACACATGCGGTGTAGGCTCCCGTTTGTTTTAAGTCACAGCTTTCCCAGGCAACCCACGATGCAGGGCCCACGCTCCTCACCTCCTTAGGGTCATAAAGTATAGCGCTCAACAGGCACGAGGTAGCACCACCAGCTTCAGGGGTGACAGTCAGTGCTCCTCTTCTCCTGGGCAATCGGTATAGAGCGCCGCCCTCCCCAAGCGCTCGATAGCAGGCAGGGAAACGCTGACAATTCCAGTTTAGTGCTCCTTTCTTCTCCTGGGCAACACAGATACAGCGCTCTTCTTTTCCAGGCGCTAGCCATCAGGCAGGGCACAGTTATAGCGCTCACGAGGGGCTCGGTAGGAGAGCAGCAGGCAATACTGGGCAAGATCAGCGGTCAGTGGGCACTCATCAGAACAGGGCCGCAATTCCTAGGAACTGTCATCATCTGTAACGTGGTACTCCTCTTGGTACAACAGTCTTGACTCCAGCAGCGGGGCTCTCACTAGCCCTGTGGACAGCAGGGGGGTTACAGTGTGCACAGGGTCCAGCACACAGGCCCATGCAGCGGTACCTCATGGCAGTAGGTCCCCTCACATTCAAGTCCACGCTCAGTCTGAGCACATGGTGGCCCAGCCCCCTATATATACACCCCTCCTCCCACCTACCAGGCAGTGCCAGAAGCTTTTAGAAGTGCCTGGGGAAACTGGTCCTAACTGGTCTAGGGGAAGGTGTAGAGCACCCTGAGTGCCAGGCTTCCCTCCAAAAGCTGGGGTTGCTGGGAAACAAACAGCTAGACTGGCAACCCAGCTTCGGCAGACAGGCACAAGCACACAGTCATGAGGTCCATTTTAAAAGTAACACTTCTGCAAAGGTGAAAATAACTCTGCACACTCCATTGTGCAGCATGTATCACTGCATCTCGCACCACACATGGCCTATACATTCCTCTACCATGGGGGAAAAAAATCGAAAAATTCAGGGAAAAAGGGCCAAGTCCAACAAAAGTGACCAAGGTAAGACCTGCTCCTTCACAGTTACATGTGAAGAAATACCTGGGAAACAGAAGCCTTTGTTTCCAGGGCCAACCTTTGCCAATTTTGTACAAATGCAGTTTGATAGGAAGCTTGTCCAAGAATCAGTTTTCTGTGGAAGAAGAGGGGTCTGTAGATTTCACTAGAAACACTCTCAGCTCAGACACCAGCCACTTCCAAGGGCAAAAGGGTTCTACTATGTTGCACTTTGCTCAACATAGTCCACTTTGAAATTGTCTGCAGTAAGGCAAACAGGATGTGCTGCTTATGGAAGAAAATTTACCCTTGGAAACACATTTCCCATTGGCTAGAGAGTGTACAGTAGTCACCTCCACCCCCTAGCCAGGGACATCTTAAGGATTTTAGGGCCAAACATATTTCGGGGGGCCGTGTTTGGAACAGCTTTGAATTTATGATCCAATTTCAGCTCCTATATACCCGATTTGGCCAGGTCACTGACAGTGAACAGACAAACTCTCCCAAATTCTAAATGTGTTTACATCTAATATTCAAGGATAGTGACACGTGACATGTGACGTGAAACATACACAAAACATTTCTCTGCATGTCTGCACATAGACTCTCAAACATCATCCGCATTAAAAATAAATTAAAGGAAAACGGTATTGAAAACATTATGTTTAAGAATTATTCAAATTCATCATAGCAAGACTCTCTGCCGAACAGAGCTGTCTCCTTCATGGGGGCCCCTTGAAAGGATGGGGCCCTTGGCCAGGACCCACTTTGCAAATGCCTTAAAATGTCACTGCCAGTGGCTAGGGAGTGCCTAGCTCACCAGTTGCAAATGGGCCTTGATTGGACCCTATTGACAGTCTCTATAGGAGTGAGACATGAGTCCTACAAGCTGTTTCTGATGTCCGAGAGCTTCAGAAGAGACAGGAGGAACTGATCCAGAAAGCCTGAAAAGTTGAAGCTTAGAAAATGTTTGGACTTCTAATACCTCTGGAGCTTCAGTGAGACCTAACCATAAAGTAGACTGATTTTGTGGGACTTAATTGGATACAGCTTCAGGCTTCCCCACTGGATAATTTTGAGGTCCAATGAATAATGGCCTGATTTAAAGTTTGGCAGACAGGTTAGTCCAGAAATATATGTATATGTGGTGCTCAGCCTGAACAATATTTAATAGATACCAATCCAAATAGTCAGATGTAGTCCATAGATAATCTTTCTTTTCTTTTCTTTGATAGTGTCACCAAATAGCCAATGGTGTCTCCAAACAGCCAACGTGTTTTGTTCACTAAAAATAAACTTCCTCAGGCATATAATCTCATGCATCTAACAAGTTTGTTGTATTGTGGTGAATTGTTTCTTTTCTCAAGTTCTTCTATATTTGTTTTGTCATGTTGGAGCTAATTTAAATATCATGCTTGACATGTATAAGCGACACCTCAATTTGGGCAGCCCGACATTAGTCGATCCTCTATCCAGGTATGAAGCAGCTGGCAGACAGATTACTCTGTCACAAAAGTGAAAGGAATCTCACCTGATTCATTCCAAGTGCATTATATTGCACAACACTTGTAATAATGTGGGTGAGCTATCTGTCCCTTTTTGATGGAGATACCTTCCATCAAACTTCAGATCGGGCCCTAAGTCCAAAGGTGGAAATCTTGACCGGGCAAAAGGAGCTAAAGCGAAAGGAGCAAAAGGTGCCAGACTGGTGAGAGGACATCGACAGGTTACATTTAAATTTTTCAACTTGGACCTTTTCCTGCTGAAGCAACAGCTTCAGTGAGACCTCACTCATTGGCTATCTGACTTTGAGAGGACTTTACTAGATACAATCATCAACTTTACCCAGCTTCAGGATTTTGCCTTTAACTTCAAAGAATGAGACAGAAGCTAAAATCTTTTGCCCTGATGATCCATTTGGTGCATCAAACCTATGTTCCATTGTCATTGGATTGAGATAGTGCCTAGGTCCCGGTCAGTCATAAACAGACCTTCTGAGGCGCGTCTTGCTTTTTCTTGGCTTGTTACCCTAATAATTCACATTCTGAGTACCTCTTTGGATTTAAATCATTTTTTGTCAATTTTCTAATTAACATTTTCCCTGTTTTTGAAAACTGGTTCTAGGATTTTTCTTGGTTTGGGTTTTGACTTTTTAATTGTTTTGATACTTGTAAATACTTTTCACAATTTTCCTTCAGTTAAGTGGGCCTCCTCTGTGCCATAGCTTCCAGGAGTTGAGCCTAGGTTTATTTATTGAGCTTGTGTGTTGGGCCTGACAAGATTTTGGTCTTATTACATTGGAAGGATTTTCATCCTAATAACCAATTTTGTTACAGGAATACACAACTCCTGTGAGCAAGTTTAATAAAGATGTGACCGAAACGTCCACCCACTGTGGCAAGATTTATTTTCTGGATTCTGTTGCATCTGGGTACATGGAGTCAGAATGTAATGGGGGCTGTGATGTAACAGAGTGGTTTGGAATGAGGGCATCTGTTCATGCAGGAACGGTCAGTTGGGTGGCTGTTTGGCTCCGAGCTGGTTACTGCATCTAATCTTAATAAAGCTCTTTCCTCATCTACCAATCTGTGTACCTTTTCTTTGTGGAGGAAGGACGTTTTATTGACAACGGGGATGGGATAAGAGGAATTTGTTATACCAGCCAGATTCATGAGATCTCACGACGTGTCTAATTATCAGCATAATACCAGAGCCAATTGAGAAAGTTTGCGGCGTCGATGTGCACAAGGTTGTGTTCTTCTTGCAGGCATACAGTACGTGCAAGGGATCTTGTTTACGGAGGTCAGCGAGGTGCCATGGTCCGTTTAAAAAGCTGACGTGTGGCTGAGTGCTTGTTTAACAGAGCTAGTGGAATTTAAGCTATAGTGTGGCCGTGTGTGTCCCCAACAGTGCCGATGAAACTGAAGCGGTGGTGCAGTCAAAAGTGTGTGGAAGTGCTTGGGTTTGCCAAGTAGTGCTACGCGCAGCCGAGTGTTCCTCCGGCAGTGTTGGCGAAATTGAAGCTACGGGGGAGTTACTAACTGCGGGCAGAGTGGCGGATGACTTTATTCTGCGAGCATTTTTAAATATGAAAACGTGCTTATCGGGAGCCTGCCGTTTGGGAAGGACAGCAATTTGCTTACAGCATGTGTGAAATAAAAGGAGGGCTACGGCATACAGCGTGAGTGAAATTGAAGGAGGGCTACGTGTTTACAGTGCTGTAGAAAGTGAGAGAGGACTAAGTGGACACAGACACAAGGAAAAACATAGCATCTTGCGGAAGCCATCTATAAACAGGATTACAGACTGAAGGTGGATTTATGATTAATTTTCTTAATATCCTGAATGGAACATCGAGGACAAGGGTGACAACTTTATTTTTGTTAGCTAGTTATTTATTTTTTCTGTGTTATACATCAGGGACAAATGTGACAACTTTATTTTTATTACCTAGTTATTTTTTGGGGGGAGGGTTACACTGTAAGCTGAATGGGGGCAGTGGATAGGTTATAGTGTTATCAAGCTTTGTATATTTAGGGTACTTCTGTTAGTGTATTTTGTGAAGTCAGTAGGAGCAGGAACTGTATTATTTGTCAGTGTTGCGCAAATGTTGAGCATAGTCATGTTGCAGTCCATCCCTCCACCACCTACATTTTTAGCTAAACCGGATAATCCGGTGATGCCTTGCAAGGATTGGCATAAGGCATTTGAGACATATTTGGAAGCAATAGGGGATGACGGTTTCACAGCAAAAAAGGAAGGTAGCTATGCTGAAACATACATTGGGGGAGGAGGGTAGAAAGGTACTAAACACATTGCCAGGTGTGAGGAATTTCGAGGCTGTTGGGGAAGATAATTTGGATATGGATGAGGATGCGGCTGATGAATATGTGTGTATAATTAATGCTTTGGAGGACTATTTTGGTCGCCAGATTAGTGTGGTAGTAGAGGGACACAAATGTTTCTTGCCTGCACAGGGTGTGGATGAATTTGTGGACTAATATGTTGCTGAGTTGCAGAATTTAGCTATTTCATCAAAAAAAGCTATTTCGTGCAAATTTAAAGATATGCAGGATGAAATTATAAGGGATCAGTTGATTGATTGGACAAATAATCCCAGAATACAAGAGAAGTTGTTAGGTATGAAGGAACCATCATCAGACAAAGCTGTAATGGTAGCTAAGCGGGTTGAAAATACGTCTAAATATGTGGAAGAATTAAAGTCCAGAGAGAGTGTGCAAAATTAAGAATCTGGGAGTAGAAGCAAGACCAATAAGGAAGGGAAGAAGCAGTATTACGAAGGTAATAGGAAAACATGTTCTAGATGTGGTAGTGTGAAACACATTGCTTCATCTAGCAACTGTTCTGCCATAAGAGTGAAATGTTATAAATGTCGGAAAGTTGGACATTTTTCAAGAATATGTAAAAGCGGAGGTGGATACAAAAACAGGGCAAATGTCAGCACGATACATCAAGATTGCAAGGGGTAGCAAGGTGAGGAAAAGTCATCTGACTCTGAGAAGAAGGTAGAAGTTTTGATGTTACAAGACTGTGTGAGTTCTGTAAATAGAGACTCAACTAAATCTTATGATTAATACCAACCCTCAAATGTCTAGTGAATATTTGTGGAATGGATGTATGGATATGGGCTGATTTGTGTTCCCCGTATACATTGATTACTAAGGAGACTTGGGAAAAGGTAGGCCGTATGAGCCTGAGTAAAACCCACATTTAACCAGAAGGATATTGTGGGGGCAAATTACCCATCATTGGTTGTTTTCAGGCAGTGGTTGGGTTTAAGGATAGTCGCACGGCATGTACGGTGTATGTTATTGAAAAAGGTAGATTGTTATCATGAATGAAAAAAAAGACAGAGTCTGCCAAGAAAGGAGAAGGAACTGTAAATATTGATTGTAGTGGTGTAGAAGAGCTCTGGGATCCTTTAAAACAAAAAAATACTGTAGTAATGACTGGTTTTCTGACTAAATTTTGTAATGATCTTATTACAATCGCAATGGAGTCTTGAGATACACTAAGCAGAGTTGAAAATGCCTTGGTCTACATTAACCCAAGGACCCAGTGCCAACCAGCCCCTCACCTCTAACCCAAGGTGAAAAGGAGCCACGAATATTGAAAACGAGAATTTGGGTAGCCGGCTCTGACCCCCTAGCAGCCGGACATGTAGTTTGGCCTCGATCCATCAGCAGTCTTTGTTACAGCACAGGGAAGGAGCCATAAATAGTTTATCTACCACTAATAGCCCCGGTCTACCAGTGGTTTTGGCGGGATGCCAGGTCTTTGATTTCAAAGGGAAGAATCATCTGTTCAATTGATCAACAAAGTTACACATTGGTTATGTAAATATGCCAGATTTAAAACAGTTGACCACAGGCATATTCTGATGGCTAGGAGGGTAGCGTGTTTAGGACAGTTGAGGAAGAAATTTGAGGGTGATTGCGTAATAGTTACATTCAGATTCCCTGAGTTAGCACGTAATATTTTACGCCAGACCTCCGAGCCCCTCCATTTTGAACCTGGTATTAAGGCACTACGTCTGGGCTTCTTTTATAGGCCCTCATACAACACCACAATCAGTAACTATCCCTTAATTCAGGAGGGAGTCATCTTATCCCTTGGAGGAATACAGTCAATGTTCAATGCATATGCGCCCCTGAGGGACCTCAATGACCCAGACTGACTGCATGACTGTGAGGGGAATATTAATGCCATTGTTGTGCCCAGGGAATCACCATCCCAGAGATTGGTAACTAGAGGGTTGCAGGTGGGTGTAAATGTAAGCCAGCATGGTACTCTTACAAGTAGTTTGGATGTGTGTTGTGTGGGGCTAGCAGCCAAAGGTTGGGACCTAAAACGCAACTTTCTAAATATTACCAGTGTGGGGGGGGGACACGTAACTATAATTTCAAGGAATGTGGCAGGCTTAGCTGCCAAATTTGTGGACAACAGATGACTCCAATTTATCGGATCTTATAACATTATTTGCCTTCCGGAGACATGGAATAATTTTTTCCTTGAGGGTTATAAAACCTTCTTCTGTCCGGCAGAGGGCTAAAAAATGGGTAGCTCAAGGCGCGGTCGAATTATTTTTATAGATCTCAGGACCTGTGGGTCCATGAAGTATCTGAATTGGGACTATAACACTGCACAAGGGCTGCCATTAGTGATTGGCAAATCACTATGTTCACCCTAATTAATGTTTATAATGCAAAACGAAAGACTATTGGGCCCTCAAACCTGGTAGAGTTATATGGTCGCCTTGAGTCATCGCAGGGCGAAGGTTTTCCGCAGGGAGATCTAATTTCAGAGGGTGATTTTAATTGCCATCTATGTACAGACTTGGTATTGAATACGCAAGATTGGTCCACATGTACAAGTAGGGACATTTTGCACATGGAGCACTCTCTAGAAGGACAGGAACTGAATACTCTTCTAGATTCTTATAGTCTAATATATACCCTAGATTTGGGTGAGATTTGTCCTAATTCCTCTTTGTGGTCGACCTATAAAGGCATGGGCTCTTCAACAATTATTGATTTTGTTTTTGTCTCTTTTTCCTTGAAGTGGTTTATATTGTCTTTTAATATCCAACACAATCGCATGCCTGTAAAGTAGTGTTCTTTGACGTGCATGCTCTTTTTGTCAGTTGGTTCCACGCGGGACGTTTTACTCTGCCCGAGTTTGTGATTGGGCACTAAAACACACGGGGCTGCCTTTTTAAAGAAAGAACTTCCGGGTCCCGGTACCTCGGCTCCAGGCTCACTGAAGCGCCGGCATACTGACGGACAGGTAGGCTTTGTTTAGTCTTCAGACTGTTACTTTGCTGGAGCGTAGTTTGTTTTCCTGTAGTACACTCTGTACTATATTCGAGTCACTTTGTTTGGCCCCTTCTTACTTACCATGATGTATTACGAGACAGTAGGTGTTCTATTGGATTTTTGAATCTTTTGACCTGGCCACAGTATTTCGGAGTACATGGCATTATTATCGGTGTGGGGTTTTCCCAGCACTACGTTTTTATTTCTGGCACTCTGTTGACTGACAATCAACCATGGCTGGGGTATCATTTTCTTGTCAAAGAGTTATTGTATTTATTTAGTTCCTGGCATCTAATTTTGTTTTTCCTATAGCTTTGGGATGCTCTTCTGAAGAGTTTAGAATCTAATGGTATTATCCCCCCTCCAGGATGGAGACTTTTCCCACTAATTATTGATCAACCTATATTTTTTATAGAGCGGTGCTCCTTTCCTGAGCGGTTGCCAGGTAGAGGTGTGGTGACTTACCCAGTATTGATGGGTAAGTTGAACTCTCCTCTGATCTTTCTTTAATTTAAGAACGATTGTGTGAAACGCCACTTATTTTTATATTTTGTTTTTGGGGTTTTTTCAGGTATTATACACCATTTATGAACGTATCGAAAGAACGTGTGCCTATAGTATCCTTTACTTGGGTTCATTTGCACGCAGTAGCTGTTTAGGTCCTGATGAAAGCCGTGCCTTCTTAGAGGCTCCATGGCTGAAACATGTTGACAAGTTATACCATCACCATGGTCTAAAAAATCCGTTGACTGCTGGTGCACTATTATTTTAACTCTAGCCAAGCACGTATTACTAATAAAGTTGTTGAGCTAGTTTTAATCTCACTTGCACTTATAATAATTTTTTCTTTGCGCTGCGCTCTCACTCATACCATCAGCTCTACATTTGTGGATTTGGTATATCCGAACATCTTAATTATCAAAACATCCCTGAGCTCCTCCCTCACAGTGAGGGAGTTGTAGCCCCCAGAGGAACTAGGTTTTTCCTCTGGGATGGAGAATCCCAAATGATGAAGCATGTCACCTTTGGTGAGTGAGGGATTTCATCCTTTAAAGGGATATGCCCATTTACTTATTTAGGTGGTGTTTCACTTCCGGATTTTTTGCATTTTTTGATTTAATGTTGATGTAGTAGTTTTCACACTTTCCAAGCATTTTACAAACCCCAGGGTTTCACATTGTTTCTTACTCTGTTTTTGGGGGAACAAACCCTGTGTGGTCTTAAACATTTTCCCTCAGACCCTCCGGTTGTTGAACCGTTATTTGTTAAGGCATCTGAGGTGGTCACTGCTGGATATTACTGTTTTTAATCACGTGCTTTTTAGTTTGAGACAACAGAAGATTTTAGACCTATTTGCTTTAGGAGAAGAAATTATATACGCATTCATCAAAATTGCACAATCAGTCGCCAGTTTATTAACAGTGCCGGTAGCCACTGCTTATGCTGACTCCCCGAAATGGTTTGATAGTGAGTGCTCCCGGGCTTTGCGACAACTTAAGAAGCCCATGAAACAGATCCCATGCAACAGAGCCTGGGTGGCAATTTGTCGCAGTAATAATAAGGGGCTATCAAGGGCCGGAAGCGCTTGCTACAGAAGCATGCGAAAAAAGGACTCTATACCGTTTTTTGGAGGATTATTAACAACCCCTGTTGTTCAGATCCAGATAAGCCAGAACTAGCACATAATATGGCCCAGACCAATGGAAGGATCACTTTGAGGGAGTCTATAATCATGGGCATGGCGAGGAAGCCAGCATGGACTCAAGCCCCCCTGCTGGCTCCGGAGCTATCTTCTTTACACTTGATGAGGTGAGGTTGGGCATTGAGGTCTGTCATGGAATAAGGCTCCTGGTCTCGATGGGATTCCCCTTGACCTCTTCCGTGAAAATATAGAAGTATGGGCCCCAGTCTTAACTAGGGTTTTAAACACCGCAGTGAGGACAGTAATGCCCCCCTCGTGGTCTACGGCCACCATTGTTCCTTTCTTTAAGAAAGGGAACAGGGACAACCCTCACTGTTACCGCCCTATATCTCTCATTGATGCCACTGTTAAAGTCCTAGGTCGAGTATTATTAAATAGGCTCACAGACTGGACGGATGCTCATCGAATTATCTCAAAGGTACAATATGGGTTTCGCATAGGTAGGTCAACTACATTTCAGTGCCGAACCTCTATCTTTTAACCTAGAAACACACAATAGCTAAGCCTGGAGCTCTTTTTTTGTTTTATTTGGATCTCACTCCAGCATTCGACTGGGTGAACTGCTGCAAATTATGGTCCTAGCTTGGTGACCTTGGGGTTGACCCTGCGATTATAAATGTTTTAATGACTTTACATTTTAATACCACTGCTGTAGTCAGATACACCCAGTATGGGAATATCACTGAAAATTTTAAATGTTCTAGAGGGGTGAGACAAGGTCGTATATTAGACCCATTTTTATTTACGTTATATATCAATGGACTGAAAGAGTCTTTGATCGCTTTGCAAAATGATACCCCCAGAATAGACAAAAGACAGGTCCCAGTCCTGTTGTAAGCAGATGATGCAGTATTGTTAGCACGTACCCCAAGAGGCTTGCAGGTACTATTGGATGACTTTGTGTCCTTCATGAGCTGAATGAACCTGTCACCAAATTTGACCAAATCGTATATTATGGAATTCGGTAAGCAGGCATTGGACACAGTCCTCATACAGTAGCGTCTCATAGCTTAGTGAAGGTTCCAGCCTTCTCTTATTTAGGCATTTTATGTGATGAAAAACTCAATTTTAAACATTTGCATGAAGGGAAGACACTTGATATGAAAAATTCAATGGGAACAATCGCAAATTATGCCCACAGACTAGGAACGTTGTCACCTAGGGTAATCTTGAAGTTGTACAATTCTTTCTGCATTTCTAAGGCGCTATATGGAAGTGAGGTATGGAGTTATTCAGCGGCTAACAAACTTCAAACCACGGAAAATAAATATCTTAGGAGAATTCTAAAAGTGCCCCAGGGTACGGCCTCTTATTGAGTACATGAGGAACTAGAAACGAAGTATATACTGGAGTTCGTAGCTGTTAAACCATTGCTATGTTGGGTGAAGATCTGGACTAGCCATGAGGTGGGGTTTAATCGATGAGTGATTGAGGACTGTCTTTAACTCAATCACAGATTAAAAACCGCATGGCTAAAATATGTTAAGGATACCATTACGGCTTTAGGCAGAGCAGATGTCTTCATACTTTATGATACAGTGAAATCACAAGATAAGCACATTGTGAAAGAACAATTTTTTAAACATGCCATGGCCTCTAAGGAAGAAAAGGAGCTCAGGAAACACATGGTAAGAGGGTATTCTTAGTGAAATCGGTGTTGGACATGGAGTCCTATTTCACGATTTTAACAAATGTTCATGATAGGTTTTTTAATTACTCGTTTGAGATTGAACTTGTTTTAGCGTTTACTGGCATCACCTTCCGGCTTTGTCGCACATGTAGAAGACAGAGGTCCCTGTGGCTGCAACAATCGGTCTCCACAGGATACCCTACATTTTGTTCTTCTATGTACATATTTTACTTATCCCAGGCGACTGTTTCTTAAATTGCTTTAAATTAGATTTAGGCATGCCTGTGTAGCTTTACTGTATCTGCAGCTCCTGCCTAGCGCTCGTACGCTTTTTAGTGTTGTTAACTCTTTAAGAGCTGCACTAAAGTCAAGATATTCCAGAGGTGACTAAAATAAATGTAGGATGATTGGTGATTTTTCACATTTCATGTGATAACCTGGCACAAATTAATTTGTTCTTAATTTTAACCGTGGGGTCTCTTTTGTGAAAAATCATGATAGGTTGTGTATTTTACTGTATTTGTATCCTCACTCAATGGAGGGAGATTACTAATGTTTACAAGGTTAATCCACAAATTTTGCACATTAAGGCAACATGCTGTTAACATATGAATCTGTTGTTAATGTTTTATTCTTCTTTTTTAATGTTGCCTCTTTTATGGCTGTGACTAATGCTGAATAAAGATTATTATTATTGTTATTATTAGATTGTTATTAGGATGGAGGGAACAGCGGGCACTAGAAATAAAATTAGATCCCAATGGTGTTGAACAGGTGTTAACCACAGTTGGTGATGAGGTGTCCACTTGGGCAAGTGAATTTCCTAGAGTTTTCGGTCAAGAACTAGGAAAAAAATTTGTACATACAAGTATTCTGAAAGAGAACGCAACACCCGTTGTACATAAAGTAAGAAGTGTGCCATTGGCTTTGAGAGCTCTATTGAGGGTGGAATTGGAAAAACTATGTAAAGATCATATTGTTGAACCAATTAAAGCATCAGATTGGTTGGGTCCCATTGTTATTGTGTGCAAACCTAATGGGAAGATCAGAATGTGTGTGGATTTAGACAGTAACATCTGAGTCGATCGCCATCCTTTACCGAAGATGGAAAAATTATTGGCTGGAGTAACAAGTGGAAAATATTTCTCAACAATAGACATATTCAGTGCTTATCACCAAGTACTATTGCACAATTATTTGTATCATTTAACCTCATTTGTTACACTGGAAGGAACATATCGCTTTATCAGGATGCCTTTTGTCTTGGTGTCTGCTTCTGCTGTCTTTTAGCGTGTGATACACAAATTGTTGAGAGACTAGGTTTTTTCAAGTTGATGTTTTGATCTGGGTTCATAACAAATGTGAACATGATGTGTTGAGTGTTGAGAAAGTTTAATGATGCAGGTTTAACAGTGGAATTGAGTAATGCAAATTTGCTTTGGAAGAGGTAGAATACTTGGGTCATACCTTTCAGCCAAGGGTATTAAGCCAAGGGGGCGCTAGGTGGTGCACGAGCAAGATGCCCGCACTGATGTGAGGCTCCGGCAGCTCGGCTCGCTAATCCGCTAATTAATCCTGCCTGATATATCCTACTGCTTTTTAACCTCATGCCACGGGTAGACGTCAACATTTGGCACCTTCAGTGAAACAATGGACTTTGTGGAGTAAATGGAGCCGCCGTCGCGGTCACGACAAACTCCTACCGTAGCACCAGCTATCCTGCCTGGAACCGTGGCACGGCGTGTGGCAATACGTGAGACTGCGGCGCTCACGTGGTTCATGGGCCTTATCCCGAAGGTGGCGCTGAGTAACCTGACCTCAGGACAGGCGGTGAGACTGCCGCGGCGTTGCCCCTATCAGCGCTAGTGCTCAAGAATACTTTCTGCAACACAGCGCCACTTTAGCGGCCTCATCGCAATTGGTACGCCGATCTCTGAACCCCGCCAGACGCTGATGGCTCAAAGTGGCGCGCATGCACGATTGCACTGTAGAGCTCCGAGCCGATACATCGTGGCAGTGATAAGCAGTGCAACCTCAGGTGAAGGAGGAACGGAGGGAGGCACAATCCCTGACCTGACACAATAAATGTGACTGCCTTAGCGCCAGGTGGGACTCGGAGTTGCTTGCTACCTGACAGCACGGGCACTGTGGAGCCACATAGGGCAACTGGCAACTATTGTTCGCGCCTGAGGCCTCTGCGCGCTGCATGTGGTATCGGCAACACTGATAGGAGGCAATGTCGACTGGGCATACCTGCCTTTAGTGGTGGTGGGACCTCTCCTACACAGTATACTGGACCTCAAGAAGGGGGATTTCACCACAAACTAGCGAGAGGGGGTAATTCACATCTTTATCACCCTCGCGACACCACCGTGGGCTACTATGGAGCAGCGGGCAGAGGCCCCGGCCCGGGCACACCGCTAATCCCCATCTGGTGGTCCTTCATGGTGCGCAGTACCTCTTTGCTACCTCGCTGCACAGGGTGAAAGCCGAGAGCAATAACAGCTGCTACACCCTGCACTTGCTGCCATACAGACTCCATGTTTTCACGGCGGCAACTACGATCCTGAAGGTCTTGTCAGACCGCACCCTGCTGGGGTGCTGCGTCACTGACTGAAGAGGAGACCCCAGTGGGGAGACTCAAGAAGAAAACACACGAGATGCACTCCCTCTGCCCTGCCCTATAGTGAAGATAAGAGTTGGGTAATCCACCACCGCCACAATACTGAGCTACGCACAGGAATTGTGAGTGCGGCGCAGCGGCAACACTGTGATCCAGATCATTCATGGGCAAACCAGATGCGCGGCAGCTGCGGCTGACCTTCGAAAAACAAAAAAAGCACTAGACTTCACCAAGAGGGACATGGCGCGATGGGAGAGGAGAAAATGCACAGCTCAACGCAAGAGGCTCCAAATTCACCTGAAGAGGATATGAAAACTATCCTTACAGAGGTCCGCCAAGGGATAGCGGCCATAGCCGACAAGATGGACGCCATGATGATGCGCATGGATGCCGTAGTCCATAAGATGGACAGACATGAAGAACGCCTCACAGAAACAGAGCGGCGAATTTCAGACACAGAAGATGCAACCTTGCAGACTCAGTCGACAGTGGCACAAATGGAAAAGCTTTTAAAAATATTAGCAGCCAAGAACGAGAACCTGGAAGCACGCAGTAGGCACAATAACATACGCGTTCTAGGAGTCCCAGAAAGCACCAACCCTGGGAAAATGGAAGAATACATCGAGAAAATGCTAATAGCGACTATGGGTGTGGAATCATTCTCCAAGCAATTTATAGTTGAACAAGCACACTGCTCCCTGGGCTCACGCCCGCCACCAGGAAGCACCCCACGCCCCATCATCGCGCACCTCCTGAATTATAGAGACCGGGATATTGCACCGACAATAGCACGGGAAAAGCACTAACTGAATTTTGAAGGAGTCACGTTCTCCGTATCTCCTGACTTCACGGCGATGGTACAAGAGGAGAGACGAAAATTTATGCCCATCAAACAGAAGTTGCGACAAGCTCAAATAGACTATGCCCTCCTGTATCCAGCACGCCTCAGGGTCACGCATCAGGGGAAGCAGTCTTTTCTACCAAGCCTCAACAAGTTGATGACTTCCTGAAGCGCCTCAAACGGAACAACGCATTCTGCGACGGACAAGGCATGGAGTCGCGGTCGCCATCCCCACCAAAGAGATCAGAACTACGATGAACGGACAACACACAGAAGACACAGGACTATAGGACTGGTGGTAATGTGAGAACTCCAGGAAATAACCTGTACTACACTCCGATTTTTATTGTATATTCACCACTACAGACCAGATAAGTGCTCTAGTGATTTTTTTTTTCTTCCTTTGGTTGTTGTCTCCTATGTGGTTTTTAATTTTTCCCTAGCATATGTAAGGACTATCAATTTCGAGCACCCTCAGCCTCTACCGAGACAGACAGTGTTAACATCTCGGCACACTAAAGGCGAGGGATCACGTGCGCACACCTAGGGGTTTACTCCTCACGGGTATTCCCCCTTACTAAACTCCGCTGTGAACGAAAGCAGCATGTTCTTAGTTTTTTTGGGTGTTTGTTTTGGGGGTGGGGACTGTAATGCTGGCATGTTTGGGATGCTCCAGTTGGGGGGGAGGTAAGGATGGGGTTACTCTTGTTGGCACTTCTTACAGATTTGACAAAATGCATGGAATTGTACTATTATCACGCTATTACTCTAGAACCTACTCTAAGGGCACAGGGCCTATTATCGAAAAGCAACTGGTCCCATGGCTGACAGCGCCTCCGAGAAACTAAATATTATCACATGGAATATTAGAGAGCTAGGCGATATGCGTAAAAAACGCCAAATATTGGCGTATCTCGACAGACACCAAATTCCTATAGCTATGCTACAAGAAATGCATTTTAACCCCCAGCATGTTAACAACTTTGCACACAGATGGGCTGAACATAGAATATTTTCTTCTTACTCTTCCTATGCCAGGGATATGGCCATACTCCTTTTGTTTTAGCAGGTGCATCCTGGGATGCTCACAGGAGGTATTGCCTAGCCTGGGGGAGACTAGGATCTGACTCGGTCACTTTAGCATGTTGCTATGGCCCTAACGTCGACACCCCCGACTTCTATACTTCGCTCTGGAACAAGATTTCAGAAATAGGCTCCAATCATATAATCTGGGGGGGAGATTTCAATATCACATGTAATCCTACTATAGGCAGGTCCCACCCAGCCTCCCATCATTACACTAAAGCATGCCCAGTTATCCAGGATATTCTAATAACCCACCAACTAATTGACGCCTGGAGGCATATACATCCCCATAAGATGGAAGGCACACACTATACTGCGCAAGCAGCATCTTGGGCACGATTAGACTACTGTTTTTTATCACGGGGTTTAGGACCGGCTATATTCACGGTGCAACACTTGGCTAGAACATATTCAGACCATGCTCCAGTTAAACTCACACTTTAACTCTTCAGACTATGGTCCCCCCGCAACAGTTGGAGACTTCAAGCCCCCATCGTACTGGATGCGGTCTTCCAGGCTGAACTAAGGGATGAAATTCAATGCTTTTTTCGGAGAAATAAGGATTTGGTGGATAGTGTGGAAACAGTTTGGGAAAAGTTCAAAGTTACACTTAGAGGATTCTGCATATCAAAAGGCTCAGTGGTACTTAGGGACATAACTAATACACTGCAGAAATTGGAAACAGAGCTTAGGGCACTAGAGGTGTGGCTAGCCATAGATCCCGGTGGCAGTACTCAGCATACATTTCGGGAGACACTTACAGACTATATGGATACTGCTGATCGGGAAGCGCGATTTAGGGGCAGATATTGGAATGCACGCCGATATGGGGAGGGAGAACGGCCGGGTAAGGCATTGGCAGACACCATTCGGAAACCTCAATTCTCCAATTATGTGTTGGAGCTGGCCAGGCCTGGCGACATGGTTTACAGAGACACTGCAAATATACTATATGTTTTTATGAATCACTATGCCCAGCTTTACACTACAAACAGGAAAGATGAGTTAAATCTTGAGGGCTATCTGGGAGATGTGGCAGTGGGATGGCTGGGAGACGCACAGAGGGAATTCTTATGTGCCCCCTTCGAGTTAGATGAGGTAAGAGAGGCCATCATGCAAATGCAATCGGGTTAAGCTGCTGGTATGGATGGCATACCCATAGAATTCTATATAAATGTATATAGATCTAATGGCCCCTAGCCTGCGAGAGATGTATGCAGAATCATTGGAGTGTGGCAAACTCCCACCATCCATGAGGGAGGCGCTTATCACCTCCCTTCTCAAGCCGGGGAAGTCACCCCTTCAGTGCGACTCATACAGACCATTAACCCTTCTTAATTGCGACGCTAAAATACTGGCCAAACTAATAGCAAACCGCCTTAGGCTCCTAATGGAGAAGCTGGTCCTCCCCGAACAATCGGGTTTCGTACCCGGGAGAGCTACCTCACATAATCTAAGAACCCTATTCACAGTACTCAAATAACGTAGCCCCTGAGTTGCCCATGGCAGCGATTATTTTGGCTGCCACCAAGGCATTTGATTCCATTGACTGGGACTACATCTTCGGAGTGATGCGGCACATGGACTTCCCACCCCTCTTCCTGTCTTGGATCCAGCTCTTGTATCACCTACAAACTGCTAAAGTTCTTATAAATGGGTGCATTTCGCAGGCCTTTTCGATCACCAGAGGCACCCGACAGGGGTGTCCTTTATCCCCCTTACCTTTTGCACTAGCGATAGAACCCTTTGTGGCCAAATTGACGCAACACCATCGAGATAAGGCACTCCGTTGTAACATGCGCCAGATCCTTATATCATTATATACCGATGATATTACCTTATATATCCGAGACCCACAGCAAAACTTGAATCCCATTATCAGAGAGTTTATTGTCTTTGGGAAACTTTCAGGAATTCAGATTAATTGGGGGAAATCGTACATTTTTCCTTTAACGGCGGCCACAACTCGATTCCCTCTGGATTACCCATTGGAGTGGTGTGATGAAGATCAGCGTTACTTAGGCATTCGCATTACTAGGAATAGGGAGGAACTGCTACGCCTTAATTATGGTACTGCCCTGAATCGCATCACTGACTATGTTACCCGATGGATTACTTTGCCCCTTTTAATGGCGGGAAGAGCATCCTTAATTAAAATGGTGATACTTCCCCAATTACTCTACCTTTTTTTAAATATCCCGTTTCATCCAGGAGGGTTTTTTTAAAAACACTTAGGTATGAAATTATACGATTGGTATGGGGAGGCAAGCAACCCAGGCTGCAGTGGAGTCTACTCACCAGACCGCATTCACGGGGGGATTTTACATGCCCGACTTTGAATTGTATTATATTAGGGCACAGGCTCATTACGCCTACTACTGGGTACATCAGCCACGGTATATGCCGCAAGTAGCAGCAGAACACTGGCTAGCTGACCCCATACCTATAGAAGGCATACTTTATGATACACCTGACCCCAGGGAAAAAACCCCAACCACTGTCACATGCACAATAAAAGCGTGGCATCGCATTGTTAATATGCTGCAAAGACTACTGCTCTATTCCTCACTACTCCCACTCACTTATCACCAAAACATGCCTCTCCTCCAGGAAACAGCATTCCATAAATTCAAGGAACGGACTCACATTAACACCTGGGGGGACATTTACCACAAGGGACAATTCCGAACATCCAAACACATTTTTCAGGGACTTCCCCTGTCTCCTTTAGATGTATTTTTAGATATACAACTTCGACAAGGGATCCGCTCTATTACCCTGGAGTTTTCCGAAAGAACCCCCAGTCCTTACTCCCCTACAACTGATGTTAAAAGCTACGGATGCAAGGTATCTCATTTCTACATTATATCATACAGTACACACGCAAAGGGTGGAACTACCTACTCTATCACGCACATATTGGGATTTGGAGCTGGGCTATGAGTTGTCAGTTGAACAATAGGAATATTGCTACTCGCAAACTGAGCAAATCTCTGCCAGCAGCAAATTACGCATATCACATTACAAATTCCTCCATCGATTGTATTACACCCCAGTTAAAATGCATAAATATAAGCTAAGGGAATCTGACAGATGTGATAGATGCAAGGCCCCAGGGGCCGACTTTCTACATCTGGCTTGGGAGTGCCCAGAAGTACATGACTATTGGAACCAAGTCTTTGATGCCATGGAATTAATGTCATCAACTCATATAGAGCGCACCCCGCTGCTAGCCCTGTTAGGCTATACCAAGCCATTTTCTGCACCTCACCGCAAATACATTGCTATTACATTACTGATGGCTAAGAGACGTGTGGCTTGTCAGTGGGGAAGGGGGAGGGCACCCAAGTTTAAAGATTTGCTCAATGATTTGGTAATCTGTCAGGAACAAATATCTACTTATGCAGAGCTACTGCCACACACATCGCGACCCAGGGACATTTGGGGACCCCTGACAAGCTACCTTTTAGCGCATCCACGCGATGACCAGAGTCCCGACTCTAGGGCCAGTGCGCACTAACGCTGCCCCAACACAATACACCGACAGACTGTTATACTTATGTATCAGGTACCGCTTAAACCCTATTTCCATCTGCATAGTGTCCTTGCTATGGTGCTGTCTCTCGATGACACTCTCACATTTGCAAAACACTGGAAGAGCGAGGCCACAGCATAGCCCTGACTAGCACTGTGCACTAAATATATAGTATTGAATGTAGTTACGCTGTCATATTGAAATGCCCTACTGCAATATTTGCTGTTTAAAAGATTGTGAATGGACAACATATTGTAATGCATCATACTGTCATATATCCACAGGAACGTAGCACTGTCAGATCAATATACAAGTAATGTGCCCACTGTTTTTTTGTAAGCATTCATGATGCACTGCTTTCTTGAAAATCAATAAAGAAAGTAAAAAAAAAAAAAGAAGAGTATTAAGCCAAGATTAAAACTAGTAGAGGTGATTGAGAATTCTCCAAATCTATTAGACAAAGGCCAGTTGCAATCATTTCTAGGACTGGCAGAATTTTACGCACAATTTGTTGGTAATTATGCTGATAAGGGATATCCTATGAGAGAAATAATGAAGAAAGGGAATTCTTTCATTTGGTCCACAGAGTGTCAGAGTGCATTTTGTGAAATTAAAAAATATATAAATAAGGCAGTGGCGTTATCACATTTGACACTCGTGATCAATCCATTATTGCAACTGATGCTAGCATGTGTGGATAGGAAGCAGTGCTCATGCAAAGAGGGAGAAGTGGGCATGAAAGAGTAATTGGTTTTGCTTCCAGAACATTGAAGGGTGCAGAACTGAATTACTCAACTGTTGAGAAAGAGACAAAGGCCTGTTGGTGGGGAATTCAGCACTTTAGACATTTTGTGTGGAGCACATAGTTTCAACTATGGACGGACCACACACCGTTGATTGATGCTTTTAGAACTAAAGGTACAGGAAATGCCACTCCACACATCGCAAAATGGTTATTTAGGTTACAAGAACATACATTCAAAGTAAAATATGTGCCAGTTGTGAAGAACGTGAATGTATATTTTTTTTAATCATGTTTTCCATTGCAAGGGGGTTGTGACGAGATGAGAGGAAGACTGTATGATTGCAGATATAAAGAATGTGAGTTTTACAGCTATTTCAGAACAAGAACGGAAAATCGAGATCAACAAGGAAGAGACTTGTCAGGATATCATTAATTAATCGATTGCCTGTTTGTTGGAATATGCAATGGGACACGGAGGAAGACTTGAAGAATTACAAGCATGTCTGGTCTGAGTTTTCTTGTACTGATGGACTTTTAAGAAGGGGTGAGAAGTTAATTGTACCCAAGAGTTTACGTGTGAAACTTTTAGATGCTTTACATAAAGGACATGGGGGCATGTCAGCCATGAAACATAAAGTGAGACTTGATTTTTGGTGGCCAGGAGTAGATCGTGAGGTGGAGAAAAAGGTTGAGAGGATGTTTAGCTTGTACTTGCAGTGACAAATCTCATGCGGTGGAAGGGTTACATGTGATAGCCATGAAGTTACTGAAGTTTGCATGGCAGAGGGTTGGAATTGATTTTAGTGGATCATTTGAGATGTTGGGCAGTGAGAAGAGGTTTGCCATAGTTCTAATGGTCTATTGTTCAAAATGGCCTGAAATTAGATTAGTTGCGGAGGTGAAAGCTAAGGTTGTGATCGATTTTTGTAAAGAAGTATTCAGAAGGTAAGGATATCCAGAAGAATTGATATCGGACAATCGTCTACAATTTGTAGCAAATTAATGTAATGAGTGTCTGTCTCAAAGTGGTATTATATATAAGAGAACGGCTGTATATCATCCCCAAGAAAATGGGTTGGTTGAAAGATTTAATAGGGTGGTAGCAGAGAATGTACAATTGTCTTTATGCAGTGGTTGGATTGGAAAGAGGAAATAAGAAAATTTGTGTGGAATTAAAGAACTACTCCACATTATACCACTGAGGAAAAGCCTTTGTGCTATTGAGGGGCAGGAAGGCATGTGCTGTTGCTGTTCCGGCATGGATGAATAAGTGTAAGGTGGCAAGGGTAAATGAAGAAAAAATGAAAGCAGTGGTGCATAGGAAACAGCAGAGATATGGGTTAGCCATGGCGGATGCCAAGGAGTGTGCCTCTAAGTTTGATGTTGGTGATTTGGTAAGGGTGAGGAAATTCCTAAAACCTGGGGAGGACAAGTCTAAGTGGTCTGAACCTAAAAAGGTACAGCAGGTTTTGACATTTTCTGTTATGGTAGAAGACGGGAAAAAATTGAATTTGAGGAATGTGGTGAAGTGTGGGAAGGTTGAGTCTGCTCATTTCAGTAATGGGCTGGAGCATAAGGGAATGGTGGTAAAGGATGGAGAAAGTAGTCTTTTAAAGGAGAATCATGCAGGAAGAGAACGGAAGTGTGATGACAAGAAGAATGATGCATTTGTGAAATCAAATTACCAAAATCATGTGTGTATGAGTTGTCGTCAAAAAATATTGCCTAGAAAGTTGAGGGACTATGTGTAATTTAATTCTGATCTGTGCATTTTACTGAAATTATCTAGCATACTTAGACTACATTGTACTTGTACATAGTTCCCCTGGTATCCCACATTAGCAGGAAATATTTATCTGATCAAAACTGCTATGTATAATAGTCATTTAAAAATTGTTATTAAGTGAGATCTGTTGCATCTGGGTACATTGAGTTGGAATGTTTTGGGGGCTGTGATGTAACAG
The DNA here is from genome assembly GCF_964204655.1 of Triturus cristatus. Classification (NCBI taxonomy): domain Eukaryota; kingdom Metazoa; phylum Chordata; class Amphibia; order Caudata; family Salamandridae; genus Triturus; species Triturus cristatus. The sequence goes on along the minus strand of NC_140593.1, from coordinate 325,939,132 downwards.
AGTGGTTTGTAATGTGGGCATATGTTCATGCAAGAACGGTCGGTTGGGTGGCTGCCTAGCTCCGGGCTGGTTACTGCATCTAATTTTAATAAAGCTCTTTCCTCATCTAGCAATTTGTTTACCTTTTCTTCATGGGGGAAAGACAGTTCAGGTTCCATGGGCTGCACAGTGTTTGGACAAAATATTGAATTAAAAATTTCATGTGCACAAAATATTGTGCTGGAAATATCGAGGATAAAAATATTGTGAAGGCAAATTTCTATGGTTAAGCTGAGTTTTACCATACTTTACTCTCCATATATGTACCTTGATGATATATATTATCTACTGGCGGTCGCCAGTAGATAGTTATAGTTAGGACCGAGTTTCCATAGGAAATCTCAAAATTCTATTTTGAATAACTTTGGCGCTAATTGACGAATCCTCGCGAAATTTTCAAAACTAATGGGGCGCTCCGCTCCGCTCCTACCCTGAAAGTCTCGGGGTGATTCGTCAAGCGGGGGCCGAGAAAAAAGGGGGGTCCCAAAACACGTTTTCCCCATGGATTTTTCCATAGGGACTTTAGTCGCAGCTACAGCCCGAACGGCTGAACAGAATTACGTGAAATTTGGCAGAGACGTAGCCATAAGGTCCGTTTGATGCCTTTTGCAGGTTTGGTGTAAATCTGTTCAGTATTTTCTGAGAAAAAAGCATTTAAATCAATATATATATCTGTACGCGCGCAGCGTGCGCGCAGAGTGCGCGCACTCGGCCGTCCGCGAGCGCACTTCTGATTGGTTGTTACATCTTAGTAAACATTCGAATCGGTCGAAACCAGGAAGTGTCGGTCGCCATTTTGTCTCTCACACTGAGAGGGTGTTGAAACATAAAGGAGAAAAACATGTAAAGGGGGCAAGCTGAACAGTTCCTGACCCCCTAGCAGGGGTCAAGGGGTCCCAGGAGGTCCCCCTAGGGCAATTAAAAAAAATAAATTTTTTTTGCAAAATCGCCGAGTGCGCGAAGCGTGCGCGCACTATCGAAATGAACAAAATTCCGCGAGGTTCGCGCAGCGTGCGCGCACGGTATATATCTTTTAAAATAAAATTGCAATATCAACCCCCCCGTGTGCACATGCTGTGCGCAGCACAGCATGTGTGAATTGCTTATTGCATAAGTAACAAAGTATACCATAACCCTTAACAACAAAGCGTATCATGTGTCCTCCTTGTGCGGACGGAGCGCGAAGTGCACCGTGCGTACATGGCCCATTAAGCGTAACGTGGGCGCGCGTAGCGCACTGCGTGCCCACCGTGCGTGCACGGTGCGCAAAGTGCACCGTGCGTGCACGGCACTAACTGCGTAAAGTGGGCGCGAGGTGCGCAAAGCGCACCGCGTGCTCACCGTGCGCGCACGGAACGAACTGCGTGAAGTGGGCGCGCGGTGCGCAAAGCGCACTGCGTGCGCACCGTGCGCGAAGCGCACCGTGCGCGCACGGCACGAACGGCCTAAAGTAACTTAGCATTTAAAAAACGTACAAATTCACCGAAAAAACCATAGGTTTCACACACGTTATAGTTAGGAATTAGCATTTAAAAAACCTTGCAAATTCACTTAAAAAACCATAGGTTTCACACATGTTATAGTTAGCTGGGCATTTTCATCATGAAAAACCAATGAAATTCCCCCGTTATAGTTAGTGCAGGCAACTATAACTCACACGACCGTAATCCGCTGCTGATGACGTCAGATATTACATCACTGATGACATATGTGTCTTTCTGAAAAAAAAAAAATATATATATGTATAGCTAAAAAAAAAAGGAAGAAGACATGGGTATATAAATGTGTAAATACAGTGATGGAATATCTGACGTCATCAGCAGCGGATTGCGGTCGCGTGAGTTATAGTTGCCTGCACTAACTATAACGGGGGAATTTCATTGGTTTTTCATGATGAAAATGCCCAGCTAACTATAACATGTGTGAAACCTATGGTTTTTTAAGTGAATATATATATACATATATATATATACATACATATACATATATATATTATCTACTGGCGGTCGCCAGTAGATAGTTATAGTTAGGACCGTGTTTCCATAGGAAATCCGCAACATTCTATTTGGAATAACTTTGGCGCCGATTGACGAATCCTCGCGAAATTATCAAAATAGGTGGGGCGCTCCGCTCCGCTCCTTCCCTGAAAGTCTTCGTCAAGCGGGAGCTGAGAAAAAGGGGGGGTCCCAAAACGCGTTTTCCCCATGCATTTTTCCATAGGACGTTTAGTCCAAGCTACAGCCCGAACGGCTGAACAGAATTACTTGACATTTGGCAGAGAGGTAGTCCTCAGGTCAGGGATGTGCCTTTTGAAGGTCTGGTGTAAATCTGTTCAGTAGTTCCTGAGAAAATAGCATTTAAATCAATATATATATCTATAGGCGCGCTCCGTGCGCGTACGGTACAACTTACCGTACGCGCACGCTGCCGTGCGCGAGCGCGATTCTGATTGGTTGTTAGATCTTAGTAAACATTCGAATCGGTCAAAACCAGGAAGTGTCGGCCACCATTTTGTCTCTCGCAGTCTGAGGGGGTGAAAAACAAAGGTGGAGAACGTGAAAAGGGGGCAGGGTGGACAGTTCCTGACCCCCTAGCCTTTGTCAGGGGTCCCAGAAGGACCCCCAAGGGCCAAAATATCTTTTATTTTTTTTACGAAAAATTGCGGAGTACGCGTAGCGTGCGCGTACGGTAGAAACGGAAAAATTCCAGCATACTGCGTAACGTGCTCACGCGGTGCACGAAGCGCACCGTGCGCCCACAGCGTGCGCACGGTGCGCGAAGCGCACCGTGCGCATACGGTGCGCGCACGACTGAAAAACCTTAAAAAAAAAAAATACATAACTTAGCATTTAAAAAAACGTACAAATTCACTGAAAAAAACATAGGTTTCACACACGTTATAGTTAGGAATTAGCATTTAAAAAACCTTGCAAATTCACTTAAAAAACCATAGGTTTCACACATGTTATAGTTAGCTGGACATTTCACTCGTGAAAAACCATTGAAATTCCCCCGTTATAGTTAGTGCAGGCAACTATAACTCACGCGACCGCAATCCTCTGCTGATGACGTCAGATATTACATCACTGATGACATATGTGTCCTTCTGAAAATTTTTTTTTTTAATATATGTATAGCTAAAAATTAATGGAAGAAGACATGGGTAAATAAGTGTCTAAATACAGTGATGTAATATCTGACGTCATCAGCAGAGGATTGCGGTCGCGTGAGTTATAGTTGCCTGCACTAACTATAACGGGGGAATTTCAATGGTTTTTCATGAGTGAAATGTCCAGCTAACTATAACATGTGTGAAACCTATGGTTTTTTAAGTGAATATATATATATATATATCTATATATATATCTATATATATATCTATATATATATATATATATATATATATATATATATATATATATATATATATGTATATATATATATTATCTTCTGGCGGTCGCCAGTAGATAGTTATAGTTACAACCTATTTTCCATAGGAAATCTCAAAATTCTATTTTGAATAACTTTGGCGCCGGTTGACGGATTCTCGCGAAATTTTCAAAACAAATGGGGCGCTCCGTTCAGCTCCTACCCTGAAAGTCTTGGGGTGATTCGTCAAGCGGGGGCCGAGAAAAAGGGGGGGTCCCAAAACGCGTTTTCCCCATGCTTTTTTCCATAGGACCTTTATCGAAGGTACAGCCCGAACGGCTGAACAGAATTACGTGAAATTGGGCAGAGAGGTAGCCATAAGGTCAAGGAAGTGCCTTTTGAAGGTCTCGTGTAAATCTGTTCAGTATTTCCTGAGAAAATAGCATTTAAAACCATATCAATATCTATACGCGCGCACCATGCGCACACGGTGTGCGCACCCTGCCGTGCGCGAGCGCAATTCTGATTGGTTGTTAGATGTCGGTAAACATTAGAATCGGTCGAAACCAGGAAGTGTGGGCCGCCATTTTGTCTCTCGCAGTCTGAGGGGGTGAAAAACAAAGGTGGAGAACGTGAAAAGGGGGCAGAGTGGACAGTTCCTGACCCCCTAGCCTTTGTCAGGGGGTCCCAGAAGGACCCCCAAGGGCCAAAAAAAGATTTTATTTTTTTTTCGAAAAATCGTGCACGGTGAAACGGAAAAAAAATCGCGAATTTCGCGCAAGCTGAAAATTCCATAAAAAAAAAAAGAAACATAAATTAGCATTTAAAAAACCTTTGAAATTCACTGAAAAAACCATAGGTTTCACATACGTTATAGTTACGAATTAGCATTTAAAAAACCTTGCAAATTCACTTTAAAAAACCATAGGTTTCACACATGTCATGTTATAGTTAGCTGGACATTTCACTCGTAAAAAAACAATGAAATTCCCCCGTTATAGTTAGTGCTGGCAAGTATAACTCACGCGACCGCAATCCTCTGCTGATGATGTCAGATATTACATCACTGATGACATATGTGTCTTTCTGAAAAATAAATATTTGTAATATATGTATAGCAAAAGATTAATGGAAGAAGACATGGGTAAATAAGTGTCTAAATACAGTGATGTAATATCTGACGTCATCAGCAGAGGATTGCGGTCGCGTGAGTTATAGTTGCCAGCACTAACTATAACGGGGGAATTTCATTGGTTTTTTACGAGTGAAATGTCCAGCTAACTATAACATGTGTGAAACCTATGGTTTTTTAAGTGAATTTGCAAGGTTTTTTAAATGCTAATTCGTAACTATAACGTGTGTGAAACCTATGTTTTTTTCAGTGAATATATATATATATATATATATATATATATATATATTCACTGAAAAAAACATAGGTTTTACAGACATAATAGTTAGGAATTAGCATTCAAAAAACCTTAGAAATTTACTGAAAAAACCATAGGTTTCTGGGACGTTTTAGTTGGTTGGACATTTGACTCATATAAAACCAGAGAACTGTGCCCATTATAGTTAGTTGAGCTAACTATAACTCGCGCGCCCGCAATGCACTGGTGATGACATCACACATTACATCACTGATGACATGGTCAGTGACATCACTGATGACATTACTGATGACATCTCAAATGACATCACTGATGACAGCACTGATGACATCATCCAGTGAATGTGTGTGTCTGTAAAGTTTAAATATTTTTCATATATATCTATGCCAAGGTGTATTGAAGAATGAGTGGATTTACAAGTGCCTGAATGGATTATTTAGTAGGTGCGTGACTGACTGTATAAGTGAGTGATTGAACATGTGCTACTGAATGCATGGGTTAGTGACTAAACTGTGTGAAAGTCTGTATTAGTGTCTCAGTTGGTGAATAAGTGGTTGCATGGATTGGTGAGTAGCTACATGAGTGTCTATATGGGTTATTGATTTGTTGTCTGAGTATCTGTATGGGTGCCTGAGTGTCTGTGTTGTGTGACTCTGTGCATAGATGTCTGAGTGGGTGATTCACTGGTTGTATGGATTCAAACGTGCCTCTGGCAAGGGCTGTATGGGTGAGTTAGAGTGTGTATGGGTGTGTTGGAGAGTGAATGAATATCTCAGTGGTATATGTGTGAGTAACTGCATATGTTTTAAGGCAGTCTATGTGAGTGTTGGAGTATATAAATGACCATACGTGAGAGCAAGTTATTTGAAGAATGGGTGTATAAATGAGTGTCTGCTTGTATCAGTGATTGTATAAGACAGTAAGTATGTGTTAGTATCTGCATAAATAAGTGATGTGGTATGTGTGTATAAATAACGGAGTTGGTGTGTATAACTGTATACATGAGTAAATGGGTATGTGATTGATTTTTTGTATGACAGACTAGGTGTGTGAGTAACTCTATGGATGAGTGGCAGAGTGTGACTGTAAGTATAGGTGTATGAGTGCATATTATAGTACTGTATTGATGAGTAACTGCATGTATAAGTGACTGGATGTGTGTGTAGACTTAGGAAATAGTGGGTGGTATGTAGTATCTGGCATTGTTGTGTGTATGGTTTCAGAAATAGTGGTCTGTATTTTAGAGTGCGTGTATCAAAGTTTATATTAGGGCATCAGTATGTGCATCAGATTATCACGTGGATGATATCATCAGTGATGTCATTTGAGATGTCATTAGTGATGTCATCAGTGATGGCACTGATCATGTGATGAGTGATGTAATATGTGACGTCATCAACAGTGCATTGTGGGTGCGCGAGTTATAGTTAGCTCAACTAACTATAACGGGTGAATTTCTCTGGTTTTATATGAGTCAAATGTCCAACTAACTATAACGTCCCTGAAACCTATGGTTTTTTTATTGACTTTCTAAGGTTTTTTAAATGCTAATTCCTAACTCCATGTCTGTAAAACCTATGTTTTTTTCAGTGAATTTTGAAGGTTTTTTAAATGTTAATCTCATATTTTAATATTTATAAAACCTATATTTTTTCTAATTTTTTTGTAATATTTTGGAAATTTGTTATCCTTTATTTTTTAATTTTAAACATTATGTAATTTTTTTATATCTTCCCCAAAAAGTATGTATATCTATTTTTTTTTTTTGAGAAAACTGGACTCCCGTACCGGTAGTGTACCAAGCTGCATCAGCACGTGAATCCTATCCGCCATATTGCTAAACTTGTAAAGGATGCACATTTCATATCCGACCACTTCGTGGCACCGCATCCCGCCTAACATCATATACGTATAAGATCGCGCCAGCTGCTAGTTTGGTATGCGACGGATGCGCGGTACCAAGCCGTGCGCTACGTCATATATGTATGGGGTCGCGCCGGCTGCGCGTTTCCTATGCGACGAGTGCACGCTGCCAGGCCCTGTGTTACATCATAGACATATGGTGTCGCGCCGGGTACGCCATTACCTCATTTTTTTTTATGTCTCAAAACTATATCTAAATAAGTTTAAAGTGTATATGAGAGCAAGCGATAATCTAAAATATTTTAAACATTTATATATTTGTAATTGTAATAAACTTATGTTATGGTAAATATATTTTCTCAAAATCGCATTGGGTGCGGCCTCCTTGCACGCTCGGTGCGCGGTTGCCATGTGCCCTTAAAAAAAAAGCATTTGATTGGTTCATAACATTTCCCATTGTAACAGTTGGAGGAGTCCACCCATTTTAGTCATTCTCTCTACAGCGTTTGATGAGAGACACCTCTTCTGCTTAGAGAGCTTTTTTGAAATGTTTTTTGCTGTGTACACATATCTTATAGTACACACAACATGCAATGATCATCTTGATCAATATTCATGCTCTGTACAGTAGCCTTCCACGTGTGATGGCCATGCATCTGAAACGTTACATCAAAAAACAAATGTGTGTTACACGATGCCCCCTGGTGTGTGTGTGTGTGTGTGCGCATTGTTGTGCATTCTTTCGGCCTGGGTATTGGTGGCTCAAAGTGGTATTATCAGCCATCGGCAGAGGGCACATCCTAGATCTCATGTGACAAACAGCAAAGAGTAATGTTTAGATTTGTGTTGCAGTATGCTCTGTTGTCAGGCTTCGCCAGGATAGTAGTGTATCATATGTGAGACTTTCAGATTCATGTTTGACATGCATTGCTTGACTGTAATGAGCGTTATTACTGTGTATGACGTAGCCTCACTGCTGATCCTCCCTCCATCCGAGCACATTCACATGTATGTGCTTCGCGATAGCAACACTTTCAATAATACCGCACACCATTGACATGCGTGTCTGCGCATATCCACAAGCTTGACAACGACAAGTGATGTCCATTCAATCTTTTCGGACAGCATCTCATTAGCGATAGTTACCGCCCTCCCGGTACATGCTACATTAATGTAAATTGCGGATTGTGCGACGTCAAAACTGCAACAGGGACACACACATAAGTACACTTCCTTCCCAGGCAGGAACAGAACAACGCCCAGGTCCCCGGAATAATTATTCACACCCCTACGGTGGCCTGGTGTACGCAAGCTCAGCCCACTTTGCGTACGTATAAATAGGATAACGACGACGCAACATGTCCCAATTCTTCCACACTGCTTAAGGAGATATGGCCGCATCCACCTCGCATATCACAATGCGCAGTTAAAAAAAGGGATCCATGAGGTGTACACCATCCTGGCAATCAAAACTAGATCTGAATTGTGAACCCTGCTGGCTGTCGTGTTTGGACACACACCAATGACAGCAGGTGAGCAGTGGGGCCTGGGTGCAGAGGGGCTGCAAGTGAGGGCGGTGCGGCGGTCGGGGTGGGGTGCATCAGTCTGGGTGCACAGGTGCGAACAAGCGATGTTGCCGTGCATAATGATGTGATCTCTGACCTCATTCAGTCACATCTCTGTCTCATTTTAAGGACCTGCTGAACCGTACTGTAGGCCTGAGCCAGCGGGCAGCGCTGCCCTACAGACACGTTGCGTTGGCTTTTGGGGCACTGTAGTGAGCTGATTAATAAGTGTACATGCACACCGCTTGCGTCACTGCATTGCACGCGCACAAAATGCTTCTAGCATGCACTCTGTTCCTTTGTATGTGAACGTTGGCATAACATATTATTATTTAACCTTGTGTATTCTCGTGCACTCCAACTCTTCTTTGAACCACGATTACCACTAACAGTTGGTAGATCGTACTTCAAGAAGGAAGGATGCACTCAACTGGTGTTCTCTATTAACCTTGAAATAAACCTTCATTTACCTCAAGACGTTTCCAGCATTATATTATTTCCCACTTTTCAGACACCGGGCTAGTGGCACCAAAATCGGCGGAGCGAATGCTCAGCCCGTGATGAGGCCCTGGGCATTCTGATGCCTTCCATCGTGGTATCAAGACACCGTCCCCGACTGCAGACCTGCTGTGCCACCCTGAGAGAGGCACCCCGGAGTTGGAGCTCGCACCGGCACGTCGTTGGACACACCGGTTGTGGCAGGTGAGCAGTGAAGCCTCGGTGCGCAGGACCTACAATTGAGCACAGTGCGGGGGAAGGGGCTGGGGTGCAGCATCCTAGGTGCACAGGTGCAGGCAAGCGATGTTGCCATAGATAATAATGTAATTTCTGGCCTCATTCATATCTCTGTTTCATTTTAAAGACTTGCTGGACTGCACTCTTTCTCGCGGACCCCAGCGTCCCAGACACACGGGTGACTGGAGGTGAACAGTGGGGCTGGGTGCAGTAGGCTGACGCTCTGTCTCCTCCTTCCTCTGTTCTTTTGACTCTCCCTCCCCTTCTCCCTTCCACCCACTCGCTCTCTGTCCCATTCTCACTTTCTTCCTTTCATTCTGACTACCTTTCTTTTTGTCTTGGACATGGCACACATACTTATGTTTCTTTTTCTCTTGCAGGTTTTGTACGCTGCTTCCGGGGGAGTCCCACCCACTTATTTCATGTTTTACTGTTGTTTGTTCGAATAAAGTTGCATTTCCATATATTTGTGTTGTTTTAATAAAGGTTTTTTTTTTTTACCAATAAATAAGTGAGTGTATGGGTCTTCTTTCTCTGACAACACTTGTCTGTAGTTTATTGTGAAAATCGGCAGTTGATAGGAGCTTATGAGGGAAAGCATTTGTAATTTTGCGGTGCACCTACCAAATATAAACCAACGGACTATTACATAAATGAAGCCTAGGTAATTCTACAACTGCAAGGGTTCTATGAGTGTATCGTTTTATAACACCATGAGTACTGCCCATATGATTACAGAGCAATAAGGCACTGCCTAGGGCCACCGAGGCTTCAGGGACTGGCGACACCCACCCTGCATATTTAAGTAAAGTCCCGGAGGGTGGCGATCCCTGGACTTGAGTTGGCCTCGAAGCCCCCCAAACAATTACTAAACAATACCCGAGGAGGTGGCGAGCCCCTAGGCTGAGAAACATCTCTGTGCCCTCCCACACCTAATTTACATGTGAGATTAAGGTCCCTAGTGCTCCAGAGACCCCGCAATATAATAATAGGATTGGCCCCTGAACATTACCCACCAGGTGGCTCATTTAAATGAATGGGTGAGGCCCAGCTTCATTTCTTTTTTCTCAATTTTTATTATCCGGATCCGCTTTATTGAAGCGATACGAGGTTTTCCTCCTCTCGCTTCAACAAAGCAAACAAGGATTTGCTACCACAGGGTGGAAGCCATGCTCCCGCCCTGTAATAGCAAACATAAATGTCCCACGGATGCACACCCCAGGACATAGTATGAGCTGCGCCTGGGAGGTGGCGCTCCATAGGGCCATGATGCATTGGTTACTGCATAACTACAGAATTAGTATAAACGCATACTAACACTACTTGCACACGTGTTCTACAGCGACCAGAGTGTAGTGAAGAGGCAGAGGAAGTCCAAAATCCCAAAATTTAAATCCTATCAGAGGTCGGATGACATAGTTCGATGAGCCGACGACCCTGGGATTAGTAGAAACAGCTTCACAAAGAAAACGGGTCTTCAGCAGAACGCAAGGAAGCTCAAAATTTAGGTGAGTGCTGCCTTCTTTTTACCTTCTCTCGCTCATCGCCAAATTTATGTAGTGAAGAGGAAGACAGCAGTGGATCCGAAAAGTAGATTTATTGCAGGAAAAGAAGACAGCTTAAACAGCCACCAACAGGAGCAGACAGCAAGGCAACCGTCTTCTCCAGCACCATGTACAAACTCCCCAAGATTCCCCTCATGACAGCGCTACATTCTATCATTACATACTTACATTCTAGTAGAATTACATACTAACATTCTACTATGATTTACATTGGAATACTACACAGAGAACATGACTTTACAGCAATGAGCTCATGGTTTCACCCACAAGTCTTGAGACCGGTAGAGGTGAGTAGTTCGCTTCCCACTCCCTGTCTTGTATAAATGCAAACTAACACTACTTCCACAGGTATGCTACAGCGCACAGAGCACATCACTTTACAGCGATGAGCTCACTGTTAATTCCCCGAATCTTCATACCAGTAGGGGTGAGTAGTTCGCTTCCCACTCCCTGTTTAGTATAAATGCATACTAACACAACTTACACAGTTATACTACAGCGGCCATGCTACAGCACCCAGAGCCCATCACTTTACAGCAATCAGCTCGGTTTGATCCCCAAGTCTTCACACTGGTAGGCGTGAGTACTTCACTTCCCACTTCCGATATAGTATAATTAAACGCACGGTAGCGGTCAGTAGTTTTCTTCCCACTCCCTGTATGGTATAAACGCCTACTAACACTACTTGTACAGGTATGCTACAAAGACCAGAGCACATCACTTTATAGCAATGAGCTCACAGTTTAGGCTCTCAGTTTCATACCCGAGTGTAGCAGCATCTCATCTCAGCACCATGTCACTCTGAGCAACACCGCACTTTCAGACCGGTACGAGTGACTACTTCGCTTCGCACTCCCCCACAGAGGTTACAGTGCTCCTATCCTCCTGTTTCCTACTCTTTTCACCCTTTTTCCCCTTACTCGTTTCAACTGAATCACAAAATGGCTGCCAACACTTCCTAGTTGCAACAGCTCGCAGCCAATAAGCAGCAAGCTCGTGCTCGTAACGCCTCAGCCAATCAGATGGCAGAATTCCCAAATATCGATATCTGCAAATTTCGATATTTCTCCAAAACTACTGAACGGATTTACACCAAATAAACAAAAGCGTGATTTCTAGACAAAGACCCTTCTCCCTGCCAAATTTGGAGTAATACCGTTCACCCGTTTGACCTGTAGCCTTGTCTAAAGTTTCCTATGGAAATTGCATGGAGAAAAGACGTTTTGGGACCCCCCTTTTTTCTCTGCCCCCCTTTACAAATCCCCCCAAACTTTCAACATAAGCTGATATGAACAAAGAATTAGTTTTGAAAATTTCATGAAGATTCATCAAACGACGCCAAAGTTATAAGCAAAACAAAAAATGCTCTTCCTATGGAAACTTGGTCCTAACTATAACTACCTACTGGCGACCGCCAGTAGGTTATATATATATATATATATATATATATATATATATATATATATACACACACACATATATATATATATATATAAAAACACAAAAAACAAAAAACACAAATATATATATATATATATATATATATATATATATATATATATATATATATATATATATTGTGTTTTGTCAATGACAACATCATAGTGCGGCAATCGGATAAAGGGGGAAATGTGGTGCTTTGGCCCAGGAACCAGTACATGGAAGAAGCCCTTATCCATCTCAACAATCGTAACTGCTACAAATTGAGCACGCCCCTATTGATGAACGCAGCACGACAGGATTGCTACAACAAGTTGTTAGCCTGGAAATCTGCGGGTTTGATTTCTATGGATGAATTCAAATTCCTCAAGGTAGACCATCCTGTCTCACCGGTTATCTATTTCATACCGAAAATCCACAAAAGGATGGACAAGCCCCCTGGCAGGCCTATCATCTCAGCCAGGGGCAGTTTGTTGGAAAATATTTCCAAATATGTGGATTATTTTCTTCAGGAGCACATGAAAGGTCTTCCATCTTATATACAAGACACTGGGGACTTTTTGAGAAAATTGATCGAAGTCCCATGGAATTCTGAGATGATGCTTATCTCCATGGACGTTACATCCCTCTATACAAGCATTCATAACATGGATGGGGTCAGGGCTTGTGAATATTATCTTAATCGAAGACCTATGGGAATGTATTCCCACAACAAAATGTTGCTTGCCATGATAGCCATGTGTTTGGAAAACAATTTCTTTTTGTTTCAGCATCAGGTATACCAGCAAACGCGAGGTGTGGCCATGGGGGCATGTTTTTCTCCCAGTTACGCATGTTTGCACATGGGTTACTGGGAGGAGATGGTCCTCATGGCCGGACACCGCGCTGTCATAGAGTCAAATATCATTTGTTGGTATAGATTTATTGATGACTTGTTTTTGATATGGCGGGGGGATGAATGCAGTGCCAAACAATTTCTTGAAGCAATCAACAGCAATGATTTAAACCTGCAGTTTACTTATCAAATGAGCAAGAGATCGGTCTTTTTCCTTGATGTAGAAATATTTGTTTGTAATAACCAACTACAGACCAGACTACACAGGAAAGATACTGCGGGTAACACGGTGCTACATGCACTTAGTCACCATCCACAACATCTGATCAACAGTATTCCCTTTGGGGAGATGCTTAGGATGCGTCGAATTTGCAGCACAGAAGTCGATTTCCTTACAGCTCAAAATGAATGCAGGGAACGCTTCAGGGAGAGAGGGTATGCAGAATCCATACTCTCCAAGGCTGTGTTAAAAGTTAACAATATCACAAGAGCTATGGCACAGACACCTAGAACAGCCCCATCAAAGAACCTAACAGTCATCAGTACTGAGGATACACAAATCATTTTGACCTTTAGTACACAGCATAAAGCGGTACGTAAAGTCATTAATAACCATTGGTCATTGGTTCGGGCTGATCCAGTATTGGGCAATTCAATTTCTAGGAAACCTAAGATAGCTTTTCGAAAAGCACGCTCAATGAGCAATGTGCTCGTGAGCAGTAGCCCGGAATTGACCCAATCTAAATCATGGTTAGTGGCAAGGAAAGGGTTTTATCGCTGCAATGTATGTAAAGCATGCAGATATGGAGTCAACACAAAGAAATATTCAACCCCATTCCTTCCTGAACCAGTTCCAATCTCCAAATACCTTAACTGCAAAACAGATTTTGCAGTGTATGTGCTGGAGTGCTCCTGTGGCCTGCGTTATGTTGGCAGCACCAAGCTGCAGGTTCACAAGCGGGTACTCCAGCATATGCGGGCAATAACTAATAAGGACTTGACCTACCCGGTGGCGCGTCATTTTAAGGAGCACCATGCCAGTAAGTTGGAGGCTTTCAACTACTGGGTGGTAGACTCAATCCCTATTCTAAGAAGGGGTGGGAACCGGGAGGTCCTGTTAAGGAGATTGGAAACCAAATATATTTTAGAGTTGGACAGTAAGAACCCCAAAGGATTGAATGCAAGTGAGGATTTTTATACTCACTTGTAATTTGGAGATCCATCTTCTTTTGGGAAAAACAGGATGTTATTTAAATTAACTCTAAAGTATGCTGCTATGTCTCTGTCTCGTCAAATTTTACAAATTTTTATGTGAGAAATATTTATTTTTACACTCTTTTTGCACAACGGGTTCATACTATTTTAGAGATAATATTGATTGGGAAAAATGTTTTAACAAATTTGGTATATTGTATATTTATTTGTTATCAGGTGTCACGGACGTGGATCTGTACAGCAGATGTATATACTTGCACGAATTTGCACTAATTTGCACAGTCACTTTATTGCAATAGGTGGTTTCATGGCGGGGCCCACTTGGGCCGTATTAAGCAAACAACATTGTAGAAAACATGCCATTTGGGTGTTTTTAAATTATTTAAATTATAATTATTTATGGTTTTAATGAAGTAATCAGCAATTAGCGGATCTGTGACAAAATGCAGTATTTTTATTGTAAAAACGATGTATTTTACAGCTATTGCTTGATGTGATAGGCATTGTTTGGTGAAAATTAACTGACAATGTAAATGTTACGGAAACTTCTATGTCCATGATTTGTTCCCGCCTGCACATGTGACTCACTCCAAGCATATTTAAAAGGTGAATCCGTTGTATTGCGCATCATGTGACCAAGGCCTGTGACGGGCTGAAACGCGTAATGGCAGCGGTGGTGTCTATTATATTTAAATAAATAATTAATTTCACCGCACCTTGGGTTTGCTTCGGTTTCTTGAAGGAGAGATCTTCAGTTCACGAAACGGAGTTTTGTTATATATATATATATGTATATATATATATATATATATATATATGTATACGAAAGTCACTGTGAAGAGCCGCTCACCCTCCTAACGACGCCGGTGCCAGCAGCGGACACAGTACCGCTATTATTGTTTTCGAAAGAAGTCGTTATCCAAAATTGCAGGATAACTCCCAGCGGCACACCAAAGCACCATTGATTGGAAAACACATTTTGCACTCATGTTTCTACAATTGGTATGTGTATTTCTCTAAATTTAGGGTACATCACCCTTGATTTGAAAACATATTTTGCGCTTTCGATTTATGCAACTAGTATATGTACTTCCCTGAATAATTTTTTACGACACATACGATTCACTGGGTACATCACCCTTTGCTTTCAGGCGCAACATGTGGTTATCGATTTGACTAAAATGAATTTATAGACACGATTATCAACAATGGATTGTAATAAGTATGAGATGATTGAAACTGCAATTTTGCACTCACGATATAACTAATTCAAAGCCATTATGTGACTAACCATATGTCTCCGTTATAAGGGTTGCCTCGAATAACACTGCATAAATGGAAATACTATCATCGCAATGACCGCAATTGTAGAAGTATGCAGCCTAGATTGTGCATTATTTACATATTTATTTCTCTTTGATTATGAAGAAATTTTGTGCAAAAATCTTAGTTTGTTTCCCACTAATGCCTTCACTCTGGTAGTAGTATTGTTTCACTGTCTATAAACCGTAACCCCTATTTCTATGGGGAATTGGGCACAGGTCATTTGCTTGACAAAGGCTTCGCCGAAACGCGTCGTACTGTTTTGTTTTTGAGATAATAAATCTTTATTGAACTCGTCCTTTGGTGTGCCGCTGGGAGTTATTCTGCAATTTTGGATAACGACTTCTTTGGAAAACCATATATATATATATATATATATATATATATATATATATATATATATTACCTACTGGCGGTCGCCAGTAGGTAGTTATAGTTAGGACCCTGTTTCCATAGGAAATCCGCAACATTCTATTTTGAATAACTTTGGCGCCGGTCAACGAATCCTCGCGAATATTTCAAAATAGGTGGAGCGCTACGCTCCGCTCCTACCCTGAAAGTTTCGGGGGGATTCGTCAAGCGGGGGCTGAGATAAAAGGGGGGTCCCAAAACGCGTTTTTCCCATGCATTTTTCCATAGGACCTTTAGACACAGCTACAGCCCGAACGGCTGAACAGAATTACTAAAAATTTGGCAGAGAGGTAGTCCTCAGGTCAAGGAAGTGCCTTTTGTAGGTTTGGTGTAAATCTGTTCAGTAGATTCTGAGAAAATAGCCTTTAAATCAATATATATATCTGAGCCAGCTTACGGTGCGCTTACGGTGCGCTTACCGTACGCGTACGGTGGCGTGCGCGAGTGCGATTCTGATTGGCTCTTAGATCTTAGTAAACATTCGAATCGGTCGAAACCAGGAAGCGGCGGCCGCCATTTCGTGTGTTTCACTCAGAAAAAAAAGAGTGATATCTTGAAAAGGGGGCAAGGAGGAGAGTTACAGACCCCCTAACATTTGTAAGGGGGTCAAAGAAGGACAGAAAAGTACAAAGAAAACATTTATTGATTTTAAAAAAAATTGCGGGGTACGCGTACGGTAAGCTCAACGTACGCGTACGGTAGAAAAAAAATAAAATAAAAGAAATGAAATGCAGATTTAAGAGTTTAGATATTAGGGGGCTCTAAAAAGAGCGTTGTGTTTATGAAGTGATTTTTTAGTGGTACCTACAAGTAAGTACCGATGCAGAGTCTAAGGTTCAAGAGGAAGACTCTGTTCCCTTCATCATTGAAGTGCACACCATCTCCTCTATAAATGTCTTGCATGTTGTAACGCAAGTTGTTGTGGTAAATGGAACCCATACCATAGTCACGGAGGAAAGCAGAAACAGATTTGTTGACGTGCTTTCTTGCTTTGTCAATCTGCGGACAGAAATGATTGGACCAGTTCCATTTTTGCCTTTGGCATATGTTAGAAAACACAAAGGCAGTTTTAGGGAAAAGTGAAAACAGTTGTGCAAAGGTGTCCTTCATAAGCATTTCCAGACCTACCCCAGTCAAAGTGCCTAGGTCATTGCCACCACAGTGCACTATTATGAGGTCAGGGTGTTGGATTTGCATGAAGGATTTCACCAATGGCATCAATTGGTGCCACTTTAACCCTCTCTGACCAATCCATTTAATGTCTACATTTGGCAAAGCAAGGTCTCTCACCATATCTGTTTTCTCTGCATACTTTTCACTCCAGAAGACAAAGCTGTGCCCTACAATCCACACTGTGAACATCTTCAAAGGAGAACTGGATGCACTCAGGAGGTGTAATTCAGTAGAATGGTAAAAAGAAATGAAAGACAGTTTGGAAATGGAGGCATACATATTTTTTTCATAAAAAAAAGAACTGATTGGCTGTTTCATACCATTCTAGAATAAAAACTAGGCTGTATGTGTAAATTAATAGAAGCATGTTTTGTATTGGTACAGAAAAATGTGTTACCAAAGAACAGTACTATGGATTTGCTGTTAGCTTTGAAAAGTCAAGCACTCTTGCTCTGTGGAATTGAAACATTGTTTGGTGAACTTCTGACCTAACTCCACACAGCAGTGTTCCATGAGCTGTTGCTATGGTAGCAGGCAGAAGTCAAGTTGGGGGAAGGGTACTAGGCAGAAGTCAAGTTGGGGGAAGGGTACTTTTGGAAAAGGGTTGGTTTTCAACCAATAGAAATGTGTGATTACATTTGAAAAAAAGGGGGAAGCACTGAGATTTGAAATTAACATGTATATGTGTGGAAAAAGAGAGGGAAAGTTTGCCATTATCTGGTTCTGCTGAGAGGAGAGAGGTGTAAAGAACAGAGATCCTGGCTCTGATAATCTGCTGTTTGAGTGCCACATTTCTTTCACAGCTAACTAATTTTAAAGGTGAGTTTAGAGTTTGAGAGGGGATGTATATGGTAAATTAAGAAATGAATAATAGAAATGGAATTCCTTTTGTTGAAGTTGTGTTTATTATTTTCTGTTTTGGGAGAAATTTAAATGTGAGGAACATGTAAAATAATATGGACTATGTTTTCACGATAAATTAAGGTGTACTGGTAAAAATAAAGAATACTTTAAGGGTTTGAGGTTGGACTCAGTAATGCAAATACATACAGCATCAGTAAGGCTGGTTGCCCTTGCTGGAGTGTAGGCAGTCACCCAGGTTACACATGGTGCTGGTCTGAAAAAGCAGTTTGGACATGTGCTTTTTTAAGAATCTGAAAAGTGGATTCATAATGTGTCAGTCTGTAAAAGTGTTTATCACTTGCCAAAAAAAAGAGTAGTAAGTGTGCTTTCAAATTGGCAAAGAAATTTCGTTTTGTGACTAATGTGAAAACATGACTCTGTGTGCAAATAGGAATTACATGCAGAGATTTATTGCGTATTGCTCTGGTGATTTCACAGTTGCATTAGATGGAAAGGGGGAGCCATTTTTTGGTGCAGAAGCAGACTCTTAGCACACACCCAGCTGCTTACCCTGTGGAATCATGCACAGTATTCACAAGCGAGTGGGGTTTGAGGTTTCAGTCAGTAATGCAAATACATTCAGCATCACTAAGGCTGGTTGCCCTTGCTGGAGTGTAGTCAGTCACCCAGGTTACACATGGTGCTGGTCTGAAAAAGCAGTTTGGACATGTGCTTTTTTAAGAATCTGAAAAGTGGATTCAAAATGTGACAGACTGTAAAAGTGTTTATCACTTGCCAAAAAAAAGAGTAGTAAGTGTGCTTTCAAAATGGCAAAAAAATTTCGTTTTGTGACTAATGTGAAAACATGACTCTGTGTGCATATAGGAATTACAGGCAGAGATTTATTGCGTATTGCTCTGGTGATTTCACAGTTGCATTAGATGGAAAGGGGGAGCCATTTTTTGGTGCAGAAGCAGACTCTTAGCACACACCCAGCTGCTTACCCTGTGGAATCATGCACAGTATTCACAAGCGAGTGGAGTTTGAGGTTTCAGTCAGTAATGCAAATACATTCAGCATCACTAAGGCTGGTTGCCCTTGCTGGAGTGTAGTCAGTTACCCAGGTTACACATGGTGCTGGTCTGAAAAAGCAGTTTGGACATGTGCTTTTTTAAGAATCTGAAAAGTGGATTCAAAATGTGACAGACTGTAAAAGTGTTTATCACTTGCCAAAAAAAAGAGTAGTAAGAGTGCTTTCAAAATGGCAAAGAAATTTCGTTTTGTGACTAATGTGAAAACATGACTCTGTGTGCATATAGGAATTACTGGCAGAGATTTATTGCGTATTGCTCTGGTGATTTCACAGTTGCATTAGATGGAAAGGGGGAGCCATTTTTTGGTGCAGAAGCAGACTCTTAGCACACACCCAGCTGCTTACCCTGTGGAATCATGCACAGTATTCACAAGCGAGTGGGGTTTGAGGTTTCAGTCAGTAATGCAAATACATTCAGCATCACTAAGGCTGGTTGCCCTTGCTGGAGTGTAGTCAGTTACACAGGTTACACATGGTGCTGGTCTGAAAAAGCAGTTTGGACATGTGCTTTTTTAAGAATCTGAAAAGTGGATTCAAAATGTGACAGACTGTAAAAGTGTTTATCACTTGCCAAAAAAAAGAGTAGTAAGTGTGCTTTCAAAATGGCAAAGAAATTTCGTTTTGTGACTAATGTGAAAACATGACTCTGTGTGCATATAGGAATTACTGGCAGAGATTTATTGCGTATTGCTCTGGTGATTTCACAGTTGCATTAGATAGAAAGGGGGAGCCATTTTTTGGTGCAGAAGCAGACTCTTAGCACACACCCAGCTGCTTACCCTGTGGAATCATGCACAGTATTCACAAGCGAGTGGGGTTTGAGGTTTCAGTCAGTAATGCAAATACATTCAGCATCACTAAGGCTGGTTGCCCTTGCTGGAGTGTAGTCAGTCACTCAGGTTACACATGGTGCTGGTCTGAAAAAGCAGTTTGGACATGTGCTTTTTTAAGAATCTGAAAAGTGGATTCATAATGTGTCAGTCTGTAAAAGTGTTTATCACTTGCCAAAAAAAAGAGTAGTAAGTGTGCTTTCAAATTGGCAAAGAAATTTCGTTTTGTGACTAATGTGAAAACATGACTCTGTGTGCAAATAGGAATTACAGGCAGAGATTTATTGCGTATTGCTCTGGTGATTTCACAGTTGCATTAGATGGAAAGGGGGAGCCATTTTTTGGTGCAGAAGCAGACTCTTAGCACACACCCAGCTGCTTACCCTGTGGAATCATGCACAGTATTCACAAGCGAGTGGGGTTTGAGGTTTCAGTCAGTAATGCAAATACATTCAGCATCACTAAGGCTGGTTGCCCTTGCTGGAGTGTAGTCAGTCACCCAGGTTACACATGGTGCTGGTCTGAAAAAGCAGTTTGGACATGTGCTTTTTTAAGAATCTGAAAAGTGGATTCAAAATGTGACAGACTGTAAAAGTGTTTATCACTTGCCAAAAAAAAGAGTAGTAAGTGTGCTTTCAAAATGGCAAAGAAATTTCGTTTTGTGACTAATGTGAAAACATGACTCTGTGTGCATATAGGAATTACAGGCAGAGATTTATTGCGTATTGCTCTGGTGATTTCACAGTTGCATTAGATGGAAAGGGGGAGCCATTTTTTGGTGCAGAAGCAGACTCTTAGCACACACCCAGCTGCTTACCCTGTGGAATCATGCACAGTATTCACAAGCGAGTGGGGTTTGAGGTTTCAGTCAGTAATGCAAATACATTCAGCATCACTAAGGCTGGTTGCCCTTGCTGGAGTGTAGTCAGTTACCCAGGTTACACATGGTGCTGGTCTGAAAAAGCAGTTTGGACATGTGCTTTTTTAAGAATCTGAAAAGTGGATTCAAAATGTGACAGACTGTAAAAGTGTTTATCACTTGCCAAAAAAAAGAGTAGTAAGTGTGCTTTCAAAATGGCAAAGAAATTTCGTTTTGTGACTAATGTGAAAACATGACTCTGTGTGCATATAGGAATTACTGGCAGAGATTTATTGCGTATTGCTCTGGTGATTTCACAGTTGCATTAGATGGAAAGGGGGAGCCATTTTTTGGTGCAGTAGCAGACTCTTAGCACACACCCAGCTGCTTACCCTGTGGAATCATGCACAGTATTCACAAGCGAGTGGGGTTTGAGGTTTCAGTCAGTAATGCAAATACATTCAGCATCACTAAGGCTGGTTGCCCTTGCTGGAGTGTAGTCAGTTACCCAGGTTACACATGGTGCTGGTCTGAAAAAGCAGTTTGGACATGTGCTTTTTTAAGAATCTGAAAAGTGGATTCAAAATGTGACAGACTGTAAAAGTGTTTATCACTTGCCAAAAAAAAGAGTAGTAAGTGTGCTTTCAAAATGGCAAAGAAATTTCGTTTTGTGACTAATGTGAAAACATGACTCTGTGTGCATATAGGAATTACAGGCAGAGATTTATTGCGTATTGCTCTGGTGATTTCACAGTTGCATTAGATGGAAAGGGGGAGCCATTTTTTGGTGCAGAAGCAGACTCTTAGCACACACCCAGCTGCTTACCCTGTGGAATCATGCACAGTATTCACAAGCGAGTGGGGTTTGAGGTTTCAGTCAGTAATGCAAATACATTCAGCATTACTAAGGCTGGTTGCCCTTGCTGGAGTGTAGTCAGTTACCCAGGTTACACATGGTGCTGGTCTGAAAAAGCAGTTTGGACATGTGCTTTTTTAAGAATCTGAAAAGTGGATTCAAAATGTGACAGACTGTAAAAGTGTTTATCACTTGCCAAAAAAAAGAGTAGTAAGTGTGCTTTCAAAATGGCAAAGAAATTTCGTTTTGTGACTAATGTGAAAACATGACTCTGTGTGCATATAGGAATTACAGGCAGAGATTTATTGCGTATTGCTCTGGTGATTTCACAGTTGCATTAGATGGAAAGGGGGAGCCATTTTTTGGTGCAGAAGCAGACTCTTAGCACACACCCAGCTGCTTACCCTGTGGAATCATGCACAGTATTCACAAGCGAGTGGGGTTTGAGGTTTCAGTCAGTAATGCAAATACATTCAGCATCACTAAGGCTGGTTGCCCTTGCTGGAGTGTAGTCAGTTACCCAGGTTACACATGGTGCTGGTCTGAAAAAGCAGTTTGGACATGTGCTTTTTTAAGAATCTAAAAAGTGGATTCATAATGTGTCAGTCTGTAAAAGTGTTTATCACTTGCCAAAAAAAAGAGTAGTAAGTGTGCTTTCAAATTGGCAAAGAAATTTCGTTTTGTGACTAATATGAAAACATGACTCTGTGTGCATATAGGAATTACAGGCAGAGATTTATTGCGTATTGCTCTGGTGATTTCACAGTTGCATTAGATGGAAAGGGGGAGCCATTTTTTTGTGCAGAAGCAGACTTTTAGCACACACCCAGCTGCTTACCCTGTGGAATCATGCACAGTATTCACAAGCAAGTGGGGTTTGAGGTTTCAGTCAGTAATGCAAATACATTCAGCATCACTAAGGCTGGTTGCCCTTGCTGGAGTGTAGTCAGTCACCCAGGTTACACATGGTGCTGGTCTGAAAAAGCAGTTTGGACATGTGCTTTTTTAAGAATCTAAAAAGTGGATTCAAAATGTGTCAGACTGTAAAAGTGTTTATCACTTGCCAAAAAAAAGAGTAGTAAGTGTGCTTTCAAATTGGCAAAGAAATTTCGTTTTGTGACTAATATGAAAACATGACTCTGTGTGCAAATAGGAATTACAGGCAGAGATTTATTGCGTATTGCTCTGGTGATTTTACATTTGCATTAGATGGAAAGGGGGAGCCATTTTTTGGTGCAGAAGCAGACACTTAGCACACACCCAGCTGCTTACCCTGTGGAATCATGCACAGTATTCACAAGCGAGTGGGGTTTGAGGTTTCAGTCAGTAATGGAAATACATTCAGCATCACTAAGGCTGGTTGCCCTTGCTGGAGTGTAGTCAGTCACCCAGGTTACACATGGTGCTGGTCTGAAAAAGCTGTTTGGACATGTGCTTTTATCAGAATCTGAAAAGTGGATTCATAATGTGTCAGTCTGTAAAAGTACTTTTCACTTGCCTAAAAAGTAGTAGAAAGTATGCTTTGCAATTGGCAAAGAAATTTCGTTTTCTGCCTAATTTCAAAGCATGACTTTGTGTGCACACAGGAATTATTTTTAGAAATTTAATTTGTGAAGGTGTTATTGTGATTTTCATTTATAGGAAAGGGGTTTATAGTATTTTAAGATTTCTAAAGAACATAAAAAATGTAGTAATATATTTAAATAAAATAAAGGAATTTTTTTTTAGTTTTTTTCAGGTATTGCTGAAGAGCAGTGAACAAAATTTAAGATGCCTACAAAATCCAGAGTACAGAAAGACCACAAAAAAAACCTATATTTGAAGACAACTGGAGGACCTAAGTTAGTTGGAGATGCTCATGTTGGGAAAAAGAAAAAATCTTCTGGTAAGCAAACAAAAGATTTTTTAAAGAACATATTCAAAAAAAGGAAAAATGTACAAAATGTCTGTACTGGAAAGAATGTTTTCAATAGAAAAGGAGAGGAAAAAATTGAGCATTTAGTTAATGCAAATATACCTTCTGCAACTAAAAAGATTAACTTAAACAGAAAAACAGCGTTTAAAGAGATACGTAGAAAAATGTTTCAGAGAAGAGTTATGACCAATTTGATAAAGGATGTGAAGAAATATAAGCAAAAGGCTAAGTTTTATAAGAGAAAAAAAGAAATTGAAGCCATTGCAGCAAAGGCATTAGAATTAAAAAGGAAACTATTCATTTTAATTTTGAATAGGATGCATACATTAGATAAAATGGTTAATGTACTGAAATCACAAAGCAAAAGGAAAAGAGTAGTGAACAGAACAAACTTTTGTAAAGTGTTTTTAGGAAAATGGATGCATAGTTCAAGTAGTGAACCTTTTTTTAATGAAGAGAGCTATTTTCAAAGTAATAGTTTGCTGCATGCAGTTGACACCAGAGGTCGTGCTTACGAAGTGAAAAATTGTGCATAATGGAGAAGGAGATAATGGTTCCAAGAGATGAGGTACAAGTGATGGCGGATGAGGCTATGGGGAGACGTCCTAAAGCCCCAGTGTACACTTGGAATTGTAGTAGTATTTGCACTGTGCGTCAGGAATCTATTGATAAATTTCGTGAGTTTCTAAGAGAATATAGTAAAAAAAGTGTAAAACAGAAGATTAATGTGCTTCAAAGTCTAGATCCATGCAGAGTGAGGGAGAATACTGGTTTGCAGGGTCATTCTCTGGCTTGTCTATCTAGAAAAGTGTGTATTAGTGTTTTCCATCATTTTAGAATGCTGGCTGTTCATCATACTGAAATGAGAAAGTTTGTGAGATGGTTGTATTTTGCTAAAAGTCCAGCAATAAAGTTAGATGAATTGAATAGGGCTCTGTTCCGTGGGTCAGTATCAGATGTAGAG
Source organism: Triturus cristatus (assembly GCF_964204655.1). NCBI lineage: Eukaryota > Metazoa > Chordata > Amphibia > Caudata > Salamandridae > Triturus > Triturus cristatus. The sequence continues at coordinate 325,914,848 of NC_140593.1, read as the reverse complement.
AAGGTTGTTGATGAAATTCAGTTTTGTTACTTTGGTCCTGAACAAAACAGTGCAGAAAAGGACACAGTAAATGAGGAAGAAGTGGAAGAGAATGTACAACCATTTGTAAGTAAGACATTTAATGATCACATAACAAAATTTGAAAAAATCTCTAATGAAAGACCAAATATTACTTGTATTTGTTGCCGCAGAACTCATTATAGAAAACAAACCAGGTATGTTGATCTCTATAGAAAAAGTGAAAATGAAGATAATTATAAGTGGAAGGATTTTGCCACATATATATTTCTTGAAAATTGTTTTGAATTGGGTGAAGTTCAGCGTATTTGTAAATACTGTTATAATAAGTTAGAAGAAAATAGAATGCCGACCAGAGCTGTACATAATAATTTAGAATTGGATGCTATTCCTGCTGAACTTTCTGAATTAAATACATATGAGTCTATACTCATTCAATGTGTTCATCCGTTCCAGACCATAGTACGTATGGAGCCCAAAACTGGTAAATTACCTCCTTCAGATTTACTGAGAGGTTTAAAAGGTAGAGTGGTGTATTTGCCCTTGGATTTGAAAAAAAATATGGAAACTATTGATGCGGATACTTTGGAAACTGAACCATTAATTATTCTGGTTAATGGTGTACCTACAAAGAATAAGAAGATTTGGCAGGAGCTGGTAGATGTACGGAAAGTACAAAGAGCAAATTTGTATTTGAAAAGGAATAACGAATGGTATGAATCAATTTATATAGAAGAAGAAGAAGAAGAAGATTTACAAGAAGACACAGAAACACCAACTGGACAAATTGAAAAAGTGGACAAGTCAAAGGAAGAAGAAATTTATGAACATTTTAGCATACATCCTCTTCATTCAAAAGAAGTTATGGGAGACAATATTGATCTGTTTCAGATGAAGAAAGCAACAGGAACTCCCGTGAGTGTATGGGAGGAGAGCTTGGAAGCTCGATGTTTTCCCCAGCTGTTTCCTAAAGGAAAAGGAGGACGATACGATGAACGTCCGGAACAGATTCCAGCTTCTGAGTATCGGTCTACAAGACTATATGCTGAAGATCCCAGATTTTGACAAAGTATTCCTTATTTGTTCCATCTTTTATTTGAAAGCACTGTCTTATGCAGTAAATCACATTTTAAAAAGTGGAGTACATATACAAAATGTGTCTGCTAAGGATTTTATGGAGAAAGTGCAGCACCGAGATGATCATTTGGAAACACAACTGATCAATCTGATGGCTTGTCAGCGTGGGACAAATGAATATTGGTACAGACGCCATGGTGAATTAAAATGCATGTTACGGAATTTAGGAACACCAACATGGTTCGTTACCCTAAGCTGTGCTGAGTACGCTTGGGATGATTTACTGGATTTTCTACGAGAGGCAAATTCAAACATTAAAAACATCGAATACAAGACAGCAGGAGAACTGTGCTCATTGGATCCGGTTAATGTTTGCAGATATTTCAATCATAGATTTGAGGCTATGATGTCGTTCATCTGCAATAAAAAAAATCCACCTCTAGGAGAAGTAGTGGATTTCTTTTGGAGAAAAGAGTACCAGGCAAGAGGTGCTCCTCATATTCATATGCTGTTGTGGATCAAGGATGCCCCAAAGTTTGGAACAGATGCTGATGAAGCAGTGTTATCTTACATTGAAGAATATGCAACATGTGCTATACCAAAAAACACAGAAGAGAAAAAGTTAAAGGAGCAAGTTTTACGTTTCCAAAGTCATCGGTGTGGAAAATACTGTCGACGGAAATACAAGAGCAAAGATAAATACTACACTACATGTCGATTTGGATTTCCTAGACCTGTTCTTTCAAATGGAAGAGTAAACAGTTTTATGTCATCTGTGAGACATACTATCACAAGAAAATCACCTAAGAATACCTACAACCTTAAAAGAAAAGAAGAATCAAAAAATATAAATGACTACAACCCAGTCATTTTATCCATGTGGACTGCTAACATGGATATACAGTATGTAGCTGACAATTCCATTGCTGTTGCTCGATATGTAACGTCTAACATTACGAAATCAGAAAAAACAGAATTGAAGGAAATGTGGGAAGAGATTTCTCACGAGAAGACTGTCAGTAAGAAGCTGTACAGTTTCAGTTTGAAGATGTTATCGCATCGAGAAATTGGATCCTACGAATGTTCAGATAGGTTATCTTCTGCAAGTCTCTACTCGAAATCAAGAAGAATAATTTGGGCAAGTTTAGGCCTTGCAGCAATGAGAAATCGGGTACTGAAATCTGTTGGAGAAATTGAATATTTGGCCGAGAATGACCCAGAAAGTACAGATATTTTGAAATCAAACATGTTGGACACATATTATCCCAAGAGAAGTCATCATCTGGAGAACATGTGTCTCTATGAAGTGCTGCAGAACTACATTTATTCACGGAAAGCCACAGAAGACATCAACAATGGAAAATATAAAGTCATTGGTGAGGAAGGATGTTTGGTGAAGCAAACAAAAGGAAGTTTGATAAATCACAGGAAGCTGAGTTGCGACACTACTGACAAAAAGGAATTTTACTACTTGGCTCTTTTACAGCTGTTTAAACCATGGCGTACAGAGGATGAACTACTGGGAGAATTTCAAAGCTATGAAGATTCTTTTAATGCTTGCAAAGACAGCATACAATGCAGTACATTCTCAACTTATCTGCAAATGTTAAATGAAGAAATTGAACAGGAAACTACAATTGCAGCAGAAATAGCTAGAGACAGTTCTCAGGACAGCCAAAGTTCAGGAACACTCAGTCAAGATCCCCTAGGACAACCAATCGTTGAAAATGAAGCATCAATAGCCATGAATGAAGTGGAAACGGCTATGAATCAAGCTCAAGAAGAATTTATAGACTTACAAAATTTGGAAAGACAACTGAACGAAGAGCAGCAACAAATTTATGAAGAGATCAGAAACAAAATTGATCACGGATTTCTACATGAAAAAAAAGAGTGCTCATGCACATCATTTCATCCAATCAGGATGTATGTAAGCGGACAAGCTGGAACTGGAAAAAGTTTCCTTATAAAAGTCATCAGAAGCTACCTACAGCAAAAAACGGATTCTACTTTGTCTTGTGTGGTTACTGCTCCAACTGGGTTAGCAGCATATAACATAAAAGGAATCACTTTACATCGTTTGCTAATGTTACCAGTGGAGCATGAGAACAAAATACAATACAACAAGCTAACTGGAGAAGCATGCTTGGAAGTTTCAAGAGTATTGAAGAAGATGCAAGTTCTCATTATTGATGAGGTGAGCATGGTATCAAACTTAATGCTTGCCTTTGTGCATTTAAGAATGCAGCAAATTCTGAAGACAGACTATGACGTGTTATTTGGAGGAAAACACGTCATAGTTTTTGGGGATCTTTTGCAACTTACTCCAGTTAAAGGACAACCAGTGTTTAATACTGTGACACATGAAGACACAAAGAAGTCATTGGGAAGCATCGGTAATGCAAATATTTGGTCCTTCTTTGAGTACAAGGAACTTACTACTAATATGAGGCAAGCAAACGATGAAGAATATGGAAGTATTCTGAAAGATATCAGAATTGGACTACTCACTGAAGCTGGCACGAAAGCATTACAGAGTCGGCTGCTACATAATTTATTTCCAAAGGAAGAAATAGTTGCAGAGAACATATACAAGAACATTGCAGAAAAGAAAAGTGTCATCTGCTTAATGCCAACTCTACGTGAATGCTCAATATTCAATGAGGAGCTTTTGAAATTGGAAAAGGAAGATATCAGGAAATTGGAAGCAGTGGACAAAATTGAGGATGGAAGAATTACTGTCACATTAACAGGCACACTGAAAAATAAATTGGATTCACTAGAGAAGAACATTTCCAAAACAGCTGGATTAGAAAAAATCTATATGTTTGCATGAACTGTAGAGTATTTTTAAGGAGAAATTTGGATGTTGAAAAAGGTTTAGTTAATGGAGCTATGGGAAGAGTTGTGGGTTTTATTAATTATCAGAAAAAAGATGGAATTGAATGTTTAAAAATAAAATTTGATCAGATAGAAGAAGTTAAAGACATTTGTCATTGTTCAGTTCGTTTCATGCTTGTGAAAGACTTATATGTACGTAGGAAGCAGTTTCCGTTTTCTCTAGCATATGCTGTAACTATTCACAAGTCTCAAGGATTGACTGTAGATTGTGCATTTGTGAACATTGGTTCAACTGTGTTCAAAGAAGGTATGGCATATGTTGCTTTGTCACGAGTGAAAACATTATCAGGTTTATTCATGATAGACTTTGATGACTCAAAAGTTAGTGCTGATGCAAATTGTGTAAAGGAGTATAATAGATTAAGAAGAAGCTATGCTCCTCATTTAGGTCAGTATCCTGTGTTGGAGAAACGTGTAGTTTCTCGTAAAAGGAGAAATGAGAATATCTGTAATGAAGATGTAGAGAGGAGGAAAAAAAAGAGGAGTGATGTAATTGCAAGCAAAAAGAAAAAGGAAAATGAAGAACAGGTTGTAGGATGTCATTTTGAAAATAGCTCTGGTGTCAACTGCTACGCTAATGTAGTGCTGAATGTTGCATTTTATCTGGAAAGTGTGCAAGAGCAGATAATAGTAAATCAGGGAAAAAGATTCTGTTCTGAGTTGAGTCTCCTTTTTCAAAAGCTGAGTAATGATAAAACTCAAATAGAAAGTGCTACTGAAATTAGAAAACTTTTAGATGTATGTTCAGGACGAACACAGTTTTCTCAAAATGTACAGCAAGACGCACAGGAATTCTTGATGTTTTTTCTTCAGGTACTGGAAGAAGAAGGGGTTCCCATTGAAAATTTATTTGGTCTCTCTTATAAATGGGAATATAGTTGTGAAAACTGTTATAATATATGTGGCTCTAATGTTGATTCTGAAAGGTTTATTTATTTAACATTGCCAGAAAGTAAAACAGTCACTTTTGCTAAATTAGTTAAAGATGCTAATCATAGCATGGAATGCAGTGAGTGTCAATCTGACATGTTTTCAACGTTAATTTTAAAGGAATACGGACAGTATGTAATTTTAATGATGCAACGCTGTAAAGCTGATGGTTCAAAATTAGATACTTTAATAAAGAAGTTTACAGGACAGCAATTATCAATTTCAGAAAAAACTTTTGTAACAGTTGCAATAATTTTCCATGATGGACCTACTGTAACTTCTGGTCATTACACAGTTTATCTTAAATGTGAAAAAGGCTGGACACTGTGTAATGATTCCCAATTGATTTTTAAGCAACGTTTGCCTTTTGATTTAGCAAATTCCTATCTAATCTTCCTGAAACCTAAATTTTAGAGAGATTTGGCAACATCTGGACAAAACAATTTTACCATTTTATTGGATTACCATTGGAATTTAAAAAAAAAATGATTTTACAAATTACCATTTGGCCTAATGGAAAGGTAACCAATTGTAATGTGGACTTTTTCAATTTTTAATGAAACTTTGGAAAACCAAAAATTTATAAAAAATCGGTAACATCTGCATAATTTAAATTTTGGAATGTTATTGGATTGCCATTGGAAATTTATTCAAAAAAGATTTTTAAAATTACTATATGGCCATGCGGAAAGGTAAACAATTCTAATGTGGACTTATTTAATTATTAATAAATCTTTCGGAAACCAAAATGTTACAGAGAATCGGTGAGATCTGTACAATTTAAACTTTAGATTTTTATTGGATTACCATTGGAAATTTAATCAAAAAAGAATTTTAAAATTACTATTTGGCCTAAAGGAAATGGAACCAGATGTATTGTGGAGTTATTTGAGATATATTTTTGTGATTATACTTCTGAAACAAAAATATCAGACGGTATTTTAAAGAAATAAGTATTGATATTAGATGATATTTTTTAAGAATATTATGCATTTCTATAACGTTATGTTTATGCAAAAAGAGATTGTGGGCTTTTTTAAAACAATCTTTGAGATTGTTAATTTTTTTTTTGCCCGCTGTTAAATGATGAATGCAATTGCTTTCACAATTTATAGTGAAATGCAATATATTCTGAAAACAGCAAAAAAAGGCAAATTTTTTTTTGAAAAATATGTAAATATGTGTACTGTATTATAAAATGTTTTATTAAATATTAATACTTTTTTCTTTTTTTTCAGATTGAGATAGAAAATTTTCGAAAACTAGAACCATTTTTAAAGCAGTTAAAAAAAATTTAAATGAATAAATATTTTTTTGAGTGGGTATGGTAAGTCAAAAATATCATGGTCCCTTTTTTCCACTTCTCCACAATCACATTTTCAGTTTTTCATTGTAGTCTCTCAAGGACCTTGTAATGTGATAATTGATTTTTAGTGTTTTTTTTAAAAAAAAAAAATAATTACGCGTACCGTACGCGTACGGTAAAAAAAAAATCAAAAAAAAGTTTTAAAAACATATATAAAAAATAGATGAAAGGTAAGGTTGGCTCTTAAAAGAGCCGTTGTGTTCATGCAGGGACAGAGGAAAGAAAGAATGGGAATATTAGACGGTACGACAAATGTGCTGATCTATTTTATTGTTCACTAGGGAAATACTGGTCTCCCTATAACAAATTAGATCATGACAAGTGGCGCACCGTATTTCAACCCTCAGATACTGAGGGTTAATTTCCTGAGGAGAAGAAAAAGGAGATGCTCCCACCACAGATGAAGGGCTCACCTGACCTGCAGAAGAAGGACTCGGCCCTGCAGATGATGGTCCAGGCTGAGCTGCTGTGGATGTGCTTGGTTGACTTACTGAAGGGTTACCTTCAGTATGTCGAGCATGTGTCCTTCTGTGTACATCCTTAAGGTGTCTCAACATGGTGTGATTCCCGAAGGAATACTTCTTGTTGGGATTCCCTCTTGAAAGTACACGCTTACACAGCTTACAAGTCACTAAGGGTGCATTTACCTTTTGCTGGCCCTCTGGAAAAGAAAAATACTCCCATATGAAAGAGGTCTTTTGTTTCCTCGTTCTCTGCCTCAAGGTAGTGCTGCTAGCCTCACTCTCAGAAGGGCTCTGCTGTTCTGCCATCGTATCACAAAGACAACCCAGCTCCTTCTCCTAAGGGATCACAAGCAGAAATGAGGGGAATGGGTGTGGTGTAGGAGAGTTCTAGAACTGAAAGTAGTTTCAACCAATCAAAAGTTGTGTTTCATGATCACATGACCCACCGTACGCTTACGGTGCGCTTACGGTGCGCTTACGGCAAAAGTACGCATGCGCGTAAAAAAGACACGCGCACGCGCGCATGCGCAAAACAGGCACGCCCCTTCACTTCCGCGTAACGTGCGCGTGCAGCGTACGCGTTACGCGCTGTGCGCGCGTGACGTGCGTCTACGCAAATTGCGTAAATGAACGCAAACAGCGTAGAAATCTAACGTAATTAAAGCAAGACGTGCGCTTACCGTACGCGCACGTTAAAAAAAAAAAAAAGGAAAAAAAAAAAAATATGTAATACTAATAAATTTTACCTGTTTATTTTTAAAAAAATGGTAAAATAAAAACATATTGTAGAATTTTTTAAATTTAACCATAGTCTTTAAAAAAGGATAGAAAATTAAAATAAAAATATGTAAAAAAAAAAAGAAAAAAAAAAAAATTAGCATTTAAAAAACCTTGCAAATTCACTGAAAAAACCATGGGTTTCACTCACGTTATAGTTAGGAATTAGCATTTAAAAAACCTTGCAAATTCACTGAAAAAACCATGGGTTTCACACACGTTATAGTTAGGAATTAGCATTTAAAAAACCTTAGAAATTCAATGAAAAAACCAAAGGTTTCACACATGTTATAGTTAGCTGGACATTTCACTCGTAAAAAACCATTGAAATTCCCCCGTTATAGTTAGTTCAGCTAACTCTAACTCGCGCGCCCACAATGCACTACTGATGACGTCACATATTACATCACTCATGACATGGTCACTGACATCACTCATGACATCACTGATGACATCTCAAATGACATCACTGATGACATCACTGATGACATCATCCTTGTGATAGAGTGGCAGACCTCCTCTTCCCCTAATATAACCATTGAAACACACATTCAAAAATAGAAACTAAAATGTTCAAAATAATGAACATATCAATATCAGTTACAACAACCTAATCAGTAATTCTAAGAACCACATACACATACAGTCATTCACCAACAGTCCTCTACAGTCACTCATACATGTACTCACTCATCATATGTATTTATACACCTATACATCCTGTTACACAACGCCACTCATCCATAGAGTTACTCACACACATAGCCACTCATGCTAATAAAGAATCAAACATCCATTTACTTGCATATACAGTTATACACACACCACCACACTTACTTCTATAGAAACTTACATATACTTACTCTTTTAAACAATAACTTATAGAAACACATACTTATTCATACAGGAACTCTTCCAATCTCTCACTCTCACATATACTCACTTATATACACCAATAGTCACATATACTAGTTTAAAACATATGTAGTTACTCATAAAGACACTATAGAGACAGTCATTCACTCACTAACACACCCATGCACACACTCATCCACCCATACAGTCCTGCACACATGCTGTATTCAACACATACAAACAGTGAGTCACTCATTCATGTACCTATGCACTAAGTAATACCCCCCACCGAACCATACAGAAACTCAGACACTCATACTGATAAAAAACCAACTAATAACCTATATAGACACTCATGTAGCTACTCACCAACCCAAGCAGCCACTTATACACAAAGTAAGAAACTGATACAGATATTTTCATATTTAAAGATTACTCAGTAAGCCATGTATTCACTATGATACACTTAATCAGTCAGTTACACAAAAATTTTTTTTAAAAAAAAGCATCTATTTAGACACTTATATACCCATTTATTCTTCCATTGACCTTGAGATATACATAAATATAAAACATATTTAATTTTCAGAAAAACACACAATCACTGGATGATGTCATCAGTGATGTCATTTGAGATGTCATCAGTGATGTCAGTGACCATGTCATGAGTGATGTAATATGTGACGTCATCAGTAGTGCATTGCGGGCGCGCGAGTTATAGTTAGCTGAACTAACTATAACGGGGGAATTTCAATGTTTTTTTACGAGTGAAATGTCCAGCTAACTATAACATGTGTGAAACCTTTGGTTTTTTCATTGAATTTCTAAGGTTTTTTTAAATGCTAATTCCTAACTATAACGTGTGTGAAACCCATGGTGTTTTTCAGTGAATATATATATATATATATATATATATATATATATATATATATATATATATATATATATATATTACCTACTGGCGATAGCCAGTAGGTAGTTATAGTTAGGACCACGTTTCCATAGGAAAACCTCAACATTCTATTTTGAATAACTTTGGCGCCGGTCGACGAATCCTCGCGAATTTCTCAAAATAGGTGGGGCGCTACGCTCCGCTCCTACCCTGAAAGTCTCGGGGGGATTCGTCAAGCGGGGGCTGAGATAAAAGGGGGGTCCCAAAACGCGTTTTTCCCATGCATTTTTCCATAGGACCTTTAGAACGAGCTACAGCCCGAATGGCTGAACAGAATTACTCAAAATTTGGCAGAGAGGTAGTCCCTAGGTCAAGGAAGTGCCTTTTGGAGGTTTGGTGTAAATCTGTTCAGTAGATTCTGAGAAAATAGCCTTTAAATCAATATATATATCTGAGCCAGCTTACGGTACGCTTACCGTACGCTTACGGTAAGCGTACGGTGGCGTGCGCGAGCGCGATTCTGATTGGCTCTTAGATCTTAGTAAACATTCGAATCGGCCGAAACCAGGAAGCGGCGGCCGCCATTTTGTCTCTCGCACTGAGAGAGATTTTTAAAATCGGAAGCCCAAAAACATGTAAAGGGGCTGTTTTGACAACTCCCTCCCACATAGTCATGTTGAGGGAGTCCCCAAACATCCCCCAAGTGCAAAAACGGTTTTATTTTTTTTTCGGCAATTTCGCGGGGTACGCTTACCGTACGCTTACGGTAAGCGTACGGTAAAAAAATAAAAATAAAAAAAACACTATCCACACTTACCCCACCCCCTGTGCTTTTGGTGGCCGAAGGCCACCAAATGTGCTGGGCTTATTACAATGGAAAAAAACACTATCCACACTTACCCCACCCCCTGTGCTTTTGGTGGCCGTAGGCCACCAAATGTACAGGGCTTATTATAAGGGAAAAAAATTTAGCATTTAAAAAACCGTACTAATTCACTGAAAAAACCATAGGTTTCACACACGTTATAGTTAGGAATTAGCATTTAAAAAACCTTGCAAATTCACTGAAAAAACCATAGGTTTCACACATGTTATAGTTAGTGGAAATTTTACTGATAAAAAACCAATGAAATTGCCCCGTTATAGTTAGCGCAGGCAACTATAACTCACGCGACCGCAATCCTCTGCTGATGACATATGTGTCTTTATGATAAAAAAATATTTGTAATATATGTATAGCTAAAAATGTATGGAAGAAGACATGGGCAAATAAGTGTCTAAATACAGTATTAGCATCAGCAGAGGATTGCGGTCGCGTGAGTTATAGTTGCCTGCGCTAACTATAACGGGGCAATTTCATTGGTTTTTTATCAGTAAAATTTCCACTAACTATAACATGTGTGAAACCTATGGTTTTTTCAGTGAATTTGCAAGGTTTTTTAAATGCTAATTCCTAACTATAACGTGTGTGAAACCTATGGTTTTTTCAGTGAATATATATATATACATATATATATAAAGTCCAAGTCTTACTTTTTTTTACCAAAGGAGACCGAGCCCAGATCCATAAGCGTGGATAAAGAATAATTTTTATTTGTTTACATGGCAAAAACGCCCGACGCGTTTCGGAGCGATAGCTCCTTTGTCACGGGTCATTGAATGTTTGTTGCTTCAAAGTATAAATAAAGTGTTGACATCACATAACAAAAACATAAAGGTAGGACTACTACACCACATCAGGATCCCAGCAAACTGGCAGCCATTTTGGAGTGGTAATATAACTCCATTTAAAACAGTAATATAACATCATTCACATGATCGCGCTGTTTGGCTTTTCACTGTCTCACAATAATTTATAGAAAAATACCAAACCATTTTCTTTGGACAGTCTAATTCATATACAATTGTCATTATTTTCAACATTATTTGTTGATGTTTTCAACAGATTCCGCCCTAGTGGGCTAACATTCAATATACCAACACTTTCATCATTTCTTTTACGGAATTCAATATAATAGTTATATATTATCCTTACTCCACATAAGTGATACATCATCAACAATTCTGCCCCTGTGGGCCTATGTACAATTTATCACAGATATCTTAGGCTTTTTTGCTTTCCTAAGATAAGGATAATATATAAATATTATGTTAAATTCTGTAAAAGAAATTATGAAAGCGCTGGTATATTGAATGTTAGACCCAGCGGTTATCTCTTGCATTTTCAGGAACTGCTGTCATGGCGGTTCCGGTAAATGCATTGAAAGTTTTACAGAAGTGTATGTCACTATGACGGAGCCAAACATCAAACTTTAAACATTTTTTTTTATTTTTATAAACAAAATCTCAAAGTGGAATTTTGTTTTTGAAAATAAAAATAGCCATGACCCCTCACCATGGGAGCTTTTTCCTATGGCACGGGGTCATCTGGCAGTTTTCACTGCCCTTATGGTGACGGACAGTGATATCTTGCCATTTATTCATCCCCTCTAATTAGGAAGGGTGGACACTTGGCAAAATTCCAACGGCTCTTACTCAGTCGAGCTGTCAGAGGTGTATGGTGTAGGCTCATTTTAGAGTCAGGCAGAATTTCAGTTTGGCAAACAGGGTACACAGTCGCTCTTCCGATGGAGTACCCTCTTCACCAAGCTCTAAATAGGGCCCCAAATACTCACCAAAGGATGGGCACCTAGCTGTTTTGAGTCATGGCTTTTTATGGCTTTTACATTTCTAACCTTCAAGACTGACCAAGATGTGAGTACTGCTACTCCACTGCCACCTCTACGATTGGTACTACCTCCACTCACATGACATCTACATGGCACCAAAAGCACTGGCTTACACACCAGCTGGGTCGACCAGAAAGAGATCTTTTCAGATGCCAGTGCGCGTGGTGCTGGAACCGCAAACAGTGAGGTCCAACAAAGATGCCTGAGCAACAGAGGTGTGGTCTATATCAGAACAGCAGGCTTGGACGTGACTCGGATCGGGAAAGAACAAAATAAATGTAAGCAACTAAATAGGTCAAGTATCTTGACTAGACTATATTCCTATTCTGTAAGGTACTGGAGGAGGTCATGTCAAGAGATATTGAGTACATAGCCTTCATCCAGTCCAAAGCAGGTAGAGAGATAACGAAAGTCAATTTTAGTTCTCGAGTGTTTGCAGACTTGGTAAATAAATAAATTAGGACTAAGAATAGTGTAGGCAGTCGAGGTAGAACCGCCCGCTGAGAGCTTCTGTTGTTAGTAAACCATGCTGGCTTAAATTAGGAACAACACATTTTGGTGATTGGGGGGATGTAAGTCCGCCCAACCCAAATGGTGGGGTATAATCGCAGTACCCTCAAGGTAACTATTCTGTCCCAGCAAAGAGAGAGTTTGACAGATCTGATCCTTCTATGAAATAGGTTTGAATGTCTAAGGGTTGTTAGGGAGACTGTCCTTTCCTGGGGGACAGGTAGGCTAGGGAGTCACTGCACCCGTAAGCTTGGTGGTGGGGAATGTACATGGTCTGAGGAACTTAATAAGACCAATAAGAACAACCGATCTTACACATCTATAGGAGGGAAATTGGGGGACTTTAATCTATGCCTTGATCCAGGGAAGGTTGATTTCGGCGTATTAGATATTTTTGAGTGGTATGGTATCCTCAACAAATGTGTTCAATCTAAGTTTGAAAGGAAAATTGCACATTTTCCCCTTGAGTTAAGGTTTGTATGCCTAAATGGCCACTTTAAAGGGTTTGTTCAAGCAGCTCAAACGTTTCTGCAGGGGAACTAACAGTGCCCAATTGATTATATGTTTGTTCAGGCATAGTTTTTTTACCTCTGTTTAAAGTTAATGGTGTTAGGAATAGGTAGCACCAATATCAAAGAAGCAGGTAATTCCAATGGAAGTAGACTTTCTAAAATGCCTTACAACGAGGATAGATGAAGAATACATTGACTAATTGATGCAGTATCAAAACATTATTGAGATGGACCTTAATAGGGCCGTAGGTCAATCTATCATGGTATGATATGCAAAAACCATTGCTAAGGTTGTAAATTGATTAAGACCAGTAGTAATCCTATGTAATAAATAAGTAAAAAAGGATCTAGCTTGCCAGCCTCCCAACCAGCAGTGTTTCAATAAAGAGTGTGTAGTTGCTAGGAAGGAGTTAAGGAAAGCAGGAAGGGCAAGGTGGTCCATCGGCCCCATAAATGCAAATGAGGCCTAGAAAGGAGAGTATGAGGCCCTGGTTAGGAGAAAGAAACAGGCTTTCATCCCATCAATTTGGGTCCTTGCATTACAGGGAAAAGATATGAGGAAGTTCTGGAAGTTGATCCAGGAGGGATGTAGTATTGCGACCCACCGGGCAAGATGTATGGTGTCAGAAACTGACTGGGTAGCTATTTTAAGAAATATTTAAGAAATATTTATAAGACCTGGGAGATAACTGCGAGATAACTGCGAGGGAGTGCTGGCCAAATCTGGGGAAGGAAGCCTTGGAGTCTTTTCTAGTCAATCCATTACCAAGTTGATAATTTCTCTAAAGTTAACTAACGCAGCAGGACCAGATAAACTGCCACCAATTGCGATTAAGTCAAACCCAATGTGGTGGGCAGGGTTTTTCTCAAAAGTTTTTATAGCCATAACCAAGGCTGGTACATCATCGCCCAGCTGGAACTCATAAATAAAAAAAGATGTGAAGTCTAGGGGTATGGTTTTTAGTGTAATCAGGAAGATTGGCGCTCAGACTAGTACGTGTTGTGTGGATTGTGTACGGAGTATGTACAGTGCTTCCAGGTCGGGGTAGTTACCCAGTAACCCCCGTAAGTGTGTGGGTCAAGAAAGACGCCACGGGTACAGTGTTCCATGACCACCTCCGCTCTTTAACAGACAGGCACACCCGCCTTAACATTTGCCGACCATACAGGATGGCGATTTCAATGAAACGCACTGACTTCTGAATTTCCTGCTACTGCATAGCCATCTAGTTCTTTCCCCAGACACTGGATGATCGCTCCTACACTGTACCTAGGCCCTTAGTATTCCATACACTGCGCAGCACATCTGCCCAGGCAATTCCACACCAATCCATCAGACCTTGACCAGTCTGTCCCTGGAGACCACACTTTGGTGCTAACATTACAGGCCCATAACGTCACTCCTAATACGTGCTCATCACTCACCCGAGTGCCGCCTACACTCCACGCCTTAGCCCATCTCCAGGCTCTACTCGTACCCCAGGCCGGGTTGGAATTATCACCGGCTCTGTGGGACCTTCTACTCTTCATCTACAAATGCCATACAGCCCTGAAGAGTCACGGGTCTATGTCCTTGTGACGAAACACTTGTCGGCTGGTTGTTTGACTCTATTTTGTTTCTACTTCATTAAATGACTTTGAACATCAAACTGGTGTCAACCGCAGCATCTCTGATCCTAAAGGAACTTTAATACCTTTATCTTACCCTCATCACGTGTGCCCAGGACTGTGCTTATAAAAAAAGATGTGCTGAATGAACCAGGCAATTATCGTTTGGTAAGTCACCTGGATGTAAGCGCAAAGTTTTATTCTAAGGTTATTCTTAGGTCTTTAAAGAATTGAATTGGGGGTAACAGAATTGTCCCTATGGAGCAGGGGGCTTTAAGCCTGGGCATTCAACAATAGATCATTGCGTCAGCTTGTGGGCTTTGGGGAAGAAGGCGGAGGAAACAACTGGGAGTTTATTCTGCTGTTTGGTTGATTTTAGCTCAGTTTTTGATTTGGTAGATCGTAGTATACTCTGGGCTAAAATAAGGCAACTGGGTATTCCCCAATGTTTCTTAGCAATTCTGCAGAAGTTGCATTTAGGGAATTGAGCGCATGTTGAGCTTAATTTGGATGGGTCCCTTTCAGGGAAGATTCCTCTAGGAAAAGGGTTAAGGCAGGGCTGTGTCCTGGCCCCCATGCTGAGTTGTTCCTTGCTGATCTGCCAGGGGAGTTGGCGGTGACTGAGTCCTTTGCTCCAAAAATAGGGGAAGAACATGTGTTGGGTCTACTCTATACAGATCATTTGCCAATTTTGGACGTGACCCAAGTAGGCCCGCAGAGGAAGTTGACCAAATGTAATAATTACTGTGAGAGTAATAAATTAAAGGTGAATCTGGAAAAAACTAAAATAATCCCCTTTGCGAAAAAAAGTTAAGCAGTATGAGTGGCTGTTAGTAGAAGATTGAGGTTGTATCATCCTATAACTATCTTGGTATGACATTTACAAGACAGTTCAGTTGGGTCCTGCATAAAGAATCTGTGGAGACGAGGGCAGCAGCAATGACAGGGGGCCTTATCCATTTTAAGAATACCCTTGATGGCCCTTCCTGGTCTCCCCTTTTGACAGCCTATAATGCTTTGGTCCCTAATCAATGTCTCTACAGAGCTCGGGCTGAGGTATTGTCCCTAAGTATGAAGGGAAGTTGGGAGAGATGTGAGAGCAAGTGTTTAAAAAAATTGTTAGCTCTCCCAAAATGTGCAATGAGCCAGGCAATAAGGCTATAAAGCAACCCTGCAATTTTAGGGCACACTTTGGGTCTTAGACGTGCGGAGGGTATCAGCCCTACATTCTGCTGAAATAGGAAAGGGTAAATTAAGGTGGGCGGTGAAAGTTACAAAAACGCTAGTAGCCATTGCAAGAGCCTTAAATATGGAATCAAAGATTAAGGAGGCCTCCCATCTTTCTAAAGTAGAAATAAAAATGGCTTGTAGAAGCGGGTACAGACTGGCTGATATAGAGTATGTAGGGAATAGACCCTCTGCAAAGTATATGATAGAATATTGGGAAAATTGGAGGGCATTTCTGTACCTATCAGCACTTCCTGATGCCCCATTATGCTTAGTTCTAATAAAAATTCGGGTAGCCTTAAATGTCCGATATATAAGGGCTGAAAAATTTTACTTTTTTCTTTTTTAGATGCAGAGAACAATTGCCCATTTGGTTTGCGTTGGAAAGTGGATTATTAGTAGTTGTAAATATATATCTACCTCTGGCAATAAGGCTACTGACACAATGTAGGTCTCAGAATAGGTCTCAGAAAATTATTCCCATGCTCAACCCTTCACAGCATGGCTGTGAGCAGGCAGCCTTTACTTCAGAGACAGGTATGTAAAGCATTTACAAACACCAATTCAGTAAATAATTAAAACACAACACATATTAAAAATCCAACATCAATTTATAAAAATAGAAAATATTTTTATCTTTAAAATTACACCAGAATGAAACAAAATCCAATGTAGGAACTGGAGATATTAAATTTTGAAAGATGTAGCATTATATAGCACTTAGAAAACTATTGCGCTTATTGAGACATGTGGTCACGATAGACCGGGGCAAAGTCAAAGTTTTAGGCTGACCATGATGGAGCTCTGCACGGCTACCCCTCGCTGTAGGCCTAAATCAAAGTTTTTGCTTTCTTACTTAGAAACTTTTCTAGAGCTTTTCTTCCCGGGATCCGTCAAAGCTCTCATCCAGTCTGGATTCGATGAGGGTTCGCCGGCTCGCCTTGCTACGAGCTCCCGGTCAAACTTATGAAAGTCAGACCTCTGAAGCTTTACAACAGGATGAACCAGAGATCCAGGCTGGTGCATGGTTGAAGGTCTGCGGCTTGACTCTTGCTGTTGGTCCCGGTCACCTTCTCTACGTTTGAGCGCAGACAAATGTATGGAGCTTTTTCTCCAGGGGTCTCTCACTGCTCTTCACCATGCCGTCTGCAGTGAGGGTTCTCTGGCTTGGGCTCCTACGAGCTGCTGGTAAAACTCTGGAAGTCAGACCTCTGGAGCTTTTAAGCGGGACGAACCTGGACAGCAGTTGAAGGTTGCCGGCGTGGCTGGCCGGCTTGAGTCAGTCCACTTTGAGCTTTTTTTCAAAGTTGCTACAAAGTTCTCCTATCTTATGGAACTTCTTCCTGAACTTCCTCAGAGGGTCGCACAGTGTCAAAAACGTACTCCAAGGGTCTGGAATCTCCAAGATGGTCCTTGAAAGTCTGGGACTTTGTTTCCCAAAATCCACTGATAGTACTCCAGGCTGTGGATTCTTGGTGGTGATTGTCCAGTTGAGCTCTGTTAACCTGTAACTTGCAGGGAATCCCATCTTTAGTCCTTTTGAAGCAAGTTAGGTCTACAGGGATGTAGTTCCAGATTGTGCAGCAAGCACAATCTTCAGAGTGCAGGGCCTGATTTTTGCAAATCAAACTTCTCAGCATGAACCCTTCTTGTTCTTCTTATTTCAAACAGCAGATCTAAGAGGCTCTGCCCCTCTCAGATACTTATTCCTAGTTATATGGGTCAAGCAGGAGGCACTCCTGTCCAATAAGGTGCAGGGCAACACCCCGGAGTATGCCCATATCCTCCAAAGTGTGGCACTATAGTCTCCTAGAGGGCACCATTTCTCCCAAATTCAATATGGCAGACTTTTCAGAAGAGAGGCAAGAGCTGGCTCAGGATGGCTTATCTCCATATTCTCCCTTCACCTGGCATCTACTAATTGTTCCTTAATCCTGTCATCTGGCTAGGTTCAAAGGGTAGGGGTGGTGGTGGAATTGGCTTCTTGGCCCTGTCCCCTCCTCAATTTGAAGACCATGGTTTACAACACATCCCCCTGCTCTGACATTCCTCTGTAGCAGAACCCTCTCCTCCCAGAATGGCTCTCTAATACCAGGGGCTACTTATCACCTCCTCAAAGCAGCCTGGCTAATCCACTTCACTCTGGCCAATCAGGGCAGATCACCAGAAGGCTGAATGTTGGCTTACAGACAAGAAAGTCTTACAACTTCTTGTCTACAGATTTTAGGATAAATTTAACAATCACATACTCTTGGATTTATCAATGCCATTCTACTAAATCCTTGAATGATATTTGATGACATCCCTACTGTTAGTTATATAACTTCTCGCCATGTTAACCTATGTGGCTGGGGATCTGCAATGGGGAAAATGTACTGGGCAATTTCTCCAACACCAGGGCTTATATAACATCTTTTATAAGGACCCTGCCTAAATCTACAGGACACCCACACCCCCGGAAGACTTAAGGGAGACCTTAGGGGTTATGAATATGTCAAAATATTGCAGATCCTCACTCCACAGTGCTCCTAGTACAGAATTCGATTTTGGAAAGCACTTTACTACAATGTGGGGAGTGAAATGTGCACTTTCACTAACTCAATGGCATGTAAAACCTGTTTTATAAGGGTTCTCCTAATAAGTATCTGCCCCCCACCTCTGAGACACCTCAGGGAGACCCTGGGGGTTCATAATATGCCACAATGTTGTAATCTATTAACTTTTAATTGCATCACACACCAAAGTCGAGTTTTTTTTAAGCAGTCCTGCAACACAGGGCTGTTTTTGAACTGACCCCAGGCTTCAGCAGTGCACACATGCCAATGCAGAAAGGCTGCTGGCCTTCAATCTGCCATGCCCTATTATATACTAGGGACTTAAAGGTAGTTTGAATCCCCCTGCCCTATTATGTAGTAGGACCTTAAAGGGGAGGTCATGGCAATTATAGGGGTACCCTAACCCAGAGTGTACCCTAGTGTATGTAGGTGTTTTCATTGTTTTCTAAGTGTGATTTCAGCACTGAATGGTCCTGGGCCTGGTTAGGCAGAGCCCAGGGACAGTCAGAGTCAGTTACCACCAGTACCAGTCAGCAAAATGTTGGGGGTGCCCAGGGCACAGGATGACTTTGCAACAGTTTGAGATTTCAATTTTTTTATTTTTATCTGTTTATTGACCATTGTCATTTTAATAGGTTTCGCCATTTGATATTACAACCGCTTTTATAAGACATGATATAAATCATTGTAATGATGCACTTGCACTTTTGTTGAACATGGAATTTTTAGGTGTTTCATGCGCCCTGGCAACATTTTTAAAAATATGCTTGAATTAGTGATGCAAGAAGTTAAGTTAGTTATTTTAGTGCTTGAGCGTTAGGGAGTGGAGATTTTATGTATTAAATGGCGGTGTACATGAGTACTAGCCTGGTTTAAAAGCAAGGAGGAGGAGTGTCATGGGTAGATAGAATTAAAATTTTACTCTGTTTTAAAATGTATGTTTTAAAGACAAGTGTCCAAAGATTAATAAAGTTGAACTTGAACTGGGCAAGTGGTCATAAAAAGGATTCAAGTATGTGTGTATATGATCTGTTAAATGTTAAAATGGTTCACTATAATCAGTCAAACTTAGTAATTTCTTGTCTTTAGGAGATTTCACCTAAACGCTATTATTATTACTAAATTGCCAAAGTGTTTTTTTACATTTTGTGGACCCCCTTATTATTAATCTAAAAGCAATATTAAACTCATACACAGCATCTCAGAACACTTTCTTTGCAGATTAGGAAAGAAACTCACATTTCAGGCGTTGTGTTAAAGAAAGATGAAGATGTGGTCTGGCTATTATATTTCCCAAATTGCATACCTCTTTCATACCTCTCTAGGTGGGTCTAACCTTAAGTACACAATGAAATAATTAGAATGAAAAGTAAAATAAATTCCTAAACCCAATAAATATTAACGTATTACAACCTCATCTACATTAATCGCGTTGTTACATTATTGCGTCAAACGTCATCCTTTTGACTTCACTTTTATTTATCCTTCTTTTGCTCTGAATATGTTGGAGACATGCTATTCCTCTGATTCACTAAGTTCTGCATATGACTATTTTGTTCTTCCTCACATACGTGTAGGGCAACATGTGTAATTGAAATCATGCTTCACCCATGTATTGACCTAAATAGTTTCAATATGCATCATTAGGCAGTGAGAGACCTTTAATGAACCTCTCACAACATGCACTTTTTACCCATAAAGAATAAAACTGGTTAGAAAACACTATTTGGCCTAGTTTATGTAAGTCCATGGTAAAAGTGCACCAGAGCAAAATGTATGACATAAAAGACAAATACACAGTGTGGGAAGGGCAAAGCTTTTCACACCCACCTTACAAACATGGTAAATGGGCAGCCAAGTCGAAGTGTACAATTGCAGAAATAAGTGCAAATTTAAATGTTAAGCAAGTCATTTATTGTCATTGAATCAATGTTATCTCTCTCCTTTAGGCTACTCGAATGGCAAATCAAGCAACTTGATTCGTAATGTCCTCTGCTTCGGGTGTGGAAATAGACCCAGTGAGCAACTCTCGGGGTGAGTTAAACCTTCTGTAATAGTCTTCCAGAAGTGAGTGAAAGTGTGACAACTCCACACTATGTGATAAAATTCAGCATTTGTGAAATCGCATCCAGGGCATTTTGTCAGAGCCGATAATCTTATTTATTATTTTGGGGTATTATAAGTCTTGTGAATGTAACTAAGTTGGGTATATTTAATTCTAGGATTCCTAGTGGTTTTGAGCTCATATTCAATCATTCTTACACATTCCTTGTATCCCTTGATTATCTTCCCAGGTTGTCTCAGTTTTCCTAATCCTGTCTTGGTCATCATTAGTAGGGCTTCATCGATCCTTGCAACCAACCCGCATCCATTTCCTAATTTGTCAAAAGAATATCTGCGTCCACTTTCTATCTTGTATAGGAGCTGCTACACTTCATGATTTTGGGGGTACTATTGTTTAATTCCCCACTTTTGTCACCGGGTATCAATGACTTCCCCATAGGTCAGGAGTTGGCTGGCTGTTAGAGCATAACCTTCCATCAGAGCAATCATGGCATTCACTTGTATTGCTTTGTAGCAGTCACCCACTGTAACTATTCCTGCAGAGGACCTATCCATCATTCTGTGTGTGCTTAAAAAAAGCCCTGTGCGGTTTAGTGGCCCACCAGAGGGGCGGTTGCTGCATAGTGTGGTGTGTGCAAAGTTTTTAAGCTCCTTTTCGACTATATTAATGCTATATAGAGCTGTCAGGATTGATAGTGTGTCTCCTATTTGTTTCCAAGTATTAGTGCCACTGGTACACCCTGGCTGTGCTACAGTCTGATTAGCCCAGATTCCTCCAGTGGAGGTCAGTTCGGCTATTTTGCGACCCACTGAATCGGGGCTGCCAAGTAGTAAAGTTCAAAGTCTGGGACACCAGGGACACCCAGTGAAACTAGGAGCTTCAGCACTTGCAGTGCCGCTTCATGCATGCTATCATCCCATATCCGGTCTTAGGGAAGGGTTCTTTAAACCAGCTCAGGGGTATCCCGATTGGGAAATTAATAAGGAGGTAAATCAACGGCTGGCCCGCAGCACCATTTTGGACTGGACTATGCGACCCTTGATAGATAGTTTAAGTGTCTTCCAAAACACAACACTTCATGTTAGCGATCTCAGTGCCATGCCATAATTCCCTGCACTGAGGTACTCTTCCTGATTATAAGCCCTTATCTACACACAGAAATTGGAAAAGAAAGGGATTAAAACCTACTATTACATCGTCCCTAAGGAAAACAAATGCACATCCCACCAAAAAGTATAGTAAGCTATGATTTATGAGTGTGCGTCTATTGTGATACTATGCAAATCTATTGGGAATTCCCTCAAGGTGCAGCCTTTGTAGTAGTTTCCTGTTCTTTCTTTCCACACCCAATTTCTTACATTTTCTGTGACAGAAAAGTCAACCGCCATGTTAGCCGACATTTCCCTTAATACGTAAATGTGCAAAGATGTTTTTGAATCGACAGTATTGATTTATTCACAGTATAGTTTAAATACATTGTAGCATTTATGGCGAAGATTAGAACAAAATAAGGAAGCATTACATTTAAATAGTCCATTAAAGTAGCCACTGAGCTTCATGAAATCGCATGCCATTTGGATTTATAAAATACAAGGGCGTGGTTCATGCTTACCTTTTTCTTGTGTGAAAGCCAGCTGGAGGGGCAGCCGCCCAGAGGCGCAGGGCTTGTTGGAGCGAATGTTGAATTAACAGAGCTGTTGTGCCTTTCACAAATAGATGGATATGGATAGCCACAATTGATATCATTCCACAGTCCTGCAAACAATATAATCATTGACATTGTGCCATAGATCATGATGCCTTTTGATGAATTATTGTGCATAGGTAAATTTTTTTCAATTAGCATTATATATATTTTCTTAATTCAGCTTTACTTTGAGGGAAAGGGATACAAATACCCTCTTGTTCTTCATGGATGCGCTGTGTAATATCATGTAATAAGTTACAAATACTTTCTTGCCTTAGATGCTCAAGACATTGATATATATATATATCTTATTTTAGCTCCCCACATTTTGCACTGCCGTGGATTTATGAAAAATAACTGAGTACAAGATGCTGTGTGGTTACAATAACATTGCTGTGTGAGGGCTTAAGGGGTCATTCATTGCTGATAACTGCTCGCCCACTCCGCCACCTTCGATGATTTGAGAGACCCACTCTCTCCGGGATGCGCCTTCAGACCCCGATTCTTCTTTTCTGTGTACATTAATCGAGGCATGGTGGCCACAGAGATGGGTAAAACAATAATGGTCGCATATGTAGGGAGCTCAGGCTTGTTATTTTGTATTTCTCAGAAACAACCTCATGCTTTGAGGGTTTGTTTTTGAGAAACATAAAAATGCAGAATGGAGGCTCACCTTTCATAAGTGCTTCCCCTGTGTTGGCAGACGCACTTTCATCAGAAATGATCAGGCAATGCAGAAGATTGCCTTAGCTCGGGTGGGCAGAAGCAGGGACTCTGACAGAAACTCTGGCCTTGGCAGTTTGCTGACTGTGGTCTAAAAGACTGCCTTCGTTTTTGATGAAAAGGGAGTGGAAAGAGAGAACACCACAGATATCAATAGATATCTTAACCTCCTATCTAGTTGTACACCTGACCTAACTAGTGTACACAATGTGCCAGATGTGCTGAATCAGGATTTGCATGAAAAGTAACTCCCAACACATCAGGGTGTTACTAGCCATTGCTGCCACTCGGAAATGGTGGGTTAGACTTTGTGAATAAAGTGACAATTACACTTTTTATGGAACAAAGCTCTATCAGGGGCATGCTGTGAGGCGATCAGCTGAGCATCGCTTCACTGCGCTGCTTCTGAATTCTCATATTATATTAGTCACAGATCTGTACTTCTGAGTGAAATCTGAAAATGGGATTTAAGGCATATAATAATGCAAATAAATCAGATTGTTTTAGGCATACGTTGTCAGTTCTTCTGTAGACCAGGCGAATCAAGGTAGGCTAAAGGCACACAAAGGGCATTGAGCTTAAGATGCGTCCATCGTAGATTCTGACATTTTGTAAACTCTTCATAGGTCCTGGTGCTTCTAAATCGTGAAGACCTTAGAACACTTTGTTCAGAAGAAGCCACTAGGGGAAAACACAAGGCACAGTCCCTTACTTTTTCCAGGGGTAATACTGGCCCAACAGTGGTTGTTGGCTTCAGCCCACAGGGACTCAAGCAAACAGGAGCAGAGGTTTCCAATATTTAGCTCAGCAATCAGGAAAGTTCTACACACAACTGACCTGCTAAAAACATATTAGACATAGCAGGGGCTTCTATTGGTGCATTTATTTAGCTCAGAGAGCCCAAGCAGTAAACTGCACTGCCTCTTATAGCGGAGCAACCTTGACAAAAATCTATGATAGCTGCTTCTAGGTCACTTAAGTCTCCCATGTGATTTTCTACAATTTCAAAATGATGTAGGACCTGTGTTTTCATGTCAGAGCTCCTCAGCCCCTTTGTTCCCATTGCCTTTGTATTTGAAAGAGAAGCCATGTATTGAGTCGGAGTAGACAGAGGAGCTCCAATGTTGGGCAAGGCGCTAACAGAACTGCTTACTCCCAATAAGGACAAATGGATATTCCCCAAACTAATCATTGCGAAGTAAACGTGGTAGAAGAGGAGCAATTATGTGAAGTAACTTGAGCCTTTCCCAATTAGGTTCATTGCTTGTAATTGTCATTTGTTCTTCGAAGAGTAGGAAGAAACCCTACACAAAGCAATGGGGGTTTGGGGTGAGTATGCAGCTTTCATTCATGGGACTCAATTCAACAAAATGCCAGCGGAAGTGAAAGTGGCATTACATGACTTCCCTTTGACGAAATGACATAACAGAAAGTGACATAATATGATATGACACTTCAGGACTATGTATGTGATTATGATTAATGTTTGTACTTTTATGGATAATGCATATCCGAATAAAGGTAATAATGAATGAATGATATGACACTGCATCCTCCCAGGAAGTGATATCAATTACCTTAATCCCGATGACACCACATAACTGACACTACTGAAGTTAAGAGACTCCTAAGTGGACAAGTATAGAATAACACAAGCTACTAACATAGATAAATGCCAGTTTTATATGCCACCTACAATCTAAATAGGGTACTGACATAATAGACATATATACACATTTCTATTTTTTATATTGCACACAAAATTATGTGTTTGTTGGAAGAGGAAAATATAGTGCCACTGAAACACAAACTAGCACTGGGAAGACAAATTAGAAATTACTCAACCTCATGATTTAGTAGTTTCCCTAGAATATACCTTATGCCTAAAATATATTGGAAAATTACAGAAAGGTGCAATTCCCAAAAAAATATAGATATTGGTTTTGTCCACTTGTATTTCTTTGTGTAGACCAACGTGAACAATGATATTGAAATGAACTACTCCTTAGCATTGTAATACATTTTGATTAACACCACTTGTAAGAAACTGTCAATCACTACAGCACACAGGTGAGGTTTTTATTCAAACAAATCTTCTCTATATGTTCACAATAATACAACTCTGAAACATCTTGCCTAAAAAAATTATTTTTATAAATTTCTTTAAATTTTATTGAGAAGAGTATACGCCATAATGCTGTAGAATTTCTGATTTTACCAAGTTGACTGTTGAAGGCCTCAAGTTGCAGCTGGAGTTGTTGAAAGTAACCAGTGCACATTAGGGGTGGCAAAGGCAGTGCCAGGGGTCCTAAAGGACAAGCCAGCAGTCATAGTTGCGGCACCTAGTGACCACTAAATTGCGTCCATGCTTTTATTGCCTTCCATTCAGGTCATTGTTGTTTCACCAACGTGCTGAGAAAAGTTACACCCTTCTCTTGTTCCAAGGGGTGAGGCTTATCATCCATTGACATTATAAGGATTTGCATTAAAAATAATGAGAAGTTCCATGAAAAGATCTTGGTTGTATGGAATTTTGACCAAACAGAGGTGCCAATTACGATCCGGTAAAAAAAATTCCCGTACGACTCGTGTCCGGTCTTCTTACCGTACGAATCGTACAAGTGCCGTACGAACTGGCAATCACGATTCGCATGGTAAAAAGTCCATACGAACCGCCTTGGGAATTAGTCCCCACACGTCCTCGGACGATTTACCGTACAAACGTGAACAGTCAAGTCCGACCGAGGAATCACGATCCATCCCGTGCGTCCGATCTCACAACCGTATGGTTAAAAGACCGTCCGCACCGAACTCCAATAGCAACCATGGAGACGTCCAAACAGGTGCCCGGTACGCGCCGTACACCCCCCCAGCCCCCGCATGTACGCGCCGTACCCCCCCCAGCCCCCGCATGTACACGCCGTACCCCCCGTGTATGTACACCCGAGTACGTGTCGAACCGTACGTGTCGAACCCCCCCGTGTTTGTACACCCGAGTACGTGTCGAACCCACCGTGTATGTACACCCGAGTACGTTCGAGTCGTACCCCCACCCGTGTATGTACGGTGCGTACCCCCAGCGCGTACGTACTCGGGTGTACATACACGGGGGGTTCGACACGTACGGTTCGACACGTACTCGGGTGTACATACACGGGGGGGTTCGACACGTACTCAGGTGTACATACACGGGGGGTTCGACACGTACGGTTCGACACGTACTCGGGTGTACATACACGGGGGGGTTCGACACGTACTCGGGTGTACACACACGGGGGGGTTCGACACGTACGGTTCGACACGTACTCGGGTGTACATACACGGGGGTTCGACACGTACTCGGGTGTACATACACGGGGGGTTCGACACGTACGGTTCGACACGTACTCGGGTGTACATACACGGGGGGTTCGACACGTACTCGGGTGTACATACACGGGGGGGTTCGACACGTACGGTTCGACACGTACTCGGGTGTACATACACGGGGGGGTTCGACACGTACTCGGGTGTACATACACGGGGGTTCGACACGTATGGTTCGACACGTACTCGGGTGTACATACACGGGGGGGTTCGACACGTACTCGGGTGTACATACACGGGGGGGGTACGGCGCGTACATGCAGGGGCTGGGGGGGTACGGCGCATACATGCGGGGGCTGGGGGGGGTACGGCGCTTACCGGGCCACCTACTCTGGTCGTTTCGCGCCGTACTTCGCATTTCTGGCACTTTTTGGGTGCCGTAAAAATATTGCCGTCCGGACTGCTGTCGGTTCGAATCGTAATTCCTGGTTCGTGAAACGCGGCCTGAGAGCGTCCCGACGTCACGTCGGCGCCTTCCCCGGATCCCATTTGTATGTATCTTTTCGTCGGCCGGTGTTTTGTACGACTCGTACGGAAATGGTGTTTCCGTGCAAATCGTGATTGCATGTTTGTAAAGTTTTACGACCGGGTACGAGTCGGACGGAAAAAAGCCTCCGTCCGACGGTTCGTACCCGGTTTTTGCCGGATCGTAATCGGCACCAGAATCTTCACATGGGATTTCTGCTAATAAAAATTACAGATCTTGAAATAGGGAATAAGTGTGTGTACTGGAGTTACTAGGCAGAATACTGTACTGAATTCCTGATTCCAATGTATTTAAAACATTTCCAACTGCTCCGAGGATTCACTTCTCGAAAACAAATCCCTGTTTTACTTTAAGGTCAGGTAAACTCTAATTAGGAAAGATGTGGACTCCAGGTCTATCTTATGAACAGAAAACTAGGGTGAGGCAGACTTGCTTTACCATAGGTGTGATGTTACCGCCCAAAGACAGTGCACAGAAATGATTTCCACCTACAGTGAAGTCACACCAGAGAGACAGAACTTTTATTTCCTTACAGTTGCCATCACAGTAGTAGACAACTGCTTCAGCCTCAACCAAATCTGTGAGATCAACGTCACTGGTTCACAAGCAAGATTACTATAAAAGCTCAGGTGTTTGGGAACTGGATATTTGTATATCTCTGCTAATCAGCCTGCTCTACGAGTGTGACTCAGGTACTCTGGGTATCCTTGTTTCATGTGTCAGGCCAGTAGTTCGAAATATGTCAAAACTGGTCAGTTGGGTAGAGTAGATTACCACTGCAACCTTGGCGCTGCAGTGCTTTCATTTAGTGTAAAATTTTGAAGAATGTGTTCGGATAAGTGACCCACCATTCCCTTGTTCAATACTTGCCTTCCTATGCGGTCCAAACTGAGAAGGATATTCAGTTTATTTACTTTGGAGTGACATCTTAGGGTAATGATACAGTCAGTAAAGATTTAGAGAGTAATATGAAGAGGGCTGTTCTCCACAGAATGTACCCACAATTGGAAGATAGAGGTTTTAGGTGCCAGCTATCAGGTGGTGGAGATTGGCTTCATACTTTCTTCACCTGTCTACTGTTGGCTCAGTTTTGGGAATTGATATTCGGCGCCCTTAGTAAAGGCTTACAGAGCCAAGTCGACCCAAAGCCCGCAGTGGCACTTTTTGTAAGGGTGGGCATAATTGGCGGAGTACAACTACACAGAATTCAAAAACGTCCACGCAACGTCGGTCTGTTGGACTCACATTTAAATAGAAACCTCATATACTTGTGGTAAAATAACAAGTATGTCTGTATTTACATGCTAAAATGCATGTGATGAGTTCAAAACAGCGAAATAAAAAATTTAGCAAGCAGTAAGAGAAGTGATGATTTTGGGGTCCCCCCTAACCTAGGGGGAGGACCAAGCAGATGCCTTGAACACAAAGAGCATATCATGCTGAATGATTCATTGGTGGTCCCATCCTCTTAGGACCACCCCAAGCACAGTTATAGGCAAAAATACAATCCCAACCAAAGCCCTGCAAAACATTATGGGACAAGATTAGCAGTGGGCGGTGAATATTATAGTATCCAATATCAAAATAATTCTATAAGAGCTGCAGTTCAACCAGTCGTTACTAGGTGTCCCTCATGAGTCCAACGCCACTGGAGTCAAGCTATCCTGGCTGAAGAGGGGGTGAAGCCCCGAAACCGGTCCTAGGATGCTTGATTCCGGTCCAGGGAAGACATGGCTTGGCAGTTCGGCCTGGACTGTTCCCATGAGGCACAGGGTCAAGACTGATTTGCATATGGCCATGTCTGAACTGGGGTGGCGTGGTGAGCAAAATAACGATGGATTAAACCCAGATCTGTGACTGGGGGTGAATGGTTTGCCAATTTGCAACATTCCGTCCATCATCTTGTGTGTTTTGCTGTTCGCCCTATGTGGGAAGGGTATGCCCAGACGTGGGTCCCGTGCTCACTACGCCACTGGAGTCAAGCTATCCTGGCTGAAGAGGGGTGAAACCCCGAAACCGGTCCTAGGATGCTTGATTTCGGTCCAGGGAAGACATGGCTTGGCAGTTCGGGCTGGACTGTTCCCATGAGGCACAGAGTCAAGACTGATTTGCCTATGGCCATGTCTGAACTGGGGTGGCGTGGTGAGCAACATAACAATGGATTAAACCAAGGTCTGTGACTGGGGGTGAATGTTTTGCCAATGCGCAACATTCCGTCCATCATCTTGTGTGTTTTGCTGTTCGCCCTATGTGGGAAGGGTATGTCCAGACGTGGGTCCCGTGCTCACTACGCCACTGGAGTCAAGCTATCCTGGCTGAAGTGGGGTGAAACCCCGAAACCAGTCCTAGGATGCTTGATTCCGGTCCAGGGAAGACATGGCTTGGCGGTTCGGGCTGGACTGTTCCCATGAGGCACAGGGTCAAGACTGATTTGAATATAGCCATGTCTGAACTGGGGTGGTGTGGTGAGCAAAATAACGATGGATTAAACCCAGATCTGTGACTTGGGGTGAATGTTTTGCCAATGCGCAACATTCCGTCCATCATCTTGTGTGTTTTGCTGTTCGCCCTATGTGGGAAGGGTATGCCCAGACGTGGGTCCCGTGCTCACTACGCCACTGGAGTCAATCTATCCTGCCGGAAGAGGGGTGAATTTTTGCCAATGTGCAACATACCGTCCATCATCTTGTGTGTTTTGACGTTTTAAAGTGTTGCATAATATACTGTGATACCAGTGCACTTTATCTTTTCATAATTGATCCTCTTCGTTTATCCCTTCATTGTTTTACCATGAAGTTTATTGCATTTAGCACTTAAATAATATAATTAGATCCTTATTTATGATGCAGTAAACTATATTATCATTTAATGCTGAAATCTAGGGATGAGCTTAGCTGATTGAAGAGGACATCTCACTTTACACTAATGTTTCAACATGATCAAAATGTACTGCTGGCACATTGCACTTTATCCTCTTTTTCGGGAAGGCCAGAGATGTTTTGACTGCTGTTATTGATTGATCCCTTTGTCATTTATGTACGAATCGATTGAAGAGGACATCTCACTTTTCGCTAATGTTTTAACATGATCGAAATGTACTATTGGCACTCTGCACTTTATTATCCTCTTATTTTGGAAGATGATTTGACCGCCGTTATTCATTGATCCCTTTGTCATTTATGTGCGTAACATTAAGACTTATTGTGTATTTACTGTGATATAATGAATTTCTCTCTATTTTTCTGCTCAGTAAAAAAAAAAAAAAGAAAAGAGGGCTGGGGTATGGTTTAATTATAGGCAAAAGAGATTCTAAAGAAAAGTCACAAGCAAAGAAATACCCACAATGTTTGGTGGCAGCTTCTAAGCATCAATCAAACCCACATGAAGACTTCAACCCCAACTTACTACATTTTCAGCTATTTTACATGTGTGATAGTCTTCTTCCCAACTCATTATCACTTCCCTTTATTTAGCCTTTTGTCACACATTCATTTTGGTTGAGACTGTTTCGCTATCTTATAATTATATTACATACAAGCATTATTAGGCACTGTAGAAATTACTTACTAACGTTATCCATCAGTACTGGTAGACTATATAGCTTCTGTTGGACCTGTCAGCCTTAGGGTGGTCTCCCCCTCCATTTTTGCCCTTTTGCCTCCCATGTTTACCATACCTTTTTGTTGGACTTAGGACTCTGGGCGCCTCACCACTGTTAAACAGTGCTGAGGTGCAGGTGCTCTCCCCTAAAACCTTGTGACATTGGTATACCTGCCACAGGCCCCTGCTACTGCAGTGAGGCCTAACCCTCCATAGGTTAACCTTTGGGACCCCCCTTGTGGGATAATTTCTGACTGGGACTAATAAGTCTGTCATGTTTGGTCTTGTTGGACTCGGGGCAGGGAACCCTTTCCAATGATATATGGGGTTTGGGCACTACTACTTTAGAAATCCCACTTTTAGAAAGTGGACCTTTTCCTGCCTACCCTTTGTCTGGGCACTGTAGACTCCCCCTCCCCTCTGCATACTGATAGCCTGCCTGGGTTGGGAGGTGGGGGTGGTGATTTACACCTTCTCCCCTGGAATGGGCTGTGACCGGCTGCCCACTGTAGCCTTAACGGCCCTGTCTTTCGTCACTGTGACAGTCAGGTCAGAGAAGGCAGGGAACATCCCAGAACTCCCTGGACTCTTCCAGCAGCCCCTGCCCCCAGACCCTTCCAGAGACTTCTACCCCCTTCTAGTAACTAGACTGTAGGGTATATAAGGGAGGGTCCTGGCCTCACATCCCTGTTACACTGCTGGACTAGGAGCAATCTCTGCTGGAGTGAGGACTGCTGCACCAGGAGGATTGCCACTTGTGAGGAGGCTGACTGCTCCCAGAAACTGCTGCTCCTGCTTGCTGAGCTGCCCTACTGCCTGCTGATCCTGCCCTGCTAGGGAGAACTGGAAATAACACCAAGACATCTCCAGACTGTCTCTACTAAGAAGATTGACTGGTTTCCTGGTTTCTGGGGCCCAAAAGAACACTCTAAACTATCAAGGCGGTGTATGCATGCTGTGCGCACCCCATTGCGCTTAACCCCACTCCTGTCTCTGCTGTGTGGACCAGATTCACCCCATGGATCAGCTGCAGCGCGGAGGGCGCGTGTTCTGCACCTGTGTGTGTCTGGGCAACACTGTGAGGCAAAGCACAGGTTAGCAAAATCATCGCCGCCGCCCGGGGCTTGAAGGTGTTGGGTAGCGCTGTGGCAGGAAAGTGCTGTATGCCAAGATCATCGCCGGCGCGGGTGCACGGGAAACACCCTTCACCTGCAGTAATCACCGCCCGTGACCTGACTGTGCTGCGGAGTGCTGCAACTGCGGAAGCCCTGTGGCAGTAAAGCGCTGTGAGGCGAAACGCTGTTTGTGCCCCAGATCACCGCTGCGGGCCCGGGCCCCATCCACACTGCAACCGAGGTAACTGTGGCCCAAGAATCCCTGCAGCCGGCCCGGGAGCCCCAAGTAGCGCGGTGAGGGAAACCCCGTGACGTCATGGGAACCGCGCTGGGATTGGTGGAGGCGCCGGAGGGTTGCCTAGCAACTGGGACGCATCATCGCAGCCAAAGGAACCGAGGGGGAGAGCTGCGTGCATTCCCGGGAGGGCCCTGTGGAGCTTCATCACAGGGCAGGTGTGCCGAAATCAAGAGAAGCCCCCGGCGGATGCCAGCCTCGCTTTCGCCCCCAGGTAAGAGTCAGCGCTACACTGCTGTGTGGAGCGCTGCCTCGGGGCGGGCTGGGGACAACGGTATAATTGAATTACAGGACTGGAGACCTTGTGGGCGGGCGGTAGTATTGAAAGAGTCTGCCGGGGATCTCTGTATTCAGCCCCACGCAACGCCTTGTTTTCAAAAACCTAAGCCCCTTGCAATTTGGCCCCTTTTTAGAAAGCTACCTCGCCGGAGAACTGCATTCTTGCCAGCCGGCTGCGGGTAACTGTGCACATCGGACCAGCGGGGGCCTAATTACTCTGCCGCTGGGTGTTTAAGGTCACCTAGGACAAACGTCTATCCACACGAGCGGGGGAAACATCGTGTAAGGAACTGCTTGGTCTAAATGTAAAGTTCTGTTTTGCCCAAGTGTGGCAACCTTACAAAGACTGGGAACAGTGTCTACATTTATTGCATTTGAGGAACTGGTTGCCTTCAAGGTCTGTCCTCTGAAAGACAGTCTGTGCCAATATTAGAGACTGGTTCTAACCCACTAGGAGTGACTGAGGAATCAATGAGCCCACAAGCGCATTTCTGTGACAGTGTCCCCAAGAGACATTTCATTGGAAACGTTTAATTGTGTACATTGGATTCCTGCTATTGTTAGATCTTGCATAATTTTTAGATAAAGATATCTATATTTGTATAAGTACTGGTGTAGTGTCCTTTTGTGAGTTTTGTTACTGTGTCACTGATGGGGGTGTGTTGCACAAATACTTTACACCTTGCCTCTTAAGTTACGCCTTCCTGCTCTGCGCCAAGCTGCCCTGTCGGAAGCGGCGGTCCCTACTTGGACTAGGATACACACCCCAGCCAACCAGAGTCCCCGGTTCTAACAGCTTCAAATCACAAACTTTTTTGCAGCTAAGTGTAACAAACTTGCGATAAAGGCTTATACATGCCATGGTTTTCATATGTTATGGATGCGTTGAGCAGTTTGAGCAGATCCTTATTTCGTGAAACCAATCCAGAATTTGCAAACTCGACCGAGTAAGGGTAAAACAATTGTTTATGGGAAAAAGGGCTCATGGATAGGGAAAGTGAGGATTTGATGAAATCCACCTTTAGGCAATATGTTATGGTGCAAACTACCTTTAATATCCAGCCTTACCTGCTGAAGTTCGGAGGGCATTGGGAAAGAGCTCTTTAAACTCGATTTAGGACTGGGTAAGTTCGCTCACAGATATGTTTCCCTTTGGGACAGTATGACAGCAGTATTATTAGCACATGCCCCTGAACAGCCATTCTGATAAACAATTCTGTACTTTCTCTTTTTTTGTAAACTTTATACGGCTTACTCTAAACGATTATTCAACACTCTGCTGATACAATACAATTTTACTCAACGTAGGCGAGATCTGTATTTTTTTTTACAGAAGCCTCAGGGGTATGATGCTCGTTTTGGAGTGGGTTCTTTTCTGAAATCAGTTCTAAAAAGTCGCCAGTCTATGCTTTTTTAATCAACCTACGTGTTTTTGTACATTTTGCTCTATGTTTATGATTATTATATATAATCAAATAACGCCTTTTGATTGATTGGTTGTTAAATAGCAAACCCTTCATGGGCAGATGAAAGGAGAATCTTTCTTCATGTGCTTGCTTGGTGAAGGGTTCTTCCAGAACATAATAGAATACTAGGATGATTGATGATGTTTGGCTCTATTTTGCCGAGTTGTAGCTAAACTTATCATATAGTATGTTTATTTAATGCATATTGTGCCCTCTCAACAATTTCATCCACCGGGTGCCCTCATTTGTTCTTCAATGTTTACATATATCATTTCTAATCGATTCTCTTTTCAATGTTAATCTTAAATACTGATCTGAAAACAAGAAATATTCTGGTGGGACGAATTGCTTTTAAATGAACAATATATATCATAATCAAACTGCTTGAATATTTTGTAAAATGTATTTGTGATATTCTGTTTATAATGTTAAACCTTATCGTTATTATCACAATAAAAATATTTTGTAAGATAAAAAAGCAAGTAGTTTACATATATCATAACTTAAGTTCCACAATCAGAATGTCTCACATTTTGGAATTGTAAACTTAATTTATGGTGTTGAAATGTATCCCAGTGTGGTGACATTTCCATGACCGCACATTTAGTATGGAAAATAAACATTTTTGCCTGATTCTCAGGCAGATTTTACTCTAGAAAATACTGGACAGCAGGATCACACCCCAAAATTTGTGAATCAGATCGGTACATCTACTCATACCATACGGAACTAAACTACCAAATTATAACATCCAACGATGTTTTACTTACCGAATTCTCTGTACATAACCACACAGTTTTCATCATTATTGGCAAAGTTAGGCTCCCGCTCAGCCCATGCTTGGTAGGTCACCGGACTGCCATTCATCCACCTTAAAAATAAAGATCTCTTCAATAAGGGCACTCTGTCTCTTTTGAAAGATACATCCT
Source organism: Triturus cristatus (assembly GCF_964204655.1). Classification (NCBI taxonomy): domain Eukaryota; kingdom Metazoa; phylum Chordata; class Amphibia; order Caudata; family Salamandridae; genus Triturus; species Triturus cristatus. The sequence goes on along the minus strand of NC_140593.1, from coordinate 325,880,415 downwards.
ATAACATTTACATTATGACACGTCAAGTGAAACATTGTACTTGATAGACGCCGGTGCATGCAGTTTAAAATCGCTAAACTGATTGACTCAAAAAACCAGGCATGTGGCTTCATCAAAAAGAGTGTGCATCCCTGCTCCTGAAATGTGATAGAAAGCATATAAAGACGTTCTTCTGATGGACCAGAAGCAGGCTATGCAGTGTCTGAATAAGCTTCCCACAATTTCCTGCCAATTTTCCATGACTCTGCTTTGCATCAGCACACCATAGTGGTTAAGAAGGCCCTTGCAATCGGTGTCAATTATTATAAAGTTTTTTCTGATTCTGAATATTCAATACAAAATACTTTAACTGCAAAGGCACAATTACCACATTTATCACAATATTAGCTTGTAGCTATTTACAGTATTAATAATTGTAAACCATATATTTTTATTACATTTTGGGGCCGATTCTGATCCGTTAAAAATATTCCCTGTACGAATCGTATCCGTATTTTTTACGTACGAATCGTACAAGTCCCGTACAAACTGGCAAGTACGATTTGTATGTGAAAAACTACATACAAATTGCATTGGGAAAATTCCCCGACACGTCCTCGGATCGGAAAAAGTCCCCGACACGTCCCCGTACATTTTTACGTACAATTCGTAAAAATGAAGTCCGACCGCGCAAGTACGATCCGTCCCGTCAGTCCGAATGTACAACCGTATGGTAAAAACACCGTATGGAGCGAACGCAATAGCACTCATGTACACGTCTAAACATGTGCCCCATACGCGCCGAACACCCCCCGTATGTACGCGACATACCCCCAGCCCCCCGTATGTACGCACCGTACCCCCAGCCCCCCGTATGTACGTGACGTACCACCAGCCCCCATATGTACGCGCTGTACCCCCAGCCCCCCGCATGTACGCGACGTACCCCCAGCTGGGGGTACGGCCAGTACATACAGGGGGCTGGGGGTACGGCGCGTACATATGGGGGGCTGGGGGTATGTGCTGGGGGTATGGCGCGTACACACGGGGGGCTGGGGGTACGGCGCGTACATACGGGGGCTGGGGGTATGTGCTGGGGGTACGGCGCATACATACGGGGGGCTGGGGGTATGGCGCGTACATACTGGGGGTACTGCGTGGACGTGTAGGGATGGGGGTACGGCGCGTACCGGGCCCCCTTTTCCTCACGCATCACGGCGTACTTAGCTTTTCCGGCACTTTTTGGGTCCCGTAAAAATATTGCCGTCCGGAGTGCTGTCGGTACGAATCGTACTTGCTGGTACGTGAAAAGCAGCCTGACTCCGTGCGAATGTCGCGTACGCGCTGTCCCAGATCAGACTTGTATGTACATTTTTGTCGCACGGTGTTTTTTACGATTCGTACGGAAATGGTTTTCTGTAAGAATCGTTCTTGCTGGTTTGTAAGGTGTTTTCCCGGGTATGAGTCGTACGGAGTAAACGCTCCGTACGACGATTCGTACCTGGGTTTTACAGGATCGGAATCGACACCTAACTGTACACATTAACTGCATTCAAATATTGCCTTTGGCACATATATTTATGTTCTATGAGCACATTCTAAATTGAGGAATATGAACTTCATCATACGTACCGGAAAGAGCAGTTATAATTTATACTTAGGAAGGGAGCAATCTGTCCCCTTGTCCAAAATTGCAATGTGTCCTAAATATCATACAATTAATGTGACATGGTAACCTGCCACACAAGACCCTAGTAGCACAAGAATGAGATTCAATCTAACGCTGAAGTCGAGGAACCTTGAGTGATTTGATTTAGGAGTGGCACTTCCCTCCAGGGGCATATCAAATAAAAACAATAACATAGCCCACATACATGGATATATTTCAAAGTACAGTGCACCAACTCCCAATGTATATGTGTCAGCCACCATGGATAGCAGAGTCTCTCATACTGTAAATACATACAGACTAATTAATGTCACCAAAGAAACAATGCTTCAGTCCTAGTCTTTTATTATACAAACAATTGCTTTCAGGTGTGTTAATTTAATTGGAGCAACTGGAGTGACTCAGAACACAACTCCCAGAATTCATTACCCTGCTAAATTGTAATTGTATTTATATAGCGCTTACTACCCCTGACGAGGCATCAAAGTCCAGAACTCAAAAGGATTAGTGGTGGATTAGTATATGGAAATATGAGTATAGTGTTAGTATAGGGAGGTATGAGTTATTTGAGCATAGGAAATGTGATTCTGTTAGTTGGATTGAATAAAGTAACGGAGGGATAGAAGAGAGAAGGAAACCAGAAGTGTTAATTGGGAGATCATGATAGTAAGTTGAGATCTGGGATCAATAAAGGAGAGATGGAGGAGGGAAGAGCCTGTAGAAAGGGATTAGGGAGGAAGGAGAGATAACATGAGGGAGAATTTAGTAGCGTTGTTTGGGAAATCACAGTAGTAAACTGATGTTTGGGGTGAGCCAGAAGGCGTAGAGGAAGGAGGATTCTAGGAAGGGTTATTTTGGCAATCATAGGAGTAGAAAGGGTTTGGGATGAGAGAGATTGAAGATAGAGGATAAATTCATTGGTGTCAAGTAATGGTAGGACAAAGTTAAGCTTTTGAGAGCAAATGTCATTTTTTCATGTACAATAGGACTAAAATAATATATAGATACATGATTAAATAGTATAGTTTAATATATTTAAGGAATATAATATATTGAGATTTGTGTATTTTCTTTTTTGTGGAGTAGTGAGAGGACATATTGATGTAGTGATTTTCTGTGAAAGATTTGTATGTTCAGTACTGCTGGTGAGTGGTATTTGAATGGTAGAGAAGCGGTGATGTGTTTTGGAGAAGAGTATGTGGTGTGTAAGAGGGGAAGGACAAGAGTTATGAGTGTTTGTGTTAAATGTGATCACTGGAATAGATAATGCATGTGGTGGAGTGACGAGTAAGGATTGTATGGTTTTGTGTAATTGGTAAAAAGAGAAGATAGGTGTTGGAAGGCTGAGTATAGGTTTTGCCATGATAAAAGGGGATCTGTTAGGAGCAAGTAGAGGCTAGAGCTGGTGTTTTGTTTGAACAGGGAGTGCGTGTCTGGATGCATTAAAGTTATGTATAATGTGGCTTTGTGTTGTGTTGGTGATGTGTGAATGTGTTAGTTGTATAGGACATAGTTGGGTTTTTGTGTGAGAATGCAGGTGTCATAGTGTTGTAGTTGGGGTGGAATTGTGTGTAAGTGTGGTTTGTGGGGTTTTGTAATGGTTGTGTAGTAGTTCAAAACACATTGAAATCTGTATGAGGTTTGTTTGTGGTGCCTGAGTAGAATGCAGTAGCTGATTTTGTGTTTGGATGTTGGTGGATGTGGAGGGCTTAAGGTGGTAGCTCATAAGTGAAATTGTGCATCATCTCTGGCCCTTGGCCTAACCCGAACAGGCCCAAACAGTCAACTGCCCTTATCCTCCCCACCCAGCTAAAACAGGAAACTGCCCTTGTCCTCTCCACCATTAGCCTCAACACCTGGGCTGAGATGGCCTGAGCCCTATGATTAAAATTGCCCTATTTGCCAATGGAACCCTTGCCCTAAACAATCAGAACCCTAACCCTAAACCCTAGTGCCAATGAGAGACCTGAACCTATTAACCAATCACAGCTCTAGCCCTAACAGCCAATCAAAGCATTAGCCCTAATTCCCAAGTCCAATAGGAAACCCTAGCCCAAGTAGCCAATCAGAACCCTAGCCCAACCACCCTATGTAGCAACCCCTCTGACAACAAAAAAGACATACAACAGCACTCAGCACTTGTGGACCACACAGCACCAAGCTTTTAGTTGACATCCTAAAAATTATTGTACTACATCAATGCCACCCGAGCACACTCATAAGCATGAAATACATCAGACTGGAGGTTGAATAGTAGTGGAGTAATTACACTACTAGGACTTTGGAACCTGCCCTGCTACTTACCCAAAAGCTGGAAAGATTGTTAAGCAGATTTGGCTCAGACTTAACACCTCTGTGTGCAGCTGTATATGATGAAGGTAAGAAAGACCTACTCACCTATAACTGCCATGCTCCAGTACTGTTATCATGCCAGTGTACCATTACACTCCCTATAACTAGAATATCTATAGAACACATATAGCCCGTCCACATCTGTATGCATGACCTGAACGTCAGCCAATCAGCTGACAAGATCCACAGCCCTTCCCCTGACAGAGGCTTCCACCTGCCAGATGTTCTAGCTTGTGCAGTGTGTCACTGATCAAGTGACATCAAGGACTGAGGCTTACCTTATAAAAAGAGGCTTCTAAGCACTCCTGCCCACTGCCACATTTTTACTTGCTTGTATATGGAACCAGTAAAGCAAGTATGGTTACTACAACACACAACCTGTATCTCACTTCATCTAGCCGATGTTTTGCTTGTAAGCACCCAGTTTTCCATGAAAGATATTGAAAATAAATTCTATGAACTTGTAACATTTTAGATTTCGGAGGAGAGGACCCAAATAAACATAATCAAATCCTCCATGAGACTTTCTTAGAATAGAGCATCTTGTCAAGTGTTCTCTGGAATCTTGAGGTTTTTGCAAGGTGTTCTTTAATTGAAGTCTGAGGCCTTAATTAGCTAATTTCTTGAGTTTAGGCAGAAACTCGCACAGCAACAAATTATAAAGTTTCAGATTTTCTTTTCTTGCCAATAAAAGAAACTATTTCCATTTATATTGCATGCTTTGATAGTGAATGCTACTTTTGCTGCTTAAGAATCTGTCTGCAATCTTTGGGGATGTTCCAGTGTCCAAACTCTAAGACTTGATGAGCCAGACTGTCAACTGAAGCAATTGAGGGTTGTGGTGAAGCATTTGTCTCTTGATCATTGAAAGCAGTAACATGTCTGGTATGAACTGTATTGGACTTTGGATTGACATGTTGCACAACTTCAAATACCAATGCTTATGCTGCCATGCTGGCCAACCATTATCACCTTGCAGGGCTCTCTTAGACCTATAGGAATATGTGGCAGTGTATAAAGAAAGTTTCTGGCCTAGTTCACTGTGAAAGGCTCTCCCCTTAATACTGGGAAGTACCATCTGCTTGCAAACTTGTAACATTTGGAGTTTTGGTCCGTTGGAAACATGACCCACTGGGGAGCACCCCATCCCCAGAATGCTAGATGTAATTGTTTTCTGTCCATTTCCAATGTGTGAGTGTCAGAGTACTGCCTACTCAGACAGCCCACCACATTCTTGTACATTTCTTGAATGTGTTCAGTTTAGAGATCAACATTACCCTTTACAGCCCACGGCATAGTTTCTGAGCCTCCTGTGACAATATAAGCAATTGTGTTCCTCCCTGCTTGTGAATTTAATGCATAGTTGAATACCGGGACACAGAAAAGCTACAAGAGGTCTTTTCCCTATAATTCACAGCAAACCAGTGGAAAATGGAACTTTTACTGGACTTTGCTGGTGGCCTCTGCTTGGCACCCAGAGAGTCTTGAGGTGTCACCCACCCTCCCTGCATGGCCCACTGGGGCTTAGAATTGTACATTTGTGGCTGCTTTGGCACAAGGAAAAAGTTTGGAAACTTTTGCTCCATAGCTTCAGAGCCATGGGGGCCTACAGGGAAAAGTACCTGACCTCCAGTTTCATGGCATCACATTGAATTTTAGATTCATCCCCTAAACGTCTTCAACATCTCTGAAAAAAATGGCAAATTCCATTTCTGTTTTGGGACTTTTTCAGGCAAAAACCACAAGAGCTCTAGAGCCCTGTCAGGACCAACCTACATCAGGTATTCAACCAGCATTGCCACTGCGGCAACTACAATTTCAGTTTTGTCTGACAGATAGACAATTGTTTCTTGAAAAAAATGAACATTTTGGGGTTAGGGCTTTGAAACTTTGCCAAACTTTTGGATTTCCAAATTACTAAGGCAAATACACTTGGTGTACCAAAGACTGAATCAGAAAGTCCATTGTGATATTGAATCTTGTAGTAACTTTCAAGAGGGCAAGAGGAATCAGCAGCTGCATCAGCATGAATGTAGTATAGCAAAGTCCTACTGGCCCATCCTGGGCGAGGTCAGGGCTTTGCTTCAGAGAGAGGAGAGTTTCAGCAGAACACCTAAAGTCCATACCTTTCTTGTTGGATGTAATAACATCTTTGGGGCCGATTCCTATGTGGTTCGGAAATCATTCAGACTGAATCGGTTTGGGAATGGTTGCCAACCGACTGGGATCAGGAGAGTCCAACCGCCCGATTACGATGCATCCGGATGCTTCCAGATACGATTCAGTTGGAGTTCCATTGACTTCAATGGGAGCCTATGTTCCAACCGAATGCATAGCCTCCAATTGAAGAAAGGGGTGGCTTGGGAAAATCGGGCACCCTGTGGTGGACACACCCTGGTGCCTGCCACACTGTGCATGGCTGGTAAGGGGGGACCCATGGGTACCCCCACAGGCCTGATTGGGAAGGCTTGGGGTGCATGGGACCTGGTATGGGCCCCCAAAGTCTGGTTGTGACTGCTGATTTGAGTCGGACTGCACGATTCGGAAAGGCTGTCTGAATCCAGCATCGTAATCGGTTGTTGGGAAACGCTACCCGTAGAGACGTAAGAGTCTGCTCCGTACGGCTTGGTCAATCCCAATGCCATCGGGTTCAGATTAGGATATTCCTAATGCCTAACTCGCATCATAATTGGTCAGTCGGAAAGCTTTCCAGTTCAGTCAGAAAGACACGTTACTGATCTGATTCGGACGAAGCAAATGCCATTAGGAGGACTTCCAAACCACATCAGATTCAGCCCCTCAGTTCCTCAATATCAGAGGTATATTTTACTCTGAGTAAATAGTTAAAAAGACTGCTGTGCCCATCATCTTCATTTAGGATCCGACACTTTGGTTAAAAGACTTTTGTAAGTTGGGAGAATCATTGTATAAACATATATTTATATATATATTTGTTATGCGGACATTTTTAATTTTGACATAACTTTTCATTTTACAGTATGAATGGATCCTGTGGTGGTTGCAGTTCCTAACTGAACAAAGAATCTTTTTGGTTTAGGGAAGTCTACTTTATTGTAGTATATTTCCTAAAAGACTTCTTTGATGTTGTGCCCCAGTAAGTTTTCAGGAAAGCCAACCACCCTGATATATTTCGGGTCTGACACTTTGGTTAAGAGACTTTTTTTAAGTTTAGGTAATAATTGTATTAACATATATTTATATATATGTCTGCTATTTTGCCATGTTTTATTTGACATAACTTTTCATTTTAAAACATGAATGTAGCCTGTGGTGGTTGCAGTTCCTAAAATACTTCTTTGATTTTGTGCCCCAGTTGGTTTTCAGGAAAACCAACCACCCTAAAATACTTCAAAAGTAACCAGTTGTAATGTTGTAGCTTTTTTTCTAATGGCAAAAGAAGGCTTCTCTATCTTTTCACACCCCCTCAAAAGTAGATTTAATAATTTTGTTTTATAGCACATCTTTTATCTGGAAAATGTAGACTTTTCATTCTGTAGCAAATTTGACTTGAACTCCATCAATTTAATCTAATTAAAGGTCAAAATAGTTTTTTTATCATTTGCCCAAAATTCATGAAAATTACACTGATCCCCTGGATGCCCAATTATCTCTCAGCCTACCAGAACACATGTCCATATATATAGACCATTTTCTTTTTAAATTTGTAACTCAACTCAACTCCTATATAACAGACACCAACGACTTTGTGAGACACATAGAAGGTATAACATGGGAACCAGACTTTCTGATGATTGTGCTAGACATTACCAGCCTGTACACACACTAGTATATTACACAAAGATGGACTCGAAGGCGTCAGATATTTCTTAACTCTCGCTGAAGTACATGGAACTCAATGTCATGCTGACTGAATTTTAGGACCAACTACAAACAGACACAGGGAACGGCCATGGGTACCTGCTTCGCCCCCATATACACAAACTTGTTTGCGGGCTGGTGGGAGAAGCAGGGGGCCTGGTCAGATACCCATGACGAATTAGTCAATAACATAGTCAGCTGGAACAGATATATAGATGACCCAGTTATAATATGGAGAGGGTCGCAACAATCAGCCACTGACTACATAACAGCACTTAACAAAAATGAGATCAAGCTCAGGTTTTCAGGAGAGATGATTTCAGTGTCAGTGAATTGTCAAGAAATGCAAGTGTTTGCCTTTGAAAATATGATATGCACAGCCCTCTTCAGAAAGCCCACAGCAAGGAACTCTCTGTTACATGCTCAATGTAGCCACCTGAGTAAATTAAAGAACAGCATTCCCTAAGGTGAGCTGTTGCACATAAAGAGGAACAGCTCCGAACAATGAGATTTTCGGATCGCAGCAAGGGAAAGCATGAAGAGATTTGAATTCAGAGGCTATCAAAAAGAAATTCTTGATCAAACCATGAAAACGGTCTAGGAAAAATCTAGACTAGATCTTCTCAAAGACAACACAAAGAAAAAAGACACTCACAACAATTTTAGGATGATCACTAACTTTTCGAGTGATGCCAATTCCTTTAGATGGATACTACGGAAGAACTGGCAGGTCCTTAAATCAGACTCGGTTATAGGGCAGACCTCCAAGAATCTCCATTAATCACTTTAAGGAAAGCATGATCCATAAAAGATCAGCAGGTACAGAGCCACCTCTCAGAAGCAAATCCAGAGTCAGGCTTCAAAGTACTTAAGGGCTATTTTCCATGTGGAAAATGCAAAGTGTGTGCCAATAGCAAAAACATTTTGACCTTTGAAATTCCAGGACTTACTCAACCAAAGAAAATGATGAAATTTATGAACTGTAATACAATATTCGTAGTTTACTCTTGTGTGTGCCCCTGCCAGTAAAAATTTATTAGCAGCACCAAACACCCAACGAAAGTATGCATTCTAGAACATCTAAGAGCCATAACCAACAATTACATAACATGCCTGGTAGAAAGACACTTCGAATCCTACCATGGAAGCAATAGAAATCTGTTAAGGTTCTTTTGTATAGACCATGAACTCCCAGATGCTAAAGGACAGAATGTTGAAACTCTGCAGGTTTGAATCTAGATACATGATAGATATACAAACCAAGACACCGAAAGGACTGAACAGCGGAGAAATGTTGGTGGTACACTTATAAATATGCTAGAATTAACATAACACCACTTTTCTCACAGTCCTTAGATGTAATCTCCAACATTTTATGGAAATTGGTTGGATGAGATCTCATCCATATTTGGTGCCCCCACTGACAATTCATTTGCCACCACTTGGATATGTTCTTGTGTGGTGAGAATTTGGCAGCTCCCCCAAAAATAATGTTTAACAAAACCATGGCAAACTAGAGCATTCCCCCTTGGGAATGGTGGTTTGAGAGGATCAAACAAGGGAAATGTGAGTGAGTAGCATGCTTGTCAGTCATGCCTACAATGTCTATGGCCTTATGAACTGCTCACCAAGGTTCGCATTTGTGTGTTTTCTCAAGGAAAGCAATGGAGTGACACAATACTGTCACAATGGCAGTGAGTAGGCTCAAAACAGGTTTTATGCTAACCTCCAAGCTTCTGCAGGGCTATCAACCTTTGCTTCAAAATGTATTTATAGATTTACAAAGAAAGTCTTGCCTTTGTATTGTTAATGATGAGGCAGATACAAATGAAATGCTAGTGGGTGGTGACAGATAGTGTACACAACCTATGACTGTCTCCAATCTTTCCATGGAAGACATTTTTTTTACCTTGAGGTGTGTGGCAAATATGAATGTGCTGGGCCCTCAAGTCTGCTTTATTACCAGTGCATGGGGAAATGTGGAAAAAGCAAGCTCTTCTACAGTCTTAACATACACAAAATGGCTTACATTGCAGTATCACTTTAAGGGCCTGGGACAGCTGTTGTTAGAACACATAGATTTAAATATACTGGCCCCCCAGGATTTTGTGGCATCAAAATTGAGTTTTTGTGGCATGAAGTTGCATTTTTTCACCAATTTTGTGCTTTTTATTTTACTAATATTTCCCGGTCTATCATAGTTCAAAGCCCCCAAAACCTCACTCTCTCTTGTCATTATACTGCCCTGCCATCACCCTTCTCTGATATTTTCATCCACTTCCACCACCCTCACATTATAACCTTCCTTTGCCATCACTGTTATGTCACCACCTCCCATGCGGCAATGAACCTGCCCTCCCATTCCTCTTCAATAATCCTCCCCCTTCTCTGTCATCACCCTCATGCTCGTCCGTCATCATCTCATTCTGGACATCATCGCACTCACTCCTCAGCCCTCTGCCATCACCCTCATCCTCCCCTTTCATCACTCTTCTCTGCTATCGCCACCCACTTTGATCATGTAACCTTTGGATACATTGTATGCATTTAAATACTGAATCTTTTTGCACATTATCTGGCAGACTATCTTACTCCTATACAATATGTGAAATACAATTTATAAACTGTGGCAGCTAGTGCTCAAGTTGTATGAGAAAAAGTGCAAGGACCCATTATTTTGTTCAGAAGCCCCTGACTGGTGCTATCGAAGGTCAGGTGCTGAATACCAATGCAACTTAGCCCTGATTCCCTTCACCCCTCTGTATTCCACCACCAGATAATACCTGTCCCTTTAGCTCGCTCTAATGGGTTCTTTTTCATCCCTGCAGACTCCCTTTTGTCACAATTGTTCTGTCTTTCTCGTTCATCTTATGTCCTCTTTGTGTGTTTTTTCTCTTGCCGGCTCTAGGTCAAAGACTGATGTGGAAAAATATGCTCCGATCCCAAAAATGAGTACTGTAGGGCTTTACCTGCGACCACCATCCTAAATTAAGCACTGGTGGCAGACTATTTTATACTGAGCCCAGAAAAATGTTTAAACTCATGACTACATTCAGTGCTTTCTGTCAAAGACTGTAACCTCATAGCATTACAAATAAATGTCTCTATTCCCCAGGGCATTTCAAATCACTGACTCTCCTGCTACGCACACAGAAGTCTGAAGTGATTGCATTAACTAACTAAGCTTTCCTAGCAGAACAAAGCATTTCCCAGATATATCTTACTTGCATGATTTTTTTATGTGAAAGGACAACAAATTAGTTATAGAATATTTTTTTTCTTTTTAACAACATGTCTGACCCTCCTCCCATACTCACTGTTCCCTCTCTCACTGATCTCAGGATCAGTTGCATACTTTTTTAGGTCCCGTTTGAGATAGTGCCAGCGCTGTCACCAAGATCTATATTTCTTTTTTTTTTAACTAAAAAAGGGCTTTGAGCCCATTTATTACTTACCATTGGCAGGCTTCCTAGTCCCTCTCATTTCTTTGTTTTTCATCTGTCAGCAACCGCAGCTGGTTTAATTTTGCCGGTCTCTCCAAATGGCTCAGGGGGGATTCTGATTTCATTTTGTCAAATTAGGCAAAAACAGAGACAGCGGCTTCGTCTACCACTCACTACTCACCGTTGGCTGTCCTGTTCCACTCCCTCTGTTTGTCTACTTGATAATCACTGCCCCCTACTGTCGCATTGTTGCTTGCCCTCTCCTGTCCCACATTACTTGTTTTGCATTTTAATCCCACTAAACATGCAACATCAATGTAACGGTGCAATGTTCATTACTTCTCATGTCTTAGTTAGTGCTGTAATTCACATGTTTAGAGTTTGACTAATATGTTTCCACTCATTTCGCCAGCAATGCAAGGGCAAATACGGAGTCAATGCAGTCAATTTACATAATGAAGAAAGTAGATTCCTACTGAATCAGCATTTGGGAAGAAGCTGAGGCCTAATAGCCAGAGAGGCAGACTTTGGAATTGCGAAACAGGTTTGAGTCTCAGCATACACTCAACATTCTGCGGTTCTACTATTACAGACTGCAGCAGTGGTGATTGCCAAAGTGCACCAACCCACCCTGTACATGTACTAATGTTAAAATTACAATATGAGGTGGGTACTAATCACAGAAAACACTCCTGATGTAGCAAGGTGTGAAAAATGCTTAAATGTAAATAGTCAAGAGTTTGACAACTTGAAAGAGTATCAAACTGTATTACATTCATGTAGTACATACAAAAATACTACTCATTATATATGGCTAGTCTAACATTCCATCACAGGAAAGAAAAAACAGATGAATCCTACGAACAGGTGATAATACAAGCCCAAAATCCTGGCAGGAAAAATGCCAGAATAGAAACTACTGGGCAGTTAAACACAAACAAATACACAATAGGAGGGAAGTTTTGTGATGAACCATATATATTAGAACTGAGACAGATTGTTTTTTTTTTAAAGTGGTATTATTGTGTGGTTCCAGGCAAATCATTTCTTCTACCAAACAAAACAAGATTGAAAATGCGGGGGTCTTAGGGAATTTTAAAGACCACAATGGATTTATTCCCCAATCATAACTCCAAAAAACAGTACGAAATCCATGGGTATGAATAATAGCTAGAAAAGTGTGTGCTCAAAAAGCTACAACAAGATGGGTATATAATCCATTATAACAGAATCACAAGAAACACACCTAAAACTGTCAAAGAGCATTTCCCTTTTTAGGACAAAATCCCTCACTCACCACGAAGGTGACATGCTTCATCATGGGGATTCTCCTCTCTAAGGATAACCTAGTTCCTTGGAGGGCTACAACCCTCTCAACTAGAGAGAGGAGCTCAGGGATGTTTTGAATACCAACTAGGATATCCTAAATCCTCAAGTGTAAGACCAAAGTATGAGTGAGGGCGCAGCGCAAAAGAAAATATAAGTGAAAAAGTGTTGAGTAAAACTGGATAAGGGTTGTACAGTTGAGCATTTATTCATGTACACCCTTTGCCAGGATTAAAACCAGAGCACCAGCGGTATGGATTTAGAACTGCTCCGGTGACAGTGAACAAGGTGGTCAACATGTTTCAGCTGAGCAAGGTACCCCCGGGTGCTGGAAGCGCTGTTTGTTACCTGTGCGCGCTGCTATTGCATAGCTTTTGCTGTGGTGTATTTTAAACTCATTCCCTCGTTTTCTTATTTGTGTTGGACTTCATTAGTATTTTGCCCTGTTTTTAACTTGTGGCATTGTGTGCTTGAGCTGTCTCCCCAATTGCGCATTCTTGCACTATAATCGTTGTACTCACCGCTTTTAGAGCGGGTCCTTGGCCGGTAGAGTCCGACATTTCCGCCATCTTGGGGGGAAGGAAGTTCCGTTTTTGATCGCCCTTTTAGTCAGCGCTCTAGCGCTCCGGCGGCCAGGACTGCAGCCTACTTAAATCTCAAGTACAGGTGGGTCAGCCTGAACAAGGTACCCCCGGGTGCTGGAAGCGCTGTTTGTTACCTGTGCGCGCTGCTATTGCATAGCTTTTGCTGTGGTGTATTTTAAACTCATTCCCTCGTTTTCTTATTTGTGTTGGACTTCATTAGTATTTTGCCCTGTTTTTAACTTGTGGCATTGTTTGCTTGAGCTGTCTCCCTAATTGCACATTCTTGCACTATAATCGTTGTACTCACCGCTTTTAGAGCGGGTCCTTGGCCGGTAGAGTCCGACATTGCCGCCATCTTGGGGGGAAGGAAGTTCCGTTTTTGAGCGCAATTTTAGTCAGCGCTCTAGCGCTCCGGAGGCCAGGACTGAAGCCTACTTAAACAATTCATGGATACGCGCAGCGGTCGAGCGCAGCGGGAGCGCCGTATGTGCGCCGGAGGTGCGCCAGAGGTAAGCCCGTTTGCGCCCGTTCGCGCACGGTTGGGCTTAGGACTTGGACCCTCTGTCCCAGTAAACATGTTGCCTCTTGTCAATTCACGTCAGTGTCTATTATCATTAAAGGGTGTCTTACCCTCGGTCTGTTACCATTCGTTAGACTTAGCCTGTGGCCAATCTACGTGTAATTATTGTGCCTTTGGTGCTACAGAGAGTGATAAGATTAGAAGCCCACTTGAAGTGGACTTGAAAATGGCATTAGTGAATTGCTGCTCATTGCCAAAGCATGCTGTCGAAATTTCCCTTCTACTTCATGACAAGACTCTGGATATATTGTTTCTTACGGAAACTTGGTTGGGACCTACTTCAGACCCTGATATCGTCCAGTTGTTGCCCTCTGGGTATTTGATTCAGCATAAGGACAGAGCCGTAAAGGCGGGGGGAGGGGTCGCCATTATTTATAAGGATCATATAGCGTGTCGCCTATTCGAGCTCTCAATTTCGGATAGTGAAAGTCTACATTTTGCCATTTCAATCTCTCCAGCTACCTCTTTTTCAGGTTTTCTGATTTATCGCCCTCCGGGTCCTTTGGGGCAATTTCAGGAAAATTTGGTCGAAACAGTAATGGATGTAGCCACTACTGTTTCTAATTTCATGGTGCTGGGGGATCTTAATCTCCATTTTAATAAATCGTCGGATTCTGCTGCCTCAGAAGTTATAATAGATCTGGGGAGTTATGACCTAAGCCAAAAGGTACAACACCCCACTCATTCGAAGGGCAACCTCCTGGACCCCATTTTCTGTAACATTCCCGGCCTTACCATTGATGTTCCTGTCACGGTTCCCTGGTCAGACCATATGGTAGTTCCTTTTAGTTGGAAGGTGCTTCGGCCTAATCCAACTCCAATTCCTCATAGAGGGCTGGCTAGGCATTGGTCCAAGCTTGAGCTCTCTAAATGGGTAAACATTCTGAAGAACACTGAACCCTCAGTCCACTCGGACGCGGATAGAGCCAATAAGGATTTTAACCAGTGGATAGAACGGTCCTTGGATAGCCTGGTGCCAAAAAAAATGACAACACTTAAGAAAGGCCTCACCAAACATCCTTGGTTTAATCGGGAGTTAAGAGCTCTTAAACAAGAGTGTAAAAGGGAAGAGAGGCAATGGAGGAAAGAGTTTAGTGGTGAAAAGAAAAGGAGATACAGAGCGGCTCTAAAGAAATATAGGACTGCTCTGATCACCACTAAATCTGTTTTTTTCGCTAGTAAAATTGAGTCCTCCGCTAATGCCCCCAGGGAGATATTTAGAATAGTAAAGTCTTTGATGAAAGTTCCTGACCCGCCGCCTGCTTCGGATGAAGCAGGTAGTCGATGTGAAGAACTGGCGATTTTCTTCAGCACTAAAAGTCAAAAGATCATCGATACACTTCCCCCAATATCTCCAATTGACCTTCAATTTTCATCTTTCACCCAGGATCAATTGGAACATCCTAGGCTCTCCTCTTTCTCTCCTCTTAGGGAGGATCTTCTGCCCCCCTTGTTGAATGCTATAAAGAGTGGCTCCCCGCTCGATCCTGCCCCGATAAATATTTTAAACGCAGCTTTGCCTACTATTAGCAAATCGATTGTGAACGTGGTTAATGCTTCAATGGAGAGTGGAAGATAGCGATGGTCAGGGCCTTGTTGAAGAAACCCAGTTTGGATCCAGGGGACATTTCCAACTACTGCCCCATCTCCCTGTTACCGGGGATCAGTAAATTGACCGAGAAATTTGTCAATATACAATTAGCCTCCTCTTTGGAACTAAATAATCTGCTTCATCCATCGCAAACTGGGTTTAGGAAAGGACAGGGAACGGAAACGGCCTTGTTGAGGGTGGTGGAGGAGGCCAGGAGGATTCTGGACGCTGGTGGCAGCACGGCCATTATCCTCCTGGACCTCAGCGCCGCCTTTGACACGGTTAACCATCATATTCTTATCTCCCGTCTCAGTAACATGGGAATCACGGGTAAGGCTCTCAAGTGGCTGGAATCCTTCCTTGGGGACAGATTCTTTAGGGTCTTTGAGGATGATCATTGTTCCTGCCTGGTTCCATTGCAGTGTGGGGTGCCGCAGGGGTCTTCCCTTAGCCCCACACTGTTCAATGTGTATATGGCTCCCTTGGCGGAGATAGTGGCTCCTTTTGGGGTCCAGTTGGTGAGTTACGCTGACGATACCCAGCTGGTGTTTTCCCTGAATCAGACTGCACATTCCCCGCTGATGTTGTGAAACTGTTTAGAAGCTGTTGCAAGCTGGATGGATCAGTCCCACCTCAGACTGAACGGTGGAAAGACAGAGTTGCTGTTGTTGGGACGACAGGCTAGATTTGATAATGCGACTTTCTGGCCTTCTTGTATGGGCCCGGGCCCCATCCCTAAACCGGAAATCAAAAGCCTTGAGTTTTGGCTTGATGCTGAACTAACGTTTAGAACTCAGGCTAGAAAAACTGCTGCTATCTGCTTTGGGCTTCTGAAATCCATGCGAAAACTTCTCCCACAATTGCCGGAAAAGGCTAAAAAAATCTTAATACAATCTTTGATTTTATCTAGGATAGACTATGGGAATTTCATCTATTTAGGAGCCCCGGCCTCCACGACTAAACGACTTCAAGTCGTCCAGAATTCGGCGGCAAGGCTTCTAATGGGCATTAGCCATCGTACATCAGCTAGACCCGCATTAAAAACCCTTCACTTACTTCCAGTGAAAGAGCGGGTCCTTTTTAAATCATTGTGTATGGCACATAAAATCTTCCATGGGAAAAGCCCCCCCATTTTAGAAAACTTGGTAACGCCCTACAAGTCTTCTCTAAATCTTCGCTCCAATGATTGGAACTTGGCAGTGGTCCCTCGGATCAATAGATCCCGTTCTGGTGGCCGTCTCTTTTCACTAAATGCATCCAAACTGTGGAATTCTCTTCCTCTGGTTTTTCGCCAAGAGCCCAGTCTACTTGTGTTTCGGCAGAAATTAAAAACATGGCTCTTTCCGAGAAAATAGAGTCTTCTTCAGACTAGCTAATGGTCTTTCCATTATCCCTGGGTTACCTTTTTTGAGCGCTGGGATGCTTTCAAGTAGCCATACGCTATATAAGAGTCTTTCAATTTCAATTTCAATAATGCCCATGCGTTGGTTAGGCTTTCATCAGGACCTCAAACAGGTGCTGCTGCGAACAATGTGATAACAAGTGCAACAAAAAAGGATACTAGGTATAATTCAGCAGTGTAACAACTCACTCCTCAGTACATCTTATGCACCGAATATTTTGACACAAGAAGGTATATTTGATTATCTGGGCTTTAACAGTAATTATGTTTTTTATTCTGAACATCACGCGTGGTCATATTACTGATATTAATGAGACTTTTCTGCATTCACGAGTTCCCTGCGCCTCCTTAGTTCTGTAATTTAGTGTTTTAGATATGCCTCCATGACTCTCTATAGGAGTGAGATTTCACCCATAGCCATAGGTAGGATATATGATGTTAATTACTATTTACACCGTTCCCTTATAGAGCGGTGCCCACTTCCTGAGCGGCTGCCAGGCTGAGGTGGGATTGAATACCCAGCATATGCGGGTAAGAGATTTACTATATTTTCTATTTATAGAGTCACTTGTTTACACCGTTTTTTATGTATCAGCATTTTCTTGGTTTAATTAGTTTCCTTTGTATTTTAGGTACACTCCTCTTTCTTTCAAATGATGTACTGAGGAGTGAGTTGTTACACTGCTGAATTATACCTAGTATCCTTTTTTGTTGCACTTGTTATCACATTGTTTGCAGCAGCACCTGTTTGAGGTCCTGATGAAAGCCTGACCCATGCATGGGCATTATGGCTGAAACATGTTGACCACCTTGTTCACTCTCACCGGAGCGGTTCTAAATCCATACCGCTGGTGCTCTGGTTTTAATCCTGGCAAAGGGTGTACATGAATAAATGCTCAACTGTACAACCCTTATCCAGTTTTACTCAACACTTTTTCACTTATATTTTCTTTTGCGCTGCGCCCTCACTCATACTTTTGTCTTACACTTGAGGATTTAGGATATCCTAGTTGGTATTCAAAACATCCCTGAGCTCCTCTCTCTAGTTGAGAGGGTTGTAGCCCTCCAAGGAACTAGGTTATCCTTGGAGAGGAGAATCCCCATGATGAAGCATGTCACCTTCGTGGTGAGTGAGGGATTTTGTCCTAAATAGGGTAATGCCCTTTGGCAGTTTTAGGTGTGTGTATCTTGTGATTCTGTTATAATGGATTATATACCCATCTTGTTGTAGCTTTTCGAGCACACACTTTTCTAGCTATTATTCCGACCCATGGAAATCATTTCTTCTCCCTATATCCTAGGAATACCATTACCGAAAGAAAACGGATTTGCTTTCAGGCACACAAGATGCGTTTTTAGGTCTCGCCTACGCAGCGCATGCGTGCTGTCTCTTTGAAACATGCTGTATATAAAATATGGACTAAAAGCACCCCCATATTTTTCATTGGTACTTCTTACTGTCCTTTGTGAATGCCAGCTTTTGTTTGCAGAATACGCTTAGTGGTCCCTCATTTTGGTCTTTTGTATCCTCCCATGAGGACTGCTCCTGTTACATGTGCTCTTACTCTTCAGGTTATTTAGGATACTTTTGGGGTGCTCTTTTTTTTGTTGGCCTTCCTCTGCTTGTGTTAAGTGTCTGTGTTTTGTTATGTTTACTTAGTGTGCCAGCTTGATGAAAGGTTTGCAGCTGATTCATTTGCCATGCTTGATCTTTCTTCATGGCTGCCATGCTCTCTTGTTTTTTATTTACTTTGGGAGCTGTGATTGTGTTTTGGTTTCTTTGGGCACCATGTTAAGAAGGTGCGCAGCTACTTTATTTGCCACACCCCCATCAGGCTTGTTTAGGACTTGCTTTTTATTTACTTTGGGAACCGTGTTTCTGTTTTGGTTACTTTGGGCACCATGTTCAGAACAGAAAGGTGCACAACCACTTTATGTGCCGTGCCCCAACCTTGCTTGTTTGAGACTTGTTCTAAACAGCTGCTAAAGGTTGCTCCCTTTCCTTGGGCTGCAGCTGCCTCGCCCTCCCTCCTGCTTATTTACTTTGGTTGTTCATATATGCAAACCGTCGCTCCCTCTCCCCTCCCAAATACAGCAATCTGAGGAGATGACCCTGTTAGTGTATGTTTGCAATGCGGGAAGAATCACTCAAATTGAGGACCAAGCAAATCAATGCATCCATAAGAGATTTGGAATAGGTAGGCAGAGTGGAAGCTGTCCCTCATGTAATTATTGTCATTTGTAAATGCAGCTTTTGACCTACAAAAGGAAGTATGGTCGGGAAAGAGCCTTTACTCCAAAGTTTTTACTTCGTAGTACATTTTCCATGGCATTTTTTAGATTGTAAAGACTGTTGGCATGCAAGTCTTTACATCACAAGACAAAACCACGCATTTGAAGATAATTAAAAAAAGGGGCTGGGGGGGTCTCCCCCCAACAATAAAACATGTTCAATTACTAACAAATGTGTAAATGACAAATGGAATAAAAAAATGTATTAAGAGTTAATGTATACATTTTCAACAGTAGGTGGCAGTGTTACACTCTTAACAGATTTTTTCAGGGGCAGTGAGCATGGTAAAACTATGTGTGGTTGTGGAATGCATGGTGAAGATGTTTGTAATGTGAATGAATGTAAATGTGTGGTAGTGGTATGCGTTGTGAAATGTAAAGACATGTGTGGTGAAGGAAGGCGTGGTAATTGTATTACAACCGTATGGCCTTTATTGGTGAGGGGCTATGGCTGGTCTTTCACGCTATACTTTGGGGTAAACTTTGCCCAGTGTAAAATTAACTTAATTAATAATTAAAGTGCAGAACACATGGTTCTCGTGTTTTAAAGACAAGAAAACTAAATTGTTCTTCTTACAGTGTGTGCAGACAGGTAAATAGTTTATAGAAATAAACAGCTCTCTTGACAGCAAGGATATAATGTTAAACCGCGCGGTCCTTGAGGTATGGCAATTTGGATTTGGGGGTCTCTAGTTGGCAGAGGTAGGTACCTTTGACCAAATAGGTGCCCTTGCATCTAGTCAGGGTAAGGGGGTACACTCCGAAAATAACCCCTGCTCACACCCTTGGTAGCTTGGCGCGAGCAGACAGGCTTATCTCAGAGGCAGTGTGTAAAGAATTTGTGAACACATACAGTAATCCAGTGACAAACCTACAGATGGACACCACACAGGTTTTATATAAAAAAATAAGTATTCTTTATATAGACTTATCACCTGACCAAAAATGACAAAAATTCACAATACTGTACTTAAAATGGTAGAAATAGCTTGGTTCTATTGAGAGGGTAAATGCGACACTTTGAATTCAATGTACCTTTGGTTGCAGGGAAGGTGATGCGTCGGTTCCTTACACGCAAGAACGGTGATGCGTCGGGTCCCTACTGATGCGTAGGGGATGCGTCGGTTCTTCGTGGCATGGGGAGGTGATGCGTCAGTTTCTTACTGCGCTTCCGTGGCAGTGTGACCCGCAACACCGTGATGCGATGAAGATCCAGTGCAATGAAACAAAGATGGCGTCTTCTTCTTGATGTGACACAATGCATGCACGCCCGACAGCTGTGCGGTGACTCAACGATTCTTCTGAGCCGCAACAGGCCCTGCGACACGCTTCTCTGGTGATGCGACGACGACACTCTTCTCCGGTGATGCGAGGCGCTTCTGCGATGCAGTGATGCAAAGACAGCGGCTGCTGCAGCGACACACTTCCTCTTCATGAGACGCGCTTCCAGCTCCTTGTGAAACGCAGGCCCTCAGAAGGCCCAGCACAAAAGTAGACACTTCAAAAGAACTCTTGTGGAGCTGGTTGGTGAAGTCTGTTGTCCCTGAGACTTCAGCAGGAGGCAAGCAGGCAAGCTCTATCTCAAGCCTTTTACAAGTTGATTTGAAAGTAGCACAAAGTCCTTTCTCCTTTCTTTGGCAGTCAGGCAACCACTGCAGGCCAATCCCCCAAACAGCACTTCGCAAGGGACAGTCTTCCTCAGTTTCTCTGGTCATGCTTCATCATCAGGTTCACCCTAAATCCTGAAGGTCAGGGAGGGCTCAACCTTGTTCCAGGAAGCTGTTAGAAGTCTACAGTCTAGGGGGCATAACTAAAAGATAAAAATTCCTCATTCGCTCCAAGGTATCCCTTTATTTGTGGAGTGGATGGGAACAGTAAAAAAAAAATATCGAAAGGGAATGTAGGATTTTATGGTCCTATGACCCTTGACCAGCCAACATGTTTTGGCACTACTCTCACAGGTCTCACAGGGCTTTTTATCGGGGATCAATCTTATGTGTAACACTACCCCAGTGACATGGATAATTGCGTGATTTCTTTATTTTGTGTGGCATGCAATATCCTCACAGCATGCCCAGGCAGTGTAATAATACTTGCCATTTCTGGTCCGACCTGTAATGAAAAATATAATTCAGGTCATTTATTGTTTCATCGCTGAACATATAGTGCCATGCCGTTAAATGTGAGTCATTATGTGGCATGCACATTTCTCATTGAGAGACATGCACAGCTCTCATGCTGTCACCTAACCACTGTGTAATGTGACCATGCCAATTTCATGCAACTCGTCGTCGGCTCACAGCTGCAGGAATGTCATAATTCATGCCATACTGTTGCATTCAACATCAGCTAACAAAACTCAGGAGCGGGATTTTCATAACACAAATTATGCTGTGTTTTGTCATCGTTTGTGCCCTCAGTGTGCTTTACTCATAGCCTTGAGCGTTCACTTGAGAGCCAATGTTCTCTCTTGCATGCATGTGTTTTTATCTTTTGGTTATGCCCCTAGTCAGTTAACTTCTAAGAGCTCCCTGGAACACGGTGAAACCGGTCGTAGGATGCTTGTTTCCAGTCCAGGGAGGACCTGGCTTGCCAGTTCGGGCTGGACTGTTCCCATGAGGCACAGCATCAAGACTGATTTGCATATGCCTGGGTTCAAACTGGAATAACAAAAAAAACGATGGATTTAGGACCAGATCTCTGTACTGGGGTGAATTAATGACATTGTTCTGCATTCTGTCCATCAACTGTTGTTTTTACACGGTCAAGCCCACCCTGAGCTTTAGGAGTCGGGTGAACTCTATAATGAAGCATGACACTAGTAGAGCATGTGAAAGTTACACATCAAAAAAAGGAATTATTCCTTCCCCACCACTAGTGGGTGGTGTTTAGGTGTGGCAGGCGTTTTGTCTCATCAGATTAAGTGTCATGAGATCACGAAGGATACTCTTTAGGTAATAATAGTGTTAACTTGGGAGGATGTATCACCCATTGTTATTTCTATGCTTTAAAAGGAACTCCTCACCCTCCAGGACTGGGTAGTGTTACACTCCCAGTTCCTTGTTTTCAATCAAATCATTTAAGCTCCCATAAAATACAGAAAAAACACAAATCTGACCTTTTGTAATGTAATCTGGTGCCCATGCCTAGCACTGTGCTGCAACTGTGTCAAGTTCCCGCTCCACAAAATGCAAAAAAGAAAAAAAGATGTTCTTCACGCGTACACATTACATCGTGGAGCTACTGCCTCATCGGACGAGTTAGAAACCCTTGCAAGGAGTACATTTCCAACCTTGTAACTCATATAAAGCACTCCTATACTTTTGGTTAGATTTCATGCTATATTAGGCTCCAAAAAGGAAAACATACAAGCATTGGCAAGGCCAACAGGTCTGGCTTTTAAGTACTGTTGTATGGTAATGCAAAGCTTTACAGGTAATTCGCTTGGGAATGAATAGGCATTTCTGTAGAAGCAATGAACTGTAGGATAATATTGTTGTAGGTTAAAAAAATCAGGTGACCGTTGCACTATCAAGCCAGACTTAAACACCCATGTTGGTTAATGACTGCCCTGCTCCATTTGTGCTGCTGCCAGACAAAGAAAATTATCTAGGACACTCTAATAGCATTACAGTGTCATGTAAGTGCCCCTGAAAGATCAAGCTCAGGCAGCTGGATAAACAAAATGATCACAAATGTGCATAGGGTAAGCATGTTTTTATGGAAGCACACAACTTCTGATCAATTATAACATATCCTCCTGGGTCCCAATTTGTGGGTTGAGCCAAAGCCCCTCTCTAGTGATGCTCACATTATTGTCTGGCCCCAGTTGTGCTGTCAAGCCAGACCATGGCCAGACCTCTTAATGTCATATTTTCAACATTTGCCTTCACTGTGTGTCTCACTTTATTTTTCACAAACGAAAATTTTAGCACTTGTGCAATATTGGTGAAATATTTTTAATTTATAAATATAATTAATCAATTGAATTATCTCTTTTTTTCTGAGCAAACATTTAAAAACATACCAGCATTTGCCTTCACTTTACAATTTACGGACAGGTAAATGTAATTCCTAGATGGCTGTCTGATTGAAACACATTGTTCAAGGCAGCTCATAATAAGATTGTTGTATTGTTCAGGCACAGTCAGGTAAACACGAAGAAGACAAGCCAGCTGATGTTCTGGGAGCATTCCTATTCAGGTATATGCAAATCTGAACAAGCTAAGCCAACAGGTCTTGCCTATGTGAGGATCTATTGGCTTTGTCAATGTTTTGTTTTGCTATGTTGTACAGCTAGGTGGCCAGCCTCTTGCCTTTGAGAAAGAGGCAAGAAAAGGGGGAACAAAAAAAGGAAGGAAGAGAAAAAATTAAGGAAGGAAGACAGGTAAACAAAGAAGGAAGGAGGGCAAAAAAAGTCAAAAAAGGAAGGAAGGAAGAAAAGGAAAAGGGAAGCCAATAGGAAGAATGGAAAACGAAATAGGAAGGAAGGCAAAAAGAAAGAAAGATGGAAAGAACGGCAGAGTGAAGGAAAGCAAGAAGAAGGATAGATAGAAAGAAGGAAAGAAGACAAGAAGGTAAAAAAGAAGGAAAGATGGCAAAAAATAATTAAGGTAAAAAAGAAAGAAGGAAAGAAGAAAGAAGATAAAAAAGAAAAGACTTAAGTGAAAGAAAGAAAGAAGGAAGGAAAGAAGTAAAGAAGAAAAAAACAAAGAAAGAAGTAAAAAAGGAAATAAAGCAAAAAAGAAAGAAAAAAGTAAAGAAAAGAAGCAAGAAAGAAGACAAAAAGACTGATGGAAAGAAAGGCAAATAAAAAAGAAAGAAAGAAAGAAAGAAAGAAAGAAAGAAAGAAAGAAAGAAAGAAAGAAAGAAAGAAAGAAAGAAAGAGGAAAATTAAAGAATTAGGAAAGATGAAAGGAAACAGTAAAAAGTAAGAAAGGAAGTAGGAAAGAGGCAAAGAGAAAGAGAAGGAAACAATGAATGAGAGAAGGCAGCAAAGAAGGAAAGAACGTAAAAAAGGCAAAAAAGAAGGAAGAAAAGAGGTAAAACATGAAGTAGGAGAGAACACACAAAAGTAGAAATAAGGAAATAGACAGCAAGAAAGAAGAAAATACAGCAAAAAAAGAATGAAGGTTAGAAAGAAAGAAAGAAAGAAGGGAATAAAGAAGATTGAAAGAAGGAAGAAAAGAGGGTTCACAATAAAAAATGCTGGATAATACATTCCAAATTTGCAACCACTTTCATTTAAATAAAATTATTACAAATGTGCTGCAAATGAAACACTATGTAGTTTGGTGGTCTTCCTGAACAAAGCTTTTTAAAGACCCATTGGTGAAACCGAGTCCAGGAACTCAATATGTTATGCTGAAAAAAAGCACCACTCAGATAAACAAAGGCCACTTCCAAAGGAACTTACAATAGCATTGGCAGGAGAAAGCAACTGATAAACCTGGAATGTGCCTGTACTCACATGTAGGCCTGGGTGGTAACTCCGCTCCGCCAGCGGAGTATGCAGAGATTTGCCACTCTGCACTCCACTGGGAGTGTGGAGTTTATGAAAAAACTCTGCCAACCACCGGCGGAGGAAAGTTTACTGGCGCGGGCGCTCACCCCTAGTCAGCTCTCAGCAGCTGACTATTTACACTACAATTCCCGATAGCCACGGCTACTGTCCCCACACAAGAGCAGGTGGAGCTTCACCTTTGGTCCTTTCCCTTTCTAAGAGCACCCAGGGCTCTCAATCCTCTACCGCCTCAGCGGTATTGGAAGAAGGGTCTTAGAGTGCCAGTGCAGGTCTGTGTGCTGAGTGCATTTACAGGAATCCAGCAAACAAAGGCCCTCTGCTGCATGGACACCAGCTGGGCTTCGAAGGTGGGATGAGCTGTATCTTAATTTCTGTATTTTAGTCTGGTTCAGTGACTGCAAACGGCACTCGTGGGCTAGAAAACCCTCACAATGGGGAACGTTTCAGGGCCTGCCAACAAGTACCGACACCATCTGCCACCCAGGCACCGCAGAGCAAACACATATTCAAGGTCACACTGCTGCAAATCAGCCAAGGCTGTATTGACTACCCCATACCATGCAAGAAGAAATGCTCAGCAGGATACGTTCACAGTGACAGCAGTACACCTTTTCAGACCCTGACTTGCGCGTGCCAGAGAACTTCATGCAACAGGGAGTTTAGTAGTCTGTAGTTAATGAACTAGAGAGCATTGTGTCAGGTAGTGGTGGATTTCTGAATAGCAACCTGAGTAATGCAGCGCTGTATCACAGAACTGCCCCGTCATAGCTAAAGCTTGGATGAGCGACACAGCTGATATTTACGTGTGCAAATCTGAGCTAAGAACTTGAGTTAAATAAAGTATGTTGTCAGTTTCAATGGAGAGCCAATCTAGGTACTACTATATGAGGATTAGACCTATTAATAAGTGCACACAGATGCAAAGAAGAACCAGGCACTAGATGCAGAATTAGACATTACATGCATATCCAACCAATATCACATCTATCCACAACGTGTAAAGCGCAGATGGACAAACCACTCTGACAACAATTAGTCACTACATACAGAGGAAAGCTAGACACCATTTGCCAGTGGCTATGCACTACAAGTAAGGCTCATCTAAGCCCTACAGGCAGAGCAGATGCAAATGCATATCTTGGCACTGCATGCAATGTAGAGCCTGGTAATTCACAGAGAGCGTATCTAGGCACTGCACACAGCGTACATCTGGGTAATTCAGACACAGAATATCTAGGCACTTCATGCAGTGTAGATCTGGATAATTCACAGTAACAAAAATCCTGAAAATGAGGTGTGTAAAGAATAAAAACTGCCCACTGTTTATTACCTTCAAATGCAATCAGCGTTTAATCGCACCCCTGAGGTTAAAGAGGGACGAGCGAGATGAAGAAACTGCTGATTCCAGGAATGTTTGACTTTTCACTTCACCTGCCTAAAATCACAGAAGGGTGTGGGTGATGCATGTATTCAGCTCCAAATGATCGATTTACTAAACGCCCCTTCTTGAGAATCCATTAGGGCCTTTGGTCAGAAGTCTGCCCCCGGTCTGCTTTTGTTCTTGAGGGAAAGGGTGTGGACTCTTGGAAAGAAGCCCGCAGCAATTGGCATTTATGTCTGCCATATATAGTGACTTATTCAATGAAAGTGCATGGGATGAAAGTTGTAAATGTAGTTATCATTCTATTAACTTCAAATGACGCGCCTTGTAATCAGACATTGAGCAATTTATATCGGAAAAATAGGGATCGCTGCTGGGATCATGATGGTCTCGTGTGCGGGCGGCTCTGCCCTTCATCCTTTATGGGTCTGCAACAAGAATAGAATATAGTTGGGTACACTGTTGTTTACAGAATTAGAGCAGGGGAACATTAAATAGTGGTGGCAAGCGTTTCTTAAAACAAATTATTATTTTAGGCTGTGTAATATATACATGTGCAATGTAGTTTGATGCTATGCTACTGCATTCCATAAGCAGACCTCAGTTACATTTGTTTGTCCTTTTCAGTCACGATGTGTTCCTGCAAAGATATAGTACACTCTCCAAACCCACAATGCCGGGGGCAAATGATCCCAGATTTGTGGATGAAGATGCTCGAGGAACAATCACATTGCTGAAATTGCATGCACACAAGGTCACTGGAAACTTTTCCTCATGGTCCTTTACACAGCTGTAGTGCAGAATTTGAATGAGTCATTTACCCAACGAGGAAGCACTTACTCATTACCATATGAAAGTACTCCAGTTGGGTAGATGTTTTTGGCAAAACCGGGAACTCGCTGGGAAAAAATTAGGTTCCAGTCTGGCCCAGGTGCACATTTCACAGAAATTAAACCTCTACGGGAAGCACTTACAAATATAAACATGGCAGGTGCCCCAGTTGAAGCTCCACTTTAGTGAAGCACAAAAGTTCATAACTATCTGAAATTCTTAAACTCATGGCACATAGCATTACCCACAGACACTGACCCACACAGGCACTCATGCACCCACTCACAGACCCACACAGCTACTTACACACCCATTCACCAACCCATTATGCCACTCACAGACCAAGTCACAGACCCACGAAGGCATTCACACACCCACTCACAGACCCACACAGGCACTCACATACCCATTCACTGACCCATACAGCCACTCACACACCCACTCACAAAGTTTACAGGTTACAGTTGGGAAATAAAAGATTTTTTAAACATCGAGTTCCCTAAAAAAACAAAGGTTACAGTAACACTATAGCTAGGAAATAGAATTAAAAAAACTTAAAAAATACACTGAAAAAATCAAAGGTTACAGGGAAGTTATAGTTAGGAAATAGAATTTAAGGAAACATTAGACATTCACTGGAAAAACCAAAGGTTATAGGGGCGCAATAGTTTGGCTCAGATTTCACTTGCACAAAACCAGTGAATTTCTGCAGTTTTGGGTAACTGAGCTAACTATAACTCACGCCCCCGCAATTATCAGCTTATGACCTCACATATTGCATCTCTCTAGAAGGAGGATTTTGAACCAGTGGTGCTCTGCTTTTACAAATGCAAAAACAACAGTTGAGGGACAGAATGCCGAACAATATCATACATTCACACCAGTACAGAGATCTGGGCCTAAAGCCATTGTTTTTTTGCTCACCATGCCATTCCAGTTTGAACCTAGCCATATGCAAATCAGTCTTGACCTTGTGCCTCATGGGAACAGTCCAGCCTGAACTGCCAAGCCTGGTTCTCCCTGGACTGGAAACAAGCATCCTAGGACCGGTTTCGGGGTTTCACCCACCTTCAGCCAGGATAGCTTGATTCCAGTGGCATGGAGAGGACGGGACTCACGTCTGAGCATACCCGTCCCACTTGGGGTGACAAATGCAAAAACAACAGTTGATGGACAGAATTCAAAACAATGTCATACATTCACCCCACTACAGAGATCTGGGCCTAAATCCATCGTTTTTTTGCTCACCATGCCATTCCAGTTTGAACCTAGCCATATGCAAATCAGTCTTGACCCTGTGCCTCATGGGAACAGTCCAGCCCGAACTGCCAAGCCTGGTTCTCCCTGGACTGAAAACAAGCATCCTAGGACTGGTTTCGGGGTTTCACCCCTCTTCAGCCAGGATAGCTTGATTCCAGTGGCATGGAGAGCACGGGACTCACGTCTGAGCATACCCGTACCACTCGGGGTGACAAATGCAAAAACAACAGTTGATGGACAGAATGCAGAACAATGTCATACATTCACCCCAGTACAGAGATCTGGGCCTAAATCCATCATTTTTTTGCTCACCATCCCATTCCAGTTTGAACCTAGCCAAATGCAAATCAGTCTTGACCCTGTGCCTCATGGGAACAGTCCAGCCCGAACTGCCAAGCCTGGTTCTCCCTGGACTGGAAACAAGCATCCTAGGACCGGTTTCAAGCTTCTCATTTGCATCCTCACACTTGTTAACTGTATGACATGTGCACACATTGGCAGAGGTTGAAAACTGTTAACCGCCAAAGAGTCTCATTTGCTTTCTCGTGACTGAAATCGTCTAATACTTGCTATGATTCTGAATACTAGACATATGAATAAACTATGGTTCACATTACAAAAACTTAAAAACAACATTGGAAACATTTAGCATTAGAATGGTTTAATATCTTGATTAGTGTGAAGTTTTAATCGTGGTTGAATTATGAGTCATGACAAAGTACTCTTACAGTTATTTTTCGAGTACAGAAGTATGTATGTATTTATGTAATTTGCTGAAAAAAACATAGGTTTCAGGGACATTATATTTAGAATTTTTCATCCAAATAAACCTTAGAAATTCACTGAAAATACCATAGGTTTTAGGGATGTTATAGTTAGAAATTAGCATTTAAAAAACCATAGAAATTCACTGAAAAAACATTGGTTTCAAGGACTTTGGCACAGTTTGACAAATCCTCACAAACTTTTCAAACCTAGTTTGACACTCAGTTCGGCTGCTGTATTGAAAGTTTTGGGTTGATCCATCAAGCAGGGGCCGAGAAAAAGAGGTGGTTTCCAAAGCTCGTTTCCTCATGCAATTTCTCATAGGGATTTTGAACAAGACTACAGCCCAAACTGCTGAATTGAATTATACCAAATTTGGCAGAAAGCTAGCTCTTAGTCCAGAAAGCATGTTTTTTTGTTTGAAGGATTTGTGCCTGGATCTTTGGTATGAAAACCAATGTTACCAGACATAGAAACAAAACTAAGAGAACAGTAAACACATTTTACTAGTTTGTAATATATAAAAGTATATTAAGGAAAAAAGTGTGAGTGTATGTAAGGTGAAAGAAAATGTGTATCTTCTAGAGAGTATAGTAGAAGGGAAAATAGAAGGGTGCTTAAATGAGAATATTAACTAAAATACAGTGAGCGGGAAAGGAGAAAGAGGAATTGTTATACTGAATGTATCTTAATTTTATTATGCTAGTATGAATGAATGCGTTTGAAGTTAGAGGTTTGCTTATAGAATGTAATTTAATAGAACAGTAAAAAAGGAAAATGAAATGCTTATTTATATTAATACCTACCTTTACAGCATAACTTTAGATTTTGTGGATGCACACCCAAGCACAGATTGCTACAGTTACTAACACACCTAAGCACACCTCAGTACAGCAACTCACATACCCAGCTACACACAGATAGAGGTACTCACACACAGAACCTCACACTAATCCAACACTGAGACAACCAGAGACTTACCAGTGCTGACACACCCAGGCATACATCAGTGCAGACACCGAAACTCCAATCCAAACACTAATGCATCCAATAAGACACCCAGGCATACACTGATGCCTACACTGACACACCCAGTTATACACCAAAGCAGACTTTGATATACCCAGGCACACACCAATATGGACACCTACAAACCTAACCTAACTCAAATGCATCCAGTAACACACCCAGACACATACTAATGCATACAGTGACACACCCAGAGTAATTCTAATGCATACACTGACACACCTGGACATACATTAATGCAGACACTGATATAGCCAGCCCTACACCAAAGCAGACACTAACACGCCCAGCAAAACACTAATGCATCCAATAACACACCCATGCATACACTGATGCACACACTGACACACTAACTCTCACAGCTATTCAGTCAGTGACACATTAAAAGCACATAGTTAGCTTTTTGTTTGACTAGATGGTGGTTCTAACAGAAGGGTTTTTAACAGTTTTTAAATTATTTTCTTCTTTTTTATTTTTTTAACAAAAAGAGAACAGGGTTTTTTTAAACAAAAAGTGAACAGGGTAGTACCACGGATAAGGATGGGGAAATGCAAAGAAGCAACTGGCTTCAGTCTTTAAAAAGCATTATGTAGTCAAAGGCAGCCAAAAAACTAACAGCAATGCTTCTTCACTGTATCCAAGAATACCCCCACAGAAGACATTTCAACAGTGACAAGCATGTGCATTTTGCATAGCGAATAGCCCTGTCACTCAATTCTTCACAGGCAGCTGGTATTGTAATGACGACAGATGATGATGGTTTTGCCAAGGCTGCTGTAAAGGTCGACTGTCCTGCTGCACCTGCTTTTTCTTGCATCATCTGGTTGTAGACCCTTTCATGAATTGTTTTTAAGTGCTTTCCACATGGAACTTGTCCCATGTGAATATTTCTTTGAAGTACCTCTGGATAACTGCTTGCCACAAATATTGCACTGCACATATTTTGTATTACGTCTTTTCCCCAGAAGGTATATAAAGTGCTTCCACACATCACTTTCATTTCTGCGAGGTGGCCTGTTTTCCTCCTCATCCTCAACAGGTTGTGGATGCTCATCTTGGATGGATGACATAGCTTATGCCATTTGTAAAAGCAGGCAAAAGACACACAATTGATGGACGGAATGCAGAACAAATCAAAACATTCACCCCCAGTCAAGAGATCTGGGTTAAATCCATCATTCTTTTGCTCACCATGCCACCCCAGTTTAGACCTGGCCATATGCAAATCAGTCTTGACCCTGTGCCTCATGGGAACAGTCCAGCCGGAACTGCCAAGCCAGAACCTCCCTGGACCGGAAACAAGTAGATATCTTGATGTTTCCCGAATAGCTTCTTCCTCACGAATGCGCACGCGCAGGCGCCCGCGCATGCGCATTCGCGAGGAGGAAGCTATCCAGGAAATATCAGATGGAGCCCCGGGACGCGGCAGCTCGGGTAAGCATTTTTTTCTTTATCTAATGATTATAGTAATTGTAAAATGAGGGCGGGAGGGAGGCGGGTGGCGGGCAACTCTGCTCCGCCGCGGGGTGTGCGTAGTCTGCCCCTGCTACGCCTACTTTGCGCAGCGCGAAGTGGGCAGTACTACGCACTCTCCGTGGACGGAGCGGAGCAAAGCGCCCACCCTTAATGATGACTTTATCAGCCAGTCAGATGCCCCCAGCAGCCCAGTGACGGTCAATGCACATGGGCCACTGTTACCTTCCTTTTACAAACCATGGGACAAAATACGTTAGAGACCGGGACGAAGGGGGGGGGGGGGCTCAACGGACGTGTCATTCTCAGTTTCTTGATCTGCCGCCCCTGTGATATACGCAGGTACAACACGAGCAGGAAGCTTCACAATACCTTAACTTATATTCACGTGTGCTTCACAACTGTGCACAATTCAATCCACAAAGTGTGGAAACAACATTTAATTTTTTTCATCTCACTGAAGTTAATAAAGCATGTCCGTTTTAAAGTCACTGACACATTAAAAGCACAGAGCTTTTCGCACAAGCTTCAATCTGCAAAAGTACATTTCTTTGTACAATACCCCCGATATTACACCCCAATTCATCCCTATATGTTACACACACGTGAGAAGCGCAACCACACCTACTATTTGCATTTGGAAGGTATGGTTGTAACTTAAAAAAATAGTCAACTTCTGACCTGCACGAACTGTTGAATGTTCCAGAAACTGTTAGAATTAACTATGGTGAACTTATGACCTGCACGTGGCATTCAATGTTGCACAAACTGTTGGGATGAAATTTGGTGAACTTGTGACCTGCAGCCTTCCGTTAATGTTACCCAGTATTCCTTTTGAACATAGCCAGCAGCTCCATGCAAACTCCCTTTGCCCAAAAGCAAATCTACTTCGCTTCATAAAATTGGGAGCAAATTCCCTCCTCTCGCTTCCATCAAGCGAAGCAAAAGTTTGCTATGACAGAGCTGCAACTCTGCATAGATCCCGTCTTGCCACAGCAAACTACAATGTCCATGGCGTAGACACCATGGCTCATTGTTTCAACCGGCCCTCGGACATAATCATACCCAGCACCATGCAAAGCTTCTTAAGAAAAATTGGACAATGCGCCTCCATCCAATTTAAAGCCCGGGAACATCGTACTCCCAGAGGCCGCCAATACGCAACAGACCCCTGCATTTTAATTCATGAATGTCGAAAGAAGTAGTACCCCTGGGACAGCGTGCGGAAGCTTCACCTCTCCACACTTACATTTTATGTTTATCTCCAAAAACGTGCTGCTCCTTGGAGCGGAGGGGCAGGGAAAACGTGAACCCCCCCATATCATTATATTTTCTCCAAGGAAATAGCAGTCCCCGTCACAGAAGTATACCCTGCATCATAACTAAACATTGCTCCTGGGTACTAGCCCACATGGTAGCTTAATTAAATGAAGTACTCCACACCGCGCTCTTTTTTTCATTTTCCCACTGTGATTTCTAGGCCCTACGCGAATCCTGCCGAAAACATATAAAAATGTTTCTTTACGTTCCAACTCCCTGTGACACCTCTGAGCACCCTAGGAAGGTCACACTGTTCCTACCCTAACCTCTTCTAATTAACGGAGTCCTAGTTTGAAGTGTTGGTAGGCAATCCCAGGCAAGCTCGTGCTCGGAACGCCTCAGCCAATCAGATCTCACAATTCTCAAATACTGATATCTCTAAATCTGTAAATATCTCAAAAAACTACTTAACGGATTTACACCATTTAAAAAACCGTGCTTTCTGAACCAAGAGCTACCAGTTCCATGTGACATAAACAATACCTATTAGACATGAATGACTCTAAATTCCATGATGAAAAAAAAGGTAGGATACAATTACCATATGTATCCTGTAAGAAAACAAAAACAAAAAATATTCCAAAATGTAATCATCAAACTTCTTAGGTACCCTGGTACTCCTTTTTTGTAACACAAAATTATCAACAGCAGAACAGTCAGCAATCTCTTCTACAGTAGATTCAATCTGGTGCGTGTCAGAATTGGTAATAGTTCTACTCACATCGGAACTTTGAGGAGGAACACAAACATTGCGCTTCTCAGAAGCACATTCGGTACCCTTCTCGTCAAACCATATATTATTGTCTTCAGCCCTTTCAAAAAAACATTCTTGTGCAAGAGCAAAGGCATCGACCTGAGGCAAACTCCAAATGCTTCTGCTGTATTCAAACCTAAGTTGCTGCATCAGTGAATTGCACATTACATGTTACAGTTCCATGTGACATAAACAACAGCTATTAGACATGAATCAGTAAATTCAAATTCTATAATAAAAATAAAGGTAGGAAATGAATACCAGACTGTGCCAACTAGTTCCTAAACAATATCATGTTTTTTGATCTTGATCACCAGCTTGTGAGCAGAGGCTGAGGATGAGCTAATTTGTGTGAAAGGGCTTCGTGGATAACAGGCAAGCAGAGAGACATGTGCACAAAGAATAGACATGGTTTCAAAATGGATGTCGGGTTTAGGCTAATTTAGCAAGTAAATAGCGTATTTGCATAGGCCATACATCACCCATCCCTGGTTAGGCTGGAGACGTAAGGGGCAATAATGAAAACAGAGTTCAAATGCCTGAGTATACTTAGAGAGTTATTATATGAAAATAGCTCGATTGAAGTCTATTAAAAAATTTTATGGGAAAAAGTCAAAAAAGTTGGGAAAAAATCAATTCAAGGATAGCGTGAATTTCTTACAAGTCTTAGAGATTGAAGTCCGGAAGTTCTTCTGCGGCTTGAGATGCGTAATGTTCCAAGAGGCGATTGTTGCCATCGTGTGATAAAAGTGAAGCGATCCAATTCATATCCTCGAAGGGACAGTAATGTTCCTCGAATGTTGGAGCGGCAATTTGAGAATTGTCAGGCAATCTGCGATGTTGTCAAAGGTCGCACGTTGCAGGAGATCTTTGGCGGCTGCGCAGAAATCCCATTCCGCCAGGATACCTTTTTGAGTTGCATCCGCCATTGCTCCACTGCCCGAACAATCAAGTTCATGGTTTTCAAGATACTCCATTACCTGCTGGATATCGGGAGCGATTGTTGGGATGTTGGCAAGGCATAGATCCATTAGCCAGTCGAATGGGCACGTTTTACAATAAAAAGATGGTTGCACGCAGATTGCATATGTGTAAATAAATGTCATACTGTAGCTGGCTCCGATAATAGATAGAGGCAGGCAGCCGAAAAGTTGTTCCATTTTTTCACGGTATTGATGTAGCTTCGCGTAGAGGCGTATACTGTCAGACATGATTGTTACCACAGGGAGCGCAGCCATTTTTTACAAGCAAAAATAGTAGTAGGATGGCCGCAAACAGAGCGACAATTATGGGCACTGTTCCTGTTATTCCAGAGATGATCAATTGAATGAAGTCAGGTATTATACCAAAAACAGTTTGACAGCCTGTGACAAGGCTGGAGGAGACAGTGTTAAAAAAATGTGCCAGACCTTGAGTGTGAGATGTTTTGAAAATTGTGTAACAATTCACAAAGCGTAATGGAAGGTTTGTATTTAAAAGGGACTGTATTTTACTTGAAGTTTGTGCTATCTGCAGTCGATAAATTTCTTTTGCAGAAAAGAGGGACACTTCTGTTTGAAACAAAAGCGCTTTCAGTTTGCTCAGTTTAATGAAATCTGTTTTCAAAGTAGGTATTGAAGGCCAAGTTGAGCTGTGGGAGTTACTTTGTGTGGGTGGGAATAGACATTGCCACAGGAAGTTACTCGGTTTAAAACAGTAAGGACATACGGTATGCTGTTCTCAGGACACCCCCGTGCTGCACGGCCACCAGCTGTGTGTGTGCCCCTCGCCTCGCTGCTGCCCGCAGCCTCGTTGTGCCTGCCTCGCTGTTCCCTGCCCCTCCGCCGTATTTTGCGTGTGTGTGTTTAACCGTTTCGTTACCTAAGTGTTTTTTGCCTTTTGACTGTTGTCACTGCTGTCTCCTGAACGTTGTTGTATTGGCTTTGTTGCTTGTTATTCAGCCCCCCTGTGCCTGCCCGCCCCGCTCCCCGCTTCCCGCCACCGTCCAAGCGGCCACGCTCCCTTTTCGTTTTGTGCCCTCCCCGCTCCCGCCTCCCAGCTGCTCCTCCCTCCCTCCCACTTAGCCATAAATGGCGACCGCGCGGCGCAGGTGAGTGTGACCTGTTCTCAGGACACCCCCGCGCCGCACGGCCACCAGCTGTGTGTGTGCCCCTCACCTCGTTGCTGCCCGCAGCCTCGTTGTGCCTGCCTCGCTGTTCCCTGCCCCTCCGCCGTATTTTGCGTGTGTGTGTTTAACCGTTTCGTTTCCTAATTGTTTTTTGCATTTTGACTGTTGTCACTGCTGTCCCCTGAACGTTGTTGTATTGGCTTTGTTGCTTGTTATTCAGCCCCCTGTACCTGCCCGCCCCGCTCCCCGCTTCCCGCCGTGTCCAAGCGGCCACGTCCCCTTTTCGTTTTGTGCCCTTTCCGCTCCTGCCTCCCAGCTGTTCCTCCCTCCCTCCCACTTCACCATAAATGGCGACCGTGCGTACGCACAGCGGTCACGCGCAGCGGGCGCGCCGATTGTGCGCCGAAGGCGTGCCAAAGGCAAGCCCGTCTGCGCCTGTCCGCGCCTGGACCGCGCCCAGTGCCAGGACCCCTGGTCCCCAGCGATGCATGTCAACCCGACAGACCTATGATGCCGCGGCCCTCAACGCACTCAATGCCGGCCGAAACCCCACCTGCTGCCGAGCCACCCTGAGACGCATTCACGGACCCTTCACCTGCACAACCTGCAAGTTCTCCTGCCTCCGAACCTGCACCACGCCCGCCAAGCCAAACTCCATCAGCGACCTCAAGTGCATCCTGCTCAACACCCGCTCCGTCCACAGACACGCCGTAGAACTCTGGAACCTCCTCGACACAACATCACCAGACATCACCTTCCTCACTGAAACATGGATGAACGCCTCCTCAGCCCCCGACATCGCCATCGCCATCGCCATCCCGGATGGATACAAGATCATCAGGAGGGACCGCGTCAACCAGACCGGAGGAGGCATCGCCATCGTCCACAAGAACACCATCCGAATCACGACCGACGCCGACGACACCCTCGCCGAACACCTCCACTTCCAGATTCACACCGACCCAAAGATGACCCTCAGAGGCACCCTCATCTACCGACCCCCGGGACCACGCACGCAATTCGGCGAAGACATCACGGACTTCATCAGCCCACAAGCCCTCCCCTCCGCCGACTACATCCTCCTAGGGGACCTCAACTTCCACCTGGAGAACAACAAGGACCACAACACCGCCACCCTGCTGGACAACCTCGCCAACCTCCGCCTCAAGCAACTGGTCAACACCCCCACCCACTACGCCGGCCACACGCTTGATCCCGTCTTCTCATCCAGCAAGCACATCAGCTTCAGCCACTCCACCGAACTCCACTGGACCGACCACAGCTGCGTCCACTTAAGATTCAGAAAAACCACAACCCACCACCACCCGCAACAGGTTCCTCACAGGAGCTGGAGCAAGATCACCGCCAACCAGCTCACCACCTTCCTCAGCCAGAACCCACCTGCCAACACATCAGACGCCAACGAAGCAGCCCACAACTTCACGCAGTGGCTGACCGCCTGCGCCGATGACCTCGCACCATTGAAGAACCCTCCCAGCAGACCCAGAAGCAAGAAAGCCCCCTGGTTCACCGACGAACTCAAGGACTCCAAGAAGACCTGACGCACCCTCGAGAAAGCCTGGCTCCACGACCGGACCACTGACAACATGACCGCCCTCAAACACGCCACCCGCAAGCACCACCATCTCATCCGCACCACCAAGAAGAAATCACTGAAGGAGCGACTGGACAACAACGCCCACGACAGGAAGGAACTCTTCAGCATCGTCAAGGAGTTCTCCAACCCCAGCACCGGCAACAACGACATCACCCCCTCACAAGATCTCTGCGACTCCCTCGCCTCGTTCTTCCACCGCAAGATTGCCGACATCCACAACAGTTTCGGCGCACCATCCACGCACCCAACCACCGAACCAACAAACCCCACCGCCACCCTCTGCACCTGGACCACGGTGACCACCGAAGACACAGCCCGCACGATGAACACCATCCACTCCGGCTCTCCAACCGACCCCTGCCCCCACCACGTCTTCAACAAAGCTGACTCCACCATCGCACCCCAACTCCGGGACATCATCAACACCTCCTTCAACACCGCCACCTTCCCAGAGAGCAGGAAGCATGCAGAGCTCAGCGCCCTACTGAAGAAACCAACAGCGGACCCCACCGACCTCAAAAACTTCCGGCCCATCTCGCTCCTCCCTTTTCCCGCCAAAATAATCGAGAAGATCGTCAAGAAACAGCTTGCCGCCTTCCTCGAGACGAACGGATCCCTCGACCCCTCGCAGTCCAGTTTCAGAGCCAACCACAGCACCGAGACCGCCCTCATCGCAGCCACCGACGACATACGAGCCCTGCTCGACAACGGGGAAACAGCGGCACTCATCCTCCTGGACCTCTCCGCAGCATTCAACACTGTCTGCCACTGCACCCTAGTCCAACGCCTCGACAACACCGGCATCCAAGAGAAGGCACTAAAGTGGATCATCTCATTCCTCGCCGGAAGAACACAGAGAGTCTGCCTCCCCCCGTTTCGATCCGAGGCCACCAAAGTCATCTGTGGAGTCCCGCAAGGATCATCACTCAGCCCCACCCTCTTCAACGTCTACATGAGACCTCTAGCCGCCATCGCACGCCAACACAACCTCAACATCATCTCCTACGCCGACGACACCCAGCTGATCCTCTCCCTCACCAGAGACCCCGACACCGCCAGAACCAGCCTACACGAAGGGATGAAAGACGTCGCCGAGTGGATGAAGAACAACCGCCTGAAACTGAACTCAGACAAGACGGAAGTCCTCATCCTGGGACCATCACCCTCTGCCTGGAACGACTCCTGGTGGCCCCCAGCCCTGGGCACCGCCCCCAAGCCAACAGACCACGCACGCAACCTGTGCTTCATCCTGGACTCCTCCCTCTCGATGACCAGACAAGTCAACGCCGTATCCTCACCATGCTTTCACACCCTTCGCATGCTTCGCAAGATCTTCCGATGGATCCCGACCGAAACCAGGAAGACGGTCACCCAGGCCCTCGTCACCAGCCGACTGGACTACGGAAACACCCTTCTACGCCGGAACCACAGCCAAGCTGCAGAAAAGACTCCAACGCATCCAGAACGCCTCCGCCCGACTCATTCTGGACATCCCCGACGCAGCCACATCTCCAGCCACCTGAGGGACCTGCACTGGCTCCCCGTTGACAAGAGGATCACGTTCAGGCTCCTCACCCACACACACAAGTCTCTCCACGACCTGGGCCCCAAGTACCTCATCGACCGCCTGACCTTCTACACGCCCACCCGCCAGCTATGGTCTACCAGCCTCGCCCTCGCAACCGTACCACGCATCCGAAGAGCCACCGCCGGAGGCAGATCCTTCTCCTAGCTGGCGGCCAAGACATGGAACTCCCTCCCCATCCACCTCCGGCTGACCCAGGACCACCTCGCCTTCAGGAGACAACTCAAGACCTGGCTGTTCGAGCAGTAGCGGACCCCTTCCCCCAAGCGCCTTGAGACCCTTCCGGGTGAGTAGCCAGCTATACAAATGCTATGATGGATTGATTGATTGATATGCCAGCTCACATTCCGTAGCAGTCCATGTTATTAAGAACCAGATAACTGCTGTTAGAAAGCTATGTGAATGTTGGTCTTATTGTGGGAGTTGGAGTGCTTTTATGAAAGCATGCAAGATTGGGGGCTGTAAGCTTAGAAGCAATGTGCAGTTGGACATTCTTGCATAGTAATGAATGACTGCCATTGTGGTCGCACTTTTCAACTGTGAGAACTTCTGTATCCTCTTTAAGACAGCGATATGTAAATGGGAGAAACCACTGCTCGTGAATAAACACGCTACCTCATATAATCACATACAACATGACAAACAACATGTACACCTAGCAGACACAACAACACTACTTACTGTGAGAACCGTGGCTAGCCATGTACACAAACCAAACATGACATGGCACCTCTGCCACACAATGCAGAATGCGGGGAGAGAAGGGAGTAAAGTATGTGCGAAGGTGGCAAGTGATTCTCGATTATAAAAGAATACAATGCAAAGTGTTGAGGGTATGTGCCGGAGAGACTTGAGTATGCAGAGCACAGACATGTACATGTCAACATACACTGATGGTCTATTGAGTGAAGTGGACAGTGGACGCAATCATGATAGTACAGTCAGTAGGGAAGATTATGAAAACATAGCGCGTACGTGCCCCCTCCCCCCCAAATCTTTAGCATAGTGGGCTGGCTCGGCGTATGCAAGGCTAGCGGAGGGGTATGAATAAAAGGCACGCTTCTCTGGGCGTGGTTCTCTTCCAGAACGGTGAACGTGTCTGCCAGGTCTGCGTCGCTTACACCACCAAGAGGCTGATGCGGTGAGCGAAGGTGGCTGCGTGAATGATGCTCTAGGCCTGCTGGTACCCAGAAACCGTCATGGCCACTGCGAAGCACATATGCTCCACCGTTCACCTTTCAACACTGTCGTATGTGAAAGAGGGCCCACCACGTGCCGGCGGAAGCTCCTGGGTTGAGGTCTGTGAGCTGGGAAGGCTTCTGCGATCAACGCTGGCTACGACAACACAGGCACACAGAGTCCAGCCTGAGGCTCAGCACTGTGGAGTGCTCTGCATACTACTAACACAGTAGTCCAACAGGTACCAACAGTGGAACGGTGTCTTGATCCCACAATGGACGATGTTAGAACTGCATCTGAGAGTGGAGATGAAGGTACTGCCTTCGACCAGGTGCAACCAACTCTAGGTCCCAACAGTGGAACGGTGTCTTGATCCCACAATGGACGATGTTAGAACTGCATCTGAGAGTGGAGATGAAGGTACTCCCTTCGACCAGGTACAACCAACTCTAGGCCCCAACAGTGGAATGGTGTCTTGATCCCACAATGGACGATGTCCAATATTACCTGCTGCTTGGTTTTCACAGAACTTCCTCCGTTGAGGTGCATCACACTCTGTGCTTCCATAGCTAGCTGCTGCACATGATTATTGGGCTTGGTTGAGTGTAGTCGCTGGACTACACCGTGGTACAGCAGGTCCGAACGGTGAAACGGGGTCTTGATTCTATGATTGAGGATGTCAGAAGTTAAAGTCTGTGATGATTTCTGTGTACTCCCTCCGATCAGGTGCAACAAACTGCGTGCTTCCAAATCCAACGACACGTGGCTGTGAGGTGTTAATGACCACTGCCTCTGGCCTACACTGCGGTCAGCAGAGCTCACAATTCAAATCGAGTGGTGATTGTTAAATTACGGAATCCATTAGGCAGCTAACTACAACGTCTATTGAAATATACACAATATCCTTTTAGTATACTTGCCTGAAGAACTTTTTTAGATGAGTTATAGGTTTAGTACAATGACAAAATTCTTCTTGGTAGTGGAAAAGAACACTGAATACTAGTCTACACTGTGGACAGCAGAGATCGCAATTCAACAGTATATAATCTGGAGGCTTCTATGCGTCTGGTATGCTTACTTATCAAATATGCCCGCATTGATCGCGACGCAAATTTAAAGGAAATAGAACGCCTGAACTCTGAATTAATGAAAGTTCGAAACACATCTACCAACGACACCATTGACAAAGGCATCGAGGAAATGAAAACTCGCCTCTCTAAACAAGAGACCATCATCAAAAACAGAAAGGCTTTCAAATTTGCACGCGATAAACGAGATTACGAACTGGGACAAGTGTTCACGTTTGCGCGCAAATTCGACTATCTGAGAAAGTCCAGAAACAACGGCAAAGAATCCAATGACAATGCAGCACAGGCTACAACAGTCAATACCAATGCCTCCACGTCTGACCTCAGCACCTATTTGAGCGATACTGATTCGAACATCAGTGGTGATTCCTCCTGTATTAACAGAGAAGATTTAGGCCATTTAACTTATGCTGAGGAAATTGATTTTTTAGCAGAAGACCGGAAAAAATCACTGAGATATCGGAACACCACTACACAACCCAACAGAAAAGAAATCGCAGCAGAAGAGAAAGGCGCAAATGCATCAAGAGGCAGAGGAAGGGGGCAGCAGAGAAAGAGATGGCAACAACGCTAACATCAGCTGATCGTACCATCAGCAATTTAACGGACGTTGAGCTCAATACTGCAGAAAAACAGTTATTGGCTCTAGGGCTCAGTTTCTGTCCAGAAAGCAACTTCAATTATAGCGAAACAAGAGTCGATGTTTTCAAATTTATCTGAAAGCTCAAATTAACTAAATATTATACCATCAAAAAACAAGTTAATACTAACGATGCCAATAAAGAAAAATCAAAAAAAGAAAAACAAAAAGAAATAAATGTTCCAGGTACTAAGCAAAAAACCATAAGTACTCTCAAACCATCGCAACGTCATGAGCAAACCAG
Source organism: Triturus cristatus (assembly GCF_964204655.1). Classification (NCBI taxonomy): domain Eukaryota; kingdom Metazoa; phylum Chordata; class Amphibia; order Caudata; family Salamandridae; genus Triturus; species Triturus cristatus. The sequence continues at coordinate 325,838,559 of NC_140593.1, read as the reverse complement.
CTTAGCCACAAATCAGTATGAGAACCTAGTGGCTGGCGATCTGGAAGTGATGAAAACTCTCCACTCCCTGAGTACCAACACCGATGACCATGATGTTGGAAGTATCGATACACAAGAACTAACTGACATAGAAGGTATTAATCTTTCCTTTCCTGGTCAAAGTCCTTTCAAACCCACCTCCATGTTTGTTCCTATCATGCCCCGAGACGCGGTTGATATTTTTCACGATCGGATCATTGAAGAACTAAAGAAAATACCTGTAACACGAAACAAACACAAAAACAAGGGAGTTTACTCCAAACATCAACCACGTGCATATTTTCAACTGATGAAAAAACTCAGTACCAATCATGACATTATTATCAACAAAAGCGACAAAGGTGGCAATATAGTACTGTGGGGCAAGATGGAATACAAACTGGAAGCTTATCGTCATTTGAATGATGAAGAATGCTACCGCAGAACAAATACAACTGAGTTCAATAAAATCAGCAAAAATTACAAAAACGATCTTACGATGTGGAGAAGAGACAATCTGATCAGCAAGGATGAATTTAATTTCCTTCACAATTTACACCCTGTTCTTCCAACCATTTACTTTATACCTAAAGTCCATAAAGGTACCAATCCTGTACAGGGTAGACCTATCATCTCTGCCAACAAAAGCATTTTTGACAATACCTCTCGTTATATCGATTATTATTTACAGGATTTTGTAACCAAACTGCCCACATATTTACGTGACAGCAAAGACTTTTTGTGTAAATTGAATAATCAAAGTTGGTCTTCAGAATATTGTTTTATAACGTTGGACATTTCTTCACTTTACACCAGTATCCGGCACACAGACGGAATTCAAGCCATTGAATTTTTTCTCAGCAAAAGACCCATTGAATTCCATTCACACAATAAGATGTTAATTTCTATGATCCGTTGGTGCCTTTTTAACAATATATTTACATTTGATGGTATATTGTTCCAACAACTACAGGGAGTAGCGATGGGGGCATGCTTCTCCCCCAGCTACGCGTGTTTACACGTGGGCTGGTGGGAGGAGCATGTCCTACAGCCTGAACATGGGGCATTGTGGAGCAAACATGTCATCCGATGGTGGCGTTACATTGACGATATTTTTGTCATTTGGCATGGTACACATGAGGAAGCTGAGGATTTTGTTAACAGAATTAATAAGAACACCATTAATCTGCATTTCACAGCCAACATAGATGACTCAGTCTGTAATTTTCTCGATGTCACAGTGTACATTAAGAATAATCATATAGAGACATGTCTATATCGCAAACCCTCAGCAGGCAACGGCATCTTACATGAGAATAGTTTCCATCGAATCCACACCATCACTAGTCTCCCCTACGGCGAATATCTACGCATACGCCGAGCATGTAGTGACTCCAATGAGTTGGTTCGCCATCAAAATGAGGCCACACAGAGGTTCTTAGAGAGAGGTTACAACCCTCATAAACTTCAATCTGCTAAAGACAAGGCCAACAGTAAAAACAGACTATCTTTACTAAGCAACAATGTAGATTTAATGAACACAACTACATCTATTCCTATTGATGATTCTCAGTGTAACCAAGTTTCTTGCAGGCTCATCACCACATATAGCAAACAGGCCAAAGAAATTAAGACCATTATCAACAAACAATGGCCTATTGTTTTGACAGATTCCACCCTTAAGCAGGTACTTCCCAGCAGGCCCACCATTACTTTCCGTAAAGCATATTCTATGCATAATGACTTAGTTAGATCTAGTCCAGAATTAACATCCAAAGGCAGTTGGTTATCTCCCAAATTGGGATTTTACAAGTGCAGTTCTTGCCGCGCCTGTACATTTGGGATCAACACCAACAGCTATACCACTGCTTTCTCTACGGAAAGTCATTCGATCAAAGGACACTACACTTGCCGAACCGAATATGCGGTATACATGTTAGAATGCACCTATGGACTGAGATACATCGGCAGCACTAAGTTGCCGGTTTATGCTCGCATTCTCCAGCACTTGCGAGCTATCGTCAATTCAGATCCCGCATATCCGGTGGCCCGACATTTTAAAAAGGTACATGCTAACAATCTCAATTGTCTTAAATATTGTGTCCTTGATTCTGTACCAAGCCAGAAAAGGGGAGGTAATCGCGAAAAGTAATTACGTCAATTAGAATCTCGCTACATTATAGAGATTGATACCAAGAACCCCCAGGGTCTCAATATAGGTGAAGATATGCATCACTTTCTATAATTACTATTCTAGCTAAGCACACGAGGTAAAACAATCAGTTATTCGTTATGCCTCTATACTTTATGGCTAATAACACATATCTCTGATTTATAGATATCTTTTTATCCGTGTCTTATGCCTGTGGTTACCCTGTCACTAGAACACCTACACTGACCTAATACCCAATGACATCGGGATGTTGACTTGTAATTGAGCTATCTTCCATATTGTAACTGTTATGGTCTATATATCACAATACAGCCGCACATTCATTTTCAGTTTTCTTATAATACCTTTTGGGGTTGTTTTTAATAGGGGTGGGCGGAATTTGCGTAATCGCGTTTCGCAAATCTCCGCGAAACGGTAAAAAACCTCCGCGAACACGCAGAAATTCCATGAACACGCGGAATTGCTTGTTCGCGATACTTTTTTCCTGTTCGCGATCGCTGTTTGCGTGCTCGGGGTGAAATATCTCGCGAACACGCATATTGAGAACGCGAACAAGCCAAAAATTTCGCGAAGTCGCGGAACGCAGATTTTTGGTCAATTTTGCGTTCTCCGCGGAACGCGAAATTACCCAAATTCTGCAAATTCCGCGAGCGGAACGGATTTTACCGCCCAGGCCTAGTTTTTAAGGGGGAGCCCTGTGGTCAATTATCAGACTTAGATATGTATTCTGTAAATTTGATTCAGTACCCTTCAGTCCCTCTCCATTTTGGAGTCGGTGACTCTTTGGCTGATACTTAGAACTTGTAATTTTAATTACCAGCACTTTCCACACATTTTTTACACTTCAGCACTGAGCACCTGCATCATGACGGCATACTATGCATGTCACTCATGCACATATCTTTCCCACACGTGGATTGTATTACCAGTATGAACTATGCGCAGTATATCTATTTTGCTGACTATTCCAAATGTACTATACTTTGTTTATATAGCAGTTTTTTTGTGTAGAGGCACATTATTTGCTGGTTAATTGGGTATTTGTACCCAGTATTTTAGACTTCCAGTCATTGTCAACATGATAATTTTTTCTTTTTCTTTTGTTGTCTTTACACCATGCATAGAAGCCCCTTGGTGATTTACACCCATGGACAGATTCAATCTATTTATACTATGTACATTCTTCGTTAATTAGATGACCATTGAGCATATCATTTTTGTGCAGTGTTGTATCTGGTAATTTCAGTTTAAACATGAGATGTTATAACATTGTTTTCCATGATTTTGTTGGGACTATGATATTTAAATGTATATACTATGAGTTAGCACGCAATAGTATTTTTTCCATTTCCTTTGCAATGCCATCTAATTGTTTGCAGGTGCTGGGTGGTGTTTTCTATTTAAATGCACTGTTATGCACGTAACGCAGTCATGTGAGCAAGGGCCGAGTGGCTCGAAACGCGTCATGGACTAGGCACGAAATTTACCACTAATAAATACTATTTTCCAGCATTGGCGACTGAAGTTGTCCGTTCCTGTTGTTGTGCGTGACGGCACAATTTGGGAAGTTTCTTTGATATATATATATATATATATATATGAAGGCTCCCAAGGTTGCACCGGCAGCCGGTGCAACCTTGGGAGCCTTCATATTTTCCGGGGCACCATCCCTACAACGCGAAGACATTGGAGTAAGAGACTCAACCTGGCCCACGTCGTAAACAGCGTCCGTGGATCGTTTTGAATAACAACGAAACCCGGTAAGCCTTGACGCCGCCATTGTGAATTCTGTGTTGAGTGCTTGGCCTCGCATTGATACGGGATAAGGCGCTTGGAGGGGTAGTGTCGACAGGGTAAGAGTACGCTCTGCCCTTGGCAGATGCAGCGAACATGTTTGATGAAGCAGACCGACATGAAGCAGCGCGTGATATTTTCAAGACAACCACTAATAGAGGTGCCAGTGGAACCGACGATACATCAAGTGGTTCCAATACTCGAAGCACCTTACGCATGCAGTACAATCAACTTGAAAGACTCTGTGAGAGAGAGATCAGGAAATGGTGGGAGGCGACTTCGCTTCAGAACTACATGGATGTAGATAGGGTGCCGAGGGGATTACGAATATATACAGTGCCCGCCTATGAGAATCCGGATCCACAACTCCTGGAGGAATGGGCGGAATACACAGCAACATCGTGTAAAGGAATGCTGGCAATCCTGGTGAAATTTGCTTGGAGCGATAGGAACAAAGCTCTAGCGGAGATAGCTACCCTCGAAAAGGACCTCACCAGCAATACAGATGTCAGCACCCAGGACACCCTCAGGGAGGAAATGAAAAAACGACTTAAAAAGTACGAACTTACAATTAGACAACGGAAACAAGAAAAGTTTGCCCGTGATGAACGTGATTACTCACAGGGGAGGATTTTAACCTTCGCGAAGAAATTCGATGAACCCCGGAGAGCATTAAACAAGAAACAACCATCTGAATCGACAACTAGAATTGAAACATCAGAATCTGAAATTACGGAGAGTGAACTCTCTGGAGATGAAGTACCTACTACTTCTAGCGTCTCCGCGAAGACTCCTTTTCATCAGGAGTTCAACCTCATACGCCAATCTTGGCTAAGAGGGGGCAAGAGCAAACCGCCCGAAAACGAAGACCGACCAGAAGGAGCGGCTGGAAGGGCAAGAGGAAGAGGAAGAGGCAAAACAATGACACGAGGGCCACGGAGCAACAGAGGTAGGAGATGGTAACCGATGTCGATGACTTAACCATCGTGAACCTAACACCGAGAGTACTCACGGATGCCGAAGAGTCTGCCCTCAAATTGGGACTTTCTTTTTGCCCTAACAATCATATGGAATATACGCAAACACGTATTGATTTATTCAAATTCACACGTAAAATGAAGCTTCACAAATTCTTTAAATTAAAACCTACGGTGAGAGAAGCCAGACAATTACAACAACAAGGACAATCACATGGAACCGATCTATTGACCACTGGCGATCTAGAAATGCTAGAAATGTTGGAGGCCCTACGGAGTGAGGAAGAAACCGCTGGTACCCTGACGGATGATGTGGCAACCAGAGCCATAAGGGTGGGTATACAACAAACAACACCGGCTACGAGTTTCAAGCCCCCCTCAGTTTTCATTCCGCAAATGCAATTTGATGCAATTGATGCATTCTCTGATGCGGTAATGCAGGACCTCGTGAAATTTAGAATGAAAGCTTCCAGAACAATAGATCGAGCTAACAATCTCACGGAAGAACAACGTTCCATATTGAAAGTTTTATCACAGGATTCACAAATAGTGTGCAAACCCTCCGACAAAGGAGGAAACATCGTATTATTGACAAGAGAACAGTACTGTCGCGAGGCTTACCGCCAATTGAATGATGTGAAGGTTTATGAAGTAACCAACATTGCACAGTATAATACAAGCATTCTACAATATCATAATCTACTAGAGAAATGGCGCAAAAGAGGCATGCTGGGAACCAACGAATTTCTTTTTCTACGCAACCTGGACCCCATCACACCAACCTTCTATCAGCTGCCAAAAATTCATAAAGACACTAATGACCCGCCTGGAAGACCCATTGTTTCCTCGATAGGAAGCCTTACTGAGAACATGTCTGTATATATTGATTCCTTCCTTTTTCCATCGGTTTTGCAGTTGAAATCATATATTAAGGACACTACCGACTTCATTATGAAGATTAAGGAGATTAATTGGGAACCTACATATCAACTAATTGCTTTGGATATCACCAGCCTGTACACAAGCATCGAACATAGCCAAGGTCTCGAGGCAGCAGCATACTTCCTGGCGAAAAGACCTTTGAAATTTTCAGAGCACAATACCATGCTCCTTGAATTTATTGAATTCTGTTTGTCTAATAATATCTTCCTATTTCAAGAACAGCTGTACAGACAACTGTCCGGGACTGCCATGGGGACCTGCTTCGCCCCCAGTTATGCGAATCTTTTCGTGGGCTGGTGGGAGGAGCAGGTCGCCCTTAGCGACCATATGAGCAAATGGACCAACCATGTGATAGCCTGGTATAGGTACATAGATGACCTCTTCTTGATATGGGGGGGGACATCAGATGAGGCCGAGACTTTTATATCTGAGCTTAATGACAATCAACTCAATCTCAGGTTCACATCTGAAATTAGTTCCCTAGCGGTGAACTATTTAGATTTGAGGGTGTTCGCTAGAGAGGGTGCTCTCGAGACCGAGCTATACAGGAAGCCGACTGCGGGCAACTCTATCTTGCATGCCCACAGTAACCATCCACCAACATTGATCCGTAGTATCCCGTATGGCGAGCTGCTTCGCCTAAAACGGAATTGCTCCAGGGAAGCTGACTTTGAATATGCAGCAATTCAAAGCATCAAAAGGTTCCAAGTTAGAGGGTACAATTACACAGACCTGATCTCTATACTTAATAAAGTGAGAAAAATACCCAGACAACAACTTTTGACATACAAACATGCAGCCAATAGGGATACAGCTGAACATGAGGGCAAATTTCGCCTCATAACCACTTTCTCAGACGACGCAAATCTACTGAGGAGGATAGTTAGAAAAAGCTGGCACATCCTTAAAACCGATACAGTCATCGGTAAGGACATCCCTAAAGAACCATTGATCACTTTTAGAAAATCAAGATCACTCCGTGATAAACTGGTACAAAGCCATCTATCACCTTTGCCACAACCTACTGGTACTCTCACAGCTCTGCATGGATTTTTCCCTTGTGGGAAATGCAGAGCATGTAAAAATTGTAAAAGAGTTCTCACATTTAACATTCCAGGGGTTAGGCAACCAAGGCGTATAGACAAATTCATCACTTGTTCAACCACCCATGTAGTGTACTGTCTCACCTGCCCGTGTGGGCTCAAATACATTGGCAGCACTAGCAATAGCGTTAAAATGCGCATTTTGGAACATCAACGTGCCATCAATAAGAATGATGTAAATTACCCTGTAGCTAGGCATTTCGCCATTATGCACCAGAGCAATCGGGATCTCCTACAGTACTTCGGTCTAGATCAAGTACCCGCAAACATTAGGGGAGGTGACCGAGTCCAAAGATTGCGTAGACTGGAATCCCGTTACATCATAGACCTATACACAAAGGCCCCACACGGTCTCAATAGTGGGGAAGAACTGAGTGCACACCTGGGGAGATAAGGGCAGGGAACTACACACTGTCTCTTGCTGACCAGTCTTTATACTTGAGATTATTCGAATCCTATGGTTGCATGAATCATGAAACGAGTTTGAAATCCCAACATGCAATGCTTGATATTATTATACTGTTGCATTCCTCAATTTTCCTTGTCTTTCCTGTACAGTGTCTCCCATGTTTCCTACCCTCTCTCTCCCGTTTCTTTCTCTCTTTATTTTTGTCCATCACCTGTCTCCTTTGACGTACAGGGAGCTATGGCCAATACATGGCGTTATACGGTTTTTGTATGATATGGTATATACCTTTCTATGGCGTTTCGTTGATTTATTTAATTATGCAGTATGATTTAATGAATTATATTTCACATGACTGCTAACTGTATCATGGCTCCTTTGAGCATAAGACTTAAGTTGCTTGGACATGATAAGTGAATGTATCACTCCAAGATGGCCGCCCCAAGAATGCTGTAAATAACGGGATTTGAGCCATCTTCTGTTTCAGTGGCTGTCAATTGATTATGTCTCACGCTGTCGCGCAATACATGACGTAATGTATATTTAAATGTAAGCGCGCGGTCTAACCGCTGAGACACTGATGAAGATTGATTTGAAACGCGTCTGTCTCGCTGCTATTTGGATTTCTGCCGAAACAAATTAATTATTGATACAGAACCCCTCCTGTGAGTGCTCAACTCTGTGCGAACAACGAGAGTTTTTGGGAGCTGTAAATATATATATATATATATATTATCTACTGGCGGTTGCCAGTAGATAGTTATAGTTAGGATCGCGTTTCCATAGGAAATCCGCAACATTCTATTTGGAATAACTTTGGCGTCGATTGACGAATCCTCGCGAAATTTTCAAAATAGGTGGGGCGCTCCGCTCCGCTCCTTCCCTGAAAGTCTCGGGGGGATTCGTCAAGCGGGGGCTGAGAAAAAGGGGGGGTCCAAAACGCGTTTTCCCCATGCATTTTTCCATAGGGACCTTTAGTCCAAGCTACAGCCCGAACGGCTGAACAGAATTACTTGAAATTTGGCAGAGAGGTAGTCCTCAGGTCAGGGATGTGCCATTTGCAGGTCTGGTGTAAATCTGTTCAGTATTTCCTGAGAAAATATCATTTAAAAGCATATATATATCTATAGGCGCGCACCGTGCGCGCACGGTGCGAGCACCCTGCCGTGCACGAGCGCGCTTCTGATTGGTTGTTAGATCTTAGTAAACATTCGAATCGGTCGAAACCAGGAAGTGTTGGCCGCCATTTTGTCTCTCGCAGTCTGAAGGGGTGAAAAACAAAGGTGGAGAACGTGAAAAGGGGGCAGGGTGGACAGTTCCTGACCCCTTAGCCTTTGTCAGGGGGTCCCAGAAGGACCCCCAAGGGCCAACATTTTTATTATTTTTTTTCCGAAAAATTGGGGAGTGCGCGCACGGTAGAAACGGAAAAATTCCGCGAACTGCGTAACGTGGGCGAGTGGTGCGCAAAGCGCACCGCGAGCCCACAGCGTGCGCACCATGTGCGCATGCTGCGCGCACGGTGAAAAACCTTTAAAAAATAAATAAATAATAAATACATAACTTAGCATTTAAAAAACCGTACAAATTCACTGAAAAAACCATAGGTTTCACACACGTTATAGTTAGGAATTAGCATTTAAAAAACCTTGCAAATTCACTTGAAAAACCATAGGTTTCACACATGTTATAGTTAGCTGGACATTTCACTCGTAAAATAAACAATGAAATTCCCCCTTTATAGTTAGTAAAGGGAACTATAACTCACACGACCGCAATCCAATGCTGATGACGTCAGATATTACATCACTGATGACATATGTGTCTTTCTGTAAAATAAATATCTATTAAATATGTATAGCTATAGGTTAAAGGAAGGAAAAATGGGTAAATAAGTGTCTAAATACAGTGATGTAATATCTGACGTCATCAGCATTGGATTGCGGTCGCGTGAGTTATAGTTCCCTTTCCTAACTATAACGGGGGAATTTCATTGGTTTTTTACGAGTGAAATGTCCAGCTAACTATAACATGTGTGAAACCTATGGTTTCCATAGGAAATCCGCAACATTCTATTTGGAATAACTTTGGCGTCGATTGACGAATCCTCGCGAAATGTTCAAAATAGGTGGGGCGCTCCGCTCTGCTCCGCTTCTTCCCTGAAAGTCTCGGGGGGATTCGTCAAGCGGGGTCTGAGAAAAAGAGGGGGTCCCAAAACGCGTTTTCCCCATGTATTTTCCCATAGGGACCTTTAGTCCAAGCTACAGCCTGAACGGCTGGACAGAATTACTTGAAATTTGGCAGAGAGGTAGTCCTCAGGTCAGGGATGTGCCTTTTGCAGGTCTGGTGTAAATCTGTTCAGTATTTCCTGAGAAAATAGCATTTAAAAGCATATATATATCTATAGGCGCGCACCTTGCGCGCACGGTGCGAGCACCCTGCCGTGCACGAGCGCGCTTCTGATTGGTTGTTAGATCTTAGTAAACATTCGAATCGGTCGAAACCAGGAAGTGTCGGCCGCCATTTTGTCTCTCGCAGTCTGAAGGGGTGAAAAACAAAGGTGGAGAACGTGAAAAGGGGGCAGGGTGGACAGTTCCTGACCCCCTAGCCTTTGTCAGGGGGTCCCAGAAGGACCCCCAAGGGCCAACATTTTCTTTATTTTTTTTTCTGAAAAATCGGGGAGTGCGCGCACGGTAGAAATGGAAAAATTCCGCGAACTGCGTAACGTGGGCGAGCGGTGCGCAAAGCGCACCGCGAGCCCACAGCGTGCGCACCATGCGCGCATGCTGCGCGCACGGTGAAAAACCTTAAAAAACTAAATAAATAATAAATACATAACTTAGCATTTAAAAAAAACGTACAAATTTACTGAAAAAACCATAGGTTTCACACACGTTATAGTTAGGAATTAACATTTAAAAAACCTTGCAAATTCACTTAAAAAACCATAGGTTTCACACATGTTATAGTTAGCTGGACATTTCACTCATAAAGGGAACTATAACTCACGCGACCGCAATCCAATGCTGATGACGTCAGATATTACATCACTGATGACATATGTGTCTTTCTGTAAAATAAATATTTATTAAATATGTATAGCTAAAGGTTAAAGGAAGGAAAAATGGGTAAATAAGTGTCTAAATACAGTGATGTAATATCTGACGTCATCAGCATTGGTTTGCGGTCGAGTGAGTTATAGTTCCCTTTACTAACTATAACGGGGGAATTTCATTGTTATTTTACGAGTGAAATGTCCAGCTAACTATAACATGTGTGAAACCTATGGTTTTTTAAGTGAATTTGCACGTTTTTTTAAATGCTAATTCCTAACTATAACGTGTGTGAAACCTATGTTTTTTTCAGTGAATTTGTATATATATATATATATATATATATTCAAAATCCAGATTTCTCCTTCTGATTGCTCGGACCCAGAGGCCAGGATAGACTTATTTAAGTTCATCAGGAAGTTACATTTTAAAAAATGGCATGCTCTCAAAAGATTGAACAGCAGCACTAGGTTGAAATCTCCCACATACACACAACAGAACGAGATTACTACAGGTGATATGGACACCCTGATCAACATGATAGAATTGGAACAAGAGGGAACAGATGAAACCGGAGGGCTCACCAACATTTCTGCCAACTTACGCAATAGTGACAGTTGTTATATCAGCAACACCCAGACTTTGGAAAATTTTGGGGTTACTACTGACGACTGTGCTCTTTCTGGTTTTAAACCCAAGTCCACTTTTCTCCCTTCTCTTCCACATGAAAATATAGATACTTTTCACGATTGTGTCTCCAAAGCTTTGTGTACTTTCAGAACGAAGAAAAATAACTTTAAATTCAACAATCTGTCTCATGACCAAAGGCAGGCCCTCCAGGACCTTGCCAATAAAACTAATGTAGTGGTACGTCCTGCAGACAAGGGTGGCAATATTGTCATTCTGAACAGAGACAAATATGTAGCTGAAGCACAAAAACAGTTGGGGGACGCCAAGAACTACATTTCTGTTTCCACAGAAATATACAATCAGAGTATCATTGATCTACGGGATAAGCTCATAGTATGGAAAGACAAGGGGATTTTGGAATGGGAGGAGTATAGATATCTGAAGAATGACCATCCGGTCCTTCCTGTACTTTATCTTCTCCCCAAACTGCACAAAAACCCCATTGATCCCCCAGGGCGCCCCATTGTGTCATCCAGAGGGAGTGTGACGGAACACATTTGTAAGTATGTGGACCACTTCCTAAGGGATTTTGTCATGACCTTACCCAGTTATGTAAAGGACACTAAGGATTTTCTCATGAAAATTCAAGACATCCAATGGAATGACGAGTCGTTCCTTATCACACTTGATGTCCAATCACTGTATACTATTATAGATCACAAAACAGGGGTTGGATGCTTGCGAACATTTCCTGAATAGAAGACCTCTCAGACTCAGGGAACACAGCAAGATGCTGTTGGAGATGATCGAGTTTTGTCTCTCCAACAACATTTTTCTATGCGATGGGGCCCTGTACAGGCAAACAACAGGTACCGCGATGGGTTCATGTTTTGCCCCAAGTTTCACGAACCTTTTCATGGGGTGTTGGGAGGAGACTACACTAGCGAAACCCAAGTATGCACAATACCTCGAACATGTAACCACATGGATGCGGTACATCGATGATCTTTTCATTATATGGAAAGGTAGCAGGGACAAAGCTCTGGAATTTATCAAATGTTTCAATACCAACCCCAACAATATAGTTCGGGGCATGTCAGCAACACAGGGGCAGAATATCTGGATGTCAAGATTGACATCATTGACAATCAGATACGCACCACACTTTTCCGTAAGGCCACTGCAGGCAATAGCATCCTCCATGCACTCAGCAGGGATGTATGTCGTTACAACGCACACTTTTACAACGCATGCACTTACAACGCATTTTTTACAGCGCAACATCCACTACAACGCATTCCATTACATAGCATGACACTACAACGCATTTTTAAAAACTACCTTTACAACGCATTCCATTACATCGCATACTACCTTTACAACGCATACCATTGCAACGCATAATATTAAATTGCATTTAAGGTAAGTATTGGATAGTATAGGGGTAAAAATTACTATTCTAACTCCAGGGGGTGCAACAGTAGTGCAACAGTAGTGTAAGTGTTGGATTGCGTTGTAATGGTATGCGTTGTAAAGGTAGTATGCGATGTAATGGAATGCGTTGTAAAGGTAGTTTTTAAACATGCGTTGTAGTGTCATGCAATGTAATGGAATGCGTTGTAGTGGATGTTGCGTTGTAAAAATTTTGTTGTAAGTGTAGTGCGTTGTAATAGTTGCATTGTAAAGGTTGTTCAGCACTCAGCAGTCATCCTGAGACCCTGAAATGGAGCATTCCCTTTGGCGAGTTGATGAGAGCAAAGAGGAATTGCAACTCAGAGGAAGCATATCTACTTGTGAGTCAGGAGATGTTTGAGCGTTTCATAGACAGGGGATACCCTAAATGGGTACTCAACAGAGCCAAAGACAGGGCTAATGGTATCTCCAGGTTTTCCACGTTGTTGGACAAACCCACACAGGCCACGAAGGAGGATGAGGACACTACACGTATCATTATGACTTTTAATACCAACTCGGACAACATCAAACACATCTTAGTCAAGAACTGGAACATTCTGAAGAATGACAATATCATTGGTACTAGTAACCGACCCAGCATCACATACAGGAAAGGAAGGAACATCAGGGATATGTTGGTGCACAGCGATGTGACCACATATCCCGAGAGGCATGCACATGGCCTTCAGGGATTTTTTCCCTGCGGTCACTGTAAGGCGTGCAAACAATGCACGTTCATCAACACGATCTCCTACAATGGGAGAAGAGAATAGAACAGTTTCTCACATGCAGTACCATGTTTGCCATCTATGTCATCGAATGCCCATGCAAAATGTGGTACATAGGCAGTACCACACTTCAGGCTAAGAAGAGGGTTCTTGAACACAGTAGGGCCATCACACATGCAGACGTAAAATATCCTGTTGCACGACACTACAGAGATTATCATTTTTCAGATCCCACCCTACTTAGATATTTCATTTTGGAACAAATCATGAGTAACCCGAGAGGAGGGGACAGGGTGTTGAGGCTGAGACAAAGGGAATCGAAATACATTGTAGATTTCCAGACCAAGGATCCTGGGGCGAGGAATTGGCCATACATCTAAGAGATTAATTGAATAATAGCACTGCATTGAGTTGTTCCGTGATGTTGTTATTGTTGTAATTATTGGTTATGTGACAGCCATTTACTGGTGTTCCTTTGTATCTCTCCATGATTTTCTGTTTCTCCGTTTCTTCTCTTTTCCTCTTCTTTTTACTTTATTCTCTTTTTCCTGTTCTTTTTTCTGTCCCTTTTCTCTTTTTTCGAATTTCGTCATGCTGATGTCATCTCCGTTACTCTCCTCTTCTTCCCTGTAAGAACATGTACTAGAATCTCTGTTACATCAACATGCAGGTGCATGTTTTGTAGGTACCTTAGGTATTTGATCATGTTTTTTGGATCAATTTTAATAATTTGTATATTTTGTTCATTTTATTTTCAGGAGGAAAGGAAGGGGCCCCACCACCGGCACTCACCTCGCACGGGCATCCTACCCTTTTCCCCACCTTTTTCCATCACAGTCATCACCACTAGCACTACGAATATGGGCGTTTGAGAATTTTGGACCACCACCTGTCTTTCAACACGTATGGGAATACATACTCTGTATCTGGATCTCTTTTCTACGACTAATTTCCCATGCCTTTTGAGGCCTCATGTGATTTAGGGGCACTTGCCCGTACATCCCTCATAGTCGTGATTACACTGATGATTACACCGTTGGTGAACTAGTGTGTCCGGGACTGCCCGGGTTACTCCTCTGGGTTAGCTGTATGTACATCTATCCCTCACACGCAGGTCCGCACACACTGCACTAAGATAAACATTGCTGTGCTTATTATTTAATTGTGCCGAACTGATGGGATCATTAATCTTTGGCATTTGACCAATGTATTATGCTTTCCTTTATTGTTTGTCAATTTGTTGTCAAATGGGTCACATCTCTATCATGTTTTGCTTACATTATATATTACATTGAAGTGAAGTTTGAGACCAGTCTAAGATGTCTGCCGTTGTTACCTGTCATGACGAGAAATGGTCCCTTGTTTATGTTCAGAGCCCATCCAATACACGAGCACCATTATTCACGTGATCAAGACTTTTTGAAGTTGAAACGCGTTGTGAATAAACACCCTTTCACCGCTAATTTCGTGGATTCTTTGGTATTGAGAGCGCACGTTATTGGATTGTTTGTGGAATATATATATACATATACCTTACAGAGTGGCAGTTGCCACTCTGCAGTTATAGTTAGGGTTCCCAGAGATAGGAATCCCTCTGAGTTTTCACCATTAACAAACTTTCACCCGTTTGGCGAAACTTTACGAAACTTTGCAGACCTATTCCTCGTTCTACATTGGTGGAGTATGCAAAAAAAAACGCATTTGGGTACCAATGCATTTCCCATAGGCTTTGTACACATGTGTAGCAAAAAAATTGTTGGACGGATTTGAATGAAATTTGGCAGGATTACACATTATGGTGCGTAGATTAGGGGTGGGCGGAATTTGCGAAATTCACTTTCGCAAATTATCGCAAAAATGTTAAAAATCTCCGCAAACACGTGGAAATATCGCGAAGATGCGAAAGTTTTTTTCCCGCCCGTTCGCGGTATTTTCTGCATGGTCGCGGCTCGCCAACTTACCCATGTGGTTGCTCGCGGGCGCGGCCATCTTGTTTTCAGTTGTCTCGCGGTGCATGATCGCGAGAAGAAAGACGTGATCACGCGACGCATGACGTCACTGCGGGCGCGAACTGTCGCGAGACAGCGAAAATGGCTACCAACAATCCAACATCTCATGGAGAACGCGACCGGATTGGGAAAACTTGTCGGCGAACACGGGGATTCAGGTAAGGCGATCGCGCGCACGAGAATCTATTATTTTACAGCGCGAGCAAAAAACAAATTATCGCTAAACTGCGGAATGCGGAAATTTTGACATTTTCGCGCTTTCCGCGGAACGCGAAAATGTCAAATTATCGCAATTTCCGCGACCGGAACGAAATTTTAGCCCAGGCCTAGCGTAGATGCTCCTTTTAGGTGCTACAGATAAGTAGGATAAGTATCTTTTAAGTTCTAAGACTTTTTAGCTTAAGGACATCTGTAGTTGCAATACTTTTGTGATATTTTGCAATATTTTTCGGAATTTTGCTGTAGTACAGTGGTACATAGCAACGACAAGTCATTATGCGATTGGCTAATGGCTATCTATACAAAAACTAAAGGCAGCCATGTTGTTTTTAGGTACACATTGTCTGCATTCTGTGTTACAACTTGAGGTACAGGTAAATATTAAGCTTGATTTTTTTCCAATGCCTATTAATACTTTGTTAAAGATGTACTAGGTAGGGAAAAATATTTAAAAGTTTTAATATATTTTTTTCAAAATGTATGGAGTTCCTCAATACTGCCTTGAAAGTAGCTCTGTACTTAAAATAAATTTGAAACATTTTTTGTATTTAATATACACTGTAATATACTACATTTTACAAATATAGTATTATATAGTGCATTTTATTTTATAACATATTTAAATATGCTCAAAATGGATACTGAACACCGTAGTAATTCCTTCAAATTGCTGCGCCATCACATTGTTTTTTAAATGAGCAGTTCTCCATAAAGTGCTGTAAGAACATATAGAAATGTATATATAAATTACTCCTACCTATTACCAGTTTTCTAATGTGCTTATAGGTAGTGAACAACAATAAAACTGGTACTTACCTTTACCTAAGATTGTAACCCAGAATGTAGCAAAATGCAGAATGCAGCCAAACTGTGCTAGAAACTTAATTGCTGCTTTTACCTTTGGTAAACACAGCCATTAGCCGATCACATGCTGACTTCTCATCTACATGTAACTACGGGGATATTCTCAAGAACGTGTAATAACAATTGCAAAATTAGCTTAACGCAACCCTTCACATCGCACTCTATCGCGGGAAAATAATTCTGTGTTAACGTTGTATTCCCAAGCCAGTGGCACCATGCGATAGTCCCACGATAATGCGTCAAATGACCTCACTAAAATCAACGCGACTCCGCAAAAATGCGAAGGACCAAAGTGAAAAAAGTTGCGATGCCCCAAATAGCGATACAAAAATCAGCAACAACCAGAAACAGGCCTTCAATTCCCACACGTCAAGCAGGAACATGCACTTTAAAAGAAGAATAAAAGCAAATCAAACTGCTTATCACCATGGATGCACCCGGACCGAGTGCAGAGGACAACCCAAACCCCACAAGCCCCACGGAGGACCAGCCAGGAACCCCGTGTTCGGGGAAGGGCAACGAGAAGAGGAAGAGGAAGACGGGGTTCAGTCCGCAGGAAGACCGGATCATCGTCACGGAGCTGATAGAACACTACCAACAACTGTTCATCACCTCCACTGCGTCATTGGCAACACAAACGGAAAAATGTAAGTCCATCGTCACCAACGTGAATGCAGTCGGAGTGTCGAGGAGGTCAATGGAGGAGGTCAAGTGTAGGCATGAAGTGCACAGCCAAACCAAGGAGAAACTCGCTGCCAACAGGAAGGCAGCAGAGGCGACTGGAGGTGGGAGTCCTGCGCCACAGGAGGAGCTGGATGAGCTGGAGGAAATGGTGGCCACAGTCATCAGTGTGGAGATGGTGGCAGGAGTTGGGGGTCTGGACACAGCTCGAAATGACCTGACCCAACAGCAACAGGGTGAGTAATGACCAGGGACTGGGGGGACGGAGGGAGATGGGCACAATGGTACACATGCACAATCATGTGCAGCACACTGCACATCCACAATGAGTGTGGAACATGTCCCTGATACCCTTGGCACATTGCAGCACACATAGAAACACCAAGTAGGCCCCCGTCCACAATGTGCACAAATGGGCCCCCCCTCCACATCACCAATGCCACAACCCACCCATGCACATGTGCTGAATCCAGAAAAGCAGCGGCATGGTGAGCCACACTGAAAATGCAAGTGACACTGCATGACAGATAGCAGGCTGCAGTCACAATACATGACATGGTGCACGAGACGACATTGAGGTGGCTGAGTGTGGACCACATCCGTAAAGGAGCAGGTCTCACTCTGACACATCCATGTGCACCAACAACCCATGACGTCAAAAAAACATCTGCAGACAAACAATGCACAAGAGTACAAAATTTGTCCAAGAGCATAAATGACCCAAGTCACAAATATCCCAGCACCCTAAAAGCACACAAGTCAAAGGCACACCGACTGAAAGGGATAAGGGGCAGCCAAATTAATGCTGCAGGGGCGTCTCGCTAACAATGCAGCACACACACATAGCAATCACAGTACATCAACATTGACGACAATGTGGTACAAAGTGAAACCCTTACACCACAGGACAGAGGACACAACTGGTGCCGCTTGTGCGTAGAAACTGGCCAATCACATCTGGCATTGCCTGACACTGTGAGATGATAATGTACGAGTACAACCACACATCTGTCATGTAGTCGAAATGTCCACTATCTCCCCTCAAATAGCCAGTGCCATGCAGTCTGAATGTAAACATCTACAATGCGTCAACATACATGGAATACACTGTTAACCTGCATCTCCCCATTACATTGCATAGGGACAATCAACACCCCCTGCAGAGCAGACCACACATCTCTACAGTGATGATGAAGAGGACACCCTGCACATTTGCCCAGACACCCTCCAACGGCTCATGGACAGCCTACGCACCCCACCCCCGGGAGCAGGGCCACCTAGCTGCATCTTGGTGACCCCACACCCTGCACAGACCACACAGCAGGAAGCACACACCACCATGGCTTGCTCACAGGACCCCCACGACCAACACATGGAATTCCAACACCGTGTGTTAGGGTGCCAGGAGAAGATGGCTGAACAGCTGTGGGTGGGGTTCGACCTCATGGCAGCCAAACTCAATGCCATATGTGGGTGTCTGAGTCCGATCAGGTACCACTTACAGTCCCTAACGGACACCCTTGTCTGCACCATGCTCACCAACAATCCTTGGCTGACCTCGCTGGGGCCATTACCCGGATACAAGAACTGTCTAGTCAGACAGGCTCCAGCGATGACAGCACAATGTTAGCACAGATGTGGAGGACAATGGAGACCATGGAGCCGATGCAGCCTGGAAGTATGGCTGCCACGGCTGAACACCAGTGAGACGTACCTGGGATCTTCCATACCGTGCATATCCTTATCTTGCCATTGCTGCCACTAAGCCTGTACCGGATGAGTGCTGCAGGAACCTCGACACACACATCTCTGCCCCCTGACGTGTCATTGGCACACAGTGATGCAGCCCTATCACCTTCGCACCCTGATGTGTCAGTGGCCCACAGTGATGCAGCCATAACTCCACCACACACACCTGACACACCGGACACAGAGGACATCTCAGAGGAGTAAGATGTGTAGGGTAATGACTGTGTGAGGAAGGAGATAGTAGCATCCGTACTTGCCACATGGCCTGTCCCTGCCTGGTTCAGCCCTATGCATCATGCCCTGGAACAACACCTTCCACTGTCCCCCGAAACACTCTGCGACATTCACCTGGACCCTGACATGGCCTGCCATATCTGCTCTGGTACCAATGACACAGCAATCCGGCTGCGGACTGAACTCTTCCTCTTTAGATTGACTTCATATTACCCCAAGGACTCGGGTTGGCCCACCACTGGGCAACCGTGTTATGTGGGATTGAACTGGCCATGTACCGCTCCAGCTCCGACAATCCCCAGAATGTGAATAAAACATTTCAAATCACACAGATGTGTCATATCTATGTTCACTCACGTATAAAAGTATGGATGAATGTAGGGACATTGATTGCACAAAAAGGTACACCCTGGTAAATGTCATCAATGCGCATGTTTGACCCTGACGCACATGGCCAATTAGATGACTGTGAAGGGGTGAACTAGCTGTGACCTCATTGCACATGAACAACAATCTCGCAACCCCCCAATGTATCAATTAGGGCTGTGTGTAGAAATGTCAAAATTGGTAGCACGCCTGAAGTAGTGTCCCCATCGCATGTGGCTACAGAACATCTCTTCGCATGACCTACTCACAAACATCAGTGTGGACACAGCCTGTTTTGATGGATCACATTGATCCACATGGCAAGAAGTTGGACACCATACTCACATTGCTCTAGACACATAAGAGCACAGGTCTACCAGCAACTATCCCAAACACAATGTCTGGCTCATAGAGGTGGAACTGCCAATAGGGATTCACCGCCAATGTACATGCGGCAGTCTGTCCCTCACTGTGTACGGACAATGCTCATTGAGGCACACAATTTGTCATACTAATCAACACTCATCACAGTTGTACACTGGTGAGGTTGCGTAGACTTTATTAGCATGTGCATGTCAGTACGGGCAAGGAATGGGCCACAACATGCAGACAAATGCTAAGACACTAACAGGGAGCATGGGAACGTGTCGAGGTGCAAGAAATGGGGAGGCAAAAATTAACACATATCCTTACGGATGGCAATGGTCTCAGCCCACCTTGCCTTGCTTGTCGAGTCATGTGATGTTTGGCGTCTGCTCATTGCCCCGTGTCAGGGGACACGACTCCCAGCCCATGGGATCTGCATGGAGCTGTACCACCGGCTTGCGCCGACTGTGTGCTATGCTGACAGAGAGCAGGTGAAAGAGAGCAACAAGGTCACATGTCATGCTACATTGCCATGTGTGTAGTCTCCCTCCAGCACTATGTCAGATTTAGGAACATTGCCAAACAACGCTGTGCAGCTCTGCCCATGGGACTGCATCACCTTGCTTAGGTGTGTAACAACACGCGTAGGTGCACACACATGCATTCTGAGTCCAGGCAAATGCAGACATCTCCACTGTTGTTCTGGGATATGTGACCATTCCTCCATGATGCAACATGGTGTTGGGACCTGTGCTCTGGGTGACAATCAGTTGTGGCTGCATGAAGGTAGTTACTCATCAGAAAATGCGAGTGCAGCTTAATAGGCAATCAGTTCCAGAAGTACAATCTTTCTAGAGTTCAAGGAACACGAGGGAGAGCCAATCCATTAACTGGTCCGGACAGATGTGCTCCATCCACGCAGTTTCACCAATCCGCAACACAGCCCAATAGGGGAGCGCCTCGATGTGGTCACTGCACACAATGACTTGTGCAATCTCCCATCCACTACTGCCAGCACACACGCCACAGATCAAGGCATCCCATGCACGGGTATCCCAGTTGCACTCCTGTTCGTGGGCCAACAGGGGGCGCACACACAAGTCATAATCCAGTTCAGCTATTGTTGTGTTGGATAGGCAGACATCCATGGGCCACTCAAATGTGCATGATCGACAGTGGAACCAGGGCTGAACACATGTGACGAACGCAAGCCGGAAACTCAGATGGTAGCTGATTCACAAAACTGCCAGTGGCCCAGGATTGCCTGCCATTACATTCGCTGGCCTCATACCACCGGCACTCCTTAGACCTGCAGCAGCTCTGTGGACGATATGTGGACGATATGCCACAGCTCGGAGCAATGAGTTGTATGTGTGTTCAACGTTTGGACGTATGGGTTGTTTTTTACCAATGTGTCAGGGGCATCCCAGGCAGGTGTAGCTCAAGCATGGACAAGTGTGTGTGGGGTGTGGACACGTTGGTCTTTCATTTGCACAGTTCGTGGTGTGGGAGTCATCAGAGTCTGGTATGGTATCTCACTCAGGGGGTGCCGGGCGCATTCAAGACCAAGGTAGGAGGTTTGGATGTCCTTCCACCTTGTGTATTGAGACAAAGGAGCTTTCATGCCTAATTTTAGTCTGACTACTGCTTGCATTTCTGAAATGTGATGTGGCTTTGGTGCTGAAATTGATGCCAGGCCTTAGATTTAGGGGCACCAATTGCGAAACACACACAACAGTTGGCATGTATGAGCCAAGGGCCCGATTGGCCTTGCGCTCCTTGTTCAGTCTCTCTCTCTCTCTCTTTCTCTCTCTCTCTGTCCTTTGATGAGTGCCTGACAAACCTTCTTATCTTGGATATTGTCTTGCAGGCTGTCACTTACAGATTGTCCAGGGATGAACCACCATGACTCTTCCAAATAGTTGTTTGGAGACAAATTTGATTGTGATATTTTATTTGGACTTTCAAAGGTGAATGATTGATTCTGCTTTTTCTGTACTCACATGACTGTTATTTGTTGTGATTCTGCGGCATCAGGCAAATGATTTTGTTCATGATTTCATGACGTTGATGTGCAATCATTTGTCTGGGGGAGGTGGGGGGTGCCTGGGGTAGGGCCCCAGAGGGGGGTGTGGGGTGGTCCAGGGGGGTGGCGGTGGGTGTTGTGGCCCTCTTGGTGGTCTGAGCTGCAGGTTGTTGGCTCCATGGCATCTGTTGTTCTTCAGGTGTGTCTCTGGGCTGGGCTCCCTTTTCTGGTGCAGGTTGTAGTCCGACTTTACACCAGGTGAGAGCAGGTGTTAAATTCCTGCTGCTAACTAGGGGTGGGCAAACACACGGAGTTGCTTGTTCCGCCCGTTCGCGATGCTTTTTTCCTGTTCAGGAATGATGTTCGCGTGCTCGGGGGGAAATATCTCACGAACACGCACTTTGAAAACGCGAACAAGCAAAAAATTCTGTGAAGCCGCAGATCGCGAAATTTCTGGCAATTCCATGTTCTCCGTGGAACGCAAAATTACCCAAATTCCACAAATTCCGTGAGCGGAACGGAATTTACCGCCCAAGCCTACTGCTAACACGCCTTATCGCCTGTTTTGTGATCTTATCGCAGATCTGGCTGGTCATTGAGAATGTTGTGACGTGGTGTTGTCGCAGCTTTTTGCTCGGGAATGCATACTCTGCATCTCTTCTTCAGCGATAGTTGCCGGGGTCATCTGTGGCGATATTTTTTGCGGCTGCTATCGCAGGTAAACTGGTGGTATCAGCTGTTAGCACCAGCTTGTGAATGGGGCGATGAATTTATCGCGACTTTGGCTGAGATAAAGTGCCGATAAGTCGGAGATAGATCCTTGAGAATATGCCCCTACATTTTTTTAAACTTAGAGTTTTAACACTACTTACAATATTCACACATACTACCAAAAACTAGCTTTTATACCTCCTAAAGCATATTCATGACACATTACATCAAAATCCATTCACACACTTTCAAGCTACATCTGTTTCAATTACCACAATCAACTCTACGCATATCCACTTTATGCCAGTCCTCTCTACGCCACTATACTCTATGCTATTACACTCTATGCGAGTCCATTCTATGTCACTCCACTATATGCCACTCCACTCCATGTTAATCCATTGTGCGCCACTCCACTATACTCAACTCCTTTCTATGCCACTCTACTCCACTGTACGCTATTCCATTGTATGCTACTCAACTATGACATTACAGTGTAAGTTATTATACTATATGCCACTCCACTGTACACCATTTCAGTGTACACCACTTCACTGTATGCTATTCCAGTGCATACCCTCCACTCAATGCCAATCCACTCACCATCACTCCACTGTATGCTATTGCACTCTACACCACTCACTTTTATGGAACCCCAGTCTATACTACTCCACTGTATGTTCCTTTACTCTACATTACTCCACTGTATGCTACTCCACTGTATTCAACTCAACTCTATGATGCTTGAGTCTACGTTATTGTACTCTATGCCACTCCACTGTACACCACTTTAGTGTAAACCACTGGACTCTGAGCTACTCCACTCTACATCACTACACTCTACGCTACTACATTCTAGGCTAGCCCATTGTACGACTCTGTTCCACTGTACTGTACGCTACTCCACTATATGAAACTCCACTCTACATCACTATACTGTATACCAGTAAACTCAACATTATTCCTCTCTACATCACTCAAGTGTATGCGATATCACTGTATGCCACTCCACTCTACACCACTTGCTCTCTATGCCACTACACTTTATGCTATGCTCCTGTATGCCACTTCCCAACACTCTACTCTACACCACTCCACAGTACGCTATTACACTGTACACCACTACAGTCTACCCCACAACACTCCACCATGCTCCACTTTACTGTTTGGTATTTAACAATACAACGCTCACTCTACACTACTCTATGCCACTCCTCTGTATGCCACTTCAGCCCAGCAACTCCAATGTATTCTGTTCCACTGTACACCACTACCCTGTATCTCACTCCACTGGTCGCCACTCAACTCTAGGCTACTACAGTGTAAACTACTCCACTCTATGCTATTCCACTCTATGCCTCTCCACTGTATGCCACTCTACTCTAACCCCCAATGGTGTATGTTAGTCTGCTGGATGCCACTCCACTGTATGCTACTCAACTCTATGCCACTTCACTCTACACTTTCCACTGTACGCCACTATACTGCATCTCACTCCCCTCTATGCCAGTCCACTTTACACCATTACATTCTACGCCACTCCACTCTATGCCACTCCGCTCTACGCCACTCCACGTAGTCTATTCTACCACACACTACTCTATGCCACTGAACTGTACACCACTTCACTGTATGTTAATGCACTGTATAGCGCTACACAGTACGACACTCTACTCTACCCCCACAACATTGTACGCCTCAATACTGTGTGTCAATCTGCTCTACACTATTCCACTTACACCACTCCAATGATATTCCACTCTAAGCCACTCCACTGTACACCACCACACTCTATGCCACTCCATTGTGCACTATAGCACTGTGCGCCACTCAACTGTATACAACTCCACAGTACAACATTCCACTCTGTCATGTGTTTCTTGCATGGCCCATTGTAGTTTTCCCTATGTTAGCCTAAGTGTGCATGTTGTAGGCCGCCTTTCCATTTGCACACGTTACTATATGAAAATACTTGCTTTGTGCCACACTGTACTTCCACACTTAACCTGGATATGTTTTTGCATTCTATTCTTTTCCTGGGATTTAGTCTGAACATCCTAGACAAGGTCAGACAACAATGCCCCTTGTTATTCTCCCTGGCCAGCCACTAACACCTAGACATAACACAAGAACGCAGCTGCTGTTTATGAGAGTGAGAGTTCTGAAACAAGATCACTGCATCAGCTGAGATGTAGAACTTCCATCTGTGTATGCTAAGTTACGGGATACGCCACTAATCCCAGAGATCTTTGCGATCATTTAGCTTTATTAGAAAGGGGAGAGGGTTGTTAGCCTAACCTGGCTTATACCATGACAGGGCTTTTTATAGTATATTGTTCAATAGCCATGCTAACAGTGTTTCTGATATGCATATGTTTTCTAATTGTGGCACGAATACTGCATTTTAGGCCACAATAGTTTGAATAAATATTCAGAAATTGATTTGAGCCTTTTGTTTATCTTATTGTGAATGAGTACGAGTGAGAGAGTGAAAGGGTGCGTCCTGTTACCATGATTCCTGAGAGGGTTGAGAGGGTTGTGTTCTGGGGTGCCTATTCACTTATTTCTTTGGTAAGGTTAGGAGGACAAGGGAGGCACTATAGCTAGTTGTACTCTGGCTCATAGGAACTGAGGTGGTATGGTGACTCAGTCCCTATCTGCCTATGTTTTATGGTCCCAGGCAGAATCCCTGTAACAACTCTATGCTATCCCACTCTATGCCTCTCCCATATACGCTACTCCACTGTGTGCCACTCCAGCCCACTCCATTCGAAACCACTCCACTCTATGCCACTCCATTCTATACCACTCCACTACACACCTTTCCACTGTATGCCACTCCAGGCTACGCCACTCCACTCCACTGTATGTTATTCCAGTCTATGCTACTCCACTCGACTCCATTCCACTGTATGCAACTGCACTCTTGCCACCCACTCTACACTATTCCACCAAATGCCACTCTACTCTACACCAATCAACTCGACTCCACTCTGCTATACGTTATTGCACTCTACACCACTCCACTGTACGCTATTCTACTCTGTGAGAAGGTGGTTCTGACCATCTATCCGCCTGGATTTTTTTCTACTTGATCACCTAGTTTTTGACCTTTTACTGTGGAACAGCCTCATAACCTATGACTCCCCCATGGTAAACGCATGGTAAAATGGACTGCAATGTGTTTACCGACAGTGCCCACCTTTTAAGATAAGGGCACTGCAACTAAGCCAGGGTAAGGGGCACTGGATTGGTTACACTCACAGCCCTCTCAGGTGTGCTCACACATGTGCACACACATATGCACATGTGAGAGGACTGTGCGTAGGAGAGTCCTGTCGTGCGCAGCCCAGGACCTAAGCACAGGCAGCCTTGTGCAGAAGGGACAAAGCAGAGTTGGTTAGTGACCTGGAATAGGCCTTATAATGTGGGAGTACACATGTCGGGAAAGTCAGTGTGCTTTACTGTCTTTGAATGTAGTGACGCTCCATTATATTCCTATGAGAAAGGCTGCCTTAAGGCACTGCTCCAGTTCTCTTTGCCCTATAGACTCCAGAGTCGCACCTATGTACACTGTAACCTGTATGAAAAGAACAATTATGTAAAGTCCATCGGCATAACTGCATAGCTTCTGGGTCATCCAGGAATGTCATATTTCTCTGACTCAGCTCAGTATCAGAGCCTTTTGTGACCCTGCTGGGCTGGGTTAATTTCTTTTGTCCCCATCTACAGGAACAAAGGCCTCACCCATCAAAGAAAGCATTTGACAGTGCTTAGGACAACTCTCCAGGAGGAAGGGATTGGACACAATTGCTCTGCATCAATCATCCAGCTGTCATTCTGTGCCAGGAAAAGGGCCTGCCCCAGGCCACTCCACAAAGGAGGGAGCCCAGATCTCTGAAGCCGACCAAAGGAGGGGGTCCTTTGAAGATTTGCTTGGGGAAGGCCCTGGATGTGATGTCATGGGGAAGCTGAGACCCTCAGAGCACATGTGGCAAGTGACTCCTCGGTGACGCCATCATGAAGTATCCCAGAAGCCTGTGCAGGAAAGTTGAAACAGGGGTGGAGATGTGATGTGGCAGCTCAGGATAGACCAGAGGAGCATCCCTGCTGGCACCTCCCACCCAGAGCCAGACTGGGAATTTAAAACAGCCCTGGCAAAAATTATAAATTCAGCCTCCCATGTGCAGACGTGTTGCTGCGCACTAAAACCAGAGCAACTCCAAGTTGCCACAGGATTGTGTAATGTTCACCACCACTCCTGAAAGCCAAACCCAGCTGGCTAGTCCGGCCATGCTTCCACCCCCCCTTTAAAAGGTCTTGCACAGGGAGAAGAGCTCTCTGTTGGTTGTGCCTTTCTGTAGAACACTGGGACTGGAGACTTGTGCCATGGACAATTGGAAGGAAGAACCCACTGACTGCTCAATGGATCAAGGACTCTGCCTCTGATTGACTCCAGGACCAGTGGCACACACCCCAGGGCCAGGACAGACTAGGCTTCTGCACAAAGAGGGAGCACTGTCCAGAAAGGCAACCATGTGACAAGCTGGTGCAGGGAGCCAATCAAACTTGCTCTATACAAAGTGTTGAATCTTGGAGGCCAGGAGACCTGACGAAAGGGTCCAGATGGCAAGGCCTTACCACCAGGAACAAAAGGAGACCAGAATCGTAAAAAATGGCCCACTGGGGCCCAAGATGTGCCCTGGATAATTATTGGGCAACCATTAAATTATTTTCAGCATCAAAGCGTGTGGGGCTCTGCTGCTGTACTTGATTTCTTCCTCTGAGGCAGGCCTGATACCGGAGGCTGCCCCGAGATGGAAACTGTTCAAAGGAGCACCATTGTGTCCCCTCGTGTTGCATGAAAGGGACCCAGGACCCCATCCTTGGGCCCTAAAAAGAAACTGTACAAGTGAGCAGTGTTGCGCCCATTTACGATGTGAGAAAGGGGCCTAGGACCCTATCTCGGGGCCCATGAAGAATCGAGAATGAAGGAGCACCATTGCGCGCCCCGCAAAGCTGAGAAAGGGCCTGGGTTCCCATCCCTGGGCACTGATGGCGAGCACAAGGCGGGGTGAATGTAGTCGCACTCCCAATGTGCTCCAGCGGGTAGACCAAAGTGAAGTGCTGGCTTCCACTACAGCACGCGAGTGTCCTGTCTGAGTGGGGAACCAGCATGAGCAGCTGAGTGCGGGCTCCTCAAGCTGCTCTCCAATGATGTTTAAGGCACATAGGGTGCCCGGGTGGTACAGGGCAGCCAGAGGAAAAGTAAAGCGCAGCGCAGCGCAGACTGCAGAAAAAGAATACAGGGAAACAAAGGAAATCGAAATGACTCTCCCCTGCTCAGCGGGAGAGCAGCTGTTCATGAGGAAGTGTGAGGAGCACCCCATTATGCAGTGGCGGGTTTGTCAGTTTTGCCCATGTTTTACAAAGTGGAAACCACTCGCTTGCGACTTGTCATGACCTCAGGAGAGGTGTCACCACTGACATTTTGTCAAAGTGCAGGGGGGCTGCAGGAGCAGCACAGTCTGCCCCAAAGGAAGTGCCAGAGTCCCCCTCCTAAGTTTGGTGGACTCTGGAAAGTTAACCCCTCAAGGGTTCCAAGTGTTTGCTAATCTTTCTCCAAGTTGGAACTTTTGTTTTAGAGTTGGCAAGGCTGCACCCTCTCTGGACAATGATTAAGCCTGCAACCAGTTGTGGCCTGAAAGTGTACAATATGAGGTTTCATGTTAAGAGACACCCTCTAAGGGTGAAAGGTGGTAATTTCACATATGTGAATTTACAAAAGAAATCCTTTAGGGACAATGTTTAAAGTGCTGTGGGCCCGATTCACAGAACTAACTTAAGACAAAATCCTAAACTTACTACCATTTTGGTATTCACAGAAGGCACTTACTCATTTTGGTATTCACAGAAGGCACTTACTCATTTCGGTATTCACAGAAGTTAGGAGTCCTAACTTTAGGACTCCTAAATGCCTTCTGTGAATACCGAAAGTCTTAAAATTAGGATTTTTCTCAGTTTAGTAGTAGAATAGTTAGGACTCCTAACTTTAGGACTCCTAAATGCCTTCTGTGAATACCGAAAGTCTTAAAATTAGGATTTTTCTCAATTTAGTAGTCCTAAATCTAAATTTAGGACTACTAAATTGAGAAAAATCCTAATTTTAAGACTTTCGGTATTCACAGAAGGCATTTAGGAGTCCTAAAGTTAGGAGTCCTAACTATACTACTACTAAACTGAGAAAAATCCTAATTTTAAGGCTTTCGGTATTCACAGAAGGCATTTAGGAGTCCTAAAGTTAGGAGTCCTAAATTTAGGACTACTAAATTGAGAAAAATCCTAATTTTAAGACTTTCGGTATTCACAGAAGGCATTTAGGAGTCCTAAAGTTAGGAGTCCTAACTATACTACTACTAAACTGAGAAAAATCCTAATTTTAAGACTTTCGGTATTCACAGAAGGCATTTAGGAGTCCTAAAGTTAGGACTCCTAACTTCTGTGAATACCGAAATGAGTAAGTGCTTTCTGTGAATACCAAAATGAGTAAGTGCCTTCTGTGAATACCAAAATGGTAGTAAGTTTAGTATTTTGTCTTAAGTTAGTTCTGTGAATCGGGCCCAGTATGTTTATTTCTGATGAAAGTGTTTACACTGCAGACACCCTCTAGTGGTTACGGACTATAATTACATAGATGTTTTGATTGTAACTTGTTGCCTTCAGGGGCTAGGTGTTATGTAGTTATTACATGCTAAATGTAATTCTAATAACCCAGATCCCCTAGATATTTCTTCTTGTGAATGCTTTAATGACGCTGACAACCACTCATAGGCCCAGTAAGCATGTTTTATTGCCAATAGTAAGAGCTTTCATTCAAAGTGATATTCCATTCTTGCATTGTTATACAAGTGAATGTTCTTACATGGGGTTTGTGGATGTAGACCTCCCTTTAGGAGGGGTAAGAGTGATTACGCAATGTCATCCAAAAGTGTTTCCATCAGCTTGTGTATATTTGCAAATTGCTGCATAGTATTGAGTAGTGTGTGTATGTAATAAATGTACTTTTTCCTTTTCCAAAAGAAAAAGCACAGACTGGATAATCATTGATTGAGTGTTATTATTATGTATCTTTGAATGGTGATTACTAGCCCAGACCACCTCCCTTGAGTTGGCCTTAGACTGCTCCGCTTTGCTACCCTTTGAGAGTCAAGCGCTAGGATGGGGTGTTTGATTCCCAGTGAAGGACAAAGGTAGACTCATTACTTGTGCAGGCCACACAACTAATGACTCATTTTCTATCACACTCTATGCCACTCCACTGTACACAACTCCACTTTATTCAACTTCACTATACGCTATTCCACTCTACACCACTCCACTCCACGCCACTCCACTCTATGCTGTAGTCCTGTATGCCACTATAATGTAATTCACTCCACTGTATGCTGCTCCACTCTATGCCACTGCACGCTATGCTACTCCACTGTATGCTAATCCACTCTACCATCCTCCATTTTATGCCACACTGCTCTTCGTTTGCTCCAGTGTACACTATTCTACTGAATGCCACTACACTCTACAAAACTCCACTATACACCACTCCACTGTATTCACCTCCACTCTATGCCACTCTCCTGTAATCATCTCCACTCTATGCCACTCCAGTATACACTATTCCACTATATGCAACTACTCTCACTACACCAATCAATTCTACACAATTGAACTCTATGCCGCTCCACTCTACCCCGCTACACTGTACGCCACTCCACTGTACGGTTCTCCACTCTACACCTTGCCACTATATTTAAACAAATGGAGGTGCACTAAACATAAAGTAGAGAGTCCAAAATATTTCTCTTTTCTTTATTTGACTTTTATTTCATAGATGATAAATACACAACGACAGCCAACGCGTTTCGTTCCTGTATAGACAATTTAACGGAACTTCTTCAGGGCTTGAATTGATAGCAAGACAAGTTCGAAATTTCTATAAAATTCGAGAGTGAAGGATTGATATTTTCTCATGCCAGATGTATAAAGAATTCAGCTTAACTTTAAACGTAGGTCTATGGTTATTTAAATATAAAAAACCATTGTTTCATAGATGACGAAATGCCCTTTGTAGATTAGACCATCAGATTTATAATAAAAATCTGCTGAGTTGCTCTTACAAATCTTAACGGAGTTGCTTTATGCTCAATCGTCGCTCAGCTTTGTAAATACGAATTATCGATCGGTCACCTTAATAAGCGGTTCCTTTTCACTCTCCTATTCGCCGTTAAATTGTCTATACAGGAACGAAACGCGTTGGCTGTCGTTGTGTATTTATCATCCATGAAATAAAAGTAAAAAAAGAAAAGAGAAATATTTTGGACTCTCTACTTTATGTTTAGTGCACCACCATTTGTTTAAAAATTGTTTGATCTGTTTATAGAGGCACCATCAGGTGACGGGTGCTGCAGTTTTAGTGCACAAATAGCCTCATAAGGCGGCAGTATTATATAAAAAATAAAAGTGAGGTGCTACCATTTATGTCCGTCACCTTTTAGTTCTTTTTCGATATGACCTTGCCACTATACACCGTAGAACTCTACTCCAATCCACTGTGTGCTTTTCCAATGTATGCCACTCTGGTGTAAAGCATAAAAGTGTACAACACTCGACTGTGTGCCACTACACTCTACATTACTCCACTGTACGCTTTTTTACTGTATGCTCCTATACTGTATGCTATTCTACTGTTTACCACTCCAGTCTACGCAACTCCACTCTACGCAACTCCACTCTACTCCATTCCAGTGTACGCAACTTCACTATATGCCATTGTACTCTATGCCACTCTAATCTATGCTATTTTAACTGTATGCCACTACACTGTACTTCCGTCCACTCTACGTGGCTCCACTCTACACTCTTCCACTGTACGCTATTACACCCCACCCCACGTCATTCTATGCCACACACTTTTCACCATTCTACTGTACCCCACTCCACTCTACGATATTCTAACGAACGCTGTTTCAATATACCACAGCGCCTCTTTATGCCACTCCACTGTACACCATACTTTCAAAGAGAAAAAGTCTCAAAGGATAGTTTTGTGCAGGAAGGTATTCTTAAGGGTTGGCAAGAACACCCCAAAGTGTGCCAGTGCAGCGCAAGGGCACCCTGCATTATTTCTTTGAACATATTGCTCTGTTCTGCCCTCTCCCTTTCACGCAATGCAGTGCTGTAACTTCACCTGCTTGTGTGTTGCATGAAATGTTTGAAAATCTGGGCCTCATTGTTTAAAAAAAGTGTACATTTTAGACAAATGGTGCAGTCAGGCGAATTGCAAAATACTTTCATGATCTTAAAGCTAAACATGCAAACGTGTTAACTTCCTTACCTGAATTCTTTATCAAGCGACAAAAGCAAACCGATGTAAAAGGAACTAAGCTTGGTTTTCTTAGCTATCTGAAACAAAATGAATTATTTAATTGGGTTGATATGTAAAAAAACATTGTTCAAATTGTTATTAGCATGATATATTCTCTACAACAGCAGTGTATTTAATAGCATTTATTAACTCTAGTATTTTTGCATTTAACTGTATGCCAAAGGGCAAAAGTGCTTTTACCTGCCTACTAAACGTGGAAAACTACATAGCAATCAATACCACAAGGAATTGCAATGGAATAAAAATGAAGACAACATTACTTACCGGTATTGTTCAATTACTCCTTCCTCCATCACAGTCTTTTGTTAAAGATGTCAGCCCATATCGAGATAGACATTGCGTAAATCAGCTTAATTTCCCAAGTAAAAACAACTGTTTAAGAGGAGTGTGCTGTATCCTGATCCATTCTACTGTAACCCTCTGAAGAACTCCTTAAGTAATACGTCCTTATGGTCAATGGGGCACATGCACCAAGCATTTTACCGGTTGTAAAGGGCCGATTCACAGAATAGGCCCGTTTGCGACTGGAAAAATGCCTTTTCCGCTGAATGTACCTTTTTGCTTTCGCAATATAGATAATCACAATTTTTTTGCGATTACCTAAATTGCGAATGCAATTTGAGAATTGCAATTTGCGAGTCCCTATTTGAGATGCATGTAGCATTTCCTAAATGCGACTGGGCATTTAGGAAATGCTAATTACCATCAACTTCAAGTTGATGGTAATTTGTGCATGCATTGATAAATGCACAGAAAAATGCATTTTTCAATGCGTTATGTAGCGCACACTGCTACACGTGCATTCTTTTTTAGGGGGTGCCTCATGGGGGCCTTAAGCCCCCAGGCACCCTTGGATTTGCATTCACAAATTGCGATTACTAATTTGGTAATCGCAATTTGCGAATGCATTCCCATTCATTTCTATGGGCCTATAGGCCCATAGGAATGAATGGACATGCATTCCCTAATAGTGATTCGCAATTTGTGAATCGTTATTAGAGAATGTTAAGGATTTGCTATATTATTAACGAATCCTTCATGCATGGGTATTTGCGATTACCAAATAGTGAATCCTTAAAATTTGCTATTTGGTAATCGCAAATGATTATCTTGATGCATGTGCCCCAAAGTCCTAGCATTACAGTTCAGCACTTAAAGCTCGCCCCTCTCACAAAATAGGCTCTGTGGCTCAAAGGTGCTGCAGATGGGTGAGTATTCATGTGCCTGATCCAATTGTATAGTCCCCTGTGATTTCTTTTTAGATTTTTTATTCAAGATGCCCCAGTATTTGCTCTGCACTCAATTTGCTGCTCTTCCCACTGTGTTCTAATGCAACATGGCGCCCTGGTGCCAATCTCCGCCACCGTGTGGTGGTTCTTTTTGACCGCTGGTACCCGCGCAGCAAAAATAGTTGAAGGAAGGAGGCAGAGATAGGCACCAGGGTGCCATGTGAAATCACAGGGACTATAAAATAGAAAATTAGTAACACTGGTGGGAAACGGACAGGGATGCATATTTAAACGTTCTCTGTTAATAGATGCTCTTTTGAATGTATAGACTACATATGGATCATTTTGGGACCAGAGTCAGCAGTGGCTAATATCACCCTTTGATACAAAGAATTGGATAAGAAGGGTGATAACATAATTTTTAAACAAATAATGTATACAGGTAAGCAGAGTAGTATTATAGATAATGAACCTATGGGACCCTTGATTAATCATGGGTCATAAAATAGCTTCTTATGGTTCTAGAACACTGACCACGAGTTAATAGATGTGGACCGCTGGAGTGAAGAATATAAAAGCATACCGTGCCATATAAAGTAAGTGCTAATTTAGACGGGTCTTGAAGAAATTAAGTGAGGGTGATCGGGGACTTATGTATAAGAAAGGGCTGTTTTATTCAACATTAGATAACCAAGCGTGTACAAAGAACTTGTGGGACCAATAAGCTCAAATGAGCACTATATATGACGCTGAAGATCCACAACAGTTATTCAACTAAACATGCCAAAAAAAGATATGAGGGATATACCTCTTTGCAGGAAGGGGCTAGTTTGCAAAATAGCAATAGTAAGGTTGGTCCCCAAACATGTCTGGCAACATTACAGTGAGGGGAGGCTGTCACTAATGCAATAAAGGGATGCAATTTTGAGGTTAAATGGAGACCACTGTGGTTTAGATTAAGAGACTTTTTACAAAAATGTAAAGGAAAAAGTGATTAAACTAAATGTGAAGAGTGATATGTATGTCTCTGTCTTTTAAAATCTTTATACTATACATACACCATGTCCTGAAAAAGGTAGTGTGAACCATTTTGTTGTACACCGAAACGCCAGTAAGACAGATTCTTCTTTATTTTTAAATGCAATATGTACCACTGTGAATTTTGAAAGTTTAATGTTGATTGTTTAATCTTCTGTGCATTATTGCAAAATATAAATGATTGTAGTTGGATGCAGAACAAGCATGTCTTTTTAATTCTTGATTGTTTGTTTAAATGCATAGAACATATATAAATGCCATGGTAAATAATTAAAAATGAAACAAATATATATAAATATTTTAATTATAGAATGTGACAGAGATTATTTACACACATTTTGTAAAAACCTTCAGCGGATTTCCAGTTTGTTCCCAAAGAGCTTTTAATGGGGTCTATGTAATTAAAGTGCATAAAAGGGAGCTGCAATTGTTTGTGCATACCATCCTGTCCCTTTTGGCAGACTAGGGTTACTCTCCTTGTCTTTGGAGTTCACCATGGCATTGTAGCCATCAAAAGAGCATTGAGAGAGTGTTGTTCCCTTGACTGGATGAGTGAGTAGAAAAGGATTTGAAAGCATTCTACATCTGCAATTGCCCGTCCCCCAAGGTGAATCAGGACCCAGTGACAATGTCTGACCTCCCTACCCATGCTTGGGAGAGGATTGCAGTTGACTTCTTTGGACTTCTGGGAGACGGACAGCATCTCATGGTAGTCATGAACGAATATTTGTGTTTCCCCTTATTGGAGACGCTGTCACTGACAACTCATGATAAGGTTATAGAACGGCTTGATGACATCTTTGTAACCTGGGGTATCCCCAGGATCCTCAACCTAGATAATGGTCCAACCTTTAACAGTATATCGTTTTAAGGGTTTGTTGCACAAGTTGACTTGAAACACCAAAAGAGTGGACCCCTCTAGCCTCAAGCCAATGGTGTAGTTGAAAGATTTATGGGCATACTCAAAAGGGTAATCCAACAAGCATCCATGGAAGGAATCAGCTTGAGGCAAGCAATGTGCCAGGCCCTCCTGGCCTATGTGCCAACTCCTCACTCCACAACAGGTGAGAGTCCAGCTACCTTGTTGTTCAGTAGAGCAATCAGAACCAAACTACTTCAATGGACAAACTTCGTGACACCAACGCTGCTCATCAGAGTAAAATGAAAGTATATGCTGATCAGCGCTGACATGCCCAGTAAACAGTCTTTGGCAAAGGAGACTGGGTACTAGTAAAGCAGAGACAGATATGAAAGACAGGCACCCCATTCACCACCGATCCTTTACAAGTGGTGGCGCACAAGGGACACATGGTGACAGCACGTTGTCTTGGGAAATCCAATACTCGGGACACATTGCATTTCAAACACCTACCTCATCACTAGCCAGCTCCTGAAACTACCTCGGAAGCGACCACACCTTCAGCTCCGGCTCCAGAGCCTGAACCTGTGCCTCCATTGCCTGATGAGGGTGGACCTCAAAAACTCCAGATCACATGAGCTGGTAGACAAGTGTGAGATCCTCGCAGACTGATTAAGGAGATGTGATTTAATTGATGCCTGCCACTTTTTGTAAAACAAAGGGAGACATGTAGCATATTTGTGCGACTCACGCAAGGACCCTGGTGGTTCTGGGAGGACTATGAATAGGAACTACGTACTATGCAGGGGAGGTGTTAGGGTGTGGTTTGGGAAGTGTAACATAATGGGAAGTGTATGAATTAATGTTGGAGAATAAAGATATGCTCAACAGCAGCTCCCATGTGTGGCGTAATCTATTTGCACACTCAAGGGCTGTGGAAAATGCTATAGCCAACACCTTTCCAAAAATATCCTAAGGTTTTTTGAAGTCAGTACGAAAAACTGATAATGCTCTCTATTCAACAAAAACAAATTACATGTAACTACAGTAATATGGAACTACACAACCAATTTCTCTTTATGTTGGTACTTATATTGAAACTGGAGAATTAAGATGAAGCTATTCTCAAGTGGACAATGCCATACAATAGCAAAGTCATCAACAGACTTGAAAATGAGAAATACAAAAAATTATATGCAAGAGGCAGGTCTTCTCAATCTTTGAACTTGGGATCCAGATTAACATCCTTATCCACATCAGAACTACTCTCATCCTCATACACTTCAGAACAGACCACTAGATATGCCTCTCGTAGAGAGAGGATAGCACCTGCTTATGTGATGGGAAACAGCTTCTCCCTTTATTTTCTACGTAATTGTAAATCATCATGTAGTGTGTCTCAGCGCTTTACTCTCTATTCAGCACTCTATAGCTCTCCAGCTAGCTTTACACTACGGGCTTCATTATGTGTTTTGAGGATTTTAGTGTGAGGATACTGAAGAA
The DNA here is from genome assembly GCF_964204655.1 of Triturus cristatus. NCBI lineage: Eukaryota > Metazoa > Chordata > Amphibia > Caudata > Salamandridae > Triturus > Triturus cristatus. Next base: position 325,801,987 of record NC_140593.1, on the reverse strand, counting down.
GTGAAATTCACGATTCTGACAGAATTCCCTCACCAGAATCCACTGTTTCCATGCTTTCTTTACACAGCGGGGAATAATAGCATGGAACCCAAGATACAGAGCCCTTTACCATATGTTTTTCTCCTGATTCCCGGAATAAAACCGGTGTCATTTTTCAGCTGTCCTGAGACGTGGAAAATGTCAGTGAGAGGGTCAATAGAGACCAAAGGGTGAGGGTGGGAAAGTCAGGAAACGCTTGTGCTTTTTGTAGGGAGCACTGTCTCACCCCCGTGCTGCTACAGCGATTGGTCGATTGTTGGTCTGTGCTGATGACCACAGTACAGGCAGCATCAAAGAGAGGATGGATGTCTCTTGACCAAGAATTTTTCTCAAATTTACAGATCTGATTGTTCCCAGCCTGGAGTCAATTGTAATTGCTGGTGGCAGAATTTCATCCGGAGGTCTCACTTTGGGTGAAATTTGTCATTCATCACGAGGGCACTAAATGCAAACTGTTAAATAAATATCAGACTCTGGATCTGTTTCTTCTTTTGTCCTGGAATATTTCTTGTTTTGTCTTTTGTGCCTATGATGCGAAGAAGAGTAGGTGAGAGCACTTCTTTTCAATCTTCTGCTAGAGACTTTCTCTTAGATGGAGTTCTGGATCTAGATTTAGATCTAGCCTCTTAAGCAGAAGCCACATGAGCATTACCTCACTCTCCCTCACTCTCCCTCTTAGCTTTAGGAGCATCAAAAGCATTATGTATTCTGAATGTTTCTCAAGTATCAAATACACTCATAATAAAGCTCAGCAATGGACATCTGTTGACAAAATTTGGCCCATAGGTATAATCCTCATTACGTGGGTCATAGCCATAAAAAAGTTAGAGAAAATTTGAAAATGCCAAATAATGGATGTGTGATATCTCAAATAGTAGAATTTCACAGATCTCCAACTGCAATGAGCACCATCTGGCACCTGTGATAGACACAACTACTCTTGTGATGTTATTCATCAACATTGTACAAGCAGTGCCTAATTTGAGCCAGTGGTTTCCAGTGTGCAGCACCGACACTTAGAGGCATATTTCTGAGAAACTGTTGGAGCGTGGTGTTATGCCAAAATTTGTAACGCCACTTTCCGACAGTTTCAAAATGAAGGGATGAACCGTATTTTCAAGAAAGCATCACACCTGTGTTTTCCCTTGCTCCGGCGCATAAAAAGCTGCCTAGCGCCAGCACAGGCACCCTAGCACCATTTTGCTAGGATGCCTTCGCTGCAGGGGCAATTGTTTATGTGCAGGAAGGGACACTTTCCTGCACATAAACAATCTTTACAGGCAATTTGCTCTATCTATGTGTGCTGCAGAAGGCAGCATACGTGGAAAGAGCAAAATGTGAAGAGAAATAAAACATTACTTCTTGTTTTGCCTGCTGAAGACCAAGTATTCCATGGCTTATAAATATGGAGCAGCCCCAAAAGGCAATGGGTGCTGAGGCGGAACGCCCACTGTAACACCAATTGCATGCCCCTTTCACGATAAGTACTGCATGAATAGGGACCTTATTTACAATGCGGCATAAAGCCACATTAAGTGGCTAAACGCCGCCTTGCAAATAGAGCAAAAGAGTTAACACCACCAGAACTCCTTGTGAATATGCCCCCACATTGTCAACACCAGCACTTATGACAGTCTGCCACATGGTGGAGCTGCTTCTCTTAGATATGAGCACAACAACAGTTGTTTAATAATTTAATAAACATTAAAAATTACTAATACCTGCCGCCCAAACTATTCTTATAGCTTTGGCGGCAAGGAATAGTCTGATCGTCACACTTGTAGGACTGTGATGGTTAGTAGTTGTGTTGGTACTTTTATTGTCAGCGCTGGAAGGGGCAATGGCTAGTGCAAGCTGCGGTGCCCTCATAACGCGAGCCCTGGCACTTTTTTTTACATATTAATCACTGTGCCCAAGTACAATTTATACCTATTATCTAAGCAGTGTCAGATCTGTCTTGCAACTGATTTACTTATTATAGTACAGCTCTCAAGTTTTTTTAAAAAGTGTCTTCATTTTCTCTTCTCGTGTTTGCCAACCCCCTGCTTTCCCCTTTTGATTTCGACCCTTTAGTTTTACTGTTCATTAGATCGATGTTGCATGTTCACAGCTCAAATGGTATTTACCTTGATCAAATGTGTAAAAAGAAAACTGTGGTGTCACAGCCTGTGGCACTTATTGGTAAACAACTAATGGGAACACACTATGAACATACATGATATTGCAACCAGCAGCCTGCAGCCTTTTTATCATGTTGCCTTCTTAACACCTTTTATCACTCTTTCTTTCCTGGGAGAACATACTCGGGTCTGAGTGGAAAAAGGATATTAGAGATCAGTGCAGGGCAGCATTGCCTGCATCCTGGACCCAGACATGGGCCTGAGATTGCAATCTCAATATTCGGCTGGCTGTGGTAGCTCAGCTTGGGCTCAGTGTCATCAGAGGGAGTCACCAGCTAAGATCAGTCATCCCCATGTGCTCCATCTTTCATATGTCATTCGTATGCTGTCACATCCACTGTTTCTATGTCTCAGAGTCAGACAGTTCATGGATTCAACTTCAACTTGCTTACTCATACCCTGAGTACTGCCCTTTTTCCACCTTCTCCCAGCTTAAAATTTCTAGTCAGCTTTTCTAAAACAATCTCAGAACAGGTAGCTTTCCATAGTCTCATGTCAACTTGGCACAGTATCTTCCTGATAGTAGCAACTAGGGTTGTGTGAAATCCTGTAATGTATGTTAACTTTGAGTACATTCTGCATTGGCTATATTGTCATGTAAAACTACTACCATATGTTTCTCTGTTACCAGATCCATTGGGATATTGACCCCTCTTTAGTACATTCATTTTCTTTTTTAGATTAAAGGCATCACATTTTATCACCATTCAATTATAGATTATATTGATTAATGAATTCTTACATATCGCCATAAGAACTTTCTCTCAGATTCACCATCAATAACAACAAGGTCTCCAAACTTTTTCCTGCAAAACTCTCTAGCTTTTTCCATTGGGAGTTCTTCTGTATTAACATAGTAATGAAAATCGTTGTATACTATCCATCCATCATCGAGAATCACATATTCTGAAAGATAAAAAGACATTAATTTAGAGGATGCATTCTCCATAAAAATAATTTTAGAAGTTACATGTGAGACGTTTAGTCAAACTACCATGCCAGATACATCTTACATAAAATGGCCGCTGACCTACATTAATAACATCTGTGTTTGCTGAATAGGACCGAGACATCTTTACAGGATACAGGTCATTATTTTTAAAGATAAGGCTTGTAATGATAAAATATTCAGATGATATATTTTACACAAAATTACATATTCTACAAAAATATAATACCAACCTTCCTCACCCAATATTTTTTCAAACCTGTGGAGAAAACAGTTACAGCCCAGCATCAAAATTATGTCAAATGCAATGGATTACTGGATATCAACAAAGCCTGTTTCAGGCCACGGATGATGGCCACGTCTGTATTAGATGATCCCTCAATGTACCTCTTTCAAACACATTAGTGATGTCTCTCTCTCTATACATTCAGGTTCCAGACCAATTTGGCATTAACAGACTGCCAAGCTCAATTATATTTAACAGTGTATGCTGGGAAAAATAATTCAATAATTTGCATTCCCTCGTCATAGTCTGCCTTTGCTTCACCAATAATTTATTAAGGTAGTCTCTGATCTACAAATATTTGAAAAAAGCTATGTCGGGTAATTTAAATTCAGCTTTTAATTTATCTAAGCTTTATAGTACTTCTTATTTAAAATATTTTGAAATTGTAGTGATATGTTACTCATGTCATATATTACAAAAGGGATCTAAAATGCTGCATACCGGTTACTATTGTCGAAAACTCTTGTATTTGTAGCCAGCCTTTCAGAGTTCCAGAGAGACTTAAATCACACAAATAAGTGAAGGTTCCAAAATTTTAAAAGAGAATAGAGTTTGCCTGGAGAAAGAAAACCATAAAAACATTAATCTGTAGATCTGCTATTTTGACACAGTTGATATCATCTCGTCGCCTCTTGACCACCATAGCTGGTATGTGGTAAACTTGCCAGGAACAAGCAGGGAAAAGCCCTGCCAGGAACAAGCTGACTACCTCATCAGACGGATGGGGTCTGCTGCATTGGTAGAGGAGTAGTAGGTAAAGAAGGCATCAAGGTTGTCATGTTGAGTATGTAGAGTAGCACCGGAGTGGGAATCCAGCCATGCAAGGTGACAACTGGACTTGTCCTAATCATGTAAGGTTTGAGGTTGAAGAAACACAACTGCTCTAGAAGGGTCACATAGTGGGTTTTAGCCTCTGTAAGTGCGCAGTTCTTGGAAACATCCAGGGCTGCTACCTTATCTAGATTAGCAATCTGGTGTTCAGAGTTTTCACTCTCACGCGCAAGTGTTTTATGGACTCCAGCTATTTCCTGTAAGCAGAGCCCTTCTGTTACCACTCAGCAGGCATCACATTCTGGGGCGCACATTTAGTTAATCATGCAATATGGTTTATGGCCAAGAGACAGAGGCTTTGTATTAATGGTTTTAATACTCTGGTGTATTACAATGTTTTGTGGTAGACAAATGTTCTGAAATTGAATAAGACCTGTATAAATATAATTGATTCCATGCTTGACCATTTCCTATCCTACTGCCAGATGGATAAAGTTATCTTCACAACTGAGCAATTCTCTCAAGCATCAGCTAATCTACTCAAGAATTTAACAAAGGGTGTCTGAAGTGACTTCCAGGGTCTCTGTGTTCATTAGCGATTAAGGATTACAACTGAGGATGCCCTCTAAGTTTATGAAGATGCTAATGAAGGCTGAAGCAGGAACTGAGGTCCTGGGAGCAATGAAAATATTTTCTCTGATTGGTTCTTTTAATTATGGTTTGTTAAATGCAACAATGCTACTTCGTAAATACGTTCAAAGGCATGAAGATTATGAATTGGCTCAATGGATGTTCTTTGACAATACTGTGAAAAAGGAATGATTCCTGAAGCAAGTGCTGATTAAACAAGCATTTATAATGCAATAGGTCTCGCATTTAGAAACTTTGACCTATTGGTATTTTAAATGACAATGCCTTCTATTATTGCAGGTTTGTTAAACACATAAATAAAAGGCATTGTCATTTAGAATGCCAATAGCTCAATATCTTGACATTGCGAGACCTATTGCATTGCAAATGCTTCTTAACTCTGTTGCGTGGGAGTTGGTTTTCTGGAGCGGGATTGCTTTACATCCGCTCGTAGTGAAACAAAGAGTTCAGTTTCGAACCTGTTTAAACATTGCAGTATTTCGTTAAAAATGGCCATTTGGTGTCTACGTGTGCCACCTGCGAAGCCACTGAGCGCACCTTTGGGACCTTATAAGTGTTTAGTTATCCAGCACAATATCCTTGGTGCAACAACATCAACTGTTGCATGCCTAAACACTTATAAGATCCCAAAGGCGAGACCAATTGGCTTTGGCAATGCTTGTTTTGCTAGCGTGTGCAGTACTAAACAAGAAGCACATGCCATTCCTTAGCAGACCCCAAACTGGGTGTGCCTACGTTTGGGTCACTCCACCTACAAGGAAAATCCTTCAGATTCTCTCTTTGGCCTCACACAGAGTTACCAAATCACTGGCTGTTATGATTTGTTTAATAATATATGAAGCTTAACTGTAAACCAAAAAGGCTGAAAGGGGTACTGAACGCAAATGGAGTAAAAATTAAAAAGTGTTTCATTAAAAGATAACAATTGCAATTATACTAACATGATATAAGTAGAAAAATGCATTATAATTAAAACATTGGCAAAGCTAACTGGGATGGACATGGCAAGCTGTGAAGCTTTTGATTTGTTTTTTACAAGATATGTAAAAGGTTTTTTTAAAAGTGTAAAAATACAATCTGCCATTAGTTTGGTGTAAATATGTTCGCATATAAATGTAAAAAATACTTTACAGGAAGCAACCAAAGTGGACCACACCTAATGTATCGGTGGGAGGGGGGGGGCAAGGACTGGAGGACGAAATCCCAAAAATGTATTCTCTACATGCAATGCAGTAACAATTAATTGTAACAAAGTAATATTTGATGTATATATGACTCACCTGTTGAGATTCTGGCTGATGGTTAAAAAACAAACTAAAACAAGTAAAAAAAAAGAAAATACCCGGCACAAAAATACATTTAAAAAAAGCATTGGCAAAGCAAATACGTTGGGATGTAATCTGTTAACGCATTCAAACACAGGCATGCACAATTATGCATACCTTTTTGCGTAGTTCTCTGAACAATCTGCATCTCTTTGGCCTTGCTGTGCCTGTGTCACTTTTTAAAAAACTTCCCCAGTTTGTTGTGCTTCAGGCTACACAGAAACATGGCACGAAAGGTCTGTGTGCATTTGTGAATGCCTATGTTTGCATACAGTGACACATTAAAACCAGATCTATTGGCTTTGCCTTTGCTATTAGGGACTTTAATCTTTCACTTCTTACATATTACAGGTGAATTTGACCAACCTCCAGCAGAAACAGTTATCCCGCACCGGAAGCAAACCGGTTGAACTGTTTGGTTATTTCTCAGCAGCAGTACCTGTCTTCAAAAAATTGCTCTGTATTAACAGACACCACTAACCCTCATCAGGAAGCCACCGCAGCTTGCACCGCCGTCAATGCTGCCATAACACCTACCTACATAACTAATAATCTTCATACTGCTACAAGTGTGACATTTCAGACTGTTCGAGGCCCCAAAGGTATAAGAATGGCTTGAGCGGCAAGTATTTGAATGTTTTTAATGTATAATGAATTAATAAAACAACTGTTGTACTGCTTGTACTGCTTGTACTGCTTATCTCTGCGTCACACAAACAGCGCCACCACGTGGCAGCTGTCATAAGTGCTGGTGCTCACAATTAAGTGCCAGTGCCAAGCACCGGAAAACATCGGCTCAAATTAAGCACTGCTACGCAGTCAAATACACATTTCACAGCCTTGTCTTTACCAGTGTTTACCACGAGCAACCTGGGACTGAAGGGTTAGAAGCAGATCTATTAAGGCAGGCTTGTGTGCACATCTAGGTAATCAACAGAATGGAGATTTAAAGTGCACGCAGCACACTGAGCACAACACTGCAGGCGCACATCCCTTACAGAGGTCCCAGTGGCTGCCATATACAAAGGTGCTGCGAGTAACAGCGGTGTCTGATTTCTGTGCCATGCACCGTTCTGAATAATTCGTTCGAAACAAGCAGCCTGCACAGGACAGTATGATTTGTGGCGAGGCACAAAGATCTGGTTGCATAAGGATGCCCGCATCCTTGCTAGACAGCCGTTGACTAACACTGTAAATACAAACAGTGGCACGCCAGGACTACAGCATTGAAAGCAGACGTCCACATAAAAGCACCCACATGGAGCTGGGACGGGGCAGTTGGAGGAAGACCATAAAAGATAGGGATCTGATGAGATGCAGAGGAGATATTTCTAAAGAAAGAAGGGATAGGAAAATCGGCGGAGAGAGGAAAGATTTCAAGGAAAGCCATGATGCAGCATCTATTCCTTGCTCACTCTGTGGGGCTCACATCCAGTGCATCTTCGCGCTGAGACCACTCCGCACCATCGTCATGTCGGGTCTTAGGAGGTGTTAAGCGCTTTTTTTTCTCCCGCTAAGTGGTTCTACTGATTACTGTCTCTTCACTCCCTTTTCTTGCCCATTCACTAGCATATCTCCGGGCCAGGGCTGTGAGGAGAGGCTTCGTGGCGCTTCACTCTAGAGCCAATTCGCCCTCTCATGCGAAGAATAACATTTGCTCCTTACCAGCAATTTCTACACAGGTCCTTGCTAGGCTCTGGTGTTAGAGACCGGGTCTCTGATCATAGCCATTTTGAATAAGCTCCTCCACTCCGATGTCTACCATGTTCAGTTTTCTGGCCTCACGGCAGCCATGTTCATGCTTTCTCCACAAGGGGGCTTCCTCTTGCTGCACGGCATTTCTCCTTTCCCCCATCTCATATCCAAGGCACTCTCTGGTCCATTTCCCCTTGTGGCTTCCGGTGGAGCAGGTGTGGTATTTAATGAATGTGGAGGTTACATAGGATGCTGCTGGAGACTTTCCTCGAAGCCTCTGTTGGCCACCTTATGAGGCGCCATTTGGAAGCACTTTATTTCAGTAGTTTTCACTAGTATGGAAGGCAGGAATAACACTGGATTTTTTTTAATAGACTCTGAAAATATGTTAGTCCTTGGAAGCTCAATGATTTGCCCAGTATTACAGCATGTGAAAATGATGGGAGCAAGGATTAACGAGCGCTGCACGCGCGCGCGCCACAGCGAGCCATGTGGTTTCTATTATCGCGCCCGTGTCTGGGCACGATAATTGAAACCACATAACAGCAGTGCGGGTAACTGACACCAATAGGCCATGGGTGGAACAATGCGCCCTCCTTTGGCCAATTGCGTGCTGTCTTTCATAAAAAGACACACGCAAAGGCCAATAGTATGGGCCAAAAGGAAAAGCACACGCACAAGCGAGTGTGATTCATAGGTCCGTTTTGAAACCTCCTCCAGGAGGTCTCTCGCTGAGCGAGCAGTGTTGCGCACTGCAACGCTAGGCGCGAGACCTAAAAAGGATGGTGTTATGGTGAAAGTGATTTTTTTATATCATGGTGCCAAATGTCACATTGGTCTACATTAATTATCTTTCTACCTAAGCATAAGGAACACCTTTGGTGCTTTCTTTGTTCTTGTCAGAGTTCACAGAAAGTCACAGAGGCAGACAGTCCTCTGAGATTCCTTCCACAGGTCCAGAAAGTGACCTGAAGAGTGGATCCGAGGGCCAGAATTTTATATTTGGTGCCTCCTTTGAAGTTGGGAGACGTTTCTATAGGTTTCCCTTGGAGTCTTAGAATTTCCTGACTCCCCTGCCCTGGCTCCAAGCAAGTAGTGACAGTGTGATGATGACAAGCCGTTTGTGTGAAGGCAGATCACAGCCGATTCAGTTGCAGGTGGGGTTGTGCCCAGTTTATCGCTTTGTTTAATAATACTTTGGTGTACACAATAGGTACAACATAAAGCCTATCAGATACCCTACAAAGGCATTGTCACTAGATGTTCAAAGTTTAATGTCAGTTTACCACAATTGACTATTTAGTAAATTAGTAGCACATCATCCCATCAAGACCTGCTTACATAATGGGTATTTTGGATGCCACCAAGGAAGGAGTAGTTGAATTTTTCTCATGAAGTATTCCTTATATTGGGGTGAAGGACAAGGTGATTGTAATATGTAAGGGGAAAGTAGAGAAACTACCTTCCTCCTCGCCACTAGGGATACTGTTCCCAGTCCTCCTCAACTTTGGTGTGGTATACTTATTCATTCTGGGCTGTTCAAAATGTTTTATTATGTTTTTCAACTAATCAATTTTGCATTACACCGTATTCAATAAGCATTACTTCCTATAAAATATAATGTATTTAACCACAAGTAAAGAGGTTCATTTTATTGAGCCTCCAATATTTTTGGGGCCAGATGTATGAAGCATTTTATCTCTCGCAAATGACCCTATTTTGTGAATCAGTAACCTATTACCAACTCGCAAAATAGGGTTTGCGAGTCGCTATTAGGAAGGAGCATGATAAGGGCATCCCTTCCTAATAGCGAGCCGCAGACTGGTATGAGGGAATGTTTTGCAACCGAGAATGCGGTCGAAAACATTTGCAGTTACTACCAACTTCAAGTTGGTGGTAACCCATTCGCAAACAGGAATGTTCCCCAAGGGACTCCGTCCCCTTTGTGAATGTGCCACGTGGGTGAAAACATTTTTTAATAGCAGGCAGTGGTCCCACAGATCACTGCCTACTCTTAAAAAATGAAAAGACATCTTTTCATTTTTATTTTTGTAATACAGCCCATTTTCCTTTAAGGAAACGAGCTGCATTACGAAAAAGTATTGATTTATTAAAAAAGCAATACCAGACATAGTGGTCTGCTGACCCCAGCATGCCACCATCCCTGTGATTGTAGCAAATTGCGACCAGCCTCATGAATATAGATGAAGCAGGTCATTTACAACCGACGCACTGGGAATTGCTAAATGTGTCTGACACACATGATTTTGCGAGGTTCTAATTGTGAGTCCTAAAAAATCACAAAATCAACTGGTGATACATCTAGCCCTTAGTCTCTTATATTTTGCTAAGCCAGGTTCCCAATATCTGTTTTGTAAGTAAGATTAGACACATAGGGCCACATTACGATGGCGTTTGGACAAGCGTCAGACCGCCATCACTGCGGGATGGAGACCGCCCAACATGTAGTCGGCGGTTCCACCCATCATATTATGATACAACCGCCGTGTTGGCAGTCTGAAACATGCAGTTTTCGATTGCGGCTTGTGCTACGGCCCAGAAAAGGGCTGGAGCACAAGACGCAGTAGTAAAAGACATATGTAAACATCCATGCACGGATGTTTGGGGGGCACCACACGTGCCCCTCTGGCCACATAGTAGAGGCACACGAGGATGGGGGCCCTGATAGGGGCCCCAAAGTCCCTTTCCTATAGCCTACTTTCCATGGTGGTATGACCACTGTGAAAAGGCTGGGGGAAATGGACATTGTAACCCCTACAGCGGTGCCTGCGCCAGCTTCACTGTAGAGATTACAGTTGGACTGCCATCCCTATGGGCTCCTTTAGCCTTTCGGAGGCGGAGGTCTGTTCCTCTGATCACTGCGATCCAACCGACCGCATTGTGATGTGGTGCTCAGACCGCTATCCTGTATGTCAGTGGGACCGCCACTGAAGGCCTGTCGGTGGTGGTACCACCAACATCATAATAATAGTATTTTTTTTAAATGTAGAAGATTTTAACCTTGAGGGGGAGATCAAAGTGAAGTGCACAAGCATTTTACATGAGTAGGCAGTTAAGTAGACAGGAGAGGTTTGTTGGACGGGGGAGACTGCAACTGACTACTCACCAAAAGACAAAGCGTTTTTAACAGGAAAGGATGCACTTTGAGCTGGGGATAATGCATTTTGAGCAGGGGTTTCTGCTGTAAGTACTTTGAATTCTATTGGCATGGTGTCCCAAGATGTTGCAATTGGGAGTTTGCAAATATTACAGGTTTCTTCCCAGTGTAGTGCAGAACTATCCGCTTCACCCCAACATTGCAAGTCTCTGCACCATTGTGCAACGAAAGACATGGCTGCTGAGCCGCCAATGCATGGTCAGCAGGTGACTAAGTTAATGGCTCTCCACCCAGTTGTAATATCTGCGGTGAAGCATTGCGATTAAGTGGGAAAACAGATGATTTCTCTTTGTTCACTTGCAACCCTGCCACCCACTCAAAATCACGAAAAGCCTCTGCAACAGGGGCTATATCGTTTGACACATCACAGAGGTATAATAGCATCTTGTTTGCATATAGGGACACTACATGCATCGCATTATCCAACGGGATGCCAAAATGAAAACGTTGCCCATTCAATTGTAGTCACTGTGCCAAGGGCTCCATAGTGAGAGTGAATAGGATGAGTGAGTGCGATCATCCCTGCTGTGTGCCACGATCAACCGAGAACGAGTTTGTGATCAACTTCCCCATGCATACTTTTGAAGTAGTGTTTGTATATAGCAGTTTTGTATAATCTAAGATACACCTTCCTAGCCCTATGGTCTTCAATACCCCAAACAGGTAGTCCCATTATAAGGAGTCAAAGGCTTTTTCTACATGTAGTATAAGGCATGCTGTTAGCGGATAGTGGGTTGAGGCCTGATCCATTACATGGAAAAATCGTCTTATGCTGTTGGATGTGCTGCGACCTGGTACAAACCCATTAGGATCTTCATGAACCAGTGTAGGTAATATTTGCCCATATCGCTCCGCTAGCACTTTTCCAAAGATTTTATAATCTGCGCTCAATATATCTACATAACTGTATGATGAAAGTTGGATAGTACCTTTTTCTGATTCAAGCATGTGAACCAAAAGGGACTCTTGAACGGAATTAGGAAGTGAACCTGTGATGAAGACCTCATTATATATTTCAACCAATTTTGGTGTGAGGATGGCAAAAAAAATTTAATATTCCATTGGCAGTCCATCTAAACCACGAGATTTATTTCTGGCTGAATCAGACAATGCAGATTTCACCTAATTCATTCTTGGTTTTGTAGTCCTGTTTTGCTTCCTTTGAGCTAAGTAGACTAACATAGCTAAAACCAATTATTTTAGGGTGATAGGTTCAAGACTAGAGAAAGAGTGTGTAATGATTGGAGTGAGATGGTCATTCTCAGGAAAGGTGAGTCAAAAAAGTAGGGTGTTAAAAATCACCTCGTTTTATAGTACCCAGATGTAGAAAATGAGTGTGGTACAATACCAAGGACCAAGATTCTCTGGTTAGCAATCTCACCAAAATGTGTTTTTTTATAAGTGAATGTTTGTAAAACGATGTGCACGTATGAGGCTAATGAAAATGAGCATTACGTGATGAATCTACGCAAAGTCATAAAGTAAACCGTTTGGTAATTCAAACTTATTATCATATTGTTTTTATAAATAAATCTTTAATTTTCCACTCGTAATACTGTTTTAGATACACCACATTTTGGGCAGCCCTCAGTGGCTAAAGAATCTTACCTTTATTTTTGGGGGAAGTGTATGTTTTTCTTTTCCTTCTCTTTTATATGTAAAACTGGCTGATTGGTTAGCTTGAAATTGGTTATTTTAATTGTACTTTTTGACAGGGTTTTTCTTATCTGTGATCGAATTTTATAATATTTGACAAGATAGCAAGTAGAGGCATGTATCCTCTTCAAAGAACACGTTAGAGACGTGTGGGGATAATTTTGGATTGATTTATACTCCAAGTGCAGCATCATGACGTTTCTGTGATTTTTATAATTGGTGAAGTAAACAACAGGGAATAAAACATTTTTTTTTCTCTAACAGTAGAAGTCCCTTAAAAAATAAATGTTTATTTAATTGACTAAACACAGTAAAAAAATTAAAAATCTTACCGGGTGCTGCTGAATTTGTTGGTTCAGGTTTCAACGTCTCTCCTGCAGAAACAGAGAAAAGTTAATTCATTATTACATAACATTTTGTTAGCCCTTAAAAGAATGATTGTTTTTAACTCTGTAACACAAAGTATTTGCCATATTTATTTGCAGGCACAACTCGTGCATGTAAACGGACTACATTTTGACTGATTGAATAATTTCAGAAACTCTGGAATTCACAAAGGTTGACAGCCTTGCTAATCCTAGGATTACCTCTCTTGGGGGCCATAAATGCTCTCTGCTATAATGGAATGCTTGCATTTCCTTTTGCTCTTGTGACACATGCATCACATTGGTGACATAATCCCTAAGATCCCTCTATTGTTCTAAGGTACTGGCATTGCAGTAAAATAGTTCTACTAATTATCTAATCCAATGTATGGGGGTTCTGGGTCCTGTGTCCTCATATATATGGAAGTGAGTGGAACTTTCAATTTAGCCTGCTGCACATTCACGGAGGCTTGGGAGAAACCTGGTGGAGTTTCTTAGCCCCAGTGGAGTCAGATCTGATGGTCCTCGTCGCCGGACCAATAGCATCTTGTACAGTGACCAGGCCAAACCAGATCTAGGCATCGAATATCTCATTCCAGTACAACATGTCATTGCCTCCTCAGCTTTCTTGCTCTTGGCAGTAGGAGAAAACGATGGGACATCCACAGACAGAAACTACTTCCTCCCTCCACCAATGTCAGGGGTTATCAGCTTTTTTCAAAACCATTAATATAATCCACATATGTATCTGAAATAGCTTGGATTCCTAGCACTCAAATTCTGTTGTTTATTTATCCTTTCATTCCATCTCTTTGCTTGTCATGTTGAGCATATATAAGTCAACAGTATATGTGAATGCAAACGACTTATCTTAAATCCAGTGAATTACATCAAAATAAATTTCAAAACTCCAGGTAACATCATCAATGAAGGCAACATTCTAGAGCACTTATTGTTGGAGATTGTCTAGATGCAGAACTTGGGTTATATTCCCAAGGTAGGCCCATGCAGTGAAGCAGCTTATTTCTTATATTTTCCTAACAATAAAATGTGAGCCTTGACCTTTTCCACATATTTGAAAGCACAACAATGTTGGATTAGTTTCTCTGAAACAAAACTTGTATGCACATCTAGCTTCGCACAACATTATCACAATGCACTTAACAACATGTAAACGGTCTTTTTCCGCACTATGTACAAATGTCATCGCCCTATTCATCCACAGGGCAACAAGGCTATCTACATATCCATACCATCATTAATCTATATGCACATAGCAAGACTGCTTTTAATCATAAGAGATGAGCATCCTGACAGATTAGTAGAGGAGTCACTTCAGCTGACAACGAGGGTCCCTGCATGCTGTGACTTTACCGTGCAGAGGTCTGACATCTCGTGAGGGGTGCCCAGTTCATCACCAAGACAGGGTCCTTCATTCTATCCCATCAGGTAATGGGGTTGGATCGTTCCTTGGGGGTTTCTTGGCTTTATACCTACACATACTCTAGGTACACTAATAGTAGGGTTTGCATGGTAGGAGTGCATTTGATTACTTCCTTTTGTTTATATGTCTGCGTATATACACTGTTTTAGCACCGTGGTAGAACTATATCTTGCATTCATGCTTTTGGTGCTTGTAATCTCATTTCTCCGCTTCTGTCTATTAATCATTGCAGCACACGCATTTTATACAAGAATAACGTTAGTTCAATAAAACGTATTGAAAACGTCCCATGGGTATTGGATATTTCTCTGAGAAACATGAGTGGCTGAGCGAAAGGATCTGTACTGATTTCACGATCCCAGAGGGGTCAGGGTTTTCATTTTCGGTGGTTACCAGAAACCATTCGCTACCTGGTAGGTTAGGGGGGCTTATGGTGGTACTGCAAGCTAGCTGGTCCATAGGCCAACATATCCTGTGGGGGTGCCCAGAATCAGTCTTGGCATCAAGTCCCAAGTTTATTTTGTCCACACAAATGAGCAGATCCTATGGAATAGTAGGAACTACATGACAATAGCAGTGCTCCACAAAATAAATTGAGAAGGAAGAAAAAAACTGAAGACTGAAGACCAGAAAAAATCTTTCCGCAGGAAGGAGAACAGCGGGTAAATACAACATGAATTGAAGAAGGTGGAGAGTCCCCAGAGTCCAGTGAGTGAGCAATGATACAGGAATAGCAACTAACAAATCTTCCTCAATCAAGTTCATTATGAATATAAACATAAGAAAGGAAAACTGAGTAGTGCTAACCAAGCACCCACAACATTGTGGCAGCAGAACATCTTCTGTATGTTGCATTGGAAAATTCTGACAAGCAAGAAAACTCGCCTCATGATTCCTATCACACGTCAACAGAATGTCGGTCAAGCTGCCACAAGTCCCCAGAATCCCGCTTGCAGGGCTGGGCAACATAGGTGGGGAGTCTACAGGGAGCCAATCCACCATGACTGGCTTAGGTAAAGAATTATCCTTACACTGTGACTCTTCTTAGGATCTCCAGCATTATGAAAAAATTAAGCAAATTATCTGGAATCTTTTCAATAACAGAGGAGCAAAAACTTGAACTTGCTGCTTCCCATGAATGATCGCACGGGTTATATCACTTCCAGTCAATAAGATACTGGAGCTTTCCATTAAAATATCGAGAATCATATATCTCTTGAACCTCATTCTCTGGCTGTCCAATAATATGTATGGGGGCTTATCTCTTTCTAACTTGAGGGTCTTTACGTCAGAGAAAAGGTTTTAAATGAGATACATGAAAGGAAGGTTGGAACTTCCTGAAAATGCGAAGTTTGCGTCTTACTGTGACAGGGCTAATGACTATAAAAATTTCAAAGAGGCCACAATACGTTGAAGCAAATGTATACCTACAGATAGAACACAGTAGATTGATGAAGGACAGCTATACCCTATCTCCTTACTTAAAGGTTGGAGCTGGTCGCCTGTATTTCCAAGAAGTACAGAAATCTTCGATGGTGGGATCCTGTTATGGCGAAGAAGGGAGAAAAACTAGAAGAAGTATGAATGCAATTATGGTGGGTGATCGCATCCGCAAGTAACAGATTTCCAGTTGTCTTGGGTAGCACAGATGTAGCACCTTAGGAATTCTTCAAGAATTCTATTTAATTCCATAGTTCCCACTTAAAAATTATTGATGGCCATGATTAGAAATGATTTTCAAAGTGAAAACGAAATATATCAGAGTAAAAGGTTATAGCCATTTTGGAAGTTGGTGGCAATTTGGGTAAAGCAGAAAAATGAGCCATATTAGTGAAAAAATCCACAGTCACCATTATTGTGGCACAATTCTCAGATGGAGGTAAATCTGCAAGGAAATCTGTCAAAATGATCGCCCAGGGTTTGGAGGGAATATCGAGTGTTAACAACAATCCTGTTTTTCAGTGTGGTTCGTATTTATTTTGCAAAAACAACAAGATGATGGATGGAATGCTTGAATTAATCTCTGCCACTGGCAATCGCTCGGGCCACATCCTAATCCATTGTTTTTTTGCACTCCATGCCACTTCAGTATGGAGCCAACCATATGCAAATCTGTCTTGACCCTGCTCCTCATGGGACAGTCCAACCCGAACTGCTAGGCCATGTCCCCCTGAACTAGAACACAAGCAACCTAGGACCGATTTTGCTTTAGTTAGGGCTCTTCAGGCAGGTATAGCTTGGTTCCCATGGCACAGGAACAAGTTCCACCAGAATTTTCTTCAAAATAAATCTTCAGCGACTCTTCTGCTTCAATGTCCAGAGATCAGTGAATCATGGCACAGATTGGCATATTTTTTGTTTTGATTGTATTATTTATCTGAAATTGAAAAAAATGCTTTTTCTATTTTAGAGAGATCAAATTGTTTGGTTGCTTGACAAACTGTAGAGATAGCTGTAGAAATCAAGGCCTGATGGACAATGATTTTCTCAACTGTCCTCAAGTTCTGAGTTACAGAATATCGCCCAGACAGTGAATATGCAATCATCAACAAGGAGAGGGGGGGACCGGGAGCGTAATTAGAAAATAGGTCCAGTACCCATGCTCCCTCAGAGTCACGTTTTAAATTAGAGAGGGTAGCTGTTCCTAAAGAAAGGGGGTAGAGAGAGATGCTATGTGTGTTAAGGACTTAGTTAGGCCGGGCTAAGTGTGGGGAATTTCTCCTTTAGATTTTAGTGCCCTCACACACCCTTTCAGGTGTCCTGCTTCATCATAGGGCGTTGCTCCTCGTGGGGGTGGCGCTGCAGTCCCCCACGGGCCCCGCAAGAGGGCTCTTTGTCGGAGTTCTTTTTTCGGAGACGCCGCAGTTGTGCATGTGGGTGTGTGGGTATGTCTATAAGGGATGTGAGTGGTGCGTTAAAATAGCTGGGTAGAAACCAAGACCTTTATTCGCGGCTCTATCCAGCATGAATTAAAAATGATCCTGGAGGTCCTCAAGAACAAATATAATGAGGGCAGATATAAAAATTATTCCGCAACTCTCTCAACACAAACGAACATCTACTATGGACAACGCAGGTCTGAGTTTCGATGATGAAACCATAGCAGAGATCCTTCGGGCACCGTCACTCCTAGGAGAAGATGGCAGTGCAGCGACAGGCAGCAAAGCAGACGACTGGAAGTCCTTACAATCATTAAGAAAACTACAAATAAAGACGGCTCTCCACGGGTTGATGATGACCGAATACCTGAGAGCCAATGTCGCACCCAACGGTCTCCTAGTCACTATACCCCCAAGGATTTTCTTGGAAGACTTGACATTTCGCACAGAATGGTCACAAATTGCTTGGAAATGCACACGAGACTGGCTCGTTTTAATAATTAACACAGCTAAACGCCTCTCGGACGAACTCCTCATTCAAATTACCATGGCTGAAAATGGTTTAAAAACAGGGATCTCCATTACCTCATTTAAATCCAGATTAGCGGAAATTAACGAAGAAATGAGTGAACATAAGGACTTTCTGACTAAACAAAAGATCACCAAGTTACAGAAAGACTTGAAAAGATTCAATAAGGAGAAAGTATACCCCTACACCAAAGAAGACTACATATTCCCAAACAACGAAACAACATCCGATGAAGGGAGTAGCAACAGATCTAGTAGGACAGGATCTGTGGGGAGTGACTCAAGTTATGAAGGGCAACAGTATTCATCATATGCTAGAGGAATACAACAACCAACACGCCCCCCGTTATTCCACAATCCCCCACCACCATTCTCTCACTCATCCTTTCAACCACCAGCCTACCCAGGCCAATGGATGGGACCACCTCCGATGTGGCATGTACCTCCTACTCATCATCTCCAACCGCCTCATTTTCAACAATACCAGAACCCCCCTTTTCAGAACAGAGGCAGGGGCAAAGGAAGAGGAAGAAGGAGAGGAGGCTTCAAGAAGGTACAGTGGCAAGATCAGGAACCAATGACACTACGGAGCCAAGCAAGAGGACAGAGACCCTAGTTGTTAATCTTTCATCCAGACAACTGACAGCAAAAGAAACCACACTACTGGAAAAGGGCCTGGGATTTGTCCCTACACCTAAAGAAGATCCCTTTCGGTTACATCAGGAACTTCAACAGTTCTTCAGAAAAATCAGACTGAAGGCCTTCTTTCAAGGAAAACCTGACAACCCCCCTACTGAGACAGGTTTGAAGAAACCTTCCAAATTCACTCCAACAGCAGCAATGACCCCACATGAGATCCTGACGTTTGAACAAGCTGTCCTAAAAGACATAGGAGCTCTGAACCCTAAACGATCCTATGACAACCTATCAAGAGAGGAAAGAACAATTCTTCGAACTCTGACAGAAGACCACAATATAATAATCAAGCCAGCTGACAAGGGCGGGGCCATTGTTATTCAGGACCAAGATGCATATGACAGAGAATGTGACCGACAATTGGCGAACACCAGGTATTACGAATTGATCACGGTGGACCCAACAAAACGCCTTCAGACCCAGATCAAGAGCATGACCAATGAGGCAGTAACGGAAGGCTGGATTTCACCACAGGAAGGGAATTTCCTGACCACAGAGGAACCCCGTACTCCATACTTCTACACACTACCTAAAATCCACAAGGGGCTCACCCCCCCACCTGGCCGGCCGATCGTGTCCGGAATTAACTCTGTACTGGAACCTCTGAGTAAGTTCTGCGATTTCTATCTACGACCTTTGGTCAGCAAAACTCCGACCTACCTGAGGGACACTACCGAAGTCTTAAATCTGATAGAACTCTTCCCGGATGCGGACAAGATTGACTTCCTGGTGACCATGGACGTGGAAGCACTTTACACCAACATACCACAGGATGCCACTTTGGAAGTGCTGGAGAACACTCTCCGGAACATTGAACCATGGCCCTTCGAAACACCAATTACATTTATCTGCGATTGTGCTTCCCTAGCTCTGAAAGAGAATTTCTTCGCTTTCAAATCACAACTGTTCCACCAAATACAAGGTACGAGCATGGGAAGCACATTCGCGCCGAGCCTGGCATGCCTTTACATGGCACATTTCGAAGATAGGCACATCTTAGGAGCAACTAACCCCTACAACAAACACATTCTCCTTTGGCGTCGCTACATCGACGATGTGATCTTGTTTTGGCAAGGAAATGAAGAACAATGCATCGCTTTCTGTGATTGGGTCAACACTCTGAACCCATATTTGAAATTCACCAGCACGAGATCTCAACACAGCATCCCCTTCTTGGACCTTCTTATTTCACTGGAGAACGGCTGTCTGCACACTACAAACTACAGGAAACCTACAGACAGGAACAATCTTCTGATCTATGATAGCCATCATCCCCGTGCTCTAAGGAACAACCTCCCGGTAGGCCAGTTCTTACGCTTACGAAGGAATTGTGACACTACCAAGGAGTTTGAGACACAATCAGCTCTACTTGAGCGCAACTTGGAGGTTCGACACTACCCTAAGAACATTATTCGCCAAGCTCACAAAAGAGCAAAAAACAGCCCCAGAGCAGCCCTTTTGGAAATAAAAGAGAGACCCGATTTGGAAACAATCACTTGTGTCACCACGTTCACCCCCGGCTCCAACAATGTCCAGAAGGCAATCAAAAGACATTGGACTATATTGAACTCAGGAGCTTTCGAACCTGGTCCCCCACCTTTGTTTGCATTCAAACGTACGCAGAACTTAAAAGACCATCTGGTACATACAAGACCAAAACCACAACCCACACACCAATCCACACTGTGGTCTCTACCACCTGTAGTGGGACACTATCCCTGTGGCTCTTGCTCAACATGTGCAGAAACTGCGATCTCGAGAGAAATCGACCTAGGTCTAATGACACCTTGGCGCCAAACTAGACACACGAACTGTAATACTACAAATTGTGTCTACACTATAGTTTGCCCATGCAACAAGAGGTATGTGGGAATGACCACACGAGCAGTCAAGATACGCATAGGGGAACACAAAAGCACCATAAGACGCAAGAAGACCAATACCAAATTACTAACTCATTTTTCTGAATTTGGACATCCAGCAGAAAGTCTGCGATGGACCATCATAGTTTCCAATCCCCATTGGAATAAACGGACCTTGTTTATACAAGAACAACGGTGGGTCCATAAACTGAGATGTGACTCAACGGGTTTAAATGATGAAATCCCGTGGGCCGAACTAACATGATTCCCAGAGAACCCCCGACTGAATTCTGAGCTGAATTAACCTAGGTTCCGACTTGGCAATCTGATCATCTTGATCAGGAACACGCTTTCCGGTAGCACGGTCCTTTTGATACGCACATACATTAGAGACCAATACCGTGTAACGAGACTCAATACTGTACCATCACATTGTGAGTTTTCCTTCTGCTCTATCTGCCTGACTAGCATTACGTCTAACACTTTGCGGCTGCTCAACTACTGTCACTCCTTTCGTCTGTTTGATCGCTGCCTGACATTTGGCCAATGCATTCTGGCCGTTCTCTCGTTTACTAAGTTTCTTAGTGAATGAACGTACCTCCTTCGCGCACTATATTATCTGCGCTACCACATTCTGGTTTCACTTCGTTCAACCTTCGTACTCACCCCCCCTTACGCCTTACGCTGTAACGATCTAATTGATCATCGTGACAACGCCCCTCCCATCTTTTTCCAACCAACCACGGCACCTCTTGACGCGTCCGTAATGGACCACGTCGTCATGGATACCTAGTAGAGAGCGTCACTACGTCACCTTCCAGCTCCGTGACGCTTCCGTATTGGAACGCGTCGCCATGACTACTCGGCGGAGAGCGTCCGCTCGTCACCCTATAGCATCACTCGACGTTATTCCGTCACTCTCCGTAGTCGATTGACCGTGCACTTTTTTAACGTTTGTTTAGAATACTTATAAGCCCTCCATATCCAACACCGGTCTACCATTCCGGCGTGTTACGGAGGAGGGGTAGGTTACCACCCTGCAGGCGACTGAACACTTGTGAGTATTCCGCCACCATGGCAACACGCTCGACGTGGAAACGACTTGGACAAGGTAGACTGATAATACTCTTTGATTCCCCTTAGTTTCATTGCTCGCCTCATCCGAACCGCTGACGGATCCCTTCCCTTTCAACTCGGAGGGTAGGCTTGTTTCGTCCTTAGTAGCTTTTTAAATATTTCTTAATTATGTTTATGACATACCACCGACACCCGAACGCACACCGGGTGTTTCTTTCTCATTGTTCTAATCGCCGCTGTAATAAAGACCTGCACTCCGGTCTTTTCACATCACATGGGCACATTTAATTAGTTCGACGAATTTATATGTGCACTGTGGATAGCGGCTAGATTCTCCTTAAGCAATTTCTTGGGTGAATAATTTCACTAGAACCTACATGTGTAATTTACAAGCATGTGCATTTTGTTCATTTCTCGTGCCACTGTATAATGAACTCACGGCATTTCTTGGCACTTCTACATGACAGATGTTGTATTTTCTTGGTCTGTTTATATATGTGTGTTTGTCCATCTTTGTATTTTTTCAGGTTGGGTTTAGGTTTCCCTTTAAGAAGGAGCACCTATAAGCGCAACGACGCAATTCCCTTAACGATAAAGGTAAATTTGGTTCACAGTACCCTACTTTCTCTGGAACCTTCATTTTTTCATTTACTTTTCTGACCCACTTATTTTTCTTTGGTCCTGACGAAGCGCAATCGGATCCCTTAAGGACCTATTCATATGCGCGAAACATGTTGACCTTATTTTTTTTGAATTTTTCACACCCCCATTCACTCACACATCCTGAGAGTTGCGGAATAATTTTTATATCTGCCCTCATTATATTTGTTCTTGAGGACCTCCAGGATCATTTTTAATTCATGCTGGATAGAGCCGCGAATAAAGGTCTTGGTTTCTACCCAGCTATTTTAACGCACCACTCACATCCCTTATAGACATACCCACACACCCACATGCACAACTGCGGCGTCTCCGAAAAAAGAACTCCGACAAAGAGCCCTCTTGCGGGGCCCGTGGGGGACTGCAGCGCCACCCCCACGAGGAGCAACGCCCTATGATGAAGCAGGACACCTGAAAGGGTGTGTGAGGGCACTAAAATCTAAAGGAGAAATTCCCCACACTTAGCCCGGCCTAACTAAGTCCTTAACACACATAGCATCTCTCTCTATCCCCTTTCTTTAGGAACAGCTACCCTCTCTAATTTAAAACGTGACTCTGAGGGAGCATGGGTACTGGACCTATTTTCTAATTACGCTCCCGGTCCCCCCCTCTCCTTGTTGATGATTTAATGAACGGCAGTTAGCCGTGGGACCTTCCTATCTTCTTTTC
Organism: Triturus cristatus; assembly: GCF_964204655.1. Taxonomy (NCBI): domain Eukaryota; kingdom Metazoa; phylum Chordata; class Amphibia; order Caudata; family Salamandridae; genus Triturus; species Triturus cristatus. Next base: position 325,779,077 of record NC_140593.1, on the reverse strand, counting down.
CTCTATTTATTCTGGGTTTTTGAGAGTACTCTCTCAACACAAACGAACATCTACTATGGACAACGCAGGTCTGAGTTTCGATGATGAAACCATAGCAGAGATCCTTCGGGCACCGTCACTCCTAGGAGAAGATGGCAGTGCAGCGACAGGCAGCAAAGCAGACGACTGGAAGTCCTTACAATCATTAAGAAAACTACAAATAAAGACGGCTCTCCACGGGTTGATGATGACCGAATACCTGAGAGCCAATGTCGCACCCAACGGTCTCCTAGTCACTATACCCCCAAGGATTTTCTTGGAAGACTTGACATTTCGCACAGAATGGTCACAAATTGCTTGGAAATGCACACGAGACTGGCTCGTTTTAATAATTAACACAGCTAAACGCCTCTCGGACGAACTCCTCATTCAAATTACCATGGCTGAAAATGGTTTAAAAACAGGGATCTCCATTACCTCATTTAAATCCAGATTAGCGGAAATTAACGAAGAAATGAGTGAACATAAGGACTTTCTGACTAAACAAAAGATCACCAAGTTACAGAAAGACTTGAAAAGATTCAATAAGGAGAAAGTATACCCCTACACCAAAGAAGACTACATATTCCCAAACAACGAAACAACATCCGATGAAGGGAGTAGCAACAGATCTAGTAGGACAGGATCTGTGGGGAGTGACTCAAGTTATGAAGGGCAACAGTATTCATCATATGCTAGAGGAATACAACAACCAACACGCCCCCCGTTATTCCACAATCCCCCACCACCATTCTCTCACTCATCCTTTCAACCACCAGCCTACCCAGGCCAATGGATGGGACCACCTCCGATGTGGCATGTACCTCCTACTCATCATCTCCAACCGCCTCATTTTCAACAATACCAGAACCCCCCTTTTCAGAACAGAGGCAGGGGCAAAGGAAGAGGAAGAAGGAGAGGAGGCTTCAAGAAGGTACAGTGGCAAGATCAGGAACCAATGACACTACGGAGCCAAGCAAGAGGACAGAGACCCTAGTTGTTAATCTTTCATCCAGACAACTGACAGCAAAAGAAACCACACTACTGGAAAAGGGCCTGGGATTTGTCCCTACACCTAAAGAAGATCCCTTTCGGTTACATCAGGAACTTCAACAGTTCTTCAGAAAAATCAGACTGAAGGCCTTCTTTCAAGGAAAACCTGACAACCCCCCTACTGAGACAGGTTTGAAGAAACCTTCCAAATTCACTCCAACAGCAGCAATGACCCCACATGAGATCCTGACGTTTGAACAAGCTGTCCTAAAAGACATAGGAGCTCTGAACCCTAAACGATCCTATGACAACCTATCAAGAGAGGAAAGAACAATTCTTCGAACTCTGACAGAAGACCACAATATAATAATCAAGCCAGCTGACAAGGGCGGGGCCATTGTTATTCAGGACCAAGATGCATATGACAGAGAATGTGACCGACAATTGGCGAACACCAGGTATTACGAATTGATCACGGTGGACCCAACAAAACGCCTTCAGACCCAGATCAAGAGCATGACCAATGAGGCAGTAACGGAAGGCTGGATTTCACCACAGGAAGGGAATTTCCTGACCACAGAGGAACCCCGTACTCCATACTTCTACACACTACCTAAAATCCACAAGGGGCTCACCCCCCCACCTGGCCGGCCGATCGTGTCCGGAATTAACTCTGTACTGGAACCTCTGAGTAAGTTCTGCGATTTCTATCTACGACCTTTGGTCAGCAAAACTCCGACCTACCTGAGGGACACTACCGAAGTCTTAAATCTGATAGAACTCTTCCCGGATGCGGACAAGATTGACTTCCTGGTGACCATGGACGTGGAAGCACTTTACACCAACATACCACAGGATGCCACTTTGGAAGTGCTGGAGAACACTCTCCGGAACATTGAACCATGGCCCTTCGAAACACCAATTACATTTATCTGCGATTGTGCTTCCCTAGCTCTGAAAGAGAATTTCTTCGCTTTCAAATCACAACTGTTCCACCAAATACAAGGTACGAGCATGGGAAGCACATTCGCGCCGAGCCTGGCATGCCTTTACATGGCACATTTCGAAGATAGGCACATCTTAGGAGCAACTAACCCCTACAACAAACACATTCTCCTTTGGCGTCGCTACATCGACGATGTGATCTTGTTTTGGCAAGGAAATGAAGAACAATGCATCGCTTTCTGTGATTGGGTCAACACTCTGAACCCATATTTGAAATTCACCAGCACGAGATCTCAACACAGCATCCCCTTCTTGGACCTTCTTATTTCACTGGAGAACGGCTGTCTGCACACTACAAACTACAGGAAACCTACAGACAGGAACAATCTTCTGATCTATGATAGCCATCATCCCCGTGCTCTAAGGAACAACCTCCCGGTAGGCCAGTTCTTACGCTTACGAAGGAATTGTGACACTACCAAGGAGTTTGAGACACAATCAGCTCTACTTGAGCGCAACTTGGAGGTTCGACACTACCCTAAGAACATTATTCGCCAAGCTCACAAAAGAGCAAAAAACAGCCCCAGAGCAGCCCTTTTGGAAATAAAAGAGAGACCCGATTTGGAAACAATCACTTGTGTCACCACGTTCACCCCCGGCTCCAACAATGTCCAGAAGGCAATCAAAAGACATTGGACTATATTGAACTCAGGAGCTTTCGAACCTGGTCCCCCACCTTTGTTTGCATTCAAACGTACGCAGAACTTAAAAGACCATCTGGTACATACAAGACCAAAACCACAACCCACACACCAATCCACACTGTGGTCTCTACCACCTGTAGTGGGACACTATCCCTGTGGCTCTTGCTCAACATGTGCAGAAACTGCGATCTCGAGAGAAATCGACCTAGGTCTAATGACACCTTGGCGCCAAACTAGACACACGAACTGTAATACTACAAATTGTGTCTACACTATAGTTTGCCCATGCAACAAGAGGTATGTGGGAATGACCACACGAGCAGTCAAGATACGCATAGGGGAACACAAAAGCACCATAAGACGCAAGAAGACCAATACCAAATTACTAACTCATTTTTCTGAATTTGGACATCCAGCAGAAAGTCTGCGATGGACCATCATAGTTTCCAATCCCCATTGGAATAAACGGACCTTGTTTATACAAGAACAACGGTGGGTCCATAAACTGAGATGTGACTCAACGGGTTTAAATGATGAAATCCCGTGGGCCGAACTAACATGATTCCCAGAGAACCCCCGACTGAATTCTGAGCTGAATTAACCTAGGTTCCGACTTGGCAATCTGATCATCTTGATCAGGAACACGCTTTCCGGTAGCACGGTCCTTTTGATACGCACATACATTAGAGACCAATACCGTGTAACGAGACTCAATACTGTACCATCACATTGTGAGTTTTCCTTCTGCTCTATCTGCCTGACTAGCATTACGTCTAACACTTTGCGGCTGCTCAACTACTGTCACTCCTTTCGTCTGTTTGATCGCTGCCTGACATTTGGCCAATGCATTCTGGCCGTTCTCTCGTTTACTAAGTTTCTTAGTGAATGAACGTACCTCCTTCGCGCACTATATTATCTGCGCTACCACATTCTGGTTTCACTTCGTTCAACCTTCGTACTCACCCCCCCTTACGCCTTACGCTGTAACGATCTAATTGATCATCGTGACAACGCCCCTCCCATCTTTTTCCAACCAACCACGGCACCTCTTGACGCGTCCGTAATGGACCACGTCGTCATGGATACCTAGTAGAGAGCGTCACTACGTCACCTTCCAGCTCCGTGACGCTTCCGTATTGGAACGCGTCGCCATGACTACTCGGCGGAGAGCGTCCGCTCGTCACCCTATAGCATCACTCGACGTTATTCCGTCACTCTCCGTAGTCGATTGACCGTGCACTTTTTTAACGTTTGTTTAGAATACTTATAAGCCCTCCATATCCAACACCGGTCTACCATTCCGGCGTGTTACGGAGGAGGGGTAGGTTACCACCCTGCAGGCGACTGAACACTTGTGAGTATTCCGCCACCATGGCAACACGCTCGACGTGGAAACGACTTGGACAAGGTAGACTGATAATACTCTTTGATTCCCCTTAGTTTCATTGCTCGCCTCATCCGAACCGCTGACGGATCCCTTCCCTTTCAACTCGGAGGGTAGGTTTGTTTCGTCCTTAGTAGCTTTTTAAATATTTCTTAATTATGTTTATGACATACCACCGACACCCGAACGCACACCGGGTGTTTCTTTCTCATTGTTCTAATCGCCGCTGTAATAAAGACCTGCACTCCGGTCTTTTCACATCACATGGGCACATTTAATTAGTTCGACGAATTTATATGTGCACTGTGGATAGCGGCTAGATTCTCCTTAAGCAATTTCTTGGGTGAATAATTTCACTAGAACCTACATGTGTAATTTACAAGCATGTGCATTTTGTTCATTTCTCGTGCCACTGTATAATGAACTCACGGCATTTCTTGGCACTTCTACATGACAGATGTTGTATTTTCTTGGTCTGTTTATATATGTGTGTTTGTCCATCTTTGTATTTTTTCAGGTTGGGTTTAGGTTTCCCTTTAAGAAGGAGCACCTATAAGCGCAACGACGCAATTCCCTTAACGATAAAGGTAAATTTGGTTCACAGTACCCTACTTTCTCTGGAACCTTCATTTTTTCATTTACTTTTCTGACCCACTTATTTTTCTTTGGTCCTGACGAAGCGCAATCGGATCCCTTAAGGACCTATTCATATGCGCGAAACATGTTGACCTTATTTTTTTTTAATTTTTCACACCCCCATTCACTCACACATCCTGAGAGTTGCGGAATAATTTTTATATCTGCCCTCATTATATTTGTTCTTGAGGACCTCCAGGATCATTTTTAATTCATGCTGGATAGAGCCGCGAATAAAGGTCTTGGTTTCTACCCAGCTATTTTAACGCACCACTCACATCCCTTATAGACATACCCACACACCCACATGCACAACTGCGGCGTCTCCGAAAAAAGAACTCCGACAAAGAGCCCTCTTGCGGGGCCCGTGGGGGACTGCAGCGCCACCCCCACGAGGAGCAACGCCCTATGATGAAGCAGGACACCTGAAAGGGTGTGTGAGGGCACTAAAATCTAAAGGAGAAATTCCCCACACTTAGCCCGGCCTAACTAAGTCCTTAACACACATAGCATCTCTCTCTATCCCCTTTCTTTAGTGAATATGCAATGACATTTTCAGATGCGGGAATGCAGGTAAAGAAAAAAGCAAACTGTTGAAAAAAGAACACCCATTTGGCTTCTCTGCTCTTCCAACATTGAGCCTGTTGGGGGGCTTGAAGATTTCTGTGATCAGTTTGAATGTTCACTTGATGTTGGGCGGCAAGTAAAAAATGTCTCCACTTAATAAAGACTGCCTTAATAGGTAGGAGTTATTTCCCCAAAATATGAATCGTTTCCTTCTTTTGGGTAAAATGATCTTGAGAAGAAGGTGATAGGGTGTTGTTCTCCTTTTTGGCCTGGTTAGATCAGGACTGCTCTCATGGCTTGATCTGAAGCATCAGTCTCAAGAATAAAGGATTTAGAGGAATCAGGTTGTTGTAGAATGGGAGCTCAAATTAATTCAGTCTTTAGCGTTTAGCCTTTCAAATGGCAGTTTGGCATTGTTACTGAAGTGAAAAGTCTTGTTCTTTTTGAGCAGAACTGTGAACAGTGAGGAAGCATAGAGAAACCCTTGATGAATTTACTGTAGTAGTTTGCAAGGCCTAAAAAGGTCCGACTCTTTTACTAAATCTTTCTCAAAAAGACACTTTTCTGATTTGGCCAGAAATTTGTTCACTCTCAATCATTGCAGGATGTGTTTAACATGATGCATATATTCTGCAGGGTCGTTAGAAAAAAACAGAATGTCATCCAAGTAAATGACTACTGACTGAAGAATCAGGCCCATGAAGATTGCATTAATAAAACATTGGAAAATAATCAGGGGCATGCAAGACCAGTGCCTAATAGGTATTTAAAATGCCATTTTCCATTCATCACCTGAGTCAATCTGGATCAGGTGATAAGCTCCTGTAAAATATGTGAAGGTATTCATGATAGATGTCAGGTATCTCAGAGAGCTGTACAATTGAATGAGTAGTTGCTATGAAGGTTCTCAGAAGTTTCAACAGAAGACTGACTGGTAGCACAGTGTGAGACTCAAAACCCAGAACCTAGGAACACGTTTTTGGCAGACCAGTTGATAGATTGTATCTAGCTGACTAGTTGATTCCTAAAAAAATAGGATAACAAGCAGAGGAGATCAAATCGAAGGTTAGGGTTTCAAAAAGGCCAGCATTAGAAAGATAAGTGTTGTGTTTTTTCTGTTATTGAGCCACAAGCTATTAAAGTTCCATCCACAACCTAAACACCCACAGGAAATTCTTTCATAGAAACTGTAATTTGAAGGTCTGAAGATCACTTAATATCCATATAGGAATTAGAAGCTCCACATTTGATAGGAACTGGCACCAACAGATGCTCAGGCCAAATTAGCAATTCCCCTTGCAGAAGAATGAATCTGGAAGATTTTAGAGAAAAGGGCAGGGTTGAATGATTATTACTCACATCTATACCCTGCACTAGGGGTGAGCACCTCATTTTTCTGACTTACCTGGAATGCAATCAGGGTGAACTGAGCAGGAACTCAGAAGATAGCCTTTCTGACCAGAATACAAGCACAACCCTTGCTTCCTCTTCCTTGGCCTTTCTTACTCACTTAGAGGGCATTCAGTGAAACCCACTTCCTTGGTTTATCCTCAGATCAGAAGGTTTAGATGAAATTTTAGATTAAGGTTTACTAGTGGTTTTAAACCAGTATTGTTTTTGTCATTCCATATGTGGTCAGACTACGTCACAGTGCAATTCTCCTTTTGTTTAGCTGGATCACGCCTTGGCATAGTTCGCAGAGTTTTGTTACGCGGAACTCCGCAAAGTTACAAAAAAACTCAGCGAAGTTCTGCGAGCGACGGAGTGCAGTGCGAACTGCAGTTTTGTGCTGGTATTCCTGCCACTCGGGTAGAAACTGGATCCGAGTGGCAGCTCGCGCTCGTGAACTTTCTGTTCGCGATCGTGATTGGGGAAAAAACTCCGCTGCACATCGCGAAGTGGAGTTTTCTGCACTCTGTGAGCTCCGTGGAGTGCGGAGTCCTGAAAACTCCACAGACTCCACGAACAGAGCGAAGTTCACCGCCCAGGCCTAAGCTGGATACAGGATGGATAATCCAAATCCCACTCCTGTTAGCAGGAGAGTATGGAGCAAAGTCAGTCCTGACCTTTTCACCAATATTTCAATCCTCTAATTATAAGGGAGGAATGGTCTATTGATCATGCAATTACGGAGCTGAAAAATGTCTTTATGCTTGGATGCTTACACTCCAGTAAGAAAATTCAATTCTGCAAATAGATATCGACAAGGAAAGTGGTATACAGGATAGCTAAGGGCAATAATAAGGGATTGCAAAACACTTGAGTGCAAGTGGCGGAGTACTATAGGGTTGGAGCATAGAAAGATTTTTTTTAATGTACTTAACGCCAACTATAAACAACTGAGACAAGCCAAGAGGCAATATTTTGTAAAAAGATTGGTGGAAAACTGCAGCTCATCTAGAGGATTGTTTAAAATAGGAAAGGAATTGGCTCATCCAAGAGTGTTGAACCAAACAATCAAAGCATCTGCATCCTTTAATGAGAAATTGGTCACACTCTTTAATGCTAAAATCATGACCATTTACTCAACATTTGGAGTTCAACCACCTATGAAGAAGGAGCTATTTAAGAATTCTAAATTACACTGAGAAGCCACATCTATTTGAGGGAAATTTGCGGAATTGACAGTGGAAATGGCAGAGGGGATGATGGAAAGGTGAGTTCTGGGTTTGCATTAGATCCTTGTCCCCACTTTATCTATCCTCTCCTAACTCATATACTTGCACCATATGTAACACAGCACCTGTATAAATCCTTGAAGGAGGCAGAGTTTTCAGCAGCCTGGAAGTGGTGCCTTTGGCAAAGGGATTATCGTCCCATTTCAATAACACCCTACTTGGCCAAAACACTGGAAAGATTGGTCAATGTGCAATTAATCCAATGCTTGGAGAGTAATAGTTTACTGGATCCTTCTCAAAAGGGATTTAGGGCACGAATAGTACTGAAACTACTTTACTAGCAGTAACAGACAATGTTAGATCATTAGTGGCCCAAGGGAAATCAACAGCATTAACCCTTTTGGACTTGTCAACAGCTTTTGACACAGTGTCTCACCAACACCTACTTCAATGGCTGCAAGAAATTGGTTGACACTCAGCCACACTGCAGTGGTTTTATTCTTTTTTGGAGTAATATGTCTTGATTGGTGCAGCTAATTCTTTTATGTCTAGTTCTAAAAGCTTGCCTGTGGAGGACTACTCTCCCGAGACCCACTTTGCTTAATGTTTACTGAATCGGCTTTGATTAGATCTGCAGAAGATGTAAGAACTGTGATGGATACAGGGGGCAGAGCCGCCTTGATCCTGCTGGATTTGTCAGCGGCCTTTGATACGGTCCACCATAAGATACTTGTGGACCGGCTAAGGGCTTGCGGGATTCAAGGAAAGGCACTTAAAATCCTTCACACCTTCCTCTCCGGCAGGACGCAGAAGGTGGCACTAGGTGATTTTGAATCAGACCCATTCGTGCTCCCCTGTGGAGTCCCTCAGGGGTCCTCCTTGAGCCCTACTCTTTTCAACGTATATGTCTCTACCCTGGCACCAATTATTAGATCCTTTGGTTTCAATTTAACATCGTACGCAGATGACACTCAGATAGTGGTATCACTGCTACCGGGGGAAACAGACAGTACGGCAGAAAGGTTCAGAGGCTGTATGCGGGAAGTCAGTAACTGGATGGCGGAAAATTGCCTTAAATTAAATACAGCTAAAACTGAGGTGCTACTCTTTGGATCCAGAGACAACTTCTGGTCTCCACGTTGGTGGCCGGAGGAAATGCCCCCCCCCCCCAGCTCCGGTATCGAAGGTTAGAAACCTGGGCGTTCTAATGGACGATTCACTGTCCGTTAGGCCTCATATCAATGCACTCACCTCGGCTACCCATTTCGTTCTAAAAACCATCCGGAAAGTGCTGCCGTTTCTTGCCAACGAGCACAAGAAGACAGTGGTGACAGGATTGGTGTTGTCCCGTCTGGACTACTGCAACAGCCTACTGCTGAATGCCCAAAAGGGGCTCCTCAATAGGCTCCAAACTCTGCAAAATGCAGCAGCTCGTCTGATTACAGGCACACCCAAATTTGCCTCGGTATCGCGGGATTTGGCGAAGCTACATTGGCTACCGGTTCGCAAAAGAATTACTTTCAAGTCACTGTGCGTTACATTTAAAGCTTTGCATGGCTTAGGGCCCCATTGCATGACCCAACTTTTCCAATGGCACAGACCGACGAGATTGTTGAGGTCAGCTGAGCAGAGCCTGGTAGTTGTCCCCAGAGTTAGGAAGGCTCGATGGGGAGGTAGGAGCTTCTCCTTGGGTGCAGCAAAGGCATGGAATGCACTGCCACTGAACCTCAGACAACTCCCTGACCTCCTGTCTTTCAGGAGAGCGCTTAAGACGTGGCTCTTCACACAGTAATCTCTCGGCCTTCACACTTTGGCAATCAGCGCCAGGACACCTCCGGGTAACAGTGCGCTTTATAAATGTGAAAAATAAATAAAAAATAAATTATTTGGAACCGCTGGCAAGTATTGTGAAAAAAGAGGTTTTGAGATTGTTATTTATGCTGGTGATACTCAGTTGATTATCTCTATTGATGACAAGTATAATAAGACAAAGGGGAATTTGGTTGACCGCCTTTCAGAGGTAGCAGGATGGTGTAAATTCACTGTTTAAAACTCAATGCAGACAAAACAAAGACTCTGCTGTTTGTGGGTGTTTAAAAATCTGGAATGATTTATGCTGGCCAACGCTGTTAGGCCCACGCCAAGCTCTAAGAAAGTGGTTAACAATTTGGGCTTTTTAATTGATGATGCCCTTTCTGTGCAAGACCAAGTAACTAGGGTATGTGAGATATGTTTTAGTCTGTTACGTAAGCTAATTTGATGGATCCCAATGGTATGGAGATGGAATATTGTCCAAGCCTTCATTATGAGCAGGTTGTATTATGGGAATCCACTGTATGTAGGTATGACAGAGTATTTGTTCACATGGTTCCAGACTATTCAGAATAAGGCAGCAACACCTATTTCAAAAAGGACCAACCGGACTTTAGCCTCCGCCTATCTTTACTAACCAAATTGGCTTTCAGGTTGCAAAAGAGCTATATGCAAGCTAATGTGGCATACACACAAAGCACTTTATGAGAAGGCCCAACAATGCTACAGAACAGAGTTACTTTCACAAACCCATACAGTATCTTCGATCAGCCAATCAGGCTTTAATATCCTGTAGAAGAATTAAGAAATGTAGAATGAGTGGTCTCTCTATTAGTTTTTTGACATCAACTCACTGGAATACGCTTTCTCAGACTTTACGTGCTGTGTCAGATTTGTTGGTCTTTCTGAAGAAATTGAAGACCTGTTTGGATCCGCTTTAGGGTCTTGATTGGAGCTGGTAAATGATAATGTCTAGCACTGAGATATCCCTTTGGGGATGATAGTGCGTTCTAAAAGTACAAAATACAAATACAAATGTCTTTCCTGAAGGTGGGTGTCTATCTGGGTGGTTATTTGGATCAGTTCTAGAAGGGAAGCTGGTCCAGCATCTCTAGGGAGTTCATCTTTTAGTTAATTCTTTTACCCCCCTTTCTGAAAAAGGTTAAAAAGGGTACCGTCAGTCAAATTGATTTCCCTGCATAAACCTTTGAAACTATATGAGTGATAGCCCATAGACTCTTGACTGAGCAAAACAATTCCCTCCTGAGCAGAGAATTTATGATCTTGATAATCAAACCTCTTTTTCAATTCCACACGGAAAGCTGGGAAATTGTCCAGGACTAGACTACCATCCGAAACTAAAGTCATAGCCCAAGCCAAAACATTCCCTGTGGTATTTCTGACAACAAAGCCCACAGTGGATCTGTTAAATGCATAGATGTGAAGCTTGAAGGCAAAATTAAGTTGGTAGATATACAAAAAGGCTTTTAGTGTCTTGGGTTGCCATCAAACTTTACATCTGCCAAGCTGGCCCAGAGCCAAGAAGCCTTGTATAAAACAACAAAGGACTCTCTGTCTTCAGGAGGAAGTACCAGACGCCAGACTGCAACTGGAAGTCTAGCAATGCTCCAAAAAATATATCCAGCAGGAACTGGAAAAAACTGGAGACCAGGAAACACTTTCCAGCTGATCAGGCCAAGTGGCAAGGCAAAGAGAGGGAAAAATCAATATGAACTGGAGAAGACCACAGAGAGTCCAAGGAATCCAGTGACTAAGTAGTGATACAAAAACAATTGCAATGCAACAGGACTCAAAAAATAGACTCCCCTTTTATAGTTCCAAACAGGAAGTGGCAACGTTTCCAGATGGTTTGGCCATCTTGGATTAGGGAACAAAAACAAAACGTTTACAAATAAATGTTTAGAACTAACAATAAATCTTCCTTATGTAAATTCATGATGAATATAATAATAAGGAAGAACTGACTAGTAGAGCAAACCAAGCACTCACAACACTATGGAAGCACAACTTCCTCTGCATGTGGCACAGGAAAACACTGACAAGCGAGAGAACTCGCCCCATGATTACTAGTGTGCACCATTCTGACAGACAGGGAAAGAGAAAGGAATGCTGGCCAAGATGCTGCAAGTTCATAGAATCCTGCCTGATGGGAATGTGGGCAGGGAGCCCGCTGGGAGCTGGCACACCATGACCAGCTTGGCGATGGAATTATCACTACAAATAGTTTTTCATCATACAACTGATACACGGGGTTCCTGGAAATTCCAGTATGCTCACTAACCTTAATTGGTCTCAGCTCACCAAATACATTCCAATCATGGTAACCAAAGGGTCAGACTATCAACCCAAATCCACCTTAATGCTGCACATAGCTTTCTCCACATACCATATCATAGTTAAAAGATGGCCAAATGCTGGTATAAGATCATAGTGGACATCAAAGAGATGAGATCACAAATAGAGGAAGACAAAACATCACTGTAGACTGCATCAGTATAAAAATTAGCATCTACATGGTTTTGACTGAAAAGTGTGAAGTAGTACATTGGAGTTGTGCCCCTCCTTTAACTTCCTACCTTTCCGTCCAGTTGTGGGCTGGTCTTCTAAAGCATCACATTCTTGGATGCACAAAAGCATTCATTTGTTGCATTCTGGCTATGATTCTTGAGGACTAACGTGGGCATTATCTTCTGAGGTCGAGAATCTGAAGAAAATATCTTGTTTCTGCTCTTGGTTGCTTTCAATAAGTTGTTGCCTGCTGGATACACCTGTCTAGAATCTGACAGTGGGGTACTGGAGACATGTCACCAAGATTAATTAATAGGAGTTAATTTGCTTGGTCTTTACAAGATTCCTCAAAGAATACTTTAGCTTGAATCTTGAATTTTAATGCCCACAGTGTATCTTAATGGCAAATAAGTTGGCAAGATAAATTGGAGAATGAGCCCAGTGATAGATTGAGGACAACTGTAAAAGTGGTGGAGCTGGAAATGATGGAACTGTTAAGGAGGTGATAGGGCTGTTAAATAATATCAGTGGTGCCCCAAAGTTTGAGGGGGCAGAGCTAACTGTCATACTGTGAGGAGTATTTGCCCAGCACTCCTCGTTCACCCCGGTGCAATCTACCTGCCTTCTGTGGCTAGGCACTGGACCGGAAGGAAGAGGTGACCTGTAATGGCCTGGGTGGATGAGAGTCTGGGGAGAGCTGAGGAGCCCACTGCTGTTCCTCTCTTTCGCACCAAGGGCACAGCTGCTACTTTGCTGCAGAGCACAAGATTGAGGCTGCGGTATGAGGATGGCTGAGATGTTGGAGATGGTACAGCAGTGAAGATTTGAAAGAGGCCACAGACTTTGTGGTTGCTTGTGCTCCATTAGGGGCTACCATCTCTCTCACCCCCCCGGCTGTGCACCACTATCTCGCTAAGGTGTCACTGAAGACTTGCTTCTCCCTCCCCTGTAGAGTTGTCATGTAGCCCGAGATATGGGATGAGGATCAGTGCGGGGGATATATCCTCCGTACAGGATCCTCTATGCTGGGCTGACCCCCTGAGTAGAAGAAGGCCGGTATCGCCCGTGCCCTAAAGGAAGCTTCATGGACAACCATGACCCGTGGGATTTGAGTAGCTACTAGGGTGCCCCCGCTGGTGCACCATATTTTGGGATATCCTTGTTGCATGCACTTGTCTTTGTCCTTGGGTTTGCATATTGGCAGTGGAACTGCTTTTACAACACTAATTCCCACATATGTCCCCACCTTTGCCAGACAGTGCTGGACCCAGGACCATGGTGGAGTGAATGGGAAGTATTGCTGTACATGTTGGTGACTGCCTCACTGCAGGAACACAAAGCAACTGTTTTTTCCTGCCCCTGCATTACTGGGACCTTGTGTGAGTGTTGTTGTGAGGCTACAGGGACCCTGGCAGCTTACCCACCTATCTCTGTTGGACCTTTCTAGGACCCGGGCTGTTCAGTCATGCCCCAAACTATTCCTATTATGGGGCAGACACACAGGCATAAGGAGTATTGTCCTATGGGACCCCCACCTAAATGAGCTGTTTTGAATCCATCTACTTTATATGCGGATACTAGCTCGGTCCTCCCACCTGGTGATAAACTGGATGCCAGTTTGGCAGCTATTAGTTTTAACAGAGAAGCTCTAGAGGATAAAATCAACTCCCTATAGGTGGATCTGAGTCTATTACGTGATGATTATAGGAACATTTCTGACTAGGTGCACAAGGTGAAAACTGCTGTTTTGGACTTGACCCCTTTCACGGACGACCATGCATTCATAATTGCTTCTATTACTGAACACATTAGTCCTGGAAAGCAGAGTGGAAGATCAAGAAGTCATGGCCCAGTGCAATATCATTAGAGTTGTGGGGTTACTGGAAGATATCTAAGAAGACTCTATGCTTACTTTTCTATAGGACTGGCTTCAGGATGTGGTTGCCCAGGAAGGCCTGCCTAAATTGTACACCAGTGAGAGACAGAGAGAGAGAGAGAAAGAGAGAGAGAGCACACAGGGTGTCAACTTGGCATCCTAGGTCTGGTGCACCCCTGAGACCAGCAGCGGCATGTTTCCTGCACTTCCAAGACTTCTTGTTGCGCCAGGTGGGGGTTGCTGGCAACTTTTGGTGGAGAATGTGCAAGTTTCTATCTTCCCTGACTTTATGAAATCAATGCAGAAGCGTAAAGTTATCTGTCCAGCAGTAAGAATGATCCTGAAAGAATTGGAACTCCCCTTTACCTTCCCGTTCCTGGCCAGCCTGAGAGTTGAACTGGAAGGCAAATCTCTCTTTTCTACTGACCTGGCTGATGCTTGGGACTGGATTGACATTTATAACACCCAGGGCCACTTGGGATGGCCAAGGGACTCCGCTGGACACAAGGACTGTAGGCAGCCAGGGTTGCTGATGCGTAGAGGGGCTCAGTCCTTACAACAGCAGGCTAGAGTCAGTGAAGATCAGGTCCTGGCAGCGGCTGCCAAGCTATGACGCTCTGCTGAGCAACGAGGGAGTGGAGAGACCTCTAGAGAATATGTTCTGGTTTGGATTTGGAGAGCGGTCAAGGATGAGACACTAGAGCCTCTGTGCCTAAAGTCACTCATTGAACTGCTAACTACATTATCTGACCATGTTCTACGGGACCGTGAGATAAAGGGTTGAGAATATCACAGTAGGCCTTTTTGTGTTTGAGGCCAAGTTATTCTTTGAGCTATTCATAAGTCCTGGGAAAGTGGTTCTGGGGAGCGAGTGTTAACTTTGTCTATTTCAAGTTTCTCCCCCCTTCAACCTTAAGTAACCCATCCACCCTGACATTGCTGAAGGCATGATTACTGCGGCATATCTGTCCCGGGTCAGTGAAGTTGGGATGTGTTACAATTGTTGAATTGTTTTGTTGATTTCTATACGTGTTTACCAATGAGGTGTACACATTTTTCTGTCAATCAAGTGACTGGGTGGGGGAAGAGGACAGGGGTTTCACAGGGACCATGCTATTGGGCTGTGTTCCACTTACTATGGCATGCATTGCTCCAGCTGATACGGTTATCACATGGAACGTGCCAGGCCTTAACTATCGGAGTAAAAAACACAGGGTGCAAACATATATTAAATGGTGTAGGCCCCAGGTTGCCTTCTTCCTGGAAATGCACCTTACTAAGGTGGAGGGCTTAGCTCTGCAAAAGTGCTGGTGAGGGAGAATCTATGCTAGTAGTTACTCTTGATTTGCTAGGGGGTATTAATCTGTGTCCTTTCAGGAACACCATTGTTTACCTCAAATAGAAATCATTGATGCGGACAGCTGGTGCAGAGTACTATGTGGTAAAGTTGATGGGAAATATAATGCTTTCATTAATTTCTATGCCCTAAATATTGATCAATTAACCTTTCTAATGGCCCTAGTACTACTTATAACCACTGTATTATGTTACCCACTGTTACTGGGAGAGAATTTCAATTGTGTAGCTGATATTCTACTGGACAGATTGCATCCCCTCTACCCTCCTTCCTGGTTTGTAAGACTGCCCAGTTCTTTCACAAATGGTCTTAAGATTGGGAGTTCATAAACTCCTGGAGGGCTCATAATCCCAAAGCATGTGACGATTCTGACTTTTCAGTCATACATGATGTCTTTGTTTGGCTGGATAATTTCTTATGTACTGCAAAGATATACAACAGAGTAATGCAGACAGAATACCTTGCTAAAATTTACTCCAACCATAACCCGCTCTGGCATTTGCTTAGGCAGGATATGGATAGATTGCGCATACCACCCTGTATGCTCAATGTCACAGCCTTGTAAGACCCGGCTTTTAAGAGCTTTTAGTGCTACCGTGTGAGGCCCAATCCATAACTATTGTTGGGAGAAAAGGGGAACAGCATTCTCTCTGCTAGAGAAATGGAAGGCATTCAAAGTGATGGTGTGCGGCCATTGTATTGCTATGATGGCAAGGGTCCGCTCACAACTGCACGCTGAAAAAACAAGTCAACATATAATAACATAGATTCGCCTAGTACTGTTGATCTAGTATCCCTGGGCATCCTTCGGCTTGAGAGGGAAAAAGCTGTTGAAAATGGTGTAGCGGCTTAAGATATAGGACCATTGTGCTCATAATGTTAAGGTGCACAGTGAACTCAATAAAGCTGGGAGGTTGCTAGCTTGTTTAGCTGCTACAGTAAGGAGGAGTCTTCATAGACTTCAGCTGTATGATTCAGATGATCACCTGGTTTACACCCAAATTGAAACTAACACAACCTTCTTGGCTTAATACACACACCTTTATGTGTAGAGGGAGAAAGTCGAGATCCAAGCTCTTCATGATTATGTTTTTGCAGTGGGGGTTATACGACTATCCGCAGATGTTGGTGTCCTCTCTGCGAGGGAAGATTATGTTTCAAGAAGTCAGTGGCGCCACTAAGGCACTGGCTAGCATTAAGGTACCCAGATTGAATGGGTTGCCGGTGAATTCTCTGCAAAATACGTTGACCACCTGGCTCCAGACCTGAAAGCACTGTACAATGAGGCCAGGTCTTCGAGTTTGGTTTCTGCAAATGATAAGCGCGGCCCTGCTTATCCCTCTCCTAAAAAAAGACGAGGACAAGGGGATGCAGTATGGACTCCTATGGCGGCTCTATCCATGCTGATCAGTCAGGATTTGTACCCATGTGCAGCACAATACCCAATGTCAGACATGCCCCCATGAGTGACTACCTTAAGGCCTTCGCAATCTGAACAGATATTTATAAGGCATTTGACTCTCTGTGGTGGCATTGTACTGGGCTCTGGGTTCCTTTAATGTACACAGCTACTCCACACTACACTGACAGCCTGCATAAAGACCGGTAATGTTATAGCGGATCAGTGTGACATTGGGAGGGGTATTGACAAAGTTGCCCTTTCTCACCAGTACTATTTGTGATGTCTGTAGAACCACTACTCGCAGGCAGGTCGCTCCCCACGCTGCTGTACTGCTTCTGTTGTACTGGTGTTTTCATTACTGCTGCACTGCTTGATCGTACCTGTCTCATTGTAGCTTGCCTAATTTCCTTTTCTCCCTCCTGCTAGTTCAGTGCCCTGCTTTGCCTTCTGTTCCCACCATGCACCACTGCACTCAACAGATGCCTCGCCGCTGATGGAGCAAAGTCACCGAAGACCAGCTAACCATCACCCTCGCCCAGAGCCCACCCACTGACCCCACTGACGCCAACACCGCCGCCCGCAACCTCAGACAGTGGATCGACGACTGCGCCAACACCCTCGCCCCGTTCAAGAAACCCTCCAACAGTCACACCAGCAAGAAAGCCAGCTGGTTTACTGAAGACCTCCAGGCCTTCAAGCAAACCTGCTGAATGCTGGAGAAGGACTGGCTCCGTGAACGAACACCGGACAGCTACGCAGCCCACAAGAACGCCACCCGCAGACACCATCACCTCATCAGATCAGCCAAAAGGGCCTCCTTCAAAGACCGCCTAGACAACAATGCACACAACAGCAAAGAGCTCTTCAACATCGGGAAGGAACTCTCCAACCCCAGCTCCAACACCAACGACATCCCACCTTCGCAAGACCCGTGCGACTCGCTGGCCACCTTCTTCCATCGCAAGATCGCAGACATCCATGACAGCTTCAACGCCACGACCGCCACGACAACCACGGTGACCTCCGCCCCCACGACCACCATCCGCACCAACCGCCTGCTCTCCTGGACCAACATTAATGACGACGACACCATCAAGATCATGAACACCATCCACTCCGTCAGACCCTTGCCCACACCACATCTTCAACAAAGCCAGCACCGCCATCGCACCCCATCTCTGGAAAGCCATCAACATCTCCTTTGAGACAGCAATCTTCCCAGAGAGCTGGAAGCACGCCGAGATCAACGCCTTACTCAAGAAACCCAAGGCAGACCCCAAGGACCTCAAGAACTTCCGGCCCATCTCACTGCTCCCATTCCCGGCAAAGGTATTCGAGAAGACTGTCAACAAACAACTGACCCGCTACCTCGAGGAGAACAGCATCCTGGACCCATACCAGTCCGGGTTCTGCAGCAACCACAGCACCGAAACTGCCCTCATCACCGCCACCGATGACATCAGTACCCTGCTAGATAACGGAGAAACCGCAGCCCTCATCCTCCTGGACCTGTCAGCCGCCTTCGACATGGTCTGCCACCGCACACTACGAACACGCCTCCACGACACCGGGATCCAAGAGAAGGCCCTGGACTGGACCTCCTCTTTCCTCTCCAGCAGAACACAGAGCGTCCGCCTCCCCCCCTTCCGCTCCAAAGCCACCGAGATCATCTGTGGCGTACCCCAGGGCTCATCCCTCAGCCCAACGCTGTTCAACATCTACATGGCACCGCTCGCCCACGTCGCCCGACTACATGACCTCAACATCATCTCCTACGCCGATGACACCCAGCTGATCCTCTCCCTCACCAAGGACCCCCACACCACCAAAACCAACCTCCACGAAGGAATGAAGGCCGTCGCCGAATGGATGAGGAACAACCGACTGAAGCTGACTGAAGATGAACTCGGACAAGACGGAGGTCCTCATCCTCGGATCCTCGGATCCACCCCTTCAGCCTGGAACGACTCCTGGTGGCCGACCGCACTGGGAACCGCTCCAACACCCACCGACCACACACGCAACCTAGGGGTCATCCTCGACTCCACCCTCTCCATGACTAAGCAGGTCAACGCCATCTCTTCCTCCTGCTTCAACACCCTCTGCATGCTCCGCAAGATCTACAAGTGGATCCCCACCGAAACGAGAACGGTCACCCAGGCCCTCATCAGCAGCAGGTTGGACTACGGAAACACCCTCTACGCAGGAGCCTCGGCCAAACTCCTGAAATGGCTTCAAAGAATCCAGAATGCCTCTGCACGCCTGATCCTCGACATCCCTCGCCATAGCCACATCACACCCCACCTGAGAGACCTGCACTAGCTTCCCATCAACAAGAGGATAACCTTCAAGCTCCTCACCAACGCACACAAGGCACTCCACAACACCAGACCAGCATACCTCAACAGCCGACTCAGCTTCTACAGCCCCACACGGGTGAGTAGTGCACTTTACAAATGCTATGATTGATTGACAACTCCTTATGCTTCGTCAAGGTGAGTACTATCATGGAATACAGGTCTATGGTTTTCCCTGTTTGTCTCCATTTATGAGGATGGCTTGCTATTATACCTCTGAGGCAAACACTTGGATGTGGAGGGTGCCTTTAAGGTGTTGGAGGACTTCGGTCGCCACTATGGCTTACACATGAACTGAGACAAGTCCAATGTTTTTCCACTGCTCACATCAGTGACGAAGGCAAAACCTGAAATAGGGGGCGATCTTTGTTGGGAATCAAATACTTTTGGATATTTGGGAGTGCACATTTATCATGCAGCAGCCGAATTACTGGAAGGTAACATTGGGCTTCAATAGTTTTCCTGAGACAATCTGTATATTTTTGGCTCACACTTCCTCTTTCTGTGATGGGCGGGGTCGCACTTACAGTAATGGTCTTTCTCCCATAGCTTTTGTATTATTTCGCTGCACTCCCAGTACCGATACGATTTTCCAAATTCATCTTTTGCAAATCAGGCCAATACAGCATAGCAGTTAGCTAAGTGACAGTCCGTGCTACAGCACAGCAGCTCTTCTTCCTGGCAGAATGTCCTTGGTTCCGGCAAGGTGTTGATTTGGTGGTGTCAGGGGTACAGTACTTATGCTCAAATGTGCCTTTGAAGTGGGGGAGGCTTCAAAGAGGACTTTGAAGATCACAAGGTCCCTACCTTTCCTGCTTTGGCTTCAGACTCACAACAGGGGCGTATGCAGCTCTTTGTATGGGGACAGACACAGCCCTATTCAGGTGTAAGTGTCAGCTCCTCCCTCCCATTCTACCCCAGGAAGCCCCCTCAACTTGGTAATCGGCCATCAGGATGCAAATGTCACACCCCAGCTCCCTTTGTGTGACTGTCTAGAGGGAATTCGTAAAGCCCAGCTGTCACCCAACCCATACATGTATTCAGGGAGAGTTAGAGGCACAGACTGGTTAAAGTAAGAAAAGGCAACTTTCTAAAAGTGGCATTTTCAGACTTACATCTTAAAATCTGACTGCATTATAAGTTGTAATTTTAAATTGTGAGCTCAGAGAC
Source organism: Triturus cristatus (assembly GCF_964204655.1). Taxonomy (NCBI): domain Eukaryota; kingdom Metazoa; phylum Chordata; class Amphibia; order Caudata; family Salamandridae; genus Triturus; species Triturus cristatus. The sequence goes on along the minus strand of NC_140593.1, from coordinate 325,758,709 downwards.
ACCAAGCTCCAAATCTATATCTTTTCCTAAACAGAAATGACACTTAAATAGTTTGTAAGGCAATCCCAATGTTACCCTATGTGAGAAGTAGGCCTTACAGTACTGAAAAACAAATTTAGCAGTTTTTCACTACGAGGACATTTTAAACTCAAAAGTAAATTCACTGCAACCTGCCCCTAGGGCTGCTTAGGGGTGACTTATATGTAATAGAAGGGAGCATTCGGGCCTTGTTAATAGGTTACCTTGCCAGGTCGAAATGGCAGTTTAAACTGCACACAAAGGCTTTGCAGTGGCAGATATGAGCCATGTTTAAAGGGCTACTGAAGTGGGTGGAACAATCAGTGCTGCAGGCCCACTAGTAGCATTTAATTTACAGGTTCTGGGCACACACATTGCACTTCACTAGAGACTTATAAGTAAATTAAATATGCCAATCATGAATAAGCCAATGTTACCATGTTTTGAAAACAGAGCATATGCACTTTAGCACTGGTTAGCAGTAATAAAGTGCCCAGTATTCTAATGCCAACAAGAATGAATTCAGCAAACAGGGAAGGAGGAAGCCAAAAAGTTTGGGGATGACTCTGCAGATAGAGCCATTTTCCAGAGTGTTTGAATGCCAGTGAGACATGATTTGTGCACACTAGTGCTGTACTACTTGCTTTAACCTGTCTAGCCAAGGAGGCTAATTTTTATCACATTTGTGAGATTGGATGACTAAAGCGTTACATTTTATTAATGTTACCACAGAATGAAATCTCAGTCAATTGCCAACGTTGTGCCTACTGGGACTCTTTTCAAAACCTAAGGCTATCCTTATCACTACCAGATTTGCAGATTTGCAGATTTGATGCTTATACTAGCTCGCCAGCAAATCTCTATGAATTGGAAGTCTTCCAAAGGCCCTATCCTTAAGGGATGGAGTCAAGAATTGTCTAAATGGCACTTTTAAAAATGGAGGCACAGAATGGATAATGCAGTCCGAGCATGCACAACCGTGGGAGATGATCTTCCAATATTGCCTGTTGACAGATGATGATTGGCGACTGCTCTCTATCCAAATGGAGACATCTCAGCAGAGTGATGGTGTTACACTCCTTGAGCTGTAGTGAATTGTTGGACTGTCTCAGCTTGCCCTGCTCCTTCCCGAATTGTTCAAGGACAGAGGCTCTGTAGCTTGAATTACCCTCATCTGGTGCTAGTACTGTTATGCTTGTGTTTGTGCATTCACTTCAGTGGAACTTTATTGACATTTTACTATACTTTGTTGATCTGTTTTTCTTTTCTACTTGTCTTTATTTCTACTCATCACCGCTGATTACACTCTGAATCTTTGACATACTATTGTGCATGCAAGTTTCAGTTATATCCTTTTTATCATAGATCTCATTGCTCAGGATAGCTATGTTGTTGTAATTTATTCTGTGAATCACACAGTTCAAGATGGCACTTTCTCTATCGTTGTGGACTTCTACACAAACTGCTCTCATGCTTCTAAGTTAAAATCAGTGGTACCCAAATTTGTTCTCATTGTGTCCTTAAAGAACTGTCCAAAGACATATGTACCAGTGTTTAAAAAATATTGGGCTATCTAGGGACACTATATTTCAGGGTTCCTGACCGCCATAGCAGATAAGTGCTCAAAGCACCTAAAAAAGTTATTCCTTCCCTCTCTATCATCTTCTATCCAGGTGTGCATGAATTTCTGGAGACTGCAAACTTGAGTAGTTCATGTCAGCCTATGACAGAATCAGTTGAAGTCTGGTGGGTCATCCTACATGTGTGGTCCTTCAGAACCAGCTATTTATAATTTTCTAGCTCATATGAGGGGCTTTTGTAATTGACAAGACTAGTTAACAATAGATGCTGAACACATCATTGAGAGCTGGAACCTAAATTTAAATATGTCTGTAAGTCAGTCTGGCAAGTTTGGCTTTGCAGGCACCTGTAAGGTGACCTAGATCCTGGTGGTTGCTGTCCTGCATGTTATGTATTATGTTAGAACTACTCGATATAGCACACTTTAACCAGACGTTTTCTTGGTGCTGTCAACATACTTCTGGTCATTAACTCTCAAGATATTCATAAAACCATCAATACATATGGATTAATTCAGCCTAACAGTTTCTGAAATCCCCCATCAAGTCCAAGTCCACCTCAAAAGATAACTTAGATTGTTGAAATTGGAAAGAATACAAATAAAGTGCATTTCACCTAGGTTATTTGGACAGTCCCTTTGGTCTGAAGGTGTCCTGGTGGCGGAGTACTAATGGGGGTGACTGTGGTGGTGGTGAGACAGGTAAGCGACATTTTAGTTTTAACATTTAATACATATAATGATGCGCACACAGCACCTTTCATGATGGCCGCGAAATTATAGAGCTCTGCGCTGCACTGGGAAATGCTGCTTTCATTTTGGTGGTTTCCGATCCGCTCTACTCTCGCATTTGGGATGTACTTGTAGCAGATCATCCCTTAAGCGTAAGTCTGCCTGTCAACACTTCTTCTTTACTCGTGGCTCCAGGTAATGTCGAGGGACATTTGTGACTGCTTTCCGGCCGCCATTTTGAATCTCTTCATGACTGGAGGAATTTTCTTCAGCTCTGGGCATTTACTGAGGTCTTTCATTTCCTAACTTTTCCCTTCTCATCCCAATTGCCACAGAGATTTTTCTCTGTATTTTTTGGATCCCTCTGCTTATATTTAAAGAGTACTTCATTGGGCTGCCTTACTTTCACTGGGAGGAGTGCCTTTTTTGGGAGACTTCGCCGGTTGTCTATGCTCACACTGGATTGAACGTCTTTTTTAATACATGGGCTGAAGTAAAAAAAAATTATATTCAAATAAAAGACTCTGTCAGAATGGCTCAATACAATTCTTCTCGTTCAGCGTCTTCGGCCATTGTGTCATCCAAAATGCAATCACCCTCTTCCGCTAATAAAAGGTTTAAGAAGGACCCTCCTCCGCCTAAATCTGTCTCACCTGTGTCATTGGACACTGTTTTGGAGGAAATATAGGCTTTGAGACCATTTATTGATGAAACGAATACATGTCTCCAAGTTTTGGTTAATAAATGGTCATCACTGGATTCTAGGGTGACCGTGGTGGAGCAAGCAGCATGTCAGTGATTTACACGATGTGTCTGCAAAAATGTTATCTCTGGAGAAGGATGTTCTGCTCCTAAAAATGTCTGCTCAGGATCTTGAAAACAGGAACCGGCACAACAATCTTCGTTTATATGGTCTTCCATAAGGTGTTGAGGGATATGACCCTGCGACTTTTTCACCTCTTTTCTTCCAAAATTTCTGGACCTTCCAACATCAGTGTCTTTAAATATCCAGTGAGCTGACAGACTGGGTCTCTGCCTGTCTTCTTCATCTGCTCCTTCAAAGCCCTGTGGTGTGATTCTCCTATTTTTTTAATTGTTCTTGTCCCAAATTGTTTCCTCAAAAACAAAAGTTGATGGTCAGAATGCAGAACAATGTCATACATTCAACCCAATATAGAGATCTGGGCCTAAATCCATCGTTTTTTTGCTCACCATGCCATTCCAGTTTGAACCCAGCCATATGCAAATCAGTCTTGACCCTGTGTCTCATGGGAACAGTCCAGCCGGAACTTCCAAGCCAGGTCCTCCCTGGACTGGAGCCAAGCATCCTAGGACCGGTTTCTGGCTATCAGCCGTCATCAGCCAGGATAGCTTGACTCAAGTGGCGTAGTGAGCACGGGTCCCACGTCTGGGAATACCCATGCCACTTAGGGCGAAAAGCGTTACAACAAACAAATGATGGACGGAATGCTGACAATGCAGACATTCTCCCCCAGTCAAGAGATCTGGGTTAAATCCATCGTTCTTTTGTCCACTACGCCACCCCAGTTCAGACATGGCCATATGCAAATCAGTCTTGACCCTGTGCCTCATGGGTACAGTCCTGCCCGAACTGCCAAGCCAGGTCCTCCCTAGACCGGAAACTAGCATCCTAGGACCGGTTTCGGGGTGTCACCCCTCTTCAGCCAGGATAGATTGATTCCAGTGGCATTGAGAGCACGGGACTCACGTCTGAGCATACCCGTCCCACTCGGGGTGAAAAATGCAAAAACAACAGTTGATGGACAGAATGCAGAACAATGTCATACATTCAACCCAGTACAGAGATCTGGGCCCAAATCCATCGTTTTTTTGCTCACCATGCCATTCCATTTTGAACCCAGTCATATGCAAATCAGTCTTGACCCTGTGCCTCATGGGAACAGTCCAGCCCAACTGCCAAGCCAGGTCCTCCCTGGACTGGAACCAAGCATTCTAGGACCGGTTTCAGGGTTTCACCCCTCTTCAGCCTGGATAACTTGATTCCAGTGACATGGAGAGCACGGGACTCACGTCTGAGCATACCCGTCCCACTCGGGGTGACAAATGCAAAAACAACAGTTGATGGACAGAATGCAGAACAATGTCATACATTCAACCCAGTACAGAGATCTGGGCCTAAAGCCATTATTTTTTTGCTCACTATGCCATTCCAGTTTGAACCCAGCCCTATGCAAATCAGTCTTGACCCTGTGCCTCATGGGAACAGTCCATCCCGAACTGCCAAGCCAGGTCCTCCCTGGACTGAAACCAAGCATCATAGGACCGGTTTCCTCAGCAACTGCTAAATAACGGAAATAATTCCTTGAACTTCGACCTGCTTTGCGTGCATGCTATGGCTTATTTCATCAATGTTTGTTTATGGTTACCTTTCAGAATCATACCTCTACATTTGAAGAACCTGTGGATCTCTGGAAATGTGTTTATTCACACTATACAACTTCTATGGATACTGCTGGTCCTTCCTTTATAACCTGACTCTTATGTGACAGTCTGATATTTGTATCTACTTTTCATATTGCTTTCTTTACAGGTAGTAATTTGAAGATTGTCCCTTTATTAAGATGTCTTTTCTGTATCCTCTTTTCCTAATATCATTACAGATCATCTGGACATCTTATATACCTGTCTCCTGTTCATTTTTGTTGGCTTCCCAATGTGGTGCGTTATCACCTGTTGGCTGTGCCGTCTTCATTTGTCTGTCACCACCTCTTGGGGGATATTCTCAAGAATGTGTGATAACTACCGCAAAAGTAGCTTAATGCAACTCTTCACATCACAGTCATACATAACGGACCCCACAAGGAGTCCCATTGTCACCTGTAGGTCACAAATGGCAGCCAAAATGTAATGACCTTGGACACATGTGAAATACCAAAGAGTGGGATACCCTACTAACTGTGACACACAGGACTGGCAGTTCGAATACGTGGCACCCCAAACAGCCCCTCTCCACAGAGGTGACACACTCACCATCCATGAACACATCATAAAATTGTTATCAACACATGTCGCGCTCACACTTGTCTGAGTGATGTGCCTGTACAGACGAGTGAGATGCACTTAGTGAATGTAATTTTGGAATGCATTTATTTGCACATGCTGTGCTGTGGTTATTCTGTACTTTCCCATGATTGTCACAATGTGACATGATCATCTGAAGAAATTTGCAATGATGGTGTCCCTGCGGGCTATTCCTGCTGCGGCTGCAGTGGGGTGTGGTCCACCTGCCTCATCCTCATCATCGTCTGGTGCCTCTGGAACTGGTATCTATGGTGCCTTATTGTGTACACATATGTTGTGCAACACACAACATGCAACGATCATCTTGTACACGATGTCTGGACTGTACAGGAGCCTTCCACCTGTGACGTCCAGGCACCTGAAACATGAATTCAACACGCCAAATGTGCGTTTCACGATGCCCCTGGTGCGTTTGCGGGCCGCATTGTTCTGCCTCTGGGGTTGTGTGTTCGGGGCTCGGAGGGGTGTCATCATCCAAGCGCAGAGTGCATATCCTTGGTCACCTGAGACAGAGCAGAGAGACATAAGTCAACAGTTGGTTCTGCATGATGTGTTGGCAGGCTCACTGGTTCATTGGTGTGTGATATGTGTGACTTTCTGATTCCTGTATGACATGTACTGCTTATTGCAAATGAGCGGCATCAATGTGTAGTACGTAGTCTCACTGCTGCTCCTCCCTCCTCCGAGCCCATTCACTAGTGTGAGCAGCACGGTTGCATAACTTGCACCCCTACGGCACACCTTTGTCTTGCCCGTCTGCGCATGTCTACAAGTCTGACAACAACACAGTGATGTTGTGCGCTGAAGGTGTGCAGCCACGTGTGTGTAGGCCTACGGTAAGGACAGGGTGGACACAGATGCAGAGTACATGGTTGAGGGTTGACCTCTGGCTCATGCTGTGGTAATAGCGACACACACAATAGTTGACATGTATGATTCCGGAGCCTGGGCAGGCTTGCTTACCCTCATGTACCCTCATGTACCCCATGCCGAGGCCACCCGCCATGGGCATGCTACATAGCAAAATTGCACAATGTGTGACGGGTGGCGCAGACACTACACCAGAGACATACGCATGAGTTATCTCTTTCTCAAGGCCTAAACTCAACCATGCCCAGAGCCAAGTTTCGAAAGACCACACCTCACGCCATACTGCCATATGCCGGTCCACTCACTTACACTCACAGCGGGGTCCGACACAGCTACATGTTCCAAGTCTACACCACTGCCTGAGGTGACAAGGTTGCACACGCTGTACACAGCACAATGTGATGTGGTATGGCCCGGGCCCTCATGCATACATAATGACCACACGGACACATTGAGACACTTTGTGGTACGGGCACGTGTGCCCAGCACCTTTTATTGCCAGGGTCACACGCCCAGTGACACCTGTGCTGGATGGGTGTTGGGTAGTGTAAGCAACCCCTCAGGAGTTGGTTGGTGCTGGCAACAACTACAACAGTGATCAGACAATCAGAAGTCCAAAGTACAAACAGCAAGGGTCCATGACTTGAGCTGCACAGAGTTAGTGGCCCCGGATGCACTGCGGCCGGCACAGGCACACCCGCAAGGGACGGTGACTTGTAGTTCACTGGGATAGGGCCATGAGAGCTAAGCAGGTCCTCGTTAATGTCCAAGGAGAATGTAGCGGAGTGTTATGTGGGACAGTGGAAGGTGTCCATCCAGGGCATGATGCAGAGGGCAGAAGCAAACAGAAACAGGCATAATGGAGGAGATGAATGCTACAGTCTCCTTTTTCCCACCATGTCAGTATCAGCTACATGATGAAGACAACCCCCAGGCGATGGACTCAGACGCTAACATAGTCCAACGGGAGAGTGCCCATGACTCACGTGGCACAGAGCTGGAAGGGGATGCAGTCTGTGATGAGGCCTGTACAATGATATCAACTCTGCAATTAACAAAACAAGACAAGAGTCAGTTTCAAATGTGTGTCCTCCTTGACCGCAGTGTGTGCCGGAGGCAGCGGTCAGCGTGAGGCAGCCGCTGTGCAGCCAGCTCCTCCTGGATCTCCAACAAACAGCGCTGGAATGGCATGTGGAGAAGATTCCTGGCTGACGGAGGTGGACGCACCAGAGCAGGGCGGATGTGCACCCTGGGACAATGCCGTGTCCTGGCTGGGACAGACTGGATTGGATTTGTCTGAGGCCTGCTGGACAGGTGTGTAGGCCTAAGGCAGAAGTCCGCAAGGCCCCACAGACATGTGTGGTTGGAATGCTATGCACAGAGTTGGTGGCACCACATCGAAGGGAGTATAGGGTTTTAACTAGGCCTGGGCGAAAATTCCGTTCCGCTCGCGGAAATTGCGATAATTTGACATTTTCGCGTTCTGCTGAGAGCGCGAAAATGTCAAAATTTCTATAATCTGCATCTTACCGGAATTTTTTTTCTTGCTCGCGCTGTAAAAAAATACATTCTCGTCTGCGCACGATCGCCTTACCTGAATCCCCGCGTTCGCCGACAAGTTTTCCCGATCCAGTCGCGTTCTACACGAGATGTTGGATTGTTGGTAGCCATTTGCGCTGTCTCGCAAAAGTTTGTGCCCGCATTAACGTCATTCGTCGTGCGATCATGTCATTCGTCACGTGATCACGTCTTCCTTCTCGCGATCATGCACCGCGAGAGTATGAGATGATTGAGATCTCGAACACGTCATTCTCCACCGCGAGCGAGAGCGTGAGGACGCGGGCACGTCATATCGAACGCGGTGTGGTAAATATTTAATTACCTGTACTATTTTTTATGCGGTAAAGTCTAGTAAGAATAACTCAGTAAAAATAAGAGGCAGAATCCGTGGTATTAGAGGTTCTGAAAGGCTTTATTCCTCTACAAAGGAATTATGGTTCGAACCATAGGCATCAAATTCCATCACCACGAGGGTTCAGGAAGGGAAGGCAATACATTATTGACAAGTAAAGATATTTATATGAAAAGCATTACATTAGGACAGATGCAGGAGGCGTAACAGCTGATAATATAGATAATAATACACATACGTAATGAAAAAAAGGCGTAAACATAGGCGTAGACTAGAAACGTCATTAAACATGATGTCACAGGTGGGTGGATCCATAAGAGAATCCTGCAATGTCAGCAGAAATACTTGGCAGAGATGCGTGTGCAGCCGCATGACGTGTGATTGACGTGCAACTAGAGGGTGAAGGGGACTTGACATTTAGCTCTACATGTGGAGACAGAAGTCTGGGGGGTCATGTCAACCTAATCCCAAATCATATCTAATATCTTATGTTTAAAGAACTGTTTTATCCAAAAGGAAAGGTCTCTCGGACGGAATCTATTCTATACTGACTGTTAGTGCGTGTACAAGCGTCTAAGTGTCTACATGAGATGCGAGGGGGCAGGAATCCTCCATAGTAACAGGGGCTATGAATTACTTGCATGAGGACAGTGAGGCCTGGCCCTTTGCTCGGTAGCTGGAAGAATGTTTACCTAAACTACTAGACAGGAATGCATTGGATGAGGAGCGGAGCAGATAATCTTGAAGGTGAAATACAGTTTTTGGCAGGCAACAGGCCGGATCAGGCACCGTTAGCCGCGCAGGGAGTAGGACAAAGTTCATGGATACAGATGCGGGCTCGGACTGGAGCTTTCAGAGGCAGAAGGCAGGAAAAGGCTTGATGGCAGAATTCAGGGCCTACTCGCCTGAACTGTAAAACGTGGAAAGTGAACCACATAAAGTCGGTGGCCTTTCATACTTAGGAACGGAATATCCGACTCATTCATGGCGGATCTGAAAGAGGACATGTTGACGGTGGACGCACATGTATTTGCGTCTTCATAACTGGAACTGGAGGGAACATACATGTACTTGTAGCATGTACATGGAGCCGTTGGGGTCTAAGATAGGGGACATAACTGATCATAAAATTCATATTTCCTCATTCCCTCCTTGTCCCCTACGGACCCTCAGGAGATATTGATCTTCATCAATCCATCAATCTGTTCATATAGCATCATTTGTTCTTCTTTCTTCTTCCGGGATCTTGAATGAAAACTTGGATGCGGAATACACGATGTGGCACACAAACCACAAATCGCTGGCCCACATTGTAGACATAAGCAGCAACTGAATAGTATGAGAAAGCCAATACCTAGGAAGGATAGAATCCTCCATCCCCAGGCTGACAACACGCTCCAGAACCAACCGGACCAAGTCCAGGTGCCTGGACTCTGGTGTATCTGGCTTATAATCTTATGAAGGCGAGTTATGGCTTTATATACTGACGGCGAGTTTTCTGGTATGAAAACACAGCAACTTGATCCGATGACCCTACAAGCTCCGCCCCTATCGGCCAGGATGACGTCAAGGACAAGACGATTTTGAAGCACAACAATCCGCATCGCAGACTGCTCCTCTGTTAAATTGCCTAAGGCGGAAGTAGTTTCATTCACTACTGCTTCAAGAGTTCTAGTTAATCTACGTATCAGTTTACTATTAGTGACTGTACCTATATAGGGAAAGAAACCTTTATTGAAATCTGTGTATTGCTCCCATGCCGTTTCAGTGTAATCGACAATCGGGAGATCTCTCTGCGGTCTATTGTGTACTAAATGGGTATTTCTGTGATAGTCAGGAGGGGCTAGGAAAACAGGTGGCAGAAGGAATGCTATGTAACAGGTACCATCCCAATCTAGAGGTAAACGTATATATGCAGTCTGGCCACAAATGAAGTAGGAATGACGAGAAGCTCTGAATGTAGACTTGCCTTGATCACTGAATTTTAGTACAGTGGTACATTTACTATGGCCCATGTGTATTGAACCATTCTTTCTTACACATAATTCACCTTTAACTGGAAATACTGACATAGCGGGCAAGATTGGTGTAGCTTCGGATTCAACATTCAGAATCATGAGGTTAAGTGTAAAATTACCTAATCCATATACTTCATTTTCTAGATCAGTTCCTGTTCTTTCGGGAAGTCCCTCCTTGTTAGGGTAGCAGACTTTAAGCAAAACTAGGTTCAGGTTTCCCCATACCCAGCTGTCTTGATAAACTACGGAATTTGAATCTAGGGAATTAATCAAACTAAACCATGCTCCACAGGAGCCATTGTGTGTGAACGGATACGGAAAGAGAGGCAAAACTCCCTTATAGTTCTGATAGGGAGGGAGTCGGCCACATATCCAACAATTGGTAGCATTGCTGGTCTGATGGGAATGATGTAGCATACTAATAAATGTGTTGTTGCGCAGCGCAAATCTATAAGACAACTCATGCGGAGGTAGTTCGCTAAAAGAATGCTCAGCAGTAGCATTGTAAGCACGCTTAGAAATAGGGTAATACATATGTAGCAATACACTAGAAATGATGATCAGAAGACTTAGAAAAAACAAAATGAATAATGTCCCTATGCAGTGACTACGAAGCGATTTACAGTACGCATGTTTTTTAAGCTGTATCTGTCTATTTCTCTCTCTATTTCGGTCTAGAGGATACATGTCAGAGACAAATTCAACCGATTCACCTTGGAGAGGACTTAAACAATCAAATTGTCTGACTTGCTAGACCTTAGTTTCAGTTTATAGAGTTCCTTCTCCGTCCTTTCAACCAAGGGGAGCTTTGAGTCTGTCTGTGAGGGAATACAGGGCTGAGTGTTCACGTCGGACGGTAGTCCATAAAATTTTTTGATATGGCTCGAGTGCAACCACCCTTTACGTCCCTCAATCTTCACGGCTGTCCTTGTGGTCAGCAAGACGAGCTTGGGCGACTGCCACCTGGGCTCCAGCTGGGTCTTCCGGTCAAAATTCCTCACAAGAACCAGGTCGCCTGGAACCACGTCATGGGGCTTCACCTCAGTGTTATCGGGAAAAGCTGCAGCTACCTGTGAACGACAAGATTGTAGTGCAGACATCAAGGAAGCCAGGTAATCTGTCAGCATATTACAGTCAACATCAGTGATTTTACGAGGTATAGGCGTCCCCCACATATTTGGTGGTCTACCGAAGATCACCTCATACGGGGATAGCCCTGTTCGAGAATGTGCTACCATTCTCATGTAAAAGAGCGCAACTGGTAAGGCTACTATCCAATCGACACCTTTTTCTCTACATACTTTGGACAATCTAATTTTCAGAGTTTGATTATGACGTTCCACGAGACCTGCTGCCTCGGGATGTCGGACACAGTGGAATTTCCATTGATAACCTAACAGAAGTGAAACGTGTTTCATTAGTTCGGATGAGAACGGCTGGCCGTTATCTGAGTACACGATACGAGGCAAACCGTACCGTGGGAAGAATTCTCGAACTAGCTGTTTGGCAGTAGTCGGGGCAGTGTAATCTGAAACCGGGTAGGCTTCTGTCCAACGGGAAAGAGCACAGACAATTACGAGAACATATTTGAATCCTCGACATCGTTCCATCTGGATATAATCCATCTGGAGGACTTCAAAAGGGTGATCGGGAGGTTGAAATCCACCCTGCTCTACGGGAATGCTTTTACCTGGATTAAACTGACAACATATCATACAAGTACGTACTTTCTGTTTGGCTGCTGCTCGCAAGTGTTTGTTGAACCAAATGTGTTGAATGCTGTCTAGCATAGCTTTTTCTCCTAGGTGCGCTGGACTATGTATTGTGTTAATGATGACTTGAACCATGGAGTCGGGAAGAAACCATATAGATTTTCCCTTCGTCATCCATCCTTGATCCGTTTGGATCCCTCCTAATTCAGTCCATCTCTTTATTTCTTCTGGTGTAGCATGTGTCTGTATGTCAATTACATCAAGGGCGGGATCCTTAACTGTCATGCAATGTGTTGGTGTCGGAACTATTGTCTTTGTCGTGTCAGTTGTATGAGTCTGGTTCTGAGAAGTCTGTTTAGCTGTTCTGTCAGCTAGGTCGTTACCCTGGGAAATGATATCGGTAACTTTCGTATGGGCCTTGCATTTCATAATCGATATTGCAGTAGGTAGATGAATCGCGTCTAATAGAGCTTGAATGAGGGGTCCGTGTTGGATGTGGGTACCGTGAGAAGTTAAATAACCTCTCTCTCGCCACAGTACGCCGAAGTCATGGACGACTCCGAATGCATAACGTGAATCTGTGTATATGTTGACTTTCTTATTTTTGGCTTGAATACAGGCTTGTGTCAGAGCGATGAGCTCTGCTGCTTGAGCTGACAGAGTGTTAATACAATTGGTTTCAATGACTTCAGTGTCTGTTGTGACTGCGTAAGCGGCCACTAACTCTCCTGTACTTGTTCTCATACATGAACCATCTACATACAATGTTAGGTCCGGATCTGATAAAGGGATATCTGTCAAATCTTGTCTGGGTTTCGTCGTGATAGTAATGACTTCAATACAATCATGTGCTAATGGATCTGTTTCGTTTACTGGCAAAAGTGTGGCAGGGTTTAATGTATTACAACGTCTGATTTCTATGTGTGGCTGAAACAATGTTAATTCATAACCGGTGAGTCTTGCTATAGTCAAGTGTTGTGTTTGTGTGCGGTTCAAGAGAACCTCTACTGCCTGTGGTACTTGTACTGTCAATTGATGTCCTAATACTATGGCATCGCTTTGTCTGATTGCTAAAGCTGTTGCTGCCACTGATTTCAGGCACGCAGGAAGAGCCTGAGCTACGGGATCCAATGTACTAGAAAAATAAGCACATGGTTTGTGTGATCCTGCTTGTTCCTGAGTGAGTACTGACAAGGCAGTACCTTCGCGTTCTGTAACAAAGAGTGTAAAATGTTTACTGTAACATGGTGTTGCTAAAACAGGTGCTTGACATAAAGCTTTCTTTAAGCTTTCAAAGGTTTGTGTATGTTCTTGAGTCCAAGGGAGGACAGTCGATGTGGCTGCCTCCTGTGTTGTCAACTGGATGAGTGGTTTTGCTAGAAATGCATATTGAGGGATCCACTGCCTACAGTATGAAGTGAGGCCTATAAAAGCCCGCACCTCCTTTTGTGTCTTAGGTGGTGGCATGTTAGCAATTAACTGGATGCGATCAGGTGTAAGCTGTCTTCCCTCCTTGGACAGCAAGTGCCCAAGGTAAACAACTTGCTGGACACAGAATTGCAGCTTAGAAGGGGACACCTTGTGCCCCTTTTTGGCTAGAAACTGTAAAACCATCAGTGATGCTTTTTCACATTCAGGTTCGCTTCGGGCGGTGATCAGCAGATCATCAACATATTGAAGCAGGGCAGTGTTAACTGGCATGTGGATACTGTCAAGTTCTCGTTTCAGTGCTTGGCTATAGATGCTGGGGCTTTCTGTGAATCCTTGAGGTGCGCGTGTGAATTTAAAACTTCGTCCATTTAAACTGAATCTGAACAAATATTGACTTTCCGGATCTATTGGGACGCTAAAGAAAGCATTCTTGAGATCAATTACAGTAAAGAACGTTGCTTCTGAATCAATAGCTGTTAATAATGAAGAGATATCTGGGACCACAGGGTATTGTGGTACAATACATTTATTTAATTCGCGCAGATCAATAACTAATCGATATACTGGTGGTGCTTTTGGATCCGTTCTTTTAAGAATCGGAATTATCGGGGAATTACATACATTGGAGTCGGTTTCCACAACCACTCCTTGTGCAATGAGCTCGTCAATGATTTGCAGCAAAGCCACAACAGCATCTGGTGGTAACTTGTATTGTCGCATTCGTGGTAGCACCACTCCTGTTTTTAGTGTGACTCGATATGGTGTAATGTTCATGCAACCAACATCAGTAGGGCCTTGTGCCCATAAATGTGTAGGTAAATTCTGCAGCCGGTGATCCATGTCTCTGGACACGTAGTGACCTTTGAAGTCACGTAAAAATAATCGTACTCCATCCGGAGAACAACATATTATAGCTCCTAGAGCTTTCAATGTTTTTATACCTAACAAGTTTTCTGGACATGATTTAGTAAGCAATAAATCTGTAGTTCGCGTCAATGGACCAACCGTAAGTGGAAGGGGTTGCGATACTTCATTAATGATAGGCTTTCCTGAGAATCCAAGGGAAATATTCTGTGAGCCTGAGAGGGGTGCCCCTGGAACTTCACTGCGTCGTATAGTTGTTCTGCTTGCCCCTGTATCAAGTAAAAACTTTCTGTCTTCCCCTAATAGTTCACTATGTACATAAGGTCCCTCTTGATCTACAGGAACCTCGATAAGGGGTAAGCCAACTTCCCTCTCTAGGCTATTTCATGTGTATCGCTGATAATCGGGATAATCAGTTTGTGCATACTGGTACATCTGTTGCGTTGTTGCTTGTGTGGCAGCAATAGGTTGCTGCTGTGATGTGGCTACGGTCTGTTGTGGAGCTGCCTGTTGCGGAGCTGGCCTAGATTGTGCATGCTGAGGGATTTGTGGTTGGTTCTGATCCTGTCTTGGTGGACGTGGTCTTTCCTGTGTTTTACCCGTGGCGATATTATGTTTCAGAACTGCACAATCGTGTATATAATGACCTTGTTGTTTACAATAGTTGCATGTCCCTTTCGCCGGACCTGCGGAATCACCCTTTTTATGACCATCAGCTGGAACTGACTGAGCCACAAGCATTTTCATTTTCGTGTCTTTCATACGTCTTTGTTCATGTTCTTGTTCTTCTCTAATTCTATTGTGGTGATATTGTAACATCTGTAACATCTGTGACGGGGTGTTACCTTGCCAGGTACTCTCGAATTTCAATACTCTATTCTTAACTTGCGGTAGGGAATTTTCAACTAATTTTGTCACAAACAGATGTGGATATGACTCGCTACTTGCTTTTATGCCACTATTTATACCAAAACATTTTTCAAATCGGGAATAGAAATCACTAGTGTCTTCATCTTGCTTTTGTTTACAGGCTGAGATTGCACCCCAGTCCTCCTTTTTCGTAGTTAATAAACGTGGCAGTACCTGCACTAGTAATCCTGGTAGTGCTGTCGTCTTTTCCCCAAGCCCTGATCCTGCAGCTCGGGCCTTTTCTTCGTTTTCTAATGCTGTCCAATCTATCTTTTGGTCTCCCACCTCCCATTCCTTTTCTTTGAGTTTCTCGTAAATACCGGCAGGCATTAATACTTTTAATATTTTCATAATGTCGGGGTAGGTATACTCTCCCATGAGTAACATGTCTTTTATCTCACGGTGGAAACCTGCTGGATCCTTGTCATGGCTGGGTACTACTTTCTTCATTTCTAATAATTCAATTTTAGTTATAGGCGTGTACACAAACACGCGTTTAAAGGTATTATCTTCACCTCTGATTGGGTGTACTTCGCGTAAGGAATTCTGTCTATCTATGTGATACATTTTTCTTCCCATAGTGGGAACTGGAACATGTTCTGGGCATACGAAAACTATATACTGGTTTCGAAATTCTAGAATTTCTTTAATTAAATCAGTACCTGACCCTCTCCATTTATTCGTGAGTAATTCTGTCAATATGTCAGGTAGGGGTCCAGGATCGGAGTGTTGGCTTTTATATAATATAAGGAGGTGTTGAATCATGTATATACCAGCTAAACGCTGTTCGTCTGGGGTAAGGTTCAGAAACGTGTGTGCTAGTGCATCATCACTGTATTTGCCGGGACTGTCAGCCCATTGTACTGCTGACCTGGCTAATTCTTGTTCATCCATGGAATCGAGCATATGGTACCCCCTTCGGTCTCGGAGTAATTTATCAGCAGCTTGGAATAGGTGTTCAGGAGACCTTGTATTTAACATAGGGGCTTGAAAATTTCTGTTGCATTCTGGACGTATCGGACGTATTGGATCATTAAAGCATCTGGTATTATTAAAAGATCTTCCTTTACCTACATAAGCCATTGTCTCTAAGTGTCCTGTGGGCATTTCTGATTCTTCCTCCTCCTCTCCTTCTGATTCAGTTTGGTCTGCCTCTAATCTTTCTTTATGTATTCGTTCTACTTCTTTGCGGATCTTTCGGCACATAACTACTATACATGTCTGTTTATCATGTTTCCCTTCTGATATATTCTGACCCCATTTGGTAAGTACTTGTATTTCCTTCTGCTCTACCTCAGGCCTGTCTTGGTTTCTGATCACACAGTTTATGAAGAAGCGTAACAGTTGTCTCTGTACATCCACTTTCTGGTATTCCATGGCTTCATCAATACTTTCAGGGCCTCGCCCTGATTGGACAAAGTGATATATATTGTCTAAATGTGCCCCCATTCCTGGTAGCGTCGCTAAATACCTTGAAGCTCGTCGTATACGTAGTGATGACAGCAGCATACCGTCCCGTCTACCGGGCACAGGATCATATCTACAATCCACTAGATGCTCTTTAAACATGTCGGAAGTTGCTAATTGGGGTGTACGTTCGTATGCTAAATCTCTAAGGGATAATTTATTTCCTCGGGGTGGCGTGGCAAAAATTGCTGTCGTACCTCCTGTCGCACCGTCTGAGGTGCTAGGCACGAAAGGATTTGTTGGATGTAAGATAGAAACTGTAGATGTAGAAAAAGCGGTAGAAGCAGATGGACCTGTGGGAATGTGCGTAGGAGTTTGTTGTTGCGGGGATACAGACGGATGATCTTGGCGTTGAGCACCATCGGTAGGCGGTGTGTGTGGCGGAGCATTAGCATATTCAGGAGCTACATCATCTAAATAGGAAGAAAGGAAAACATCTTTTGCTGTTTTGGGATGCGCTTTTATCGGGAGTAATGGAGGTGTCAAGTCTTTCGGTATTTCCGGGGTGGCCTGAGGTAACCCTTCGGCCAGAAGAGGATACATACCATTCATAAGGGTGTTTCTTTGTCTGTCTACTTGTTCTGCTTTTACTCGGGTACCTTCCTCAATTAATATATTTTCTCGGGCTTTATTCGAATTCTCCCTACTTTTCTCTTCCTGTCTGAGCGCTTTTTCTGTACGTCTATATGATTCTTTACGCCATAATTCAATGGCATCTTTCTGTGACTGTCTGGCTTTCTTTTTCCATAATTCTTCTTCTACTCTCATGATGCAATCTGCATCCCAGGTCCCAGCTGCGGGCCACCTCTGACTTTCTGGTAAATCCTTGGTGTAGTCCACCCATAAATCAAGAAATAATACGGCATCTAGGCCATGCTTATGATACATAAAGTACCCTGGAGTGTCCCTAGGTGGAATGGGAACAGCTTCTTCGAGTACCCCTTTTCTGGTTTTGATCTGTCTTAATTTTGAAAAGAGCGGCATTTTTAGACCTTATTACTTAATCTTGAACACACTTAATACAATAAACACAATAATGAACAATCATTCACACCTCAATATGTAGAACGTATTAAAACATTTAACATTTAACAGTTAACGAACGATGATAACTAATAGGAAACTAGTTACTGACATAATACTAACACTAGATAATACTGATTTATATACAAGACATACTAGATATACTGCTAAACAGTACAGATACACTGCTGAAACAGTGCAGACCGGATTTGTGTACCCAAACCCGTCTTGACCGGCACAACCTAATGTGCACGTCTAAATGCCTCCCCGGCAACGGTACTCACCGGGTAGCACGGAACGGAAGGCCTCGGAACTGAACTGGACTGGACCGGACTGGACTCGACTCGACTCGGAAACTTCGGAACCTGGTGGGCCTCTGTATACCTCGGATCTTGCTCTCTCAGCTAGGCTCTGGTCGGGATACTTTGCACTTCTCACCGCCTCGTCTGGGTGTTGATCGCAGCCTCAGTCACCCCCGCTTGGCCGGAGGGAGATACAGGAAATCCTGCGGGTACGCGTTTTTGTCCGTTCAGCTGTGGCAGGGGACCGGGCCTGCAACGCACCTCCGGCGTGTGAGATGAGAAAGTGTCCCTGTTCGGGCGCCAATTTATGTGGTAAATATTTAATTACCTGTACTATTTTTTATGCGGTAAAGTCTAGTAAGAATAACTCAGTAAAAATAAGAGGCAGAATCCGTGGTATTAGAGGTTCTGAAAGGCTTTATTCCTCTACAAAGGAATTATGGTTCGAACCATAGGCATCAAATTCCATCACCACGAGGGTTCAGGAAGGGAAGGCAATACATTATTGACAAGTAAAGATATTTATATGAAAAGCATTACATTAGGACAGATGCAGGAGGCGTAACAGCTGATAATATAGATAATAATACACATACGTAATGAAAAAAAGGCGTAAACATAGGCGTAGACTAGAAACGTCATTAAACATGATGTCACAGGTGGGTGGATCCATAAGAGAATCCTGCAATGTCAGCAGAAATACTTGGCAGAGATGCGTGCGCAGCCGCATGACGTGTGATTGACGTGCAACTAGAGGGTGAAGGGGACTTGACATTTAGCTCTACATGTGGAGACAGAAGTCTGGGGGGTCATGTCAACCTAATCCCAAATCATATCTAATATCTTATGTTTAAAGAACTGTTTTATCCAAAAGGAAAGGTCTCTCGGACGGAATCTATTCTATACTGACTGTTAGTGCGTGTACAAGCGTCTAAGTGTCTACATGAGATGCGAGGGGGCAGGAATCCTCCATAGTAACAGGGGCTATGAATTACTTGCATGAGGACAGTGAGGCCTGGCCCTTTGCTCGGTAGCTGGAAGAATGTTTACCTAAACTACTAGACAGGAATGCATTGGATGAGGAGCGGAGCAGATAATCTTGAAGGTGAAATACAGTTTTTGGCAGGCAACAGGCCGGATCAGGCACCGTTAGCCGCGCAGGGAGTAGGACAAAGTTCATGGATACAGATGCGGGCTCGGACTGGAGCTTTCAGAGGCAGAAGGCAGGAAAAGGCTTGATGGCAGAATTCAGGGCCTACTCGCCTGAACTGTAAAACGTGGAAAGTGAACCACATAAAGTCGGTGGCCTTTCATACTTAGGAACGGAATATCCGACTCATTCATGGCGGATCTGAAAGAGGACATGTTGACGGTGGACGCACATGTATTTGCGTCTTCATAACTGGAACTGGAGGGAACATACATGTACTTGTAGCATGTACATGGAGCCGTTGGGGTCTAAGATAGGGGACATAACTGATCATAAAATTCATATTTCCTCAGCGGGCGGGCGGGACAAGTGAAAATAAGACGGCCGTGCCCGTGAGCAACTGCATGGGTAAGTTGGCGAGCCACGATCACGCAGAAAATACCGCGAACGGGTGGGAAAAAACGTCCGCGTCTTTGCGATATTTCCACGTGTTTGTGGAGATTTTTAACATTTTCACGATAGTTTGCGAAAGTGAATTTCGCAAATTCCGCCCACCCCTAGTTTTAACCTCTGCCTTAAATATGTACTCTGCTATTGTGTAATCAAGATTCAGTTCCAAATGTGTAACCTACTTGTCCGCTGTGCATGCAGGTGGAGAGCGTCAATGGGAAAGGAGTACTGTGGGTCTTGCTTGTGGAGGCCTTGATGATCTGAGGAGGCTGCCAAGGTTGTGGGCCTCAGGCTTGGAGCTAGCACAGGCACGTGGTGGGCACTCTTGGAGACACGCATGTATCGACAGGTGAGCAGTGAGGCCTGGATGCACAGGGGCGGATGAGACTGGTTCAGGGACCAGCAGCCCGGGCTGTGGTAGGCGCACAGGATCGCAGGCACCACCGCACACGTCATCGGCCTCGCGACGGGGTGAGAGGTGCCGCCCTGGCAGACACGTTGACCATTCCGCACACACTTACAGGGGGAACGTAACAAGCTAAATTTCTGTGATCTTCCCAACTGGCTGGGGTGACATGGTTGCGTCCACTGTCCACAACACTACCAACACCAGCATTATATGTCGATAATGGATATGTCTGTGGTCTGCATACTGCAATCTGTCCAGCACATCCACGCCACACTTGCCAATGTGTGCATTCTCATTCATGGATCACTTGCCTCCTTCTCACATGCCTGGTTGTCACCTACCTCCACATTCTGCTGGTGTGTGGCTGATGTGCCATGCAGTTGATGGCTCATATACATGGCTAGCCCAGGTTGCCACAGTAAGTTGTGCTCTCGTGTCTGGTGGGTGGGCATGTTGTTTGGCATGTTGTATGTGGGTTTGTAATGTGTGCATTGCCAGAGTTGTGAGTTGCATTATTGTGGAGTTGAGGTGTGTGGTATGTTCATTTGGTAGTTACCAACGAGCACTGCATTCCCCTAGGTAACCATCCTGGAAGCGCCGGTTGATGATGGACTGTCGGAAGATGTATGAATCATGCAAACTGCCTGGGTAGTTGGCGACGGCATTGGTGAAGAGTCCCCGGTGGTCCACTATTGCCTGCACATTAATGGAATGCGTGTGCTTTCTGTTGCGGTAATTGTGTGCAGTGTCAACAGGGGGCACAAGTACGACATGTGTACAGTCAATTGCCCCAACACATGTGGGAATCCAGCTATGGCATAGAAGCCTTGCTTGGTCTCCAGTTGTTCCTGCGCAGTGTGGGGGAAGTATAGGTAATGGGGTATCAGGCTGATGATGGCATCCAGAAAAGGTTTGAGGAACTTGGATAGGGCTGGCTGTAAGACTCCTCCGACTCTGGCGATTTTTGGTTGGAATGTCCCAAAGGCCAACAGATGTAGCACAGCCAGCAGCTTTGTCTGCTGAGGGATGTTGGTTGTCCGCTGTGTTGGTACTGTCAGCCTGTGGGCAATGATGTTCAGGATGAGGAGGATGGTTGTCCTGTTGAGCCTGTAGTGGGCAATGACATACTCTGGTGTTAAGTAGGTGAGGCTGGTGCGTTTCCTGAAGGTCCGCTGTATTTGTCTGCGCTGCCTCTGTGGTGGTCCGGGTGGGGGTGGCGGTCCTGGGGGTGGTGGCGGTGATTGTTGTTGCCCTGTTGGGGCTCCGAGCTGCATGATGAGTAGCTCCATGGCATCTGTTGTTCTTCAGGTGTGGCCCTGGGCTGGCCTCCCTTTATGCTGCAGGTTGTCGTCTGGCTTTGCACCAGGTCAGAGCAGGTGTTAATTTCCTGCAGCTAATGCTCCTTATCGCATGTTTTGTGTTCTCATCGCCGATCTGGCTAGTCGTTGTGAAAGTTGCGGAGTGGTGTTGTCATGGCTTTTTGCTCGGGAACGCCTACTCTGCATCTCATTAGCGATAGTTGCCGGTGTCATCTGTGACGATGTCTTTTGAGGATGCTATCGCCGGAAAACTGGTGGTATCGGCTGTTAGCACCAGCTTGTGAATGGGGCGGTATATTTATCGCAACTTTGGCTGCGCTAAAGTGCCGGTAACTCGGCGATAGCTCCTAGAGAATATGCCCCCTTGTTTTTACTTGTTCCCCTTTGAAAGTACGTATCACAGTCGTCAGTTTTTGACATGTACTGTCCTTTCTTATTGCCTCGCCTATTTCCTTTTTTCTTTCCTGCTCTTCACCTTTATTCCTTTTTTCCTCACTTATTTTACTGTATTTTTTCCTATACACTCTTTTTTTCACTATTTTATTCCCCTATTTTTATTATTGTTGATCGTATTGCTTCATATTTAGTTCTATTTCTGCACATTCAGAGTTATATCTTGGAATGTGAAAGGTTTTGTTAATCCTATTAAGAGGCAGAGAGTTGTATCTCGCTTAGCCTCCTACAATCTAGATTGAATTATTTTGCAAGAAACCCATTTGAC
Source organism: Triturus cristatus (assembly GCF_964204655.1). Classification (NCBI taxonomy): domain Eukaryota; kingdom Metazoa; phylum Chordata; class Amphibia; order Caudata; family Salamandridae; genus Triturus; species Triturus cristatus. The sequence continues at coordinate 325,736,760 of NC_140593.1, read as the reverse complement.
GGACTCAGAGGCTTTGAAGCTCAAATGGAATTGGGTTGGTTCAATCTCAGTGTCTCCTCCGTCCACTAAGAAAAATGGCATAATTATTTTAAATTAATAAAAAGGTTAAATGTTCTGTTGTATCTCATGACAGGGATTCAGAGGGTAGAAGGCTGTTAGTTGAGTTACATATTAATAATATATCTCTGACTTATTTAATGTTTATGATCCGACTCAACCGGAATATTCCTTCTGGCATAATGTTACAAAAAAATGCATGCTACATAAAAATGAATTTTTTATTCTATGAGGTGACTGCAACCAGATCATTGACCCAATTATTGACCCACAATTCAAAGTTTGCTTTATCCCTCACAAAACTCATCAACAATTCCATAGTACAATAACTCAGACACATCTTGTAGATGCCTGGAGATTATGTAACCCAGATGTAAGAGGATTTTCTTTTTTCTCCCCGCCTCATGGCTCCCTTACTAGGTTGGATTAGATTTTTCTTTCTAAGTCTTTTACTCAAAATCTTATTTCCTTTGCAATTGAGCCTATTGCCGTTTGTGATAATGCCCCAGCTTTTGCTGATTTTGATTTGCTCCGGATGCAACCCTGGTCTCCTATATGAGGTTTAATAACTTTCTCTTGCAAGATCTGTTTTTTTCTTCCTCTTTCATCTCCTTTGCTGAGGACTTTTTTCCTTAAATGCGGATCAAAGTGCGTCCCCTACATTGATATGGGATGCTTTCAAGGCTACTGCCCGTGGTTTTATTATAGATTTTGTTTCCAAAAAAAAGAAACAGTCCCTTAATCAACATAAAGTTCTCTTAGCTAACATTAAATGTCTAGAACATCAATCTTACACTTCCTCATCTGACTCATAGCTTGATTTCAATAAAATACCTACTGATAATGCCTCATCCATTCTCCTACATAGTAGTGCTTGTTATTACGGAGGACAGAATAAAGTTGGCACACTTTTGTCAAATTACCAGAAAGAGCATGTGTTGATTGAATCCATTCAATAATTGGAAGGGAATCATCTTTTTAAAGATCAGGACATCTTAGATGAGTTCATGAAATTTTATAAAAAATTATATACTTCGGAATCCCCTCCATCTGTCTCTCTTACTGATACTTATCTTGGTCACGTTTCCCCTCTTCCTCTGGAGAATCTTGACTTCACATCTCTAGAATATTATTTATCAATTCTGGAACTATCTAGATCTTTAAGTCTCCTTAAAAAAAGATAAAATTCCGGGGTCGGATGGGTTCACGGTGGAATATACATACATGTTTTAAACGTAATACTTCCGAAACTCTTGATATTTTTTCAATAATTTTGTATTACTGGTAAGGTGGATGGCACTTTCCAAGAAGCCACAATATGCCTTATCCATGAGAAGGTCGTAATCCCATGCAGTGTAAGAACTATCACCCTATATACCCTATAAATGTCGATCACAAAGTCTATGCCAAATTGTTTTCTTTACGACTTGAACCTCTTTTGTTCACTCGAATAGTTCCAGAACAATGTGGCTTCATTAAAAGCAGATTAAACTCTGATAATTCTCTCTTACTATTAGATGCATTAAACAAGGCTTCCACTCTTTCTTATTCTTTAGTTGCAGTGTCTATTGATGTGGAGAAAGCATTTTATAGAGTGGACTGCTCTTTTTTTATTTAAAGCTCTTCATTGGCATGGCTTTGGTCCTTAATGTATTTCCCTTATTTCTTTGCTTTATATGGTGGCTAGGCCTTCTGTCTTAATTAATGGACATATCTCTCAATACTTTCTATTCCGGCGTGGTGTGTGTCAAGGTTTCCCCTTATCTCCTCTTTTATTTATTTGATCTCTTGAACCCTTTTTGTCCAATATCCCTCATAAAACTTCTATCTCTGGCTTTCTCTATGGTGACCAATATTTGAAGTAGTCTGCCTACACAGATGATATTTTACTTTTTAAATCAAACCCTTAAGCTTCTATTCCCCCTATATTGCACAAAATGTATCCCTAGTTTACGGTTATAAAATCAGTTCTGATAAAACAGAAATTCTTCCCATCACAAAATTTAGTTTCAAGCAACATTTTGATTCAACTGGATTCTGATGGAAAAGTTCTAAAATTAAAAACTTAGGAATTTGGTTTAATACTTCCATAACGGATTTGGTAAGAATTAATATGACGGAGGGTTTGATCGTATTTCAAAACTCCTCTCCTCCTGGAACCCTCTTTTTTTTGTTTTCATAGAATTTTAATCTCCAATATCGAGCTCTCCCTAGACCCCCACCCTCGATCCCAACACGGAAAATCCTCACCCTTAATGAAACCTTACCCATCCCCAGCTCACAACATGCTCCCGGAAGCCGAGACCGCTCCTCTGTCGACCTCCAAAATCACCCCTCACCCTAGTCCCCCATCCTCCCGCAAGCGGTGGAAAGACTTCAATCCTCTCTCCGAAGAGGACATTTCCAATGTGATTGCCAACTCCAAACCCTCCAACCACTACGCAGACCCTCTACCCGCCTCCCTAGCTAAGAACCTCAACCTTACCCTAACCCCATTGTGGACAAAGATTATCAACAGCTCCCTAATCAACGGACTGATGCCTGACTGCCTCAAACAAGACCAAGTCACCCCCCTGCTAAAAAAAACTGATGCTGACCCGAAGGACCTCAAAAACGTTAGGCCCATCACCAACCTTCCTTTCCTAGCCAAAATCCTGGAGAAATGTGTTCTCTCCCAACTGAACCAACACCTGGAATCTAACAACCTACTTGACTCACACCAATCCGGGTTCAAGAAGGGATGCAGCACAGAAACCGCCATACTGAGCCTTACCAACAACATTCACAACTCCCTTGACTCAAACAGATGCTGCCTACTTGTCCTCCTCGAGCTAACAGCTGCTTTTGACACAGTTGATCACAAACTACTCTTAGATGCACTACAAAAACGTGTCGGAGCAGATGGCAATGTCCTAAAATGGTTCTCATTTCTACATAACCACTCCCAACTCATAACAATCAAAAACTCAATGTCTGACACCTTCCCCTCAACTTGAGGTGTCCCTCAAGGCTCAGTCACACTCTTCAACATTTACATGGAACCGCTCACTACCATTCTAAAACAAGCAAGCATCGCCTACCACCTCTATGCTGACGACACCCAGCTGTACCACGAGATCTCCTCCCTCAATGACATCCTCCGTCTCAACTCCACTCTTTCAAAAGTAGAAAATTGGCTAACTCTCAACCACCTCAAACTCAACCAAGAAAAACCGAAAGTCTTCTCCAATCACGAACAACCCCCTCAGATCCAAGAATGGATAAACAACCTTGACACCCTAAACTGCAAACTCACTCCAGCAAACTCAGCTAAATCACTAGGGATCTCTCTAGATCCAAGTTTCAACATGAGCTCCCACATCAAATCCACAGCAAAAGGTGCCCTCTACAACCTAAAACTCCTCAACAAAATCAAACCTTTCATAGCCCCCAATGACCTAAAAATTGCAACCCAATCTCTAGTTCTGTCCAGACTTGACTACGGTAATGCCACACTAACGGGGACAGCTAAAACACACACAGCCCCCATGAGAGCTACCCTAAACGCAGCAGCAAGAATGGTCACAGGTATCAAGAAATAAGACCACATCACCCCTGCATTACAGGCCCTAAAATGGCTGCACCTTCAAAACTTCCTGTCTCACCCATTAAGCCTTACACACAGGCAAACCAGACTAGCTTACTGCCAAACTCACAAAAGCAGGGCAATCAAGAAACCTAAGAAGCTCCAACTCGCTCCTCTTAATGCCCCCAAAAAAACATAAACAAAAAGCCCAATCCCGCTCTTTCTCTGGGAATGCCCCAAAAATCTGGAACTCTCTCCATACCCAAATGAGGACTAATCCCTCCTTCATGATCTTCAAGAGACAACTAAAAGAATTTCTCCTCAACCGTCATCTCTGTGCATCTGGCCAATGACCTTGATCTTTTGGGCCTCTAGTATTCTAGATGATTCTCATTGTACTCTAATGTTTATGTTTACTATTCATGTATGCTGTAAAGAGCTCTGATACCCCCGGGTTTTGTAAGCGCTACATAAAACTCCAAAAATAAATAAAAAAATAAAATAATATTGGAATTTTAAACCAAAGGAATATACAAGTTCATAAATATACTAAGTGATACAAGCTAAATAGAACAGGACATGTGAGGAAAAAATAAAGGTCATTAGTAGACAGATATAAAACAAAAGTCAGATGGCAGCAGGAAGAAAACAAATAATACAAGACATGATAAAGGGTATACCTATACAGAACAACAACATATCCATATATTAAAATGCCAAAACGGTACATAAACAATTATAGTGTATATAATCCCAAAATATCCAAAAGAAACCATGTATCACAAATATTACCGTAATTACTAAACAGGGAAAACAGGAAGGAAGGTAAAGATAGGGAGGGATAAGGGGGGTGAGGCATTGGAACATCTGCTTCATAAATAAATAAATAAATAAATAAGAAGAAAAGAAAGAGAAAAAACATTAAAAGTTACATGTATCAGTAATAAAAGCTCCGGAGTCCTGAGAGCAGAGATGAACATAATTGACTAGGGAATGCCAGACTGTGCTAGAAATACGTGGAGTGGAGGGTCGATCAGAGTGCAATGTATATGCGCTACAAAGATAAGATACCCAGGCCCACCATGTGTGCAATGAAAGATGTTGAAAGGACTTCCATTCTGGGAGAATCACTGTAATTGCAATGGTTAAGAGTAAATCCAGTAGTGACATGTTAGTATTATGTAGGTATAGAGGGGCTGTTGAGGCTTAGCTACCCAATATTACCATAGGGAAAGATATGATTATAGGAACATTAAAGATATTCGATAAGTGTCTCTGGATAGAGGCCCAATATTCAGATAATAGTGAACACACAAAGAACATCTGTTGGTGCGTGCCTGGTTCCAGATCGCAACTCCAGCACCTATCATTATTCCTTGGCTTCAATTTATATAACAAATCAGGTGTCTAAGGCAACAAATGTCTGATTGAATAAGAGCCAGAGCAATTTTGGTGCACAGGGAGAGATTACCAGTCAGTAGCCAGTCATTCAGACAAATTTGTTGATAAACTACTTCATCAATGTGTTTGGACCATGTGGCAAAAACAGTTAAACATTGTGGGGATTGCAGATTTGATAGAAATTTGTAAACTTGGGAAGCTACATGCCCCGCTCATAGTCAAATGGTTAGAAGTTTAATTTGAGACTAGTGTTTAGAAAACTGAAACTTTGAGAGTTTAACCTTAATCTTCAAAAAATGATAAAAATCCAGATTAGTGAGGTCATATTTTGTAGCACGAACTGCAAAAGAAAGCAGGTTGCAATTACTATAGTAAAGGTCCTGAATAGGCCTAATGCCATTAGAAGCCCAAGTTTCAGAAAGATGGGGGTCAAGATCAAAGGCAAGTTTTAGACTAAACCAAAGAGATGCCCCTCTAGAGTTGTTAAAGTGGTTCTCAAGCCACTTGTCTAAGATCTTTAAAGCAGCTGCTGTATCCGAAAGAATACAATGCAAATGTGAGGAAACCCTCTTTTTCTCTCATGGGAAGACGTCTTGATTCTATTAAAATTATGATTACTCCTATTCTGTTGTATATTTTTTCAATGATTCTAATTCATGTTCCATCCATTTATTTTTTTAAATTGACTCCCTTCTTTCCATGGACTGACTTTTATGGACTGATATGAAATCTAGAATTACCTTATCACATCTTGGGAAACCAAAATCTAATGAAGGAGTGAACTTTCCTGATTTTGGACTTTATCATAAAGCCTTTTGTCTTAGACACGCTTTTAAATGGCCTCTTACAGCCCCCTTCCCTTTTACACCTTTATGGCTTTACCATTGAACGCTCCTTACTTGCACCTTTTACTGTAAAAGAAGTTGTTGCTGTGACCGCAAAGACTAATGTCACTTCCATTCTGATTTTTAAACATACATGCTCATTGTTAAGGACTCATTGTCAACCTAAGATTATCTCCAGGGCTTCTTTCCTACAATCTCCACTTTGGTATAATTGTCTCATTACCATTAAATATAGACCTCTTTATTTGAAATCTTGGAGACCAAGGGTAATAGTTTGGGTCCAAGTTATGTTTGATGGTATGATTCCTTTTTCTATCCCTCAATTTCGGGCTACCTTTAAGTGTCCTTGCCCATTTTGGCACAAATTCTCAATCCTTATGGGAATAATTTTAGACATTGTTCCTTCAAATGAATCCATTTCTACAGAAGATTTGAATTCCAGAATACTGATATTACTTCTAAAAGCATCCCTGATTTATAAACATCCTTCACCCCAGGTTCTGACTGTTCTAAAACTAAAATGGAACTTACCTGGAAAGCGTATTTGGGTCGTGTATCGAGCACTGATTTCTACAACAAGATCTGGGCTTAAAAATTTGTAGGTCTGCATTCATCACTTAATCTATGTTTATTGATATATCATAGATTCTATTTTACTCCTTTATCCATAGCTAATTTCTCACACACTAATAATAAGACTTACTTGTCATGTGATTTTCCCTTAGCTGATTTGTTGCATCCCCTGTTTAACTGCCCTACTGTAGCTTCTTTTTGTGTGAATATCTGGTCTTGCATCTCAATGGTCTTTCATTTGCATATTCCTTTATCTAATGTTATTCTTTTTACAGGTAGTTTAGCAAAGTCATTGGGGTTATTTTTACAAGAAAAGGGGTTATTTGACCTTATGTTTGCCTCTGCTTTCAACAAATTACACTAAATTGGAAATGTTCATCTAAACCTTCTGTTAAGTCTTGGAGGTATAATGTTTATTATTACCACAGACTGGATATTGCTTTTGCCTCTTCTTACAAACCGTTTGTGAATAGAGATTTATATTGATCACCAGTAACTTATTATTTAAATAAGATTGCAACAATGCACATGTCTTGTAAACGTTCTGAACATTTTCAAACTCCATAAATAGTTACTTTCTTTGCTTTTTCCTCTTCATTATCTTTCACCATTGAATTGTTTTTTAAGTATTTTAATTGTTTCTTTGTTATCTATTAGCATGTAATGATAATCGATCTTCAGTTGCAGATTGGTATTCTGTTCCTTTTTCCTACCTATCATATTGTCAAAATGTAAATAGCTTTCTTCTCTGTTTTATTGCTTATCTTTTTCTTTTTGCTATCTTATACTCAATATGTTATGGTCATGGCTTTCTCTTTGTAAAGGTTATTAGTTCAATAGAGCTTATTAAACACAATAAAAACATTTAATGCATATAGGTTATTATGTGTACATATGTGTATGAAGGATATGTGTAGTAGGCATATTGTGTGCATACTGCTTTGCACACCACCAAAATACACACACCATGCAATGCATACATGTACACACCACTAACCCCTACCTTTCATTCCGTCGAAACGGGTAGCTGGTCCATCGTGATCAAGGTGCAGCAGGACTTGAAGGCCATAGATCAAACAGAAGAGGACAAAATTGCCGCTTGCACCCTGGAAAAGGTACGTTTGAACCCCTTTTCCTACCTTTATACAGGTCCAAAATAGAAGGGATTTCAGTCAGAATTCCCTTCGAAGGTAGCCAGAAGCAATTCTGGAGGGCTGGAACCCTGGCTGGACTCCTTACTCTGCATGCTGCAGCCCATAAAGTATTTGTACCAACATTCACAGTAACACAGTGAAAACACCACAAATGGACACCACACGAGTTTAGAAAAATAAAATATCTTTATCATAACTAAACAAGACCAAAATGACAAAAATCCAACTTACAGAAACTCAATAGAATGTCTTTAAAAAGGTTGTTGCAAAAATAAACTTGTAGATAATCAAATGCGACACTCAGTCTCAAAGTACCTGGGATGGGTAACACAAAACAAACAAAAGGGAAGCAGAGAGGGCGATGCGTCGATTCTTCCTACGCTCCAGTCCAGATGCGACAAGATGGCACCTCGATGCATTGCTACGATCCGGTGCGATGCGTCAAAATGGCGTCTTAGTTGCAATGCGACAATGTAGAGGCGATGCGTGCACGCCCGACGGCTGTGCTGTAAACTCTGTGGTTTTCGGTTACGGCGATACCCTTCTCCTGTGTTACTGCGGTGATCAGTGGCAGTGCGCTCCCTCAGCAATGTGACGGCCCTGCGACACGCTTCTCCGGTGATGTGACAGAACCCTCTGTGTGGCGGCACGCTTCTTCGGTGATGCAACGGCAAACAGCGGCAGAGGCGACACGCTTCCTTGATGAGGCGACAACGGCTGCTGCGGCAACGTCATGCTTATCTCTCGTTGCGTCGCGCTTCTAGCTCCCAACAGCAAAAAGGCCTTGCACACAGTTACAGGCTCTCCTGGGCAGACTGGAACTTCCAGCAAGGAAGTTCAGGGAAGCTGGGGGTGAAGTTCGTTTTATGCATGGGACTTCAGAAACAGGAGGCCAGCTCTTCTCAGGCCCCAGAAAACTGCAGGCCAACCCCAGACACACAGTAAGGGCAGTACTTCTCCTCAGTCTCTTCAGCTAATCTTCTTTGGCAGGGATTCCTCTCAATAACGAAGTAGTCTAATTTTAAGGGGTTTCAGCTCTCATATTTATACCCCAAAAGTCTTTGTTCTCTATGCGTGAGGGGTCCTGGACCCAGTCAAAACCAGTTCTGGCTGCACTCTGCCAGTGCACAACTTCTTCCTTGGTTAGTGTGGGCCAGGGTCATCAGACACACCGCAGGAGGTGGAGCCAGCATTGGGGAAGGCAGGCACAGCCCTATTCAGGCCTAGGTGCTACTCCTCCCATCACTCCAAAAGCAGATAGGTCTATTCAGCCTAGTGCTGACTCACCCAGCCTCCTGGAGCAACCCCAGCCCCTGTGCCTCTCAGACCAGACAGTCAATCCACAAACAGGCAGAGGCACACAGAAAGGTTGAACAAGAAAATAGCCGCTTTCTAAAAGTGCTATTTTCAAACACTGAATTTAAAAACCATCCTTCCTAAAATAAGTTTTATTAAATTCTGAGTTCAGGGATACCAGATTCCAAAAGTCTATCCTGCTCCCATGGGAAGATATGCAGGTAAACATGTTACACAGCATTCCCCATTGTGTCCTATGGGCAAGATAGCCTTTCAATAGTGAAAAATTAAATTGGCAGTATTTCACTATCAGGACATGTTACCCACACTAGTACATGTCCTACCTTTCACAGAAACTGCACCCTGCCCAGGGGGGTACCTTGGGCCTACCATAGGGGTGTCCAATGTGTAAGAAAAGGAAAGGGTAAGGCCTGGCCACTGGGTAAACTGGCCAGGTCAACATGGCAGTTAACGAACTGCGCACAGTCACTGCAGTGTCAGGCCTGAGACACCATCTTAAGGCTACTCCTGTGGGTGGCACAATCAGTGCTGCAGGCCCACTAGTAGCATTTGAATCACCAGCCCTGGCACACTCAGTGAACTTTACTAGGGACCTACTGGTAAAACAAATATGCCAATCATGGATAATCAATCACAATAACAATTTAGCCAGGGAGCACTTGCACTTTGGCACTGATCAGCAGTGGCAAAGTGCCCAAAGCATCTAAACCAACAAAAACTAATTCCAGCACAGTGTCAAAAATACAGGAGGTAGAGGCAAAAAGTCAGGGGAAACCACACCAAGGTCTGCCAGGCGGGTACCAAAAGCCTGGCAGAGTCTGTGGGACCGTGGCTGTCTTCCGTCCCATTGCCAGCCAGAATCTCATTAGGGCAGGAGTAACACCAGGTAAATGGGTGGGAAGACCTCCAAGAAACTGACGGCTGGATCATTCTCTCTAACATCTAAATCAGGTCCTTCCTTTGATTCTGGGGCCAGCAAGAAACTCCTGGACCTAAAATTAATTTGATGCTACTGATACTACTGATAGTAACTGAGTCAGTTTAAGGTGGAATTTAAAGATTTGGAAAGCACAGCACAAGGGAAAATGGATCCATCATTTTAGTTATATGTGATGAAAGATATTATGGGATAGATTTTTGCCAGAAAGCATCACTGTAGGACAGGAACTTGGTCACACTATGGGAAACATGTAAATATGTGCAAAAGGCTGTAAATGTGAAAAGCTCACTGGGACAGCAGAACCTTGGAACAAAAAAATTAACCAATAGCAGCTTCCGTAGTTTACACTAGCATTCAGTAAAAGGACGGTTCATGTTGAAGAATATCTACCTTACATATAAATGCATCTAAAGTACAGCGCCCAATTACCTAAACAAACGTTAAATGAAAAGCTTTATCTGCAAAGATGATCAAGACCACATGTCTGCAACCACTGCCCAGCTAACACAACATTGTGATCAGTGCATCCAGTAGAGTGGTTAGAGAAAATCATTCTACCATCAGGACTACCACTAAAGCAAATCTACCTGCTCATAGTCTCTGCTTCCCTCTTGGTGTTCCCCATGCAGCCTGTTTGCTCCTCTTGAAGTGTGGCCTGGGCTTTGGTTTCCTATCAAGGCCAATGCTTAGCTTGATCTAACTGCTACCTACCCAACTCCTTGGTAATCCACAGTACACTACACCGAATTTTACCTGTTGCACCTGTGTCAACTGAACCACCTGAGTCATGTCGATCTCTCTTCAGTCTGCATTTGTTGCTGTGGCCCCTGCTCTCCATCACTGTGCTTTGTGCCACTACAAATGAAGGCACCACAGAAGGAAAACTGTGTGCCATGAATTTCCTTTCATGTGACTATGCAAAAAACACAAGAGTTAACAGTTCTCAGAGCCAGGTGATTATCTTGTGTGTGTGTGAATGTCAAGCACTAAGACAAATGCTTAGAGTCTTCATTTGATTTCCCAACAAATGTAAGACACTGTTCTGTGGCTGTCCTTCTCATTTTTAAGCCAGCTCCTGCAAGCTTAGTAGTGGTATGCATAAATAAGTTGATACATGCATTAACCAACATATTTTGTACAGAGAGCTACAATACTGATTTACTTGGTATTTAAGCTTTTTGCTTCATAATGACAGGACTGCTGGACACTCATATTGTTGCGAGCTATTTGAATGTATATTTAAATACCAGTGTCTGCTAGCCACCTGTTAATTAACCATCAGGAGTATGCCTTGACTGTTCAACCTCATTACCGCCTGCAATTAAAAATTTATAGAGGAGGTACTTGGTAGCTCAGTTAGCTAGCAGCAGTATATGATTTTTATTGCTTCATGGACAACTCCTAATTTTAGTACATGGAGTGCCTTTAGTACATGGAGTTTCCCAGACCCCACTGATCTGATCTAACACTGGTGGCACACAGCAATGAATCAAGAGCCTAGATCTCAGAAGGACTATATACCTAGAAATAAATCCAGTGTATTTATTGTTACACACTTATCGAAAATGGCCTAAAGATAGCACTTTGACTGGGAACATATAACATGAGGAAGGTTAATATGTATTTCAAATATAATAGTTAGGGGCTGATCTGATGAGATGGAATAAGGACCAGCTTGAGACTGTTGCAGAGTTTGTGTGACAATTTAATCATGTTCATATTGTGGTGTAAATCTCTTTTATTTTAACAGTTCACTTTGGTCTCCCACTATTTAAATAATAAGAGACCGATAGCCTTACAAAAGAGGCTATGTTCTTCTTAGACTATAAATGATTAAATTGTGTTATAGGGATGTTTTGCGGTTATATTGTAAGGATAACAAAATCAAAATAATATTAAAATAAATGATTATAAAATAAGACTGCTCCTGAAACTGAAGTGATTATAGTCCGCTCAGAGACTTGGACCATATGGGAATCCATGTTTTTAGCTTTCCTGCAGCCCATTCATGCCCTACTTGCCTCGCCTCACACTCCAAAGTTAGGCCTGTGCGTAGAGACAACACGGGGACAGCACCCAGAAGGCTAAAGCTAGAGATCAAGTTGAAGAGTCTCTGTCACATGGGCTCCTACCAGCTCACTCCCAGGCAGTCAAATCTCTCTGGATATCCCTCAGTTTCAGGTACACACTAGGCCCTTCTACTGCTGGACAACCTCTCCCCCGGCAGGGCTAAACGGACTCCCTCTCTATTCAGCATTCAGGCAGCTTTCCAGGTGCATCAGGCTGAACCATAATTCCTCTTGCAGAAGGAGCAGACTTTAGGTGATGACCCCTCTCCTCTGGGAGACTGACTGTCAGGCACCAGGCCTGGTTTCATAGCTGTCCTTTGAATACTCTGCTGAGCACTTTCTTCTATGGTCATGAAGAACTGGTAACTGGAACAGAGAAGGGAGATTAGGGTCTCAATTTTATACACCTCTTCTAGACAGGGAATAGGGATCTAAAAAAACTACAGAACGGTTTGGGTCCTTCTCAGACCACTCTCCAGACACAGCATGTGTGTAGAGTGAACCTTCTCATAGCAGGTGGCTGTATCCAACTTGGAGCACCCACAACATTAGCACAATGAGGCGTGATGTGTCTGCTAATGGCATTCTTCAACCAACTCACAGAGTAATAATGGACAACCATTAGGGCAGGCCAACCTAAAAACTTCCTCCACTCATCTACTAAATTACAGTGCTTGCGAAGCACTTAGCTCCTTCCTAATTAAGAGGCCTCCTTGAATTTCGAGAGGAATCCATGGCTCCATCCTCCTCACTTCAGTGTCTGGATCTCCTTCCAGAAGCCAATGGAAAGCAGGCTACATAATTCCTCTCCTCGGAGAACAGTCCTCTTCTTCCATCTTGTGCTATGTCAGATGGGGGCATGAAAATGGATCCTACTGACGTTAGTACTCAGGAGCACTAACACACACAATCTATCGCTATACATGAGTTACACACACTACATATGCACAAGCACTTCACATACACATAGGCTGCCAGAGCCAGATTCTGGGCTTACTTATAATAGTGGAACACAAATGGAACCAATAGTCCTCACTTCCAGTAACACAGAAGAAAAGGTCTGATTACATTATTGATCCTTCTAAAACACGGTATGCAGCCACTACCACTTTAATCGCTGTAACCAAGACATAAACAATATTCCTCTGCCCATAATAAAGACATGCTCATAGGACAGATCCAGGACCTAATATATTCAGGGAGAGGCCTAGGCCTCTGGGCACAAACTTCGGTTAGTGTGTTGATAGGGCCAAATAAATGCTCAGGATACCAGATATACCTGTAGTTGGGTACTCAGGGCAGGAGATCATGTCCATATACCTTGCAAGAGACAAAATGTTTCATTCAAAGCTTTTAATCTATGCCAAAAATGTTCACTGCAATCTTTGCTAGAAGCAGCCATATATGTTGTTCTGCAGGAGAATTTTCAAAAATATAAATGTTTCAAAGTATGAAATTATAACGTTTGACTGGGTGAGACAATCGAATTCAATCCAGCTGCATGTTCTGGTGATTCAGCTTTTCTTTGTTACTTGGTCTGCCTATGAGATCTTTATAAGTGGATGTCCAGCATTCCCTGAGGGTTCCTGAAAAACATATCAGCTATCCTGTACCAGATTTCAATACTGCTTGACTATTTGTTTACCCCATCGCATTTTTATACATGCAAAGGTAATTTTTTCCACCAGGATGGACCCATGGCTTAATTCTACACATGGGCACCTCTCTAGTGGACACTTTTAGTGCAATGGTCCTGAAAACACCATTGGATTACTTTGCATCAGTATATTTCTATTTCTATTGATTTTCAATGTAACCACCTGTGATGAATACCCATCACGGACAGACTCCCCGGACTCCCTCAAAATGGCAGACAAGACGCTCCACAGAGGAAGTGGAGTGAACGGTCCAGATGCCTATGTCAGATTCCACAGGACGGAAGCAGAGCGATCCGGAGGCGGGGTTAAAAACACCATCTTCGCGTTACGGGAGGCGCGCAAGGAGGTGAAGGGAGAGAAGACCGAGAGAGAAGACGGAGAAGGAAAGCCGGAACAGGAGAAGACGAAGGCGGAGGAAGCACCACGACAGCGGGACTACCCCAGACCGGAACTGAAGAACGACGAGGAAAACCGCTCTAGAAGCAGCGCCCTCGAGTCCGGTACTCCTACAGGGGAAGTGGAGGCTGTGACTCCCCTTCCCATGACCCCGGAGGGTCGTGGGCTCAGCCTCAGGCAAGTGCCAGGCTCCTCTTTGTTTTGGGGTTGATGGGCAGGTATACGGGGCACGGCGCACTGAAACACCGATTCCCCCCCCACTTAGGCACTGCACAACTTAGGGTTTAGGTGATGGTGGCACTAACCCCTACTGCATTAGAGAACAGGAGAGAGACCTGACATTTTTGTTTTGTTCTTTTCTTTTTTTGCTTCCCCATCCGGAGGAGACGAACCTCGGTGTTCAGAAAAGGAACAGTCCTGAAACACCTCACAGACAAGACCACCGAACGGAATAGAGAGAACCCCTCCAGACCTAGAAATGCCTAGAGACAATCCTTTATTTTGAAGACTTTACAACTCAACCCTTATCCACGCGTATGTCTCTTTTCTTTCAATTCAATAAAAAGTCATTTTCTCTCCTAACCCACACAGAACTGAAGGTGTATATATCAGGGGGACTGAAGGGGCGATAAACCACACCCAGGGTGGGATACGACGACACCACCCTTACAACAGAATTCAGGAGGAGTGATGCTCTATTTTACCATACTCTCAGAAGTTTTAATGCATTTTTCTTTTTAACTGTTTATCCTACAGCTTAACTTGGAATGGGTAACTTCATAAAAAGGAGAACGTCCTGATGGACTCACTGATAAATGTTTTAAACATTATGTTAACAACTCTATATAATTCTAAAATTGTAAGTGTCACATTCCTGCTTTATTCAAACAATCTACCAAGTTGTTAATTCTTAAAGACAGTAAAGATCCCATGGGTTGTTGTCGATAATATTAGTTCCTTAATACATGATGACTATAAATAACTCACCAAATACAGGCAGAGACATTAGTGTCACACATTTGTAAGCTAGTTCACAAAACTAGACAGGTTTTATATATGTAAGATTTGGTTACAATACTATTAGGCAGCTAAATAAGATTCTACAGTTAGGCATTTACAGATACTCTGAAGGCCCAGTAATCAAATTGGACACCCGAGATCTTTTGATAGCATTAATAAGGAGTACCTCTTTAGGATTATCTGTGAGAGTAACTTGGGCTCCACATTTTGTGTTGCTTTGCACACCCTTTAACAATACTGAACTTGCACAATATCCACCAAATGTTTATAACAGATCAAATAACTGTACTTGAAGGGACAAGACAAGACTGTTCAATATCTACTATCTCATTAATTTGGTCACTTGAGTTCTAGCAACAACATTTACAATTGACAAAGAAAAAAAGCCTTTAAGAAGGGAAACCAACCTGCAAACCTATGCAATTTCACATCATGTGCTTCAGTCGATAACCTTTCCTATAACTTCTGCTCTGACTATGTTGAATAGAGTTGATATTTTTTGGTACTTTTCTTGCTCATCCGGACCAATGTAATGCATAGCCCCTATCTTTGATAACAAATAAACTTTTGATATTCTTGGAATTTTGCATATACTAAGGCATGAATAACAATCTGTTATTTATGAATCTCTTTTAGTAAAAGAGTTAACAGCCTAATTCCATTCAACTTTAACACAATGCTAAATAAATCCAAAAAGGTGTAAAACCCAAACTCCAATCAGCAGTCTCTAGCTATCAAATAGTCTAGGACTGATAAACAAATTATCCTCTGGAAATGGAAGGCACTCAGGATATTGTGTGTAACTGACTGGATCACTAACCTACCAAACCAGGCAAGCCTAGAAAGTATAACATACAGACTTAGGGATGATTAGTACACCTTTACATCTATCTGGTATGACTACTTGACTACCTGCGTCAGGGACAATGATTTATTTATTGCAACAATTAGCTGAAAATTCCTAGATTTGCTTTCTCAGCACAGTGCTCTCAACATTCCAGAAATGTTCTTAAAATGGCTTGGAATAATTTAGAATGTAGACAGTTAGAATGTTATATATGCTTAATCCCAAATGGGGATTCATGATTGTTGCGACTCTTGTTGTGCTTTATGATGCTCCTGACATCTAATTGTATTCTAATGTTACAAAATTCTAATAAATATTTTAATTCTCAAAAAAAGAGTCATAGTGAAAATAACATTATTAACACAGGAATTTAAATTTTATTTGAATGTGCTTGGGAATGTTGTTTGCCCAAGGATAAAATGTATGCCAAAGGTACCTCTGGCTCATTAAAACTACACTTGTACTATAGCAGAGTTGGAAAATTCTCAGATAACCATTTGACAGCGAGTTTTTTCCAATCTGCAGCAATACGAAAAAGTGTAGATATTTCTTGAACATGTAACAGTAATAACATCTACTTCTCGTAAATCCTGTACATTTTCCTGCGAAAACAACAATTGATGGAGGGAATGCTGAATAATGTCAAACATTCACCCCCAACACAGATAACTGGGCCTAAATCCATTGTTTAGGTTGCTCACCACAACACTACAGTTTGGACCCAGCTATATGCAAATTAGTCTTGACCCTCCCCCAATGAGAACAGCGCCGCCTGAACTGCCAGGTCCTCCCTGGAATGGAAACAAGCATCCTAGGATCAGTTTTTAGGTATCACCCCTCATCAGCAAGGATAGCCAGAATCCAGTGGCATGGCAAGCACAGGACCAATACCTGGGCATCCCCATTCCACTTGAGGGGACAAATGCAAAAAGAACAATTGATGGACGGAATGCGGAAGAATGTTCGGGCTGAACTGTTCCCATGGGGAGCAGGGTCAAGACTGATTTGCATATGGCTGGATCCAAACTGGAATGGCGTAGTGAGGAAAAAATAATGGATTTAGGCCCAGATCGCTGTACTGGGGGAGAGTGTTTGACATTGTTCAGCATTCCGTCCATCACTTGTTCTTTTTGCATTTGTCGTCCTAAATGGGATGGGTATGCCCAGACGTGGGCCCTGTTCCTGTCATTCCTCCAGAGTCAAGATATCATGACTGATGAGGGGTGATACCCTAAATCCAGTCCTCAGATGCTTGTTTCTGATCAAGGAAGGACCTAGTCTTGCAATTTGGCTGGATTGTTCCCATGAGGAGTGTGTGTGATTTTTTTCAAATTAATGTGTGATGCGTGCTTGCATGTATGTATGAATATTTGGTAATGAGTGTTGTGAATGGATGTGTGTGTGTGTACATGTATGAATGTACAGCTGTGAGTGTGTTTATGTATGTGTGACTGTGCGTGTGTTTCCCTCCTGCCCCCTACCTCCTAAAATTACCTAAGTGCAACTGGTATGCCCAGACATGGGTCTCATTTTCGCCGTGCCACCAGAGTCAAGCTAACCTAGCTGAGGAGGGCTGATACCCCAAAACCAGTCATAGGATGCTTGTTTCCAGTCCAGGGAGGACCTGGCCTGGCAGTTATGGCTGCACTGTTTCCATGGATAGCATGGTCAAGGGCTGATTTGCACATGGCACGGTCCAACTGAAATGGCATGTTGAGCAATAGAACAATGGATTTATGCCCTGATCTCTTTACTGGGGGTGAGTATTTGACATTCTTCAGCATTCTGTTAATCACTTGTTCTTTTTGCATGTTTTTTTTCCTGGGCGCTCAAAGTGAGGAAGTGGGAAGCAAGCACAAATACTTCCTCTCAGCTTTAGATGAGAACTAGTCTGTGGCACTGATCCTCCTTCGCTACATACAATATAGTCAACACTATATATGACTACATTTTCATAAATGTTGCATTTATAGAACACCTTTTTAGAAATAACTATATCCTTGTAGGTATTTTATAACGATACAACATAGAAGTTAGAATTATTGATAACATACCTCTGCGAATCTGACACACCCAACTCTGATAAGAATCACAGTGCCTGTCGTTCCATGTATATCGACCATGCTCTGCGCAGTGTTCAATTCCAAGATGATTATTAGGTTCTCCATAGCCCCAATTTTCATAAGCAAACTGTGGTAGGAACAAGGAGAAATTAAGTTATGTTTTGAAAGACAAAATATAGATTATGCTTCTGTTGTAACTATCATTGGCTATTGATCACAATCAATTCCACAGTAAGGGAAAATTAATTTGAAAGAGGTAATACGTTTCCTACTGTGAGTTTATTTTGTCGGAAGCTTTTCATCACACAAAGAGTACTTGCTGAACCAATACACAAGGGCATCATCATTCTATCTGAGTTGTCATGGTCCCTGTGCACATAAAATCACAATGGCCAGCAATAGTCAAATCTGCACATGTCATGTAACTGAGAGGTGGAGCATGGGAGATCAAACAAGGATATATGAACCTCAATCTCTTTGTTAAATAATCAAACAAGTTTCCCCATTGGTTGTATGAGCCTTTGATAGTTGGCTTGAAACATTTTAAGAAAGCCAGCATCAGCAATATATTTCCCTCTCTGAATCCAGTGTGACTCCACAATAAAGACTAAGGGGCAGATTTGCAAGGAACTGATGCATTTGCATAGATGCGTCAGTTTCCTTGTGCCAGGGTCAAATGTCCTTGCGCCACCATGGATGCACTGTATTTACAGCACACTGCTCCATGGTACAAGGATTAACAGATACGTCAGAAATTCTGACGCATCTGTTGGCCCAAAAGTCACGTATTGCTGGAGTTGTGTTGCAAGCACAACACAACTGCAGCAATGTATTTTGAGGCCTATACCTACTGTACTGCATCACTCCTTACGCCTTCAGGTGGGCCACGTTCCTGTGCATGCTTTAAAATATGGAGGGGGAACATGCGGATCCCCCTCCTGCGGCTCTTTGCAGCTTCAGGGACCAACACTTCCCCTAGCATTCATTAATCTATTGGAGGGTGGCCATGTAGCCCCCCTCCTGAGGCTTGCTGGGGGGATGAAGTCCACTTGGATGCTTATGGTCCTTGGGGTACAAGAACCCCTCCTGTTACCGCCATTAAGTCCTACAGAGTGGGATTGCAGAGAGATCAACATAGGCCCGCCCCTTTCTCAACCATTCTGCAAATGCGCCTCCTTGTGCACTACTCATTATGGGATGAAGTCCCCTTGGATGCTGAGGGTCTTTTGGGGCCAAGAACCCTTCCTGTTGCAACCAGTAAGTCCCACACTGCGGGATTGCTGAGAGCTTGTCGAGGCCCCATCCCCTTTGTCCACCACTCTGCAAACGTGCCTCCTGGCATAATACTCATTGGGGGATGAAGTCCCCTTGGATGCTGATGGTCTTTGGAAGCCAAGAATCCCTCTGGTTACCACAAGTAAGTTCAACACAGCAGGATTGCTGAGAGATCATCAGAGGCCCGAACCACTATCTCAATGACCCTGCAAACATGCCTCCTGGCACACTACTTGTCAGGAGGGGAAGTCCCATTGGATACTGAATGTCATTTGGGGCCAAGAGCCCCTCCTGTTCCCACCAGTATGTCCCACACAGTGGGGTTGCTGAGCGCTCATCAGAGGCCCCACCTCCTTTGTCCAGCACTCTGAAAATGTTCCTCCTGGTGTAATGCTCATTGGGGGATGATGTTCCCTTGGATTCTGAGGGTCCTTGGGTTCCAAGAGCCCATCCTGTTACTACCAGTAAGTCTCACACTGCGGGATTGCTGAGAGATCATTGAGGCCCCACCCCTTTTGTTCAACACTCTGCATATGCACCTCCTGGCATACTGCTCATTGGGGGATGAAGTCCCCTTGGATGCTGAAAGGTCCTAGGGGGCGAGAACTCTCCTGTTGTCACCAGTATGTTCCACACAGCTGGATTGCTGAAAGCTTATCAGAGGCCGCACCCACTTTGTCCACCCCTCTGAAAACGTGTCTCTTGATGCGCTACTCATTGGGGGATGAAGTCCCCTTGGATGATGAGGGTCATTGGGTGCCAAGAATGCCTCCTGTTACCACCAGTAAGTCCCACACAGCAGGATTGCTGAGAACTCGTTGGAGGCCCTGCTCCCTTTGACCAGTACTCTGCAAAAGTACCTCCTGGAACACTACTCTTTGGGGGATGTAGTCCCCTTGGATGCTGAGGGTTCTTGAACAACCCCTCCTGTGACCACAGTAAGTCCCACACAGCGGGATTGCTAAGAGCTTGTCAGAGGACCATCCCCCTTTCTCCACCACTGTACAGACCCATACAGTCACTTACATACCCATTCAAAGACCCATACAGCCACTCACAAACCCACTCACAGACCCATACAGCCACTCACAAACCCACTCAAACACCCACACAGCTACTCACACACCCTCAAACACACCCTATCACAGACCCATACAGTCACTCACACAACCACTCACTGACCTATACAGCCACTAACATACCCATTCACTGACCTATACAGCCACTCACACACTCACTCTGAAAGGTTACAGGTTACAGTTAGGAAATACAATTTAAAAAACCTTCAAAATTCACTGACAGGAAGCAAAGGTTACAGGGACATTATAGCAAAGAGAAGGATTTAAAAAAAACTTAGAAATTCACTGAAAAAACAAATGTTACGGGGACATTATATTTATGTAATAGAATAAAAAAGCGTATAAATTCACAGAAAAAAACAAAGGCCACAGGGACATTGTAGTTAGGTTCAAATTTCTCTCTTACAAACCATAGAAATTCAGCAGTTATAGTAACCTGAGCTAACTGTAAATTAAGCCCCGCAATGCACTGCTTGTGCCCTCACATATGACATCACTCATGACATGGTCAGTGATATCACTGATGATATCACTGAGGGCATCTCAAATGACATCACTGATGACATCATCTAGCGAGTGTTTTCTAAACGTTTATCAGTGTTAAACATATATACCAATATACAACGAAAGTTAAAATAGCATACTTTGAGTACTACTAATGATACTATTTCTAATATAGTTAATGTGTAACTGTGTATATCTGTGTGTGAGCAGGGTCTGAGTGCCTGTATGGGTGTTTGAGTGGCTGTGCGGTTGTTTAATTAGGTGTGTGCGTAAGTGGGTGGCTATGTGAGTGACAGTATTGGTGAGTGAGTGGGAGTATCAGTGGGGGTATGCGTGAGCGAGTGGCTGTGTGAGTGGCAGTACAGGCGAGTGAGCAGGTGTGTAAGTGCTTGTATGAATGTGTGAATGTATATGTAAATAGGTGTGTGGGTGAGTGAGTGAGTGTGTGAGTACTCGTATGTGTGTATGAGTGGCTGTATGAGGGAGTGTAAAGGTACATAAGTGATGTATGGGTGAGTGTGTAGGTGTATGAGTGACTGTGTGGTTGAGTGAGTAAATATGAGTAGCTGTATGGGTGTGTGCGTGTGCCTGTGACTGTATAGGTGAGTAATCACATGTGTGAGCATCTGTATAACTAAGTGAATGACTGTGTGAGTGACTGTATGGGTAAGTGAGTAGGTGTGAGTAGCTGTATGGGTGACTGACTTAGTGTGTGAGTGGCTGTATGGGCATACGAGTGGGTGTGTTAGTGTCTCTATATCTATATGACTGGATGTGTGAGTGACTGTATTGGTGAGTGAGTGGCTGTATGGGTGAGTGAGTGGTTGTGTGAGGGACTCTATGAGTGAGTAGATATGTGAGTGGCTCTATGTGAGTACTTGCATGGGTCTGTGAATGGGTTTATGAATGATTGTGTGCGTTGTATGTCAGTACAACTCAGTAAAACACAACACATGCCTTTTCTATGCATTTTTACTTTGCATGTTTTACCAGGCATATACTTTTACATCGCATGCCTATACCACAAAATTAATAGTTTTTTTAAAGACAAGTATTAATAAGTTAAGTGTGTATATATATTTCTGCATATTTTTCGGGGGAATGCTCCAAGACCCCTTTTTTCAATTACCCTTAAAACCCAATACCCACCCCTAAACCCTAAAATCTTCCTTCTACCCAATATCAATACCCGCCCCATAACCCTAAAAATACCCTTACCACTCAATACGCTGAACACCCAAACCCTACAAATACTCTTACCACCCTGTACCCCTACCCTTCGTTAAACCATAAAAATACCCTTCTCACAATATACCCCTAAACCCTAAAATACCTTTACTACCCTAAACTCCTTTACCACCCTAAGTCCCTCCCCTCCCCAACCCAAAACCCCTACCCAACACTAAACCTTAAAACCCCTACACAACACTAAATCTTAAATATGTATATGTGTGTATATATTATATATATACACACACATACATACACACACACACATATACATATCATATATAAATATATATATATATATATAAGAGGCACTTCCCACTACTTGCTGTTGTCTGTCCTCTATTGCCAGTGATCAAGGACTCACGTCCGAAACATGTTTGGCGCTTGGTTGGAGGTGGAGGCTGGCTTTGCTGCTGTCCTCACGAAGGAGGACTTTACTTCCCGGGTGTGTGCCTTTCCTCAGAGGGCAACCTTTCGTTCTACATGTTTAGCGGCCTGCTCGGTCGCGGAAGGGCCCCGCCGCACATACAGCGGATCCAGGGTTGCTGATTCAGAGACCTGACTGGAACGGGTTGTACCCAAACGTGAGTGACTTTACTATTGGCAGAGGAGGCAGCCTTTTTCTTCTACCTAACCCACTGGGGTGAATATTGTTTTAATGGAGGGCGTCCAAGAGCACCAACATGGATATATTAACAGTGGGACTATGATAACCAGGGTGCAACACTGCACATGCCTACAAGCGAGACCTCAACGCCCACTGGGGCGGGACTTTATCAAATTAAGAGGCACTTCCCACTACTTGCTGTTGTCTGTCCTCTATTGCCAGTGATCAAGGACTCACGTCCGAAACATGTTTGGCGCTTGGTTGGAGGTGGAGGCTGGCTTTGCTGCTGTCCTCACGAAGGAGGACTTTACTTCCCGGGTTTGTGCCTTTCCTCAGAGGGCAACCTTTCGTTCTACATGTTTAGCGGCCTGCTCGGTCGCGGAAGGGCCCCGCCGCACATACAGCGGATCCAGGGTTGCTGATTCAGAGACCTGACTGGAACGGGTTGTACCCAAACGTGAGTGACTTTGCTATTGGCAGAGGAGGCAGCCTTTTTCTTCTACCTAACCCACTGGGGTGAATATTGTTTTAATGGAGGGCGTCCAAGAGCACCAACATGGATATATTAACAGTGGGACTACGATAACCAGGGTGCAACACTGCACACGCCTACAAGCGAGACCTCAACGCCCACTGGGGCGGGACTTTATCAAATAAGAGGCACTTCCCACTACTTGCTGTTGTCTGTCCTCTATTGCCAGTGATCAAGGCCTCACGTCCGAAACATGTTTGGCGCTTGGTTGGAGGTGGAGGCTGGCTTTGCTGCTGTCCTCACGAAGGAGGACTTTACTTCCCGGGTGTGTGCCTTTCCTCAGAGGGCAACCTTTCGTTCTACATGTTTAGCGGCCTGCTCGGTCGCGGAAGGGCCCCGCCGCACATACAGCGGATCCAGGGTTGCTGATTCAGAGACCTAACTGGAACGGGTTGTACCCAAACGTGAGTGACTTTGCTATTGGCAGAGGAGGCAGCCTTTTTCTTCTACCTAACCCACTGGGGTGAATATTGTTTTAATGGAGGGCGTCCAAGAGCACCAACATGGATATATTAACAGTGGGACTACGATAACCAGGGTGCAACACTGCACACGCCTACAAGCGAGACCTCAACGCCCACTGGGGCGGGACTTTATCATATAAGAGGCACTTCCCACTACTTGCTGTTGTCTGTCCTCTATTGCCAGTGATCAAGGACTCACGTCCGAAACATGTTTGGCGCTTGGTTGGAGGTGGAGGCTGGCTTTGCTGCTGTCCTCACGAAGGAGGACTTTACTTCCCGGGTGTGTGCCTTTCCTCAGAGGGCAACCTTTCGTTTTACATATATATATACATATATACATATATAATTATATCAATATATATCAAATATATATAAATATATATATAAATATATATAATATATATATATATATATAAATATCAATATAGATATATAAATGTGTAGTATCCTCAGGTCATGTTAATATGTTCTCTTTCATTCTGTACCTAGCTGCTCAGCCAGTGTCAGTGTTCCGTGTAGAATGTTAGTGTGGGTGGAATGCTTGGATGCCTGTGTGGGTTCGAGACAGTTGGGAAGATGGGCTGAGCAGCTAGGATGCTGCTCCTGGTGGGGCCTATTGTGGAGCCTGATCTGGGGCCTATTGTGGAGCCTGATCTGGGGCCTATTGTGGAGCCTGATCTGGGGCCTGTTCTGGGTTTACTACTTCTACACCTAAGATCTCAATAAACATCATCTACTCCTACCTGGCCACGTCTACAGCGTCTACTTGTCATCCTGCACACGTGGGGCCAGCCCACTACATTTATGGCGAGGAGGATGGGATTAAAAAAACTTCATCTACTCCTACCTGGCCACGTCTACAGCGTCTACTTGTCATCCTGCACACGTGGGGCCAGCCCACTACAAAATATAAATATAGATATATAAATATCAAGACCGCTCTGGCGATCGAAACGCGTCTGGGTTGAACACTTGTCTGTTCCACTTGGGTGCAATTTAAATAAACTATGGAACTGTGAACCTGTAACTTTGAATTTGCTTTCGAAATACTTCATCTAGTCCGTACCTGTGATGATTCCTCTTGGCTGCAGTTAAAGGAATAGGACTTTTGCTTAAAAAAAAAAAATATCTATATATATATATATCTATATCTATCCATATATCTATATATATATATATATATATATATATATATATATTCACTTAAAAAACCATAGGTTTCACACATGTTATAGTTAGGTGGACATTTCACTCGTAAAAAACCAATGAAATTCCCCTGTTATAGTTAGTTCAGATAACTATAACTCGCGCGCCCGCAATCCACTACTCATGACGTCACATATTACATCACTCATGACATGGTCAGTGGCATCACTCATGACATCACTGATGACATCATCCTTGTGATAGAGTGGCGGTCGCGCGAGTTATAGTTATCTGAACTAACTATAACGGGGGAATTTCATTGGTTTTTTACGAGTGAAATGTCCACCTAACTATAACATGTGTGAAACCTATGGGGCCCGATTCACAGAACTAACTTAAGACAAAATACTAAACTTACTACCATTTTGTTATTCACAGAAGGCACTTACTCATTTTGGTATTCACAGAAGGCACTTACTCATTTCGGTATTCACAGAAGTTAGGAGTCCTAACTTTAGGACCCCTAAATGCCTTCTGTGAATACCGAAAGTCTTAAAATTAGGATTTTTCGTAGTTTAGTAGTAGTATAATTAGGACTCCTAACTTTAGGACTCCTAAATGCCTTCTGTGAATACCGAAAGTCTTAAAATTAGGAGTTTTCTTAATTTAGTAGTCCTAAGTTTAGATTTAGGACTACTAAATTGAGAAAAATCCTAATTTTAAGAATTTCGGTATTCACAGAAGGCATTTAGGAGTCCTAAAGTTAGGAGTCCTAACTATACTACTACTAAACTGAGAAAAATCCTAATTTTAAGACTTTCGGTAGTCACAGAAGGCATTTAGGAGTCCTAAATTTAGGACTACTAAATTGAGAAAAATCCTAATTTTAAGAATTTCGGTATTCACAGAAGGCATTTAGGAGTCCTAAAGTTAGGAGTCCTAACTATACTACTACTAAACTGCGAAAAATCCTAATTTTAAGACTTTCGGTATTCACAGAAGGCATTTAGGAGTCCTAAAGTTAGGACTCCTAACTTCTGTGAATACCGAAATGAGTAAGTGCCTTCTGTGAATACCAAAATGAGTAAGTGCCTTCTGTGAATACCAAAATGGTAGTAAGTTTAGGATTTTGTCTTAAGTTAGTTCTGTGAATCGGGCCCATGGTTTTTTAAGTGAATTTGCAAGGTTTTTTAAATGCTAATTCCTAACTATAACATGTGTGAAACCTATGGTTTTTAAGTGAATTTGTACGTTTTTTTAAATGCTAAGTTATGTATGTATTATTATATTTTTTTTTTTAAGGTTTTTCACCGTGCGATAAAAAAAAAAAAAAAAAAATGTTTTTTTCACCCTTTGGGGTCCTTCAGGGACCCCTGACAAAGGCTAGGGGGTCAGGAACTCTCTACCCTGCCCCCTTTTCACGTTCGCCACCTCTCTTTGTCACTGTCGCACCCAAAACAAACAAAATGGCGGCCGACACTTCCTGATTTTGACCGATTCGAACGTTGACTGACATGTAACCACCAATCAGAATTACGCTCGCGCACGTTAGGGTGGGCGCACGGTGCGCGCACGGTGCGCGCCTTTAGATATATATGTACTTTTAAATGGAATTTTCTCAGGAACTACTGAACAGATTGACTCCATATATGCAAAAGGCACATGCCTAACCTGAGGACTACCTCTTTGCTAAATTTCAGGTAATTCTGTTCAGCCGTTCGGGCTGTACCTTCGACCAAAGGTCCTATGGGGGTCCCACAAGGATTTTTTAAATCGCGGGATGCGCATCCCGCTAATGAAAAAAAAAAACGAAGCGCGGGATTCCGCGCTTCGTTTTGATTTAGCCCCCGGGGGGGCCAAGTCCCGGGGGCAATTTCTTTATTATAATGGGGGGACCAGAGGGGCCCCCCAGCCCTGGGGACCACCACCCCCGGGGCTTTAATTTAATATATGCGGGGGGTTCATGGGCCCCCCCGCAGCCCCGGGGACCGCCACTCGCCGGGGCTTAATAAATAAATAAAATACCTGTGTGGGGGTGCTCGAGCCCCCTCACACGCCCCGGGGACCACCACCTCCCTGGGGCACTAATTATTTAAAGTAGGGGGTTCGTTATGGACCCCCAAGCCCTAGGGACCACCACCCCCCGGGGCTTTAACTTAATGGGAGGGGTCCACGCGGTCCCCCTCCTGGAGCCAATGATGGCCCTGGGGACCCCCCAGCGCCGGCTCCTGCAGTGTCCTGGGGTGCCCACCCCCGGGACACTGTTGTTTGCTATAGCAGGGTGGGAGCCTCGCGGCTCCCATCCTGCCATAGCAAACTGCTTTGGTATTTGGAAGAGAGAGCAGGAAACCTGCTCTCTCTTCCAAATACCAAAGACGATTGCTTTGCCACACGGGGAGCAGCATGTTAGCTGCTCCCCATGTGGAAAAGCAATGCCGGCTCCCGCAGGACGCCGGGAGCCGGCGGGACCGTGGGGGGATTGGGGACCCCCCACAGCCCCCAACGGAGGCCAAGCCCCAGGGGATGGGGTCCCCGGGGCCAAAAGAGGCCACAGGAGCGGAGCCACGCGGCCCTCCTCCTAAAAAAAATAATAATTAAATAAATTAAAAAACGGCCCGGGGGATGGGGTGCCCGGGGCCACAGGTGGCCACAGGAGGGGGGCTAAAAAAATAATAATTTTTTTAAAAAGGGCCATGCCCCGGGGGTGGGGTCCCCGGGGCAAATTATGGCCTGGGGAGGGGGACCACGCGGCCTCCTTCCCGTCTTTTTTTAAATAAAAATTGGGGGCAGGCCCTGGGGGATGGGGTCCCCAGGGCCCAAAAAAAGAAAAACAATGGGGGCTACACAGCCCCCCTTCTAAAAAACAGAGGGGAAAAAAAAAAGGATCGGGCCGGAGGCCACTCCCCCTCCTTACACCACTCTGCAACCGCGCCCCCTGGCGCGTTTGCAGAGGGGGAACAAATTACCCTTCAATACTGGGGGTCCCTGGGGGCCAACTAGCCCACCAGGAACCTCCAGTATGCGCCAGGGGGCTGCGTTGCACAGAGGTGTAATGAGGCCACGCCCCTTTTTACACCTCTCTGCAATGCAGCTCCCTGGCGCTTACTGGAGGTACCTGGTGGGCTAGGTGGCCGCCAGGGGACCTCAGGATTCAAGGGGACTTAATCTCCCAACTTAAAACGCGCCACGGGGCGCATTTGCACAGTGGTGAAGGTAGGGGGCGGGGCCTGAGGTGATACTGTGCAAACACGCCTTGTGGCGCGTTTTAAGTTGGGCAATTCATTCCTCTTCAATCCAGAGGTCCCCTAGGGGACAACTAGCCCATCAGGTATCTCCACTAAGCGCCACAGAGCTGCGTTGCAGAGTGTTGTAAAAAGGGGTGTGACCTCTGAACACCTCTCTGCAACGCATCTCCCTGGCGCATACTGGAGGTACCTGGTGGGCTAGTTGGCCGCCAGGGGACCTCAGGATTCAAGGGGACTTAATCCCCCAACTTAAAACAACCCACGGCGCGCATTTGCACAGTGGTGAAGGTAGGGGGCGGGGCCTGAGGTGAGATCTGTGCAAACACGCACTGTGGCACGTTTTAAGTTGGGGAATTAATTCCTCTTCAATCCTGAGGGTCCCAGGGGACCAATTAGCTCACCAGGTACCTCCAGTAAGCGCCACGGAGCTGTGTTGGAGAGTGTTGTAAAAAGGGGCGTGGCCTCTGAATACCTCCCTGCAATGCAGCTCCCTGGCGCATACTGGAGGTACCTGGTGGGCAAGTTGGCCCCCAGGGGACCACAGGATTGAAGAGGAATGAATTCCCCAACTTAAAACGCACCACAGGGCGTGTTTGCACAGGTCACCTCAGGCCCCTCCCCCTTCCTTCACCATTTTACAAATATTCCTCTAAAATCAGCCGAACTACGAATTCCGATTTACTCACCTGTTATCAGGAGAGAACCCAGGGCTGCATCTTTTAGCCCAGCACTGACCCTGAAAAGTAATTCTAAGCGTACTTACCAGTAACTTGTATATCCGTCCATAGGAATCCATTGTGTGGTTTTCACCAGAAAAGTTTCTAAGTGTCCATTTTTGAAACGTACAAATATTCCTCTAAAATCAGCCGAACTACGAATTCCGATTTACTCACCTGTTATCAAGAGAGAACCCAGGGCTGCATCTTTTAGCCCAGCACTGACCCTGAAAAGTAATTCTAAGTGTACTTACCAGTAACGTGTATTTCCTTCCATAGGAATCCATTGTGTGGTTTTCACCAGAAAATTTTCAGTGTCCATTTTTAAAAAGTACAAATATTCCTCTAAAATCAGCCGAACTACGAATTCCAATTTACTCACCTGTTATCAGGAGAAAACCCAGGGCTGCATCTTTTAGCCCAGCACTGACCCTGAAAAGTAATACTAAGCGTACTTACCAGTAACTTGTATTTCCTTCCTTAGGAATCCATTGTGTGGTTTTCACCAGAAAAGTTTCAAAGTGTCTATTTTCACAAACTAAAAATATTCCTAAAAAATCGTCTGTATGACTTAAAAACATTCTTTCAACTGTTTACAGGAGGTTGGCCAGTGCTGGATCCAGGATCCACCACTGAGTAAGAAAAAGTAACGATAACACTACTTACCTGCTAAGTGAATTTTCTGCCATAGGATTACATTGGTGATTCTATGGGAAAAAGTTTCTAATTGTCAACTTTTAAAATAAAATAATATTCCTTAAAAATCACTACTGTAACCAAAGCGCTTTTACTCAACTGTTTACAGGAGATGTCCAAGGACTGAATCTAGGATCCAGTCCTGTGGTTAGAAAAGTAAACCATAAAGTTACTAATTGTACGTAACTAGAAATTCACATTGAGCTCAATGTTGCTTTGTGTTTGAAATTGTGTTGCCCATTGCAACAACTGTAACTACTGTACTTAAAAGTCTATTTGCCAAGTATTTAAACTAAAGTAATTCATTCTGAGAAAGTATATTTTGTATTGTAATGTATAATGTAATTATAATGTAATTAAAAAAAATATAAATACAAATAATTAGTTTAAAAAATGTAGTAAATCAGTATAAAAAAAATCAGTATAACAATTAATACATTCAAAATTGTCATTTACAAAACCTTTGTAATTCACTGAAAAAACCATAGGTTTCAGGCCTGATATAGTTAGGAATTAGCATTTAAAAAACCTTTGAAATTCACTGAAAAAACCATAGGTTTCAGAGGCGTTTTAGTTAGGAATTGGGCATTTAAAAAACCTTAGAAATTCACTGAAAACACATAGGTTTCAGGGGCGTTATAGTTAGCTGGACATTTCCCTCGTACAAAACCCTAGAAATTCCCCCGTTATAGTTAGTTCAGCTAACTATAACTCACGACCCCGCAATGCACTGCTGATGACGTCACATATTACATCACTCATGACATGGTCAGTGACATCACTGATGACATAACTGAAGACATCTGAAATGACATCACTGATGACATCACTGATGACGTCATCCATGTGATAAATATAGTGCATCTTCTCACACCCTTTGATATACTCAATCAAAATTTCAGACGTCCATTCTCAAAACCATAGATACTCCAATACCAATAACTACATACCCACTCATTGACTCTTAGATCTACACACACATCCACTCACTCACCTGTACAGTCACTCTTACTTACAGTCACTCAGTACAGGACTAGCAAATGCATTTATACACCTACATAGACACTCACACACCACCAATCATCCATAGAGGTACTCTCACACCTAGTCAGTCATGCAAATAATTAATCACACTCCCATTTACTCACCTATGCAGTTATACACACACAAGTTCACTTACTCATAAAAATAGTACCACATTCTTACGCTCTTATACTATCACTGATACAAGCACACACTCATCCATACAGCCACTCTCACAATCACACACTCTCACATATACCCACTTATATACTCTTACACACATATATACTGCCTTTCACATATGTAGTTACTCACACATGTACCACTGAGATGTACATTCAATCACTAACACACCCATACATACACTCACCCAACCATACAGTCCATCACAGATGCACTCTTAAAACCATGCACCCATAGAATCACCCACTCACACATGTATGCACAGAGTCACACACCCCACCCACACAAACACTCAGGCACCCAAAAAGATACTCAGACAACCAATCAATAACCCATAGAGACACTCATATAGCTATTCACAAAACCATGCAGCCGCTTATACACCAACAGACAGACAGATACAGACATTCACACAGTTTAGTCACTAGTCTGCAGTAAGATACGTTTAATGACTCACTTATACAGTCAGTCACGCACCTACTAAATCATCCATTCACACACTTATACACCCACTCATTCTTCCATAGGTTTTTCCCTATATATATATTAAACATATTTAAAATTTACAGAAACACACACTCACTGGATGACGTCATCAGTGATGTCATTTCAGATGTCATCAGTGATGTCATCAGTGATGTCACTGACCATGAGGGAAATATCCAGCTAACTATAACGCCCCTGAAACCTATGGTTTTTTCAGTGAATATATATATATATATATATAACTTGAACTCCACTTTCGTCCTTCAATCAGCGATATGAATTATTTATTGTTCCTCAGCAAAAAGTGAAGCAGCCATTACGCGTTTCAGCCCCGGAGGGCCTTGATCACATGATATATATATATATATATATATATATATATATATATATATATATATATATATATATATATATATATATTACCTACTGGCGGTCGCCAGTAGGTAGTTATAGTTAGGACCACGTTTCCATAGGAAATCCGCAACATTCTATTTTGAATAACTTTGGCGCCGGTTGACGAATCCTCGCGAATTTTTCAAAATAGGTGGGGCGCTACGCTCCGCTCCTACCCTGTAAGTCTCGGGGGGATTCGTCAAGCGGGGGCTGAGATAAAAGGGGGGTCCCAAAACGCGTTTTTCCCATGCATTTTTCCATAGGACCTTTAGACACAGCTACAGCCCGAACGGCTGAACAGAATTACTTGAAATTTGGCAGAGAGGTAGTCCTCAGGTCAAGGAAGTGCCTTTTGTAGGTTTGGTGTAAATCTGTTCAGTAGATTCTGAGAAAATAGCCTTTAAATCAATATATATATCTGAGCCAGCTTACGGTGCGCTTACGGTGCGCTTACCGTACGCGTACGGTGGCGTGCGCGAGCGCGATTCTGATTGGCCCTTAGATCTTAGTAAACATTCGAATCGGTCGAAACCAGGAAGCGGCGGCCGCCATTTTCTCTCTCGCACTTTGACAGGGGGATGAAAAAACAAGTGCAAAAACATGTAAAGGGGCTGTTTACACAGCTCCCAAGCACCTAGCCATGTCGAGGGAGTCCCCAACGACCCCCAAAGTGAAAAAAGGCAATTTTAATTTTTTCGGAAATTTCGCCGATTACGCTTACCGTACGCGTACGGTAAGAAATAATAAAAAAATAAAAAATATCCACATTCTCCCCACCCCGTGTGCAAAAGGTGCCTGAAGTGTACCTTTTGTGCATGGCTTTTGACTGTTTAATCAAAACACATATTTTACCTGTCACAACGATGCTCATCATATGTCCTCCATGTGCGCACGGTGCGCGAAGCGCATCGTGCGTTCATGGCCCATCTAGCGTAACGTGGGCGCACGGAACGAACTGCGTTAAGTGGGCGCACACGCCACAAATGGCGTAAAGTAACTTAGCATTTAAAAAACCGTACAAATTCACTGAAAAAACCATAGGTTTCACACACGTTATAGTTAGGAATTAGCATTTAAAAAACCTTGCAAATTCACTGAAAAAACCATAGGTTTCACACATGTTATAGTTAGCTGGACATTTTACTGATAAAAAACCAATGAAATTCCCCCGTTATAGTTACTGTAGGCAACTATAACTCACGCGACCGTAATCCTCTGCTGATGACATATGTGTCTTTATGAAAAAAAAATATTTGTAATATATGTATAGCTAAAATTTAATGGAAGAAGACATGGGCAAATAAGTGTCTAAATACAGTATTAGCATCAGCAGATGATTGCGGTCGCGTGAGTTATAGTTGCCTACAGTAACTATAACGGGGGAATTTCATTGGTTTTTTATCAGTAAAATGTCCAGCTAACTATAACATGTGTGAAACCTATGGTTTTTTCAGTGAATAATATATATATATATGTGTGTGTGTGTGTGTGTGTATATATATATGTGTATATATATATATATATATATATATAAAAAATGTGTCTATATATATACATATCTATATTCACTGAAAAAACCATAGGTTTCACACACGTTATAGTTACGAATTAGCATTTAAAAAACCTTGCAAATTCACTTAAAAAACCATAGGTTTCACACATGTTATAGTTAGCTGGACATTTCACTCGTAAAAAACCAATGAAATTCCCCCGTTATAGTTAGTGCAGGCAACTATAACTCACGCGACCGCAATACTCTGCTGATGACGTCAGATATTACATCATTGTATTTAGACACTTATTTACCCATGTCTTCTTCCATTAATCTTTAGCTATACATATATTACAAATATTTATTTTTCATAAAGACACATATGTCATCAGTGATGTAATATCTGACGTCATCAGCAGAGGATTGTGGTCGCGTGAGTTATAGTTGCCTGCACTAACTATAACGGGGGAATTTCATTGGTTTTTTACGAGTGAAATGTCCAGCTAACTATAACATGTGTGAAACCTATGGTTTTTGAAGTGAATATATATATGTATATATATATTACCTACTGGCGTTCGCCAGTAGGTAGATATAGTTAGGACCTATTTTCCATAGGAAATCTGCAACATTCTATTTGGAACAACGTTGGCGCCGATTGACGAATCTTTGTAGAACCGAGGCACGAGAAACCTAAAAAACAAACGCGAAAAACACAAAAAGGGGGCAGGGTAGAAACACCCTGACCCCCTAGGCCTGCTCAGGGGGTCCCCCAGGGCCAAAAAAAGATTTTTTTTTTTTTAAATCGGTTAGATTTGCGCACCCCGTGCTGAATATGCTAATTTGCCCCTGGGGGGCCAAATCCCGGGGGCATAATTAAAAAAAAGTGTGGGGGGTCCCAATCCCCCCCACACTGCCCCGGGGACTGCCACCCCCCGGGGCTCAAAGATAGTATATGCGGGGGGCTCACGGCCCCCCCTGCAGCCCTGGGGACCGCCACCCCCGGGGCTTCTTCAACATGGGTGGGGGGCTCTCAGACCCCCCAGCCCCAGGGACCACCACCCCCTGGAGCTTGAAATATTTTGGGGTGGGGGTCTCTCAGGCCCCCCCAGCCACGGGGACCGACCCCCGGGGCAACTTGTCAATGTGGGAGGGGGGCCACGCAGCCCTCCTCCTGGAGCCTTGTATAGGCCCTGGGGACCGCCACCCCCCAGGGCCAGCTCCTGCAGTGTCCCGGGGTGCCCACCCGGGACACTGTAGTTTGCAATGACAAGGCGGGAGCCTCGCGGCTCCCCCCCGTCATTGCAAACTGCTTTGCTTCATTGAAGCGAGAGCAGGGAAACCTGCTCTCTCTTCAATGAAGCAAAGCTGATTGCTTTTCCACATGGGGAGCAGCTAACATGCTGGAAAAGCAATGCCGGCTCCCACAGGATGCGGGGAGCCGGCTGGCTCTGGGGATGGGGTCCCCGGGGCCATAAGTGGCCTGTGAGGGGGGCCACACGGCCCCCCTCCACATTAAAAACAAAAAATAAAAACAAAGGCCGGTCCCAGGGGATGGGGTCCCCGGGGCCTTAAAGTGGCCAGAGGAGGGGGGCTACGCAGCCCCCCTCCATAAAAAATTTGAAAATTTTTAAAAAAAGGCCCATGCCCCAGGGGATGGGGTCCCCGGGGCAAATTATGGCCTCGGGAGGGTGGCCACGCGGCCCCCTTCCCAATATATATTTTTTTTTTATAAAAAAAAATTGGGGGCAGGCCCTGGGGGATGGGGTCCCTAGGGCCAAAAAAATAGAAAAAGAAGGGGGGCTACACAGCCCCTTCTAAAAAAAAAAAGAAAAAAAAACGGGGTCGGGCCGGAGGCCACGCCCTCTCCTTACATCACTCTGTAAACGCGCCCCCTGGCGCGTTTGCAGAGGGGGAACTAATTCCTCTTGAATACTGGGGGTCCCTGGGGGCCAACTAGCCCACCAGGAACCTCCAGTATGCGCCAGGGGGCTGCGTTGCAGAGAGGTGTAATGAGGCCACACCCCTTTTTACACCTCTCTGCAATGCAGCTCCGTGGCGCTTACTGGAGGTACCTGATGGCCTAGTTGGCCGCCAGGGGACCTCAGGACTTAAGGGGATTTAATCCCCCAACTTAAAACGTGCCATGGGGCGCGTTTGCACAGTGGTGAAGGTAGGGGGGGTGGGGCCTGAGGTGATACTGTGCAAACACGCCCTGTGGCTCATTTTAAGTTGGGGAATTCATCCTTCTTCAATCCAGAGGTCCCCTAGGGGCCAACTAGCCCACCAGGTACCTTCGGTAAGAGCCACAGAGCTGCGTTGCAGAGTGTTGTAAAAAGGGGCGTGGCCTCTGAACACCTCTCTGCGACGCAGCTCCCTGGCACATACTGGAGGTACCTGGTGGGCTAGTTGGCCGCCAGAGGACCTCAGGATTCAAGGGGACTCAATCCCCCAACTTAAAACATGCCACGGGATGCGTTTGCACAGTGGTGAAGGTAATGGGCGGGGCCTGAGGTGATATGTGTGCAAACACGCCCTGTGGCGCGTTTTAAGTTGGGGAATTAATTCCTCTTCAATCCAGAGGTCCCCTAGGGGCCAACTAGCCCACCAGGTACCTCGAGTAGGCGCCACGGAGCTGCGTTGCAGAGTGTTGTAAAAAGGGGCGTGGCCTCTGAACACCTCTCTCCAACGCAGCTCCCTGGCACATACTGGAGGTACCTGGTGGGCTAGTTGGCCCCCAGGGGCCGCAGGATTGAAGAGGAATTAATCCCCCAACTTAAAACATGCCACGGGATGCGTTTGCACAGTGGTGAAGGTAATGGGCGGGGCCTGAGGTGATATGTGTGCAAACACGCCCTGTGGCGCGTTTTAAGTTGGGGAATTAATTCCTCTTCAATCCAGAGGTCCCCTAGGGGCCAACTAGCCCACCAGGTACCTCGAGTAGGCGCCACGGAGCTGCGTTGCAGAGTGTTGTAAAAAGGGGCGTGGCCTCTGAACACCTCTCTCCAACGCAGCTCCCTGGTGCATACTGGAGGTACCTGGTGGGCTAGTTGGCCCCCAGGGGCCGCAGGATTGAAGAGGAATTAATGCCCCAACTTAAAACGCGCCACAGGGCGGGTTTGCACACGTCACCTCAGGCCCCGCCCCCTTCCTTCACCATTGTACAAATATTCTTCTAAAATCAGCCGAACTACGAATTCGATTTACTCACCTGTTATCAGGAGAGAACCCAGTGCTGCATCTTTTAGCCCAGCACTGACTCTGAAAAGTAATTCTAAGCGTACTTACCAGTAACTTGTATTTCCTTCTATAGGAATCCATTGTGTGGTTTTCACCAGAAAAGTTTCTAAGTGTCCATTTTTGAAACGTACAAATATTCCTCTAAAATCAGCCGAACTACGAATTCCGATTTACTCACCTGTTATCAGGAGAGAACCCAGTGCTGCGTCTTTTAGACCAGCACTGACTCTGAAAAGTAATTCTAAGCGTACTTACCAGTAACTTGTATTTCCTTCCATAGGAATCCATTGTGTGGTTTTCAGCTGAAAGGTTTCTAAGTGTCTATTTTCACAAGCTAAAAATATTCCTAAAAAATCATCTGTATGACTTAAACACATTCTTTCAACTGTTTACAGGAGATTGGCCAGTGCTGGATCCAGGATCCACCACTGAATAAGGAAAAGTAACAATAACACTACTTACCTGCTAAGGGAAATTTCTGCCGTAGGATAACATTGGTGATTCTATGTGAAATTTTTCGAAGTGTCAACTTTTAAAATGCAATAATAATCCTTAAAAATCACTATTGTAAC
The DNA here is from genome assembly GCF_964204655.1 of Triturus cristatus. Lineage (NCBI taxonomy): Eukaryota > Metazoa > Chordata > Amphibia > Caudata > Salamandridae > Triturus > Triturus cristatus. The sequence continues at coordinate 325,699,972 of NC_140593.1, read as the reverse complement.
CAAAACGCTTTTACTCAGCTGTTTACAGGAGATGTCCAAGGACTGAATCTAGGATCCAGTCCTGTGGTTAGAAAAGTAATCCATAAAGTAACTAATTGCATTTGACTAGAAATTCACATTGAGCTCAATGTTGCTTTGTGTTTGAAATTGTGTTGCCCATTGCAACAACTGTAACCAATGTACTTAAAAGTCTATTGCCTATTTGCAAAGTATTTAAACTAAAGTAATTCATTCTGAGAAAGTATATTTTGTATTGTAATGTATAATGCAATTAAAAAAAAATATCTAAAAATAAACAGTTTAAACAATGTAGTAAATCAGTATAAAAAAAATCAGTATAACAATTAATACATTAAAAATTGCCATTTACAAAACCTTTGAAATTCACTGAAAAAAACATACGTTTCAGACCTGATATAGTTAGGAATTAGCATTTAAAAAACCTTTGAAATTCACTGAAAAAACCATAGGTTTCAGGCCTGATATAGTTAGGAATTAGCATTTAAAAAATCTTTGAAATTCACTGAAAAAACCATAGGTTTCAGGCCTGATATAGTTAGGAATTAGCATTTAAAAAACCTTTGAAATTCACTGAAAAAAACATACGTTTCAGACCTGATATAGTTAGGAATTAGCATTTAAAAAACCTTTGAAATTCACTGAAAAAACCATAGGTTTCAGGCCTGATATAGTTAGGAATTAGCATTTAAAAAATCTTTGAAATTCACTGAAAAAACCATAGGTTTCAGGCCTGATATAGTTAGGAATTAGCATTTAAAAAACCTTAGAAATTCACTGAAAAAACAATAGGTTTTAGGGGTCTTATAGTTAGCTGGACATTTCACTCGCACAAAACCATTGAAATTCCTCCGATAAAGTTAGTTGTACTAACTACATCTCGCGCGCCGCAATCCACTGCTGATGATGTCACATATTACATAATTCATGACATGGTCAGTGACATCACTGATGACATCCCAGTTCCTTCTCCTCAGGCAGAGGTCGTTCTTGTCAAGCAGGATCTAATTTCTTGGGAGCAGGGTCCCAATACTTATACCCCTAATTCCTTTGTTTCTCTGGGGTAGAGGGGCCTTTGCCCAGTCTAAACCCGTTCCTGAGCACTTTGTTGATATGACTCTGACTTTCTATTCAGGGTGCAGGGCAGAGACATCAGCCGCTCCACAGGAGGTGGAGCCAGCATTGTGGTGGCAGAGCACAGCCCTATTCAGAGTCCAGGTGCACTCCTCCCACCCATCAGGATGTCAATCTCTCTATTTACCACCAGGCTACCTAGCCCTGCCCCTCTGGGTTTCCCCAGCCCTGTCACTCACACAAACCAGACAGGCAGATACACATCATAGCAGAGGCGGGCTGAAATGGTTAGGCAAGCAAATACCAACTTTCTAAAAGCAGTATTTGCAAACACAGAATATTAAAATGAACTTTACTAAAAGATGTATTTTATTATTCTGAGTTCAGGCATACTAAACTCGAATTTCTACCATGTTCCCTGGGTCTGTTAGGATTATAGGATGTAACAATTCTAACAGCCCATTCTGGCCTATGGGAACAGGTAGCCTTGCAATAGTGAAAAATGAAAATGGCTGTAATACACTATTAGGACATGCCACACACATCAGGGCTTGTCCTACCTTATGCTTACAATGCACCCTGCCCTTGGGCCTACCATAGGGGTGACTAATATGAAGTTAAGGGAAGGTTTAGGGACTGGCAAGTGGGTGCACTTGCCCAGTCAGCATGACAGTACCAGACTACACGCAGGTTCTGCAATGGCAGACCCTAGATACATTTTACCAGGCCGCGTCTGTGGATGGCACAACCAGTGCTGCAAGCCCACCAGCAGCATTTGTATTTACAAGCCCTGGACACTCCTGGTGCGCTTTACTGGGGTCTGACAGTAAACCAAATAAGCCAATCATGGAATCCAACCAACATATACATTTTACAGTAGGGAGAGCATATGCACTTTAGCACTGATCAGCAGTGGTAAAGTGCCCAGAGATATAAAAAAGCCAACAACAGGTCAGAAAAATGACAGGAGTAAGGCGAAAAGTTTAGGGATGATCCGGCCAAAAGGGCCAGGTCCAACAGGTGGTATAGGGCTGTGAGTGGGTGCGTGAGTGGTTCTGTGGATGATTTTATCAGTGATAACATTTGAAATGTCATCAGTGATGCCATCAATGATGTCACTGACCATTTCATGAGTGATGTAATATGTGAAGTCATAAGCTGTGTATTGCGGGGTATACGCTATAGTTACCTCAGGTAACTATAACAGCTGAATTTCTATGGTCTTGTACAAGTGAAATGTGAGCCTGACTGTAACGTCCTTGTGACCTTTGTTTTTTTCAGTGTATTTCTACGTTTATTTCAATTCTATTTCCTAAATATAACGTTCCTGAAACCTTTGTTTTTTTCAGTGTATGCATGTATATATATCTCTCTCTGGAGATTCTGCAACTCATGTAAAGAAAGTTTATGTGGCAGCAGAATTATGCACTTTGCTTTTTTAAATTGAACAGTATGCACCATGAACTATGGCAGTATTTCTGACTTTGGTGTGATTAAATTGCTACTAAACAAAATTAAATCAAAGAATGCATCTTAGCCCAAACTGGGAATATAAATGTTGGTGCACCCTGGGGCCTGGAGGAAGTCGTATCAGGCCATGTGACCACAAGGATATAAATGCACTCACCTGTGACCAAGGCAATTTCGCCAAAACGCGTAAGGATTAAAAGAGTGTTTTTGGATACCACATTTGATGAATAAAGGTCAACATGTTTGCAAGTCGGAATTGGGCTTCTGCAATTTCTTTTCGTACGGACATGCAGCAACAGGATTCTCCCTTCCTGACAGCAGAGGCCACCCTGCAGGGTCGGGGGCCCGGTAAAATGGAGATCTTTGTGTCTGAGTATATATATATATATATATATATATATATATATATTTATATATATATCTATATCTATATATATATATATATATATTTATATATATATATATATATATATATATATATATATATATATATATATATATATATATATATATATATATATATATATATATATATATATATATATATATATATATATATCTTCCCAAAGTTGCCCATGCAACAGAGACGCACTCCTCCAGCCGGTGATTTATCACAAACCTTTATTTTACAGGAACAGGCATTTTCATTCCAATTATTTCTCCTTCTGCCTGACGCGTTTCAGAGCATTCATGCTTTTTCTTCAGAGGCTTTCTGACTGCATCCGATGTCTAAGGCTCCCACAGTTCCCTGCGTTTTCACCTTTTATTGTCCTCCGGTGTGCCTGCTTTAATGCATTTCATACTGATGCACGCCGGAACTTGTGGTTCAGCTCAAATTTACTTTTGACCTCTAATGGTTTGGTGCAGTTCAAAAACAATTCAAGGAACGATAAAAGCCCTCCAGTGGGCCTCAGAAAGAAAAGTCCTGTGCCTTAATTCAAAAACCAGCTGCGCCGATCAGGTTTCCCCAAACAATTCAGGAAAATCGGGCCCTTTACAATTCCGAAGGGTGGTGCGTTTCTCTCACGGCTGGGCCAGCCGTGTATTAAATCTTCCCAAAGTTGCCCATGCAACAGAGACGCACTCCTCCAGCCGGTGATTTATCACAAACCTTTATTTTACAGGAACAGGCATTTTCATTCCAATTATTTCTCCTTCTGCCTGACGCGTTTTTATCGTTCCTTGAATTGTTTTTGAACTGCACCAAACCATTAGAGGTCAAAAGTAAATTTGAGCTGAACCACAAGTTCCGGCGTGCATCAGTATGAAATGCATTAAAGCAGGCACACCGGAGGCCAATAAAAGGTGAAAACGCAGGGAACTGTGGGAGCCTTAGACATCGGATGCAGTCAGAAAGCCTCTGAAGAAAGAGCATGAATGCTCTGAAACGCGTCAGGCAGAAGGAGAAATAATTGGAATGAAAAAGCCTGTCCCTGTAAAATAAAGGTTTGTGATAAATCACCGGCTGGAGGAGTGCGTCTCTGTTGCATGGGCAACTTTGGGAAGATATATATATATATATATATATATATATTCACTTAAAAAACCATAGGTTTCACACAGGTTATAGTTAGGTGGATATTTCACTCGTAAAAAACCAATGGAATTCCCCCGTTATAGTTAGTTCAGATAACTATAACTCGCGTGACCGCCACTCTATCACAAGGATGATGTCATCAGTGATGTCATGAGTGATGCCACTGACCATGTCATGAGTGATGTAATATGTGACGTCATGAGCAGTGGATTGCGGGCGCGCGAGTTATAGTTATCTGAACTAACTATAACGGGGGAATTTCATTGGTTTTTTACAAGTGAAATATCCACCTAACTATAACCTGTGTGAAACCTATGGTTTTTAAAGTGAATTAGCAAGGTTTTTTAAATGCTAATTCCTAACTATAACGTGTGTGAAACCTATGGTTTTTTAAGTGAATTTGTACGTTTTTTAAAATGCTAAGTTATGTATTTATTAATATATTTTTTGAAATTTTTTTACCGTGCGCGCACGGTGCTCGCACCCCGCGATTATTTTTAAAAAAAATAAAATGTTTTTTTCCCCCTGGGGGGTCCTTTTGTGACTAGGGGTTCAGGAACTCTCTTCCCTGCCCCCTTTTTTACGTTTTCCACCTTTTTTCCCCCTTTCCTTTTCAGTGTGAGAGACAAAATGGCGGCCGACACTTCCTGATTTCGACCGATTCGAATGTTGACTGACATCTAACAACCAATCAGAATTACGCTTGCGCACGGCACCACGCGTACAGATATTTATATGCTTTTAATTTAAATGCTATTTTCTCAGGAAATACTGAACAGATTGACAACAGACCTGCAAAAGGCACTTCCCTGACCTGAGGACTACCTCTCTGCCAAATTTCAAGGAATTCTGTTCAGCCGTTCGGGCTGAACCTTTGACTAAAGGTCCTATGGAAAAATGCATGGGGAAAACGTGTTTTGGGACCCCCCTTTTTTCTCGGCCCCCGCTTGACGAATCACCCCGAGACTTTCAGGGTAGGAGCTGAGCGGAGCGCCCCATTTGTTTTGAAAATTTCGCGAGAATTCGTCAACCGGCGCCAAAGTTATTCAAAATAGAATTTTGAGATTTCCTATGGAAACACGATCCTAACTATAACTATCTACTGGCGACCGCCAGTAGATAATATATATATATATATTCACTGAAAAAACCATAGGTTTCAGGGGTGTTATAGTTAGCTGGACTTTTCACTTGTACAAAACCATTGAAATTCCCCCGTTATAGTTAGTTCAGCTAACTATAACTCGCGCGCCCGCAATGCACTGCTGATGACGTCACATATTACATCACTCATGACATGGTCAGTGACATCACTCATGACATCACTGATGACATCTCAAATGACATCACTGATGACATCACTGATGACATCATCCAGTGAATGTGTGTTTTTCTGAAAATTAAATATGTTTTATATATGTATATCTCAAGGTCGATGGAAGAATAAATGGGTATATAAGTGTCTAAATGGATGATTTGTTTTTGAAAAATTGATTGTGTAACTGACTGATTAAGTGTATCATAGTGAATTCATGGCTCAGTGAGTAATGTTTAAATATGTAAATATCTGTATCAGTCTCTCACTTTGTGTACAAGTGGCTGCATGGGTTGGTGAGTAGCTACATGGGTGTCTATATAGGTTATTAGTTGGTTTTTTGAGTATCAGTCTGAGTGTCTGCATGGTTCGGTGGGGGTATTACGTAGTGCATAGGTGCATGAATGAGTGACTCACTGTTTGTATGTGTTGAAGACAGCATGTGTGCAGGACTGTATGGGTGGATGAGTGTGTGTATGGGTGTGTTAGTGAGTGAATGACTGTCTCAATAGTGTCTTTATGAGTAACTACATATGTTTTAAACTAGTATATGTGACTATTGGTGTATATAAGTGAGTATATGTGAGAGTGAGAGATTGAAAGAGTTCCTGTATGAATAAGTATGTGTTTCTATAAGTGATTGTTTAAAAGACTAAGTATGTGTAAGTTTCCGTAGAAGTAAGTGTGGTGGTGTGTGTATAACTGTATATGCAAGTAAATGTATGTTTGATTCTTTATTAGCATGAGTGACTATGTGTGTGAGTAACTCTATGGATGAGTGGCATTGTGTAACAGGATGTATAGGTGTATGAGTACATATGATGAGTGAGTACATGTATGAGTGACTGTATTGAGGAAATATGAATTTTTATGATCAATTGTGTCCCCTATCTAGACCCCAACGGCTCCATGTACATGCTACAAGTACATGTATGTTCCCTCCATTTCAAGCTATGAAGACGCAAATACAATTGTGTCCAACGTTAATATGTCCTCTTTCAGATCTGCCATGAATGGGTCAGATATTCCGTTCCTAAGTATGCCTTGCCACCGTCTTTATATGGTATACTTTTCACGTTTTTCAGCTCTGGCAAGTTAGGCCCTGAATTCTGCCATCGAGCCTTTTCCTGCCTTCTGCCTCTGAATGCTCCAGCCTGGACCTGCATCTGTATCAATGACCTTTGTCTTACTTCCTGCGCGGCTAACGGTGCCTAGCCCGGCCTGTTGCCTGCCAAAACTGTATTCAGCCTTCAAGTTATCTGCTCCGCTCCTCGAGAAATGCATTCCTGTCTAGTGGCTTAGGTAAACATCCCTTCAGCTGCAGAGCAAAGGGCCCGGCCTTACTGTCTCCGTGCAAGTAATTCATGACTTTCGTTACTATGGTAGGCCCATGCCCCCTCGCATCTCATGTAGACACTTAGACGCTTGTACACGCACTAGCAGTCAGTATAGAATAGGCTCTGTCCGAAAAGACCTTTCCTTCTAGATAATATAGTTCCTTAAACACAAGATATTAGATACGATTTGGGATTAGGTTGTCCTGACATCCCAGACTTCTGTCTCCTCATGTAGGGCTAAATGTCAAGTTCCCTTCACCCTCTAGTTACACGTCAATCACACGTCATGCGGCTGCGCGCGCATCTCTGCCATGTATTTTTGCTGACTTTGCAGGATTCTCTTATGGATCCACCCACTTGTGTCATCCTCATAATGACGTTTCTAGTATACGCCTTTATGCACGCCTATTGTAACGCCTTTTTCATTACGTATGTGTATTCTTATCTCTCTTCTCAGCTGTAACGCCTTCTGCATATGTCTTTACTGTAATGCATTTTTCTATAAATATGATAACCTGTCAATAATGTATTGCTGATCCCTTCCTGAACCTTCGTGGTGACGGAACTCGATTGCCTGGTTCGAACCATCATTCCTTTGTAAGGAATAAATTCCCTCTTATAACCTCAAATACCACGGATTCTGCCTCTTATTTTTACTGAGTTATTCTTATTGAATTTTACCGCATAAATTAAGTCTAGGTAATTTAAATTTACCACATAATTGGCGCCCGAACAGGGACACCTCTCACACCCCATGCGCCGGAGGTGCGTTGCAGACCCGGTCTCCTGCCACAGCCGGACGGACAATTACGCGTACCCGCAGGATTTCCAGTATCTCCCTCAGGCCAACGGGGGCGACTGAGGCTGCGATCAACACCCAGACGAGGCGGTGAGGAGTGCGGAGAAATCCCGACCAGAGCCTAGCTGAGAGAGCAAGATCCGAGGTATACAGAGGCCCACCAGATTACGAAGTTCCGAAGTATCTAAGTCACGAGTCCAGTCCAGTCCAGTTTGGTCTAGTCCAGTCCAGACTTCCGAGGCCTTCCGTTCCGTGCTTCCCGGTGAGTACCGTTGCTGGGGACGCATCTAGACGTGCACATTAGTTTGTGCCGGTCAAGACGGGTTTGGGTACACAGACCTGGTCTGCACTGTTTTAGCAGTGTATCTGTACTGTTTAGCAGTACATACAGTATATTTAGTATTATGCAGTTAACTAGTTTTATTCTAATTATTATTGTTCGTTTCTAAAAAAAATTTTGATATGTTTTAAATGTCGTGGTATGAGTGATTGTTCGATCTTCATTATTGTGGTTATTGTAATTATTGTGTTCAAGACCGAGATTAAGTAGCAAGGTTCAAGATGCCGTTATTTTCAAAATTAAGACAGATAAAATCTAGAAAAGGGATACTCGAGGAAGCTGTTCCCATTCCACCTAGGGACACTCCGGGGTACTTTATGTACCATAAACATGGCCTAGATGCCATATTATATCTTGATCTATGGGTGGACTACACCAAGGATTTAGCAGAGAGTCAGAGATGGCCCGCTGCTGGAACATGGGATGCAGATTGCATCATGAGAGTAGAAGAAGTATTATGGAAAAAGAAAGCCAGACAGTCACAGAAAGATGCCATTGAATTACGGCGTAAAGAATCGCATAGGCGCACAGAGAAAGCGCTCAGAAAGGAAGAGAAAAGTAGGGAAGATTCAGAAAGAGCCCGAGAAAACATATTAATTGACGAAGGTATCCGAGTAAAAACAGAACAAGTAGACAGACAACGAAACACTCTTATGAATGGTATGTATCCCCTTCTGGCTGAGGGTTTGCCTAAAGCCACCCTGGAGGTACCAAAAGATCTGCCACCTCCATTACTGCCGATTAAAGTACATCCCAAGACCGCGAAGGACATTTCCTTTCTTCCTATTTAGATGATGCAGCCCCCGAATATGCTAATGGCGCGCAGCCACGCACACCACCTGTTAACGACGCTCAACACCAAGATCAGCTGCCCCCACCTCTGCAGCAACAAACTCCTCCTCACGTTCTAAACATTCCATCTGTTTCTACAGTCCTTCCTGCACCCACACTCTCTACCCTACACCCAACAAATCCTTTTGGACTTGGCACCTCAGGAGGTGCGACAGGAGGTTTTTCCACGCCACCGCCAGCAACTAGATTAACTTATAGGGATTTAGCACACCAACGTACACCTCAAAGAGCTAATGACAATATATTAAATGAGCCTCTTACAGATTGTAGATATGATCCAGTGCCAGGTAAACACGATAGAATGTTGCTATCTTCAGTACGTTTACGACGAGTTGCAAACTATTTAATGACATTACCAGGAATGGTTGAACATCTAGACAAAATATATCGCTTTGTCCAAACAGGGCAAGGTCCTGAAAGTATTGGCGAGGCCATGGAATACCAGAAAGTAGACATGCAAAAATTATTGTTACGCTTTTTCATAAACTGCTTGATCAGAAACAGAGATAGGCCTGAGGTAGATCCGGAGGAAATGCAAGTACTTACCAGATGGGGTCAGAATATAGCAGACGGAAAACATGATAAACAGAAGTATATAGAAGTCATGTGCCGAAAGATCAGAAAAGAAGTAGAACGAATACATGAAAGAAGATTAGAAGCAGATAAAACTGAATCAGAGGAAGAGGAGGAGGAACAGTCAGAAATGAACACAGGACAATTAGAATTACCAGCTAGACAAACGATAGCTTATGTAGGAAAAGGAAGATCTTTTAATAAAACAATACGTCCGATTCGTCCAGAATGTAACAGAATTTTTCAAACAGCTATCTCAAATCCAAGGACCCCTGAACACTTATTCCAGGCTACTGATAAATTACTTCGAGAACGAAGGGGGTACCATGTGCTCGATTCTATGGATGAACAAGAATTAGCCAGGTCAGCAGTACAATGGGCTGACAGTTCTGAAAAATACAGTGATGATGCGCTAGCACACACGTTTCTGAATCTCACCCCGGATGAACAGCGTTTAGCTAGTATATACATGATACAACATCTCCTTATATTATATAAAGGCCAACACTCCGATCCTGGTCCCCTACCTGATATACTGATAGAACTACTCATGAATAAATGGAGAGGTCTAGGTACCGATCTAATTAAAGTAATTCTAGAATACCGACATAGATATAGTGCCTTTTTGTGTCCAGAACATGATCCAGCTCCTTCCCTGGAGAGAAAAACGTATTACATAGACAGACAGAATCCCTTACGCGAAGTACACCCAGTTAGAAATGATGATAATACGTTTAGACGCGTGTTTGTGTACACGCCCATAACTAAAATAGAACTATTGGAAATGAAAAAATTAGTGCCCAGCCATGACAAAGATCCAGCAGGTTTTCACCGTGAACTAAAGGACATGTTACTCATGGGTGATTATACCTATCCTGACATTATGAAAATATTGAAAGTATTACTGCCTGCCGGTATTTATGAGAAACTCAAAGAAAAAGAGTGGGAAGTGGGAGACCAAAAGATTGATTGGACAGTATTAGAAAACGAAGAAAATGCCCGAACTGCAGGCGTAGGGCTTGGGGACAAAACTAAAGCATTACCAGGATTATTAGTACAAGTATTGCCACGTTTATTAACTACGAAAAAGGAAGACTGGGGAGCAATCTCAGCTTGTAAACAGAAACCCGATGAAGACACTAGTGATTTTTATTCCCGATTTGAAAAATGTTTTGGTATTAATAGCGGCCTGAAAGCAAGTAGCGATTCATATCCACATCTTTTTGTAACAAAACTAGTCGAGAATTCCCTGCCACAGGTCAAAAACAGAGTATTGAAAGTTGAGAGCACTTGGCAAGCTAACACTCCTTCACAAATGTTACAAATGTTACAGTATCACCAAAATAGAATTAGAGAAGAACAAGAACACGAACAAAGACGTATGAAAGACACGAAAATGAAAATGCTCGTCGCTCAGTCAGTTCCAGCTGACGGTCATAAAAAGGGTGCAACACAGTCCAGTAATTCAGCGGTTCCCGTTAAAGGGACATGCAACTATTGTAAACAGCCAGGTCATTATATAAACGATTGTGCAGTTCTGAAACATAATATCTCTACGGGTAAGACCAAGGAGAGACCACGTCCGCCTAGACAGGACCAGATCCAACAACAAGCACCTCAACATGTACAGCCTATGCCGGTTCCACAACAGACCGTAGTGGTACCACAGCCACAGCCTATTGCCGCAACACAAAACACAACACAACAGATGTACCAGTATGCACAAAATGACTATCCAGATTATCAGCGCTACACATGAAATAGCCTAGAGAGGGAAGTTGGCTTACCCCTTATTGAGGTTCCTGTAGATCAAGAGGGTCCTTATGTACAGAGTCAAGTATTAGGGAAAGACAGAAAGTTTCTACTTGATACAGGGGCAAGCAGAACAACTATAAGTCACGACGAAGTTCCAGGGGCACCCCTCTCAGGCTCACAAAATATTTCCCTTGGTTTCTCAGGAAAGCCTACTATTAACGAAGTATCGCAACCGCTTGCATTTACAGTTGGTCCATTGACACGGACTACAGATCTATTGCTTACAAAATCATGCCCAGAAAACTTGTTAGGTATAAAAACATTGAAAGCTCTAGGAGCTATAATATGTTGTTCTCCGGACGGAGTACGACAATTTTTGCGTGACTTTAAAGGTCACTACGTGTCAAGAGACATGGATCACCGGTTACAGAATCTACCTGCACATTTATGGGCAAAAGGCCCCACTGATGTAGGTTGTATGCACATTACACCATTTCGAGTCACACTCAAAGCAGGAGTGGTATTACCACGAATGCGACAATACAAGTTACCTCCAGATGCTGTAGTGGCTTTACTGCAAATCATTGACGAGCTCATTGCACAAGGAGTGGTTGTAGAAACCGACTCCAATGTATGTAATTCTCCGATCATTCCGATTCTTAAACGAACTGATCCAAAAGCACCCCTAGTATATCGATTAGTTATTGATCTGCGCGAATTGAATAAATGCATTGTACCACAATATCCCGTGGTCCCAGATATCTCTTCATTACTGACAGCCATTGATTCAGAAGCAACGTTCTTTACTGTGATTGACCTCAAGAACGCCTTCTTTAGCGTCCCAATCGATCCGGAAAGCCAATATTTGTTCGGATTTAGTTTAAATGGACGAAGTTTTAAATTCGCACGCGCACCTCAAGGATTTACAGAAAGTCCTAGCATCTACAGCCAAGCACTGAAAAGACAACTTGACAGTATCCACATGCCAGTTAACACTGCACTGCTTCAGTATGTCGATGATCTGCTGATCACCGCCCGAAGCGAACCCGAATGTGAAAAAGCATCACTGACGGTTTTACATTTTCTGGCCGACAAGGGGCACAAGGTGTCCCCTTCGAAGCTGTAATTCTGTGCCCAGCAAGTTGTGTACCTAGGGCACTTGCTGTCCAAGGGGGGGAGACAGCTCACACCTGACCGCATCCAGTTAATTGTAAACATGCCACCACCCAAGACACAAAAGGAGGTACGGGCCTTCATAGGCCTCACTTCGTACTGTAGGCAGTGGATTCCCCAATATGCATTTCTAGCAAAACCACTCATTCAGTTGACAACCCAGGAGGCAGCGACATCGACTGTCCTCCCTTGGACTTCAGAACATACACAAGCTTTTGAAGACTTAAAGAAAGCTTTATGCCAAGCACCTGTTTTAGCGACACCATGTTACAGTAAGCCTTTTACACTCTTTGTTACGGAACGTGAAGGTACTGCTTTGTCAGTACTCACTCAGGAACAAGCAGGATCACACAAGCCATGTGCTTACTTTTCTAGCACATTAGATCCCGTAGCTCAGGCTCTTCCTGCGTGCCTGAAATCAGTCGCAGCGACAGCTTTAGCGATCAGACTAAGCGATTCCATAGTATTAGGACATCAATTGACAGTACAAGTACCACATGCAGTAGAGGTTCTCTTGAACCGGACACAAACACAACACTTGACTATAGCACGACTGACAGGTTACGAACTAACATTGTTTCAGCCACACATAGAAATCAGACGTTGTAGTACATTAAATCCTGCCACACTTTTGCCATTAAGTGGAACAGACCCACTGGCACATGATTGCATCGAAGTCATTACTATTACGACAAAACCCAGACAAGACTTGACAGACGTCCCATTACCAGACCCAGACCTGACATTTTATGTTGATGGTTCATGTATGAGAACAAGTACAGGAGAGTTAGTGGCCGCTTATGCAGTCACGACAGACACCGAAGTCATTGAAACAAATTGTATTGACACATTATCAGCTCAAGCAGCAGAGCTCATTGCTCTGACACAAGCCTGTATTCAAGCCAAGAATAGAAAAGTTAACATATACACAGATTCACGTTATGCTTTCGGAGTTGTACACGACTTCGGAGTCCTTTGGCGAGAGAGAGGTTATTTGACTTCTCACGGTGCCAACATTCAACACGGTCCCCTCATTCAAGCTCTATTAGATGCAATACATCTCCCTACTGCGATATCTATCATGAAGTGCAAAGCCCATACAAAAGTCACCGATATTATCTCCCAGGGTAACGACCTAGCAGACCGAACAGCTAAGCAAACAGCACAGAATTGGACTCATGCAACTGACTTGACAAAGACAATAGTTCCGACGCCGACACACTGCATGACAGTTAGGGATCCCGCCCTTGATGTAACTGACATACAGACACATGCTACACCAGAGGAAATAAAGAAATGGACTGAATTAGGAGGGATCCAAACAGATCAGGGATGGATGACGAAGGGAAAATCTATATGGTTTCTCCCCGACTCAATGGTTCAAGTTATCATTAACACAATACATAGTCCAGCACATCTAGGAGAAAAAGCTATGTTAGACAGTATTCAACACATTTGGTTCAACAAACACTTACGAGCTGCAGCCAAACAGAAAGTCCGAACTTGTATGATTTGTTGTCAGTTCAATCCATGTAAAGGCGTACCTGTAGAGCAGGGTGGATTTCAACCTCCCGATCACCCTTTTGAAGTCCTCCAGATGGATTATATCCAGATGGAACGATGTCGAGGATTCAAATATGTCCTCGTAGTTGTATGCGCTCTTTCCCGTTGGACAGAGGCATATCCCGTCTCAGATTACACTGCCCCGACTACTGCCAAGCAGTTAGTTCGTGAATTCTTCCCACGGTATGGTTTGCCCCGTATCGTGTACTCAGATAATGGCCAGCCGTTCTCATCCGAGCTAATGAAACACATTTCACACTTGTTAGGCTATCAATGGAAATTTCACTGTGTCCGACATCCCGAGGCAGCGGGTCTCGTGGAACGTCATAATCAGACCCTGAAAATACGACTTTCTAAAATCTGTAGAGAGAAAGGTGTCGACTGGATAGTAGCCTTACCAGTTGCACTCTTTTACATGAGAACGGTAGCACATTCTCGCACAGGGCTATCCCCGTACGAGGTGGTCTTCGGTAGGCCACCAAATATGTGGGGGACGCCTATACCTCGTAAAATAACTGATGTTGATTGTAATATGCTGACAGATTACCTTGCTTCCTTGATGTCTGCACTACAATCTTGCCGTTCACAGGTAGCTGCAGCCTTTCCCGACAACACCGAGGTGAAGCCCCATGAAGTGGTTCCTGGAGACTTGGTCTTCATAAGAAACTTCGACAGGAGGAGCCCGTTGGAGCCTCGCTGGCAAACGCCAAAGCTGGTACTTCTAACCACGAGGACAGCAGTGAAGGTCGAGGGTCGCAAGGGTTGGTTACACTCGAGCCATATCAAGAAATTTCATGGACTACCATCTGATTTGAACTCTCAGCCCTGCCCCCTTCCAGAGACTGATTCAAAACTCCCCCTGGTTGAAAAGACCGAATCACAGGAATACAAACTGAAACTAAGGTCTAGCAAGTCAAACAATTCGATTGTTTAAGTCCTCTCCAAGGTGAATCGGTTGAATAAGTCTCTGACATGTATCCTCTAGACCGAATTAGAGAGAGAAATAGACAGAAACAGCTCGAGAAACATGCATATTGTAAATCACTTCATAGTCACTGTATAGTGACATTGTTGATTATGTTTTTTCTAAGTCTTTTTATTATTGCTGCAAGTATACTGTTGCACATGTACTATCCTATTTTCAAGCGTGCTCATTCTGTTTACAATGTTACTGCCGAACATTCTTTTAGTGAATTACCTCCACATGAGTTGTCCTATAGATTTGCGCTGCGCAACAACACATTCATTAGTATGTTACACCATTTTCATCAGACCAGCAATGCTACAAATTGTTGGATATGTGGCCGACTCCCTCCCTATCAGAAATACAAAGGAGTTCTGCCTCTCTTTCCGTACCCGTTCACACACAACGGTTCCTGTGGAGCATGGTTTAGTTTGATTAACTCTTTAGATTCAAACACTGTAGTTTACCAGAGCAACTGGGTATGGGGAAACCTGAACTTAGTTTTGCTTAAAGCCTGTTACCCTAACAAGGAGGGACTTCCCAAAAGAACAGGAACTGACCTAGAAAATGAAGTATATGGATTAGGTAATTTTACACTTAACCTCATGATTCTGAATGTTGAATCTGAAGCTGCACTAGTTTTGCCTGCTATGTCAGTATTTCCAGTCAAAGGTGAATTATGTGTAAGAAAGAATGGTTCAGTACACCTGGGTCATAGTAAATGTACTACTATGATCGAATTCAGTGATAAAGGCAAGTCTACATTTAGAGCTTCCCGTCATTCCTACTTCATATGTGGTCATACCGCATATATACGCCTACCTCTAGATTGGGATGGTACCTGTTACATTGCATTCCTTCTGCCACCTGTTTTTCTAGCCCCTCCTGATTATCATAGAAATACCAATCTAGTACACCATAGACCCCAGAGAGATATCCCGATTGTTGACTACACTGAAACAGCATGGGAACAATATACAGACTTCAATAAAGGTCTCTTTCCTTACATAGGTGTGGTCTCAAATAGTAAACTGATACGTAGATTAACCAGAACCCTTGAAGCAGTAGTGAATGAAACTACCTCCGCCCTAGGCAACTTAACAGAGGAGCAGTCTGCGATGCGGATTGTTGTTCTGCAAAATCGTCTTGTCCTTGACATCATCCTAGCCGATAGGGGCGGAGCCTGTAGGGTCATCGGATCAAGTTGCTGTGTTTTCATCCCAGAAAACGCGCCATCCGTATATAAGGCCATAACTCGTCTTCACAAGATTGCAAACCAGATACATCAGAATCCAGGCACCTGGACATGGTCCGGTTGGTTTTGGAGCGTGTTGTCAGCCTGGGGATGGAAAGTCCTATCCCTCCTAGGTATTGGCCTTCTCATAGTATTCAGTTGTTGCCTGTGTCTACAATGTGGACCAGCGATTTGCGGCCTGTGTGCCACATCGTGTATTCCACGTTCAAGTTTTCATTCAAAATCCCGGAAGAAGAAAGAAGAGCAAATGATGTTACATGAACAGATTGATGGATTCCTGAAGATCGATATTTCATGAAGGGTCCGTAGGGGACAAGGAGGGAATGAGGAAATATGAATTTTTATGATCAATTGTGTCCCCTATCTAGACCCCAACGGCTCCATGTACATGTTACAAGTACATGTATGTTCCCTCCATTTCAAGCTATGAAGACGCAAATACAATTGTGTCCAACGTTAATATGTCCTCTTTCAGATCTGCCATGAATGGGTCAGATATTCCGTTCCTAAGTATGCCTTGCCACCGTCTTTATATGGTATACTTTTCACGTTTTTCAGCTCTGGCAAGTTAGGCCCTGAATTCTGCCATCGAGCCTTTTCCTGCCTTCTGCCTCTGAATGCTCCAGCCTGGACCTGCATCTGTATCAATGACCTTTGTCTTACTTCCTGCGCGGCTAACGGTGCCTAGCCCGGCCTGTTGCCTGCCAAAACTGTATTCAGCCTTCAAGTTATCTGCTCCGCTCCTCGAGAAATGCATTCCTGTCTAGTGGCTTAGGTAAACATCCCTTCAGCTGCAGAGCAAAGGGCCCGGCCTTACTGTCTCCGTGCAAGTAATTCATGACTTTCGTTACTATGGTAGGCCCATGCCCCCTCGCATCTCATGTAGACACTTAGACGCTTGTACACGCACTAGCAGTCAGTATAGAATAGGCTCTGTCCGAAAAGACCTTTCCTTCTAGATAATATAGTTCCTTAAACACAAGATATTAGATACGATTTGGGATTAGGTTGTCCTGACATCCCAGACTTCTGTCTCCTCATGTAGGGCTAAATGTCAAGTTCCCTTCACCCTCTAGTTACACGTCAATCACACGTCATGCGGCTGCGCGCGCATCTCTGCCATGTATTTTTGCTGACTTTGCAGGATTCTCTTATGGATCCACCCACTTGTGTCATCCTCATAATGACGTTTCTAGTATACGCCTTTATGCACGCCTATTGTAACGCCTTTTTCATTACGTATGTGTATTCTTATCTCTCTTCTCAGCTGTAACGCCTTCTGCATATGTCTTTACTGTAATGCATTTTTCTATAAATATGATAACCTGTCAATAATGTATTGCTGATCCCTTCCTGAACCTTCGTGGTGACGGAACTCGATTGCCTGGTTCGAACCATCATTCCTTTGTAAGGAATAAATTCCCTCTTATAACCTCAAATACCACGGATTCTGCCTCTTATTTTTACTGAGTTATTCTTATTGAATTTTACCGCATAAATTAAGTCTAGGTAATTTAAATTTACCACAGTATAGGACTGTTGGTGAATGAGTGGATGTGTATGTTGATCTTAGAATTACTGAAGAGGTTGTTGTAACTGGTATTGGTATGTCCATTGTTTTGAAAATTTTAGTCTCTATTTTTGAATGTGTGTATCAAAGGTTATATTAGGGTGAGAGGAGGTCTGCCACTCTATCACAAGGATGATGTCATTTGACATGTCATCAGTGATGTAATGAGTGATGTCACTGACCATGTCATGAGTGATGTAATATGTGACGTCATCAGCAGTGCATTGCGGGCGCGCGAGTTATAGTTAGCTGAACTAACTATAACGGGGGAATTTCAATGGTTTTGTACAAGTGAAAAGTCCAGCTAACTATAACACCCCTGAAACCTATGGTTTTTTCAGTGAATTTCTGAGGTTTTTTAAATGCTAATTCCTAACTATAACGTGCCTGAAACCTATGGTTTATTCTGTGAATTTCAAAGGTTTTTTAAATGCTAATTTCTAGCTATGCCTACAGAGATAGGACATGTGAAGAAAGAAGAAAAAATGCACAGAAAGAAAAAAAAGAAGTGCAGAAAGAAGCAACAGAAGTCCTCAAAGACGAAGAAAAGTGCAGGAAGAAGGATAACGTGCAGAAAGAACAGAAAGAAGCGCAGAAAGAAGCCTTGTTGCAAAATCATCCTGTACCCTCAACTTTTTCAGAGGGATACTGGTGGTAACTGAGTCTGACTAACCAGTCCTAGAGCCAGTGCTATGTTAAAAGACACTTAGAATACAGTGAAAACACCTACATACACTAGGGAACATTATGCATTGGGGTCCCCCTGTGATTAGCATGACCTCCTCTGTAAGCCCCTAGTATATAATAGGGCAGGGGGATAAAAACTACCTCTTGAAACAGGCCACAGGGCGTTTTTGCACACGTTAACTCAGGCCCCGTCCCCTCCCTTCACCACTGTGTAAAGACGCCCTGTGTCCGTTTTTAGTTGGGAGATTAAGTTCATTTGAATCCTGAGGGTCCCTAGGGTCCAACTAGCCCACTAGGTACCTCCAGTAAGTGCCACAGAGCTGCGTTGCAGAGAGGTGTAAAAAGTGGCACGGCCTGGACCACCTCTCTGCAATGCAGCTCAGTGGCGCTTACTGGAAGCACTTGGTGGGCTAGTTAGCCCCCAGGGGCCCTCAGTATTGAAGGGAAATTATATCCCCAATTTAAAACGTGCCATAGTGCGTGTTTGCACACGTCACCTCAGGCCCCGTCCCCTCCCTTCACCACTGTGTAAACGCGCCCTGTGGCTGTTCTAAGTTGAGAGATTAAGTCCCCTTGAATCCTAAGGGTCCCTAGGGTCAAACTAGACCACTAGGTACCTCCAGTAAGCGCCACAGAGCTGCGTTGCAGAGAGGTGTAAAAAGGGGCTTGGCCTCAGAACACCTGTCTGCAGCGCAGCTCCCTGGCGCATACTGGAGATGCCTGTTGGGCTAGTTGGCCCTCAGGGACCCTCAGTATTGAAGAGGAATTAATTCCCCAACTTACAATTCGCCAGGGGGCTCGTTTGCAGAGTGCTGCAAGGAGGGGGCGTGGCCTCCGGAACGATGCCAGTCTTTTATTTATTTTAATTTTTTAAGAAGGGGGGCTGTGTGGTTCCCCTTCTTATTCTAATTTATTGGCCCTGATGACCCCATCCCCCAGGGCCTGTCTCCTAATTATATTTTTTTGGCCCCAATCCCCAGGGCCGGCCACTGTTTTTTATTATTTTTAAAAAATATATATTTATAGACACACCTAGGACATGCTGGACAAACCGTACGTACCTATCACCATGACGATTTGCGTGATATTCATTAAAAGGCGACTATGCATACAATGAATCCACGTGGAATGTATTTACACCACTAGTGAAGCTCTGACATGTCTGATGCCCTACCGTGCCTAATCCCGGTAGACACCCTTGTCGTTTATATATACAAACATGGGTAGCTATTGACGGGCACATTTAATACACATGCACACGAAGCCATTCAAAGGGGATTCGACAAAAATTCGACCAAAACTATGCAAGAAACCCCCCTCACGGTTAATAAAACACACATCCACTGCCGGATGTGTAATACTTTTTATTTTACTCTCTGGAAAGGGGACGAACATCACTTGAGAGTCACAGCGCGCTCCTGGCAGAGCCCAATGCTGTGTTACACCCACCATTGCCTGCTGAGTGCTACACACCTCTGTGTTGTATTCCACTAGCTAGTGCATATGCTATGACACTCTCTAGCCCATGTGCACTGTAACACCACCCCGTGAATATGTCATGCCAAACTTGTCTTCGCACGGGTTATATTGCCCCATCTAACGTGCCTTCCTCGATGCCTATGTTATAACGCACAGTGCTATGCCATACATATTACAATCTGGGATCCATATCTTTGTCACAGTGCATATGCAACGTTACACTCCCCAGCACATATTTTATATTACAACTTTAGAGACTAGTTAGGTTACACAACACTGCCCTGTGCATATTACACTTCAAGGCGCATATCGCATAGCACGCGCTAGTGCCTGTGCTATCTCGCGCTCTCCAATGAATCTGTAATTGCGCACAATGTATTGCATATTATATTTCACGCCCAGTTCATCTTATATCACACTTTTTGGTGCATAGTTTATACCATACACTATATCTAGTTTTCATTTTCAATCGTGCTCTCAGGACTATGTTCTATATAACACTGTGTTCACCTACCCTTTTCACGGGCATTACATTTTGCGATAGGGGGTGGAGGGTCAGGGGGTGTTTCTTCCAAGTGAGCCCGGAGTCACAGTCACAAACGTCCTCTTCTTCCTGAATAAAAGTGAGATTATGCTGCATACTTTAAGTAGTTCGCACAGAAACACGTTTTAAAAACAATAAAGTTCCTAATACCCGCCTTCTCTGAACAGTTAGCTTGCTGCCCCATCCCCCTCCTCCCTATCCTCTGTTGTGTAAATCCATGGACTAGCCTCCTCCCTCCTGCCATGCATGGTCTGATGTGCTGCCACTGCCCTCAATTTAGTATGATGTACCAGTCCACTCCTCCTGCCCTCCATTGCCCAATTCTATGCCCCATCATTGACCTCCTGCTTAAACTCTGTGCTTAGCTTGCTGGCCCTATTCTCCTTCCCCCTGCCCTCCGATGTCTTTGTGCATGCCCCTGCTCCATCCTTTTTGCCCACCATGTTCCATGGACCTGCCACTCCTATCTACTCTGAGTGTTCTGTTGAGCTGCCACTCCCCTCCCACCTGCCTAGCATTGTCAGATGACTGTAACCTGTCCCTGCCACCTCCACCCTGCCTATCCACATGCCATGCCCCTATCCTCTTCCTCCTGTCCTACATGGTCCATTGTACTGCCACACCCTTCTGCCCTCCCTGGTCTGTTGTGCTGCAACTGCTCCTCCTGCCTGCCCCGTGCGATCTGTTGTGAGGCCCCTTCCCCTGAACTTTCTTGTCTGTGCACAGGTCCTGACCCTCCCTTCTATCCTCCATCGTCCTTTGTGCATGCCCCTGCACCCTCCTTCTTGCCCATCATAGCCATTGTGCTGCCACTAACCCTCCCACTTGCCATGCATGGTCTTCTGTGCTGCCATGGCCCCTCCCACCTCCCCTGTGTGGTCAGTTAGCTGCCCCTGACTCCCTCCCACCTTCCCTCCATGGTCTGTGTGTATGCCATCACAGTCTCAGTGTTGCTCTTCATGGTGTGTCTTGCTTCTAATGCCCATCCTGCCTGACCTCCATGGCTATCTTGCTGCTCCTGCCCTGCCCCCTTGCCCCCAGCCCTCTGTTTACATGTGCAGACCCCTACTCCCTCCCTCCTGGCTTGTCTGTTCCATTGTAATGCCCCTGACCCGTCCCTCCTGCCCTTTATGGTCTGTTCTGCTGCAGCTTTCTCTCCTGTCTGTCCATTATGGTCAGCTAGCTACCATTGCCTCTTGCCCCTCTGTTCTCTGTTGTCCATGTGCATGGTCCTGTCCCCTCCCTCTTGCTTTCTATGGATTGTTGTGCTGCACTCCCGTCCCGCATGCCCTGTGTGGTGTATTGTGCTGCTGCAAACCCTGATGCCTGCCCTGCAGGGTCAGTTTGGTGCACCTCTCCATGTCCCTGAGTATGAGGAAATTAGGAAACTTCATAACAAATAAATCTCCCAAGATGGCCACCAGAGGCAAAAGAGCCCAAATGCAGCACAAATATCACCCAGATGTAGCCCACATGTAGCCCAATGACAGAAGTGTGCAAAACACTTATTTTTTGTATATTTGCAGTTTTATATAGTGCAGACTTGTCAGGTATTGGAGTGCTTTACATGAGCATTGGTTAC
Organism: Triturus cristatus; assembly: GCF_964204655.1. Lineage (NCBI taxonomy): Eukaryota > Metazoa > Chordata > Amphibia > Caudata > Salamandridae > Triturus > Triturus cristatus. The sequence continues at coordinate 325,678,085 of NC_140593.1, read as the reverse complement.
ATCACACAAGATCAAATTCATTTTGGTTGTAGACATGGGGAGATTAAGTGATTTGACCAGAATCACAGAATGTTGAGCTGAAGCAGAAACTCCAACCTGGTTCCCCAGTTGCAAAGTCTGCAGCTCTGGAAGTAACACCACATCCTCTCCCCTAAGTGCAACATTTAATCAAGTGGTCAACTGGATAATAAAACATAAAGATTACAAATAATTTAAAAGTTCTTTGTCACTATTTGAAAACTCAGAAAATATGTCCTCATTTTAGTTTTTTAGAGCACTAACCATAATTTTGATGCAAATAAGACCCTCTCATATATGTAATTTCTAAAGGAAATGCTTTAGGTATTACAGTTTTGATTACATCAAGATGACGTCAGGCGTTCCACACTTTTGTAATAAATATAGAATGTTAGCAATCTAGTTGTTCATTGGGATACTGTTGAGAGGCAGAGGCCAGGGGCACGGACTCTGAAAATTGAAGGCAGGTAGGAGAGTGCAGAGGCAACAATTTGACCACACTGGGCAGGCAGGAAGGGCAGTGGCAGCACAACAGACAATGGAGGGCAGTGGAAAGGGGGGAAGGGGCAACAAACCAACAATATAGGACTGGCAAGAGAGGCTGTGGCAATATAATAGACCATTGTGGGCAGAAGGAAGAGGCAGTGGTAGTACAACCATACATGCCAACAGACCCGTTTCAGCCAGGAAACGTCCAATGTTTTTAAGCTCAAATGGGCTTTATTTGATCTGTCTCCTGTCTACAATCTCCTCTTTTTCAATGTAACTCAAAGGGGAAAATCAATACCCCAGTTTTTTTTACAAAATCTCCCTCTTACCAAGTTCAAAATGTTCGCAAGTATGGTACATTGGACCATGGTAGGCAGGAGGAATTGGGGTAGGGACATGGACTCGGATAACAGAGGACAGGAGGGACATGGAGAGGTGCACCAAACTGACCCTACAGGGCAGGCATCAGGGTTTGCAGCAGCACAATACACCACACAGGGCATGCGGGACGGGAGTGCAGCACAACAATCCATAGAAAGCAATAGGGAGGGGACAGGACCATGCACATGGACAACAGAGAACGGAGGGGAAAGAGGCAATGGTAGCTAGCTGACCATAATGGACAGACAGGAGAGAAAGCTGCAGCATAACAGACCATAAAGGGCAGGAGGGACGGATCAGGGGCATTACAATGTAACAGACAAGCCAGGAGGGAGGGAATAGGGGTCTGCACATGGAAACAGAGGGCTGGGGGCAAGGGGGCAGGGCAGGAGCAGCAAGATGACCATGGAGGTCAGGCAGGATGGGCACTAGAAACAAGGCACATCATGGAGAGCAACAGTGAGACTATGATGGAATACACACAGACCATGGAGGGAAGGTGGAAGGGGGTCAGGGGCAGCTAGCTGACCACACAGGGAAGGTGGGAGGGGCCATGGCAGCACAGGAGACCATGCATGGCATGCGGGAGGGTTAGTGGCAGCACAATGGCTATGATGGGCAAGACGGAGGGTGCAGGGGCATGCACAAAGGACCATGAAGGATAGAAGGGAGGGTCAGGACCTGGGCACAGACAAGAAAGTTCAGGGGAAGGGGCCTCACAACAGACCGTGCGGGGCAGGCAGGAGGAGCAGTTGCAGCACAACAGACCAGGGAGGGCAGAAGGGTGTGGCAGTAAAATGGACCATGGAGAACAGGCGGAAGGGGATAGGGGCATGGCATGTGGGCAGGCAGGGTGGAGGTGGCAGGGATAGGTTACAGTCATCTGACAATGCTAGGCAGGTGGGAGGGGAGTGGCAGCTCAACAGAACACTCAGAGTAGATAGGAGTGGCAGGTCCATGGAACATGGTGGGCAAAAAGGATGGAGCAGGGGCATGCACAAAGACATCGGAGGGCAGGGGGAAGGAGAATAGGGGCAGCAAGCTAAGCACAGATGCTAAGCAGGAGGTCAATGATGGGCCATAGAATTGGGCAGTGGAGCGCAGGAGGAGTGGACTGGTACATCATGCTAAATGGAGGGCAGTGGCTGCACATCAGACCATGCATGGCAGGAGGGAGGAGGGTAGTCCATGGATTCAGACAACAGTGAATAGGGAGGAGGTGGATGGGGCAGCAAGCTAACTGTTCAGAGAAGGTGGGTATTAGGAAGTTTATTGTTTTTAAAATGTGTCTGTGCGAACTACTTAAAATATGAACAAGTATGCAGCATAATCTCACTTTTATTCAGGAAGAAGAGGACATTTGTGACTGTGACTCCGGGCTCACTTGGCAGAAACACCCCCTGACCCTCCACCCCCCATCGCAAAATGTAATGCCAGTGAAAAGGGTAGGTGGACGCAGTGTTATATAGAACATAGTCCTGAGAGCACGATTGAAAAAGAAAACTAGATATAGTATATGGTATAAACTATGGACCAAAAAGTGAGATATAAGATGAACCAGGGCGTGAAATATAATATGCAATACATTGTGCGCAATGACAGATTCATTGGAGAGCGCAAGATAGCACAGGCACTAGCGCGTGCTATGCGATATGCGCCTTGGAGTGTAATATGCACAGGGCAGTGTTGTGTAACCTAACTTGTCTCTAAAGTTGTAATATAAAATATGTGCTGGGAAGTGTAACGTTGCATATGCACTGTGACAAAGATATGGATCCCAGATTGCAATATGTATGGCATAGCGCTGTGCGTTATAACATAGGCATCAAGGAAGGCACGTTAGATTGGGCAATATAACCCATGCGAAGGCAAGTGTGGCATGACATATTCACGGGGTGATGTTACAGTGCACATGGGCTACAGAGTGTCATAGCATACGCACTAACTGGTGGAATACAACACAGAGGTGTGTGGCACTACGGGGCACTGGTGGGTGTAACACAGCATTGGGCTCTGCCAGGAGCACGCTGTGACTCTCAAGTGAGGTTGGTCTCCTTTCCAGAGAGTAAAATAAAAAGTATTACACATCCGGCGGTGGATGTGTGTTTTATTAACCGTAAGGTGGGTTTCTTGCATAGTTTGGTCGAATTTTTGTCGAATCCCCTTTGAATGGCTTGGTGTGCGTGTGTATTAAATGTGCCCGTCAATAGCTACCCATGTTGGTATAAATAAACAACAAGGGTGTCTACTTGGAGAGTACCCACCGGCGGGGGCGCCGGGATTAGGCACGGTAGGGCGTCAGACACGTCAGAGCTTCACTAGCGGTGTAAATACATTCCACGTAGATTCATTGTATGCATAGTCGCCTTTTAATGAATATCATGCAAATCGTCATGGTGATAGGTACATACGGTTTGTCCAGCATGTTCTAGGCAAAAATAAAAACAAAGGCCGGCCGGGATGGGGTCCCCGGGGCCATAAGTGGCCTGAAGAGGGGGGCAACGCAGCCCCCCTCCTAAAGAATTAAAATAAAAAAAGGCCATGACCCGGGAATTGGGGTCCCCGTGGCCGATTAAGGCCTTGGGAGGGGGGCCACGCGGCCCCCTTCCAAATTTCATTTTTTCGACAAAAAAAATTAGGGTGCCACGTCCCCTCCTTGCAGCACTCTGCAAACGCACCCCCTGGCCAGTAGTAAGTTGGGGAATTAATTCCCCTTCAATACTGAGGGTCCCTGAGGGCCAACTAGCCCAACAGGTATCTCCAGTATGCGCCAGGGAGCTGCGCTGCAGACAGGTGTTCTGAGGCCACGCCCCTTTTTACACCTCTATGCAACGCAGCTCTGTGGCGCTTACTGGAGGTACCTAGTGGGCTAGTTTGACCCTAGGGACCCTTAGGATTCAAGGGGACTGAATCTCTCAACTTAGAACGGCCACAGGGAGCTTTTAAACAGTGGTGAATGGAGGGGACGGGGCCTGAGGTGACATGTGAAAACACGCCCTGTGGCGTGTTTTAAGTTGGGGAAATAATTCCCTTTCAATCCTGAGGGACCCTGGGGGCCAACTAGCCCACTAGGTGCTTCCAGTAAGCGCCACTGCCCTGCGTTGCAGAGAGGTGGTGCAGGCCGTGCCCCTTTTCACACCTCTCTGCAATGGCACTTACTGGACGTACCTAGTGGGCTATTTTGCCCCTAGGGACCCTCAGGATTCAAGGGGACTTAATCTCCCAACTTAAAACGGCCACAGGGCGTGTTTAAACAGTGGGGAAGGGAGGGGACGGGGCCTGAGGTGACGTGTGCAAACACGCCCTATGGCGCGTTCTAAGTTGGGGAAATAATTCCCCTCCAATCCTGAGGGCCCCTGGGGGCTAACTAGCCCACCAGGTGCTTCCAGTAAGCGCCACTGAGCTGCGTTGCAGAGAGGTGGTCCAGGCTGTGCCACTTTTTACACCTCTCTGCAACGCAGCTCTGTGGCGCTTACTGGAGGTACCTAGTGGTCTAGTTGGACCCTAGTGATCCTCAGGATTCAAATGAACTTAATCTCCCAACTAAAAATGGCCACAGGGCGTGTTTACACAGTGGTGAAGGGAGGGGACGGGGCCTGAGTTAACGTGTGCAAACACGCCCTGTGGTGCATTTTAAGTTGGGGAAATAATTCCCCTTCAATCCTGAGGGACCCTGGGGGCCAACTAGCCCACCAGGTGCTTCCAGTAAGCGCCACTGCTCTGCGTTGCAAAGAGGTGGTGCAGGCCGTGCCCCTTTTCACACCTCTCTGCAATGGCACTTACTGGACATACCTAGTGGGCTATTTTGCCCCTAGGGACCCTCAGGATTCAAGGGGACTTAATCTCCCAACTTAAAACGGCCACGGGGCGTGTTTACACAGTGGGTAAGGGAGGGGACGGGGCCTGAGGTGACGTGTGCAAACACGCCCTATGGCGCGTTCTAAGTTGGGGAAATAATTCCCCTTCAATACTGAGGGCCCCTGGGGGCTAACTAGCCCACCAGGTGCTTCCAGTAAGCGCCACTGAGCTGCGTTGCAGAGAGGTGGTCCAGGCTGTGCCACTTTTTACACCTCTCTGCAACGCAGCTCTGTGGCGCTTACTGGAGGTACCTAGTGGTCTAGTTGAACCCTAGTGATCCTCAGGATTCAAATGAACTTAATCTCCCAACTAAAAACGGCCACAGGGCGTGTTTACACAGTGGTGAAGGGAGGGGACGGGGCCTGAGTTAACATTTGCAAACACGCCCTGTGGCGCGTTTTAAGTTGGGGAAATAATTCCCCTTCAATCCTGAGGGACCCTGGGGGCCAACTAGCCCACCAGGTGCTTCCAGTAAGTGCCACTGTGCTGCGTTGCAGAGAGGTGGTCTAGGCAGTGCCCCTTTTTACATCTCTCTGCAACGCAGCTCTGTGGCACTTACTGGAGGTACCTAGTGGTTTAGTTGGACCCTAGGGACCCTCAGGATTCAAGGGGACTTAATCTCCCAACATAAAACAGCCACAGGGCGTGTTTACACAGTGGGGAAGGGAGGGGACGGGCCTGAGGTCACGTGTGCAAACACACCCTGTGGCGTGTTTTAAGAGGTAGTTTTAATCCCCTGCCCTATTATATACTAGGGGCTTACAGAGGAGGTCATGCTAATCACAGGGGGACCCCAACGCATAGTGTTCCCTAGTGTATGTCTGTGTTTTCACTGTATTCTGAGTGTCTTTTAACATAGCACTGGCTCTAGGACTGGTTAGTCAGACTCAGTTACCACCAGTATCCGTCTGAAAAAGTTGAGGGTACAGGATGATTTTGCAACAAGGCTTCTTTCTGCTCCTCTGTTTATTTTTTCTGCAAGTTATCCTTCTTCCTGCACTTTTCTTAGTCTTTGAGGACTTCTGTTGCTTCTTTCTGCATTTCTTTTTTTTCTTTCTGTACATTTTTTCTTCTTTCTTCACATGTCCTATCTCTGTAGGCATAGTTAGAAATTAGCATTTAAAAAACCTTTGAAATTCATTGAAAAAAACATAGGTTTCAGGCACGTTATAGTTAAGAATTAGCATTTAAAAAACCTTATAAATTCCCTGAAGAAACCATAGGTTTCAGGGGCGTTATAGTTAGCTGGACCTTTCACTCGTACAAAACCATTGAAATTCCCCCGTTCTAGTTAGTTTAGCTAACTATAACTCGCGCGCCCACAATGCACTGCTGATGACGTCACATATTACATCACTCATGACATGGTCAGTGACATCACTCATGACATCACTCATGACATCTCAAATGACATCACCCTTGTGATAGAGTGGCAGACCTCCTCTCCCCTAATATAACCTTTGATACACACATTCAAAAATAGAAACTAAAATTTTCAAAATAATGGACATACCAATACCAGTTACCACAACCTATTCTGTAATTCTAAGATCCACATACACATCCACTCATTCACCAACAGTCCTATATATTCACTCATCATATGTACTCATACACCTATACATCCTGTTACACAACGCCACTCATCCATAGAGTTACTCACACACATAGTCACTCATGCTAATAAAGAATCAGACATCCATTTACTTGCATATACAGTTATACACACACCACCACACTTACTTCTACAGAAACTTACACATACTTAGTCGTTTAAACAATCCCTTACAGAAACACATACTTATTCATACAGGAACTCTTCCAATCTCTCACTCTCACATATACTCACTTATATACACCAATAGTCACATATACTAGTTTAAAACATATGTCGTTACTCATAAAGACACTATTGAGACAGTCATTTACTCACTAACATACCCATGCACACACTCATCCACCCATTCAGTCCTGCACACATGCTGTCTTCAACACATACAAACAGTGAGTCACTCATTCATGCACCTATGCACTACGTAATACCCCCCACCGAAACATACAGACACTCAGACACTCATACTGATACTCAAAAAACCAAGTAATAACCTATATAGACACTCATGTAGCTACTCACCAACCCATGCAGCCACTTATACACAAAGTGAGAGACTGATACAGATATTTACATACTTAAACATTACTCACTAAGCCATGTTTTCACTAAGATACACTTAATCAGTCAGTTATACAATCAAGTTTTTCAAAAACAAATCATCCATTTAGACACTTATACACCCATTTATTCTTCCATCGACCTTGAGATATGCATATATAAAACATATGTAATTTTCAGAAAAACACACATTCACTGGATGATGTCATCAGTGATGTCATCAGTAATGTCATTTGAGATGTCATCAGTGATGTCATCAGTGATGTCACTGACCATGTCATGATTGATGTAATATGTGATGTCATCAGCAGTGAATTGCGGGCGCGCGAGTTATAGTTAGCTGAACTAACTATAACGGGGGAATTTCAATGGTTTTGTACGAGTGAAAAGTCCAGCTAACTATAACGCCCCTGAAACCTATGGTTTCTTCAGTGAATATATATATATATATATATATATATATATATATATATATATATATATATATATATATATATTACCTACTGGCGGTCGCCAGTAGGTAGTTATAGTTAGGACCACGTTTCCATAGGAAATCCGCAACATTCGATTTTGAATAACTTTGGCGCCGGTCGACGAATCCTCGCGAATTTTTCAAAATAGGTGGGGCGCTACGCTCCGCTCCTACCCTGAAAGTCTCGGGGGGATTCGTCAAGCGGGGGCTGAGATAAAAGGGGGGTCCCAAAACGCGTTTTTCCCATGCATTTTTCCATAGGACCTTTAGACAGGGCTACAGCCCGAACGGCTGAACAGAATTACTAGAAATTTGGCAGAGAGGTAGTCCTCAGGTCAAGGAAGTGCCTTTTGTAGGTTTGGTGTAAATCTGTTCAGTAGATTCTGAGAAAATAGCCTTTAAATCAATATATATATCTGAGCCAGCTTACGGTGCGCTTACGGTACGCTTACCGTACGCGTACGGTGGCGTGCGCGAGCGCGATTCTGATTGGCTCTTAGATCTAAGTAAACATTCGAATCGGCCGAAACCAGGAAGCGGCGGCCGCCATTTTCTCTCTCGCACTGAGAGTGATTTTTAAAATATAAAGCCCAAAAACATGTAAAGGGGCTGTTTAGACAGCTCCCACACACATAGCCATGTTGAGGGAGTCCCCAAAGATCCCCCAAGGCCAAAAACAGAATTTTTATTTTTTCGGTAATTTCGCCGATTACGCTTACCGTACGCGTACGGTAAAAAATTTAAAAAAAAATAATAATTATCCACACTCTCTCCACCCCGTGTGCAATTGGTGCCCGAAGGGCACCAATTGTGAATGGCTTATTACACCTGAGATAAACTAAAATATTTAAAAAAAAAATAATAAAAAATAAATTATCCACACTCTCTCCACCCCGTGTGCAAATGGTGCCCGAAGGGCACCATTTGTGCATGGCTTATAAAAAATACGAAAAATTAAAATATTACCTTTCAAAACGAAGTGCATCATATGTCCTCCATGTGCGCACGGTGCGCGAAGCACATCGTGCGTACATGGCCCATCTAGCGTAACGTGGGCACGCGGTGTGCGTAGCGCACCCCGTGCCCACCGTGCGTGCACGGCACTAACTGCGTAAAGTGGGCGCGCGGTGCGCGAAGCGCACCGCGTGCTCACTGTGCGCGCACGGAACGAACTGCGTTAAGTGGGCGCGCACGCCACGAATGGCGTAAAGTAACTTAGCATTTAAAAAACCGTACAAATTCACTGAAAAAACCATAGGTTTCACACACGTTAGAGTTAGGAATTAGCATTTAAAAAACCTTGCAAATTCACTGAAAAAACCATAGGTTTCACACATGTTATAGTTAGCGGAAATTTTACTGATAAAAAACCAATGAAATTCCCCCGTTATAGTTAGTGCAGGCAACTATAACTCACGCGACCGCAATCTTCTGCTGATGACATATGTGTCTTTATGAAAAAAAAATATTTGTAATATATGTATAGCTAAAAATGTATGGAAGAAGACATGGGCAAATAAGTGTCTAAATACAGTATTAGCATCAGCAGAGGATTGCGGTCGCGTGAGTTATAGTTGCCTGCACTAACTATAACGGGGGAATTTCATTGGTTTTTTATCAGTAAAATTTCCGCTAACTATAACATGTGTGAAACCTATGGTTTTTTCAGTGAATATATATATATATATATATTATCTACTGGCGGTCGCCAGTAGATAGTTATAGTTAGGACCATGTTTCCATAGGAAATCCGCAACATTCTATTTGGAATAACTTTGGCGCCGGTCGACGAATCCTCGCGAAATTTTTAAAACTAATGGGGCGCTACGCTCCGCTCCTACCCTGAAAGTCTCGGGGGGATTCGTCAAGCGGGGGCTGAGAAAAAAGGGGGGTCCCAAAACGCGTTTTCCCCATGCATTTTTCCATAGGACCTTTAGACACAGCTACAGCCCGAACGGCTGAACAGAGTTACTTGAAATTTGGCAGAGAGGTAGTCTACAGTTCAAGGAAGTGCCTTTTGTAGGTCTGGTGTAAATCTGTTTAGTAGTTCCTGAGAAAATAGCATTTAAATCAATATATATATCTGTGGCAGCTTACGTGCGCTTACAGTGCGCTTACGGTAAGCTTACCGTACGCGTACGGTGCCATGCGCGAGCGCGATTCTGATTGGCTGTTAGATCTTAGTAAACATTCGAATCAGTCGAAACCAGGAAGTGTCGGCCGCCATTTTCTCTCTCGCACTCTGAGGGGGGGAGGAAAAACAATGTTGGATAACATGAAAAGGAGCAGGCTAGACAGCTCCTAACCACCTAGCCATGGTTAGGGTGTCCCAAACGAACCCACAAGGCCAAAAAATTAATTTTTTTTTTTATTGAAAAAACGCCGATTACGCTTACCGTAATAAAAATAAATAACAAAAATAAACCATCCACACTTTCCCCACCCAGTGTGCAAAAGTTGCCTGAAGGGCACCTTTTGTGCATGGCATATACCACACAAGAACATTTAATAGATAACCTTTCAAAACGAAGCACATAATATGTCCTCCGTGTGCGGGCGGTGCGCGAAGCACATCGTGTGTACATGGCCCATGCAGCCTAACGTGGGCATGTGGTGCGCGTAGCGCACCGCATGCCCACCATGCGTGCACGGCACTAACTGCGTAAAGTGGGCGCGCGGTGCGCGAAGCGCACCGCGTGCTCACTGTGCGCGCATGGTGCGCGAAGCGCACCGTGCGCGCACGGAACGAACTGCGTGAAGTGGGCGCGCACGCCACGAACGGCGTAAAGTAACTTAGCATTTAAAAAACCGTACAAATTCACTGAAAAAACCATAGGTTTCACACACGTTATAGTTAGGAATTAGCATTTAAAAAACCTTGCAAATTCACTGAAAAAACCATAGGTTTCACACATGTTATAGTTAGCTGGACATTTCACTCGTAAAAAACCAATGAAATTCCCCCGTTATAGTTAGTGCAGGCAACTATAACTCACGCGACCGCAATCCTCTGCTGATGACATATGTGTCTTTATGAAAAAAAAATATTTGTAATATATGTATAGCTATAATTTAATGGAAGAAGACATGGGCAAATAAGTGTCTAAATACAGTATTAGCATCAGCAGAGGATTGCGGTCGCGTGAGTTATAGTTGCCTGCACTAACTATAATGGGGGAATTTCAATGGTTTTTTACGAGTGAAATGTCCAGCTAACTATAACATGTGTGAAACCTATGGTTTTTTCAGTGAATATATATATATATATATATATATATATATATATATATATATATATATATATATATATATATATTACCTTCTGGTGGTCGCCAGTAGGTAGTTATAGTTGGGACCTAGATTCCGTAGGAAAAGTATTTTTTGACTTGCCTATAACTTTGGCGTTGTTATTACGCGGGCAGAAGAGTTTGGTCATATCTCGGGCTATGATATCAACTCGAGTAAAAGCGAAATAATGGCATGGAACCTATTAGATATACAACTGGGGGTAAACATCTCGACCTCCATGCGTTATCTTGGGATAAGAGTTACGCAAGAAGTGGGTAGCATTGGACAAGCTAACTTGGATAGAATATACACAGAGAGCAAAAGTCTTCTAAAATCGTGGACTCACTTGCCACTTTCTATAATGGGCAGAGTAAATTTGGTCAAAATGTGTATCCTTCCGAAGTTTACATTCATTTTCAATGCTATCCCTATGGCATTTGACATTAAAACAATTGAAAAATGTCAGCGAGAAATTAACTCTTTCAAATGGAACTATAAACCCATCAGAATAGCATGGAAAAAGTTGAGGAGAAGAAGAGAGAAGGGTGGGCTTGCTTTGCCGGACCTACTGTACTATGCATGGGCCTTCCAGATGTCACATTCCAGGATGCTTCTAAAAACGCCATCTAATCTCCTACTGGGTCAATGTATAAAGCTATGCTAACGGGGCCGAATTTAACATCAGATGGATTCATGTTTAAATCTGGGAGCCAGAATTTTTTTTAAAAAATCAAACTAAAAATTTTACAGTCATGGACCAATACCTGGCTTATTATCAGAAAAAGATTGGGTTTGTCATATTATTCTAATTTCGCCCCAATTTGGGACTCGCCTGGTCTCCCACTATGTTTGAGAGATAGCCTGTCTTCCGTAATAGAACAGGCCAGTATTATGAGATGGGGTCAGCTTTTTAAGGAAGGATTATTGATAGCTTGGGATGAGCTATACGAGTATGCTGGCCTTGGGCTCTCTAGATTCAAATATATCCAACTGGAAAGCTGGGCGAGATCTCAACGTCGTATAGATGTTCATTTAGGGAAGGTTAGTATATTGGAGCAGCGGTTAGTGGAACGACCATTTGGAGGGAAAGAAGTAGCTATATGGTATTGGCAGTTGCTGGAGGAAATTGATGGGGAGTTTCTTCTCCCGGATGAGCTATGGGGGGAGGCGACTGGCCTCCAATGCGAAGAGATGTGGATAAACTCCTTCGGTCTTCTTCATAAAATTGTCAAACCATCATGGTTAAGACGAAATCACCTACTTTCAGCACATCGGGCATATATAACACCGTTGAACCTGTCTAAATTTCTCCCTGAAAAAAAGTGCAACAAATGTAACCTTATTGGAGCATGTGATGTTCACATGTTCCTGGAGTGCCCGGACATCGCTAAATTTTGGGAGGAAGTGAAGCATACTTTAAATTCCATCTTGAATGCATCCTTGTCAATAACTCTACCACTTGTCATCTTTGGGCTGGAAGATACTATCACTGGCAAAGCAAGGTCCTTCCTCTTCTATGCAATTTTATTGGCCAGAAGGCAAATTTGTATGCATTGGGTAGAGAAAACAGACACTCTGGGTGGCTCTCGTCCTTATATGAAACATCTAAAATGAACCTTAATAGATCATGTAGCAAACGTAACGTGGCTTTTTGGAATTTGTTGATCAAGTGGAGATAATATCCCGTTTTAAAAAAAAAAAAAAAAAAAAAAAAATTCCTCCGGGTCCTATGATTATGCCATAAACACTCCTTGGACCGGGTCTAGCCTAGTTACGTTAAGGTCCTGTAGGTTGGAATATACCTAGATGGAGTCAGCGATAGTCTCTCAGAATTTGAGATATTTCTACCACAGACATAACAACTTACGCCTTCGAGTTGTGTAAGGTGGCTGGAATCTCCCATACTGAGGGTAAGGCAAATGAGGACAAAAAAAAAAAAATAATAACTTTGGCGTCGTTTGAACAATCTTCATGAAATTTTACCAAAAAAGTGTCAAGGTAGGTTCTGTGTGTCATGGAAAGTTTGGGGGTGATTTGTGCAGTGGGGACAAAGAAATAAGGGTGCGAAATAAGGGTGCATTGGTAATGTTAATTCCCCTAGGAAACTTTAGCCACACCTATAGCCCAAACCACTGAACATACTTACACCAAATTTGGCATGAAGGTAGATATTGGTTCAAGGAAGTGCCTTTCGGTTATTTGGTGTAAATCCATTCAGTAGCTTTTGTGAAATTAAATCTGAACACTATGGTGATATCTCTGGTCGCGGGTATTTAGTGATGGTTTTGCATGTTCAAGGTAAATTGCAAAATCGCGCACCAGGGGGATGCTCTGATTGGCTGGTTGCAACCTGAATACAAAGTTGCGCCCACAATTTTATCATCCGGGAATGGCTCCCGGGGCTGAAAATTTGTGTCACAGTTAACATAAGGGGTAAGGGTGGAGATACTCTGACCCAATGTTTGAGAAATGGGGGTATTAATGACACATGTTACGTGTCCAAAACTATTTTTTTTAATATTGCGTACGATATTCGTGATGGAGCCACGACTGCCAGTGCCCTCTCACCCCCGTGTACCATCGGGGGCACGCTGCAAATATCGCGGTGATACCATGAATATTTGTGGAATTATAGAACAAAAACAATATTTCTATATTTGTACACACTTCATGATCACTGTCACAGACTCATGTATGCACTCACAAACTCACACACATACACCCATTTACATACCCACGCACACTCATATATTCAGTCACATACCCTCTCAGATACTCATGCACCCACTCACATATTCATTCAGGTACTCATGCACCAACTGATGGACTCACTTGGAGAGTGATGCACCCATGTACAGACCCACTCAGGGACCCATGCACCTACTTAGAGTTCCATTCATAGACTCATGTACACAGTCTCATACCCACTTAGAGACTGTTACCCCCACTCACAGATGTACATGGGCACTCATGCACCCATTTATAGACCCACTCAGATACTCATACACTCACTTACAGACTCACTCAGAGAGTCACGCACCCATGTACAGACCCAGTCAGAGATTTATGCACCCACCTACTGACACACACATATGTACTCACAGACCCACAGAGACACTCACACACCCATTGCGAACCCAGTGAGATACTCATACACCCACTCACTGATCCATTCAGATACTTATATACTTACTGACATACCCATATAAACACTCACACACTTAGTCACAGATCATGTCAGTGTCATGCACTCAGTCACTCACTCATACACTTAGAGACTCACACATCCACTCACAGACTCACTCAGATATATATGCACCCACTCACTCAAAGACTCATATATCCACTTACAGACCCACCTAGACACTTGCTCTTCCAATCACAAATCCACTGAGACACTCATGTATGCACCCATTCACTCACCCATTCAGAGACTTATGCTCTCACTCACAGACCCATTGAAACACTTGTACACCCACTCAAAGATCTACTCAGACACTCATACACCCACATCACAGACCCTCTCAGACACTCACACACCCATACAGTCACTCATACACCCACTCACAGATCCACTCAGAGAATTATGCACCCAGTCACTCATACACTCAGAGACGCATGCACCCACTCATAGTTGCACTCAGAGACTCACACATCCACTCACAGAACCACAGAGTCACTCACGCTCCCAGTCACAGACCCACTGAGAGACTCATGCACTCAGTCACAGGCCCACTCACTCACCCACTGACACATGCACTTAGCCACTCAAGTATCCACTCACAGACCCAGTCAGACAGTTACATACTTACAAAGGCACTCATGCATCTACTCACAGATTGACTGAGAGACTCATGCAACTCATAGATGCACTGAGACAGTCACGCAGTTCATTTCAGAACTATTGATAGACTGATGCACTATGTCATAGGTGAACTGAAAAACTTGTACAGTGAATGAGAGACTTACTGATACAGCGATGCATGCAGTCAGAGATTCCACTGAAAGAGTTATACACTGTGTTATAGAGATATCAAGGGAGTTATACATTCCATTATAGATAATTTTAGATGGTGATATATTTAGTGTGTTAGTTATGATCTATTTTGCACTTATAAGTTTTGTATGTGGTGGTGGCTATTGAATGTCTGCTTTTGTTTTGCTATTTCGCAACGTATTCATGATCGTGGGTACCGATATCATTGCAGCACCCGGCATCATTACAAAAAAGGAAAATTGGTTATTAAAGAAGGTTTCTATACAAACCCCCTAGAAAATTATGATTTTAAACAGAGCGCTAATAAACCCCTAGTGTCTAAAATAGTATAAAATGTGTGCATATATGTGTTTTGCAATTCTCAAAAAAGGTGCGATCACTGCGGTTACCAATGTCATCAGGATTATCAGAGTACTCGGGACATGGAAAATCAGTTTAAACTACTGTTTTTGTACAAACTACCAATAAAAATATGACTTTAAACAGTGCAGTAATAAACCCCTAGTGTCTAAAATACTGTAAAATGAGTACATATGTGTTTTACACTTCTTAAAAAAGGCTCGATTGTTGCATCTACCAGAGTCATCGCTACTCTCTGCGTATTGTGAAGACGAGAAGTAAGGTTCAAACACAATTATTTTTAAATGTACCAGAAAAAGATGTGTACAAACATGTTTTTTAAGCAGTGATGTAGTTAGTAGTGTGTGTGTTGTAATAGTTAGAATGAATTTTTAAGTTAACATTTATGAATGTGGTGGTGGGCATTGAATGTCTGCTTTTGTTTTGCGATTTCACAACATGATTGCGATCATTGCGATGTATAAGACTGTATGCAGAGTTTCAGGTTGACTTCATGAAATAAGATGATTAATGTACTTTTTTAATTAATAGATGACAAATACAACAATAAGTGGTGCACCATGCATATGTAATGTTCAATATCTAATTATAGAAAAAAAATACAAGGACATTACAGTTATGAAGTAGAATTTAACAAAACCTTAGAAATTCATTGAAAAAAAGGTTAAATGGATGTTAAAGGGATGTTGTAGTCAGGAAATAGATTTTGAAAAACCATAGAGATGCACTGAAAAAACCAAAGGTTACAAGGACTTTATAGCTAGGTAATGGATTTTAAAAAAACCTTTGAAATTCACTGAAAAAACAAAGTTTTTTTATTCTAATTTCTAAGTATAACGCCCTTGTAACCTTTGGTTTTCTCAGTGAATTTCTAAGGTGTTCATTAATGTTGTTTCCTAACTTTAACATCCCTGTAACCTTTGTTTTTAAGTGAATTTTCAAGGGTTTTTTAATTGTATTTTCTAAATGTAACCACTAACCTTTAACAGTGAGTAAGTGAGTGAATGCATGATTTTCTCAGTAACTCTGTGAGTGGGTGTGTGAGTATGTGAGTGGGTCTATGAGTGGGTGTGTGAGTGTCTGAGGGCTTTCAATTCCATTCAATTCAATATTTATTAAAGATTTGGATCTCCAATGAGGTCCACATAAAATATACATAAGGTTATTAAATAATAAATGTAACAAAAATAAGGTCAATTCATTTTTCAGTCCATTGGTAAATATCGAAACCCTCCATGGCTGGTCTTAGATTTTCCCTCACATAAAATCGATGGATATTGTCAATGCATTAAATAGCAGTGACTGCATATGAAAATTACTAAAACATACAACAACGTATAACAGCTTCTTTAGAAAATCATGTTTAAATTAGCAGCAGGAGTGTGGGAGTACAATATATATATCCCAATTGTGCAAAGAAAAGTTGAATAGCAGCCATAACATGTGCAAAATACAATCAATAAAGGAAAGAGTACTGACACTCTTTTGGCCTTAAAAGACATCAAGGACCAGAGATTAACAGCATAATTGGAAGGCGAGCCATGTGTCTAAAAGGAAAACCCATTTAAAAGGATATAAAAGAAGTTAAAATATGTTCATAAACTCCTTAAAAAAGTTGAATCGTTTTACACAAACTGCTTCGTTCTTTGGGCTGAAGCTTCATTTTTGATACAGTTTTGTAAAAATATCGGACGAAGCCAACAACGATGACATAAAACCAATGCTGGGCAGAAAATAAGACATGATCCAGGTTCAGAATGCCCAACTCACAAAAATTACAGATTTTTCAATTTTTCATGCAATGAGACCGGTTTGCTGTTAGGTTATTTAGAGGCAAAAGGTTCATAAGACATTATCGTATTCCATGTTCTAGATTGCAAGATAATTATTTCTGAGGAATTCTCTGTAAATTTGACCTGGCTATTATCTTTAACCTTTCTTCAAAATTGCAAAATGTACTATCTCTATTATACTTGTAGTTTTTAAAAATGATTTAAATTCTAAAAGCGGGAGGGTGATCATTGACTCTTCCTGTGCACAGAAACCTTTTAGTGCCAAAGAAAAGTCATGAGAAAGGGAATATTTACCCACTATACCTCCAAAAATTTCTTGACACATGAAACCTCTTCGTGTATATGACTCACTATTTTTTAACTGATATTCCCAACATAAAATCCTGGATAAACCTTGGAAATAGGAGCTTATCAAGCCAAATTCCAATCTAATAGCAGCTATTAGTGGTAAAATGATATAATTTACGTAAGATCTGGCCTTCTATCATATCTATAAAAGTCCAGTCATTTACAGGAATTGATTCAATAGCAGAAAGCAAAGTCGGAGGGATTTTTGTTTTAAAGACAGTGAGCAGATGTAAAAAAATGCCTTCGACCCATTGCACTATAAAAATACGCAGGCCATGTGCATGAGATGCCTCTGACAAGAACTATGTTCGATATGAAGTTTATTCTTCGTATTGCCTGCTTTTAATTTCCCGAAATAGAGTAAGGAGTCTACCACCTCCAACTTTTCTTGACCAATTTTCCATTTAAAGTGACATTGTTTTCTACTTCTGTTACATTTCATGATTAAAAATTTACTTTTTGAAACATTAATCTTCAAGAAGTGTCCCAATGTGTTTTTCTGTAATGATATCAGCTTTCTATTCAGCCTTTGGGGGTTAGGTCCATCACTGCTATATGGGTCAAAATACAATCTCCGGTTAGCTCGAAGATGCGATGATTTACATGATGTAGCCAAAGTACCTGTATTATGAGAAAAGGCTTCAAATAAGTTGGATTGAGGAGAGTGATACTCAGCCATTACTAAGTGCTGCTGGTCTTGTATCAAAACTGTTAAATTCTCTTTTAGTTTAGCGATAGCTGTGGCATTCCAAAGGATTCTGCCATTTGTTGCATTAAACCCTCCTGTGCTATCTTTAAAATTCCAGGAGCATACATTAGAATAAGTAGATTCAAATTTAGAGCAGATCAACATGTGGTTGCTAATATCATTTTCCAAAACTTCCATACTTATGAGTTTACAGAAGAAATCTGCAGAAACTATTGAGTAATCTATAATGGTTCTCCCAGTAGGCGCCTTATGGGTATAATTTGCTGGTATATCATTTTCTAGCCTCCCATTGGCAATTATAAGATCCAAACTTCTCAGGCCTTCAAGTAATACAGCTCCTCTTTTATCAGTCCGGTTGTTAATTGGGAACTGAGCAGGGGGGATGATTAAGGCTTCCTTTTTTGCGGCATTGGTGAATAACCTTATGCTACGAGAAGAAACCTTAGAATTCAAATCTCCAACTAGCATTAGAAACCTGCAATCTTCAGTTCCCAAGGTAGTGGAGATAAAAGCAAATAGATATTTTATTAGATGAGAGTAGGATGCATCAGGAGGTAAGTATGCATTTACAAACAGAGGAGAATTTGAATGATCTTGAACGTCCTTAAGATTTAGCTTAATCACCTGAATTAAGTTAGAGGCATGAAAGATTATTTTATATGACCATCTAAGACTTGTTCCTAGTAATATAGTAATACCTCCTTTAGCAAGTCCTCTATTCACAGGGAGTGCAGGCCAGCTCAGCACTATATAATCTTCAGTGGACCAGTTCTTTGTGACCCAAGTATCTCATAGAAATATTATGTCCGCGCTCTGATCTTTCAAAAATAAGAGATTATTTTTATTGGTGCTTAAGCCGGATCTTGCGTTCCAAGAGATCAATCTAAGACCCTTGCTAGGAAGAATTCCTGTATTTTAAGCCTATTTGTGTTAAGAGCGCCTGCTACCCAACTCCATTTTTTATCTTCCTCATCAGCAGGCAGTACATAGTGGTTATTTTTCTCTGTGAGAAGTGAAACTCTCCTTCCCTCTTTACCAAGGGAAACCTGCAATATACTTTCTGTCTCCAGGTGGGGCAGATCTCTTGTGGGGATATCTCGATGAGTATTAATCTGCTGATTATAAATCGCTTTTTTTTAGGCTAGCTCCTCTACTGAGGACTCTCTATTTTGCCCTCTTCTCTGTTTTGTCTATTCTGCTCGTTTTTCTGGCCTCTGTTTTGCCTTTCCTGCTCATTTTTCTGCCCTCTGTTTTACCCATTTCTGCTTGTTGCTGACCTTTATTTTGCCTCTTTCTGCTCATTTATCACCTCTATTTTGCCTTTTGCTGCTGGATTATGACATCTACTTTGCATCTTTCTGCTCATTTCTGGCATTTATTCTGCCCCTTTCAGCTCATTGCTGACCTTTATTTTGCCTCTTTCTGTGCATTTCTCACCTACATTTTGCCACTTTCTGTGCATTTCTCACCTACATTTTGCCTCTTGCTGCTGGTTTCTGACCTTTATTTTGCCACCTTTTCCTCATTTCTCATCTTTATTTTACCTCTTTCTGCTCGTTTCACACCTTTATTTTGCCTCTTTCTGCTCGTTGCTGACCTTTATTTTGCTTTGTTCTGCTGTTTTCTCACCTTTATTTTGCCTCTTGCTGCTCATTTCTGACCTTAATTCTGCCTCTTTTTGCTAGTTTCTCACCTTTTGTTTGCTGCTTTCTGCTCGTTGCTGATCTTTATTCTGCCTCTTTCTGCTTGTTTTTCACCTTTTGTATTCTTCTTTCTGCTTGTTTCTAACCTTTACTCTGACCCTTTCCTCTCGTTTCTGACCTTTATTCTGCCTCTTCTGCCCATTGTATACCTATAATCTGCCTCTTTCTGATTGTTTCCTACATTTATTATGCCTCTCTGCAAGTTGCTGATCATTATTTTGCCTCTTTCTGCTCTTTGATGACCTTTATTCTTCCTCTTTCTACTCGTTTCTCACCTCTATTTAACATTTTGTGCTCATTGCTTACCTTTATTGTGCCGCTTTCTTTTCAGTCTGGCAGGGTGCATTGTATGTAAAAGGTAGGACATGCCCTGGTGTATGTGGCATGTCCTGATAGTGAATTAAAGCCATTTTCGTTTTACACTATTGCAAGGCTATCTGTTCCCATAGGCCAGAATGAGCAGTTTGATTATAACATCTTATAATCCTAACTGACCCTAGGAACAAGAATGGAAAATAAAATGTAGTATGCCTGAACTCAGAATGTTAAAATACATCTATTAGTGTGGGCGATTTTTACATTCTGTGTTTGAAAATACCACTTTCAGAAAGTGGTATTTTCTTGCCTAACCATCCAGCATGCTTCTGCTAGGTTTGCGTATTCCATGTCTGGTTTGTGAGTGACAGGGGACTGGAGAGTGTCTTGGCTCCAGCAGTCTGATGGGTCAGGGCTGGGCTGAATAGGACCTGCATTGCATAGAGAGTAGTGGGAGGAGAATTCCTTTCACTGACCTGAGCCTTCATAGAATAGAGAGTAGGGGGAGGAGTTTTCCTTTCAGCTACCTGGGCCAGGTCTGCTTTCAACAATGCTGTCTCCACCTCCTGCCAGGCAGCTGCACCAGGGAGGACAGAACTGGGTTTGGCTGGGCACAGGCACCCTCTGCCTTCAGAGGTCAAAGGATTTTGCAGCATTAATATTGGGTCCCAAACCCCAGAACTTTAGATCACTTCTGGGAATCAAGACGAACCCTTTGCCAAAGAGAAGAACCTAGAATGCTGAAGGAGGAGACTGCCTCTGTGCTGTTCGGGGTTGGCCTGCAGTGGTTACTTTATTGCCAAGGAAAGGAGAAAAGGAACTTTGTGTGTACTTTTACTATCTTGTTAAGAAGTCTCAGGGACAAAAAGACTTCACCACCATCTCCCTCTGAATTTCCTTGCTGGGAATTCTGCCTGCAGTGAGGTGCCTGCTGTTGTTTTGGGCCCTCTGGAGACTGAGTGTCGCTGGGAGCTGGAAGCGCGACGCAACAAGGAGAAGCGTGTCGCCGCCGAAGCAGTCGCCGTCGCATTGCCGAAGAAGCGTGTCGCCGCCACAGCTGTTCACCATCGCGTCACCGATGAAGCGTGTCGCATCAACGGAGAAGCGTGTCGCAGGGCCTGTCATGGCTCAAGAGTTCACCAAGTCGCCGCACGGCCGTCGGGCGTGCACGCATCGCATCCACGTTGTCGCCTCGTATCAAAGATGCCATTTTGTCGCATCTCACCAGATCGTTGCATCGCATTGTGGCGCCATCTTGTCGCATCGTAACCGCAGCGCAGTAAGAAACCTACGCATCACCTCCTCTCCAGTAAGGAACTGACTCCTCACCTCCCCTGCGATGCAGTAAGGAACCGACGCATCACCTCCCCTGAAGCAAGGAACCGATACATCGCCTTCCCTGTGACCCTTTTGTTTGTATTGTGTGACGCATCCAAGGTACTTTAAGAGTAAAGTGTCGCATTTACCATCTACATTGAACTAAGCTATTTCTACTATTCTAAAGTCTTGTTTTTGATTACAGCATTGTGGATTTTTGTCATTTCGTCTTGTGTTAAGTCTAGTAAAGATTACTTATTTTTCTAAACTGGTCTGGTGTCCATTTGTAGTGTCTTCACTGTATTACTATATGTGTTCACAAATGCTTTACACACTGCCTCTGAGATAAGCCTGCCTGCTCGTGCCAAGCTACCAAGGGGGTGAGCAGGGGTTATCCAGGAGTGTACCCCCTTCCTGACTAGAAGCAAGGGTCCATACTTGGTCAAAGCTACCTACCTCTGCCAATTAGGGACTCCCAGGTCTAACACTAGTGGTCAGCGGTGAGGATTCTGGACTTGCATTTGTGACTCATATACCGTGATTGGTGTACACTACTAGTGAGTGCAGACCATAACGCGACCACATACATTTTGGTAGAATTGTTTCCTTGGGACTTCTATTTTTGCTAAGAACTGCCAATTCTTGCCACCATGACCAAAGTAGCATCTAGCTCATCTATGGATCTCCAATTTGAAGAGGAGAAGGTGAATACCTACACTGTGCCACAGCTTAAAACCTTCTGTAAAAGGTTTCAAATCCCTGTGAAAGGCATCACTAAAAAGGAGGAGTTCCAAAAGGCGCTGAGGGCCAGGTTGAAATCTAGGAATGCTACTGAACAGCCTGAAGAGCCTAGGGATGAGGCAGAGAATACAGATGGGCTGCTGGATGGGCCATTGTGCCTGGCCGGGGATAAAGTACCTTCCAGGCCAGGTAGCAGTGTTTCTTCAAAGGGCCTGTCCCCTGGAGAGCTGGAGGATAGGGAGAGGGTTAGGATGCATAAGCTCAAGCTGGGTGGGCAGATGGAGTTAGAGCATAAGAAGTTAGCCTTGGAAGAGAAGAGAATGCATTTGGAGCATCGCAGATGGAGTTAGAGCATAAGAAGTTAGCCTTGGAAGAGAAGATAATGCATTTGGAGCATGAGAGGATGTTGAGGGAGTTGGAATTGAAAGCCAAGAGTTTGGAAATTACTCCCTCTGGTGGCAGCACACCATCTGTGCCTGTGGAAACAAGAGCATTCATCCCCAAAGATGACATTAAGGCATTTCATACGAATGAAGATATTGGGCAATGGTTTAAAGCCTATGAGGTAGCTATGACCTGCCACTGCATCCCTGGGAAGTATTGGGGAGCAGGGTTGTGGGGGCGGTTTCTCAGTGATGGGTGGGATACCTCGTTGGATTTGCCCTCTGAGGATCAGAATTCCCATATGCGCTTGAAGGAAGCTTTAATGACCAGGTATGGGTTGACCTCAGAGTTTTATAGACAAAGGTTTAGGAACTCTACGAAGGTGGAGTCTAGCACGTGAGTAGAATATGTGTATTTTTTTGCAGAGCAATCGATGGTTGGATGAAGGGTAGCAAAGTTAATGATTTTGAAGCATTCTATGACTTGATTGCGTGGGAGCACTTGTCTAGTAATTGTTTTCCAGAGCTACGCCAGCACCTTATAGCTAGCAAGCTGACTAACCCTAGGAAGCTTGCTGAGGAGGTAGACCGCTGGGTTAGTACCTGGGTCTAAATGGGTCATGTGGGGGACTCCGCCAAAGGTGGGCAGGGTCCCCAGCAAAAGAGTGGGGGGACAAGGGTAAACACAGGGAGTTCCAGAAAGGGCCCCAAAGAAATTGCCAAAGGAACCGAGGGAACGGTTCCCAGCCTCCCCCTGAGAAGAAGCCAGGGGCCCAACAGATAAGCCTGTTCAAAAGGGGCCCAGGAAATGTTATAATTGTGTTCAGATGGGCCACTGCGTTCGGGATCCTAAGTGTCCCATAAAAACTAATGCAGCACCCCCTGGTGCACCGCCACGGCAAATGGCTAGTATAGCCCTGGAAGAGGAGATGGATGTCCAAGGTGGGTGGGGTTCCACACAGATGTCTCTAGTCTCTTTAGGAGACTGTGAGGTGGTCCCCTGTTGTTGCTGCTGATAACACAGAGAGCCACTGCAAGGTGGCCTAGGTTCCCTTTGAGTGGGGGGGTCTCAGGTACCCTTCATGTAGCTGTGAGGCCAGCCATGCCTGTTGACTGCCTGTTGAGCAATGATTTGGAGAGCTCCCCTTGGGCTAAGGTGGAGCGAAGTGCTCATTTGGAGATGTTGGGTCTGCCTGAGTGGCCTTAAAGAGAAGAGGCCGGGGACGAGGGTAACTAGCCCCCACAGTTCCCACGGTCCAGGAGGAGGCAGACCTTGATGGGGAAGCCCTGGAACCTACAGGGGAACAGATAGCTGAACTGGGGGACCTACCTGAGTTGACCCATTGGCAACAGGAAGTAGGACCCTCCAGGAAAGAATTCTGTGAGGAGCAGAGGAAGTGCCGTTTTCTTGTGGATTTGCGGCAACAGGCAGCAAACCAGATAGCAGGTGATCAGTCTGGATCACATTGGAGCTACTGGGAGAATGGTCTCCTGTATAGCGAGCCTAAGGTTGTTGAGCCTGATTCAGCCCGTGTGCTGGTGGTACCCTAGTGCTTCAGAGCCTTCCTACTGGGTGTGGCTCATGATGTACTGTTAGCAGGACATTTGGGACAGGACAAGACCTTTGAAATGCTTGCCACCCACTTTTATTGGCTCTAAATGCGCAAGAGTCCAGGTACTCATTGCAGTACCTGTCAGACTTGTCAGGCAAGTGGTAAGAGTGGGAAGAAGCAAAAGGCTCCTCTCCAGCCTTTCCCTGTGGTCAGCAACCCCTTTGAAAGGGTGGGCTTTGAGATTGTGGGGCCTCTGGATCCCAAAACAGCCATGGGCAACAGGTTCATTCTGGTCTTGGTGGACCATGCCACCCGGTACCCGGAAGCCATCCCTCTCCGGTCTGTGACTACCCCCGTGGTGGGTCGTGCATTGATGGGGATTTTCTCCCGTGTGGAGTTCCCCAGAGAGGTGGTGTCAGACCGTGGTACCAACTTCATATCTAAGTATATGAAGTCCCTGTGGCAGGAGTGTAGTGTAACCTACATGTTCACCACTCCTTACCACCCCCAAGGTAATGGGCTGATTGAGAGATTCAACCAGACCCTCAAAGGCATGATTATGGGTCTCGAGGAACCTATGAGGTGTAAGTGGGACGTCCTCTTGCCATGCCTTATTTTTGCTTACATAGAGGTGCCACAGAAGTCCTTAGGATTCAGCCCCTTTGAACTGCTGTAAGGTCACCCTGTAAGAGGTCCTCTGAGTTTGGTAAAGGAAGGCTGGGAGAAAGCTCCCAGGAAACCTCCCCAGGATATATATAGCAACATGCTGGCCTTCAGAAACCAAACTTGGCGTATCAGCAACTCGCTCAGGCGAATCTGGAAGCCAGCCAGGAGGAGATGAAGCGGTGGTACGATCAGAATGCCACTTTAATTGAGCTTCAGCTTGGTCAGAAAGTGTGGATCATGGCCTCCGTGGAGCCTTGTGCGCTCCAGGATAAGTGAACCGGACCATTTGAGGTGGTGGAGTGCAAGAATGATGTCACCTTCTTGGTGGACTTGCGGTCTCCTAGGAACCCTTTGCAGGTCCTGCATGTCAACCGCTTGAAGCACCACTTAGAGAGGTCCGAAGTGGGCATGCTCCTAGTGACAGATGATGGAATGGAGGAGGAGACTGAGCCTCTTCCTGACCTCCTGTCTGCAACAGAGCAAGATGGGTCAGTGGATGGTGTAAACCTCTCTTCCATCCTCACCCCTGAGCAGCAGGATGACTTTTGCCAATTGTTGGGACAATTTTCTGATCTGTTCTCCCTGACTCCCAGTGTCACTGATTGGTGTGTCCATGATGTGGACACTGGGGACAGTCCTCCTGTTAAGCACAAAACTTACAGAGTGACTGACAGGGTGAGACCTTGCATCAAGGAGGAGGTCTCCAAGATGCTTGCGTTAGGGGTGATTGAGTCCTCTAACAGTCCTTGGGACAGCCCAGTGGTCTTGGTCCCAAAGGCTGCCGCACCGGGTGCCATGCCAGAACTCTGGTTCTGTGTGGACTACAGAGGGCTCAATTCAGTCACCAGAACTGACACGCACCCCATCCCCAGAGCTGATGAGCACATTGATTGGTTAGGGGCTGCCCGGTACCTCAGCACGTTTGACTTAACCTCTGGGTACTGGCAGATCCCCTTAACTGATGGGGCAAGAGAGAGATCAGCATCCTCCACACCAGATGGGCACTACCAATTCTGGGTTATGCCCTTTGGGATGAAGAATGCCCCTGCCACCTTTCAGAGGTTGGTCAACCAGGTGTTGGCTGGAATGGGGGATTTCAGTGCCGCCTACCTGGATGACATTGCAGTGTTCAGCGCCAGTTGGGAAGAACATCTTCACCACCTCTGGGAAGTGTTGATAGCGCTGCAGAGGACTGGCATCATGATCAAGGTGAGTAAGTGCCAGATCGGGCAAGGTTCTGTGGTGTACTTGGGATGCCAGGTGGCGCCCCTACAGCCCCCGATTGATACCATCCTGGCTTGGGAGCCCCCCAAGACCCAGACAGAGGTGAGAGCCTTTTTAGGACTCACTGGATACTACAGGAGGTTTGTCAAGGGGTATGGCAGCATTGTTGCACCCTTCACAGAGCTGACTTCCAGGAAGCAGTCCAAGAAAGTGAACTGGACTGACACCTGTCAGAAAGCTTTTGATGCCCTGAAGACTGCCATGTGCACCGCGCCTGTGCTTCTGGTGCCCAACTTCTCTAAAGAGTTGTACAGACAGCCACTTCAGAGCATGGTGTGGGGGCTGTTCTTTCACAGATGAATGAGGAGGGCCTAGACCAACCTGTAGCCTTCATCAGTAGGAGGTTACTCCACGGGAACAGAGATGGAGTGCAGTTGAGCGTGAGGCATTTGCTGTGGTCTGGGCACTGAAAAAGTTGAGACCATACCTGTTTGGGACTCACTTACGGGTTCAGACAGACCACAGACCCCTCAGATGGTTGATGCAGATGAGGGGTGAGAATCCAAAGTTGTTGAGGTGGTCCGTTTCCCTACAGGGGATGGACTTCATGGTGGAAAACCGCCCTGGTACAGAACGCGCCAATGCTGATGGTCTGTCCAGATTTTTCCGCCTTAGTAAAGAGAACTCCAAAGAGGGTGAGTAGTTCTCCCCACATTTCAGCTGGAGGGGACACGTGTTAGACCTGGCACCATTGGCGTGGGTCTACCTTCCATTTTTTACCGTTACCTCCTGTGTTTTTGCTCTGTTTTTGCTGGTCTAGATGCTTTGGGCACTTTGCCACTGCTATTCAGTGCCAACGTGCAAGTGCTCCCTATTGTTGAATTGTTGTAATGGATTAGTGACTCTATGATTGGCTTATTTGATTTACTTGTCAGACCCTAGTATAGTGCACCATGTGTGCCCCGGGGTCTGTAAATCAAATGCTGCTGGTGGGCTTGTAGCACTGATTGTGCCACCCACAGAACAGCCTGTAAAATGTGACTCAGGCCTGCCATTGCAGAGCCTGTGTGCAGTCTAGGACTGCCATGTTGACTTGGCAAGTGCACCCACTTGCCAGTCCCTAAACCTTTCCTTTTCTACATATTAGTCACCCCTAAGGTAGGCCCAAGTTAGGGTGCATTGTATGTAAAAGGTAGGACATGCCCTGGTGTGTGTGGCATGTCCTGATAGTGAATTACAGCCAATTTCCTTTTACACTATTGCAAGGCTATCTGTTCCCATAGGCCAGAATGGGCAGTTTGATTATAACATCTTATAATCCTAACTGACCCTAGGAACAAGATAGGAAAATAAAGTTTAGTATGCCTGAACTCAGAATGTTAAAATACATCTTTTAGTGTGGGTGATTTTTACATTCTGTGTTTGAAAATACCACTTTTAGAAAGTAGGTATTTTCTTGCCTAACCATCCAGCATGCCTCTGCTAGGTTTGTGTATTCAATGTCTGGTTTGTGAGTGACAGGGGACTGGAGAGTGTCTTGGCTCCAGCAGTCTGATGGGTCAGGGCTGGGCTGAATAGGACCTGCATTGCATAGAGAGTAGGGGGAGGAGAATTCCTTTCACTGACCTGAGCCTTCATAGAATAGAGAGTAGGGGGAGGAGTTTTCCTTTCAGCTACCTGGGCCAGGTCTGCATTCAACAATGCTGTCTCCACCTCCTGCCAGGAAGCTGCATCAGGGAGGACAGAACTGGTTTTGGCTGGGCATAGGCACCCTCTGCCTTCAGAGGACAAAGGATTTTGCATTATGAATATTGGGGCCCAGACCCCAGAACTTTAGATCACTTCTGGGAATCAAGACAAACCATTTGCCAAGGAGAAGAACCAAGAAAGCTGAAGGATGAGACTGCCCTTGTGCTGTGCTATTTGGGGTTGGCCTGCAGTGGTTATTTTATTGCCAAGGAAAGGAGAAATGGAACTTTGTTTGTACTTTGACTATCTTGAGAAAGATCTCCAAGAGCTTGATTTGATCTTGCCTCCTGTTAAGAAGTCCCAGGGACACAAAGACTTCACCATCAGCTCCCCCTGAATTTCCTTGCTGGGAATTCTGCCTGCAGTGAGGTGCCTGCTGTTTTTATGTGCCCTCTGAAGACTGTGTGTCACTGGAAGTGCGACACAATGAGGAGACGCAGTAGTCGCCGTCACATTGCCAAAGAAGCATGCCGCCGCCGCAGCTGTTCGCCATCGCATCACCGACGAAGCGTGCCGCATCACCGGAGAAGCGTATCGCCGTAAAGTGTTGCATTTACCATCTACATTGAACTAAGCTATTTCGACCATTTTAAATTCTTATTTTTGATTACGGTATTGTGGATTGTTGTTGTTTGGTCTTGTGTTAAGTTTAGTAAAGAGTACTTATTTTTCTAAACTGGTGTGGTGCCCATTTGTAGTATTTTCACTGTATTACTGTATGTGTTCACAAATGCTTTACACACTGCCTCTGATATAAGCCTGTCTGCTCGTTCCAAGCTACCAAGGGGGTGAGCAGCGGTTATCCAGGAGTGTACCCTCTTCCCTGACTAGAAGCAAGGGTCCCTACTTGGTCAAAGGTACCTACCTCTGCCAATTAGAGACCCCCAGTTCTACCAGGCACCATAGGACATAGCAGGAGCCGGATCTGGGGTGTAGTGGTGCCAAGGGCCATATATGGCCCTGGAGGGCGGCAGTGAAGTCAACCCACCCAGTTCTAATCATGTTACCGACCCCAGGGAGGTCGTGGTCTCCATGGCCGGGTGTGTCCACGTGGCCATCCCATTGCTTTTAATTTAGCCTAGGGGAGGTGGTATTCCATGGGGCTTGACCCCGCCCCAGGAACGGGGTCTGTACACCCCCACAAAATTTAAAATAAAGGCTTGGGGAGGTGGTGGTTCTTGGGACTTAAAAGAGCCCATGGTGGGGTTTGTGGGCCACCCTCTATTATAATATAAAAGCCCTAGGGAGGTGGTGGCCACCGGGGCGTAAAAGAGCCTCAGGAGGGGAGCCTGTGCACCCTCCTCCTGTTTTTAATCCAGTGTGCCTCCGGGACCTGGTCCACCTGAAGTCTAGACAGTAGCCTGTGCTTCATTTTTTATATTCTGCCCCATTTTCTCTTTATTTCTGTTTTTTAGCCGAGTCCCAAAAGGCTGCCAACACTTCTTGTTTGAAGTGTTGACAGCCAATCAGATCTCTGCACAAGATCGGGAGGGTTTGCACCTCAAGATATACGAATTTTGATTTTATTTAATATCTCCAAAACCTCTGAATGGATTTACACCAAATAACAAAAAAGGTTCGTTCTGGACCAAGAGCTACCTTTCTGCCAAATTTTGTGTAATTCCGTCCAGCAGTTAATGCTGTAGTCGTGTCTAAATTCTGAATGGAAATTAACATGGGAGAAATACTTTTATTTGACCCCCCTTTTCTTGGCCCCCATCAGACATTATGAATTAAATGAAAAAGTAAATAACAAATGAGTGGTCAGAGCCGCTCATTAACTATGCACTGTTCATAGCAAGGAGCGGAGGCATATCGCAGAGAACAAAGAACAGGGAGACGGGAGGCACTGGCTGGAGCAGGAAGCTGAACATGTAGGGCAGGCCGGCAAGGGCAGGGGCCATAAGCATAGAGGTTAAGATATGAATTTTTAAACAAATAAATGTAGTAAAGTGCTTAGGAGCAGGTAGCTGTAAAATGGTCATTTTCAGTTGCGCTGGACCAGGGCAAAGTCAAAGTTTACAATACAGGCGGGGGTAGTGGTGGCGCAAGGGGTCTCACATCAGTACAGAAAAGAAGAGTTAATGTGGGCTACGTAGTGCTAATTTAAGTTATATGAAACATAAGTCTTGGTGCCAATCAAGGTAACAGAACACCCCACTACCTTGGGTTTTAGTGCATGATTAATCTAACCAGATCGCAGTGCTAGACTTAATATGACAATTGTACCCCAGCACTCCTAATATTTAACTCCTCATTCTTAATTTAGTTTAAAGCACAAATTCTTCATACATTTTAGGTAGCTCAAATCACAGGAGACACCAATGGGTAAGTTGTACTGGGATTGCCTCAGATTTAATAGTTATGTACTTAATTTAGTTATTACACAGTGTTTTGCTTGTACAATGTCAAAGTTTAGGCCAACCGCGATTAAGCGCCAGTTGGCTACAGGACCCACGCAGGCCCTGGTGAACACAGTACATTTCCTGGTCACAAACAGCGAGATGCGTAGATGTCGAGGCTTGCAGGTGCTGGATGCGCTGATCTTCTTGACTCAGTGAAGGCAATGTGTCAGTACCGAAGAGAGGTGCAAAAGTTGAGAGGTGTCGAGCAATGCACCAGATTCTGCCACACAGCCAAGGGGATGCGTCGATCTCAACAAGCTGCAGCAGCGGTGATAAGTTGTCCGATGCAACGATCTCTGGATGCAAAGCGCTGGTTCCCAGGTGATGAGCCGATTTTACTCCCACAACCAGGTTCACGCACTGGTTCTGCTACACACAGACAGGAGATGCATCGAAATCCATGTTGCAAGTTTCTGGTCCACTTCCCATGAGCCAGGCACAGAAACAGGGGTAGTGACTTTGATATCAAGCAACAGGGAGCAAGCCAACCAGTGCTTGGAAATCACTTGAAGTGAAAGCAGAGTCCAGCTCTCCTTCAGCAGAGTCAGAGAGCAGCAGGCAGTAGGGCAGAAAACAGAAAAGCATGCCTTCCAGATCAGCAGTCCATTTGAGTCCTTTCTTTTTATTTATTTATTTTTTATTTTAAGGGTTTTATATAGCGCTGGCCAGACCCGGAGGTATCGGAGCGCTTTACAACCTTTTGTCATGTAGCAATCGAGTCCAAAGTGAAACAACATAAACACAATAGTAAACACATTGATTCATGAACAAGTCCTGATTTATGGAAGGGGGACAAAGGTAGCATATGAATACAGAGGTAGAACAATAGTAAACAAGTTGCTTTGTGCCGAATCTTTTTTCGGGAGGGGAAACAAAGACGCAAGTCATGAGGTAAGTGGTGTAAAAGTCTTCATATTGACGTGACTATATTCTCCAATGGGCAAGATTCTGTGTTGGGCCGCAGCTATCTCTTCGGAAAAGATTTGTTGAGGTAGAGGTCTTTGAGCTGGCTTTTAAATTTTTTGCAGGATGGTTTGGTCCTGATATAGACTGGGATGGCATCCCAGATTTTGGGTGCATTCGTTGAGGAGCGTGATAAAGTTATTTGTTTTCGAGTTTTCGGAGGGATGAGAAGTAGCGTGCTAGTACGCCTGAGATTCCTTGTCTGCCCAGCCTTGTTGAGTTTGGAGGCCAGGTAGGCTGGTTTGCTCATGTGCAGAGCTTTGTGTGTGAGACAAGCAGTTCTGAAGCTTGCACGCATTTCGATTGGGAGTCATTTTAGCTCCTTGAGAGTGGGGGAAATGTGTTTGTATCTCTTCATTCCTGTGACCATCCTGATTGCGGCATTTAGAGTTGATCGGAGGGGAGCTAAGTGAGATTTTGCCGTGCCTGTAAGGGTTGCATTCCCGTAGTCCAATCTGGAATGAACCAGGGATTGTGTTGCTTGTTTGAGGTCAGTGGGAGGGATGAAGGGTTTTATTTTGTTGAGTAGTTTTAGGTTGAGGAAAGCGCTCTTTGCGGTGTTCCTGATATGTTTGACCATTTCTAAGTTTGGGTCCAGAGTGATTCCCAGTGACTTTACGGAGTCGGCAGGGATGAGGTTCCAGTTGAGAGCATCAATGGATTTTAGCCATTCTGTGATTTAGGGGGTCTGCTCTTTGTTGGTTATGAGTAGGATTTCCGTCTTGTCTTGGTTAGTTATTGGTGGTTGAGGGATTGCCAGTGTTGGACTTCTTTTAGAGTGTCATGTAGTCTCAGAATGTCACCAATGGAGGAGGTTTCTAGGTAGATCTGTGTATCGTCTGCATAGAGGTGAAAGGGGATGTTGGCTTTCTTGAGTATGGTGGTGAGGGGCTCCATGTAGATGTTGAATAATGATAGGGAGAGGACTGATCCTTGGGGGACGCCCCTACTTATGGGTAGTATGTCAAACGTGAAGTTTTTAATTTTATTCTTTGGGAGCGGTTCAGAAGAAAGGAGGTAAACCACTGTAAGACCACCTATTCCGCTCCAACCCTTTCTCTGAGTACATTAATGAACAATTCGTGGTCTACTGTGTCAAAGGCAGCCGGTAGGTCCAGGAGTATAAGCAGACAGCATCGGTCCGTATCGAGTGATTTGTGGACATCATCTATGACATTCAGGATCGCTGTCTCCATACTGCAGCCTTTTCTGAAATCTGATTGATGAGGGTCTAGCAGGGTGTTGCTGTCTATGTGCTAGGTGAGTTGGTGGAGAACACAGCTTTCTAGGATTTTGGCTAAGTATGGGAGATTGGATACAGGCCTGAAGTTATTGAGATCATTTGGGTCAGAGCCCATTTTTTTTAGTAGTGGCGTGACTTGGCCCATTTTGAGACAGTCTGGCATGATTCTGGTTGTCAGGGATCTTGGTCCAGAGCGGGGCTAGGGTGTGTTTGAGTTTTTTTGCCAGTTGGGAAGGAATAGGGTCCGCAATGTGGGACGAGGGATTGGATTTGGTAATCATTTCGATGATTTCTGCTTCAAAGATGGTGTTGAACGACTTCCAGTTGGGATCAGGGTGTCTGGGTGGGATGCTTTCATCTTTGCCATGTGGCGGGCTTTCTCTGGGTGGACGGAGGTGGTCGTCCAGGGAGAGCTCAATCTTGGTGATTTTATCGTTAAAGAAATTGGCAAAGACTTTGGAGGCCTGCACTGAGGTTGAGGGGGGTTTGGAAGTTTGTTGTCTGATGAGATTTAAGAGTTCTTTGGGACGATATTTGGCGTTGTCTACTGCTCCACAAAAGAAAGTCGTTTTTTCCTTCTTGATGTGCTCTTTATATTTCCTGCGTTCCTTTTTGAGTTGATCAAGGTGGAATTCGGACGGGTTGTTCTGCCACAGTCTCTGCAGCTCTTAGTTGTCTTCTTTCCAAATTTAGGTCTGTGTTGAACCAGGATCTTGATGGGATGTTCCTGACCCTTTTCTGTTTCAAGGAGACCATTTGGTCAAGTATGGAGGTCATTGTTGTGTTGTAGTGTGAGGTCAGTTCTGTTGTAGATAGGTTGTAAGTGGGGGTGGGAAGGATCCTAACTTCCAGGTCGGCAAGGGGAATCTGTCTAAGATTTTTCCCCTATCGGGGGGAGTTCTGAGTGCGAGGTGGGCAATGGATCTTTTGGTTGATGTGAAATAGAATGATGTGGTGGTCTGACCAGTCAACAGGCAGTATGTGGTCAATAGTGACTATATCTTCGTAAGTTATAATGGCATCCAGGATGGAGCCTCTGTTATGGGTTTGCTCTGAGCAGTGTTGGATAAGATTGTTGTTGCGTAGAAACTCATTCATGGATTGGATCAGAGAATTATCATCATTCCAATGTAGGTTGAGGTCGCCTAGTATTATGTTGTTAGAGCCCAAGAGTGAGCAGTGTGTTAACAGGTCAGACAGGTGTTCCCCAAATAAGGTGGTGTTGCCTGGCGGATGGTAAAGTAGATGGCAGTATAGCGCTTTGTTGTCAGTCGCCTTGATGGTGACAGTTAGATATTTGAATGTGTTATATTTGAACGAGTCTGTTTCCGTTACCGAGATGTTGCTCTTGTGGATGATTGCAATCCCACTGCCTCGCTGGTTCTTTCTGTCTTTGTTGATGATTGAGAACCCCGGGGGCACAAGCATGTCAATGATAGGGGAGGAGGATTCATTCAACCAGGTTTCTGTGATGAACATGATGTCTATGTCATGGATGAGGATGGTTTCTGCCAGTTCTGATGCATGTTTGTTGGCAGATCTACAGTTTATGAGCATGCAGTTGATCAACCCCTTATTGTCACTTTCCTTGGTTAAGGGAGCCAGGGGGATATTAGTGAGGGCTGGAGGCTTCGACGTTCTCGGTGCGATACGGTCTCTCCCGAATCCCATGATAACCTGGATCTCAGAGCGGAGGTTGATAGATGAAGTTGAGTCATAGGATTTGGCGAGATCGATCGCTTCACTCAAGGAAAGTGCGGTCTTTGCAAATGGTTCAATAAGGGGGTCGTGTTCCAGCTGTGTCATTGGACCTTGGAAGGACCTGTGTGTTTATTGTCGGTGGCTATAGGTGTAGGGTGTGGGAGTTGGGTAGATTCCAGAGGTGTTGTGAGGTTCACTAATATTTTGGGGATTTCCTGTATCACAGTCTCTGGTTGGTTTTCTAACATATCAAGTCTCTGAGTCAAATTCCTGTGGGAGTGGGTAGGGGGGTTTGGGTTCAAGATGTCCTGAATGGGGCAGTCATGGGAGGGAGGCTTGTCAGTGGTAGTGTGGCTCACTGTATTAATGTTGCCTATGTTGTTTCTGGTTATAGCTGTGGGCAATTGGTGTGGAGAATACCGTCGTGAATCAGGCAGCTGCTTCTGCGGTGCTGGTGGGTGGAGAGAAGTTAAAGCTATTGTCTGCGGGTCGATGGTTACACTTGTTTCTTGAGGGTAGTAGATTCGTGTAGAGGGGGAGCGATGGAGGTCGATAAGGGATTGTAGAGTCTCAGCAGAGACGTACCTCAGGTTTGTTATGGATGAGAAGTGTGTATTGTGCGGGTCAGGGGAAGTGGAGGAGGAGGCGAGGGAGTCGTCTGAGGGGGATAGATTGGTGGAGTGTGTCTTGGGTTGTTTTGACAGTTCTCCATGGGGGCTGGTCGGTTGGGGGCTAGGGAGTTGTTTGAGTGGGAATAGTGTAAATGAGTGAAGGCATTGTGTAGCATTGGGAACAGGGAGTCAAAAGAGTCAAGGTTGTCGTTGTTGGCTTGGATCAGGACTGGACCATTGCTGTAGATGGTTGCAAAGGTGTCGCGTGGGGCAGTTTGGGATTGAGAACATCAGTTTGCTGCTGAGAAGGGTGCCTGTAGTTTTTGTTACGTGAAGTTGGGTTCTAAGAATGATGTTCCAGTTCACAGGGCTCTGGGACTGGAAAATGAGATCTATTTTCTTCTGGCCTTTGGAGGGGCAATGGTAGATATCAGCAAATAGTGTTTCCGGGTGCTGTCTTATCAGCCTGTGTTTGAAACTTCTTTTCACTTTGAGTGAGAGATTGGGGGGAATATGATGGCGAAAGAGTTAAGGCCATGAGGTTTCAGGCACTTCGGTGCAGAGGCGCAGAGGCCAGTTAAATTGGTCAGAGTCATTTTGTCTCTGTAAAGGTGGATGGATTACCATCCAGATCTCTCTCCGATCT
Source organism: Triturus cristatus (assembly GCF_964204655.1). Lineage (NCBI taxonomy): Eukaryota > Metazoa > Chordata > Amphibia > Caudata > Salamandridae > Triturus > Triturus cristatus. Next base: position 325,642,979 of record NC_140593.1, on the reverse strand, counting down.
GCTGGTCTTAGGGAGGTAGAGCTAGGATGGAGGCAGGGATTCGATTTCCTGGGCCGGGGACTAGCTTCTTTCTTGGAGGCTTAGTTGATGTTTTAGAACTTCGCCCCTTCTCTTTACCGAAGCCTTGCTCAACAACAGGACAGCAGTGAGAGATTCCCTGGTCTCAGTGAGAGGGTAATTTCATGTCGTTCCACCACTTCGTTGTGCTGCGGGTCCCTGAGGAGAGGTGTCTTCGTGAATTCACTTCGCGCTGTTTGCCAGTAGCCTCTAGGAAGAGGTGTAGGGCATGCGGGGGGCAGCTGGGATTTGCACTAGTGAGTGATCCCTGTTTCCTGGCGCCTAATCTCACAGTTCTTTTTTTTGCTCCACTGTCAGACAGTGAGTATACTGTAGTAGACAGTACCCTTGTCGCAGGAGTTAGTGTGGGGCCGAGCCTCTCTCTTCTCTTGTCTATCAGGATTAATGTGGAGCTGGGATGTTATTTCTTCATCTTTTTTGTAGATTTTGCTACGACGTTAGTGTTGAAGCAATTATTTATTTATTTATTTCCCTTTAGAATCCATGGAACGGCATGATGAGGTGCATGAGGGGGTGCATTAGGTGGCAGGCATTTCCGCTGCAATGTTGTAACTGCACCTCGTCACTAATGAGGTCATCACATCCGTATTGATTAAGATCGAGGAGCCGCCATCTTAGGGTCAGGCACCCACAATTGTCTTCTATTCTATTTGTGGCTTTTTATTATGTTAGCGGTTGGGTTCTTTTTCTTCTAAGCTGCAGGATAGGCATGAGAAGGTGCAATTGAGGGCTGAAGCTTACGCTGCAGAGTTGTGTATGCACCTATTAATGTTGAAGTCATCGCTTTAGTGTTAGTTGTGCCCGGGGGGGGGGGTGCCATCGTTGTGCCAGACACCCTAGTATTCCGCAAAATAGTCGGTAGGATCCTTATTCTTCCCCGCTGCAGGACAGGCAAGAGAAAGTGCATTTCAGGGCAGTGGCTTACACTGCAAGGTTGAAGATGCACCTCTTAGTTAATGAGGTCAACTCTTTAGGGTTAATTGTGCCCGGGGGCCGCCATCTTAGTGTCAGACACCCGAGTATTCAGCTAAACAGGTGGTAGGATCCTTCTTATTGTTCACAGCTGCAGGATAGGCATGAGAAGGTGCAGTTATTAGGCAGACGCTAACGCTACAAGGTTGTGGATGCACCTCTTAGTTAATGAGGTCAACTCTTTAGGTATAATTGTGCCCGGGGGCCGCCATCTTAGTATCAGGCAACCCGATTTTACTTCTAGACAGGCACCAAAGTTTTCTCGTCCTGTGCCTTCCGCCAGCAGAGCGATGGTGTTAGCTGCCCCCAGGATCAGGTGAGTGTGTCCTCTCCCCCGCCTCTCATCCACTCACCTGTGATGCCTCTGAGTCGAGGCTGTAGAGAGAGAGGGACGGAAGCCTCAAACAGGCGAGGCACTCAGTCAGGCGAATTCCGGCGTTGCACCTCTTCGCGTCAGCCTGTAGTCAGCTGCCTCCGTAGTGTCTAATGCGCTGCAGTCTCCGATACCATCAGCTGTGTAATCCGCTGATCGCCTCTGAGGCCACAGGTTCAGCCCTGGAGATGGTGAGGTGCGGATCGACGTTCCCTGCCGTTCCCGCAGTGAATGCACAACCCGGTTCCTGGATTATCTTCTTGGACTTGCTCTGGTGAGTCCTGGTTGTCTCTTTGGCATGGTCTGTGGGGGGGGCAGCAGGGGTTTACACTGTTAAGTGATCCTGTAGCCTCGGAGCTCGGGCCAGAGCTCCTTCCCCGCGGCCATCTTAGTCCTTCTGTCAGAGCTTACATTACAAGTCCAGTAGTGTCTGATTTTAGGGTTCAGAGACATAATATTTATACCCAAAGTGCCTTTGATGTTGAGGTGGCTTCAAAGTAGCTCTCTGAAGTGCACAATTATCCTTTTCCACCCAGTCCTGTCTGCCAGGCTATCTGTGGGGGGTAATCAGTCCTTTGTGTGGGGACAGGACACTGCCTATTCAAGTGAAGTTTTAGCCCCTCCCTTCCATCCTGCCCAGGCAAGGCCATCAGAATTTGTAGATGGGTACTCAGACACACCTATCCTTTCTATGTTATGGCTGTCTAGGAGAATGCACAAAGTGTGGTTTGTCACCGATCCCAGGCTGTCCAGCAGTACATAGAAGTGGCATTTCTAAAACAGTAATGTTAAATTTAACTTCACCAGTGAGATAGATTTATCATTACGATTCCAAAGATATGAAACATGAAACAACTAATACTCTCAGAAATTACAGCTTATAAGTGTATTAAGTAATTCCCAATGCTAGCCTATGAGAGGGGTAGGCATCATAGTACTGAAAAACGAATTATCTGGTTTCTCACTACCAGGACATGCAAAGATTAAACACATATGTCCTACATTTTACTTACATAGCACCCTGCCCTTAAGGTTACTTAAGGCCTACCTGTGGGGTGACGTATATGTAATAAAAGGAGGTTTTAATGGTTGGCATGTAGTTTTCAATACCAAGCTGAAGTGGCACTAAACTGCACGGACAGGCCTTGCAGTAACAGGTTTGAAAGGCTATTTATGTGGCTGGCACAATCAGTGCTACAGGCCCACTAGTAGGACTTGACTTACAGGCCCTGGGCATAAGTTGTCCCACTTTACAAGAGACTTACTATAAATCAAAGAGGCCAACCAGATACACGCCAATGTCACCATGTTTAGGGAAGAAGCACATGGAATTTAGCAGTGGTAACATTCGAAAAGCCATAAGGCCAACAAAAAGAATCGGCAAAAATAGGAGCTAAAATTCAAAAAGGCTGGGATAAGACCCCCTTAAGGATGACACGTCTATCAATGAATAAACTTGTTGCAGTGTTAATACAAAAGGTGGTTCCTTTGACCTCAGCAGTAGAAACATTTGACCTACAAACAGCCTGTTCTGCGACAAAGATGCAAAAACTCTTGCAGACCAGGTATCCTATCCATTTTTCAGACTTTGTGCACGCTGGGCCTGATTCACATGGGAAAGTTACACTTTGTAGAAGTTTACGCTTGTTTGCTATTCACAAAGGGATTAATGAATAATATCTTTATGAGTACGGAGTCTCCGCACATAAAAAGATAAGACTGTCCTATTTTTATGTGCGGAGTGTCTGTACAAAAAAACATACTACTTGTAATTCCCTTTGTGAATAGTGAACACTCATAAACTTACACAAAAGTGAAAACGTATCTTTGTGAATCAGACCCATCATCTTCAACTCATCAAACACCAGAGACATATGACAGTGTTTCAAAACCTCTGGATCTGGTATATTAATTGTTTTTAAGATGGTTTTCGGACTGAATATTATATTATTTTGTGTCTTGTTAAGTTTGTTTGGCATTTTCCCAACAATCCTTTTGATCATTGGCTGAGGCAGTTTGATTTTTCTTCTACTAAATAATTAAAACAGTCCAACCAACAACATAGAATTCACTTATCCCACTGAAAGAATTATGTGAGACCCTGTAATTTTATTTTTGCTTTGAATAGTATTGGTACTGAGTGAAAACTGGGCTCTTTCGTTTAGGAAAATAAGTGCTCCACAAGGGAGACAGGTCTTCTGGTACGCAAACTGATAGAAAGAGACAGCGCTTGAAGTGCCACTGGAGGTGCCTCTATGGCATCTATGAATGTAAAGCAACTTCTGCGGCCACTGAAGTTGCACCAATCCTTTTGCTGAGCAATGCATCTATTAATCATGAAGTATGCTGAGTATGATAAACAAATCTACGCATTCGAGTCATCAACAGTTGCAGTGCTGGAAACACCTGATCTGACTGGAATTGATACACAAGCGATGTCGCCATCCCTGGGTACAATGAACATCTAGGATCTGCTTCAATGCGTATGTCTATCTCCATTACCAGCAGCTGCTGCAAGCCAAAAGAGGAAAAAAAACTTTTTCCTTTGAACATTTGTAAGCAAAGAAGTACTGTGGCAAAGACTCCTGGATACTGTAGCGATTACATGTCCTAATCAAAAAATTTAAAGAACTGAACAGTGTTCCCGATCATCTTCAAGCCTGAACAAGCATTTGCAATGCAATAGGTCTCGCATTTGTGAGAGTTTGAGATATTGGCCTTGTAAATGACAATGCCTTTTATTTATGTGTTTTGAAAACCTGCAAGCGGTATGCAAACACGCACTTTGTACTTATTGTCGTTGCTTACAAGAAGCAAGGCTGGCAGTAACTGTGCCTCTTTTACTGCCAGCCTTGCTTCTGGTAAGCAAGGACTAGAAGTACAAAGTGCGTGTTCACACACCGCTTGCAGGTTTTCAAAACAAATAAATAAAAGGCATTGCCATTTACAATGCCAATAGCTCAAACTCTCGCAAATATGAGAGGTATTGCATCGCAAATGCTTATTTCTACTTTTAGTCTTTCACTTTATCTTGCATTTTTGCTTGTAGAGCTTGTGTAATTATTTTACTGCGGATGGGGAAATTGGTGGATGTAAGAATGAGTAGGTGAATGGGTGCAAGTGAGTATTAGAGTGCATCTATGATGACTTATTGAATGCCTAAACTCACTAGTGACTTATAGGTGCTTTCATTTATAAGACTTATCGGCACCGGCAATGCTTGTTTTACTTCTTCTGAGGGTAGAGTTTGGGTTTAATTTGGGCTGCTATAGACACTGATTCAGGTAAGGGCACAGTGTGGTTACCAATAAAGCAGGCACAAAATAAACCACATCAAGCAGCGGTAGTGTGGGATGATTGTAAAGGGGAAATGCTGAAGTCTTCATGGAGGCAAAGGGGGAGGAGGGGCTGAGGGGGAGGGGGAATACTGGAGTCTGTATGGAAGCAAAGGGGGAGGAGTAGGAAAGAGAACAAGAATCAAAATAAAGTGAGTTTTCTTTTTTTTTTTTTACTAAGGGTTACGAAGCACAATGTTCTGCTGCACCTGCAGCTTTTTAAAATGGTGCGTGAATCAACATAAGTGCTTTGTGTCATTTTGCAGAAGCGCTTGTGTAAAATATTAGTAAATAACCCTGTATATGTTTATGAACTGAAAAGACTTGGTGAAAGAGGAGAATGTCAGGAAGAGAGAACAGGAAACCGGAGTGGATGGAACAGACCAGAGAATTTAAAGGGAGAAGAGATAAAAGGATAAGGTGAGAAAAAAGAAGTAAAGGTATAAAAATAAGGAAACTCTAGTAGAGCACACTAAATATATAGAAAAGTAGCAAAGAATGTGAGGATGTGGAAGATCAAAAAAGTACAGAGAGAAATTGAGACCTCAGAAGAGCAAAAGAAAAGTATTTAAAGGGAACAAGAAAATGTGTGCTGAATAGTTGTGTCTGTATGAAAGCTGGGCCGTCAAAGCATGTAAGACAGACAGGAGGGAACATGGAGGAGCAAGAAACAAATGCCTAAGAGGGGAAGGTGGAAGATGAGAGGGTCATGGGTCAAGGCCACTGTGAAGAAGAGGGTGAGGAGGAGGAAAGTTTGATCTTGATCCCTCATTGTGCCCTGCTCCTTGGAGGCCCTACCCTGAACCCAATTTTTGCCTGGCCCGGGTACTTGCGCTCTGCTTGTGCGCGCACATCTGGTGGTAAAAGAGGGCAGTCATGTGGCATTAATGGCCCGCTCATCCCCTTTGCAACCAAGCATTAACATCCCACAATTAGCGATAAATGTAATAGCTCCCCACCCTGCAACACCACCCCCACCCAAGTAGTGCAGGAATAAGTGCTGAAAGAGGCGCACCAGCGCTATTTAACATCCCTAAAGACTTTAGACTTCTCAGCTCGCCCAAGTACGGTAGATCTGGGCACTTGGATGTATGGGACCTGAGAGGTATATTGACACAGTAAATTTACAACACTCTCTATTATCCCTATCAGCCATCCTTTTCTCAATCACAACCGTTTTAAACCTTGCCTAATAAATTGTAACACTCCCTCTGGATGCTCAATGTTCAATTACCCATCCACCTCCTTTAACAAACTGTTTACATAAGCCAACCATGGTATTCTTGCTCCATATTCCAAAGTAAGGCAGTCTGTTATCATATATTTGGTGAGTTTGGTGCCATCTTTACTCCATATATTATGCCAGAGTGTGATGGGAGGTTGAGGAAGGTACTGCTAATAGTCTATATAGAAAAAGACTTTCCTGTGTCTGCAACAATTTGCAGTTTGTCAGTCCCCACAGAGGAGGCTCTGTATTTTACACTAGGGATCTGTTTACTTCTGTATATAGTGAGCAGCTCTCTAATGGTCTTCATACCCACTTTTTGTTGCAAACCTAAAAAGGGCTTTTGTGGATCTAATACATTTCAATTTTGCTGCTTCCATATGTGTCCCCCTTTGGCCATTACGGCAAAGGTTCACGCCTGGATACGTACAACCTTTTGTTGCCGCAAGTGCTACTCCCTTTTCTTCTTGGTTCTCCCTTTCCCACATGTCATGGTAGTGGGTATGAGGCCACCTTTAGACCGTGTGGTGTCAGTTGGTATTAAACCTATGAAGCCTAATACCTGGGAATTGCCATAGACACTGTGACAGTTTTAATGTAGTTATTCTGTTTTCATTCCTTGCCTACTGTAAGCTTTTTTTCATCTATAAAAATAAGTGGAAAGTTCCTAGAACATGGGCAGAAATGGGGATATCATCATGACTGATCACTCTGTAAGCTGAATCCTTTTTTGTTTATATTAATGGTGTGATGGAGTACTTATGTATTAAGCAAGGATATACATTACTAATAGTGTGCTGAAAAGTAACCTACACTCACATTTTCACATGTACACTTTGTACACTGATATGATATTATTGACTTTGAAACGATTTTGATATGATCGGTTAAAGTGCATTTTCCTGACTTATGCTAATTGGGCCTCAACTAGGCCCCACTACTATCTTGTCCAAAGTGGATGTCACATTCATTGTATATTTCCGCTGCCTGCAGTCAAGCCAGTCATGTTAGCGTAACTAGTTTGTTCTGGTATATCCGGATGACATTAGGTCAGTGGGTTTGAATCAATATTCACGTAAAGGGTCGGTGCTTAGTTGGTAGAGCTGTTGATCAGGTATTTCTTTGCTCACACCACAATGATTCTGAAGTTTTTATGTTCTTGTGTTGGGACATTTCCTACATAAACTGTTGAATTTGGGGAGAGCTAGAACTCCGAGAGACCTTCCTACGCTACTAGGGATGCTGTCCGATTCCTTACTGATTTTGCTGTACATTTGGGACTTATGGCCTGATTTAGATCTTGGTGGACAGGTTACTCTGTCACATCAGTGATGGCCATCCCTTTCACCAAAATATATAACCCATTATATCCTCTGGGATTTATATTTCTGCAGGTGGGATGTTCGTCTTGGTTGTGACGGTGTAATCCATCCTCAAGATCTAAATCACGCCCTTAGTCTATTTCTGATTTTGCCTATTATTCTGCATTGTCCTATTACTGAGAGCCTTCTTGGCAATTACTTTATGCATTTGACTGAGATTTGTTGCATCTGCTGTTTACTATTTCTGCATTGTACCTTTTAGAATTTTGTAATAAAACTTCATATTTTTCCCCTGAATTCCACTCCAGGACTTTCTTAATGAGTCAGATCTTTCTTAATTGGCTCTATTTTTGTATGAATTTTTATATGTTATATTAGGAACACATCGCCCCATGAAACTAAGGCTAACACCATCCCCGATCGACCCAACCAGTGAACATCTTTTTGAGCTGTAGAATTTAGACGTACAGCACACCCATAGAAATGCCCATTATAGTATGGCCCCTTACAATGTAAGAGTATTGAGGATAAAAATGGAGGCTTAATGTTACATGTGGAGAATGCTGATGTATTTTGTGCCATGCCAGTTTAGTCTTGTAGTAGTCTGAGGGGCTCATTATGATGTCGGTCGGAGTTGCATCTGACTGGCATCAACGCGAACCAGGGACTGACCGAACAACGGTCGGCGTTCCCAACACACAATTACGATATGATCACACATGGTGCAGTCGCAAGCTCACATTTCTCTATGGAAGCTTGGGCTGTGGTCAGAAACCGGCCGCAGCACAAGCTCCCATGGAGAAATGTGAGTTTCTGCTAATCCGGCACCGGGTGGCAGGCACCTCACAGTGCCTGTCACACGGTGCCGGGATTAAAAGGGGGGCACCATGGTGCCCCCCAGCCTCCAATCATAAGACCCTGAGGCATGGGGGCCCTGCTATGGGCCCTCAAAGTCACTTTCCGACAGGCTTTCCATGTCAGAAAGCCCGACATGAAAAGCTTGTCTGTAACCAGCAAAATAATGTCCTCGGTGGAAACGCTTTCCATAGGGGATTATGTTTGGCCTCCGACAGGCTGACAGGCTCCTTAAGCCAGTTGGAAGGCAGTCGGGTCGACCGCCAAGTGTAAACTTTGACCGCCTACATCGTAATTAGGTAGTCAGATTTTAAACCTACAATGTCGGTGAGCCTTAGGCAGAAATGAACATGAGATAAAATCAGGGTCAAACAGTACATAAACTCTAGGATTTGACCATTGATTAGGAGAGGTCTTCTTGCAAGAAATATTGCCAGATGTAACACCAGATTGCCAAGCCTGCTACTCTCAGTTGGAGAGTTGATTCCAGAAGGCATGCAGAAAGTATCGTTCAGTGAGATCATATATTTTTGATTCATCAACAGAACTCTGATAAAGAAGCTAAAGGGCTTTAGCTAAAGCTTAGCATAGAGCTTATAGAAGCTTTAGTAGTTTAGGATGACAAAACTCACTAAAATGCTAAACACATTCATGTTGTTTTCACTGACCATTTCATGTTTATCTGCTGTTATTTTTGCATTCAATGTGGTAACCATTCATGTTTTATGCACTAGACTGAGGATTTTAAAATAAACATTTTAAATGACATGTCCCTGTTTCTTAGTGCTCGCTTTGACTTTGTTATTCATTAACAAAATACTGTCTGGGTAGCCAATATGTCCTTGAACTCCTCTAACATGACTGATAGTCACCAGAAAACACTCCTGCGTAGGATTGCTCCTGTTAGGTCTGTAGTCCAACTGGTTTTCTAATTCAATGCTGGTGCTTTGAACTTAGTCCGTGTATCAGAGGGTTAGAAATTAGACCCCTGCAGCTCTGTAGATCCCCCAGATTTCATATTGGGTGTGTATCTGAGCACCTAAGGGTCAGGAGGCTGGTTGAGACTCGATTGGTGATGACTTTAAACAAAACCTATCGTATTAATGATGTGGGGCTCAGTGACCCATGTGAGAGGGTGAAGGGTGCAAAAGCCGGCCAGTGGTCATGGCTTCTCAAAATATTTAAATAGAAAGCCTGGGTGATTAATTGCATGCCCAATCTTAGGGCAGCCATATCTGGGAAAGCAGACTGTGTAGGGTTCATAATCAAGGAAAGAGGACTCTGCTTACGAACAATTGTTTTTATGTGTTTTAAGAGTAACATTTGTTCATCATTCAATATGATAAGTGTGTTCTCAGGCATGGTCTCAACAAATGAAATGAGGTGAACTGTTAAAGTGGTGGACAAGGCATATTATACCAATATGTTTGTCTCTGAAAGGTGATTGCAATTGTTTAAATGTAGACTTAACATTGCTAGTTACCATATTATACCCCTTAGATCGTAACAGTGAATTCTACTGCATATGTACCACTTTGTTACCAAGGGTGTCAGTAACTTTTAAAACTAAGATCTTTTTTTGACCAAAACGGTTTCCTGTAATGGAATTATAATGTAATCAATATATTTTCCTTAAATAATTGTTTTCATCATATACAGCCTAACAAAATGCTCTTGTTTTACTTAAATGATAACTCCTAGACACATATGAGCGTTGTTTCCAAAAGAATAGTGCAAATAACAGAGGGCCCGATTCACAAAAGTAATCTGAGACAAGAACCTAACTTTACGACTTTCGGTTTTCACCGAAGGCATTTATGAGTGCTAAATTTAGGATTTTGTCTCAGTTAAACTTAAGTTTGGTCTTAAGTTAAACTTAAGACAAACTTAAGTTTAACTGAGACGAAATCCTAGTCATTAAGATTTTGTCTTAGTTAAACTTAAGTTTGTCTTTATGTTAGGATTTTGTCTCAGATTACTTTTGTGAATCGGGCCCAATGTGAGGAAAATAGGAAAGAAATGTATTGTATGTATTAAAGTGCGAAGTTCAAAGTCACAAACATATTTTGCATCATGAATAGAAAATTGTAGATTGTGTACTCACGGGGGTGTCATCTGTCCAGGTAAATCCAGACCCTGGATCCAACATTCGAAGACCAATCCAAAATGGGTCATGGTCACGAGTGTGGGGCCTTGAAAAAAATAATACGTTATTTAAACAGGGTTCATTGTTGCACTGCAAATTTTAACCAAAATAAAGAACTTAATAAAATGTCTGAGGACTTACACATACACAGACCTAGTCTATTTGTCAAGAAACATGTTCAATCCCACAACAGATCCTGCAAAATTCCAACACAAGATTTGATAAACACAAACTAGCATAACCCACCATTAATTTTAGGAAAATGTGGGATTTGCCAACTCTGGAGGAGCCCAATTTTAAACACTGCAATTGTTGATGAGTGTTTTTAGGTTCATGAATGCTATGGATGTGACCTCCAAGTCCATAGTGCTCTCAATCTGGTGCTATGGGCGTGGAGGTGATGTTAAAATGCCAAGGGCAGGGAATCTCTCTGGTGCTAAATCGCTCTGCAGGCTACCGGAGAAAAGCTTCCCCAGGAGCCTGAGGCTGTTTTTGAGTGTTTAATGATGAACACTCACAACTCACAGATGTCATTACATTGAATGTAAAAGTAAAATGAATGCAATCTGCTCATTTCACTTTCACTTACAATAGTGCGCAGGGGCATATCCCAGCCCCCCAGTGCACTGATTTACATGGGAGGAGTATCATTGTAAAGGGGAGAATATCCCCTTTACAATGATGTCTCTCCCTAGTGGATCTGCGCACTTGACCCTGGGGATACGTTTGTGAGGGGTGACTGCCCCCCGGCAATGGACTAGTGCCTCTCCTCTCCCTTGGTCACATCAGTCTTTCTGCCCCCCGGTGAGCAGATTGAGATATTTCCACCAACCAGCTCCCCCGGAGGGGACAACTGATGGGTCAAACAGCCCATCAGACATAAGGGCTAAAACTTTTTTTTAAAGGAGTTGGTGCTTCTGAGATGAACACAGCCATGCCCCCATCTCAAAAAAGAGCAGCGGTCTTTCTGTCCTGCAGAGGTGGGGCAGAGTGGGTGATTTTTGCTCAGTTTGCCTCTCAAAGGGCAGGGGATAGAAAGCCCATGAGACACCACAGATTGAATACACCAGGGAAAAAAAATAAAACAAAGGAGTGGGGATAGCTCACCACACACAGGCCATGTACCCACCCCCAAAAAAGGGCACTGTGATCTTTCTGAAACCCCTTTGGGGCAAATATTAGTGTTTTGCCCCCAATATAGGGAGAATGCCTACTACGCATTTGGGGTGTTAGAAATGGGGGTCGCTAGTTGGCAGAGGTAGATACTTTTGTCCAAATAGGGACCCTTTCTTTTAATCAGGGAAAGGGGGATATACACTCTAGGTAGCCCCTAGTCACCCCCTGGGTAGCTTGGCACGAGCACACAGGTTGATGCCACCACAAATGGACACCACACTGGTTTAGAAAAATAAAGTATCTTTATCTAAACTCAACAAGACCAAAATGACAAAAATCCAACATCCAAGTATTAAAAAAAATGTCTTTCAAAAGGTTTTAGCAACCGAGTCCATAGAAAACTATGGATGCGGGATTTCTTGCAAAGTACCTGTTGTTGCGACAAAATTCACCAACCCAAACAGCTGCATGGATGAGAAGCGTTGAAAAACAAAGAGATGCATCATTCCTGAGACCCTCATGGATGCAATGCGACAGTTTCGCTGTACACAGGGGAGCGATGCGTCGGGTCCAGTCTGTAGATGGAAGCGATGCGCCGATTCTGAGATGACTCCAATCCGCAGGTGATGCATTGGGAAAAACTTGCCGCACAGGGACAATGCATAGAAATCCGTGATGCAGCGGGCGAATGATGCGGCAGCAGGGAGTGGCGCTGTGGAGATCTTTTCAGCCGCGATCCCTTGATGCGTCGATTTTTGCCGCAGGGACATGCGCTGCGTTGGTTTCGGCAGCGGCGCAACAATGCTGGGAGATTCTGCTCACACCATGGCGTTGCATTGCTTTTCCAGCTCCCAACAGCAGAAACAAGCTCCAGAGGCCCAAGACAGTCACAGGCACCTCTTGGCGGGTCAGAACTCCCAGCAAGGAAGTTCAGGGGAGCTTGGGGTGACGTCTTTGTGTTCCCAAGACTTCAAAACAGGAGGCAAGCTCCACTCATGCCCTTGGAGACTTTTCTCAAGCAGGGACACAGCACACAGCAAAGTCCTTCTCCTTTCCTTGGCAGAAAACAGCAACTGCCGGCCAACCCAAGAAACACAGCAAGGGCAGTACTTCTCTGCAGTTTCTCCAGCTCTTCTCCTTGGCAAAGGTTCCTCTTGATTCCAGAAGTAGTCTAAAGTTCAGGGGTTTTACGTCTTATACTTATACCCCAAAATGTCTTTGTTTGTTTGTGCAAGGGTCTCTGAGCCCAGTTCAAACAAGTTCTGTCCTCTCTGGTGCAGCTGCCCGACAGGAGCTGGAGACAGGATTGAGTAAGGCAGACAGGCCCTATTCAGGTGCAAGAGAAACCTCCTCCCACCACTCTAAATTTTGACTGGGACTATTCAGGTGCTAGTGAGAACTCCTCCCCCTACTCTGAATCCAGCCCAGGTCTATTCATCCCAGCCCTGACTCATTCAGGAAAGGCAGGACATACATCAACACCCCCTCGGTGGCTGTCTGAGAGAATGCACCTCCGTAGCCCCCGGTCACTCCAAAATCAGTCATTACACAAACAGGCAGAGGCACACAGAATGGTTAAACAAGAAAATTCCTACTTTCTAAAAGTGGTATTTTCAAGCAGAGAATGTAAGAATCACCCTCACTAAAAGATGCATTTTAACATTTTGAGTTCAGGCATACTAAACTTTATTCAGGAAGGGGTGGGAGCACACTGCTTCACCTCCCAGCACAGTTCACCCCTTAGCATTCTGGTCCATGCAATTCATGGTACATGCTTACTTCAAATTTCACTGGAGTATTCCACCGAAGTTGGTGCAGGTTAGTGCTGTAAATCTGTAGACACGTGTTTCTGGATATAATCCGTCATCAGTACAGAAAAAAATAATTTTATTTGGGATTGCTGAGCAGGCTGCCACAATCTTTTTAGGTCTCAGTACCTCTCAAAGGCGCATCTCCACAAGCTGGTCTGCTCAATGGCTCAAGGGAGCCTTTTCAAACATGCAGGGGTGGGAGAACACTACTCCACCTCCCAGCACAGTTCGCCCCTTAGCATTCTGGTCAATGCAGTTCATGGTACATGCTTACTTCAAATTTCACTGGAGTATTCCACCAAAGTTGGTGCAGGTTAGTGCTGTAAATCTGTAGACAAGTGTTTCTGGATATCATCCGTCGTCAGTACAGATAAAAACTAATTTTATTTGGGATTGCTGAGCAGGCTGCCACAATCTTTTCAGGTCTCAGTACCTCTCACAGGCGCACAGGTGCATCTCCACAAGCTTGTCAGCTCAATGGCTCAAGGGAGCCTTTTCAAACAGGAAGGGGTGGGAGCACACTGCTTCACCTCCCAGCACAGACCAGTATATGTGGGTACCTCTCATATGTACCATTTAATTTGGCGAGTTATTACCTATTAACCAAAATCTCTGTATTGGGGACTTTGGGGCACGCGTCAGTATTGAAGAACGTCATCCAAAGTCAATTAGTGTTTTAGGCTTACCTGTTTTGAAAAGCTACATAAGAAATAAAAGTAAATTACAAATTAGATTTTGCATTATGAGCCTTATCTTAGAGTGCAACAAAATTAAGTACAACAAAGAGGTTAATGGTATATTACAATGCATTATCACAGACGTTTTGAAAACATGAATGCGGCATGCTTAATAGTGGCAGCAATAAACCAATCAAGGTGAGTGAAGGGCCTTACAGCAGCTGTACATTGACTTTCCTTTCTTCGCCTCTAGAGTGAATAGTGAGTAAATCTCCTCCTATTGCTTTGCAAAAATTCCAAGCTTCGGTCCAAGTCTTCCTTTCCCCTTCTTTTTTGGCAAAAACCTGGCAATTAAAAAACATATTTACAATGTTGCAGTTCGTGATACATTTCTATTGTATGATTGAGGTTATGGATAATTTATTTAAAAAAAATCTGCAAAAAGGTCCTTTCTCGTATTTTACCGATGGTTATGAGAAGGAAAACAGGACACAGGTAAGCACAGCTCCCATATTTAATGCTTGTAGAAAGATGAAAACTAGGATATAGTGAAAGAAAATGGCCAAAGATCTAAAGTGGAGCATCAAAGCAGAAAAGTGTTGAGAGAGCATTCTGATGTTGAGTAGTTGTCAAACTGCTTGGGATTTTAACAACAGAGCTACCGCATGGAAGTTAGAACTTTTAGCTTTTACAATTGCCTAGCATTAAACATGTATTTTGTGATAGTTTATATTTATAGGTTAACGAAAAATCTGGTCTTTAAGTGACATCCATGTAAAAAAAATTACACTTTTGCCGCACTTCATTTCACTCACAATACTAACTGCACATATACAGAGACAAGTGTGCTTGATTTTTACCGTGTATTTGTTATAATAATCTTGAAAATCCATAGCATTTTAAATAGTGGATGTCTTATTATTATTCGCCTTAGTGGTACTTCTCAGTGTACTCGAATAAACGCAGGAGTTGAAGGCAATGAGATTTGAACATTTGACCTTCAGCTTCCACTCACTCTGGAATAGGACTAGAATTAAACCAAAGGTGGTCGCAACTCACATAATTTCATGTAATGATTATGTGAAATGTGTTTCACACTCAAAACATTAGCTGAATGGTCCGTTCGGGTGAAAATTTAATTTCAAATTTAATTTTGAGATGATTTCTGGTTTCTCACGTTCAAAACACAGCTGATCCTGTTCAGATTTGTAGTTTTGGGCTAAAAAATCACCCGAACGGTCAGCTTGAAAAAAAAAGTTGCTTGAAATGTTTATTGACCATCCATGTTAAAGGTACTCGCATTCAAAAAAACTGTGGTTTGCATTCATATTTGTAGTTTTGCACTCAAAAATTGCCCAAATGGAACATTCGGCTAAAAAATCTCACATTAACATTTCTCCCAGACGTTATGTGAGGTCGCATAATGGTATAGTCCCTGTAATTGTGCATAAATATTGTTGTGAGAAATTACCAAAATTATGCCAATTACTTTGGCATAGTTAACATTTCACACAGGCCTATAACAAACTAACGAGTTACCTCTTGAGGTATGTCCGCTGTCCAAGTGTATCAATTGAGCAATGTAGCCAGTATGCCATTGGCCCTGGTTCAAGCAAGGGAAATGACCCTTCGACTGCTACTGGGGTAGTAAAATTCAAAAATTATCAGGGTTTATTGGGCTCTTGAGGGCTCGCTGGCCTGGGTACCACTGAACCTGCTGCAACAATTGTAGCTACACCCCTGTATCAACTGGTAAAATAGGATTTAGAATGAGGGCACCTGCTGCATGGATTTGCATGTATGCAAAAAGTCTCCGCATTACACTGCTGGCAATATAGTTTGAGTAGTTCATACAATTGCTGCAGAGAACTATGTGTAATACGCCAGGCACAGGTCAGAAACTTCATAATTTCACATATTAAAATCCTAATAAACACTTAAATAGCTCAGTTTTTGTGTGTGCACACGTGTACGTTCATTTGTGTGCATGTTGAAGTGTTTGTTGCAGGAATCCGGTGTAAGCTGCAGGCCGCAAGTGCCAATCCTGGTAAAATCATTATGTGGGGTTTGCACCCTTTGCTCACATTTTCATTTATCCTCCAAAGAATAAGTTTGAATCCTTTCAGACAAACAAAAGCTGTTATTCTTCTGAAGACTGTAAAATTAGTACCGTTGAATTTGGTATTCATTTCAATAATTTTTAAGTGTCAAAAACAGTTCAGTTTTTATTATGTGTTGTTTTGCCGTTGTGCATATACACAGCTGGCCAAGAATGTAGAAATTGCTGATGAGCTTATGGATGTACCATTTTTGGCATAGTACACCTGCCTCTTTGTTTTCATGCTTTCACATTTTAATTATGTGAAGATGCCTGTGTGGATATGCAACAGCTGGTGCAGTGTTGATCTCACAGCTGCTGTGTTGGACCTGGCATCTTTTGGCGTGTTTCCCTCTGTCTTTTTGCTTTCTGACCTCCTGGTTTTAACACATTTTTTGCTGGTCTAGTATCTCTGTGCACTTTCCCACTTCTGATCAGTGGTGCAAGTGATCCCACTGTAAATTGTGTTATGGATTGGTCTTTCCATGATTGGGTATTTGATTTACTACCTAGTACAGTGCATTGTCTGTGCCAAGGGCCTGTAAATCAAATGCTGCCAGTGGGTCTTCAGCGCTGGTTGTGTTACCCACACAAGCAGCTGTGACTGCCATGTCAACCTGGCAAGTGCATCCACTTGCCAGGCCCCAAACCTTCCCTTTTCTTATATGTAAGGCACCTCTCAGGTAGGCACAAGGTCCCCCATGGGCAGGGTACAGTGTATGTGAAAGGGAGGACATGTACTGGTGTGTGTAACATGTCCTGATAGTGAAATACAGTGTATTTCATTTTTCACTATTGAAAGGCTTTCTGTCCCATAGGATAGAATGGGAGATACTTTGTAACATATAAGTATAACTTCCCATTGGGATAAGATAAAGAAATGGAATTTGGGCTTTCTGAACTCAGAATTTAATAACACATATTTCAGTAAATATGGCTTTTAAATTATGTGTTCGAAAATGCCACCTTAAGAAAGAAGGCATTTTCTCACTTTACCATCCTGTGTGTCTCTGCTGAGTTGTGAATTGACTGTCTGGCTTTGGAGTGAAAGGGGATGGGGATGGGGTTGTGCATACACCTCAGACAGCCAGTCGGGGGGGGGGGGTGGTTGAGGTGGGTCCTGCCTTTCCTGGATGAGTCAGGGCTGGGTTGAATTGACCTGGGCTGCATTTAGAGTAGTGGGAGGAAATTTCCTTGCACCAGAATAGGCCTGGTCTGCCTCACACAATGCTGTCTCCACCGTGTGCCAGGTAGCTAGGCTAGAGAGAACAGAACTGGTTTGGACTAAGCACAGAGACTCTCTGCCACAAGAGAACATAGGGAAAAGTGGTATAAATATTGGGGCCCAGACCCCAGAACTTTAGAACTCTTTTGGACTCAGAAACCTGCCAAGAAGAAGAGCTGGATAAACTGTGAGGAGGAACTTTACTGTGTGCCTTGCTGTGTTGGGCTGCAGTGGCTGCTTCTGTCTTGGCAGAGAAAGGACTGGACTGAACTTTCTGCAACTTCTTTGTTTGAGTTTCTCCAAGGGCTTGAGGTAGAGCTTGCCCCCTGTTCAAGAAGTCTCAGGAACAGCAAAGACTTCAAGTTCATCTGCTACCAACACTGGGAACTGTGTGTTTTGTGCTGCAACAGCAGAAAAAGCATCCCTATGCCATCACAGATGCCACTGCCAGCTCCGTGTCCTGAAGGCACCGCAGAGGGCAACGCTACACTTTGAACTGCAACCCTGGTCTCCCCAATGCAGCCATTTGACACCGCCACCAAGCCGCAGCTTGCACTGTGACCAGTGGACACCACACTTTGCATCGCTTCGCTTTACCCCGCCGCCTTGGTAATCCCAGATGATGCCAATCCATGCCAACATCTACGCCGCTGCTTGCACTGGGGTTCCAGGGTACAGCTCATAAGTAACACAAGGTACCACCCTTGAGGGCACTGCACGCCACACTTCGCACCACAGCCCTGATGCCGCCGAGGCCAGTGCTCCTGACTTCAACTGTGAGGTGTTTGATATGCAATGTGTGTGACTTCAAGGGCATGAAGACGCCTGCACCGACCTCCGGAACCGATGCCTGCTGATGCGGCTCTTCAGAGCTCACCATCAGGTTCCCAACGCCCTGCATTTCAAAAAGGTACTGTTTTGCAGGTCTTCCTAACACTGTAGCTAGCCCACTATGCCGCGGTCAGCCAGAACTATTTGAACTTGTTGTTCAGGATGCTGTCATAGTGCCCAAACAGAGCAATCGACTTCAAGGAACTGTATTTTAAGACTATTTTTTAGTATTGGAAATGGGTGGTTCTGGGGGGTGGTACACTCTATGCAGCCTTTGTTGATTTAAAGGCGGCATTCGACCTAGTCCCAAGAGATAGGCTGTGGAGAGCGCTCCACGAGCAGGGTATCCCACCAGAACTGCTTGCGGTTCTGATAAGTCTACATGAAAATAACTATGCGCAGGTCAGATGGGGTAACCAGAGTCAGGTGACCGCCAGATTTCCAAAGGAAAGGGGTGTGCGGCAAGGGTGCGTGCTGGCACCCACATTATTTACATTATTTATAAATAGAGTCACGGATTATTTTAGGGACTCTACTACTGATCCACCCAAACAGAATGGTATCCCCGTCCCCCTGTTAATGTTTGCCGACGATACCCTCCTATTGTCTAAGACTCAGGAAGCGCTTCAGAAGGCAATAGATTGCTTTGAAAAATTCTGTTATGACTACGGCCTCTCTGTTAATGATTCTAAAACCAAATTTATGACTATGCACAGGTATAGGAACATTAGGGGCAGAGTCTCTATGAATGGGGAACCATTAGAGCAGACTGATAGCTTTAGCTACCTGGGCATTACACTGGGTTCTAGGTTACAGTGGAAGCCGCATGTGGCCCATCTAATCTCCAAGCACGCACAACTATCTGGTGCCCTTTTAAGAGAATTTAAGATGTCAGCCACTAAACCCGTAGCCCCAGTATTAAGAATTTATGACTCTAAAGTAAGATCCTCCATGCTATATGGAGCGGAACTGTGGGGGTCGTCTAATATAGCAGGTTTACAAAAAGCACACAATAAATTTCTCTGCAGTATAATAGGGCTTCCACTTTCCACACCACTTGTACCTCTGCGCATGGATCTGGGCTGTCAGAGTCTGGAAAATATCTGCAGATTTAGACCAGTTGCCTACTGGAGAAGACTGTGGGTGACCCCAGAATTGCATCATTATGCGCTAGCACTTCTGGAAACACGTGATATGGACACTGGGGGTAAAATTTTATGGTTTAGAAAGGTTAAAATTCTTCTTAAATCACTAGGTTTGGGTGATCTTTGCGATAATCCTCAGGAGGCATTATTTCCAAACAAACAACAGTTAAAAGAGGTCTACTGGTCATTCATATCCCAGGAGGAGTTTCAGTCACACACTGCCCCATCGCATACTAGGGTTTTTTTTGAGCTGAAACACACTCCTAGGTATGAGTTGTACTGGGATTTGATCACTATGCTCCATGATAGGAAATTATTCCATCAGTTTAGGGTAGGTACCCTCCCATTGAATAAGGTTACCTGTAAATGGGCATCTAGTAAAAGTGACCAAATGTGCCCTTTCTGTACAACACACCCGGAATCCATAGCTCATGTTTTGTTTATCTGCCCAGAATACAAGGCTCCCCGTCATAAATGGATTAGAGCAGTCTGCATTCAAAAGGGTATCATGACAGGGATTACTGCACTGAGAATATTTCAAACTGACTGTTCGGAAACAATGGTGATAGCGATAGCTAAATTTTTCAAATGGATGTGGATAATAAGAGCTGGGAAACTGAAAGCTCTCCAGTCGCCAAAAGCTTATCCAGTATAATTGTGGTATTCTTATTTTTATTACTAAAGTTTTAGCATGTTTTTATGGAAGACAGATATTTATTTTTTTAATTGGGAGAGAAGGAATATTAATTATGTAGTGAACTCAAATCCTGCGGTTCTCGGTTTCAGTGGTATGCTTTCTGTGTATAACTTAAATGTGTAGCTCTAATGGATGTGCTTGATGATATATTGTGTTTTTTATTTCTTTTTATATATCTGATGATGAAATGTGTTTTTAAATTTGTCTTTTATGACAATATGTAGAAATAAAGACTGAATAAGTAAGTATTGATATTTCTGACAACTGTATAGTGGATTTTTTTATTGTTTTTGTTCTTCTTTGCACAGATTGAATATTGGTTATTTTTTCTAACACTGGTGTGGTGTCCTTTTGTAGTGTTGTCACTGTATTACTGTTGGTTATGTGCAAATGCTTCACAAACTGCCTCTGAGAAAAACCTGACTGCTCATGCCAAGCTACCAATGCGGTGAGCAGGGGTATTTTAGAAGTGCATCCCCCTCATCCTGATTAGGAAGAAGGTCCATACTTGGACAGGGTAATAACCTGCCAACTAAAGACCCCCATTTCTAACATGCTGTAACAGAAAAACGCTCCAACTCTAAAGGACAGCCTGTCACCTCAGCCCCATCCAACCAAGACTTTGAATCTGATACCAGCTCTCTAAAGTACCTTTTTAGGCATTGTACTCCTGCTTGTTTGCTTTGATGCACTGTAAGCATCATCAGTTCCAACAGGGGCATGGACCCCAGGTCTAGCCCTGTTTTCACTTAGTGATCTTTTTTTTAATTTTTGTGCACCTCAATATGAACAAAAAGCCAGAGATAGTGTGTTGAAATCATTCTACTTATGTGCCATGAACCACCATCAGTCAAGACCGTGCACTTCAAATATTTTCTATTAACAAAATCTGTTTCAGTTGCCTCTACTAAGGTAATCAATGTTAGAAATCAATGTAAGTGGGACATTGCTTATGCAACAGATGTAACCTTTTCTTCACAGGAAAAGTGGGAGCTGCATCTAAGTTGGCAGGGCCATATTATGACTTTGAGCAGAAGTTCGATT
This sequence comes from Triturus cristatus, assembly GCF_964204655.1. NCBI lineage: Eukaryota > Metazoa > Chordata > Amphibia > Caudata > Salamandridae > Triturus > Triturus cristatus. The sequence goes on along the minus strand of NC_140593.1, from coordinate 325,622,029 downwards.
GGCGTCTCTCGTGCATTAAAATATGGCCTCAGAGCATCCAGGAATGAGTTTGAGGTAAGGACTGAGGTTTGAGGACAGCATAGTGGCACATGTTCACTGGTTCAACAGGATCCCATTGCAGCATTGTGAAGGAATTTGCATCTTAAGTGGTTCATGATCTAAAGCTTCAGGAATCCACGACCCCCCAAGCAGGGCCTGCTTCTGGGGACTTTGCCCTTAAGAGATAGCAATCAGTATGGAGCAAAATTTTCTGTGAGTTCAGCTGGTGCACTGGAGAGCAAGTCCTGCTCCTTGAGGAAGTGTCCCGACAAGGTAGGTGGTGGGGTCATTAACTTCTGGATTCAGTGCACTTATGGTTTTGTGTGCAACCACCTAACAGGACATAGGCAAAGCATCCTTGAATGCTACAACACTGACTGTTGCTTTGCTGTGCCCTGCTTCTTTTTGTGCCTCTTGGTCTTTCGAGTAGTCTTAGGATGTACTCAAACACCGGCGGAAGCCTGTATCCTAAACTTCTTATGATGCCTAGGCTCACCATTGATTGTCTGGGTGGTGCTCTCCTTCTCAGCACTCACCAGCACAATACAGTAACCAAACCCAACCACACAAGTGAGGGTGAAATCAGGAGAATAATATGCTGAAATGAGACTGCAACAGAGGCCGACCACTGGGCTTCACCTCCTATTGTTAGTCCCTTAGGTCACCAGAGAATTAGGACACTATGGTGCCACCCCGAATCCCATGATGGGAGATGGGCACAAATTCTCAGTGCAGTGAGTCTGCATACCTGAAGAAGAGACTTTCTCCTTTTGCAGCATCATTTCAAGATGAGACCTGCGGTCTTGAATTGAAGGTGCAACAGAATGCATGGTGCAAGGGGTTTGGACCCCGGAGAATCCTTAGCTTCTGGGCACTTAATGCCCTTCCCTTGAGTGCGAAAACAGGATACGGGGAATGTTCCCAAGGGATTTTCAGTAGTTAGACTTTATGCAAGGATCCATGCCAAGTTAATGTTTGTGTTTGATTTAAGGCCCTAAGTGGCCAAGGATATGCCCGGATCTGGATCGAATGCTCACTGTACCACTGGAAAAAAGCTGCATCCGGCTGAAGACCCCAAAATATGCCATCATTTGTATTGGGTTGCTTGTGTTCTGGTTCGAAGGGGAGCTGGCTTGGCAGTTGGGCTGGACTCTTCCTATTGGAGTAGGACCAAGGCTGATTTGAATATGGCTGGGTCTATTTCCAGGTGTCATGTTGGGAAAAGAACAATAGGTTTCCAGTGGTTTAACTATTTGCAATCATTCATCCCATCACCTTTTGTGGGTGTGATGCAATGCTCAAAGTAGCCACTGGTATGTACAGAAGTAGGTCCAGTGCTCACTGTACTACTGGAACCAAGCTGCACCCCAATGAAGAGGCCCAAATAGTCTGAAACTGGTTTTGGAATGCGTCTGTTCCCGTTCAGAAAGCACCTATCTTAGCAGTTTGGGCTGGACTGTTTCCATTAGAGAAGGACTAAGGCTGATTTCCATACAACTGGGTCTAATCTGAGGTAGAATGGTTGGCAAAAAAAGATTGGTTGGAATGGAGTAGTGATCAATCATCAGTAGTTAGACTAATCCCATGCATTCTTCTAATCACCTTTGGTGTGTTTGACAGCTGGAACAAAACATTAGATGCTGGGTGTTATGTGGTCTTATGATCAATTGCAAAATTTTCCCAGGGATTGCTTGTACAAGCAGGGATTGCTTGTACAAGCTGAATTTGGCCTTCAGTACTCCCAAGTTTTGTTGGCACTCTTGCAACTCTTCCATGTCTTCATGCCTTACTCCCCTGACATCACAATCCTGGCAGAAGTCTCTCTCTCAGAAGCAAAATGTACACTGTGTCAACTACCTAGAAGGCCCAGGTGTTTACCAAATATAGAACTTTAATTATCAATACAACAGACTCCTTCTCTGACTTTAAAAGTAAGTGAGAGAGGGATTTAGGCCCTTTGAAGATTTTGCATGGTCCGTTGCACTGATGACCCCACGTGAAGCTATAGACTACTTCAGTTTTAGTACCTCCATCATATACAGTGGACTCCACATTGATTATGAACGGTAAATAGAAGTGACAGCCCCAGCTGCCTTAGTTGACACATGATAGGGGAATATGCCCTTCACAATACATGGGGCTGTGAGGTATTTTAACCATCTTGGGATTGCATTCACGACACACTGGAGGGTGTTTTGTGTAGACGGATTAACCTTCCCCCAAAACGGCCCTATTAAACAAAATTGATGATGAGGGAGTTACTCTCACAGAAAGGACCTTAGTATGCCTGGGATTCGTGAACAGAAAGTCAGGATGTGGAGGCAATTGCCCCCTCCGTCCAACCTACCAGTCCCAGGATGGTGGGTGCTGGACTTGGCACTCTCTGCAGGGTCACAACCATACCTTTTGTTTTTTCTCCTCATGTTTGCTGAAAATTAATTTTTGTGAGCCTTAGGGTTCTTTGAACTTTACCACTGCTAACCAGAGTTAAAGGGCTTGTGCTCACTCCTTTAATCATGGAAAATTGGCTTACACCTAATTGACACATTTAGGTTACCTATAATGCCCTGATAAAGTGGTACTACATGAATCCAGGGCCTGTAAATTAAATGCTACTAGTGGGCCTGCAGCATGTATTGTGTCACCCACTGAAGTAGCCCTTTAAAACATGTCTCCTGTATGCCATTGCAGCCTGTGTGCAGTTTTAAACTGCCAATTCAACGTCATAAAATAAACATTTTTCCAAGCCTAAACCTTCCTTTTTAATACATATAAGTCAACCCTAAGGTAAGCCATAAACAGGACATAAGGCAGGGTGCAGTGTATTGGACATGTACTTTAAAGATTTACATGTCCTGGTAGTTTTAGTCTTACATTTGTTTTTCACTACTGCAAGGCCTATCTTTCCAATAGGATACCATTGTATTACCTTATTACATTTAATAAGTGCTAACCTTTGATTGGGAATATGTAGAAATGTCATATTTGGTCTCAAAAGAATTGTAATTTAAATTTAAAATCCTCTTCATTGGTAGAGTTACAATTCTGAAATTGCCACTTTTTAGAAAGTTAGAATTTTTTTGCCCTAACCACTTGGTGACTACAGCCTGTGTCCTTGGTCAGATGACTTTGAAAATGTGATGGCTGGCCTTTGTGTATTCCTCCCAGACAGAAAGACAAGGGGGGACTAAGTATTGGTAGGATGCACCAGCCTGTTAAGAGCTGTTTCCTGCCCCAATTAAATTTCAAAGGGGCTCCCTCCAGCACACTCACAAATAACTTGACACCAGTCTTTTGTCACCCTAGACCTCTTGGAGCCTGGGCATGGGAAGGGGCAAGTATCTAGAACAAGATGTACAAAGGCCTAGAACGTTCTCTCACTTCAAAGCCTGGCACCAGATGTAAATATTGGAAGCTCAGACTAACTCATCAATTCACTCCTGGACCTGTGGAGGACCATCAAATGGTCAGCCTTGTTCTTCAGAGGACACCCCTATTGCCTGAGGCCTGCCTGGTGCTTCAAAGGACTGACCTGCTGCTATTACTGGACTGCCCTGCTGCTTGAAGCCTGCCTTGTACCCTCAGAGGTCTACGCTGCTGCTTGATGCCCGCCTTGCTGCTTGATCCCAGGACTACCAGAGTGACTCCAAGGGCTAGTTGGCTCATCCCCTGTTCTGAGCTGCAGTGACACAAAAAGCTCCAACATCATTAAACACAGACTTGAACCCTGGCTGAAGTGAGTCCTGCTCTCCAAGTGGTGGCCCATATTTTCCACCAAAAATTAGGCTGAGAACATACATGTTCTTTTTCTGGAGTTTTCTTCACTCCAGGGTTCCTTTTGAAGTGCAATTAGAGCTGGCAACAATATATGCAGATTCATGTTTGGATATATGTGCTCTGATCTAATTGGTTATAACCAAGATGATACTATCCAAATTTGAATATTTGAGTTTAAATTGCATCCCTTCCTAAATCCCTCAACTTACTCTTTTGCTGTGGCTGGATATAACTGCTCTCCATAAAACAAATTATTATTACCCCTCCCACATTTAACAATACATCTAATTAAGCTGCCAGAACCATCCACCTTTTCTTGCTACCTGCTAAACAAGCTCATTGAGAAACTAAGTAAGTCCCCTGCCTTGAAAACCATGCCACTGATGAAGCACATAATTTTTGAAATCACTTACACAGACCTTGCTGAGAATAAGTAAAGCACCTGAATCCATAATGACGTCTTAATAATATTGAGGACAGCACCAGATAGTGAGGCCCATTTCAAATATTTTTCTCGAACAAGGAGAGCTTCTTGGCAAGCTGGATCAGATCACAGTAAAGATCATTTACTATCCTATTAAAGGCAGCAGAAATTAAACAGAGCTATGTGGCTTAAACTATAGGCATACCCATTGCAAAGTAACGTATAAAGCATTGCCTGTGGCTGTTCCAGCAATACTATAATATGGTTTGCAAATTGCACATGCCCTGCGTGTACCCATGTCTAGGTAATTGGCCCCTATCCGGATACTTACTTTAAAACATGAAATGCTGTTCTTTGGTTCCCAGTCAGAGGGGCAGTTCGGAGGGACTGTTGTTATTGGGACTGGAGGAGACGTTAAACCAGTACCCCACCGTTTGCAGATGGATTTGGCTTTCTGTTCGCAGTTTACCACCTCCCATAATCCACCTGCCATTCCGGTCCTCATTACAACACATCCTTGTTGTCTTCCTTGGTGCAATAAAAAAAAATCATCAATTGTCACCAAAATCAAACAAGCATTCCAGAGTCTTACAATACATTGATCTGTGCATAGGCACAAGCTTAGCAGATAGACAAGGGTGTAGATAGCATGGTTATTTACATTTTAGAACAATATGTGTATGTGTGTATATATAAATAAGATTTCATCACAGTGTCTAACCTGAATAAATTAGTAATGTGAGTGCGATCAGCTTACAATTGCTTATCTAATTATGATGGTCAAATACAATAATTACATTCAATCCTATAGAGAAAAAAGACTGCTATAAAAATATATAAATATTATAAGATCAAAAAATACATATAGGAACTTCCTATATAATACATCCTTTTATTAGCATGAATGTAATAAATATCATATTTCTGTATAAAAAGACAGGCAAAAAAATGCTTAGGCTACGCACTCCATCAGCTTATTCAAATTCTATTATAGAATAATGTACAAGGGCAAGTCCCTAATAACATTCTATACTTGATTCCCCTATAATCACCACCCAAATGTGCTCAGTGCAATAAATAATATAAAAAGGTGTTTGAATATGAAAACAGTATGCTCTACTATTCCTGATAGAATATATATATAAAGACCTAACATAACCAAGATATGTCTCTGTTAGTTTTTGGATAACTTCATAAATAAAAAAAATAATAATTCTAGGCCTAGTGGCTAATTCCAACTAACGCTAAGTTACAGAATATTTCATAGGTCAACATTCCTATGTACAGTAAAAATTGTAAAAAGTGTCAGAATATAGTATGTCAAGTGGCCTTGTAAGAGGGACACGAGAAATAGAATAGTTCACAGCCTTAAAGAAGACAGGTGTAAAGTTCTTAATCCATATTAAAACCCATAGGTTCTTTATTGTCCAATTCCAAAATAAACCATGACTCTAATTTGGGTATATCTCTCTCTCTGTCACCTCCTCTTTTTCTCTTAGGAACTTGCGCCATACAGCTGTATCTTAATTCTAGAGGATCACCCTGGTGATGTTGCTCTAAGTGCCTGGCAATGGGATAACTACGATCCTTGTTTGTAATTGCCCAGATATGTTGTAGTATCCTCTTATGTACCGGCACAGTGGAAGTACCCACATATAATTTTTTGCAGGGACATGTGAGCACATAAACAACAAACTCTGATTTACATGTGAAATTGCCTCGCACTTTGATTTTCTTTTTTAAAGGGGTTTCAATCATAATACGATTCTTACCGTTCTTACAGGCTATGCATTTAGTGCATTTCCTGAAGCCATCATATCCGGTAAGCCAAGTTTGGGATCTGGTCCTAGTATCATAGTCACTCCTGACTAGATAATCTCTCATAGATTTAGATTTTCTATAGCTTATCATAGGGAGTTTTGGTGTCAGTCGACCAATTACAGGGTCTTCTCTCAAAAGATGCCAATGTTTCTGCATAGCTTGTTGTACTCTCTGATGTTCTTGATTATAGGTTGTAATAAATCTATGCATTTGTGTTGTATCTTTTTTCTTAAAACTAGTTTTTGAGGGATTAAACAAGGCCTTTTCCCTATGTAATTCAGGGGTTCTTTTACTCGCAGCATCTAGTATAGTATTGGAAAACAAAGGTTACGGATGTTATAGTTAGGTTCATATTTCACTCGAAACCAGAGAAATTCAGCAGTTATAGTTAGCTGAGCAAACTATAACTTATACCCCTGCAATGCACTGCTTAAGACATCACATATCACATCACTCATGAGATGGTCAATGACAGCTGGAAATGCAGTTCACTTTCTGCCGGAGCAATGTTTTCATCTGTTTCCATGCACGCATATTTGCGTACAAGGAAACAGATGATAACTCCTCTTTCTGAATGCCGGAGCTGTTCAACAGCTCCGGCTTGCAGAAAACTGAGTTATGTTTGATTTTGCTTGGTGGGAGCTGTCAGCTTCCACCAAGCAAAAACAAATAGTTACCACCTGAGGGGGACACCTTGTTAGGTCCCTTGGAAGGTAGTAGGAGCCTGCCCTATTGGATGGTGGTCCTCAGAGTCATCCATGGCTCCATGAAAGAGGCCTTGTGGCCCCCCTCCACTGTAGTAGTAAGCACTGGGAAGATGTTGGTACCTGGGGCTTTGGAGTGGCCATGCGTCCACCCCTTAATTTGAATGAATTTTCCAGGGAAGGTGGCAGTCCTTGGGGCTGTGTGGGGGCCATGTGGCCCCCTGCATTCATTTTTTGTTGGTAGTCCCAAGGGCTGGGGAGGGCACACTGTTACCCCTGTATTTACTTTTAGAGATTTTCCCTAGGGAGGTGATGGTGCCCAGGGTGCCGGGGATGCTGCATAGACAGCCCATGCATGCATTAAAAGCAGTTACCCAGGAAGGTGGTGGTCCCCGGAGCTTTTATAAGCCCTACGAGGGGGGCCCTGTGCGCCCCCATCCTTTTTCTAACTCCTCATGCCCCTGGAACCTGGTACACCCGGGTGCTCATTTAACAACAAGCACAGGAGGCCATTATTGGTTTTTTTCCAATTTTGCTGAGAATCCATAGACCCACCTGCAAATTTGCAGCAACATTTTTAACCCCCAGCAGTGGTCCCTCTGGGACCCCATCACCACATCTAGGAGGTAAGGGTATTCCTACCCTGTCCCATTTTTCTTAATTTAAATGTTTTTTGTGGGACTCGGCTCAACCTGAGTCCCAAAAAGGTTGCCAACACTTCCTGCTTGAAGTGCTGGTAGCCAATCAGATACAGCACAAAGATCCACGGAGGATCCACATCCCTATAAATACAAATTTAGATTTCAGTTATTATCTCTAAAACTACTGAACTGATTTACATCAAATCACAAAAAGCATGATCTGCGGAAAAAATCTACCTTTCTGCGGTTTGGGCTGTAGTCATGTTCAAAACTGCAATGGGAATGAACATTGGAAAAACACATTTTGGAATTACCCCATTTTCTTGGTGCCCGTTTAATGGGATACCCTGAAACTTTCCAGGCACAAGCTGAAGTCAGTATCAAATTTGTGGGTGACGGTTTGTGAAGATTCATCACCCAGCGCCAAAGTTATAGGCAACTGAAAAACAGCTCTTTAATAGAAACTAAGTCCTAACTATATATACCTACTAGCTACCATCAGTAAGTAAAGCATGTGTTTGTATATATTATCTACTGGCGGTCGCCAGTAGATAGTTATAGTTAGGACCGTGTTTCCATAGGAAATCCGCAACATTCTATTTAGAATAACTTCGGCGCCGGTTGACAAATCCTCGCGAAATTATCAAAATAGGTGGGACGCTCCGCTCCGCTCCTACCCTGAAAGTCTCGGGGGGATTCATCAAGCGGGGGCTGAGAAAAAAGGGGGTCCCAAAAAGCGTTTTCCCCATGCAATTTTCCATAGGGACCTTTAGTCCAAGGTACAGCCTGAACGGCTGAACAGAATTACTTGAAATTTGGCAAAGAGGTAGTCCTCAGGTCAGGCATGTGCCTTTTGCATATATGGTGTCAATCTGTTCAGTAGTTCCTGAGAAAATCAAAAGTAAAATCACATACATATCTGGGCGGAGCCTAACCACACATCTCATCGTGAGATCTGAATAGCTGTCAGTACTTCATCCAAGAAGTGTTGGCAGCCATCTTGGGCCAATATACATGATAGCACCTCATTAAATAGCATTGCAGTTAATAGAAGGTTCTAAGACTTTAGTTACATTATAAATCATTTGTTGATGGTACCATACTCATTTTAGGAATTGTGGTGTGTTCTAAGGTGATTTTACCATGTGAAAAAGCCTTCTGCTGTGATATCACGAACCATGTTTGAGAGAAAAATATTTTCTCATACTTTTCCCACAGAGGTTTGGAAGGTGATCTATAAGCTAAACTGAGAGCATATTTTCTGTAAATTCACATTATCTTTCTCAGTCATGTAAGAATGAAGTCTGACATTCTCAGTAAAACATGTACATCCAACAAGGGCAGAAAATATGTGACACATCTGAATGCCTTCTTGATGGAATCAAAGTAAAAAACTGAAAGTATTTCCTACTGAGGAGACTGCAGTAAATGAGGAAATTAGGAAACTTCATAACAAATAAATCTCCCAAGATGGCCACCAGAGACAAAAGAGCCCAAATGTAGCCCAAATATCACCCAGATGTAGCCCAAGTATAGCCCAATGACAGAATGTCCCAGAGTGTTCTTAAGAACAACTAGAGCGCTTACTGTCTTACTTATGACAAAAGTATGGCACACCTGAAGCCATCTTGATTGGAATAAACTGGTAACACTTAAAACATTTAATTTAAAAAGGAACACAATGAGGGGGTTCATTTTGCCATAGAAATTATGATTAGTGCTGAAGAAAGAAAAATTAGGGCACATTTTGAGTGACTTCTCAAATCCTCTTCTATTTCATTAAAAAATTCTGATATGCAGACTGAAACATGCACTTCTAATACTAGCAGCAGACTTCCGTGATGAGCAGTAGCTTTACTATAGTAATCTAATGAGCAACTAGAGTGCTAACATTCAGATTTTATGGCAAATGTGTGACATATCTGAATACCTTCTTGATGGAATCAAAGTAAAAAACTGAAAGCATTTCCTACTGAGGAGACTGCAGTAAATGAGGAAATTAGGAAACTTCATAACAAATAAATCTCCTAAAATGGCCACCAGAAACAAAAGAGCCCAAATGTAGCCCAAATATCACCCAGATGTAGCCCAAATGTAGCCCAATGACAGAAGTGTGCAAAACACTTATTTTTTGTGTATTTGCAGTTTTATATAGTGCAGACTTGTCAGGTATTGGATTGCTTTACATGAACATTGGTTACATCACACAAGATCAAATTCATTTTGGTTGTAGACGTGGGGAGATTAAGTGATTTGACCAGAATCACAGAATGTTGAGCTGAAGCAGAAACTCCAACCTGGTTCCCCAGTTGCAAAGTCTGCAGCTCTGGAAGTAACACCACACCCTTTCCCCTTGGATGCAACATTTAATCAAGTGGTCAACTGGATAAAAAAACTAAGATTACAAATAATTTAAAAGTTCTTTGTCGCTATTTGAAAACTCAGAAAATATGTCCTCATTTTAGTTTTTTAGAGCACTAACCATAATTTTGATGCAAATAAGACCCTCTCATATATGTAATTTCTAAAGGAAATGCTCTAGGCATTACAGTTTTGATTACATCAAGATGACATCAGGCATTCCACACTTTTGTAATAAATATAGAATGTTAGCAATCTAGTTGTTCATTGGGATACTATTGAGAGGCAGAGGCCAGGGGCACGGACTCTGAACATTGAAGGCAGGTAGGAGAGTGCAGAGGCAACAATTTGACCACACTAGGCAGGCAGGAAGGGCAGTGGCAGCACAACAGACTATGGAGGGCAGTGGAAAGGGGGGCAGGGGCAACAAACCAACAATACAGGACTGGCAAGAGAGGCTGTGGCAATATAATAGACCATTGTGGGCAGAAGGAAGAGGCAGTGGTCATACAACCATACATGCCAACAGACCCGCTTCAGCCAGGAAACGTCCAATGTTTTTAAGCTCAAATGGGCTTTACTTGATCTGTTTCCTGTCTACAATCTTCTCTTTTTCAATGTAACTCAAAGGGGAAAATCAATACCCCCGTTTTATTTCAAAATCTCCCTCTTACCAAGTTCAAAATGTTCGCAAGTATGGTACATTGGATCATGGTAGGCAGGAGGAATTGGGGTAGGGACATGGACTCGGATAACAGAGGACAGGAGGGACATTGAGAGGTGTACCAAACTGACCCTACAGGGCAGGCATCAGGGTTTGCAGCAGCACAATACACCACACAAGGCATGCGGGACGGGAGTGCAGCACAACAATCCATAGAAAGCAATAGGGAGAGGACAGGACCATGCACATGGACAACAGACAACAGAGGGGAAAGAGGCAATGGTAGCTAGCTGACCATAATGGACAGACAGGAGAGAAAGCTGCAGCATAACAGACCATAAAGGGCAGGAGGGACGGATCAGGGGCTTTACAATGGAACCGACAAGCCAGGAGGGAGGGAATAGGGGTCTGCACATGGAAACAGAGGACTGGGGGCAAGGGGGCAGGGCAGGAGCAGCAAGATGACCATGGAGGTCAGGCAGGATGGGCACTAGAAACAAGACACACCATGGAGAGCAACAGTGAGACTATGATGGCATACACAAAGACCATGGAGGGAAGGTGGGAGGGGGTCAGGAGCAGCTAGCTGACCACACAGGGAAGGTGGGAGGGGCCATGGCAGCACAGAAGACCATGCATGGCAAGCGGGAGGGTTAGTGGCAGCACAATGGCTATGATGGGCAAGAAGAAGGGTGCAGGGGCATGCACAAAGGACCATGGAGGATAGAAGGGAGGGTCAGGACCTGGGCACAGACAAGAGAGTTCAGGGGAAGGGGCATCACAACAGACCGTGCGGGGCAGGCAGGAGGAGCAGTTGCAGCACAACAGACCAGGGAGGGCAGAAGGGTGTGGCAGTAAAATGGACCATGGAGGACAGGAGGAAGGGGATAGGGGCATGGCATGTGGACAGGGAGGGTGGAGGTGGCAGGGACAGGTTACAGTCATCTGACAATGCTATGCCAGCCAGAAGCATGCTGTGACTCTCAAGTGAGGTCCGTCTCCTTTCCAGAGAGTAAAATAAAAAGTATTACACATCCGGCGGTGGATGTGTGTTTTATTAACTGTGAGGGGGGTTTCTTGCATAGTTTGGTCGAATTTTTGTTGAATCCCCTTTAAATGGCTTGGTGTGCGTGTGTATTAAATGTGCCCGTCAATAGCTACCCATGTTTGTATAAATAAACGACAAGGGTGTCTACTTGGAGAGTACCCACCGGCGGGGGCGCCGGGATTAGGCACGGTAGGGCGTCAGACACGTCAGAGCTTCACTAGCGGTGTAAATACATTCCACGTGGATGCATTGAATGCATAGTCGCCTTTTAATGAATATCAAGCAAATCGTCATGGTGATAGGTACATACGGTTTGTCCAGCATGTCCTAGGTGTTTCTATAAATATATATTTTTTTAAAATAATAAAAAACAAAGGCCGCCCCCGGGGGATGGGGTCCCCGGGGCCATAAGTGGCCTGAGGAGGGGGCAACGCGCCCACTGGCCAGTTGTAAGTTGGGGAATTAATTCCCCTTCAATACTGAGGGTCCCTGAGGGCCAACTAGCCCAACAGGTATCTCCAGTATGCGCCAGGGAGCTGCGTTGCAGACAGGTGTTCTGAGGCCATGCCCCTTTTTACACCTCTATGCAATGCAGCTCTGTGGCGCTTGCTGGAGGTACCTAGTGGGCTAGTTGGACCCTAGGGACCCTCAGGATTCAAATGAACTTAATCTCCCAACTAAAAACGGCCACAGGGCGTGTTTACACAGTTGTGAAGGGATGGGACGGGGCCTGAGTTAACGTGTGCAAACATGCCCTGTGGCGCGTTTTAAGTTGGGGAAATAATTCCCCTTCAATCCTGAGGGACCCTGGGGGCCAACTAGCCCACGAGGTGCTTCCAGTAAGCGCCACAGAGAGGTGGTGCAGGCCGTGCCCCTTTTCACACCTCTCTGCAATGGCACTTACTGAATGTACCTAGTGGGCTATTTTGCCCCTAGGGACCCTCAGGATTCAAGGGGAATTAATCTCCCAATTTAAAACGGCCACAGGGCGTGTTTACACAGTGGGGAAGGGAGGGGACGGGGCCTGAGGTGACGTGTGCAAACATGCCCTGTGGCGCGTTCTAAGTTGGGGAAATAATTCCCCTTCAATCCTGAGGGCCCCTGGGGGCTAACTAGCCCACCAGGTGCTTCCAGTAAGCACCACTGAGCTGCGTTGCAGAGAGGTGGTCCAGGCCATGCCACTTTTTACACCTTTCTGCAACACAGCTCTGTGGCGCTTGCTGGAGGTACCTAGTGGGCTAGTTGGACCCTAGGGACCCTCAGGATTCAAATGAACTTAATCTCCCAACTAAAAACGGCCACAGGGCGTGTTTACACAGTTGTGAAGGGATGGGACGGGGCCTGAGTTAACGTGTGCAAACATGCCCTGTGGCGCGTTTTAAGTTGGGGAAATAATTCCCCTTCAATCCTGAGGGACCCTGGGGGCCAACTAGCCCACGAGGTGCTTCCAGTAAGCGCCACTGTGCTGCGTTGCAGAGAGGTGGTCTAGGCCGTGCCCCTTTTTACATCTCTGCAACGCAGCTCTGTGGCGCTTACTGAAGGTACCTAGTGGTCTAGTTGGACCCTTGAGATCCTCAGGATTCAAGGGGACTTAATCTCCCAACTTAAAACAGCCACAGGGCATGTTTACACAGTGGGGAAGGGAGGAGATGGGGCCTGAGGTGACGTGTGCAAACACGCCCTGTGGCGTGTTTTAAGAGGTAGTTTTAATCCCCCTGCCCTATTATATACTAGGGGCTTACAGAGGAGGTCATGCTAATCACAGGGGGACCCCAACGCATAGGTGCCGATCACGATCCGGTAAAAAATGTCCCCGTACGACTCGTATCGGGTCTTTTTACCGTACGAATCGTACAAGTGCCGTACGAACTGGCAATCACGATTCGCATGGTAAAAAGTCCATACGAACCGCACTGGGAATATATCCCCACACGTCCTCGGGTCGGAAAATGTGTCCGACACGTCCTCGTACGATTCACCGTACAAACGTGAAAGGTGAAGTCCGACCGGGGAATCACGATCCATCCCGGGCGTCCGAATGTACAACCGTATGGTGAAAAGACCATCCGCACCGAACTCCCATAACAACCATGGAGACGTCCAAACAGGTGCCCGGTACGTGCCGTACCCCCCCCAGCCCCCGTAGGCACGCGCCGACCCCCCCCCAGCCCCCGTAGGTACGCGCCGACCCCCCCAGCCCCCGTAGGTACGCGCCGACCCCCCCCCCAGCCCCCGTAGGTACGCGCCGACCCCCCCCAGCCCCCGTAGGTACGCGCCGACCCCCCCCAGCCCCCGTAGGTACGCGCCGACCCCCCCTGTGTGTACACCCGTGTACGGTGCGTACCCCCCTGTGTACGCTCAAGTCGAACCCCCCCATGTACGCTCGAGTCGAACCCCCCCCGTGTACGTTCGAGTCGTACCCCCACCCGTGTATGTACGGTGCGTACCCCCAGCGCGTAGCGCTGGGGGTACGCACCGTACATACACGGGTGGGGGTACGACTCGAACGTACACGGGGGGGTTCGACTCGAACGTACACGGGGGGGTTCGACTCGAACGTACACGGGGGGGTTCGACTCGAACGTACACGGGGGGGTTCGACTCGAGCGTACACGGGGAGGTACGCACCGTACATACACGGGTGGGGGTACGACTCGAACATACATGGGGGGGTTCGACTCGAACGTACACGGGGGGTTCGACTCGAACGTACACGGGGGGTTCGACTCGAACGTACACGGGGGGGTTCGACTCGAACGTACACGGGGGGGTTCGACTCGAGCGTACACGGGGGGTACGCACCGTACATACACGGGTGGGGGTACGACTCGAACGTACACGGGGGGGTTCGACTCGAACGTACACGGGGGGTTCGACTCGAACGTACACGGGGGGGTTCGACTCGAACGTACACGGGGGGGTACGCACCGTACACGGGTGTACACACAGGGGGGGTCGGCGCGTACCTACGGGGGCTGGGGGGGGTCGGCGCGTACCTACGGGGGCTGGGGGGGGGGTCGGCACGTACCTACGGGGGCTGGGGGGGGGTCGGCGCGTGCCTACGGGGGCTGGGGGGGTACGGTGCGTACCGGGCCACCTACTCTGGTCGATTCGCGCCGTACTTCGCTTTTGCGGCACTTTTTGGGTGCCGTGAAAATATTGCCGTCCGGACTGCTGTCGGTTCGAATCGTAATTCCTGGTTCGTGAAACGCTGCCTGAAAGCGTCCCGACGTCACGTCGCAGCATTCCCGGATCACATTCGTATGTATATTTTCGTCGGTCGGTGTTTTTTACGATTCGTACGGAAATGGTGTTTCCGTGCGAATCGTAATTCCATGTTTGTAAAGTTTTACGACCGGGTACGAGTCGGACGGGGAATTCGCTCCGACCGACGGTTCGTACGCGGTTTTTAACGGATCGTAATCGGCACCATAGTGTTCCCTCATGTATGTAGGTGTTTTCACTGTATTCTGAATGTCTTTTAACATAGCACTGGCTCTAGGACTGGTTAGTCAGACTCAGTTACCACCAGCATCTGTCTGAAAAAGTTGAGGGTACAGGATGATTTTGCAACAAGGCTTCTTTCTGCTCTTCTGTTTGTTCTTTCTGCACATTATCCTTCTTCCTGCACTTTTCTTCGTCTTTGAGGACTTCTGTTGCTTCTTTCTGCATTTCTTTTTTTTCTTTCTGTGCGGTTTTTTTCTTTCTTCACATGTCCTATCTCTGTAGGCATAGTTAGAAATTAACATTTTAAAAACCTTTGAAATTCACTGAAAAAACCATAGGTTTCAGGCACGTTATAGTTAGGAATTAGCATTTAAAAAACCTTAGAAATTGACTGAAAGAACCATAGGTTTCAGGGGCGTTATAGTTAGCTGGACTTTTCACTCGTACAAAACCATTGAAATTCCCCCATTATAGTTAGTTCAGCTAACTATAACTTGCGCGCCCGCAATGCACTGCTGATGACGTCACATATTGCATCACTCATGACATGGTCAGTGACATCACTCATGACATCACTGATGACATCTCAAATGACATCACTGATGACATCACTGATGACATCATCCTTGTGATAGAGTGGCAGACCTCCTCTCCCCCTAATATAACCTTTGATACACACATTCAAAAATAGAAACTAAAATTTTCAAAACAATGGACATACCAATACCAGATACAACAACCTATTCAGTAATTCTAAGATCCACATACACATCCACTCATTCACCAACAGTCCTATACAGTCACTCATATATGTACTCACTCATCATATGTACTCATACACCTATACATCCTGTTACACAACGCCACTCATCCATAGAGTTACTCACACACATAGTCACTCATGCTAATAAAGAATCAAACTTCCATTTACTTGCATATAAAGTTATATACACACCACCACACTTACTACTACAGAAACTTACACATACTTAGTCTTTTAAACAATCACTTATAGAAACACATACTTATTCAAACAGGAACTCTTCCAATCTCTCACTCTCACATATACTCACTTATATACACCAATAGTCACATATACTAGTTTAAAACATATGTAGTTACTCATAAAGTCACTATTGAGACAGTCATTCACTCACTAACACACCCATGCACACTCATCCACCCATACAGTCCTGCAGACAAGCTGTCTTCAACACATGCAAACAGTGAGTCACTCATTCATGCACCTATGCTCTACGTAATACCTGCCACCGAACCATACAGATACTCAGACACTCATACTGATACTCAAAAAACCAACTAATAACCTATATAGACACTCATGTAGCTACTCACCAACCCATGCAGCCACTTATACACAAAGTGAGAGACTGATACAGATATTTACATATTTAAACATTACTCACTAAGCCATGTATTCACTAAGATACACTTAATCAGTCACTTATACAATCAATTTTTCAAAAACAAATCATCCATTTAGACACTTGTATACCCATTTATTCTTCCATCGACCTTGAGATATACATATATAAAACATATGTAATTTTCAGAAAAACACACATTCACTGGATAATGTCATCAGTGATGTCATCATTGATGTCATTTGAGATGGCATCAGTGATGTCATGAGTGATGTCACTGACCATGTCATGAGTGATGTAATATATGACATCATCAGCAGTGCATTGCGGGCGCGTGAGTTATAGTTAGCTGAACTAACTATAACGGGGGAATTTCAATGGTTTTGACCGAGTGAAAAGTCCAGCTAACTATAACGCCCCTGAAACCTATGGTTTTTTCAGTGAATATATATATAAATAAATACCATAGTAGAATCATGGTTATAGAGCTGGAAATAGGCATTGTGATGGCTTCACAAATCCAGTAAATGCATTAAAAAAAGTTTTGTATAAAAATATTATTTATTATTTTATTGGGTGGCTCTGAAAAGAGCCTTTGTGTTAATAGTGTCTTGTGCACACTTATAGGAAGAACTGGATATATTCCTCGATGTTAGGAAAGAGCTAGTTGCCCTTCTGCTGTGAAATGGATTCATCCTTTCGTTACACTCCTGGCATGTTGTAGCAGATATTTTGTGGTGGTAAATGGAACCCATCCTATTGTCACAGAGAAATGCTGAAATTGTTTTATTGACATTTGTCCTAGATTTCTCAATCTTGAAACAAAACTGAAATGACTATTGCCATTTCTACCTTTGGCACATGTTGGAATATATAAAGGCAGTGTGAGGAAAGAGAGCCATCAATTGTGCCAATGTCTCCTTCATTTGGATTTCAAGTTGAACCCTGTGATTGTGTGCAGATCATTGCACCACAGTGCACAATCATGAGTTCTAGTCACAATCCTAAATGCTCTCAATCATAGATAACAGTTGATACCACTTCATACCTCTGTGGCCAATCTACATTATGTCCACTTGGGGACATCCAAGATATCTGTCAATGCCACAATTGTTGTACTCTCTCTGGCCCAAAAGATAAAGCTGTGTCTCACAATGCACATTCTACCTATGATGCTGGTATGCAGCAACTGGACACCTGAGTGGTCAGTGGCAGAATGAGAAATTTTCCCAAACAGCATAGAGAGTGAAAAGAATAGGAAAAAATCAGTGGAAAGGTTGTGGTTGGCTAATGTTTGAGTGCGGGTGATTAGGTTCAGTAATGAAACCCTACTACCAGAATACGTGTATTCTGATAGGGAGAGAAAAATAATTTCCGTTACAGTGATTGTAATATGATATGTTTAAAGTGTACAGGGTGACTTCCAATGAGATTGTTAAACATACCTACAGAGCAGTCAAAACCTTCTGAACTTTTTACCTGGAACTTGGTTGTAAGGAATTTCAAATCAGTTGCCATAGCAACTTGCCTTGTGAAAAGTTCTATGAGGGAGGAGGTGTTAGATTGTGCACATTTATATTGGAAATCAGACAAGTGAATGTGTTGACACAGTATGGCGGGTATTTTTCAAGGGAAAGGAAGAGAATAGGAGCAGATACAAAATACCTACCTCACCCTTTCCCTTACAGTTGTTCTGTTTGTGAGAGTGTTTGCGAGCTCCGCAGATCCATTGTGAATTTACATGGGGGGCTGTGCTGACACCAAAATGGATCCACGGTGCTCAATATATAGCCATCACTTAGTGAAGCCTGTAGGTGGTGAATTCATGGTGGATCTGAGAATCTAGTCAAATACGGAAAAAAGGGTACATTAGGTTCAGCCAATAGTGACTGTTCCGAGGGAAAAGAAATTAAATGCTGCTTTGTAACTGGGTGACGGTTTCAAGGCTACAGACACATATATCCCTTGCATGACCTTTCCCTCATGAGTTCATCTCTGGCTGGTGAGGAGGTGATGGGGATATAAACTCTTTTTCTTTTGGTTTCCAGAAGTGTGCTGATTTGAATGTGGGACACATCTCTTCATTGAACTACAGCTTCTTTTTCAGGTATTTGTTACAAAGTATACTTTTGTTTGAAAAGCTTTATTTTGATCACCAGGATCATAAAGCAAGTTACGATAATAAAAAGCACATATAAATACGTGCAAATATGCTTTACATTTAAAACTAAAGAACAGCTTTTCTCCAGTTCAGTCCAATGATAAAACCAAACATGCCTAGCACTTTAGAGGTTTCAGGTTAAATCAGTCTGATATTGTAAAGTGCCAGTGCAAACCTAGACTTTGTCTTGCTACATGGGTCAAACTGATTCGGGTTCAAGAGTAAATAAAAATGAAGACATAACGTACATATATAAAAAAAAATTAAAAGGAGCATTTTCAGTCCATTTTTGCAAAGTGCAAAGTACAAGCCCAGTCTTTAATATTCTACAATGAACAAGCAGATACATGATGATCTGTACATAAGGGGAGGCTAGATGTATCTATTAAAAAGTTAAAACATTAAAAAACTGAGCAGACTATTCAGGTGGGAGTACAAAATATACAGGTATTATAAGTAAGGTAAATGGATCAGAATCCTGCAAAAATTACATCTGGGATAGAAGACGAATGTGGGGTAAAAAACAATACCACGCCTCTAACATGAAAATATAATCATTTAACGAATTGCTTGGAAACACTTGGTACGCCATGTCCAAGCAGACATAACAAAGTTAGAAATGGCAAACAATGTTTCTCTCTTCATGTCCATGCTAAGGTTTCTGAAAGCATTCAGATGCTCTCCAGTTCCCAAAGACCAACAAATGGGCACCATCCATTTAGCTCTTTGTGAAGCATATGCTGGACAGAAGAATAATATATGGATGAGCGTCTCTGATGCTCCCACACAGGCTGGACATAAGTCTTCTTTTTCTGTTACATCCATCCACTTGCTACAAAAGACCTTTGTCGGTAGCGACATGTATCTAAACTGCAGATTCAGTGTGCATGCAAGTGACAACACTATTTCATCAAGTGTGGGCTCGTAGCAAGGAGGGGTTTAAAATCTAAAAGCTCCACAGTTTGAGTACCTGTGTATCCAGTGACCCTTTGGACTGTCATGATATCCTAAAAGGTACTTTTCAGACCGGCTTTGGCGACTGAGCTTAGATCATCTGGTATTAGCCAAAAAATTTCCAATCCCAGGTTTCCCAAGAGATTTTTCGCAAATTTCCACTATGGGATTTTGGAGGCCTTTACCAGCACCAAGAGCTCTCGTAGGCCCATCCAGTAGGGTTCAAAGGCTGGGGAAGACCATAGCCTGTGCCAATATATCAAGATTCTGAATTCAACCTTTTCTCTTAGTATCCTTTAGGACAAATCAAGATAGACTTGGACCAGTGGGGTACTCATCAGAAGACCCAATAGTGTTCTTGAAAACCTGTGTTCGACTATTTGCAATAATCGGGTGTTCATACAACCCCAAATTTCAGAACCAAACATAGCTGCTCCTTATACCGTCACAATATAAATCTCTAAGGTCAGGAAAACCCTCTTCGTGAAGGTCCACTTTGGGATTAACAATATTAGCAGCTTGGTAGGTTAATTAGCAGCTTGGTAGGTTAATTAAGGTTAGTTGATAGTCGTATACCCAAATAATCAAAACTAGACACTTGCTTTATTTGACTATTACCAATGTACATTTTACGCCTCCTAATTTCTTTTGATGAGTGCAGCTTAAAGCCATACATTTTGTTTTTTAACTATTTAATCCAAGTCCCTACTCCCTACAAAAGGTGGTAAAATCGTTCAACTGTTGGGGACCCTGGAGGGGATTTCGTTATCAGCAGCGTGT
Organism: Triturus cristatus; assembly: GCF_964204655.1. Taxonomy (NCBI): domain Eukaryota; kingdom Metazoa; phylum Chordata; class Amphibia; order Caudata; family Salamandridae; genus Triturus; species Triturus cristatus. The sequence continues at coordinate 325,601,823 of NC_140593.1, read as the reverse complement.
CATCTGTGAATAGTAAGCGGGCACCCAGCGACCACCCACTTTTGGTGAGTCACACCCATCTCTGCCCAGAAGATCAACTACCCTGTTAAGAAACAGGGAGAACAGGGTCGGTGCAAGGGCACAACCTTGTCTAACACATCGGGTCTATCCTAAAAGGGTCCAATAGCTGGATCTGCGCCCCATCTAACTCTGAATAGTTATCCGAGTGTAACCATATTAAAATATCCAATAAGCTCACTGGTAAGCCCATTCTTTGCAGCTCCCTCCATAGTTTACTTCTGGGTACTAAATCAAAGGCAGCACGCAGGTCGACAAAGGCAACATTAAGCTTGCTTCTTTTACTAAGCATACATTTGTTATCATTTTGCCATTGTGTACATCACTATTGTACAGTGTACAACATGTTGATTGCAGACTAAAAAAGATTACACAATTCATAAAAGAAGGAGGAAACCAGAGAGCCAAGATAATTCTATATTTATTGTACTGCAATGCTATTGATTGTAATTACTGGATATTAAATATGAACCAATTTCTATTTTATATAGTATGTAGGTATGTCTGTTAAATTGCTGAATGCCTACTATGTACTATATAATAATGTGTGCTAAGAGTAAATGTAGTATAGGAGAACAAAATTGAGTAAAGCTAATTTAATGCTTCAAAGATATGGAAGAGCAGAAAGTGTTCTTAAAAGCAGGTCCTACATAGATTAAAAACAATAGATTCTATTGATAATATGGTATAGTGTCTGTGAAAAAAGAAAACAAAGCTAAAATATAATGTACAAGAGGGTTGCCCACTTATATGATTTCTTTGGAGGAAGACTGGCATCTCTGCAAATAGGTCTGTTGTGGGTACAAACTGTAAGCAGACGAGATTTGGGGAAATAATAAATGATGTGTGTGGCACGCAACAGTTGTACTCATGATGAAGTTCAGAGTGAAAGCTTTATGTAAAAGAAACATGTTTACTTAAAAGGGGTGCTGTGTCTGGTGGGGGACTAGCCTTTCTATGGTAAAATGTGTGTAGAGTGCAAATTATATGTAAATCAGCCTTTGCAAAACAGTAGACGATGTATATTGTGGTGGACTAGTGCCTCGGCGAAGATGTCTCTTCATGAGTAAAGATCTTCCTTGAAGTGACTTGGCTAAGGTGTAGCTTGTATTTTTGTGGGATATTGGTCTGTCTGTGAAGAGGTTAGTTCATAGAGAAAGGCATAATTTAAAGAGCATTTCATAACTGTTAACAGCATGTTCTAGTATGCTGATCCTCTTCTACATGCAGTTGTCTCCCTGAATATAGCTGTATGGCAAGTAACCACTCTCCAGTAAACACACATCAACATTGTGAATGGTAAGAATCTCCTACCTACAACTGTTCGTTCACCTAAACAAAAGTGTGGATGAAGATCCCAGTGCTACACTATGCACATTAGCTGTTACTAGGCCAAGCCCCTTTAACATACAACTTTGTACATAATCGAAGCCCAGCCTGAACACTTCAAGCCCCTACCACAAAAAAATACGTACTGGTAGAGATAACCTTTTTAACATCAAACTGAGGCTTGGTCAGCACTTACCTTTGGGCTTAGAAAAAATAGTGAAGAAAATGTTCTGAGTTGGTAAGGTTCACCAGGTTAAGGTTACAGGTGGTGTTGGAGGAGGAAGTGCCATCTTCAAGGAGCAGCTGGACGAAGTTGCAGTGAAGAGTTCTACGTTCAGACTTAGCCTCTTTTTTGGCAGTCGATAATCTCCAGCAGGACAAAGCTGGTAGATGTAGCTGACAAGAGTTCCAGGAGGGCAGAGACCCCTTTGCTGTAAGACCGCTGAACAGTATTTGCTACTGCAGACAAGAACGTAACAAGAGCTGCTGCAAAGTCAGGTCATTCGGCAATTCACCCGGGGGGGGGGGGGACAGACGAGCAGGTTGACCCCTGTCATCTCTTGGTTCTCAAAGCAGTTTTTAGCCATAAACATAAGGATTTTGGATATTTGGGCACCTTTACCATCACAATGAAGGGTCCAGGACTAGAAGGGCACCACTTTGGGGTTTAGAACTCACTTAGGCTCAGTCCAGGCCTGGGTTCAAGATGGTTGGATCCTTTTGAGTTCCTGAGGCTCTGATCAGGAGGCCTACCAACTAGCTCTTGGAACACTGGTAGTCCTAGATTCAAGTGATGAAACAGGGCTCAAGCAGCAGGGCAGGCCTTTGAGATTTCAAGGCAGTCTCCAGGCTGTTACACAATCCTTCCAGGTACAGCAAAGCAGTCTTGTGGAGTACACAGCTGGCCACAGCAGTAGGCAGTACTCTGAGAAGCCATCTGCATGTTCAGAAAGTGAACTGAGGAGTGAGTCTGAGGGTCTGATTTTTTATTCCTGGCGCCTTCATTGAAGTAGAAGAAGTTTCTAGAGAGTTCCCTTTGAAGTGCTTGAAGTTTCCTGCTTCCCCTCCCTGGCTCCAAGGTGGCTGCATGAACAATGAAGGGATGATATATCCTTTGTTTGAAGGCAGGGCACTGCCTATTCATTTGCAAGTGGGGCTATGTTCAGCTTCACCCTACCATCCTGACAGTTGATGGCCCATCTAGGCACACCTAATCCCTCAATTGTGTGGCTGTCTGGGTTTAATAAACAAAGTACAACTGAACACTACAACCAGTCATGTGACCTAGAATAGGCTCTAGCCACCAAAAAGGAAAGGAAAATGACAACTTTTTAAAAGTGGCATTTTCTAAATTGTAGCTTAAATTGTAGCTTAAAATCTAACTGTACCGTTAAAGAGGATTTTTATTACAATTTCTCAGACACCAAGCATGAAATGCTTTCCTGATCCCAATCAAAAGTTAGAATTTGCAATAAGGCAACCAAATGTTATCCTATGGGAGAGGTAGGCCTCACAGTAATGAAAAATAATTTAGATGTTTTTCACAACCAGGACATGTAAGACTTAAAAGTACATGTCCAACCTTTCAATTTCAATGCACCCTGTCCTACGGGCTACCTAGGGCCTGCCTTAGAGGTGACCTAAATTATAGGCCATACACATTCCGTTCATACCAGGGAGGTCTAATCCTCCATTTGGTTCAGGCCAGTGTATTGACTTTTAGTATGCAGAATCCATTTAAGTTCCCCCTTGTTGAGAATTTGACTTATGTCAGCACCGCTGGGTGGTGGTTTGACCACGGTAATGACTTGACATTGAATGTCATCTTCTGTGTGTCCTTTTTCAGAGAAATGGTCAATGAGTGGTGCATTCGGTACATTGCAACAGAGCTAGCTTCAAATCCCTATTTTCTGTATTGTTTGTCCAAAAATGGCATAGGCCACATTTGCAGTATTACAATTGGAAAAATGTTTAATAGCAATGTTAGTGTTGCCAAATATGAATTCTTTGCTTTCAATTGTGAATTGACTGGCAACTCAATTATCACATTTGGAGTGTCCGACCAAAGGGAGTGCCCCCATAGGTCATTGAGGGTCTGTGATGTCTTTTTAATTGGAAGGCTGGCTCTGACTAGGTGGTCTTCCATTTTTCTGTTTTTACGAAATGGAAAAAGAGGACGGTCGAGATTGAGGTTCCCAGCATTAAATGTTGGCCTGTGTTTCAAGATGCATTTTCTGACTTGGTTAGAGACAGATGAAAAGGCTGTCACGCACACTAATCGGTTGTTGGTGTCTTTGGTCTTGGGTGTGAGAAGAGTGTCTCGTGGGAAGTACCATGCTCTCTTGATAGATTTGGGAACTAATTTTCACTGGATTCCCCTGGCAATTAATCTGACAGCCAAAGTGTTGGTTTCACGAAAATAGGCTAAGCCTGGGCGCAGTGCTACGCTCCGGCCGCGGAGTGTGCGTAGTTTTGCCTACTTCACGATCCGCGAAGTAGGCGAAGGGCAGGCAGGCTACGCACACCTGCCTGCACGGGCGCCCTCGCATGCGTATTTGTGAGGAAGAAGTCGGCAAGAGAAAAGGAAGAGCGAGCTCCAGGACGCCGCAGCTCAGTTAAGTTATTTAAATTACTTTAAGCTTGTTTTTTAAAGTTTGGGATCATTCCCACTGCATTTCAAAAGTGGGCGGGAGGAAGGCGGGTGGCACGTAGTGGGGCTACACGGAGTGTGCGGATGTGCGTAGATTTGCCCCCACTCCGTGATGCTCCGCGTAGCCCCACTACGCCCACTTCGCCCAGGGTTAAAATAGGCTTGCTTAAATGAGCAGTTCCTTCTAATGCGAAGCAATTGTGAGAATGGAAGTGAGTTGGTCAGAGAAAAATGGAATACAAGGTTGGCAAAGGTCTTATCCTACCCACAGATGTCCTATCAGCCCAACCAGAAAGGCGCTGTAGCATTGGGGGACCATCAACACGCCTGTTGCCCCATGAACAGTTTGCTTGGGCTCACCATTCAGGTAATTTTCCCAGTATATGAGGGGATCTCCAGAGGTATCACAAGCTGCCTGTTCTACAGTCTGATGCCTTATCTGCTAAAACTATGGGCACTCTTTTTGGGTGTTACTGAACTCCTCACTGGTGGGCCCACCCTCTACTTATCATCCAGCAAGTTCAGGCAGGCCTCCAAGGGAGGTAATGTCCTCCCCCGTAGTCTGTGGGGCAGCCTCCGCTGGTGCCCCATTCAGCTGCACCATGGGAGTTTCAGGGACCGGTTTCCCACATCCCTTGCCCTTCCATTTCTTGGCAGTTATCTGGGCCATTCTTCCAGGCTCCAGCCTTCCTTGACTCCCCTCCTTGGCAGCCATGGACCTGGTGGTCACACAGACACACTCAAGCAACCCCAACATTTCCAGGTATGACCAAAGTGTCACTTCCCTCCAGGCAGTGTGCACTAGATCATTTCCTATCAAAAAGTCCACTTGCATGGCAGGGCTTACAGTTACCTTAAGAATACCTGAGATGCCCCAATCAAAGCAAATCAGAACCACAGGGTAGAGGCTCACCTGGTTATCTTCTACTACAATCTGGTGAAATGTATTGGGTACTATCTGCTCTGAGTACGCAAGGTGAGCTTGACATGCTGGGTACTGTGTCAATCAGAACCTCCACTCTCTGCCAAGTGATGGTGTTGGTGTTTGGTGTGTTTATTGCCTCTATTCCACTGGAGAACTGGAGAACTGCAATATCACAGCATAAAACATTTTTTAAACTATTAAACCTGTAAAGGGGTGGGGGGGGTGGGTTCTGGGACCCGCCCAAAAGGGCTAACAGAGCATGGTATCCCTACCCTGTTCCATTATATTTCTTTTTTAAAGTATTCAGAATAGGAGACTAAGCATCCCGAGTCCTGGAAATGGCATAGGGAAATTAAGTTTCATTCCCCCCCCCCTTTTTTCTCCTTCAGTCTACACTCTGACGAAAGGCCTACCCAGAAAGGCATTTGGGCACAGAGTCATTAAAAAGCACACAGGGGAGCACTTAGGGCCCTATTTGATTTTTGGAGTAGTCACCATTGGCCTGAGGGGGGACTTTACATCGACTAGGCAGTGACTACTCCATCCGCCAAATTAAAAAATTACAGTCTAGCAGGCAGTCATTTATAAAGGCATTGTCAAATCGGTTGCTGTCAATGCATTTTAATTGTTTGTTACAGGGTTGCATTGGAAAGACAAAGTCCCGAAACAAACAGTTATCTTTTTTTCTTGGGGGTTTGCTTTTTGTAAAGAAAAAAAGGTAATGCTTTCCTCACTATACCGGGTTTTTCTCATGCTGGAGGGGGCATTAAAATGTTGATATTGTTCCTTACCATCAGGTTTTTCCTGGAGGTAAGGAACAGCAAAGAATGACTACATGTCCGCCAAGCCAAATTGGATGGGCAGACATGTAGTCTTTTCTCTGACGGCCCTTACTACCTAGGTACCTTTGGGTTAATCACGTCGGAGACTGCTCTGTCTCTGCCCTGATTAACCCAAGGATCCACCGGCATCTACATGCGACAGCCGAACCACATTCTTGGCGGTGAGGATCCTTAACGCCAAGAATTATATTGGGCTTTTAGTAAATAAACTTTGTAAAAAAATTGGTGAAATTTGCTGACACGGTAAATCGTTTGGATTCTTTGAACACTAAGGAAGCAATGTTATATGAATTATGATAAACACTAGAAAGTGGGTTGATAAGTGTGCAGTGGAAGTCCGTAGTCAATGTAAAAAATTGTATCTACAAGTACATTATACAGCGGATAACTTATAACTCTGAGATCCTGGAACCATTTGGAAAAACTGTGTTTCAAGTAGAGTGCTAATTTTCTTAACAGGACAGCAAGCTGAACTGAATTGTAACTGGAATTCCCTCTTCTAAGATGGCGGTAACAGCATTGTGATGACACAGCAACATGTACAATAACTCTGAAGATGGCAGGTAAAGTGGGGTACAGTACACATACTTCCGGTGTACAGCAAGCACAGTGTATGCACCATGACTGATTCACTGCATTCAAATGTTAGGTCCTTCCCTCCCATGGGAGATTTTGAGGGGGGAGAGTGTTTACTCAGTACCTGGGAAAATACTGAAATATCTGGAGCCAGTAGTGTGCCCTCCATGGCTCTAGGTATCCTATATTGCTAGTTATAATAACAATCATATTTTCTCATTTATGAATGTGACTGACCCACTTTACTATAGATTAAGTTACAAAGACATTTGTATGTTTCTTTTTACTTCTTGAGCCTGTGGCTGTAGGATTGAACATTTATAGAGAAGGCAAAGACATATCACTATTTTATATAACATTTTGCTATATGTTGATCCCCTTTCTTCATATATCTACATCCATCACTCGTCCATATCCATTGTGCTCTCACCCATTCACCCATGCACTTATTCAAACGTTCATCCCTGTGCTCACTTATTCATCCATACATGTATTCACTCGCAAATCAATTATCCACACATTGTCAGGTATTTATCCATTCATACATGTACTCACATATCCACCCAGATGTTGACTCCTTCTCGCTTTTACCCGCTGACCTATAAACAAACTGGAAATTCAATAAATAAACGATTTCCTTTATAAAATAGCAAGACCTATTGGCTTTCCCGGTTCTTGATATGCATGCTGTTTCATTTCAATCATACCGTACCTGGCATGTCCGAATTCCAATGAGAAAACTGTACAGCCTCTTTGTTAGTCCAGACAAATGTCCCCCTTTCCTTCATGTCAGCTAAACCGATCCAGAAATATTTCTCTGGTCTCAGTCCAATTAAGCTGGTCAAAAATGCATGTTCATATCTGTAGAGAAAACACAGGAGGTAAACCAATGAAGACAAAATGCAATCCAAATGCATTTTTTGCAGTGTTACTTTAAGGTAATTTACAGCACAAAGGTGAGAGTGTAGAACAGGAAATAGGGGCCAGATGTACGACCATTCACTTTCGCGAGTCGTAAATTGCATCGAATTGCGACTCGCAATTTGTGACTTTAAAAAGTGAATGTACAACTGTGTCTCAGACACTGTTTGTGATTCCCAATGGTGTCGCAAATTGCATGACTCATTAATATTTATGAGGCAAGCGCAATTTGCAACCCCATTGGGAATGGCTAGCACTCCCAGGGATGGTGGCCTGCTGGGGTCAGCAGACAACCATGTCTGTGCCTGCTTTTTTAACAAAGCTGTTCTTTTTTTTTTAAATGCAGCCCATTTTCCTTTAAGAAAAACGGGATGCATTTGAAAAAAGAAAAATTTAACTTTTCAGTTTCATTTTTAAAGGGCAGGCAGTGGTCCCTGGGACCACTGCCTGCTCTTAAAAAATATTCTCGCACACACTCACAAAGGGGAAGGGGTCCTCTGGGGACCCCTTCCTGTTTGCGAGTGATTTACAAACTACTTGAAGTAGGTGGTAAACTGCGAGTGTTTTCCCGCTGCAAATGCGGTCGCAAAACAATAGTACATTGCATTGAGACTCGGTATTAGGAAGGGACACCCCTTCCTAATAGCGAGAGTCGCACATGCTATTTTGCCAGTCAGTAACTCGCAAAATTGCGTTTGCACATGCCAGGACCCTTTTTTGCGCTTGCAAACCGGCCGATCTCCCATTTGCAACCACTGGCCCTAAGAGTAATCTGCTTTCCAACTTTGCTTCAAACCCCGCCATTTCCTTGTTACTCGACTGCATATTGCTATTGAAGTAGTACAACGAGAAAGAAATAAAAATCGTATGTACTCAAACAATAACACATAGAATTATATATGGGTACCAGTGAATTATGGGGATGTTTTTTGCCAAATGGTCCTGAGTGACAAGAGTGAAGCTCGAGTAGCCCATGCTGTCATTCAGAACCAGGAGGTGAAAAACATCCCCATAACTCACTTGTTGTTGATCTACAATGATATATTATGCAATACACCCACAATGATCTGCCTCTACTTTCAACTACTATGTAGGTGCAGAGGAGTAATGAGGAAGCCATACATAACATTGCTCTCACCTCCTTGTCCCAAACGTAAAAAGATCCAAAAAGCATACATGGTCTCCTGCCACCCACCCCCACCATACTCTGTGCCCTCGTCTGCCTCTGTTACAGAAGCTGTGCTCCCTACTTTCCAGTGCTGTTGTGCAGGGTCTATGAGAGCTCTGCCAAAGCAGCCTGAAATTTATTTAGTGGAATAACAGGTTTTGTTAACAAATGTTGCCATGTCATAGCAGTGAATTACCATATTTAGAGTCTGGCTTTCACGTTGGTGACTCTCGCTGAGAGCTACACGTAACATAGAATTATCTATAGGAAACAGTGAATTACGGGAATGTTTTTCACCAATGGATTCTGAGTGACATCAAATATACAACAAGAGTGAATTTTGAATTTTCTATACTGTCACCCAAAACTCCAAGGTGAACAACATCCCTGTAGCTCACATTTTTTTACCCATCGTTAGAAATTGGGTCTCTAGTTGGCTGTGGTTTGCACCCTGTCCAAGTAGGGACCCTCACTCTAGTCAAGGTAAGGGAGTCACACAGCTAAAATAACCCCTGCTCACCCCCTCGGTAGCATGGCACGAGCAGTCAGGCTTATCTCAGAGGCAATGTGTGAAGTATTTGTACACACATACAGTAATGCAGTGAAAACACTACAAAAGGAGTCCACATCAGTTTAGAAAAATAGCCAATATATACATGAATAAAACCAGACCAAAACAACATTAACCCAACAAACACAAGTCAAAATATAACTTTTAAAAGATTAAGCAAATTTAGTCCATAGAAATCAATGGATGCATCTGTGTTAGCGCAAAGTAGCTTAGATGTGTCAACAATCAAAGAAGGTGCAAGGTGCAAGAGAGGTGAGGCGCCGGAAAAGCAAAGCAATGCATCAGTTTCTTACTACATAGGGGAGGCGGTCAGTTTCTTACTACACAGGAGAGATAATGCGCTGGTACCGTACTGCTAGGCAGGGGAGGTAATGTGTTGGTTCCTCACTGGCAGGGGAGGTGCTGCGTCTGTTCCTTACTGGCAAGCGAAGTGATGGATCGGTTTCCAGACACGCGGCCTCGGTTCCTTACTGTGGTGCAATGTCGATGAGGAATCAGCTTAGAGGGACGATGTGTTTAAAATCCAGATGCGATGCGTCAATGTGACAATGGCGATGCAGGTGCTGCATTGATTCCTTTGCTGCAAAGCAGGTAGAGCGGGTGCCATGGAATTCAGTGACATGATTCTCAGGACCCGCACTGCATTGAATTTTCTGGTGCACTGCAATGGCCCGCTGGGGCCTGCGGTGAAAGATGTGGTTGGTGTGTCGAGCAGGAACCATGCTTCAGTGCAGGCAGCAGCGATGAGTCTATCTTTTGCAGCGATGCATTGAAAAAACAGATGCAGAGAGTCAATGCATTGATTTTCTCCTTAAGCTCACCAGGTTACCCTTAACAGATCCTGTAACTGGATTTAGCACCAGTTAGCAAGTCAGGCCTCTCAGCAGACGAGCCAAGGCAGAGGCAGGTGAAGTCTTTGATGGCCCTGAGACTTCCTTACGGGGGCAAGTACACAGAAGCCCTTGGAGAATCTTGGGGGCAGGAGGCAGAAAGCAAAGTCCAGTCCTTTCACTTCCAGGACAGAAACAGCAGGCAGGCAGAAAAAAGCAACAGACAGAGTGACAGTCCATCCTACAGCATTCAGCTCTTCTTCCTGGCAGAAGGTCCTCAGTCCAGAAGTGTTCTGATTTTGGGGTGTCAGAAATCCAATACTTATACCTCTTTCTGCCTTTGAAGTAGGTAAGCTTCAAAGGAAAGTCTTTGTAGTGCACACGACTCTGCCTTTCCATGACCTGGCTCAAGACACACTATAGGTGGTGAAGACTGCTTTAAGTGAGGACAGGCACAGCACTATTCAGGTGTCATTGAGAACTCCTTCCACCACTCTAGCTCAGGAAGGCCCATGAACCTGATGATGGCCCATCTGGATCAGGCCTGGGTGTAGCTCGCAGAGTTTCGCTGCACGGAACTCCATGAAGTGACAAAAAAACTCCACGGAGATCCGCAAGTGGCGGAGTGCAGTGTGAACTGCTGTTCACGCTGGTTTCCTGCTACTCGGGTAGAAATTGTACCCGAGCGGCAGCTCGCACTCGCAAACTTAACGTTCACGACCGTGAGCGGTTAGAAAAACTCCGCTGCGCTACGCAGAGTTCATGGAGTGCGGAGTGCAGAAAACTCCACAAACTCTGCGAACGGAGTGGAGTTCACCACCCAGACATAATCAGGATATGCAAGGCACACCTCATCTCCATTTCTATGACTGTGTAGAGTGAATGCACAAGAGCTCAACTGTCAGACAAACCAGATATGTATTCTACAGACAGGCAGAAGCACAGAGAGAGTAAGTAAGAAAATGCCCACTTGTGTTTGCCTTGTTCACCCTAAGTTGGCAGGGTATGCCCAGATGTGGGTCCCTTGCTCACTTTGCCACTGGATCCAAGATTGCCTGGCTGATGAGGGGTGGTACTCCAAAACCAGTCCTAGGAGGCTTGTTTCCGGTCCAGGGAAGACCTGGCTTATCAGTTTGGGCTGGACTGTTCCCATGACTGATTTGCATATATCTGGTCTGAAATGAGGTGGCGAATGAGCTAAAGAACGATGATGGATTCAACCCAGAGCTGTGACTGTGATGAGTGTCTAAAAAGTTCCAGCGCTCTGTTCATCATCTCCTTGTGTTCACTTTCTAAAAGTGGCATTTTCAAACATGCAATATAAAATCAAGCTTCACCAAAAGATGTATTTTTAAATTGTGAGTCCAGAGACCTCAAACTCCAAAACACTATCTGCTCCCAAGGGGAAATTACACTTATAAGATCATTTAAGGCAATCCTTATGTTACCCTATAGCAGAGATAGGTCTTGCTATAGTGAAACACAAACTTAGCAGTATTTCATTATTAGGACATGTAAAGCCCACCAGTACATATCCTACCTTTTAACCCCTTCAGTGCAACGCCCTTTCCCCCTCCTGTGCCGGGCGTTGCACTAGTGGGTGGGGTTCATGACGAGATAGTCACGTCATGGGCACAGCGCAACCGTGCTCCATGACGAGACTATTCGTCATGGGCACTGAAGAGGTTAAATACATTGTACCCTGCCCATGGGGCTGCCATGAGCCTACCTTAGGGGTAACCTACATGTAGAAAAAGGGAAGGTTTGGGCCTGGCAAGTGGGTGCACTTGTCAAGTCGAAATGGCAGTTTAAAACTGCACCTCCAGACACTACAGTAGCAGGTTTGAGACATGTTTCAGGGTTATTCGTGTGGGTGGCATAATCAGAGCTGCAGACCCACTAGTAGCATTTGATTTACAGGCCCTGGGCACCCCTGGGGCACGGTACTAGGGCCTTAGTAGTAAATAAAATATGCCAATCATGGATAACCCAATCTCAAATACAATTTAGACAGACAGCATATGAACATTAGCACTGGTTAGCAGTGGTAACGTGCCCACATTCCTAAAGCCAACACAAATAGGTCCGAAAAAATAGGAGGAAAAATTCCAAAAATTCAGGGTCAACTCTGCAAAAAGGGCCAAGACCCATCTATAATTTTATGTTATAGAAGTCCCCCAAAATCATTTGTACCTGCTTTCAACTGCTATGTAGTGGCAGAGGAAACATGGGAGTGCCATACATAACATAGCCTCTGTTATGTAGCCCTATTTCAAGGTTGAGAAAATAAAAAAAACCTTAACTGCCATTTTTAATCAACCTCCACCATCTTACCTGCCTTCCTTCCCCCTCCTGCAGCTGTGTTTCTGCTTTCAGTCAACTAACAAAATAGGGCAACCAAATTATCCCCAAGGATAGTAAAGTAAGTTTTCTTACAAAATATCCTTTGAGGAATTATTTGTATCTACTTTAACAATGTCTTATGGTCACAAATATGATCCAATTAATTTACTTGCTGTACAAAAAAGTTATCGTCATGGATAATTTCAAATGTTTTTACTTCATTTGTCTCATTATATTTTGTTCATTATACAAAACATTCACATTGTTTTGACACAAGTTATATACAAAATATACAGATAGCAACAATGACACCATCAAAACAATCCCTACAACTTTCTCTTAATTTTCCCAAGGGGTTAATGGGAGTGTAATCCCCCTACTTTCACTTAGTACAACGCAGATAACATCTAACAGTCCATTAGATCAAACTTTCAAATATTAATATAGATGAAATGTCCAATGATGAAAGATCTTTCAAGGAAATAAGAGTGCGTTGTCGACGTTTCGGTCTTATATGGCCAACAAGATCCGCAAGACCATCTTCAGGACTCAACGTTTCACAAGGGATGAAGACTCCTGTAAACACTTGCTACTTTCTTAATAAACTTAAAAACCATTCAGGACGATCTGTGTATCCAATACCAACTCCCACCACATTTGAGGCAATTCATTATTTATTCGTGCAGTACAGTGTCCACCTGATAGCAAATAGCAGAGCTTCAATGACAAGCTCTCATATAGCCCTGTCAGCCTGCCCAGGAAAGCCTTTATGAGATAGATTCAGTGGGTAACGAGTTTTGTGATCAACTATTGCTATGTCATAACAACGAGTTATGAGATTCAGAAACTCATATAAATGAAGGTGGAACTCTACCTAAGCCATACATAACCTATTTAAAATTGCATATTGGCATGTACCTCAAACTATTTTTAATATTTATAGATGCTTTCATGAACACTTTTTGAAGCATAAACCTTGCTATGTATGATCTGATTTTTGTATGGTGTAGATGGCAGGTGTGCTAGATCATAAGCTATGATCAATACACATAATAGCTCATATATTTTATCATTTCAGATCCCTTTCCATTTCTCTGTTTGAAATTGAGTTTTTTGTTGAGGGGTAGTAAACCCTTCTAAAGAAACAACCACAGTCCTATTCACAGTGAACCGCAAAAGTCACTAAATTAACCTGTGCTTAATCCTCTGGTAGCTTGGCACAAAAGCAGTCAGGCTTAACAAAGAGGCAATGTGTAAGGTATTTATGCAGCACTTAAACATTAATAAAGTAAAAACACCGCACAAAAAATCGCACAGATATTCAGAACAATAGAGTCAATTTTAATACATTATTTGACACTAAAACAACAAAAATCCTATCAGTAGAACTAAAGTTAATTTTTTAAAAGTTTTTCGTAAAATGTAGCTTCTAAAAGATTAAAACACCAACCGAAGGCATTTAATTGCATGAAACTGGGGCAAAGTACAACATTATGGCAAAACGTGATGGAGCGCAGTTTGGATGCATGAGGTGGATTGGGCCTGGTCCCTGCTTACCTTTGTTCATAGAAGAATGTTTGAAGACAAATGTCTGAGAATGTAAAGTTCAGCGGGGAAAGGTAGCTGGCGGTGTCTGAGGAGGAGGCGTTGTTGTCGGGGAGCCACTGGGTAAAGTCAGGGTGAAGATTTTTGTGTTCGCACTTAGTTTCTTTTTTGTAAGTTAAAAATCTCCAGCGGGTTGAAGCTGCAGGCTGTAGCCGATGAGGGCTCCATGAGGCCGGATACGCCTTCTGCTGAACAAGATTTGCAGCTGCAGAGAAGAACATAGCAGGAGCTAGTTTGAAGTCGGACCATCCAGCAATGCACGCTAGGTGGACTGGCGAGCAGGTAGGTCTGGTCTCCTCCCGGTTCCCAGGCAACCTTTTAGCTGAAAATATTTTAAGTCCCAAGTTTTGGATTAAGGCTGTTTGGGTACATTTAGCACGACTTCGAAGGATCCAGGAATAGATAGAGGACACTATTCACTTGCAGACTAACTTCACTCGGGGTTCAGGTGCAGGGTGAAGATAGAACTTTTTGTGTCCCTGTAGCTCAGGGCAAGAGGCCAGCCAACTGGCCCTTGGGGCCACTCTGGTAGCCCTGTGTTCAAGCAGCAAGGCATTCCATCAGCAGCAAGCCGGTCCTCTGATAGTTCAAGGTAGAACTCCAGCAGCAAGGCAGTCCTCTGAAATACAAAGCAGGTCTCAAGCAGCAGGACAGTTCTCTGAAGTACAGGGCAAACCCTCTGAGTGTCCTTGGCAGGTCCAGGAGGGAAGGAAGAGTTGCTCTGAGCCAGGAATGCTCATACCTGGTGCCAGCTTTGAAGTGTAAGACACTTCTAGAGTGTTTCCCCCACAGATGGTTCTGGGATTTCCTTCTTCCCTGCCCAGGCTCCAAGGGGTTTGAGGTGACAAAAGGCTAGGGTGGAGTTCTTTGAGAGCATTCTGAGGCAGCTCCTTTAAAATGTAAGTAGGCCAGGAAACAGCTCCACTCCACACATCCAGTTAGGATGGCCTATCCCACCAAGACCTAGACCCCCTTTGTCTCACTGTCTTGCAGGAATACACAAAGACCAACTGCCAACTGTTCCAGGGACCAGGGACCAAACGGATAGAACAAGAAAAAGCCAACTTTAAAAAAGTGCAACTTTCAGAATTATGACTTAAAATCAGACTTTACCATTAAAGCTTTCTGTTAGGGTTGACATATGGATTAAAAAAGCAGTTTTAGTCCTGGTAAGAGGTATATTTTGCCAGGTTGAATAGGCAGTTTAAAACTGCACACATGTTACAATGGCAGCCCTGAGACATGTTTTACAAGGCTACTTAAGTTGGTGGCACAATAAGCGTTGCAGGCTCACTAGCACTAATTAATATACAGGCCCTGGGTACATGTTCTACCACATTACTAGGGGCCAATAAGTAAATTAAATGTACCAATCTGGTTTAGGCCAATTTAAACATGTGTTAAGGAGTATGCACAAGCACTTTAGCACTCGTCAGCAGTTGTAAAGAGCACAGAGTCCTAAAGCCAACAAAAAAGAATTTCAGAAAACAGGAGGGGAGTAGGCATAACATTTTCTGGAAGACCATCCTATATATTACAGGTCTAAAAGTCTCTGCCATTTTAAGACAAATACATCAGGGCAATCAGAAGTTCAACAACTCCCATCATCAGCCAGAGTGGCACCAGTATATTGAGTATTTAACTTTGGTTTTCTATCTTCATTCCATAACTCTATTTTATGCAACTAATTGCAATTGGCTAGATGACTACCTCCCTCCCCTCTTCATGGACCCTGTTTCCTGTCTTTAACTTGAATGATAGTCTAATGCATTCTGGGTGTTGTAGTCTTGTTTTTCGTGCATTGATCTAATCAGAGTACTACACCTGAAATCAATGATTTGTAGGTGAAAAGTTCAGGACTGGAGCAATGAAGGGAAGTGGTCACCATACAATAGGCTAACTTTAAACGTGGAATGACGCATGGGCCTACAGGACAAGTAATGAGCTGATTTTCCTCTTCTGTAAGCAAACCATCAAAAATAATTAAGGCTGTTAATCATATTTCAGGTGAAGTTACTATACCTTGCTGTGTCCTCTGGGGCTCCGGTCTATTGATCTCTTTGTTCTTCTTCCATCTAGAGCCACAGAGCACACCATTGTGTTGGTGAGAGTCTGTTTAAAGCAAAATCCTGCTAAGACCCTGAGTACCACAAATGTACAGCGAACAGTAATACAGGATGTGTTTGTTATATTTGCCTCTTCTAACCAAAGTACCTAATGCTGGATGAGACCAAATGTCATAATATAGTTAGATGAGGAGTTTTCACCCGTGTAATGTGGAATTTTCCATCATTGGCCACCAAGTCTCACCATGGTATGATGACCCTATCAGGGTGGACTCAAACTCTGCTATGAGGGATTACTTAAGATACGTTAATGTTTAGATAACACAGGGATTCTATTAAATTCAAGATTACCTTAAGGTATACCACAGGAGTGTCCCTTTATTAGGTGGCCCTTTAGGTATGGTTAAAAGATTACAATTAATTATATATGGATGCAAAGGAGCACAATGACCCTAACATTCTTTCATTGAGCCAACATGTCTGCCCTTCAATGTGACATACTGTGGCCAGGGGCATTCTTCAAGCCTTTTAAAATGTTCCCTATTTCTAGAGGAGTGTGTATACATTATATCAGGTGAGAAAGGGTCTTACTACTGTCTCCGTAGTTGTCAGCCAACCCTACTCTAGTTTGGCTAGTGATTGGGGAGAACCTAGGTACAGGAGCTGGCACACCTCCTTGATGACTGGGTGGCTAGTCTCCATCCACATGACAGACCATGAAGTAAATGAGAAACCTGAGTAGGGTTTGCTGGCTGGCAGATCTTATTCAAATCAAAGTGTCTGAGACACAAAGTGGTCTATGTTCCCAGTCCCTCCCCTATTTGTTAGTCTGATACAACCCAGCTTCTAAAGGCCAACTTCTTCTCTATATCTGGAAGTTTCAGTGGCACTCCTTAGCTGGCTGGGCCTCTTTTGTGGCTGTAGTAGTCAAATGAAATTCCTTCCTCCTCATCTTGCATCAAGAGTTGAATGTATAAAGGATTAGAAAGGCTCTAAAGACCTGCCTCGTTCCTTAGTCTCTATAATCTGGTTGTTGCCCTTTCCTGTTGATAGTTGACAGAGCTTTTGGTTTCAGCAGTTCAGCACCAAAATACTGTGTCCAGGTGGACATTTGTTCTTTCTAAAACCTCAACCTAACCTAACCTAGCCTAACCTAACCTAATCATTTACTAATGACTGAGAAGCATACAACCTTAAACAAGACAGAGGGTTTGTTGATTCATTAAATCGGAAAGACATACACACTAGTTCCATGGTAACTCGATCAATTTAGAACATTTCTGATTTAATCAATGTAGGGTAAAAGAATCACTAAATGCCTCGATTTTCTTAAGTTACTTATATCTTCATTGTTTATTGCATTTACATAGGTCAGTATAAACTAGATGTGCGGACGATAATGTATTTGGTGAAGGGGATATATATATATAGACTGTGACAATTACAACACTGCACAATAACCGTTTCCTAACATTTGAGTTAAATACAGCCTGTTGCACAAGTTAACAGGTGTTCGTGTAGAAATTACGCTAAACTAAGGGATTCATTGTCAACGTTTCAACCCAATAATTAATCAGTGGTTCTCATCAGGACTAGTAATCTGGCTAAACATAGCGACAATAACCCAAATTAACAAGGAGCTTTAGAGGTTTAAAAGGGATTAATCATGTAGGCTATTTCTGCATAATCTAATGTTAACTAACTCAAATAGTGAGGCTAGAACAGACTCATTTTCTGACTGAATCAATCATAAAGTTGTAGAAGCCTTAAAAAGGCAGAAAAATTATAACCTCTGTACCGTCGTGGCATGAGACTTGTGATGTCCCATGTAAATCCTCCAAATAAGGAGTTTGTGATTAGTAACCAAGCCAAAGTCAGATCAGCCAGGGAACTGGTGTAAAGAGAACATTGTATTGTAAATGTATCTCATTACCCATCACATTTTCTCTAATGTAGTACATCTAATGTATTATCGAATCGATTGCGGCTGATGATGATATTCTAGTTTTGTAAATGCATCAATAGCATATGGTTGTACCAACTGCTAGTTTTTACTACTGAAGAGCTGGATGGGATTAACACTTTTTAGGCTGTTATGGATTGTACATGTGATTAAAAAAAAATGTACAATCATATTTTAGACTCACTTTTAAACTGCACATACTTTAAGTAACTCACAGTGTTTAGGGATATTTAAGAAAACATCAACAATATGGAGTAGGTGAACTTTCTCAACATCTCTGACCCATAATATAGATCTAAAAGTCCACATCAGTGTGGATTGTTGTAACCTGAGACAATCTATGTATGATAAGTTTGGAATTTAGCCTCATTGTTCCCAGGTAAAGAAATAAGTAGAAATTGTATTAGGTAGTTCTGGATACAAAATCATAAAGGGTTATGACATTAAGCACCTGGATGCAGACTAAGGCCCTGATTCTGAGTTGCATAGTACACCAGGAGGGAAAATTTGCATGCAAATATGCTTTCAAAGTTCAGGAAACCAGCACCAGTAGCATGCAATTAAACGATTAGCCCTATTCAATGGGGAATACAGTGGAAAACCGGATGTACCAGCCGTCAAAACGCATGGAATTCTCAAATTCATGGGGGACTGGGAGTAGCTAATTATGTGTACTTATGGAGTTTATGTAAGTAAACATGAAGAGGTAAGAAGAGAATGATGTTCACTTAAGGAGTTTATGTAAATGCATATGACGATAAGAAGAGAATTATGTTTACTTACAGAATTTACGTAAATGCATATATAGAGGTAAGAAGAGAATGATGTTTACTTACAGAGTTTATGTAAACGGACATGAAGAGGTTATAGAAGAATGAAGTTTACTCACAGATTTCATGTGTATGCATATGAAGATGTAAGGGGAAACTGATATTTACTTACAGAGTTTATGTAAACAGACATGAAGAGGTTAGAGAAGAATTACGTTTACACACAGAGTTTATGGGAACACATATGAAGTTGTATGTAAGCGGAGAATGATATTTACTTACAGAGTTTATGTAAATGAAAACGAAGAGGTAAGACTAGATTGATGTTTACTAACAGAGTCTATGCAAATGCATAAGGAGAGTTAAGAGGAGAATGTTTACTAACAGAGTTTATGTAACTGGGCATTAAAAGGTAAGAGGAGAATGATATGTACTTACAGACTTTATGTGAATCAACATGAAGAGGAAAGGGTAGAATGATGTTTACTTTCAGGCTTTTATTGTGGTAGGTGGAAAAAAACTGGAGAAGGGAAAGGGGTCTTAATTAGATTGGGTGATAAGGAAAAATCCTCTGAGTGCTGAATCCAGAAAAAGCTGCTAGTGAATTCTTCTTCACATTTAGGATTTCTTTAAAAAAAGTTACCTTCCAAATCTTAACCAGGCCAATGGTCTTGATATAGATTAATTCAAATTGCGTATTGCACAGGAGAAAGGCAGAAAGTAAAACATTGCTAAATGTACACATATAATCATATTCTAACAGTATACCTGTTTTGAACAGTAACCAAATACGCCTTGTGGGAATCACATCTAGCAATGGCTTCTGGAAATGTCTCTGCTTGTTGAGTCACCAGGTAACAGTAAAGTCCAAATCGTTTCCAGCCCTAAACAAATGTAAAACATTTTGACACATTACTGATCTGGAGGCATTGTTGGTATAGTGCTAATTTTCTAGAGAGTGCAAGTTCAAAAACTGAAGACAAGGGAACTAAAAAAACAGATATTAAATAATGCTAAATAAAACATAATATTTTCAACAGAAATAAAAAAATAAGCAACAATAATTTTCATTAAGATGTATATGGCATTTCTTAGCTAATTGTATGATCATTTGGTTACAATTGTAACATAATAAATCATAAAGTAAGCATTAACATAGAGTTTTATAAACCATTATAGTTATTATGCCTTTACAAACCACATTGTAAGAAAATGATTCCTGTTGTATGGTCACCCTCATTTGTTTAGATTAATACTGCTGTTTTTTTTTTGCTCTGTTCACTGGGGCACTGCTGATCAAGCCACGGGACATCATACGCTGTGACCCCTAAATGATGTCAAAATTGTCAATACTCCTAAATGGCATATTTAGCTTCCTTATAATCCCTAGTGTATAGTACAAAATATCACAATTGGGCTTTAGCACCTATTGTGTCATCACCAAGTGGCAATGCAAAACTTGACTGTAGGCCTGCCACCAGTAACATAGATGGCCGTATTTAAACAGCAAATCAGACCTGTCAAAATAATCCCTTTTGACAGACCTAAACCCTAATTTCAAATTAATAAATCACCCTTAAGTAGGTCTTAAATGCCCATAAGGCAGAGTGCAAGATATTTAAAGGTAGGACATGTAAACATTTAAAGTAAAACATGTCCTTACAGTGAAAAGGCCTAAAAAGATAGTTTCATTAAAGCAGGGATAACTGTTCCATAGGAAAGCATTGGGGTGGGAATCCGATAAAAAGTTAGTTCTTTAACTTTTTAAAATATTTATCACAAATGCATTTCATCGGGAGAGTCAGATTTGTAATAAATATTTGACAAAAGGTCATTTTAAAAAGTCACATTTTGCCTGCCTTAAGCCTCTAGAAACCTATTTGCCTAAGCTTCCAACTGTCACTGAAGTGCTGAATGGCTACTTAATTCGTTTTTGATTGGCTTCCAGAGCCAAGACAAAGGGCTTGGGTGTGGGTGGAGGTGTCCTGTTCCTCTGACAGGACAACCATTTTGCAGTGCCCAGGAACTTAATTCTCTTCAATGGGGTTCAATGGGGCCTATCCTGCCACAATCAGATGTAGCTCACAACTGGGCCTACCCCCTCTATTGTCTTTGTAGCTAGCCAGACACCAATCCCAATGGGAGAGGAGCTACCCCTAGACCAGTTTCGAGTGACTAATGACTAGAGGAAAGGATTTGCTTATTTCCCTATCCAGACTTCTAGGGTGGGTATAGGAGATAGGAGCTCGACACAAGGGAGAAAAGGTTCTGCCATGTTGGATTTAGGTGGAGAGAGGAACCTTAGAGTCATTTGCAGTAGGGCACAAAAGTGGGTAGTGTTACCCCAGGGTCATTTTTCCCTATGGGTTAGGGAGGGGCCAGGAGTCAATCCACAAGAATCTAGTGCCATTCATAAATGTGGCCCCCCAGGGAACCTTCTTCAGAACATTACTGGACCTGTGGAAGATAGAAGAAACATTGCACCTGCTGTTGTGACATGTGAGGAGAACCCTAACGGCGGACCAGCTTCCACTTGTACTCAGGACAAAGAAGTGGACGCCAAGAGTCTGTTGGCCAATCTCCTGTTAAGCTACAGGGACACAAAATCTGAACTAAGCCCACTTTCCTGAAAGATCCCAGCTCACTAGTCTTTACTGGATGTGCCCTGGGCCTTGCAAGTTGCTTCTGTTAGAACTGTTGTATGACAGAACAACGACTCCCTAAACCACGCATACCTTAACAACAAGGTCTTAACAGAACCGCGTCTTTTCCACGCATGCCTTTCTAACAAATGTTATGGTAAAGATCACACACCAACACCCCCCACTCTGAGCCCTAAAACCCAGTCCTCAGCCGTAATATCTGCCCCAACTTCAGGCCCCCACCCTGAGCACTAAAACTGGCCCAGAGCCCTAAAAACTAATCGACACCCCCAAGGCGACAACCCTAAAAACGACCCCAGCCACAGCCCTACTTACCAATCCGCATCCTGGTCCTTCCTGTCCCAATCCTTTCTGTTCCTCTCCCTGCCCATCTGCTCTGCATCTAGGGCACTGACTTCCTTAACCACATATATGCGCTGTTAAGGCACATGCTTGGTTAAGATTAGAGTGAATCCTGAAGACAAATGGTTGTTCTTGAAATCTTGGAAACCTTTACTGTTATTAGAATGTACTCATCCTGCCTAACACTAAATCCTACAACTTCGAAGGTTTTTCAAGACTTTTTACCTAGAGAACTGACAGGCGACCAGCACCCACCTGTCATGCAGATCTACTAAGGGTACATTTTCAGTGGGCCTGACATTGCCATAGCTTTCACTACGTTCTCTGCTCGACATTTGAATCCTTCAATACCGAGGACGCTTCCTCCATGCCTCAGTCAACATGAACCTGATCGACGCCAAAAACCGCCACGATGCTGAAACCTGAACTTTTTTCTTCCTTGACTACAATCGCATCAAGACTCTGTCCTCCTGAAACCTATTGCTGTAGAGTTCTGCTCTTTACCCATAGTGAACACAGCCCTTGTGTTCGGCACGCAATCTTCCGCAGCTGGTCCTAACTTTTGATGTTGCCCTGTCAAGTATTGGCATTTGCTGTAGTTGGCACTTTGAACCTTTTGGCGCTATTTTTCCTTATGGCTTTAAAAATGTATATCTCTGGTTCCCCTTCTTGGATTCTGCCATTCTGGTGCCATTTTGTTCATTAAAATATTCTCTATTTTCAAAAATTGAAGTGGGATTTGTCTTTGGTGTATACACCCCTTTTTTTTTTACTGTGTTGGTACTTCAAAATGGTTTACACATTTTCTTAAGTAAAGCCTGTCTACTCTGGGGCCAATTCCGATCTGGGTCGGAAGGGCACCGAACGCGATCCGGCCGGAAAAACGACGAGCCGTACGCGTGTTTTCCAGCCAACTCGTACAGCTGTACGAGCGAGCAAGTACGATGCGAGCTACGTGAAATTCACCCGACCGAGTCGTTTCCGGGTCCGAACTGCTCCGTACATCTCGGTCGGAAGCTAACCGTATCATGCAATGGATGCGATTTACAACCGAGCCAGTACGATGCACGCGCCGGACAGCCTTTGTGAGCCAGAGTGTCCGGCTCGCAAAACGTCTGGGTGGTTGCCTTTGGGGGTCTGCATCGGACCCCCTGTCACCCGCAGCCCTACGACTCGGACACATGGGGAGACCCAAGGGTCCCCCCAACACAGGCATGTACGGTGCAGATGGCACCGACACGTACCCACTGTAGGGGGTGCCCTTGCGTGAGACGTACCCATTCAGTCAATGGGAGTCCATGTACACGTCGTACGACCGGCTCCCATTGACTGCTATGAGTGTCCGACCGAACCGAGTCTGGCAGCATACGGCCGCATCGTACTCGCTCGGTCGGACTGCAGGACTCCGGCTCGGTCGGAAAACACTCCTGATCCGGCTCGGTCAGAGTGCTTTCCAACCCAGATCGGAATTGACCCCTCTGTGTCAAAGCTACTGGGGTTGTGTTCAGGTTTAAATTACTGACACCTTTAATGGACCTAAAAAGGATAGTGACATTCTTACCTATGGTGAATCACCCCAACTAATAATCCATTTTCTCACACACTATCTCTAGAAAATTATTCACAAAGCTAATAGGGCTTTACTTAATGTGCTAAAGCATGCAACGTAAATACTTTAAAGCCAGGCAAATAACTGCTGTCTATGTTGATGGCTCTCTGGCCTTCGGTAAAGTCTTATCTTTGCTTCAGTCAAGTAAAGATTGCATGGCAAGGGAGCCGTCATTATAGTTGCACCTTAGCTACTATGACAAGGAAAAAGGAAGGACTATAATGAAGGCTCCCTTGAAGCACAACCTTTTGCTATAGAAACTGCACAGTATTGAAAGCCAGGTAGCCCTCAATATTGACGCCTTCACTTTCTAGGACAAATTTAAAGAAATGAAAACGTCACGTCCCTGCAGCACTACAAGAAAGCTGCATGGAAGGAAGAAAGTGGAGTTGTGTGATGGGAATGAAGAGCAGCCAAGGAAGATATGGTACCAGAATACTAACCTACAGAAAAAAAAGGTCCCAAATATGCAAAAATATTAAACTGTGGGAGTTAATAATAGAAAAGCGTATACCAACGGACAATATTTTTGTAAACAAAATTATGGACACAATATTTCTTCAAGGCAACATTTTTGCTAACAAAATTTTAACACAGAACACGGGGAAATGTATTTAGTGTGGGACAGAACAACAGTGGGTGCGGCTCCACCACGCGTGTTGCACCTGAACCCTACGCCTATGATCTTGATGGGCTGGAGGGATGTGCTGCTGGAGGCTGAAGAGGAATGTGGGCGGGTTGCTGTGCCACTTGCCATCCCTTACATTGCTGTGACTGACCCGCCGGTGCTGTCATGCCCCTGTCTACATCATGGGTGGAAACACTGTTGGAGGATGCCAAAGGCGCCCCCATTCCATTAGGTCTTCTTCTTCCCAGGATTCCCTAGGAAGGATCCTGGGTTCTAATAAATCACAATCAAAATGACAGCCTCAGTCATCTTCTCAATTACTCTTTCCCAATTGAAGATGTGTTCCCCATAATTTCCTGTATTTTGGCCAAATATAAGGAAGTCTGTCCAGCTGCTTCCTTGCGTCACAATGGTTCATGCTTTCTGCACTAGTGTTTCATCGCTCCTGCTTTGGTTGGGTTATTCCGTCCCAGCATTTTAGTTTTCGTTAAAGACATTCCACTTCTTCCTGTTACTCCTTCTGTTTGAAGCCATCCAGTTATTTTTCATGTGTTTTTCCCCCATGATTCCAACTGACTTCTGAAGATATTTTGCCCATGGGCTTTTTCCTCAGTTGGGACTCCTTCTAGAGGGCACTTTCCTGCATTGACTTTTCCTGCACTGGCAGCAACATGGCTACTAAAAGGGGTTGCCCCTACCTCTGGAAGACCAGAAAAGCCATTATCTGGAGTTCTCCATCAATCCTCGCCCAATGATCCACAAGTAGGCATCTGATCCCTAACAGGTTGTTGCAGATGGGAGGAGAAAGGAGCACAAGGGGAAGGGGAGAGGGGTGAAAGAGAGGAATATTAGGGGGCAAAATGTTGTAAGAAATGCAGAGCTCAAAGGGAAAAGAGGAATATTGAAATTGCTAGGTTGTCCCTGCATCTGCAGGAATTAGGGAAAAAGTCTGACACCCCTTTATTAATATACCTATTACCCTACTCTACCACTCTTAATACCTTGCCTTGAAATTTAAGGCTTCTTGAGAATGGTTCCTCCTCTTTCTGTGCACTCCTCTCCCGCACAGAAAAACATGCCTGGCATTGTGATTCCCCTTTC
This sequence comes from Triturus cristatus, assembly GCF_964204655.1. NCBI lineage: Eukaryota > Metazoa > Chordata > Amphibia > Caudata > Salamandridae > Triturus > Triturus cristatus. The sequence goes on along the minus strand of NC_140593.1, from coordinate 325,576,864 downwards.
CCACCACTGTGCCGCCAAAACACATGAATAAACATATATCTGGTCTTCTTTCACTATTCCCTTACTCCTTATGTTTTTACTTCAGTTTATACATTTACTTTCGTAAAAGATCCTTCCTATATAGCCCACTGGTATATTCTTCTTACTCTGGAAGAACAATTACTCCAGTTAAAAAAAAAAAATCATTATGTTTATAGTGGCAATGGGCATGCAAAATGTTAACCAATATTTACAAATGTTGAAGTTTGTGTGTGTTTCAGCCATTTTTTATGACTACCTGCACAATTAACCCTTTGGGGCCGATTCCGATCCTGTATTTTTTTTCCCATCCGACTCGTATCGGTAAATTTTTCCATACAAATCGTACAAGTCCCGTCCGACCCGTGAAGTACGATTCGTACGGGAAAAATACAACTTTTCCCGATCCGATTTGTACGGATCGGCCCGATCCTTACAAATCGGATCGGGAAAAGTTGTACCAGACGGACCCGAACACTTTTCCGTACAAATTGTAAAAATGCAGTCCAACCGTACCAGTACGATCCGGACCGGCTTTCGATTTACGATTTGTACGGAAAACGTCCCGTACACGGGGAATGCCATTACCCGCTACGAAGCGAACTTTGTACGACTCGTATCCCGGGAAAAGGTGCTCCCGGGGTGCGAGTCGTACAGGGTTACAAGTCATACAGGCATACCCCCCGTGCGTTGTGTATGTACGGTGCGTACCCCAACATTGCGTATGTACTGTGCGTACCCCTAACATTGCGTATGTACTGTGCATACCCCCAACATCGCGTACCCCAACATCGCGTACCCCAACATCGCATGCCCCAACATCGCGTACCCCAACATCACGTATGTACGGTGCATACATACACGATGTTGGGGTATGCGATGTTGGGGTATGCGATGTTGGGGTACGCGATGTTGGGGGTACGCACAGTACATACACGATGTTGGGGTATGCACTGTACATACACAACGCATGGGGTGTATGCCTGTATGACTCGTACCCCTGGGGACTCTGCTTTTACAGCTGTTTTTGGCTCCCATAAGAAAAGAGCCGTACGGAGTGCCGTAGGGACGAATCGTACTTGCTGGGCTGGAAACCGCTGCTTAAATACATACAGACGTCGCGTGCAAGCTGTTCTGGATCAGAATCGTTGGTTTATTTTAGCTGTATGGTCTTTTGTATGATTTGTATGGAAAGAGGCTTTCTGTACGAATCATATTTCCTAGGGTGTAAGAAAAGTTTACCAGGTACGAGTTGTACGGGAAAAACGCTCCATACAACGATTTGTACAGCCTTTTTCCAGGATTGGAATCGGCCCCTTAATGTTATACTTTATATATTCATAAGTGTCTTTTACAATCCTAAACCCCTGCATATGCAGGGATTTGAATTATGAGATTTAGGGGCCCATTAGCATGGCAGGTGGATTGCCACCGCCCAACCGGCGGTGGCGATCCGCCCGTCAAAACACCCCACCGGATGGCAATTTACCCCCACCACATTAGCATGGCGTGGGTACCGCGGCGAATGGAAAGAGCGTCCGCCGCTTTTCCGCCGGTAGGCAATCGTCACGATTGCCTACCGGGCAGAAAGGACCTATATATGGTGGCGGTGCCTTGCAGGAACCGCCATCCATATTATGATGTGTGCGGTCAAATGCCTTTCCATGGCGGAGACTCCACCATGGAAAGGCATGCGTTTTTCACTCTGGGGGCCCACTGTGGTCTCCTGGGGGGTTGGGGGGGCTGCACTTGGGGGTTACCCATGGTACCCCCTACATTGGCATGCACAAGGTGGCAGGCATCGTGCAGTGCCTGTAATGTTGTGCATGCCAATGCACCATATGCATTTTCAGCATTGTGGTGGGTGCTGCTTACAGCACCGCCCGCCACAATGTTGAATATGCAGGATGCGACCGCCACGGTCGCATCCTAATCGCCGGTGCAGGACCGCCACACCACTGATGGCCGGTCCCCGCACCGCTAGGGTGGCGAGCGGACTGTAGTCTGCCCGCCATCCTAATGGACCCCTTACTGTTTACTTTTGCACTCTCACACTTTTCCTGAAATTTTCAGAGAGAAAATATGAAGTAAATTCCACATGTAATTCTTCGTTTTCATGAGGCAAACTGAATTCCTGTAAATTATTGCTCCTGCCTAAAACTTCGGCTTGCAGTATTGATATTTACCGGGTATAGTAAATACCTCAGACGTATCTTTCCCAGTTTTAATCTAGGATTAAAATTTTAGATATATTTTTGTGCACTTGAGTTGCACCTTGGTACGTGAAAAAAAAGTAGTGATTTGGTCCCTATCATCCATTATATAGTGCTGTCTGAGTGGGTTCACTGATAGAATATCGATGCCCAAAATATCCCCATACACAAATATCGATGCAAAAATATCGATGTCAAAAATATCAACATCCTATATTTAAAATTGCAAGTACAAAAATATCAATGTGAAAAATATGGATGCACAAAATATCGATTTTTTTATTTATATAAAAATTAATGTTACATATATATAATAATATAATTAAAAATATTTAGATTTAATATACATTTTAACAAATATGATAACATAAATGTAATTTAAAAATGTTTTAAACATACAAATATAAAATGTAATATATATATATAAATCTATCGATTTCCTTCAAAACAATTAATAAACTATTAATTTTAATGTATTTTATAAACATATAAAAAATTACAAATAAATATATATTTACATACACTTATAGAATATAATATAATAAAAAACATTATATTATAAATTAAAACATTAAAATATGTAATAGTCTTTCAAATTACATTTTGCACTCCATTAAGTGCAACAGTAGGGAAAGTGTTGGATAGCGGAGGGGTAAAAATTACTATTCCCGCTCCGGTTTGTGCAACAGTAGGGAAAGTGTTGGATAGCGGTGAGGTAAAAATTACTATTCCCACTCCGGTGGGTGCAACAGTAGGAAAAGTGCTGGATAGCGGATGGGTAAAAATTACTATTCCCTCTCCAGCGGGTGCAACAGTAGGGAAAGTGTTGGATAGCGGAAAGGTAAAAGTTATTATTTCCACTCCGGTGAGTGCAATAGTAGGGAAAGTGTTGGATAGCGGAGGGGTAAAATTACTATTCCCACTACAGTGTGTGCAACAGTAGGGAAAGTGTTGGATAGCCGGGGGGGGGGGTAAAAATTAAAATTTCCAATAGAGTCATTTCCAAATAAAAACTAAAAAAATTACAACAACAACACAAAATATTTAAAAAAACAAAATAATAAAACATATATAAAAGATAAAACAGATTAGAATGTTAAAAGGATCTAACAAATACCTAGAAAGATTATTTAAAAGAATTCAATAATAATTTAAAAACAAAGAAGTATTTTTGGATAGAATTTTTTTTATAAACAAAAACATTAATTATTACATACATGTAATATTTTTATTTCCTACCCTATAACACCATATTTTTTTTTTAAATGTACCTTCATAATAACATAATTAATTATCAATTAAACAAATATTATTAATACAAAACATTAAAACAAACAAAAATTAATTTACTCCGCAAACGTTACTCAAAATAACAATAAAATCTTACCACAAATATTTATCAATTGATAAATTAATATTAATATTCAACTAATTATTAATTAATTCATCATAAATTATTTTCTACCCCACTAAGCATCACAACGCACACCTAAAAGTCATTACACAATTTCCATAACTAATTTAAATTAATTAATTATCATTAATTACCAAGCAATGATTAATTAATTACAAATACATTTCTTCCCACCCTATTCTCCTATAAACCCCACCACCCACTCCTAAAACAAATGACACAATTAACATAATTAATGACACATTAATTAATTAATAATAACAACCAATTAATACATATTTAAGAATAAAATAACTCCCCAATTAACACTATAAATATAAATTAAACAAATATTAATAAATAAAAAATATTAAAACATGTATTATAATTAAATTACTTCCCACCCTATTCCCCTATAAATCCAGAACCCGCTCCTAAAAAAAAGACACAATTAACATACTTGTCAATTAAATAATTAATGATAATTAACAGGCAATTAATTAATGATAAATCAATTGCCACAATTACCTCTATAAAATCTAAATTAAATAAATACTAATACATAAACAATCATAATGTATTTATTATAATTAAATTACTTCCCACCCTATTCTCCTATAAACCCACAGCCCACTCCTAAAAAATGACACAATTAACATAATTGCCAATTAATTAAATAAAAATAATTAACAACCAATTAATAAATGATTAATAATAAATGAATTCCCACAATTAACACTATAATATCTAAATTAAATAAATACTAATACATAAAAAATATTCATTCATTTATTATAATTAAATTACTTCCCACCCTATTCCCCTATAAACCCACAACCCACCACAGAACTTAAAAACGCAAAATTTAATTTAGCTAATATTCATAACTTCTAAAAATGTAGCACAGACATTAAAAAACAAAACAAATTAATATACAAAAAAATATATCACATACTTTTAAAATACATACTAAAATGCATAACACTAATTAAAACATTGATATGTTAAACTACTATATTTTTGCAAATGATATTAACAACTTGGATATTTCCAAGATATTTCTTACCTGCAAATCGATATTCTTGACTACGATATTCTTCCTGTCGATATCTCTGTATCACGTTATTTAAAACTCGGTGTTTGTGTATGCCGACATTTTAAACTCGATATTCTGTCTGCACACTGTCTGAGTGGCACAGATACTGCTGAGTTTGATAACTTTTAAATTGCTACTCTTTAGTCTCTGAGGAAATTGGTAGTGAGTGGTGTAGCAGCATCCACTAATCCTCTCCTCCTTCTCTTGGATCTGTGGAGAAGTTTTGGATGCAGACTAAAGTGATTGAGACAACTCTCCAACACCTGCCCCACCCTCTTCTGTCAAATTTGAAAACAACTGGGAGATAAGTAAAGGATGTTCTTGCAGCATCTATTTTTCACTTTCTTCCGTTCCTTGTGTGCTTGCATTGCAGGGAGGAGCAAAGTAATAGCCCCCACAATGTCGTTCCAGTTTGGTTGTCAGCTCACGTGACATAACAGTAGTTGACAACAGCTGCCAGAATGCTTTGCTTTGTGTAAATGTATTTTTTATGAAAGCCATGTACAAGAAAGCACTTTGTTGTCATGACAAATCAGACTTATAATGCCATGTAAACCACACATCACAACTGTGATCATAGTGATCTCATACTGCTTCATAGGCAATGTTGTATGTGCTGTGCCTTATTTGCTCAAAAGTAGCTTTTGCATTCCTTCCTCCTTTCCTTCTGTCCCTGAGCTATCCCCACTTTTTGTAATGTCCAACCCTTGTATTCTCTCCAACAGTTCATCCATTCCTTGCAATTTTTTAGTCAACATTCTAAAGGTTTTTAAACTACATTTCTTCAGTGTATCTGTAAATATTAGCGAGCTGACTCAAGTCTGTAAGCAGTTTGTAGAAGTTGGAATAGTGTTCAAAATAAGGGTGACCCAGGTCAACAACAATGCTCCCTATAAAACATAAGAAATGCACACTTTATGCCAATGGTTCTATTTACATTGAGCATGATTAGTCACAGAATAGCTGGTTGCTGATGGCTTCAGGTGGCATAGTGTAGTTATAGCAGGAAACTGAGGTAGTCCAGATCATCTTAGGAATCATAGTATATAGGTATAGAACTTGTGCATGGCTTTGGGAAGAGTCATATCTTAAGAGCTGGTTGTACAATTTAGCCACAAGTACAGTGAAGGGGGTCCCACCAAAACATTCCTGCTTATGTGCTGTATGGTTAGTCTTAATGTGAGCCTGGAACAGAATGCTTTCCTCTGGGAATATCTGTTGAGCTTTATTCGGATGAAAGATGGGTCTTTACAATTGAAGAGAAAAGGAGGCTAGGGCAATCAACACCCTCACCCTGAGATGGAAATAGGGTGTCTCCAAATTTGGGAAGTAGAGACCTCACACCCATGGTTGGGTATCATACCATATAGGGGAAGTGCGGGTATGGGGGCCTAATAGTGTAGATGAGGATACAGAGTAAGGTGAGATGTCGCCGCTGGTATGATGACCTATATAGGTCGGTCCATTCTCTATATATAAAAGGTACCTCACTGTTAGGTTATGGAGTGCTTGGCTCACCTGAGTAACCAACCACTGTGTAGGTAGTGCAGTATTTCTGGTCCTGAAGAATCGCCACGTGATTTCCTACACGTTAGGCGAGAAAAATGTCGACCACTCACATCTAGCCACCTCTGACCAACATACCAGCAGAAGTACCTTATCTGTTTTTAATTGAGACCAATGGGCTCACAGATTAATTTCATTTTGGAGTACCTCTGTGCCTCATTTTATACCTTCACAGTACACCTCATCTTACTCTGTATCTACATCTACACTATTAGGCCCCCAGACCCGCACTTCACCTATACAGCTTGGGAAACAGATTTCCGACAAAGAGCCCCTCATAGGGTGCCCGTCAGGCATTGCAGCACCTGCCTGATGAGAAGCATGCCCTATGATGAAGCATGACACCCAACCTGGTGTGTGATGGCCCTACTTCCCAAATTGGGAGACACACCGTTTCCAAATCAAGGTGAGGGTGTTGACCGCCCTATCCTCCTTTTCTCCTCATATAGGAACTGCATACCTTTCCTTCAATGTCGTGTAATATGTGGCTTGTATGCTGGACCTATAAGTGCCCCTGATCCCCCTCTTTGTTACTATACCTTTGCAATTGAAAGCACTGTAGGTGATCCCCATCGCTTGTAGGGCTTGTGAGATGTGGTCATGTAGGTAAAAATATAGTAGTAGTTTTGCTGCACCATTCTGGATTCTTTGTAGTCACACAACACCAAGAGTGAGACCATCTGGTAAAAGACATTTGCATAGTCAAGTTGCGGCATAAAAATTGAGGTGATTACCTGAGCTTCCCAGGGAATTCCAGAAAGGGAAAAATCTATTTAAGAGTGCAATGTTGTAGAAGGTACGTTTCATGACTTAATTTACCTGGGGTACTAGCAATAGGCTTGAGTCCATGAGTCCATGATCTCACCCATGTTTCACAGTTCTGTCAATGTTATTAGGGTTGAAACAAGTTCCTTGGGTCAGACTGATGCGGGTTAGCACTTATGCCAATTTCTGCATGTGATAATATATTTTGTATTGAAGAGTTACATTTAAAGCTGTTAGTGAGCAATCATTGGTCAACCTCTCTGCCAGATTGATCCTGTTCGTATCTGTTCAGATGAAATTGCAAAAACCTAGGGCAACTCAAATATAATCGTCTTAAGAAACCATAAAGCGGGGTGGGCTCCCGCTCAGAAACACTCAATTGCGGGGTGGGCACCCGCTCGGAATATCCCCAAAGCAGCATCACGGGGGAATCCCTATGATGGGGATTCCCTCTCAAAGGGCTGCAGCTCAGCGCTGCACAGCCCACACGCTCCTCTCCTTCCAATGGAAATATAGTGCTCACGAGGCACTAGAGGCAAGAGTCCTGCCTGAAAAAGAGTAAGTTCCTAGGGATCAAGGGGGCAATGCTGGGCCCAGGGAGGCAAGCCCTCATGGCGGTTCCTCCTGGGCCCCAGCAGCAGCACACCCCCGGAGGTTTAGGAACAAACCAGGACAGGGCCTTTTTTATGGGGTCACAGCCCCAGTATTTATACACCTTTTCCCTTTGTCTGCGGCAGCACAAGGCTTGGGGAGCCAGCAGAATCTGGTTCAGGGGGGAATTTGAGCACTTTGTTTTCCAAGCTCTTCTTCCCTTTGTCAGGTGGGGGCTAGGTGATCAGACACACCACAGGGGGCGGAGCCAGCATTGTACAGGATGGGCATAGTCCTATTCAGAGTCAGGGGATTACTACTCCCACTAATCCCAGCACAGATTTCCCATTCAGCCTAGTGCTGACTCACCCTGCCCCTCCTGGAGCCACACACACCTCCCAGCCCCTGTCACACACAAGCCAGACATGCAATTCACATCAGGCAGGCAGACACATAGCACACAGAAATGCAAACTTCTAAAAGTGGCATTTCTCAGCCAGTCATCATAAATCTGCACACACCATTGCGCAGCATTTATTATTACAATTCCATACATAATTAACTTGACCACACTGCTCCTCCCATCCGAGGAATTACCATTGACACACTTTATCAGGGAATGCCCAATGTATTCCTATGGGAAGGCAGGCCAACCTTACTAAATGTACACAGAGAGAGTATGCACTTCACACTGGACCACAGTGCTAAAGTGCCCAGATGCCTAAAAGCACCGACACCATGTCAGAGAAAAAGGCAAAAAGTTTAGGGGTGACCCTGCAAAAAGGGACAAGTCCAACAGTGAGCAAAAAAATGATGGATTTAGGCCCAGATCTTTCTACTGGGGTGAATGTATGACATTGTTCTGCATTCTGTCCATCAATTGTTGTTTTTGCATTTGTCACCCCGAGTGGGACGGGTATGCCCAGACGTGGGTCTCGTGCTCTCCATGCCACTGGAGTCAAGCTATCCTGGCTGAAGAGGGGTGAAACCCTGAAACCAGTCCTTGGATGCTTGTTTCCAGTCCAGGGAGGACCTGGCCTAGCAGTTTGGGCTGGACTGTTCCCATTGGGCACAGGGTTGAGACTGATTTGCATGGTGAGCAAAAAAACGATGGATTTAGGCTTAGATCTCTGTACTGGGGTGAATGTATGACATTGTTCTGCATTCTGTACACCAATTGTTGTTTTTGCACTCATCTTTACCAGCGCTTCAACCCGCAACCCCTTTCCCATTTTGGGCATGCTGCAAATCTGTGTGGCGGCCCGTTTCTGTGCCTACAATATCCAGGGCATGTCGCGGTTCCAGTTTTGGGACTGCGACCACCTGAAATACACTTGGATTTAGCCTAGTGCTGGGCACATATAACGAACATTCTGATATCTATTCTCCTGCATGGAAGCCATATTGGTGCCTATCTTTTTCCAATGATTCCACAGTCTTACTCCCAGAAGGCTTTGGGAAGGGTTTTGTTTAACCATTCTAAGATGGCAACCTTTCCTAACTGTTTCACTACTTCTTCCCTATCCAAGATGGTGACTGCTCACTTCCTGTCTATGGGTTTATAAGGGGCTGAATCTTCAATCTCCCTGCGTTGCAACACTTCCTGCTCCTGCTGGTGTGTCCTTGCAACACTTCCTGCTCCTGCTGGTGTGTTCACGCTCCTGTTGGTACATCTTGCTCTTGACTGGTGTATCTTCATTCCATTTTCGCTTCCTGTTTCTAGTCTGGATTCTATTGGTGCTTTACTCTTGCTTGGAATTTCCTGTCTTCCGGTCTGATTTTTCCTTGCTGGTATTTTCTCTCTTCTCCCTGGACCTTCTTCTACCACCTCCTTTCCATTCCTGGAGTCTCCGAGTGCAGTAAAAGGTTATTTCCCTTCAGGGTTTTTCCTCTTGGGGACACCTTCTAGAAGGAACAGTGTCAAGAAGGCCAAACGGAACTCTCCACGGAGGCAGAATGAAGATAAGTTCCCAATGCCCTCCTCCCAGAGCTCACTGCGTTAATTCAGCTGCTCCAGGCAGGGGGAAAGGGGAGTTGGACAGAGAAAGAGACACTCGAGCTGGCCTGGCTCCCTCCTCAATCTTCAGCGGGATTTCTGGGAGACCTAATGCACAGAAGGAGACAGAATGCCATTCAGTACCCTTTCTAACCTACTTAACAGATCTTGTTCACTCGCTCTCTCTCTCTCTCTATCTGAGCTTTTCTCCTACCAGATCTTTTGCTTGAGTATTGCCTCTCTTTATATTGTTCGATGTTGTTCTGGTTACGGCTTTCTATAACCTGTATATGCACAGAAAAACCCTGGGTTACTCTCCACTTACTTCCCTCAATATTCCACCATAACATTACTCTTCTACTCTTTCTTACCAGTCTATGTTCGTAACCGTAGTTCTGAGAACCTGTAGTTCTTTCTTCTACTACAAGTCTTTGCTGCTTGGAAGGATGGTTGCAGTGAAGTCTCAAGTCTCCCTTGCTCTCAAGGTAACGCGCAAAAAGGGACAGGGAAGGATAGACAGGAGGAAGGGAAAGTTCAAGGAAAAGCGCATAGGGCGGTAAGGGAAGACAGAGCTTGAGACGAAGCAAAGTTCTGCTGAATGGAGAATGAACTGGACACCAGTCTCTCTGAATCTGCTACTTGAGATAACTGAGTGAACACTCTCACCGTATCTGCTGTCGGTATCCAGGCGGACTCCTTACTCAACGGTAAGCCTACTGGAGGACGAGAGACCCTGGATATTCTGAAGTTACTCTGGAACTCTGATACCACTTCTCCTTACTTCCGCGACTCTGGTTCAATTCTCCAACTGACTAAGGTTATTTCTCTCTCAGACTTTAAGTCTACAATTCTCTCTGAGATGCGTCTCCATCCGCTGACAACAGTCCTGCGGAGACAAATGAATTTCCTAGTGCCAGGAGTTCTTTTGTGAGGAGCGTGAACTAATGCTCCCTCACACGACTATGGTTAAATTGAAGTGCGCAGCAAGACGCGCTTCGTGAGGAGACGAAGTCTCGTGATCCCGCGAGACTTCAAACGCAATGGGCTAGTCAGGAAAACTCGGCGGCCATCTTTGAACGAAATCTAAAACTCTAAATACTTGTCCATAAATTGCAGAGGGAGGGCTTAACCCAAACTCGATGCAGTCCTAACGAACTGCGCGGCGTGATTGTAGCATCCAGCCCCATCCTGACAAACAGTCTGCTCTGGCAAAACACTGTCGGCAGCACCGTGGCTACCGGAAAGGGTCGCCATTACCTTGGACAGACCAGAACCTTCAAGAACCGAAGTCGGGAACCATCCCATCGTCGGAAGAGAATGGTCAAGTGAGGGGAAAGTTGAATGGAGGTTGCAGGTGACAAGTGAGAAGAGGAGGAACAAGGTGCATTAGTAGAAAGTGTGCATAATGGTGGAGATATGACAAGGATGTGGGACAGTTAGAAGCTAATAGATAGAAAAGAAATTTAAAATGAAGAAGAGGGTTTGGGTAAGTGTTCCTCATCCTCTTCAAAGACGTTGAATAAAGACTTGAATGAGTTAACATACAGGCAGAGAGGGGATGTGGAGATGCACAGACTGTAAAAGAAGTCAAGGTGCGTTAGCAAGAGCAATAGGAACATGTTGTGGAGAGACGGGTACCGGTAGCAATGGGTATGAGAAAGCATGAAGTAGGGTGTTTTATCCTTTTGTTTCAATTGATTTCTGGTAGTGTGTGTGCTACAGAAAGAAGAAGATGATTAGGAAGGGGGCTTAAAAGCCTTATAGGTGGAAATTGATGTTAGTACTAACTTGGCATTGTGCTAATTTTAATTGTCTAAAGTGAGGGGTGGAAGGACCCTGAAGTGGACGAGTGGTGTTCTTAAGGTGTGAGATGATACAGTGTTAGGTAAGAGAGAATCAACTGAAGAGGATAAGGTAGGAAGAAGAGGGAGGGTGAAAAATGATCATTGTATGCTGGGTTAACGTGACAGGTAGAGTAATAGAGGGTAAGAGTTTGGGAGGTGCCAGAAGAGTTGAAGAGCTTAAGGGAAAAGGTAAGTTATTGAGACATATGACTACTTTCACTTTTTCAGTAGCCCCTAGCCATATTTGGCTCAACATGCATAATGTACCCATAAAGTTCAGTCTCTTGTGCATCATGACCTTAGCCTCGTGTGTTACCATATTGTGTATATCCATGATGTTTATCTCCAGATGCAAATAAATACAAAGGAAAAGGTGCCTATACATGTACAATCCTCATCATGTTTCCTTTCATATAAACCCTCATGCATGTCATGAAAAGTATGACCAATGTTTACACATTGTTTCACCTCGAGTTATTTGGTAAAAATTACTTTATTATTCTGCAAATGAGAAGAGAGAAGCTTCGACACACAAGGAAGCATATCCAAAGTGCATTCTGACTGTTTGATAGCAGTAGGCAGCTTATGGGAATCTATAGTCCGCTTTAGCAAAGGCTATGCTCAGAGTAGCAAAATATGCATGACTGATAACACTTTTCATCATGAGAGACTTGTAAGCAGGGTCTTCGTTATGATATACAAATACAAACCTGCACAATTATTGGATTGTTCTTATTGTTCTCTTTCCTTATGTTTGCTTGTGCTAATGCAGGAAGTATATTCGCGATTATAATGCGGCATGTATTTTGCATGTGGGTAGTACATAATAAAATGTATAGATAAAATAATGTGTGTGTGTGCATTGATTTGGGAGGCTGAAAATGGGAACTCAATTTAAGAAAATCCTTCTGTGTCTTTAACAAGTCTGAGTGAACTGTGAGGAACTGAGAGATCTCCGGTTGTGAAAATAACATGGCATGCTCTAGTTTTGAAGGAGAAGGCGTGGGGAGGATGCAGAGCAGGAGGACTACTTAAGAAGAGTAAGGGTACCAGAGGATGTGAGATGGTGAGAACACAGAGGAGGAAGGATGGCAGAGTGCTCACAGGATGCATATTAGAGGTTGTAGGTCAGGATGAAGTGGACAGGTGGGTTAAGGAGGGGCCAATAATGTTAGATCCTGGAGATAAGGAGGATATAGCAGAGGAAGGTTGGAGGAAAATAATGAGCATGTGGTAGAAGCTGATATGTAAGGGAGGCTGTAAATGTATAGTAGAGTGGGCTTGGATGTTTCAAGGAGGGAGGTGAGTAGAAGGTAAGGAAGCCAGGAAGGTGGGAGGGGAAGGGAAGTAGTGTGATAAAATAAAGGCCGAAGTGGCTGGGCAAACTGGTGTACAGCTGCTTGATAAAAAAGCGAGAGCAGGCTGTTAGATGCTGAATAGTAGGACAGAGGCAATCTGAGACGAGCTGATTTTAAAGTGTATGAAGTTGCCCAGGAGCGGTTTGGTGCAACACTAGGAAGGTACACCTTCCCAAAACGCCACCAGGAGATTTAAGAAATTCTAAAGTCACCCTTGAGTCACATTGGCTCAATCCCATGAATGACTTTGCTTTCTAAACTCAATCAGATTTAGGAAATGATGAAGTCACACAGGAACTATGTAGGCGCAAACAAAGGAGCATACATTTTCCCAAAAACCACCAGCTTAGCTAGGAGTCTGTAGAGTAACCCATTCTTCTGCCCGTCTAACTCCCATTTCTGAGTTGTTCCCCAGCCCTACAGTCGTGATGAACTGCTCTCGCTTCGTCCTCAACTGTGCAACAGCTCAGGCAGCCGGGAGGTTTTAGACATTCTGTCTACAGTTTGTAGAAGCTGTAACTTCCGCCTGCACTCTGGGCAGGCTGTCCCCCCTCCACCTAGTACTCCCACCACCAACATTCGGTGTGGGCAATCTATTAGGGCGGCCTTGATTAATGCCCGCTCTTTCTGTAAACACTCTCAAGATATCTTTGGCCTTCTTTCTGACTGGGCTCTCGATCTGTTGTTCACAACTGAGACTTGGCTCACAAAGTTCTCTAACCCAGTGATTGAGCTGGCTATTCCTGGGGGTTACAAAATTTTGCATGCTGACCGCAAAGGTGGTAGGGGCGGAGGTGTGGCAGTGGTGTTCAGAGACAAATGGACCTTTCACCCACGTGTGTCCCTGGTGTTGGGGAAGCGAGAAGCTCAGGACTTCTGTGTTATCATCTCTCCCCATTTCTCACTGGGGGGCACACTGGTTTACAGACCTCAAGGCCCGGCAGGCACCTTCCTGAAAGCTTTGGACGATTTTATGATCCCGTGTGCATTACCCTTTACCCACTTTCTACTCCTTGGAGACAGGGAACACACAGGAGTTTCTCGACTCATCGAGTCTTACCCAGCTCAAACAATGGGTTGGCACCCCTACGCATTGCGGCCGGCATATTCTTGATCCGATTTGCACTAACTTTTCTATTGTCATCAAATATCCCACCCCAGTGCCCTAGTCTGACCATTCTGTGATTCATTTTTCCTGGCATATCGAAAGTAACCACTCACCTGGCCTGTCCTGTCAAGGACCACATGGTAAACATTCCATTAAAATCAATCCCGTTGGCATCTATTCTCGCCTTGGCCGAGACACGGCCTGTCCCCTTTATTGACCTGGAGGGAGCTCTTGATAGTCTCTCTAGCTATATTTATTTGGCGGTTGAGCGTCTGTCTTCGACAACACACCTTAGGCACTCCAGGGATTCTCCTTTGAAACCTTGGTTTTCCCCTGAGCTTAAAGTCCAGAAGCAACAGTGTAAACAATTGAAACGCTCTTGGAGACAGGATTACTGCCAGTTGGCCAAGATGGCCCTCAGAAAAGCTCAAAAAGCATTCTATGCGTCAATAACCCAAGCAAAAAGCCTTTATTATGCAGAGCGCAGTGCTCTCTCTAGAAATAACTCCAAGGAAATCTTTTCCATTGTTCAACCCTTCTTTCCCCTAGAGCAGAGACTATTGCATTTCCCTCTTCAGCTGTATGATGTGAGAAACTCTCTAGCTTCTTTATAGATAAGATCCAAGTTCACTGTGACACAAGGACATTGTCTCTGTTGGGGCCAACTGTTACTTCTCTACCATCATCCTAATTGGTGGCTTTTTTACCTTTTGACCAGCTAGACTCTCTGCTGGCCCTCAAGTCTCTGAAATCGGGCTCTCTGACTGACTCTTGCCCGGCCAGGCTGCTGTCCTCAGTTAACAGACTCATCAACCTGTCTCTCCTGGAAGCTATGGTTCTCATTGCTTGGAAACAGGCCAAAGGTTTGCCACTTTTGAAAACCCTCTCTGGATCCTTCTCTTCCGGTCAGCTACTGCCCCATCTCTCTCCTTCCGGGCGCAGTGAAAGTCTGCGAAAAAGTGGTTAATAAACAACTTTCTAGCTATGTCGAAGGTCACGGCCTGCTCCATCCATCGCAATCAGGCTTCAGAGCCACGTACAGCACCGAGATGGCTCTTGTCGAAGTCATGGAAGCCATTCAGGAATGTCTAGTTTCAGGCGGCAGAGCAGCTCTGATTTTGCTGGACCTATCTGCGGCATTTGACACTGTGCAGCACTCCCTGCTTCTGGCCCGCCTTTCGGATATTGGAATATAAGGGTTGGCCTGGAAATGGCTGAAGTCTTTTCTAGAAGGCAGAACACAACAAGTCTGGCTCCCTCCTTTTTCTATCTACTCTCAGATTGTGACCACAGGAGTGCCGCAAGTGTCTACCTTGAGCCCCCTTCTTTTTAGGTCTCGCGCCTAGCGTTGCAGTGCGCAGAACTGATCGCGCAGCGAGAGATTTATTGGGGTAGAGGGATTTTTGGAAAAGGACTTTTGCTCCCGCCCATGCTTTGTAATTGGGCAATGTCAATGATTATTTAAAACCCTGGCTTTTGATTGCTCCTCAGAGTTTTTAGTTACCACCCTTTGGCTTTTTTTCGACACGCCCATAAGACAGCTAGTCTACGGCATGTCTTGCTCACGCTGGCTGCACGCGCCAGTCGGCTCTCTGATTGGTTGGCAAGTACCAAATAAGCACTCTAATTGGTGGATCTTGTCAACCAATCAGAGAGCCTACTGGCCCGTGCAGGCAGGGTGAGCAAGACTCACTGTCCCAAGTGCATGTCGAAAAAGCAGACGGTGCTCAAGAGCCACTTCCGGCTCTTGCAGATTCCTTTATAGCTGTGGGGTCGAGTGGTGGGAATGGCGGCGCCCTTAAGGTATCTTTGTTTCTAATAACGTAGCCCGCACCACCCCGTGGCTGACTGCCCTGCTTAGTGCGTGTCACCCTCATGTACGATCTCCTGTTCTCACAGAACCGGGTCTGACATTCAGGGACGCGGCGCAGCCACGTAGTGCGGTGTCATTACTGTTTTCTTTCCAGACTGTCACCAGCAGGGGCTCGTGGGCCACTGGCTTTAATCCGGACGCAATTACATTTGTTTATTGTACTGCCTTGTTTTTAGTATTCCATGTGTGCCTGATGTGGTCGGTGAGCGTGAATATCATTTTTTGTTGTCAATAATATAACAATAGAGCACCTATTGAAAACCGTTCATGGGGTGAAAAAGTCATATGGTACAATATTTAACTCTTTTGCTTTCTTTTGCATCCTCGTTTGCTTCTTCTGACACCAACTTCCACAAACTCTTAGCACTGTTACTGGCCTTTTCAATACACTTTACTGAAAGGTGTCTCGGCAGTCTCCTCCCCCACTCCATTGATGTTTTATGAATGGGGAGGAATTCACACGGGCTCTGGTTGCAACATTTCTTGGTCAGAGCAGGGAGTAAAGGGTTAGATGCCTTGAGACCCTCACGGTTGAGTAGTCGCGCTTTATAACAATCCTGATTGATTGAGAAGTCCAGCCACTGCCTGCCATTTCCTGAGCACGCCGGCCATAACCCCGCCTCCGTAATAATGTTATAATTTGAAGAAAAATTGTGCAAATCCATTTGAATCCTCAGTTCTCAAAAACAGAACGAAGCAAGACATTGCAGTGTTTTAGGTTCTTAAAAAAGCAATGACCCTGAGCACGCCGGCCATAATCCCGCCTCCATAATAATGTTATAATTTGAAGAAAAATTATGCAAATCCATTTGAATCCTCAGTTCTCAAAAACAGAATGAAGCAAGACATTGCAGTGTTTTAGGTTCTTAAAAAAGCAATGACTTGCGTTGCGACAAATATTTACTTTTCCGTCTTTTTGACAGCCTAGTACCTTACGTTTTCTTTTGGATAGGATGTGAAAGTTTAATTATTTTAACCCACCAGGCTTGAACACAAAACACTGGCATCATTTGCTCATGCAAAAAAAAAACTGCCGTCGGATCGGCGTCGCAGCTTTGTGCAAAAGACTCGTGGGAAATGCTTAATCCGTGTTCGCATCCCCCTTCCCGTGCAAATCTCACCTCCTGTAAAATCTCACCCTTTGCACCTTCTCACTGGGGCATCTGAGCGCCACACCATCTCCCTCCTCAGTCTGTCTCCATCACCTCTGCGTCTTCCCCAGTCTACAGCACACTGAAGACACCCTCCAGATCTTCTCCAAAACCTATTTCTGATCCCTTAGTTTGACCTCTTTTATCCAACCCTGCATACCCCCACCCCTCCTCCACCGCACCTTGAACCCCTGCACGGGTTCACAGTCCACCCTCACAGCCTCTCTCCCTCGCCTCACCGTAACCTGAGCCTCGCAGTGTGGTCTCTCTCTCTCTCACCTCACACGCAGTCATCCCTCGATCACCTCGCATACTCACAGTCCCTCCGCTCCATCATCTTGCACCCTCACCCCTCCATCACCTCCACCCCTCCGTCACCACGCACCCTCACAGCCCCACCCCCTGCATTAAACGACAGCTTTCACTCGGCTTTCACTCTGAGGCGTCTCTTCCCATCCTCCTCTCACGCTCTCTTCCTCTCTCAGCCCACCCTCACAGTGTCACCCCTGCATCACCACGAACCGTCTCACCCACCGACACTCCCTCCCTGCAGTTCTACAGCCTCACATCCTTACCGTGTGCAGCCTCCCCCCCTCAACCTCACAACTCCAACTCCTCCGTCACTCACCCTCTGTCTCACCCACCAGCTGTCTCACCCCACCCTGTCATACATCCCAGCCTTGCATCGCCCCCTCTCTCACCTCACCCTCAGTCACATCCCTCACCTGTCACCCCCTGCATGCTCTCACCCTCCACTCTCCCCTCATAGTCTCGCTTCCTTCCAATTGCATCTCTCACCCCTGCATCACCTCCTCCCCTGCCTCACCCCACCCTCACACCCCTGCCTCACCCCACTCTCATTTCACCACCCTCGCAGTGTCACTCTGCATCCTCCCTGCCCATCCTGTCTCCCCCTTCCTTCATCCCTCCCTGTGTCTCAACCCCCTCACACCCTACATCACCCCCGCACACTCCTAGTGCCTGACCCCATTCATGCTGAAAGCTAGCAGTGTTTGCTGCATCTTGTGATTGACCCCTTCGAGCCCTCGCCCTGCCTGTCGGTGCTGCTGGGAGCTATGCCTGCCCTCCTCCGGAGCAGATTCTTCACATCTACCCTTTGGGACTGCCCTTGTACTCGGCACCACTGCCCTGCACCTTCCCACGGGGGGGCAGGAGCACCCCGACGCCCGAGGAGCCCTCGGGAAGGTAAATTGACCAGAGAGGAACTTTTCATTTGAGGAGGGAGGGGAGTTTAAAGGGCTGAGGATGACGTTCCACGGGAAGCTACAGAAGGAGCGTGGGGTGCTGGCGGAGTACAAGAACCAAGTCAAAGGTGAGTGCCCCCAACCCCGGGGGTAGGCGTGTGTGTGTGTGTGTGTGTTTGAGGCCTGAGGAAGGGGGTGGAGCTGTGGTGTCCATGAGCAGGAAGAGGTACAGGCATCCCTATGCTGTGAGGTCTACATACCTCTCTCAGTGCATCTCAACCTCCTGCTGCCAGAAACTGAGGTATACACAGCTGTCAGTGCATCTCCTCCACCCCGCTGCAAGAGAACTGTGGCCTATACAGCTCTGTTAGTGCATCTCAAGCACTCTACTGCCAGAGACTGAGGTCTACACACCACTCTCAGTGCATCTCACCCCTGCTGCCAGAGACTGAGACCTTAACATACACCTTTCTGTGCATTACAACCCCCCTGCTGCCAGAGAACTGAGGCCTATACATCTCTCTTAGTGCATCTCAAGTTGCAACACCTATTCCATTGTATTGTGTGTACCATGGTGTGCATATTAATGCACACCTTGTAGGTTTTATGAACACATAAAGTTAAAGCATTGTAATTACAATGAAAATAGCTCTCAACATCTTGGAAATAAAATAAATATCGCATTTACATAAGTTTATGCTATTGCATTAGAAATCCATTATATTTATGTTGTTAAAAAAAAATCACATTAATAAAAGCAATTACCATTTCCAATGCCAATAGCTCACACTCGTGTAAATGCGATGCAGTAGATTTTGCATTTACAAAACTTTTAGCTATTAGCATTTCAAATTCAAATGCCTTTTATTTATGTTTTACAAAAGAAAAAAAAAACTAATGTCATTTACAAGGACATTTACTCAAAACAATGTCACTGCGAGACCTATTGCATTGTAAATGCTTGTTAATATATATGTCACTCCCCTGGTCCAGTTGGCTGAGGAGCTTGGAGCTAAGATTATAGCATACACGGATGACACCCAGCTCCTTTTTACTTGGAAGAAGGGCGACTCCTCCATCTCCCTAGCCAAAACTTGTCTGACCGCCGTCTTCCAATGGCTTTTCTTTGCACAATTAAAGTGCAATGAGGATAAGTCAGAGATTCTTCTTTTTGGGAGCTTTCCTCCTTTCTGGGAATCACTCTGGCTGGCGGAATATCCCAGGCCTACTTCCGTGGGTCTTCCTACCAAAAACCTAGGGATATGGTTTGACGAGAAGCTACTCTTCTCCACTTAGATAAAGATGCTTACTGGGCAGTACTTCAACACACTGAACTCCCTGAGGAAATTTTTACCACTTCTCCCTAGGTCAGCCAGGGAAACGGTTACCCATGCATTGATTCTTTCACGCATTGACTATGCCAATGCCCTGTATGTAGGCCTTCTGGGTTACCTTTTGAATAGACTGCAGGTAGTCCAGAATGAGGCAGCTAGGACTCTTCTTACTATCCCTATAAGAACCAGCGTAAGGCAACACTTAAGGGATCTCCATTGGTAACCTGTGATACAAAGAGTCAAGTTCAAAGCCCTTGTCCTGGCTCACTCAGCCTTGTACGGGCATGGTCCGGCCTATATGAGAAAGCGCTTCAGGTTTTACATTCCCGCAAGACAGCTGCCTTCAGCGACACAGCTTCTTGCTCAAGTCCCGCGCTTTCGCTTCATAAGAATTGGAGGAAGATCTCTTGCATTTACAGTGGAATCTGCTTCCCCTGGATCTCTGCAGTATTCCGGACCCCAAACTCTTCAGGAAAAGAGTGAAGACTCTTCTTTTCATCTAGCTGTTCTTCTTTCACTCCCCACTGGTTCGCACCGGGACACTCTTTGAGTAGCCACGTGCGTTATAAATGGCATTTACATAACATAGCATAACATAACATAACAGTGGATAGGGAGCTGATTTAGCTATACTTTTATATTTAATTACACTCTGGGAGGGCTTTGTTAACCAAGCTCTATTTAAAGCCATGTTAAAAAGAAAATGCTGACCTAACCTCTTAATGTGTTTTCATTTTTTATTAAGTGTATTAACACCAAAACTAAGAGTGTTTATATGATACAATATAAAGTTTAAGATAAATAATGTACTGAAACGTTTTCAAAACATACAAAATTGATGTAGTAGAAAAAATAAGTGCACCCACCTTATCACATCCTGGATCAGTAGCGTCCACTTGCCCCGATTCTTGGGACAATGGCTTTCTTTTGCAGATGTACCCGAGCTTCTTTTCACACATATTATCCCCCCAAAATCCTTCCTACAAAATATAGAAAAGAAATTAACAAAATAAAACTAGATCGCACTGCTTTCAAACATAACTCTATTCTCCCTAACTCTCTTTGAACAGTATTACAGTCACATTAACACATGTGTTATACATAAATTTTGCACATGTTAATATTTATGTACAGAGCACACACATATCTGGAGAGCACCAGAGTGCTGTACACCAATAGGAGGATAAAGGATAATTCAAAATCGTGTGCATAAAGTGATGATCTTACGGAATTGTGTTCTTTATGTTTTTCATTCCACTTCATCGATATAATAATTTGAGGTTGAGCACTCGCCAATAGTAAAATAAAAATGGCTGTAAGCAAATTCTTTTAGTATCAAAAAGAACAAATTGCTGTAGTAGTCCCTAGTATTTGAATGGCGCTACACTGAGGGTGAATGTGATCCTTGTGAAAGTAGCCAATAATGTAGGCAACCAATAACTGAACTAGGTCTATCTATGGCCCAAACTGCATGCTGTAGTTTGTAGAAGAAAAATGTGAATGACATAACAACAGACTGCTGGCAAAAAAACATTATAAGTATATTTGCTAAAAATTGGGTTTCTGCTTGGCAGAGGTATGCACCCTGTCCAAGCAGGAAACAATCCTAGTCAGGGTAAGTCAGATACACACCATAAATTAGCCTGTGCTTAACCTCTGGTAGCTTGGCACAGTGCAGGCAGACTTATTTAAGATTCAATGTGTAAAGTTTTTGTGCAACACTTTCAACAGTACCATAGTGAAGACAGTACAAAAAGACTACACACCAGTTTAGAAAAATAGATTATGATTTTAAAATAAAACAGGACCAAAATTACAAAAATCCAATTATT
This sequence comes from Triturus cristatus, assembly GCF_964204655.1. NCBI lineage: Eukaryota > Metazoa > Chordata > Amphibia > Caudata > Salamandridae > Triturus > Triturus cristatus. The sequence continues at coordinate 325,555,521 of NC_140593.1, read as the reverse complement.
AGAAGTCAAGATATACATTTTTAAAGATTAAAAGTTAAAATTGTGCTTCGAAGCAATAAGCGTGAATTGGGGTTATCTGGTCGGGCTGGACCTGGGCAAATTCAATTGTTTAGGCTGACCCCGATGGAGCCATGCAAGGCCCACTGAACAAAAGTACCATTTGCCTGGTCGCAACAGTGAGATGCAGGGTGCAGCTGAGTGATAAGTTGGTGTCGATCCCACAGTTGAGGTGATGCATCTATTTTCTCCATGCAACAATGGTATGTGCCCGTTCGGAAGACAAAGTGTCTTTTCAGAGATGCATAAGTACCGAGTGCGATGCGCTGCGTTTCTCCATGCAGTTAAGGGGATGCGTTGATTCTCTCTATTACAGCAATGCAATGGTTCTGATGCGTTAGTTCCGATGGTGGTGCCATGGTTCCAAATTGATGCTCCGGTTCTGTTCCCGCAACAGCGGCGATTCAGCGATTCTGCCTCATGCAGCAAAGGATGCATAAGTTCCATTGGAGTAGCACCTGGATCCACTTTCATTGTACCAGGTACAGGATCAAGGGGTAAGACTTTGATATCCCTGAGTTTTAGAACAGGAGTCAAGCCATGATGCCCTTGGAGATCACTCTGGATTCAAGCAAGAGTCCTTTCTCAACAGGGCAGAGGGCAGCATACAGCAGGTCAGCACAGCATGAACACAGTTCTTCTAGATTAGCAGTCCAGCAAAGGGCAGTTCTTTTAGCAGCAGAGCAGTCCTTCCTCCTGGCAGAGTTTCTTCGCAGGTCCAGTAGTGTCTGATTTAGTGGGGGTCAGAGACCCAGTACTTATTACCAGCTGTGCCTTTAAAGTGGAGGTGACTTCAAAGAGGGGCTTTGAAGTGCACACAGGTTCCCCTCCCAGCTCTGGCTCGATTCACAACATGGGGGTATGCAGTCCTTTGTGTGGGGACAGGACTCTGCCTATTCAGGTGTCAGTTCCTCCCTCCCTTACTGCCCAGGATATGGATGGCCACTCAGTCACTTATAACCTTCCTTTGTGTGTGGCTGTCTAGAGGGAATGCACAAGGTCCATCTGTCACCCACCCCAGATGTGTATTGGAGACAGGCTGCAGGCACATAAAGTGAAAAGCACAGAAATGCCATCTTTCTAAATGTGGCAGGCTGTATAGTAAATGCTGTAAATAAATCTGCCGCCACCTGTTTTCAAACTGGGACTGGTCACTGTTTACCACTCATGCACTGTCATTTTTTGTTTTTGTAATTGTTAATGTACTTTTGTGCTTTATGTTTCCGTGAATTTTCCTAATTGAATGTTTTTCTATGTTTGACATGACGTAAATGTTGATCAATTTTTTCATAAAAATTATTAAACTAAGAATGGTGGAATAAAGACACCATCATCACTTTAGTTGTCAAAGTGTTTGCCTAAAATATAGCTTAACTCACACATCCCAACATTTCGCTGTTTAAAAATAAATCTTTCTAAATGTGGCATTTCTAAAATAGCAATGATAAGTTCAACATTACCAACAAAGAGGATTTACCATTGCCATTCCAAAGATATGAAACACTAAAGAGATACTCCTTCTCAATCGGGAATTACAGTTTATAAGTGTAATGAGAAATTCCCAATTTTAACCTATGAGAAATGTAGGCTTCATAGTAGTGAAACATGAATTTGGGTGTTTCTCTCCACCAGGTCATGGAGACCTTAACAGTACATGTTCTTCCTTCTAATTGCACAGTACCCTGCCCTATTGGCTACCTTGGGGTTACTTACATGTAACAACAAGCATTTACAATGCAATAGGTCTCGCATTTATGCAAGTTTGAGATATTGGCATTGTAAATGACAATGCCTTTTATTTATGTTTTGGTTTTTAAAACATAAATAAAAGGCATTGTCATTTACAATGCCAATAGCTTAAACTTGCGTAAAAGCGAGATATATTGCATTTTAAATGCTTGTTTGCTTTTAGTTTGACGAGTGGAAGCACGTAAAATGCTTTTACTTTCTGGAGCATTATGCTTAATTGAATGATTTCTGCACTCCACATATCAAAGAAAACATGATGCGCAGACCTCTTTTTGTACACCCAAAGAGGTGGCCTCTTCACATCACCCAAATTAATATTTCATAGCCCCATCACCGCCACCAAAGCGCCTGAGCCAGGATTGGTAAATGTGCTCTGAACTTTTAACGCGATTTAACGAGCTAAGAGACCCATGCAGATCACTGCATGGGTCTCTTAGCTCACTTGTAGCTTAGTTTCTTGTAGTTCACAGGTTCGGTCCGGCAGATGAAAAAATGAAGCACTTCTTAAGTGGCACTATGAACGACAAAAATGTTATACCAAACTGAAAGCTTAAATTGAAACCAAACTGGAAACTAACATGAAACGGACTTGAAATTCCAACTCCCTTAACGTGGATCCAGTGGCTCTACTTTTCAGACAACAATAACGAAGTGATGGGGATGGGAGCAGTACAGACGGGTGCTAAAGCTGAACAGCCACGGACAAATGTAAAAAAAACACTCACTGAAAGTCTGTGCTCAGCCAGAGGAACAGCAGATGCGTCAGATAACTGAGAGCTTGGGGCACTGGCCTGTGACAGAAACTCCTAATCTCCAAGTACTTGCTCAAGCAAAACAGTTCAACAAAGCAGGGCTGTAAAACGGTCAAATTAAACCAGTATACACGAAAGTGAAAGTCTTCAGTTACCAGGCTACAGCTGAAAAACAGATGGCACACTGCACTTCAATTAAAAGAAGTGCAAGCAGAGCGAACTAACACTGTAGTTAGGAGCCGCTGTATCGGGAGTACAAGGAAGTTAGCAAATGACCAACAGCCAACAGAAAGGGAGATAACAACAACACTACCACAAGTAAGCCAATAGCAAGCGGAAAGACAGATTACATCAAGTTTACCCCAACATAGAAATTACTTTAGGTCTCGCTGAGACAGTGCATGCAGCGCATGCACTGCCAAGGCGAGACCTAAAAAGGGAGTTTAAGACTTGGCAATGGATTTTGAATGCCAAGTAGACATGGCAGTAAAACTGCACACAAGCTCTCCAGTGGCAGGCCTTTAACATGTTTGAAGTGCTACTTATGTTGGTGGCACAATCAGTGCTGCAGGCACACTAGTAGCATTTAGTTTACAGGTAATGGGTACATGTAGTGCACTCTACTTTGGATTTAGAGATAAATAAAATATGCCAAATGTGGATAGTCAATCAAACCATGTTTTAGGGGAGAAGCACATGCACCTTAGCACTGGTTTTCAGTGTTGAAGTGCTCTGAATCCAATGGCCACCAAACAGAAACCAGCAAAAAGGTGAGGCAAATGGTTTGGGGAAGACCACTGTAAGGTTGTCAGGTCTAACAATATTATATATCATTTTATTAAAATCAAAATGTCTTAGCTAAAGTCAGACGTAATGATTCAGTCTTGCTGATGAGTTTTTGTCTCAGTAAAGGTTAGAGACCTCAGTAAATTTTCTAAACATACATCCCTCACATGTGTGATACAATAGATTGTTTTGCATTGCACAAACAAAATTAAAAGCAGGCGTCAGATTAATGGAGGTCTAATAAATCATAATCTTTGGAATTTCTCATGAGGTAATCAATGGACAGAGAGATGTCAATGTGTTGTTCTGACTAGAAGCATTCAGAACATGACAATAAAAACTAATTTGTATGTAATGTTACAATGTATACATGTTTAGTTTCAGAAATGTTATGAGACACCAACCCACTGCATATAATCCCCAATAAAGCCCTGCAACGCACAAAGTCCAGAAATATTATGGGTTTATAGCCTTGTATTGTCAAATGTAAAGATTTTCATCGTCCCATTCCTTAGAAACTCCCTTTGGGAGGCCTTGATGAGCATTCAAAATCCAGGTGAAAGTGGTGCATTATTACCATTTAGTCAATGGGGTAGGGGTTCAGGGGATTATTGGACTCATCCTCAGTACTTTCCCTCATTAGATTTAGTGGCATATTTAAGAAGGTTTCGCATCACCCTTGAGCCATGCAATGGGGTGTAAGGATGACGCAAACCCTAAGTAGGATTTATCAAGCCCTGAGTGTCCCTGAGATTACTCTGCCCTGAGAAGGCGAGCCTTGGATGGTGCGTGTGTGTTCCCATGCATCAACCCATGGATTCTGAAGCATTCCCAGATATACTAATACTGGTAGACCTTGGAATGCGTCAGAATGCAACATCTTCCCAGGGGAGACGTAACAAGGAGAATATCTCAATATGACTCAGGGGATTGTTTATGGGTGCAAGGGTACCTACATTGACGCTAAGAAGCACTTTGGTCGCTAGTGCTGTGAAGTGACAGGATTGCGCTGCATATTGTTAAGTACGGTGTATTCTTGCCCTTTCCTTATCACTCAGTTCAGCAAGGTGACTTGCTGCGCTGCATGATATTGTTAGTAAATATGTCTCTTAATGTATCCATTAAACAAGGAAGAAGATATTTGTTTGGGCTGAAAGAGGATGACTGAGTCAGCTTAGTCTTGAAGGCTCTAATCTTTTGGGAAGGCTTTGCCAATGGCTGTTAGCTCTGTTATTCTACTTGTCTATTCAATGTTTTATGTTTGTGCTCTTTTTGTGACCCTCAAAGAGAGGCATTGACCTCTGCATTTCAATAGAAAAAAATAGCAGGGCCATATCACCATAAACAATGCATTTTTTTTATGCTTCTTGCATCTTTAAAGAACGATAAAAACACACACCACCTAATAAATGGCGTAATGAATTAGACCACAAATTGTAAAGGTCTGGGTAATATTAAAGGTGTAGGGCACTTCAAGACAGTTCTTCATCTCAGACTCTTTTACTCTTACCCAGACAATAACTACCTCAGAGTGCTTAATTATTGCACTTTATGAAATTCTCCAGAAATAAATACAATTATCGTATGTCCCTGTATTGACTCCAATAGTAAATGTTTCAGTTATACTGCATAAATCAAATACATATTTTGTCTGAGTTTGCTTTAGAGGTTTACCTTCACTTAATTAGAAAGAAAAGGAATCATTGAGATTTCATCAGTAATGATGCATTGTAAACCAACCCATGACTGACCTCCTTCCTTTAGTGGTGGGGCAGCAATGCATTTCCAGTGGTATAACCTCTACCCACGGCACTCTGGGAAACACATTCTTGTCTGGACATCAGTGAATGAGATTTTTGTTGGAAACATAACCTCCTTAGGGGCCATCTGGTATTGCTTGCTTAGGCCAAAGCACCTCTCATTGTGTCATTGTCTCAGTTTCAGCAAAAAATATAAAACATAGGTCAGAGGGTATCTAAATGTGGCATTAGTCTAGCTGAACCTTAAAAGAGGCACAGCAACAGTAATGTATCTTCAAGCTATCAGCCAAACAACTTAAAGCACACATCTAAGTTTACACCACAAGAATCATTTGAGCTAGAGTGTCCAACTTGCAAGGGGGGATCAAAATGAAAGGGGGGACATTCCTCTGCATAAAGGATAATTCCCACTTCCTCCACTGCATATGCCATTAAGGTTTATGGTTAGGCAATAGTGTTTATTGTTCTGCGATGATCAGCAGTTTGCATGCCCCCAGGTCTGGCCTTTCAAAATGAGCCACTAGGGTCACATGGATCATTTGACGCACTATGTCGGATCATGATGGGGGCCTTACCCCTAATTCATGCAGTAGGGCACACTGCCTACTGCCTTTGGGAGTGGGGTTCTATCTATGCAATCTAGGCTTATAAAACAGCTTAAAGAGTCTTAAAAATAAATCAATCATGACATATATATACACCCTACATCCTTGAACAATATCTGTACTGTGATATAGTGCAAGTGCGAATCAACCATTATTCTATATAGCAGAGAAATTGCTGTAACAAAACTTACATTAAAAATAGAGAGCTGCAGACTGAAGCCAAGGTGACCAGGGGGAGTCATTCCTAAAACTGTGCACTCATTACAATATCATGGCAAGGATTCCAAAGAGGCAGTTTAGGAGCAACAATTGCTCAATGCACGTTAACCCTGCATCCTCAATCGATGCAATTTTTAATAACAAGCAGAAATGCAAAGTAAAAATCAGCAGTCAATAAATCAGTGTTGTAAGTACAAATATTGCATATAAAAAGGTGACATGCTGCTAATTAAATGACCCACTGAAACCAGCTCTGGATACTGGTAACATTACTGGAGAACACTAGAAAAGGATATGGGCCAGTGATGAATTCCCGCTAAAAGTCCCCCGTTTGACAGCACAGGTCCAATATAAAATGGCCTCTACATAGTGATAGGTGCATCTTGGCATGTGGATGAGAGTGCGATGCTCCAATAGTCGGAATGTCCATCCCTCTTAAAAAAAATAAAAAACACAGTCTGGCCAATTACATGTGTACGCCTGTTGAAAATGACACAAATCTGTGGCTCGTGCGTCAAACTTTGATCCTGCTAGTGGACCAAAGAACAACTAGCAAATTATATTGAATAAGCTAGTCCATTTGTTGATGCGACAACTTCCAGGTAAAAATCATTTGCGTCCTAAATTGCTGCAATTGATGATCAGAAAATTCCTGTCTAATGTAGTGAAATGGTTAAACAAGCATTGGCATAGCCAATAGGTCTCGCTTTTGGGACCTTATAAGTGTTTAGCCATGCAACAGTTGCATAACTAAATACTTATAAGGTCCCAAAGGCGAGACCTATTGGCTATGCCAATGCTTGCTTCTGTTTATTACTGCTCTGTAGTAATGGCGGTGCACGGGGGCCACCATTACTACATAGAAGTAATAAACAGGAGAAAGAAAACTGGCTCACAGAGAACATCAAAGCGGCCGCAAAAGTGAAAGTGATCGCAATCGCGATCAAACATCAAAGCGAAAGTGAGACGCGCACGCCCACGCACATGCACTGTAGCTCTAGGCTACAGTGGTAGCACTTTTTTGAGCCCTCACAAAAAGTCTCGCCAGACCAGCGCATGCGCTGGGTCAGGCGAGACCTAAAAATGATGGACAGGAATACAACCCAGAGTGATCGACAGTAGTTGAAATTAATTAGAGCATACCTCCTATCACTTTGCTGTTTGTTGCATGTTATGTAATAGAGAACCAGTCTACGGACTACAATGAGGAAGGAGAATTCGCCAGGACCCCATAAGGTCTTGGGGCAGCACACTTTACCTAGTATGGACTGTTTGGTTCTCCTTTTGATTATTGAGTGACTATTGAGTGACTGTGCACAGTATCATATTTTTTTAAAATTGATATTGAATTTCCAGAGTTTTGGAACATGTATGTGGCAATTCAATAACCAAAAGGCAGTGGAGCGCTGTTTAAGGCAAAAGACATGTGAGTGGTAGGAAAGGTTTTGACTGCTATTCATGAATTGTGAAGCAGTGGTCTTTAAAGAGGTGTGTCTTCAATTCTTTCCGCTATGTTGCGAGTCACTGACTCTCAAACTAGCGTTTGCAAATCTTGCTATTAGGAAGGGGCGTACCTCAATAATAGCGAGAGTCAATGAAATGTACTATTGTTTTGCGACCGCATTTGTGGCCGCCAAACACTCACAGTTTACCACCTACTTGAAGTAGGTGGTAAACCACTCGCAAATGGGAAGGGGTCGCCAGAAGCCCCCTTCCCCTTTGTGAGTGTGTGCGAAAATATTTTTTAAGAGCAGGCAGTGGTCCCAGAGACCACTGCCTGCCCTTAAAAAATTAAACTGAAAAGTTTAATTTTTATTTTTTAAATGCATCCTGTTTACCTTTAAGGTAAATGGGCTGCATTTAAAAAAGAAACTGCTTTATTTAAAAAGCAGTCCCAAGAATGGTGGTCTGCTGACCCCAGCAGGCCACCATCCCTGGGAATGCTAGCCATTCCCAATTGAGTCGCAAATCGCGACTGCCTCATGAATATTAATGAAGCATGCAATTTGCGACCTCATTAGGAATCGAAAACAGCTTCTGAGACACTGTTGTACATTCAATTTTGCGATTTGCAATTCGATGCAATAAATTGAATGGTCGTACATCTGGTCCCTAGTGTTTAGCAAGAGGTTAGCTACATAAATCGCTAATTTTTTGTTCATTCACATCTAATTATCCCAGTGACATTGAGAGTCAGCATTTGTAAGCTCAAAAAAGAGACAACAAAATAGATATAAGGAAGAAGGGTAACTGAGCCCCCTTGCTTTCCAGCTCACATCTGCATGTGAATAGCCCATGTTACAAACTTTACTTTTGAGCTGCTGCACTGTCTCTAGAGAGTTGTTCCAAAGGGCACATGGGTGTTAATGTAGACAGGAGCTAGCAGGTAGGAATGTTCTTTTATTCTTGGTTGGAGTAATTGAGCAGGTTCGCTACAGAATTAGTGCAGGTGAAAATGAACAAAAGAGAACAAGGATTCGATGGATTTTTGGAGTGACAGGAACAAAGGGAAATATTTCGCCTTAAAGTAGATACCTCGAACAGAAACGCATGCCATGTTTCTGAAAAACACATGAGGGGAAAATCTACAGACTATGTTTACTCTTTAAATTGCCCAGCTTTACCTAATGCTAGAAAAGAGCTGATTGGAACAAAGAAAGATATTTAGACTTTTTCCTTGATACATTGAAGAGCTCATAACTGCTTGATGGAGGACTGGGAGAAATTTCTCTCAAGCACTTTGACTTCAACCTACGTGACGTCAAGTCTGCTGGGACATAGGGGTTCATTTCATTCCATGCAGGTCTACCCTTCCCTACGAAATCTCTCTATGTACTACTGCTATAGGTGGAGGCGCAAAAATGTGCCTAGAAAGAAGAAATCTGTGGTCCAGTTACAAATGGACATATCTCCTTCCTGCTCCTGCGACACCTCTCCTCTCCTGTGGCCAAAGAGAACTCGTGCTCCTGAAGAAATCGAAAACCATTTAGAAATTATCATAAACATGAACTTCAGTAGTGAAGGCACTCCTGTAACTCGACCCCTTGAATTTATGCCTGATGACCCTGTACATTTGTCAACTTTTTAAGTCACCAAATTTTACAGAGGGTACAGATCTTTTTCAACAGTTCATCTGTGGAAAATCAAGACAGGGTGCAAACGTCAGTGCAGGAATGATGCAGCCTCAGCTGTTTTTCTTTTCTCTGAAGTGTTATCCTCCAAAAAGTTTTCTTGAGTGGCCAAACCATCAACATTAACCCAGTTGTGGCCCATTATGAGTAGGCTGCAAAGAGAACGTATGTGCCAGCCTTCCGGCTCCCTCAGAGTAACATTTGTTTTCTACATTCCCAGTGTTTTATTTATTTTTTATTGATTTTTTGGGGGTATACATCAGAAATCCAACAAAGTCATACGTTTCCCTCCTTATCTCATCAAACAGACACAATAATGACTTTTTAAACAACAAATTAATTACATAGCATTCCATATAAGATCTAAAGGATTATACAAAAATCGATGTTCTAAAAGGGGGTAATAGATCACACTTCAGACCATACTGGACAATAGCGGCAACAGGATCATAACAATTATTCTACCAGAGACTACATAAGAGATTTCATAAATCATTAGTAGCTATACAAAATAGCTAAAATGCATACAAGATAACAGCAGCTACTAGGAGGCAGATAGAAGAATAAATATATTTGGACAATTGATTAATATAAAATGCTAGTGCTACGCCTAGATACATGGGAGACCAGGAAAAAAGAAACAAGATGTCAGAGGATACTCATATAATTTATATGTCCTCAGCACCACAGGGCACAAAAGAGTAAGTTTGCGTATTACATAAGTAAATTTTCATGTTTCGCCCTGATTCAACAAATGAGAGATTGCATTCCATATCCAGGCTCCCCTCTTTTGTGCCATCCGACCCTTACATTCATACAACTTAGTTTCTAGCGTATAGATGGCTAAAAACTTGGGGGGCTCCAGATTGAGCCACCTTGTAGCAATACACCACCGTATTACTGCCATGGCAATAAATAAGAGATAGCCTTCCTTTTTTACCAGTCCGTTTCCTGCCATGTTCTCTACTACTCCTAGTAGTACCAAATGGGGGTTGATTGTTATTCGGACTCCAGTTACCTCTTCTAAAAATGTTGCCATTTCCAGGTACAGATCTCAGGATCTTTAGGTCTCTTTCCCCATTTAAACACCTTGCCTGGCATATAGTACAGATCAAATACAGTTTTAAAATGCTGGCTCTTGAGACCAGCCTTTACTAATACTTTATCAAAGACGCTTGCAAAACCATTCCCTCCATTCCTAATCTCCTTTCCCACGTTGCGTTCTGTGTGTCTAGATATTCCGGGAGATGCTGCATTAACAATTCATATATAACACAGATCCTAACTCTTTTCCCCATTCCTTCAATGATAGGTATCCGGGTCATTACTCCCACAGTCTTCTTATGCCTATTTGAAAAGTCCAGAATCTGAAGATATTAAAAAAATTGTCACATGGGGATCCCAAATTTCTCCTGTAGCTCAGTAAACGACATCCCCATATTATTAGATATGAAGTCCCCCAACCATCAAATACCTTTCTGCCCCCAATCACTCACTATTGGATCATGAAATATACCTGGGAGGCTAAGAGTCCCCCTCTGCGGTGTATAGTAGTTATAATTAGGCAGTTTAATGTTTTTCCTACTTGTCGCCATACTCTAAATGACCCATCAGAACCTTACATTTTGTTTTTTATAGTAATGGGGTTCAAGATTGTTCAAAAATGTCCTTTGGCTTCCTCTTCCATCATGAGCTTATAAACCAAGGTTGAGTCTGCTGGCCCAAGCTCTTGCAAATTTCCCGTTATTAGAATGGTCATATTTTGCAGCACATATGCTCAATTGTACATGATTATATTAGCGACTCCCCATCCCCTGATGTTCAGGCAGCGTCATATACTTGGAAGCTCTTCTTACCTTCTTAAACCCCCTATAAACATCTATAACATATGCTTTCCAATTTCGATAGTCATTTGCGATCAATTTCTAAGGGCAGGGCTCTGAATAGATATATTCATTTGGGTAGAACCATCATTTTAATCACATTTCCTCTTCCCAGCAGCGAGAGATACAAATGGTTTATTCTTCTCAAATCTTGATCTATATAAGATCTATTTAAATCGACTAAATCATCCAGCACTGAGGTGATATGTACTCCCAGATATATTGCTTCGTTCACTACCCGGGAATCAAACTGCCTAATATTGCTATTGCATACTATTTGCGCTTTTTCCTGATTTAGCTTATACCCTGATGAGGATCCAAATGATTTAGCTATCCCCTCGATCTCTCTCAGAGCTTGTTGTGGGTTTATAGCCACTACTGCTATGTCATCCGCATACGTGAATACTTTATACTCTGCCTGTCTAGCCATTTCTCCCCTGATGTTACTTATAATGTCAAACAGCGTGATCACTTTTTAAATATGGTTTGTGGTCCCCCAACCAGGGATAAAACTGTGCTGCCTAGGAGACACTAATTTTGTGATCACTTTTGGTAAAACAATTTGTTGTGATCTCTGTAGAAAGACACCTGGAGCCAGGAGGTATTCTTAAGCCATCTTTATTCAGTCTCCAGTTCAGGTTACATCTCTCTACTCCAGCCAGCCTAGAGTGGTACCAGCCCCACCAGGAGCAGCCTCCCTAGCTGCTCAGCCCATCTTCAACTGCCAACACTCATCCACTCAGACACCCAGGCATTCCATGCATCACAGGCACACCAACATTCTATGACCATCTCACGCTCTGGCTGAGCAGCTAGTGGCAGCAGGGCTGGACTAAAATGATAATCAATTAAGTAGGATATAACATTATCCCTTTTTCTTCAACGAAAACAAAACATGCAAGTAATAAAACATCAAGGAAGAACTATCCACAAGCAAAATGAATAATGGTACAAGTCCCACAGATGCAAACATAAAAATTAAAACATCGCAGTACAAAGAACCATTAAACACAGAAAGAACGGATAAGATAAATACATTTGATAAGCAATATCTCCCATCCCTCCCTAAAAGAATAAAACATTTTGAAGCAACAATAACATTACCAGAAATACATTTGAAGCATTTTGCATTAAACACTATGACGTAATGCACTACAACGCAAAGAGTAAAAGACCCCACACAACCAAAGCCCCAATGTATAACTAAAAGTTGCTCCAAAGATAGCATACCCTACAACTACAATCCCAAGAGAAAGGGAAACAAACAAGTATATGGATCGTCACCCATAACAACTCCCGTGAAGGGATGTACATTAGTACTGTGCACAACTATTTATGGACTAAACCATAACCCAACCCAGTGTGAGGGTTAACCTAGGTACAAACTATTTATAGACTAAACCAGAACCCAACCCAGTGTGAGGGTTAACCTAGGTACTACAAACCCCTTATAGAGGTTACAAACGAGCTCTTGACCCCCTCGTGGAGGTTACGTACCCCATATGGGAATAACAAACATAACTAGTCAAGGAGCTGTTACCCAAAACCTTCCCTCGTGTATGGGAACAACGTGACGACCACCCACAGGAAAATCACTGTTAAATAGAAGACCCATCCTCAAACTATACACCTGTGGCATCACGACTTTTTTATGTTACATTACTAGAACAGTAGTGCACTGTGCCCCACGCCGGTGAGCGATATCTCACCCGATTTGTGAAAGGTCTGGTCCCCTACTTAAATCACACAAATCATCACACCACTGTGGGGACACAAAAACAATGTACACCACCAGAAATCATGACCAGTACACAAGCAAAAACCTTGGTCCAGGCAAGATGAGATCACACATCAGCCATTACGTCCAGTGAAACAAAAGATTACACTCTGAGGTTGTCCAGACGGCGACATAATGACTTGTTACATCACTGTATACCTGAATACAAGTAAGTATTAATACTCCACACTAACTCTAAATAGTCTTCTCAGAATACAGTCTTGCATAGCTTCTCATACCTCTTGTCCTTTGTACTCTGAACATGCCAGGAAGCCGCCAAACGTCTCGTTAATTTTCCAAACCTTACGCGTCTACAGAGTACAATTTACCCAAAAAACTCGACACCATGAAGGAGGATGGAGAAGTAAAAGTCATGCAGACACCGCGTAGTCCCTGACCCTCATGCCGACTTGCAGAAAACTTTATTGAAAAGAAACGCTAACATCGTGGTTGGCACTAACGAAGGCACATAGTCTGCAAGTCTGCCGCAAACAGGAACTGCCAAAAGGCAACACACAATAGCGGCCGCCAACCACAAAATGGCGGCACGCTGTTTACGTCGATGCAGAGTGGCTCACGGTGCGTATATGCTCAAAGCATACTGTACGAAGAACGAACGTCACAGAGGATCCCACGATGAAGATCGCGTCATGCAGGATCCCATGAGGAAACATCAGGTGAGGTTGCGCGCGCTGTTTGCGACTCGCGCCCAGTATTTGAATTACAATAGAGCAGTTAGACTAACCGTTAAGCGCTGCCATAAATGACAAATACATAACAATGGTTCACCTCAGAAATTGCCGAAAAGTGTGTACTACGGCCATTTCTTCTGTTTCTTGCCGCATAACACGTAGACAAAGTTCCTCCCAGTGCAGCGTCGTGTAAACAGCAGGAACGTGTGTAGGCACCGTAGTTTTCCAAACTGTGCACCAACTCCAATACGCTGCAAAAACTTGTGCTTGCTCCAAAGTAAACAGGAGCCATCAAGTAGACACCCAAAAGTGCCCCAAAGACATGAAGCAGGCACCTCGCCTCAAGAGTAGACATCCAGAGATTGGCAAATCCGGGGCAAGACCATTTTTCCTTTTAACAAATTGTTGCATCGTAGCACTTTGGTTGGTTTAAAATCCATGTCAGAAATAACACATTGCCCCTCTGTGCTACAATTGGACGCAATTCATTGACACAGCCCTTACTTGTGTGACCAGAATTGAGCATACCACAAGACCGCTAAGCCCAAAACTTGTGATTCTCCAACAGTGTACCACCATATATGCCATTTTCCTTAATGTCACTGTGGTCCAAGTAAGACGAAGTGAGACACTGTGGTTTTGGAACCCCCTTTAATCGCTGCAACTGTCACTGTGGTTTTGGAGGCCTTCCAAATCGCTGCAACTGTCAATTAAAGACCATTTTGAACAAGATATACACCATGTGTACAGCCACTGCACACTTTCCGTTTTTACATCAATTAAATTGACTTTTTCTTCTTTCTGTGGCTGGAACACCATATTCAGTTGTAGTTTGACTACTCCTCCAACTCACTGCAATCCTTTTGCGGCTAATGTTGTGGCTGGAACACCAGATGCGGCTGTAGCTTAGCTACTCCTCCAACTCACTGTAGTTCTTTAGGTGTTAGTAGTATTCCCAGGCTGTAGTGTCCTTTTGATGACACTTCTCTGTGGGCTGTCCAATGGAAAGGACACTGGTGGGGCTGGCGCTGGCTTTCCTGGGAATTCTTTCTTTGTAGATGTAGTTGCTTTAAGGATCTCTTAGTTTCTCCTTTATTTCCTTTATAGTTCCTTTGTTTCAGTGGTTCACCAAGAGTCTCTAGGGTTCAAAGTCCGCTCGTCGCCAAAATAAATGTTGTGATCTCTGTAGAAAGACACCTGGAGCCAGGAGGTATTCTTAAGCCATCTTTATTCAGTCTCCAGTTCAGGTTACATCTCTCTACTCCAGCCAGCCTAGAGTGGTACCAGCCCCACCAGGAGCAGCCTCCCTAGCTGCTCAGCCCATCTTCAACTGCCAACACTCATCCACTCAGACACCCAGGCATTCCATGCATCACAGGCACACCAACATTCTATGACCATCTCACGCTCTGGCTGAGCAGCTAGTGGCAGCAGGGCTGGACTAAAATGATAATCAATTAAGTAGGATATAACACAATTGCTAAGATTTTGGAATAGATCTTAATGTCGCAATTAATTAGATATATCTATAAGATCCGGGCTTTAAAGAGGGCTTGTTCTTTTTTTTAATACAACTATATGGGTTTCCCCCCATGATGCTGGTGTTTCCCCTTCCTGAGCTTTCCGAAAGATCGTCAACATCTCCTCCAATGCAATGTTCAACACTTCGTCCATCATCCCTTTTGGTTTTGCTTTGTTCGCCCTAAGTTGGCAGGGTAAGCCCAGACGTGGGTCCCTTGCTCACTTTGCCACTGGATTCAAGATAGCCTGGCTGATGAGGGTTATGAACCCGAAACCGGTCCCAGGATGCTTGTTTCCGGTCCAGGGAAGACATGGCTTGGCAGTTCGGGCTGGACTGTTCCCATGAGGCACAAGGTCAAGACTGATTTGCATATGGCCATGTCTGAACTGGGGTGGCGTGGTGAGCAAAATAAGAATGGATTAAACCCAGATCTGTGACTGGGGGTGAATGTTTTGCCAATGTGCAACATTCCGTCCATCATCTTGTGTGTTTAACTATAGATACTCTATCATACCTCATTTGGAAATTCTATATTATAAAATTATTTTTACTTGCATCCTCTTTGTTCTCTCACCCGTTCCCATCTGGGCTTGCCACCAACCTTTCTCTTTTTGCCAGAAGTCTTCCCCCTTTTAGAGCTGATAACTAATAGCTGATAGCATATCATTAAGCAATGTAGTTTCCTGCCTGTTGGATTCTAAATGCACCCCCCCTCTTCCACCCCCACCACTCCCACCACAGCCACCTCCTTCCCCCTTCCCCATGCTCCCCACCTCCACCACCCAAGAAAATGCATACGGACCATCCTGGTCCATTGTTGATGAAAGGCGTCGGACCTCCCCATCCCTCCACACAAATCTCCCAACATCCCCAATGTGAACAGCGATATCAGTGCCCACGGTCTATTTCTAAAATACAAGAGAAAAATTTAAGTAACAAAATTCATGCAAATTGTACCCCACTAGTTTTCTTTTAATCAAGCATTATTTTTTTCCCATATTCTGAGAGCTCCAGTTGTGCCTCTACCCCCTACTCCATTTCCTCCCCCCCTTCCTTCCAAGTAGTCTAGCCATTCTTTGGTCTTGATCTCTGATGTGAAGAAATAAGTTTTGTCCTGTATTGTCACCTTCAGTGTAGCCGGGCTCCGTAAGAAGACTTGAGCTTCCTTTTTTTGGAAGGGTTGAATCACCTGCCTCAGTCACCATCTTCATTCTACCGTAGTGTGACAATAGTCCAGACGTACAAAGAACGTGAGATTATTAAATATACACTTCTGGTCAGGCCGTGCCTTCTCGAATATCAGTTGGCAGAGCAGGAAATTATCACAGAAAAACAGGAACGCCTTCGGCTTGCCACCTTCTTTAGTATGCCATGTTTTTTGCTTAAAGGGAAATCTACAGGCTCTTTGTATTTCGGTTTCCCAAGACCATGCAGATAGCTCAGGAAAGGCCCCCTTGAATAGTTCAATGATAAATCTCCGTGGATCCCCTCCCTCTGCTCCCTCGGATATACCCAGTACTCTCAAATTGTTCCTTCTAAGCCTGTTCTCTAAATCTTCCAACTTTCACTAGGTATCCATCATCTGAGCTTCCAGAGATCCTGCCACTTTCTTGCTCTTCTGCACTTCATCCTCCAGGGTGCTTAATCTTGTTTCCACTTCTGTTATGCGTTCTATGAATTCCGTACATGGTTTTGCAACTCTCCTAATTGCTGCCTGTATCTTTCTATTTGCGAGGTGGACTTGCTTTCTGAGCGCGTCTTATCCTGAAGTGCCATGATGCTTTGGTATATTATATCCAGAGTGGAAGTGTCCGACCGGCCTGGTTCCCCCGAAATCCTGTGTGAGGAGTTAGTCTCTTCTAGGCCTGGTGTGCCTGTATAATCTCATTGCAGCTCCTGGGGTGTTTTCCTTCTTACGGTCAGGGGCACTCCTTTTGTTTTACTATTTTCCAGGGGTGCGCTTTCATCACTAAGGGTACTCTCATGAGAGCCTCTTCTACATGAATGATCCAGCAGATCAAGATCTTTTTCATTCCCATCAGTGTGATTGGACAGTGAAAAGAACAGGTCTCAGCGTCATAGCGTCCCCTAGAATTGTTTCTGCATTCCTGGTTGCCACATTTCTGCGCATTAGTGGAACCTGATATATGAGAGGCCCAGCTGTGGCCAAGCGGTTGTAGCCCCTTTAAGCATGCTCTCCTCAACTTTCTCTAGTGCTGTAAGCCCGACCTGACAAGTCCTCCCCTGCTCTCCCATTCCCTTTATACTCATGGTAGCTGGGTTGTCCTAAGCCACTCTTGGTTGTTCAGGCTGAAGCAAATCCGGGTTCTCATCTTCACCCCCTAGTGCATCAGAAACCCCCAGTGGCTCCTTAACCGCTTGTTGTGGCATTTTCCCCTGTGGCTTTACTTTTGTAGGCAGGTTATACTGCACCATAATTGTTGCTTTTTTCTTTAAGAAAAATTCTGCCAGAGGTACTGGTTTCTTCTTTGACATAGCCGTTTCATGGCTTGCCAAGTTCTGTTGAGCCCTACATCTGATTTTTATTATTTTTGTTACATTTTATTCGTTAAATAGTTTTCTTTCCAACTAAATTGGTTTGCTTGTTGTTGTCTTTTTAATTACATTGTTTGGTGTTAATAAACGTGTATCATTTGCACTTCCCAGAGGAAAGCCTTGCTTTTTGAGTCTAGCTACAACAAAAGGTGAGCTACAAAAGATGAGCCAGGGATTCCTCCCAGAAACCACATCACCTTTTATCCTTGAGTCTAGGCTTTGTGCATGAAGACTGTGGCCTCTCTCTGTTCAACAGTTTAATAATCCAAATTCCAACAATGACTAAATGGGACAATAAAAAAGGTGAGCAAATTAGTTCCCACCTCACCTGTCTGTCGTGCAACCCCCTGAAAGATCCCTTTGCAAACATCGCAAGTTTAAATATCAGCCCTAAATTACCTAGTTTGCAGTTGGTAGTCTTGTTCCAGGCTGGAGATTGAGATGGATGGAGGAATTCTCTCTTTGAACAGCCAAGGGAATTCTTATCTATTTTCCTTGCGGTTTTTCATCAGAGGAGGATTGGTTGTCTGCCGGATGATTTGGCTTCGTCAATTTTGATTCCAAAGAAAGTGGATTTTGCTTCAAAGAGACATTTTTTGCCATCTCTGCAGCCCCAGCAAAAGTATAAAAGGCTATTGGTAGATGATAGTTGGGCCCATATGTGTTCTGAGGTGCAAAAACCCTTCCTAGATTTTGAGCGGCAAGATCATTTAGAATTTCCGACATGGTTTTGCTGTTATGTGTTAATAATGAGTTGAGCTGAACAGGCTTTAGCTGCTAGGGATGAGACAATAATGTACATTACTATGACATATTTTTAGGCTCCTGGGTTGATTGCTGGTTACCGTTTTGGAAATCAGGCTGTAGAAACATATCACTTGGTAGTCTGTCTACTCCAGTCTAAAGGTATCATTTCCATCAGGCCTTTCTTGGTTATTAGACAATCAAGATTTGTTCCTTTATTTTGTATCTGTGTCTTACAAAACTATCAAAGATCATTGCTTGGAAGGAAAATGGATGATTTGGAGAGCATTGTGTGGAGTTTCCCCAATGGAGGTTCACTGAAACGTTTAGACACACAAATAAACATGCACAGACATCCTTCCAAATATGGATCCATTATTCTTGCATTCACCCACTCTTCCTTCAGAATCAAAGAAACAGAGAAAAACACTATACAAGCACATGCAACGTAAATTCATGAAATTAAAGCAGGAAAAGAAAAATGGTGTATAAACAAATTGGGTATATATCTGCAGTAAAAAACTAAAGCAAAAATTAAAAACATAGACACTGGCGACCATTTTAGAATGGCATTGTGTATAGTGTATACACAGTTTAATAACAATGCACCCTTATAAACCTATTGTATTTAACATGTTTTCATAATAAATATGGTTGCTTTATTGACTTTGTCATAAATTTTAATGGCACAAATATTATACCCATTGCATATGACCTATGATATGACCAAAATTTATGAAACGTACAAAGGCCCGTGGATATCTAGACACTGTAGTCTTGCTATGCTACACAATGAACTGTTAAAGAACTCCTAATTGTGCTGTGCGAGTCTATATGGTGAACAACCAAGCTTTTGGGGCCTTTCTAAACCTGAAATACAATTTCATATATGTGAAATGGTAGGGAAGAGTTTTCCCAGACTCAGGGCCTTCTTTGGAGACACTGAAATAAACAAACCGAAGGACGATGGACATACTGATCTAAGAAATAAATCTACCTTTTGTCCACCTATACAATCCATCCCATGCCAGGTTCTGGCTTTTGAACAGGCAGTACTAGCAGGAATTGAAAAGATCGATTTTCACAATCTAAAAGGCTTCCAAAACCTAAGCCGGGAAGAGAAATCCGCGATGTCAAAACTCAAAACCAACAGAGACATCACGATTAAACCAGCTGATAAAGGTGGGCCACAGTGATCCTGGACACAAACGCATACGATCAAGAGTGCCTGAGACTATTAGCCGACGTAACCAGCTATGAGGTTTATCAGACGGACCCCACTGGACGCCTAATGACCAAAATAAAGTCCATTGTGGTAGAAGCCACCGCCAACAACTGGATTACACAACATGAAGCAGACTTCCTCATTAATGAGAACCCTAGGATGCCCAGGTACTATACCCTGCCGAAGATACATAAAAACAGGGTCCCACCACCAGGAAGACCCATCGTCTCAGGGATCGGTTCCATACTAGAACCCTTATCCCAGTTCTGTGACTGGTTCCTGAGACCTATTGTCCAAAATTCAAGAACCTACCTACGGGACACCAAGGATGTTTTCTGTCTCCTACGTGACATGCCTATCAATCATATGGAAGATACCCTGGTCACCATGGATAATGAAGTGCTATACACCAGTATACCACAGGAGCGAACTTTACAAGTGGTAGAGCAAATAATTCTAAACCAGGATTGGAACTATGTCACACCACAACACTTCATAATGGAATGCGCAGAACTGGCACTATGTGAGAACTTTTTTGAATTCAAGAACGTGATATACCACCAGATCAAAGGTACTTCAATGGGGAGCACATTTGCTCCCAGCCTGGCATGCCTCTACGTACACCAATTTGAGGAGGACCACATCTTCAAGGAAACCAACCCCTACCTGGATCAAATCAAAATGTGGAAGAGTTACATCGACAACGTTCTGATCGTCTGGAAAGGTACCAATGAAGAAGCACAATCATTCGTGGAATGGGTAAACAGCATTGACCCACATTTGAGATTCACACATACCATCGACAAAGAAAGAGCAATTTTCCTGGACCTTGAAATCAACCTATCTTCAGAAGGCCTACGCACAAGAGTTCACAACAAAGCAACCGACAAAACCAGCCTTCTCCTTTTTGAAAGCTTCCATCCCAAAGCCCTAAGACAAAACCTCCCGGTAGGGCAATTCCTGCGCATCCGCAGAAACTGTTCAGAAATTCTAGACTTTCATGAACAAGCAGACACCCTGGAAATGAAACTCAGAGCAAGAAATTACCCCCAAAAATTGGTCAAGAATGCCAAAAAAAGAGCTCGAAATAACAACCGGGCAGCTCTTTTAGAAAACACGCCAAAGGAGCCGGCTAACCGGATGGTGTGTGTCACCACCTTTACCCCGGCGTCCAACAAAATTCAGAACATTATTCAAAAGAAATGGTGCATATTAAACACCAGCGACAAAGTCTGGACCCAACCACTTTTTGCGTACAAACGCAGTAGGAACATCAAGGATGAACTAGTCCATACAAAACCACCAGCCACTACAGATGACAACCAACTGACACTATGGGGCCACCAACGACCAACTGGACATTACCCCTGTGGCGATTGTGTATCATGCCAATTTACGGCCTCCACAAAAGAAGTGGACATAAGTACTGAGCGACCATGGACTCAGAAGAACTTCTCTAACTGTAACACAGAGAACGTAGTGTACCTACTCAAATGCCCTTGCCAACTCATGTATGTTGGCATGACTACTAGGCGTGTAAAGATCAGAATCAGTGAGCATCGGAGCACTATCAGAAGGAAGAAAGATAACACCAAATTAACAAAACACTTCCTTGAGAAAGAACACTCTGATAAAGATCTAAGATGGACAGTACTGGAAGTAGTACAGAAGCGCAATGGCTGCCTCTCACATGTCTTACATGTTAGAGAACAGCGCTGGGTGTTTCGCCTTGGGACATGGAAAAAAGGATTGAATGATGATATCCCATGGCTACAAATGAAGTAACTTCCCTTAGCGCTCATTAAACATACACTTTAACAGTACCCATTATTAAAACACAAACAATGGACACAGTAATAGATGTGAATAGAGCTAGACGCAGTCCCCCTTACTCGCTTACTTTCTAAAACTAGAATCATCTTTATCAGCCATCATGCGTTAGCTGTAAAATCGACTTGTGCACCAATTGTGGATTTAACCACACCGTCACCCTGATTGTATACAACCTGGGTGTGTTTTATCTTCCTTTCTTTTGTGAAAATACTCGAAACTGCTCCCGCCATGAATTTATAATCATTAGCAGGGCATATGTTCTTCATATTTCTACATAACGTGTCTCCACACGTTAAACCACTCCCTTTGTATCTCCAGAAACTATGGCAGGCAATTTCATTGGACCAAAAGCTGGTCCCGCCCCACCCCAGGCAATCCTCTGAGGTAATGACGGGACACAGGAAGCGGCGTGTCATCAAGCAGTGCCATGTGCTGACACACCCCCACGAGGGTCAGGCAACAAACAGACAACGTGCAGTCCTTACTGCATGCTTCGCTCAGGACACAGGAAATGTAACATCATTACTGTGCGCCACGCTCACCTGAAACCCATATCGCATGCCACGACCCCACCCAACAGTATAAAAGCTTGCTGTGCATCACATTTAATGTCACCGGGGAGGAGGCTGGACGCATGCAGCACTAGGTTCTCTAGCGGGGAGTACGCCTTGAACTGTAAGTCGTTATTCTGATTTTCTCTTCCAACAGGTTGATACTCTAGTAGATCAAGCACGCCCTGATGGTATTTTCTGCTAGCATTTTCAGTATCTTTGATAGACCCTCTTAACCAGTCCGGTTTTTAACCCTTTCTTCATCCTCTGCCGTCTCCCACCAGAATGTGGCCACAAGGATTTCCCCCCCCTACCCCTCCCATGGGGCAAATAGGTTTTCCAATAGGGTAAGACTTCTATTTTATTCACATGAATGTCAGAGTGAACACAGATGCCTGACACTCATAATTTTTCACCTTTTTTACTTTAGGAGAGAGCAGTAAGTATGGAGCATGACTGTGACACATCAAGGTCTACCGAATGACAACCATTTTGAATATTATATGTTTGTCTCACCCCCTCTCTCTTACAGGTTTTTCTAAACAGGTGGCAGCTGGCTATAGGCCTACGCCCCCAGTGGTAAGATTGGAGCCCATTATTTAAGGTCCTGACGAATGCCACGTACCCAAGTGGACAATACAGGCAGAAACATGTTGACCCCCTATTAACAATCACTGATTCACAGCGGCGACGGGATGATAAGGTCCCCACTCACCGCACTTATACATTTTAATCCCACATAGTAACCCCACAGAATAAAAATTGTTCAGGTATACTATGATGGTTTTTAAATTCACTCACTCCTTTTTTTGTTTGGGCCCCCACTTAGTTTAGAAGTGCATCCCTGTCTCCAGGTGTATGCCCGTCCTCCATCAAACGCGGTTTTTGGAGGGCGAGGACTGGCAGATGATGAAGCATGACACCTGGTGGTGTGTGATGCCAGTCCGTCAATTTTTGTGATTTGCCCCCACTAAATTGGGCATCTCTTAGACACAACTAGGGACGGTCCTTTCTGTGGTTCAAAGAGTTTTCCAGAGCCATAACTGTTCCCAAGACTATTCTATTGAACACAAACTTTCCCACAAGCCAACCTGCAGACACAGAGTCATAAAATTACAAATATATAAAAAATGACAATTATCAAAACAAAGTATAATGCCACTTAGCAGGCCTTACAAGGTTTATCATAATGAAAACTTTACACATCCAAGGTTTGGCAGAGAGGGTAACCAAGACTAAATCCCTTGACTAATGCAGTCATTTGTGGGACTCCATGTAACAAAATATCCCTCTGAAGTCTTTAACACAGCATAATACCAGCCCATCCTAAAATGCTTATTGCCTTTAACACGTGTTTTTCTTAAAATATAAGTTAGGCCTACTGGATTTGCTGTTACAGTCTATGATCTGGCATAGCTTTGGCAAATTAATGAGATCTTTAGTCTTTTTCATTGGTCAGCAAAACCATCTATGTCCTACTGTATTGAGCAGAAGCTTTTCTACATGGTACCAACTGGGATACTGTGATAAAATTACAGGTATGTACACACATGCAGTTGGCAAAACAATATATCCATCCTTCTAGGAGGACTAGCACAATGAAAACCTTCTGCTCATGGTACATTTTTGAAGCGGTAACAAACATCAAAACCCTTGCATACAGCAATAATCTATGATTGCCCATGTACCAAAATATCTGTCTACAGGTTTTCGCACCATGGCATAACAATTCACCCATAAAGAAGTTATACAACTTTAGATAAGTCAGCCTTAGTGCTGTTATTGTACCTTTTCATAAAACACCTGACATACGTTTTCCAAAGGACTCAATCAGGCTTACAGCCTTTATCACTGTTTTGTCCATCCTTCCCAACTTAAGCACACTGTATTGAGGAAAAATTTGCCTACAAGACAGCCATCGGGCTTAATGTCATAAATGTACAAATATCTACAAAATTACAGTTGGCAAAACAACCCCTCCAAAAAGGAGCAAACAACGATTTTCAAACTGCAAGTCTTCTATCCCCAGGGTTTGTCAGAGGAGATGACTAACACCAACCCTCATCCCTACTATGGTAACCCATGAGGTTCCATGTAACAAAACATCTGTCTACAGGCTTTGCACAATGGAATAATAATCTACTCTAAACGTCCAATTAGCTCTAACATATCCTTTTGGCAATAAATTAGTGAGGTCGAATGCCTTTGCTGTAGCATTTCATCATTGACAGATCAGCCTCAGTTATAGTTTTGAAACTACATTGAGCATAAGCTTTCCCACAAGGTAAAAAAGAGTTCAGGGGCAAGTCCTTTTTTCAATGGAAGTACACATATTCTTCCAAAACCAAATGCCTGCAGGTAGAAAGATCCACATGTGGATGTAAACCAAGCACCTCTTTCAAAACTGCTTCTGTTCTGTTGATGACATAAGGTCTAGAAACAGCTGAACTATCAAACGAGAATTACCAACCTGAGGTCGGTGGCAATTATGCTAATTATTTCCATGTATTAAAAATAAACAATAGTAGCGTTGTAAACAGAGAAAGCAATGCATTTTCAATAGTTCAATGTATCTGTATGGATTCCTTTTTTATATAGCAGCATGCAACCTACAGACAGAAGAAAATTAGAAACAGGCAGATCTGACCACCGTCGAAGGACTGTTTCTTTCTAGCACGTGGCTATCATGTAGTTATTTGATGAGTAATTTACCTCTCCACTCATTGAGACACAATCCTCTTGCCTGTTGTTGTGGTGGGAAGGTTCTCCTCGCAGCCACCTGGTATATGTTACAGGAACCCCGTCACTCCATTCAAAGAGCATTTGAATTTTAAGGTCATTCAGTCCAAGCCATAGCTCATCTGTTGGCTCTGTGAATTGATACAACATCTGCATTAGCAAGCTGGTATATGTGACTGTATCATATGTGTTATGAAGAATATTCACCTGTAGCATATCTGTGATTACGAAACAGACATGTACCTCACTCTTCCCCTGCCCTGAGCGCTAAACTGTGAATAGTTGGTATCCCGGTTTTCAATTTTGGCTGCAGTCTCACACAAATCTAGCATCTGCATGAAGGCAAAATTGTTCAAAAAAGAGGGGTAGTAGTGTTCCCAGAAGGGAAAGAAACCGCACATCAATGTAGAAGTATAAGTATAAGGGAAAAGTTAACGGCGTGTAGCAGTCAAATAGAGAACAGTTATGTATCTAGCGGAGTGCTTGGCTAGCAGAAAACACCCACCACCCAGGAGTGCTTATTAGGCAGATATAGAAACAATCTGCCAATTGTAGAAATAAAAAGCAAAAGCTAATGCAGCACACCCACAAATCTTGTCTGAGGGTCCAACAGAATGACAAGTAATAAGGACCTATCTTCATTTAGACTTAAGATAAACAATTTCAAAACATCAGAAAGGAGCATTAATGACAGTCCACGATTCTACACAATAAGATGAAAGGTCCACTTGATGATTAAAGAGGATGTTCTTTTATTTCAATGAAAATTCAATGTCCAAGCTCGAGCACCACAGCCAACACGTGTTTCGTCAGCACTCATTAGTACTATAGACGAAACGCCGACTTGGGAGACGGAGTACTCTCTGTGGCATTCTTTGGTATTCCTTGATTCTTCAAATATATTTTTCTGACTATAGCCATCTACTTTGCGTTGACTTTATATTATATCCTGTTTACATTTGACTCTGGAACCCGTATTCTACACCTCTGATTTATAGCCTTGAGAAAGTCTATAGTACTAATGAGTACTGACGAAACACGTGTTGGCTGTGCTCGAGCTTGGACATTGAATTTTCATTGAAATAAAAGAACATCCTCTTCAATCATCAAGTGGACCTTTCATCTTATTGTGTAGAATCTTGGACTGTCATTAATGCTCCTTTCTGATGTTTTGAAATTGTTTATCTTACGTCTAAATGAAGATAGGTCCTTATTACTTGTCATTCTGTTGGAACCTCAGACAAGATTTGTGGGTGTGCTGCATTAGCTTTTGCTTTTTATATCTGCATGAAGGCCTAGGCCTGTCCTTTGGCATGAGAGATCTTGGCTAGATATTAGGCTGCTGTCCCTGTCATGATTTTAGTATGTAGCTTGGTAATGGCAGCATTTTGTGTTTTGTGAATCAGTAGCTTTAATCTGTGTCACAGGAGTAGAGGCTTGCTTGGCCACTAGTGTAAAGTTCATCTGCTACATGATATGCGAGGTTCTAGTACTAGCTTCCCTTTAAATGTTTGCGCATATGTGTGTTTTATCTGTGTGGTGTATACATCATGTTTATGAGTAAAGAAGAATAATCGAGGCCTAGGGATTCAAATTTGTAAGACCCTTGCCCGTTTGCATGCACAAGATGGTGGGAAGATTGTTTTCCCAGTGGAAGTGTATTGCTGGTATTCCTGAAGCTGGTGGACACAAAAACGAATAAGCATTGGCATAGCCAATAGGTCTCGCCTTTGGGATCTTATAAGTATTTAGTTATGCAGCACAATATCCTTGGTGCAACAACATCAACTGTTGCATGGCTAAACACTTATAAGGTCCCAAAGGCGAGACCTATTGGCTATGCCAATGCTTGCTGTTAATTTGTACTTTGCATGTATGTGCAATAGGGAAATTGAACGGAAGTTGGCAAAATTGTTGAGATCGATCATTGGTATTTTTTAATAGCGGGGTGGCTATAACAGCTTTCCAGTAAGGGTGTACTATTAATGAGGAAATTGGGGGGATACATAAAGTAGTCAAAAAAAGGAGTAAAGGTGTTGATGACTTTCTTTAGTTGATGTACTGAACAGACATCCAACGAAGAAGCAGAAGTTAAGGATCCTGGCCAGTCTGGCCATCTAATCAATCGTCACTCGTGCAATTAAGGTCCAGGATCGAAAGTTAGATTCTCTGTCTGTTTGTCAGGTGTATTTGCAAAAAGTTGTTAGCCAAACTAGTGATTGTTTTGTAAAAGAAATCCGACAATTACATAGTTCTTGAGAGGGTATAATATGATTAACCCCAGAACATGGACAAACCATATTTTTTAAATAAATTGTGAACACTTTTTTGGTGGGATTTTTTGAGTTTGAAATGAACTCATAAAAATAGCCAGCTTTCATCCTTTAAAGCAGTGTGTAGCAGTGGTATAGTTCATCTTTATTCAGTCCGACCTTTTGGATTGTACGTTTTTTCTCAATTTTCTTTGAAGTGTTTTACAAATCTGTTTGGACGATTTAAGTTCTTCTTGTGTACCAGAGAGCTGTTGGTGAACTTTGCAGTGGAATGGTCTGTTTTAGGGATTACATATAAACTTAGCCATTCATTTGCTGGTCAAGAGCTGGGGGAGGATGGGGGGGAGGGGTCAGCAAATGACAAGAAGGGTCTGGAATTGCTCATTGGAGAACATGTGTGTCTCCATCACACGTGTCAATGGATTCACTGTTGTGCAGAGAGTGTGAGGAACTCGCAGTGTTATAGACACTCAGTTTAGATTTGCGAGTTTATAACACACACTCACAAACTCTCTGAACTAATATGTCCATGCCAAGAACCTTCGCTTAGGCTACTTAGTTAGAGCAAAGGCTATTCAGTATCTGTGTGGATTGGATCACTCTGTACAGCAAGCAGGGCACAAGGGGTGTGTGGACCACAATGTACGCAATCTCTCCATCTCTGCGTGCACAGGTTTTTACAAGACTTGCTCCAGGGAACTTTGGAATCTGCCCAGTGTCGGGCACTCAGAGTCGACATACTGACACAACATGCAAGGTTTATACACCCACTTGATAGTCCAATATGTAGACAGACGCTGACAGTGAGGGAAAGAGACATGGAGGGGGAACGGGTGGTGCCACAAGGAACGAAAAAGAGTGTCAGGCAAGCGACAGAGGCTTATTATGGAGAGAAGGAGACGGGTGATTGAATGGAGAGATTAGGAGGGAAACTGAGGGCAGGATACGGAAAGAGGGAGCAACATATGCAGAGGTATAGAAACAAAAAGCCAGAGAACAGATGCTCTAGAAGAGAGGGAGGACAGGGACAGAGGCAGAGAGATACATAGTAGAAGAAAAGGGAGAGATAAGGGTCGGCAGAAAAAGACAAGAGAAGCAGGGAGGTAAAGTGTTGTGGGTTAAACAAACAAGGACACCATGCCCAGAGAGTGGAGCATGCGTGCGTGCACTCGCAGCCTGTTTTTTTTAGAAGCTCATAATCGTGCTTGTGGTGTGCCGCTGCACGCTCCCGCAAGGTGCATGCCGCTGCGCGCTCCCGCAAGGTGGATGCCGCCACAAGCACGAGTATGTGCTTCTAAAAAGAGCAGAGCGACAGCTAAAGGTCCACCTATGCAGCGCTGCGTAGGCGAGATCTAAAAAGGAGACATGCTTCCCTTAAGAAATTCGATTAGGTCATTTTGCTGCGGGAGCTGCTGATGGGTCTTCCTGAGCATTGCCATTCAGAAGACAGTCAGTGTGAAGGGTAGAATTTAAGTATCTGTTTTTCAGAGTGTGAATGGTCCTGGAGGTCAAGCCAGCCTTTTTTTTCTCCTCCTGAGCTGAATGCTCACACTTCTTTGTGCCTCTATTGTGGATGCACCAACTTGAAGATACCCTTACTGTGAGGAGCATCAATCAACACAAACGTCGAAAGAGTACAGACAGGAATACACATCCTGGTCTGCTTTATCTGTATAAAAGTAAAAGCGCATGAACCACTTTTGGTTCCAATTCCAAGTTCTCTTTAACCAAAGAAATGGGTGCTCTGCAGAGTACACACAGCTGGTGTCTGCCTGACAGTACCCAGTGTCTTGCAGGTGAGGGGACTGCAGACTGACCTACAAGATAAAGCTGGCTCCTTGGACTGAAGTGCCTGGAAGCTGATGTATTTGAGAAGAAGAGGGAAGGAGTTAGCCACTGTGGCAGGTGGTGCTGGCTACCAGGGTGCAGAAGACACAGCGAAAGCTGGATCTGTGAGCTTGTCTGTTCAGGAGGGACTGACATGGTACTGAACTCAAGCATTGTCTCTCTTACCTGTTGTACCCTCTGCTGTGGCAGTCACCTGAAGCTTGCCAAAAGTGCACTGTGCCTCTGTGATCCCAAGAGTCGGGACCATGGCAATGTTGAAGTATGCCTGAGCGAGCTGTGCCACTGTGACCCTGAACATGGCCATTGTGTTCACACTGTCCTGATGTGTGCATTAAGCCGACTATGCAGCTGCAATTATACAGCATGCATGAGCATACGGCCTCATTGTGATTATGACCATTGTGCCCCAAAGCAGACCAAGCCACTGTGTCACCATAAAGAGTAGAACTGGAACCACCCAGCCACCTGAGATGTTCCAACGGAACCACTGTGAACTAAGAGGGCCTGTTGACAACCAGCCCCAGATAGTGGCCCTGCAGCTGCTACATACAAGACTAGAGAAAGGGTGCTTCTGCACTCAGCCTGCACATGATTCTCCACGAAGAAGAAGATGAGACTGGGCTCCTGGTGCAGGCCCTATCATTGCTGGCAAAGGACTGAAAGACTCATATTGGTGAGATCGACATAGGAATTAGCAACTATATAACTGAGAACATGAACTTTGTAAGACAGAGATGTAGCACTGCGCCTGTGCTGTAACCTGCCACATGATCCTTACCCAGAGTTAAGAGGAGGCTGGGGGTGGACCTTAAATTGTGGGTACTGTGGTCCTTGACGGTGGATTTGTGCCTGTATATTATAGCATTTGTTTCTGAGTGCGTTATATCGCATTCCTTTCTAAAAAGAAATGCACTGGGTAGGAGGGGTTGTACTTAGCCTACTATGCAGAGTTAACAGCCATACTAGGGCCCCAGCCCCACTGTTGTGTCTCTCTATAGATCTTCATTCCCTTTGGGCCCGAAAGCAAGGTCTGACAATCCGGCAGAGATTTTGCATATTACACGAGGCAAGAACTGCTGGATAAAATGATATATTGATTTGATAAGTAGCACATATTTGCAGAGTTGGAAGCTGGTTCTGGGGTAGAGTCCACCAGTTAGAGATGAAGTAGCAGCCGCTAGTGGGGAGCAAGTGCAATCAGGGTACCGAGGAAAGAAGGAGGGGAATATGAATGCCATGTGAAGGGGGAACATGTGCAGGGTCACAATGGCCCAAGTAGGGGGAGTTATCGGAGCAAGGTCATGCACAAAATGAAGTCACCCACTGCAATGACCAGACCTGTGTTGGCATTGAGGGGACTGGACAATGGAAAGAATATAGATACTGGTCATGGAGATAAAGGCATTGAAGGTAGTTACAGCAAACAAATGATGGACGGAATCGTTCTTTTGCCAACTACGCCACCCCAGTTTGGACCCAGCCATATGAAAATCAGTCTTGACCCTGTGCCCCAAGGGAACAGTCCAGACCGAATTGCCAGGCCAGGTCCTCCCTGGACCGGAAACAAGCATCCTGGGATCGATTTCAGGGTATGTCACCTTTTTTAAGCCAGGCTAGCTTGAATCCAGTGGCGCAGTGAGCAAGGGACTGTCGTGTGGGCATACCCATCCCACTTAGGGCGAAAAGTGTTTACAGCAAACAAATAATGGACGGAATTCTGACAATGCAAACATTCTCCCCCAGTCAAAAGATCTGGGTTAAATTCATAGTTCTTTTGCCAACTACGCCACCCCAGTTTGGACCCAGCCAATGCAAATCAGTCTTGACGCAGTGCCCCATGGGAACAGTGCAGACCGAACTGCCAGGCCAGGTCCTCCCTGGACCGGAAACAAGCATCCTTGAAGGAGGCAGGGTCAGGGCAGCGAAATAGGCAGTAGAGATCTGTACCCACAGGGACAGAGGAAATGGGTATATTGGATAAATCCTCACTGAAGGATTCAGAAGGGAAGACGAGTGGCAGCATGACCAAGGCCCCTGGAGGGAATACAAAGTGGCGGGTGGCACAAGAAAAGTAGACAGCAAGATTGGAAGGGGACCGAAAGGGGAAGGGGAAGATGGGGAAGCAATTGGATCAAAAGCAGATGAAGAAGACAGTGGCATCAGATGCAAAAAAAAGATATATACATACGCAAGAACTAAACTGGTGACACGGAAACCCGGGGGCAAGGCAAGGTCAAGGGAAGAAAATAATGCGGAACCACTTTCAAAGGCAATGGATGAAGTAAAGGGGGCTGGAGAAGCATGAGACAGAATATTTCTGCCTGCAGATGGCAGAATCCCTAATAGAGGAAGGTAAGTCATAAAAGAATATTGGATGCAAGCAGAGAGGCCGGACAAGCTTCAGTGCAAGTTAAGATCTAGTAAGATTTGGTGAGACCTGGGCTTGTAGGAAGGGGAATGACAGAGGTGATTAAGGGGTTCTCTGGATGCTTCGATATATTCCAGAAAGAACCACTGTACATGAGTAGAGAGAAAGGGGAATGGATAGGAGGAATAAACAGAAATTGTAGCAGCAGGGGAAGGAGGATTTGAAAGGGCATGAGTAGGCTATGAGTAGAACACATGGCAGCCAACAGTGGGGCAGCGGAAGGGGGCAAAATAAGCCTAACAGTGTTTGTTGGAATTGAAGCAAAGGAATGAGTGTAAGGGGGGAACACCAATGAGCAGACTGTGGGAGGAACGGAATAGAGGAGGAAGGTGTGAATTAGTGGGAGAAGCACGTTTAGAGAAGGGAAGAGGAGCAAGCTAGGAAGGAAGCAGTAGTTGGGCCACGACAAAGGTGGTGTCAAAGAAGTGCGAGGGACAAAACAGGATGATTCACCACGTGTCCTTCCCCTAAGGGAGCTGGACTCCTTTTGAGGTAGCTTTGAACTTTATGATGGAGGATGGTCCGGGATCAAAGCTGGTGATAGGGGACATTAAATCAGTTCTCAGGCAATTACCTGTGATTGTTGACAGCTTCTCACTCCTGGTTTTAAAGCACAGCCAGGGCATAATTTACCATAGCAAGTGTCTCCTGTTGGGTTGTGCTGTATCTTGCACGGTCTTTGAATGCTTCACCAACTCCCTACAATAGAGTTGTCCGTAGAATAGTGACTTTCAAGGTATGATCCGTTCTTGAACTATCGGGACACATCATAGACAAGAGAGCCACTGCTCCTGCTTGTGAACACACTAGATGTGAATTAGAACCTCAGCTGTTTTCAGTACATCATGACCTTCCATTTTATGATATTTGTAAAATCATATAAAAACCTCCATCATGTTCCTTATTAGAAAGCTTCTCTTCCTCCTTACATTTCCCTCAGCTGATTGTTCCTTATCTTTATCAGACTCCTACCCACCTCTAACTCCCCCTTCTAGTCTATGTCTAAGGTATCCGGCCAGCTTCATGCTGCATTAATTAAGGCCCTCTTATTCCTATGCCCTGATCATCCATTCCCTGACTTCACCATCTTCAGTGCATTACTCCTGTCTGCAGACCTATACAGAAAAAATGGCTCGGTTAGTTAACAACTTACATCAACTGAGACATCTGTTGTGCTTAAAAGGATGAACATTGGTAATAAGGTTAAAACAAATCGGAACACGCACCCTAAAATATATTGTGTGCAGTGCCCCAAAAAACCTTAAGACGCTCCTGATGAATATTGTCTATATGTTTGTAAAAACTCACGGTAGCCAAGCTGAGAAACAACAAAGCTGTGCTCTTCAACATGGCGGACGCTTGCCAGATCGCCTCCTTCTTTCCGGCAGGCAGACAGGGCTTCATCCCAGGGTTTAGGATCCCTGTACAGCCTGTAACAGCGACCAGCATAGGGCAACCACACATCTGGGCACTTGATGGGCACATCACTCACTGAAATGTATAAAACCATAAAGTATTGAAAAATTCAAGTTAGCCTAAGTACTTTTCTGTTTCTTTCTGTGAAGAGAACAATTTACACAGGCAAAGGACACAATACGCTTTTGGTTGTTGTCCAAATATTATCCAGACTACTGTTAGGAATACTTCAACTTCAGGTTAATGAAGGAGGGTGTGTGTGAATTGCTGACCCTGAAAAACAAACTGATGTTATTGTTTGAATATGCAAACACTGGCAGGTAAAAAAAGAAAAAACCTAATTAGAGAGGCTAAAACCCCTTGCATGTGCTTTATCTACTCTCCCACCATATATAGCCACTAAACGCCCACACAGGCAAGCTAAATACCCTCTAGGCCAACCCTTGGAACATCTTTAGAAATAAAGGTTGACTTCAAAACTTACTTTAAGGGCGGTGCCCTGGCTTCAGGCATTGACAGTTGAAGAAGTAATACATGCAAGATAATGAA
This sequence comes from Triturus cristatus, assembly GCF_964204655.1. Taxonomy (NCBI): domain Eukaryota; kingdom Metazoa; phylum Chordata; class Amphibia; order Caudata; family Salamandridae; genus Triturus; species Triturus cristatus. The sequence goes on along the minus strand of NC_140593.1, from coordinate 325,522,426 downwards.
CATTGCTAAGTTAAAACCAAGTCTTTCTTATAACAGTAAACCAATGAATTACCGATTAGAAGTTGGTAAAAAAGAAAACTGAGAAAACTTGGGGCTGTGTCAGAATGACATTTTCAGCTCTGCGTTAGTGCGGAAAGGGGTCTGTGTGCTTTTTTTTACATCTTCCCCACACATAATAACCTACAAAATCTCTGAGTGAAAGCCAGTCAGTCAACAACTTTATTTTGGCCATTACAGCCATAAAAGTATCACATTCATACAATACAATACAGAAATATTAAGCAATCAATTTTTAAAAGACAATCCTTGAGGACTAGGCTTTTTCATTTTGCAGACATGACTTTCCTGAAGCGCCAAGGTTTAAAAGTCCTCAAAAGTGCCTGTGAGAGAAATATAATAAAATGATGGCCATATTACAGAATGGTAGAGACTACCCTACCCCCCGTTTTTAGATAGAGACCGCAAAAGTGCCAGTGCCTAGAGTGCAAATAGGACAGAAAACTTAATACAAAAATTCAGAAGGAGTTCAATCTGACTAACTAATACATTAAAATTGATTAAATGAGCATAAAAAATAAATAAAATTCAAACCGGGAGTTGTATCAGCAAAGGTCAATCCCGTTAAAATTATTGGCATTACCCGTCATGCGCTACAATTCCATGTTTGGTACAATTCTTAATCATTGGAAATAAGATCAGTTAAAAAGTAATAAAATACAAAAGAGTTGGGTAGGTTACATGTTCAGTGCTTGCCTTATGCTAATCCACATTTTGTCTAAATATTTTGCAACTGCACAGACGATTGGTGTACTGGAGTCTGATTTAACCCTTGCATGTGCTTTATCCACTCACCAACCATATATAGCTACTAAACTTACTTTAAGGGCGGTGCCCTGGCTTCAGGCATTGACAGTTGAAGAAGTAATACAGGCAAGATAATGAACACTGCTAAGTTAAAACCAAGTCTTTCTTATAAGAGTAAACCAATGAATTACCGATTAGAAGTTGGTAAAAAGAAAACTGAGAAAACTTGGGGCTGTATCATAACGCTAATTTTAGCTCTGTGTTAGGGGGGAAAGGGGTCTGTGTGCTTTTTTTTTACATCTTCACGACACATATTACCTTACAAAATCTCTGAGTGAAAGCATATTTTGCTGATATAGCTCGAAACCATAGGGTAGCATCTGTCTCTTTGTGTTGCCCACTTCTGCTGTCAGAAAAATGTAGAACTTTAGATGCTCCAAAAGGAAATACAACAAAAGTAATCCCCTTCTGTACCAGGGAGTACTATTACATTGTTTGCTTTTTGGAGACGAAACAGGTTTGCCTTTAATCAATGTTATTGTTAGATTGACAAACGTCAGGCAGCTTACCAAACTATGGAGTTTTGATAAAAACATAAAAAAACAAGTTTTGCCAAAAGACTGGCACGACCACGCAAGACGTATTGGATTTGCCAATGCTTGTTTTATGTAGTTACTCTCTGTGAGCGCTTTTACGTTCCTGAAACACCAGGTCTCCATCAGGGTATCCTAACTGAATTAATGAGCATTAGAATATGTCAGTGCACGTGTGGTATCCCATAACACATTTTGTAACAGAGAGAAATACACTTCTCACACCATAAACAATGAAAGCCTATGTAAAAGCAACATCTTCGTTTCATTTTTATCTTTTAGGGAAATAACGCCGCAAATTATGAAAGTAGAGCACAAAAATGTCATATGGGTTGAAACTCTCAAAGTATCCTTGATCTAATATTTTCAATTTTCTCCACTTTAAAATAATGAAAAAATGAAATAAAAGATTCCCTGTGTGCCTATATTAATATAATATAAATGAAAAACTGCACTGTGAACAACATAAATCAGGCAAGAGCCATCCCAATCATAGCATGCACCAAAGTACTGATTGCTTCCTCCGTTAGTTTTGACACTGTGATGACGAAAATAAAAATATACCTCAAAGTCCCTGCGACTATTCCGATGGATCTATGTGGAAGGAGGCAGAGATGTTTATGAGTTTAATTAAGATACTCATGATGGAGAACTGGTGTTACAGGTAATTGAAGTACTACACAAATACTTTACACATTGCTTCTTAAGTTAGACCTGATTGCTCTGTGCCAGGCTACCAAAGGGTGGGCACCGTCTAATTTAGGGTGTGTATCTGACTTACCCTGAGTGGAGTGGCGGTCCCTACTTGGACTGGGTGTAAACCTCTGCCAACTAGAGATCTCCTTTCTAACATTGGTGGTCAGCGGTGTGGATAGGTCTTGTAATTCAGTGTTCACTGTAACTCTATACCTAAGACCAATTCGAACCTATTGCTCCTGATTGACACATGTTGTGTCTGCCTTTTGCTAGCTGGCTTTTTTTAATTTTCAATTCTCCCTGATTGGCCATTTGATTTTTTTCTGCTAAAACATTTCTCAATCTGCAGAAGCAACGCCTGCACCTGAAGTTGTAGAATTTCATCTGGCCAGGTTAGAGGCTTATACCATGGCTAGGATGATGGTCTTTTGCAAGTAATTTCATGTCTCAATGAGGGAGTTTGCCAAGAATGTGCACCTGCAGAAAGTGGTAAGGGCCTGGGCAGATACCCAGGGCGAAGGGGGTGATGACCTGGATGAGTAGCAGAACATTCCTGAGGAGGATAAGGAGCTGATCCTGGATGCCGATGTGGATCAGGTACTGTCTGCAGGCCAACAATTTGCCAAGAGTAATGGGCCCCACCAAGTCAGGGAGCATTGCCTCATCCAGGAGCATGACCCCAATGGAGCTTGACGACAGGAGGGAGGAGAGACAGCTAAAGTTTGAGCTTGCTAAGATGGAGAAAGAGCAGGTCCTGGCTTAGAGAAGGTTGGCTGTGGAGGAGAAGACACTCTCTGATGAGTTGTGCCTCAGAGAGCTGGATGTAAGAGCCCTGGAAAAAGGGTCCAGCAACAGTTATGGAGGCAGCATACCTGCAGAGTCTTTAATGGAGCCCAAGATTCATATTCCAAAGGATATGGTGCCCAGTTATAATGTGGGGGATGATGTGAACAAATGGCTATGAACTGGCTTTAAAAGAGTCCCAGAGGAGTTCTGAGAGGGTAGTCTAGTCTTTGGAGGTACATGTTCCCAGTGGGGAGGGATACACTCCTTACATTAGAAGTGGGGGACCAGGCCAACTATACTGCTATGAAGTACATTTTAGTCAGGAAGTTTGGTTTGGCACCTGAAAAGTACATGCAACGGCTCAAGGCTAGTCACTCTCTACACGGACATGGGTGGATTTCATGGACTATGCTGGTAAGGCACTGAAGGGCTGGGTGAGGGGCAGCAAGGATAACGATGTTGATGGGTTGTGCAACTTATTTTTGAAGGACCATATTGTTGATAATTGTTTTCCAGAGCAGCGCCAACACCTGGTGGATAGCAAACTGACTGACTCCAGGATGTTTGCGGAGGAGATTGACTTTTGGGTCAGCACCAGAGTGTCTAAAAAGGTATCTGGGGAGACTCCCAAAAGGATGGTCAGGGTTCCCAACAGAGGAAAGAAGGGGGAGATAGAAAGAAGGAGTTCTGTAAAGGCCCCCAAAATGGTTCACAGGGTAAAGGGTCAGGTTCTCATTCCCAGTCTGGCCACCAGAAGCAAAGTTACCCTGACAAAAGTCAGCAGTCCAAAACTCCCAAAGTCTATGAGTTTGATGAGTACTGACACTACAAAGGGGCTCCCAAGTGTCCAAAAAGAGCACATCCTCCCACTGGAGGTAAGAATCCAGATGTGGCTAACATTGTGCTGCGGAAGGAGTTTGTCCCAGTCAATGAGGGGAGCTTAGTGGGGTCACCCTAATGTCCCAGGGTGACTGGAAGATGGCTCCTAAGATCTATGTGCCATCAACTGCTACTACATATAGGCATTGGGTCACCACAATGGGCAAGGTGTCGAGGCTCTGACGGACATGGGTGCCAGCATGACTCTGGTAAGGAGTCAGCTGGTGTCCCCAGAGGAGGTGATTACTAATGCCACATTGAGGTGGCTGACAATAGGGAGGGTCACTATCCAGTGGCCCTTGTTCATTTTGAGTGGGGGTGGGGTTAACAGGTCTTCTGAAAGTTGCTGTGAGCCCTGCCATGCCTGTGAACTGTTTGTTGGGTAATGACCTTGAGCACACTATCTGGAAAGAAGTGAAGCTCAAGGCCCATGTGGATATGTTGAGGTTACCTGAGTGGATCTGTGCCACAACAAGGTCCATAGCTGCCTGAGACGGGAGTAAAAAGGGCTGGAGCCTAGAATAATGGCCCAGACAGCTGCTAAAAAGGAGAAAGGCAGAGAGCGTGGGGAACCAGCCCCTGAATGTACCTCCAGTGAGATGATCAGGGCACCTCCGGTGGCCACCCTGAAGTCCACTGAGGAGGATATTGCTCCCCTTGGTAACCTGCCTACACCTGCTGATTGGCATGTGTAAGGAAGGCCCACCAGGGAGGAGTTCTGTAGAGCACAGAGGGAGTGCCCAACCCTTGAGGGTATGAAGCACCAGGCCGAAGCCCAAGCATCAAGTGATGTTTCTGGGAGCTATCACACTTACTGGGAGGTCAGCCTCCTTTACAGTGAGCCTAAGTCTCCATTGCATGAGACATCAAGGGCCCTAGTGGTCCCCCAATGCTACAGGACCTTCCTACTGGAGCTGTCTCACAAGATTCCCCAGGCAGGTCACTCGGGCCAAGAAAAGACCTTTACAAGGCTTGCCCACATTTCTATTGGTGCAAGATCAGGGCATTTTCTCAGATACATACTGTTGGACCTGTGTGGCATGCCAGGCTAGTGGTAAGACAGGAAAAAAGCTAAAAGCCTCCTTGAACTCACTACAGGTCACCAACACCCCCTTTGAAGGGGTGGGCATCAACATTTTTGGGCCTATAGATCAACAGACTACTTAAGGCAACCGGTTCATCCTAGTTCTAGTGGATCTTGCCACCCAGTACCCAGAGGCCATCCCTCTGAGAACCACCAGGGCACCTGCTATGGCAAAGGCTGTGATTTGGATTTTTACCAGAGAGGTTTTCCACAATGAAGTTGTGTCTGACAGAGGAATTAACTTCATGTCTGCATATATGCAGTCCATGTGGACAGAGTGTGTGGTTACTTACAACTTCTCCACATCATACCACGCCTAAACCAATAGGCTTGTTGATAGGTTCAATAAGACCCTGAAAGGCATTATCAGTAGTCTAGCTAAGGGCCTGAGGAAAAAGTGGGCTGTTCTCTTGCCCTATCTGCTGCTTTCCTACATGGAGGTACCAGAGAAGGGAGTGGGCTTTAGCTTCTTTGAGCTTCTGTACAGTCACCCCGTCAATAGACCTCTCAGTTTGGTGAAGGAAGGATGGGAGCAAGCTCCCAGAAAAGTTCCCCATTATGTAGTGAGCTACATGCTCGCCTTTCGCAGACAAAAAGCTAAATTGTGGAAGCAAGCTTCAGACAATTTGGAAGCCAGTCTGGCTGTAATGAAGGGGTGATATGACCAAAATGCTTTCACTGTGGAGTTACAGTCTGGGCATTAAGTGTAGATCATGGAAACCGTGGAGTCCAGTGCCCTTCAGTACCGTTGGACTGGGCCTTAAGTTATGAGGTAATTGAGAAGAAGAGTGAGGCCACTTACGTGGTACTTAAGGGAGCTTCACATTAATCGCCTCAAACCACACTTTGAGAGGTCTGAGCTCACCATGCTGTTGGTGATAGATGGAGAAGAGGAAGAGGATTCTCTCCCTGATCTCTTGGCCTCCAAGGAGAAGGATGGGTCTGTGGAAGGAATTATCCTTTCCCGCATTATGACTCCTGAACAGCAGAGGGACTGTCGCCAAGTGTTGGAAGAGTACTCCTCCCTTTTTTCCCTTACTCCTGGAATTACCCACCTGTGTACCCAGGATGAGTACACAGGGGACAATCTTTCTGTCAAGAATAAATCTGGCAGATTTTTGGATAACATGAGTACCAGCATCAAGGGCGAAGTCTCTAAGATGCTGGAGTTGGGGATGATAGAACCCTCCAGTAGCCCCTGGTCCAGTTCTGTGATTCTAGTGCCAAAAGCTGCCCCACGGGGCACCACACCTGAGCTGAGGTTCTGTGTGGATTACAGAGGACTAAATTCTGTGACCAAGACTGATGTTGATTCTAGGGCGGATGAGCTCATTGACAGGTTAGGGGCTTCCCAGTATTAAGTACCTTTGATCTTACATCAGGCTACTGGCAGATCACCCTAACAGAGGGAGCCAAGGAGAGGTCAGCATTCTCCACTCCAAAGGGCCACTATCAGTTTAGGGTGATGCCTTTTAAATTAAAGAACGCCCCTACCATCTTACAGAGGCTTGGAACCAGGTCCTTGCTGGTTTGTTGGCCTTCTCAGCTGCCTACCTTGATGATGTAGCTGTCTTCAGTAGCATTTGAGAGGACCACATCTTTCACCTCCGGGAAGTGTTCAGGCCGGTCAACAGGCAGGGCTGACTATCAAGGCCAGAAAGTGCCAGATAGGGCAGAGGTCTGTGGTGTACTTGGGACACTTGGTGTGCAGGGGGAAGGTGCACCTCCTTCAGGCCAAGATAGAAACCATCATGGCCTGGCAGTTCTCTAAAACTCAGACTGACGTCAGAGCATTCTTAGGCCTCACTGGGTACTATAGGAGGTTTGGCAAGGGTTATGGCACCATTGTTGCCCCCTTGACCGAGTTGACTTTGAAGAAGCAGCCTAGAAATGTGATTTAGATAGAGGCATGCCAAAAAGCATTTGACTACCTGAAGCAAGCCATGTACAGAGCTCCTGTGCTCAAGGCCCCTGACTCCTCCCAGGAGTTTATCGTCCAGACAGATGCCTCAGAGCATGGTATAGGAGCAGTACTTTCACGGCTCAATGAAGAAAGTCTGGACCAACCTATAGCCTTCATCTCCAGGAGGTTACTCCCCAGGGAACAGAGGTGGAACACAATAGAAAGAGAAGCTTTGCTGTGGTCTGGGTACAGAAAAGGTTGAGGCCATACTTGTTTAGCACTCACTTCCTGGTTTAGACAGACCACAGACCCCTTAGGTGGCTCATGCAAATGAAGGGTAAGAATCCATTTCCCTACAGGGTATGAACTTCAGGACAGAACACAGATCAGGAGTAAACTACGCCAATGCTGATGGTCTGTCCAGGTTTTTCCACCTTATTGATGAGAACTCTCTAGAGGTTGGGTAGCTCTCCCCACTTTCAGCTGGGGGTGCATGTGTTAGACCTGTCAACCTTAGGGTGGTCTTTCCCCCAACATTTTATGTTTTGCCTCCCAATGTTGCTGTATCTTTTTTTTGGCCTTAGGACTCTGAGCTCATTATCACTGCTAACCAGTGCTAAAGTGTAATTGCCTCTCCCCAAAAACATGTTTACATTTGTGTATAACTGATTGGCATATTTAGTTTACTTATAAGTCCCTTGTAAAGTGGTATACAATATACCCAGTGCCTGTAATCCAAATGCTACCAGTGGGTCTGCAGCACTGCTTGTGCCACCCACACGAGTAGCCTTTCAAACCTGTCTCAGGCCTGCCATTGCAGGGACTGTGTGTGCAGTTTACTGCCACTACGACTTGGCATTTAAAACCCCTGCCAAGCCTTAAACTCCCCTTTTATTGCACATAAGTGACCCATAAGGTAGGCCCAAAGTGACCCTAAGGGCCAGATTCTGTGTAGCTAAAAGGCAGGACATATACTTTTAAGTTGTATATGTCCCGGCAGTCACAAACAGCAAAATTATTTTTTCACTGCTGTTAGGCCCACTCCTTCCACAGACTAAAATTGGGGGAGTCCTTAAAAAACCTTTTAAGCTGTAATTCCCAATTGAAAAGGAGTAGTTACTTCACATTTAATATCTTTGGATTGGTGGTAATAAATCCTTATTAGTGGTAAAGTTGGATTTTACACTACCATTTTAGAAATACCACTTTTCAAAAGTGTACATGTCTGTGCTATTAACTTTGCTCTGTGTGCCTGCAGCCTGTCTCCAATACACGTCTGGGCTAGGTGACAGCTACAATTTGTGCATTCCCTCTAAACAGTCCCAAAACAGGAAGGGCTTGGTATGACGGAGGATTCATCTGTATACTGATAACCTTCCTAGGCAGGAAGGGTAGAGGTGGCTAATACCCACATCTGCATAGGATGTGTCCTGCCCTCCCACAAAGGGGCTGACTACCACCCACAGGTATTCTGGCAGACAGGACTGGGCTGAAAGGGGTCCTTGTGCACTTCAGATGAATCTTTTGGATTACCCCCTACATCAAAGTCACTTTTGGGTATAAGTGCCAGGGCTATGGCCCCACCAAATCAGTGCACTAGTTAACCTGGAAAGAAATATGTTGGAGTAAAGGCTGCTGTGCTGAAAGGATTGCCACCTTGCTGTGACGGACTGTTCTGAGGAATTGCTTCTCCGCTTTACTGAGCTGCCCTGCTGCCTGCTGATCTCAACCCTGCAGAGGACAAGGAGTGCAACTATTTCTCTTGAACCCGGAGGGACTCCATGGGCTTGCTGGCTTGCCTTCTGTTTTTCTGAAGTCTCAGGGACACAAAAGACTTCCTGCTCATTTTGCTTGACACTGCCATCTGGGAGTCCTACCCTTGCCTGAGGGTCTTCCTCCGGTCCTGGGCCTCAAAGGTAGGTTCTGCAGTTGATTTCTGCTAAAATAGGCCCATTGCCTCGACTGAGTGAGAATTTCTGGTGCATTGTCCGCCTACGCAAAGTCTGCTTGGCAATGAAGAATTCACAGCCTGCGCAGCTCAGCAGTAACACAGAGGCTGCGCGATGACTTTGCTTTCCATTAATTTCAACAGAGTCGATGAAGACGCAGATCCCACTCTGTGTGGCTCGATGATGAAGCAGTGAACTCTTGACACCAAAGAAAACTCCATCCAAGGTATTTCATAAGCTGAATTGATCTGGGTTATGTAGCCAACCTGCTTGCCATCACAGTCAGCCTGAACTTTGAATTGCACTGGTCCCTCGCAACCTCAAGTAACCTTTTGACCGTTAGTGACTTCACAGTCTTCACATTTAATCTTTAAAAATTCATACCTCGACTTATACTTATTGCATTTTTTGCTGTTTTGGTATTGTTTAAATCAGATAAACATTTTCTATCTTTCTAAACCTGTGCGAAGTTATTTTGTGGTGTTTTCATTAATCTACTGTAATTTAAGTGTTTCAAAAATACGTTACACGTTGCCTCCTAAGTTAAGCCTAACTGCTCTGTGACAAGTTACATGAGGGTGAGCACAGGTTAATTTAGGGTGCATATCTGACTTACCCTGACTAGAGTGGTTATCTCAACTTGGATAGTTTGCAAACCTCTGCCAACTACAGACTCCATTTCTAACAGTGTGGAAGCAGGACATAGCCATTTTATGTGTAGGTGAGGTTACCCTGCCAGTGAGGGTTTATCCTGGCACCTCTATGTGCCCCATTGTGTATGGCTGTCTAGGAGGAATACTCAAAGTCCAACTGTCACAAACACCCGGTCATGTGACCCAGAGACAGGCTGCTGGCACCATATGACCAAGGCAGGAAACTTTTAAACTTTCTGAAATATGCTTTTTCAAAATTGTAATTTCAAATCCTACTTCACCATAAGTTAGGATTTTCTATTACAATTCAATAGCAACAAATGGGACTGGTTACCTGTTCCTATTTGGAAATTACACTTATAAAATATAAGGTAACTCTAATGTTATCCTATGGGAGAGGTAGGCCTTGCAGAAGTGAAAAATGGCATTGTGATGTTTTCACTACCAGAACATGTAAAACTTAAAAGTACATGTCCAACTTTTTAAGTACACTGCACCTTGCTTGTGGGTTGTTTAGGGCCAAGCCCAGAGGTGACTTATATGTATTAAAAGGAAAAGTTTGGGCTTGGCAAAAAGTTTATTTTGTGAGGTCGAAATGGCAGTTTAAAACTGCACAGACACACACTGCAATGGCAGACCTGTTTACAGTGCTAATTAAGCAGGTGGCATAAGCAGTGCTTTGGGCCCACTAGTAGCATTTAACTTACATGCCCTGGGTATAGGTTGTACAACTTTACTTTGGACTCACAAGTGAATTAAATATGCAAATTGGGTATAAGCCAATTCGAGCACAAGCACTTAAGCACTGGTTAGCAGTGATAAAGTGCACCGAGTCCAAAGGCCCACAAAAACAAATTTAGCAACAACAAAAGAGTGAAGGCCAAACATCTGGGGATGAACCTGCAGAAAGGGCTTAGTCCACCAGGTAACTTACCTGCAATTGGTACAAGATCTGGCTTTCTGTTTGGAGTTGCAAGTGCAAAGAGGTCTGAGCAATGAGAATGGTAACTTTGTTTTTCAGGAAGATAGGAGAACCAACATCTATAGTTCCCTGAAGCTGAAATCATTTTTTCTCAAATGCAACAATGCCTGAAAGCTAACACAAGAATACCTGCATGCTAGCACAACACTTTTAGCACTGGCCAATTCAAATGATGGGGGGTTCCGCGATTAGGGGTTAATTCTGAAGATGAAATATTAGCTGTATGGTCTACTACAATGCTGAAAATATTTGCAGAATTGTGAAAGGGAAGCATGCCATAACTGATACTGACGTTAGCCAATCGCTGAAGTGAGCTGATGCATTGTCCCTTGAAGCGGGCTCGAGTGGGTTAGAGAAAGATGTGAACAACACAACTACAGACAAATAGATGAAGTGTGACCTAAAACCCATGTAAGTGACTGTGTAATACACATATTTGTAGTAAAATACAAAGATCTTGAGTAACACCGACCTAAAAAAGCCAATTGTTTTGAGATGGATAGATGGATGGATGGATGGATGGAATTTACAACAGCATTGACAGGAGACAGGAACTGATAAAGATGGAATGTAGGCTGGTTTCCCCTCAGTCTCCAAACACAAAGGCAACACTAAAGTAATTATAAAGTAAAAACAACAAAAAACACTGGCACTGAAGAGAACTACCTTGTTTGCAGATGTGCTCATTGTGAGAGAGCAATGTGCAGTTACTCAAATTGATGTTAACCAGTGGCTGAAGTAGGCTGACCTATTGCCCTATGCTGTGTACTGTAATGGATATAAGTAAAATGTGAATGACACAAGAACAGACCAAAGGAAGAAGAGAGGTGGCTGAAGGTCCTTTTGGGTAAGTATATTATACATAAACTTTTAGTAAAACCAAAAGGTCTTGGCTAATGCTAGACTCAGTGATGATTGCGTGCCCCATCAAGTCCTTTTTCCAAGTTTTAAAATAAGAATGTAAAATATGTTGCAGCATTTCTCCCAATTGCTTCAACCTGCCTTGATGCTCTGGCTTCCTTCATATAATGCAATTGAGCCTAGGACCTTTTTGTCTTTATCGTTCTAAAGTGAATTTAATGCATCTATTAATAATTTCTCTATGGCAGTTTGTATTTTGCCATTTTTTTTGGCACCGTTATATTGTTATGAAACCCCTAAATTTGATTTAGTATTTATCAAACTTTATCCTGAAATTAGAAATGATGCCCTTCTCCAGCATATCCAATTCAAATTCCTTTCGCTGAAACATTTCCTGGGAAACATATAAGTGCTGAGGTTTTCTTTTTGGACACCACCTGAGTGGAAAAGTGCAGCCCTGCTCTTTCTAACGCATTATTCATTCAATCTCCTCCTTGCAACAATATCTCATCTGAAAGAATTCCTGCTCTGGTTGAGCGACCCCAAGCAACACCAGCAGTTCAATAAATGGGCTAACACCCCTTCAGCATAGGCAGTGACTTTCCCATGCCAACCAACTTTGCCTCTTCCTGGGTGTGTTATTGGTGTACTGTTTCCCATATTACCCGAAGAAGAGAGAAACATTAGACACAAAGTTAACACTAAGAGATAACAAATGGGGGAGCACAGCACTGGCATAGGAGTCGACTTAAGTCACTCCTGAATGGAAGAAGAAATCCTGCCGGCAAAGGGGGTGACTCATCCCCTTCCTCTAGCAGCTAAAACAGCCTTTGCCCTCCAGGAAGGGTGACTGCATGGTGTTCCTCAACATCCAACTCTTAAGAGAGAAAGATCGAAAGAGATTTGAAATTGGTTAAATAACTCAAGTGTAATGGGGAATTAACTCCTCTCAACCTGACAGCCAAAAAAGGTTTAACCCACCCTTGTCCCTAATATGTTTGTACCCATTTCCTCTCACCCCTCCTCCCCCTTACCCTAGAGGAGAAGAAAATACATGTGGGGTTAACCTTAGGCACACATGGCTTAGCCAGCCTTTTCTCTCCCTGGCGAAGTGATCACTGGGGTGCCTGACTATATGTCATATGCCCACCAAAGAAATTGAAAAGCACCGTAGACAACAGGGATTCAAAATTAAGCCTGGGCATAGCTCTGCAACTGGCGGAATGTAGTGCGAACTGCTGTTCGCGCTAGTCTTCCTGCCGCTCGGGTAGAAATTTTACCCGAGCAGCAGCTCGCGTTCGCGAACTTACCGTTTGCGAGCGTGAGCAGGAAAAAAACTCTGCTGCACTATGCGAAGCAGAGTTTTCTACACGTTGCGAGCTCCGTGGAGTGGGGAGTGCAGCAAACTCCGCGAAGGGAGCGGAGTTCACTGCCCAGGCCTATTCTAAATGGCTAAGGAGGTCTCTCCTAGCACAGGCCTGGATCCACCAAATCTCCCAGTTGTTTTTCCTTGAGGGGACATATTGGCACATTGTCCATGAATCTGACTCCATGCAGTGTGAAGAAAACAAGGGAGATGTTGAGTAGAGGCTGGACAAATGCCTGCCTTGAATTTGGAATCCCACAATCGCATTCAGTGTCTTTTTTGTACCTTGAATAAAAATGATGTTTAGTGAGCATGAGCTATTTCAGACACCCCCTCCCCACACAACCGAAAAAGGGGGTGCAGAGGCTACCACCCTGATCTGCTCAGACAGATGAGCTGAAATGTAGGTAGTGGGTACTGTCCATAGCATGACACTCTTTGTGCTAGGAAGGCCAGCTCTTAACTACTTTTCTTTTCTTTTTTTTTGCTTGACCATAAATGAGGCCCATTGTCTGTGGGACCATTTCAGCTCACTGAGATTAACGGATAGGAGCCCCCCCATCTGCTTGCCCTCCCCAATAGCACCGCCTACAAAAGGATTCCTGCTCCTGAATTCTTGAGGACTGGAATGCCTAAATAAGCATACTTTTAGGAGGGCATCAATACCCTCCTCAAAAAAAGTCATGTATCTCTCAGGCTGTTCCCACAATTTGTAATTCAGGTCCCCTTGCAGAGCAGATGAGGAAGCTACCCCCTAATTGTGTACTCTGGAGGAATTGAGACCCATTATGTACAAGAGATCATGTATTTAGGGAATTTATTTGTCATGTCCAATGTGGTACAGTATCTGATCTGCCTGCCATTTATAGCATACATCATTCAATATAAGACCACATATACATGTGGTCATGTCACAATCGGGGCAAACAGTTCAACCTTGAGCTCACATGTGAAGAGTTGTGGATTTTCTATTTGTCATTGGCATTTGAAATGTGGTATAACTAGAGTTTTGTCCCTCGTTGTGCACAGCCTACAGGAATATCTACCATCTCCACACCCTTCTGGAGAGTAGAAATCCTTGAAAAACTAAGAAAGTGTGAAGTGTGAGAGATATGCAAGCAAACTTTCCATAACCATATTGTCTAGCAAGCCTCAAATATTAATGAAAAGCAATCATATCTCACAGTTATATAGTGGTGAACTGAGGAATTTGATAGCAATGAAAAACGTCTTACCATCCAGCATTTACACCCTGTTACTTACAGAAACATTATCAAATATATTCAAGAAGGCCTGTTGTACAGTACAGTACAGAACCACAACTAACTCTTGTTATTGATTGCTTGAGGAAAGGGTGATAGTACACGTGAAGTGTCTTCTTAAGAGTGTCCCAAAGTGGAGGAAAAGTGTGGTAAGGCATACCATGGAAACTCATGAACAATTCACATAAGCTAATGCACTCAATAGGATACATTTCATGAACATGATCAGAAACAAAATACATCAATACCATTAAGTTACTTTAAGGAACAACCTCACAGCTTAATAATTATTTATACATAATTTTTGAACCAACATAAAAAAGAAAATAGGACAGTCATCTTTATTTTTTATGTAAAAATGAGTATGTACCGCTTAAAAAAGGCAAGGGAAGTAAACTCCCTTCCTGTATTAGTTTCATTTAGTTAGACAAACTACTTCTAAGAGATAAATCGATTTCTTGCGGCATTTTTTCTCAAAGCAAATAGCAGACATATCAAATGCATCCGCGAAACACATGTTCACCCTGAAAGCTATCTTGGTGCTGAGTTTACAGAAATGTATTTCTACCCATCTTAATGGTATGCATTTTATAGAGCTCAGAAGCATGAGAGGCTACATGGACCCTCCGGAATCACACAGATTACTGCATAGATGCATTTTTCCACTAAGCCACTAGACCAGACATATGCAATGCAGAGGTGGAAGAGCGTTGTCCCACTGCTTTGAGCAGTAAAAGAAAGGAAACATAACATGATAATAACTTGGGGTTATTATCAATTTATGTTATCATGCTGAGGAAAAGGGGGAAGACTGGTTTGCCTACTCCAAGTGCGCATGAATGTTTGACTGGCCCTCTGGGCCTGCCAAACATTAATTTGCACTTTGCATTTTCTCCACGTTGGCTGCATTACAGCCTGTATGGAGAACATGCCCAGGCTCCCAGTCCCTGTCTGAGTGCCGAACCATAGCACTCAGACCAATCACAACACTGCATTGCAGCATTGTGATTGGTCAGGGGAGCCTGGGTGCTTACCAAGCACAAAGCTGCATTGCAGTGCTGTGATTGATCAGGGAAGCTTGAGCGTGCTTTCTGGTTCCTGGCTCAAGTCCCACAGAGCAGAGACGAAGGACACTACGATAAGGTAAGTGTTTTTTAAATATTTTTTTTCCAATGCCCTTTCCCCTCCCCACTAGGGCTTGCAGCCCCGCTCCGCCACCCTCGATGAATGACGGCCGCGACTGATGCAATGTAGGTTTGTTTCAGAACATATAGGTTTATAGGGGGAACATATAAGGCTGCTAGTTACTTGAGAGTACATACACATGCTTAAAGTCAAGTAGGAAAATCCTAGTTGTACCACAGGTGCACAAAGAGGAATAATATGGGTGATAACACGAGTCAAACAAGGACAGCAGGGTAGACAAGTTACTAATATGGGATATAGTGAGGCTGGAAAAGTGCTAGGGGCATAGTGAAGTAATCTCCAGTGCGAGGACATATAAATGGGTGAAAATGCACTTACAAAATAATTAAATAGCATGCCAGCGGGCTACAGGGGAGACCCTATCAATAGCAGAGGTTATGTATCAGCCACACAGTGCCTGCAGGGTGGAAAGTGTCAATGTATAAATCAAACACGTGTTTATATTAAAATTAATGTTTTTTAGACAAAGGAACTCCCTAAAAAAACTAAAGTTAAAATGGAGGTATGGTTGACATATACTTTTAAATGAATAGTCATAAAAAGTTAAGAAATTCTCATTAAGGAAATAGTATAGTAGCCATAATAACCAGCTTTTTTGATCCTTCCACCCCTAGACAGATCCATACAAAACATGCAAGGTCAAAACTAAATTCTCTAAATTTATTTTTTAGAACATTTCATGCAGATGTGAAAGATGGTACCAAAGTTATTAGCGAAACAAAAAAAATATTTTTGAGCGAAAACTCTGACTTAACCATACTATAGTGATGCTATACATCATTAAATATCAGCTTAAAAAACCCAGTTAAAGTGCAGCTATGATTACCAATTAAAATGGAAAAAACACTGAAATATTTAAGTTTCATGCTCAGGAGCATGGTGAATAATTTGCACAACAGCAATGCAAACCATAACTTGTTTTTATTTATGTTTTACAAGGTTCACATGTCCTACACTAGATTTGTGAATCCTGCACCCAATGTCCACCGCTTCAGCATAAAAATATTGGTTTAAATATTATTTTATTGATGGGAGTTCTCCAAGGGGGCCCTCACATGAGCCTGGTGCCAATGCGCTAAAGAAAACAAAAACTGCCTTTTCAATGGGATCCCTGACCTAACCATGACTACAGAAGCCCTATCATCATGTTGCAGGGATTCTGCACATATGCAGAACTATGTGAAGGAAACCAGGACCTCAGTGTGTAGTGGTGTACCAAAATACCCACCTCGCTACCCAGAACCCCTATCTGACTAGCTACAGTGTCTCATTCGTTCTCATTACTACAGCGAAGCTACCAATGATTAGGCATCCTAGAACATGTTACTCCTCCTCTTTCAGGATACGTGGGAACAAGAACACTCTTTCGTTCAAACTCTCGTACTTGTCCACAACATGAGTAAAGTGTAGTTTAAAATGTTTATTTTAACTAATGTACTCTATAATGCAATACACGAGCCAGTACTAGCAGCAAAATGCATAAGATCAAACAAATCAGCATAGCTACAATTCCATATAGAGCAAAAGGAGAAATCATATTATCATGATAGTGGAAACAGGACAACAGCGCCTTGCCACCCTCCCCTTGCTAGAAGCTAGTTTATTATAATTATAGAAGACCTCCAGGCTTTGTCAGGCGACCCCATACCTCCGAGTTCAGATGAAGGAATCTACATCTTTGGACAAGCTCAGCTCTTCTATCCTGGAAAGGGTTTTCTCCAAAATGTGTTAACATGCATGCACAGCAATATTAAAAACACCAGATTTCCAGGGTTGCAGCTGTGTTCTATGTTATGGCTAGGGACGTGAGACTGACCAAAACAATTCAACAGAGCTTATTTTTTTACCTTGAACACGCTGTGCAGAAGAGGAGCAGAGTGTTCAACTGAATACATGAAATACAGACAGTTCTCATGTGAAAGCAAGCAAGCAAAGTGTTTACCCGGAATGTGCCATGTAGTAACGTGAGCAAAAGCAGCAAAATGGCGTCCAACTTATGCTAACTTAGCAATGTATGTAGGTGTATCCTTATCCTCACTACACCCTCCCCTTGTTCAGTCCATGGGACAGTGGTCTTAAAGAGAACACAGTTTTCAAACGTCTGAGCAAGAATCAATAGCATGTGAATCAGTGATACCATTTATTTGCGAGGAATATTCGGAAAGAGAAAAAAAGCGAGGCAAGGGAGAGAGAAAAAAAAATGTTGTGTCGAAAAAGGCACACATAAAAAATAAAATTTAAAAAATCCATCTTGGATACTGTGGCTGATTCAATACAGCAGGGTGTACTAACAGTCTGTTGCAATAGCTTCCAAGAGGAAGTCATTGTTCTCAGCAGAAAAAAGTGTTGCCATCCAATTAAGTAGAGTGAATGAACATATGTGTTCTTCAATTACGGGCACCTCCAGCACCATTGGAAGACAGCTTGCTTGATTTTCAAAGGAACTGCGTTGTAGTAAATCATCTGCTGCTGCAAAGATATCCCATTCAGCCAGAACTCCCAGCGCAGCTGCGCAGGCCATAATCCCAGCACCGAAACATTCCTGCTCATGGGCCACTAAGGGACTCATCAGCAGCTCAAAATCAGGAGGAGGAAATGCCATATTGGAGAGGCAAAGATCCAATGCCCACTGAAAGGGACAATCCAAGCAATGGAAGACAGGTTGTGTGCAAGTGAAATAGGCAGCTCGAAAAGATAATCCATAAGCCACACGTAGTGTGGCTAAGGGCAAAGCACCATAGCATTCAAGCATGCGGTTACGGAGTATCTGCAGCCAGAGTCTGCCGTGCAGAGCCACAGGAAGTGCATCCATTTTGTAGCAGGCAAATCAACAGCAAGACCCCAGCGGCTGAGGCAAGTAATAAGGGGAAGCCGCCGAAGACGCTGGAAAAAATACAATGAGTAAAAGCTGGTATCACACCAAATATAGTTTGACAAGGTCAGAGCCCACAACTTTAAAAAAGTGGGCAATTCTAGTAGTGTTAGAAGCATTGAAGATAGTGTGAATTATCGCACCGAAATGTAGTGGTAGGTCAGCATTAAGAAGCGTTTGGACCTCTGTACGAGTATTAGCCACATGAAGGACGAATGTCTCATGGGCAGATGTGAGAGAAACTTCTTTTTGGGATGACAATGCTCTTTTATTCTGCTCATCTTATTGAAATCTGCCTTCAAGGTCGGAATGGAAGGCCAAATCGAGTTATCGAGTCTCCCGTGTGGGGGTGGGAAAAAAACATTTTTACAGCAAACTACACGCTGTGAAACAGTTACTATGTAAAGGATGCATGCTAACATGCCGCAGCAGTCCTCATTATTTAAAAGCAAATAACTACCATTGGCAAGCAGTGGGAAAGTCGGTGATATAGACGGCACGGGTGTGCCCCTTAAAACACATGCCAGATTTGGGGCCGTAAGGTTGCAAACACTGTGTAATTTAATATTTTTACAGACAAGGGAATGACCTATTCTGTTTTCACATGATTCTCCTGTAAGGTATACTTCTTTGTCATCCCTAAGGCATCTGTATGTGAAAGGCAGAGACCATACTTCGTGCAAGGACGCACTTCCCAATGGCTCATAACGACCCAGTGGATAGTGTTTCATACACAAGGTGAATTTAAATAAAGAAAATGGGAGAGTTATTAGCCCATTTATGAGCCAGACAGCAGAGTCTGTTTCAGCCATAAACTGTTGTTTTGTTGTCAAGTTAAATGGCAAAAATAACGATGACGCGTTCAAGTAATCCCAAGGAACTTTACTCATCTTAAGAGTCTGTAAAGTCCAGGCAAACTGAATTACTGAACGCAATTGATTCTGACCATGATACGAAACAGAAACATCCTCTTGTACAATTTCAGCAACAGATGAAACAATATTGTCCAATGTATAAATGCGAGAAGAAAGGGTGTTAATACTATTATCAACAACAGTAAGCACTTTTTCAAGATTAGCCTGATCTATTGCCCTTAAACACGAAGCTCCTGCAATTTGGGATAGTTTCCAGATTTCATTGTAAGTAGCATATATAAATCGTTTTGCTCTTGGACCTGCAGGTCCCTTTATAAAGTCGGTCAAATCAATGTCACCTGATAATAACGACAAATGTTGTTTAACCAAATCCAGTGATGAGTGTTGCAACCAGTTTTGACAACGTTTTCCTACCAAATATGTGGTAACTGAATGTGTGTTAGAAAAATGAGGATCAGGCCTATCCTGTGTATAACCAAAAGCCCTGGAGAGGAAACAAAGTTGACAAGCATCTGAACTAGTCTGCCAAACCAACCAACCTGGGGGGGTCCAGACTAGACAGATTAAAGGTGTTATTTTTAAAAAGTGATTGAAATTCGTCCTGGGAACAATTAGTAAAACCGCTCCAGTTCCCATAAGCTGCCAGAGCAGGTGTAGTAGGGGCATTCATTTGTTTAGAAGTTGCCAAACCAAAACAGGTAGTTTGATAAATTGAGTCATTTAGAAATAAAATCTGTGTTGGAATCAGGCAGGCAAAGTGCAACGCCTCTGTGCCTTGCACCAGCCACGATTTAGAACCCCAGACTGATTTAAGATCAATCGATGATTTCCAAAGCTCATAGGCCCCAACTGATAAATCGTCAATAAAGGATTTTGAATATAATAATTTAGTATAGATGAGCATCACCTTAGAATTAGAGGAGACATTCAATTTAAAATAGAACAAGCCAGGGTTGGACGTGTCAAAATCAGTACAATAGGTGAATTGCTTCAAAAACATATTAGAGCTGCCCTTCAAAGGAGCTGGGCAATGTTCCCATTTTGTATAATTAAAAACATTCCTAAATGTATTGGCTTTATGCAGATAATGATGACCATAATGTTGGAAACAAAACAAATCAGCGTAATTTGCAGTATTCAAATATAAATCTTTAGCATCAAAAGCAGCATAATATTTCAAATCAGCGAACAAGGATTGCACGGCCTGTACGTCCCAATCATCAGATCTTATGTTATGTTTCACGACATCACCCATAGAAACACGAAGTACATTAGGGACATTAATTATCTCTGAAGGGCCATGGATTTGGAAATCTACAGGATCCCAAACAATGCCTTCGATGACTGGCCAGGCAGTCATGATGTGTGAAGAAGAGTGCAGAGCCATCAATCAGTTTAACAGCAAAGTGTTCAGGAAGATAGTGGCTATTGATCAAAAGGAAAAAGAAAGTCACAAAACCAATGGACATGAACAAAAAAGTTGCGATTAGCACCAACCAGATGTAAGTCCAAGGTGGAATCAAGTAAGTTTGTTTAAACTAGGCAACAAAAATAAAACATTTTGAAGGGACCTGTGATGCAATGGAACGTGAGTCAAAGGAAAAACGTGATTCATTAGTGGCTTCAGGTCGTACGTCAGAAAATGACATGCAATTGGGATATGAATATTCAGTTTCCACATTAGGCGTTGAAGCAGTCGGTAACAACAAGGGATTGTTAACAGATTCCATCTCAATGGGGGTGTCATCCTGCACAGTGTTAGAAGCGGTTAAACATGGATCCCTAGTTACTGCTGTTGTAGATACCGCAGGCGTGATGCTATTCAGGATCAGCCAGATGTTGCAGCTTGACATTGTCAATTGAGATGTATCGGTTGCCTTTTCGACCAGGAAGTGGTGGTAAAATGACTGAACGAATACCCTGCACTCCATGCACTGGTACCGGTGCTCGATAAGAGGGGACAAACTCTTTCTTGTTTTCCACCTTCTCTCGAACCAGGTCTCCGATTCTTGAAAGCCAGCCGACTACCGGAATCTGCAGTGCAGCATCAGTGGGTGAGGGCAAATGTTCATTTGCAAGGCTGTCTCAAGTCTCTTGTAGATTCTGTAATACGGCACAATTATTATCTAGGTCAAAGGAAGCGGCAGATGCCACAATGTCTGGTCCATCAAGGTCGGGCACAAACATCTTCATGCCGAAGAGCATTTCGTATGGGGTACGCTCACCCAGAGATCTTCTAGGGAGATTATTTAGTGCACGTTGTACGCTATACAAATGGGTGAACCAGTTCCTGCCAGTCCCTATGACCCTAGCTGTCAAGGATTGCTTTAAATCACGGTTCATTCGTTCCACAACTGAATTGCCCTCAGGCCTGTATGGAGACAAAAATTTGACTTGCACCCCCAAAGACCTCATGGTATCCTTGTACGCCTTAGAGGCAAACGCGGGACCTTGGTCCAAATGGAAAGTGCCACATGCAAAAATTCCCACAAAGACACGCAAATCCCTGATGACAGTTCGGGCGTCAGCACTACGTTGTGTCCAAACCCAAAGAAAGCGTGTACACGGATCAACTGCAACTAAGATGAACTTATAGGTAGTATCAGAAGAAAAAAGACCGCAGTGATCTAAATAAAAACAACCGAAGGGTTTATTAGAAATGCATAGCTGTGTTTGTGGTAGGCGTGTAGCCGTTGACGGTTTAATCTGCTGACAAATGTCACAAGAAAGCACGTAATTACGGGTTTGTTTATATAAACCGCGCCACCAGTAACACCGCTGCAAGATAGAAACAGTCGCAGACACTCCAGCATGCGCCGAGGCCATACCTTCGTGTGCGGCTGTTATCAGTGCAGGCCTGCGGTCCGCATTGGGTATTAACCTGTCACCAACGTCGTTAATTCTCACGTAAGGAACATTATCAGGACATAAATGATAAGAGTATTTGGAAGGGAAACCCTGCGGGTAATCATCACCCTTCTCTGCAGCAGCTATTGCTGCCAACATGTAATTATTAATCTTATTCATGGATCTTGTAACTGCTGCAACTGAACATGTGGCTACTGCTGATTTGGCAGCTTCAGCCGCCAAACTGTTGCCAACAGAGTGTACACCTATGCGCTGATGAGCAAGAATGTGAATTACTTGTGTGAGAGGCAGACGTTCTTTAAGATCTGCAACTCAAACCCAAGGCATTTATGTTTAATTGCACTGCCTTTCGAATCACAATATTCATTTTGAGACCAAAAGAATAAGTTGTTGTTGAAAGATTGAACACAGTAATAAGAATCGCTTACAATTAGAGTAGTCACTTTTGGATCTGCAAACTCTAGAGCAAGTACCAAAGCGCACAATTCGGCTAATTGGGCGGTACAGTCACCTAGTGCCTGTGTATGGACAACATTGGACTTGAACTCTCCGTGCACTATGGTACCCGCCACTATAGTGCAGGCTGCCGAGTAAGAATGTTTAGACCCGGTAGCTAGTTGCGCTGAACCGCCAGTGTATATAATACATTGGTACTGCTCAAGTGGGCACATTGACAAAGGAGGAGGATGAATGAATTCATACTGTAAAAACTCCTGTGTCCTCAAGGACGAGTCAAAAATAAAGGTGACATCCGGAGATGTCAGCGATGTGGCCCATTGGATCCAGCGTGGATTAAATGCCTTTGAGTTTGGAAAACTTGCCTTTGTCACCGCTTCGAGTGCGGGACATGGTGTTACAACCAAAATCCGTTTCCCTTGTGCCAGTGCACGTTCCTTTAGGATCGCCATCTGGACTACTGTCAAAACTTTTTCAATGTTGGAAAATCTCAATTCTGCAGAAGTGTACAAATGTGACTTGTAAGCAATAGGCACTGTGTCTCCTTCATTAAACTTCAAGTACGTGAAACCCACATGTCCTGGGACAATTCTTATCACCAGGTTAGTATGCTTATCACGAGTCAGCAGGAATTTGGGCTCAATAAGATCTGACTGCAAAGATTGCAGTATAGTGGAATGTTCCGGAAGCCAGCAGGACTTTGAAAAAGAGGGTGGAATCAAGGCATACACGTGCTTGATACGCTGGGCATAATCGGGGATGTACCTACCGAAATTTTAAAAACCCAGTAAAGACTGTAATTTTTTCAGTGTAGTGGGAGGGCGCAAATGTGCGCACTTCTCCAAGAAGTGAGGCACTAAGCCTCTTCCTTCATTATTGAGCTCGTAGCCCATTAACAATACAGTGTAATCTGCAATGTGTGATTTAGCAAAGTTAAATTTGTAACCGTGATCCGCAAACAATACTATGATGCGATCCACGAGACAAATATGCAGCCATAACTCGTTGTCAGTCAGATAAAAGTCATCAACGTACGAGTAAGCGTCTTCGTCTATGCTGTTTAACAAAGAGACCACACTGGCGGCGAAAACACCAGGGTTATTCTTGTAGCCCATGGCCAAACGCAAAAATGTTCTGTTTTCCACCCACGGTGAATGTGGTCCATTGACTGCTTTCAGGAGATAGATTGTGCGTATAAAATCCGTTGGATATGTTGTAGGAGAGTAGGATCTGCTTCACATGGGAACCCCCACTTATTGCTAGTGTTTCACTGTTTTTCGACCTTAGTCTGGCTGCGGCCCTGCTAATCAGGACCCCAGCCTAGCTGCTTCCTCTCTAAAATGGTTTCCATGTACATTAGGTACATCTCTAATTGGATTCTGGAGTGCCTTACTAGCCCCTAGTATATGGTATACTATGTACCTAGGGCATAGGTACCTCAGAGACCTATCAGGGGCTGAAGCATGTATTATGCCACCCCTGGGAAGCACTCCAAAATGACACCACAGGTCTGCTACTGAAGCCTGGGTAAGGTGGTGCCTGCACCCCTTGCTGTGGTATTCTACCTATATCACTACCTTTGCACACACATATAAAACCTATAAGTCACTCCTATGGCAGGCCTTAACAATCCTGAAGGCAGAGTGCTTGTTTTTTATGTGAGAGGGTGCCCCTGCATGAGCAGAGCCCCTCTGCAGCGTTCGGAGTACCTCCTCTGATGCTGTTTGTGGTGCAGCCGGACCATATACTCTGAAGTGCATTATAACCTTGCGGTAAATGCTAACTTTGGACTGGCTGCACGGAAACATGTCGTGTTTGGTGTCAAATGCTTTGGAATACTACCCCTCCGCCAGTTCTGGCGGCGGGGGTAGCATTCCACCCTTCTAGAGGGAGAGACATGTTCACACTGGTCTACCCGGTAAGGACTTTCTAAAGCTCTGGCATCACAAAATGGATGCCACTGCCACAGACACGGTTCTGGCCTCCTGCTGCTGACCGAAACTCCGGCAGGGGAGGCCTGGACAATAGGTTTCCTGTCCCAGGGAGGTGTAACCACCTCCCCAGACATGCAGATGTGTATTGGGGCTGGGTGGGAGCACTCTCTGGTGTTTTGCAGTCCTGCACTGGGGCACACTTGGTGTCCCTGTGCATAGTCCAGTTCAAACCGGTTGCAGGGGCTACCTGCCCCTGCTCTGGTGTGAAACTGGACAAAATAATGGGTGTAACCACCCCTCTTTCCAAACCCTCCCATAGGTTGGTCCCTAGAGTATGTCCAACCGCCAAACTTAGTATAAGTATGGAACCCAGTCCTTGAGACTTTAGATTACATTGGACAAAACTCTGCAACATATTTCCTGGACCTTCGACTTTCTATCTCTACTAGAAGACTGAAGAAATCTCCCTTGGGGTCAAGGAGTGACTCCCCTGCTTGGCAGGCACCAAAGAAGCAACTGTCCGGTCCGCAACTCTGAAGCTCCCGCCGGACGCCGAAGTCTTTGCATCACCAGAGGTGGATTTCCAGACTTTCCCAAGGCTACCCTGAGTTCACAGCAAAGCTGAGGCCCGTGGCTATCGTGGGTGATGTGAAACCGTGACCCCTGGACACCATGATCTTTTGTTGGTACATCATCTTTCTGGTCTTCCTCAAAATTGTGCTTTGGGCTCCAAGTAGCCCCCGCCTTGGGCATCTACAGCACCGAAGATCTCTGGCCTCCACTCCATGAGTAACCCGTGGGCCAGTTTCCAGTGCGACTGCTCGAGGCTCCTGCTCGATCGCTAGCCCGTTGGCTAGTGGGTCCCCACGAAGGCAACTCCTCTTCTGATTGGACTTTCTTGGTTGCTCCAGATGTGCCCCGACTTACCCTCTCTGGGTGAGTCCCCCAGATCTTGCTGGTCTGCACGGACGTCTTTCTTCTATTTTCACTTGACTGGCCGTTGCCAAGGCTTGTTGGGTCCATTCTGGTCGCCGCACTCGACAGTCTTCTTGGTATAGCTTGAATCCAGCTCCTGGTCATCGTCGACACCTCCTGGACCTCGTGGCTGAAGAGTCAAGACACCCGTCAACTCACCTGAAGCACCCAACATCTGTGGGCATTGGACTATCGTGCCCCTGATCACTGGTAAGTGACCCAGACTCTGTCCCCTCTGCTTTCAGGTTCCTTCCATCATCGATCCAGGCTTGGATCTCTTCAGACACTTCTCCTTTTCACGGCAGCAGCACTTCTTTGCCAGCTTCCATTGAAAACGACGTCTCGACCGACACTATTTGATACCTATGCACCCGGCTTCCCTGGGTGAGGTAACTCGAGTACTCCGGTGCTCCCATGGGTGTTGGCCCTAGACACCTCGAAGTCCAAAAGGGTTTGCTTGTAGTCGTCCTCTAAGTGTCCTTAAACCCTTAATTTCCAACCGCAACTTTCCTCATAGAAGTTAACGGCGATTTGCAGCTGTGTTCTCACACTGCACGCGTCCCCCGTGGGTCCCCTGTGTCACTACCATGGGTGGTTCCTTGTGGTCCAAGCACTTCTACAGGCTCTAGGCCTTGTGTCTAGCTCAGTTGTGGTTCTTATACCACTTTATAGGTATATGGTTTGGTACGCCCCTAGGGCCCAAACGTGTATTTGTGCTTTTACTGTTGAATACTGACTTGTAACTTAAGTACTTCGAACTCCAGCCTCATAAAGAGACTAGAGGGGTGTGTTTTATCTTAAATACATATATTTTAAATATATATCTGTTGTAGTTGTCCTTTCATTTGGTCATTGAACAGATTATAGATTGGTAAAACAAGCTGCTTCAAGACTTAGCCTGAAGGCTGCTCTCCATAGCTACCACTAGGATAGCTTTCAATAAAGGTTGTCTTTAACCTATCACCATAAGGGATTGTTTGGACTGATACAGGGTGCCCACTATAACTAGTGTACAGCATATATCAGGCCAACTTCTCACATATGTCCCGTGTTGTTTTATATTTTTTACGAACCAGACTGTTGACTAACCCTGAACTATGGGTATTCTGCACCACACAAGTCCGACAATGTGAGTTCAAATGTCGGTAATCCAAAACTAAGCGGTACGACCCATCGGGTTTAACTACTGTAAATAGCGGGTTATTTATTGGTGACACACATGTCTCAATTACTCCCTGATACTCTAGTTGATCAAGAATATCGGCTACGGGAGCCTTAGCCTCCCGCCTTATAGGATTTTGGGGTTGTGGCTGTGGCATGGACCGTAACGGTATTTCATGCAGTGGAGAGTCTTTATCCCAGCCCACCTGATTTCGGTATACAGCTGGTGCAAGCACCAAAGCCCACTCATCTGCAAAAGCCATAGCCTGCTCCTTGGACACGTTGTGTGAAAAAC
Organism: Triturus cristatus; assembly: GCF_964204655.1. NCBI lineage: Eukaryota > Metazoa > Chordata > Amphibia > Caudata > Salamandridae > Triturus > Triturus cristatus. The sequence goes on along the minus strand of NC_140593.1, from coordinate 325,495,966 downwards.
TGGGGAGTATTACCTCCTCTCCTCGCGGACCGGCCTGAACAAAAGGTTGCGGCCAATCTTTTTCTGCCAAAAGGATGTCATAAGAAGAAGTCAGATTTTCCCCAAAAATCCCTTGTATTACTACACATTGTATGTCAGCTTCAATAAGAAGAACTATGTCATATAATCTGTCAGGGGGAGCCACTCGGGTGTAAGCTGTTTCAACTGTGATGAAAGTTTCAGTTGCCGTCGCTTCCAGGAATGGACGTAGTGCTTGCCACACCATGGCAACTTCCGCTGAGCTGTCCAGCAGCGTTACTGCCCATGTTCTGTCCTGGAGCCTGGTCCTCACCGTCTGTGGCATATCTCGCTGTCAAAGCGGCAACTTTCTTTTTCTGAAAAAGTGGGCGCTGATGAGGAAAATCGCCTTGTTTCCCTTTGCCTTCAGTCAGGTGAGGTTGTTCTCATCCCTGTGGGGCACCTTGACCTTTGCCGCGATCCTGGCTTTCCCCTCCACTGGCTTGTGAGTCTGATGTTGCCAATGAAGAACGAGGAGAACGCTGATCAGGAACCTGAAACCTGTCAGGAGACCTAATTCTAGCGCGGTTGCGCAAATCATAAGTGCGCTCAGAAAGTTCAGGGACCGGTGATGCTGCACGCGATCTCTTTGTCTGTTGTTGCTTTCCCTGTTTCTTATTTTTCCAATTATTTTTAGGGAAATTGGGACGGTTGTCTCTAGCAGATTGAGCCGTCTGTATCTGCTGTTGCGCAGGTTTTCCCGCAAAAGGCTTAACACCTAAACTATTGCGCCCAATGGTCCTATAAGGTTCAGCAATACTTTTTAGTAATTTGCGGGGTTTCTCCTACTCCCGGACAATTGCAAAGCATTAGACACTTGAAAGTTAACTGCATCCCCCTTGACATTTGCAAGGATTAGATCAGCAACTATGTCAAACACTCCGACCAACCTCATTCCTAACTCCACAGCCGCCTCCGGTCCATGTTCATCCTGAACACTCTTAATCACGGAGGGAAGTACTGTCATAGAAGGAGTGCCAAAACATTTTGAATACACCGCCACAAACACTTTACCCCAATTTTCACAATCAGTTACTTCGGGTATTAAGTATTTCTGCAAACTAATAGTAAGAATCCTGTGTTTCTCCACAGGAGTTGTATTTACAGCCTCCAGCTGGTCAAATTTCTCCGCAGCCAATAAGGTAAATCTTCCTTATTCTGTGGACGCTTGCACATAACCAAATTAACCATGACTGGGCTAATAGTTAACCCAGCAGTGCCAGCTGGTTGCGTTGCAACCCCAGGTACTCCCACCTGAAGATTGCATGATACGTATTGTACTAGTACTAGAGCCCTGTGCACCTCAATCAAGGAGGTGTGTAAGATGCGCAACTTGTCTACAGAGACTGCTAGAAAACATGGATGTGGTGTGTACCCTGCCATAATAGTCCAAGCGGTCCCCAGAACCGACAAAGGGCATAACCGGACCAAAGTCACGGAGTGGGGTTGGGCACCATTAAACCAAACGAGGTGTTGCCATGCTGAAATCGGAACCTCCAAAGTCGTGTATGGCCGATACGCTATAGGGTCAGCAGCAGGAGAGTACTTATGAAATAAGCCATCATCACCATCCACTGCAGGAAGCATAACCAAAGAATGAGAAACCTCAAACGGGTGAGCTCCATGAGCTCCAACCACAAAAATGAGTGTAACACCTGCGTTGGGCACTCCAAAAGCGGTCAAATGACGATGGAGCGCCCGCGGCTATGTGCCGCAATATCCACTTTGGCCATAACGAGGAAAAGCTGAACAACTTAAAGCGTGGCAGTGCAATGGGTAAGTAACTCAGTAAGAACTATCAAACCTTTTTATGAGTCAAGCTTGAAGAACAACCTATAAACACATCAATATACGTAGGTTATGCCGTCACAGCTGTTTACTGGAAAACAGAAGCGAGGGTATCATGGACAAGCACAATTACTACTAAAGCGTTTCGCAATTAAGAACCAGACCAAACGTTAGGTGCGCCATGATGCAGGGATTCTACACATATGCAGAACTATGCGCCGGAAACCAGGACCTCAGTGTGTAGTGGTGTACCAAAATACCCACCTCGGTACCCAGAACTCCTATCAGACTAGCTACAGTGTCTCATTCGTACTACAGCAAATCTACCAATGATTAGACATCCTAGAACATGTTACTCCCTCCTCTTTCAGGATACGTGGGAACAAGAACACTCTTTCATTCAAACTCTCATACTTGTCCACAACATGAGTAAATAGAGTCAAAGTGTAGTTTAAAATGTTTATTTTAACTAACGTTCTCTATAATGCAATACTCGAGCCAGAACTAGCAGCAAAATGCATAAGGTCAAACAAATCAGCATAGTTACAATTCCATATAGAACAAAAGGAGAAATCATAATATAATGATAGTGGAAACAGGACTACAGTGCCTTGCCACCCTCCCCTTGCAAGAAGCTAGTTTATTATAATTATACAAGACCTCCAGGCTTTGTCAGGGGACCCCATACCTCCGAGTTCAGATGCAGGAATCTACTTCTCCGGACAAGCCCAGCTCTTCTATCCTGGAAAGCGTTTTCTCCAAAATGTGTTAACATGCGTGTACAGCAATATTAAAATCACCAGATTTCCAGGGTTGCAGCTGTGTTCTATGTTATGGCTAGGGACATGAGACTGACCAAAGCAATTCAGCAGAGCTCATTATTTTTTTACCTTGAACATGCTCTGCAGACGAGGAGCACAGTGTTCACCTGAACACATGAAATACAGACAGTTCTCATGTGAAAGTGAGCAAGCAAAGTGTTTACACAGAATGTGCCATGTAGTAACGTGAGCAAAAGCGGCAAAATATCGTCCAACTTATGCTAACTTAGCAATGTCTGTAGGTGTAGCCTTATCCTCACTACAATCATTGATCTTTTAAATATTTTGCATATTTACCTGTAGGGAAAATTGCAGCAGTTGTGGCATTTCCTTTTTTGCAGATATATCCGAGTTTCTGATAACACTCTTTACTTTCCCATGTTGCTCCTTTTCCAGGATTAAGGACAACACAGGTTGTTGCAGGCTCAACAGAAGGATTTCCTTAATAAAAGAAAAATGTATGGGTTGAATGAGTAAAATTGTTCAAACCTAGGGTGCACATCTGTAAATTCTCCTTTGATTGACAAGCATGCTGTACCGTATACTTGCATTTTATCCTATTTTGTTCAACCTAAAAGAACATTTTTACTATTTCTACAGCTGAGGTGGAATGCACGTGTAAAGCTTATGCCGTTGTGATACAACCACTGATGTATTGAAATTATTACTTTGATGCTTTTGTTGTGTGAGACGTGTCACCCTTTGGGTGGTCTTCTCCCAAAAGTTATGCCTTCCTCCTCCATTTTTTTGCTGGTATCATTTTTATTGGCCTTATGACTCTGTGCACTTTACCACTGCTAACTAGTGCTAAAGTTTGCGTGCTCACTCCTTAAAACATAGTAATATTGGGTTACCGTATTACATTTAATAAGTGATAACTTTCAATTATGCATTGGAACCATGCTGCACAATGCATCCCAGTTGTAGGTCCTTGCATCACAGCTCTGAAGAACCGTTGTTGCGTGACGCATCTCTGCCACAGGACTACACATAGCAAGCCTTCCTCTACAGCATCCTAAATGACGACACAGGACCTCGCATCACAAGCCCAGTCAACAGCTTCATCAGGACCACTACTGCATGCCACATCTTTGACATGAAACCCCACTTCTAAGACCGCAACTTCATCAGAACTACAGCTGCACGATGCATCATCAACTCAGGATCTTGCAACACTCCAGAACAGGGATTTAAAGTATATTGTCCAGCGAGCCTAACTTGAACTCTGTATCCGGACTTCACTCCACCACAGTCTGCCTGAACTTGTGACTTTGTCACAGTCTGGCACGACCAGATAACCACAGTTGGTGCTTTCTGCTTTTAAGCATTATTTTCACTTACATCTTTAAATTGGATTGTGTCGTCTTGGTGTCAAAGAATTCATTAAATTGGATTCTATTTTTTTTTAAAAATCATGTGGCATTTTTCCTGTGTTGTGTTCTCACTTTATCACTGTTTGAAGGGCTGCATAAATAACCCGAGGGTTAAACACAGTTTAATTTGGGGTTGCTTGTGACTTCACCCTGACAGGCCTTGTGGATACTGTTTCACCCTCTCAACCGGTAACCCAGTTTCCTACATATGCTGATTAATGTTGCAACAGGGATTGCCCTGTGACGTTGCTATAAAATAAGCATATTGCACCGATAAAATTATCAGAGCATAAGGAAAACACATTGGTAAATCACTAAAAACCGATAAAGAAAATATTTTATTGCTTGCCTGTATGTTTTAGACTATGTGGGTCCTTGATAAAACCTCAGACAAATAACACTAAAGGATCACGAGGGGAGGACATTCTAGGCAGCTATGCCTCTATACAGAACAATTCAATGCTAGGAAGCAAACATAGGTGGCAGCTCTCGTTGTTAACCTATTGCCTCCTGCCTCCTAGAAGCCAATTACAAGGTAGGGTCCATGAAAAAGTGACAAGATTGTTAGACTTTTGAGAATATGTGAGCAATATTTGAGCTAACACACAGTCAACACAATTTAGCACCACGAAGTAAAACAGGTATTTATGTGGAATCCTGAGCTTGCAATTGGTAGTTTGGAGGAGGGGAAATGCCTTGCTCCAAGAATGGTAAATGTGGGACAAGAATGTATGTGTGCTGTACAGTGCAGCACACATGGAAAGATGGATAAATGTGGAGGCTTTTAAAAGTTACTCCAGTTTAATGCATGCCTCATAGAGGTGTCATTAGTTGGTGCAAATCCCAGTCTGCTCTTCCCCTCCAATGCTCTACCTCCTCTCCCCAAAAATGAAAAGGGTTTCCAGGCTGAAAAGCCTGCTTAAAGCTGCATGCATGCCGGAAGAGCAACAGGAATGTCTACTGGGTGAGTCTTTGAGGTCTGCTTAAGAACAAGGGGAGTTTTAAGGGTTTTCTGCCCAGGGAGGCTGCTATTGAAGTCAAGGGAATTACATGCTTTTCTTATAGAGCTACATGTAGGAAATAGTTCAAGAATTTGCTTAAATTGTATATGTTATGAAAGCCATAGAGGGTCTTATTTCTGTCCCCATCACCTATTAAAGGGTTAACACCAAAAATGCATATATCCGTGATATGCCATGGGTTGGTCAAACAAATTAAAGGACCACCAAGTAAGCCATTGCTCAAAGAACGCTTGCCCATAGAAGCTACTGGCTAAACAGGGATGACCCAAAAACTGTTTCTGTATATTCTATATTGTATTTTATGTGTGATGTAAGGTCTGTTTGTGTTATGTGTAAGCATGGTGGCATGTGGGCAAAAGAGCAGTTATTAGAATGAAGCCTCAAGTAATTACCATTGGCTGAGACTATTTCAAGCAATGCACCTGTCACTTGTTTGTTTTCCTCATTGCCAGCTATAGCTGTCTGTAGCAAGACCTCAAAAGGCATGATGTAATTTTTGCTTTTCTGCTTAATGTATAAACTGTAATGAAAGAGTGAAAAGGCTATTTACCGAAGGATTAGGGAATATGGGGAATGCTTTGACAGTTAACAACATTGCTGCATAGCAGAGGGGGGTTCTCTGACCAGGGGATAATACGTTGTGAAAACCTCAGCAAAAGCGGGTGGATATCAGCAACACCCAGCTACACTAGTGACTGGGAAGCAGGGAGCCAGCTGTGTGCCGCAGGTAAAGCATTGAAACTGCCAAAGCTGTGCATGCCTGCCAGTGGCTAGAATGGACCAGCACGAAACAAAATCTTGGCTGTGTTGTCGGAACTCTGATAAGCCCTTATAAGCAGTGCGATACCAAGGCTAGGAATGCAGACTAATTGCCACGGGATGTAGAGACAGAAACAGTGCTGAAACTGCCTCAGGAGGCCAATGTGGAGGAGCAGAGAAATGCTAAGAGAAGAGCCTTGTGCAGAAAGGGTAGTGGTGCGACTCCCAAGAGGTGAGGAATCAGACAAGTGGTGTAATGATAGCGCATGTAGCCCCTGTGGTGCAGGGGCCCCGGTGCTCCTGGGGGGCCCCTCCGGCACTGTGCACGGGTGGTGGGCCCCTGACCTGAGAGCTCCTGAATCGGTCTAGAGTATGGGGGGTCCCCTCATGTAACTTACAGGTGCACCCCCTCAAGTTTTGTTATGCCACTGGGTTCGAAGTGCACCCTGGTGGGGACCAGTCCCAGCACAGGGGAGGTGGAAGGATAAGCACCATCTGAACACACAGGGATGCCAGCGCAGTGGCACAGCCTGTGCAGAGGAGGAACAGACCGCAGTGCGGGCCTCCTAGGGTGGGTAGCTGCATTCTATCATAAGGGCCTGATATCAAGGGCTGGGATTCTGTGAGGTTTGGAGTGAAGGAGGCCAGGGCTAACAAAGGACAAAAGCATAGCCCCCCCCTCCCCCCCCAATGGCGCACAGCAGGCTGCACCAAATTCAACTGTGAGAAATCAGAGAGAGATAAAAAAAGGCCAGTAGCAATAGAGATGATGGAACTATAAAGGTGAGGCGCAAGTGGGGCAAGGGAGCCCTGAGCACACCGTCTAAGGAAGAAGTGCATGCTCATCAAGGCTAGCATCACCCAGGCACAAAAGAGACTGCTCATGCTCCTGGGGTGGCAGGTCTCTGAAGTGGAAAGATACTGAATGCAACAGACACAATACATAATGCTGTACCACTGCTGCCTGATGTGATGGAACCTGTGGGGCTGCACGGGCTAACCTAGACCTTCCATAGTAATACTCAAAGCAAGTGAGATGCTGTGGGACTTGGTGAAGGTATCAATGTATTACGATGACCACAAACTCATTGTACTAAACCTTGCTGGGTGACAGAGGGAAAACAAATGACCCCAAACAGGTGCAGCTTGCATTAGAGACCAAGAGGGTCTGCTGTGTGCAGCCACTAGACCAGGAGCAAGAAATGGAAGGGGTGGAAACAAAGGCTGTCAGACTTGAAAACCCTGCTCCAAAGCATGCAGCAGAACCTTGAGCCCATAGACCAGAATATGAATGCTCTTTGTTGTCGAATAGACAGCGTAACTTCAAGATTGGATGAGCAAGACATGCAGTTTATGGAAACGGAAACAAAGTGTATCATATATTGAAGATACTCAGAATAGAGGCAACGAAAAACTGCTTAATATGAAAAAGGTGTTAGCACTCATTAAAAGCAAAAACTAGGATCTGGAGGTCAAATTCCAAAGAAATAATCCTCGTATCGTGGGTGTTTCAGAAACCGCTACCACTGACAAAATGGAAACATATGTGAAAAATTGACTGTCTACATTATTAGCCAGCTAACATTTCTCATCAATGTCTGTGGTGGAAATAGCACACCACACCGGTCCATGGCAACTTGACTCCCATCAGGGGTACCCCACACTCCATCATTGCCAGACTTTTAACTTCCAAGACCAGGGGCTGGCACTTCAGCTAGTGAGGGAAAAAGGAGACCTTCAAAACGACGACAGTGAAGTATCACTATACCCTGATTTTAAACTTGCGGTGCAAGAAGGGTGCTAAGCATTTGCAGCAGTGAAAAAGAAACTGATCCAGCATAAAATGCCTTACGCCATTCTATATCCTGAACGTCAGCAGGCTGCGCACCAAAAGAGACCAATGACCTTTACGAGTTAGCCGTGAATCTTTAAATTTTGGAAATAACTGCAAGCAGGGGACAGTGGACACACACAAGATGACAGTGAGGTGCAACTATGAGAATCAGATGAGGACACAAAATGAGACGCAACAGGCCACACACCCGGCTGAAGTTACTGGTGCATTTCATAATGCAGTTGCACAATGAGCGCAACATGGTTAATTCCCCAACTTACAACTCGCCAGAGGGCGCATTTGCACAGTGGTGAAGGAAGGGGGCTGGGCCAGAGGTGACATGTGTGCAAACACACCCTGTGGCATGTTGGGGAATTAATTCCTCTTCAATCCTGAGGGTCCCTGGGGGCCAACCAGCCCATCAGGTACCTCCAGTATGCGCCAGGGAGCTGCATTGCAGAGAGGTGTTCAGAGGCCATGCCCCTTTTTTCAACACTCTGCAATGCAGCTCTGTGGCGCTTATTGGAGGTACCTGGTGGGCTAGTTGGCCCCCAGAGGACCTCAGCATTGAAGAGGAATTAATTCCCCAACTTAAAATGCACCACAGGGCGTGTTTGCGCACATTTCACCTCAGGCCCCGCCCCCTCCCTTCACCACTGTGCAAACGTGCCCCGTGGTGCATTTTAATTTGGGGGATAAAGTCCCCTTGAATCCTCAGTGTTCCTGGGGTCCAACTAAGCCACCAGGTACCACCAGTAAGGGCCACAGAGCTGCGTTGCTGAGAGGTGTAAAAAGGGGCGTGGCTTGGACCACCTCTCTGCAACGCAAGCCTCTGGTGCTTTTTGGAGGTGCCTGATGGGCTAGTTGGCCCCCAGGGGCACTCAGGATTGAAAGGGAATTAATTCCCCAACCTAAAACGCGCCACAGGGCATGTTTGCACACATGTCACCTCAGGCCCCGCCCCCTCCAAGCAACAGTCTGCAAACGTGCCCTGTGGCACGTTTTAAGTTGGGGAATTAATTCCCCTTCAATACTGGGTGTCCCTGGTGGCAAACTAGCCCACCAGGTACCTCCAGTAACGCCACAGAGCTGCGTTGCAGAGAGGTGTAAAAAGGGGCATGGCCTGTACCACCTCTCTGCAATGCAGCCCTGTGGCGCTTACTGGAAGTACCTGGTGGGCTAGTTGTTCCACCAAGGACCCCCAGTATTGACGGGGAATTAGTTCCCCAACTTAAAACGCGCCACAGGGCGCGTTTGTAGAGTGTTGCTTAGAGGGATCGGGGCCTATGCATAATCGCGTTTATTTTTTTTTAGGCCCTGGGGACCCCATCCCCCAGGGCCTGACCCCCAATTTTTTAAAAAGAGAACATTTATTAATGGGAAGGGGACCATGTGGTCCCCCCTCCTGTGGCTAATTCCGGGCCCCGGGGACCCCATCCCCCCGGGGCATGGCCATGTTTTTTTTTTTTACTATGGCGGGGGCTGCGTGGCCCCCCTCCACAGGTCAATTATGGCCCCGGGGACCCATCCCCCGGGGTCGGCCTTTGCATTATTAATTTTTTTAAATGATTATTGGGGTGGGGGGCCACACTTCTGGCCCCGGGGGACCCCATTCCCCGGGGCCTGGCCACCTCGTTGGGGACTGTGGGGGGAGCCCCAATTCCCCCACAGTCCCTGCCGGCTCCCCGCATCCTGCAGGAGCCGGCATTGCTTTTTCACATGGGGAGCTGCTAACATGCAGCTCCCCGTGTGGAAAAGCCATGTGGTTTGAATTTTGGAAGAGAGAGCAGGTTTCCTGCTCTCTCTTCCAAAATCCAAACCACAGTTTGCTACGGCAGGGCAGGAGCTGCGAGGCAAACTGCAGTGTCTGGGGGTCAGCACCTCGGGACACTGCAGGAGCCGGCCCTTGGGGGTGGCGGTCCTCAAGGCCATCACAGGCTCCAGGAGGGGGGCCGCGCGGTACCTCTCCCAATACATTGGCAAAATACATTGGAGGTGGTGGTCCCCAGGGCTCGGGGGTCCGTATCGGACCCCCGAATTTACATAATTAGTGCCCCAGAGAGGTGGCGGTCCCCGGGGCGTGTGGGGGGGCCTTGAGCCCCCTCACACAGGTATATGTCTTTTTTTTTTAAAGCCCCGGGGGTGGCGGTCCCTGGGGCAGCGGGGGGCCGTGAGCCGTGCTTTTTTTGGCCCTAGGGGTCCTTGTGGGTCCCCCTGAGCAGGCCTAGGGGCTCAGGGTGTTTCTACCCTGCCCCCTTTTCTTGTTTTGCGCCTTTTTTTCTGTTTTCTTGTGCCTCGATTCTACCGAGGCACAAGATGGCTGCAAACACTTCCTGGTTTGGAGTGTTGACAGCCAATTAGCATGAAGCTCATGATCGGGAGGGTGCGCGGATCCCCCGCGGCCATAGATATCACTATCTTTATTTCTTAATTTCTCAAAAACTCCTGAACAGATTTACACCATTTTTTAAAAGATCGCTTTCTGAGCCAAGCAGTACCTTTTTACCAAATTTGGTGTAACTCCGTTCAGCAGTTCTTGCTATAACCGTGTCTAAAGATTCCTATGGGAAATTGATTTTTTGCCCTCTATTTTTTTAATTTCTCAGGAACTACTGAACGGATTTACACCATTTAAGAAAAAGGTCTCTTTCTGAGCCAAGGGCTACCTTTATGCCAAATTTGGTGTAATTCCGTTCAGCAGTTCGGGCTGTAGCCTGTTCCAAAATTTCCTATTGCAAATAACATGGAGAAAACACGTTTTGGGACCCCCTTTTTTCTCGGCTCCCGCTTGACGAATCACCCCAAGCTTTCAGGATAGGAGCTGACCGGAGTGCCCCACCAGTTTTGAAAATTTCGCGAAGATTCGTCATCCGGCACCAAAGTTATTGGGAAAAGAATGTTACGGATTTCCTATGGATAATAGGTCCTAACTATAACTACATACTGGCGACCACCAGTAGGTGATATAGATATGGATATATTTATTTGTACATTTTTATATATTTAATTTTTTTTTAAAATAAATTAAAATTAATAGCGTATTAACTGTTTAAAAAAATATATATATTTTTTTTACATTGTATATATGTATGTTTACATTTTTTTAAATTCAAAGTATTTCTTATATTTGTTAAAATCCAAATAATTTTTTCTAAGTTAATTGTATCCTTTAATATATTGAACATTATTTTTAAATATATGACAAAATCGATATTTTGTATATCTATATTTTTTACACCAATACTTTTTCGATATTTTTATACTTACCATTATAATTATAGGATGTCGATATTTTTGACATCGATATTTATGTCTCGATATTTGTGTATGGGGATATTTTGGGCTTCGATATTCTATCAGTAAACCCACCGATGTGCCTTACAATTGCCTTTCAAGATGATTTCTTCACAATTCACAATGATTATATTTTTCTTTAGTTTTGGTTCGCAGTTGAGCTCCATCTGCAAGCAAGCCTTCATTCCCTATGTTGCCTGTTCGCATAGTTAAAAGCTAAACATCTGAGGTTCTTTGATCATAATTAGCCTTTTGTGTATTAAACTTTTTTCACGTGCTGAATTTTCACTCCTTGAACAGTCCAGGATCATTAATGAATCACTTTGAATTTCCTTATGATTGCCAACATGATCGCCTAGGGGCAAGGGGCAAGAATGCGATAAACCGCAGCATGCCATATCTATGTTTGAGGTATGGTGATGCAGAACTAAATTATCCTATTTATCCAGACGCTTATTCTGTGAGTAGACTATTGCTGAAATTAAATCTTTTTCGCTGAAGAAATTTTGAAAGTATTGTATAAAAGTTTATGGATTTGGACAACTAATTGGTATAGTAGACCAAGATATTCAGCCCTTTTGCCACGAGGAAATCACTATTCTTTTGCCACAAAAGACAATCATAAGGTCATTCGAAATGATTCATTAAAACCGGGCTATCACTAAAATGAAAATTGAACACTCAAATAATATAAATAGATATAACACTAACTAAATAAGTGCATCCTACATTTACTCCATCAAGAGATGTTAGACTGAAGATGACACACACACTCGGACCCCACAGAGATATGCCGTGTAGCTGGATATCAGTGTGGGCTCATTGGCAGTGACCACGAAAGAAGACCAACCATGAATCTGCAACCTAACATCTAAGTATAAACCACTAAAGAACAAATATGTAAATAGGGGGATAATGACTTTAAGTCAAATAAATGAAATGTGTTACCATGCGCTTCCTACCATACGTGTACACATGTTGGGAAGATGGCACATGCACCAGTTGAAACATTGAAAGTATTTGATCAAAGCCCTCTTACCTACCAGAAACTCATACCTCTTTCAAGCAGGACTCTAATCTCTGATGTAAACCATGCAGCCATTTAGAAATACATCGTAGGGCTTCCAAAAGGGCTGCAATGGCACACCAACATCAGAACATGCACTATACAGTTGCTGCATTGCAATAATAACAACTGCACGTGCTGCATGTTACTTTACAGCAGTGAATTGCAAATGTTTTGTGACATTGTGTAAATGCATGTTCTTTTACTCATTCTAATGGTAATATTCACATTGATTTGCAAGAACCCACTGAGCTACCATACATATTATTTTGATTTACACGTCCCACACCCAGGTTTTAACCATGTTAAATACACCAAGCCTGGGCTTTATTTAGGGGTGTATCAAATGGGTAACATGTGGGTTCGATGGAATATCCAATAATTAATTGAAACATCAGCTGGCGTTGAGGTTACAAATGTGTTTGTATTTTAACATTTGATAAATATACTTCGTAAAAACAATCTCAATTTAATGTGTAACTGACTGTATTCTTCTGCTTCTTTTATTTCTCGTATTATGAAGCCAGCGTATGTAATTAAGCAGGAATTGGAAAGGTATCAGCATCATCAATTTCAATTCAATTTGTAAAATGGTGGTTTCTGCACTAAAGCGATTTGTCTATGTGATTCAGCATTTCGCAAACCTCAGCTGCAAGAAACCAACTTTAACTTCGTAAATGCTTTTATCGAAAGATACATAGCCATATTTTGGCAAAATGCGGCCAAACACTACATTTAACCTGAACATGCAATATACAACTTACATCAAAATCTAAATTAAAATGACTGATATTATTCACATCTCATAAATGCAAACACTATCCATTACTACAAGATATTTACTGCTGGAAAACTGCTGACAATTACACATGCAAAGCATGAACACGTCATTAAACATTAAAATATGGCTCAGAAAAGGAAACAATTCAATGCAGGTGAAAGCTCCGAGGGGATTTATTACCATTGTTACATCACTCCTACCTGGTGCCCAGTTTAAGTATCTGAATGGACTTCCTCCACTCCACTGCCATCCACTGGCGGAATTTAAGCTATTTAGTCCTATCCACATAGAGGTATCGAAGTTGGTTGTTAGTCCTGGAAAATAAAGGATGTGAAAAGAACAACATCAGTAAAATAGCAATATAAAGAAGGTTATGTGTCAATATATCTGAAAAGGCTTTGAATGAATCTATGCGTTGGTAAAAAAAAAAGATTTTTTAAATGCATGTTTAAAGGGCACAGATGACAGTCAGCGGTAGAGAAAGCAATGCTAATTGCTCTTACAGCCTTCTCTTGGAAAAGTATGACTGGTGCTGATTTGAATTAGGGAGCTTTTTGTCTGTTGTTTAGACTGAACATAAGGTAAGGTTTCTGACCTGATCCCAAAGCGCATTTAGCAGTGAAAATCTTTGAGCCCTCTTCACAAAGGTACATTTACAGTGTAGATGCACTCATATGTAAACTTACCATTGCACCTAGTTGTAACTAAACAATTTTTTGCTATTCACCAATTCTAGGTGTATATTTACTATGGACTTACTTTTCTTTCTGCCCTCAAATCAGAGGGTGGAGTCAGGTAGAACAGGATTTACAAATGAAAAGTTACTATTAGTAACTTTTCTCACATTGGGGGATATTCTCAAGAATGGGCGATAATTATCGCCAACCTAGGTTAACGCAATTTTACATAACGCATTCTATTCCGGGAAACTAACGCTGTGTTAACGGCGTATTCTTAACACGCCGGCAACAGGCGATAGTTTCCCGATAACGCGTCAAATGTCCACATTAAAATTACTGGGAGGCCGATAAAAAAGGAAACCCGAACGTGAAAAAAGTGGCGATGGGCCCAATAGCGATAAAAATATCAGCGATGAGCAGTAGCAGGCTTGCTCTTAGGCATGAAAAATCACCATAAAGCTGCAGAAAACACAAAACAAAAAAAAAACACTAAGAAGCACCATGGTGGAAGCTGGAGCAACTACAGAGGCCAACCAGAACCCCACAACCCCCCGGAGGACCAGCCAGGGACCTCGGGGAAGGAAAAGGGCAAGGAGAAGAAGAAGAGGAACTCGCGATTCAGTCCATAGGAAAACAAGAGCCTGATTACGGAGGTGATAGAACACCATCAACAACTGTTCATCACCTCCACTGTGTCATTGGCAACTAAAAATGCAATATGGCAGTCCATCGTGGCCAAGGTGAATGCAGTGAAGTGCCAAGAAGCGCTGGAATAATGTGAAGCACAAAACCAAGCTGAAACTCGCTAACAACCAGAAAGCAGCAATGCAGACTGGAGGTTGGAGTCCAGCGCCACAGCAGGATCTGGATGAGATGGAGGAAATGGTGTCCACAGTCATCAGTGGGGAGACAGTGGCAGGAGATGGGGGATCGGACACTGATCAACATGACCTGACTCAAAAGCAACAGGGTGAGTAACGACCAGGGACTGGGGGTATGGGGGAGATGGGCACAATGGCACACATGCACAATTAAGTATAGCACAGTGCACACCCACAATGACTCTGGATCATGTATCTGATCTCCTTGGCATACTACAGCACACATAGAAACAGCAAGTAGGTCCCCGTCGACAATGTGCCCAGAGGGAGCCATGCCCACACATCACTAATCTCACAAAAAACCCATGCACATGTGCTGAACCCAGAAAAGCTGTGGGTCCATGAGCCACACTGACAATGCAAGTGACACTGCATGATGATTAGCATGGCTGCAGTCCAATTATCATGACATGGTGCATGCCACAACACTGAGGTGACTGAGTGTGGACCACATCTGTAAAGGCGCAGGTCACACACTGACACATCCACGTGCATAAACAACCCCTGACATCATCCCCCGTTTCTCTTTCCTTGGAGAGAGTCCCTTTGAGGGAGGAGCACCTTCAACAGTCCGTTGCTGTCCGAGCGAGTTTAGATGAGTGTTCACCTTGTCAAGAAACGTGTCCACGAATTCGCGGTAAGCCCGCGTGATTGTCCAATCCACATACCCAATCCGAGCTACGTGGCATTTTGTTTCAAAGTATCGAGTCGGGATACTTTCCTATGACCTCGAGGGATTTCCATACCACTCATCATCCACCCCACTATATCGAAGTCGTCTTTACGTCTTGTCCAAGCAGCGGAGTCAAGTTTTTTCTTCTATATATCAAACTCAGAATCCCAATTTACCTGTCTAGGAGCACCCACTAAAGATACTTTCTTACTCGCTGACCCCAGATCCATTAACTCCGTTAGAGGACGAGCCTCATTCTATTGCTACTCACGTCCCCTGCAAGAAATTCTGAACTTGTCCTACTGAACCTGAGGACATTTTCTCTGTGTTTATTGGTCCCATGGAAATCACATCTGAATAATTTCATGCCCTGAAGAAGGTGTTACCCCAGGAAAGGGGGTGTCACACCGAAACGCGCGCCGGCGTCTTGAACTGAATAGTTCTTCACACAGATGTATCAAGACCTTACAATCTTTAAAAAACAATCCCTTGTTTTTTCCATTTTTCTTTCCATATTCGGATATTTTTGATTGTATAATATTTATGTTCAATTTACTATTTGTGTGTATTTACGCCTTATAAGACTAGCCTACCACATTGGGCCTCTAAATTGTTCATTTTTTTACTCTTTAGGATGTATGTTTTATAGGTGATTATGGTGTGATTGAGTATGAATGAGAGGTTTGAACAATTTTATGTCTTAGGTTTTCCATGGGCATCATTGATTTGTAGGACCATTTTGTCCTTTGTTCGTTAAATTGTCTTTGCAATATTAATTTGCTCACTTATAAGATAAGTTACTTCCAATTAATTTGAAAATTAAAAAAAAGGATAAACATCTTTATTTGTTTTGCAACATGATTTATGCATGGTCTAGAGAGAGTGGTTCTTTTCTTTTTAAAAATTGACTTAGATGCAACAGCCAAAAGATTATAGGTATAGCAGACCGTTTTGTATTTACTTATCATCCCCCTTACATCCATGTTGCTCATGTTGTGGGACTTGAGTCACAGGGTGCATCTCTGCATCATGGTGGTTCATATTTAACCCCAAATTACACCCAAAATGTCATATTTGACCCCAAAAGACACCCTGTTGTCTTTTTTTGGACATCAATGACAGCCTTCATGTCATGTTTTTGTACATATGTGATACGCTGATGAGTGGGATTACGTACTACTTTTGACACCCTGAAATGGCATTTCAAATATGTGACACCCTAAACAGCCTCTCTGTACAGAGTTGACATACCCACCATCTATTTGCTATTCGTGAGACTGTTAGCACTTAATGTTGCACTTATACTTGTCAGAGTGATGTGTTAATGCAAAGGACTGACATGCACACAGGGAATGTGTGTTGCAATGAATTTATTTGCACATGCTATTCATGTTGTCATTTTGTACTGTTCCATGATTGCTAAGGACAGTCACAATGTGACGTGCTCATGCGAAGAAATTGTTAATGATTGTGTTCCTTTGGGCTATTCCTGCTGCAGCCGCATTGGGGTGTGGTCCACCTGCCTCATCTTCCTCATCCTCGTCCGGTGCATCTGGCACTTGGATCCATGGGGCATTGGTGCGCACACATATGTTGTGCAATACACAACATGCAATGATCATCTTGCATACTATTTCTGGGCTGTACAGGAGTCTTCCACCTGTGATGTCCAGGCACCTGAAACAGGACTTTAACATGCCAAATATGCGCTCAACAATGTCCCTAGTGCGTTTGTGGGCCACATTATACTGCCTCTGGGCCAGGGTGTTCAGGGCTCGGAGGCGTGTCATCATCCACGGGCAGAGCGCATATCCTTGATCACCTGTGAGAGGTAAGTGAGATTAGTGTAAATTGATGGTTCTGTATGCTGTGTTGGCAGACTTACAGGTTTTTTTGCGTGTGATGTGTGCGACTTTGGGATTCATGTTTGCCATGTATTGCTTCTGGCAAATGTGCGGGATCAATGTGTATTATGTAGCCTCACAGCTGCTCCTCCTTCCCCCGAGCCTATTTACTTGTGTGCACTGCGCGGTTGATTCACTTGCACTCCTACGGCACACCATTGTCATGCCTGTCTGTGCATGTCCGCAAGCCTGACAACAGTACTGTAATGTGGGCCATTGAAGGTGGGCGGTCACGTGTGTGTAGGCCTATGGTAAGGATGGGGCGGACACAGATGTAGTGTTCAGGCCTGGATGAACTTGCGCTGCGATTGAGGCTAGGCCTTTGGCTTATGCTGCGGCAATGAAGATACACACACAACAGTTGGCATGTATGGGCCAAGACTCCGAGTGGTCTTGCACTCTTTTATTTATCCATTTGGACGAGCACGCCCTCTGGGTGCATGCTACATTGCAACATTGTCGATTAAGGGCCAGGTGGCGTCGATACTACAACAGAGACACACGCCATAGTTACTTTTGTGGCTAGCCCGGAACTGAAACACGCCGTGAGCCCAGAACTGAACCACGCCCAGAGCCCTGGGCCATTTCTTCACACTCCTCAGACGCCTATGCGTGGCCCGCCGCCGCGGCGCTGGGATGTCGTGCACTTCGGAGTACATCTCCAGACGTTCCACCCAGGCTTTCCATTGGCCTGCCTGGGACAGGGGTGGCCCGTGACTGTGAAGGGCTCCAGTGGCATTACCGAGGACATGCTGTTGGCTGCTGGAGGCAGATTTGTGGGGTAGCCCCATGGGACGATGAATTGGTGTGCACTGAGGTAGGCCCACCAGAAGAGCTGAGTGGGTGTGCAGCCTGCGATGGTGCATTGGCCTGGAGGATGGACGGTGACTTGTGGTGCACAGAGGTATTGTCACCGGAGGCACTGCATTCGGCACAGGACTTCAGCCACGTGGCGATGACTTTCGGTGCACTGAGGTAGGTCCACCTGAAGAGCTCAGCGGGTGTGCAGCCTGCGATGATGCAGTAGGCCGGTTGGGCCAGACTGGAATGGGTTTGCCTGAGACTGCTGGACCGCAGTGTAGGCCGAAGGGAGCAGTCAGCACACACCGAACTCCGTGGTGCGGTGCTGCTGGGTGCTCTGGGGGCCTGTTGCGCGGAAGCCAGCAATTGGCTGAGGAGGCTACCAAGCTCGCGGACCTCGTGCTTGAAGATTGCACCTGCACGTGGTGGGCCTTCTTGGAGACACGCCGGTGGCGGAAGGTGAGCAGTGAGGCCTGGGTGCACAGGGGCACGCAATCACCACTGGGCACCGGACAGGTCTGGGGACAAGTGGGCTGGGGTGCAGCAGGCGCACAGGATTGCGCAGGCACCACCGGTCACGGCAGCGGCATCATGGCAGGGTGAGGGGTGCAGCCCTGGCAGACACACCCATGCAGACGATGACAAGATGTGCGCCGGGTAGCGTGTGACGTAGCCACCTTGTCGCCAGTGTAGATTTGTAGGTTGAAGGTGGTCGGCCACGTGTGTGCAGGCCTATGGTCAGGATATGGCGGACACAGAGACACACGCAGTAGTTACTTTGGTGGCCATCCCGGAAGTGAACCACATCCAGAGCCCTGGGCTATTTATTCAAACTCCTACGGTGGGCTGATGTATGCTGTCCCAGCCCACTACACTTACTCTTAGAGGGGGGCAACATAGCTACATGTCCAAGGTCTTCCCCACTGCCTGAGGTAACATGGTTGCGTCCACTGTCCACAACACTACAAACACCAGCAGTATATGTCCACATGGACATGTCTGTGCTCTGCATACTCAAGACTGTCCTGCACATCACCGCCACACTTAGCATTGTGTACATTCTTATTCATGGGTCACTTGCCTCCTTCGCACATTCTTGGTTCCCACCTCTCCCCACATTCTGCAATTGTGTGGCAGAGGGGCTATGCCTTTTTGGATGGTTTGTCTACATGTCTGGCCCCTGTTACCACAGTTACTTGTGTTGTCATGTCTGGTAGGTGTGCATGTTGTTTGGCATGTTTTATGTGATCTTGTTACGTGTGCATTCCCACAGTTGTGAGTTGTATGATTGTGGAGTTGAGGTGTGTGGTGTTTTCCATTGGTACTTACCAACGAGCAGTTTATTTCCATAGGTGCCATCCTGAAATTGCTGGTTGATGATGGACTTTCGGAAGATGTGAGAATCATGCACACTGCCTGGGAAGTTGGCGACGACACTGGTGGACAGTCCCCGGTGGTCCACTATTGCCTGCACATTGATGGAATGCGTTTGCTTTCTGTTGTGGTAATAAGTGTCAGCAGGGGGCAGAAGTAGGACATGTGTGCAGTCATTTGCCCCCAACATGTGTGGGAAGCCAGCTATGGCGTAAAAGCCTTGCTTGGTCTCCAGCTGTTCCTGCGCAGTGTGGGGGAAGTGAAGGTGCTGGAGTATCAAGCTGATGATGGCATCCAAGACAGGTGTGAGGAACTTTGATAGGGCTGGCTGTGAGACTCCTCCGACTCTTCCAGTTGTTGGTTGAAAGGTACCAGAGGCCAACAACTGCAGCACAGCCAGCAGCTTTGTCTGCGGAGGGATGTTGGTTGTCCGCTGTGTTGGTACCAACAGCCTGTGGGTAATGTGGGTCAGGATGCAGAGGATGGTTCTCCTTTTGAGCCTGTAGTGGCAATGACATCCTCTGGGTTTAAGTCTCTGAGGCTGGTGCGTTTTCGGAAGGTCCAATGTCTTGTTCTACGCTGCCTCATGGTAGTCTGAGGGGGGGTTGTCCTGTGGGTGGGGTTGGTCCTGGGGGTGGTGGTGGTGCTGGGTGTTGTGGCCCTCTTGGGTCTCCAAGCTGCAGGATTAGTAGCGCCATGGCTTCTGTTGGTCTTCAGATGTGGCTCTGGGCTGGGCTCCCTTTCTACTGCAGGTTTTCGTCCTACTTACGACCAGAAAAAAGCAGGTCTTAACTTAAGTCCCTGCTGCTAACATGCCTTATCACCTGTTTTTGGCCCACATCGTTGATCTGGCTGGTCGTTGAGAATATCGCGAAGTGGTGTTATCGTGAGTTTTTGGGCGGGAACGCCTACTCTGCATATGATTACCATTAGTTGTCGCTGTCAGCCTTGGCGATGTTTTTAGTGGCAGCTATCGCAGGTAAAGTGATGATGTCGGCTATTAGCACAGGCTTGTGAATCTATCGCCACTTTCATGGCGTAAAAAGTGCAGCTAAATCGGCGATGAATCCTTGAGAATATGCCCCATAGACGGATGTGTGTGCCACAAGGCCAGAGATATGTCTATGGTAATGCATTGGGAATAATATTATAACATTTAATATATATATATATTTTTTAACTAATATGTTAATATAAAATACAAATTTAAATTAGCTGAAAATAAGAATTACTAAAGTAGAGCTAAAAAAAAGAATGTTGCAGCACAATCAAACTAAGGGGCCTATTAGGATGGCGGGCGGACTTACGTCTGTCCGCCACCCTTGCGGTGCTGGGACCGGCCGCCAGTGGTGCGGCGGTCCTGCACCAGCAATTAGGATGCCCCCGCTATGGTGGCATCCCCCATCCACATCATTGTGGCAGGCGGTGCACAAAGCACTGCCCGCCACAATGCTGTGGCTGCACACTGTGCATACAAATGCAGGGGGGTACCCCAATGTGCCCCCCCAAACCCCCCAACACCCTGGGGGACCGCAACAGGCCCCTAACTGCAAAATCTGCATGCCTTTCCATGGCGGCAACGCCGCCGCAAGGCTGATCCCCGCATGCATAGTATTTTGTTGCCAATGAGTGGCGATCGCTAGCATTGGATTTTCCCCCAGGCTGGGCTGGAGTACATTTACAACTGTTTTGAACCCTTTATGTCCATAGTAGTTTGTAAAGTGCGGTTTGTGTATAGCAAGGGGATTATTATTTTGTGGGTGGATGTTTGTATATGCATGTCCCTCCATAAACTCTTCTTTACCTCCATAAGGGTGTACTCACCCATCCATATTCCTCTCCAATTTAGTAATACGTATTCCCAATTTAGAATTAAAGTTAAGATTTCTCATAAATCTGGGGCAGTGTCAAAAAGCCATGAATGTTGCTGGGAACTCCCCATCAACACCCATTGCATGCCCCTTTAATGCAGAAAAGTGCGTTAAAGGGAACAATATTTACAAGGCACCATTAGGCAAAAAAGTGACTTAGTGCTGCCTGGTAAATATGGAGCAGATGCCTTCACCACCGGAGCGTCACAAAAAGTGACGCACAGGTGATGCAGGGGGCTTATAAATAAGCTCCAATGTTTCCATCGCACTGTGGCGGCTGGTAATTCTAGGAGGGGGGTGGACGAGACACACATACACACATACATACTCCCAGCCATGCATTCACACATGCGCACAAACAGGCAGACACATCCATTCACAACACTCGTTGCCAAATTTTCAAACATTCATACATGCACAGAGCAAACAGTATAAAAAATAAAACACACTTACCTGCATCTCTGCCTCGGAGGTCCCAAGAGGGTTGGGACTACTGCCTTCTCTCATTGGCTGACCTAAGGTGAACCAATGAGGGAAGGCAGCAGTCGACTACGACGTCACACAGTGGGATGGGGTCAGTGAGATTGCTGACCCCACCCCACTCTGTGACAATGAAACTGACTGACGCTCAACCCTGGGAGCTTTAGGGCTTAGGTGCCCAGGAGCGAGGCAATAAGCGACGCTTCCCTCGTCACAAGGATGAGGGCATCAAGGACTTTGCTGAGCTTGGGAGGTTACGCCCACAGGAGCTGTGACATCCTCAGCCCAGCAAAGGTCAGCTCAAGAAGCCAGGAGCCTGAGCATTTAGCAGATGTCCAGCTCCTGGCTGGCTGGCTGGCATGAAAATGAACAGTGACTGTTAGGTCAACCTTTGCTCAGCCTGACAGCCACTGTTTCTGAGAGGGGAACGGTTTGGGCCGTGGCCCCTCAGCCCCAATGGCCCATCACACTTCAAAATTACAAAAAAAGTGCTATGTTTGGGTGGAAAATGGGGGTATTCTTACTTCGTAAATGTAAGCCTACATTAAAGCTATATTTAGACAATTTCACCCCAATTTTTGATAAAACCCTGGGACTGATTCAGAAATATATAAAGGTTCAATTTTAAGTAAGTTTACATTTGTTTAGGAATTCACAAACTCCAATTTGATAGCAAGCTTATGATTGTGGTGGCTCCGCAGTTGGGGTGGAGAAATCCTCACATAAAAAAAGATAGTACATGCATATCTTTTTATGTGCAGAGTTCTCCACTCCAGCTACAGAGCCTCAACATGCAGTGACTGCAGAGCCTCTGGAGTCGTACACTTACTATTAAATCGGAGTTTGTGAATTCCTAAACATACATAAATTTACTTTTGAGATTCAGGCCCTCTGTCTCTTAAATTCAGGAGGTGTATCTTGCCCCTCAAAATGGGACAATTCTTCTTCCCAATTTGCATCAGTGTTACCAAAGACGAGGCACAATTTTGTATTCTTTTGTCCATATACCTCACTCCATCATAAAGCTTTGTATTGCCCCTATTAAGAGTCACAGTTGTTCAAAACTTGAAACCTGCTCTGCCGGATTAACTCTTGTACTAATTGAAATAGTGGCTCTTGCAGCTAGTAACCTTTTTACTGCATGGCTCATTAAGCGGCAGACTTTTGGCTTCTGTTGTCCTATATCATTTTAGATTTTGTTGTATATTTATTATTGGCTTTAGTTTATCCCTATTTGTTTTATGAATTATACACCAGATAAAATGAATTTATTGAAAATAATCTTACTTTTAAATGATTCATATACAATAATTTTCCTTTACATTTAATAATAATATACGTTATATAAATAGAAAAGATGACAAAATTATACATTTTGGGTAACTTGTGGCAACGTTGTCAGGGCCTGGGGTATTCGTGACAGTTTCATGTTTAAAAAGATGACTTTCAATAAACGTTACTCAATTCAGTGATATAATTGTATATTTTATTTGAGAAACTGAAAAATGTTGATTTTGAAGTACGTATTGTATTTATTCATGACATTTGTTGTCTGATTTACATCTTTTGATGGCTCAGCTCGTTCTTGGGCTTTTAGAGCCAAGCCAGATCCCTGGCTCGGCTCTCTCCATAGCTGTCCGTGTACCCCAAGAAATTTAGTGATCCCCAACTCCAACCCTTCACCCCACTTTGTTGGCCCACCACATTCTGAGTTCAAGTGCTTTTTGTGCATGTAGCACAAAAACACATTTGTGCATTTTCCATTCGGTCTCCAAATATAAATTACAACAAAGCTACAGATGTGTATTCGAACTGAATTTTAAAATGCCTAGCGTAACTTGTAACAACAGCAGACTTGCATCCTAGCATTCAGTGCAGCACACACTATATATAGTGTGGCACTTTCACCTAGGGTCCTGCTGGAAAGTTGTTCAATGGAAGTCTCTATGATCGATATAGTTCTTAATGTTCACTAGATATGCTTCTTGGCCATTCATGCACATTTCATGTTCATGAAAATTATAAATGTATGACTTCAGTTTGAGGATTTCAACCAAAACATGAAAGAAAACGCTTTGTGTAACTACTATTAGCTTTGTGGTCTCTTACCCGCAATATAGGTTTGCTCATGAAGTTCTGTGATACTTAATAAGTCTGCATTTTGCTGCTGGCAGCTCATCCTAGCTTGGTACCACACAACTGCAGCCTGGGGGTTTATCTGATAGAACACGCCGGTCAAAGGATCCATCTTCCAGGCATCACTGCTATCTATAGGAAATAGACAAGAAAATGTCTATTACGGTGAAATAATATACCTTGAAATATATTGAAATAATAATGAAGAAGTTAGAGGATATGAAGTAATAGATAACATGTGGTTTATGCATCAATGCTGGTAATCAGAAGATTATCATTACATATTGATGTTGTTCCATGCTGTCCAACCTTGCTAGTGCATGGGCGATAGGTTATACATCTGCTCACCATCAGTTTACTCCAACACATTTTACAGGACTTGGTAGTCTTTCTCTACAGCTCTGTTTCATCAGTGTTTCCAAATCTATTAAATTAACATGATGTCAATCAGGTGTTTGTTAGTCAATCAGGTGTTTGTTAAGTGCAACTACTCACCCGTAAGGGTCTCAAGGCGCTGGGGGATGGGGGTGTCGCAGGTTCCAGTCCATCAAGGAGGGGGTCTGTCAAAGAGCCAGGTTTTAAGGTATCTTGCGAAGAAGGGGAGCGATGTTGTCTGTCTGAGGTGGAGCGGAAGGTCATTCCAAGCTCTGGCTGTGCAGGAGAAGGAGCGGGCTCTTGATCCGGTCTTTCTGGTGCGGGGGACCATGGCGTAGGAGAGCTGGGCTGATGGTGGGGTCCTTTGGGGTGCGTGGAATTTGAGTCGACGGTTATGGTATGATGGTCCGGTGTCGTGGAGGGCCTTGTGTGTGTGGGTAAGCATCTTGAAGGTGACTCTAGCTTCGATGGGGAGCCAGTGGAGTGTGCACAGGTGCTGGGAGATGTGGCAGTGTCTTGGCAGGTTGAGGACCAGTCTTGCGGCGGCGTTTTGGATGTTCTGTAGCTTGCAGGTGAGGTTTTTGTTTATTCTAGCATAGGGTGCGTTGCCGTAGTCAAGCCTGCTGGTGACCAGGGCGTGAGTGATGTCAAATACTTTCTAGTACCTGGCTTTCTGTTGAAATGTTCCGTGCAGTTCCTGTGTGTTTTTTAGGCCTGGACGGTAAACTTCGCTCCATTCGCGGAGGTTGGGGAGTTTTCTGAACTGTGCTCTCCGCAGAGCTCGTGGAGTGCAGAAAACTCCGCTTCGTGATGTGCAGAGGAGTTTTTTACCAGCTGGCGATCGCTAATGGTAAGTTTGCGAGCACGAGCTGCCACTTGGGTAGAATTTCTACCCGAGCGGTAGGAATACCAGCACACACTGCAGTGTGCACTGCACTCCACCACTCGTGGAACTTCACAGAGTTTTTTTGTAACTTCGCAGAGTTCCTCCTAGCAAAAACTCAGTGGACTACGCCCAGGTCTTGTGGTTTTGGAACCCATAGATCCTCTTTCTGGGAGATACCCACATACCTGCATAATTCTCCTCCTTGTGTAGTCTCTTTGTCTTTTGATTGTGGCGCAGAACTCCCACACCCATTCTCTGTTTACTCTACTCCACTCTTTATCTGTTTTCCTATATCCAAGTTGGTCCCTCATCCCCTTCGCCTCATCGATGCTCACTTTCTTTACCAAGATCCTCTAACCCTACCAATACCCAAATTCCTCTAACCAAATCTACACTCAACTGTACCCCTGCAATATATCTCATTGCTCTTCTATCCTACTTTCCTGCAGTACCTCTAACCTATGCCACAGTACCTGTCCTTGACTATATCTTAGGACCTCTACCCTATCTACCCTAGTATCTTTTGCCCCTATCAATACCATTGTACATCTACCAATATTTGATTACCTCTACCACAATCTGTTCTCCAGTACCTCATTATATGCCCTACAACAACGTACCCCTACCTGTGGACTAGCAATTCTACCAACATTAATATCATGGTACCCTTTCTCCAGCTATATCTTATTACGTCTATCGGCCATTTTAGAGAGTTAAAAGATTTGGATGTCATCCACCTGGGTTAATCTGGCTAGTGGTCTCCATTTAGGTTTTCCCTGAAGTGAATTAAAGCCTACAGTTCATCTCTTGGCTTTACCTTGAGCACTCAGTAGTGTCCAGCCCTACCCTGCAACAAATATATGTAACCTGTGGGGCAGAACGAGCTTCACAACTAACCTACTACCGAGGCGGATACATTTGTCAGTGACTGAAGTGCTTCCTAACTGCAGATGAGTGTAGGATCTTAGCTTTGTACACATGCACGGTAATGTCTTTCTGCGTTACCAAAGCCATATTCTTTGCTTCTCTAAGCTATGCCGGTGTGATCGGACACCGTTTCATTCATGGCATCCAATATATATTCGAACAGTTAGGGTTTTCTGGTGATACAAACATATGCCAGATGGTTGAGCTGCAGGTTGGAACAAATTGGTGCTGATCCTGCAACCTATCTTCTGGGGTGAACTCCTGGTGTTCCTTACCTAGTCCTCTCCTCTCACTCCTCTCACTCCTTTAACAATAATACAAGCTTGTTAACATTTCAGGCTGCACAAAGGGGATGGCAGTGAGTGGTTCCAGTCTACTTTCACATAAATATTCATTTTGGGCCTGCATAAATGATTGAAAAATGTATACTCTTGGGTAGAATGTAGCAGTATCAAGTGTGATATCCCTGTTTCTTGTGAAGAAACTGATAAGGTGCAAACCGAAAGGGACTCTAAGACTCAACAGCAAGGTACAACTTACGTCCTCTGACACAGTGAGCATGAGATCCATGTCTGGGCATACCCACGGCACTCAGGGCAATTACTTCAACAAACAACAAAGTGATGGAAGAAATGCAGAATTAATCTTAGCCACTTCTCCTAGGGGCAATATTTCAGTCCATCATAATTTTCTCACCATGCCACTCTGGTAGTTTGGGCTGAACTGTTTTAATTGGCGCAGAACCAAGACTAAAACTAATTTTCATATGTCTAGTCTCCGACTAGAGTGGATGCTATCATCCTGGAGGAAGACTGGATACATCCTCATTTTTTTCCATTGGAAGAACAGCAGACCCCAGGGATGCATACATTTTTCAAGTGATTGTCAGTAAAAGAACCATTGTCATGACTCAAAGATGAGGTTGTCTAATTGCTTGAATTGTGTCTAATTTCAAGAAACAAACAGAACCCCTTTGATCGGAATGGAAAAAGAGTGGCACAGGTGAGGTTTGGTGCTCATTCACTTGTTTCTTTTCATCTTTTTTGCTTTCTTTCTCATCTTCGGTGTTGGGAAACGAGCAAGATGTTATGTCACATAGAGCATAATGAGACAGCAGGGCCTTGTGGACAGCTGGACTTCCTTTAGGGTACTGGACCTCACTTCTTAAACACAACTTGGCTTAAAGGAAATGGCAGGACAAAGGTGCACTTCAGAAAACGGAAGCAGAGGAGAACCATGATCTGAGGGAAAATACCTAAGAAGTAGATGACGAGTATCTGAGGAGGCTTCCATCAAAAAAGAAGAGAAGGAGCCAGTTCCTGTGGTCATCCAAGTTTCAGCTTTTTCAACAACCTTCAAGCCAGCTCACTGTAGTGTCAATATCTGGTGCCAGGCACAGCAAGAAACTAAGGTGACAAATAATCAGGGAACCAGCAGTAAAGCAAAACCACACCATGGAGGAATCTACAACTGCTTGAACACATAGCCTCTACTCCAACCTACACTAGGAACTCCCTTATTAGAATGAATCAGTGAGTCTTCCTGAAAACCCAGGACACTTGAACTGCCTAGCTATTTTATTTAATAATGACAAGAATGCCATATTTGCCTGTGATGAGTGGTTTTAGGGGTGAAAGGATTAGCATGAAGTCTAACAGTGGCGTAGCAAGGGCGGGGTGAAGGGCTGTCTGCCACGGGCAGCACAGGTTACCGGGGCGGCTCCTACCACAGGACGACAATGCAGGGATTGTTGCAGCCCTCCGTGCTCTTACCTGCGGCCATCATGGGGCAGCCAATGCCCCATCGCCACAGGCAACAAAAGGTCTAGCTACACCAATGAAGTCTAATAGCAGTAGGGAGTGGAAAACGTGTTAGAGGAATGTGGATATTTGCTCTGTCATGCGACAAATAAAAACATTTAACATGCTTTACTTTGAGCAAGGATGGTTCTTATTGAGAGTTCGCCTCCATTTGTCACTTTGTTGTCAATTGTACTTTACAGATCACTCGGTGATGATACCAAATTGACATTCAAACTTTATGTTCCATCTCGCACAATTATATTTAATACATAAACAAATAACCCTTTATGTCCAAATAAAGGAGGTTTGACATGAATGTGTCATTCGTTACTTGGTAATATAGAAATAAAATGTTATGGATTCTAACAAAATGTTAACTATTTTAAGAAGTACTTACATTTTGATGGACAAAATCCATACATTCTGTCTTTTGTATAGTCTGCTGTGGTTGCACACCAGAGTCGGTTATCAGCTCTTCCATCCGTTGTACAGTCAGCATATAATTTTCCATCAAAATTAAAAGGAAAAACGCAGGGTTTGCCGTTGGAATTGCCTTGCAGCGTAAATAAATCTAAAAAAACAACGTTATTAAAACAAAGATTGAAAACAACTAAACGCAATGTAGAATTTCAAAATCAAATTTTTATTAAATGAAAGAAATCTTCAAATTTATGGCAAGGTTTCTGTAAACCATGGGAAAATACAAGCAATGAATTGCTCTTTAATCTAAATTCATACCCATTACTTACTCTGAAGGTACAAAAAATTATTTTGGATAAAATCCCACCAATAAACTAAGTGATTATATTATTAATCATTCAAAAAATTATTCCTTTGAAGTTACAAACAACTGCACACCAATGGGTGTGCATAATATTTCAACTAGCATTGACAAGCTGATTAATAGTGTTAGCCCATGAAACCAGGCAAACCATTCAAACTTTCGGAAAAAAAAGACATGCCTATATACATTGCCCTGAGAAATGTATTGTTTTACTGTGGGAGAAATACAAAGCTATTGAGTATGGCTGATTGTACAAAGGGACAGACTGGTACCAGGATAGAAACACGAATTAAAAAAAAGGTTGTAGTCATTTTAGGATTAGACCATTTCAATATTTAAAAAGGAAAGACAAATAGAAAGTCATTTTAAAGTCAGACTGGCATAGCAGATAGTTGTGTTTAACAAGCAGGGACAATTCCAATAGCTCTGGTTTGTGAATGAAAGTGCCTTTTGTATCATTGATGACTTTAGGCACTCAGTAAGTCATCCTACTTTGCACTGCTGACCGGTTCTTGCATTCACCCTCTCATACAACTGCATTAAAACAGACACAAACTCAGCAACATATGTAAGCTAAATTAAAAGAATACAAGTAGAAAAAATAATACATGCTGCCATCCAAACACAGTAACATGTGCGTATAATAACAAATCTATGCATTACAGCATGGATATGTCTTGCAAATGTATTGTAAATACTCTATTGTTGTGTTAAAGTCCAATCATGGCTGAAACACTTAAAACCAATGTGTTGGCCATTTTGGAATGGTCAACCAATGATACACCAGGAATAACAGTATACCAAACTGCTCTCCTGCTTCAGGGCAAATGGCTACATGGGATGGGTTGCACTGCAGATGAAATAAGTGGCAAGCAAGCAACTGTTTAGCACTGCCTGGAGGGCTGTTTACTCCTCTTAAACAACAATACGATAAACAAAGAAGAAGCAAAGAAATGGAAGGGGAACTATAAAAGGGGAATATTAAAAATGAAAGGACTGGCCAACCAGCTGTGACACTGATGGGCACTCATTTTCAGGTGGAATTACACAAATGTTCAGAAAATCCCATCCTTCATAGGGCAAGATACAGTGCTTAATTTGAGCCAGTGGTTGCCGGTAGGGGGCACCAGCACTTATTTTTGGAGACCAGCACTTATTTCACCACATCAGAGATTTCCCAAGGCCAACAGAGGGAAAAACGAACACACTGAAAAGACGGAGGAAAAGAAAGAAAGAAAATCTGTCACCAAGGGAGAAAGCAGACACCTTTAACAGTGAGATAACCTGTCAGGGAATGACTGGCAGTGAATTAAAGAGGCCTGGGGTGGAGTTGGGATTGTGCACCCCTGCTATTCATGCTCTTACATTTTATAATGCCAGCCACAGGTGTCTGAACAGCGCTTTGAGCACCTACACCTAATATTTCACAAATAAAGCACTGGCAAGAGAGCCAATGACTGATGCTGACCGAACCATTACCCCATACACACAATCATAGATGGAAGTGTGGTGCAAATGACTCTCATACAGACCAGTGGCAGCACAGAGCTAAATTAAAGGCCTTCTATATATCTGTTTGAATATATCTTTTTGTATATGGATGTGTGTATTATTTACTGATTTATTTTATTACAAGATCCTGACAGACAGCTAAGTAGAGGTTCCAGAAAAATTATCACAGTGCAAATTTTCTCCCTTTAGGGTTTGTCTGAGGCAGTAACAAGAATCAAAATAATTCTTACAAAAATAATCTGTGGCATTTCACTTAACAAAATACCTATCTGTAGGCTTTAATACTGAGAAATAACATCAATTCTTAATTGCCTATTAATATTAGCATAAGCATTTCAGAATTAATATGTCAGGTCCAATGGGTTTATCATTCTTTTCATAATAAACAGATACGATCTATGCCAACAGAAATATAGTTCTCCTAGTGATCCAATCAGGCCTGTTGCTGTTATAAATGACTTATCACAATAACCAAGTGAGGCTTCCTGTAATGAATATAACTGTTCCCACTAGGCAATCATCAGGCATATAGTCATAAGAATGACATAGGATAGACCAGTGTAAGGCCAGCGGTGCGAGGCCAGTGGTTAACAACCTACCGTTTAAGTTATTGAAGTGTATCAATCAGTTCTATTTGGAGCTCTTTGGAATGCATTGCGTAATTGCAGGACTTTACTACTCTGATTTGAAGCTGGCTTTCCTGATGAAGGTGCTCTGTGCTGAAATGTGCATAGATTCAAACCACTAGCAGATTTAAAACATAGATTTATTTAATTACAGTTAGCAAAGCAAAATATGATCTTTCCTAAGCAGTCTAAGAAGGATTTAAACACCATACATCTTCTCTACCCACGGTTTGTCTAAGGGAGTAACTGGCTCCAAAACCATTCCCTACTATTGTAATCTATGAGATTCCATGTAATAAAAATCAGTTCTCTTCTGAGGCGTGGGTTTAAATCCCACCGCTGCCACCAATGTTAGAAATGGGATTTCTGGTTCGCTAGGACAAGCACCAAAGCCAGGCAGAAACCACCAGTCTAGTCAGGGCAAGGGAGTTACACACTAAAGATAACCCCTGCTCACACCCTTGGTGGCTTGGCACGAGCAGTCAGGCTTATCCCAGAGGCAATGTGTAAAGCGTTTGCGCAACACACACACAACAGCAGCGACACACTAGGCACACTACAAAAGGAACTCCACACAAGGTTATATAAAAAATACCCTTTGTATTATCCAAAACACATTAGAATCATAATCACACATATACACTGTGGCACCAGGTAACAATTTACAGGGGATTATATACATGACAGAGCCAATCGAGCTGCTTTCAGAACTATCACAAAGCACAAGTAGCAAATATGAAACACACCCAGTAACTACTGGCAGGATACTGTACTCAGCATTATCACTAGCAACATAAACATATTATGTCTGCATCGCATTAGGCATACAACACATTATGTATAAACATCTTAAGCATAGATCACATTTAGGAGTGCACCATAGTAACACTCCCCAGGTACATACATCACCCTTAGCATAAACACATTATGCAATCCTATAGGGCCTTGCACCCTCCTAGTACACACAGGTACCAACCAGGAAAATGATCCCAGGCCAACTGGCCTTTCACTGGGGCTCAAAATTCCCTCTGTCCCAAATGTCAGGGCTTGTAATTATAGGGCCGCCTAAGTAGCCCTCTGGCTGCCAAAGCAGAAAAACCAAAGTGTGTAATGCACTGGGGCGGGGGAGTGTATCTTACTACTTCCTTGCTCTCATTAATCAAAGATGCCCCCTCGCTGCCCGCACTCTCACGGCGCAGCTAAGACAGCCAACAAGCACTGGCACCACCGTGCCTCTCTGGTCCCACTCCGGGACTTAGGGAACCAAAATTGCCCAAAAATGATGCTCATCTACACAGCCGTGAGGGAAACGGCTCACCGCTCGCTGCTGCATACCACAACCCCCAGGTGACAGTGAGGTCAACGGCACGCCATATCTGCGCCCAGTGGCGCGTTTTAACGACAGGCGGGCTCCCGCAGCGCGGGACACTCATCAACACAGCCGTGAGGGAAATGACTCACGGCTCGCTGCTGCAAACCACAACCCCCAGGTGACAGTGGGGTCAACATCACGCCATTTCCACGCCCGGAGGTGCGTTTTAATGTCCGGCGGGCTCCCGCATCATGGGACGCGCACAGGCATGCCCGGGCCAAGGGCGGGCCCGTCTGTGCCCGCCAGAGCCCAGAGGAGGTCGGGATGGGCACACCCTCCAATGTTTTGAGCAAGGCACAAGGAGCCTCAACACAAAGGTACGCTTTTGGGACAATGGGCAAAAGAAAAGAAACTTGTGCACCTCCGGGAGGAGGAATTGCGGGGACCTTAGACGCCTTTCTCTTAAGGGCCTAGTCGGTCCTAACTAAAGAAATCCGGATAGCTGAAAAACGTCTCTCACTGGACACCTTTGCTATCCAGAAACAGTCCTCGCTAGGAGGTATAAGTATGGTCAAATCACCTGTGCCCTCCCCGTTGGAACACCAGCCTGCTGTTCCTCCAAGCATAGCAGAGGGCAGAGAAAGGGGTTCGACCGTTCCCATGCCTGTACTGAGTAGCCAAGATGCTACAACTATAGAGGAAACAACTGGCACTCCCCTGCGGGGGTGTGATGTACTACCACCTTCATCATCAGAAACACCCTCTATACAATTAGCCGGCTTTGTGCAAACCCCTGAAATTTTGGTATCCTCCACCCTGCCAGTGTGTTGTGATTTAGAAGGTAGCGAGATTTCAACAAGATCCAAAAAAACTCGAAGAGATGGTGTGTCAAGGCCGCCTATTGTAGTTATAAATGAGCCACCCACAAAACGAAGTCAGGGACGCACTTCACTTAAGTATAAAGCCAGGTCTAAGCAACCAATTATAAAATCAGGGACTTCGGGACCAACAGTGACGGAAAATGATCAAGGACCGTTTCCTGCAAGCAAGTCCACTGGTAACCTCTTTATCACAGTGGGCCCCGATAGTGACACAGATAATTGGAAAAGACTAGAAACTTTGGTTACCGTTTTGCTTAATCCTCTCTTAAGTAAACTAACAACAATTGAGGAGCAATTGTCCCTGATAGGAAGGCCAGGGTCATGTCAATGTAATTGTAAATGCAAAAACCTAAACCCCAGTCCTGTACTAGTCTCAGAGGGTTCCGAACCAGCGGTAATTAGAGGGCCCCAGGTAGGGATACAAAATGCAGAGGGTTCAAAGTCACTACGGAATACATCAGATCTATTGCCAACCCATGGAAATAAGGGAGGTAACAAGTTTGATAACAGAAATCACAAATCCAACCCAGGGAAAGAGCCCCCAGTAATTGCTGCAGCAGGTACGGCTACCGATTTCGGCCAACCACCGAAGGTGTTGGGAACAGAGTCGGGAGCCCCACAGCAAGGTGTCGGCTGACAGCAGTCCAACATCATGTGCCGGTCATTGTATCTACTGGAGGCTTCTTCCCCACTTACATTGATTCTGGGAAATGTCCCACCTTTGAGGTAGGGGCAGTTGGAGTCTACCACACAACTTATGAATAAATCTTTGCACTGGTTAACCCATCAAGCAAACATAAGAGGGATTTGCGGGATCCAGGGGGACAGACTGAGCAACCAAATCATAATGACTAGAAGAGTGGAATGGTTGGGACCAACTCATAAAACCCTAAGGGGAGATTGTGTGATTTTAAATTTTAATAATCAGGAAATGCCATATTTTCTCACAGACCAACTGTGTTGGAACTCACGTGATAGCTCTGATATTAGAGCACTGCCTTATGCATTCTTTTTTAAGCCACAAGACAGCCAGGGCAGTGGAACTGGTGGATTTGGTGGACCCATGGGGAGGAATGGACTGAAACCCAGTGCTCAAGACAACTCAGGCAGTATAGGAGTAAGTACTGAGAACATATTTGCCCCCCTCAGTGGGTTGGATTGTTGTGAGTGACTAATGTCAGACTTACACCTCAGTACTGGAAATAAAAAAGGGTTAGTAGGGTATCCAACCACCCAGTCAGACAAGGGGTGAATGATCGATCCACTATGCAACCAATCTAGTACCTTAGAATTGTTGGTACCATTGTGCCCCGCATGTTTATCTTACATTTTCTGGAATATTGCGGGTATACATTCCAAGGTAGAGTCACATGACTGGCAGGATTTAATAGAGCAGTATGACATCTGCCAATTCCAGGAGACGTGGTCAACCAAACCATTATATCGGTTGGGTTTTTAAAACTTTTTTAAACGGGCACTTCAGGGGCTGAAGTGCAGACCTGTGGGGGGATTAGCCATTTGGGTAAAGCAGAACATTAGTATACTAAATATCAATAGTCCAGACATTATGGCCATACACCTACAGGCCAACCGAAATACAGAAATACTGATTGTAAACATCTACGCAAGGGGTCTTACTGGGGGAAGACATTCAAGTACAGTTAGTTGCTTAGAAGATTTTCTGGGTGGAGTGACAGGTACCCCCAAAATAGTGATAGTGGGTGACTTTAATACCACTTTCAAACCTCTTAGTAGAGAGGACTCGAAACTGACAGAAGAAGAGGATGCACTTCGCAGTGTCCCCTGCCTAGAGTTTCCCCCCACCAAGAGATGGTCTGAGGCTGCCTTCCAACTTAAGGCATTGTGTATGGAGTGGGGGCTTAGAGCAGTCAATGGTCGCTCACCCTCCGATAAGCATGGAGCCAACACCTTTAATAATGGGGTGAGCGCAAGTCGGATCGATTACATACTTACTGGTCCGATTTTTGTGACATGGTGGTCATGGAGC
Source organism: Triturus cristatus (assembly GCF_964204655.1). NCBI lineage: Eukaryota > Metazoa > Chordata > Amphibia > Caudata > Salamandridae > Triturus > Triturus cristatus. The sequence continues at coordinate 325,461,258 of NC_140593.1, read as the reverse complement.
GAGCGGAAAGTGATCATAACCCTCTTTCTTTAAAAATGGAAACTAAGGGTACTCTACAGCCATCTAATCCACCTTTGCTTCCCTCTACTAGCGAAGTTCAGCTTTGCAGCAGTATGAGGAGGGTAAAATGGGACACTGTATTGTCTAGTGAAACTACACTCACTGACATAAGGACAGCAGTCTCCGAGATCCTGGTAGAGCTACTTGAAACCACACTACAGTGTGAAATAGATGAAAGAATAACAAAGCTGCACGAGGGTCTGTTTAGTAAAATAAGCACCTTCTTTTTAAAACCAGCTAGTAGTTCAATTAAGCGAAAAAGTAAAGACACTAGTTGGTAAAATAAGGACTGTAGGGTAGCCTACAAATCATTGGCTGCTGCTATTAAGAAGAATGACTACACTGCAGTCAAGCTTACCCGGCATGAATATAAAATTGTGCTAACCAAAGCAAAAAAGGACTGGGATGAACAGAGGTGGGCAGATCTCTACCAGGCGAGCAAGGTTAGTAACTTTCAGTCTTTCTGGCATCATGTAAAATGGGGGACAGGGGGGCAAGCTCCCGCGCCCCGTAATCACGTAGGCCCAGAGAAGTGGGTTTCCCACTTTGCAACGCAATTTGGTTTGGAGACAGGGGGCGAAACCAAGGATGTCCATACCACCTCTTTTTCTGGCACAGCACCGGTATTTGATATTAGGGAAATTGAAATAGCTCTGAGTTTAGTTGCTAACGGCAAAGCACCAGGTCCCGACGGCGTACTGGCCAATCTGTTTAAGAAAGACAAAGTAATCTGGCAACAATACATACTCCTGTTAGTGAATGCTATAGCTAGTGGGGCAGCCATCCCAGTCTCATAGAAGGGGGCAGAGATTCTGCCAATATTTAAAATAGGAGACCATTCGTGCCCAGGCAATAATATTAAACTATCAGTCTCATAGATGCCATTCAAAATATTATGGGAAGGATGGTACTTAATAGGATCCGAGAGTAGATTGATGATAAAAATATATTAACTCCACTACAGGCAGGATTTTGCACAAATGTTAGTACAATAGACCATGTATTTCGGTTTGTTCTGATCTATTGGTGGGTTGTTGTGCTGGCTGGCAGTACGATCTATGCAGCCTTTGTGGATTTAATATCCGCCTTTGATCTGGTTTCGCAGAGTAAACTTTGGAGGGTATGTAAAGATCCAGGTATGCCTGCAGAAGTGCTATTTGTTGTAGAGCAACTACATGTAGGAAACTTCGCCCAAGTACGCTGGAACACCCAGGGTAACAAAACTGACCCATTTCCTGTATCTAAAGGGGTGCGTCAAGGGTGCATCCTGGCGCTGACCCTATTTTCATTATTTATTAATGGGGTTGTAGACTATTTCTCTGCATTTCCCACAGATGCACCATCTCTCGCAGGTGTTAAAATTCCCATACTCATGTTTGCAGATGATACTCTGATCATCTCTAAGACCCAGAGTGGTTTGCAGAGGGCCTTATTAAGATTTGAGGAGTTTTGTAAAGATCGTGGGTTGGTGATAAATGCCGATAAAACAAAGTTTATGGTCTAGCACAAGCACAGAGCAATTAAGGGCAGGGTGTTTCTTAATAGTGAATTATTGGAGCAGACTGATGTTTTTAATTATCTGGGGATCACGTTGGTGAATAGACTTAACTGGAATCCCCAGATAAACACCTTGTCCCTAAAGCATAGCCATCTAGCTGGTGCTTTGCTGAAGGAATTTAGGACCTCATATACCCAACCCATGTACCCTCTACTTAAGATATACAACACCAAAGTATTAGCTTCTGTTACTTATGGTGCCAAACTCTGGGGTTTTAGTGACATGAAGCCATTAGTCCTAGCTCAAAACAAATTTGTGAGAAGTGTCATTGACTTGCCCCAGAGCACTCCTTTAAAACCAGTCTTTTATGACCTAGGCTGCAGCAGACTGGAAGAGGTTGCTAAGTTCCGTCCAATAGCGTACTGGTGGAGACTATGAACCACACCAGAGTTGCATCAGTATGCATCAGCTCTTAAAGATGTTTGGGTCTTAGACACCTCAAGTAAGATCAAGTGGCTGCTAAACATAAAAAATACGGTGGTTAGCATGGGTCTGCGACACTTGTGGGATGAGCCAGAGAGCCAGCAATTCCCCCCAAAGAAAGAGATGAAATGATTATATTCGTCTATGGTGACAAGAAATAATATAACTACCTCAGAGCCCTCGTCACTGACGGGTAGATTTTTAGAATTTAAGTACTGTCCCAAATATGAGCAATATTGGGATGCCTTCACTAAACCCAGGTATAGACGCCTATACTTTAAATTCTGGGTAGGCACATTACCCTTAAATGCATTTACATGCAAGTGGCATAGGGACAATGAGAGCATGTGCAAGTTGTGGCTGGAACTCGAGGAAACTTACTCTCATATCGTATTTTTTTGTCCGGCATACCAAGCTCCATGTAAAAAATTATTGCGCCCCTTATGTAAGAACATGGGTGTGAGGAGTAGTGCTCTCGCCTTGAGAACACAGTGGACTGACACTAATATCCCCTGTGTAATAAATTTTTGAGTTGGTCATGGTCAATCTGGAAAAGAAAAATGGCAGAAAATGGCATGACCACTATAGCATACCCAAATCAGTGTTTGTAAAGGACTAAATGATGCATTAATGGGTATGTGGGTATTACATAGTAAGTGGTTGTTTTTATGTTACCAGGTGGCATTTCTTCTTACTAACTCAATAATCCAACCCTCATTCATGATAAACATTAAATCTTGTTTCTAGTGTATTTGTCACTAGCCATGTTTAGAAATGCTAACTGTATAATGAATTTGTAAAGGATGTTATATTAATTGCAATTTTTAAGGTCTTTTTTTATATGATTGTACTTTTATATGCACTTGTTATGTTAAGATTCATATGTAATTATGGAGACAAATCGGCCTTTTTTATTGTAAAGTGTCTTTTATGATCTTAATTGATCGAAATAAAGATTGATTGACTGATATGAAATCAGCCCTGGCACCACAGTGCCTCAGGGAGCGCCAATACTGCTCCGCTCTGTCCCACTCACCGGGGCTTCTCCTGGTGCCTTCGCGGCACCCACCAACACTTCAAGCTCTGCCCCACTCATACAGGGCTTCTCTAGGTGCCTCTGATGCTGCGGGGCAAGCACCGACAATGTCCCTTGACTGGCCTCTCTCCAGACACTCCAGGGTGCCTGCAGGAGATGTCGGGAGCAGGCCACCAACTCGCTGCGCCGCCTCTTCCGCTCACCCTCCCTCTGTAGGGAAGGAATCTGGTCGGGTCTCATTCTTCACCTCCGAAGTGGGGGAACGTGGAAATGGAGCCCGTGAGGCTCAGGCTTTGTCACCGCAGCAGGCACCACCTACAGTCAGGCATGGGCGCCTGACTTCCATGTCGCATTCGCGGTGTGGCGCTGCTCTTCTCCGGGCCAATGCGGGGTGGGCTCCTGCTTTTAAATAAGCACAAACGCGGGGTAGGCTCCCACTAGGAGGAGCACACAACAACGGGGTAGGCTCCCACTTCTCAAGGCTGGCATCCATGTGGGGTGGGCTCCCCTACCGCAGCATGAGGGGGAATCCCCATGCTGGGATTCCCTGTGACAACGTCGCAGCCCAGGGCTGCCTGCCACCAATGTTTCTCCTGTCCTGGGAGGATCAAGAAGAGCGCTGCAGCGCTCACGAGGCGCTAAGCCCCCAGAAAGGATTCAGGGCAAGCCAACAGGGTTCTCCAGCAGGGAGGCAGTCCCTCGTGGCGGTTCCTCCTAGGGCCCAGCAGCAGCAAGTCCCAAATCATAAGAAAGCACCCTTTCATGGGGTCACAGCCCCAGTACTTCCACAGCATTTCTCTTTGTCTGCCCTGGCACAGGGCTTGGGGGAACCAGTCTCAAGTGGTTCTGGGGGTGTTGAAGCACTCTGTTTACCAGGCTTTCACCCTCCTTTGTCAGATTGGGCTCGGTCATCAGACACACCGCAGAGGGGTGGAGCCAGCATTCACCTAGTCAGGCACAGACCTATTCAGGGTCAGGGAACTACTCCACCCACTACTCAAAAATGCAGATCTCCTATTCAGCCAAGTGCTGACTCACCCTGCCCTCCCAGGAGCCACACATCTCACCAGTCCCTGTCACTCCAGAGCCAGACATGCAATACAAATCAGGCAGGCTGACACATAGCACACAGAAATGCCAACTTCTAAAAGTGGCATTTCTAAAATAGTGATAATAAATCTGTGCACACCATTGCGCAGCATTTATTATTACTATTCTAAACATACCAAACCTGACCACACTGCTCCCCTTATATCAGGAATTACGACTGAAACACTTATCAGGGAATCCCCAATGCATTCCTATGAGAGGGCAGCCTCACAGCAGTGAGAAACCAAAATGGCTGTTTGCCACTACCAGGATATGTCAAGCACTTAAGGTACATGTCCTAACTTTCACCTACAATGCACCCTGCCCATAGGGCTAGCTAGGGCCTACCTTAGGGGTGACTGACATGCAGTAAAAGGGGGGTCACAGACGTGGCACACACTATAGGTGCCACGCCACAGCGGCAGTAACACTGCCCGCACAGGCCCTGCAGTGGCAGAGGCCTGAGACAGGTTTGAAAGTCTACTTTTGTGGGTGGCGCAATCAGCTCTGCAATCCCACCGGTAGCATTTAATTTACTGGCCATGGGTATCTGAAATACCACTTTACAAGGGACTGACAGGTAAATTAAATACGCCAAACAGGTGTAGACCAATCTTACCATGTTTACCACAGAGAGCACACACACTTTACATCAGTTTTAAAGTGCCCAGAGTCCTAAAACCACAAACACCAGGTCAGAAAAAAGGCTAGGAGGAAGGCAAAAAGTTCAGGGATGACCCCGCAAAAAGACCAAGTCCAGCAGGCTCTTTCTGTGGGAAGAGGTGTGGCACAGCAGCCAGGGCAACTGACGCCGGACGCTGGGGATCACGGTTCGATCCCCGGCACCGGCGGCAGGTCAGCCCGGCACCATGTGACTCTGGGCAAGAGCTCGCTTAACCTTCCCGCCGGGATGCCCACGGGTAGATGTATGCTTTACAAATACTGGATTTACATTTTTTATTTTTTCTAATGTGTTGTGTAATTGCAGGTCTTTACTACCCCAATTTGAAGGTGGCTTTTCAGATGATGGTACTCTGTGCTGAAACGAGTGTAGATTCAAGCCAATAGGAGATTCAAAATATAAATGTATTTACTCTACGTATCTTTATGAAAAAGCACAATCAAGATGCCTGCAAACATTATAAAAACTGTATATAAGCAATGAAGAATCAAATATTGCACAGATTATTATGCTTTATTGCTATACTATATGGGTGAGACGAAAGCATGAGAACATGAATGGTGGGATGTTTGAGTAATTAGATTGCTGATATTTGTATGTGTACAATGGTACTAATACAACAATGACATGGAATAACGTGTTTAATATCTTGCTGATCATCAATAAAATATTTGTACGGTATTCACCCTACACTTGGTTTGCTGTGAGCATTTGAGATATATATCACAGATATATATAATAGATGCACATTTTTTTACAAACAATGTTTTGAGTTGCCTCAGGTTTCTGACTTGGAAACTTGCATTTACAACAAGGTGTCCCCTTTTCATAACATTAAATAAACAAACTGGTCACAGCTGCATGGAGGGCAAGCACTTTTTTGTGAAAGCTCCTAACTTCTGTCCAATCAAAACATGTACTTCCTAAAGCCCTTTTTTAGGTTGATCACATTCTGTCTTGTGACAGCTGACATGCAATAAAAATATCTGCATTTCACGTTTTGAAGTCAAAAAGTGTTGCTTTATGTTTTTAATTCACATGTGCGTTGAAAGATTGAATGTAACAAAAAGTCAGCTTATTAATTGTAGTTTTGAGATGTAAAATAATCTGTTGAGTATCTTATACTACTTAGAAGTAGGTGGAAAGATAAATCAATCAGCCTGTACTACATGATAGTGAGAGAAAAATACTCCAAAGCCCTACACATGTGGATATTGTTCACAAGAGGTCTATCAGCCAGCTAAAACCATCTAGCCATACCTCAAAATGGACAGACCAATGTGGATCAGGGATTAATATACAATTTCAACTCCTCTGTCTCCTTAAATAGCATTATTATTGATTATTTTGGCATGGGATTAATATATGCAAAGAAATACAAAATTGCATAATGTAAATTCACCAAGTTGGGCATTTTTACCTTCAGTATAAATGTTTTCAATATTATCCTAAATGCCTTCTGAGGTCTTCTGATGCCAATGTACTCAGCCTAACTAAGTTTCATCTCATTCACATCATGGGAAGATCTCTTACAGTTCAAGGTTCCTGTCTTTGGAATAATCTTCCACCCTTCCTTCGAGCCATCACAGAGCTGTTGCGATGTAAGAAATGTCTGAAGACTTGGCTTTATACCTGTTAATCATGTGTAGGGATGGTGTTTACCATCTTATCACATATGTTAAGCAAATCGATAATCAATAATTGGTTAAAAAATTCCAATGCTTCTTCATGAAGATAATAGATGACCTTCAAAAATATATTTTTTGTACTGAAACATCATTTTCATTTTGAATTTAGGATTAAGCCCTGATGAAGTGACACATTCAATGCACTGGTCGCAAAACACGGGTTGGCTTGTTTTTACATAATAATTAATATATTTCTTCTAATCACTTCAAACTAATTTCCACGTTGTTGTGTTGATTATACATATGTCATCATGTCTTTCTCAAACAAGCAGCTAGCACCACCAAGTTCTTTGAAAATATGGTTGATCTGTACTTAAGATCAAATGGAAAATCTGTTTTTCACAACAACTCTCAAGACTTTTCTGCACTCTAGGCCACTTGCACATGGAAACATACATTATGATGATCTATTGATTTCATGCAATCCCATCCTGAAGTAAGGTGAGCATTTAATGCAATGGCAACATTCTGAAAATATCTTCCTTCATACATGTGCTTGCTGTTTTTAATTTCAGAATTTGTCAAAGCTGTTTTTGCCTCCTTTTTCTTTGACCATGAAGTACTCTGAGCATGTAGTTGTTGTGATCAATGTTCATTTCTGTGGCCTGTTTTCTTTTGAGTGTTTGCACTTATTTTCTGACCTATAACATTGTTTTATTTGAACTTTTGTATTCATCACTAGACTGGCTTGTCTGAGATGTATTGTACAATACCTGATCACAACAGATGGCATCCAATTATATTTGTTATATTTTGATAATTTTCCACATGAGGTGATAATCTCGCCCAATGGCTCACCATGACCCACCCACTATGTGCCACCAGACATTCTGCTTCTCATTCAGATGTCAGTGTATCATGTCTCCAAATGGAATGGTCTAATCTGCACCATTACCATGGGTTTGCCACCCCTGATTGCAGCCAATCTTCTGAAACAATGCTTTGTAGGTGGCCTGTGTTTGACCGAGGATTCCAACCGTTTTTTATTGAGTCACATGTATATCAAGTTATACCAACATGTCCAGAATCCCTTAAGGTACCTGATAGTCGGGAATGTCAATACTCAGCTGGTAAAAGTATAAAAGCAAGTTTCAACAGGGGATTAGGACCCAGTATACAGTATGTCATTCTTACATGTGTTGTCACTCTCTTATGTGCCAGTTCATCTATGCAGTTTGAGGTTTCAACCAGCAAGTTAGGGGCAGTGTTTCCTCCTCCTTAGAGGGGATTCTAAGTAAAGAAGGCCTAGCCCCACTCCCACAGCACACTTCAGGGACTGAAGCATTTATGACAGCAGGCAAGTATAATGTCTAGGTGTGTGTCCTAGTGTGAGTATGTGAGCATTCCACTCAGACAGAAACTTGAGATAATCTTTCTTCAATGCAATGTTTACAACCATTATTGAAGAACAAGGAACATAATGTCCCCTTTCAATCAAAAAGGTAATAAATATGAACAGCACCCATTTATTTTCTGTGAGTCACTATGCCTCATTTATAAAAGGAGAATAGTAGGCATCACCCTTGGTTCAGAAATTGTGCTCCTATATCTATAATATGTGTCCACCAGCAAAGACATGGGCAAAGGAGAAGAGAGGGCCTACACTATCAGATTACGCAGTGGGATGACTAATTTAGTGTCTCTCCAGTCATATGCCACACCAAGGGGGGATTCAAAAAGCTCTAGATCTGTAATTTGGGGTCAATCATAATAGGGATACTCACTGTAGGGTGAAGAGAGTCATGTTGGCATTTACAGGGCTACATGCCAAAGTCAATAAACTAATTTATGGGTTCAACCAATGCATGAAAACTCTCGGAAAAAAATGCTCTAACCTGTTTCTACAGCTTGATAAATTTCAAAGTATACTGTGTGTGCTTAGTGGTAATGTGATTAATACCTAGGATCCACCCATAAATAGAACAAATTTGGCACCTAATTTTCCTAGCTCATTTGTGCAGAATCTACACTGAATGACTTTGTTAGACCAGCATCCTTGGCGTGGGTTTCCCGTGTATTTTTGCTTTGCCTCCTGGGATTTTTGCTGGTCTAGATGTTTTGGGCACTTTGCCACTGCTGTTCAGTGCCAACGTGCAAGTGCTCCCTCTGTAAATTGTTGTCATGGATTAGTGTTTCCATAATTGGATTATTTGGATTACTGATAAGTCCCTAGTACAGTGCACTGTGTGTGTCTAGGGCCAGTAAACTAAATGCTGCTAGTGGACTTGCAGCACAGGTTGTGCCACCTACACCAGCAGTCTTGCAAACAGGTTTCAGGCCTGCCTTAGCAGTGCCTGTATGACGTCTAGTACTGCCATGTCGACCTGGTAAGTGCACCCACTTGCCAGACCCTAACCTTCCCTTTTCTTACATGTGAGTCACCCCTAAGATAGGCCCAAGGTACCCCCGCGGGCAGGGCGCAGAGTATGGGAAAGGTAGGACATGCTGTCAAGACCTCAGCAGCAACTGTGCCCTTAATTTATCCCAAGAAGAAAAGAAATCAACGTTGGAAGCAAAATGCAAAATACCCTCGCTGGATCAGACAACATTCGAGTGCAGGACTAATATTAAAGTATTGCGTGAGGCTGATAAGAACCTCCCCTAGAGAAAATGTCGGCATCATCAAGACGCATTCACTTCTGGGTTCACGGTCTAGTGTTTGTGGACTCGCGACTGACAGAGCGTCCAATGCGCATGCTTCACGAAGGAGCTGCGCACTTCACCTGTAACCGTGCGCGGAGAAAGTGTCTCCTCAACGCACAGGTCTTGAGGCAATTATTTTCTTCACAATTTTGGACGCGAGTAGCGTCATTCTTGTTGGAGATTAGTGTACAGAGAGAATAGTGTGGTTTACTTATCGCATGCGCAACAAGGGAGCGAGTTGACTGACATTATCAACTTAATTCAAAAAGGTGACCAGTGATGCTGTTTTGTGAGGTAACTCTTGAATCCTTTCACGTATTCTGAAGAAAACGACCCAGCGGTAAGCTTTTGAGTTGAAGGAACTTCCAGTACAAGGTATTGAGAATCCACCTATTAATTTCTATAAGCTCGTCTCCTCGTGAAATTCATCTGCTGCTGACCAAAGACTTTATAGTGGTTGCGCTGAAGTAACCTGGTGTTTGCATTTCCTGTTTTGAAAGTTTTCATGGATAAAATAGCTGTTTATTGAAAAGGCGGTCACAGTGCCTTGAGGGGGTAAATATTTGGTCATATTCAACACGTTAATATACAGTAACAGTAAGAGTGTATAACATTAATTTTTTCCACCCCCTGTTATTCTATCCAGGTACTACACGAGTGCAGGTCAACCCCCGCATAGAGAGTAGCAAGAGCCTAGAATTCATTGGGTAAACATATTTGTAGTAGAAGTCAGAGCATGTTCCCCAAAGGGAAAGTAGGTAACTAACAAGTTTTATTTCCCATACAGGTGACGTAAGAAGACGCCCAAATAAGAGTCTAGAGTGAGCTTCAGTTCTCCACGAAGGCTGTCTCTCTTTGTTTTTCCACTTCCCCTTTCCCCCCTGTTTCAGCTGTAACCTTGAGTTTTCTTCGGGTGGCAGTTGTGGCGGAGGGGCATTGGGACCATCGTCGACTCCAGTGGCTTGGACACGCAATCTGACACATGCCCTGATGTGTGTGGTATGTCCTGATAGTGGAATACTGCAAATTTAGTTTTTCACTAATTGAAAGACTATCTGTCCCATAGGATAGAATGGGGAGTTTACTTATAACATCTTAGAAGTCTAACTGCCCATGGGAACAAGAAAGGAAAACAGAGTTTAGTATGCCTGAACTCAGAATCTAAAGATGCATCTTTTAGTACGGATGATTTTTACCTTCTGGGTTGAAAATACAACTTTTAGAAGGTAGGTATTTCCTGCTTAGCCATTCAGTGTGCTTCTTCTAGGTTTGTGTATTGACTCTCTGGCTGTGGAGGGACAGGGGCTGGGGTTGTGCATTCTGTTCAGACAGTCAATTGGAGGGGTTAGGTGTGCATTTACAGGGTGAGTCAGGGCTGGGCTAAACAGACCTCGGCTGCATTCAGAGTAGGGGGAGGAGATTTATTCACACCTGAATGAGCCTGGTCTTCCTTGGACAATGATGTCTCCACCTCCTGCCAGGTAGCTGCACTAGAGAGGACAGAATTGGTTTTGGCTGGGCAAAGAGCTTCTCTGCCACCAGAGAACAAAGGAATACTTGCGTTTAAAATTGGGGCCCAGACCCCTGAATTTTAGATCACTTTTGGACTTCAAGAGGAACATCGGCCAAGGAGGAGAGCTGAAAGAAGCTGGAGGAGGAGTCCTGCCCCTTTGCTGTGTGCAGTTTGGGGTTGGCCTGCAGCAGCTGTTTCTGCCAAGGAGAGGAACTGTGTGTGTATCTTTCTTGACAAAGTATCTCCAAGGGTTTGAGGTTGAGCTTGCTCACTGGTCAAGAAGTCTCAGGAGCAGCAAAGACTTCACCATCCTTCTGGGCACCATCTCTGGAACTGCTGGTTTCAGTCGCTGCAGAAGAAAAGAGCAGCTGACTCTGTCATGGAGTCTGTCACTGGTTCTGTGTCCTGAAGGCACAGCAGAAAGCAACGCAGCACTTCGCACCGCATCTTTGGTCTCACTGTCGCCACTAAGTGACTGTCACCGAGCCGCTGCTTGCCCCGCATCCTGTGGGCATCACACGACGCACCGCCTTGCTTCACTCTACCCGGACATCGCCTACACCATCGCTGCCCGACCTGAACATCGACCAGCTCCGACTCAAGCACCACGACCTGCCAGCATTGCATCGAGCACTGCCTCATTATGTATGCAACGTACACCTTGGTCTCACCAACGCTGTTGGACGACCATCATTGAGCCACTTCATACACAGCGCCATGAGGGCACCACACGCTGCACCGCTTCCACTTCACATCGCAACAGTGAATGTTGCCCTGACCAACTCATATCAACGGGGTCAGCCGCAACGAGAAAGGTACTGTCTATGAATCTGTCAACACTTTACCTGGCCGATACCGACACGGTCAGCTGGAACCGTTAGACTGTCATTTTCAGCATCGGGGTAGCCCCGGGTGGAGCTACCGACTTGGAAGAACTGTGTTTTTCATCTATTCTTGCAAATTGAACATTATCTTGCAAAATAACTATTCTCACAGTATTGTATGTTGGATTTTTGTCATTTTTCGTCTTCTTGGTTTAGTTAAAGTTTTGATTATTTTTCTAAATTGGTGTGGTATCAATTTGTAGTGTTTTCACTGTGTTGCTGTATGCATGCACAAATGCTTTACACACTGTCTCTGAGATAAGCCTGGCTGCTCATGCCAAACTACCAAGGTGGTGAGCAGGAGTTATTTTAGAAGTGTATTCCCTTTCTAGGAAGAAAGGTCCCTACTTAGACAAAGGTGCGAACCATTGCCAACTAGATACTCAAATTTGTAACAAACCATATGGCTATCTTTTTGTTCAGTCAGACTCAGGCATTTACTGACCACCATGAGAATCTTCACAGAGAAAGTTGCTCCACAAAAAACTTGAATAAACTTTAAGCACCATTGTTAATTTCCAAATTAGACCTTTTCTGTGAGTTGTTTCTCAACAGAGATGTACTAAGTCTAAATAAAGGTATGTTTGGTTTTGCCAATTGTAAATGTAGTGAATCTGAGTGAACACATGAAGCGGGAGATTGGAGCAATCCCTCACAGTATAACATAGACTGCTGGTTATCTATGGCTATGTTTCCAAAATATTACCTTCATAACCACGAGAGCACAGATCATCGTTGGATCCATAGACCTTCCATCGGCTCCAGGTACCGGAGCCCTTGTATATTATGATCTTGGTTTGTTTATTTCCATAGTTAAAGTGCAAGTTTTCGCCTTCAATTCCAAAGAGGGTGTCATTTTTGCACTCCCACTTTTGAAGGTCACTGGTGGCATCACATGGGAACAACCCCACGAAAGTCATGTCTTTCTTTGCTGGTACCCCAAGGCAGAGCTTTGACTCCATGTTCATGAGCTGTTGCTCTGAGATCCACCGGAACTGTTGGGATTCGCTCTTTGGGTTGCAGATGGCGGCTGTCATTGAGGTTGTGCTGGTAGTCTGGGCACAGCGCTTGTGATCTTCATTATAAATAAGAAATGCGCTGGAATCTGCAACAAAAACCCATAAAGTCATGAGTTAGTAAACTTAAAAGTGATGGTAACAAAGAGTGAAAACAGTTGCAGGATTGGAGATCAGATGCCGCAAATCACAGCTTTTAACACACAGTGCTTGGCAGACACAAGGTGAATGACAAAAAATAAACACAATGTTGTACAAATTGGCCCTACATCATGGCATTGGGTTATTTAAAGAAGTTCAAACATCCGAGCACTTTTCATTGCAGATCAATAATTATGTGGTGCTTGGAATCGGACCTATTTAAGACTCTTTACAACAGCATGTGGCAGAAACAGCCAATGAAATGAAGGGAAAGAACAAATCACACAAATTCAGCATTCAGGACAGGTGTGCTTGGGTCCTTTCGGAAATCTCCATTGGCCAGACAAAGCAAGAAGCCATGTGCTATCCTAATTAGTACAAGGCAATCCTTAAATGCACCCACATATTTACAATTGAAAAATGTACCTTAAAAAAAACAGTAAACATTTTTTTAGAAACAATAATAACGTCCAAGAACATTAAGGAATGGTAAACATGCAGAGCAGAGGATTATTTGATCCTGAATAAAATTTCATTACCTTTTAGTAGATTTTATTGTCTTTTATAAAAGAGTGAATGGGTATAACAAGTTAACAAGAGTCCATGTTGCCCAGGATACAATTAATTAGTAGTGTAAAGTACAGAATGTCTGTCAAAAAGAGTTATACAAAAGCTGGAACTATCATGACATATTCCAGAGTCACGGAGTGCGCGAGAAGACCAGTAAAGCAGCAAAGTGAATAAAGGAGTGGAGAGTTGTGGAAACATATTTTACCTTACATATATAAATATGTATACACATATACAAATAAACATATATTTAGGAGACAACACGTAAATCCTGCTTTTGTGGATTAGTTTACATTGATCCATACACTTAAAGGAGGCTGGAATCTATACTATGGGGCAGATTTATGAGCCCCTTGCGCCACTTTTGCGTCACTTTTCCCATGTTAAAAGTGACGCAAAAGTGGCGCAAGGGGCTCATAAATCTGCCCCTATGTTCCTATTTTTTCCAAAATCTGCGTTAGGCACTCTCATATATTTGACTTTCTAGCTTCACAGGCTTTACCATTACCAGTTCCCACTGTTAAATGGGACACACACAATTTCAAAATTCAGTGATAGTCATTGTACGAAACAATTAATATCAGCATTGGAAAGAGCAGCAGTATTGAGATCGAATTTCTGGATTCTTCATGGAATAATCGTGATGTGGAATGTAAAGGTGGAAGATACATGGTAAAATCAAGAGCAAAAAAAGCATAACATAACATTTCTTGGTTTGAAAGACACAGATTAGACTAGCCGTCCCCTTTAATCATTGAATACTTCTTGTTGGAAGGTCCTACATTTATGAGTACAAATTAAGCCCTGCATACAAGAGAAAATCACTACCCAAGTCTCTGGGGGTATTTTTGATACGTAATTGTTCTTTGCATTTTCCCTTTGTTATGTAAGTAACAACATTTAGGACACATAGCAGAGGAGAACAATCAATTGATCCCAAGCAATGGAAAGTTGATGAAGAGTGAATGTTTTTTGTTATAGAAGAGTCATAACGTGAATTACCTTATATTGGACAGTATGTAAAAACTGGTAAGAAACACAAAAGCCTTTAGAGTGCGAAACACGTGCAAATATGACAGTTTCTATCACAGAGAACATCTAGGAAAATTATCTCGATTTCTGGAAAATATGACTTTTACATTCTCAGTTGCTTTTCATTCGTTTATTTTTCTGTATTTTGCTTGACCATACGAGTTTAAAGTGTATTTCTCAACAGTTTCTAGATAATATTTACAAACATGTAATACAAAACAAATACAAATATTGTAATCCATCCATAAAAGAAGCACATGATTTACAAATAAACATATATAACTATACTTTAGAAGACAAAACGTAACTCCTGCTTTTGTGGATTAGTTTACATTGATCCATACACTTAAAGGAGGCTGGAATCTATACAATGTTCCTATTTTTTCCAAAATCTGCGTTAGGCACTCTCATATATTTGACTTTTTAGCTTCCTGTTGGATAGTACATTTGATGTAAATCCAGAGTAAGGTGTTATCGAGTCAGTTCTTTCCTAAACCAACAGTAACTTGCGATAGAACAGAGCTAAGCTGGAAGTAGGTTCAATGCCATGGTCCTGGCCATGGCCAGTCGCTATCCACCAAGCTCGGTGTGGCATCACTGGAGCTAAAGCTTTAGGGTCGACTGGTATTCATCAACTTCTCTATGGTTTAACAAATGTGAAACATCTGGACAAACACGTTGGAGTAAATCCATGTAGCATTTTCCAAACAATGTATAGAACTCTAGATCATGCTTCTTCAACCTTTTCTGTAGTAAGAGCTACTTATGTTCAATGAAAACCTTCCCACGGCACTAATATTATTAGTGTTGTAATAATAACCACAAATAAGATTACATTAGTGGTCACCATATGCAAGATTACTAGCAACCATCTCAGTTCATCAAACACAGTTGCCAGCAGTATTATAATGTGGAATGCCGGTATGCGGGTAAAACATAACAACATACCAACACAACCATAGCTGCAATTTCCCTGGCACCAAGTGAACAATAATAGAGATAAGTCTCCCCAATGCCACATCACGTATCACTTAAATATCAACTTCAACTATATTTTGAAAATTCATCTATATTTATTCAAACATTAGCTTCTGAGTTATGCAAATACCCACATTTTCTCGAATACACTTTGGTTAAATCAACCAAGGAATAGCTTCCAATTTAGTACGCTGGGCTGTCATGTCCTTAAGGATAGCCCTGTTATGTCTACTTCATTCTACATACATTATCCCATCCACACATCTGTAACAATTCTTAATAGGTGACCTTGTACCTAATAGCTTGCTCCGGTCTCTTCGACACCAGGCTTTTAGCCTTCTATCAGAATCCCTGTACCTGACATCCATAAACAAGTCCCCAGGCATGGCAAATTTATTCTGTATAAGGGTCACCACTTTTTTTCATCCTTGGCCAACAGCCAGCTGTGCATGATCACACTTGTTTCGAAAAGCAGCGGCGATTGTTTTCAAAACATTTATGATTGTTTTCAAAACATCCATGGTTGTTTTAAAAACATATTGGTTCTAGAAAAAACCCTGGAGTGACCACTTTTGTATAAAAGACCCTCACTCCCCCCTACAAATTAGAAGGGAATTCCTTCCAAGCTGAGACTGGGATTCTGCATGCTGAATCTCTGTCATGGCCATGTTTGAACTGGTGTGGTGAACTGAGCTAAAGAATGATGATGGATTAAACCCAGATCAGTTGACTGGGGGTGAGTGATTGCAATGTTCAACACACCGTCCATCATCCCCTTTGGTTTTGCTTTGTTCGCCCTAAGTTGGCAGGGTATGCCCATACGTGGGTCCCTTGCTCACTTTGCCACTGGATTCAAGCTAGCCTGGCTGATGATGGCTGATTAGCCAGAAACCGAGCCCAGAGATGCTTGTTTCCCATCCAGGAAAGACATGGCTTGGCAGTTCGGGCTGGACTGTTCCCATGAGGCACAGGGTCAGACTGATTTGCATACAGCCATTTCTGAACTGGGGTGGTGGAGTGAGCTAAAGAATGATGATGGATTAAACCCAGATCAGTTGACGGGGGTGAGTGCTTGCAATGTTCAACACTCCGTCCATCATCCCCTTTGGTTTTATCTCTGTCATGCAGCGGTCCGACATCCCTTGCGAGTTGTCATCCTCAAAGCTGAGACGGGGTCCTTCGTTCTAAGCCATCAGGTGAGGTGCTGGTTCTTTCCTAGGGTTTTCTTGGCTGCCCATACGTACACCTACACATACAGGTTAGGCTTGGTACATTTTAGCAAATTACTTAGGGCATGCATTTTAGGAATATGCAAGTGCTACTGATTTATCTGAACTGCTTCCGTTCATCTTATTAGCACTATGATATAAATGTATCTACTATTCACTATTTGATACTAGCCATCTCTTTAGTATGTTTCTGTCTCCTGATTGTTGCAGCCCATATGTTTTACACGAGGCTGTCGCTGGACCAATACATTCTTATTAAAATGTCCTAATCACCATTCTGTGTATTTCCTGAGAAAAAGCAAGCAAAAGTGTCTGAGTGAAATGTACTGTCCTGTTTTCCACGATCCCTGAGGCATCAGGGTTGTCATGTTCAGTGGTTGCCAGAGACTACCTACATCACTGTAGAATACATGGGGGTGGTAGTGGTACTGTAGAGCTAGCTGGTTTAACCGCTGACAAATCCTGTGGGAGTGTCTGGAAGTGGTAGGGACACAAAACCCTCAGTTTAGGTCATCCAAAATGTGCAGGTCCTGAGGGACTCCTAGGAACTTCACAACAGGGTTGCAGACACAGGGGAGTGACTTATACATAGCTGGGGAGATACCATTAGATCACAAGCTACTCGTTGGAGAAGCCTGCTCTAGATCCAACCGGCACGGTTGCCAGAAACCAGCTAAGGATTCGTTGAAACATAGAAATTTGATTGTATATCCTCAAACTGGCCACTATCCTGATGAGATCTGAATTTTGAACAGACTACAGCAGCTTGATAGGAGACTGTGGTACATTAAGATAAATTGGTAGGCACCAATGAATTTGAAAGTACAATTGATAGCTTGTAAAAGTGCTCATGTTATATTCCCAACAGAGAACAAATCTTAGGTAAATTGCATGGGTGGATTTTAACCACATCTTTCAACTCTTTAGAACGGAAGAAGATTTGCCCTCAACAGTATTCTGTACTGAGCAGTGATATTTAGGACTTTAGTGTGACAATAACAGTTGTGTCCAACAATCATGAACAGAGTAAAATTACTCCCTCTTCCCACTGATCCCATATTATGTTATTAGGATTTTTAGAGCATGGCTAATCACCCTTGAGTGTATCCAGCTGCAGAGTAGGGAAGGGTTGAAGGTGTAGGAGGAGATCATGCCCATCTGGAAGAGCCATATCTTAAGGTGTCTTCAGAAGTCCATGAGGGAGGGACTGATGTGCTTCTGGAGGTCGTTCCTGGTCTTTGCTGCAAGGTAATAGAAAGAGAATCATCCGCTTCTGGTCTTCTTGATGTGAGGGAGGTGTGCTCTTAACTGGGACGCAGATTGAAGGTGTCTGATAGGTTGGTAGACATTGAAGTGGTGGTTGAGGTAAGCTGGGCAAGTGTTGTGGAGAGCTTTGTAGGCATGGGTAAGCAGCTTAAACTTACATCTTTCCTGGACAGGAAGCCAATGGAGATTGTTGAGGTGTGGAGAGATGCAGTTATTTTGTGGGATGTTCAAGATGAATCTGGTCGCAATGTTCTTGGTGGTTTAATGTCAACATAGGACATGGGCTGGGATTCCAATGTAGAGGGCATTTCTGCATCAAGTTTAGTTATGATAAGAGCCTGGGTGACTGCTCATCTAGTGTTCAGTAGGATCCACTTGAAAATCTTGCGTAGCATTCGCAGGATGTGTAAGCATGATGAGGAGACAGCATTGCTGATGGATAACTTGGTGTCCAGGATGATCCTGAGCTTCTTGGCTTGGTCCAGAAGGGTGAGTGGGGGGGCAGGTTCAGAAGGCCATCAAGGGGAAGAACAGGGGGAATGGTTGTCGCCAAACATAAGGACTTCGGTTTAGTGAGCTGGAGGAAGTTGTTTTTCATCTAAGCAGCGACATTACTCAAATAGCTTGCAAAGTTTGCTTTGGTGGTGCTGATTAATTCGGTAAGGGAGAGAATGACATGTGTGTTGTCACATAGGATATTATATTGATGCCGTAGTCTCTGATGATGTCCACAAGAGGTGTCATGCAGACGCTGAAGAATGTTGGGCTGAGCAACGATCCTTGAGAGACCCTGCAGATTAGTTCTAGGGTTCCGAGGTGTAGGGGGAAGTCTAACTCGATGAGTTCTGTCCCTGAGGAAAGAGGATATCAACTTGAGGGTCAGTCTGCAGATACTCAAGTGCTGAAGTTTTTTGATAAGCAACTTGTGGGTGACTATTGAAAGCTGCGGAGAGGTAGAGGAGAAGTGCAGCCATTTCTTCTTGGTCTAGGATGCTTCTTATGTCATCAGTGGCCACAATGAGTGCTGCTTCTGTGCAGTGGTTGGTGCAATAGCCTAATTGGAAGCTGTCTAGGAGTTGATGGAGTTTTAGGTGGTCTGTGAGTTAGGTATTGATGGCTTTCTCCATGACTTTAACTGGGAAAGGCAGATGCGAGATGGGTCTGTAGCTGCTGTGTTGGAGATCCCTGTTAGTATCTTCAATAGGGTGATGACTTTTGCATTTTTCAAGCACAACAAGCGGTGCACATGGGGGAGATGATGTTTCTTCCAAGGTTGTATATGAAGTGGGGGCATGGGTCTGTGGGGGTTCCTGAGTGGATGGTATTCATCAGGAAGGTAGTGTTTTTTGTTTGAGAGGGGCTTCCAGTTCCTTAGCTGCTATTTGGCAATGAAGGAGTTGTCTGGCTGGTCAGGGGAGTTTGTATCCGTATGCTGTGGGGCGAATGTGTTGTAGATCTTGACAATCTTCTTTTCGAAGAAGTTTGAGAGGTCATTGCAGAGTACTTGGGACGGGGTGATGTTGTTGTTGACTAAGGCGGGATTGGAGAACTCCTTGACAATAGAGAAGAGTTATTTGCTGTCGTTGGAGCTGGCTATGAGTCTGAGAGTTAGGGCCTTTTTCTTTGCATCTCATAGTTGTTGGTGGTAGAGGTTGAGGGTGGCTTTGTATGTGGATCTTGCGGAGGAGTTTTGGTCGAGTCTCTATTTTCTCTCAAGTTGTTTGCAGAGGAGCTTCGATTCCCTGAAGTCCTTTGTGTACCAGCTATGTTGTTTGTTGTTTCTGTAGGTCTTGTTTAGGTGGGAGCAGTGCGGTTAGCGCAGTCAGTGAGCTATTTATTGAAGAGCTTGGTGTCAACATCAAGGGTTCCAGTGTGGTTGGGTGTTCCTGTAGGGTCTTGGTCCAGTTTCTTTGGATAGTTTACCCCAGTGTCCGAGTAGACACCTGGACACCCGGCTGGCCATTTGCCAGTGGCATCCAGACTGATCCAGTTTTGACCAAGTGACACCACTGCTACCTGGGTTTTCATGCCTGGGCTTTCCCACTAGCTGCATTTCCTGCCAACAGAAGCCCCGCCCACCCCTGACCTACTTAATGCAGGCTGCAGCGCAACCGCATTACCAGGTATCTGGACATATAGCTTGCCACTTACAAGTGGCCTCCATTTCCTGTTTATTTCAGTCTGATCCAGTTGTGGCCTTTCGACCAAGTGACACCACTGCTGCCTGAGTTTTCCCACCCGGGCTTTTTTGCACACCGTTTTTCTCACAAAGGGCAGTCCTGCCCACTGAAAGACCACTTAATGTAGACTGTAGCACAACCGCACAGTGCTCACGGCGCTGGCGTGCCAAAGGCAATCCCGCCTGCCTCTGTCTGTGCCTGGATCACAACCCAGCACCAAGAACCCTAGCCCCACTGCCATCTAATGCAACCCACAACCAAAGCTGCAGCTGCCATCAGAGACAACGAATGGTATCATTACTCAGTTAAAAGTTGCATATACAACACAATAAAAATCCCACTCCAGTTTATAAAAATAGAGACCATTTTAATGAACAAAGTGACACGAAACTTACAAAACAGGGCAACAGAAGTATGATTTTTAAAGTTTTAAATAAAATTAGCACCAAAAAAGCACAAAGAACCAAACACAGGCCACTGATCACATGAGACTGGGACAAAGGTAAGAGTTAAGGCTGACTGCAATGGAATGTAGATCCGGTATGAGACCCAGGTGGGTCAAGCTTAAATAGTTACATTCTGACTTGGAATTTTTCTGAGAAGGTAGGGTCCTCAGTGGGGCAAGACAGCAGGCTGGATCAGAAAACAGGGTCATTGATGATGGTTTGCCAAAGGACGAGGTCTCGATGAAGTCGTAAGGGAAGGTGGGAAAAGCTCCAAGCAGGAAAAGTCCGGAGTTTGCGAACAGGAAGCAGTCGGCCAGATGCTAACTGCCATTGGGTACAGTGAAGATATCTACCTACAGGTACAGTCTCTTTTCTGAAAGTGGGATTCCTTTAGTGTGGTAAGTTTGCCGGCTGTAATTGCTGAGAGTAGGATGTGATCGGATGCACAACGAATTTGCTGCTGCAGAGAATAACGTAACCGGAGCTGTGGCAAAATCAGGACCACTACCGATGCTCCCTCTGCAGATTGGCTTGGCAGGTTGGTTCTGGTCCCATAAATTTGTCCAGTGTTAGAAATGGGGATCTCTAGTTGCACCTTTGTCCAAGTAGGGACCCTTCCTTCTAGTTAGGATAAGGGAGTTACACTCCTAAAATAACCCCTGCTCACCCCCTTGGTAGCTTGGCAAGAGCAGTCAGGCTTATCTTAGAGGCAGTGTGGAAAGCCAAGAGTAACACTGTGAAAGCACTATAAAAGGACACCACACCAGTTTAGATAAATATCCAATATTTTTATATACTCAAAACAAGACCAAACCGATAAAAATCCACAATACAGTACTTAGAAATCTTCAGTAATCAAAATAGAATTTAAATACAGTTCCTTGAAGTTGATAGCTCCATCTGGGGCTATCACGGCATCATGGACAACAAATCCAAACAGTTCTGGCTGACCGCGGTGTGGCAGGCCAGCTATAGTGTCGAAAAGACCCGCAAAACAGTACCTTTAGAAATGCAGGGCATCGGCGACCTCACAATGATGAGCCCCAACTCCTTGCGGTCGAAGTCGGAAGCTCTGGCATCAGCAGGTGTCAGGACTGCGGTGTGAAGTGCAGCGGAGTGTGATGCCCTTAGGTCACCGTGCAGGCAGTGGCTCGGTGACGGTCATCCAGTGCGTCTGTGAGACCAGGGTTGCGGTGCTCGTCGTGGTGCTGGCAGGTCATGATGCAAGCAGTGGCAGTGTCATTGCTGGAGCACTGTCGTTGGCTGATGAACTGGAGTCGATGGCGCCGGCGTCGGTAGGCCAAGGCTGTGGTGTGTGATGAGAACGGTGCATTGTGTAACTGAGTGGTGCCCTCAAACCACAGTGCAAGCAGCGGCATCTATGTCGGCATGGAGCGGTGCCATCGGGGATACCAGGGCGATGGTGTGAAGCGAGGTGGTCCAAAGTGCGATGCCCACAGGTTGTGGTGCAAGCAGCAGCTCGTGGTGGTGTCAGGTGGCATCATCGGTGAGACCATGGTTGCGATGTGGTATTGCGGCGGTGTCCTCTGCAGTGCCCTCATGACACAGAGTAGGCAGTGGCGTCGTAGATGGTGTCGGGTTGCTTTTTTTCTGTTGCAGCACACAACACACAGTCCAGAGGCCTGAAAGTTCAGTTCAGTCCTCTCACTGCCCAAGACAGAAGCAGCCACTGCAGGCCAACACAGCAAAGCACACAGCAAAGTGGTAGTCTCTTCTCACAGCTTCTCCAGCTCTTCTTCATGGCATTCTTCCTGGTTCCAAAAGAGTTCTAAAGTTCTGGGGTCTTGGCCCCAATATTTATACCCCAAAATCATTTCTCCTCTCAGGCAGAGAGTGTCTGTGCTTAGTCCAAACCAGTTGCATCCTCTCTGGCCCAGCTTCCCGGCAGGGGGTGGAGACAGCATTGTGGAAGGCATACCAGGCCCATTCAGGTGCAAGGAAATCTCCTGCCACTACTCTAAATGCAGCCCAGGTCCATACAGCCCTGACCCATCAGACTCTCTGGAGCCACTGCACATCCCCAGCCCCTGTCACTCCAAAGCCAGACAGTCAATCCATATTCAAGCAGAGGCACACAGGATGGCTAAGCAAGAAAATACCTAACTTCTAAAACAGAATTTAAAAATCACCTTTACTAAAAGATGCATCTTTAGATTCTGAGTTCAGGCATTCTCAACTTTATTTTTCTACCTTTTTATATCTGATCCCAATGGGAAGTTATATTTATAAGATGTTAAAAATTCATTCCCATGCCTTCCAATGGGCCAGCTACCCTTCCAATAGTGAAAAACGAAATTCACTATAATTCACTACCAGTACATGTCCCACACACCAGTAAATGTCCTACCTTTAACATACACAGCACCCTGCCCACAGTGGTACCTTGGGCCTACCTTAGGGGGTGACTAATATGTAAGAAAAGAGAAGATTGTGCGTGCACTGGCAGTTACAAACTGTGCGCAGACTCTGCAGAGGCAGGTCTGAGTTAGCTTTTCAAAGCTACTCATGTGGTTGGCACAATCAGTGCTGCAGGCTCACTAGTAGCATTTGATTTACAGGCCCTGGCACACTCAGTGCTCTTTACTAGGGGTTTACAAGTAAATCAAATATGCCAATCATGTAAACACCAATCCATAATAACAATTTACAACAGGAGGACTTGCACTTTAACACTGAACAGCAGTGAGAAAGTGTGCAGAGACACTAAACCAGCAAACCAGGGAGTTCAGAAAGCGAAAAGACAGGGAAAACACGCTAACAGATCCCAAGTTTAACAAATGTCCCCTCCAGCTGAAAGTAGGGAGAACTACCCAATCTCCTGGGAGTTCTCTTCACTAAGGCGGAAGAACCTGGACAGACCATCTGCATTAGCGTGTTCTGTGCCAGGGCGGTGTTCCACCATAAAATCCGTTCCCTGTAGGGAGATGGACCACCTCAACAGTTTTGGGTTTTCACCCCTCATTTGCATCAACCAGCTGAGGGGCCTGTGGTCTGTCTGAACTGGGAAGTGAGTCCCAAACAGGTAGGGTCTTAGCTTCTTCAGTGCCCAGACCACAGCAAAAGCTTCTCGCTCTTTGGCACTCCCCCTCTGTTCCCTGGGAGTAGTCTCCTGCTAAAGAAGACTACAGGCTGTTCTAGGCCCTCTTTGTTAAGTTATGAGAGCACCGCTTCCACACTATGCTCTGGAGCATCAGTCTGCACTACGAATCTCTTAGATAAGCTGAGTGCACATGGCTGCCTTCAGGGCATCAAAAGCTGTCTGGCAGGCATCAGTTCAGATCACTTTTCCTGGGCTGTTTCCTGGAAGTCAGCTCAATCAAGGGGGCAACAATGCATCCATAGCCCTTGGCAAATCTCCTATAGTAGCTGGTGAGACCTAAAGAGGCTCCCTCCTCTGTCTGGGTCTTGGGGGGCTCCCAAGACAGAATGGTGTTGATATTAGGCTGTCGGGGTACCACCTGGCTGCTTCCTACCTGCCGCCCCAAGTACACCACAGACCCCTGCCTGATCTGGCACTTACTAGCCTTGATCGTGGGGCCTGAACTCTGCAGAGCCTTCAACACTTCCCAGAGGTTGCGCAAGTGATCTTCACAGCTAGAACTGAACACTGTGATGTCATCCAGGTAGGCGACACTAAAATCCTCCAGTCCAGCCAACACCTGGTTGACCAACCTCTGAAAGGTGACAGGGGCATTCTTCAACCCAAAGGGTGTAACCCGGAACTGGTAGTGCCACTCTGGTGTTGAGCTCATCAGCTCTGGGGATGGAGTGTGCGTCAGATCTGGTGATGGCATTGAGCCCATGGTAGTCCACACAGAACCGAAGTTAAGGAGTGGCACCAGGTGCAGCATCCTTTGGGACCAAGACCACTGGGCCAGCTTAAGGACTGCTGGAGGGCTATCTCACCCCTGACGCCAACATCTGATTAACCTCTTCTTTGATGCTGGCTTTGACCCTGTCAGTCAGTCTGTACATTTTTTGCTTCACAGGGGGACTGTCCCCAGTGTCCACATCATGGGTACACCAATGGGTGACACCGGGGGTCAGGGAGAATAGGGTGGCAAACTGCCCCAACAACTTGCGACAGTCACTCTGCTGCTATGGGGTTAGTGTAGAGGATAGGTTCACACCTTCTACTGAGCACTCAAGCTCCTTGGTAGACAGGAAATTAGGAAGAGGTTCACTCGAAGAGGTTCACTCGAAGAGGTTCACTCGAAGAGGTTCACTCGAAGAGGTTCACTCTCCTCTTCCACCCCATCCTCTGTTGCCAAGAACATGCTTACTTCAAACCTCTCAAAGTGAGGTAGGAGGCGGTTTACATGGAGGACTCTCAAAGGGTTCTTGGGAGTCTGCAAATTCACCATATAGGTGACATCACTTTTGCACTCCACCCCCTCAAAAGGCCCAGTCCACTTTTCCTGAAGAATGCAAGGCTCTACTGTGGCCATGACTTACACTTTCTGGCTGGGCTGAAACTCTACCAGAGTGACATTCTGGTCATACCAGTGTTTCATTTCCCCCTGGTTGGCTTCTAGGTTCACCTGAGCGAGTTTCCTCAAGTGTGAAGTTTGGTTCCTGAAGGCCAGCATGGAGCTAGATTCATCCTGGGAGTTTTTCTGGGAGCTGTCTCCCGGCCTTCCTTCACCAAACTGAGAGGTCCTCACACAGGGTGCCCATACACAAGTTCAAAGGGACTGAACCATAATGACTTTTCTGGTACCTCCCTGTATACAAAGAGAAGGAATGGTAAGAAGACGTCCCACTTATGCCTCATGGTTTCGGGTACACCCTTGATAATGTCTTTTAGGGTTTGAGTGAATCTCTCCACCAATCCATTACCTTAGGGGTGGTAAGAAATGGTGAACTTGTAGGTTACACCACACTCCTCCCACAGGGATGTCATATACTGCGATATGAATTTTGACCCCGTTCAGATACCACCTCTCTGGGAAACCCCACACAGGAAAATATCCCCATTAATGCCTGGCCCACCACTGGCAACGTCGGTGTCCTGAGAAAGATAGCCTCTGGGTACCGGGTGGCATGGTCTGCCAAGACAAGGATGTACCTGTTGCCCATGGCTGTCTTAGGGCCCAGAGGCCACACAATGCCCATCCCCACCCTCTCCAAAGGCTTGCCTACAACCAGGAAAGGCTTGAGAGGAGCCTTACACTTCTTCCCACTCTTACCACTTGCCTGGCAGGTTTGGCAAGACCTACAATAAGCATTCAACTGCCTTCACATTTGGGGACAAAAGAAGTGGGTGACAATCCTGTCAAAGATCTTGGCCTGCCCCAAATGTCCTGCCAAAGGCAGGTCATGAGCCAGACCCAGTAGGAAGGTCCTAAGGCACTGGGGTGCCACCAGCACAAGGGCTGCCCCAGGCTCAGCGACCTTAGGTTCGCTGTCTAGGAGTCCATTCTCCCAGTAGACCCAGTGTTTTCTAGACTGATCACCAGCTGTCTGGTTAGCAGCCTGCCGCTGTAAATCATCTAGAGAAGGGCATTCCTTCTACATCCTGCACAATTCTACACTGATGGGAACCCCATCTTGCTGCCTGCTGCCAATAATTCACCTCAGATAGGTACCCCAGTTCAGCCACTTGCTCCCCTGTAGGTGCCAGGTCAACCCCCTCAAGGTCAGCCTCCTCCCAGAATGTGGGAACTGCAGTGGCGGGTTTCCCACGCCCCTTGTCCTTTATCTTGGCAGGCACCTGGGCCATTGTTTCAGGCTCCAGGTCCTTCTGATCACCCTTACTGGCTGCCATGGACCGAATGGTCACATATGCCCACTCTGGCAACCCAAAGCATCTCCAAGTCCTTCCACGTCCAAGCCCATCTCCACATCCTTCCATAAGGACTGCTCCAGGACGTTACCTAGCAGACAATCTACAGGCATGGTAGGGCTCACAACCACCCTCAAGGGACCTGATGCACCCCCATTCAAAGTGAATCTGCACCACATTACACTGGCACTCTGAGTTGTCCATAGCAATTACTTGGTGGAATGCCCCAGGGACTACTTGCTCCTCAGTAACCAGGTGACACTGGACTGAGGTCACACTGGCTCCAGTATCTCTGAGAACCTCCACCCTTCTCCCATTGATGGTCACCCAGGCACTGTACTTCTTAGTATTTGCAGGCACCTGGATTCCTGGGACCATCTCACTGTCCCCTAGTAAGACAAGAATCCCCACCCTCCTCTGGGTACCCCTCCTCCCCAAGCACTACACTAGCCAAGTACCTTGGGCTGCCCACCGGTGGGTGGCTGTGCTGCACTAGTGGGATCTGTCTCTGCAGACTTCCCATGGTTTATTATCAACTGGGGGATGAGAATCCTTACCCTGGGTGCTAGTTTGTGGCCCTTTAGAGAACTCCTTTCCTTTACCTTTGTCCCCCCCACTTTTCTTCTGGGGACCCTGCCCACCTTTGGCAGAATCTCCCACATACACCTTCTTGTGGACCCTGGTATTCACCCAGCAGTCTGCCTCCATAGCTCGCTTTCTGGAGTCAGTCAGCTTACTATCAATCAAGTGCTGGTGCAGCTCTGCAAAACATAGACTAGACAAGTGCTCCCATACAATCAAATTGTACAGTCTCTAAAAATATGTGGCATTGCTGCCCTTCACCCAACCAACCAGTTACCTGCAAAAAACAAATCTACACATTCTAACCATGTCTGGGAATCAGTTTTCCTACAGGTTCTAAATCGATTCCTGTACTTTTCAGGAGTCAGACCAGACCTTGTGAGAAGGGCCTCCTTCATGTCAGTGTAGGTGAGGTTGAACCCCTAAACCAAAGTCAACAAGGTGTTCTTCCCCACTTCTGAGAAATGAGGCCCCAATCCTGCTCCCGAATTCTTTTCAGAAAACCCATTCCTGTGGAGAGATGCCTCATAGCCCTGAAACCACCTATGTATGTCATCACCCTTCTTCTACTCCTTCCCTACATTCTTAGGAATGTGTACTCCTTCGTCTGAATGGACTGAGGAATTGCTGCCACCAACCGAGCTGGATTTACCCTGTATCTCCAGCTCCTTAAGACTACCCCCATGGTCTAAAGCCATCTTCTGTGATTCCAACTTGAGCCTCTCAAGCTCTGTTTGATGCCTCCTAACTTCCCTACTGTCCTCCAGCTACTCTGGGGACAAACCACTGCTGCCTGGCCTGGAGGGTCCCCGCCCCCAAACAGCATATCCACCCTAGGAATAGGCTCTTCTGCCACCACACTAAGGTCTCCAGACTGCCCACTGGCACGTCTGGCTGATACCCAGGCCCTCAGTGCCTTTTGTAGCTCCTATTTACTGGTTAAAGGCAGACCAGATCTATTTAGCCCAACTTTGAGTCACCCAAGAAAGGCAGGACACACCTCAACCCCCCTTGTGACTGTCTACAATGAATGCACATACCCAGTCCCTGTCACTCCAAAACCAGACAGTCAATACACAAACCAGCAGAGGCACACAGAATGGTTAAACAAGAAAATGCCTACTTCCTAAAAGTGGCTTTTTTAAACACAATTTAAAAAACATGTCATTAAAAAGATTATTAGGTTCTGAATTCAGATAACCTAAACTCCATTTTGTCCCAATGGAAAGCTATACTTGTACGATGTTACAAAGCGACTCCCATGTTAGCTTATAGGACAGATAGCCTTGCAATAGTGAAAAATGAAATTAGCAGTATTTATTTTCAATATCGGGACATGTCACACACACTAAGACATGTTGTACCTTTCACGTACACTGCACCCTTCCCAGGGGGTTACCTTGGGCCTACCTGAAGGGTAGCTTACATGTAAGGAAAGGGAAGGTTAGGACCTGGCAAGTGTGGGCATTTGCCAGGTCAACATGGCAGAACAAACTGTGTGTAGACACAAGTTGCAGGTCTGAGACACCTTTGAAAGGCTCCTTGTGTGGGGGTCACAATCAGGGCTGCAGGCCCAGTAGCAAAAAACACACAATTGATGGGCGAAATGCAGACCAAATCAAATCATTCATCCCCAGTCAAGAGATCTGGGTTAAATCCATCATTCTTTTGCTCACCATACCACCCCAGTTTAGCAGGCCACTAGCAGCATTTGATTACCAGTCCCTGGGCACACACAGTTCACTATACAGGGACATAGTAGTAAATCAAATAAGCCAAACATGGAAACACCAATCCATGAACACAGTTTACAGTAGGAGCACTTGCACTAAACAACAGTGAGAAGGTGTGCAGAGGCACTAAACCAGCAAAACTAAGTATAACGTTCCAATAAAAACAGGAGGCCAAAAAATCTCATTGATCATTACTTTGTATGCAAAAGTTGTAATATTACTGTCTCAGCAGAAGAGGGCTCCGCTAGATGTTTTGCACATGTGTCAGGTGGGGCTGTTACTCAGCACATACACACAGTATGCACAATACATATCTGATATGCTGCACTAGCATCCTGTAGTGCAGCATGTCAGATAATGGAGCTTCAGGGCTTGTCATTCACACAACCTCTTGCCCTATCAGAAGGTGGAAAAGAGAAAAAAGGTCTACTTTGGCAACATTATTCCAGCTTCTTATTCAGTGGAAGCTCGCTGATGTGCCTCTGGCTGCTGCAGACAGATGGGAGTCAGAAATTGTGGGCATTCTCAGGTATGCCTTTGCATTTAAAACTGTGAGTGTCTGTTTGTGTGTTGGGGAGTGCATCTGTATGTATGTGGGAATGTCTTTGTGTGCATGCCTGCAACCATGAGTGTATGCATGTCTGCTTGTGTGTGAAGTGAAAGTCTGCCATGGATTGGCAAGTTAGGCCCAAGGCACAGTGCTGAATAGTGCTTTTAGGCCTCACCACTTTGATAATCCATAAGCCGCGACTGACGCTATATACATTCAAGAGTTGGACAACCCTTAAGTATGAAAGTTAAGTTAGAAGATCATTTTGGATCAGCACTTTCTTTATGTTCTTCTTGAATGATTGAAAAGATGGATTTGTGCATAACTATGGACTTCCAGATTCTGGGAGCACTCCTAGAGAAGGGTAAGAGATAATTCTTTGTTTCTACTTAGAAATGTTGCTGTCCCCGGTAGGACTGAGTTTATTTGGCAGATACTTCGGTATGCCATGGTTTAAGTATTTATAGGTAATGCGGGCCCCTTTAAAAAAGCTTCTGGTCTCATTTGGAAATCAATTGAGCGAGATAAGCACCTCAGTGATGAGTTCTGTCTCGCGTTAGCATTTGGGCTTGCTTTCAGTTGAATCAGGTGAACTTGGGTATTACTGTGAGTACTGCGTTACCATAGTCAAGTCCTGCGACCACAGTTCTGAAATGTGCTTCTGAATGAAGAGTTTGATGCCTCTAAGAAGTCTAAACTGGTGCTGAACACATTTTGGTATAGCATTTAAATGGGCCTGTAGGTTCAGGTCTTTGTCGAATGACTCTGCGAGATTTTGTACATTCAATATTTGTGGGTTTACAGTTTAGTAATTTCAGTAAATCAAGTCATGCTTGACCAGAGCCAAGTTGTAAATGTAGAGTTAAGGAGGAAATCTATCTTTATAATGTTTAGTTTCAGATGAATGATGGACAAACAGGATTGGATGCCAGTTAAAAGTTGAACCTGAAAAGGAATGTCTTCTTGAGATGACACTTTTAGATAAAGGTGAATGCATCAGAATCGAGATGATATGAGAGAATTTAACACAAGTGACAAAATTTGATGGAGTTGGGTCCCACATTCTAGTTTTACTCTGGAACGCCAAGCTGATGTCTCTTTTTCTCAGCATGAAAGTGTGGAGGGGAGGAAAATCGTTAGCCAATCTGTTATTCCAATTCCAATGAACTATGACTACAAAGATTCACAGACTCCCAAATAGATTTTTTTAATTTATTGAAAAGCCAAGAACAGTTGGACATATAAGCACCTCAAGGTGAGGGTGTAGAAGTACATTGGAACTAATACAAAGTCAAACCTAAGGGTGAAATTAAGGTGGTGCAACATGCACAGGATAACTAGTTCCAGAATGAGGATACAGAAAATGATGGCTCCAACGTCTTGATTCCCCTTCATTGGCGGTTCGTAGGTTAAATGCATCTAGTCTGTACCTATCCCAAAATGCATTTCAACATCACCCCATCCAAGCAAGCCACCTCCTTGTAGGTAACTATCCACGTGGCAGAGATGCTCCCAGGCCCTGGCCAAATGACCTTGATTCCCAGGCTCCATCCGATGAGAAAATACAGCAGTCCTTTATTATCAACATCACCGCTCAATGTATCCTCTCCCCCCTAAGCCTAACTCCTAAAAAAATACATTATTCTAGCTGACATAGATTAATTCTTCAACCTGCTACAGAAATGTGAGAAAGAACAAATTCCACATACACATGAAATCCAATAACAAGTTTAATGTGAGAGCTTACACTGGAAAATACAAGCCTACAGAAATCATTCAACATAAGAAATGGCAAAATGCCTCTTGGAATTACACATATAAAATGAACATTATTAGTGATCACATCTAAGTTAACACGTTACATGAGCACATCAATTGTGTAAATGCTTGTTATCTATATGTACGAATTCTACACGTTAATATTTTTATCTAATCATATGTAATTGCAACGTTAATTTCTTCACGTTTACATTGAAATATCCCTAACACTTCACTTTTCACATTATTACAGTACACGTTCTATTGACCCAATGTTAAAACCACTAAGGATTATATCCAGGCGCAAACTAAACATGAGTACAATACACCCCAACAAATGAAAAACCAAAATCTGTGATCTATTAAATTCACACCAAAAAACTCACTATATGACACAAGTGGATATGCCTCTTTAAACAAAGATCTAGGGACTTTCAATTCAAAGCCTGTTTAACAAATACCAGACTCATACTAAAAGCATCTCTGTGTTTATTCTGAAGCACCAGAAGCCAAAATAATTTTTGCTCATCAAGTTGTTTTCTAAGGGTCTTTTCTGCATTTGTTTTCATATTGCATCATAAATCAAATTTCACTTTCTGTGCAAAATAAAATATGAGAATTGTACATAAACTGTAACTGTTTTTCCTAAATATTAACTGCTTTTTTTGTTTTATTTGGAGAAGGGCCGGTTTATGGTTTAAAGTGTGCAGATGCAAATAAAATAAGTTCCAAGGATGCAACACTTGCTCGGATTCAGAAAACGTTGCGGAATGTATAATTGCAAACAATTAAAACTAGGCCTGGGCAAAAATTTCGTTCCGTTCGCGGAAATTGCGATAATTTGACATTTTCGCATTCCGCGGAGAGCGCGAAAATGTCAAAATTTCCGCTGTCCGCAGCTTGGCGATAATTTGTTTCTTGCTCGCGCTGTAAAATAATACATTCTCGCGCGATCGCCTTACCTGAATCCCTGCGTTCGCCGACAAGTTTTCTTGATCCGGTCGCGTTCTCCATGAGATGTTGGATTGTTTTTAGCCATTTGCGCTGTCTCGCGACAGTTCGCGCCCGCAGTGACGTCATGCGTCGAGCGATCACGTCTTTCTTCTCGCGATCATGCACCGCGAGACAACTCAAAACAAGATGGCCGCGCCCGCGAGCAACCACATGGGTAAGTTGGCGACCCGCAACCATGCAGAAAAAAAATTCCGCATCTTCGTGATATTTCCGCTTGTTTGCGATAATTTTAAACATTTTCGCGATAATTTGCGAAAGTGGATTTCGCAAATTCCGCCCACCCCTAGAGGTTTTCATGGTCACTTTTATGTCTCATGCATGTCAGATAGCTACACTTTCCTAAAATATATTCCATGCATGCCAACTGACACGATTCAGACAGAAGACTCTTAGGGGGATATGTACAAGGAAGTGGAGTAGAGAGGCGTTAGCCTTCCTGGTTTAACGCCTCTCTCCGCCACTCCTGAAACGCAAGGCTGCACCATATTTACAAGAATGTGGTGCAGCCTTGCATTTCCCCCTGCGATGGCACTAAGTTTAGCAACTTAGAGGCAATGCAGGCACCCTTTCACCAGAGTGCAAGTGTGTCTGCGTGCAGGGGAGGATTGCTTATGTGTAGGAAGGTGTCACTTTCTGCACATAAACAATCCTAGAAATGCCATCCTGTCACTTTCATGCAGCATACATGAAAGTTACAAAATGGCATTTAAAAAAAAGTTTATTTATGTGCAGGAAGGGACACCTACCTACACATAAACGAACCATGGCATTTTGCATTTTACATGTGTGCTGCACAAGACAGCACACATGGAAAAATTAAAAACGAGGAGAAATAAGGCATTTCTCCTCGTTTCGGCATCTTAAGACCAGTTTTTACCAGGTCTGAATTTTGGTGCTGCCTCCTATGTACGCCACCCTTGCACATAGGGGGCAGCGTCATAATAAATGGGTGTTGTGGTGGAACACCCACCGCAACACGCACTACCCACCCCTTTCACACTACGCATAGCGTGAAAGTGGGCCTTATGTACAAGGCAGCGTTAAGCCACGTTAAGTGGCTTAACTCTGCCTTGTACATAAGGCGCGGCCCCTATCGCCACCACAACGTCAATATAGGTGACGTTGTGGTGGCGATAGTGGCTTGTACATATGCCCCTTGATTTCTTTAAGCCCAAATTGACTTTCTTTAAGTTGTTTTCTGCCTAGAATTGTCTTTGCTTCAACCTAAGTCAAAGGGGAAACAACCCTCTCGCCCCTCTGATATTTCTTTCAATTCTTTCAGTTTCAAAATATTGCCAAATATGATATTCTGTCTTTGAAAAGCAGCCCATCAGACCTAAGGGGAAGCATTTTAGGAATATTTACTTCGCTGTGTAAGTCCCTTTTAAAATAAGAAATGGAGGTATATATTGGCCATTTATTCAATTAGACATTTCCCTAGAGGCTGGATAAATTCAAGGCCATGATTTTTTAAGGTTGATGGCTGCACCCAGGGATTTATGGCAGGAGGCACAGCAGACAAAAAGAGAAAGAAAGAGAGAGAGCGAGTGAGTGAGAGAGACAGAGACATTTTAAAGAAAGAAACAGTATTGAAGGACAGAAAGGGAGCAAGGCTGATTTGAAACTTTTTGAGCGGGGGGCGGTTTAAACACTCTTACTGTCGCTGCTTTTGGTTCCAAGTCCGGCCCTAAAGAAATGTGCCCATGCTCCAAAATAAAAGGCTGCTCCTTATCAGTGTAGGGGCAGTTCGGTACCATTTCACCCAACACTATCTCTCTTTAAACTTTGAGACAGGAGACTCCTGAGTTGTACAGCTTCATGGCTTTATTTTGACTGCCTACCTCCTGAAATTACCTCTGCTTCAATAGAAGTCACTAGAGGAAATACATTCTCCTGATTATTTTGTTTTAAATCTCACACTTTCCTTTTCTAAAATGCGGGCATGTATAGTTAAAGTCACACCTAGAATGCAGTTATTTCTGCAAAGTGAGTACAATTTGAGAACTGTTGTTCAGATTTCATCCTAACCACTTTATAGACCTCCAAGTACAAAAGAATGCTAGCGTTCTGCTTTGCAATGCAGTAATTCGTAACCCGGAAATAGATAACCCTCTCTGAATAGAGAGGAAAGCGGTTGACCTAGAGATAGGTCATCCAACCTGTGACTTCCTTTTCTTGTCTTTTGCTGCAGCTTGTCGAAACCAACAAACATCTAATGACCATCAGACATTTGGCAGCCAATCAATTCTTCAATGAAAAAACAATACAAGGAAATGTATTTTCATCTATTTTTACTAACGTCTTCGAGATACCATTACTGGAGACAGCTGACTTTGCTAACAGTTAACTAATCTTGTAAACATGTTGGGGAATCAGCTAAAAATAAAATGATGTTTTTATGTCCGTTTGTACGGCGTTAGGGTCCATTGTGGAATATTTTTTAACTCTCTGAGATTTTACGCCCTGGTGTAAAAACGAATTTCCTCATGAAATAAAAAATACTAAGTGGGTAATAAGAAGGGAGTAAAGTGGTGCTACGGAAAAATATATGAATCACACACAAAGTCGGTTCTTTGCAGCATTGAAAATCATTTGGCATATGTGTTCCCAGTCTGAAAAATCACTGAAATGTAGATGTCTGTTACTTGGGGTGGGCTCAGGGGCATAAAGTGGATAGGATAAAAAGGGATTTGTGAGTGGAATGTCTTCAACAAAAGCTATTAATCGGTAATA
This sequence comes from Triturus cristatus, assembly GCF_964204655.1. Taxonomy (NCBI): domain Eukaryota; kingdom Metazoa; phylum Chordata; class Amphibia; order Caudata; family Salamandridae; genus Triturus; species Triturus cristatus. The sequence continues at coordinate 325,426,648 of NC_140593.1, read as the reverse complement.
TTTGAAATTGTTAAATTCTGTCAAAATGTTCCAGCTTACAAGTCAGTAGCTTGTGAAAATGTACTTTTCTGCAACAGGTAAAAGACCCATTATCAAAAAATAACACAAATGTAAATAGACAATGATATAAAACCAAGGATGACCTGCGATCTACCAGAAAATGCCGTGTTGTTGAGTCTGTGATGCTCATAATTTCATGTGTGAATGCGCTCCCAGTTATCCTTGCCTGCTTCTTTTTGGGTGTCCTTTTGCCTTCGGAGGTGCGTTTTTGTTTTTGGTTGCTTTCCTCTTGACAGTTTAGCCTGCCCTCTTTCTGAAATTTGGTAGACAACTGCTTGTCATCTCCATGTGTTTGGGCATATGTTCTAAAGCTGTTTGGTATTGGACTTCCCATTCTTGCCTCACTTGTTTATGCTGTCCTGATATGCATGTTTAGATTACAAGGTGCTTTTGCAGTTGTTGTAGAAGACATGGCTGTTGTGACTGAGACAAGGATAAGAGATGTAGCAGAAAGTCTGAATGACTTTCCAGTATTCTTCATTCCTACTAGTCCTGTTTTTCCTCATTCCATCAATCAGACCCCCTCTGCCTGATCAATACAGTGACAAACTATGCAATATTTCCATATCTCCTTCCTTGTGCACTTTATTTATGCTTCAGATGGAATAGCAGAGGCAGAGGGCACTGTACCTGAGGATACATACTGTCTTCGCCTTGTTTGAAATTTACATGAATAGTTGCCTTGTGATTGAGCTTGAATTGCTGGTACGGATGTTTAGGAGCAGTCAGTTTTTAAAGCTGTTTTGAACTCAAAGTGGTTGGGGGGACTCCAGATCTTTCAGGGAGTGTGTTCCAGAGCCTGGTTCTGTGTACATAGAACTATCTGCCAACAGCCTAAGACTTAATGGATGAAGAACTGGTCAAACGTGACGCCAGTCTGGATCGGAGAGTCCTTGTTTGGCTGAATGTATTTTGAGTAGTAAGAAGATCCAGTCCAAAGTCGAGTGCCACGGATGAACGAGTGGGTGATGCAGAGACCATTGAATGAAATAGAAATTGCACGGGAAGCCTATGGAAGAGCTCCTGTGGCCTGTGGCAATGTATTGCACATGCAGATATGTTCTTATCATCTGGTGGCCACATTGTAGATCTGAGCCTGCAGAGAATGAAGAAAAAGGCTCCTAGGTGCATTATTTAGGCATAGTTTAGACAAGGCAGGCCAAAGTTGATGGTGGTCAGTTCCCATTGTGCGAGTTCCAATGTACATAAAAATTTATCTCTGGGTTCTCACGCCAATGGAGGGGGATTTGGTCAATTGGTTAATTCATGGAACAAGATTGAAGTCAGAGGAAAATATCATTCCAGGTCCCTCACTTCAGTGAAGGGGTTCAGTAGGGTGAGTTCATAGTGGCAAAAAGCAGTGGTTTCACAAGTAAGGAACTGAGTATTTTAACAAGCTAGGTTTGAGGTGTATGCACAGCACCGAATAGTCAATGCTCAGAGACAGGGGAAAAGTACACTGAGGTCTAGATTCGTTAGGTTTACAGCTCAGGGATAATTTGGATGTTAGCATAATTGTAGCAGGTGATGTTAAGCACCTAATGATGTTTGAAAGAGGTCTGGGGTAAATGTTGAACAGGAGTGTGGTGATAGGGGATCCACGAAGAATGCCTGTATCAGATGCAACATTGGGCTGTCTCACTCTGTTTACCATCATACCACACGTGCCTGCACAATTAAAAAGCACATTGTTAGAAATGGGGTCTCTAGTTGGCTGAGGTATGCACCCTGCCCAAGTAGAGACCACCACTCTAGTCAGGGTAAGCTAGATACACACTAAAAGATAACCTGTTCTCACCCTCTGGTAACTTGGCACAAAGCAGCCAGGCTTATCTAAAGAGGCAGCATGTAAAGTATTTGTGCAATACGCACACACAGTAACACCATGAAAACACTACAAAAGTACTCCACACCGGTTTATAAAAATATACAATATTTTATAAATAAATCAAGACCAAAATGACAAATATTCAATGAGTAAAAATTGAGTAATTAATTTTTAAAGAATAAAAAGTGTTCTAGCACTTGGAAGCAATGGGGGGTTATCTGGTCACACTAGACCGGGGCAAAGTCAACAGTTCAGGCGAACCGCAATGGAGTTCAGCCCAGGGACATGAGCCATGCAGGCCCGGTGAACAGAGTACCTTAATCCTGGTCACAACAGCGAGATGCAGGGTGCAGATGAGCGATGTGTTGATGTCTGGCCCGCAGTCGAGGTGCTGCATTGATTTTCATCACGCAATGGCAGCGATGCATCAGGTCCGTTGAGTGTAGTGCCGGTTCTGAGTGCGACAGTTCTGAGGAGGCTGGAGGGGAAATGTGTTTATCTTCTCCACATAATAGCAGTAATGAGCTGGCTCCGAAGTGGTGGTTCTGGACGCGATGCCGCAGTTCCGAGTGCAATGTGCCGTACCTACTCCCGCAACAGGGCCGATTCACCTGTTTTGCTAAACGCAGACTGGAGATGTGTCAATTTCTCTGGTGCAAGTATCTGGCTCCACTTCCAGTGAACCAGGCACAGCTACAGGGGTAGAGACTTTGATATCCCTGAGTCTCAAGCAACAGGAGGCAAGCCAACAAGCCCTTGGAGATCATTTCAGTTTCAAGGCAGGGTCCAGGTCTCCTCAGCAGGTTCAGAGAGCAGTAGGCAGCAGGGCAGCACAGCAGAAAAGCAAGCTTTTCAGATCAGCATTCTAGCAGAGTGTCAGTTCTTGATGCAACACAGCAATTCTTCTGACAGAGTTTAGTTGTAGGTCCAGAAGTGTCTGATTTGGTGCAGAAAGAGACCAGTACTTATACCCAGTTGTGGTTTTGAAGTGGGGGGGGCCTTCAAAGAAGGGTCTTTGAAGTGCATAAAGGTTCTTTCTTCCCAGCATTGGCTCCACACTATCACCAGGAGAGAATCATCCCTTTGTGTGGTGACAGGGCACTGTCTATTCAGGTTTGTCAACCCTTATCTCCCTTCCTGCCCTGGAAAAATTATCAGAATGGAAATGAATATTCAGACATACCTAACCTTCCTGTGTTTGTCGCTGTCCAGAGGGGATGCACAAAGTGTAACTATCACCCTTCCAACATGTGGAGACAAGCTGCAGGCACACAGAGCTATAAGGGCAGAAAAATGCCATATTTCTAAAATTGGCATTTCTAAAATAGTAATGTTAAATTCAACTTTGCCAGTAAAGAGGGGTTATTAGTACCATTCCAAAGATATGAACCATGAACAGCTACTCTTTTCAAATTAGGAATTGCAGCTTTAACATGTTTTAATGTTAACCTAACAGAGGAGTAGGCTTTACAGCAGTGAAAAACATATTTAGGTGTTTTTCACTACCAGGACATGCAAAACTTAAAAGTACATGTCCTACCTTTAACTTACTCAGCACCTTGCCCTATGGGCTACCTGTGGCCTATCTTAGGGGTGACGTATATGTAATAAAAGGGGAGTTTAAGGCTTCACAAAGAGTTCTAAATGCAAAGTTGAAGTGGCAGTGAAACTGCACTGTCAGGCCTGAGATGTGTTTAAAAGGCTACTTGTGTGGTTGGCACAATCAGTGCTGGAGGCCCACTAGCAGCGTTTAATTAACAAGCCCTGGGCACAGGTAGTGCACTTTACTAGGAACTTACATATAAATTGAATATCCCAGTTGTGGAAATACCAATATTAACATGTTTAGAGGAGAGAACACATGCCCTTTAGCAATGGATAGGAATGGTGAAGTGGTCAGAGTCCTAAAGCCAATAAAAATGAGGTCTGAAAAGGAGAAGGGGGAAGGCAAAAGGTTTGGGGTGACCCTTCAGAGAGGGCAATTTCAAACACACAGATTGGCTTTGTCAATGCTTTCTTTTTTATTCTAATTAAGTGTTATACTATACAGTTGAAATTGGAGTGTTTCAGTCATCCTTATCACCCGCAAGAGAATGTATGCACAGCTCCTCCCTTATATTCTTCATACCAGCTCCCCCACTTCTCTGAATGCATCATCTCTACGTCCAAAATTACTTGCTCCGTGTTACTCACTTGCTTGGCTTAAGTTAATTATCCTAAAAATAGACTTTGATGGGTTTTATTTAATTTGCAGTTCTCTTCACCTGTTCTGCAATGTTCAAAATTAATGATGCTGCTTGCTTTTATGAAGTTTTATTTTTTAATACTGTCTGCATCGATACCAGGGAAGGGTGAATAACATCCCCTTCACCTAGTGCTTTAAATGGGATTCAGTTCATATGGGTTCCTGAGGAAATGCCTGGAGTTAATGAGGGAGTACGAGCAGAGAGGGAATCTTCCCTTCAAGGGAGCAATGGTAGCCCAAGGGTTAATCTCAAAGCCAAATTTATAAAACAACCGGTCTACTTAGACAGCGAGCATGCCTTCGGTGCCCATAGGTTTCCTGCCTTTAGTGTTGTGCCACCATCACGCCCCCATCATAAGTGCTGTTTTAAAATGTTAGTGACAGACTGTAAAGATGACAAATTTAAAGAACACTAGAAATTACATTTAATCAATGACATTGTTAGAAACCCAATAGCATTGGCAAAGTCAATAGTTCTTTCTATAAAAGTTTTATATAGTGACATTGCCAATGCTTTTTTGCCAATCGCATGAAAATTCATGCATCAACACATGAGCATGCATGGCCGGCAATCTTGCAATTGGAGAAGCAGAACAAACATGCACAAATGTCAACCCAAATACATTTCTGACCTAACCAAAGATTTCAACAGCTTCAACAACTGGATTTAAGACTGTGCGGACTCCCTGGCCCCATGAAAACAAAATCAACCAGCAAGCACATGAAAGCAGGCCAACTGGTATATGGAAGAACTCAGTACAGCCAAGAGGCACCACTGCAAACAGGTAGAACAAAGATCATGGGCCAGCCAGGGGGAGTCAGGCAAAAGCACTTACATCTCCTCTGAGACGCTACCACAAGCAAATCTAAGAAACCAAGAGAAATGCCCTAGCTGAATGCATAGAGGGCTCCAACAGCATAAAGGAGGTCTTTGTCATCATCAAGTACTTCACAAAATCCATGGCCATCACCATCAGAATCACCCCTGCTCATGATGTAGGCAACAACCTTTCAGATTTTGAAACAAAATCACAAACATATCCAACAACTTTGACCTGCAACTGACCCCAGTAACTTCTCTTCCAGCCTTTAGATAGAGAATACAGAAAATACCCTGACCACACAGGAAGCCGTCACCACGTAGAGAACCACAGCCACATGAAGACTGTTAGAAATGGGGGTCTCTAGTTGGCAGAGGTAAGTACCTTTGCCCAAATAGGGACCCTTGCCTCTAGTCAGGGTAAGGGGGATACACTTCTAAAATAACCCCTTCTCACCCCCTTGATAGCTTCGCACGAGCAGCCAGGCTTATCTCAGAGGCAGTGTGTAAAGCATTTGTGAACACATACAGCAACACAGTGAAAACACAACAAATGGACACCACACCAGTTTAAAAAAATAAGTGATCTTTATCTAAACCAAAACAAGACCAAACAACAAAAATCCACAATACAGTGTTAAAAGTACGGCTTTCAAATGGTAGAAATAGCTCAGTTCAACGCAAGTTGTAAATGCAACACTTTTCTCACAAAGTACCTGGGATGCGTCTTGCAAAACAAACAAAATGGCCGCAGGGAAGGTGCTGCATCGGCTCCTTACACACAGGGAAGGTGATGCATCAGTTCCTTGCTTCAGGGGAGGTGATGCTTCGATTCCTTAATGCAGCGTAGGGGAGGTGATGCATCGGTTTCTTACCGGAGAGGAGGTGATGCGTCATTTTCTTACTGCGTGAGGAGTTGATGCATCTGTTTCTTACTGTGTCCCCAAACGATGCGACAGTCTTGGTGCCTCGATGCGATGCGTCAATCCAGTATGATGCGTGGCTTCATGCAGCCTCACAGCAGGCTTGTGTCGGGATGGTGTGGGGATCTTGGACTTCGGAGATCATTGCACCCGATGTGTCGTGCAGCGATTTCTCGAGCCGCGGCGGATGCGACATGCTTCTTCGATGTTGCATCGATTTTCTAACTCCCACTGACAAACAGTCTAGAGGCCCTAATCAGCAGCAGGCACATCTTTGCAGGTTGGAATTCCCAGCAATGAAATTCAGGGGAGCTGGTGAGGAAGTCTTTGTGTCCCTGAGACTTCAGAACAGGAGGCAAGCTCAGTTTGAAGCCCTTGGAGATCTATTCTTTAAGCCGGTGACATAGCAAACAGCAAGTCCTTTTTCTCCTTTCCTTGGCAGCAAGCAGCCACTGCAGGCCAACACCAGACAGCAAACAGCACTGCGGCAGTATTCCTCCTCAGCTTATCCGGCTTTTCTCCTTGGCAAAGGTTCCTCTTGATTTCCCAGAAGTGATCTAAATGTCTGGGGTCTGGGCCCCTCTTTTTATACACCAAAATCCTTTGTTCTCTAAAGGCAGAGAGTGTCTGTACCCAGCCAAAACCAGTTCTGTGGGGCAGTTTGCAAGTGCATAACATCCCCCATTGTCAGTGTGAGCCCTAGCTGCAGATACACCACAGGGGGACAGAGCCGTCATTGTGGAAGGCAGGCACAGCCCTATTCAGGTGAAGGTGCTACTCCTCCCATCACTCCAAATGCAGACCAGGCCTATTCAGCCCAGCCCTGACTCATCAGACTTCTGGAGCCGCTGCCCTTTTCCAGCCCCAGTCATCCAAAAGCCAGATATGCAATACAAAAACCTAGCAGAGGCACACTGGATGGTTAGGCAAGAAAATACTTACTTTCTAAAAGTGGTATTTTCAAACACAGAATGAAAAAATCACCCTCACTAAAAGATGCATCTTAAGATTCTGAATTCAGGCATACTAGACTTTATTTTCCTATCTTGTCCCAGGGTCAATTATGTGTATATGATGTTATAAACAACTCCCCATTCTGACCTATGGGAACAGATAGCCTTGCAATAGTTAAAAACTAAATTGGCAGTATTTCACTATCAGGACATGCCACACACATCAGGGCATGTCCTACCTTTCACATACAAAGCACCCTGCCCACAGGGGTACCTTGGGCCTACCTTAGGGGTGACTAATATGTAGAAAAGAGAAGGTTTAGGGACTGGCAAGTGTGTGCACTTGCCAAGTCGACATGGCAGTCCCAGACTGCACACAGGCTCTGTAATGGCAGGCCTGAGTCCCATTTTACAAGCTGCTTCTGTGGGTGGCACAATCAGTGCTGCGAGCTCACCAGCAGCATTTGATTTACAGGCCCTGGGCACACATAGTGCACTGTACTAGGGTCTGACAAGTAAATCAAATAGCCGATCATGGAAACATTAATCCACAACATAATTTACAAAAGAGAGCATATGCACTTTAGCACTGATCAACAGTGGTAAAGTGCCCAGAGTCATAAAACCACCAACAACAGGTCAGAAAAAATACAGGAGGAAGGCAAAAGGTTCTGGGATGACCCTTCAAAAAGGGCCAAGTCCAACAAGGACCATACACTTCGGGCTCCAGCAGACCTTTGCCCCCACCATTTCTACAACAAAGGATTATCCCTAATCAGCAAGGCACTCACCTGTATTTTCAGCACCTACATTGATACAGCCACCTTCCCAGAAGCATGACAAATCATGCAGCGGTCAATGAGCTTCTAAAAACCCTCTGAAAATCTAGCCCAGCTTAAAAACTACTGGCCAATGTCCTTCATACTGTACCCAGTCACGTCATGGAAAAAGCCATCAACAGATACCTCACAGACCACCTCACCAAACAACAGTTTCCAGATGCCACATAATCAGTTTTCTTACCAAACTACAGCACCGAAACCACCCTTGTTGCAGCAACAAACAGCATCCAGATGATCCTCAAATAGGGAGAAAGCACGCCCCACATCATGCTTGACCTCTCGGTGACCTTCAACAGAGTCTTCCACCTGACCCTGATCAAAGAATGCTCAAGACTGGCATCCGAGGACACACCCTTAGATGGATATGCACATTCCTCACTAGAAGAACCAGAGAGTCCACATTCCCCTGTACATGTCAAAAGCAGGGAAGCTCACATGCAAGGTTCCCCAGGGATCCTTACTCAAACTGACCCTCTCCAAAACCTACATGACTGCACTGGCTGACATCATCTGGGCACAGGTCATCAATATGCTCACCTTTGTGCATGATACGCAGATGATACTATCTCTCTCGGATAAGAGTCCACAGCAAGAAACAATACCTGCTTAATGACCACCTGGATGAAGTCCAGCTGCCTTAAACCCAACACAGACAAGACTGAAGTGGTGATCTTTAGAAAGTAGAACTCAGTTTTGGGCTTCTGCTGGGGACCAAAAGATCTCGGACCTTTACCCATTCCCAGTGCTCAAGCAAGAAACCTCAGCATCATTCTGAACAACAAGCTTAGCATGGCTCTCTGGGCCACCTCTGTCGCCACATCCTGCTTCTTCACCCTGAGGGTGCTTTATAAGATCTTCAAGCGGCTCCTGAACAGTACCAGAATTATTTTACTCAAGCCCTCATTACCAAATTGGACTATGTTAATTCACTGTACACAGGAATACCAAAAAAAACCTGAACAGACTCCAACCAGTCCAGAACTGATCCTCAACACCTCATTTTGCACCAAAATCACACCACACCTGAGGGAACTCCAGTGGGTCCCAAAACAGAAATGAACACAATTTAAACAACAAACACACAGTGCAAAGCGCATCACAGCACAGGTCCAGGGCTGTACTGGCTGTACCAGGCATTGAGCATTTTCCTAGGTAGCCGGAGGGGTAGGGCCAGTTTTCTAAATGTGGGGGCTGGTTTTGTAGCAGTACACTGTTAATCAGGCAAGGTCGAGGGGAGGAAAGTGTTCATAAGCCCTGCAACACCCCATGCATAAAACCACTGTTCAAGAATCACCACAGACCAAATGAAACTGCATATTGAGTTCTTCATTACCAGAGCAGACAAGGCAAATCTCTTCATATCCTGTGCCACTATACAAACAACATGACTTTGTGTATGGTAACTGGTGCAAATGTGAAGTGCTCCAATACCGTTGGGTAAAGTTTGTGCTGTTTAAAAATTGCAGAAAAATGTACCAAGAGTTAAAAACAAAGTGTTAACATACAAAGGAGAGTAAAACCAGAAAACCTAGCTAAATCACGAATTTCCCACTTAAATGGTGTGATCTTAGGCAAATATTTAATTTAATCCAAACTCATTTTCTTTATTATCACATATGAAAGCACTATTACATATATGAGTTCAGAATACGAGTTGCGCAAAAATTGTTTGTGTTTAATTTAATAGCTAAATACGTGGCTTTATAATCATCTGGGCCACTACAGGCGTTACATGTTTACTGTCTTGCCTTGTTAGTTCACAAATGGCTCATGTTTAAAACTATCACTTTTAATAAACATGTTAATGTCAGAGCTTCCACATGTTAAGAAAATGCACTTTTCTGAATTTTGAAGAGACTTTATCATATTTTACGTGATGATTGTTATATGATTTACATAGCAAACATCTTTTTTGGGCTTTGCTCGTGTGCGGGCGCTAGGGCTCTAAGAGCCAATCGAGTCCATTGGCTCAGCTCTCTCCCTGTTGAATTGTTGACTCGCCTACCTCTATCACAATGCTCTTCCCAGCCTCTGATGCATTTCACAGCACGCTTAACAGACTTTACATTCATCTCCACACTCAAGGGACATTTTATTTCATCGCAATGATGGGGACTTGTGGCCACAGCAGGAGGAAAAAGGTTGCCTCAGCAGCTAAGATTAGAAAGAGGTTTTACATTTTTTCCTTTTGCTTCTTTTCTAAGCTTGCAGGGCTCCCTTGTAAGATAAAGAGGAAAGAGCATGGACATCATTTAGTGGGCACCAGGGATCGCAGCTATGACCCCTGGTTTGCCCCTGTGGCCCTTTGTCACTGCTTTAATGCCCCTGCCTCAGAGGTGGCAAAATCAATGTCAAGAACACAGGGGCAGCTCTGCATGTCTTATTCTCTGCCCTTTTTCGTTCAACTATTAGTGAATAATATTCACTGTTAATATATTAAAGAAGGGAGCACACTATATATGTGTATTTTTTGCATGCGTGAGTGTGTTTATGTGAGACAGGGCACATGAATGTGTGAGCATGTGTGTCTGTATGTGTAAGCATGTGTGTTCTCTGAAGCATAGCTTTTGTACTGGGAGTAGTCACTTCCAGAACAAAAACTATGCCTTAAGGCTTTTCTCACTTTATATGGGTGAGGTACAGTGCAGCACACATACACATTTAGAAAAATCAGGAGTAAAGAAAGATTTCTCCTTGATACATTTGCCTCAAGGAGGAGGCATAAGATTTTGGTGTAAATTGCTGTCTACCAATGTTTGTAGCAAGGGATTTGCGTCAAAACCCATGAATGGCTACATGGGAATGCCCATTCACTACTCATGGACCGCCAACTGGTGCTATGCAAAGCAGTGCAAAGCACAACATTGAGTTACTTTGGGATACTATCCTGATTTGCATCAGATAGTAAATCCCACCCAAATGCTTTGGCAGGAATGCGAGAATGAGCGAGAATGTGTTGTGATGTGATGTGATGTGATACTTGTGATGTTTGTGAGTTTGGTGTTGGCCTGGCATACTGAAAATAATTATTGTCTTATAGAGACACCCTATGTAAAATACTGTCACTGGCACTTCAGCAATTCTTGGCATGACAGAGACATGTGACAAAAGATTGGCACATGGGGTAATTCTTGGCATAAAGGGCACCAATGGGCCTGATATACTGAGGTTGTTTTGACATAAGGGTTACCTATGAAAAATTATGGCACTGGCATATTTTATGTCGTTTTTGTCATAAGGGGGCACCCATGACAAAGGTCTAGCCCTGGCAAAAAAAGGAGGTAATTTTGTACATACGGGGACACCCATGCCACATTTAATTTTAAATGAGGCCCACTCTTGGGGAATGTCAAGTTTTATTGGTATGGCACACCTTGAAAGAGTTTGAATATTGAATGAGTGGCCTGTCAGCACCTATTGCAGTTTAGCAAATGTATGTGAAATTTGTGATTTAAAATGCACTATTTCACCCAATTCTTTTCACACTTTTCTTGCGGGGAAAAATCCCTTAGTAGGAGACTGGCTTACTAGCTTTGCTTGCCCACTACAATTGAGGACCAGTATTATGCCTCAGAGCTTTCAAGATCCAATCAGCAGCATAACATAGGCGATATCTAAAATAGACATTTGTCTGTGTTATGCTGTTATAGCAATCATGCAGTTATTATTAAACTTCAGTGATGTCTATTGTTAGGTTCAAGTGACATGCCTTGCTGTAAAGAATTCTAGGTCAAGGGTCACATGATGTCACTTCCTGTGATACCATGAAGGTCAAAGAATATGTGATGTCACATTCGCTACATCTGGAATTTTGGTGAATTGATGGGAAAGAGCACTTATTCAACAGTGAATTGTCCCCTTTCTTGCTCATCTTTCTGGGGTAATGAAACAAGACATTTGACCTAACCATACTGTATAACTCAATTACCTTGTGAATCCACTTTCCTCAGAAATAAGATTATTTCCTTGCAGGTGGCACCTCATGCTCGGCTGCCAATTGTTTTTTTCTCAATGGTGGTCTCCTGTATTGAAATATTCCTCTCCTGGGGCTTTGTCTCTGGTCTCAGGTTGTGCTGGCCCCTACCTGTGGGTGCTTTATGGTGATTTTGCTTGCATTCTTTGGCATTCGCCTTGAAATCAATCTGTGAGCTGCATCAGTGTGCTGGATCATTGTTGTACCTTCTTCCAGGCTTTTCCTGGCCCTGAGTTCAGATGATTCATGCAGCCACTGTAAGGTCATAATTTGCTATGCTTTAAAAGCTAATAAACTTGAATATATAACAAAAAAATGTATTATAGAATGCAGACTTTTTGCCATATATTCCCAAGTTTTCTTCGGGGGGAGAACCCCCAACACCAAGATTCTCTTGTGGCCAGGTTTCCACACTTGCTACGCACAGTAAAGAGTCTGTTCTGGCAAAATCTGCCGGGGCTGATCTGGGTTCCCTATCTGGCCCTGGACAGGTCCTGCCTACCTAAACAGCTACATTCCAGACACCTCCACTCAACCAGACTCTCAGTAGCATGCGTTCCTTGCAAACACAAAAGTAAATCAGGATGTATTTCCTTCTTGTACATTGCTCCTAAAGCATAGAATAACCTCCCACAACACACCAGAGCTTTGTAATCTCTACTTGAATCATGCAAGAATCTTTAGAGCTGGTTCGTCGAGTAAGGCAACAGAGGCTCCCCTACTCACCTGCAAATCGCCTGTATGCCCTGATGGATTACAAGCATGCTACAAAAGCACTCATAACATAACAAGGACTTCACTGATTAATTATCAGATCTCCTTGCCAACTCGTCCATCCAACATAACCGATCACCTTCTTGGAAGACTTTATCCTTCCACACAATACAAGCTCAAAAAAAGCAATTCAATGTAATCCACCCATACTCTTGGTGCGGACCTACTAACTTGTCATCCCTACTTCCCTGCTCAGCGTCCTACCAACAAACAGTGGTTAACAGAAAAGAAAAGAGCAAACCTGAAGATCCTTCAAAGACTTCTCCACGGATAACGATAACGGATAATGAAGGCATGTAACTGTAATTCAAAACATTAAGCATCCTGCTACTCTAAACTTTCACCTCTGCTCTCCTCTCATTTACCATTCTCTTTTCTTTCCACCCTATTTATGTTTAACTGCTTATCCCTTGTCTGCCCTTAATCTTTCATACCTCTTAGTCCATTCCTGAATGCCATCCTCTGCTCCTCTTGACCTACCTACTACTCTTTCATGCCCCATCCATCCTTTTTACAACAACCTTTCCCTATTACATTTTCCTCTATCCCATCTCTTCTTCTCCCCAATTCTACACCCTCATGTCCCTCATCTGTTATGCCCCCCTCTCCTTCCCTCCCTGCTCCTTTTCCCTCTCTATCTCTCTAGCTCTCTTTATCCACTCATCTTTTTCAGTTCTCATATCCTCTTTGACCCGAGCAGATCTCAGTAGAATTGATTACCCATATTAGCAGCGGGAGAGGGTATGACTTGTGAGAGACTTTGCCAGCACGGCCTGACCCATCCGAATGAGCAGCAAGTGCCGGATGAGAATAGAGGGAGGCAGTTAGCGTGGGGATTTCATCTTGGTACCATCTGACAATGCACAGTATGCAGACAATTCCTTGATTCAGTGTCCAGCTTACCTTGATTTTTTTCTGCTGTGACAGTACAGTACACACCAGGGCAGGTGAAGCTTGAGAAGGAAGCAAGCCAGCGTTCATTGACTTCACGTGATATGGAGCTGAATTTTATAATTTATTCCAAAGCTGCCTTTAAATCAAATCAGGCTTGGCAATTTGGTTTTCACTTAAGGTCTGAACTATGCAAGGAGACAGCAATGCTTAGTGGTTAGCATGATAGGCCTGTGACAGAATTAAAATAGAATCTCTGTTGCACTGCAACAAATTACAATACCTATGTCAACAAGGGAAATGCCCAACTCCTACCATTCATTTTTAGGTCGGTCTGTCTGTAGACAGCTTTTTCTGTCTGCCAGAGCTCATGCCATCAATCACAAAAGACAATTGAGTGACTTTGGGTGATCCCCTTTTTGTTGTTGCTTGACGGAAGTGTCGTTCTCGTTTGTCCACATTTTGGATCAGGCCAAGCGGCATTTTAGTTTCATCATTAGCTACTGATGATTAGATGTGTTAGTCACCTGCTCAAAGAGTGCTACCTATAGCCGTGCAGGGTCAGTGTCGCCTTTTTCCTCCTGATGTCTCTCCACACTCTTTTTAATGCTGCACACCAATGACAATGTTGCACCTAAATGGAATTTGCACTAAAATGTGTTTGTTCTTCTGAATATGATCTGTGCTCATGAACAGAGTTTCCAAACTCCTGCTGATGTTTAACCGAAAGTGATTTGACGCATTACCGTGATTTAACACCTGGGTCTGATTATGCTTCTAAATGAGATTCCATAATGCTGCTTTTGCATCAAATTGATGATTTTATATTCAAAAGTGAATTTGCAGCAGAAAGTGATCCTGCACCTTGATGTGATTTGTGCTTGCACAGTAAACCCTCCCAGATGCCATTAAATCACCAGGTGCCTCATGTTAGATCTGAGAGCCCTAGGGTGGTCTTCCCCCCAAAAACATTTTCGCCTGCCTCCTCCACTTTTCTGACCTTATTTTTGCTGGTACTAGGACTCTGTGCACTTTATCAATGCTAAGCAGTGCTAAAATATTTGTGTTTACTCCTCTAAACATGGTAATATTGGCTCATACCCAGCTGGCATAATTAATTTACTTATACATTCCCAGTAAAGTGCACTACATATGCCTAGGGCTTGTAAATTAAATGCTACTAATGGGCCTGCAGCTCTGCTTGTGCCACCATCATAAGTAGCCCTGTACCATGTCTTGGGCCTGCCTTTGCAGAACCTGTGTTTGCAGTTTACACTGCCATGTCAACCTGGTAAAATAAAACTTTTGCCAGACCCAAACCTTCCCTTTTTATACATATAAGTTAGCCCTAAGGTAGGCCCTGGACAACCCAGAGGGCAGAATGCAATGTAGTTAAAAGGCAGGACATGTACTTTTACGTTTTACATGTACGGGTAGTGAAAAACTCTCAAATTCGTTTTCCACTACTTTAAGGCATACCTCTCCCATATGATAAAATTGGGAATACCTTATTACATTTTATACATGTAATTTCCAATTGGAAAGGGAAAAACCTTTAAGTCTGCTGTCTTTGAAATCACAATTACTCTTCTGAACTGCACTCTGCTAGACTGTTTTGCTGTGCTGGTCTGCTGCCTGCTTCCCTTTAGCTGGATGAGAGGGACTGTACCTGCACCTCTTGACCCCAGAACCCCGGGTGACTCCAATGCCTAGTTGGCTGGCCTCCTGCTCTGAAGCCTCAGAGACAAAACAGGCTTCCATCACCAGGAATCTGCTATCTGTGAGTCTACCCTACCAAGTGGTGCCATCCAGGTCCTGAACCTTTGGAACTGGGCCTAAGGTGCTTGCCGTCACATCTTCTCTGCTGAGGGACGCACCCCCAGGCAAAACCAATGCATCTACTTGTCTGAGCAGTGCAACCCCGAGCAGAACCGTCACATTGCCACTTCTGTGTGGATTGAACTCATCGCAAAAGACTCACATTGCCGCTGCCGCCCCATTTTGGGACAGACACATCGCCTTTGGAACCGCCGCTGCATAATGCTTGTCCCGGTACAAACTCCTTGCATCTCTGTTCGACAGCAGCCTCGAAGGAGAAACTCCACCTTGCAGCCACACTGCTCATCGGCGCATCGCCTCTGCTGCAATTCTCATCCTCGACAACGGACTTTGCATCGCAAGCCCCGTCGACAAGACCCCCGACTTCAATGCGATAGGACCTTGCCTCGCAGCCTCGCCTCATTTTGGAACCAAGGCATTTCCTCTGCTGCGCGACGCATCTTCTATGCGGAGCCACACAACGCCGCACAACCAGGCTTTAAGATACTCTATTCAGACGACCTAACTGGGTCCCTGTAGCTGGCCTGTGCTCCATCGCCCTGAATTTGTGACGTTGTCCCGGTCTGGCACGACCAGATATCCCCAATAGAGCTTTGTGCTTTTTGGCGCTAATTTACTTAAAACCGTTGAAATTAAATAACTTTAGTTCTACTTACTGGATTTTTATCATTTTGGTCTTGTTTTATTTATTAAAGTCAGATCTATTTCTCTAACTTGGTGTTGGATCATTATGTGTGGTGTTTCATTGTTTCACTGTTTGATGTGTTGCAAGTATATTTTACACTCAGCCTCCAAGTTAAGCCTGACTGCTCTGTGCCAAGCTACCAGAGGGTGAGCACAGGTTAATTCAGAGTTTGCCTGCCCATTACCCTGACTAAGATTGCGGTTGCTGCTTGACTAGGGCGCATACCCTAGTCAACCAGTAACCCAATTCTAAAACCTATCATCAATGGTCTTGAAAGAAGAGTAACAGAAAAAGTCGACTATTTTCACATTGCATACCCAAATATGTGTTTAACATTTGTATTGTGTGAAAGACCTGTGCCAAGACTTTCTATAAATAAATGAAATTAATGATATAAATGGCTTTGCCTTCCTAAAGGTTTTCTACAATTACACTTGCACCAATGATAAGTTTGCAGCTCAATGTGATAAATGCGATGTCATGTTTATGTACAACTTTTACTGAGACATTTTACTACTGTGTGATCCCCTGCATACAGGGATTTTGCATTTAAATATGGCACCACACTCCTTCTGGCTTTGCACAAAGGATGGTTGGCACCTGCATGAGTTTCTGAGCCGCAGGTGATGAGTGTTCTGAAATGAGTTTCTACATCAAAAGTATCTCTGCATCCCTGTTGATGCAGCACAAAGGCCGAACTTGCACCAGTGATCTTTTGATGAACATTGTTTTGCACGTCAGTCCACTGTCAACCAAATGTAAGGTGATACTGGTCTGATTACACCTAAAGTGACATCTTACTACAGCATTTCTCTCTGTACTGACTGATAGCACAAGGCTGATTACTGCATCTTTTCTGTACTAAATTTGCTTTTCAAGTTTAAAAGCCATCATATTTTTGTATGATCCTATAGTGATCACCAAACCTAAAACAAAGAGAGCTTCAGATTAGCCCTTGGGATGCATGTAACGTCAAATCAGACAATCAGGTCTAAGCAAAACTGTACTCAAATGCCACAGAGGCCTGACTGTCAACCGAGGATCCTTTAATAGTGGCACCTGACATTGTCTGGGCCTCGTCTTCATTAAAATTGACCTACTCCTTTTTTACTGGCGGACATACCGTCCTGGAAGGATGCACTATTTTGTTCCTTATTGGCCTCAGAAGCACAAAAATCCCTTACAGAAAAAAAAATATTATCTCAGATTACCATAACTAGAAATGTAACTTTCACATCACCCTGAATGAAAATGGGACAGCGGATATCCAGTCTTCAGATTTGCGCCTCCATATCTTCACCCGATTGATACTCTGAAGGCCCTAAAAGCTTATATAATGGCTAGAAAAATGGACACTGATACCATATCTACTATCTTGACTGCGCATGGTGCCACACGCTCCCTTTTCTCCACACCCCCATTTCCTATTTCTCAGCCACACTCATAGAGTGAGACCAGAGAGAATAATGATAGCATCAAGGGCCAAACCCACAGTCCTTCAAGAACCCACATCTACCTCTCGATGCTGCTTGTGTCAACAAAACTCCAGGTCCAACTGCAGTGCACCAAACAATGCAACACACAAACTTAATCTACGCAGAGGACTCAACTCTCATAGGAATGATTCACACCAGAGGGGTTTAAGTATGCATCTCATATTTCATTACATCCCCTTACTACTGACCAGACAGTAAATCCCTTATCCACTCCCGAATAGAAACTCCAAGGCATCAAAAGCAGTTTGGATCACCTGCATGTGACGATGCAAGTCTGCAAACCACCCTCTCCCTCTCTCTTCTGCAAGCACGCTCCTCCCGCCTCTCCATCACAGCTCACAAAACACACCTCCATCCGAAGAGCCCAGCATGCACACCACACCTAATGGGTCAGAGCAGTCTTCTGCAAACTCTATCTCCAACACACACTACCTACCTGGATACTATGTGAGTATAGATCCCATAACATATCGTATTCCTATCACTGCAATCTCCTCAGCTAGACATCTCAACACACAAAGGATAATGTGAACAAGAAATCTCAGGTGAATCACCTTCTCACGGATGTATGACGTAACAACGCGAGTCATTACAACACGTGCAGTTACATCGCGGTCGTTACTACGACTGCGATGTTACTACGCTATGCCATTACAACGCAAGTCTTTACATCGACTTGCGCTAGATGGCGTGCTAACATTAGAAAAGCGTAATTTACTATTCCAACTCCAGTCCACTTAACAGTAGGGAAGGTGTTGGGATAGTAAACTACACTATTTGTAATGTTAGCACGCCATCTAGCGCAAGTCGATGTAAAGACTTGCGTTGTAATGGCATCGCGTGGTTACATCGCGTTCGTTGTAACGACCGCGATGTAACAGCATCGCGGTGTACTGAATGCGATGTAAACGATGTTTCTCCCTTCTCACAAACCAGAGAGCCAAGACCAACACATCAACTTAGAGGTGCCCTCCTGAACTGAATACCTTAAGTCTCTAATGCAACTTTCATATCTTAACTCATTCATACTGTGGCCATGATGCTACTGCACTTACAGGAACATGGTTCTGCTCACCCGTCGTAACCCTATTGTACACTAGGATACAACATTATCTACCCTGGTAGTACAGCAGAAAGGTGTGGTAGTGCCTTTGTACACAAAGAGTCTCTTAAATGTAAAGAGATTAATTAAATAAATGCCTTCTCCTTTCGGTGTGGAGATTACAAAGAAAACTCCTGTAACACAGATTCAGAAAATGATAAACTGCCATTGGGCAGCAAAAAGAGTTTTCTCGATAGTTTCTTTGATAATAGCACTGATCACTCACATCCTCCTGTGATCAGATTGTCCTTGGAGAATTGAGTTTCCAAGATACAGTAGCTCACAATCCTCCTCAAACACATCATAATGGAGAATCTACTACAGCACTGTGTCCTTCTTACCCCTAATAAGGGTTCTATCCTAGCCCTGAAGTTCATAAAGAAATACCAAAAGCAAGTCACTAACCCTCTCAAATTGGATAAGGTAACCCGTGTTTTCATTCCCTTGAAAACTGGGATCTTAACAGAACTTCAACACTTTTAACCAGAGAAAGAAATGATGTTTCACACATCGCCAACAAGCATTGGCAAAGACATGGATAAATGACCTGTGGGCACTTGTGCATTCTCTAATTTGCCTGTATTACCACATTACAGCCAGATCTTTCGGCTTGGCCAATGCTTGTTTAGATAAAAGCATATGAAACGGACCTGCACTAAAGCTGTCGGAGGGGGTTAGTCTCTAACGGTTCTAAGCCTCCCTCACCTTACACCAATACATGTCACCTGCTCATCTGGTGTTATTCTGCATCTTTAAGTCAAACTTTCAAAGATTGCCATTTAGTAGACAGCTGTCACCTGGCTCCAATGTCACAAGAGTACATTTCTGCCAGTCTTACTTTTTATCCACCAGCCAGTGGAGTGACAAAGCCCCCACCTCCTCCAGCCCCCGCAGTTCAGAGGGGGGGGGGGTCGAGCTCCAAGGGAACCCCTCTGCACAGTACCCTGGCCTGAGAGATCCTGAATGAGTTCGAAGGGGGGGAGGAGGGGACCATGTATTTTGCAGGGGGGGGGGGGCTCAAATTTCATTGCACCACTGCCACTAGCGCTATGCATGCCGGGGTCTTTTAACAGGAAGTGTAAATCTATCAATTACAGCGCGCCTGGTGCTGTTGTCTGAAAACCCAAGGCGAGCTTCGCATAACATGGCTCCAGATGGCATCCATGTTGCTGACAACGTCCCAGCAGCGTGTCATGAAGTGCACAGGGAACAGCAGATGTGTCACTGTTCCCCTAAACAATCAGTGCAGGTAGACACTGTGCCACTCACCTCCACTGATAACACACTCAATAATCCTACTTTGTCTGCTATAGTACTGACATCAGAGCCGTGGCATTGGGTAATATTTAATTTTGCAACTCCCGAGACCAAGAATTCACCCACACCAGCTAAACTGTTTCTTGGTGGCATCTGTTAGACTGTGAAAGTGGCTTCGGTGCCAGTGAATTCTGCTTAAGAGCGCAGGATCTGTGCGTCAAGGGACGGCTGACAGAGTCTGGTCTGAGGCTTGCAGGGGGGTTACAATATTTTAACATGAATTCATAGAAACTTAGAGGCATCAATCTATATACTATTTATTATGTTACAGATTTCTGCTTTTGACCTGTTTCCACATTTTGAACCAGTAACAGATCAGCAGAAGAAATCCATGCTTTAAATGTGTCCATCGCAGGAACAGTTGATCCCGTGTCCAGTATCTTTGGAAACACGTGACTGCTCCTGGGAACCCGGACTCCTTTGCTCTGCTCTTCACTGCAGGGGCTCTAACTACTTCACATGACCACGTTCCAAAGCATTCTCGTGTATTTTTTTTATTGTACACGCGTTATGTAATGAGTCACGGACCCAGTTAGTGTCATTCAGGAATAATCTGTTCAACCTTATGAATCAGTGTACATTAATCTTAAATCGGTTCTAAGGGTCGCCATTCTCGCAGTTGTCTTTTATATTCTCTCATTCTCAACTCCCTCTCCTCTCATTTCCTAACTTGTTTTTTGTCTGCCATATCCTTTCTATTCCTGAACTAACCCCTTGCCTGCCTTACTGGCACACTCGCTCCGTTTTTTGTTCTATCTCTTTCTTCCTTTTTACCCATCTATCCTTGACTTTTCCAAGTTATTTTCTCTCTCTCTCTCCAACCAGTCACTCCCCTCCCTTTTTGTCTCCCTCCTTTGCCCACCCCCTTGTTCTCTTTCCTTCGTGGTAGGCATGTGTTATACAGATCACAATCAACAGCGCCATCTCCTGGTAAACAAGAGGAACCTGTTAGTCCACGAACCTGCTATTTTTGGAAATTTCCCAATAATCTCGGCTAGGCAAGTATTCAGAATTAATATTGATTATCTTTTATTGGCGCGGGGTCTTCCACAAATACGCTTCCGTGCCACAAGAAGACAATCTTCCACCCCTATTAGCAGCGACCTTTTGGCTAGAGTTTATGCATATTTTTGCAAAGGCGAGATGTAACTCAAAATAAGCAACTCGTGCATGATAGTACCTGAAAATAGCAATCTAGTACCACTAAATTAATATGTTACAATTAGAGCTGCGTTAGTATCAAACTACATTCCACGGGTAAACAAACATAATGGTAGGGAAAAAATAAACACTCCTGCTAACTATCTGAGGCAACTAAGAGGCCTCCCTCTCCAGTCCTCCATCACTAAAAATCACCAAGAGTCACTCTGGAAGGTTCCTTTGAGAATGACGTCTGCTCGGGAGTTGAGGCACATTGTGACATCATTCACCTGCTTAGACTTTAACATTAAGGTCACATTTTTCGGCGAGCCTGTAAATTTGGAATAGCACCTTTCCTGGTGCGGAAAAAATTCGGGAAAGACAGTGGCACTTACCCAGCTGAAGTGCAGGCTGCAGGAAGCACAGGAAGAGCGCCAACAGGAAGGCCTTCATGATAGCTGTTTCATAAATGAGTTCCCATAAATACAGAAGCGTATGTTCACGAGACCGGCTTCAAGAGTCCCAGCTAAACCACCTCTGCAGCCACCCGCCTCGCCTCGCTTTTGAAGGTTTATGGGAATCTTTGGGAAGATGTGGCCTCTTGGTGATAAGAAAATATCCTGTCACATGGGGTGTTGACAAACAACAGGAATTCGCGAGTCAAGCGGTGCTTACGGCGCTGATCTTACGGACGAGGAAACGCTGTCCTCGGAAGTCAGGGACAAGCGGGGACGGCGGCAGATAGCTCGGGCATCCCTTTGGCAGGTCTTTGTTATAGGGCCGCGGGAATAGATACCCGATAGCGTACTTGCTGAGCTCGCGCAGTGCTTAAAAAACGGAAACGGCAAATGACATGAAGCCGGCCGGGGTCAAAAGACAATGGACACGTATTTTATCCGCACCAGCAACACGGGAAGATGCCATTTCGTGCAGATAGGGGTGACCAGGGTTGGATTAG
Source organism: Triturus cristatus (assembly GCF_964204655.1). Lineage (NCBI taxonomy): Eukaryota > Metazoa > Chordata > Amphibia > Caudata > Salamandridae > Triturus > Triturus cristatus. The sequence goes on along the minus strand of NC_140593.1, from coordinate 325,404,802 downwards.
GAGTAAAAATAGGCCCGGGCACTAAAAAAAGCAGCCCAAATTTGAAGATTGCGCCTTTTCGCAATTTTTAAGTATTAGCAAAAGAAGGAAAGGGGTGGGGGGCGGGGGCTCTAAAGGAGGCATGTTTTCTTAACTTCACTGTGATAAACAAAAAATGCATGTGTTGCCAGGACTTTTTGTGCACTGGTTATTTTACACTGGTGAACCGCACCTGGATATAAGTGAGGACACTTCTGCTCAGCCCCTGCTCAGTCTGCATTCATTAATGGGCCAGAGACTGGGAATGACACCTCCGCCCGTTGATAAGAGGGAGGTAACAGAGTCCTGTCTGCCTCCGGAAAGGCCGCTCAGGCTGCCATGGGGCTGATGGCATCTCAACAGCCCTGTCACAGCCTAAATCGCCCACCAAACTGGCCAAAAAAGCAGCCCACAGCTGCAACTCCAATACCGGCCCATTGCCCGAGTGCCCGCTTTACCAATCCAACCAGGCAAGCCTGGTTTGCCCCTTTTCTTGCCCTCCACTGCCCTAGCCCAACCTTAGTTCATTTCCTGACATTAAATGACAGCCCTGCTTCGGCTGGAAGGTTGCAGTGTTTCTTTACAACCCTTTCTGTAAATATGTACTTTCTATTCCATTGCCCCCCTTGAGTCTCACTATGACAAAGATGACCACTCGTCGCCAAGTACAATTCTCGAGAGTGATTGAAATTGCACAGAAACACAATTTGTATAAAACTAATTGGAAAAAAGCTATTGTAATTAACAGCTTACAACACCATTATATACATATTAAGCCACTTATAACACCACCTGGACCTTAACTTTCGGCCAAACCATCAATTAATAGCAGGGCACTGGACTATCAACTGATTGCTCGTCTGCCCTGAAATAGAGTGTCAAAGCATTAAGTGCCATTTATCCTAAATTAGAGCAGTAGTCCGCTTTTACAAGCCCGGGTAAACATGGCAAAGTAGCATAAAGTCATAACAGTATATCTTCCACCAATGCAAGAATTACATTTATCATTCCCTTTTGGTGCCTTCTGCATAGTAGTGGCTGCTACCAACCAGGGATGGTGGTGGCGGTAATGTGTGTGTGTGTGTGGGGGGGGGGGTGGACAAGGGAGGGGGTGCCTAATTAAAAAATAAAAAACACCGCTTTACCGCTGGCCTCCGCCTCTTCTTTCTCTGTCTTCCTAGCAGGAAGCACACAGCCTCCCAAAATCAGCTGACCAATCACAACGCTGCCTTAGTAGTCTTATTAGTGGTCGGAGCACCATGGTTCAGCCCTCAGGCAGGGGCTGGCAGGCTGGGCATGTTCTTCGCCCAGGCTGTAATGCAGATTGCGTATGACGCGTTGGCTGACACAAGACGGCCAGCCAATGCGGCATGCACACTATAGGTGCTGCCGCTTCTCCTCCTCCTATGACGCAGGGAGCCTAACCCCACTGGTCTGGCTTCAGCTGCAAGCTGAATACAAAAGATACAATGATAATAATGAACGCTGTTATGTATATATATATTTTTTGTATTCAGTTTGCAGCTGAAGCAGTGGGGCAATGCTCCTCCGCCTTAGCAGAAGAGCCGCCACTGCTTCTGCACTGAACTACATATTTCTTTGTCGGAAAGGTCCCCAGTCTAAATCTTATAGAGCATATAAAGGCTATCACTTCTCCCCATGTCTTGAATAACTACCACAAACTTCAGCACTTTCTCTGGAAGGTTAGTTGTGGCTTCTACTGAACTCTTGTAGCACTGCAAGGCAATTAACAAACCTTAACATTTTACTATTCCTTATTTTGGCATTTTGTGTTACCACATTGGAACTCTAATACCTTATACTTTAACATTTATACATGCAATGCCTTAACATTTATATGTGCAAAAAGAACAATTGATGGACAGAATGCTAAACAATGTCAAACATTCCCCCCTGCACAGAGATGTGGATCCAAATCCATCTTTTTTTGCTCACCATGCCATTCCAGTTTAGACCCAGCCATATGCAAATCAGACAGGACCCTGCTCTTCTTGGGAACAGTCCACTTCGAACTGCCAGGCCAGGTCCTCCCTGAAACTGGTCTCAGGATGTTTGTTTCTGGTCCAGGGAGGGCCTGGTAGTTTGAGATTGACTGTTCCCATGGGGAGCAGGGCCAATACTGATTTGCGTATGGCTGGGTTCAAACTTATATGGCATGGGGAGCAAACAAACAATCGATTTATGCCCAGAACTCTGTACTGGGGTGAATGATTGACATTGTTCAACATTTTGTCCATTAATGGTTCTTTTTGCATTCAGCATTTATATATGGCATGAACAAATAGTCCTGGCTTAAGAAACTTGGATGAGACAGCAACACGCATGGTAGAGAGTTGGCAACTCTTTTTTAGAGGTGGTGCAGGTTCGATATGCCATCTAGCACTGACCTCAAAGAGAGAGGCAGCACAGACAGGGCAATTTAGGATGGGAAGGCAGGCCAGGCTCCGATGAGTGGCAGTTAATGCAGACTGCTGGACAAGAGAGAAGTGGCAGGCTCCTTTCAGTGAAACAGGCCAGGGGATGGGGGAAGGACAGCTGTAACAACAACATAGAATACGCAGGTCCTTAAGAGGAAAATATATACAGACGAGTAAACAGTACAACTCCAGAGGAGAATGCAAAAAAGGGAAGTCTCATTTAAGAAGACAGAATCCCACCACCAACCGAAGTGGCATGCGTCATCATTTGGGATCTCCTCTTGGCTGCAACCTGGTGCAGCCAAGGAGCTACAACTCCTTGCTAGTGTAAAGGAGAAGCTCGCGGGTGTTTTGATGTAATCCGGAACTAGATCACCTAAGATCGATGGAACATTAACAGGTGTGGTGAGAGTGCGTGGTGCAGTGTATAGAATAAGTGCATATAAAATTGGCTACCAGGAGAACATGAAGTTTATTAAGTATCTCGTGGTGTCAAAGGTTAAAAAGCAGTGTGGGCGCGATCTGAATAAATGTGCGAGTGCGCTAGTGAAAAGGTCTACATGTTTCAGCCAACCTTGACCCTACATTGATCATGGCTTTCTTCAGGACCCAGTTGTAACTACTGCACTATGAAAATGTGAAAAATTAATACAAAAACAATATCGGAACGATACAACCATATACCTGTGTAATACTTTATGGTGAAACTACAGGCATAGGTGTCAAACTCCCGTATTAAATCGGAAGGAAACCCACCGCTCCTGGCAACAACTCAAGGTGTGAGGCAACGCTCTACTCTGTCGCTACCCCGGGCTCGATCCTGAGTATCGCGAGGTACAGCTGTACCAATGGAGCTACTGGAGGAAAGATAAATAGAGCCCTAGGGGCAGGTGGGTGGGTCAAAGCTCTATGGACTAGGCCGTTAAGCACTGGACTGTTTGTGAAAAATGTGGGTAGGGGTCACACTAATTGTGACCTCTAGGAATCTCTTGCTAAAAGAAATAACCTCATGTACTGTTCTTTTTCCTTGGGGAAATTGACTAACCATGAACACATCTCAGTTCTCTCTTCCTTCCCATAGCAAGTACATCATTAGATTACGTGGACTCTTGCATCTTATGGTTCAATTTGTTTTTCATTTGTTAATTCATCTTTTTAGTGTATAAGGCTTTCAGATCCTGCCACATGCCTTAGAGTAGGCTTGACCACAGGCTTAAGCTGTAGCAACACAGCTCACCTTTTGCACCCAAATATTCTTCTTCCTTTGTTGTCAGTCTTGACAATTTTGGTTGCCTATTTTAAAGTGAGTCAAATGTGCAAACTTCAAATTCCAACTCCTAGTCAATTTACATGATGGCAAAATCAGCAGTTCAGTACTATTCTTGTGGCTTTATCTTTGTTAAGTCTGTAACTGACTAGAGATGTGTCCCACCTTAGATGATACCTTCCAGAATATAAAACACCTTTAAGGAAGTTCACTTAGAGTGAAATGTGGCGTACCATATTGAAGGTAAGCCAGAGTTCCACTCTTTTCCAGAATGGCCTAGCAGTAAGCAGACTTTGTTGCCTATGGCTTGACCAGTTCCCAAACCACTTTGTAAACCTGGCTCCTTGCTAAAACCTATTCTGTTTTCACATCCTTGTGTGTATGTCTCTCAACCAATGAGCAAGGCCTCCCACAAAACAAGCATTGGCAAAGCCAATTGGTCAGGATATACTATGTTATATGTATAAACCTTTTTTGCAGCTGCAAACACTCCAATTCGCAAACTCAGAGTGCTTGCAACCTCAAAACAGTGATTTCCAATGTAATTAATTTATTTTTGGATGCTTATCTACCTGCTATTTGGAAGGAGTGTATTGTGTTGTGAGTGTCCCTTCTGAATTGTGAAACAGAATGTCTCAATAGCTTACATCTAGAATTCCAGTTGCAAACAATTGAACTAGTTCCTGACTCCAAAGCCCGGGTGATAATAGATTTCCAAATGGTAAGGGATCCCCTTTAGACACCTTTCCCTTTGTGAATCGGGGTAGCCATTTCATAGAGATCAGACAATGCTCTAGGGCAGTGTTTCTTCAAACTGTGGGTCATGAAAGTCCAAGCAATAAATATACATTCCTTTAAACTCTGTATTTAACTTGTCACATTTGCTGAGCTTCAAAGACAGAGGACAGATGTCAGGCTATGTATTCTAATAGATTGCTGTTTATTTTTTAACATGGTGATTGGTGTGTACAAATTCCTCTCAATTTGCGGTCGTAGAACGAAAAGTAAAGTGAAATATGTAACAATTTTGCTGGGGTACAGAGAGTGTGAATAGAAAGGTTGTAGGATGCAATTTTTTGTAATACATAACAAAATGTAAATACCTGTAAATTAACTGTACACATTTATCAGTTAGAAAAGCAAAATTCCGAAGTCAGATGTGATTTTAATATAATCAAATAAAGGCACTTTACTTAGTAATGCACAAATGATAAATATTGATTGAAAGCTGATTTCCACGCATTATCATTTGTAATCAGTTTAGAACTATCTGTACAATTGTATGTCTGGTCACACTTAGTGGAAATTTCAATAGAAAATGTCCTGTTTTTTAAACAAGCGTGTGCTGCCACAAGATGCTTTAGTTATATTAAAAAATCACCTGCCACGTGACCATTGAAGCTAGAAATTAGTAGCTGTAAAATCAAATTTTAAGAATATGTACACCTTTGTGAGTGTTCAATATCACAAATGAATAATGTATGTTGTGCACCAAAATCTGAAAATATACATCTTACATGTATTTTAAAATACAATGATGAAAGGGAGAGTCTCAGGTACAATCAAAGAAAACATTATTTCCCGTTGTCTGAAGCACCATCTAGTGGCAAGCTCTGCTTCGCACACAGGATTTAGTCTTATTTCAATATATTTCCCATTTTACCGCATTGATTCTTTTAGAGTTTTGCATCTGTATTTACTTATATTCATAGGACTATCAATACGTGGTGGGGATCTTATCAGTGGCGTAACTTGCCCATGCCTCCCCGCGTTAAAGAGTGGGGGCGTTTCTGGTGAGATTACTCTGTTTCGTTGACAACACCTGGTTGCCGATTGAACAGCTGTAGCGGTCTAGTTGTTAGCGCGTCACGTGACGTGACGCGGGTACGCAGGTTGACGCCAGGATGCGCGCGCAGGAGTAAGCGCGGAGCGTGACGAGAGGGGTGCGTGGCAGCGAGCGGGGAGATAGAGGTGGCCGGCGCTCCTAGGTGTAACTGCTCACTGTTGTGCCAATAAACATAGCGGAAAGATAACACTTGTTCCGAGTGCTCATTCACCAACATTACAGTGGCGACGAGGTCGGGACGGAAACCGGACCGACGGGGGGGAAGCGCAGTAGAAGGCTACACTCCACGTGGCCCCACGAGTCGAAGGAAGACACGCTACCAGGCCATCAAGCCCAAACAAAACACCGCACGGGCCGCCTGGAAGGGGGAAGTCACGAGATACGACCCAGCCAACTGCGGAGATCGACCCCAGGCACAGAGCACCCGAGGAGCGTGGCAGTGCCACGGTACAGTAACCAAACCACAAACAGGCCACAGAGACGACGCCGTTCTCAACCAATAAAAGCACACGAGCTGCCCTCGCACGTAATCAAGCACAGAAAGCGCTGCACTGGCTACCAAAGAGGAGGAAGTGGGGCCCAGTGACAAGAGCCCCCAGAGGATCGAGCACACAAGAAACAACGACAACACCCCAGGCAGCCCCCCGAGTAAAGTCACCGCCGAAACAAGCGCCAAGGAAGCAAAGATGAGTACCCCGGCAGGGTATGCGATTGCACCGGTGCAATTCCTAACGAAACCCGGTGAACCAATGATGAAATGGGAGGACTGGAAGGAATACATAGACAATTTCATAGGGGTTTTGGAGGACGAGAACGAAGAGAAATTCACACCCCAGAGGAAAAAACGCATCCTGCTACTAAATCTAGGGCCTGAAGGTCTGAGAATATACAAGAGCCTAGTGCCCACGAAGAGAGAAGACACAGACGATGACGTGTATGCGCACGCGGTGGAGGACCTGGATGAGCGATACCGCCCCACCGTCTGTGTTTCGGTAGACAGATATAATTTCCAGCAAAGGAAACAAAAGGTGGGAGAATCCATCGAAGAATACGTAGCAGCACTGAGGAAGCTAGCAGCCCCGTGCAGGTACGCACTGTGGGAAGACGAATTTATAAAAGATCAAGTGATCATGCACACCACCAGTACAAACGTGCAGGACAAGCTGTGGGCGAGTGGGGACACCACACTCAAGGAAGTAATGGTTATTGTGAAGAGGGCGGAACTCTCGAAGAGGTGCGCCGAGGCTACCAGAAAAGACACAGGCGCCCCAACCATGGTGAACAGGATACAGGAGGGTGATCACCGCAGGGACTAGAAACCCAAGCCTCCCACAACCAAAGGAACCAGCAGATGGCAAGGGAAACAAGCGGACGGTGAGAGCAAGAAAACGTGCTACAGGTGTGGAAGCTGGTCCCACGAAGCCCACGACAGACGTTGCCCGGCCTTCAGAGCCAAATGCATGCACTGCGGTATCATGGGCCACTACGAGAAGGTGTGTCGGAAGAAACAACAGAAAGGAGTGGTGAAATACATGGACCAAAGCGCGGAAGACCCGGAAGACGCCACGGAGGAGGAGGTGGTCACCGTACTGTGCATATATGATCAGGTACTGAGCGTGGATGCCAAGAGATCAACCAAACCGGTCCTGGAAATGTCCGTGGGCGGCATAACCATCTCGGTTGTGGCAGACACCGGATCCCCATTCACCATCGTACAGCGTGCAGTGTGGGTAGAACAATTCCAACCCAAGTTGGGCCCTAGGCTGGAGAAACTAGACATACGACCGGTAACATACAATGGTGATCGCATCCCCATGCTAGGGTACCGACGCCTGTTGTTCGAATTCAGAGGACGTACGGCGTGGTGCAAGCTGTACGTGGCCGAGAAAGGACCCTCCGTCCTGGGATGGTTGGACCAGGGCGACCTGGGCATAAAACTCGACCCAGGGGGGAAGGAACAGATCCTGCTCACAGACCAGGTGGAATGGCTGGACACAGACAGATGGAAGGAAAACTACCCGAGAGTGTTTGGGGGTGCAGTAGGAAAAATGGAGAAATTTCAACACAAAATAGTGCTGAAGGAAGGAGCCACACCAGTAGCACACAAAGTAAGGAATGTGCCCATTGCAGTAAGGGAAGCTGTCCAGACGGAACTCCAAGACCTGGAGAAGAAGGGCATCATAGAACCCATAACCTGTGCCGAATGGTTGGCGCCTTTGGTGGTCGTGATGAAACCCAACGGGAAGGTCAGGCTTTGCGTAGACTTGAGAGAACTCAATAAGAACATAGTGGTGGAGAAATTTCCCCTTCCCAAGATAGAGGAGATGCTGGCACGAACCAGAGGAGTCCAGTGGTACTCCACCATCGACCTTACATCGGCTTACCACCAGGTAGCCCTACACCCGGACAGCAAAAGTCTCACATCGTTCATTACCCCGTTTGGGTGCTACAGATTCTGTCGCATGCCGTTCGGGCTGGCCTCGGCGGCGGCCGTTTTCCAGAAGATGATGCACCAGCTGTTCAGAGACTGCAAGGACGTGCAGTACTTCCAGGACGATATACTGGTGATGGGCAGAGATAGGAGGGACCATGACCGGACTCTGGAAAAGGTGTTACGGACGCTGGAAGCTAAAGGTCTCACGGCGGAATGGTCGAAATGCCGGTTGGGAATGCAATCGGTGACCTATTTAGGCCACGAAATAGGGCAACAAGGGGTCACCCCCAAGATGGAAAACGTGAAGGCCATCGTTGAAGCTCCGGCCCCCAAGAACAAGGAGGAGGTCAGGTCCTTCCTGGGGATGGCGGAGTACTACAGTAAATTCGTGGTACAATTCGCATCCAAGACCTATAACTTGAGGAGGCTAACCAGAGAAAGCACGGTGTTCCAATGGACACCGGAAGCACAAGCGGAATTTGAAGTCATCAAAAAAGGGATCCTAGAAGCGATGCCTCTCAAGGGTTACGACCCGCAAGGCGCCACCATACTCATCACGGACGCCAGCGACAAGGGGTTGGGCGCTGTACTCATGCAAGACCGAGGAAGTGGAGAAGTGGAGACGATAAGCTTCGCCTCCAGAGCACTGACGGAGACAGAAGGCAAGTACAGCGTCATTGAGAAGGAGATGTTAGCGGTAGTGTGGGCCATGACGAGATTCCGGCAATTCCTATGGGGTACCCGATTCCTGCTCAAAACGGACCACAAGCCGTTAGTGAAGGTTCTGACGTCGTGTGGACACGCCAGCGCCACACCCAGGATATCGAAAATGTCCCTAAAATTGTTGGACTACAGATATGATGTAGAGTACATCCCGGGAAACAAGAACCGAGTGGCAGACTACCTGAGCCGAGCGGCGGCCATGGAGCCGGGAGAAGAAGACCCCGCGGACAGAGGAGAGATGGTGGCTCTCATTGAGGATCAAGAGAAGATCATCAGCAGACAGGAGTGGACAGCCGCGTATGACGAAGATGCGGACCTGATGGAGATAAAAGCCCACATCACCCAAGGGTGGCCTGACAAGAAAAAGGTGAAACCCAACCTCAAACCTTTTTATGAAGTGAGAGAAGAATTGACCGTGGGAGATGAGGGCATATTCATATACCGGGGAGACAGAGTAATCCCCCCCACGAATCTCATCAACAAACTACTGGACCTATTGCATGAAGGCCACCTGGGTATTGGGAAACTCAAAGCTAGATCGAAACAGAATTACTGGTGGCCAGGCATGGACATGAGAGCAGAGAGACATGTCAGGGAGTGCCCCCAATGCCAAGGGGCGGACAAAACGTTGAGGCCATTACGCCCGGCTCTGGGGAAATTCGACACGCCCGCCAACCCATGGGAAGAGTTGTCCATAGACATTTTAGGGCCGGTGCTGGATGACCAGAGCGTACAAAAATATGTGTGTGTCCTCATCGACCGTTATTCCAAGTGGCCAGAGATAAAAGTGAGCGAAACGATGGACACGGAGAACATCCTGGAGTTCCTATCGGAAACATTCACCCGAGAGGGAATTCCCAAGTCCATCTTAAGCGACAACGGGCCACAATTCACATCAGAAAAATGGAAACAGTTCATGGGGAGGAACGGCATCGAGGTAAAGCACACGGCCATATACCATCCGGCAGGTAACGGTCTGGTGGAACGATTTAACAGAGTGGTGATGGGGGCCATTCAAGCAGCCATCACCTGCAACAAAGACTGGAAGAAGGCGGTGGAGAGTATGGTATGGGCCTACAGGATAACGCCCACAAGCACAGGGTACAGCCCGTTCCAAATATTGAGAGGACGTGAACCTTTCACGCACGACAACAGAATCTGGAAGGAGAAGGTAGTGACCAGTGAATGGTCTCCGGCAGTCGTGAGAGCAAATATGGAGAGGGCTCAAGCCATCTACACCAACAACTACAACAAGAGGAGGAGTGTGAAGGACACTCGGTTAGTGAGAGGAGAATGGGTGAGAGTAAAGTTGGCTACCCTACAAAGGAAAGGAGACAGCAAGTACAGCAAGCCCATGCAGGTCAAGGAAGTGTATGACAGAGCGGCTCTGCTCAGCGACGGGAACGTGTGGTCGCAAGACCGCATGGCCCGGTGCAACAAAATATTGAGATGGGAACAGTGGGAGACGGAAGGCGAAGGCACGGGAGACGCGGACGGAGAGAATAAGGCGAGCGGAAGTGAAGAAAGGGAAGAAGCAGGTACAGGAGAGGAGCAAGGAGGAGAGCAAGGGGGTGAGACCCCAGTGGCAGAGATGGACAGGCTGGGAGGTAATCGGAACAGTGGGGGAGCGATGGCCGAAGGGACAGAACGTGAGGAAACACAGAGCCAAGGGGCTCGAGGGTCAAGCGGTAAGGTGACCAGGAGCGGAAGACAAGTAGTAAGGCCTTCCAGGTTCCAAGACTTTGAACTGGACTGCGAACTGTAAGTGACTTATTGTTGGGTCGGTAAAAGGGGGAGATATGTAGCGGTCTAGTTGTTAGCGCGTCACGTGACGTGACGCGGGTACGCAGGTTGACGCCAGGATGCGCGCGCAGGAGTAAGCGCGGAGCGTGACGAGAGGGGTGCGTGGCAGCGAGCGGGGAGATAGAGGTGGCCGGCGCTCCTAGGTGTAACTGCTCACTGTTGTGCCAATAAACATAGCGGAAAGATAACACTTGTTCCGAGTGCTCATTCACCAACATTACAACAGCGGGGGGAGTTAGGTAAGGGGAGACCAGCACCCCCAAAACTCATGCTGCCACTCCCTCCCCCCCCCCCCTTGTGCTACGCTACAGGATCTTATACCATCATTCTGTAGAAATTATTTTATTAACAAGTGGAAAAGAGTGTGAACTTATGTCAGCCCTGTTTGTAGTGAGCCACCCGGCTCTTACAAATGCTTTGTTGCCATCTCAACTCCCTGGGCCAGGCGCGGACCGGGGCGTATAAATAAGGTGTGACGTCAGTGCTCGTAGCTGACGGCACAGACCCTAGCTAGAGTGTGGTTGTTCTTTATTGAAGTGTTCCAGATTACAAGGCCCAGCTGCCCTTAGTGAACCCCCAAGCCCTGGGCCCCCCTGCACCTCCCGCACCATCACATTGGCGATGAGGCGGGTGAGCGTCCCGCACGTGCCAACGCAATGCAGATTGTTATTGACGGCACGTGTATGGGAGACGGCGGGCCCCGCGAATCCAGTGCTATCAACCGCGGGCCACGCTGGTGCAGCGCACAGCCCAGACGGGAGCAGTGACGCAGGGCCGAAGCGACAATACCGGCTGTACGGTGAGGTGCTGGTGGCGCGTGTGGGCCCTGTGAGGCGGTGCGGGCACGTGGTACGCATCGTGGTGTGTGGCTGGAAAGTTCGAGGGAGCGCTGCCGCTCAGGTCAGGCACGCAGGCCACAGGGAGGCATTACAGGCCGCAGAGGACTGTCACATGTCCCCATGAGGAGCAGAGCACCAGCACTGCGGAGGGGGGAGTTCGTGAGGCCTGCAGCTACAGTGAAGAGGTGCACGAGGGAGAGCATCAAGGGTGTCTCTATGCCCAAGGAGAGTGTGCAGGCAGCAACGGGAGGGCAGAACTAAGCACAAGAGGCCAGTGCAAGCCAGAGGAGCACTCCCTGCCCCAGGCCACGAAGAATATTCAGTGCAAGTGAAGGTGCCCATCCTGCTCACAGGCCACGACATGAAGAAAGCACTGAAGAGGCACAGGGAGACAGTGAAAAATCAGGAGCACTGAACCAGTGCAGACAAACAGGCAGGGGCCTGGGGAACACAGAAAAAATGTCAGTGCAGGCTGACGGTGGGGCAGTTGGAGAATTACTTCATTGCAGCACAATAAACAGACAGCGCAGTGAAACGCTCCACCATGTTGCACATGGGGGAGAGGAATTATGGGGCATATCAACAACAACCGGCGTTAATTATCGCTCAGCGCTCTTAGCGTGAGGATAATTATCGCCGGCTAGCGTGAATTTTTATCGCTGAGATAGCGTGCTATTAGCAACGCTTATCTCAATAGCGATAAAAATCTACACGCTAACAGGCTAACGTGAGATTATCGCTGGAAACCCAGCGATAATCACACGTTACCTTGTTGATAGCGACAGGCAAACTTAGCCATGATATCCTCCTTCCATAGGATATCATGGCTAAGTCTGAAAATTAGCAGACGTAAAAAAGCAGCGTTAACCGCGGTTAGCGCTGCTTTTTTTGTCTCTAACAGGGTTAGCGACATTCTTGATAATAGGAGAAATGTCGCTTAGCGACATTTCTCCTATTATTTTACTCTGGAACGCCCCCTTTGCATCTCATTAGAGATGCAAGGGGAAGCGTAGAGTAAAAGGGTGCTAACATGCAAATTTGCGTGTTAGCACCCTGTTGTTGATAGGGTGCTAGTTTTATCTCTGCTTTTTTGGCTTTTAAAGCCAAAAAAGCAGAGATAAAGCCCTTGTTGATATGCCCCTATATGAGTTATTTCAAGACCTTCCGGATACTGGAGACAGGAATGACTACAAAAAGGCCGTCAGAGCGCTGGATCGGCACTTCGACCCTCAGGTCAACCCTGACTTTGAACACTTTAAACTGAGTCAGGCAAAGCAGAAAGAAGAGGAGTCAGTTGACATGTTCTTTGCATGTCTGCGGAAGCTAGCAAGTTCCTGCGTGGGAATCGACCGTCAGTTTGAGATCCGTGCGCAGTTGATACTGGGGTGCAAGTCGTCGGAGCCACGCAAACTCATACTGCATCAACTGGGGATATCACTTGATGACATTCTGGTGCTGGGAAGGGCGCATAAGTTGGCCGATGCGAGAGCTGGAGAGATGGAATCTGTAATGGCAAGACGATCCGCCACACCCAGCCGTTGTATCCCAACCCTATCAAGGAAAAGCAGGATGATGCAATCCGCAAAGGTGGCGGACGTGGAAGAGAGGGCGCTAGCGGTTCCAATGACCACTCTGGAAGGAAAGGGTGTGGAAATTGCGGACTAGAGAGCCATCCACCAAGGGAGTGCCCAGCGCAAGGCAAACAGTGTTTGAGATGCAACACATTCGGGCATTTCGCAAAGGTTTGCATGAGTACAGCAAGATCATCGGCTGGCAGAGGTAGGCAGAAGAAACCAGGGACTGGGAAGTATGTGGTGCGCACGGCTGAGGTAGAGAGCATGTGCAGAAGAATGAACGTCACGGAGGACGACGAGGAGGACAACGTGTTCATGATTTCATACACCGGGAGAACAAGCACAAAGAACAGACCACCACCGATGTGGCAGCTATGTATTGGAGATAATAATATCAAGACGCTTATCGACACAGGAGCATCCGTCAATATTCTTGATACCACCCAATATGAGCAACTCGTGGCAAAGCCACCACTTCTCAAGACGAAGGCCAAGATTTTCACCTACGGGGGAAGGGTCCCCATCCCCCTCCAAGGAGTGATCGAGGTGGTGGTCACTCATGGAACCAGATCGGCAACTACATGATTCCATGTCACTCGGGACAGTGCGGGCTCCCTGTTAGGCTGCGACTCCATGGAAGATCTGGGACTGATTATGTTTGCCAAGCAAGTTCATCAGTCCCATGCTGAAAATGTGATGGCGGAGTTTCCAAAGCTGTTCAGAGGATTGGGCTGCCTAAAAGGGGTGAAGGTCAAGCTCCACATAGACAACAAGATTAAGTCAGTGGCCCTGAGGAATCGCAGGGTGCTGTTCCACTTGAGACCTTTAGTGGAGGCGGAGTAGGACCAGCTGGAACATGATGAAGTGATCGAAAAGGTATCAGGTTCCACCCCGTGGGTGTCCCTGCTGGTAATCGCGCCCAAACCAAAACAGCCGGGAGCAATTTGCCTATGTGTGGACATGAGGTTGCAAAACAAAGCGATCAGGAGAGAACGTCATATCACGCACACCATTGATGAGATAGTCGCTGACATTAACGGTGCTAAGTGGTTTTCCAAGGTGGACTTAAACTCTGGCTATCACCAACTAGTCCTGGAGGAAAAGAGCCATTACATAACCACATTTTCCACCCACGTGTGGCTACGACGATTTAAACGGCTCAGTCTTGGGGTGTGGTTGGCAGCGCAGGTTTTCCAGGATGCAATCAGGAAAGCCTTGTCAGGCCTGGTGGGTGTCATAAACGTCAGTGATGATATCCTGATTTTCTACACTACTCTTGAAGAACACCACACAAGCCTGCTGGCAACTTTGCAAAGGTTTGTGGATCAGGGGCTGACATTGCACAAAGAGAAAAGTGAATTTTACTCCAACAAGGTCGAGTTCTTCGGCTACAGGTTCTCAACTCAGGGACTGCAAGTGGATCCTGCCAAAGTGGAGGCCATCCAAGCAGCGGCAATGCCCCAAAACCAATCAGAGGTGCGTAGCTTCTTAGGTAAGGCAAATTATTGTGGCAGGTTCATCCCATATTTGGCAACGATCTCCGAGCCGCTTGGAGCTCTAACCAAGAAAGATACAAGGTGGCAATGGTCCAGTGCAGAAGTGCAAGCGTTTATGGAAATCAAAGGGGCTCTACTGCAGGGCGCAATAGGGGCGTATTTCAAACCGGGACAGCCGACGGAGTTAGTCGTGGATGCTAGCCCGGTAGGGCTAGGAAAAGTGCTCCAGCAGCAAGACCAAAGTGAAGCGTGGGTGACAATCGCATATGCCAGTCAGGCCCTCACCGCAGTGGAAACACGGTATGCCCAGATTGAAAGGGAGGCACTTGCGATGCGTTGGGCATGCCAGCATTTTGATATATATCTGTGTGGACACAGTTTCAAAGTGGTTACCGACCACAAACCACTGGTACCCCTGTTTGGAGGGACGGCTAGAAGTGGGCCGCCACGGATTGAGAGATGGGTGGTGCAAATCCAGCACTACAAATTTGAGGTTGTGTACCATCCCGGAGCACACAATCCGGCGGATTACTTGTCGAGGCATCCTTTGGCTATCTGTCCGAGGTCCCACTGGAGGTGGACGAAGGAAGAGAGTCATTCATCAAGCAGATCGTTGATGCCGCCTGTCCGTGGGCCCTGTCAGTGGAAGATATTGTGATGGCCACCAGAGAAGATGCCTGCCTCCAGGCTGTCAAGGAGACACTGCACAATCATCAATGGAAGACATTCCTTTAAGGATCCGGCTTGCTGACAGAGGAGGAACGAGAAGCGTGGCTCGGACTGTGGAGATGTTGCGAAGAGCTGAGTAAAGGGGTGATCCTAAGGGGGCGCGCATGTTGATACCATTCAAGCTGTGGAAGCGAACGGTGGTCCTTTTTCACCGGGGACACCAGGGAATTGAGAAAATGAAGGCTCGCATCAGATCGAAGGTGTGAATCCCGGGCATCGATCGCATGGTGGAGGAGAAAGTAAGGGGTTGCCATGTGTGTCTGATAACAGGAGCAGAGCAACCCCCCATGCAAGTGGTCACCGAAACACCCAGCCCCACGCCTTGGGCCAATATCAGCATGGACTTTGGGAGCTTCCCAGACGGGAGGCACACAGTAGTCATGATAGACAGTTATTCAAAATTCCTTGTCGTGGAAGTGGTGAACTCAACATAGTTCAAGGGGCTGAAACCCATTCTGGAGAAAACATTTGCACTGCTGGGAATCCCCGAGGAGGTCTGCACTGACAATGGGCCTCCCTTTGCAGGAGTGCATAGAGTACATGGACCTCAACAATATCCTTCATAGGAAAATAACACCTCAATGGCCCCAAGCGAACGGAGACGTGGAGAGGTTCATGAAAACTGTGAACAAGGCTCTTCGAATCGGCATGGACCAGGAAGAAGACCTCGAGGGGTGCCTGCACAGGTTCCTACGGGCCTACCGGCGGTCTCCCCACTGCACGACTGGATGTGCCCAGAGTGACTTACTAATGCAGCGAGCCATGAGGGATGTAGTGCCTGCGAGTAAGCAGTGGGTGCTGGAAGTTCTGGACAGTGGCCGGGCACACGCCAAACGCAGGCAGACAAATGACAAGGCCAGCCAGAGGAGGAGAGCCCGACACAGTAATATATGCCGAGGAAGTCAGGTGGTCGTGAAAGATCGGTATCCAGGCTGGAAGTTCCGTACACCGTTCGAGAAAGAACCATGGGAGGTGGTCCGGGTACAAGGATCGATGATCACGGTAAGAGAGGAGAACGCCAGATTGCAAGATATGCGTCGTGGTTTAAGAAGGTGACCGCCCTGGTGACGGACAAGACAAGGGAAACAGAGTCTGGGAGCGACCGGTGATCATCCACGGGAGAGAATGAGGTCGGAGTGCCAGAGACAGAGGGACCCCCTTAGGAAGGAGAAGAATCCAGTAACTCGGAGGAGACTGCCCCTGGGAGTCCGAGGGAAGGTGGGGGTGTCATCCTGAGAAGAGGGCACCATTACCAACTCAGAGACAATCCCCAGCCCAGTTCGAGACTGAGCAACTTTTTGTGTTGAAGTCAACCGTATAATGTTTCTCGAGACTTGAGTCATTCAGACTGTTGAGTTTATTATTTTAGTTTGTTCTGTTGTCTTCTTTGTTTTAGTTTGTTATTTCAACATATTTTGGTTAGATGGGATGTAGTGAGCCAACCAGCTCTTACAATACTTTGTTGCCACCTCAACTCCCTGGGCTGGGCGTAGACCGGGGAGTATAAATAAAGTGTGACATCAGCACTCGTGCCTGACGGCACGGACCCTAGCTAGCGTGTGGTCATGCTTTATTGAAGTGCTCCAGCTTACAAGGCCCAGCCGCCCTGGGTGAACCTCCAAGCCCCTAGGCCCCCTGCACTTCCCGCACCATCACACTGTTTAGACATTGGCTAGCGTCTAGTTTTCGGGGCATGCCATTTATTCGATGAGTTGCCCTTCAAGCACATGGCATTTCATGGGAAGTTACATTTTCCTATTGCTGTTGCCGTTTGGGTTTGGTATTAAGGTGCACAAGCACTTTCTCTCCTATCTCCCTCGTCCTTCTCTCCCCCTTTTCCTCACTCCCTATGAAACTTGCAGCTCTTCTTTGTTTCAAAACTTCCCTCCCAAGCTGCAGCTCCGTTTGCATATGTGCGTGAACTGTACACATCTAAGTAAAAGAAAGATTGCAAAAGAGAGTGACAATGAAAACAATTAATGGTGTGCTATGGGTTTATTGTAAGTCCTCTGAATTGTAAACAATATGTCTCACTGCCTGGCCATGCGCTGTGTAGGTGAGACCTAAAGAGGAGGGCCTGTGCTGATTGGTAAAGCACTACTACCGAGCTGATCTGAAAGCAGGAGCTCATTAATTCTCATAATCCTGATAGCGTTGCCACCCAGCCAATTTTTCCCCAAATAAATACATACTTGAAACTGTAAATGTAAGAAGACAATACTTTAAAATATGTTCTACAGCTAGCGTAATGAACCCTGACCAGGGCCGGACGGGCGGTAGCAGGCACTGGGTGTTTTCCTGGTGGGCAGGAAGGGTGGGGTCTGGTTTGGACCAGTGGGGTCCGTTTTTAGGTCGAGTATTCAAGACCTATTGTAATTTCTTATATTGGGTTAAAGCCATCCCCCAGGTTTTCATTTGTCTATGTCAGTGTCCTTCAAAAGTCCTTGCTTGCCAGTGGTCAGTCCTGACTCTTTGTCCCTCCTTTCTCTCTTCCATTCCTCCCATGCAGCAGGGACAAAGTACTGTCTCATTCCACTCTGGTTCTTTATCTGTTATCTGGTGGACTCTTTTCTTTCTTGGTTTCCTCCTCTGTTAGTGTTTGTCTGTGTTCAGCTTCAGTGCCCTAGCTTCTTACATTTAAATATAGCATTCTTCCTCCCACCTCCTCTTAACAGCCCAGTTGTTTTAATGCTGCCTCCCCTGCCATGCCTCCCACTTGGTTGCTTGTTAATAATTGTGGACAATATCTATCAGCACTGCTATCATTTCACCAGTACTTTGCTGGTTTGGTTTTTATTGTGTATTTCCTTGCTCCACTTTCTCTGCTGTCCCTCCCCCTCCCAATCAGTCACGGGGCTCCAGGCGCCTCACAGAGGAGCCAGGCCTCAGAGCAGGGGGCACTGCTGTCTGTGCCTGCCCTGCTCCTCGCAGCTGTCGGCCGTGGACTGGTTCAGGTTTCTACAGCGTGGTGCCCTTTCAGAAGGGCAGCGCTGGTTTTGCTTTCTTTGCTGTTTCTCTTCCCTCGCTCCTCCACCCCACTCTCTCTGCTGTCCCTCCCCTCCTCCCTTCCAAACATTCATGAGACTCCCAAAGCTTGTTAGATCTCTGCATTGATAGAAAGGCAGCTAGGGGGATACATATCCTGCTCCCAGTTGCGAAAGAGCGACACCATTTTCTACAGAACACGCAGCAAGTCAAACCTCGATGCTGCCATGGAAATGATTGATGGCTCAGCCTCAGAAGTGCGCGCGCCCATAGCCGGTCCTCATGCGCCTGAGTTCTCCACTGCGCGGCAGGTGTGCGGGGCGCTGCGTGCGCCCCGCACTTGAAAGGTGCTGATAGACATCCTGCGCCCAAACAACTTCCTTTCAAAGAGCTATTCTTACATCTTGCTTCAAAAGATAGGTTTGTCCATTCCTTTTGAATGAACAAATCTCAATTACGTTTGCTCAGAATGAAAGGGTTTTTGCACTGCTAACTCAAATATTAGCATTCCGCTGTCAGCGTTTTGACATGCCTTGTTCCTGTAATTAGACATTAAGCGGCAGATTTAGGACGTCTGGAGCATCTCTGCTAATCAGCAGAGATGCGCCAGAAGAGTTGCGACGCATCTGCCCACTCGTGCGCCACCATTGATGCGCCGCATTTACAATGCGGCGCACCGTGGCACTCGGATGGGCAGATGCGTGACACATCTCCTGTCGGAAAGGCGGCGCATTGCTGGAGTTGCGTCGCTAGCGCGACGCAGCTCCAGCAAGGCTCGGGGGTGCCCTATCATTACAATGCTGCGTCAATCCTTACGCCTGCTTCCAGCAGGCGCAGGGTTTTGACGCAGCATGGGCTCAAAAGTGACTGAGTGAAATCTTGTAGATTTCACTCAGCCACTTTTAGGAGGCGTTCCTGCGACGGAACGCCCCCCCCTGCACAGGTACGCCTACTGCTGGTGCAGGGCTTTACAACGTGACGCATCTCCCAGATGCGTCACGTTGTAAATACCCCGCAGCATGGCGCAGGATTTGCGCCGCCGCTGCGTCACAAAAGTGACGCAACGACGGCGTACATGAGGCGCAAGGGGCTCATAAATCTGCCCCTATGATTCTAGAATTTGCTGCATTGATGAGCGGAAGCATTCCTGTTGAAAAAGGTCAGCAATCAAATTGTGGAAGTGCTCAAATTAACCAGCCAGGCATTACAGGTCAGACATTGGCCCCTCCCCTAGTGCCCACAACAGGGATCACTATTCTCTCGCCCACTAGTACGAACTGAATTGATTTGTAAATGATGACGAGTTGAGCCAGATTCACGTGTACTGCATACTGAGATGATTAAATGTTGAACACATCGCTGCTGCAGGTGCATTAACTTTTGGATCTATCGTACTGGCTAAGCTTAAGTGTGATTTAGGTGTGTACATTTTGTTACTATTGGAAACCTAATGGTGAAAGGCCATCTGACGTGGTGGCCTGATGGAAAACATATAATGTAAAGGTATTGGTATATTATGCTAATGTTGGTGTTATAACTCACATTGTATCTACTAATTTACCTTATAAATAAAGTGCTGATTTTGCAGAAGTTTCACTAGAACTAAACATGAAACAATAGCCCATTTGTGTACTCATGAAATAAGGACAAATAGCACGTTCCCTATTTAGAAAATCGATTCAATATGCGTGGATAGTCATTAGATGCATGCAAAGTGGGCAATGGCGTGTACGGTGCATTCAATCTGATGTGAAATAGCTTAACTGTATTTGAGTGGGGCCGTTGGCTTTCATTTAACATCTCCTTAAACAGACATCGTTATTCTTTTATATATAAAATATGCCAGGTTCCAGAAGTTTTATGCTGAAATCCTGTGATTTCTTTTTTAATTTGCAAGTTTGTTAAGTTCACAAAGTTTGTGATATTTTAAAATAAAATGCAGGAAAAAAATCTTAGGGAAGAAGTCTTTGTGGAACAAAACGCAGCTAAAACTTCTATTTTCTTGGAAAATGTTCTCACAAAAAATATAAATGTAAGAAATAATTACCCTGGGGGTGTGGCCAACTGCTGACGGGAATGGCCGCACGGTAGCTGAGCTCCGGCGCGCCACTCCCGAATAATCTGTTTTATTTCATTCGCCCTGGCCGAGTTTCCTCTTCAAGGGTACGATTGAAGCTGGCAAGTACTGTACGTGCGGCAGATGAAGTTTGAGAGCGGACCGCGGAGACCGGGTGCAGTGGCGATCCGCCCGCTGTGATTACGCTGTGGACGAGTGTTGCTACTCGGCGGACGGAGCTCATGCAGCACCGCGGCTGCGGCCTGGGTCTTAGTCGGAGCCGCATTTGGTGGATAAGCGGAGCCTGCTAATGGAATGCTGACGCAGCCTACAGACTCCTTGAGGTGTGGCTCGACAGGTTGGTGAAACGGAGCACAGATTGTGTGCCTGGCATCGGCTGAGGCCAACTCCATGATTCGCTATTTTGATTCCTTGGGCCGGGGATCTGGCATCGAGGGCTCCTGGTCTGTGGACCTTGACTCTGGGGTGCCCTGTGCCTTGCGTACCCCCCCGCTTCTGTGTGAAGGTCCCGGAGACTGAAGGTGCGACTACTGCCTGAATAGAGGGGGTGCCACAGCAGAGTGAGCAGATTGGAAGCTGGGGGAGATGTGCGCCGGGCTGTGCTGCCGGCCGCTCTGGGGCTGATCGGCTGAACTCTGAGGTACATCGAGCCCGTTCCAGTTGGTGGGTGACCAATGCTGTCCCCCCCTTGAGTGTGGCCCACAGAGTGCGCTTGCAGAGTGTGGCCTGCACGAAGGAACACCGGGAGGGCCCAATCCAAGCTTTGCTCTACTGACTGCTAGAGCGCCTGGCCCTCCTGCCACAACGCCATTTAGTGAGGCTCGGCTCGGCTCTGGGAACAGATAATGGGGGCACACCGGCAGAACTGCAAATTGGAAGTATTAGACGGCCCAAGTTACACTACCACTGATCAGGTTGCTTAAAGGTTTTGCTGAGCTGGAAATTGTGGGGCCATCTGTGCTGCTGTGGGCGCCTAGCAGTGACGTTCTTGACTGGTGGACGGGGGTGCCACTGGCCAAACCCGACAGGGCGAATGAAAGGATCCACTGCAGGTGGCAGTGAGTAACAGTCGCACCCCTGTTCTGTGTCGTGGCCACTGGGACGGAGAGAGCATGGCGACGGGACGAAGCGGCCACACAGCGGCGCAGGCCAAACTGGAAAAATTCAGAAACAGCAGGGAGAAGAGCGGAGGGAGGCCGTGACCCATGGCGATGCCTCTGAACCCACAAACAAGGACATCCTTGAGGCTATTATAATGGTACAAACTCTCTCTAGAACCGAATTGACACAGTTGCAACGGAGGTGGTTCTAATTCGGGAAGTTATGAGGAAAATGGCGGAGTGTGTGAGCACAGTGGAGAACACCACCACGGAACTTGTCAATGATGCCGCCCTTCTTAAAAGACAGGTGACTGAACTGCACACCTCTCACGAAGCAATGGCTGTCCAACTGGATGAATATGAAGGCAGAATGCAGCGCAACAACGTCCGCGTTCTTGGTGTACCGGAACGCGCAGAGGGGCAAGCCGCTGATCTATTCGTGGAGGAGCTAGCCCTCAAGCACCTTCAGCCACGAGGCATGTCTAAATGTTTTTCCATTGAAAGAGCTCATCGTGTGCCTGGGGGTAGGCTGAAACCGGGTGTCCCCGACCACTCCTGGCCTGAGTGTTCAATTTTCGTGACCGCGATGTGATCCTGCAGACCGTGAGAGCGGCCCCCCCGCTGTCCTATGAGAATAGCAAAGTCATGTTCTTTCCAGATTTTACTCTGAGGGTTCAGAGACAGCGTCGCAGTTTCCTGAAAGGCAAACGGGCCCTACGCGATCAGGAGGTCAAATACGCTACGTTGTACCATGCGAAACTTCGAGTGGAAGCGAACAGCAATCTGTAGTTTTTCACTAGGCCGGAGGATGCGTGGGACTGGCTCAACAGCTTGCGCACTGTTGGCAAGAAATCGCATCAAGTCACGTCTACTGCGGATGAAACACGAGACTGGCGCCAGCAAAGACGCTCCCCTCCACACTCTGACTCAGACTCTCAAGGTCCCACAGGGTGACTCTGAACGCTGCTCAATGGAGGGGGACCGTTGGGTAATCCCCTGGCCCTAAAAGCCCGACCGGGTAATTCTGTGTCATGTCAAATTTATTGCTTTTCATTTGAACTTGCTTGAGGATTCAGCTGTTCTTCTAATCTAGTCAACTGTGTCAGGCGATTGTTTAAGGTTCATGCTCTATGTTTGATTTTTAGGCCCAGTATATTTGATTACTTATGCTTTGCCTTAGGGGAGGTGCTTTGGCCAGGGCAGAATACGAGCGTTTTATAAGGTTGTTCACGTTCCCAAAGTTACTTAAGGGTGGGTGACAGGCACTCTGCATGTTAGGGGTGGCAGGGGGTTTTAGTCCTGTTTTGCAGGGAGGCAGGGCGGGGTGGGGAATTCAGGTTGGTGGGGGTTGGACTAGTTGGGGGTTGTTTTGGTTTCTTGCATCGGTGCATGGTAATACTTGGAATATTGGTAACATGTTTGGTCCCAAGGTATTCTGAACTGGCGAAGTCTCTCGACACGATCTATGGCAACTTGGTGGTTTGGGTTTTGTTAGAAGGGGGGACTCAGGAGACACCCCAAGGGAAGGCCCTTCCGCTGCTGTAATTTTCCAGTTGAAACGGTCTTATGGTGCCTGGTCAGGGATTAGAGTGTCAACTTGGAACGTCAATGGCCTGGGAGACAAAATCAAGAGGGGTATTGTCTTACAATATGTCAACAGATAGGCATTTGACATTGTACTGCTCCAAGAGACGCATCTCATCGGGAACTCATGTATGGCCCTAAATAGGAAAGAATACCAAATGATAGTAAATTTTGGATTTACTACGGGTTCTAGGGGGGTGGGGGTCCTCCTTCGCAAAGGCTGCCCTATGTAGTTCACAACACCTGGACAGACGCCCAGGGCAGGTACTCAGCAGTCTCAGGTACATGGGAAGGACGTGTAATTAACGTAGTCTCGGTGTATGCCCCACCAGGATTACAACGGCTGACATTACACGACGTGGGGGGGTTGTTATTAGACCTGCCCATGGGAGTGTTAATAATGGGGGGTGACTTCAACTTGACTATGGATGGCTCATGTGACCGATTTCACCCCGAGCAGACTCAGCATGAGGCTCGCAACTTCAAGAATTCTCCAATGCCCTGGGGGTGGTTGACATATGGCGGTGGCTGCACCCTCAACACACGCATTACACATTTCAGTCTGGGGCGCATGGTAGCCAATCTCGCATTGATTACTTGTTCACTCAGGCCCAATATATACACGCTTTCCCTGATTTGTGCTGTCTGGCCAGAGGGATATCCGACCAGTCCCCTATTTTGATGTCTTTGGCATACACCGCACCAGATGTTCCGGCCCAATCATAATCTAACCGTGGGTGCTAAAAATACCCCACATTAAGGAGAGTTTTTAGCACGATACTGACTATTATTTTGCCGAAAATGTGGAATGGTCGCGTCGGCTGTGACACTCTGGGGAGCATTCGGCGCAGTCATTAAGGGCAGGGCACTGTCCCTGATGGTGGGACATAGGACCGAGCGATCCAGGAGGGTGGTCGAACTGGAAGGTGACATATTGAACATGGAGGAGGCCATTTCCCAGGCCCCCGACCCCAATACCCAACACAATCTTAAAAATGAAAAGACAGGATTACCGCCAACTCCTTCTGGAATAGGCCACAATGCGCTCCCTCACTACCCGTCATCTGATCTATGAGCAGGGTGAGTGCACTGGTAAACTTCTGGCATGGCTGGAACGTAAGGAACAGGCTGCGTGGTGGGTTTGGGCGATAGCGGGCCCTGACGGCGAGCTTTTAACCGACCCCCAGGGGATTTGCTGATGCCTTTGCGTCTCACTTTGAGGAAGTGTATAGGGTCCCACAGACCTCCCAAGCCTCACTGTCGGCAGAACTCCTAGCCACCATAAAGGTGGTGTGCATCCCCACAAAAGATCAGGATGCCCTGGAAGTGGACATCAATGTGGCAGAGATTCAAAAAACCATACAAGATGTTCGTTCCGGCAAAGCGATGGGTCCCAACAGACTACACATTGAGCTTTTTAAACCAATGGCGACAAAGCTAGAACCACATCTTTTGAACCTGTATAAGGAATGCTATGTGTCGGGACTCCTCCTGGCTGATATTCGCACCGCCACTTTTGTAGTCATCCACAAGCCCGACAAGCTGGCGGAAGACTGTAAATCCTATCGCCCTATTTCCTTAATTACAGCGGAAGCTAAAATTCTCGCCAAGCTCCTGGCCAATCGCCTCCTTCCCTATATTACTGACTTGATTCATCCAGACCAATCTGGCTTTATGCCAAGCAGAAATACGGCTAGAAACCTGCGACGTGTGCATGGGGCATTGGGACGGCTTAGTACCATAGAGGAGGACACAATTCTATAGTCACTAGATGCCACTATGGCATTTAATACCATCGAATGGGATTATCTCTTTGCCGTAGTGGCTCGTATGGGGTTCGGACCCAAGCTGATTAGATTCTGGGCAGAACTTTAGACCTCCTGAGGCGGAAGCCGGGAGAGTAGCTTTGTGCTTTTAACATTTGAGTGTATTTACTGTGTTTTATTACGTTTTTACCTCATTCTCCCCTGGCATTAGCGCGCTGCAGCTGACAACGCTGCCGCGGCTTACCTGATTGTTTGTGTTGCCGCCAGCTCTGGGACACAGAGGCCACGCCCACCAACATCAGGCCACGCCCCCTCCGACGCTGGGCATTTAAAACGCGCTGATTGGCTAGCGCGTCCCAGAACTTTAGACCTCCTGAGGCGGAAGCCGGGAGAGTAGCTTTGTGCTTTTAACATTTGAGTGTATTTACTGTGTTTTATTACGTTTTTACCTCATTCTCCCCTGGCATTAGCGCGCTGCAGCTGACAACGCTGCCGCGGCTTACCTGATTGTTTGTGTTGCCGCCAGCTCCGGGACACAGAGGCCACGCCCACCAACATCAGGCCACGCCCCCTCCGACGCTGGGCATTTAAAACGCGCTGATTGGCTAGCGCGTCCCAGAACTTTAGACCTCCTGAGGCGGAAGCCGGGAGAGTAGCTTTGTGCTTTTAACATTTGAGTGTATTTACTGTGTTTTATTACGTTTTTACCTCATTCTCCCCTGGCATTAGCGCGCTGCAGCTGACAACGCTGCCGCGGCTTACCTGATTGTTTGTGTTGCCGCCAGCTCCGGGACACAGAGGCCACGCCCACCAACATCAGGCCACGCCCCCTCCGACGCTGGGCATTTAAAACGCGCTGATTGGCTAGCGCGTCCCAGAACTTTAGACCTCCTGAGGCGGAAGCCGGGAGAGTAGCTCTGTGCTTTTAACATTTGAGTGTATTTACTGTGTTTTATTACGTTTTTACCTCATTCTCCCCTGGCATTAGCGCGCTGCAGCTGACAACGCTGCCGCGGCTTACCTGATTGTTTGTGTTGCCGCCAGCTCCGGGACACAGAGGCCACGCCCACCAACATCAGGCCACGCCCCCTCCGACGCTGGGCATTTAAAACGCGCTGATTGGCTAGCGCGTCCCAGAACTTTAGACCTCCTGAGGCGGAAGCCGGGAGATTAGCTTTGTGCTTTTAACATTTGAGTGTATTTACTGTGTTTTATTACGTTTTTACCTCATTCTCCCCTGGCATTAGCGCGCTGCAGCTGACAACGCTGCCGAGGCTTACCTGATTGTTTGTGTTGCCGCCAGCTCCGGGACACAGAGGCCACGCCCACCAACATCAGGCCACGCCCCCTCCGACGCTGGGCATTTAAAACGCGCTGATTGGCTAGCGCGTCCCAGAACTTTAGACCTCCTGAGGCGGAAGCCGGGAGAGTAGCTTTGTGCTTTTAACATTTGAGTGTATTTACTGTGTTTTATTACGTTTTTACCTCATTCTCCCCTGGCATTAGCGCGCTGCAGCTGACAACGCTGCCGCGGCTTACCTGATTGTTTGTGTTGCCGCCAGCTCCGGGACACAGAGGCCACGCCCACCAACATCAGGCCACGCCCCTTCCTATCATCCATTTCCTATTTAATATGTGCCTTTTCCGGTCGCGCAGCGGACGAGCGCAGCGGGCGCGCCGTTTGCGCGCCGAAGGCGCGCCTAAGGCAAGCCCGTCTGCGCCCGTCCGCGACCAGACTGCGGCCGGGGCCAGACATGCTGCCGAAATTGGAACATATGGTGGACAGATATCTTGGTCAGGTGAGGATCTAAAGGCACTTAACCCACCATCCAATTGCTGCCCTCACTCTATAGACCCAGCAACCTTTGACCCCGCCCAAACTTGTAGCAGTTGCAGGATAACGTTTGATAACGCTGCCCCTGCAACACCCCCCAACCTTAAATCCCCTCCTCATACTAACCTCAGGGCGGGCCTATTAAACTGTAGATCCCTCGTCAAACATACAGATGAGGTCTGGCTTCTACTACAAGAGAAGGATTGGGATATCCTGTTCCTTACTGAAACATGGATTAAAGAGGACAACCTGACCTCTATCGCTCTTGCCATCCCTTCGGGATTTAAAATATGCCTTGCCAACCGGCCTGGGACAAAAAGAGGCGGTGGCGTAGCTATCATTTTCAAAGAGCATCTAGTACTGACATCTTCGGCTGCCATGACTATTCAAGGAATTGAAGGTCTTCACTTCTGCTTCCAAGTGAGCCCTCAGCTCTCACTAGCAGGACTAGTGATATATCGCCCCCCGGCTAGTGTAGACCCTATTCTTACTACCCTACTGGACACTATAGTGCAGAGCTCGCTCCTCCACCCCCTTTTCTTAGTGGTAGGTGATTTTAATATCCACATGGATAAAGTAGACTGCGCTACTGCAGAGATGCTTCGCACAACGCTAGACGCTGCCGGCCTTAGACTGATCAATAACGGCCCCACACACACTGGGGGCCATACTATTGATCTCATCTTTGCGAACATCAAAGATGTGCGGCCCGAAAAACCTCTCCCTTTGATATGGTCAGATCATTCACTTGTCCCATTCACTTTGAACATTCGTAGTGAAACCAAGGCACCTAGCAAATGCTACTTTATGAAAAGACAATGGAAAAAACTGACCCCTGAGTCTATGTCCCCGGTCTTGGCACAATCCACTCCCCTCTTGACAAATAATCCCAATTTGGATGCCGTACTACTCAACGAGTGGATAGGAGGGATGGTCTCTCTTATTGCCCCAGCCTCTCGGGCCCTATCAAAAAGAGAATCCCCCTCAGCCCCCTGGTTTACGCAGGAACTTAGAGAGGAGAAAGCGGCCTGTAAACAACTGGAAAGACTCTGGAGAGTAAACTATGGCTTAGAAGAAAAAACAAGATATAAGGAAGCATTAAAAAAATTCCGCAAAGCCATTAGGAAGAATAAAAAGCGCTTCTATGCGGACTCAATCAGACAGGCAGAACAGTCCAGCAAACAAGTGTTCAAAGTAGTGCAGTCCTTCTTCAAACCTCAATGCATTGAAAGAGAGGTTGTTCCCACACCATTACTCTGTGAGCAAATTTCAGAATACTTCGATCTTAAAATTAAAAAAGTATATGACTCCTTTGGCCCAGTAATAAGTACGGTGAAACAGGACACAGCGAATAATGGCGAGTCAGGAGGAACCCTCACCCAGTTCGCGCAGACCTCTCTGAACGAGGTGAGGCAAGAACTCAGCCGCTGTAAATCCGGCTCCCCTGATGATCCCTGCCCTGCTAAACTGTGGAGCACCATAGCGGACTCTGTAGCGCCCACACTTCAGAGTATCTGGAATTCTTCCATTACGTCAGGAATCTTCCCCGACGTTTGGAAGCATGCCACTCTTCTTCCCCTAAAGAAAAAACCTAACGGGGACCCAGATGACCTCACGAATCTCCGCCCAATATCCCTGCTAGCCGCCCCGGGTAAAATGCTGGAAAAAGTGATACAACGCCAATTGAGTAAATTCGTGGAGAATAATAACATTCTCCATGAAACTCAATCTGGCTTTCGACCCGGCTTCAGCACAGAAACAGCGCTCCTAGAGGTAGCCGAGTCAGTGAGGTGGTCGATGGATGCGGGACGTTCAGCTATGCTGGTACTCCTGGATCTGTCGGCCGCCTTCGATACGGTGGACCACGCTAGACTACTTAGTCGACTGGCAGAGATAGGCATTCAAGACAACGCGCTGAAGTGGATAAACTCTTACCTATCTCAGAGAACGCAGAAGGTGGCACTTGGGACGTTTTCTTCCACACCCAAAACCCTCAACTGTGGAGTCCCGCAGGGCTCGGCCCTGAGCCCTCTCTTGTTTAATGTCTATCTGGCCCCTCTTTTTACGCTTATTGCCAACTGGGGTGTTAAGGCAATTTCCTACGCCGACGACACCCAGTTGGTATTTCCTTACTCTGAGATGACACAGGGATCCTTCGCAAACTTTAAAGGCTGTCTCCAGGACATTGCTCACTGGATGAATATCAACAAGTTAAAACTAAATGCCAATAAAACCGAAGTTATCTTTTTCGGTAAAGGTCCCACCCCCGCCCCAGAGCTATGGTGGCCGACGGAGATGGGCTCCCCCCCTTCGCCCAGTCTCTCGGCAAAAAACCTTGGAGTGAGATGGGATAATAGAATGTCTTTTACTTCCCATATTCAACAAGTGGTTGGCTGCTGTCTGAGTAAACTAAGAAACCTCCGAAAATTTCTTAAACTTCTACCAGAGAGCTGTAGGAAACTGGTAGTCCATGCAACAGTCACCTCACGGCTTGACTATGCTAATGGCCTCTACCTGGGCCTCCCAAAATTCCTAACCCATAAACTGCAGGTAGTTCAAAATGCGGCTTCGAGGCTGCTACTGCGAATTCCTTTCAAGCAGTCAGTCTCTCCGCATCTTCGAACCCTGCATTGGCTCCCTGTGGTCAACCGGATAAAATTCAAAGCTCTGACACTTGCGTTCAGATCCCTGCATGGCTCCTGCCCACTTTACCTAAAAAAACGCCTCCCAAGATATTCCCAAAGTCGGGCACTACGGTCAAATGACCGTGTCTTACTGGCTGTCCCACGAGCAAAAAAGGCCCGCCTTGGCGGACGCACCTTTTCAGCAAACGCCACTGTTCTGTGGAACTCTCTACCTCAAGCAATCCAGCAGGCTCCATCTGAACACTGCTTTAAGAAGATGCTAAAGACCTGGCTCTTCTCACAGCCACGCTAGGTCTTCCATCTCCGCCCCAGGTCTTCTATGGTTCTTCTAGCGCCGGGACACCTCCTCGCGAGGTAGCTGTTCGCGCTTTATAAAATCTAGTATTATTATTATTATTACACGCAACCCACTGCACATGTCACCGTGAACAACCATCGTTCGGCCTCTTTCCCCCTTTGGCGAGGCACGCAGCAGGGTTGCCCGTTGTCCCCTCTCCTTTTCGCCATGTTCTTGGAGCCACTCGCCGGTTAGATCAGGGGAGATCCGGGTATACGGGGACTAAAATGGACAAATGACCATGAGGACCGAATATCACTTTACGCAGATGATATATTGCTGTATCTGGACTCTCTGGCACACTCGCTGCGAAGGGTATTGCACATCTTTCACATCTTTGGTGCGCATTCGGGGTATTGGATAAACTGGTCCAAATCCCAGATGTATGTGCTCTGGGGCAAGCCCTCATCAAGTCCGCGGGGCTATGAGGGGCTATGAAATTCCGGTTGCAATCCAAGGTTTCAGATACCTGGGCATCTTTGTCATCCCCGACGCTGCTCTTTACTTTAAGCGGAATCTGTTGGCACCCCTCCAATGCCTAAAGTCAGATGTTAGACATTGGTGATCACTTCCCCTCACTCTCTTGAGACGTGCGTTCCTGTTTAAGATGCTTGCCCTATCTCGCTTCCTCTACGCATTGCAAAATGCTCCTAACCCTGTCCCGGATTCATACTTTTCTCAAATTGAAGGAGTGGTGAGGGGGTTGCTGTGGGAGGACTGACCACCGTGAATTGCTATAAACAAACTTACCATGGGATGGTATGACTGGGGCATAGGGTTGCCTGATATACGGCTTTATTACCAAGCTTCACAATTGACTGCTGTCAACAGATGGGTGTTTGGTCCACACAACGATCCCAATTTCCGCACTGACCATTGGCTCATGGGGAAGGGAGGTTATAATAGGGCGCTGTATACTAATCATCGCAAACTTCAGCTGACCGGACCCACAGCTTGTACGGTTGAGGTGTGGCACGGTGTCACGAGGAGGCTGGGGTGGCACAACCGTCTAACTAAAGCGACTCCTCTTTGGGAACCTGATATACTGGGTCACCTAAGCACTTGCCCGGGCTTTGACAAATGGGACATAATCGGGATCTCCACGGTGGAGATATGTGGGTGAAGGGGAAATTGGCCACATTCACTGACCTTCAGGCTAAATACCAACTTGCGCATTCGGAGACTTTTCGTTACCTTCAAATTAGCCAACCATTTCCACTGCCCTACAAAAGGGCACCCTCCTACCCGACTCCTTCCCGTTAGAGGACCGACTGCTCTTGGACCCAATGGACCGCAAAGCCATCTCCCTCACCTATAAGAAACTAGTGAATAATAGGGCTGACCCTATGCAGAAATTGCGGTTGCGTTGGGAGACGGATCTGGGGATATCGACAACGAGGAGCGGAGAGATGCATTGGCATCTCCCAGAGAGGTAGCGATCCCTATGCGACTCCGACTAGTCCAACTCAAAATCCTTCACCGTGTATATTTTGACGCCAAACTACTGTTTGGGTTGGGTAGGAGGCCTGATCCGCTCTGCCTCCGACAATATAATCAAACAGGCACCTTTACACATATACTCTGGGACTGCCCATACATACAGCACTATTGGGGGAAAGTTACCCGCCAACTTGCAAGAACATGTGACAAACCTCTGACACCCACTCCCAAACTCTGCCTCCTCAATATATGGGAGGCTACTGACCTCTCACAGGCAGAGCAGGCGTGGGCCTCGATGGGTTGGACTATCAGTAAGCGCAACATTGTCCAGAAATGGGGGGCGGCCACGACCCCATTGTTAAGTGATTGGGTGAAGGACATGGATAGCGCAGTGATCCCTGAAAAAACAGTATTCAAGGGATGGGGATGCCCCCGAAAATGGGACCATAAATGGGGAAAGTGGAACAAATACAGGGGTGATATTTGCATTTCCCCTACAGGGGAACTGAGGAGGGAGAGACAAACACTGATTTCCCAGTTAATAGATGCTACTGAAGCCTCCCCACTGGCCACCTAGCACTATTGTGTCAGTCTGAATATGTCAGTTGATCGTTTCATTGTATTGCTGATGCTGGTCTTGAGGTACCATTTAGAGGGGGAGTCGTCTTCCAGTGACAGCTGGACGGTGGACTCCCGGTTCAATTTATGGATTGGGACAATGTTGATACTTTGTTTTGCTGATGCCACTTTGAATGTACTATGCTATGCACCGATGCATTCTTGTTGCAAGAAAAACAGTTAACAGTTAACAAAAATAAATAATAATAATTACCCTGCAACTACAGTTTGAAAGAATCTTTTCACGCTGATAAAGTTTGCAACTTTGAGAAACTTTGCTAACTTCAAGAGGTGCTTAGTTTTCCAACTTTGCAAAACTGGTAGTCAGTGCCAATCGTTCTTTTTAGTGGATCAGACAAAATAGATAACCTATCAGAATGTTCAAGTGAGACTCAATGTCACCTAAATGTTTCCCGAGTGGAATGATATAGGTCAAGTTGTTGGTTTCTATAAATAACATTTTCTACCTCCTGTTTGGCTTCTATTAGGCTGCCGGACACTGTGGTCTGCCCATTCTGTGGAGGTGTGCTTGGACAGAGCAAAGGTGCTAGGGAAACAGTGATAGCAATTAGCAGGTCAGAGGTTATTTGTCTTATACTTTTACCCTTTGTGTTTGTAAAACACGTTCTTATTGAAGGTGTTGATTAATTTTTAGTTGTGTATTTGCTTTCTTTATATTTTGGAATTCAATGTTTAGTTTAGCTTTGTTTCTTCACATGTATTAGGTGTGTCCTGAAAATACTCTGTGATGGTGAAGATCTCATACCACAGTTCATTAGTAACGTGTAGTATGAATCCTGTGGTGCAGTGAACATCACAATCATACCTTTCTGTATAATGTTAATTACTTTGGTTAAATACAAAAAAAGACAACGATGAACAAAATAAATGTAGTCCCACATATTCCATACGATATATAAAAGGCATTATTTTAGTACATCAATATAGCCATCAGAGCAAACTGGATAATTTTGCACAACAAATAGAGTGTCAACATTAGAAGTTTCCCTTTCCCTAGTCATGAAAAACAGAGATCTACTTATTATGACTAAAGAGTAGTAAGCCCAGTGTTGCCAAATGTGTTAGCATCCCATAAGCCCATTATGAACGTCAGTGTGTTCTGGTACCTTGTTAGTTACTTAACAATCAATCAATCCAGGGTTGGTAAAGCGCAACTACTCACCAGTGAGGGTCTCAAAAAGCGCTGGGGGTAGGGGGGAGCAGATCCATCTAAGTGCTGGAGTGGTTGGAAGAGGCAGGTCTGGAGGTACTTCCTGAACTAAGATAGCATGGGAGATAGTCTGAGGTGGAGGGATAGAGTGTTCCAGGTCTTAACAGTGTTGTGAACAGATAAGTTTATGCCTCTGCCTATCAAGGAAAGAAAACATGCAGGGGGTCCTTATATCTTTCAAATGAGCTGATAGATAAGTGTTATATAGAGGTCTGCGTGTTCATTGCAGTATACCAGAAATCTCAGCCAGTCCTTAGTCGAAGTGATGTGACCAGGTCCAAAACATACAGCCGTTTGTCCTTGGGCCAGAAGCATTGTCATTGCTGTGTATACGCACAGGGTTTTTGGGCTCTTCTTCACATACTCCAGCAGTGCTAGCAATTAGGACAGATGTAATGCTCCCTCTACCTTAAGAGATAAATCGTTAAACACTCTTACCCAGTAGTCAATCACTCTGGTGTATCCCCATGTGAGATGAAAAAATTCCACATCTCTTGCACAGCATCATTGACATCTGTCATCTTCTCTAAGTCTATATTAAGCAATACCCTTAGATGTGTAGTAAATCCTGTTTATAAATTCATAATGTGCTAATCTGTGCCTACTGTTAAGAAATACCTCATCTGTCTGAGAACAACAGAATACTTACTGGTAATCTGTAAACATAAACTAAAGATCATCTGCACTCTACCTACCCCAACTGCCCATACATCTGAGGCATCTTCCCCCTGCATAGAGCTGTACAACCAAGAGACAACAATGATGGCCTGTTTGCCTCTGCACCCATGTCTACAATATAGTCATATAAGAGATGTGACCCCATGCAAATGAGGGAACTCCCTCTCCTTATAGAGCAGGTGATACATGTGCATCAGTGCCATCAGGATTACAGAAGGGGCCTCTGAATCATCTGTGGTCCTTTCTGCTATACCGTTGTGTCCCTGGGGTGCACAAAGCAGGCGCACATGCCATTGTACCCATTGGACACACTGTATATAATACTGCCCCCGATTTACTATTTACTGGTTACAAAAAATTGTTCCAGTTTACGGCCAGTATTCTCCTACCCGTCAAATATTTTAAGAACTGACATATGTACTAATAGATAGGTGTAAAATTTTGGTTCAAGTGGTTTGTGATCGACCAACCTCATGAATATTAACAAAGTCGGTCACAAATTGGAACTCACATCAATTGGAGGCCATCACATGGATGGCAGCCTGCAAGGATCAGTAGACTACCAATCAATCAATCAGTTAATTTGTAAAGCACACTACTTACCCATAAGGGTTTCAAGGTGCCGAGGGGGGTGCGGGGGTGCGGGGGGGGGGGTGCTGCTGCTACTGGTTGAAGAGCCAGGTCTTGAGCCGTCTCCTGAAGGTCAGCGGAGCGGAGTTTCCTGTTGGGTACGCAGAAGGAGAGTCGACTGTTGAGGATCTCCGTCTTGTCTGAGTTCTGATTAAGTTGGCTTTCCTTCATCCAGTCGGCGACAGCCTACATTCCCTGGTGGAGGTTGGATTTGGCGGTGAGGGGGTCCTTGGTGAGGGAGAGGATCAGCTGCGTGTCATCGGCGTAGGAGATTATGTTGAGTTCGTGCTGTCGGTCAATGCTTGCGAGTTGTGCCATGTAGACGTTGAACAGCGTCGGGCTGAGGGAGGATACCTGCGGGACGCCGCAGATGATTTCGGAGGCTTCGGACCGGAACGGGGGGAGGCGGACTCTCTGAGTTCTGCCGGAGAGGAAGGAGGTGGTCCAGTCCAGGGCCTTGTCTCGGATTCCTGCGTCGTGGAGGCGCGTGCGTAGTGTGCGGTGGCAGACAGTGTCGAAGGCGGTGGAGAGGTCCAGGAGGATGAGGGCCGCCGTCTCGCCGTTGTCTAGCAGGATCCTGATGTCGCCTGTGGCGGCGGTGAGGGCGGTCTCGGTGCTGTGGTTGCTGCGGAATCCTGACTGGGAGGGGTCCAGGATGCTGTTGCCTTCAAGGTGACGGGTGACCATGTCTGTGATTACATTCTTAGGTCGAGCATTAGTGTGCATGCGTTGTCTGCAAGACCCGCTGTAATCGGTAAAACCACTATATTCCCACCTCCTGCTTACGGTTTGTCCATTCCAGCATTGCTCTTCTTTGCTGCCTCGTGTCTCGTTCCCGCAGCCGATAGCTGACTTCCTTCCAAGGCTCAGGAGCACCGTTAAAGTACAGTGTACTTACGCTTGCCTTGGTTATTTCCTGTTTCTGAGAACTTTTTTACCTTACTGTTTTCATGCTTTTGGCCCGTGGCTGCTTCTGCCCTGTTTTTATTCTGCCTCTGCTTAATGGTATTAGCCCCCCCCCCCCCTTTTTAGCACACAAAGCCCCGGCAGCAATCGTCTTTCGGACCGTCAGTGCTTTTTTTCAATGTTGCTGTGGCCCTCTGTGCATCCATCTGCATACATTTTTTTATTGCCTTCGTGTTTTTTTTTAAAGATTATTTTATTTAACTGGCTTGTTCTAGTAGTATGTTCTCGTTTGCTATGACTTGTAGTCGCTTTTCTGTTTTCACTGAGTGTGCCTCACCAGCTCTTTCCCTTCTTGCACACAAACCCTCGTACTTTGTCAGTTTGTAAAAATTCTCGCATCCCGGAAATGGACTTCAGCGAGTTCATGGTGCTGCATGCTCAGGGGCTGTATGCCATGAGAATCCCCTCGCTCTACTGGCAGAGCCTGCACCACAAGCTGGAGAACGAGGTGGGTCAGAGTCACGGCAAAAAATACACAACATGGATAACTGTGCAGAAAGCGACACACAGGCTGTAAACAGGAGGATTTCAAATATTGTGTGTATGGCTGGGTTAAGCATAGTGTATGTTTATTTAGCACAGCTTGATAAATACATGGGGTAAAGCACTTTGTTTTCAGGGGAATATATATTAGTAAGGTCTAGACATAAATAGTAGAGATCAGATCTTAGTTACAGAAATGCACTTCCTGTAAGCGCACAAGACACACACTTCATTTACATTAAAGTGAAGAAGAATTGATATGCATAACAAACATGTAGATTTCACGAAGAGAAGATGCCCTTTATACATGAGGGAGAAGCAGGTGATACATAAAGGAGGAAATGCTAAATGCATATTTGCATCCTCCACTCTTAGAGCTACAAATCACTTTTGACCTTCCATTTGTTTTGTCCAGCACTTGACCTTTAACCCTTTCGCTGTGGCGGGAATTCCGCCGCATCGCTGGGGGTGCGGGGGGGCAGCGCGGTGGCGCTGTGCTCATGACGGAGCCACTCCGTCATGAGCCACGGTTGAGCTGTGCTCATGACGGAGCGGTTCCGTCATGACTCCGCCCAGTTGCGTTGTCCCGCCGCACAGGCGGGGAAACAGCGCCGCGTGGGCGGAGCGGCCGCCAACGGTCGTGGCATGACGGAACCGCTCCGTCATGAGCACACGGCAACCGTGGCTCATGACGGAGCAGTTCCGTCATGAGCGGGGAAGGGGTTAAATGGCTAATCTTTAACATTTCAATGTCTCATCACTCAGACCCCAAACTGTACTAAAATACACACATGTGTTGTTTTTTTAAACAAATAAATAAAAGGCATTGTTATTTACAATGCCAATAGCTTAAACTCTCGCAAATGCGAGACCTATTGCATTTCCAATGCTTGTTGTTCCTGGGGGCAGGTTTTGCAGCAGTACTGCAAAATTGATCCCCTGTAACAAAAGCGCAGCAGCATTGTTTTCCACCAGCCGCCCCAGTCCCACCCTGGTCCGGCATAATTGCCCAGGCTGGTTTATGTTCCCAGTCTGGCCCTGACCCTGACTGATAATTAAAAAAGTAAACAAAGAGAGAAACACCCTGTTAAAAATAAACCCATGTAAAAGTCTTCTTAAGAATCAGGCCCTTGCCTTTGTAGAATCTTGAAACGTGAACAGATGGTCGATATTTGTCTATGGGAAATGTGCCAACCCTATTTCCAAACCCTCCATCCTTTCCCAGCGCTCAATCTCTGCCTCCCTCTTCAACTCCCCAGCCTCTCGTTCCTTCTACTGTCTCCACCATTTTAATCTGCTTGCTCCTCCCTGTCCCTCTGTCTGGTCCGATACAACTCCGTGACGTTCAATAATTGTGTCAGCAGCTTTAAGCAGATTTTTTAAAATAAATATGAAATTCTTTTCAGGATGAAGCGCTCGTTCACTTGATGAGCAACAGTATCGAGGAGCGCAACATAGTGAAGGCGTTTTCTTGTTCTCAGTAACTCGTTCTCTGGGGGTAGGGGGCCGTGGGAATGCGGTACCCCGCACGGGGTCCGTTTCAATGCATACCTAGGGATGAAGAATGGATAGAATTAAAATGCATGATTTGTACTTGGAACGGAAAAATCGGAAGCAATCAATTACATATATTCAATATTCGAAAGTTAAAGTTAGCATATTTTATTCATTTGTAATGCACATGGAAGTTGCAAAAAATGAAACATCTAATAGATAACAGCATTTTGAAATGGCCAGCATTTTCTACAGCATGGAAAATTTTGACTCGACATTTCGTCTCTCAACTTGGACACATTTGAACTAAACAGGTAACTGTGCCTTTTTTGGGGTTAAGAAACAGAACACTGACCATTATTCATGCTTATGGTACACTATCTATCTATCTATCTATCTATCTATCTATCTATCTATCTATCTATCTATCTATCTATCTATCTATCTAGCTATCTAGCTATCTAGCTATCTATCTATCTATCTATATTTCCCTCTCTTTCCATTTGTAATAAAGATTTACAAAAACATTTTAAAAAAGAATTGGCACAGGCAAGATGCTAGCTGCCAACGCCAGATCTATTGGCTTTGTCAATATGTGTTTACTTTATTGATTCCACATAGAGAACATCAATTTAAGAACAGTAAAAATACAAAAATAAGGTGAAAAAAGTAGTGGGTGGCCCATTAGCACTTTGCAGATGCCAGGCTCATTAAAAAAAAAAAAAAAACGTTAAAAGGTGAGGCAGACTAGGATGACCCCCCTGCTAATGGGGGTGGATGGGCAACACCAGGGAGCAATGCTTGATTGGAAGTGCGGTAAGCAGATAGAGAGACCATATCAGCAAAGAGAAATTGATTGAATGCCCATTCGGGGAGAGGATGTGGTGTAACGGCTAGATCGGCCAACCTCGAAGCTGGGGAACCAGGTTTGCGTCTCGCAGGGACGCTTAACATCCTTTGATTCAGTGCAAATCTTTTATCTCCCCGTGCCTAACAAAAAAACATGAATGTGTCCGTCTGTAACGCAACTGGTGCTCATGTAAAGCACTCTGATACCTTCGGGTCTAGTTTGCGCTATATGTAACTGAAAAAAAAAAGCATTTGCAATGCAATAGGGCTCGCATTTGCGAGAGTTTAAGCTATTGGCATTGTAAATGACAACACCCTTCATTTATCTGTTTTGATAATTAACACATAAATAAAAGGCATTGTCATTTACAATGCCAATAGCTCAAACTCTTTAAACTGCAAGACCTATTTCATTTCAAAGAAGCGGCCATCATTGTCCCGGGCAGCTTGAAAAGTGAAAACGCATGGTGCGCTGAATGCTGCAGGAAAGCATGTCGTGCCTGCACTAGGAGAAACTCCATATCTATTCCTTTATACCACTTTCTGTTTGCATATAATTGTTCCATACCCAGGTATATATAGGGTCAATTGGGTATAACCCTGTTGTTTGCTAGAATGCTGCAGGAAAGCATGTCGTGCCTGCACTAGGAGAAACTCAAACAAAATAGTGCTTACAGAATCAATAAGACTTACTGTGGAACTACTGACGTAAAAGGCCCAGTCCTCATGGGAGGTTACAAATGAAGAAATGGCACAACTAAGGAGGGACTAACACGCCTATTAACGAATCAGAAGCCAGAAGCCTATTAACAAATCAGAAGCCAGCATTTACGAAAGACAATGACACAGGCCAATGACAAATATGGGCAGAGAGTGGGCGGGGCTTCAAGTCCATACTCAAAGACAGCATGCCTTGCAGAGCAGAGCATGCGCTGCCTAGGCTCGACCTAAAAAAAATGTATGTGAACTACTTTATTCAGTACATTTTCAAACACGAAATTCTGTGGGCTGATACCAATGGTAATGGACAACTACATTAGCCAGTACCTAGGCCGACTGAACCAGAGAAGCCAATGCCGGATAGAGGCTGTCCAAAAGCCCCATTATTTATATGTATCAGTGTGTATGCCGCATGTATGTTGCGTAGTGTGCGTTGAGTAATGGTAAATGCTGCTGATAAAGCTGCCTGTAGGAGAGACCCAAAAACGAATGGTACCTGTAATAGGATGTAATTAAACACATTATTAGCTTCCAGGTGCCAGTGATTCATTCTTTTATTACCTTGCTGGATATATTTATATTATTGGCCGTGTTTCTAAGCTTGAACCTTGCCTAGAGGATCACAGCGCTATACAGCAGCGCACATCACAAGTTCTAACATGAAATCAATATAGATTCCGGCATAGAAACCGAGGATAATGTACGAACACCAAGGCTGGTTGCCCCCAGGAGCCTTTTGTGATCTTTACTATCTGGGGTCCTTGATAACTATTACTGGCTAGGGCCAAATATGATGATCATTAGTGTATGGGGCTGTTTTGCTACTTTACTGGGTCACTATTGCTCATAACTGCCCAGGGCTGTTAGTAACCAATAATGCAGGGAACCATCCAGGCACGTTCATTTCGGGGACATAAGGCTTGCCTATGCCCCAGGACTTTGAGATTAATTACTGCCTGTGTTCTTTTGGCAAAGGTGACAGTATGGGTGCTCGTTAGTCTGTTGGCCTGCGTGCATGGGTGTTTGCAAGTATATCTATGGGGTCAGTGCTCTTCCGATGTATGCACACACGTGTGCGATCTACGCCAGTGTCTTCGTGTACTATGCAGGAGTCAAAGTTAATAAACTTTACAATTTGTTTAGTAGCACGTGTTGGTGTCACGCATCAAGAAGAAAACCAAAAATGTTATGAAATAAAAACAATAAGAACACATCGAATTATGCAAGAAAAGTTGAAAGAGTGCAAAACACTATGATAAATACGCACCTGCTCATAATTAATCAACACAATTTATCTCCAGATTTAAAAAATGTGCCAAACCACGAACAATCCAGTGAAAGAAAATATTTCAACATCATTGAAGGGAAAAATGATATAATTTCATTCGAACATGCAACAAAAAATTGGCAGCTCTTTAGTTTCCTATTTACGAGCAATTAAAAGACTAGCAGTAACGAGCGAAAAAAACAGAAATGACGGCATTTGGCATCAGAGATTCCCAGCATAGTGTCCTGTGCCTCTTCCTGTATTGAATGAGCCATCAATGCAGAATGAAATCTAAATGCACCTTTGCCAAAAGAAACACACATATATAAAAGACATATCGATCTAGTGGCCCTCTGACAAAAACTTCACGAACAGTCTGTCGACAAGGTTGGCAAAGTTTTATATTAAAAAATAACAAAATATGGATGCGAAGACTTTATTCAGTGTTTGTAGAATTGCGAGGGATTCTCCGCCATTTTACCATAAGGAGATATTTCATGTCATGCTCGAATTCTGCCACAATAATCTCCTGTTCCGCTGATATCGATCCCCTGGACACAGCTAGCAGGATGTAACAGCTCACCACGATCAGCAAAAGTCTGGCTGTCATCTCCACTGGAGCAAGCTTTGTACAGTATTTATGTATTTATTGAATTATCTATTTATTTATTTATGCGTTTCTGTGCCTGCTACTTTTTTTTTAAATATGTATGCAATTATTTGTTTGCTTGCTT
This sequence comes from Triturus cristatus, assembly GCF_964204655.1. Lineage (NCBI taxonomy): Eukaryota > Metazoa > Chordata > Amphibia > Caudata > Salamandridae > Triturus > Triturus cristatus. Next base: position 325,364,197 of record NC_140593.1, on the reverse strand, counting down.
ATTTATTTATTTATTTGTGCAATAAATTAGCAATTCAACAAGAAATGGTGTAAATCGCATCAGAACCCCAGATGATAATCAAAAACAGGCTGGTGTTAGACATATATTTTATTTTAATTGGTAAGATTCATGATGATTTGTGAATTCAGAGGATAAACAGATCGCAGGCTCCATTAAACATAAAAGGCAAATACTTATCATCATGGAGGTGGATGAGGAAGAGTGGATTAGGATTAGCTAATACCACCTCCATTTTTAGTAGGTAGGACGTTCAGGCAGTTTTCTACGTGGTAAGAGGGGAAGTTGACGTGGTTCAGGTGGGAGTATATGCCAGAGGTAGGACTCGAGAAGCAGGGATGTGCAGAATGATGAAGCATCACAGAAAGGTTTAGGTGTGACAAATATATTTCTGTTAGTCGAGCAAAGATTACACGAGAAAGCAAAGCTGTTGACACTTGAGATAGGTAGCCAAAAGATAGATTGTTTAAAGGCTTTGAATACTAGCATAACTAGTGTGTAATAATGCTGTTCGGTTGGAAGCAGAGGCGATTTAAGGCAAGGACAAAGTGGGCAAATGCAAAGCACCCTCCCCTTCTGACGTGGAAAGTGACCTTTCTCTGTCTTGATCACCTTTCTCTTCTCTCTTTCTCCCTGCCGACAGCTACCTCTGACTTTTGGCTTTCTCTACCTATCACTGCCTTACCACGCTATACCTTTCTGTCTATCTTCGTATATCTCTTCCACCCACATCCTATTTTACCCGTGATGCCTCTTTGTAGAACTCCCTGTAAACACTTTTTACCTCAACGGCATATTTACTTTGTCCACTTCTCTCTATTGCCCCTTTCTCTATTTCATTTTTTTCTCTCTACCTCTTTTCTTTATTATACCCGATTCCTCTCTACAACAAGATTCACTAAATTCACACACTTCCTTCTGTCTGCTTCGCATCTCTCACTACATTTACCTACAAATAAACTCTTTACCACTCCCTATCTCTCTTTCTGTGCTTCACCTGCATATTTTGCTCATGCCGCTTTGTCTAATTCATATCATCTCTGTTATCTCACCCCTCTCCCTCCCCATCTCTTTCTCTACACCTGCATCTCTATGTACCTACACTCTATCTCAGCTTTCTCTGCTCCATCCACTCCTCATTCTATTGTTCTACATTTTTTTCTACCTATCTCTAGATCACACAATCTCTCTACATTACATAGCCATCTTCTTCTCTTTCTCAAACTCCTTCTCTTTTGTTCTCCCTCCTTTGCACCTTCCATTCTTATTATCTCATCTTTTTCTCTTTATGTTGCATCTATTCCTATCTCGCCTATACCTCTGCCCCATCTCTATATCCACCTCCTTTCTACATGAGCTTCACTTTTGTGACTATGCCATTCTCATTACCACTCTTTCGTTCTCCTGTCTACCAGTCCCCCATGTCTCTCAGTCAACAGAGTCAGGGGTTGCTGTCTAACCAGAGTTGCCTACACATAGAAAGGGAGACGAGGGATATTGGATGGGAATTATGGAAAAAAAGATTGTTGTCACCAGATGGAACAGTGAAATTCTCTTCTGCAGTGCTTTGATTTTCACTGTTGTAACAAGAATGCCAGTTGTGAAGGGGATTCCTTTGTGGTTATGAATTAAAGCTGGAATTTCAAGTGCTTTATGAATACATTTTATTTCCACCAAGCTACCGTTATTCTGTTTTTCCAAAAGTTGGGGAACAGGCTGGTTAATCAAGTAGTTCCAGGTAAAATATTGTTGTTACAAGACAGGCAATCTAGATCCAGATTCAAAACAAGCATTGGCATAGCCAATAGGTCTCGCCTTTTGGGACCTTATACGTTTTTAACCATGCAACAGTTACGTGTGCTGCATTTTACAGCACACACAGAAAGAGGTATATGCTTTTCTGGATTGTTTTTGTGCAGGATGGAGTCCCTTCCTGCACAAAAACAATCCTACATGCAAAGCAGACACCCTTGCACCATGGTGCAAGGGTGCCTGCATTGACGCTAGGCAGCGAATTGTGCACCTGTTCAGGGGGAAAAGACAGGAATGCACCGTATTTCATAAATATAGTGCCTTCCTGCCCTTTCACATTGGCATAGGGCAGCTCAGCAAGAAGACTTTACTGCTTTATGCCAATTCCCAGTAAATGAGGGCCTATGAGTGTTCCAGGGAAGTTTAGGGAAGATTCTTGTTGCTAAGTTTAGAATTTTAACCAGTGTAGGAATTAGTGACAGTAGAACTAGGGGTTCCCGAACTCCAAGAAAACTTGAGTGGTTCAACTGAGAAAGTGCAGTATAGACACCTTTTGTTTTCTATTTTTCTTCCTTGCAACGTTGACTATGTGTTCAAAGAAACACCGCTACATGTCCAGCAACATCTTTTGATAAGCCGGGGATAATTCCTTTAATGTGGAGATTTAGGGGTACTCCGACTCCAAATTATTTTGTAAAGTGAAAATAGCCATTTCTTGTTGGGACATGGACATGTGAAAAGGAAGGCTACAATGTATATGCATTTTGTAAAATGTATAGGTAAAAACGCTTGTTTGCCTTAAGAACTAAGCTATATAGGTATTTCAACATATAGAAGGAGATAGGGAAGTAAAAATGAGGTGTAATGCCTCTTAGTTGTGTCTTGTGATGGAAAAGAAAGATTCAGTTGAGTCAAAACGAACAAAGGCATTATTTTACTGTGTGTGATGTATACATGGTAAAACTTTACTGATTTTATTTTATTTCTCCACTTTAACCAACACATTTCAATTTCAAATGGACAGAATTGTTACCCTAAAATAACTGTATTTTGTGACATAGTAGTCGAAGGTGTTATTGTCATACAATTCTATTTGTGTATGTGTGTTCAAAACAGTTTATTGATTATAATCGTGACAAACAATGAGGAACATAAAAAATGGTACCATAATTTCCCAGCCACCACACTACCTCATCCTCGTCCGCAAACACATTAACACACTCTCAGCAAGCTCACACTACTCATTTACAGCAAACAAAGGCTATCCACACTTCAATGTCTCAGCAACAGTTTAGTTCTTACCAGCTGGAACAAGCTTGACATTTAAAAATGTCTTTTCAGGCTGTCTTCTTGCCCTCCTGTCCTGAAGAAGACCCGCCATGATGCTTCCTTAAGTTACTCATACGTCAGGGTCCAAAAGCCGACGTTCCACAATGGTCCAGTTCAACCAGGTCCTCTGTTTCTTTAAACTGCATAGCAATTTTGCAAACTGTCAGAGACACCAGACTCATTTTCATACTGGCCGCATTGTAAAATCATTCTCTTGTATAGATTGTATATAACATATATGTCTGTGTATCACCAATATGTAAATGCCACCAATTCACTCATGTCACTTGCGCACTTTCTTCACTTTATTTAATATCACCTTGTTCTTACTGAGATGTTGACAGCCACATGAAGAAAAATTCAGAGAAACAGTAAACATTTACAACTCTGCATAAATTGTGGCTTTATTATTCCAGCACACCCACCCTAGTTACGCTTTGTTGAAACAATGTTGATGACTCATCCTTGATTACGTAAGCAATTTCCATACCCGACAGAACCAATTGTAGTTTTTTTCCTTATGTACAAGGCAGCATTAAGCCACTTAACATGGCTTAACGCTGCCTTGTACACAAGGCCCCCTGTAATGCTATGGTTAGCGTGAAAGGAGCGTGCAGTGGGTGTTGGGGTGGGCACTCCACTGCAACACCCATTGTAATTTGACGCTGCCCCTATGTACAAGGGTGGCGTACATAGAAGGCAACGGCAAAATTAAGACCAGGAAAACCCTGGTCTTAGGTTGGCGAAACGAGGAGAAACGCATTATTTCTCATCGTTTTTGCTTTTTTCCATGTACTTGTGCAGTACACATGGAAAAAGCAATATACCATTGTTTGTTTATGTACAGGAAGGTGAGGATGTAGCCTTACGGCTTGAGCGGTTGACCTCGAATCTAGGGAACTGGATTCGAGTCTCAGCAACAACGCTCAACATCCTGTGATTCTGGGCAAATCACTTAATCTCCCCGTGACTAACTAAAATTAATGTGTCGTTCTGTAATGAAACTGGTGCTATGTAAAGCGCTCTGATACCCAATGTCTCGGGTCTAGTTCGCGCTATATAAAACAAAACAAAAAAGGTATTGTTTCCTGTACATAAACAAACTTTAAAAAAATGCTATTTTGTAACTTTGATGTGTGCTGCATGAAGCAGCACACATGAAAGTGACAGAATGGCATTTTAGGATTGTTTATGTGCAGGAAGGGACATTCCTACATATAAACAATCCTTCCCTGCATGCAGGCACCCTTGTAGTATGGTGCAACGGTGCCTGCGTTAGCTGCCATCGCAGGGGGAAACTCAAGGCTGCACCACATTCTTGTAAATATGGTGCAGCCTTGCGTTTCAGAAGTGGTGGAGCGTGTCGTCATCAAGCCAAGGAGGCTAACAACATGCTAAGCCACTTCATTGTACATATCCCCTTGTGACATATTAGATGATTTATTGGGGGAACTATTTAAATCTCTATTTTTAAAATGCTGGTGTTGTCACTGAGGGGCCAAGTAGTGAGGACAAGCAATTATTATAAATCCACCAAAGATTATATTTTTACATTTGCCAAACTAGTGAGGATGTTTTAGAGATGTGACAAATTCATATGCAAGCAGGCATAACACACCAATCAGAGGTCTGGCTGAGAACAACTTACTTACGTTAATATTTGCACCCAATGAATGAACTGAAGAATTCATATTGCGTACGCTAAAAGCAAGTTGTGGTGGTGTGAAGCTGGGTCCCACGGAAGGATAAGAAGAGACTATGGGGCGTGTTATCAGTACTTTATTGGACAGAAGATTACATGCACTACAAGAAGGGGAGAGCCGGTCTGCTTGCCCGCTGTGTCCCCGGTCTCGGTGGCTAGCCCCCAGCGTCACGACCTATAGCGATCCTTGGCCCTGGGTTACATGACTGCGGGGGGCTAGACCGCCACACTACACATCTTCCCCCTTAACAATAGCAGACAAAACAGTAGGTGTGCCTACAGGTGTGGGGGAGAGATAGGTAGAGTGAGACAGAGTGAGAGGGAGAGAGATAGAGAGAGAGAGAGAGAGAGAGAGAGAGAGAGAGAGAGAGAGAGAAAATGGAGAAAAGGAAAGAGAAAGGTTTACAACTGAAAGCCACTGAGGTTTCGGTAGCTTCACCGCACGGCCCTTGCGGGTGTGTGTTCCGGTCCCCTGCTCTCTTCCTCCGCGGGGTCCGTCTGAACTTGTGCCTTCTTCCTGATCTCTCCGGAAGGTGTTGGGTGTCTCGCCCGGGATGCCCCCTTCCTCTGCGTCCTGGCTGGGCGGACATGGCGTTGGTTCTCCAGGTGATTGTCTTTCCGCGCTGGCTGGTCCGGTCTCACTTACGTGGTCTGCAGAGGGTGAAACCACTCCCGCTACACTGGGGCTTTCTCCCAGCTCACTGTCGCCTATGCACCAATGCAGGATCTTGTTGCACTTGACCATTCTGGATTGGAAGCAGACCTTGCCATCACTTAATAAGGCAGAGCGGGAGTATGCTTCTACCACCCACAGGGGCTCACTGAATTTGCTGTCTCCTTTGAGTCCTGATTGTCCCTTTTTGACTCAGACCCACTCGCCCTCTGCCAATGAGGTGTCACGCACATTGTTTCTTTTGTCATAATGTGCTTTGTAGATACTTTGTGCCTTCGCTATGTTGCTGCGGACAATGGCTGGTGACCATTTGCTTTGGAGTCTCATGGTCATCTAGGCTGTGTTGTCTCTGGTGAATGGTTCTCTGCCTCTTAAGAACTTAAATGGGTTGTTGCCTGTCAAGGTGGGTGTGATGCGGTATGTCTTATCACATAAAGAGGGGGGGACCGGGAGCGTAATTAGAGAATAGGTCTAGTACCCGTGCTCCCTCAGAATCACTTAAATATTATGAGAGGGTAACTGTTCCTAAGAAAAAATTGTTGTGTGTGCTCTCACGATGTGGTGTGGGGAATTTCTCCTTTTGTATATAGTGCCCTCACACACCCTTTCGGGTGTCTTGCTTCATCATGGGGCGTTGCTCCTCGTGGGGGTGGCGCTGCAGTCCCCCACGGGCCCCGCAAGAGGGCTCTTTGGCGGAGATCTTTTGGTTGGAGACGCCGCAGTTGTGCATGGGTGTGTGTGGGCCTATAGGAAGAAAAGTGGGTGGTGCGATTAAAAATTGCTGGGTAGAGTTTAAGAACTTTATTCACGGCTCTACCTGGCAAAAGGTTAAAATTAATAATCCTGGAGCTACTCTTAGAAAAAGAAATAAAAGAGGGCAGATTCTGGAAAGTAACTGCTGCTCTCAGGAAAGTGAGTGGGGAACCTACTGGTGGGTGGTCAACATGTTTCGCGCTTACGGGTGGGTCCTTAAGGGATCCCAAATGCGCTTCGTCAGGACCTAAAACAATTAAAAAGTGAGTGAAAGTGTTAGTGGATAATCAAAAGAACAGGTTTCTGTAAAGTGTGGTTCTGTAAACCTGTTGTACCTCAGTAGTAAGGTTGAACAGCGTCCTTGCGCTGATAGGTTTTCCCTTCTTTTCTGGAAACCTTAACCCAACCTGGTATGGTAGAGGAAAAATGGAGAGACACACACATGGACAGGGGAGAGGGAGAAAAATATGCAAAAAAAGATAACATCAAGGTAAACATTTGTACATTGTATATCAAGAACGCCGTATAGGCAGCACAAGATAGTTTAAATGCAAGCCATGCTTCTAAAAATAAAATAACATGCGCGTGTGACGAACTCGTTTGTGAGGAGTATCACAACAATGTGCCTCGAATCCGTTAATGTGCAGTGAGAGTGTCGTCGTATTCGAGTGCCTCACTTGTCCAGCTGTTCGTGTGAGGTAAACAACACCAGTTGCACCGTGGGAACTGCTGCTGTCATTATCGTGGCAATAACAAGAGACGAGCAGTATCTCTACAGTGGTGTATTTGTTTTAGTGAAGCAAACACAAATACTCGTATTCGTGAAAAGGTAATAAATAAAGGAAAAAACTAGATTTCTAGTTGACGCCTACCCTCAAGTTGTAGGGATTAGGGCTCCATCAGCAGTGTGGAGTCGGCATAAGGAGAGACTGACAGAGGGGGAAACAGAGCGGAATGTCATGGTCATCGGTATCTATATCGGACTTTAAAATAGAGCGTCTGGGCTCACCTCATTGGTCTGGAAATACTCACACGTGCTCCTTTGCCCGGGACGTAGTAACCTACCCCTCCTCCGTCTATCGCTGGAATGGATAGCGGTAGTGAAAAGACGTTCTGCTTAAATGCGATCTCTTGTGCTGCACCGTTCTGATTGGGGGTGGTCCCTGGGTGCAGACAGATGACGTCACGACGTTGCGTGATTAGGTATTAAGGTAACTATGTCAACAACTAGAACGCTATTCGAAGACGTAGTAGCGTCTAGGGAGTGACTGTCAATCTATTCGTTATGTGGTTGGTTGTCATGGTGATTCTGGCGAAACGCTTCTTGATAAAGGAGGAGCGTCGTGTAAGTTATGGTCTATGTCATCATAGAGTGTGGTTCCTGCCGGAATCTGAGCTCCGTTTTTTGTGGGGATCGGTAGTGTTATTCACATTGGGGTAACTAAATGCGTTCATGAAAAAATCGCTCGTATGTTTCATTGAAAGTCAATAAAGTTTTCAGTGTTGAAAGACAAGGTTCATGATAAAGGGAACACATTGGGGGCTTCTGTGCAGAGCTAGTGACAGATGGTTACTCTGTGGAAATCGAAGCCGTTGTCGTGTCCCATCAGTCTAAAAAATAGCGTAAATACACTACGTGTTTCTTTCAAAATAAAAGGGGTTTCAGACCGTTCTGAGAGTGTTATAATGCCCTTCATTATCCGCTAGTTGGTCGCATCGAAGAATGTATCAAGACTGTATCAAGAATGTATCACGTGTGTATCACGTGTATGACACGTTTTGAGAGTGTTATAATGCCCTTCATTATCCGCTAGTTGATCGCATCGAAGAATGTATCACGTGTATGACAGAGAAGGAATTATCAGTGAAATCCCTGACTGGGGGTGTGCAATCACAATAGTCAGATTTTGTAGTGAACATAGTCTGAGTTGGTATGTAGATGTTATGTCAACTCAACCCATGGAATTTCATCGTTCAGACCAATTGTGTCGCATCTCAGTCTATGGACCCATCGTTGTTCCTGTTTGAACAAAGTCTGTTTTGTCCAGTGAGGATTGGAGACAATGATGGTCCATCTTAGACTATTCGCTGTGTGTCCTTCCTCTGCAAAGTGTGTCAACAGTTTGGTGTTGGTCTTGCCTCGTCTGATGGTACTTTTATGTTCCCCCATGCGGATCTTGACTGCTCTAGTGGTCATTCCTACATACCTTTTGTTACATGGGCAGACTATGGTGTAGACACAATTAGTTGTGTTACAATTGGTGTGTCTTATTTGACGCCACGGTGTACTGAGGCCCAAATCGATTTCCTTTGAAACCGTAGTTTCCGCACAGCTCGAACAAGAGCCGCAGGGGTAATGGCCTACTACAGGTGGTAAAGACCAGAGTGTAGATTGGTGTGTGGTTAGTGGTTTCGGCCTTGTATGTACTAGATGATCTTTCAGATTCATTGTGCGCTTGAATGCGAAAAGGGGTGGTGGGCCTGGTTCGAATGAACCAGAGTTTAGTATTGGCCAATGTCTTCTGATTGCTCTTTGAACACTGTTCGAGCTTGGGGTGAATGTGGTGACACAGGTCATTGTGTCTAATACAGGTTTTTCTTTTGTCTCAAGCAGAGCTGCCCTAGTGCTGTTTCTGGCTCTCTTGTGTGCCTGACGAATAATGTTCTTTGGGTAGTGACGTTTTTCCAGATTACCTCTAAGGAGATCTGACTGTATTTCAAATTCCTTGGTGGTGTCACAATTCCTCCGGAGGCGTAAAAATTGGCCAACCGGAAGGTTGTTCCTGAGCGCCCTAGGGTGGTGACTGTCATAGATAAGGAGATTGTTCCTATCCGTTGGTTTTCTATAATTGGTAGTGTGAAGACACCCATTCTCCAGGGAGATGAGAAGGTCCAAAAATGGGATGGTTTGACGTGACCTGGTGCTGGTGAACTTCAAGTACGGGTTCAAAGTATTCACCCAGTCGCAGAATTCAATGCATTGGTCTTCATTCCCTCGCCAGAACAAGATAACATCGTCTATGTAACGACGCCATAGAAGAATGTGCTCCTTAAATGGGTTGTTATCTCCCAAAATGTGTCTCTCTTCAAAGTGGGCCATGTAAAGACAAGCCAGACTCGGCGCGAAAGTGCTTCCCATGCTCGTGCCTTGTATCTGATGGAATAGTTGTGTTTTAAAGGCGAAGAAGTTCTCTTTGAGAGCCAGGGAAGCACAGTCGCAAATGAAGGAGATAGGTGTTATATAGGGCCATGGTTCGATTGTCCGGAGAGTGTCTTCCAGTACTTCCAATGTGGCGTCCTGCGGGATATTCGTATAAAGCGCTTCAACGTCCATAGTCACAAGGAAGTCTATTCGGTCTGCGTCAGGGAAGTGATCAATGAGATTCAGGACTTCTGTAGTATCTCTCAGGTAGGTAGGTGTCTGGCTCACCAAGGGGCGCAGGTAAAAGTCGCAGAACTTACTCAGTGGTTCTAACACAGAGTTGATACCAGAGACAATCGGACGGCCGGGAGGGGGGGTGACCCCTTTGTGGATCTTGGGGAGAGTATAAAAGTATGGAGTCCGAGGTTCTTCTGTCGTGAGGAAATTTGCTTCCTGTTGCGAAATCCAGCCTTCAGCTGATGCCTCGTTGACCATGCTCTTGATCCTTGTCGATAGACGTTGAGTGGGATCTTCTGTGATCACTTCATAGTAGGTGGTATTGTTCAGCTGGCGGGTGCATTCTCTGTCATAAGTATCTTGATCCTGGATGACAATGGCACCCCCCTTGTCTGCTGGTTTGAGTATTATCTTCCGATCATCTGTGATGGTACGAAGGATGGTTCTTTCCTCTTTTGACAAATTGTCATATGGTTGCTTCCTGTTAAGTGCTCCTATGTCTTTTATGACCGCTTGTTCGTAGGTAAGGACCTCGTGAGGTGTCATGGCCGTGGTAGGGGTGAATTTTGAAGGTTTTTTCAAACCCGTCTCCGTGGGAGGATTATCTGGTTTTCCTTGAAAGAAAGCTTTGAGTCTAACTTTGCGGAAGAACTGATGAAGTTCTTGGTGTAACCTGAAAGAGTCTTCTTTGGGTGTGGGAACAAATCCCAAACCCTTTTCAAGTAGCATAGTTTCTTTCTCTGTAAGTGGTCTGGAAGAGAGGTTCACCACTAGGGTCTCTGGCCTCTCGCTTGGCTCCGTAGTGTCATCGGTTCCTGATCTTGCCACTGTACTTTCTTGTAGTTTCCTCTTCTTCTGCCTCTTCCTTTGCCCCTCCCTCTGTTGTGAAAAGGTGGGTTCGGGAATTGCTGGAATTGTGTAGGCAGAAGATGATGAGTTGGAGGTACATGCCACATGGGTGGAGGGCCCATCCATTGTCCCGGGTAGTTCGGCGGTTGGAAAGAAGGGTGTGTGAAATGGGGTGGTGGTGGAGGATTCTGGAATAAGGGAGGGCGTATCTGTTGAGGAGCCCCTCTGGCGTACTGTGTGTACCGCTGCCCTTCATAACTTGAATCACTGCCGAATGATCCTGTCCTACTGGATCTGATGCTGCTTCCTTCATCCGAGGATGTATCATGATTCTGGAAAACATAATCTTCTTTTGTATAAGGATACACCTTTTCTTTATTGAACCGTTTTAAATCTTTCTGAAGTTTTGTGATCTTTTGTTGAGTCAGGAAATCTTTGTGTTCATTCATTTCCTCATTAATTTCCGCAAGTCTCGACTTAAATGAAGAAATAGAGATGCCTGTTTTTAAGCCATTCTCAGCTATAGTGATCTGAATGAGTAGTTCATCTGAGAGACGTTTAGCCGTGTTGATTATTAGCACGAGCCAGTCTCGTGTGCACTTCCATGCTATTTGTGACCATTCAGTGCGGAATGTCAGGTCTTCTAGAAAAATCCTAGGGGGTAAGGTGACTAAGAGACCGTTAGGTGCTACGTTCGCTCTCAGATATTCTGTCATCATTAGCCCGTGTAGGGCTGTCTTGATTTGTAGTTTCCTAAGTGATTGTAGAGATTTCCAGTCGTCTGCTTTACTACCTGTAGCTGCGCTGCCATCATCTCCTAATAGTGAGGGTGCCCGAAGTATCTCAGCTATTGTGTCATCGTCAAAGCTGAGGCCAACGGTGTCCATGTTAAGTATTGGTTAGGGGGATGTTGGAGATTCCCTAGGTGGTGTGGCTTGGAAAAGAACAGTTGTCTGTGTATAGTTAGGAAAGAGGAAATGGAGATAGAGTGGTCCCGCGGCTGGCTGCCGTACGTTAAATCTTATCACATAAAGAGGGGGGGACCGGGAGCGTAATTAGAGAATAGGTCCAGTACCCGTGCTCCCTCAGAATCACTTAAATATTATGAGAGGGTAACTGTTCCTAAGAAAAAATTGTTGTGTGTGCTCTCACGATGTGGTGTGGGGAATTTCTCCTTTTGTATATAGTGCCCTCACACACCCTTTCGGGTGTCTTGCTTCATCATGGGGCGTTGCTCCTCGTGGGGGTGGCGCTGCAGTCCCCCACGGGCCCCGCAAGAGGGCTCTTTGGCGGAGATCTTTTGGTTGGAGACGCCGCAGTTGTGCATGGGTGTGTGTGGGCCTATAGGAAGAAAAGTGGGTGGTGCGATTAAAAATTGCTGGGTAGAGTTTAAGAACTTTATTCACGGCTCTACCTGGCAAAAGGTTAAAATTAATAATCCTGGAGCTACTCTTAGAAAAAGAAATAAAAGAGGGCAGATTCTGGAAAGTAACTGCTGCTCTCAGGAAAGTGAGTGGGGAACCTACTGGTGGGTGGTCAACATGTTTCGCGCTTACGGGTGGGTCCTTAAGGGATCCCAAATGCGCTTCGTCAGGACCTAAAACAATTAAAAAGTGAGTGAAAGTGTTAGTGGATAATCAAAAGAACAGGTTTCTGTAAAGTGTGGTTCTGTAAACCTGTTGTACCTCAGTAGTAAGGTTGAACAGCGTCCTTGCGCTGATAGGTTTTCCCTTCTTTTCTGGAAACCTTAACCCAACCTGGTATGGTAGAGGAAAAATGGAGAGACACACACATGGACAGGGGAGAGGGAGAAAAATATGCAAAAAAAGATAACATCAAGGTAAACATTTGTACATTGTATATCAAGAACGCCGTATAGGCAGCACAAGATAGTTTAAATGCAAGCCATGCTTCTAAAAATAAAATAACATGCGCGTGTGACGAACTCGTTTGTGAGGAGTATCACAACAATGTGCCTCGAATCCGTTAATGTGCAGTGAGAGTGTCGTCGTATTCGAGTGCCTCACTTGTCCAGCTGTTCGTGTGAGGTAAACAACACCAGTTGCACCGTGGGAACTGCTGCTGTCATTATCGTGGCTATAACAAGAGACGAGCAGTATCTCTACAGTGGTGTATTTGTTTTAGTGAAGAAAACACAAATACTCGTATTCGTGAAAAGGTAATAAATAAAGGAAAAAACTAGATTTCTAGTTGACGCCTACCCTCAAGTTGTAGGGATTAGGGCTCCATCAGCAGTGTGGAGTCGGCATAAGGAGAGACTGACAGAGGGGGAAACAGAGTGGAATGTCATGGTCATCGGTATCTATATCGGACTTTAAAATAGAGCGTCTAGGCTCACCTCATTGGTCTGGAAATACTCACACGTGCTCCTTTGCCCGGGACGTAGTAACCTACCCCTCCTCCGTCTATCGCTGGAATGGATAGCGGTAGTGAAAAGACGTTCTGCTTAAATGCGATCTCTTGTGCTGCACCGTTCTGATTGGGGGTGGTCCCTGGGTGCAGACAGATGATGTCACGACGTTGCGTGATTAGGTATTAAGGTAACTATGTCAACAACTAGAACGCTATTCGAAGACGTAGTAGCGTCTAGGGAGTGACTGTCAATCTATTCGTTATGTGGTTGGTTGTCATGGTGTTTCTGGCGAAACGCTTCTTGATAAAGGAGGAGCGTCGTGTAAGTTATGGTCTATGTCATCATAGAGTGTGGTTCCTGCCGGAATCTGAGCTCCGTTTTTTGTGGGGATCGGTAGTGTTATTCACATTGGGGTAACTAAATGCGTTCATGAAAAAATCGCTCGTATGTTTCATTGAAAGTCAATAAAGTTTTCAGTGTTGAAAGACAAGGTTCATGATAAAGGGAACACATTGGGGGCTTCTGTGCAGAGCTAGTGACAGATGGTTACTCTGTGGAAATCAAAGCCGTTGTCGTGTCCCATCAGTCTAAAAAATAGCGTAAATACACTACGTGTTTCTTTCAAAATAAAAGGGGTTTCAGACCGTTCTGAGAGTGTTATAATGCCCTTCATTATCCGCTAGTTGGTCGCATCGAAGAATGTATCAAGACTGTATCAAGAATGTATCACGTGTGTATCACGTGTATGACACGTTTTGAGAGTGTTATAATGCCCTTCATTATCCGCTAGTTGATCGCATCGAAGAATGTATCACGTGTATGACAGAGAAGGAATTATCAGTGAAATCCCTGACTGGGGGTGTGCAATCACAATAGTCAGATTTTGTAGTGAACATAGTCTGAGTTGGTATGCCCATACCGTGTGTCTGACTTCAGACTCCCAGTTTTTTCCGGCGCTAATGGCTGCTTGGATCGAGCCCATGATCACCCGGTTAAAGTGTTTCACTTGGCCGTTACCCGCTGGGTGGTAGACCGGGGTGTGCCTCGTCCGGATTCCATTTCTGTTGGTGAAGGCTGTCCATTTGGCCGATGTGAACTGGGGTCCATTGTCGCTGGTGATAGACTTGGGGATGCCCTCCCTCAAGAAAATGTTGGTGAGGAGAGTGATGATGGCATCAGAATCTACCGAGTTGCAGATTTCAACTTCTGGCCACTTGGAATAGCGGTCCACAACGACACTGAGGTGTTTGGGTGTGCCCCAGGTGTCTAGGACCGGGCCTACGATGTCAATGGACAAGTCCTCCCAGGGGTTGTTGGGAGTGGAGAATTCGCCCATGGGGGGCCTCAGGGTGACCAGGGTTTTGTCCGCTCTGGCACAGTGGATGCAGTCCCTCACAAACGTTTCCACTTGGATGTCCATGGCGGGCCACCGGTATAGCAGTTTTATCCGCCTTTTGGCTTTTATGATGCCCAGGTGGCCTTCGTGGTTGATGTGAAGAATGCGGTCAGACAGCACCTTCGGGGGCACCACTTAGTCACCCCTTAGCAGGAATATGGAATCCTCGCCAATGGAGAGTTATTCGCGGACTTCCGAGTATTTTCTGAGGTTGCTGTAGATGTGCCTCTTCTCCGGCCAGCCTCGCGTGACGTACCCCTTGATCTGGGAGAGTTCTGTGTCTTGCGTGTAGCCTTCTGTCCAGTCTTGGGCACTGATGGTGTGTTCATGATCTGTCATGAAGGCGACACTGTACTCTTCCCACTCCGATGATGTGACGGGTTCTTCCATGGCTGCCGCTCTGCTCAAGAAGTCCACCACTCTGTTCTTTGGGCCCTGGATGTATTCCACATCATAGACAAAGTCCAACAGACGCAATATCATTTTAGCGATGCGTGGCATGGCTGTTACATTGCCCCTGGATGTAAGGACCTTGATCAGAGGCTTGTGGTCGGTGCGGAGTGTGAATCTTGACCCCAACAGGTACTGTCGAAATTTCTCCATCCCCCAGATGGCCGCTAGCATTTCCTTCTCAATTACGCTGTACTTCTCTTCACTGGGGTTGAGGGATCGTGATGCGAACCCCACCGTGGTCTCGGTGCCATCGGAAGCCCTCTGGGGGAGGAATGCTCCCAGCCCTTTGACGCTGGAGTCCGTGGTGAGGATACTGGACGCAGCGCCGTCAAACCCATGTAAGGGAACTGCCTTGCAGAAGTCCTGTTTGATGGCTAAGAACCCCGCTTCCGTTTCCTCAGACCAGGTGAAATTGTTCTTTTCCCTGAGCAGTTGGCGTAAGTTGTGCATCTTTGTCGTAAATTTTCTGATGAATTTGCTATAGAACTCCGCCAGCCCCAGGAACAAACGAACGTCGTCTTTGGATGTCGGGGAAGGCACTGAAATGATGGCCCCCACATTCGCCGATTTGGGGGTGATTCCCATGTCGCTGATTTCATGCCCCAGATAGTTCAGGTGGCAAAGCATAACAGAGTGGATGTTGGGGAAAAAAGATTGACCAGTTAGTTGGAACCAAACCTTGCTATAAGTTCACAAAGAACACAACAAATGGAAATTGAGCCATAGCACCATCTTGTGAATCTTTTCTCTCTAGTGACTAACATGACCACGGATTTACTGAAACAAGCTGCTTAATATTTTTCTTGTCTTGTTGTCTTTTCTAGTTGGATGCTTAAAAAAAGATTGAAAAGCAGAACCTTTTAAACCAATTGTTTTCTGCACTGCAATTCTGTAAACCAAATGGCATGTACCCTCTTGACTCAAGTGTCCACGTGTGCTTCCCATGATACTTAATTCCAGTAAAAACCTGTGCAGCTGTTCCGTTTTTCCTCAAAATTTGGGGTGGGGTAATTTGGGTGTAACTCTTGTTCAAAAGGAACTAAAAAGACTTTGTCATATGAATTGGGTGGGGTATATTTGTGTTATTCTTGTCAAGAAGGAACTAAAAAGACTTGTCATAGGGACAGTCATTAAACATTTCGAAAGAGGTTGCCATTGTTTTTAAACAAGAATCCATTCCAAACAATTGAGATTTATAGCACACACACACTCAGCCAAAATGGAAAGGCTACAGCAGCAGTTTTTAACAGTTATAAAATTCATGCTGGCAATGCTAATCTTTTTGGCATTTGTATTTTGAACAGATTGTTGCAAGCGGAGGAACACACAGACAAGGTAACACCAAACAGCAGTGGAGAACGCTTATTTGCCACACAACCGTGTACTGCTGCTGCATATTATCTGCCTCTTCGGAGAGGAAACCGCTGCCACCTTTGTTTTACCTGTTGTTAGTGTTTGGCAAGCGTGTCTGCTACTGCCCTTGTTGTTTCAGTGAATCTTGGGAACCCGTTTCTCATCTATAGGAAGGTCAAAGCGGTTGTCTCTATTGGGGCAGGACCAACGCAGGGTGCAGAGGGGGTGAATGCGAGATGGAAGAGCTGCACAGGCTGCAGTAAGTGGGGCGAGAGGGGAAAGATTACTGAGGAAAACAAAAAGAAAACGACTCTATTTATACCAATAAATATCAGGGCATAGCAAGTACCGAGATTTAGAAAGTGGATTATTAGTGGAAGTGGTTGGTAGCCCTATTCAAGGAATAAAGGCACTATTCCTTACTAGGGCCAGTTAGGTATTACTAATATAAACCTGAGCACAACCCTTGATACCTGCTGCACAGAGCAGACAGGCATAACTTAGGAGAAATGGGTAAAGAATGTATTGATATATAAAACAGTTAAAAAGCAGACAACACAGCCAACAAAAATAGAAGACAAATTTATAACAAGCATTTGCAATGCATTCGGTCTCGCCTTTGGGACCTTAGGTGTATTTAGCTATGCAGCACATCATTCTGGGTGCTGAAACATCTACTGTTCTTTAACCTGGAGGGACAGTAAGCACCAAACTGCGTAACACACCAGGTATGGGAACACATGGAGAGAAATATTGCCTTTCAGCGGGAAAGGGTTTAGTCCAAAGCTCTGTAGTACATATATTAAATTGCTCCTAAATGGGTAATCAACTGAAGTACACGCCACAGCTTTATATGCACATTGCTCATACTGTGTGTCACACGCTTCTAATATCTCTTTGCTAAGAAAGAAGAGCAGCTACTGAAGGACAAGTAAGGGAGACTGATTATTATTGTCAGATGCTCGCAGGATCTATTCAACAACATGGAAGAGAGTAGGCTCCAATTTATCTTTAGACTTGGATTTTAAACACTATGAAGTGCTCCAATGGTACTAGATCTTCACAAATACTAACTTCAGGTGTGACAATACCTACAATCCGATGGTGTTGTAAATGGGTGGTAGCAGTTACAAACTGTGATTGGCGTATCGTTTTGCCCATCATCGCTGAACTCGCAATACAGCGCATGCCCCTTTGATAAACAGATGCTGCGTGTCACTTAATGCACCAGCCCTTCTTTTTGCCTGATCCTCACAAGGCGCCTTACAGATGGTGTCGCTGTTAAACAAACGTTTTCAATGCAATAGGACTCACATTTACGCAAGGCCTATTGCATTGAAAACGAGGATGCGGGTGGGGGAGCAGGGAGCGAGAAGCCACAAATGTACAGACTGCGGGAAGGGGTGGTGGGGGAGAAGTCACGGGAAGAAAATTGTTCCTGTGCAACACTCAAGTAAAGGGGCTAATAGCCATGGAAGGACACAAATGACGACATGTCCATCATAAGGAGGGACTAACAAGCCAACAACCAATCGGAAGTCAGCCTTTAAGACACAAATCAATGAAAATGATGGGCGGAGAGTGGGCCGAGCTTCCACGAAGCGTCCACGCTATAGTGTATACTGCATGCCTCGCAAAGCGCGCAGCACATGCGCTGCAACACTAGACTTGACCTAAAAATAGTGACAACTTCAATTAATGCACAAATAGACACCAAAAGACAAAAATCAGATTTAGCAAGCCGGAGATATGATTTTTCAATGCTTTAGAGGCTTCTGCCACTTCAAAGCAGAAAGTGCTAACTGTGGGTGTCTGATCACGCTAGACTGGGTCACAGTCAAAAGTTAAGGCCAACCACTATAGAGCACGAGTTTGATGCTTGAAACAGATTTGGTCCAGTAAAGAATTTTCTGCTTTCTGACTTATGGGCTCATTAAGATATCGGGCGGATCGCCACTGCCCGTATGGGGGTGGCGATCCGCCCGCAGCAAAACACCGCCCGCATGTGAATTCCCCCGCCACATTACCATGGTGAGGGGACCCCGTCGGACGGGAAGACCATCCGCAACCATGGTGGGGGGACCCAGTCGGACGGGAAGACCATCAGCTAGTTTCCGCCGGTAGGCAATCCGCCCGATTGCCTACCGGGCGGAAAAGCAGTTAATATGGTGGCGGTGTCTAGTAGACACCGCGATCCATATTAGCATGCAGGCGGGATGGTGCCT
The DNA here is from genome assembly GCF_964204655.1 of Triturus cristatus. Classification (NCBI taxonomy): domain Eukaryota; kingdom Metazoa; phylum Chordata; class Amphibia; order Caudata; family Salamandridae; genus Triturus; species Triturus cristatus. The sequence goes on along the minus strand of NC_140593.1, from coordinate 325,345,941 downwards.
TCCCGTGGCGAAAGGCAGGTGGTTTTTGCCATTGGGGGCACGTAGCGGGCCCCCAGGGATTCTGGGGGTGGGGGGTGCACATGGGGGTACCTATGGTACCCCCTGCAGTTCCATGCACAACATGGCAGGCACCACGCAGTGCCTGCCACGTTGTGCATGGAAGTGCATGACATGCCTTCTTGGCATTGCGGCGGGCGGTGGTCTCAGCACTGCCTGTCGCAATGTCAGGAATGCAGGATGCGCCCGCCAGTGTGGCGGGCGCATCCTAATGTCACCAATGGGACCCCCGCACCAATGGCAGGCGGTCCCATTCCATGACAGGATGGTGGGTGGACAGAGTCTGCCCGCCATCCTACTGACCCTCTTAGTCTCTAATGGAAGTCAAAAATCCTCAGCAGGGCACAGCAGAAGGCTATAGCTGAGATGGGCTCCATGAGGCTGGAAAGCATTTGGACGAAATCCCAGTGAAACTGGTGACTTTTGGCAGGAAAGTCCCTCATTAATTGGAATTTTTTGGCACCTTTACTTGGGGAAGATTTTACCTTCAGGCTTAGAAACTTTTCTGGAAGTCAATGTTCTTTCACCAGGGCAGACCAGCAAGTTAAATCCGACCGACGATGTGATGGCATTGGCTGCGTTTGGTGGCAAACGCCAGTAGTCTCTGCTTCTTTTGAGAAAAAGATTGGAAAACGTTTCTAAGTGTCCAGTTTTGCAATTCTTGATGGCGCGTGAGTCCAATCTTCTTTAGCCCAGCTTCAAGGAACTCTCGGACATCCATAAGCCACCAGTAGGGTCCCGGGCAAATCCAGTTGCAACTGGTCAGCTTGGTTTAGCAGAGTCTTGGGATTCCTGCTGCTTTTGCGTTCCTGGAGCACAACAGAAGGCTAGCCAACTAGCCCTTGGAGACCACTCTTCAATCCTGGGTAGAAGTGGGAGGAGTTGCAGCCCATGGGGTTTCTATCCATAGGCTACAGTAGATGCAGTCCACTTTCTGAAGCTCAGGGTTCAGTATATGCAGTCCTTCTTGTGTATTCTACAGGTCCAGTGGTGTTCTGAGGAAGGTATCCAGGAGTGCCACCTTATGCCTGGCACTAGCTTGTGTCTGGGAGTGACTCCCTAAACAATAGAAAAAAAGTTCCAAGGGCCAACCTTACCTACTTTGACGTAATTTACTCTGGATTTGGTCCTTAGCAATCCCTCAGTGTCCTGTTCTGCCAAAATCAAACATGGTAGAATCTTTCTTCCCTTGGTCAGTGCTCTGGACTCATGGAAATGAGGAAATTCCCCTGCAAAATCAATTCCGTGACAGATTTACCCCCTTATTAGGATAGGTGCCACTCTAGCTGCTTGGACAATGGCAGGGGCAGGTGTAGGAATGAGTATCCTCTGTCTGTGACAGGAGCTGTCCCTTTAAAGATTGTTCAGTTGGTGGGCATATCACCCAGGTGATCCTTTCAGGAGGAAGCCACAACCACTCCTACCTAAAGCACTTTTGTTTCCTTTCCTGGAAGCAATTCACACCATCCTGCACGCTTTCAGGTCACAGTTGTGGATTATATCTACAAGGGATACTAAAAGTGATAGATGTTCTAGTAATAATATAAACTGGATGCGATTTTTCTAATGTTTTGTAAAGATTAGTCAAATGGCTCCAAAGAAATATATATATATTTACTGAAAAATACCATAGGTTTCAGAGACGTTATAGTTATAAATTAGCATTTAAAAAAGCTTTGAAATTCACTGAAAAAACCATAGGTTTCAGAGACGTTATAGTTAGAAATTGGCATTTAAAAAAACCTTAGAAATTCTAAGAAAAAACCATAAGTTTCAGGGGTGTTATAGTTAGCTGGCCATTTCACTCGTACACAACCATAGAAATTCCTTCGTTATAGTTAGTTCTGCTAAATATAACTCGCGCGCCCGCAATGCACTACTGATGATGTCACATATTGCATCATTCATGACATGGTCAGTGACATCACTGATGACATCACTGATGACATCTCAAATGACATCACTGATGACATCACTGATGACATCATGCAGTGAATGTAGTTTAGTTTGAAATGTAAATATGTATTACATATATACCCATCTGTATTGAAGATTGAGTGAATATATAACTGTCTGGATGGAGGATTTAGTAGCTGTCTGACTGTCTGTTTAAGTGAGCAATTAAAAGTGTCTCACTTAATACATGGATTAGTAACTAAACTATGTGAATGCGTGCATCACTGTCTCTGTTGTTGCATAACATGCTGCATCAGTTGGTCACTAACTACTTGAGTGTGTATATTAGTTATTGATTAGTTGGGTGAGTATTTGTATGGGATACTGAGTTTGTGTGTGGTTGGATGAGGTGTGTGTTACTCTATGCATAGATGTGTAAATGGTTGATTGACTAGGTGTAAAGGTTTAAGAGTGCATGTGGAAAAAGTTGTTTGGGTGACTGAGTGTATTTATTTGTGTGTTGGTGAGCGAATATATGTTTTAGTTGTACATCTTCAACAAAGTAAAAAAATAAAAGGCATTGTATATGAGAGTTGGTGTATATAAATAAGTATGTGTAAGAGTCAGTGATTGTAAGAGTAACTATATGAATAAGTGTGTAATTGTAATGGTGAATTTTAACATATTAACAATGAGTTACTATGTGTTTGAATACATGAGGTGCTGTTGGATAATTGTGTAAGTGAGTAAATGTCAGTGTGATTATTTTTTTTCATGAGTGAGTAGGATGACTGCATAAACGACTAAGATGACTGCTCATGTGTCAATGTCTATATATGTGTATAAGTGCATTTGATAGTGTTCTATTAATTAGTGACTGCATGTATAAATGATTCTGTTGTTGAATGAGTAGTTGTGTGTGTAGACTTAGGAATCAGTGAGTGGGTATGTAGTAACTGGTATTGGTGTGTCAGTGGTTTCAAATATGGTACTCTGTATTTTACAGTGAGTGATGAAAGGTTATACTAGTGTATGATGCGGTGTATCAGATTGTCACGTGGATGATGTCATCAGTGATGTCATTTGAGATGTCATCAGTGACTGCAAAAAAAAATTATGTTCCATAATGATATGTACTTGTCTTTAATATACATATTAGGGCAAGAGATTATCTAAGATAGTCATAAAAATAGCATATTTGTACTTATAATATACTTATATTATTTTTAAATATATTTTCGCGAAGTCGGGTGCGTGCATCGTGAGTGCAGAGAACCAGGTCAGCAGAGGTGCTGTAGAGCCAGAGAAACCAGGTCAGCAGAGCTGCTGTAGAGCCAGAGAACTAGGTGAGCAGAGCTGTTGTAGAGCCAGAGAACCAGGTCAGCAGAGCTGTTCTAGAGCCTAAGAAGCAGGTCAGCAGAGCTGCTCTAGAGGCAGAGAAGCAGGTCAGCAGAGCTGCTCTAGAGGCAGAGAACCAGGTCAGCAGAACTGTTTTAGAGCCAGAGAACCAGGTCAGCATAGCTCTTTAGAGGGAGAGAACCAGGTCAGCAGAGCTGCTTTAGAGCCAGAGAACCTGGTCAGCAGAGCTGCTCTAGAGCCAGTGAACCAGGTCAGCAGAGCTGCTTTAGAGCCAGAGAACCAGGTCAGCAGAGCTGCTCTAGAGGCAGCGAACCAGGTCAGCAGAGTTGATTCAGAAGGAGAGAACCAGGTCAGCAGAGCTGCTCTAGAGGCAGAGAACCAGGGCAACAGAGCTGATTTCGAGGGAGAGAACCAGGTCAGCAGAGCTGCTTTAGAGCCAAAGAACCAGGTCAGCAGAGCTGCTCTAGAGCCAGAGAACCAGGTCAGCAGAGCTGCTTTAGAACCATTGAACCAGGTCATCAGAGCTGCTCTAGAGCGAGAGAACCAGGTCAGCAGAGCTGCTGAAGAGCCAGAGAAACCAGGTCAGTAGAGGTGCTTTAGAGCGAGAGAACCAGGTCAGCAGAGCTGCTTTAGAGGGAGAGAACCAGGTCAGCAGAGCTGCTTTAGAGCCAGAGAACCTGGTCAGCAGAGCTGCTCAAGAGCCAGAGAACCAGGTCAGCAGAGCTGCTTTAGAGTCATAGAACCAGGTCAGCAAAACTGCTTTAGAGCCAGAGAACCAGGTCAGCAGAGCTGCTCTAGAGGCAGCGAACCAGGTCAGCAGAGTTGATTCAGAAGGAGAGAACCAGGTCAGCAGAGCTGATTTAGAGCCAGAGAACCAGGTCAGCAGAGCTGCTCCAGAGGCAGAGAACCAGGGCAACAGAGCTGATTTAGAGGGAGAGAACCAGGTCAGCAGAGCTGCTCCAGAGGCAGAGAACCAGGGCAACAGAGCTGATTTAGAGGGAGAGAACCAGGTCAGCAGAGCTACTTTAGAGCCAGAGAACCAGGTCAGCAGAGCTGCTCTAGAGCCAGAGAACCAGGTCAGCAGAGCTGCTTTAGAACCATAGAACCAGGTCATCAGAGCTGCTCTAGAGCGAGAGAACCAGGTCAGCAGAGCTGCTGTAGAGCCAGAGAAACCAGGTCAGTGGAGCTGCTTTAGAGCGAGAGAACCAGGTCAGCAGAGCTGCTTTAGAGGGAGAGAACCAGGTCAGCAGAGCTGCTTTAGAGTCAAGGGACCAGGTCAGCAGAGCTGCTTTAGAGCCAGACAACCAGGTGAGCAGAGCTGTTGTAGAGCCAGAGAACCAGGCCAGCAGAGCTGTTCTAGAGCCTAAGAAATAGGTCAGCAGAGCTGCTCTAGAGCCAGAGAACCAGGTCAGCAGACTTGCTGTAGAGGCAGAGAAACCAGATCAGCAGAGCTGCTTTAGAGGGAGAGAACCAGGTGAGCAGAGCTGCTTTAGAGCCAGAGAACCAGGCCAGAAGAGCTGCTTTAGAGCCAGAGAACCAGGTCAGCAGAGCTGCTCTAGAGCCAGAGAACCAAGTCAGCAGAGCTGCTTTAGAGCCATAGAACCAGGTCATCAGAGCTGCTCTAGAGCCAGAGAACCAGGTCAGAAGACCTGCTGTAGAGCCAGAGAAACCAGGTCAGTAGAGCTGCTTTACAGACATACAACCATGTCAGAAGAGCTGGTTTTGAGCCAGAGAACCAGGTCAGCAGAGCTGCTCTAGAGCCTAAGAACCAGGTCAGCAGAGCTGCTCTAGAGTCAGAGAACCAGGTCAGGAGAGCTGCTGTAGAGCCAGAGAAACCAGGTCAGTAGAGCTGCTTTAGAGGGAGAGAACCAGGTCAGCAGAGCTCCTCTAGAGGGAGAGAACCAGGTCAGCAGAGCTGCTCTAGATCCAGAGAACCATGTCAGAAGAACTGCTTTAGAGCCATAGAACCGGGTCAGCAGAGGTGCTTTAGAGCCAGAGAACCAGGTCAGCAGAGCTGCTCTAGAGCCAGAGAACCAGGTCAGCAGACCTGCTGTAGAGCCTTAGAAACCAGGTCAGCAGAGCTCCTTTAGAGGGAGAGAACCAGGTCAGCATAGCTGCTTTAGAGCCAGAGAACCAGGTCAGCTGACACTGACTGACTGACACTGACTGACTGACACTTAGAGATTGACACTGACTGACACTGATTGACTGACACTGACTGACTGACAATGACCGACACTGATTGACTGACACTGACTGACTGACTGACACTGACTAACACTGATTGACTGACACAGACTGACTGACACTGACTGACACTGATTGACTGACACTGACTGACTGACTGACTGACACTGACTGACACTGACTGACTGACAATGACCGACACTGATTGACTGACACTGACTGACTGACACTGACTGACTGACTGACTGACACTGACTAACACTGATTGACTGACACTGACTGACTGACTGACAATGACTGACTGACACTGAAACTGACTGACTACTCTCTACTACTCTACTACTCACTCTCTACTACTACTCTCTCTCTACTACTCACTCTCTACTTTTCACTCTCTACTACTGTCTACTACTCACTCTCTACTACTCACTCTCTACTACTGTCTCTCTACTACTTACTCTCTACTACTTACTCACAACTACTCTCTACTCCTCACTCTCTACTCCTCACTCTCTACTACTCTCTACTACTCACTCTCTACTACTCTCTACCACTCACTCTCTACTACTCTACAACTCACTCTCTACTACTCTCTACTACTCTCTCTCTACTACTCCCTCTCTACTACTCACTCTACCACTCTCTACTACTCACTCTCTACTACTCTCTCTCTACTACTCACTCTCTACTACTCTACTACTCTCTCTCCTACTCACTCTCTACTACTCTCTCTACTAGTCACTACCACTCACTCTCTACTACTCTACTACTCACTCTCTACTATTCTCTCTCTAATACTCACTCTCTACTACTCACGCTACTCTTCTCTACTACTCTCTCTCTACTATACTCTCTACTACTCACTCTCTACTACTCTCTACTACTCTCTTCTACTCACTCTCCACTACTCAGTCTCTACTACTCGCTCTCTACTACTCTCTACTACTCACTCTACTACTCACTCTCTACTACTCTACTACTCTCTACTACTCTCTCTACTACTCACTCTCTACTACTCTCTCCACTACTCACTCTCTACTACTCTCTACTACTCTCTCTCTACTACTCCCTCTCTACTACTCACTCTCTACTACTCTACTACTCTCTCTACTACTCACTCTCTACTACTCACTACCACTCACTCTCTACTACTCTACTACTCACTCTCTACTACTCTCTCCCAACTACTCACTCTCTACTACTCACTGCAGCAGAGTTGATTCAGAAGGAGAGAACCAGGTCAGCAGAGCTGCTTTAGAGCCAGAGAACCAGGTCAGCAGAGCTGCTCCAGAGGCAGATAACCAGGGCAACAGAGCTGATTTAGAGGGAGAGAACCAGGTCAGCAGAGCTGCTCTAGAGCCAGAGAACCAGGTCTTCAGAGCTGCTTTAGAACCATAGAACCAGGTCATCAGAGCTGCTCTAGAGTGAGAGAACCAGGTCAGCAGAGCTGCTGTAGAGCCAGAGAAACCAGGTCAGTAGAGCTGCTTTAGAGCGAGAGAACCAGGTCAGCAGAGCTGCTTTAGAGGGAGAGAACCAGGTCAGCAGAGCTGCTTTAGAGTCAAGGGACCAGGTCAGCAGAGCTGCTTTAGAGGGAGAGAACCAGGTCAGCAGAGCTGCTTTAGAGTCAAGGGACCAGGTCAGCAGAGCTGCTCTAGAGCCAGAGAACCAGGTGAGCAGAGCTGTTGTAGAGCCAGAGAACCAGGTCAGCAGAGCTGTTCTAGAGCCTAAGAAATAGGTCAGCAGAGCTGCTCTAGAGCCAGAGAACCAGGTCAGCAGAGCTGCTGTAGAGGCAGAGAAACCAGATCAGCAGAGCTGCTTTAGAGGGAGAGAACCAGGTGAGCAGAGCTGCTTTAGAGCCAGAGAACCAGGCCAGAAGAGCTGCTTTAGAGCCAGAGAACCAGGTCAGCAGAGCTGCTTTAGAGCCAGAGAACCAGGTCAGCAGAGCTGCTTTAGAGCCAGAGAACCAAGTCAGCAGAGCTGCTTTAGAGCCATAGAACCAGGTCATCAGAGCTGCTCTAGAGCCAGAGAACCAGGTCAGAAGAGCTGCTGTAGAGCTAGAGAAACCAGACCAGTAGAGCTGCTTTACAGCCATACAACCATGTCAGCAGAGCTGCTTTTGAGCCAGAGAACCAGGTCAGCAGAGCTGCTCTAGAGTCAGAGAACCAGGTCAGGAGAGCTGCTGTAGAGCCAGAGAAACCAGGTCAGTAGAGCTGCTTTAGAGGGAGAGAACCAGGTCAGCAGAGCTCCTCTAGAGGGAGAGAACCAGGTCAGCAGAGCTGCTCTAGATCCAGAGAACCATGTCAGAAGAACTGCTTTAGAGCCATAGAACCGGGTCAGCAAGAGGTGCTTTAGAGCCAGAGAACCAGGTCAGCAGAGCTGCTCTAGATCCAGAGAACCAGGTCAGAAGAACTGCTTTAGAGCCATAGAACCGGGTCAGCAGAGGTGCTTTAGAGCCAGAGAACCAGGTCAGCAGACCTGCTGTAGAGCCTTAGAAACCAGGTCAGCAGAGCTCCTTTAGAGGGAGAGAACCAGGTCAGCAGAGCTGCTTTAGAGCCAGAGAACCAGGTCAGCATAGCTGCTCTAGCTGACACTGACTGACTGACACTGACTGACTGACACTTACAGATTGACACTGACTGACACTGATTGACTGACACTGACTGACTGACAATGACCGACACTGATTGACTGACACTGACTGACTGACACTGACTGACTGACTGACTGACACTGACTAACACTGATTGACTGACACAGACTGACTGACTGACACTGACTGACACTGATTGACTGACACTGACTGACTGACTGACTGACACTGACTGACTGACTGACACTGACTGACTGACAATGACCGACACTGATTGACTGACACTCACTGACTGACACTGACTGACTGACTGACTGACACTGACTAACACTGATTGACTGACACTGACTGACTGACTGACAATGACTGACTGACACTGAAACTGACTGACTACTCTCTACTACTCTACTACTCACTCTCTACTACTACTCTCTCTCTACTACTCACTCTCTACTTTTCACTCTCTACTACTGTCTACTATTCACTCTCCACTACTCACTCTCTACTACTCTACTACTCTCTACTACTCACTCTCTACTACTCTCTCTCTACTACTTACTCTCTACTACTCACTCGCAACTACTCTCTACTCCTCACTCTCTACTACTCACTCTCTACTACTCACTCTCTACTACTCTCTACCACTCACTCTCTACTACTCTACAACACACTCTCTACTACTTTCTACTACTCTCTCTCTACTACTCCCTCTCTACTACTCACTCTACCACTCTCTACAACTCACTATCTACTACTCTCTCTCTACTACTCTCTCTCTACTACTCTACTACTCTCTCTCCTACTCCCTCTCCACTACTCTCTCTACTGCTCACTACCACTCACTCTCTACTACTCTACTACTCACTCTCTACTACTCTCTCTCTACTACTCACTCTCTACTACTCACTCGACTCTTCTCTACTACTCTCTCTCTACTACTCTCTACTACTCACTCTCTACTACTCTCTACTACTCTCTTCTACTCACTCTCCACTACTCAGTCTCTACTACTCGCTCTCTACTACTCTCTACTACTCACTCTACTGCTCACTCTCTACTACTCTACTACTCTCTACTACTCTCTCTACTACTCACTCTCTACTACTCTCTCCACTACTCACTCTTTACTACTCTCTACTACTCTCTCTCTACTACTCCCTCTCTACTACTCACTCTCTACTACTCTACTACTCTCTCTACTACTCACTCTCTACTACTCTCTCTACTACTCACTACCACTCACTCTCTACTACTCTACTACTCACTCTCTACTACTCTCTCCCTACTACTCACTCTCTACTACTCACTCTACTACTCTCTACTACTCTCTCTCTACTACTCACTCTCTACTACTCTCTACTACTCACTCTCTACTACTCTCTACTACTCTCTACTACTTACTCTCCACTACTCAGTCTCTACTACTCGCTCTCTACTACTCTCTACTACTCACTCTACTACTCACTCTCTACTACTCTACTACTCTCTACTACTCTCTCTACTACTCACTCTCTACTACTTGCTCTCTACTACTCGCTCTCTACTACTCTCTTCTACTCCTTCTACTACTCACTTTCTTCTACTCCCTACTACTCACTCTACTACTCACTCTCTACTACTCTCTACTACTCACTCTCCATTACTCTACTACACTTTACTACTCACTCTCTACTACTCTACTACTCCCTACTACTCTATCTCTACTACACACTCTCTACTACTCACTCTCTACTACTCTCTACTACTCACTCTCTACTACTCTCTCTCTCTACTACTCACTCTCTACTACTCACTCTCTAGTACTCCCTACTACTCACTCTACTACTCACTCTCTACTACTCTCCACTACTCACTCTCCAATACTCCACTACCCTCTACTACTCCCTCTCTACTACTTCCTCTCTACTACTTCCTCTCTACTACTCTACTACTCCCTACTACTCTCTCTCTACTACTCACTCTTTTCTACTCTCTACTACTCACTCTCTACTGCTCTCTCTCTACTACTCACTCTCCACTACTCTCTCTCTAGTACTCTCTACTACTTTCTACTACTCACTCTACTACTCTCTCTCTGCTACTCACTCTCTACTACTCACTCTCTACTACACACTCTCTACTACTTGCTCTCTACTACTCGCTCTCTACAACTCTCTACTATTCACTCTACTACTCACTCTCTACTACTTCTTACTACTCACTCTACGACTCACTCGCTACAACTCTCTACTACTCACTCTCCACTACTCTACTACCCTCTACTACTCTCTCTCTACTACTCACTCTCTACTACTCTCTACTACTTACTCTACTACTCACTCTCCACTACTCCACGTCCCTCTACTACTCACTCTCTGCTACTCACTCTCTACTAATCTACTACTCACTACTACTCTCTCTCTACTACTCACTCTCTACTACTCACTCTCTACTACTCTCTCTCTCTACTACTCTCTACTACTCTCTACTACTCACTCTACCACTCACTCTCTACTACTCACTCTCTACTACTCTCTACTACTCACTCTGTACTACTCTGTACTACTCTCTCTCTGCTACTCACTCTCTACTATTCACTCTCTACTACTCTCTACTACTCACTCTCTGCTACTCTCTACTACTCACTCTACTACTCACTCTGTACTACTCTCTACTCCTCTCTACTACTCACTCTCTACTACCCACTCTCTACTACTCTGTACTACTCACTCTCTACTACTCTCTACTACTCACTCTCTACTACTCACTTTACTACTCTCTACTACGCACTCTCTGCTACTCTCTCTACTACTCTCTACTACTCACTCTCTACTCTTTATTACTCATCCTCTACTCTCTACCTCTCTACCTCTCTCTACCTCTCTCGATACTACTCTCTACCTCTCTTTTCCTCTACCTCTCTACCTCTACACCTCTACCTCTCTACCTCTTTCTACAAGCACACCTATGCACATATATATGCATATATATGCATATGCATTTATATATATGTATGTGTATATATATACATACATATATAAACATATATGTAATCTGCATATCTATATAAATACAAATATAAATGCATGCATACATATACATATATGCATACATATGCATGTTATGTACATGAAAGTTTGAAAAACACTAATAAAAGCAAAGCTAAAATGCAACCTAATTACAAACAGAATTGCTTTAACTTAAAGGAGGGCGAGACCTATTGCATTTTCAGTGCTTGTTTACTTTGGTTCCATCAAGATGGCATTCAGATGTGTCACACATTTGCCATAAATTCTGAATGTTCGCACTCTAGTTACTCATTAGATCACTGTAGTAAAGCTACTGCTCACCAGGGAAGTCTGCAGCTGGTATTCAAAGTGCATGTTTCAGTCTGCATGTCAGACTTTTTTAATGAAATAGAAGAGGATTTGAGAAGTCAAAATGTGGCCCTAATTGTTTTTTCTGCAGCACTAATCATAATTTCTATGGCAAAATGAACCCCCTCATTTTGTTCCTTTGCAAATTAAATGTTTTAATTGTTACCACTTTATTCCAATCAAAATGGCTTCAGGTGTGCCATACTGTTGTAATAAGTAAGACTGTTAGCGCTCTAGTTGTTATTTAGAACACTCTGGGACATTCTGTCATTGGGCTATACTTGGGCTACATCTGGGTGATATTTGTGCTACATTTGGGCTCTTTTGTCTCTGGTGGCTATCTTGGGAGACTTATTTGTTATGAAGTTTCCTAATTTCCTCATTTACTACAATCCCTTCAGTAGGAATACTTTCAGTTTTTTACTTTGATTCCATCAAGAAGGTATTCAGATGTGTCACACATTTGCCAAAAATTCAGAATGTTAGCACTCTAGTTGCACATTAGATCACTGTAGTAAAGCTACTGCTCACCAGAGAAGTCTGCTGCTGGTATTGAAAGTGCATGTTTCAGTCTGCATGTCAGAATTTTTTAATGAAATAGAAGAGGATTTGAGAAGTCAAAATGTGGCCCTAATTTTTTTTTCTGCAGCACTAATCATAATTTCTATGGCAAAATGAACCCCCTCATTTTGTTCCTTTGCAAATTAAATGTTTTAATTGTTACCACTTTATTCCAATCAAAATGGCTTCAGGTGTGCCATACTTTTGTAATAAGTAAGACTGTTAGCGCTCTAGTTGTTATTTAGAACACTCTGGGACATTCTGTCATTGGGCTATACTTGGGCTACATCTGGGTGATATTTGTGCTACATTTGGGCTCTTTTGTCTCTGGTGGCTATCTTGGGAGACTTATTTGTTATGAAGTTTCCTAATTTCCTCATTTACTACAATCCCTTCAGTAGGAATACTTTCAGTTTTTTACTTTGATTCCATCAAGAAGGTATTCAGATGTGTCACACATTTGCCAAAAATTCAGAATGTTAGCACTCTAGTTGCACATTAGATCACTGTAGTAAAGTTACTGCTCACCAGAGAAGTCTGCTGCTGGTATTGAAAGTGCATGTTTCAGTCTGCATGTCAGAATTTTTTAATGAAATAGAAGAGGATTTGAGAAGTCACTCAAAATGTGCCCTAATTTTTATTTCTGCAGCACCAAACATACTTTCTATGGCAAAATGAACCCCCTCATTTTGTTCTGTTTTAAATTAAAAGTTTTAAGAGTTACCACTTTATTCCAATCAAGATGGCTTCAGGTGTGCCATACGTTTGTCATAAGTAGGTCTGTAAGTAATCTAGTTGATCTTTAGAACACTCTGGGAAGCTTCAGTAGAACACAAAGGAATCAACTGACAGTCTCTGCCCTTGTTGGATGTACATGTTTTACTGAGAATGTCAGACTTCATTCTCACATGACTGAGAAAGATAATGTGAATTTACAGAAAATATGCTCTCATTTTAGCTTATAGATCACCTTCCAAACCTCTGTGGGAACAGCATGAGAAAATAGTTTTCTCTCAAACATGATTCATGATATCCCAGCAGAAGGATTTTTCACATGGTAAAATCACCTTAGAACACACCACAATTCCTAAAATGCGTATGGTACCAGCAACAAATGATTTATAATGTAAGTCTTAAAATATTTTATTAACTGAAATGCTTTTTAATGAGGTGCTATCATGTATATTGGTCCCAAGATGGCTGCCAACACTTCTTGGATGAAGTGCTGACAGCCAATCAGATCACACGGTGAGATGTGTAGTTAGGCTCCGCCCAGATATATATATGTGATTTTGATTTTCTCAGGAATTACTGAACGGATTTACACCATTTAAGTAAAAGGCATGACTCTGAAACAAGGTCTACCTTTCTGCCAAATTTGCTGTAATTCCGTTCAGCAGTTCGGGCTGTAGCTGCGAAAATTGCATGAGGAAAACACGTTTTGGGACCCCCCTTTTTTCTCGGCCCCCACTTGACAAATCACCCCAAGACTTTCAGGATGTGAGCGGACCGGTGTGGGCCACGAGTTTTGAAAATTTTGCGAAGATTTATCACCCGGCGCCAAAGTTATTCCAAATAGAATGTTGCGGATTTCCCCATGGATAATAGGTCCTAACTATAACTACCTAATGACGACCGCCAGTAGGTAATAAATGTATATATATATATATATTCACTTAAAAAACCATAGGTTTCACACAGGGTATAGTTAGGTGGACATTTCACTCATAAAAAACCAATGAAATTCCCCCGTTATAGTTAGTTCAGATAACTATAACTCGTGCGCCCCACTACTCATGACGTCACATATTACATCACTCATGACATGGTCAGTGGCATCACTGATGACATCACTGATGACATCATCCTTGTGATAGAGTGGCGGTCGCGCGAGTTATAGTTATCTGAACTAACTATAACGGGGGAATTTCATTGGTTTTTTACGAGTGAAATGTCCACCTAACTGTAACCTGTGGGAAACCTATGGTTTTTTAAGTGAATTTGTACGGTTTTTTAAATGCTAAGTTATGTATTTATTAATATATATATATCTTTTTAGGGTTTTTCACCGTGCACGCACCCCGCGATTTTATTTTTAAAAAAATAAAATGTTTTTTTCACTTTTGGGGGTCCTTCTGTGACCCCCTGACTAAGGCTAGGGGGTCAGAAACTCTCTTCCCTGCCCCCTTTTCACGTTTTCCACATTTTTTTCACCTTTCCTTATCACTGCGACAGACAAAATGGCGGCCGACACTTCCTGATTTCGACCGATTCGAATGTTGACTGACATCAAACAACCAATCAGAATTACGCTCGCGCATGTTAGGGTGCGTGCACGGTGCGCGCACTGTGCGCGCATATAGATATGTATATGCTTTTAAATGCAATTTTCTCAGGAAATACTGAACAGATTGACTCCAGATATGCAAAAGGCACTTCCCTGACCTGAGGACTACCCCTTTGCCAAATTTCAAGTAGTTCTGTTCAGCCGTTCAGGCTGTACCTTCGACTAAAGGTCCTATGGGAAAATGCATGGGGAAAACGTGTTTTGGGACCCCCCTTTTTTCTCGGCCCCCGCTTGACGAATCACCCCGAGACTTTCAGGGTAGGAGCTGAGCGGAGCGCCCCATTCGTTTTGAAAATTTCGCGAGGCTTCGTCAACCGGCGCCAAAGTTATTCGAAATAGAATTATCAGATTTCCTATGGAAACACGGTCCTAACTATAACTATCTACTGGCGACCGCCAGTAGAATATATATATATATATATATATATATATATATATATATATATATATATATATATATATATATATAGGGCACGAACACATACACCAACACCTTCCATATACAAAGCTTTTTTCTTCCTTGGCAGGAGCGGTGATATTTCAGGAGAACAATTTACTTGAGGCTTCCTGTGCTGATTGACTTTAGGAAGGTTCCAGTCACAGCCCCTCTTCAAAAGGGGGCGCTCCCGCCCCCGGCAGGGCAGCCAAGTAGAATTTATGTTAAACAAAGGCCCGAAAGCTTGGCAGGTCACTCGGCAGGAAGCCGTCCTTCAGGACTTCACTTTTCAGTCTCCTTGGCATTGCGAAAAATCGTGTAATCACCTGACGTGTATCGGTGTCTCTCACATCTTCTTCACAGGCTTACTGAAACAGGAAGCAGAAGAAGCTCTCTATTATTTTAATTTATTTGCATATTTGATTAGTTCATTACCCACAGTGGGCTTGGTTTAGTACATCGTCTATTGCAAAGCATTTTGGGACCTGTAGTCCCTCTTCGAGCATATACTCTTCCCTTGGTAGGTTTCTGTTACCGTTTCTTATAGTAAAGCTTTTTTTGTTCCTTGGTAGGGTCCATGATGTTTCAGGAGAACACTTTACTTGAGGCTTCTTGCTCTGATTGACTTTAGGAAGGTTCCAGTCACAGCCCCCTGAAAAAGGTGGTGCTCCCGCCCCCGGCACGGCAGCTGTGTAGAATATATGTTAAACAAAGGCCCGAAAGCTTGGCAGGTCACTCGACAGGAAGCCGTCCCTCAGGACTTCACTTTTCAGTCTCCTTGGCATCGCAGAAAATCGTGTAATCACCTGGCGCGGTTCGATGTCTCTCACATCTTGTTCACAGGCTTGCTGAAACGAGAAGCAGAAGAAGCTCTCTTTTATTTTCATTTATTAATATATATTACCTACTGGCGGTTGCCAGAAGGTACTTAGAGTTAGGGTCATTTTTTCATTAGGGGTGTGTGGTAAACTCTGCTCCGCCAGTAAAGTTTCAGAGTTTTGCCACTCTGCGCTCTGCTTCGAGCACTGAGTTCTGCAAAAAATCCGCCAACCACGGGCAGAGCATAGTTTACCCATGTGCGCTCACCTCTACAATAAATATCAATGTTGTGCATTGTGAAAGGAAGGCAGCAGCTCCGGGTGCAGTTCAGCACAGAGTGCAGTGCCCCCAAACAGTTGCCTGCTGCAGTCTGAGGCTTGGTCACTCCCCCTGGTTAGGGTTTAGAGATGGGGACAGTAGCTCTGCCTCAAACTTTACACTCTGCGCTGCTGAAAACAATACAGAAACCTGAGACTTCCATCAAACTCTTCCCAGTCCCACCTCCCAATTCCTGCCAGTTAATTATGGGAGGTGATTACTGCAGGGATGCCGAATGAGGGTAGAGTAGAGGGGAGTAGTCACAGGCATACCCATGGTTCCTGCTTGCACTAAACTTGCAACTGAAGGTGCCTTCAGGGTCCCAACTGATACCTCCTTCTCCAAAAGCAACAAGGAAACTTTCAATGTTTTTAGAGCAGCAACCATTCCGTGAAACCAATCGTAAGACACATGGGCAGCTAGAGGCATTCTGGGAGATGTAGGCAAAAAAATTATTTTGGCGTCGCAGACTGCTGGCAACAGCATGAGCATACACCAACAGTCCGGGGTGCTGAACAACCGCTCTCTTTTGCCCAGGGTTGGAGAGTACACAGCCACAAAGCTGGCTAGGAAGGGTTCCTGCCCTGGCTCATGGACTTGCCAGGGTGCTAAAACTGCCCAGAACTGAGAAAAAAACACCCACTAAACTACCCATGCATCTGAGGCTGGTCCAACCCTTAGAGTAGAAAGAAACATGGCATGATGCAGATGTGCCCAGGTGCAGACTTCATCCTTCCAAAATAGGGTTACCCATCTGAGGCTTCCTACACCCCTTAGACTGCACACCCCACTAAGGCTGCTCACTTTATTCAGGCTGCCCACCCATCCGAAGCTGCATGTACTTCCGAGGTTGGCAATGCACATGAGGCTGACAACCTCTCCAAATCTGTCCACCCCTCGATCCTCGGACAAAGTGTCACTTTAAATCTACCCACCCCTTTAGACCTCAGGACTCTGTGCCGCACTTGGGATATCTGCCAAGCACTCTCTGGATGTCTTGGTAGTTTTCAGTGCTCTTTGTATGTGCCCTGTGACAGGATGGAGACCCCGCTGCCTTCTAGGCACTGTTGGTTAAAAGATGGTGAAATGGGTTTGGAAACATTCCTCAGGACCGGCTCAAATCATGGGCGAGGAAGACCTGCAGGTGAGTGGTGAAGTCCAGCCCTGCTACAGTGAGCAGTAGCTGCAGAATGTAAGTAGATGCTACACTTGTGCGCAGTCAGATAGCTGCTTTCGAACCTCCACGCCAAAGGCACCTAAAAGCCGAGGCTGACTGAACTGTCCAGACATAGAGGAATTGCTAGTAATGCTCAGCCATTCCTCCTCACACCTCATCAATACCAGTGCTCCCTCACTCCTTCTCATGTTTTTCGATTCCTGCCACTATCACTGCCCTTATACTCTCACCATGCTCCAGTTCACTGCTTCTTTTACTCTTCAGTCACTGCCCTCCTCTGTCTATTGCTATGCTGCTTGGTGTCATTTTGCTGTTATACATGTCCATTCTTATCCCCTTCCACAATGCTTTCAGTATTCACTAGGGGTGGCCAAGCAATACTCTGCCTGCTCACGGAATTTGGCAAAGTTTTTCTGTAACTCTGCTGAATTCCTCCACCCAGGCCTAGATTCCATAGGAATTTTTTTTTTGACTTGCCTATTTCTTTAGTGCCATTTGATGAATAATCATAAAATCTTGAAAAATAAGTGTGCCGATGATTCTTATTGTGCATTTAAAGTTTCAGGGTGTTCCACCAAGTGGGGGCCTAGAAAAAGGAGCGTAAAAAAAGTGCGTTTCCCATGCTAATTACCATAGGAGCTTTAGACACGACTACATCCTAAACCGCTGGACAGAATTTCACCAAGTTTGGCAGACAGTTAGCTTTTGGTCTACAGATTATGCTTTTTATTATTTGGTGTAAATTTGTTCTGTAGTTGTTGAGAAATTTAAGGAAATCCAATTTGTTCATCTGTGCTCGCGGCGAATTAACGAATAATAACAAGCTTGCGCAAGGAAATGCAGAGCTCTGATTGGCTGCCAATATTTTAATCTGGAAGTGTTGGCAGCCATCTTGGTACTCGGCTTCAGCTCAGTCTAACAAAAAAAGGGGGAAAAAAAGAAAAGGGGGTGGGGTGGGAATACCCTGACCCCAAAACCTTGGTCTTGGGGTTCCCCTGGAATCCCGCCATGGCTAAAACGTATTTTTTTTAATTCACAGCAATTTTCACGACACATTTGCAAATATCGACATGATTAAATAAAAAAACAATTAATTGTAGCCCCCGGCTGGGCCAGGTCCCGGGGGCATGTAGGGATTATTACAAAACTGTAGAGGGGTACACAGGCCCCCATCCAAAGGCTTAAAATTGCCCCGGGGACCACCACCTCTCCATGGCTAATTACATTTGGAAGCGGGGGGCCGGGAAGATCCCCCAGCCCCCTGAATTACCACCTCCCTGGGTATACATATTACATGCTTGAGGGGGCCTCTTGGACCTGGACCTGGACCTCCACCTCCCCAGGGCTCACTAAAATAAGGAGCAATTGGGCTGCACAGATCCCCACGACCCAGGGACCATGAGCTTCTTGGAACTTTCTTCATTAGGTCTCGCCTATGCAGCGCGCATGCGCTACTTAGGAGGAGACCTCTTGAAATCTATTCCCTTTTTTGCCCAAAAACGTGCACGCATTGCATAGCTTTCAATGGCAACAGGTGCACGTTGGCAATTCCCCTGCGGGAGAGAGCTGTGAAACCATCTGTTTGTAATTAACTTTCAAACAGAGGGTGCCCAAGGCTCGCTCCTGCAAGGGAAATGCTTTGTGGGCCTGTTTTTTTTTTTATAATTCCTTTTAGCGCTCTCACACCACTCCCGGGCTTGTTTAGCTCGTGACTGCATGTCGACATTTTTGGAGCCACTTGTCTGACGGAGTCATTAACAAAGCTCTTATACATGCAGGATGTGAAGTTCTGTAGAAAAAAACCCAAATGGCTGACACCGTAAGGCAAGCGAGTAAACAGGGCTGCAACAGTGTTTTCTGCAAACTAAGGCATAGATTCAATGTGAGACACGATACGGCTCAGGTGTGGACCAGTGCAACACAACCGCTGTCACAAGCACTGCAGAGACTTCAAAGTGTAATGAGTAGAAACTAACAACGATGCTAAAGGTCCTTGATTTTTAATTTGTTTTGTAATCCATAACTTTCCTCCTTCTGAAACCTTAACCTTCAAACTTCTTTTCCTCAATTCTGAATACTTGATACACACTGCTGTGCAACACCCATGGCCATTCGCCTTTTGGCTTCTGCTGGTCCGCAACACCGAGGTTTCGGCATTCTGGCTTTCAATTTAACTTACCTAGCGTGCTCCATACTTGTAAATAAAGAGCCTGTGGGGTGGGGTTACAAGAGCCCCCGTGGCACGGGTGGGAGGGGGCCCTCCGGCACTGAGCACAGGCAGGGCTGAGAGCACCTGACTGGGTCCGGGAATGGGGGAATACAAGTTTCGTTAAGCCAAGGAGCCTGTCCCATTATCCTGGTTTCCCGCAATAATAAAAACCTTTGTCACGCAACCCGCCACACACAGCCGCCTCTCCTGATTTTTAATAGATGCTCTTGCTTCATAATCCATAACAACCTGGAGACGTGTAATTCATTATCAACAGTTTTTTATTTCATAATTCTGAACACGCAACCTCGTGTCCCATAATATAAATACGCAAGACTCCATTATTTAATGTTTAACTCTGTATGCTTTAATCTGCTTTCAAAACAAGCATTTGCAATGTGATAGGTCTCGCATTTACACCAGTTTGAGCTTTTGACATTGTAAATGACAATGCCTTTTATTTTTAAAACATAAATAAAAGGCATTGTCATTTACAATACCAATAGCTTAAACTCTCATAAATGCGAGACGTATTGCATTGCAAATGCTTGTGTTCTAAAAGCGACTGGCAACCCAGCTTGCCCCCACCACTAATGTTTTCGTTCTGCAATGTGTCCAAAAAACCTATAATAAATGGCAGCATGCACATATGTTAAACAATAAAGGGGCATTTTGGAGAGCAGATGCAACCTCAGCTGCAAATTGTAACACCGGAAACCAGGTTAGAATCACTGCCTCTGCTACACATCCTGTTATTGTGGCCAAATCACTTCCAATGATGCCTAAGTTGTTATTTAAGTCTTGGCATCACCCTAACATATAGTGATTTGGGGCAATTGACTTTGTTTAAGCCCCATTCACTGTCAAGACTTCAGGGACTGTTAATCTAAAAGATAAGATCTTTTCGCAGAGAAAAGGCAAGCTCAGTTGGTCTCCCTTCCTCCCAGGGTTTAAACTCCTACACTGCACTATAATATATTTGTAATTTTAATTTTTGTTTCACTTTTATGTGCGTATCTGCTACTTTCCAGAACACATTTTTTTTCTTATCTCCCCATTATAATACAACATTAGAATAGTACTTTTTGATGTTATAAAAAATGGTGCACGTTCCCTTTATTTTAATTTACATGCAGGGAGTGCTCCAGAACTAAAATGCTAGTTTGCTTGCATAGCAGTACCTTGATAGAGCGTCACTAACCCTTCCTTCTTGCTCTCTAAACATTACTGAAACAGAACTTAAATCTGTAGACCAGAGGGAACTCAAAGAAATTGCCACATAGAGCTCCGGAGAGAGTCTCTTGAGTTTATATTGATTTTTTTACACATTTTTTTACTATCACAAAGAAGACTGCCCTTTCTGCTAATAGATAGCTTTATTAATAGCATTCAGAGCTCTGGATGGAGCCACGGCCCTCATGCCACATCAAGTGCACTTTATCTCCTTTTTTTTTACAATTTACCACTTTGTCCACACTTTGTCATATTAGGAAAAAGCTGCACTGTTCGCTGATTAGGAATTGTATCGGGCTCCCTTCCTCCAACAGTGCACACAACTTGCCTTTATATTTCTGCTGCACTCCTACAATGGTCCCTCACCTTTCCTTCTTCTCAGTTAAGTAATGGTTATTTACAATATTTAACGTTAGAAATGCATCATCTCCTGGCACTAAATTACAGCAGCTCTTATTGCATGTTAAAATCTCCAACAGCTATGCAATAGCTTTAAAATATAACACTCCATCTTCCGCCCTTCCAGTTTACATAAAACCCTACAAGTTGCATTAAGCTGTAACGAAAGCATACTTTACAGTTTAATTTGCACAAATATTAACCAAATATTTTATCTTACTTATAATGCTGGGAGTGCTCCAACACTAAAATGCTATTTTGCTTCCATACCAGTTACTTCATACAAGGTCGCCAATCCTTCCTTCCTGCTCTCTAAACACGGCTGAAACTAAACTTAAAGCTGCGGAGCATATGGGGCTCAGACAAATTGCCACACAGAGCTCCGGAGGGAGTCTCTGGGGCTTATAATCATTTTTTGCCCATTTTGAAATATCACAAAGAAGGCTGCTCTCTGGGCTAATGGAGAGCTTTATTAATAGCACAGCCCAGCTCAAGATGTAGTCACATGCCATATCCAGCGCACTCTACACGTTCTCTTTTTACAAAATACCAGCACAAAGCTCAGTTGAGCTCCCTTCCTCCCAAGAGTGATGTTATATTAAACGGTGCACGCGTTCCTTTGATTTTGATTAACATGCAGGGAGTGCTCCAAAACCACAATGCTTCCATATTAGTAACTCTATGCTGCTAATCTTTCTTTCCTGCTCTTTTAAAACAGCTCAAACCCAACTTCAAGGTGTTGAGCACCCTGGGCTCACAAAGAAGGCTGCACTTTACCCCATCCAGCGCAGTTTACACATTTTCTTATTACAAAATATCACTTTTTGCCCTCTTCCTAATCTTACGGAAAATGCTACATCCTGCTCTAATACGAAGCTCAGTTGGGCTCCCTTCCTCCCATGAGCGATGTTATATTAAATGCTGCACGTGTTCCTTTTATTTCGATTAACATGCAGACAGTGCTCCAAAAACAAAAATGCTATTTCGCTTCATTAGCAGTAACTCTATGCAGCGCCTCTAACGTTTCTTTCCTGCTCTTTTAAAGCAGCTGAAACCAAACCTAAAGCTGTAGAGCACAGAGTGCTCAGAAAACTTGCCACCCAGAGGTCCGGAGGGAGTCTCTGCGGCTGAAAATATTTTTTTATATGTAAGGTGACAAAAATGGTTATACCACTTTTTTTAAAATAACATAACTCTAACATTCTGCACAACATTCCCAACGCTCTACAACACATATTAAAAACGTTAGCAAAGCCAATGGCTCTGTCTAAACACTGATAAGGCCCCAAAGGCCAGACCTATTGGCTATGCCAATGCTTGTTTTAAAGGAGGCCATAAACCCCCTTGGTGAGCCATGTTTAGCACCGGGGACAACCCCCCAAGGCAGTTATATGACAGTGAAAGGAGGGGGCTGCACAGCCCCTCTCCTGGAGCCAGTAATGGCCCTCTGGACCACCAACACCCCAAGGGCCG
Source organism: Triturus cristatus (assembly GCF_964204655.1). Taxonomy (NCBI): domain Eukaryota; kingdom Metazoa; phylum Chordata; class Amphibia; order Caudata; family Salamandridae; genus Triturus; species Triturus cristatus. The sequence goes on along the minus strand of NC_140593.1, from coordinate 325,323,524 downwards.
GCACCTGCTATGTCCTGGTTTGCCCATCTGTGGGACATAGATCTTTGCTGTGACTTGGTGGAAGCTTTGACAGATCCCACCAAGTCAGAACAAGCACTCCACTTCCAGCAAGCAGAAGCTGACAAAATTCTCTCACTTGCTGGAAGCAGAGGTTCCGTCTGTTTACCTGCCCGCTGTAAACGGTCTGGGAAATAGGTGAAATGATTGCTCTCACAGACAGGGAGCAGCATGTTTAGAAGTTTCCTGTCTGTCAGAGCATTGCTGATTCCTGCAGGAGGCAAGGAGCTGGCAGGGATGGCAGGGGCCTTGAGCCTCCCCTCACGGTCCCTGGGGAAAAGAGCAGAGAGAGGCAAAATAAAGGTGAGAAACTAGCAGAAAGAAGCAGAATAGAGGTCAGCAACGGGCAGAAAGAGGCAAAATAAAGGTCAGAAGTGAGCAGACATAAGGCATAAAATGAACAAGAACCAACTCAGACACTCATGCACCCACACACAGAACAGCTCAGACAATCTCACATCCACTCACAGAGCCATTCACACATGCACCCACTCACAGGCAAACTCAGACACGTAAACCCACTCACAGACAGTCAGAAATCATGCACCCACTTACAGAAGCAATCATACTCTCTCACACCCATCTCCTACCACTTATACACCCACAGAGACACTCATATACTCACTCACACACTCAGGGTCAAAGAATAGTTTTTACAGTTAAGAAATAAAATTAAAAATACTTTACAAATTCACTTCCAAAACCAAAGGTTACAGAAACATTATAGTTAGGAAATAGAATTGAAAAAGTAGAAATTCACTGAAAAAAACAAAGGTTACTGGGACGTTATAGTTAGGCTCAGATTTCACTCATTCAAAACCAGTGAAATTCAGCAGTTATAGTTACCTGTGATAACTATAACCTATGCCTGCAATGCACTGCCTATTACCTCACATAGTGCATCACTCATGACATGGTCAGTGACATCACTGATGGCATCTCAAATGGTTTCACTCATGACATCATCCAGTGATTGTTAGTGTTTTGTAAAGGTTTCTGAGACTTAAAGATGCATACTAAGTTACTATAAACTTAAATTACTATACGTTGTGTACTACTAATGAGTGATGCTACCTATACCATATATTATGTGAGTGACTGTGTGTATCTGTGTATGAGTGGCTGCATGGGTCTGTGAGTGGTTGTGTTATAGTTGTGAGGGTGTGTGAGTGGGTGTTTGTGCAATTCTATGGGTCTGTAACTAGGTGTGTGAGTGGTTCTATGGGTGAGTGAGTGGCTGTGTGAATGGCTGTATGAATGAGTGAGTGGGTGTATGAGTAGCTGTATAGGTGACTAAATGGCTGTTTGAATGAGCAACTAGGTGTGCAAGTGACTGCATGGGTGAGTGAGTGGCTGTTGGAGTGGGTGTTTGGTTAGTGAGTGGTTGTATGGGTGTGTGAATGGGTATTGACGTGTTTGTGTGATTGATTGTATGGGTAAGTGATAGAAGTGTTGATAGGCTGTATGGGTGAGTGAATGGGAGTGAGTATATGGGTATGTGAGTGGCTCTATGGGTACGCGAGTGAGTGTGTGAGTAATTGTATGGCTCTGTGGATGGGTATGTGAGTGGTTCTGTGGGTGTTTGAGTGGGTATGTGAGAGGCTGCATGGTGAGTGAGTGTGTGAATGGTTCTGTGTATGATTTCATCAGTGATGTCATTCGAGATGTCACTGAACATGTCATGGGAGATGTAATATGTGAGGTCATAAAAAGTGCATTGCAGGCGCATAAGTTACAGTTAGCTCAGGTAACTCTAACTGCTGAATTTCACTGGTTTTGTATGAGTGAAAACTGAGTCTAACTATAATGTCCCTGTAACCTTTGGTTGTTACAGTGAATATCTAAGGTCTTTTTAATTGTATTCCCTAACGATAGCATCCCTGTAATCTTTGTTTTTCTTCCATTGAATTTCTATGTGTTTTTAATGTTATTTCCTAACTATAACAACTGTGCAACCTTTGTTTTTATCTAGGTTTAAATCTATTTTATTTCCTAACTGTAACATGCCACTTTTGAGATTGGGTGTGTAAGTGAGTGTATCAGTCAGTGAGTGGGTGTGTGAGTAGCTGTATAGGTCTTTGGGTGAGTGTAGGAGTGGTTGTTTGGGTCTGTGAGTGAGTGTGTGAGTGTTTTGGTGGTGGGTGTGTGAGTGGGTATATGAGTGGCTGCATGGGTCTTTCAGCAGATGTGTGAGTGTCTTTATAGGTATGCGAGTGGGTGTGTGAGTAGCTGTATTGGTCAGTGACTGGATGTGTGAGTGGTTTGTGGGTGTGTGAGTATGTTAGTGAGTGTGTCTGTGATTGGCTATGAAAGTGCCTGTGAGGGGCCTGTGAGTGGGTGTGTGAGTGCCTGTGTGGGTCTGTAAGTGGTTCTGTGAGTGCCTGTGTGAGTGGGTGTATGAGTACCTATGTGGGCAACCATGGCCTGTGCAGGTACGTGTGGTGGGGCAGTGGGTCCCAGTGGGGGATTTTGACAGACGATGACGAGCGAAAATTGAAAAAATAACTAATTTTAGCTCATCATAGTCCGTCAAAATCTCCCGAACCGGGCTCTACTGCTCTTACCTGCACAGGCCATGGCTGTGTGTGTGTCTGTTAGTGGGTCTGTGATGGCCTGAGTGAGTGGGTATGTGAGTGTCTGCATGGGTATGTGAGTGTCTGCATGGGTCTATGAGTGCCTGTGTGAGTCTGTGAGTGGTTGTGTGAGTTTCTATGTCTGTTTGTGAGTGTGTGTGTGAGTAGTGCTATGGATTTTGGGCATTTGCATACTTAGTGCATTAAAAAGGGAAAACCATCAATTGTGCTCTCACCAAGAGACAACAAGATAGAAACCAGTCATCGAAGTCACTACACATCATATTATGTTCCAAAAGATCAGTGATAAATTCACCTCCATTAAGGATTTCATATCGAGGAAAGACATTTGCTTTGCCTTTGTGAAGCTCAGGAATTCAGGAAAAATTTTGCTTTACAGAAGTGAAGTTTCAACTGGGGAACCTGCTATGTTTATATTTGTAAGTGCTTCCAGTTGAGGTTTAATTTCTGAGAAATGAGCATCAGGGCCATAAAGGAATCTAATTTTTTCTAAGAAGAGTCCACAGTTTTGTCGGAAATGTCTACCCAACTGGAACACTTTCTACTGATTAATTAGTAAGTGCTACCTTGTTGGGTAAATGTCTAGTGCATATTCTACACCACCGCTGTGTATCGGACCACGAGGTAATGTCTCCAGTGACCTTGTGTGCTTGTAATTTTGGCAATGTGATTGTTCGTGCAGCGTCTTCATCCACAGATCTGTCATAGCATGAATCCTCGTCAATAGAAGACGATGAGACTACAAAGAGGAGAGTCTTCACCAACAGACATACTGTGACTTAACTATATGAAGTAAATGCTTGTTTGTTCGGTGCAGATGTCCTGGTATTTCTTTTCATCAATAACACGTCACCAAAATTGGTGAGAAAGGCGCATGGGGGCCTTTTTGTAAACTATCCATCAACAAGGGAAAAGGCAGAAAGAGCTTTGCATACTACTAAGGAAAATGGGGCAGGCCAAATGAGTGGAGCTTGCAGAGGATTTTGGCCACTTGCATACTCTGGGTAATTAAAACGGAAACCCATGGTCTTTGTTTTTATATTTTTACAAGGTAAGGTGGGTTGTGTGTGTCCTGTCCCCCGGGCTAATTTCATACCCGGGGATCTCATCCCTAGGGTCTGCCTAGAAATCAATGGGGGCCATATGGCCCCCCCCCCCCTCTGGGCCAATGTTTGCCCCGGGGACCCCAATCCCCCAGGGCTCAGCCTCTTTATGTTATGTTATATCTATACAGTGCAACGAATTACACCCAAAGTTGAATCTCAGCGCTCAACCTATTTAAGTACAACATACACTCATTAAAATAGCCAGGTTTTTAAAAGTCTCTTGAACTGGGTGAAATCCACACAGATACATAGATGGACAAGTAGTTGACTCCATGCCCTCAGAGCCGTGTAAGAGAAAGGTCTTCCACCATATCTGGAGGCACGAATCCTAGGAATGACTAACAAAGCCTTATCACAAGGTTTGAGAGTGCGTAAAGAATGCTAATGACACAGTTTGTCCTTCAAATACTGAGGAGAATTTTTACGAGGGCTTTGTGGACAAGACAACACACCTTGAATAAGATGCATTTTCTGATGGGAAGCCAGTGGAGGGACCTAAGAATAGGGGTTGATGAAGAGCATGCTGGAGACTATAAACTAATCAGGCAGCAGTATTTTGTACAATCTGCAGTTTTGATAGAAGGGTGTCATTTGGTGCCATAAGCAAGGCATTGCTGTGATCCAGGTGACTGATAATAAGGGCCTCGACCAGTGTTTTCCTGGCCGAGGCAGGAAGCCAAGGAAAACTTTTCTTCAGCATTTGCATGGTAGCAAAACATCTAATTGAGGCTACGTGAATTTTTATTGACAGTTCATGGTCAATTTCTACCCCTAAGTTGTTTGGCGATTGACTAGGCCTCGGGGCAATACCCAGTTCTGTTGGCCACCATTCAGAGGACCAGGGAAGTTGCGCATTTCCAAACATCAAGCCCTCTGTCTTCTCATTATTCAATTGAAGGCAGTTCCTGGGCATCCAAGCAGCAATATCTTTCATACAATTTTCTCAATATCTTGTTTCATAGAGATGATTAGCTAAGTGTCATCAGCATTTGAGATTATTTCAAGACCTTAGGTTTTGACAATCTGCACCAGGGGAGCCACATAGATGTTATGCTGGGTGGCCTGAAGCCCACCCAGGACACCTAGATTCCAGTATTGGGGACCGTGGGGGTAGCATTACCAGGGAGGACCATGTCAGACACAATGAGAGTGGAAAGGGGCACATGACAGGGTTGCCCCTTGTCGCCCTCATTATTTGCTCTGGTCGTGGGGCCTCTAGCTGTGAGACTTTAGCAGGTGGGGTTATGCCTTGAAATTGATATAGTGGCCACGCATATTTTTTTACTGTATGCAGATGATATTCCAGTATACCTTAGAAATTCTGACAGCATTTGGCAAAGCTAACCTGGAAAAACATGTATTTTTCCAATTAGAACAGCTGATGAGTGCGACTATTTGGTTAGTGTATGTGGGCAATTATAATGGGAATCATGCACGTTTAAATATCTGGGGCATACAAGTCCTCTCGAACATAAGAGTATATTTATGTGGGTAGAGACATTAGATCGCTGCAGCGTAGTGTGGGTTGTTTGACTAAACTACCAATTGGCCCAATTGGGAGCATAGCCCTAACAAAAATGGTAATGCTACAGCAACCTCTTTATTAATCTACTAACCTGCTACATGTTATACTCTTAAAATATTTTAAATAGTAGGACTCTGTTATATTGACATGGAATGTGAGCAGACACACAGTTGCACTCAGAACATTAGAGATACCAGTAGATAAGGGAGGTCTGGGAGTGGAGAGATATTAATTATATCATTTGGAGGTGTAATTTTAATGGGCAGGTAAGTTGATTTCAGACATACCTCCAGTTGAAAAAGAATGGGCATGGCATGGTATGACGGTACATCAAGTCATGGCGTTAATCCTCTCTGAGAAAGCACAGGAGCGCAGGCTGCTCGCTAAACTAATGAAGGAAATCAAACAGTGCTTAGAGAAATTGCTATTCAAGTGGAAGCAACCAGTGCGTTATGCCTAGCATACAGCTGATAGCACTGACTGGGTGAAAGATAGGTAGGATTATGCTCTAGAATGAATATGACATTCACACAGTGGGTGACCTATATGAAGATTGTACTTTGAGGACAATTACTGAGTTAATGGAAGCAAAGATCCCCCCCAGGCCAGTTACTGAACTATGGTGAACATATTACTATCATCCATGTAAAATGGAGTCCATGTGAAATGGGGTCCAACTGAAATGGGGTCCGGCAGTGTTAACTGAGACCAGTAGATATCACACTTTACACGCCCTAATGACTTTAGGCAATGGAAGCAGGATACTCTCACAGTTATACAAGGCACTGCAGGTGGACCTAGAGTAAAATAAAACTGAGTGAAGAAGTAAGGGGACGTGTGACTTGGCCAAGATTTGTCAGCCAAGGACTAGACTGATGCACTGCAAAACCCACCTGAATAGCTAGGAATGAATGGCTTAAATTACAGTAACGTAACATACTACACAGTGTGTATCATACTCCAAAATGTTTAGCATTGGTGTGTATGCCCCAAATTCAGAGAGGAGAAAGCCAGTTCCTTTAATCTAGTATGGTAGTGACCCATAGTGGAAAATTATTGGAGAAAGGTGATAGGGGTATTCGAGAGGACGATGGTTAGACTGGGTCTGCTGGTCCACCAGTTGTTGCTTGTTAGGGTTTTTCCCCATCCAGTTAAGAGGAAAGATGGCAACAGATTCATTGATTTGTCTATATTGCAGGTGAAATGAGGAGTAGCCACATCCCGGAAATTTCCTAGAGTCCAAGTTGGTTCAGTGGGTCAAAGAAACACAACGCTGGGCCGAAATAGAAGTAGCAAAACTGAGGCTGGACAACTGTAAGGGTAAGGGGGTAGGCAATTCATGCAAGGATGGGCGGAGATGCTGGAATTGCTCAAAGGGGCAAGGAGCTTAAATGACACAGTGGAAGCCTGAAGACACAGACAAAGTCGGACATAAGAACAAATTTAAAGAGCACCTGGAGGGGGCGTGGTCTGGCCACATAAGAAGATGGCTGCCTAATTGAAGAGCTCCGCTCCGAGCCAGCACCCATATGGAGACAGCATTATTTACAGCTTCTCCAGGACTGTCGCTGAAGAGTTCCTGAGCAAGCTGAAGTCGGGGCCATGCCTGGGATATGTTTCCGTAGCCCTACGACCTCTTCTTGACCCCTTTTACAAGCTGTGGAATGTCTGATAGAAAGTGCGCAGATCGGGCCTTGTGAAGCCTTTGAAGCCCCGGGCCTCGCGCTGTCATCGCGCCCACTTATCTGATGAGCTTGTGGCATTGACGTGTGAAGATTCATGAGCTAGGCGCTCTTCCCGCTCTCACCCTTATAGCGCGCTACCATTATTTCAGTCAACAACTGCTGGTGGAAGTTTATACATGAAAATCCTTGGCAATGAAGTTATTTTCAGAGTAAAGCTGGGCATTTCCACACGCACTGCTCTTGATAAATGACGCTTTCAAAACACATTTTATCACCTCAGAGTCGTGTCTGCGGTCAGCACCTCTGGACTGCAACATTTTATTTCTAAATAATTGCTGGTTCATGTGTCACCTATTTGTCTCTGAGACTGTATTTTGAGCTAAACTTGCTCTAATTCCTGTCGACTTGTCTCTGGGGGTAAATGAAAGCCTTATGTCTTCCTTTCAACAGTATACAGACTGCTAGAATTTCTGTGTAAACTGCCTTTGAGTAGGAAAAAAGAGCAAAACTAATTTCTTTGTAATTTTAAACCTTTTGGCACAACTTGCTTCATCAATGCATAATCGCCGCCTCTCAATTTGTTTGTGTTACCTCACAACATCAGCTGCCTGAGCCAATACACTGGGTTATTTTTAGAAATAAACAACAAAACCCAACAAATATCTATTTGTTTCATGTTATGTCAAAACAAGTTATATAACTAAAATTCACTTCATTCTTATTGGCAAGCTTGATTCATTCTTCTTCTTTACTGCTTCAAGTATCTGAGGTAATGCCTAATAACAAGAACGAAAACAAGCCTACTAAGCAGTTACCTTTCGCTGACGCATTAAAACAATCAAGTAATATGTCTGCGAAGATCTCTGCCTCATCACCACCTGCTCAACCTCGCATTACTTCCAAGGTAATATCAGGTGACACTATGGACCGTCTCTTTCAGGAAATTTCAACCATTAGTAGTTGCCTAACAAAAATGGACATTAACATTTCTTCCCTTGCATTGGAAACCAAATCAAGAAGAGCAGATATTGTGCAATTTCATACTAAAACAGAAGGCCTGTATCAACGCTTGCCTGCTTTTGAAAATAAATTCGACACATTACAAAGCAGAGATCAAGAATTATTATTTCTCCGTAGCAAAGTTTTTTTGGCTTTCCAGAGAAAATTGAAGGTCAGAATACTGGAGCCTTCTTGTGTGAAATTATTTCAAAATTGGTTGGTATTTGATTTGAACCCATGCTTGAAATTCAACGCGCACATCGTCTTGGCCCTCCGTGTAAGGATCTAAATTCCCACCCAAGACCCCTCATTGCTTGCTTTTTGCGACATGACCAGGTTCGACAACTACTGACTGCGGCACATACGCAGGGTTCTTATAGTTATGAGGGTCATGAAATTTGTATGGCTGCTGATTTTTCCCGAGAAACTAATGAACGACAAAAAGCATTTTTATCCATGAGGCCTTTGCTGTGAAAAATGGACATCAAATACGGCTTGTTTGATCCAGCCCGTTTTCGTGTTACTAAGATTGGAGAATCAAGAGACATCTACAATCCAGGCGAGCTACTGCGCTTCTTGGATGACATGATGCTGGATATTCAACATACGTCTACGCCTCAGACTTCTCAAAGTTCTCAATCTACTCATCACCTTCCAGATGGTAGACGTCGTATCACAGGTGAAGCTCGTCAACGTGGTAGAGAGCTTGAGAGATTGAACGGCACCTAAGAAGATAAAAACTCAGCTTTGCAGACAGTATCTAACTTTAATCGAGATCATCAAAGAGACAAATCTCGCTCTCCTTTAAAGACCGCTTCAGATGGAGAGTAGTCCTTGGCGACGTATCTCTTCTCTTGCTAATTACAAGGTTTAGCTTAAAACTCCCAGGTTTATGCTATACAGGGAGACAAGCATACTCAACATTCCAGATGAGTATTTTCCGCGCTCTTTCTGTATTTATTTACTCATTATTGTTAATGGTTTCCAATACCTATTTGTGTATGCCTTCGATTTGAAACTTATTTAAGCTGTTTCCAATTTTTATAAAAGTGTATTTTATATATATTATTCATTATTGTACCTCATAGGACTTTTATGTGCTATCTCCAATAGATATATTTGTATTTACTCTAATGATAATCTGTTTATAATCTACTTTTTTACGTACCTATTACTAATTTTAAGATGGAGTATAGTAGCGTATTTATTTTTTTATAATTAATAACTGTTCTAGTTCATGACTCCAATGTTCATATTTCACAGAAAGATCCTACCTTTATATTCAGCAGATGGACATTATCTACACTATTTCTCTCTCTATTTCCTTATTATTGTTGCCAATGTTCAACATAAGATGTTTATCTTTTTCTTCTATACACCTTAAGGTCTGAATTTATATATTTTAATAATTATTATATACATATATTAATTCTTCCACTTGGGATGAATGTTTATTACATTGGCCATTTCATTATTTATTAATGCTGGTATTTATTGGATAATACTCTCTTTACTGTTTCTTGTCTCATATTTATTCAATTGCTAGTCTAACTGTCATTTGAATTGTATTTATTTTACTGGTAATCTTTTTGACAACTATGCCTGATAAATAATATTTATAGTTATGAATACAATCTATTATTTATTAAGGGGCATATGTATCAACGGATTTTGTATTCGCAACCGTTGCGAATCGCAAAAAAACAGCGTTTGCGAATACAAAATCACGAAAGGAGATGTATGAGGCATTTCAGCCTCGCAATCTTAAGGAATCGCTAAATTTGCGATTTCTTAAGTTTGCGTAAGCATTTAAGAAATCGCAAATAGCGATTTCTTAAATGCAATGTAACACGCACCCAAGTTGTGCGATTTCTCCTTAAGAAATCGCAAATTACCACCAACTTCAAGTTGGTGGTAAATTGCGATTTCTTTTACATATTTCAAAGTGCCATGTGGTGCACATACATGCCCTTAGGGCATGTATGTGCGCCATATGTTCACAGATGCTGATTTCAGGGGTGCATCAGGGTGTCATCATGACACCCTTGCACCTTTGAAATGATTCTCAATTTGTGATTAGCAAATAGCGAATCGCAAATTGAGAAGGACTTCCCATTCATTGCTATGGGACTCCTGGCCCATAGGAATGAATGGGAAGGTATTCCTTAATAGCGATTTCACAATTTGCTAATCGCAATTAAGGAAATTTAAGAAATCGCAAAAGTTGTGCAATTTTTTTAATACATCCCGTTTTGCAATTCTCGAATAGCGATTCTCAAAAAATCGCTATTTGAGAATCGCAAATGGAGATGTTGATACATATGCCCCTTGATCCTTTATGATATATCTAGAATGAAATATTCTTGTTTATATTATTGACAAGTATGTCCCTTTGGAATATTTTCTAGATCTCTTTATTATATTTCCCAGACACGCCCAGGTACATGCTTTATAAAGCTTGGTCCTTCCCTTCACAGATCACCATCAAGTATAATTGGGTTCTATAGATCCTAATATTTTCAATAATAATTGGTCCTGGTTTCTGCTTAGTACTCCTGGTGGGGGCCCTGCCTGGAGCGGTTTTCTTGTGAACCCAGACCCGCGGTTAAAGTTTTTGATCTTGTAGTACTCTGTACACCAGTTTATTGTAACTTGAACGTATCTCCTATTCTTTCTACACAAAAAATTATCTCTGCTTATTGACAAGCAGATTTTAAAACAATTTTTATACTTGTTACTGGAAATCCTTTCCTCCATAGCTCATTTTATTCTGTCTACAAACGTTAAACAAAACTTCCAATACTCCTGCAAATATGGTTATTTCCCATGCCTTGTGTGCAATATCATGGAATGATGCATAATATTAAGAGGAAAAAAGTTCTCTCATATCTCCTGTCCAAAAAAGTAGATGTGGCTCTTCTTCAAGAGACACATCTTGATGAACTTGGATCAAAAAAATTGTGTAGGGACTGGGTAGGAAAGTTTTTCCGCAGCAGTATCCATAGCGACAGTTCCTCAGACTCAGGTCCTACTCGAAAATGTGGTTTGGCAGTTCTCATTTGAAAAACCCTTCCAGTTATGGTATCCGAAACATGGGTAGATCCAGATGGCCGTTATGTCTTTGCTAAACTGCGTATTGGTGATACTCATATCTGTGTGGGATCAGTCTATGACAGGTTCCAAAAGAACCTTTCTCTTACATCTGAATCGTTTGTTGTCAGAGATTGATGCTTCACAATTCCTTATAGGGGGTGATTGGAATTTGGTATAAGATCCGATTCTTGACAGGACAGGCCCTCTTGATAAACATAATGCTGCAGACAGGGCCCTTATGAATGACATAATTGATGATAACAGCCTTGTTGATCACTGGCGTCAAGCACACCCGGATGACACTGAATACACCTTTACGTCCCCAACTCATGGAACTCTTTCTCGGTTGGACTACTTTTTAATCTCCCAAGGTATAGTCCAATCAGTTCAGGAATCTCATATTTTGGAAGCATCAATATCTGATCACTCTCCAGTCTTATTACAGTTACAAACAGGGATGACAAGACCAGGTTGCAAACCTTGGAGGATGAATATTCAACGTCACAAAACGCATAAGGGTAAAACACAATCTTTCCTTAAAATCAAGGTTCTGTGACTTCTGGTAGGACTATATGGGCTGCTGCTAAAGCTACCATCCGGGTGCAACTTATGCGGGATGCAGCTCAGGCCAATAAGAAAAATGCTACTCGACAGAAAGAATTAGAACAAGATATTGAGCACTTCACCTGTTTATATACCAAAAAACCCAATTTACAAAATCGTAAATCATTAGAACAAGCCCTTATGGCACTGAACAGTCTCTTCACCTCCAAGACAGAATATGCTCTACAAAAAATGAAAGGGAGACATTATGAACAGGGAGAAAAGGCGGGTAGACTCTTAGCAGCACAATTACGACAAAGAGAAGTTGCTATGGCTATCCCAGCCTTAAAATCACTTACAGGTAACATGCTGACTCGCCCTCAGGATATAGTTAATGAATTTGCTTCTTACTATAAATCCCTTTATACCCCAGGTACCCAAATAGACCAAGATAAATTGACATCCTTTCTTGCAGAAATTGATTTACCTCTCCTTTCTGTAGAGGACAGAGCACTTTTAAATACAGAAATCAGTAAAGAGGAAATATCACAAGCTATAGCCAAATTTCCATATCATAAAGCCCCGGGGGAGGATGGATTCCCTGCAGAATTTTATCGTTGGTCAGGCGACAATGTAGTGGATTGTTTACATGCTACATTCCAAGAAGCTGAACACACATCTTCCCTAGGAAGTCTTTCTTATAAAGCTTTAATTGCAATCATACCTAAACCAGGCAAAAATCCATTACTCTGTAGCAGTTATCGTCCTATATCACTTCTCAATTGTGACATAAAAATCCTAGCCAGTATTCTTGCCTCTCACCTTCGTAAAGTTATTCCCTCCTTAATTCATCATACTCAAGTGGGATTTATACCTGGACGCTCCTCTCGAAATCATTTGCGTTCTTTAACTCACACTCTTCACGCTGCTAAAGTTCTTCAAGAAGATGCCATAGCATTATCGCTTGATGCCAAAAAGGCATTCGATCGAGTAGAATGGACATACCCATTTAAAATTTTAAAACAATTTGGATTAGGAGACCAGTTTATAAATAAGGAGCAATTGCTATATGAACAACCCACTGCATCAGTTAACTGTGGAGGTTTAGTTTCTGATCCATTCCCAATCCGTAGATGAACTCGCCAGGGTTGCCCCTTGTCGCCTCTTTTGTTCTTATTGGCTATTGAACCTTTGGCAGCTGCAATACGCCAATCACCCTTGTTTGTTGGTATTCCTCTTCCGTTGGAAGAATCTAAACTTTATCTCTATGCAGATGACATTCTGCTTACCATTACTGACTTATCAAGATCATTACGATCACTACTTCAAATGCTTTAATATTTTATATTCACTATTTAATACTTAAAGATGTTTGTATTTCCTTTATTTGATATAATATGTTTTGCCCCTAATTTCCTTCTTTTTTCTGCTATTCTATGGATTTTGATACCTTTGCTTTTATATTTACAATTATATTAATTATTTTTTCTCTACTTTAACATATTTTGAGATATGCAATGTTTTCATATATATACTGTACCATATTTATGAAATGCTAATAAAAAGTTATAACACAAAAAAAGAGCACCTTTAGGAGCTGCATGTTTAAAAAATGCAGTGGTACAGTGTTCTTGATAACAAATAGGTAAAGCATGTGGCTGGGCTTCTGAGCCCCTTCTCTCCCCAACTTACAAGTACCAATGCTCAATTAGCAAATCCTACTGTATATTTAGCAAGAACGTATCAACCCCTGTTATGAACCAGCAGCATTGAACAACTGTGAGATTTGATCTATGAGACCAGAGTACCTGACACCACCAAATAGAAATATTGTGATTTTTCATATTTGTGGTACCATCTATCTTTTGCTTGTTCTGTTCTTGATATTTTTTTAAAGAAGTGTAGTCCAAATAATAATCTACCATATATTGTGACCGCCACATAATATGTACGAAAAGAGCAATCAGTAGATAATGTGAAAACAGTTTAACTTTGCTATATCTAATGTTACTTGTAAGAATTTAAATAAATGAAAATAGTTAAAAATAAAACAGAGCAGGATGTCTTTGCGGCATTCCTCAGAGGTATATGCACACAGAAATGTTATGGAACAAAATCCACTCTGAACAGAGTTGTAAAAAGACTAGAACATGAAATAAAACAGTACAAAAATGGCAGCAGCAAATCACACACAAAGGAGTGAAGATTTAAAAAGCACCAGGGTCAGGTATAGAGAAAGAGCAGCCAGACTGGACATGCGTGATTATAGAAATGATATTGCTAGGTAACATGGGAAGCGGAAGAAACAGGCAGATTACTAGCCTAGCCGGTGAAAGATGAAAGTCCCATTCAACCTATTAGGTGCCTCTTCAATTTCATTGAAAACTGCAGCACAGTTAGTAGCAGTACTTAATATGGAAAAAGCTTTGGCTATTTAAACTGGGAATATCTATTTGTGTCTTGACATTCAGGGAATTTGATACAGAAATTCATAGCTCCCCACATTTACTATTTGCAAGCCATATATCCAGAGTAAAAACAGGGAGAATGAACTCTGAACCAATAAGGATAAAAGAGGTACACTTCAAGGGTGCCCAATATCCACAATTTTATCCACTCTTGTGACACTGAGCCAAGAGGATTATGGCAACGATTCTTTTTCTTTTGACTTATGTGGACCTCCACTGAATCAGATCAATGATGCAATTTCCTGGTAGTAGTGTCTCCTCACACTTCTATACCTTAGATGCATACATGACATACATGTATATCAAAATATACTGGCAAACATGTGACAATTACAAAACAGTATAAATAAATAATAAATGTTCCACAAGACTGAGACTTGTTGCTGTTGATCTTTTTTAGCCAGCCCACACAGTGTATTTATCAGACACTATAACGAAAAATCACATAAATGACACTTTTAACCAAAATGAAGACTTAAACAGTCAACCAATTGACATTACTTTACAATACAGGAATTGACTGTTTTTGCGCAATGCTCTTTATATACATAAGAATAATTGTCCAACATACATAGTCACATAATACTGTTACAAGAAACAGGTATTGTTTAAGGGAGTGTCCAACGAGGAAAAGTGAAAAGGCTAAATTTATGTCACTGGGGGTCTATTGTTTTCTTTCAAGTTTGTGGTCCTACAGGTACCATGGAGCTAAACAAATATTCTTATTTATTCCTTGCAGGGCATTATGGGATGCTCCTCTGGGGAGGCTCCCCGGCTGTGTACTGAGGACTCGTGCTGGGAGATTTTCTCAAGTACTGAGAACCTTTCACTGGGCCTCCTTTTTTTAATTGTGCTGGGCCTGTATCTTTTTGTTGCTTTGGCCTGCTCCACCAGCACCTTAAAGCCATAAGGTTGCACTAACCCCGGAGCCATCGCCCACCACAAGGCCTAAGGTCAAAAGAGTAAAATCTCTAGATTTTTCCATCCCGGTCAAGTTTTGCTCTTGGTGGTGAGCCTTAGCCACCAGAAGTATTGTGAACCGGCTTCCAGGCCTCTAAAAGGGTGCATTCTGTGAGGAACAGGGTTTACTGGCTATTTGCACCAGCCTTCTTCTCTGCCTGGCTCCTGGTGCTCCTGCTAGTGGGGCCACATTACTGAGACCCTCTGTTAGACCTGGCACCATTGGCATGGGTCTTCCTTCTATTGCGGAAGTGAGGGGGCGCTGGGAGCGAGATGAAGCAGTCACGAGTGCAAAGTACAAATCACAATTACACAGGTAAATATTAAAAGCTTTAAAAATGCCAACAGTTAAAAATTAGCAGCATTTTAGCAGTGTTTTCTCAGCAAGCGAAGCGGCGTTCTAAGCAGCCCACCACAAGTATGGACGCAGCCCTCTGTTCCCGCACACTTCCTCCAGCTGGGGTTTTAAGGCCAGGGACTCCATCGACCCACCACTCAGCCCAGCTGTGCAGCAGCTGCCTATTCCAAGTACTAGACCGCGGCAGTGACCAGAAGTGCTATTGCAGAAGTGAGGGGGCGCTGGGAGCGAGATGAAGCAGTCCCGAGTGCAAAGTACAAATCACAATTACACAGGTAAATATTAAAAGCTTTAAAAATGCCAACAGTTAAAAATTGGTCAACAAAATAGGGGACAGGAGGGTAAGTTTAATGAGGTCCAGTGTACATACCCTAACAACTAGTAATGCAAAAAAGGTACCAAGTTCCTCTAGTCGAAGAAAGAAAAAGGGGATTGGACTGTCATGTGTCAGGAAGGGGGAAACCCTTGTTAGAACTAGGGCTCTCACACACCCAGCAAGCTAGGTGTCATGCTTCATCATTTGAGCCTGCCCCTCGTCAGGTCGGCGCTGCAATTCCTGACGGGCTCCCAATAATGGGGCTCTTTGGTGGGGATCTTTTGTTCCTGCCGAAGGGTGCTGTGGGGGTAAGGGGCCCTAGAGTGTGTAGATGTAGTGAAAATATTTAAAATAGGTACTGTTGGTCAATGGGTGAAATTTATTAGAATGGTGAACAGCCTAATTAAAACCAATAGAAATTGAGGTGGGTATAGCCACTAGTGGTTATGTAGCTAGTTATGTATGCCCTACGCTCAAGAAGATCTACATGTTTCGTGCCTAGGTAGCCAAGAAATGGTCACGGCACTTCCTCAGGATCAAAGATACGGACTATCTACAACAAAGGTGTGTGAAAATTCTACATACCTAACACGTGCTTAGAAGTAACCTAAGGAAATAAAAGAAAAAGAAAAAACACATGACAGTATACAACATAGTGAAATGCACTCACAAAGTAAAATCGGCTCAAATCATACAGAGACTGATAGTATCATACGCCCAAGTGGGTGGTGAAGGGTCAATTACAAGGGGGCGAAAACAGTGACAGAGCAATGGGTGGAGACAAGGGAGAGAAAACAGGTGAAAAACTCACCTATGCTGCTAACAAGGCAATCTTGCAGCAGTGACAGGTGGGCAAAAGGACTCCAACGTGGGTCCTAAAGTAAAAACCGGGAAAAGGGTGGAGAATAATTTGTTAAAAACGCGGAGCCGGGACCCGTGCGGAATGAAAAAAGTGAGGTCATGCCATGACCCCACGGGGGTGAGAATGAATCAGGAAGGTAAAGGCAGCCTAATACCTCGCAATTCACTACCATGGGCGGTGTGGTGTGCAGCCGTGGTGACCCTCATAACCAGGGGCTCAGATGCGCCGCCGCCCAGATGGTCGGAGGGGTAGTTTCCACAAACTCATGGAATCCTCCTAATCAGTGCGGTGACCGCCGTAACCCCTGGCGGTGGATGGGCCAGTGCAAGGACGGTGGCGCCCATGGTGTCATAAAAGTGGAATTGGCGCCAAAACCCCTCCGTGGAAGGAGACTTACCTCGGTAGGTGTCTGGATGTGTGTAAGGAAAGGGGGGGCGTGCTCAACTCACCCGCGTCGGTTGACGCAAATACTCCTAAACCTACCCCTGCCGCTGGACCTGGGATGGGTAGAGGAGCCATCGGGTGTGAGCCTGATAAGGATGCTGGAAGCAGTAAGGAGCACCACGTGACCGCGGGAGCCGGTCCCCATTGGAGGAGGGGTTGCGGTCCGAGTAGCCATGTTGGAACAGGCAAGAAATAAAACTGCCAGCATCCGGGAACAGTAAGAAGCACCACGTGACTGCGGGAACAGGTCCCCATAGGTGGAGGGGTTGCGGTCCGAGTAGCCATATTAGAACAGGGAGAAAGTAAAACTGACAGCATCCGGGAGGTGTGGAGGATCGCCATCAACCCGGGAGTATCTCGCAGGGAGACAGGAGTGGAGGTTACAGACACGCGGCCATGTTAGGTCGGGAAGGCCGTGCAAACAATAGGGGGGGTGAAAAAAATATACACACCCAGTACGGCGTTAGTCCGCTGGGGGGAGGAATGAAAAATGAAATGAAAATTAGAAATAAAAAACAGAAAGGTGCACATAAAGATGCCTATACAGTACAGAGGGGCATAAACACCAGAGGGGTCTATATAAAATCTAGTCTAATACTAGGAGGCACAGAATAGTCACAGGAACGTGCAGACGGGAGTGGTAAAGGGCATAGGCTACAGGACGTGGCTGAACGATTGTGTGAGATGTCAATCACACAAAGTTAAATAGAAGACTCAAGTAGCATCAGGGAGGATCTCATCCAGTGATCGCAGACCATGGCATATCATCATTCAGGCCAGTCAGGTGTGAAGATAACCTGAGGACCCATCTCTGCTCTAGCCTGAACAATGCATTCTGAGAGATCTGTGGGTGAGCTTCTAAAACCACCCAGCTGATAGCATCGGTATGATGTTGCATTTCTTTGAAGTGTGTGTAGAGTTTAGTTGTTACTCTCTGACAACGTATGTTGCTCCTGTGTTCCGTTATCCTAGTCTTAACCATGCGGGTAGTCATGCCTATGTAAAATAGGTCACAAGGGCATGTGATCATGTAGATGCAATTCTTGGTGTTACAGTTGGTATGTCTGGTCGGTGTCCAGTGGAAGTCATTTTTGAAAGTAATGTCCTTGGTAGTGACAGTCAAATTACAGACCACACAAGAACCACACTGTCCTTTGTGAACTGGCCATATTCAATCTAGGTCTAGTGTGGACCAATAGGTCCTTGATATACTGTGTACGTTTATAGGCAAACCTAGGTTTAGGTATGTTGAGATTACCCGTCTCTAGAATACTCCAGTTTCTCAAAATGATCTTCCTAATCCTAGTAGAATCAGGTGTAAAGGAGGTAACACAGGTCAAGATGTCAGTTGCAGGTTTGGTACGTGTTTCAAGGAGTGCCTCACGTGAGTTATTCTTAGCCCTTTTCATAGAGTTACGGACATGTCTAGTGGGATAGCCCCTGGCCGTCAGGTTAGTTGATAAAACCCTAGCCTCTGTGTTGTAGTCAGATACCCTTGTGCAATTACGTCTAATGCGTAAGAACTGCCCAAAGGACAAATTATCCCTCAGTGTTTTGGGATGGTGGCTATCATAACGCAGTAGACTATTACGGTCGGTGGGTTGTTTGTATAGTGTGGTGGTAAGGGTGCCATTTGATAGTGTGATGTTCAGGTCCAAAAATGGTACTGAGCGTTCTGATATCGTGTGGGAAAATCTGAGGAACTCGTTTTGCTCATTAATCCATTTGATGAAACCTACACAATCAGTGTGTGTACCATGCCAGAAGATGAGTATGTCATCAATAAATCGTTTCCAAAGTATGATGTTGTCATGGAAAGGATTCGAGGTATTAACGATCACGTTCTGTTCAAAGGCTGCCATGTATAGACAAGCTACACTAGGAGCAAAGGTGCTCCCCATAGATGTACCTTGGCTTTGATGGTAAAGTTGTCTGTTGAATTCAAAGAAATTCTCAGTCAAAGCCAAGGTAGCACAATCAACAATGAATGTGACTGGTGTGGGTGATGACCAATTGAGTGCCCGCAGTGTTGACTCAATAACCGCCAATGTGGCCCTCTGGGGAATATTCGTGTAGAGGGCCTCTCCGTCCAAGGTGACAAGATAGTCAACTACACCTGTGTCTGGGAAGCAATCAATGATTTTGAGGACATCTGTGGTGTCTTGGATAAATGAAGGTGTATCTCGTACCAAAGGTTGTAAGAAATGATCGCAAAACTTAGACAGAGGTTCGAGAAGCGAGCCAATGCCAGACACAATCGGTCGTCCTGGGACCGGGGTCGTCCCCTTGCGGATCTTAGGAAGGGTATAGAAAAAGGGGACCCTAGGGTCACGAGTCACAAGAAACTCTGCTTCTTTATGGGTGATCCAACTATTGGATTCAGCTTCATGAACCAAGGTGGAAATGGTAGTTTTGAGGCGCGGAGTTGGATCAGACGCTATGGGGGTGTAATATCTCTCATTAGAGAGTTGGCGTCTGCATTCAGTCTCATAATCAGTGGTGGACTGAATCACAATGGCTCCACCCTTGTCTGCCTGTTTAATAGTGATAGAGGTATCCTCTGAGAGGTTCTTCAGTAGCAGGGTTTCTTGTCTGGTCAAGTTGTGAAAAGGTGCCTCCCTACAGGGTAAGTTAAGCTCTTTCACGACTGCTTTTTCAAAAGTGAGGACCTCCACAGGAACCATGTTATTCTGTGGAGTGAATGTCGAGGGGTTTCTCAATCCTGAGTCGCTTTCTTCATTGTGGGGTTGGTCTGCTGGAGCAGAGTTTTCTGTTGAAAATTTATCGAGTTTTAAGCTCCAGTTTCGTCTATATGTTATGATTTTAAAACACTAATTTGTAACGACTATTAATAGTTTGTTTTGTCCGGACTAACCAACATTATTAATGAGAGAAAATTACACGTGGGAATGCATATATGTTGCTTAATAATAGTGTGCGGTTTTATTCACAAATGCTATTTGTTTTGTGTTTGTGCGTTTAAAATAACGTGTACTAATGCTTTATTGTGTTGTAGAAGGCTAGATAATTACATACACATAAGGGTATTAGTGGGGATTAACACTGTTTAATCATTATGCTGTGGTAACGTTGTTTTGTGTTTCTTTTAATTAAGATGGTCTGTTTTGGCCTAAACAAGATGGCTGCCATTTACAGCCTGCACTCGAGTGATCGAATTTTGATGAGAGGCCTTGCTGAACATGGTCGAGAGTCACCTGACCACAGTCTTTGCCTGGTTAGAAAGTTTTCCGTGAGGACAGCAGCTCCGGGAACGAGTCCAATTGTCCTTGGACAAGGATAAAGCCACAATGAACAATGACAATGCTGCGGTGGCTCTGCTAAGATATCAAGGAAGAGCATTTACGAAAGAAACATTTGCAAACTCGAGTTTCCTTCTTCCGTCTTTTTATTTTTGTGATTTTTTTCTAAGCAGAGGTTTTCTAAATGTAACCAAAATACTTCCTTTCCTGCTCGCTCTGCTCAGTGGCTCAACGGATATCTAACATTTGTTTGTTACCTTTATTTGCAACATGCCCTATAAGTATGTTAGACTAGAGAGGGTCCATGTTCGTTCGCTGGTTCATTCTTTCATCGCGTTTGGACGTTTCCTATGCTGAGGACGGCGGCTCGAGAGACTTTACCGAGAGACCTGTCCTGTCCCATTTAGCTAGAATAGGTAACTATGAGAATAACGATTTTGCTAATGATTGACTTTACATTTGAATTAATTTTAGATAAACAAGCATTTGTTTGAATACCAGTGTCGGGTGTTTATTCCTTGTCACTTATTGAGTTCCAAATGTATTTCTCATGTTCAAAATCATGACTCAAGGCAATGTCATTAAGGTCGCATTGACCTCATTGTAGATGCAGATTGGTTTAGGTTTTCTCTCCTATATTCAGTGTGGATAGAGTAATAGTGTGAATTTAGAGATATGGGCCCTAGCGTATGATGTGTGATTGCGTGTGTGACTGTAGATTTACTCCGTGGAAGCAGGGAGAATTTGTATGCACCGATCTGAAGTAGTTTCCTGGTAGCAGTATGATGGTTATGATCATTGTCTTGATCTGATTAGATTGCTTGTACATAGGCTTTGATTTATTGATTATTGATTAATGTTGGTATATGTACTAATACTATATGTTGAGGTCGTCGTGTTGAGTTTTATGTAGTGTGTACGGCTTCTGGAACTTGGGAGCTGGTGACGGTTCCGTAGTAGGGCAGAGGGAAGTAAGTGCTGCTCTCTGGAAAAACGGGATTGTTGGCCCTGTACGTATGCGGGGGAAAAACGTGTGACAATTGAAGTCGCGCGTCACATTGTCTGGGTTCGGAATCAGTGACATCGTCGTGTGTTACTATTAGGGATATATTTTCGGTACAAAAGGAGTGTGTATGGTAGCGAAGGTTATCTGTGAAACTCTGGTCTTAAGTCCCAGAGATCCGTAAGGTTTGCCGTTAAAGCTTATCGCTGGAGTAGTAATAGGTATTCTCTAAGCTTGTTTGAAGGACTGGGCAGAGGTAAGCTGCTTGGTTAACGTGTGTTATAATTCTGTAGTGGGACAGATTGTTTGCTGTTCTCGGGAAAGGCAGGATTCTGTGTGCATGTTATACATTTTCTGGTGTGAAAGTGTGTGAATGTATGAGCATTTAATTGATTGTAAGACTCTTTGGAGCAGTCCTAGAGGAAACAGTTAATGGATGCATGTTAGAAGGGCAGAGTAGAGGGATGTACTACTGTGTCAACAAAAGTGATTATTCCGTGGTGGAGCAGAGGTAAGCGCTGTTCTAGAGAGAAGCGGGATTCTTGTGAGAAAGATTTTCTTTACTATTCTGTGGTTAGCGAAGCAGACAATGGAGATGTTTATATGTTGTAACTAATAGATTTTGTAGAATCAATCTGAAACGAAGTCTACTAAAAAAGCTTTGTAAAGGAGGGGTAGACGAGTGACAGGAGACAGAGCAGAAGCGACTGCAGCGACTGCTGACGTCATTCAGTCCGCGCTGTGATTGGATAGTGACTCAGAATAGTGCTCGCGCTAGGATTGGTGCGTTGGTGTGAGCCACGCAGGGATTGGAAGGAGTACAGAGTGACGTAGACGCTCCAGGATTGGTGCGTTGGTGTGAGTCGCGCTGTTATTGGACAAAGATCCGCAATTGTACGGAAGGGAATGGAGAATATTGGTAAACGTTAAAATGTATTACCAACCGGAGGAAAAGAAGAAAAAATCTTTGTTCGGTAAAATAAAGAAGTGGTTCGACAAAGATAAAAATGTAATAACTAGAGAAGGTGAATTGCTACCTCCGACGAGAACTCCTGCATCCTTTATGGTTGCGAAATATGGGTATCATACCTGTATATGGTTGGATAATTGGGCTAAGTATACTAAGAATGATGGTGTCTTAGCATTCCCGGAACATGGTTCATTTAATCTGGCCGTGTTGAGAAATTTACGAGAGAAGATGATGTGTCTAGAGCCTAGACCAAGGCCGACACAGTTTGAGGCGTTGGTGGAATGGGAAGATGAGGTGCATGAGCGAGAAAAGCAGAGGAGTGGAGGCAATTATAGGTCCTTTTTTGGGAGGAAATATGATCGTGAAACTCATCATGATCGAATGAGGAGATGGCGAGATGCTAGTATGTCAGAGGGATTATATCCTATGAGGACTGTTGATGAAGCGGAAGGGAGGAAAGGTGCAGAAAAGGTGCCTGATACAGCAGTGAGAAGGTACGGAGTTACTGATTATGAGGATGAGGTCTTGGATGACATGATTTACAAGAGACCACCTCCGTATAGACCAGAACCAGAAGAGAGTACGCCAGTTTCTACTCCTGTAAGAGATACTTTGCGAATTATTAAAACTGAGGTTGTGACACCTGATTTGAAAAGTAGTAGCTCTTTCACGAAAAGGGAGAGAGAGAGAGAGAGAGAGAATCGAGTCAGTGAAGAGAAAACAAGAGAATTAGCCAGAACCACATCAGAGCTGACTGAGAAAATTCGCGAGCTGACGAAAAATCTTGAAGCAGTTACAGTGCCTGTAACTATTGGTCCGGTTGTGCCTATTTTTGATAAACAAAGAATGGGTGAAAATAATTTGACAGTTCCTTATGTTGGGAATGGTTTGGTTGGTACTTGTACTTTGGAGGAATCAAAAGTGAGAACAGGAGGAAATGATTCAAGACAGTCGAGACATGACACATGTAGTGGAGGATTAGATGTGCAGCCTAATTCAGGATTGAATACTGGTTGTTTGGGAGGAACAATTTTGGAACCACAGAGGATGGCAGAACAAGTGGGTGCAGTGAAGAAGTCTACTGAAATAACAGCTGAAGATCTGAATGATTGGTTGACAGTTCTTCAAAAGAAGGATAAAGATTCACAGGCAATTGATGTAGCCAGGTTGCGCATGGAATTGGAGGAGCTTATTGCAGGGACAATTCCTACAGATATACTCAAAAACCATCATGATGGAGAATTGTTATTTATGTGTAAGAGCATCACCTGGAGGGCTAAGAATACACATGAAAGGTTAAGAGCAATAGCGAGTGAACAGGGAGTTGACATGGATAAGGTGAAAGTTTTGCAGAAACCTTACAGAGTGGATTTTACAGACAGAGATATTGAAAATCTAAATGGTGCTGGCAGACCAGGACAGATTAAGGAAATGATTGCCTTATTGCGAAAATGGGGTGATGTAGAAAAGTGGAAGGATAGGTGGTACAAGAAAAGGGAAGATTCAGTGGACAGGACTTATTCAGCTTTTCCTGTAAGAGAAAAAGAGAAAACAGTGGATGCTTATCCTATGAGAGAGATTCCTGGAGGAGGATATGTACATGTCCCATGGACTAGACAGGATATTTTATCATTTACGAATGATTTCCCTCGACTGAGAGAAAAGCCCGTCGAGTGGTATAGGCAGGTAGACAGGTTTGTGAAGTTGTCAAAAGTGCTGTGGATTGACATGAATAGTCTGTTTGATATAATTGTTCCAGCAGACTTGTGGGCTGAGTGTAAAATAGTTGTAGATTGGCCTGCTAAAGAGTATCCAAGAGATCCGAAAACAGGAGCACCAGATCCAGAGGTCATGAAAAAGTATGAGCAGGTAATTGTGTTCCTGAAAAATAAAGTACCCCCAAAAGAGACAGACTGGGTTAAGATAGATCGAACACATCAGGAAGCAAAAGAATCAGTTCATGCTTTTTACGAAAGGCTGATACTGGCTTTTAAACAGTTCAGTGGAGATGAACACCTGGGTGATAAGGATTTGAGTCATTTTGTTTACAGGTTTGTATATGGCCTGAGACCTGAAATCAGTGAAAGAATACGTGAGCATACAGTTGACTGGCAGAGTAAAAAGATTGATGAAATCTTGAGACATGCAAAGTACTTCAGTGATGAGATTGAGGCAAAACAGAGAAAGCTGAAAGAGAAAGCAATGTGGGCACAGGTGAAAGTTGCTGAAAGGCAAGAAGCACAGTTGATGGAACAGACAAATAATCCAGGAATTAGACCCAGATATGCGGGAAAAGGAAAGGGAAATTTAGAGGAGGCTAAAAAGAAATTCCCTTGTCACAACTGTGGACAATTGGGGCATTGGAGATCCGAGTGTACCAATCCACCATTAGTGAGTAATGAAAGTAAACCCTTAAATCAACAGGTGCAGAACGAGGGGTGTAATCAACAGCAGCAACAGCAGAAGGTTGTCAGACAGCAGAGTCAAGAGCCAAAACCGCCCTTGCCGCAGAATAGAGGGTGCCAAAAGTATAACCAGGACTCAGGATTCTACAATGATGAGCAGGTAAACAAACCAAGACGTTCTAACCTGGTACAGCAGTACTGGTTAAAGAATGAGGGGAGTGAGTCTGAAGGGAACTATTGACGGTGCCGAAGAGAGGAGGAAGAGTGCATACTTGGTGCAACTCTAGAAATAGACCAGGCAGGACCATTTGTGGATGGGAAAATAAATGGGGAGAGTGTTACTTTTTTGGTAGACACAGGAGCGACGAGATCAACTGTCAGGTCAGCAGATATTAGAAATCTTCCTCTCTCGGATGAAGCAATCCAAGTAGTTGGTGTAGCCAATACACAGATTAAGACTCGTCTTACCGAACCAGTAAGGGTAAGAATAGGGAAATTTTCAGACATGCACAGATTTGTAGTCTGTGACACCAGTCCAGTGAACTTGTTAGGTAGGGACCTATTGTGCAAGATGAATTGTACAATTTTTTGTACTCCGGATGGAATAGCTTTTGAGACACCAGATGAGGATGTTTTGTACCGGATGACTCTAGATAATAGAGAGAGTGAGATTGTTGGTACATATGCTGTTTGGGATTTTACTGGAGAAGATGTGGGATTGATGAATAATGTAGATCCAGTGAAGATTTCAGTGAAAGAGGGAATCACTTACCCTAATATCCCACAGTACAGACTGACACCAGAGATAATTGAGGGAATAACCCCTATAATTGACAAAATGATTCAACAGGGGGTTTTGAGAGAGTTACTGAGTAGCCCGTGTAATTCACCGATAATGGGGCTGAAGAAACCTAATGGAAAGTTCAGGATTGTGCAAGATTTGAGAAAAGTTAACAAAATTGTGGTGGCATGTTGTCCCATTGTGCCAAATCCTTCAGTGATTTTGTATCAGATTCCTCATGATGCTGAGTGGTACACAGTGATTGATTTGTGTCATGCTTTCTTTTCAATTCCATTGCATCATGACAGCCAGCCGATTTTTGCATTCCGGTTTGGCCAGCGTATTTTAGCATGGTGTCGTATCCCACAGGGGTATACAGAGAGTCCGTCGATATTCAATCAGTTGCTGAAAAAGTCATTGGAGAGTTTGATCATGCCTGAAAGCTCAGTGCTAGTGCAGTATATCGATGACTTACTTGTGGCATCGAAGACACGTGAAACTTGAGAAGAAGATACCATAGCTTTATTGAATCATCTGGCAGATGGAGGGTTAAAGGTATCTCCGGCCAAATTGCAATTTCGCAAGAAAGAGGTGCATTATCTTGGACACAATATTGAAAAGGGTCTGAGAAAGGTGACTCATGACAGGATCAAAATTATCAGAGGGATGAGAGCCCCGATGACCCAGAGAGAGGTGAGGATGTTTCTGGGGATGGTGGGTTATTGTCGTCAGTGGATAAGTAATTTCTCCCTGATAGCAAAGCCACTGATTAAGTTGACCAAAAGTGAGGTGAGAGACCCATTGGAACTGGATGGAGAACAAATGGCGGCATTTGAAGAGTTGAAGAGTAGAATGTGTGAAGCCCCTGCTTTGGGAATGCCAGACTATGAGAAAGAGTTTGAGTTGTACTGCAGTGAGAGAAATGGGTGTGCACTTTCAGTGTTAATTCAGAAGCACGGACAACTGAGAAGGCCGATTGCGTACTTCTCATCGACACTTGACCCCGTAGCTGTGGGTTTGCCAGGTTGCCTGAAAGCGGTAGCTGCTACATGCAGAAGCTTGGAACAGAGTGAGGGCATAATAATGGGATATCCTGTAAGGGTGTTCGTACCTCATGATGTGGCAATTCTTTTGACAAGAAGCAGAACTCAGTACATGTCACATAGTCGGTTGACTAAATATGAGAAAAGCATTCTGGGTGCATCAAATGTGACTCTCGAGAGATGTGTGAATGTGAATCCAGCAACGTTGTTACCAGATGCTGATAATGTGAATGTTGGAGATGATGTTGATCATGATTGTTTGGATGTGCTTGACTACTGCACAAAACCAAGACCAGACATAAGAGATTTACCGTTGCCTGAGAGTGATCATGTGCTGTTTGAGGATGGATCGTGTCTGAGAACTGATGATGGTGTGCTGAGTGCAGCATATGCAGTGTGCAAGGTTTCAGAAGTTATGGAAGCTTCGCCTTTGAAAGGAGTGAGATCTGCTCAAGTGGCTGAATTGGTGGCATTGACAAAAGCTTGTAAGATTGGGAAAAATCTGAGAGTGACTGTGATGACTGATAGTCAGTATGGATTTGGAGTCGTTCATGACTTTGGCCAGCTTTGGCTACAGAGAGGTTTCTTGACGTCGAGTGGGACTCCAATAAAGAATGCTGAAGTGATTGGGAAATTGCTTGAGGCGATACAGCTGCCTAAAGAGCTAGCAGTTGTGAAATGTGCTGCTCATGGACAAGGAGATGATTTTGTTACTCTCGGTAATAGATTTGCCAACGACATAGCACAGTATTGTGCTAAAAATAATCATTCAATTAATAGGGCACGAGAAAGGGAAATGTCTTTTTGTTCTGTGATGTTTACTAATGTCCTAGAAACGTGGGATGAAGTGAAACAGTTGCAGGATGAGGCAGGAGATGAGGAAATGAGAGATTGGATCAAGGCAGGTTGTGCCCCAAGAGAAACAGATCATGTTTGGATCTATAGAGATGGTAGACCAGTCATGCCTAACTCAATGCTGTCGACAATGGCGAGAATGTATCATGGCCAGGGACATTTGGGAAGGGATGCAATGATCAGGTCTTTTAAGCAAACCTGGTACAATGCAAAGTTCAGGTTGATTGCAGAGAGCATCTGTCAGAGATGTTTGATTTGTCAGCAGTTCAATACTGGGAAAAAGACAGCAGTGAGTCTAGGAACAATAGGCAGAGAAGGAGGTCCTTTTACCAGAATGCAAATAGATTTCATTGAAATGCCCCAAGTGAACAAATTGAGGTATGTTCTAGTGGTAGTCTGTTTGTTCTCAAGATGGGTGGAGGCATATTCGACTAGGAGAAATGATGGAATAACAGTTGCAAAATTACTGTTAAGGGAGTTGATTCCTAGGTACGGGTTCCCAGTGACCATTGAGTCTGATAGAGGTGGACACTTCTATAATGAGCTCATGGGTTTAATTTGTGAAGCATTGAGCATACAGCAGAAGCTACATTGTGCATACAGACCAGAGGCTTCTGGAGTCGTGGAGCAGATGAATGGCACAATAAAAAACCGAATTGGTAAGATGTGTTTAGCCACTGGAATGAAATGGCCTGATGTCTTGCCTCTAGTGCTGATGACTATTAGGTCTACTCCAGATAGAACCACAGGTTTGAGTCCGCACGAGATCTTAATGGGACGTGCGATGAGACATGCATTTGTGCCTGTCAACAAGTTGATGACAATAACTGATGACATGATTTTGGATTACTGTAAAGGCCTGGCTGACGCAGTTCATTCTGTGTTTCACCAGGTTGGAGAAGACGCTACTACACTTGAGAAGAAGCAAGCTCATGATCTGAGTCCAGGGGACTGGGTGAGGATTAAGGTGCACAGGAGAAGAAATTGCTTGGTTCCAAGGTGGGGAAGGCCGAGACAAGTCATTCTGACTACGACAACTGCAGTGAAGTGTGCCGGTGTTAAAAATTTGGTGCATGCGAGTCATACTCTGAGAGTTCCGAATCCAAAGGATGGGACTGGTAAGGAGTTTTTTGAAGAGTCAGATTCCAGTGATGATGCAGAAACTGAACCAGTGAGAAGGGGGAGAAATCCTGAAAGGGGTGAAGGTGAAAGAGAGTTGAGTGATTCTTTCCCTTTTCCAAGAGAGGCTTCAAGAGAAACATTGATCGGATTCTGTAAGAGTGCCTGAAGTTCCAACAAGCAGTAGAAGAGAAAGGAGCAATTCCACAGAGATTACACCTGAATCAGATGAAGAGGTTGAAAATCCACTTGAGATTACACCTGAAGAAGCAGGGTCAGTAGAAGATAGAGAGGGACAGATTGCGGAAGACCCCCGAGGAGGTGTAGGGAACATTCCTGATAAGCTAGGTGAAGGGACAAATAGACAGCAAGAAGATTGCGTGTCGGAGACCCGAGGAGGGACAGAATTAGGGAAATCTCAATCGGTGGTGGAAAAGACTGTGGAGCAAAAGAAAATTGTTGAAGAACAAGAGGCAAATGAGTCAGAATCAGATGGGAATGCCAATGAAAAATCAGAAGGTCGAGTTCTGAGAAAGAGAACTTGGATCGGAGAAAGAAATAACAAGGAGGGGAGACCAAAAAGGGTTGTAAGAGGAGATCTTTGGCCCAACAGAATAAAGAGACTGAGGTATAGACTGACACGAGCAAATTCATCGAAAGCTGAACAAGTGAACGAGGTGTTAAGTAAGAATCAAACAAAAGGTGAGAAACAAAAGGTTACAAAAGAACCAGAGGAGATCAAGAGAATCAGAAAACCTAACCAGAAGTATAGGTCACCGGAATGGACGTATGTGGCACTGTCTGAAGGTGAAGAGGCAGAAAGTCAAGGAAATCCAGAGGGGACCGTACGAGAAGTGGTTGAGGAGAAAACTGTTGGAATTCTAAAAGTTATTCTGACTGACATTGGAGAAGAGTCGGATGCACAGGATGTTGTTGATGATCTGATACAATTTGATGTTGCTGAAGAAGAAGTGAAAGGTGATGAAAATCCAAATTGAGTGAACTAAAGGAGTCACTTGGAGAAAAGTGAAAAGAGAAAATCTGAGATTAGCTGTGTGAAATAATCTAGAGTTCTAAAATTCAGTAGTGGAGTAGAAGAGGCTAAGTCAAAAGACACTGCCAAAGTAGTAAAATGGCTAACACAGAGAATAATAAAAGTAGATGTGCCTTTTTGAAAGGATGGTGTAAAATGTGCTGCTGCTGTACTGGATTATTAATGCTATTATGGGGTGTTTTAGCTTTATTAGTTACTTTTAGAGTTACAATAGATGCTTTAGGAATACATACTGAAAATGTGACCAATGTAGAGAAGAGTTCACAAAAAGTAGTTCCAACTAGAATTAGTAATACTTACGTGCATAAAGATAGGTCAATTAATGATTTTTCTAGTAATGTTTTTTCAAAGTTGTTGTATGAATACGTAAAGACAATGGAAGTTAGGGATTGCTACGTTTGTATGCAATTACCTGCATCCGTTTCAGAGGGTGTTACTTATCACCATTTACCAGCTACGTATGGAATTTCATGTAGTGTGCTAAGTAGTGTTTTTTATTTGTTAGGGAAAATAGATTATGAGATGTCTAACAAAGATAACATTTTTGGGCAATTGCCTATGGATAAAAAGCTGAATCCAGCTAAAGAAGCTAACATTTTTGGTGAGATTTTTATTGAGAAAGAAGAATTAACCTTAGATTACATTTTTAGAAACAATTTAACTTGCAGTCTGAAAGAAGAGGAGAAGGTTTTCCTAAACATGGTAGAGGAAAGGAGAAGGAGCATGCATGAAAAGGCAGGGAAATATAAAGTGAGTGAGACAATTTGGGACATTGAGATGGGAAAGGAGTTGAAGAATGGGGCCAGTCCAACTTTGGCTTTAGATGCACCACAGAAGGGTAAGCTATGCATTACTAGAAAGAAATCCCAATATGATACATATTTTGTTGGGACTAGTGAGTGTCATGATACATATTTCATTGCAACAGGATGGGGTTTTAAAGGTGGTGAAGATCCAGTTTTCACAGGAGTGTATTATGTTTGTGGGAACAAGGCTTATTACAAGTTGCCTGACCATTGGTATGGCACATGTTATGTGGGCCTGGTCTTTCCAAAGATGTTCCATATAGATAGGATAGAAGATGTAGAACACATTAATTTACTAACACGTTTTAAAAGAGAAACTTGGTCAGAGATAGTGGGTGACATTTTTGGTGCTTTAATTCCAGCAGTGGGAATTTCTTTGAATGCATATGGGATTCGGAAACTGTCAACAGTGGTGGATCGCTTATCGACAAGTACCGCTGGAGGGTTTCTTTTGGTAAATACGGAGATGATTGCCGTACGTGCCATGTCTATGCAAAATCGACTTGCCCTTGATATTCTTTTGGCCAAAGAGGGTGGAGTTTGTGGAATGCTGAAAGTTCAACATTGTTGCACTTACATTCCTGACGAAAGCAGAGACCTAAAAGTCTATATCAAGAAAATTACTGATTTACATGAAGAATTAGTACCACTTGAAGCTGAAAGTGTCTGGACTAAAATAGCTAATAAGATAGTTGCTGTTAAGAGTTTTATTGCTAAGATAGGTAGTACCATTATTGGTAAGATATTATTTCCTTTGACATGCATAATTGTTGCTTTATTGATATTAAGATTGGGGTGTTTGTGTTGTAAAAACAGGGGAGGGAAAAAGAGAATAATTAGAAGCAATGCTGAAAAGAAACAAAAGAGGTCAAGGAGAGACCCACAAGAAATAGAATTAGAGGAATTGAGGGAGAGTGTGTACTTGGAGTCAAGGAGGGATGATGTGAGAGAATCTGGTGTTTAATGTTGTGTCATAAAGACATTTTCAATTTCTCCTAAAAATTGGGACTAAATTTTCCTTTTTTGGGTGGTTTTGTGGTGATAAGATATCACCAAAGGGGGGATTGCTGGAGCAGAGTTTTCAGTTGAAAATTTATCGAGTTTTAAGTTACAGTTTCGTCTATATGTTATGATTTTAAAACACTAATTTGTAACGACTAATTAATAGTTTGTTTTGTCCGGACTAACCAACATTATTAGTGAGAGAAAATTACACGTGGGAATGCATATATGTTGCTTAATTATAGTGTGCGGTTTTATTCACAAATGCTATTTGTTTTGTGTTTGTGCGTTTAAAATAACGTGTACTAATGCTTTATTGTGTTGTAGAAGGCTAGATAATTACATACACATAAGGGTATTAGTGGGGATTAACACTGTTACTCCAGCTGGAGTCGATTCTAGCGCTATAAAAACCTGCAAATAAATAAATAAAATAAATAAATCATTATGCTGTGGTAACGTTGTTTTGTGTTTCTTTTAATTAAGATGGTCTGTTTTGGCCTAAACAAGATGGCTGCCATTTACAGCCTGCACTCGAGTGATCGAATTTTGATGAGAGGCCTTGCTGAACATGGTCGAGAGTCACCTGACCACAGTCTTTGCCTGGTTAGAAAGTTTTCCGTGAGGACAGCAGCTCCGGGAACGAGTCCAATTGTCCTTGGACAAGGATAAAGCCACAATGAACAATGACAATGCTGCGGTGGCTCTGCTAAGATATCAAGGAAGAGCATTTACGAAAGAAACATTTGCAAACTCGAGTTTCCTTCTTCCGTCTTTTTATTTTTGTGATTTTTTTCTAAGCAGAGGTTTTCTAAATGTAACCAAAAGACTTCCTTTCCTGCTCGCTCTGCTCAGTGGCTCAACGGATATCTAACATTTGTTTGTTACCTTTATTTGCAACATGCCCTATAAGTATGTTAGACTAGAGAGGGTCCATGTTCGTTCGCTGGTTCATTCTTTCATCGCGTTTGGACGTTTCCTATGCTGAGGACGGCGGCTCGAGAGACTTTACCGAGAGACCTGTCCTGTCCCATTTAGCTAGAATAGGTAACTATGAGAATAACGATTTTGCTAATGATTGACTTTACATTTGAATTAATTTTAGATAAACAAGCATTTGTTTGAATACCAGTGTCGGGTGTTTATTCCTTGTCACTTATTGTGTTCCAAATGTATTTCTCATGTTCAAAATCATGACTCAAGGCAATGTCATTAAGGTCGCATTGACCTCATTGTAGATGCAGATTGGTTTAGGTTTTCTCTCCTATATTCAGTGTGGATAGAGTAATAGTGTGAATTTAGAGATATGGGCCCTAGCGTATGATGTGTGATTGCGTGTGTGACTGTAGATTTACTCTGTCCGTGGAAGCAGGGAGAATTTGTATGCGCCGATCTGCAGCAGGTCCTGGAAAAAAGATTTGAGACGTATCTTGCGGAACAGGTTGTGGACCTCACAATGATCCCTAAACCTGTCAACCCTAGGGGTGGGGACAAAGCCTAATCCTTTTTGTAGCAGTGATTTTTCAGGGGCTGTGAGGATCCTGTGTGAAAGATTCACTACTAGTTCCTCTTGTCCTTCGTTCTGCTCCTGGTGTCCATGCCACTGGTCGGTGGTTCTTGCCAATGGACCTGTTTTTGTGCGCCTCTTCTGTTGCGCCCTCTTCTTCTGCCCCAGCCTCTGCCTAAAAAAGGTTGGTTGTTACCATTGAAGAACTGAGGGGGGCAATGTTGATATTGGGGAAATTGCCAGAATGGTAGTGGTGGTGGTGGACCTTGGAACATGGGGGGCCATGGAAGGGGGGACCATTGTAGAACCTGTTGGTCCGTTGATTCTTCCTAGAGTTATTACTACCCCAACTGTTAGTGCTGGAGTTACTATCGCTAGAGTCTCTCCTGTCTGAGGTGTCATCAGAGGAGTAGCTTGTTCTATCAGAGGTATAGTCGGCTTTGAGGTATGGATAAACCTTCTCCTTATCAAATTTCTGTATATCCTTCTGTAATTTGGTTATTTTTTGTTTCATTAGGTAGTCTTTGTTGTCAGCGATTTCAGCATTGATCTCGGCGAGTTTGGTTTTGAACGCCGTGATCTGTATGGCTGTTTTGAGTGCTCCTTCAGAAATTTGGATCCTCACGAGGATGGCATCAGCCAATCTTCTCGCGGTATTGATAATCAGAACTAGCCAGTCCCTAGTACATTTCCACGCTACTAGGGACCATTCCTTCTTGAAGGTGGTATCCTCTAGAAATAGTCTAGGAAAGGGGCAGGCTCAAATGATGAAGCATGACACCTAGCTTGCTGGGTGTGTGAGAGCCCTAGTTCTAACAAGGGTTTCCCCCTTCCTGACACATGACAGTCCAATCCCCTTTTTCTTTCTTCGACTAGAGGAACTTTGTACCTTTTTTGCATTAACAGTTAAAAATTAGCAGCGTTTTAGCAGCGTTTTCTCAGCAAGTGAAGCGGTGTTCTGAGCAGCCCACCAATGCATTTTGTGGGAAAGGTAGGACATGCTCTGATGTGTGTGGCATGTCCTGATAGTGAAATACTGTCAATTTTGTTGTTCACTATTGCAAGGCTATCTGTTCCCATAGGACAGAATGGGGATGTTTGTTTATAACATCTTATAAACATAACTGACCCTAGGAACAAGATAGAAAAGTAAAGTTTAGTATGCCTGAACTGCGAATGCTAAAGTGCATCTTTTAGTGAGGGTGATTTTTACATTCTGTGTTTGAAAATACCACTATTAGAAAGTAGGTACGTTCTTGCCTAACCATCCAGTGTGCCTCTGCTAGGTTTGTGTATTGCATGTCTGGCTTTTGGATGACCGGGGCTGGAGAGGGACAGCGGCTCCAGAAGTCTGATGAGTCAGGGCTGGGCTGAATACGCCTGGTCTGTATTTGGAGTGGTAGGAGGAGTAGCACCTTCACCTGAATAGGGCTGTGCCTGCCTTCCACAATGACGGCTCCGCCCCCTTGTGGTGTGTCTGGAGCCAGGGCTCACACTGACAATGGTAGTTGTTGTGCACTTGCAAAGTACCCCACAGGACTGGTTTTGGCTGGGTACAGACAACAAAGAGAACAAAGGATTTTGGTGTACAAAAAGTGGGGCCCAGACCCCAGACTTCAATATCTCTTCTGTGAAATCAAGAAGAACCTTTGCCAAGGAGGAGAGCCGGATAAGCTGAGGAGGAATACTGCCCCGTACTATTTGCTTTCTGGGGTTAGGCTGCTTGCTGCAAAGGAAAGGAGAAAAAGGACTTTGCTGTTTGCTTTGTCATCTGCTTGAAGAAAAAATCTATAAGGGCTTGAAACTGAGCTTGCCTCCTGTTCTGAAGTCTCAGGGACACAAAGGCTTCACCACCCCCCCCCCCCCTGAATTTCCTTGCTGGGAATTCCAACCCGTTGCTTAGAGGTGCCTACTGCTGTTTAATACCTCTAGAGACTGTTTGTCGCTGGGAGTTGGAAAATCGACACAACATCGAAGAAGCGTGTCGCATCTGCACCTGTTTTCCGACGCATCGCCGAATAAACCATCGCAGCGCCTGCCGTAGCTCGAGAAATCACTGCGCGAAGCATCAGGTTCAACGATCTCCGAAGTTTGAGATCACCGCACCAATCCCAACGCAAGCCTGCTGTGCGGCTGTACGGAACCACACATTGCACCGGATCGATGCATCACGGTGCCAAGACTGTCATATCGTTGAGGGCCGCAGTAAGAAAACGACGCATCACCTCCTCTCCGGTAAGGAACCAATGCATCAAATCCACTGCGCTGCAGTAATGAACCGACGCATAACCTTCCCCAGAGCAAGAAATTGATGCATCACCTTCCTTGAGTGTAAGGAACTGACAAATCACCTTCCCTGCGACCATTTTGTTTGTTTTGTGTGACACATCTAAGGTACTTTGTAAGAAAAGTGTCACATTTACAACTTGCATTGAACTGAACTATTTCTACCATTTAAAAGTCATATTTTTATTACTGTATTGTGGATTTTTGTCGTTTGGTCTTGTTTTGGTTTAGATAAAGTTTACTTATTTTTCTGAACTGGTGTCATGTCCATTAGTAGTGTTTTCACTGGGTTACTCTATGTGTTCACAAATGCTTTACACATTGCCTCTGAGATAAGCCTGTATGCTCATGCGAAGCTACCAAGGAGGTGAGCTGGGATTATTTTTGGAGTGTATTCCCCTTACCCTGACTAGAAACAAGGGTCCCTATTTGGACAAAGGTACCTACCTCTGCCAACTAGAGACCCCCATTTCTAACACTCTCCAATGCCAGCCAGCAGAGCACCCTCCTCCCTGCATGCCCCAGACCCCAGAGCCTCCTGGGTGTTTTGAAGAGCACTGAGTCCAGGTCTTTCCCTAACTGGTCCTAAGGGGGCATAAGTGGGCAGTGCCACTAGCCCTGGAGAGACCCATCAGAATCCTCTGGATTACTTATTGACAAAGTCCTTCATCATTCTTGTAGTACATCAGGTGGGTCCTCTTTCCAGCTGGTCATTCTTCCAGATTCATTGCCTCCCAGGTCCAGTCCGCTCAACTGTCTTTTATCAGATTGCAGACAACAGGTCCAGTGTTCTTCTGTCCTTTCACAGGCCCAGAAAGTGTTCTGAGGAGGTTACTTTGGGTGGCACATTTATGCCATGCATCAGCCTGTGGGTGTTGGTTACTCTTGGCTCCTCCCTAACCAAAAGACTAAAGGTCCCTAGGGGCATCCCTATTGGCTTTTTCAACACTTGATGTGTACCCTTCTGCAAACAATCCCAAGATGCCCATCCCTGCCTAAATCCAAGATGGGGAAGGCTTTCTCGCCTCGTGCAGAGCCTGTGTGCCAGCCCGAGAGGTGTGGCCAAGAAAATGAGCAACCCCTCCTCTTTGGTCACGCTTAACCAGTTGTGGGGGCAGATCCTCTTCTATTGGGATTAGTGCCTACCTCGCTTTGTTTGAGCTAACCTTTGTCTCTGACAGGGTAAACCCCTTTGAAGTTAACCAAGTTCCTTGGTAAAAGCCAGATAGTCATCCTGTCAGAAGAACAGAACACCCAAGGCCTTTGTCTCTGCTCTGGGAACAACTTCAGACCTTATCTCGCGGGCTATTCGGTGCTTCAGTTACAGTTTGGCTCATGCAAATGGGCTTCTGGCGGCTTTAGGCTGGGAGAAAGTACCTTTTGAAAAATACCTTTTCCAAATATTTACTTCACATCTGACTTCACCAGTGAACTGGTATGGTAATAATAATTTTCAAAGTCCAAGAAAGACATTTGAAGCTGTTTCCTAGCTTGAAATAACAGTATTCAATGTAATATTGTATCATTGTGCTTTCGTATGGAACAACTAACCCTGCTACAGTGAAGTAGCTTTTGGGGCCTTTTCACTATAAGGTCTTTTTTTACTGTTAAACTCTTACATGTCCTGCTTTTAAATACCATGGGCCCTGCCCTATGGGCGGTGAGGACAACTTGGGAGTGAGTTATTAATACTTAAAGGAAGATTTAGGGCTTTCAAAAGAGGTTTTTATGAAAGGTCAAATTTGCTGTTTAAAATTGCACATCAGGCTGCAGATGGACTGCATACAGTCATGTTTACACTGACACTGTACTGGATAGCACAATGGGTGCTGCAGTCCACTTGTGACACATACCTTACAGGTCCTGGGTACACTTTTGTACCATTAAATAGGGACTCATAATTATGTTAAATATGCCAATCAGGTGTATGTCAGTTTCATCGTGTTGTAAGGAAGAGAACATTTACTTTATCACTGGTTAGCAGGAGAAAAGTGCACAGAGTTCTACAGCTACCAAAAACAGTCAAGGCAAAAATCTAAGGGAACACTAAGCAAAAATTGTAATTTCCAACAGTGAGTCATTAAGATTGCAATGTAAAGAGGGTGGCAAAGCAGCATTCTTCTGTTCTTCCATTCCATTCTCACAAGGGTATGCATCAATGCTTTGTGATCACTCATGTGTACGCAAATCACTGAATGGGTATCTACTGACATGATGATCTGGCAACCATTTAGAAAGTGAAAGTTGTCCATCGAGCCATTATTCCAGCATCAAAATCCAGCAATTGTAGGTTTTGACCCTTTAATAGAAAACAACCAAGGGACCTGGAAACTTGCTGCCTTTTTCTATTGCTCAGAGTTGACTAATGAAGTCAATAGGAGAGCCAGTAGGAGGGCAAGCTTAGACTTGGGGGAGACTGGTCCTACAGTAATCAGGTTGCGATCCTGCCTGTGTTCCCCCTGGAGGCTATTCTCTGAGTGGAATGCCATCCCTTGTAATGAGGGCCTATGTGGTAACTATTGGGAAAACATGGTATGAAACAGGCAAAGAAAGTAAATATGGTTTGGCGATAATGGTTCTTAAAAGTTTGCATCAGTGTTATAGCTATTTTATTCCAAAATACGACTCATTTTCATGAATTGCTTTTGTCATCACAAATATGATAAATTTCCATATAATGGCAGCTCATAATATCTCAGATTTCAAGTTAAATTCCTCTTTATTGAGGACCACGCAAATGTGTAAATAAGGATACTAAGCTGCATAGTTGAGTGTTACGGCCTATGGTGGAAAACAGGATGAATAGTGTGACTTGCTAAAAACTGTAATGGTATGAGTATTGCCATTTTCAATTATGTAGCACACTTGTCCCACTGGTGTGTTCTTGCAGAACCATTACATTGTCCGGAAGAATACAAGCAAGAACTTGTGTGCATCGTTAGATGCTAATTGAGAGGAAATACCAAGTAAATCGAGGAACGAAAATATATTAGAAATGAAGCACTTGCAGGTTTTTCTCTAAGCTTGGTGATTTTCCACCTCCCAAAATGCAGTTGCCACTGAGTGTTTCCTAAATCTTTTTCCTCCAGTTCTGAAGAATACGTGGAAGGTTGGATTTCATTATCTTTGTGTGGGATGTTTCGGAGATGCCTAAAGAACATGTAAATGTGCATGTGTGTGTTTGATGGATGGAGGACAAGAACCATTGTGCGTATCATTCATTTTGCCAGTATTTTCGGTGCTATTCGTCATTGGCCACAGAAGTAGAAAACAAACTCAGCCCAAGAGGGAGTGACAGGGAAAAGGAACAGATCTTGGAGTAAATATTGGCCTAAGATGGAAGGTATCAGCCATGCTGTGCCCTGTTTCTCCTGTGTTTTTTGGCCATCTTCTCCATTGGATCCTACTTGTTCCAAGTCGCTTGCTCCTATCGCTTTCCCCAATCAACCTGGTTGTGCTAACTTTTCAGTATTTTACATAAATATTGTTACCTTAGTATCTTCTACAAAAATGTCACTAGACTAGGTGTAGATTTTCTATTATTTATTCCATTGGGCGAGATTACAATATTTATGACCCAATATTTTAGTCAGAATCTATAGGCAGCAATATCCCAACAACATTGCATTGAGTTCCAGAGGGTAAATGTGTGTAACCAGTGCGATATGCAGATTAGATCTGCTCAAAATCTACATTACGCAGGGTCAGTTTGCATATTTTGGAGAATGTTGCAGTATACTGGTTACACGAACTTCTCATAATTGCACCACTTAGTATAATTATGTTTCATTCGTGGTACATATTTACAGTAAATGGTGCATTTGATGGTAAACATTTATCATGAATGCCCTACAACAACAAAACACGAGCAGTGGTTGTTTGTAGAGCAATTAATTAAATGCATCCTCACTCCAAAGAACTGGCATGAGAACACATTAAAATATAGTGTGGAATGATGGATTTGCATTTTGGATATATATGTGGAATTTCGCATAAAGTTGTAGAAACTTTGTGAAATTACATAAATTTGGTAGGTCCCTTAAGAGTTCCAGACCCTGTGTTTAAGAACTTTTGAGCGAGTGTAACAAAAACCGAAAAGCTTAATTTTATGTGTCTTGGTCTGTTTTATAACCTACCAAGGTGTCAAAGCACTCCTTGAGTTAGAATAGTAAATACACCCTTTATTATTGTCGATCGCCAGTCCTCATAAAAATAGGCATGGTGCATGTGTGTGTGCGTGTGTGTGTGTGTGTGTGTGTGAGCGTGTGTGCGTGTGTGTGTTACCTTCTGTCGGTCACTAGTATGTATTTATAGTTAGGATGTAGTTTCCATTGGAAGAACATTTTTCCCTTTGCCAATCGCTTTGATGTCCTTTGATGAATCCTTGTTAACTTATTAAAGACAGGCTTGGCACTCACTTCGGTTGCGATCATGAAAGTTTTGGGGTGATTTGTCAAGCGGGCCAATATAAAGGGGGTCCCGAATACATTTTTTACATGTTAATTTCCATAGGAACTTTAGTAACGGCTACAGCCCTAACTGCTGAACGAATTACACCAAATGTGGCAGAAAGGTACATTTTGGTTCACAGAAGTGCCTTTTTGTGATTTGGTGTAAATCCGTTCAGTCGATGAGGGTTATTTAAAGAAATTTCCAATTGTATATAGGGACGCAGAGGATCTGCTACCCCTCCTGAGCTTGTGCTGAGATCTGTTTGGCTGCCAACACTTTAAATGAGGAAGTGTTGGCAACCATCTTGAGACTCGGCTTGAGCTGAGTCCCAGAAAAAAAAATTAAAAAAAGGAAAGGGGGCAGGTTAGAAATACCTTGGATCCTGCAGGGCCAAAAAAGCATTTTAAAATAAAGAATTACTGCGGGAGTCACAAAGTATCCGCGGATACCGCCAACATTCTTTTTTAAAAGAAGCGCATACTCCAGTGCTTTATTAATAATTGTCCCCTGGGTGAGCCAGGTCCCAGGGCATTTTCATAATATGGGAAGGAGGCACACGCGCCCCCTCACCTGGGGCTTATTAATGCCCGGGGGACCACCACCTCTCCGGGGCTTATCTATTTTAAAACGGAGGTTCTCTCGACAACCCCTAGGCTCCGGGGACCACCACCTCCATGGGGCTTATTTTAGTCAAATGCGAGTGCCTCTCAGACCCCACTCCCCCGGGGACCATCACCTACCTGGGGCCATAAACAATTTGTGGTGGGGATGCCTCAGGGAACCGCCCGGGGACCACCACTTCCCCTGGGGCAACTTCTTTTTGTAAAGATGGAAGGGGGCCATGCGGCCCCCCCACCCAGGCCGCTCTCAGCCCCGGGGGCTGCCTCCTTCCCGGGGCAGGCCACATGGTTCCCCTCGGAGCCATAGTTGTCCCTGGGGACCGTCACTCCACAGGGCCTGCTCCTGCTGTGTCCTGGGATGCATACCCTAGGGACATAGCATTGGTTTGGCTGGAGATTTACCACTTCCACCAAGCCATAGCAGACACTCTGCTTCCACACGGTCCTCCTCCACTCAAAGTATTATAAACAATTTTAAGCGGCTAGGCCCTAGGGAATGGGATCCATGGGTACAAAATAAGCCCCCTCCCCTACTGTACATAAAAAGTAAAAAGGCCGAGCCCCATGGGATGGTGTCCATGAGGCCGAAATAGCCCCCATAAGCTAAAAAACATTATTGAAAAAAAGGCCCCCATAGGATGGGGCCCCTGGAGCAGAAATCTCCTGGGGAGGGAGAACAGATGGCCTCCCTCCACTTATAAAACCCCATTTTCTTTTAAATGGCCGGCCCCAGCAAGTTTCCTGAAGCCACGCTCCCTTTCACCACCACTCTGCAAACGTGCCTCATGGGGCACTACTAGTTGGGAGATAAAAGTCCTCATGATTCTTGAGGGTCTTTCGGGGCCACTTACCCTTCTATTACCCCCAGTAAGTCCCACACAATGGGATTGCTGAGGGGTCAACGGAGGCTCGTGCCTCTTGGGGCACTACAAGTTGGGGATGAAGTCCCCTGGATGCTGAGGGTCCTTGGGGGCAAGGAACCCCTCCTGTTACTGCCAGTAAGTCCCACATAGCGAGATTGCTGAGAGGTAATCGGAGGCCCACCTTCTTTCTCCACCACTCTGCAAACGCACCTCCTGGTGCACAACTTAACCCTCAGCTTCCAAGAGGTCTTCATCCCCCAGCCAGTAGTGTGCCAGGAGGTGAGTTTTCAGAGTGGTGAAGAAAGGGTACGGTACCTCCATTGACCTCTCAGCAACCCCACAGTGTGGAACGTACTGGAGGTAACAGAAGGAGTATTTGGCCCAGAAGGACCCTTTTCCAGGAGTCAGCATTGCTTTTAGACATAGGGAGCTGCTAAACATGCAGCTCCTTCTGTTTGCTCCACTTCAAGCAAGCAGGGGAATTTTTAATGCTCTCACTTGCAGGAAGCGGAGTGTTTGCTGTGGCTTGGCGAGAGCAATTAGCTCCTGCCAAGCCATAGCAAACAGCTATGCCCCGTGGGTGGGCACCCCAGGACATAGCAGGAGCCGGCCCTGGTGGGTGGTGGTCTCCAGGGACAACTATGGCTCCGGGAAGGGGCCCACGTAGCACCCCTCCTTTCTCGATGATGGGCCTGCCATGGGTAGTTGGTGGCCAAGAAGTTGGCCCAAGGGGAGGTGGTGGTCCCCTTAGGCCAGCCTACCACAAATTGTTTATGGCCCCAGGGAGCTGGTGGTCCCCGGGGCCGGGGGGGTGGGTCTCAGAATCCCACTTTAAAAAAAAAAATGAGCCTTCTGTAGGAGGTGGCCCCTGGGGCACAGGGGTCCATGAAGCCCAAGATTTCTTTTAGCAATGTGGCCCTGGGGAAGTGGAGGTCCCTGGGGGACAGGGGTGTCCGAGAGGCCCCCAATTTTAAAGTAAATAAGCCCCGGGAAAGTGGTGGTCCCAGGGACATTAATAAGCTCCCAGAGGGGGGGGGGTATGTGACCCCCCCTTCCCTTATTATGAAAGTACCCCCTGGAACCTGGCACACTCAGGGCTGATTACTTATGAAGTGTGGGGGCCTGTGCTTCATTTTTTTACTTTTTTTAGCAGGATCTGCGATTCCCAAGGAATGTTTGACAGAAAATGCCTTTTTGGGGGGGTCCTGTAGGACACCCTAAGAGGCCTAGGGGGTCAGGGTATTTCTACCCTACCCCCTTTTTTGTCTTTTCTTGGACTCAGCTCAAGGTGAGCCTAGGATGGCTGCCAACACTTCCTGGTTTGAAGTGTTGGTAGCCAATCAGATCTCAGCACGAGATCAGGAGGGGTCGTGGATTCTCCTTGTCCCTATATCTACAATTGACAATTTCTTTTAAAAAAACTCTGCAGTTACTGAACGGATTTACACCAAATCACAAAAAGGCACATTCTTTCTTCCAAAGTTGATGTAATTCCATTCAGCAGTTCAGGCTGTAGCCGTGTCTAAAGTTCCTACGGATATTAACATGGGGAAAACACATTTTGGGAACCTCCCTTTTTTCTCAGCCCCCGCTTGAGGGATCACCTCAAAACTTAAAGACAGCAATTGAAGTGAGTGGCAAACTAGTT
Organism: Triturus cristatus; assembly: GCF_964204655.1. Classification (NCBI taxonomy): domain Eukaryota; kingdom Metazoa; phylum Chordata; class Amphibia; order Caudata; family Salamandridae; genus Triturus; species Triturus cristatus. The sequence goes on along the minus strand of NC_140593.1, from coordinate 325,280,840 downwards.
TTGAAAATTTCCCAAGGATTCGTGAAATGACATCAAAGTTATTGGCAAATTAAAAAAACGCTCTTCCTATGGAAACTACATCCTAGCTATAACTACCTATTGGTGAACGCCAGTAAGTAGTACATATAGACATTCTTCAAGGATGTGCATTGCGTGCACTAAAATGCCATTGGAGATTGTTGATGGCGTGTCTACCCTCACTCCTTATAAGTTCTCAGTTCCTTTTCTCCATACAAAAGAGACACCACTCCAATTGCAAAATAGCATGCCTTTAGTTTGAAAATAGTGTCTATGGAGGTACACTAATTATAATAATTTGAAGGCGGTGGATACATTTTAAATGGAAGTTATAACTACAGCTTTAGAATTTCAAATGATTATGTAATTTAATTTTGGTTTGTATAGCACAGAAAAGTTACCCTAACTATAACTATGCTTTAACCTATGTTTTTAGTGTGAAGTTCAATGAGTTTAAAAAAAAGTTTAATTGTGTCAAATTGTACAGTCCTGTAGTGGAGTGTAATTAGTAGAGTGTCGTACAGTACAGTAGAGGAGAGTGTCATACAGTGTAGTAATTTGGAGGTATTACCATTGCACTGCATAGACCTTTTTAAAAATTATAATGTGGAACAAATATGTAAAATAAAATTCCGAAATTCTGGAAAATCGGACATAAAAATCCTCTTCACTTAAGTTGTAAAGCTGGACAGAAGGCTAAGATAACTATTAAAATCTTGAACTTCATTATTGCAGATAGAGCAAATGTGATCCTTATATTCTTTTTTTACCAAGCTCCTGTTTCACTACTTGAAGACAGCACCTGTGCTCTTAATAGTAATGACATGCGCCTACCATTATGATCTAAAGACAGTTATATATTTTAATATTCGAGATCACTGATGTGAATCGATTTCCTTGCTCATTTGAGGAACAACGATTTTTAAATATGACTTTCACTGTCTGCACTTAAAGACACACATACATACATACATAGATGTATACATACTAATCATGCTGGAAATAGTACCATTGTTAAGTGTAGCATTCAACAGAGCAGAGGTCATGGTCCTGGTCAGTAAACAGGCAGGCTGCCCTCTGAGGCCACACCACTAACTATGGGGTCTCTAGAGGATGCAAAGCGAAGGCAGGGGCTGCGAGCGCCAGTCAGTGATAGAATTCTGCAAGAAAAAAAACAGGAATGGGAATGCTGCTGCCACCACCAGGCTAGTAACTGACTGCCAGCTCACCACATGACCCAAACATACGCTTCCTGACCCTGCTTCCTTGCTCTGACAGGATTAATTTATTACAGAATATTATTTTATCTTATCTGGATTCTGCAAATGCTCTGTGTCAGGACCTTCCTGCTCTCTTTGCTCTGAAGAATTTAGGAGGCGGTGAATGTGGCTGAAGGCTGCCAGTCAGGTGAAGCTTTGTAGAAGGCGTCCAGCTACAGCACATATTTAAAGCCAAGCACTTCATGTATCAATGTACAACATATCCTAAGTTAGTGCTAAAGACTGTCGGACGTTTTCATCTGTCTTCAGCACACTGGGGGCAGATTTACAAGCCCCTTCCGCCACATTTGCGTCACATTTCCCATGTTAAAAGTGACGCAAAAGTGGCACAAGGGTCTTGTAAATCTGCCTCGGGGATGTTATCACTATCGCTACGTTTTTACAACATTTTAGGACAAACAGAACATTAGAACCACTTTCTTCTACGGACTACTTCTTTTCCCTCTGGATAGCCCGTAACCACTTTGGGGCAGATTTACAAGCCCCTTGCGACACATTTACGTCGCCGTTGCGTCACTTCTGTGACGCAGCGGCAGCGTAAACCATGCGCCACGTTGCGCCTTATTTACAACGTGACGCAGCTAGGGATATGCGTCACGTTGTAAAGCCCTGCGCTACATTAAACCTGCGTCAGGTTTAATGTATGCAGGGTGGGCGTTCCGTCGGAAAAAGCCTCGGAAAATTGACGCAGTGAAATCTACAAGATTTCACTGAGTCACTTTTCCGACGCTGCTGCGTCAAAACCCTGCGCCTGATTGAAGCAGGCGTAAGGCATGACGCAGCATGTTAGGTATGGCCAGCCCCTGAGCATTGCTGGAGTTGCGTCGTGCTTGCGACACGACTCCAGCAATGCGCCGCCCTTACGCCATCAGATGCGTCACGCATCTGTTTATCCTTGCGCCACAATGCGCCGCATTGTAAATGCAGCACATCTGTGGTGGCGCAAGGGTAAACTTGCGTGACGCATCTTACCTGGCGCATCCCTGCTGATATGCAGGGATGCGCCAGTCCTTGTAAATCTGCCCCCCTGAATGTAAAGAAAACATCAACCTGTGACCTCATTGCTAACGTTGTTTTACAAACACTGAGTTAAAAAATACTTTCTCCCTAGCTCAGCACTTTCCATAGCTCTCTGTTGCCCGGTGATCCTCGAAAAAGCGCCCTGATGGTCAGACAGACACTGAAAGACATGAGAGGGCCTTGGAAAGAAAGAGTCACGTGATCAGTGGAAGGATTGGATGAAGGGAGAGATTGTTAACTTTAAGATTAGATGAGAGAGAGTTTTTTGTTAACGTTGAGGTTAGTTGAAAGTGAGCTTGTTAACTTTGAGGTTGGATGAGATCGGTTGTTTACACTAGCAACATTTCACATTTCATGAAAGATGGAAAATGTTTTTTCTCCGTTCAATTTACATATACTCATTCATTAGTTTATTAGTAGGGCTTCCGGTTTTATGGTATTTTTTTCACATTTCTGTCTGTATTTATCCATATTTATTTTAGTTCCTTTTATCTGTATATATCCGTATTTATTATGTGCTTAGTGTAAAAAATCAAGGTGCAGTGGGCATTTTTCGACGTTTATTTAACTGACAAATGTGTAATTATTTTTGAATGTCTACTGAGTTACAGCCATTTACAGTACAATACAGTCAACTGAAGTCATTTGCGTTGTAGAACAGTTTAAACACGTCAACTGCTCGAATTACTTAAGCTTCACTAGGAAGCATTTTTTCTATTTTCAGAATTTTTCCATATTTAAAAATAAATACAAACAGGAACGCAGATTGTTTTCTATCTGTATTTATCTGTACAAATTAGTAAAAAAGAGAAAACAGAAGCCATATTTATTAGTTATGTAGAGCACCATAACATCTCACCACATGGCCTCTTTAGGTAGGGTAGAAAATACGTGTGGTTGATAAAGACAAACATATTTGTCCTTCCACTACTAATTTTGACATTGGCTTAATGGACCTGAAAGAGGTGCCAAGAATCTGTTGCTGGACCATGGTCTGAAGGAAAGGTGAGAATGAGTCGGCTCCGTCCCATCAGTTCAAGCTCCTGAGAAAGTGAGTCTTTGGTTGATGCGGTACTTAAGTATTATTCTATTCTACGGGTGTACCAAACCTCAACTGAAATTTGGAACACAAAATGACTGGGCCCCCTGCAGAATATGATGAGAGGCCCCTGAGTTTCCAGCATCTCACAGATATTCATCGACCTTTGGCTGAATGAGGCCCTCTGAAGAGTTGGGGACCCCCTGCACCGCAGGGAATTCATGGTCCTCCCAAAGCAGCCCCTCTGCTAAAACTGAGGTATTCAATCTTCACTCAACAGCGATTATAAGATCTTTTCTGGTGTTCTTGTGGCCAGCTGAATAAGATGTTGGGGCAGCTGATTCATCAAGATCAAAAGGGATTTCTTCCTGGGAGGTATATGAATGAGTTAAATTACACCTTGATAGGCTCTATAGATCTAGCTATAACACAGGATGCTCCCCTCACGATTGTCACTCTGGATGCAGCAAAAGTATTTGATCGCGTTAATTGGAGGTATTTAAAGATTACATTAAAACATTTTGGTCTAAGTAAGAACATGATAGACACAATCTTCACAATCTATAGAGATCCAATAGCGAGGGTCCTGGTTAATGACAGCCTTTCTCCTCTAGTGCGAATTGAGAGAGGGACAATAAAGGGCTGTCCTCTATCTCCATTTTATTTCAATCTTTACATAGAGCCTTTTGCTCAAAGTTTGAGTCTAAATGAGGAGATTAAACCTTTCAAAAGTGGGGCATATGCAAGGAAGATTTCGCTCTACGCTGACGACCTTATGGTTTACACCTCAGACGTAGTGTCCACCTTACCACATTTTATGGCTGAAGTGAGGGAATTTGGTAAACTGGCAGGACATGAAGAAAACAAGGAGAACAGAGAGGTAATGATCTGAAACCAAGACGGAGGAGAAATAAACTGCGTTGAGGAACTGAGATTACTGGGGATTAAAATAGCTAAAGACCTTGGGAAGATAGTTGCAGTAAATCTGGAAAGAGTAGGAAAAAAGATAGATGTGTAATTTAAATGATGGCAGAATCTTCCAATTACAATTTATGGCCGGATTAATCTGGTGAAAATGTCCATATTGCCTAAACCTACTTTTCTTTTCGATAATATACGGTTACATTTAAAAAATAAAACACTTCTGAAACTGCAATGGAAGATATCATACTTTATATGGGCTAGTAGAGGAATACACCTCTCATGGAAAAAGCTGAAACAGAGAGCGGCTCTGGGGGGTCTGGGTCTCCCAGACCTACAGCTCTATTGTTGGGTGATCCAACTAAAAAACAATCGAATGCTTCTTCAAAGACCCAATGAAATTCTAATAGGAGTTATGTTTAAATCCATGCTGGTGGACTTACCCAAGGACGGCTTTTCTTATAAATATGGGGCTCCAAATTTTTAAAAAAGGTTAGACTAAAATGTCTCCAGTCAGTGGCAAGGACTTGGTATGAGATAAGATTGATCCTAGGCGTACCTTATTACTGCAAGCTCTCCCCCATATGGGACTCGCCAGGAACCCCAGAATGTCTATCTGATAGCTTGGCAAAACCATTGAATCAGCGAGCGGTTAGGCAGTGGGGTCAGTTGGTAGATGGTGGACAAAAGTTAACATGGAGCTTTTGATACATCAAGACGAAAGGGGCAATCTCCAGATTTAAAATCTATCAGGCCAATACTTGGCTCAAGAGCCAAAATGGGCTGGATGCAGATTCAGAACAAATGGAGTTGGATCTTCAAGATACAGCGGCAAGAAAAAAAGAGGTGGCACTTTGGTATCAACATCTACTGGCAGCAGAATTGGCTGAAATGAAAACACCATATAGCACATGGGATGGACTCTTGACGGAGGTGAAGCTGGCAGATTTATGGCAAGTATCTTGTGCTACACTTTATTCGGTGGTTAAACCTGCTGCTTTAAAGACAAATCACTTTTTTACCTTGCATAGAATCTACTGGCCCCCAAAAAAGCTGGGAAAGATAAAGGGAAGGGCTGATTCAAAGTGTAAACGGTGCGGCAGTGGTGATGCTATTGACGTGCACGTTTCCCACTTGCTCAAAACTTGAAGAATTCTGGTCAGCAGTTGGTAAGACTATCTCGCTCTCCATGGGTGTCAACATAGAGCTAAGCCCTGACTTAATTCTGTTTGGGATATCCCAGCAGGTTAAAGATATGTATGATTTGCAGGCAAACTGCCGCTATTTGATATTCTACTTAATAATATTAGCAAGGAGAGACATCTGCAAACTATCGTGAGCACATATCAGTTGTGGTGCTTATTTGGTGTTTAATTTACATTGCTCTGTCTTAAGGCTGTTTGATGGGCAATGACCAAGCGTCTCCAATGTCATGCCAGATGCAAAAGACATGAGGCTATCAGAGTGTCCCCCGTTCCGCAGATGTACTCCCAGCGCTCGTGGTTATAGGGGGTTACATTGGTGTTCTGCTTCACATGGCTTCAATCTTTCTTTCTAGCGTAGTAAGCCCATTCATGATTGGTGCTTGCAATTCCATTTTGAATCTTCCTATAGTATCCTAAAATGTGGAATTATGTCTGAATAGTGTGTAAAAAAGTTACACGTCAATCATTAACAAAAGTATTGTATGTGTATACCCAAATGGCATATGAGGTACTTGGCACAACAAGATAATGTTTAAGCCCAACAAGTGTTGCGTTGAAAAAGTGGGCCTACATCCCCTGTAGCTATTTTACTAAATAGCAAATCAGAATGGTAAGGGAGCGAGACCGCATGCAGTCGCACACTACTGGAAGAACTCACTCTCCTCACAGACTGACAGCAAAGTTAAAAGGTCTGTCTGATAACTGAACGCGCCTCTTCAGTGATTAGTAATTAAGGGTGTGTGGTATTGTGGATGAGTGAGTGCGTCAGTAGATGCATGAGTGCAACGATGAGTGATTGAGTGCATAGCAGGTGGTAAATGACTTAGTGTAAATGACTGAGTGTATGGACAAATGGAAGGATCCATTGCAGGCCTCATGGATTTGACAAACTTATTTTTATCTGATTCCGAGGACGGTCATACTGTTCACAACAGCTGTATCATCCCAGCAAAAGTAAAAAAAAACACTTAGCATAACACATTAGAAAATTCTCTGCACATTCAATCAGCTCTGCTCTAATACCCCATATTAAACAATTACAGCCTCCAACAGAAATCACTAAACAAGCCACATACATACATCACATGCACACTCTTCATAAAACAATATACCTGCCCATAACCAGGAATAACAACATACTATGGTGATACTGATTTAAAGGAATACAGTCGACCCTATCAAGTAGCCTCATACACATACCTAAAGCCAGGCAACGAACATACCAATCTTTCAGATGATAAACCCTCAAATTGGTAGAGTTCCTTGTCCAAACGTGTACAAATAATAATAACTGCATCCAGAATAGTGATGATCTAGCTCCAACACAAAACAAACTGCACTCTGTGGCGGAATCCTCAAGGCCAGAGCATAAATGCACACTGAACAGCACAGTGCTAAACAAATCTCTGTTAACATAACATAGCATCAATCAATCAATCAGGGAATTGTAAGCGCGCTACTCACCCGTGAGGGTCTCAAGGTGCTGGGGGGAGGGGGGTCCGCTGTGCTGTTCAGCCGAAGAGCTAGGTCTTGAGAGTCTTCCTGAAGGTGTTCAGGGAGGGAGCGTGTCTGATGTCTGTTGGGAGCTCGTTCCAGGTCTTGGCCACAATGTAGGAGAAGGATCTTCCTCCTGCTTTGGCTCTGTGGATGCAAGGGGTTTCGGCGAGGGCGAAGTTGGCTCATCAGTGGTTTCTTTTGGGTGCGTGGAGGGTGACTCTGTCATTGAGGTATTTGGGTCCGGTGTTGTGTAGGCATTTGTAGGCGTGGGTGAGGATCTTCAAAGTGACTCTCTTCTCCACAGGGAGCCAGTGGAGCTTCCGTAGGTGTTGGCTGATGTGCTTGTGCCGAGGGATGTAGAGGACGAGTTTGGCAGCGGTCTTATGTATCGTTTGGAGTTTGAGGAGTAGGGACTTGTTTATGCCGGCATAGAGTGTGTTTCCATAGTCCAGCCTGCTGGTGATAAGTGCTTGGGTGACTGTCTTCCTTGACTCGGGGGGGATCCATTTGAACGTCTTACGGAGGATGCGGAGGGTGTTGAAGCAGCTGGAGGTGATGGCGTTGACCTGTCGGTTCATGGAGAGGTATGAGTCGAGTACAATGCCAACAATATACAGACACAGGGTTCGAAGAACTCTGCCTTTTACCTAGAAAGATAAATGTGTCTGTAAATATGGCTCAGTACCACCCTCATTTCATTATTTGCTCATCCTATTTTTATGCAGTTTAATGTCAGACGTGCATAATGGCAAAGCACTGTTTAACAGAAAGACAGCTAGAGCCTGCATGTGAGGTAAAATGCGGTGTGTTGAATGACAGAAACACCTCACAGAAACAGTTTGAACATATAGCTGTTCTTGTTGACAGCCTTAGGTTTCTTTTTGCCTTTCCTGTCATCTGCACTTCTGTCCAAATCTTCACACCCCCAATCACAATGCTACCAGACCTTAGATTTGTAGCTCCATGTGAATCATCTAAAAAGTCTACACAAAGGTTAATGACCCGGTTACCCCAAGTCCTAGTTTTCCTGTCACAGTCCTGAACCCTCCCGTGGGATTGACGATTGATTTTGATTTCTTCTCAGCTTGATAACCCCAGGAAGTGGACATACTCAGTTCTTCCTTTTCTGCATGATGGAAATGGGGGCCATTTTAGAGGAACTTTCTTTCTTTAGGTTAGGTAATTGTGTTCTGTGAAGCTGAGAAACTGTGGAAGGAAGACTTTTTGTGCCTCTGTTAGGTTGATCCCATGGTTTTGGAACACATTTTTCTGATCATCTGCCAGCCTTTTTCAAAATGTTTGTCCTGGCTTCTTGAAGTGCCTCAAATGTTCACTTCCTTTGTTGCACCCGAAACACTGGGCTGATTTGCCCTGTTACCGTTGGACTAATTTTCCACTCAACATTAGACTGTCAGCTCTTCCCAGAGTAGAATGGCTTTTATTTTTTAAAAGTATGAGAAAGCCTAGGTGTGGGTTGGGGTGCAATTCTAATCAGAAAATATTATTAGATGGAATACTGCAGACGTGATGCGAGTTCTTGCTATTAGTATCATTCCCCATTTCTTACTGACATTTATATGAGCAAATTGTATGGTATGAGATCTTACTAGGCGTCTCTTATTTGAAAGCACTTATGAGACCAGGTATTCTGCTTCTCACCCGATTGCCTGAAGGAATCTGGGCTCAGTCAATATTGCCATCTGTTCTCCCCATTGTGTATTTACCAAATGGTTGGTGGTCCTGTTTAAGGCAAATCTCATAGGTCCCCTCTTCACTTGATCAGTTATAGGGCTGAATACTTTTTTGCCCTCCAACCCTATGTTGGGAAAGCCAGGTGTGAGATGCAGCAGTTTTTCCAGAATATTCTTTTGAGATTTTGATGTTTTTTTTTTTTTTGCGTGAGCTAAACCCAAAGTTCCAGTTACATGTGAAAGTATTTCCCCAACATGGGGCTGTGCTGTTGTGCCAACTTGGGAAATTATCATATTCTCTAAGTATGGAAAAGATTTCACATCTAGGAGAGTGCACCCTCCAGAAAAAAATTAATTCCCTTTTTGGCAAATTTGGTTGGAGATTTATTTTTGATTTTGTGTTTTTCTTCAAATTCTTACAATTGCAGTCATATATTATATGTTTTGCGTCCACGCCATACTGAAGAGGTTCTTAACCATAACAGAGTTTTAATAACCCCACCCAGGGCAAATGTTTGAGCATCATTGCGTCAATGTTCTAGTAGTAAAGGAAGAAGTAGGCGTGTCATTAGCCAGCTCACTGAAACCCTCATTTAGTTTCAAATCTGCTGAGAACTTTCCCTGCTGCTTCCAGCAGACTTGAGTCAGGGCTTGCCAAGAAAGAGGACCACCAACAACTTCCATTCATGGACATGCAGTTAAATATTCCCCATAGATTAATTGGCTCTTCATAGTTGAGCAAAGTCACCAACAGTTTGTGAGGCAGGCCTGGTGGCACAATAGTAGCACTGTCCTCTACTGAGCTGTGTAATATTTATACAGTCTTCAGTTTTTGATCTCTATAGGTTGAAGAGGGATTAAAATGTAAAAAATAACATGGGATTGTCAAAATAAATCTGCACTACACTGGAGGAGTCTGCTTTCATCTGCAGGGCTTTCAAAAGCCCCGCTGTCCTGGAAGCGTTGCCAGCTCTTGGGGAAGGTTTGTTGGTTTACCATGCTACCGCCTTACCTGATAGCATACCTACAACCATCCAGGAAGATGAGTGCAGATGCACCTTCACTAGTTGCTTCTTGGGATCATTAATCCCTGATGGAGATCTGTCTTTTGAAGGACAGAGTTCTATTTTTTTTCACTCACAAAAGTGTTTGATTTCATGCAGTCTAGGAGTTGGTCTCAGACAGAACATTGAAACAGCTTGGGATGGAATGAGATATTTGAAATGCAAATGTGGCTTTCCTGATCTTCTGACTGCAGAGAGATTTGTTTAGTGGGGATTTTAGAAATATAATCCTGAAATCCTCATAGACTGTGCCTTGTTGCAGCAAGGCTTTGAAATGAGAGGGATACAAAGCAGTGATGTGTGCTAGTGTTCCTTTAACACAGATGAGGCGCATGGCTAGATAGGGGAACGTGTCCTTGTTGTTAGTTTTTAGTTGTTGGAACTGTGACAATGTGATCAGAAGGAATAGTTTAAATAAAGGATTGATTATTATGTGGGTGGGGTATGATAAGAAGTTTTTCATGATCCAGGATTGAGAAGATGATAGTGGATGCTTGTGAAATATACACATGTCCGTAGCACGTCTGATGGCTAATTTAATGGTTATTTGGCATAGAGCTATAGATACAGAAAATGAGATACAATGAAACACAGCTAAAATTCAGGTAATTGTTTTTGTCCTATGACAGAGGTTTTCAAAGGAACCAAAGATTTGCCTACATGACGAAAAAATCTTCTAACATAAACTTTCACTCTCAAGCTTTTGCCTTTCTTTTTTTTCTTGCAATTTCTATTTCAGTAGATGAAGACGAAATTACAAATTCATATAATGAAGGAGCAGTAACAATCAACATTTCTTCAATCAGAAGCCTCCACAATAACAGTTAAAATATATTTTGTGCAAACATTGCAGCGCTAATATAATGACACAAGTAGGAAAATATTACTTACAGGAAAAAAATGCAAAAATGCTAAAAATTCATAAACAGCAGCTACGTAAATCATAATACCCCCTAAAATAGCAATTATAATAACACCAAAAAGACTGTAATCATACAGTTTTTCATCGAAAAAGAGCATTTTGCAAAAAGAAATAAAAAATAGGTGAGTTTTCTACAAAAGTGCATCGTGTCAAATAGGGAAGAACAATTTCTTTTTAGCCGTCTTCTATATGTGACTTTCCATCCCATCTATCTTTTTAGCACTTCCGAGAGACAGGGAGATTTGAATACAACATTTATCAACCATTTGCTGCCAGAATTAAAAAACCCTGTGCCTCATTTATGAAAAGTGACGCATCGCTGCGTGAAAACAGCGATGTGTCACTTTTCACTGCGCTCTCTCTGCGACACCAATGATGCGTCATATTTACAGTATGACGCATCATGTCGCAAGGAGTCACAGATACGTCAGTATTTTTGACGTATCTGTAGGCACAAAAGTGACGCATTGCTGGAGTGTGTCAAAAAAGTGACGCAACTCCAGCAATGTGTACTTTCACATGGGCAAGTCCCATGTTGTTAGTGCCTGTGTCAGACTTACGCCTGCCATGAGGCAGGCGTGCGATTTTGACGCATTAGCGTCCAAGAAATGGCGCAGTGAAATCTTATAGATTTCACTGCGTCACTTCTACGACTCTTTCTTGCGTCAAAACGCCACCCTTGCATACATTATACCTGGCGCAGGTATAATGTGGCGTAGGGGTTTACAAAGTGACACATCTACCTAGATGCGTCACTTTGTAAATATGACGCAACTAGGCGCATTTTTTACGCCACTGGTACGTCACAAAAAGTGACGCACCTGCAGCGCAAAAGTGACACAAGGGCTCATAAATAAGCCCCCCTGATGATATTGCTTTAAATCTCTGGACGGCCCCTATCCGTTTAGCAGATGCCTCTTCCTATGTATAAGTCCTGGCCCTCTTCTAATACCAATGTTGTATTAATAATATCTTATGTGATTTCCAGTTCTGGAGTATCAGAGGTCTGGCTACAGCTATGGCAATAGAAACATAACATTGCTGACATTTTTTTAGACGGTAAACCTCGTATGAGGTCCCAAATAGGACCAATCTTAACGAAGGCATAATTTGTGCTGATAGCGATAGATTAATAAATTCAAACACTTCTGCCCAAAATCACTGTAGATGGCGACAATGAAAGAAAACATGGTTCCAAGTCCCTGTTCTTGAGTTTGGAATCTGAAACATTGCTCTGAAAGGAGTGGGAAAATGTAATGTAACCTTTTCGGTGTATAATAAGTCAACCATCTAGAGAGAAAAGCCATCATTTTATAATTGGCAGCTCTTAACGCTCCACTCCCCACTTCACAGCGTGTGGCGTCAGACGGCAACGGTAGGGGCAAGGTCGGGAGAACTGCAGACTGGCACCAAGCTGCTGCCTTTCTACCATGTTTCACCACTTTTCAAATGTTTCTATTTCAGAATGTCTCCTACTCACCATTTATCTCTCACTTCTCCTCACCTAAATGCCTTATGCTGTCTCTTTGCTTTCTTTTCCATTACCCACTGCTTGCCTCTTCCTCCTTCTTCAGTCACCACTCTTCTAACTACCCTTGCACCCATTTGGTCTCCAATTGTTCTTGTATTTTTCCCTTCCCTTACTTTCCTAATAGGTTGGACTGCACTTCACATCCAGCAGTTTCTCCTATCAGGTTCAAATTCCCTTTCTGCCGTCTGATCCTGTACCATGGAAAGAAAGGAAATCTCTGGTCAGAATGCTCTCTGCTGTGCACTGGTGTTTACAAAAAAAGTGATGGATGGAATGCTTGAATTAATATCTGCCATTGGCAACTACTCGGGCTGCGTCCCAGTCCATCGTTATTTAGCAATCCATGTCACCTCATTTTCGACCCAGCCATATGCAAATCAGTCTTCAACATGCTCCAATAGGAACAGTACAGCCTGTACTGCTGTGGACTAGTAATGTGAAATTTCCCTGTTACTTTTCTTTCTCTTCATTTGTTTCTCAACTGCTCCTTTTCATGGCAATAGTTGGAGGGCTTCCTGCCCTTGCTCAAACCAGTTCGTAAATGGGATCGAAAAAGGGACAGTTATTTAGCCTGAAATAGAAATCCACATGTAATTTTAGAATTGGCAGTATGGGGTTGGCATGTTATAAACCGTTCCAGACTGAATATGTTGTAACAGCTGGATTTAGGGGCTGGGCCGGAATCATAGAATCCAGCACGCTGGAATCCCTACACCCAAACCTAGGCTGCTTGAGATGAGGCCATTGGACTTCAGGAGACTGCAGATTCGTGGACACATGCAGATTCGCAGATTTGTTGCTAGTGTGTCACTGGTCTTCCACAGAGTAAGCTTGCACGTGTTACTTAAGGCAGCAGCTATGACATGGGACATCAGGTGTACTGCTTAGCACACATTGCACTTTGAGGGCACATTAAGCAGCACCGCTCAATCTATATTGGGGTACCTAGATTAAAACAGTCATCGTAGATTTTGCCTTTTTTGACTTGTACATTGCCATGGAAAGTGCAGCAGTTACTCGTGCAACAAATACGGTTTATTACAAGAATCGAATGTTCTAGGAGCTTCACACTAGCTGTACTGGTGCAACCAGCCATCAACTCTGTTACTCTTTCCCACCTGTCCCACATAAGTATGGGTTCAGAAAACATCTGTCCTTGTCCATAAGCAAATGTTTCAAACCGAACATCCACACGTGGGCATTTGCTGTACCCTTGCACCCCGCATTTACCAGCATCTTTAGATTACAATTAGTTGCCTGCATCTAAGGATGTTGCTTTTAATAAGCAACTTTCTCTTTAGTGGTACTGCAGGCTGCTGTCATTGTAAAGTGGACAAAGATCCTTCTCTGCCTTTCTTGTTCTATGTGTCCAAGAATAGTACATGAACAATTCATTATTTGAGTAGCTCCTATAATATAAGCATTACCAAGCACAATAGTTCCGGAGTTAGCTGCCAGGATTTTGAATCTGCTTGTTTTGTTTTGCCATGGTTGCAAAACGTTTTTGTTCGGGGAGATGACGAACCGTAATCAATCGAAAATAAGCATTTGCAATGTAATAGGTCTCGCATTTGCGAGAGTTTAAGCTATTAGCATTGTAAATGACAATGCCTTTTATTTATCTGTTTTGATAATGAACACATAAATAAAAGGCATTGTCGTTTACAATGCCAATAGCTCAAACTCTTGTAAATGCCGACCTATTTCACTTCCAAGAAGCGGCCACCATTGTCCCGGGCTGCTTAGAATGTGAAAGCGCGCATGGCGATCTGAATGTGGCAGGAAAGCATGTCGTGCCTGCAGTAGGAGAAACTCATTAAAGAAAATAGTGCTTACAGACATACCGTGTAACAACAGAAGTAAAAGGGCCAGTCCTCATAGAAGGTTACAAATAAAGACAAGGTGGTAATAAGAAGGGACCAGCAAGCCTATTATGTAATCAGAAGCCATCATTTACAAAGGACAATGACACAAGCCAATTAAAAATATGGGCGTGGATGGGTGGAGCTTCAAGTCCATACTCAAATACAGCATGCCTTGCAGAGTAGCGCATGCGCTACCCAGGCTCGACCCAAAAAGTGGCAGAAAATGACACATTCCAATAGTAGTGCCTCACATTGAAGGCAGCTGCTTTGTGTGAATTTGTGTTCTTTGTGAAAGGGCAGTGAAGTTAGCCAGTGGCTGAAGTGGGCTGACCTATTGCCCCATGCTGTTGTGGGAGGAAGAAAAATGAGAAGAACACAATTACAGACCAATGGATGAAGAGGGCTGGCAGACACTCCTTCTCAGTATAAAATCAAAAGGTCTTGGATGATACCAGCTCTAAAAACACATTAGACGGTCAGGACTCCATGTTTCTTGACTTGTCTCAGTAAAATGTTATTAGCACCAGGATTTATTTTAAGTGTAACTCTTAAACCGACTGAGCCAGAAAGAAAGAGGCAGATTCTGTGCTAATTGATGGATTCTGTGTTAAGGAGGTTTTGCTGAAAAGCAGAGTTTCAATGAGTATTTTGATGACTAACGTTCACTCGCATTTTTACAAATTTCAGCATTCACATTACAGGAAGCTTGCGCACCACTCCCCTGAGAGCTCCTACAAAGGGAATAAACCAGAGGATATGAGGCAGAGCTTTCCCTTGCACAATGGGGGATGACTCAGCTGTATCCTCTTCAGTTAAAAGCAAGGTCAGACCACAGGGACAAAAAGGTCAGGCACATTCTTATTCATGCTTTTTTGCATTCCACACCTCCCCTCATGATTGTGGGCCTATAGAAAATAGTGGAGGGATACATTCTAGAAATCCATAACTTGCACCTACACAACCGTAGTGTGCCTACTAAAATTGCATAAACAATTGTTTCTACATGGTGGGCAAAGAGGCCACACAAAGGTAAGCGGATGTGGGCATACTACGGCACAATTGCGCGGGATCTAGCTTTATGTCCACTCGAGGATGCCACACACTTGCACAATATTTCTTGTGCTTTATTTGAGAGGCTTAGAGTACCCGCATGCACATACACAAAGCGCAATGGGGTTGTCTTGTGTCCCTTTGGAGGCTTGCAGTTCTGGACAAAAGCTGTTCTTATGTTCACCATAAGTACAGTCCCCCAGTGTTCTCGACAACTTTCAAAAAGTGTAAAAGCGACGTGCTGCACTTCCTGTAATAGTAGCACATTCAGCTCTTGATTGGCAGTTCTGCCAGTGTTTTCCCTTTGTGACAGAGGCAGGGAGGTCTGTCCAATCCCTGGGGTCCACCATTCCTGAACACACATCTGTGTGAATCGTCCTCAGTGTTGGCCTTGTTTACACCCCTACCCCGCCTGCTTGAACTGCCATTGGAACCAGACTGCCCTGGTGTATCATGGGGCCAAACTAGAGGGGAAATAGATTTGTGGGTTGGGAGTGAGGCACCGTCAGCCTCCTTTTTTATAATTTTTGAACTGCTGAAGGTGCACTCACCAAGGGGGATCATAAGGAAAAAAAAGGTGAAAGCAAACGGCAGCGACTCTTGTCTTTTCATGAAGAGTACCCATCCGTGGGATGCAGAATCGAAGAATTGCATATTACTGGTCACATTTTAACCCTTCAGATAGGAATCTAAGTTTAATCGCAGCAGGATATCTGGATTCTAAAAATGAATTGTTTCGATTCGTTTTAAGGGACAACGTTAGTGCTGAAGGATGCTGATGTGCATTAAGCACGACTTGTTCTCCAGTGATCTTGATCTAGGAACGTGAGCGGCCGACAGACCCACATAATCCAACTACATTGGTATACATTTGAAGTGAATGGCAAGGCATTTTTTTAGAAGACTAAAAGAACATAATCTTATGATATCTTTGGAGAAATGGTCCCTCAGCCATTTATAAGCAAAAAATGTGAGCTAAAGTATGCCACAGAAGGGTGAATCCTAGATGAGGTATAATCCACAAAGTGAGCATGGCTCCTCTCAAAATCTGAAGAAACGGTAAACTAAGTCCCTATTGCAGAATAGGCTAAGACCATATTGTGGGCTTACGGCTACCAAAGGATACATCATGCACCACTTGTGTGTAATATTAACAAAGGATGTAAAGGGATCCTGCACCCAAAGCACCAGTGGGGCACAAACTATGGGGAGAGGAGTTGGCCTAAAGACTAGGGCAGTCAACTTCAAATCTTGGGAACCAGCTTGGAGTCTCGGCAAGGACGCGCAACATCCTGTGATTCTGAGCAAATCACATAATCTCCCCGTGCCTAACAAAAGAAACATTTGCAATGCAATAGGTCTTGCATTCACGAGGGTTTGTGCTATTGGCATTGTAAATGACAATGCCTTTTATTTATGTTTTTGGTTTTAAAACAAAAAAAAAAGGCAATGTCATTTACAATACTAATAGCTTAAACTCTAGCAAATGCGACACCTATTGCCATTCAATAAATGGCCTTCTCGACCCCTTGTTTGATTGTAAATATCAGAGGAAGAGAATGACTTGTGATGTCTTCAAAGTAGTGATAAATAATGCAGTGAAGAAAATGTGTAAGTGTTGTAAATTAAACAGACACAAGTTGTGAAGTGAGAGTTACATATTATCCGAGCCATAAACACTAACAAAGCGCTCCAACACTTTTTGTTCTGTGATTGCACTGTTGTGGCTCAGGAGGAAGAGCGGGAGGGGGGCTATTTCCTGCCCTCTCCGTGATTTGAGTGTGCAGTGTGGCATTGTGTAATGGCATTACTATCTTTGGCCTAATAAAAAACACTCCAGCTGTACTAGGGCCCTGGCTTCACCTCCTGGTGCATGGTAGGCTGTGCATTATGGCAGGCATGGAGGGAGATAGGGATGGTCCTCTACAGTGCCCCTGCTATTACGAGTGAGTGAGAGGTGCTGAGGTGGTGGTATTGGCGGTGGTATTGGAATTGGTGGTATTGGTATTGGTGGCAGCGGTGGTATTGGTGGTGGTGGTGGTATTGGGGGGGTGGTATTAGTGGTGGTGGCATTGGTGGTATTGGTTGTGGTGGTATTGGTGGTGGCAGTATTGGTATTGGTGGTGTTGGTATTGGTACTGGTGGTGGTGGTATTGGTGGAGGTGGTACTGGTATTGGTGGTGGTGGTATTGGTGATGGCAGTATTGGTATTCGTGGTGGTGGTATTGATATTGGGGGTGGTATTGGTGACGGTATTGGTATTGGTGATGGTGGTACTGGTCTTAGAATTGGTATTGGTGGTGGTGGTATTGGTGGTGGTATTGGTATTAGTGGTGGTAGAATTGTTGGTGGTGCAGGTATTGGTGGTATTGGTGGTGGTGATATTGGTATTGGTGGTGGTGGTATTGGTATTGGTGGAGGTGATACTGGTATTGGTGGTGGCAGTATTGGTGGTGGTATTGATATTGGTGATGGTGGTATTGGTATGGGTGGTGGTATTAAGATTAGTATTGGTGGTGGTATTGGTGGTGGTGGTATTAGTGGTAATGGCGGTATTGGTGATGGTATTGGTGGTATTGGTGTTGGTGGTATTGGTGGTAGTGGTGGTATTCTTTTGGTGGTGGTATTGGTGGTGGTGGTGGTGGTATTGGTATTGGTATTGGTGGTGGTATTGGTATTGGTGGTGGTAGTGGTATTGGTGGGGGTAGTATTGGTGGTGGTTTTGGTGGTGGTGGCGGTATTGGTGGTGGTATTAGAGTTGGTGGTGGTATTGGTGGTGGTATTGGTGGTGGTGGTTTTGGTGGTGTGGTATTGGTGGTGGTATTGGTGGTGGTATTTGTGGTGGTGGTGGTGGTATTGGTGATGGTGGTACTGGTATTAGTGGTGGTGGTATTGGTGGTACTGATATTGGTGGTGGTGGTATTGGTGGTAGTATTGGTATTGGTGGTATTGTTGATATTGGTGGTGCGGGTATTGGTGGTATTGGTGGTGGTAGTGGTATTGGTGGTGCTGGCATTGGTGGTATTGGTCCTGGTGGTGTATAGTAGTTGTGGTATTGGTGGTGGCCGTACTGGTATTGGTGGGGGTATTGGTATTGGTGGTGGTGGTGGTATTGGTATTGGTGGAGGTGGTATTGGTGATGGTGGTATTGGTGTAGGCGGTATTGGTATTGGTGGTTGTGGTATTGTTATTGTTGGTGGTGGTAATGATATTGGTGATGGTGGTATTGGTGGTATTGGTGGTGGTGGTGGTGGTATTGGTGGTATCAGTGGTATTGGTGGTAGTGGTGATGGTGGTATTGGTGGTGATATTGGGGGTGGTGGGATTGGAGGTTGTATTGGTATTGGTGGTGGTGGTATTGGTGGTGGTGGTATTGGTGCTGGTGGTATTAATGGCGGTGGTATTGGTGGTGGTATTGGTTATATTGGTGGTGGAATTAGTCTTTACACCCCCACCCGCCAGCTCCACTCCACAGACCGCACCCTCGCCACCGTCCCCCGCATCCGAAGAGTGACCGCCGGTGGCAGATCATTCTCCCACCTTGCCGCCAAGACATGGAACACCCTCCCCATCCACCTGCGGCAGACTGAAAACCTCCTAACGTTCAGGAGACTTCTCAAGATCTGGCTCTTCGAACAGTAGCAGCGTCCCCCCCTCCAGCACCTTGAGACCCTCACGGGTATGTAGTGCACTTTATAAATACTATGATTGATTGATTGATTGTTATTGGTGGTGGTATTGGTGGTGGTGTTATTGTTGGTGGTATTGGTGGTGATGATGGTATTGGTGGTATTGGTGGTGGTGGTAGTTTTAGTATTGGTTGTAGTGGTGGTATTGGTGGTGGTGGTATTGGTGGTGGTATTAGTGGTGGTATTGGTGGTGGTGGTATTTTTGGTGGTATTGGTGGCGGTGGTACTGGCATTGGCGGTATTGGTGGTGGTATTGGTAGTGGTGGTATTGGTGGTGGTATTTGTGGTGGTGGTATTTGAATTGGTGTTAATGGTATTGGTGTTGGTGGTATTGGCGGTGGTGGTACTGGCATTGGCTGCGGCGGTATTGGTGGTGGTATTGGTAGTGGTGGTATTGGTGGTGGTATTTGTGGGGGTGGTATTTGAATTGGTGGTGATGATATTGGTGTTGGTGGTATTGGCTGTGGTGGTACTGGATTGGTGGTGGTAGTATTGGTGGTGGTGGCATTGGTAGTGGTGTTGGTATAGGTGTTGTGGGTATTGGTGATATTGGTGGTGGTGGTGGTATTGGTGGTGGTGGCATTGGTGATATTGGTCCTGGTGGTATTGGTGGTGATGATTGTATTGGTGATGGCGGTAGTGGTGGTGGTATTAGTATTGGTGGTGGCAGTATTGGTGATTGTGGTATTGTTATTGGTGGTGGTATTGATATTGGTGATGATGGTATTGGTGGTGGTGGTGGTATTGGTGGTGATATTGGTGGTACAATTGGTGTTGGTATTGAAGGTGTCAGTGGTATTGGTGGTGGTGGTGGTATTGGTGGTGGTATTGGTGGTGGTTGGATTGGTGGTGGTATTCGTATTGGTAGCATTGGTGGTGGTGGTGGTATTGGTGGTGGTGGTATTGGTGGTGGTGGTGGTATTGGTGGTGGTGGCATTAGTGGTGGTGGTTTTGGTGGTGGTGATATTTGTGGTGGTGGTATTGGTAGTGGTGGTGGTATTGGTGGTGGTGGTGTAATAGTGGTGGTATTGGCTGTGATATTGGTGATAGTGGTGGTATTGGTGGTGATGGTGGTATTGGTGGTGGTGGTGGTATTGGTAGTGGTGGTATTGGCTGTGGTATTTGTGGTGGTGGTATTGGAATTGGTGGTGATGGTATTGGTGGTATTGGTGGTGGTGGTACTGGATTGGTGGTGGTAGTATTGGTGGTGGCGGTATTGGTGGTGGTGGTATTGTTGGTATACGTGTTGTGGGTATTGGTGATATTGGTGGTGGTGGTGGTATTGGTGATGGTGGCATTGGTGATATTGGTCCTGGTGGTATTGGTGGTGATGGTTGTATTGGTGGTGGCGGTATTTGTGATGGTATTAGTATTGGTGGTGGCAGTATTGGTGATTGTGGTATTGTTATTGGTGGTGGTATTGATATTGGTGATGGTGGTGGTGGTATTGGTGGTGATATTGGTGGTGATATTGGTGTTGGTATTGGAGGTGTCAGTGGTATTGGTGGTGGTGGTGGTATTGGTGGTGGTATTGGTGGTATCGTGGTATTGGTGGTGGTTGGATTGGTGGTGGTATTCGTATTGGTAGTATTGGTGGTGGTATTGGTGGTGGTGGTATTGGTGGTGGTGGTATTAGTGGTGGTGGTGGTGATATTTGTGGTGGTGGTATCAGTGGTATTGGTGGTGGTATTGGTAGTGGTGGTGGTATTGGTGGTGGTGGTGTAATAGTGGTGGTATTGGTTGTTATATTGGTGATAGTGGTGGTATTGGTGGTGATGGTGGTATTGGTGGTGGTGGTGGTATTGGTGTTGGTATTGGTGGTGGTGGTGGTATTGGTTGTCGTGGTGATATTGGTGGTAGTGGTGGTACTGGTGGTATTAGTGTTAGTGGTGGTATTGGTGGTGGTGGTATTGGTGGTACTGGCATTGGCTGTGGTGGTATTGGTGGTAGTATTGGTAGTGGTGTATTAGTGGTGGTATTGGTTGTGGTATTGGTGGTGGTATTGGAATTGGTGGTGGTGGTATTGGTGGTGGTGGTATTGGATTGGTGGTGGTAGCATTGGTGGTGGTGGTATTGGTGGTGGTGGTGGTGATACTGGTGGTGCTGGCATTGGTTGTACTGGTGGTGGCATTGGTGGTGGTGGTAGTTTTAGTTGTGGTGGTATTGGTTTTGGTAGTCATATTGGTGGTGGTGGTATTGGTGGTGGTGGTATTGGTAGTGGTCTTGGTGGTGGTGGTGGGATTGGGGGTGTTGGTGGTGGTATTGGTGGTGGTAGTGGTATTGGTGGTGGTATTGGTGGTGGTAGTGGTAGTGGTGCTTGCGGTATTGGTGGTGGTATTGGTAGTGGTGGTATTGGTATTGGCACTGGCAGTAGTGGTGGTGGGGTATCAGTGGTGGTGGTATTGGTGGTGATATTGGTGGTGATGGTTTTATTGGTGGTTGTATGGGTATTGGTGGTATTGTTGGTTGTGGTATTGGTGGCGGTGGTATTGGCTGTGTTAGTGGTGGTTTTACTATTGGTATTGCTATTGGTGGTGATGTTATTGGTATTGGTGGAGGTGGTACTGGTATTAGTGGTGGTGGTATTGTTGGTGGTATTGGTGGTTGTGGTATTGGTATTGTTGGTGATATGGATATTGGTGATGGTGTTACTGGTATTGGTGGTGGTATTGGTGGTAGTATTGAGATTGGTTGTGTTGATACTGGTGGTGGTGGTATTAGTGGTGGTGGTGGTAATGGTGGTGGTGGCATTGGTGGTAGTATTGGTGGTGGTGGTATTGGTGGTGGTATTTGTGGTGGTATTGGTGGAGGTATTGGTATTGGTACTGGGGGTATTCTATTGGTGGTGGTATTGCTGGTGGTGGTATTGGTATTGATGGTGGTATTGTTGGTACTGGCGTTGGTGGTGGTATTGGTGTTGGTGGTGGTATTGGTGCTGGTGGTATTGCTGGTATTGGTGGGGATGGTATTGGTGGAGGTGGTGGTGGATTTGGTGGTTGTATTGGTGATGGTAGTGGTGGGGGTATTAGTGGTAGTAGTGGTGGTGGTATTGGTGGTGGTGATATTGGTGTATGGTATTGGAGGTGATATTGGTGGTGCCTTTGGTGGTGGTATTGGTGGTAGTGGTGGTATTGGTGGTGATGGTAGGATTGGTGGTGGTGGTGGTGTTGGTATTGGTTTTGGTATTGGTGGTGGTGGTTTTGGTGGTATTGGTGATGGTATTGGTATTGGGTGTGGTGGTGATATTGGTGGTTGTGGTATTGGTGGTTCTGGTGGTATTAGTGGTGGTGGTATGGGTGGTATTGGTGGTGGTATTGGTGGTGGTCATATTGGTATTGGTGGTAGTGGTAGTATTGGTAGTGGTGGTATTGGTGGTGGTATTATTGGTGATGGTGGTATTGGTGGTGGTGGTATTGGTGGTGGTGGTATTGGTGGTGGTGGAATTGATCGTGTTAGTATTGGTGGTGGTACTTGTGGTGGTATTGGTGGTGGGGGTTTGAGTTGTGGTGGTATTGGTTGTGTTGGCAGTATTGGTGGTGGTGGTATTGATGATGGTGGTATTGGTGGTGGTGGCATTGGTGGTGGTGGTATTGGTGGTGGTATTGGTAGTGAAAATGGTGGTGGTGGGGGTGGTAGTGGTAGTATTGGTGGTGGTTGCAGTGGTATAGGTTGTGGTGATGGCATTGATGGTAGTGGGATTGGTGGTGGTGGTTTGGTGGTGGTGGTATCAGTGGTGGTAGTATGGGTGGTGGTAGCAGTGGTATTGGTGGTGGTGGTGTTAGTTGTATTGGTAGTTGTGGTGGTGTTGGTGGTGGTATTGGTGCTATTTGTGGTGGTATTGGTTGTGGTGGTGTTGTTGTTGGTGGTGGTATTGGTGGTGGTATTGATGGTGGTGGTATTGGTGGTGGTGGTATTGGTGTTGGTAATATTGGTGGTGGTATTGGTGATATTGGTGGTGGTTTGGTGGTGATGGTGCTATTGGTGGTGGTGGTTGTAAAAGTGATGGTATTGGTGGTGGAATTAGTGGTGGTGTTGGTGATGATGGTGGTGGTATTGGTGGTGGTGGTATTTGTAGTGGTATTGGTGGTGGTGGTGATGGTATTGGTGGTGGTGGTGGTATTGGAGTGTGCTGTTGGTGGTATTGGTGATGGTGTTGTTGGGGATGGTATTGGTAGTTGTGATATTGGTGGTGGTGGAGGTGGTGTTATTGGTAGTGATATTGATGGTGGTGGTGGTATTGGCAGTGGTAGCATTGTTGTGGTATTGGTGGTGGTATTGGTGTTGGTACTGATATTGATGGTGGTGGTGGTATTGGTGGGTATGGTGGTATTATTGGTGGTGGTATTGGTGGTGGTGTTGGTGGTGGTGGTATTGGTTGTTGTGGTGGTGGTACTGGTGTTGTTGATGGTGGTATTGATGGTGGTATTGGTGGTGGTATTGGTGGTGGTGGTATTGGTGGTGGTGTTATTGGTGTTGGTATTGGTGGTGGTATTGGTGGTGATGGTATTGGTGGGGGTGGTGGTATTGATGGTCGGGGTTGAATTGGTGATGGCATTGGTGGTATTGTTGATGTTGTTGTTAATAAAACAAGCTTTTCAAAACAATTCCTCAGGTGGCTGTAGTACAGATGATATGTGACACAGATGTGCTGTTGTCAGCTACAGCCCATTAGCACAGGAGTATGTGCTACCTGGAATTCACTCTACTTAATTCGCCAATCATTTCTAAATCCATTTTAGTTGGGGGTTGAAACAGACACAAGATAATGCTGGGTTAAAGTGATTTAAAGCAGGCTCCCGTGTTATGGGGCGACCGTCAAGCTTAAAAAAAACACGAGCGGTTTCAGCTGAAGCAGTGCATATCCTGCCTGCAGTAAGAGAAACTCATTAAAGTAAATAGTGCTCACAGACTAAATAACAGGTCCTGTGTAACAACTGCAGTAAAAGGGCCAGTCGCCATGAGAGGGTACAAATGAAGAAAAGTCCATACTAAGGAGGGACTATCCAGCCTAATAACGAAACTGAAGGCAGCATTTACAAAAGACAATGACACAAGCCAATGAAAAATAAGGGAGGGGGTGAGCATGGCTTCTCTCTCATACTCTACCACAGCAGTGTCGCAGAGCGTGCTCGCTGCAGCTAGGCTCGACCTAAAAATGAATGTGTCCTCATGTAACACAACTGGTGTTCATGTAAAGCGCTCTGATACCCGATACCTTTGGGTCAAGATTGCGCTACATAAATCCCTGGAAAAAAAAACGAAAGAAAAAAAAACGATGGCAAACACAAGTCGTAGAGAGCCAAAATGTGTTCCCCAGAACAGCTAGAACAAATCTGAAGCACTAACACACTTTGTCATTATTAGACTTCACCTGTGGAATGGAATGTGAAAATCCTTTGGAACAGAGAGTTCGAGACACACATCTGAACATTTCTCTGCCATAGAGGGCTGCTTAGCTTTTTCTGGTGTTGGTGGGGTAAAGACACGAACGGGCACCATCTTTAAGGTCAGCACTCTAGTGGTCTGCCACCGAAACACTTAAAAACGCGACAATAGCGAGCGCGCAGCGGACGCGCGCAGCGGGCGCGCCATGTCCGCGCCGAAGGCGCGCACAAGGCAAGCCCATCTGCGCCCGTCCGCGCCAGGACGCCCCAGGACGCTGCTGGCAGCGAGGTAAGCGAGGTGAACTGTGATACAGGGTCGTAGGGTAGCTATGCCTCCTCTAAAATATTCCAGAGACAAACTGCTGGAACTTTGGACAACCAGGTGTAATAGACATTAAAAGCGATGGGGGAGTGTTCATCATGGTACTGCCTCTGAAGAAGTTAATAAATGAAACGCGTCAGGCAAAAAAAGTGATTTGCATTTATTTCTGCTTGCAGGCGGATGCTGCCCGTACCAGTGATTTAAGGAACAGGTTGAGCCTTACGCAGCTGCTCGAGTGCCTTCCAAACTGCGTGTGTCAACCAGGAGCTTGATGTTTTGGCGGCTACACGGCTGTCGGAAGGGCATCACCCCGCGAACATTGGGGGCCATGTGGATGGTATTTACCTACCTGATCATGGGGCAACTGCGCTGGATTGAGGACAGTAACGCTTGTGGGGGCTCATCCAGAGCTTAAAGAAATGTGCTTCCATCTGAGGATTAATTTCGGACACTCCATTTCCCAGCAATCACCACAGTTCCATTCGGACAGCCCATCTGGGCGTGGCAGATGAAATAGACATTAAAAGCGATGGGGGAGTGTTCATCATGGTACTGCCTCTGAAGAAGTTAATAAACGAAACGCGTCAGGCAAAAAAAGTGATTTGCATTTATTTCTGCTTACAGGCGGATGCTGCCCGTACCAGTGATTTAAGGAACAGGTTGAGCCTTACGCAGCTGCTCGAGTGCCTTCCTAACTGCGTGTGTCAACCAGGAGCTTGATGTTTTGGCGGCTACACGGCCGTCGGAAGGGCACCACCCCGCGAACATTGGGGGCCATGTGGATGGTATTTACCTACCTGATCATGGGGCAACTGCGCTGGATTGAGGACAGTAACGCTTGTGGGGGCTCATCCAGAGCTTAAAGAAATGTCCGTCCATCTGAGGATTAATTTCGGACACTCCATTTCCCAGCAATCACCACAGTTCCATTCGGACAGCCCATCTGGGCATGGCAGATGAAATAGACATTAAAAGCGATGGGGGAGTGTTCATCATGGTACTGCCTCTGAAGAAGTTAATAAACGAAACGCGTCAGGCAAAAAAAGTGATTTGCATTTATTTCTGCTTGCAGGCGGATGCTGCCCGTACCAGTGATTTAAGGAACAGGTTGAGCCTTACGCAGCTGCTCGAGTGCCTTCCAAACTGCGTGTGTCAACCAGGAGCTTGATGTTTTGGCGGCTACACGGCCGTCGGAAGGGCACCACCCCGCGAACATTGGGGGCCATGTGGATGGTATTTACCTACCTGATCATGGGGCAACTGCGCTGGATTGAGGACAGTAACGCTTGTGGGGGCTCATCCAGAGCTTAAAGAAATGTGCTTCCATCTGAGGATTAATTTCGGACACTCCATTTCCCAGCAATCACCACAGTTCCATTCGGACAGCCCATCTGGGCGTTGCAGATGAAATAGACATTAAAAGCGATGGGGGAGTGTTCATCTTGGTACTGCCTCTGAAGAAGTTAATAAACGAAACGCGTCAGGCAAAAAAAGTGATTTGCATTTATTTCTGCTTGCAGGCGGATGCTGCCCGTACCAGTGATTTAAGGAACAGGTTGAGCCTTACGCAGCTGCTCGAGTGCCTTCCAAACTGCGTGTGTCAACCAGGAGCTTGATGTTTTGGCAGCTACACGGCCGTCGGAAGGGCACCACCCCGCGAACATTGGGGGCCATGTGGATGGTATTTACCTACCTGATCATGGGGCAACTGCGCTGGATTGAGGACAGTAACGCTTGTGGGGGCTCATCCAGAGCTTAAAGAACTGTGCGTCCATCTGAGGATTAATTTCGGACACTCCATTTCCCAGCAATCACCACAGTTCCATTCGGACAGCCCATCTGGGCGTAGCAGATGAAATAGACATTAAAAGCGATGGGGGAGTGTTCATCATGGTACTGCCTCTGAAGAAGTTAATAAAACGAAACGCGTCAGGCAAAAAAAGTGATTTGCATTTATTTCTGCTTGCAGGCGGATGCTGCCCGTACCAGTGATTTAAGGAACAGGTTGAGCCTTACGCAGCTGCTCGAGTGCCTTCCAAACTGCGTGTGTCAACCAGGAGCTTGATGTTTTGGCGGCTACACGGCCGTCGGAAGGGCACCACCCCGCGAACATTGGGGGCCATGTGGATGGTATTTACCTACCTGATCATGGGGCAACTGCGCTGGATTGAGGACAGTAACGCTTGTGGGGGCTCATCCAGAGCTTAAAGAAATGTGCTTCCATCTGAGGATTAATTTCGGACACTCCATTTCCCAGCAATCACCACAGTTCCATTCGGACAGCCCATCTGGGCGTAGCAGATGAAATAGACATTAAAAGCGATGGGGGAGTGTTCATCATGGTACTGCCTCTGAAGAAGTTAATAAACGAAACGCGTCAGGCAAAAAAAGTGATTTGCATTTATTTCTGCTTGCAGGCGGATGCTGCTCGTACCAGTGATTTAAGGAACAGGTTGAGCCTTACGCAGCTGCTCGAGTGCCTTCCAAACTGCGTGTGTCAACCAGGAGCTTGATGTTTTGGCGGCTACACGGCCGTCGGAAGGGCACCACCCCGCGAACATTGGGGGCCATGTGGATGGTATTTACCTACCTGATCATGGGGCAACTGCGCTGGATTGAGGACAGTAACGCTTGTGGGGGCTCATCCAGAGCTTAAAGAAATGTGCTTCCATCTGAGGATTAATTTCGGACACTCCATTTCCCAGAAATCACCACAGTTCCATTCGGACAGCCCATCTGGGCGTGGCAGATGAAATAGACATTAAAAGCGATGGGGGAGTGTTCATCATGGTACTGCCTCTGAAGAAGTTAATAAACGAAACGCGTCAGGCAAAAAAAGTGATTTGCATTTATTTCTGCTTGCAGGCGGATGCTGCCCATACCAATGATTTAAGGAACAGGTTGAGCCTTACGCAGCTGCTCGAGTGCCTTCCAAACTGCGTGTGTCAACCAGGAGCTTGATGTTTTGGCGGCTACACGGCCGTCGGAAGGGCACCACCCTGCGAACATTGGGGGCCATGTGGATGGTATTTACCTACCTGATCATGGGGCAACTGCGCTGGATTGAGGACAGTAACGCTTGTGGGGGCTCATCCAGAGCTTAAAGAAATGTGCTTCCATCTGAGTATTAATTTCGGACACTCCATTTCCCAGCAATCACCACAGTTCCATTCGGACAGCCCATCTGGGCGTAGCAGATGAAATAGACATTAAAAGTGATGGGGGAGTGTTCATCATGGTACTGCCTCTGAAGAAGTTAATAAACGAAACGCGTCAGGCAAAAAAAGTGATTTGCATTTATTTCTGCTTGCAGGCGGATGCTGCTCGTACCAGTGATTTAAGGAACAGGTTGAGCCTTACGCAGCTGCTCGAGTGCCTTCCAAACTGCGTGTGTCAACCAGGAGCTTGATGTTTTGGCGGCTACACGGCCGTCGGAAGGGCACCACCCCGCGAACATTGCAGGCCATGTGGATGGTATTTACCTACCTGATCATGGGGCAACTGCGCTGGATTGAGGACAGTAACGCTTGTGGGGGCTCATCCAGAGCTTAAAGAAATGTGCTTCCATCTGAGGATTAATTTCGGACACTCCATTTCCCAGCAATCACCACAGTTCCATTCGGACAGCCCATCTGGGCGTGGCAGATGAAATAGACATTAAAAGCGATGGGGGAGTGTTCATCATGGTACTGCCTCTGAAGAAGTTAATAAACAAACGCGTCAGGCAAAAAAAGTGATTTGCATTTATTTCTGCTTGCAGGCGGATGCTGCCCATACCAATGATTTAAGGAACAGGTTGAGCCTTACGCAGCTGCTCGAGTGCCTTCCATACTGCGTGTGTCAACCAGGAGCTTGATGTTTTGGCGGCTACACGGCCGTCGGAAGGGCACCACCCTGCGAACATTGGGGGCCATGTGGATGGTATTTACCTACCTGATCATGGGGCAACTGCGCTGGATTGAGGACAGTAACGCTTGTGGGGGCTCATCCAGAGCTTAAAGAAATGTGCTTCCATCTGAGTATTAATTTCGGACACTCCATTTCCCAGCAATCACCACAGTTCCATTCGGACAGCCCATCTGGGCGTGGCAGATGAAATAGACATTAAAAGCAATGGGGGAGTGTTCATCATGGTACTGCCTCTGAAGAAGTTAATAAACGAAACGCGTCAGGCAAAAAAAGTGATTTGCATTTATTTCTGCTTGCAGGCGGATGCTGCCCGTACCAGTGATTTAAGGAACAGGTTGAGCCTTATGCAGCTGCTCGAGTGCCTTCCAAACTGCGTGACTCAACCAGGAGCTTGATGTTTTGGCGGCTACACGGCCGTCGGAAGGGCACCACCCCGCGAACATTGGGGGCCATGTGGATGGTATTTACCTACCTGATCATGGGGCAACTGCGCTGGATTGAGGACAGTAACGCTTGTGGGGGCTCATCCAGAGCTTAAAGAAATGTGCTTCCATCTGAGGATTAATTTCGGACACTCCATTTCCCAGCAATCACCACAGTTCCATTCGGACAGCCCATCTGGGCGTGGCAGATGAAATAGACATTAAAAGCGATGGGGGAGTGTTCATCATGGTACTGCCTCTGAAGAAGTTAATAAACGAAACGTCAGGCAAAAAAAGTGATTTGCATTTATTTCTGCTTGCAGGCGGATGCTGCCCGTACCAGTGATTTAAGGAACAGGTTGAGCCTTACGCAGCTGCTCGAGTGCCTTCTAAACTGCGTGTGTCAACCAGGAGCTTGATATATATATATATATATATATATATATATATATATTTACACTGAAAAAAACAAAGGTTTCAGGGTCGTTATAGTTAGAAATTAGCATTTAAAAAAACCTTTGAAATTCACTGAAAAAACCACAGGTTTCACGGACGTTATAGTTAGTTGGACATTTCACTCGTGCAAAACCAGAGCAAATCGACCGTTATAGTTAGTTGAGCTAACTATAACTCGCATCCCCGCAATGCACTGCTGATGACGTCACATATTACATCATTCATGACATGGTCAGTGACATCACTGATAACAACTCAAATGACATCACTGATGACATCATCCATGTGATAATCTGATGCACCTCCTCACACCCTAATATAACCTTTGATACACCCACTCTAAAATACAAACTATCATTTTCAAAATCATAGACACACCAATAACAGTTACTACATACCCACTCACTGATTTCTAGGTCTACATACGCATTCACACATTCACCCATACAGTCACTCATACATGCATTCACTCATCAATAGAGCACTATCATATGCACTCATGCACCTATACAGACACTTACATACCACCACTCACCCATAGAGTTAGTCACACAGGTAGTCAGTCATGCAAAGAATCAATCACACTCCCATGTTCTGACCTATACAGTTATACACACACCACCTCACCAATTCATTCAGATCCTAACACATACTTACTCTCTTGTACAATCACTGATACAAGCACCCACTCATCCATCCCGCCACTCTCACAATCACTCACTCTTACATATAGTCATTTATATACTCCAATACTCACATAGAATGCCTTTCACATATGTAGTTATTCACTTTGCCCGACCCCTCCCTGCACATATTTCTGGGATCACGCCAAGTTCGCAACTTCGACGTATTTTCAAAGTTTGAAATATTACTATTGAAAGTTAGAATATCATATTGGAATAAACACTTTTACTAATATCCTTTTTAAAATATTGTACAAACATTTATTTATAGTTTATAATTATGTACACAAAGGTTTACGGGTGCGCGATGCGTAAGCGTAGGGTGCCCGCACCCTTCGCGACTTCGAGTAAGCAGGAGAAGAAAAAATCTGATTGGTTTAAATCATTTTCATCTTTGAAGAGGGAGGATCCATCCTTGTGATGTTCCTCTTATTATTTGGCTATCTTGGTGACACGACCTGCTTCTTGTTAATCTCTTTTTTTTCCCAATTTTGTGTGTTTTTTGATTTTCTTTGTACACTATGGCTTCTAGTCATCAACACAGCGGCCCCTTGGATATGGAGGAGAAAGAAATTGTTTAACCTGTAAAAAAGAGGTAGGAGAGCATTGTGTGGGCCTTTTTCTCAGTGCCAGGGGGAGAGAAGAAAGTAAACGCCCGCAAGGTAACTTGCAAAATCTGCAAATGGATTTTATCAAGGGGGTCTGAGAAAAAATATTCATGCGGAACCAGCAGCATGAAGAAGCACCTGGAGACTCTGCACCGTGTTCACTTGGCTAGAGAGGAGAGGGGGGGACAACTGAATGAAGCGGCGCAATAGGACACAAATTCTCCTTCTACGTCTTCCTAGTAAGTTCCTCCAGCACCAAGGCCCCATATTGTCCCTGAACTTTTTCGGAGTGACGATAAGCTGTAAAAAGTGCGACACCAAACTCTGCAATGTGGAGCAGTGCATGGACATTGTGAAGAGTGCCATCAAAGGAAATAAATGTTCATTTTTTTTTTATAATGTGCTTTTCTTTTTGTTAAACAGCTCATTTGCTGTTTTAAATTTTGTTCTGTTTAAAAAAAATTAAAAAACACAAAAAAATAAAAAAACACAAAAAAATAAAAAAAATGTCCACAAAACAAACTGTTCTTACGGAATCAGATTTATTGGTTAAAAAAGGAAAAATTACCAGAGTGATTGCATGAGAGCAAGGACACTGTGTGGGTGATTGGAGAAGTGCAAGGGTACTGTGTGGTTAGTTTATGAGTTTGGGTAGTGGCGGAGTGATTGAATGAGTGCAGGGATACTGGCTGGGTGATTGGAGGATTGCATGAGTAGTGCATGGGTGATTAGAATAGTGTATGAGTAGTGTCTGTGTTATTGCATGAGTATATGAGTTGTGTATGGGTGATTGGAGGAGTGCATGAGTAGTGTGTGGGTTACTGCATGAGTGGATGAGTTGTGCTTGGCTGATTGGAGAAGTGCATTGGTAATGCTTGGGTGATTTTCTAAGTGGATGAATACTGCTTGGGTGATTTTGTAAGTGCATGGGTAATGGCTGTGAGATTGCATGATTGGATGAGTAGTGTCTGGGTGTTTGGAGAAGTGCTTTTGTAATGCCTGGGTGATTTTGTAAGTGCATGGGTAATGCTTGGGTGATTGCATGAGTTTATAGGTAATACCTGGATAATTGCATTAGTGTATCAGTAGTGCCTGGGTGATTGCATGAATGCATGGGTAGTGCCTGGGTGATTGGAGGAGTGCATGGGTAGTGCCTGGGGGATTGTTGGAGTGCATGGGTAGTGGCTGGGTAATTGAAGGAGTGAATGGGTAGTGTCTAGGTGATTAGAGGACTGCATGGGGTAGTGCACGAGTGATTGGAGCAGTGCATGGGTAGTACCTGGGTTAATGCATAAGTACATGAGTAGTCCCTAGATGTTTTTGTAAGTGCATGAGTATTGCTTGGTTGATTGTACAGTGCATGCTTAATGCCCAGGTAATTACATGAGTTTGTAGGTCTGGATGATTGCTTGTATACATGATTAGTGCCTGGATCATTGCATGAGTACATGGGTACTGCCTGGATGATTAGAGGACTACAAGGAGACTGCATGGTGATTTTATAAGTGGATGGGTATTTGAGCACTCGCCCCTTCCCTTCCCTTTTCTGAGCACCAATGTGTATCAATGCTCATTAATCACATACTCTCATGTTTTGATTAATTTCGATTCTGTGATACAAATTAAATCACAAGAAATCATTTGTGTTTTTGCAGTGACGTTTGAATTATTTAATGCATTTGAAGTCGGTTCTACGTACGTGAATTTGAAATCAGATTCCCACTGTGACCGTTTGTTTACGTAAAATTGTTCACGTGGGTCCAGTGGTCCTAGGGGTTACCCCATTTATAATACTCTACATCTTCCCAATAGGCCGAATGATGTTTCCGAAATCATTTACATTGAAAATATCCAAAATAAACAGTTAATTCATGTGTACATCTTCCCAATAGGCTGAATGATGTTATCAAAACTTTGGCATCAAAAATATCAGATATCAATTTGGTAATTTGTAAGGCAAATGACATTTGAATTCCAAACAGGCATCATTACAATGTGTCCAACCTTTATTGCATCTTAAATACACAGTATAGTGTCCAGAAGTTGTACTAGGTCCATCATGGTAAATAATAGCCACTGCTGTAAAAGTTCTTCCTGAAATTGACACTTGACATGCCACAAAAGTTTTAATTTTGGTTTCCAATTTTCTTCTATCTTCTCTACAATGTTGTAGCATTAAAATTACATATTGTCCAAATCTGTCTATAAATAATGTTGACAACATTTCAGATTTGCAGTGAGTACATTTCATATCTTGATTAGCTGATTTTACTAATTTGTTAAAAGACACTGTTTTGCAATCTGGTATTGTCAAATATATGAATCGTTCAGTGTCTATTACAGTGGTAGAAGAAAATGAACAGGCTTCACATTTATGATCCCATCTATAACGAAGTCCAAACAGATTTTCAATTTGTATTCCTTCGCCTTCCAATACTGCAAGCATAAACATAAGAAATTCTTGAGCATCTTGTTGTACATTAAGTGAAAATTGTGAAGAGCCAGAACATATATCTAAAAGATGCCGAATGCCAGAAGCAGTATGGATTTTAGTTTTATCAGTTGTCAATTTTTCAGAAATATAATGCAACAAAGAACAAAATCTTTTTTCTCGATTCTCCTTAATTTTATGATGAATATTTTCTAGAAAAAAACAACATTTACAATTACATTAGCAAAGCAGTTGATACCTGAACTATTTTCTAACTCGTATCCTACAATATCATCAACAGTGTCCATTTTCATTTTCTTTGCAGCCTGAACATTCTCTTGAATTGTTTTCTTTTTTCCAACCTCACTAGTGTGTTTCTCATATCTTCATTTTGGACATACTACACGCTTTTCATATATGGGATATTCACCTAAGTTAGGAGCATAAAGTCTTCTAAACCGATTCTACTCTCTTACACAATTTGCATCTGCACTAACTTTTTTCTCATCAAAATCAATCAAATGCAATCCAGATAATTTTCTTACTCAAGACAATGCGACATATGCCATACCCTCTTTAAAAACTGAGCTTCCAATGTTTACCAAAGCACTGTCTACACTAGGGGTGGGCGGAATTTGCGAAAGTGACTTTCGCAAATTATCGCGAAAATGTTAAAAATCTCCGCAAACAAGCGGAAATATCGCGAAGATGCAGAAGTTTTTTTCCTGCCTGTTCAGGGTATTTTTTGCCTGGTCGCGGCTCGCCAACTTACCCATGCGGTTGCTCGCGGGCGCGGCCATCTTGTTTTCACTCTTCTCGCGGTGCATGATCGCGAGAAGAAAGACGTGATCGCGCGACCAATTACATTACTGCGGGCGCGAACTGTCGCGAGACAGCGCAAATGGCTACCAACAATCCAACATCTCGTGGAGAACGCGACCGGATCGTGAAAACGTGTTGGCGAACGCGGGGATTCAGGTAAGGCGATCGCGCGCGCGCGAGAATGTATTATTTTACAGCGTGAGCAAGAAACAAATTATCACTAAGCTGCGGAATGCAGAAATTTTGACATTTTCGCGCTCTCCGCGGAACGCAAAAGTTTCAAATTATCGCAATTTCCGCAAGCGGAATGGAAATTTAGCCCAGGCCTAGTCTACACTTCAACCTTGAGATTATTGAATGGTCACCGCACATGCTAAAGAAAGAAGAAACTGTTTTCTACGAACATACAAGTCTTTAACAAGCAAATAACAAACAACACAACATCCAATCTGTTTTACCTCTTCAATCTGAGCAAATTTAATCTTCAAGAATTCAGTTCCATCTCTGTTTGGATAATTAACAAAATCAACAACTTTTCCCATTGCTCCATTTACTAAACGTTTTTCTACATCCAAATTACGACGAAAAATTACCCGACAGTTTTCACAATCATATAAATTCTTTCTTAAACCAGCAGTCTTAGATATATTCTTTTCCAAAGAATCCAATTTTGATTTAAATTTTTCTGACAGAATAATAGTAATTCCTTCATGTTCTATTTTATCAATGGCTTCCATTTTCATTATTTGTTGTTTTTCCAGCTTCAAAGGTTCTTGATTGAATGTATAACCCTCTTGCAGTGTTGGCATTAGGCAAATTATAGATTTCTTTTCTTTAATTTTTTTGTGCATTATTTCAGGATCAACATTTTTATTTTGAAACAAGTTTGTAAGTAGGCGACTTTGTAAAGCTTCTTTACCATGTTTTGTCAAAACACCAATTCTTATATCTTGAAGAATGCTTCCATAATGTTCATCACTTGCTTGTCGCATATTCTTAATCAGCTCTTTATATTCAAAATGAGACCAAAAGTTGACATTTCCAATACTTCCCAAAGATTTCCTAGTGTGTTCATGCACAAGTGATTTAAAAACTGGTTTCTCTTTTACAGGAGTAAGTTGCAGTAGGTAGCCAAATACAATTACATGTTTTCCTCCAAATAAAACATCATAATCAGTTTTTTAAATCTGCTCTATTCTTAAATGTACAACGGCAAGCATTACATTTTAGACCATGCTCACCTCATCAATGATCAGAAGTTTCATTTTCTTTAGTACTCTTGAAACTTCATAACAAGCTTCCCCAGATAGCTTGTGATATTCCAACTTGTTTTCATGTTCAACTGGTAGCATCAGTAAACGATGTAATGTAATCCCTTTATTGCTGTGTGCTGATAACCCAGTTGGAGCGGTTACAACACAAGATAAATGTGATTCAGTGGTTTTCTGTAGATAACTGGTCAAAACTTGAATTAACTTTTTCCTATACCAGCTTGACTACTGATATACATTCGAACAGGTTTAAAATGATGTGCAGTTGCATTCTATTTTTTTTCCATTAAGAAGACCATACTCTATCTGTTGTGTAATTTGCTGATATATTTCTTTCTGTTCAATATTTAGTTGTTCTTCCAAGTTTCCCAACTCCATAATATCCTGTTGTGCTTGTTGCATTGCCATTTCTACTTCACTCATAGCTATTGCTGCTTCATTTTCAAGAATTGGTTCTCCTAGTGGAGCTTGACTCAGTGGAGCAGAACTTTGACTTTGTTGAGAACTGGCTCTAGCA
This sequence comes from Triturus cristatus, assembly GCF_964204655.1. Taxonomy (NCBI): domain Eukaryota; kingdom Metazoa; phylum Chordata; class Amphibia; order Caudata; family Salamandridae; genus Triturus; species Triturus cristatus. Next base: position 325,245,223 of record NC_140593.1, on the reverse strand, counting down.
ATTTCAGCTGCAATAGTATTTACTTGTTCAATCTCTTCATTCAACATTTGTAGATAATTTGGAAAAACTCTGCATTCAATGCTATCTTAAGTAAGCAACAAGAGAGAGATAGCCCAAAAAGTTCCAGGGAACTTATATATATATATAACTATTAAGCAAAGAAAAGGATCCCTGGAAATAAATATCATGCACACTTATTCTAAACACATTCACCCTATGGGCACTCTATTTCCTCTTTGGTTTAAAAACTATCAGGCACTAATGATCATTAATGTATACAATTTACCCACACTGAAATGTAATGCATTACATAAATTTGTTTCTTAAAAATTATTTTGTTTTCTAAAAAATGTATCCATAAAAAGTCTTCACAACAATGAGTTAATATACACAAAGACAATAGTAATAAATTAAAAAATCACAGTTCTTACAGTCCAATATCTTTAGTCAAAACACATTGGAACACACAAGCATGGTGACCCGTAGAAAAATACAATCATAATATTCTAATTAAACATTTCATTTGATCCAAATGCAATACATGATTTGTCAGGAATCTTTAGTGAGAAAAATTCTTTCTAAATTCTAACATTCTGAAATTATGAAAAACACTTTGACACACTTTTTAGAAAGACAAGCCAGAGAATGACCTTGCAAGCCAGTATTTTTTCTCACTTTACAAGGATCTAGTCCTTGCAACATCTTAATATTTTAATAATTTTTTAAGTATACTCTCGTAAGAAACTTCGTAAAATATCAATAGACTCTTGTCATATACTACAAATACTACTACAATCCCACGTATACACTGGAGCTTGTGTATGTCTCCCTTGAACTTCTTCAGCTATCACTTCTTCCACATTTCTAGGAACCATCTTTTATTTTTCAATTGCACAACCATTCTTAACTTCATAGGCACGACCACTGGTATCAACTGGGTGAACTAATGTATTGTTTTTAAAATAGCTCTCTTCGTTAAAAAAAGGTTCTAAACTACAACTGTGCTTCCATTCACCCAATTTATTTTTACAAAAGTTAGCTCTGTTATTTATTCTTTTCCTTTTCCTTTTGTCCTTCATAGAATGCATTGGTTTATCCAATGTTTGCATTCTTTTCAGAACTAATATAAACAATCTTCTTTTCAATTGAAAAGCCTTTTCAACTATATTTTCAATCTCTTGTCCATTTTTATAAAATGCAGATTGTTTTATATTTCTTGCAATCTTTCAATAAATGTTATACTACTCTACTTTTATACATACGTTTTCTAATATCGTGAATATTTCTGAATTTCCATTAATTCGTCCTTTTTTCATTTCATTCTTCTTCTTTCTACAAGTATTCTTTCTATTTTCAGCATTTTCAAAATCCTTTACAGTCCTTAAAAGTCTTTTAATAAAGTATTTTGTTCTCTTACCACAAGACTTTTCCTTTTTTGTCACATGTTGTAGATTATCTAATTCCGGCTTTTGTTTATTCTTTAAATGGTACTGTTTTCTTTGTTCTTTTTTCTTTTGCACTTTTTTTGTCATGGTGAATCTTTCTTAATAATGATGAAGAATATCTGGGAACAAACTATTTTAAAAATAATTTAATATTAATAAAATAATTATATACAAATATTCTTATCTATTTCTAAAGAAACACCTTCTATTTAAAAGCTACAAACAAATGCATATATGGTTTTCGGAATATGGTAACAATTACACCTGAGCTGCAAAACAAGTGAAGAGGGATGCAAAAACACAAAAAAAGAAATGCAGCACCAATGTTTGAATGATTACAGCACTACATATCTAGTGCCTGCATCATTATAAGACTGCATGACAACTACTTGTGTGTTTTTATAAGTGCATGAGAGTTGGACACAACTATAAGTCTCTCCATATTTTTACAACCACACATACATATCTCTATGTTTTCAAATCATCATAATATCTCAAATATCTTGTTCAGTAATTGCATAATTCTATGGGTAGTGCTTGGGTGATTCAATGAGTGCAAAGGCAGTCACTGGGTAATTGCAATAGAAGATAAAAGAAGGAAGACAAGTACAAAAAAAGACAACAGGGGTGCAAAAAGAAACAAGAGATGTAAGAGAGGTGCTGAAAGAAGCATGGAAACTGCACAATGAAGCAACAGGTGTACAGAAAGAGGCAGGAAGTGCTGAAAGAAGCAACAGAGGTGCAGAAGGAGGCAAGATAACTGCAGAGAGGCAAGAGAGTTGCAGAAACAGGCAAAAGAGGCAAGGACACAGGGTGGGCAGAGTGAGGCAAGAGAGGTGCAGAAAGAGGGAAGAGGGGTGCAGAAAAAGGGAAAATGGATGCATATATTTGGAATAGAGGAGCAGGAAGAAGACAGAGAAGTACAGAAAGAACCAACATAGGTGCAGAAAGACTTAAGAGGGGTACAGAAAATGCAAGTGAAATACAGAACAAAGCAAAAGAAAGAACCAACAGAGGTGGAAAAAGAGGCAACTGGAGTGCATAAAGTGGTAGGAGTAGTGCAGAATGAGGCAAGAGGGTTACAGAAAGAGACAGGAGGGGTGCAGAAAGAGGAGCAGAACTGCAGAAAGAAGCAACAATGATGGTGAAAGAGGCGCAAAGGGTGCAGAAACAGGTGAAGAAAGAAGGAACAGAGGTACAGAAAGAGGCAAGAATGGTGCAGAAAGGGGGAAGAGAGGTGTAGAAAGAGGCAAGAGAGTTCCACAAAGAGGGAACAGGGGTGCAGAAAGAGACAAAATGGGTGCAGAACTGAGCAACTGAGGTGCAGAAAGAGGTAAGAGAGGTGCAGAAAGAGGCAAAAGAGTTACAGAAAGAGGCAATTGAAGTGCAGAAGGAGACAAAAGACATGCAGAAAGAGGCAATAGAGGTACAGAAACATGCAAGTGAGGTACATAAAGTACAAGAGATTTGCAAAATGAGACAAGACAAGTGCAGAAAAAGAAACAAACGTGCACAAAGAAGCAACAGAAATACAGAAAGAGGCAACAGAGGCGCACAGGAAACCATGAGTGGCTTGCACACCATTAGTACCAATTTAACACCCACATTTAGCAATAAGTAACAGGTGACCATTCTAGGTTTGTAAAGGGCCTTCCACTACACTGTAAGACTTGTCGCTGCATTTTTGTTAACGTTTGAAATGTTTCAGCTAGAAACAAGGCTTTTTCTGTTCAAATCTGCAGATTAGAATGCAGTTGATGAATTATGCGGCTAATGCAGAAAATGTATATTTGTGCAAAAGTTGGTACAGCCAAACAGTCGCAGAATTCCAGTGGCCCTGCTCATACCTCTGACTAGGTTCACAAGTGCTCCTCAGTGATTCTCCCCATATTGTCAAAAACACGCATACATACGTCTCTACGTTTTCAAATCATCACGATATCTAAAACAAATATATGACTGCATAGGTACAGCTTGCATGATCGCATGACTGATGGGGTAGTACATAACTAGCCCCTGAGTGATTCCTTGCCTGCAAGGGTATCATCTGGTGGATCACTTTTGGTCTTTTGTGCTACATCTTCACCATTCTATCTAAAATTATGCGGCATCATTCAACTATACCTTTCTACAGACTCGGAAAAAAGAAGCCTAATTAACAACAACTTATATGAGCATCTTTCAAACCACACTTTTGTGCTGCATCTTAACCTTTCTATCTAAAATTATGCAGCATCATTCAACTATACCTTTGTCCAGACTAGAAAAAAAGAAGTCTAATTAATAACACCTTATTTGAGCATCTTTCAAAGCACACTTTTGTCCTGCATTGTCACCATTCTATCTAAAATTATGTGGCATCATTCAACTATACCTTTCTACAGACTAGAAAAAAGAAACCTAATTAATAACACCTTATATGAGCATCTTTGAAACCACACTTTTGTGCTGCATCTTCACTTTTCAGTCTAGAATTATGCGGCATCACTCAACAATACCTTTCTACAAACTAGAAGAAAGAAGCCTAATTAGTAATAACTTATGTGAGCATCTTTCAAACACACTTTTCTGCTGCATGTTCAGCATTCTACAAGTACTCACGCTCTTCACCCTACCACATAAAAAGTAACAACAGCTCTTTGTTATACATCATGCACCTTAAAATGTATGACATTTGAACATATATATACAATTAGAAACATACTAGAGACAGAAGTCCATGCACACCTTATAACTTGACAGACTGCACCTGCAAATTTAAACCAACAAAAAAAAGTATCCTGTATACTACAAATATACATATCCAGACACTAAAATAAACTATTATAATCACTAATCCATCATCCTAAATACACATAATACTATACAGAATCTTTTTTAAACAACATTTAAGTACAATGAAACAAACTACAATACACATCTCTACATTTAATAATATATTTCAAACAACACAGTTTTTGAATAATTTCAAAAGTAAAAATACACCTGACATATTTATAACTCACCTTCCAAATAGATTTGTAGAATTTAAAATATCACAAACTCTTAAAGGATTTTCTTTTGCACACAATCAATATAATGCACTGCTGTCAGCAAGGCAACACCAGTAACGGCAACGTTTCGCTCTCTTTCTCCACACAAATACATGTGAGTAACAATTCACATTGTTTCCTATATTATTTCATTTGTAAAACACATTTCTATTGGTTACAGATATTAAGCCTTACCAACTGACTTCTGAAAGTGCCCAAACTAGATTTTTCTAAAGTCATGACTCCACCATGCACCACCACGATGGATCCGCGAATTCATACGGGAGTTCAAAAATATATTACAAATAAATATACCACTATTTTTTTAAAACACACCACTACTCAAGATACTACTGACTTGGGAAATCTTACTTTCACTTATATATAAATAACAATTTCGCATTTTAAGTCCACAGTTAGGTTTCAACCCTACACCCATTCTGCTTAATGCCAGTTTCCATAGTAACAGTTCATGGAACATTCCACTTAACTGACAGGTCAAACATTCACCATATTTTCAAGTACACCATACAATGTTGCAAATGAAAACAGCAGGTGATGTTGACTTTGAAAAATATGACCTTATCCTTTCTACTGTACCTTTCAAACACTTTTTACTAACCAATAAGAAACTTGCTTTTTAAAGACAGTAACATGCACCCTATTTTTTAATTCACAATGTTCTTAAACAGCCAATCAATTCTCTACTTTTTTAAAAAGAGCATCCTGTCCACCATTTTACATACATCTCATTCCACCAACTGACTACCTCAGCTACAAACATCTTTTCATTACTTCCTGAGATCCCTTCAAGACGCTTACAGTGTAGATTGTTGGGCACAACTATGTTTTCAAGTGCAAAAGGTATGCTGAATGCTGAGGTATTGACAAAGACCTAGCTTTGCAAAATGTGCACATTAAATGGATTGCACAGAGAGGATTTAAGTGGCACCAATTGATGCCTTTTGGTTAAAACCTCTTTGCATCTCCAACCCCCTGACCTCATGATTGTGCACTGTGGTGGCAATGACCTAGGCACATTGACTAGCGTGGATCGGAAATGCTAATGAAGGACACCTTTGCACAATTGATGTTGCTTTTACCTCAAACTGTCTTTGTATACTCTAACATATGCCAAAGACAGACATGGAAGTGGTCAAATCAATTATGTCCACAGATTGAGAAAGCTAGAAAAAATGTCAATAAAGCTGTTTCTACTTACCTCAGAAACCATAGGATGGGCTCCATATATAACAACAATCTACATTTTGATATGGATGGCATCTACAGGAGTGATGGAGTACACTTCACAGATCAGGGAAACAGAGTCTTTCTCAACAACCTAAAGCTCAGGCCTGAGTGGTGAACTTCGCTCCGTTCGCAGAGTTTGTGGAGTTTTCTGCACTCCACGCTCCGTGGATCTCGCGGAGTACAGAAAACTCCGCTTTGCAATGTGCAGCGGAGTTTTTTCCCCGCTCGCAATCGCGATCGCAAGCTGCCGCTCGGGTAGAATTTCTACCCGAGCAGAAGGCATACCAGCACATACTGCAGTTTGCACTGCACTCCGCCACTCGCAGAACTCAGCGGAGTATTTTTGTAACTTCGCGGAGTTCCGCATAGCAAAACTACGCCCAGGCCTGCTAAAGCTCTGCATCGGCACTTACATATAGCTACAACAAACTCAGAATGAAAACAAGGACTCTTTTTAGAGCCACCCTATAAATTAATACTGATTATACATTTTTTTATACAAACAATTTGCAAACAAAATGCTTTTCTTATGGAAAATACATTCTAGCTATAACTACCTATGGCGACTGCCAGTAGGTAATATGTATTCAGTGTTGGCTCCTCGAGGGAGTGCTGTGGGGCGGTGGAGGTGGGGCAGGGTAGAGGAGGGGCAGGGTGGGGGGGTAGTAAACTCTGGCATACGGCCGAACTGAGTTAAGTAAATAAATAAAACAAATTACATTGCACGTGCTGCATCGCCATTTGGCCTAGCAGCGCGCACAGTTTAATTAGATTATTTATTTATTTAACTCCATTCGGCCGTATGCCAGAGTTTACTACCACCCACCCAGGCCCTCCCCCGCCCTGCCGCCCTGCAGCACTCCCTCGAGGAGTCGCCACTGTATATATATATATATATCTGGTGTAGAGAAATGTAGTCAATAAAATCGAATTGACTATTTCAGAGCGAGTGCGGCGTTTCTTTTCAAATTGCTTCTAAAAACTTTATGGGGACAAGTTCTTTCCTCGTCGCCAGCACAAGCTGTTCCCCCCACAAGGACATTTTTGCTCGGTATATATATATATATATATATAATGTGGGTGACAGGATTTTTGCCTGGTGCAAAAGTATCTCAGATACCAGTCCCAACCAGTATTCTTTATAATTCTATAATATCAAACTTCACTGAGATATTCACACAACATCAACAAAGAATAACATTTTCTTGTTCAGTTTCTTTTGGATGTTATTTATTATTCTCAAGCAGTCAGAAAAAGCCAACACGTGTTTCGCACTCCACTGCGCTTCTTCAGGGCTATTACAAACATAGAATAATGCAATTAGAATCTACACTTTATATATACTAATCACCAATGTCATTGGTCTATTTAACAACACACTTGTGGATTATATTCACATTTTGTGTACATAACATTCCCTGTTACACAAATTCATTGAGGCTACATAGAGTACATTGTTTTCATGTTCTCCCACCAATATAGAATGCCTTATACATTGGTAGACCTTCAGTACATAATTCGATCTAAAGAGACTCCATTTGGAAATATATATTCTCATCCTGGTCCTTTATCCCTGTATATTCGTTTTGGAGGGCAGATCTCAATATCTCAATTATAATTCCACTTTCCAATTATTATTCTAATAATTAGTTACCTTGTAATTTTTCTAAAGTCTTATTATTCTTGTGCTCTTCTTCATTTCACTGATACGTGTTTCTACAAAAAAAAGGTACAAAAGACCCTTAATTTCTTCAGAACATGTTAATAATAACTCGTATTTTATATTAGTTCATCTTTTTGTTAATTCTCACCTCTAAAATCTTTGTATGCCATTTATTTAATCCTTTTCATCTTCCATTATAACTCCTGATCTTCTGTGCAATATTCTATATGGATCCCCTTGATAAGGTCTGCAAAAATAAATACACTCACTCAGAACGCCAATGTATTCTACCCAGACAACAATACTTGAACATCTATCCCATCAACCACCTCAAGTAATACTAGAAGGTGCCTCCATGTTGGGGGGCGCTAGGTGGCACTCGATCGGAATGGCCGCCGGTCGGTGAGGCTCCCTTAGTCCGATTGCCTTATCCTGCATTTATCTTCTGTCCCAGTGCTGCGGTGCTCCAGAACCACATGTGAGGCGGAGGGCGTAGAGCTAGCGCACCTTCAGTGACTTGCTTTGCGGGAGAGAATGAGCATTGAGGTGATGGCGGCCGGGTCGCGGCTGGCCGGTAGCATCCTCGACGGGGCCTGGAGCTGCGGCGGGGCTGCGAGGGATACGCGAGCACCGGGGATCCCACGTGGTTGGTGGGCCGCGGGCTCGCTGCTGCAACTAACGGAAGGAGCGGACATGGATGTCGGCCCTAAGTGAGTCTCTCCTCCGTTTCATGGCCCGCGGAAGACTGCAAGTATTATCTGCGCACTAATTTGGGGCATGGAAGTGCACTCGTGAGTGGCTGTGTGTGGCTTTCCGGGGCGGCTGGCGTTGGCCGGTGGGCACTGCGATGAGAGGGGCCCTATTACTGGATGCTGGCATTGGTGCTTCTGGTGGCCTGAACAACATTTGGCTGGCGACTCTGGACCTGGATCAGGCGCTATTTATATATTGGTGATTACTAGACGGATTGGTGCGAACTCTGCTCTGGGGCTGTGGGCACCTGGTCTTACCTTCTCCGGTGTGTCGGCCGTCACTCTTCTTGGGCGGCTTGCTGCGTTGGGGCCCGGCTGCTGCAGATGCGCATGGAATGAGTATAAAGGTCACATTAGTGAGGAAGCCGCAGCAGGTGGAAGACTTTCTCATGTCACTAAAAAAGCGGCAGTGTGCGTCATCTAAGTGTGGGGGTCCCTCGGCTGCATCTATGGAAGATGTGGAGCGATGGCCCCTGCGGGGGGCGAGCGGGGGCCTTGAGGTGGCGCGGTGCCCACAGCGTGGGCTGGCTGAAACTCCTGTTGATGTTTGGCCCGCTGTCACTATAAGATGCTGGAACCTCTGCTGGAGATGCTGCACTTGGACAGTGTATGGACATAATAGCCAGTCGGACACCTCTTTTGCGTACATGGGGACCTGCTTGGTGCTGCGGGTCTCCTGGGTGGGTGAGAAGCGCTCGTGGGCCACCTCGCAGTGTTATCCCCCAAACGGGAGTACCCCAGTTGGTTTGTAAATTGTGGGTTGGTTGTATATTTCTTTTTTGCCTGGTTCCTTATTGGAATGGGTTTGGCATGATGTGTATGTTGGATTTTTTGCTTGAAGGGTGGGTGGGGGGGTGGGAGGACTGGTACAGGCATAGTTGGGATGCTTCAGTGGGTGGGGGGAGGGGTAGTGGGATGTTTTATCAGCTTAGTTGATTATTTTAGGTCTATGTGGAAGTATTTTATGCTGCAGGGTTGTTGTTCTGGTGAAATAGGATGCTATGGCGGCTCAGGTGAATGACCCGGTCTTGAAAGTCCTATCCTGGAATGTTAGGGGGTTGGGGGATCCCAGAAAATGCAGAAAGATATTGGCCTATCTGGATAGGCAGCGGGTACAAGTGACACTGCTGCAGGAAACACATATAAATCCATGGTCCCCTCATGCCTTTGCATCTAAGTGGGCATGTGTTAGGGTCTTCTCTTCGTATTCCTCATATGCTCATGGTACAGCTATTCTGGTTCAAAAATAGACACCTTTCATGCTGGCTGGCACGTTGGAGGACCCGCAGTTGTCTGGGGTAGGCTGGGTCGGGACTCGGTAACGATTGCTAATTGTTACGGACCCAATGTCGATACTCCCGAATTCTTTACTAATTTATGGGGGAAGATTGTTGCTCTGGGATCTACTCACATTATTTGGGGGGGAGACTTCAATGTCGCCTTGAATCCTCTGCAGGATAGGTCCAATCCTGCGCCATGTCATTACACTAGGTCTCGGGGGTACTAGAGGGTATTGTGGAGGAGGGAGGTTTAATTGACAGGTGGCGTCACACTCATGCGCAGGTGATTGAAGGGACCCACTTTACATCTTGCACTGGAACATGGGCTAGGCTCGATTACTGTTTAATATCGAAAGGGTTAGGAACTAGCATCCGGGGGGAGCACATCTGGCCAGAACCTTCTCTGATCACTGTCCTGTAAGCCTTACGATCGTGCCTCCTGGTTACGACAGGCCCAGACCTACTTGGCGGATGCAGCCTCGCGCCCTTCTAGATTCAGTGTTTCAGACTGAACTTGGGGAAGAAACCCGGGATTTTTTCCTTCGTAACAAAGGGTCAGTCGATAGCATAGAGGCTATTTGGGAGGCCTTCAAGGCCACTATCCGGGGGTATTGTATTTCCAAAAGTTTTGGTGTCTTGCGAGATATACAGCGCACGCTCAAGAAACTTGAGCAGGATTTAAAAGGGCTGGAGGATCGAATGGCGCGTGGGAAAGCAGGTCAGATACACGCTGACTTCATGGAGAAGTTATCTGAGTATGAAGATACTGCTGCCAGGGAGGTTAAGTTTAAAGGACGATACTGGGTGGCTCGTAGGTACGGCGAGGGAGAACGTCCTGGGAGGGCCTTGGCCGAAATTACACGGGGGCCGCGATTTACCACGTAGGTATTAGAAATAGAAAAACCTGGGGGTCAGACCTGTCGGGATACTTTGGAATCCTTGACGCATTCACCTCGCACTATGCTACATTATACACCTCGCAGCATCAGGGCGTGTTGGAATTGGATGAGTTCTTGGGAGATTTAACGTTATGCTGGCTCAGTGATGCACATAGGGAATTCCTGAGCGCACCATTTGAGATTGATGAGATTAGGGATGCCATTATGTTGTTGCAGAATGGGAAGGCATCTGGATTGGATGACCTTCCGGAGGAATTTTATAAGAGTTATATAGACATTATGGCACCAGTACTCAAAGAGGTCTTCGAGGAGTCGCTGGAGGTTGGTATGCTTCCAACTTCAATGAGGGAAGTATTAATAACGTCATTGCTGACGCCGGGCAAACCCGGCAGCACCTGCGATTCCTTTAGACCTCTATCGCTCTTAAACTGCGACACTAAGATACTGGCCAAGGTCTTGGCTAATCGCTTAACGCTACTGATGGACAGGATTGTTCTCCCCGATCAATCTGGTTTTGTTCCTGGTCGGGCCACTACTCACAATTTACGAACTCTGTTCTCGCTGATACAGATTGTGGCTCCAGCCTTCCCACTTGCTGCAGTATTTTTAGATGCCACTAAGGATTTTGATTCTGTGGAGTGGGATTATCTATTTGGTGTGATACATAAGATAGGATTCAACAAATTATTCATTTCATGGATACAGTTGTTTTACTATCAACCCACTGCAAAGGTGCTGATAAATGGCCATATATCCCCCTCTTTCCCTATATCGAGGGGCACCCGGCAGGGGTGCCCGCTCTCTCTATTGCTGTTCGCTATTGCGATTGAGCCGCTTGCATGTCGGCTACGTCAGAAACACCAAGGTAAGGCCTTTTGGTATTATCAGCGTCAGCTTCTCATTTCATTATATGCTGATGATGTTACACTATATGTACGAGATCCCCAACAGAACATCAATCCCTTGTTGAGAGAAATTTTGGTATTTGGAAGATTGTCTGGAGTGCATATTAATTGGGGGAAGTCGCAGATATTTCACCTCACGTCTGCGGTTCCTCAGTTCCAACCGGATTTTCCGCTTGAATGGTGTGCCTCTGACCACCGCTACCTTGGCATACAGGTGACTCGAGATAAGGAAGACACGCTACAATTGAGTTATGGGGTGGCCATCACGCAACTGGCTAACAACGTCACGCGTTGGATATCGCTGCCCTTGTTATTTGCAGGTAGAGCTTCCCTTATTATTGTTGTCCTTCCCCAATTTCTTTACCTTTTCCTTAATATCCCCTGCCACCCTTTTTTTTAAAACTCTGCGCACTGAATTGATATGATTGCTCTAGGGAGGCAAGCAGTCAAGACTCCAGTGGTCGGTGCTCACAAAGCCGTATGACCAAGTGGGTTTTGATATACCAGATTTTGAGGTGTACTATGTATGTGCGCAAGCTCATTACGCATATCATTGGATGTGGCCGGCAGCTTATATGCCGCAGGTGGCTGCTGAGGATTGGTTTGTACATCCTATCCCTCTTAACGTCTATATACACGCACCTCCAAGCCCGCGCGGGACGCCGCCCACGACGATCACCAGTACGGTGGCTGCATGGAGGCGCATGGCAGGCTTGCTTCGGTCGCCCCCTTTTCTGTACTCCTCACGTCTTCCGCTTGTGTATCACCCTGATCTGACGTTGTTACAGGAAACGGGATTTTGCAATATGTGACAGAGGCTGCATATCGCTACCTGGGGGGACTTATTCCACGAAGGTGGGTTTCACTCTTTAGAGCATATGTTCCAGGCAACGCAGCCTACGCCCCTAGATGTCTTTCTATATGTACGCTTGCGGCAGGGGATGAAGGCAGTTCTTCCTGATTTCCCTTGAGAGCCGACGTACTTCGCCCCATTGCACTTAGTGCTCACTTCTCTGGATGGTAAGCATTTAGTGGCAGGTATATATCGTAGCATACGGACACAGCACAAGAGCGTCAGCAGCCGGGCGCGTCAAGCTTGGAGTGAGGAGCTGGGACGGGAGGTGGCGGACCCACAATGGTTGTATTGTTGTACTCAAACTCAGCAGATTTCTGCTAGCTGTAGATTGAAAGTGATACATTATAGATTCCTGCAGCATTTATATTATACACCTGCCAAAAAATATCGATTGAAATTGTCCAATAATGATAGGTGCGAAAGGTGTGGCCAGCCTGTGGCGGGCTTTATACATTTGGCGTGGGAGTGCCCGGCTATATGGAATTATTGGATGCAGCTCTATGACGCCCTTGACAAAATGACAGATAGTACCCATGCGAGGGATCCATTGATAGTGCACAGATCCCCAATAAATATAGGAAATTTTGGGCGGTAGCTTTGTTGCTGGCCAAACGCAGGGTGGCCTGCCGATGGGGCAGAGGACGAGCCCCAAAGTTCAAGGAGTGGTTACTAGATCTTTTATATTGTCAGGAACAGCTCTCGGTATATGCTGAGACACAACCGGTTGCCTCTAGGCCCAAAGACATCTGGGGTCCGCTTCAGGCCTTCCTTCTTCAGCAACGGGAGGAGGACATGAGCTTCTCTGCTGTGGGTGGCTCGTGAGTGGAGTGTGGGATGTTTGGACGCTTTTGATGCACTGGCTCTGCTATTTTAGGTGGGGGTCCCCCCTCTCCTGTGGGTGTGTGAGGATACGGTACTTATGCCCAGTTCTGCTACTGATGGACGATGGACTCCTGAGCCCTATCAGCATTATTACAATTATCCAGATGTGGTGTACGCACTAGACTCGATAGCAGCTTTGTCATAGCAAACTCTGGTTTGGATTTTGTAAGCGAGAGCAGGTTTCCTGCCCTTGCTTACAAAATCCAAACCACATTGCTTTTCCACAAGGGGAGATGCATGTTAGCAGCTCCCTGTGTGGAAAAGCAATGCCGGCTCCCGCAGGAGGCAGGGAGCCGGCGGGACCGTGGGGGAATTGGGGTCCCCCCACGGTCCTCAACAGATAGGGCCAGACCCTGGGGATGGGATCCCTGGGGCCATGAGTGGCGTATGCGGCCCCCCTCCTTCAATGAATATAAAAAAATAAATGAGGCACATCCCCGGGGGATGGGGTCCCTGGGGCCACTTGAGGCCTTAGGAGGGGGGCTACACAGCCCCCTCCTTTAAAAAGAATTTTTAAAAAATGTGGCCATGCCCTGGGGGATGGGGTCCCCGGGCCAAAAGTGACCTCGGGAGGGGGGGCCGCGCAGCCCCCTTCCCGTTTTTTTTTTTTTTTTAAAGCAGGCCCTGGGGGATGGGGTCCCTAGGGCCCCAAATAATTTAAAAGGAGGGGGGCCACACACCCCCCTGGAAAAAAAAAGCTGGCCTCGCAGCGGAGGCCATGCCCCCTAACTGCAGCACCCAGCAAACACACCCCCTGGCGCGTTGTAGGTGGGGTAATTAATTTCCCTTGAATACTGAGGGTCCATGGAGGCCAACTAACCCACCAGGTACCTCCAACATTGCGTATATTTTTGTATTATATTAAGAGTTTTGAACACTACATTAACCAGAATGCTTAGCTGCACCCATCAGGAAGTGATGTCACTTCACAGTAGATGTGAGTTTAAAGCACGAAAAAAGTGTGGTTTGATGCTAGTCTCGTGAGCAAGGTCTCCGTAGAGACAGAAACGCATAGAGTTTTGTTACTGGCACGATGCAAGAAAATAAAGAATTTGAACTACATACTTTGTGAAAATGCTGTATCCATTCCGTGAGTGCGCGAGGAAGCCCTGTGGGGAGATGAATTAAAAATATATATTTATATATACACACATATATATACATATATAAATACACACACACACACACACTAACACAGTGAAAACACCACAAAAGAACTCCACACCTTTAGAAAAATAGCCAATATTTATCTGATCAAAACACAACCAAAACAATAAAAATCCAACATTCACAACTTAAGATATGAATTTTCAAAGTCAAATAAAGTTATAATTCATAGAAATCAATGTTTGCGCTTGACCAGGACAGAGTGTCAAAAGACGATGCATGGTGCAGGAAAGGTGAAGCGTCAAAAAAGCAGGTGATGCGTTGGTTCCTTACTGCTATGCAGATCAGTTGCATATTGGTACTAGAGGACAGTGTATTGCGCAGAGGAGGTGATGCGTCGCTGTAGACAGTGATACGTTGGTTCCTTAAGGCGTTGCAGAGTCATTAAGTCACTAATGCCTGGTGATGATAAGTGGCGCAAGGTAGGTGATGTATAATTTGCGGGTACATTACCTCAGTTCCTTACTGCAGTGTATAAAATGAAAGTGGAACTCAGGGATGATGTGTTGATGATGCATTCAAATTCATGTCGCGCTGCGTCGATTCTATGGTGTTCAAGCAGGCACTGCGTCCGAGTCGGGGCGGTGTGTCACAGACTTCTGTTATACGTTGCTCGACTAGGGCCCTACTGGGGCTTGGTAGATGAACTCTTTGATGGCCCTGAGAATTCCAACAGAATGCAAGCACAACTCAAGCCCTTGAAGAACCTTAGGAGGCAGGATGTAGAAAGCTTTCCAGTCCTTTTGCTCACAGAACAGAAGCAGCAAACAGCAGGCTAACACAGCAAAGCAAACAACAAAGGGGCAGACCCTCCTGACAGCAACACAACTCTTCCTTCTGGCAGAGTGTACTCAATCCGAAAGTGTTCTGAATAATGAATATATGGTGTCAGAGGTCCAGTACTTATATTCAATTCAGCCATTGAAGTAGGCAAACTTTGCAGAAAGGTCTGTCTACAACCCAAGACCCTGCTCCTCCTTGCCCTGGCTCCAGACACCCTACAGGGGGTGGAGAACTCTTTTTGTGGGGACAGGTGTCAGTGTCAGTTCCTCCCACCACTCTTGCTCAGGAAGGCCCATCAGCTCGGTGATGGGCCATCAGGATACGCTGGGCGCACCGCAGCTCCTTTTGTGTGACTGTCTAGAGTGAATGCACAAGATCCTAACTGTCACCCTGACCCAGATGTGTATTCAGAGACAGGCAGAGGCACGGAGTGGTTAGAGTAAGAAAACACTCACTTTTCTAAAAGTGCCATTTTCAGACCTGCAATGTAAAAAACACCTCTGCTAAAAGATGTGTTTATTAATTGTCAGCCCAGAACACCAAACTCCAATTTTGTATCTGTTCCTAGGTGGAAGATACATTTGTAAGCAATTACAGAGCAGTTCCAATGCTAACCTATGGAGGGGTAGGCCTTGCTGTATTGCAAAACAGAATTGGCAGTATTTCACTACCAGGACTTGTGAACCACAACAATACATGTTCTACTATTGCAATGCTCTTCTTCTTTCTGCTCATGTAGCTTCATTGGAAAAATTGCAGGTTATTCAAAATACGGCCGCCCGTTTGGTAACTGACTCACCTGCCAGGACCCCCTCTTTGCCTTTGCTGCATGAACTGCATTGGTTGCCAATTAAAAAAAGAGTGCAATTTAAAACAGGCTGCATGATTTTTAAGGCTCTAAATGAGCTTAGCCCTCTCTATCTTGCCAGGAAATTAAAAGCATATACTCCCACATGCTCACTTAGATCAGGATCTAAAAAACTCCTTTCGGTTCCTAGAATAAACAAAGCCCGCGCTGGTGGCAGGGCCTTTTCCTATCTGGCTACTATGTTCTGGAATAGTCTCCCCCAACATCTTCGTATGGAAATGTCCCTCCTCCAATTTAGGAAGCTGATGAAAACACATCTCTTCTAATGTCAAGCTAGACTTCTGTTGCAAGCGCAGAGATACCCCTCGGGGTGATTCAGCGCTATATAAAATCATAAAATAAATAAATAAATAAAATACCTTTGTCCTATGGCTCTTATTTGTGGGAACAGAATAGGAATCTACAAGACAGTACAACAAGCACCAGAGGTGCAATGCAGGGTTCCACACATGGGACTTTAATCAACTGACAGCATCTATTCTTACTTTGAGTTGACAGATGGCCAAGTGTCACACATAAGTCAAAGTCAAAGTCAGAGGAATTTATTAAGCACACAAATCACCTGAAAGGTCTCATGGCACTTGCAAAGACTCCATATAAGCTGGTGATCAAATCTGAACAACATTATTGATGGTCAAATAGCCACGTTTTTAGTTCCCCTCCAAAAAAGGTTGTGATCAGAGATGGAAAGAAGATGAGACGGGAGTGTATTCCACAGATCGGGGGCAACGAAAGAAAAGGATCGTGCACCGTTTCTTGCAGTGCGAATTCATTGCGGGGTGAAGAAATGTTTTGAGCTGGATCTTTAAGCGTCTTCCTGGCTGACCCAATTTAGTTATTCCGCTAAGTAACTAGGTCCAGTTCCATGTATGCTCTTATGGGTGAGGCAAAGAATTTTAAAACGACATCTCTTTTTTACCGGGAGCCAGTGGAGAATACTCAGACTGGGGGATGATGGAGCTCTGGAAGGGAGATTTAGGATAAGTCTGGCAACCGTATTCTGCAAGATCTGAAGTTTTGAATATAGATCTTCATTTATAGAAGCTAATAAGGCATTCCCATATTCCAGATGACTTACAATAAGTCCCTGTACCAATGGTTTCCTGGATCCAATAGGGATCCATTAAAAAATTGTGCGTAGTTTCCGCAGTATCCCATAGCAAGTGCCAGTAACAAGATTTACGTGATTTCTCATTGACAACTTATTGTCAATGGTTGTTCCGAGATTGCACATTGCTTGTTCAGGGGATGGGCATGGGCCCAATGCTTGGGGCCACCAATCGTTGGACCAGTACTCTTCGGCCCTACCAAACAGGATGATCTCTGTCTTGCTGCCGTTGAGCTGTAGTTTGTTATTGCCCATCCAGTTGTTTATATGAATCATACAATTTTTAAAACGGGCCATTGTGTCGGTAGGGTCAGGACCAAACGTGATTAACAGCTGAGTGTCATCAGCGTATGACACTGCCTCAAAGCCATAGAACCTAATTACCCTGGCCAAAGGTGTTACATAAAGGGTAAAAAGCATTGGGCTCAGGCTCAGAATGGAGCCCTGAGGGACTCCTATGCTTACAGATCTACTACATGAGGCCTGGGTACCTATATGTACTGTAGTTGTACAGTTTTTAGATAGTTCTTAACCCCTTCCATGCTGCGCAAATTCCGCCGCTGTGCTGACGGTTTCTTGCGCGGGCGTGGTCATGACGGAACGGTTCCGTCATGAGCACAGCTCAACCGTGGCTCATGACGGAACCGTTCCGTCATGAGCACCGAAGGGGTTAAACCAGTCCAGGGCCTTTCCCCTGACTCTCACCTCCCAAAGCCGTTGTTCTAAAATGCTATGGGAGATGGTGTCAAAGGTGGCTGACAGATCCAAAAGGACCAGCATGGCTGATTCCCGGTTGTCCACGGCCAGCCTGATGTTATCGACCACCTCTACCACTGCTGTTTCGGTACTATGTGCCGCCCTAAACACTGATTGTGATGGGTCAAGAAATCCGTGGTATTCCAAGTGGGCAGTAAGCTGTTTATTGACCAAGGAGTCAAGTACCTTCCCAAAATAATGCAGCAGCAAGATAGGACGGTAGTTGCCTGGAATCTTTGGGTCTGAGGTGGGCTTTTTCAGAATCTGCTTGACTTGAGCTGCTTTCCATCTAGTCGGAACCATGGCCTGATCTAATGACATGTTAAATATTTATGTAAGTTTAATTATGAGAAGAGGAGCTATATTTGTGCAGGAACAGGGTGGGAGAGGGTCTGCTGGGGAGCCTGTTTTGACCTTGGCAAGGGCTACGGAGACTTCTTCTTGAGTAACTGCTTTAAATTCCGACAATAGAGGCAGAGTAAGATGACTGTTAATCGCCAGAGGAGGGTCTACATTATTGATGTCATATTGGGGGAAAGACCAATATATAACTTTGACCTTTTCATCAAAGAAGGAGGACAATGAGCCAATCCATTCTTGCGTGGGGGTATGGATGTGCTGGTCAGCGTGAAGGGTGGTAAACTCCTTCAATATTTTAAAGAGCGCTTTATTAGAATTTACAGCATTCTTAATCCTGTTTGTCAAATACAGCTTTTTAGCTTGTTTAATATTTATTATTTAGATAAATGCGATGAATCTGGTTATATTTCATACGATCCTCATTTGTCTTTGTTTTCCTCCATTGACGTTCAGCAGTCCTGCTGGACAATTTGTCAGTTTATAATGCTGATGTAAACCAAGGCGATGCTTTAGCCTTGACCTTGAGCCTTGACCAGGGTGCCACTTTGTTCAGGGTCAGTGTGATTGCGTCTTCGAAAACTGTTGTTACCTGATCTACATTTTCTGTATGGGAAACAGACTGGTAGTTAAAGTGAGCTGAGAATGTTGCTTGGGTGATTTTATGCCATGGCCTAATCCAGGTAAAGTAATTGTTAGGACGATTGTTCAAGATATCGATGGGTATACAACATTTTTATAAATTATGGTCTTACCAGAGTAGGGGTGAGGATTGCTCTACTGTAAGTTTTGTTGTATTAGTGAATAACAAATCTAGGGTATGGCCAGTCGGATGAGTCCCACCACCATCTGAACCAAACCCAGTGTCTCCAGAGTTGTTACCAGTTGATCGGTGTCGGGGTCCGATGATAGCACTGCATGGTAATTAAAATCACCAGTAAGGATAAAATTGTCTGCAGCTAAAACATGAGGGGCGATTAGTTCAAGTAGATGATTTACAAAGTTAGTTTTTTGACATGGGGGGGTCTATAAACTAGGGCCCATCCCAATGTTCCGGGTGATTGAATTGCAATTTTAAAAATAAGTATTTCCACTTTTTCAGTAATACAAGAGTCTAAAGTAATAATTTCAAATTCATCTTTGGAGGCCACTGCTATCCCTCCTTCTCTACTAACAACTCTATCTAATCTAGTTAAGTGATATTGAGATGGAAATGAGGTGGCCACATCAGAGGAAGCCTGCTCATGAAGCCGTGTTTCTGTTATAAAACAAATGTCCTGTTTTTCAAGATCCAGAAGACTCCCTGATTAAAGTGCATGCTTCGGAACCGACCAGGCATCGAGATAGAGCCCATTTAATTGTTTAAAGGTATCACAGGGCTCCCTTGTTTTGTTTACGTGAGGAGTGAAGGAAGTCGTGGGTTCCATGCGGATGATCTGAGTGCCGACAGCATGAGAAGCAAAGTACACCTCAGTATCTAATAATGTTTTGGGTTTAAAAGTAATAGGAGGTATATTTAGTAATTTTAGCTCTTGACTGGTGTAGCGCTATGTGGCCATAGTTGAGTGGACCTAACTTAGGTTTCCTTACCTATTACAGCTAATATAAAATGGGCAGGGGTCCAGGCGGTAGGCGGCGGTCTGGCGCGGACAGGCGCAGACGGGCTTGCCTTTGGCCGCTGCGCGTCCGTGCCCCTTCCTGCTTTAAGTAGTCAGGAGGGGAAGAAGAGTGGGACCACTAGACCGCCAACACGGCCCATGAAACCGGAAGTTGGAAAATGAGGTCACGAGTCCCTGCGCACAAACTGCACAAGCTGCGGCGGACCGGGGACAAAGCAGCGCCCACAGTGCAAAGTAGCAAAGTAGCAAAAACAAGAGGAACCGATTAGAAAGCAGGCTTCATTACATTAATGACTGTTGCCGATACAAATGTGCAAATAGTGAAAATAGTGGCAGATAGTAAATTAAAAAGATTTAAATTCCTGAATCACAATATAAACAATGCAAAGACGGTTGCGGTCCAAATACCGACCGCGAGCCTTGAGTCTGCTGCACATCCGCACCCCTTCCTGCTTTAAGTAGGCAGGAGGGGAGGAAGCGTGGGACCACTAGTCTGCCGACCTGGCCCGTGAAACCAGAAGTTGGAAAATTAGGACACGAGTCCCTCCGCACAAACGGCACAAGCTGCTGCGGACCGGGGACAAAGCAGCGCCCACAGTGCAAAGTAGCAAAGAAGCAAAAACAAGAGGTACCGATTAAAAAGCAGGCTTCATTACATTAATGACTGTTGCCAGATCCAAATGTGCAAATAGTGCAAATAGTGCCAGATAGTAAATTGAAAAGAATTCAAATCTTGAATCACAATATAAACAGTGCAAAGATGGCTGAGGTCCAGATACCGACCACCAGCCTTGAGTCCACTGCGCGTCCGCACCCCTTCCTGCTTTAAGTAGGCAGGAGGGGGGAACCGTGGGACCACTAGACCGCCGAACCGGCCCGTGAAACCGGAAGTTGGAAAATGAGGCCACGAGTCCTGCCGCATAAACGGCACAAGCCGCGGCGTACAGGGGACAAAGCAGCACCCACAGTGCAAAATAGCAAAAACAAGAGGTACCGATTAAAAAGCAGGCTTCATTACATTAATGACTGTTTCCAGATACAAATGTGCAAATAGTGCAAATAGTGCCAGATAGTAAATTAAAAAGATTTAAAATCCTGAATCACAATATAAACAATGCAAAGACGGTTGCAGTCCAGATACCGACCGCGAGCCTTGAGTCCGCTGCGCGTCTGCGCCCCTTCCTGCTTTAAGTAGGCAGGAGGGGAGGAAGCGTGGGACCACTAGACCACCGACCCGGCCCTTGAAACACATGCATATATGCCTCATTTAATACACTTAAAATATTGCTGGAGAGGCAGGAGATGGCACTGTTTCAGATGACACACTTCCCAGGCTTGGACAGTGCCGCTACATCTACTGTACCATCAACTCCAACTATTCCACCTGCCTCACAGGCTTCCCTAGATTTATCTAAAGACATCCATCTACACTTATGGCAAAACTTGCTGCTCCTCCTGGTGAGTGAGCCGGCATCAAAGACAAAAGAGTACTGATAACCTCCAGCGCCATTTATGAATGTTCATTGTTTGGCTATTTATGTAGTTTGAATTTGCATGTTAGTGAGAACATATTCCAAGAGAGCAACATGATTCTACATATACATTATGATCCTTCCCATAAAATGTACAAGTCTCATTGTTTACTGATGTATAATTATTAGCATAATGTAACCTTACATGTGAAGTAAGGCTCGAACATATTTTTGTAATGTGTAAAAACAATTGTTCAGCCATTACCATTTTCATTCTCTTTATGTTATTCCATGTTATTATATTGAAGTGATGAATACCCTTGAATGTACATTAATAAAATGTAATATGAGGCAGTGGCACTGGCGATGGCACTGCCATCCAGTATAAGATGCTGTGGTTCTACCTCTGAATCATCTTCATCACATCTGTTGGCAGGGAAACAACCTTTACAACGCAACTTTTACAACGCAATGCTATTACAACGCATTTTTTACAACGCAAAAGCTTTTACAACGCATGCATTTACAACGCATGCTTTTATATGGTAAGTACTTTTACAACGCATATACCATTACAACGCATTTTTTAATTTTTTTTATTTATTTGAAAAATGATGTTTGAAAAATAATTAATTAATATTTTATTATTTATATTAAATACTATATTTGAAAAATATGAAAGAGTAATTATTGAGTATAAATTATTTAATAATTAATAAAAATTTAAAAATATGAGTAGTATAATAAAAGATTAATACTTGAGTATTTATAAAATATGAAAGAGTATTTTTTAAGTTTAATTAAATAAATAAAAAAAGTATAATAAATGAGTAGTATTATGAGAGATTAATACTTGAGTATTTTTTTATTTCTTATAAAAAATGTAATTAATAATATAAAAGATTTCAAAAAAGAAAGTACTTTTGGAGTATATAAAAAATAATTAATTAATATTTTATTATTTATATTAAATACTATATTTTTAAAATATGAAAGAGTAATTATTGTGTATAAATTATTTAATAAATATGTAAAATTAAAATATATGAGTAGTATTATAAAAGATTAATACTTGAGTATTTATAAAATATGAAAGAGTATTTTTATGTATAAAAAAATAAATAAAAAAAATAAAATAAAAAAGTAGTATTATAAATGATTAATACTTGAGTATTTTTAACCTTCTTATTTAAAATGTAATTAATGAAATAAAATATTTAAAAAAAGAAAGAGTACTTTTGGAGTATTCAAATATTAAATATGAATAGTGTTAAAAAAAATATATATATATATTTAAAATATTAATAGAGTTATTAAAAATGTATTTAACATGAAATTATACCAAAAGAATATAGAACTAAGAAAATAGAACTTACTTTAAAAAAATTCCCACGCTTTTGTATTGAAGTCTATGTGCTTATTTGTCCTTCATTTATTTTGGCAGCTTAAGAATAGACAACCCGCGGAACAAGAAAAGAAGGAGCAGAAAGAGAAGAAAGAGCAAGTTTGAACGGAAAAAGAAAATAGAGTCGAGGTAAGGAACACATTTAGTAAATTTACACAAAAAAATTAACATTTTACATGTTTAAATAACAATTTTAAAAAATAAATACAGTAAACAAATAAGGTTTATTAAATATTTCTTTATTAGAACAAACATAGAAAAAACTTTAAAGTTTTATTGATTTTATTTACATAATGTACATTTATTAGAAAACATATACATAATTTATTTACATGTATAAACATTTATTTACAGAAAAAGTAAATAAAATAGTCCTTTTTTTACATTGATGCGCGCGATGACGTCATGACGTGGGTGGTTGTGGCTGGGTTGGGCTGTCTTTTTAGAAACTGTAAAATTGAAATTGTGATTTTAAACTGTGAAATTGAAACTGTGATCTTCCTGCATTTCCGCAAAGCCCACTCACCCGCACTATAAAACATAACGCTCTAGCACTCGCCTTTTGCGAGATTCACCCACCTTAGAGACACCGGTGGACGCCATTGCTGTTAGCGTTCTAGTTGCCTGCACTATATAAATGCAGGACACGCAAGCGCGCAGCGGGCGCGCCGGCGGCGCGCTGGAGGCGCGCCAGAGACAAGCCCGTCTGCGCCCGTCCGCGCCTCGGTCGCGCCTTGCGCCAGAAACGCTGCTCAAAATTGCACCAACAGACTATGCTACTCCAGAGATACCCTTCTTGAACTAGGGAACAGGTCACGGGAGGGACAGCGACAGGCATTATCTTGTGGCTTAATCAACAGCAGGTCACTTATTAAACACCATCAAGACATTTATAACCTGCTGGAAGATTTAGACCTTGACTTGCTGTTCGTCACTGAGACGTGGATTCATGTTGACTCCTCAGTAGAACTCGGGCTAGCTTGCCCCACTGGATATAAGATCATCCAAAAACCTCGTATATCAGGGAGAGGAGGAGGGGTAGGACTAATCTTTAAGGAACAGTGGGATTGTGCTATGCTACCGATTGAAGCCATAGCAGGCTATGAAATTATGGGCTTCTTTATACAGGAGGCTAAGGGGAGAGTGCTATCGGGTATGGTTTGCTACAGCCCTCCGGGCGTGGACGCTAATCATCAGGCACTGTTGGATACTATTGTCGCCTTGGCTTCCACACACTCCAGAATGCTGCTCTTGGGAGACTTCAATCTCCGGGAAACAGGGAGCTCTGGAAATCATCTACAAGCCCTGATTTACACCGGTGAGAACTGTGGCCTCCATCAGTTGGTCCAACAATCTACACATGTGGGAGGCCACATACTCGATCTAGTCTTCGCCAAACCCTCTGAGACCGAAGTAACTAGTATTACTCCACTAAACTGGACTGACCACTATCTAATACAGTTCAGGATTAGCACACAAGAGGATAAACGGGTTGTGGACAAACAAGCACGTTTTAGGTGGGGAAGGGATTGGGCTAAACTCTCCAGGAGAGGAGTATCCTCCCTATTCCCACTTTCCAACGTGTTCGACCCAAAGGCTACACCGGAAGAAAACTATACTAGTTATAGTACTTCCATCAACTCAGTACTAGAAGGCCACATACCTAAAAAAAAACTAAGAATGCGTTGTACTCCTTCGGCCCCCTGGTTCAGTGAGGAGCTAAAAGCGTTACGTCTTGTACGCAGACAGACGGAAAGAAGCTGGCGCAAACAGTACCGGGAAGCAGACAGAACAGCCTTAAAAATCATACAACTCCAATACAAGGCAGCCATTAGGGAAGCTAAGGCGAAATTCTATGCCAACTCCATCCTGCAGGCACCCAATGGAACTAGGGCACTCTTCAACATCGTTAGAGACCTTAGTAACCCGGGCTGTATGGCCAGTACTATCCAGCCATCACAAAACTTCTGCAACAAAATTGCTACTTTTTTTGTTGAGAAGGTCAACAACATCGTGGGTGGGTTCGATCAGAATGTTATAGAGCCCTCCACGATTAGCGTAGACATCGGAAGAGAAACTACTCTGAGCCATTTCATCCCCCCCACGGAGGACTCTTTTCATGAGATAGCGCAGGAGATTTCATCAGGATCACCCTTGGACCCCCTTCCGCACAAGATCTGGAAGGAGTTCGGACCCGCCCTATTTTCAGATCTGTGGCAAATTTGCTGCCAATCTTTGAGTGAAGGCACGGTGCCAAGCAGGTGGAAACAGGCAATGGTCACCCCATTACTGAAAAAACCTTCTCTTGATCCCTCTGTGCCGGCTAATTTCCGCCCAATTTCCCTGTTGCCATTTCCAATTAAGATCTTGGAAAAATTAGTCAGCAAATCCCTGTCCAATTTTTTTGAAGAACATCGGATTTTGGACAGGGACCAGTTTGGCTTCCGGCCTGGGCATGGGACGGAAACTGCATTGATTACCGTTCTGGACAAACTTCGAATGCGTGCCGACATTGGATGTTCCTCTGTGTTGGTATTGTTGGACATGTCGGCAGCATTCGACACGGTTAATCACTCAGTATTGCTGGCAAGGTTAGAAGATATGGGGGTGACAGGTCACGCCTTGGAATGGCTACGGTCTTATTTGACGGATCGTCAACAGGCAGTGACATTAACACCTTTTGTTTCCTCCTGGACCCCGGTTCGCCATGGAGTACCCCAGGGTTCAGCTATCAGCCCTATACTCTTTAACGCCTATCTGAGACCCCTGATCCCTATATAAAATCCTACGGGATCGAGGTGGTTAACTATGCTGACGACATCCAGCTGATGTTCTCCCTGGAGGGAGAACATGCAGTGTCCATGAATACCTTCCAGGCCTGCATGCAAAAAATCTCAGAATGGCTGAGAGCCAATTCATTGCAGCTGAATGCCGGGAAAACTGAGGTACTACACTGCTGCGCAGCGAGACTGCCTAAACACCTCTCGGGCGAGTTCCGACTTTTGCCGGAAGACGCCCCGATACTGCCAGTAAAAACAGTCCGTAACCTGGGGGTTATGATGGATGAAGATCTCCAGCTGCAATCCCAGGCGAACAAGACCATAGGCACCTGTATTGCCCTACTCAGAGCTTTGCGCCAAATCCTCCCGCTCCTCCCTATTGAGACCAGATCTCTGGTGGTTCAGAGCGTGATCCTAAGTAGGCTCGATTACTGTAATTCACTGTTCTTGGGTGCCTCTCGGTACACGGTACAGGGACTGCAAAGAATACAGTCCGCCGCAGCCAAACTGGCCTTGGGAAGACAACGTGACTCCTCAACAACACTGGCATTGAGGGACCTTCACTGGCTACCGATCAATAAAAGGATTGAGTTTAAATCATTGGTCATGGTGTATAGAGCCCTCCATAAAATTGGTCCTCCTCCGCTGTGCGATAGATTCTCATGGTATGAACCAAAGAGACTTCTTCGGTCCACCAGCCAAAGTCTGGCAGTGGTTACCAGAGTTAAACGCACTAAGACGGGAGGCAGGGCCTTCAGTACGGCGGCAGCCCGCCTCTGGAATCAAATCCCCCAAGATCTACGCCAAGCTACATCATTGCTGAGCTTTAGGAAGAATCTTAAAACATGGCTCTTTGGCAGAGACTAGAGTGTAACATTCTTGGCACAACGGCAAACGTTCCTACTGTCTCAGGTTTTCTTCTATAGTCTCTTAGCGCCAGGATGCCCGTAGGGCGACAGAAAGCGCTTTAGAAGAACTTTATACAATACAATACAATACAATGACGTGAACGTAGACGAAAGGCGCCATTTTGAAGAGCATCGGAGGAGGAAGCAGCAGGAAGCTGATCTGCGTCCAGGTAGGAAACATTTTCACTTTTATTTATAGATAAAACCTTTAATAAAGATACATATATAGTAAGAAAAGAATAAGGAGAGGTTGCGGAATAACTAATTGATGTTGAAAATGTTTTAAAACATGTCCACATTTATGTCATTAATGTATGCCTATGTCGGGTCGCGAAAATGTATTGGTTCATTAAAAAATGTAAGTAACTGTAAAATTAATTTAAGTTACTGCTAAGAAAGTTTATGTCATAACTTCGGAACCAATACTAATGATTTATATCTTCATTTTTAAGGAAAAAAAATGGCGTATTCGTAATTTTTGATAAAAAATATTGATATTAATTTGGTGTTTATGCAGCAATGTGCATTTTGGAAAATGGATTGACTTCTGAAATTTTGAGTAGTTGGATTTTTTGTGGATTTTAAGGGTGGTAGTTACTTATGAAGTTTTTTGATAATTATTTACTGTCGTTTGGCTTTTGAAAAATTGGTCGAATATTATGGAAAAGTAGATTTGGTAACATTGGTTGTTTAGCAAAAAATGAAGATTGCAAAAAAAAAATAATAATTAGGAGACCCGACTTTTAAATTTGAAAAAAAAATTGGAAAAACATTGTATGCCAATTGTAATTAAAGGATATTTAAATTTGAAGCAAAGCAAGAAAGTAAGTACAAAACTAGTTTTAGAAAGAAAGAATGTTAGAAAGATTTTCCAGGTAGTCTATAGCCACACACAACGAAAATTGTTGTAATATAGCCAATAGTCTCTCAGACATTTCCTTAGTTTTGACAGTTACTCGTGGGTTTAGACTACCTGCAAGTGTTTGGGCTAGTCTCATTTCTTGAAAACGTTGCTCCTTCTTCAAAGTTTCCAAGAAAGAGTAGAAGTTTGGATGAGGTTTGCCAATTGTATGGTTGAAGGAGTTATGCCATCCCTCAATGGCATTGTTTGTTTTTGCTTCTCCCTCTAAACAGCTCGTGTAGCAGTTCCACCACTCCTCATGGAATCGTGGCTTCCTCCTGCGACCCGATCTGCTTAGGTGCCCAATCCATGTGTCCTCGAAATAATTTAGGATGGGTGCCAATTTCTCTTCATTACTTGTATAATAAACAGATTCTATAATAGCAGTGTAGTACTCGTCCACACTATCGGGAGGAACAAAACAAAGTGCTGTTAATTTTTTTAGTTCAAACTGTAGTTTGCTATCACGACAATATTCTGCAACTAGGGATGTTTTTTGTAATTTACGCCAAAAAGCCTGGGAAAAATGGAAAAAACATCCCTGAATTTGGGTATCCGTGTACGTTTTATTGATCACATTGATCATGCTCAATTCAAAATCAATTATTATTTTCCTAGGACTTTGAGATGTTTTACTTTTAATAACTGATAAAAGTTCAGAGTATGTTGCAGAAGTCTTATCAGGTAGCAAACTATATACTAAGGGAATTACATTATTGTTAATTTTTGCATGTATAGTGTAAATTTGAGTGAAAGGATGGGGTGTACTTTTAAACGTCCCATCCATCATCCAAATTTCACTATTTTCTAACTTTGCAAGGTTACGTGGGGTACTAAAAATGAGAATTCGTTTCTGAGGGTTTTGGTTGTCATGCAAAAGGAAAGGTTCATCAGAAAAAGAAATAGAAAGATCATGTGGAATTCTAATGTCAGAAAAAGAATGTGGTGTAGATAATTGGATGTTACTTGCCTGCTTTTGTCTTTGAATAATTCGTCTCAAATTAGGAATTATAGGCATGTTACTAGCAACATGACTGGGGACATGCTGTGCAACCTCTCTTAAAATGGATCCTGTAGAATCATTGGAGGTGCTTGCAATAGCTTTCATTTCATTAACAGTTTCTCTTATTTCTACCTCCATTGCAGAGGCAGAGTGGTTATGTTCTGTTGTTTTCACAACTAAATTATCAAGTGTAACCGCTCTGCCACTGCAATGGGTAGTGTAGTATTGCACACACCTCCAATGATTTCTAGGAAAACTTATTCTTTCCTTACTATATATGTATCCTCCATGGTTTAATACATTTTTTCCTTTCCTGGATTTAATGTATTTAGCTGCTTCAAGACTAGACATTATCTGAAAAGAGAAGAGAAGAAAAACAAATTAGGATGTAAAAGTAAATACTAAACCTCTAATGTTACCCCTACACCATCTAACACTTTCCCTACTGCTGCACCTTCCTGGAGTTAGAATAGTAAATTGTACCCCTACACCATCCAACACTTTCCCTACTGGTGCACCTTCCTGGAGTTAGAATAGTAAATTGTACCCCTACACCATCCAAAACATTCCCTACTGCTGCACCTACCTGGAGTTAGAATAGTAAATTGCACCCCTACAATATCCAACACTTTCCCTACTGCTGCACCTTCCTGGAGTTAGAATAGTACATTTCACCCCTACACCATCCAACACTTTCCCTACTGCTGCACCTTCCTGGAGTTAGAATAGTAAATTAAACCCCTACACAATCCAACACTTTCCCTACTGCTGCACCTACCTGGAGTTAGAATAGTAAATTGCACCCCTACAACATCCAACACTTTCCCTACTGCTGCACCATCCTGGAGTTAGAATAGTAAATTTCACCCCTACACCATCCAACACTTTCCCTACTGCTGCACCTTCCTGGAGTTAGAATAGTAAATTAAACCCCTACACCATCCAACACTTTCCCTACTGCTGCACCTACCTGGAGTTAGAATAGTAAATTGCACCCCTACAACATCCAACACTTTCCCTACTGCTGCACCTTCCTGGAGTTAGAATAGTAAATTGTACCCCTACACCATCCAACACTTTCCCAACTGCTGCACCTTCCTGGAGTTAGAATAGTAAATTGTACCCCTATACCATCCAACACTTTCCGTACTGCTGCACCTTTCTGGAGTTAGAATAGTAAATTGTACCCCTACACCATCCAACACTTTCCCTACTGCTGCACCTTCCTAGAGTTAGAATAGTAAATTGCACCCCTACACCATCCAACACTTTCCATACTGCTGCACCTTCCTGGAGTTAGAATAGTAAATTGCACCCCTACAACATCTAACACTTTCCCTACTGCTGCACCTTCCTGGAGTTAGAATAGTAAATTGTACCCCTACACCATCCAACAATTTCCCTACTGCTGCACCTTCCTGGAGTTAGAATAGTAAATTGTACCCCTACACCATCCAACACTTTCCCTATTGCTGCACCTTCCTGGAGTTAGAAAAATAAGTTCTTCCAACTACAACCCTTATTTTATGCATTTTGGGATTTTATTAAAATTAATAAGTAAATGGTTTGGCTAACATGTTGATGGTTTTAAAACAATGTTGTTTAAAAATACCTTGTTTTTTTGGGATTCCTTTCCTTGGTGAGGCTTCTGCTGTGGTATTGGCCTGCTGGCTGGAGTTTTCAGTTATGTGTTGGACTGACTTTTACAACAAAGTTGAAAACAATTGTCTGGAAAAATGAAAAAAAAAAAAGAAAAAACTGAACGTTGGTGACAAATGCAAATTTTGATTAAATTTTTGAAATTATGACATTGTATTTAACTATTACTACATAACACTTTCCCTACTGCTGCACCTTCCTGGAGTTAGAATAGTAAATTGTACCCCTACACCATCCAACATTTTCCCTACTGCTGCACCTTCCTGGAGTTAGAATAGTAAATTATACCCCTACAGCATCCAACACTTTCCCTACTGCTGCACCTTCCTGGAGTTTGAATAGTAAATTAAACCCCTACACCATCCAACACTTTCCCTACTGCTGCACCTTCCTGGAGTTAGAATAGTAAATTGTACCCCTACACCATCCAACACTTTCCCTACTGCTGCACCTTCCTAGAGTTAGAATAGTAAATTGCACCCCTACACCATCCAACACTTTCCCTACTGCTGCACCTTCCTGGAGTTAGAATAGTAAATTGTACCCCTACACTATCCAACACTTACCCTACTTCTGCACCTTCCTGGAGTAACAATAGTAAAAGGTATGACTATTATATTGTGGAATTTATAACAGTGTAAATTTAAAATACCTTTTTCTTTAGCTGATTGTTTTCTTGGTTTCTTGGTACTGCTGGCTGCAGGTTTAAGTTATTTGTTTTAGTGATTTAATCCACAAAGTTGCAACCGATTGTCTGTGAAAATGAAAAAAAAAAAAAAAAGTTAAAGCAACTTTGACAACGTTGGTTAAAAAAAAACATGAGACCAATTGATTGTAAGTCTGATATTTTATTTCACTGTAACTACATCACATATCATATTTTCCATGGTGCTGCATCACACTTGAGTATGAATAATAATTGGTACAGCAAAACATACTACACTTTCAATACATTATGAACTTACAGTAGTAATGGATACCCCTACACCATCACTCAATTTCCCTACTGCTGCACATTCTGGGATTTAGAATAGTAATAGTTACCCCAGTACCATGAAACGCTTTCTCAAATGCTGTACCTAACTGCAGTCATATTAGTAATTGTTACCCCTGCACCATCGCATAATTTCATTTATGATGCAGCGTGAATGTTCAAAAAAAATAATATTAACCCCTTTACCATACAACACTTTTGCTAATGCTAAAAATATATTTTTTAATTAAAAGAATTACAAACAAAAAAAAAAATCATTTACCTTCACAATAGCAAAGGTGAGTCGATTACGTTGAGGTGAAGGAAAATTAGGGAAACGATATCTTGCTTTTGATAGAAAAACAACTTTCTGTTTTAGGAAAAACAAGTAGATGTTTTAAGTTGGTATATATTAAAGTTTCTTTAGTGATAAAAAATTCGAAACAGTACATTTTATAAACTAATATAAATATTTTTAAAACATATTTTGTATGGAAATAAAACATGATTAAGGACAAAACAAGGTGTTAAAATAGATTAGTGACTTACTAGTAGTTGCAAAGTAACAATGCTTTTCCAAACGATTGCAGTGCTCTCTCAGTGGAGGTCACAGTCTAGGTGTCAGAGGGTCAGGTTTTTACGTCTGGTCTCTCTGGTAGTTGATAATCAACTGATTGTAAAATGGTGTCTTCCTGGTATTTATAAGTTTTAGTCAGTGTCACTATTAATTTTTTTAAAAACAGCGTTCGTTGTGTTTTTTAGTATACTTTATTTTGCTGTGGAAAATGATAATTTAAAAAAGCATTAAAAGATGTATTGTTTTCATTTATTTGCTCCGTTTTGGCATCCATTTTGGAACATGTCTTTTACTATTGTTTTCATAGAAAGTGTTGTAGGACAAGTTTTAGAAGTGAGATGGATAAAATGGTGACTATGTGTATGTGTCTTCTGTTTTACTCTGTTTACTTATTTTCAGATATATTCATGATTTAAATGTGTATGAACTGTTGTTAAATTTTTCGTTATTTGTGTAAAACTTTGAAATGTGTGAAAACGGAATTTTTGGGGGAAATGGGAGTATTCATTTTAATACTCGAGTATTAATTTTAATACTCGAGTATTAATTTTGTAATGCATTTCAGTTAATTTACATACAGTTTTTCTACACATTTTAATACACTTTCCCACCCTAAAACCCCTAATTTCCCTGCATCCCGTGCCAGATTTTATTGAACTTTTTATTAAAAAAATATTTTTTTCGCGTTGTAATGGTATGCGTTGTAATGGTTTTCGTTGTAACAGCACTTTTAAGTATTTTAATAAGTTTGGCGTTGTAAAAGTATTTGTTGTAAAGTATAGTGTTTGCGTTGTAAAAAATGCATTGTAAAGGTAGGCGTTGTAATAGCATGCGTTGTAACGTCATACATCCCTGTTGGCACTCTCTGGAAGATCATCCTATGCCAGTCTCCCATGCCGATTACATGTAGATTACTGTATCTATTACAGATGACAGACATTCGATAGCTGTCAATTTCAATAACTGCATGTTGGCAATTTCCACCTGGATGAAGGGTAATTTTCTGAAATTAAATGCAGACACAACTGAGGTCATCATCTTTTGAGGTCAACCCCACGATCTGGAACAACAATTGGTGGCCATGTGTATTGGGAACTTTACCCTTTCCTGCCAAATTGGCAAAGCAGTTTGGTGTTATTGTGGACCAACGCCTCACCTTTGACCTACAGTTGATCCGAACAGTATCAACCTACTTCAACATTGTTAGGATACTTTGGAAAGTTTTTCCTCATATCCCTTCAGCAGAACAAAACAGTGGTTCTGGCGTTGATCTCATTGAGGATTGACTACTGCAATGCAAGGGGCATATCAGCAAGGACCTGTGCTAATTATCGCAAATCACGCTTAGCGCGATTTGCATTATCGGCACTTATTGCTGGAGTACATCGCCGTTTCAGCGGTGTATTATCAACGCTTTGCACAATGGCGATGTACATTCCAGAGATAGATGGCGATATCCGACATCTGCGCAGGAAAAGCTGCGATAATGGCAGTGCGCTACGGTAATCCTAGCTGATAGGGGAGTGTGGATTTAACATGTCAATCCACCTCCCATTGTTAGCATAGCTAAGTCAGGTCTGGAGCAAGTGTTAATTTTCGGCAATATTCGCGGGCAGCGCAGCTTTTGTTGTCGCTTGACCCGAGTTGTTAATAGGGTGATGTTGTGGTGGCGAGGGATTTCATTCAGGATTTGGTGAGGTATGCCCACCTTTCATGTCATTAGCGATGATTATCGCTGACATGTAAAGCAGGAAGGACACAAGCGCTATTGCCAGTAAACTGTCGCTAACTGCTCTTAGCGACAGCTTGTTAATTGGGCTTTAGCGGCGGAAAGTGCCGCTAAAGCGGCGATATTGCCCTTGCTAATATGCCCCCACGTCTTCTCTTGAAAAATTTCAAACCATTCAGAATGCAACAACAAGGGTCATCTTAGATATCCCTAAATATCACTTGATTTCAGGTTAGCTTGACAATCTTAATTGATTTCCAGTTCAGAAGCAATAATTTTTAAAGCCCTGTACATTGCACATAATGCATTACATGTGTCAGGCTAATCAGATCTACTTTCCATTGGTATCTGCAGACCAGGTCTCTTCACTTGGCTAAACACAATTGTGTGCTGATCCCAAAATTTCTGAAAAGCAAGGTGGGGAGGTAGACCTTTCTCAGTGGCCACAGATAAGCTATGGAATACTCTTCCTCACCATCTAGCATGCCTTAAAAATCACATGGCCTTTAGAAAGGCTTTTAAACCTGCCTTTTTTTCTCATCGTGCTCTGGGACTCCACAGATCATACAGGATGACAATCCGGTCTCAAGCTTAGGTGGTTCTAATGGGTTTAGCAACTTGAAACCTTTCAGTATATGTGCACTTTATACATTTGTTTTCATTTCATTAACGTAATTTAATTAGAGAAGGAAAAGTGATGTCTTATGGCTAAATAAGTAGCATGGCACACAAAAAAATAAGGTAACATGTCTTTGTCTGGTGTATACTCTAGGGCACCTCCACCACGAGGCAATCATCTAAATCTGTATTTTAACTCACGAAATGCCCTTTCAGTTGCATTTATAGTACAATTATGGGCATGGTAGTATACTTTTTCTTGAGTAACTGACTGGTGTTTGTATTGATGGGAGGCAACAGCCGTTTTTTCTGATATTGGAAGTCTATATTATGTAGTGCATATTGCCAGGATGAATCTGGAATACTTTTATCAAGAGTTGTGAAGACTATTAGTATGAAGGAACTGAAATTCTGAAGCCCTCAAGAAGCGAATTCATTTCGCGTAACACATGTCGGCTTGGCTGTTCTGAACCACTACTGTGTGAAGAGGATTTTGTGATCAAGCATATGATGTACTTCAAATGTTACTTCTATCAAAGTTGAGGACAACTTGTTTTGTATCTGAACAAGGACGGATGATAATAAAAGAATTTTGCATGGACACTCTGCAAAGAGTGTGTTTTTCTCAGTGTATAACCCAATGTGTGACTATTCCCTGAAAGGAAGACAGGAATCTGGGAACTAGTACTGGGCATTTTTGAAAATTCCCTCAGCTGTTGATGTTTTATATATATTATCTACTGGCGGTCGCCAGTAGGTAGTTATAGTTAGGACCGAGTTTCCATAGGAAATCTGAAAATTCTATTTTGAATAACTTTGGCGCCGGTTGACGAATCCTCGCGAAATTTTCAAAACTAATGGGGCGCTCTGCTCAGCTCCTACCCTGAAAGTCTCGGGGTGATTCGTCAAGCGATGGCTGAGAAAAAAGGGGGTCCCAAGACGTGTTTTCCCCATGCATTTTCCCATAGGACCTTTCGTCGAAGGTACAGCCCGAACGGCTGAACAGAATTACTTGAAATTTGGCAAAGAGGTAGTCCTCAGGTCAGGCATGTGCCTTTTGCATATATGGTGTCAATCTGTTCAGTAGTTCCTGAGAAAATTGCATTTAAAAGTACATAAATATCTATAAGCGCGCACCGTGCGCGCACCGTGCGCGCACCCTAACGTGCGCGAGCGCAATTCTGATTGGTGGTTACATGTCAGTCAACATTTGAATCGGTCGAAATCAGGAAGTGTCGGCCGCCATTTTGTGTGTTTGGTGTGTGACAGTGAAAAAGAAAGGTGGAGAACGTGAAAAGGGGGCAGGGTAGAGAGTTCCTGACCCCCTAGCCTTTGTCAGGGGGTCCCTGAAGGACCCCGAAGGGTGAAAAAAACATTTTTTTTTCTTTCAGAAATTCGCGGGGTGCGCGCACGGTGAAACACCTTAAAAAAAAAAAAAACATTTTAAACGACCCATTCCATATTACAGGATACAGTCAATCTATAACTATATACATAGGTAGTTTATTGTGAAATAAATATATAAAAAATATAATAATACATACATAACTTAGCATTTCAAAAACCTTACAAATTCACTTCAAAAACCATAGGTTTCACACACGTTATAGTTAGGAATTAGCATTTAAAAAACCTTGCAAATTCACTTAAAAAACATAGGTTTCACACATGTTATAGTTAGCTGGACATTTCACTCGTAAAAAACCAATGAAGTTCCCCCGTTATAGTTTGTTCAGCTAACTATAACTCGCGCGACCGCCACTCTATCACAAGGATGATGTCATCAGTGATGTCATGAGTGATGCCACTGACCATGTCATGAGTGATGTAATATGTGACGTCATGAGCAGTGGATTGCGGGCGCGCGAGTTATAGTTAGCTGAACTAACTATAACGGGGGAATTTCATTGGTTTTTTACGAGTGAAATGTCCAGCTAACTATAACATGTGTGAAACCTATGGTTTTTTAAGTGAATATAGATATATATTCACTGAAAACACCACAGGTTACAGGGACTTTATAGTTTGGAACTGAATTTAAAAAAACTTGGAAATTTACTAAAAACCGTAAGTTAAAGGAACTTTATAATTAGGTTCAGATTTTGCACACATAAAACCAAAGAAATTCAGCAGTTATAGTTATAATTCTCTGAAGAAACTATAACTCGTGCCCTAAGGTAACTATAACTCATGCCACTGCCATGCACAGTTTTCTCTTCCATAATTTTATTGCAAATGTTGCAGTGATGTTATCAATAATGTCATAGAAGATGTCATGACTGACACATTATTTAGGGTAATTAGCAGGGCATGGCGCGGACACGCACAGTGGAGGTTGACCACAAGGACTGGCCTGTGGCCAGGCACTGTGGCCAACCCCCACATGCAACCAACACCAAGCTCCAAGCTGCACACAGCCTTACACCGTGCAAAGTGGGGTCTTGGCCACAAGCCCTGGCCTGTGGTCATACCCTGTGGCCAACCCCTCACAGGCAGCCAACCTATGCCTCCCTCTCCTAGGGCTGCTTTTGGTACAGGGACCCTATCCTCTGGGGCCCGGCACATTTTTTAGGGGGATTGGGACACAGGGACCCGGTCTGCTTTTGGTCGCATTCTCCGGGGCCCGACAACATATTTCAGGGGGAGGAGTGCACGTGGACAACCTCCTCAGGCTGATTTTGGCACCAGGGACCCCATCACCCAGGGCCCAGCAACATATTTCAGGGGGAGGAGGGCATGTGGCCCCTTCCATGGGCCGATTTAGGCACTGGGGAGCCGTCATCCAGGACCTCCAAAATCTTTACGGGGGACACACAGCCCCCCTTCCTGGGACAATTTCGGCCCTGGGACCCCATCCCCCAGGACCCAGCCATATTGAAATAGGTGGAGGGGGGCATGCAGCCCCCCTCTCCGGGCTGATATCTGCATACAGGACCCCATCCCCGGGGACTTGCCAACAAAGGGTGGGTGCCCTAGTGTCCATTGTAGTAGGAACCGACATTGTTTCCATCCGCAGAAAGCAGCTACAAATGATGTCCGTGCGGGCAGGAAGAATCTTTTCATCTCTTTCCCCGTCCACTTCAGTGCAAGCAGGGAAACAGATGAAAAGTCTGCTCCCAGCGGGCAGGAGCATTTTTTCATGCGGATTTGGTGTTTGCTCCCACTTGGTGGGAGTTTTGAAATTGCTCGTGCCAAAGTAGAGCAAACACAGGTTTCCCTCTCTGCACCAGTGCAGGCAGGGACACCACAATGTTCCAGGGGTGGGGACCCCGGGACATAGTATGAGCCAGCCCTAGGGGATGGGGTCCCCAAGTCCATTAATGGCTCAGGGTGGGGGGGGGCTGCTTCCCTTTCTAGCTGAGTCCAGGCCCTTTAGGATGAGGTCCCTGGGACTAAAATCAGATCAGGGAGGGAGGTGCTCAGCCCCTCTCTCATTTTCATATACGGACAAGCCCCGGGGAATAGGGTCCCACCAGGCCAAAATCGCCTGGTGAGGGGAGCGTGTGTGTCCCTGCCCCTTTTTGAATATGGCTAAGTTCTTGGGGATGGAGTCCATAGGGCTGAAATTGGCTGGAAGGGGAACAGCGTGTATCCCTACCCATTTTTGCAAAAAGCTATGCCCCAGGGGATGCGGTTCGCTGGCTGAAATCAGCCCAGGGATGGGGGGCCACATGCGCCTAAGTCCCGAGTCCTAAGGCAGCCAATCAAATCTAATTTTGAGATCTGTCAGATCCACTGCAGGATTTGCGTTTCTAAATATACATACATGTTAATTCTTTAATAACTCCAAAACTACTCAACAGATTTACACCAAATTACAAAAATGCACTCTTTCTGGACCAAGATCTAGCTTTATGCCTAATTTAGTGTAATTCCCTTCAGCGGTTTGGGCTGTAGTTGTGCCTAAAATCCCTATGGCAAATTGCATGGGCCAAGTTGCGGCCAACTCCCCCTACAAGCTTCCAATCCTTTGTGCATGGCACGGGGTTGGCCACAGGGCCTGGTCTGTTTGCTCCAACCCTACGCCACTCACAGCCTTCTGTAGCACCAGAATATAAAAAGTGAGCCTATTGGCTTTGTCAAGGGGTAAGGATATCAATGGAATACTATCAATCCTAAGTGAAGCTGCTCATTCCCCGCCCGTAGGAAAAGCTCCAGGAGGCACATACCTGCAGGATGCTTCTGCAAACTATGCAATAGGCTCAAATCATTATGCTTCCCAAACTGAGGATGGATCAGTTTGACTGCAGTTCCTATAGACTCCTCTCTGTGTTGAGGGTAGACATGAAAATACTTGCTAAGGCTCTTGTGAATAGTCTACAAAGGTGGTCACCCAAACGGTCCATGAAGATCAGTGCTTTTTCATGCTAGGTAAGGGGACAAATTTGAATCTCAGGAGGATGTCCCAGATATTGCACACTGCAGCAGACAAGAAGGCGGAGGCGACACTAATAGCTTTGGACATCTAGAAGGCATTTGACACGCTAAAACTGGGAATACCTCTGGGAGGTCCTCCAAAGAATGGAATTTTGCACGGTGTACTTATCTTGGGTTGAACTGCTTTACACTGCACTGGTGGCATGGGTACGCACTGGGCGAGTGGAGTCTAATTGCTTCCCCATTCAGAGAGGTACTAGACAGGGGTGCCCCCTGTCCCTGCTTCTGTTTGCTTTGGCAATGGAGGCCCTGGTGATAAGGCTACGCCATGACATGGCCATATGGGGCGTTGAAGAGGGGGAGTCACACATGTTGTCTCCCTGTATGTCAACAATGCACTTGTCTATGTTACACACCCTGAGCAGTCAAATTAGGGCTGAGTTTGGCAAGGTGTTCAGTTTCAAGGACAATAAACAAAAACAGTGCTATTTTCCATAGCTGCACCAGTGGGGGCAACACAGGCCGAACTCCCATTGACTGAGCTGGGTTGGAAGAGAGATCATTTTTCGATACCTAGGTATACAAATGGCAAATTAATCAGAGGCCTGTTACCACCTCAATATAGGTAAAGTACTTAAAGGATTGGAGGCATCTATTCGATTCTGGGTCTGCCTACACTTGTCAGTGATGGGCTGATTTGGTTGAGCAAAAGGGTTTTATTACCTCGCTGCCTATACGCTTCCCAAAATGCCATGTACGACATCCTGAAATCTACATTAATTTTGGGAGGTGAACTCTGCTCCGCTCAAGGAGTTTGCTGAGTTTTCAGCACTCCACGTTATGCGGAGTTCGTGGATTTCCCCAAAACTCCGCTCCGCATGATGGAGTTTTTTCCCCTCACTCGCGTTCGTCAACGTGAAGTTGGCGAGCGTGGGCGAGGAAAATCCACCTTCTGGCAAGATTTTTGCTCGTTCATCAACATCAAGTTGGAGAGTGCGAGCATGGGAAAATCAACTTCCCTGCGAGATTGCTCAACGCGGGCGGTCAGATTTCTCATTGCGAGTGGTCGCGTACGCTTGCAACAGCTCGCATTGAGAAACCGTCCATTTGCGTTGAGAAAGCTGCTGCGCGAGTAAAAAATCTACTCGAGTGGCAGAAAGGAAGCAGCGCCCACTTGCGCTGTGCATGGTGCCGTTTGGGATGATTACACAGTGAGAACAAGCGCCTGGCACTGAAAATCACTACTAACCGCATTTATCTAACGCACTCCGCCGCTTGCACAGAGGAACTCAGCGAACTCCGCCCAGGCTTAATCCACATTTGCCAAACTTAATGGTCTCCTGATATCACTTGTGTGGTATGTTAAGAGAAGCCAGGTCAAATTGGATGCTCTAAAACTAGACACCGAACAGGGAGGTCTGGGACTAACAGATATGCAATTCCATCATCTAGCGGGTCTGTTGAAATATGTGATGCAATGGTGCATGAAGGGACCAAACACAGAAAAGAAACTCCTGGGGATGTGGGGAGTGGAGGTGGACCTCCCACGATGCCTCATGCTGGGAATGAGTGTTTCAGATGACCACCCCTTCATTGTTAGATGAGTGGCGGTAGACTGGGAGCAGGCAGTAACCGTATGCTGCGGCGAGCACCTTACAGAAAACTTTTGCATCTCCATTGGCTGCAGCCCAAAGGAGCCATACAGTTCGTAGTGGATATCTCACAATGTTTTGAGGGCAGCTGTAGCACAGCGGGGGAGATGTACCTTAACAGCACTTTCCTCACATGGGAGGAGGCGCAGAATACCTTTAGTGTTCGGCAGGGTCACTTTCTGCAGCACGCTAAAACTCTGCACTTTTCGGGAGATGTGGACCGACTTACAAGCTGAATGGGAGAAGTCACAGACATTACAAGTGATACTAAATCCCGTTTCCACGTGCAGATTGACTTCCCACATCTATAAGGCACTTAAATGTGATTGCCGCATAGCAATGGCGGGAGTCCAACACAGATGGACAGAGGGGTTACAAGACCCCTATCTGAGGGGGCATGGAAAAGAGCATTTGCACAGGGAGGTGGTTAGTAAGTTTAAACTCATATAATGTTACGATCTGCACCAAGCATACATGACCCTGCAACATTTACATAGAATCAATAGAGTCCACTCAGAAGACTGTTCCAGGTGTGAGACCAGACCACACCAGCCTCGTTCCTTCATATCACATGGACTTGTAGCAAATAACTGAGGTTTTGGAACGAGATCATATGGGTGCTGCAGGAGCTAACACGGGTGCATGCAGAGTTGTCCATTGGCCATTCTTTTGCTGGGGGTCCTTTCTGACACTGATGCAGAACATCATAATAAACAACAGATTCATGATATTGGGACTGCTTCTGGTGAAGAAGCAGGTGGCCAGTCATTGGCTGCAAAGTACAACCCCGGCAGCTAATAAATGGATGACTGATCTGCTTGAATGGGGCATGGAGAAGGAAAGGCGGCTTCGCGCAGTGTGAACAGATGAGAATGCAGACCACAACTTGGAAGTATGAGGCACCATGCTGGATGCCCTGCCGGACATGGTGGGGACAGAGTACACCGACACGCCCCCACAAAGTTTGGCACCAGGGACCCCCAAAGGGGTGGTACAAAGATAGGATAGGGCAATTGAAAGCTACTGAGCACACATATTATTGAGGGTGAGAAGGTGATACAGAGGAACCATTGGAGGGGATCTGAGTGCCGCACTAGTTGGCTTTCTTTTTACATAGTTTTTATCATTAAATTTTGAGGGTGAAAAATGTCAAAGTGTGTAGTCAAATGCATATTTAAAAAAAATAATACTATTAAAACAAATGTCTGTGTGTGTCTCTTTTAACATTTTCAGCCTTAAAATGCAACCATAAAAACAACCACAAGAGGGTCTTGTATTTTTTTTTAAACATCTTCAGGCCACTCAAAATGCTGCTATCGTACCAGTCCCTTAGCTGTAGAGCAATAGCTCTAGGCAGGGAAGTGCTTGAAAAAAATATGGTAAGTTTTACTGGGGTCATGGATTTAATGACCAAGAGACTTACTGTTTTTTTCTAGTGTTGCTGGTGAATTTCAGTGGTTTTGTGCATTTAAATTGGCATGTTTTAACTGATTTCTTCACCTAAATATAACATCACCTTACACTTAGTTTTTTTCAATGAATATTACGTATTGCACACTTAATTTAGCATAGCTTTTTAAAACATATTTTTATTGTTTTATGCAAACCCTGCTAACTCAAATTGCATTGGGTTACCATTACGTAGGCTTTTTGATCAGCAGGTTGCAAAGGATGATTATTCAAAATAAAACTGTAATTAGTAGTAGGTTATTTCAAGAGTTGGTCGAAACAGAATGTAACCTTCATACCCAGGACAACTGAACCAAAAAACTGAACATGGAGGGCTTGATAAGGAATCATGGTAACATTATTGGAAGTGATTCCTAATGAGAGGAGGAGACTATGGCATTTTTAAGTAGCTAAGTGTGATGAATTGTCATTAATCAACACTGAGAGGGTAGATCAATGCAGATGTGCTTAAAAGGGGGGAAGTGGGGATAGAGGGCCATGAGGGGCAGCATGTTTTAACCCAAGAGTCAACAGTGACTGAAATAAGGCCTGCTCGAGGGGGGGGAGATCATCGTTTGAGAAGAGAACTTCATGTACCTATACAAGTACTCCCTATAGTGCAGCGATCAGGGTGTGACAGAGGCTGTTTCTCTTCCCTGCACAGGTAAGTGCTCTCGACCTGTTCCCTGTGTTGGAAATCAGCAATTCAGGACAATAGCGGGGAAGCTGGAATCCATTTTCTGGTGATGGCCGTCTTAGCGAGTAGAAGGGCTAGATCTAAAAATCTAGGGCTCAATTTAGCTTTCTTGAGTTAAGGATAAATTCCCAGGAGTACCAGCTGGGGTGCGGGGTCCAGGATTAATCTTTCAGTGATCTCAGTTAGTTTGAACAGAACCCCAGTCCAAAAGGGCTGTAATGTTGCACAGTCTACAGTTTGTGGGTTGGGTGGGATGGGGTGATGTGACATCTGGGGCATTCTGGGGATGCCAAGGGGAAGCACTTCTGTAGCTTTATTGGAATGAGGTAGGCCCTATGGAGTATATGGGCTTGTATGTGTTTGAAGCCAGCATTTTAAGTGATCCTGGAGAGGTATTCCGAGCCTAACGTTCCTTATCATTTAAAGCAAATTGTAGTTTTTTTCCAGGCTTTCTCAAAGGGTAATATTATCACACCAGCATGTTCCATGATTCTCCTATATTGCAATTGTAAATGCATTATATATGTATTATATAGCTAGATTTCATGCATGTTTATAGTAGTTTGGAGTCAGGATAGAATGATAGGAATGGATTTAAAAAACTGGGAGTTTGGAGTAGGAATAGAACAATAGGAATGTATTTGTAAAGGGAAAGTAGAAAGGTTTTTGCAAGGAGGGGCCATGTGTGCTTCTTAGTTGAGTGGGAAGGCTAGAGGAGGTGTGAAAGTATGAGAAGGATGTTTGGGAGTTCATAGTAGTGAGAAACCTTTGCGATGAGACAGAGGGAGAGGGATGGGAAGGATGGAAGGGGGTATTTTTTGTTTTTTTTATATGTATATATACATACACATGATGCTTGATAAAGTTATTTAGCTTGATTGAACGCCTCTATATAAACAACTAACTATATGTACATTGAAGCACAAATATTTACTTGGTATGCTTTCCACATTTATCTTGTGGTACATATTTTATGGTTTCAAATATGTGTAAGCAACTTACATAAACATAAATATACACATGGCACTTACTGTATATATTAGTAGCAGGCCACGTAATCAATCTTTTCCCATGCCCTACCTTGAGGAGCGTTTGCAGTGTAGCAAGTGTGGAGGGTTTCATGTGTGGGGCCACTGTAGTTGTACAGAATAATAATCGGCTCAAAAGTCCAGTGTGTCAAGGCTTCATGGTCAATGTGAAGTCATAAATGTGTCCAAGTCCCTAAACATCTTAACTGAGACAATGTCTGGAAGATTCACAAAGTGATAAAGTAAGCGCGGCAGCATTACCATCTTGGAGAGGATTATTCTTCTCTTAATCGATGGGGGAATGGTAACCCATAACGCTACCTGTGCATGGTGTACTCACATAGTACCACCAAGGTTGCTTTCTTATAGCTCCTTTTGGGAGTGATATATTTCTACGCTCACATAGCGGAAAGCATGGAGTGTCCATTATATGGGCTCTGTGCCACTCAAAAGCGCCCAAGGGGGTGTGTTCAAGGACAGAGGGAATATGAAATTTTTGCTGGGATTGACTTTAAGACCAGAGAGAGCATGGACTTTGTCTTGAGTGGTAGATATTGGTGCAAGGTCCAGGAAGGAAGTATGGAGGAAAAGGGCATACCATCAGCATATTAAGAGACAACGTGCATTTCATCTTTCAAAGATACGTCACATTCGCCTTCCACTGCTCATAGTTTGATTGCCAAGGGTTCCAATTCCAGTACAAAGAAGATTAGGCACAAAGCAGATCCCTGTCTTGTTCCCTTGGAAATGGAGTAACTGCCTGAGATGTATTAACCCTGGCTGTGGGGGAAGTGTGCCAATTGTATCAATTGTAACAGTTGGGGACCAATTACAATCTGTCAAACACAGCACACATATTTCCAACTCTAAGTATCAAATGCCCATTTGAGGTCAAAGAAATACATGATGCATCAGGCCAGGCATGCTTAGCTGTTTCCATTACACACTATAAGGAAAGTATATTTAGAACAGTATCGCAGTGGGGGAAAAACCCATTTGGTCCAGATGAATTGGGAAGGAAGGTA
The DNA here is from genome assembly GCF_964204655.1 of Triturus cristatus. NCBI lineage: Eukaryota > Metazoa > Chordata > Amphibia > Caudata > Salamandridae > Triturus > Triturus cristatus. The sequence goes on along the minus strand of NC_140593.1, from coordinate 325,201,347 downwards.
GGGCATGAGCCAGTCTGTCAGGATCTTGCTTAGAATATTGTATTCTGTATTTAGAATTGATAGTGAGTTATATTTTCAGGTAATTCAGCATAGTTGAAGTGAAGTACCCCCAACAATGTATGCATTGGAGGTTTGGATGTACATATGCCAATGTTCAATACCAGTACATTTCCATGGGAGTGCAATCAGTGTTGGATTGTGTCCATGTTCGACCTTTTGTTGTAAGTATCTCTTCTCATGTCAAGTTAAGTGGACCCAGCCCTTTCCTCAGAAGTTTCTGTTCCCTCTTGCATCTTTGGACCCTTGGACATTGCAATATTGTACACGGCTGCAAGGCGTGCTGCTGAAGTATGGGTATGTTGCTCAACAGCATGAAGAGTCCCAGCAGTGGCTTGTTACTGCTTCTTGTAGGCAGATTAATTAAAACTACTGTTCTAGTGCTGATGAATGTGTGGAGAGGTATGAGATTTGTATTATGTGGCGTTTGTTGGGTACAATGTTGCCAGAGGATTTTTTTTATCCTCAAGTTTATTTGAATTCTTTGCAGGTAAAAAATCATGAACTTTGAGTTTTTTTTTACTTCTTGTATAATTCAGAACAAAAAATGAATTTTAATTCATTTTAATTTCCACAAGCAATCAAAATCACATGCACTAAAGCTATCAGTCAGTCAGTCATCATTCTTTATTCGGCTATAACTAGCCATAAAAGCAAAAATATTAAAAGAAAATATGTATCCAAAATAAAATTAAAGGACACATTTAATCAGTTGTTAAACAGTGATATCGAAAGGAACTATATAATACATTCAGACTATAGTCCATATCACAACCCTCAAAATCACGGAGTATTCTAAAAACAAATACCTATATAACATATAGATACAAGGCCAACTTTTTTAAGAGCTAAACTAAGGTATCTATTCTAAATTAAGTGAACATCCCTGCATAAGCGAGTGAACATAAAGAGCTGTGTGCTTAAATAATAACTGTTAGAAACTAGGGTCTCTAGTTGACAATGATTTGCATCTTTTGTCCAAATAGGGACACTTCCTTCTAGTTATGGTGGATACACTACTGAAATAACCCCTGCTTACCCCCTTGGTCGCTTGGCACGAGCAGTCAGGCCTATCTCAGAGGCAGTGTGTGAAGCATTTGCACATAATATAGAGTAATGCCGTGAAAACACTACAAAAGGACACCACATCAGTTTCAGAAAAATAATCAATATTTATACATGCAAACAAGACCAAAACCATAAAAGAACAACATACAGTAAACAGAAATATGAATTTTGAAAGAATTACTTTAAAATGCATTCCCTTAAAGCCGGTAGCTCCGTTCAGGGCTACCGCAGTGCTGAAAACAACAAAATCCAACAGTTCCGGCTGACCATGTCAGTGCAGGCCTGCGTCAGTGTCAGAGCCTGGTAAATAGTACCTTTCGTTCCGGCTGACCACTTTGGTGCGGGCCGGTCGCAGCAACCATCGCGGTTTCTTTATAAGGTGTAGTGGTGTCCTCAAGTCGCGGTGCAGGCAGCGGCTCGGTGAAGGTCATCCGGTGATATCGGTGAGACCAGGGCTGCGGTGCAAAGCGTGCGGTGCTCTTGCGGTGTGGAGCGGAATAGGAATCCCTTCAATGGCGGCGGAGCCAGGCTTGTCTCCACCATCGGAATTACAATGTCGGTTTCTGACAGCCAAGCCATGTTGTCCCCCTTATCCCTGGCCCTCCCCATATGGGTATAGGGGCACTTATGGTGCCCCCCTCAGCATCCCTGCACCATGTGGCAGGCGCTTCACAGTGACTGCCAACATCCCTGCATGGTTCCTGCCACACGGTGCAGGGATGTTTACAACCTTCAATTTTCCAATGGGAGCTTGTGCTACGTGTGTTTTCAGCCCACCGCACAAGCTCCGATTGGAAAATGTATGTTTCTGCCTGCACTATATGCAGTCACAGACAAATTAGAGTGTCGGAGCTTCCGACATAAAGTCGGGCAGTTCGACATCGTAGTGAGGGTCAAAGTGTAGTGTGGTTTGGCTGCAAACATTATCATAAGGTCAATTAGAAAGCACTGTGACCCAAGTTATAAAGCTATCAATGTTTACTCCATATTACACTCTTTTCATGCAATAGGTTTCACTGTCAATAGTTACCTCATGCAATTATTAATGCATGCCTTTTTAGGTCTCGCCTGCGTTGCAGCGCATGCGCTGCTCGCCTTGGTGAGATCTATAGTTGTTGGTTTTCTGTCCGGCTTCTTTGGAAGTGTGGTTTGTGTCCGCCCTGTCTCCCTTAGGCCCCACCCACCTCGACTGGAGATTTAGCTCGTGCACGGCGTCTCTTTTGCTTGCGCATGGCGTCTCTTCCAGACATGCGTGTTTATATTTGTATTGCGCTTTCACTGAAAGTGAACACGTGATGCAAATATAAACAAGCAGCTTTCGTTGGCGTAATGGTGACAGAGGCAGCATCAAGGCCACGCGTTGGCGGCATGATCAGTGGCGCGCATGATGATCGTGCACTGTGGGGAGACTGCACACAGTGCGCAGAGCTGTGCGCCCGCCGGATCCCCTGTGGGGCACAATGGCTGAGCAAGTCGCTTGCACCACCACCACGGCGGTATTAATATCGTAGACCCGAACCCATCGGTGCCAGCGGCCAGGCTGCTGAATGTGAACCATACCAGCCTCGGCCGTCAGAGTGGTTTGCAGCAGAGTCCTGTCATCATTAGTTACATTTTTATGTTTCCTTTTGTAATTGCTCAAAAGATAGCTCTGTCGTAACAACGCTCCGTTACGGAAAACCATCTTTCACGCTGGACCACTCAGTGGACGTTTGCTTACTGCCCATTATCTTACCATATATAAATCAAGCGCTCACCCGCTCCGCTATGCCAGGGAAGGGTGGCAAAACACTGACGTGTTACGGTTTATACTGATACAATAGAACTTGTAGGTTTACCGCTCAAAGGACCCCTTTACTTCGCTGATCTGACACAACTGGTGTTTTCCTGCCAACCCGATGTTGCTGTAAATGCCAACGAAGGTTCAAACCCTGGTGCTTCAATGACGGCATCAATAAGCGCCGCACTCCCCACACGAGAACAGCTTGTTGTCTGCTTTTCTAGAAATGTGCATTCATTGTGCTCAAGACCTCCCAACAGGTCAGGAGCCCATTTTCCTTCCCTGTGACTAGACACATATTAGTCGAGGAACAAAACACTTGCTTGGCTACATTAGTCACAGGAAATTACGGAACAATTTGTATTTATGGGTTGGTTGAACGCATCCACCCCTTCAGCTCCCCGACTGCCCACTTCGAGGTTCTATTTTTGGCCTATTGAAATCGGTCTCACTGCTCTCAGCCCCTCTACGTGGCGGTACAACGTCAACTGCTCGTAAACAAATGGACAGATAGGGCAAGCGCTGAATCATGAGATGCCTCCCCATCATTCCTCCACAAATAGGTTTCCTTAAAAAAATTAAAAAAAGATATCCTTGCTAGCACTGGAGCAACCAGGATGGTTCTGTGAGGGCTATCTTATGGCTGGGAAGTTCTCTCTCTGTTTTGGTTACCTATAATTTCTGAACTCTTGCGGTGGCTCGGCATACAAGAGGGATGGCTTTCCTGATGCATGCTCTTTGTGACTCCAGCCCACACACGTCCACTGACTCCAGCCCACACACGTCCACTGATGCCAGCCCACACACGTCCACTGACACCAGCCCACACACGTCCACTGACGCCAGCCCACACACGTCCACTGGCAGGTCAGTAAAGATGCTCTCAGAAGAGCCTCCTCCTGTTGAGTTCTGCACCAACAACTGATCTTATAGCCCTTATGTTATGTTAAATGATTTTATAGAGCGCTCAACTCACCCTGGGGCATCTTGGCGCTAACTAGGAAGATGTACTGAGGATAAAAAGATCAGAGAAAGCAAAAAGGGGATGTCAAATTAGAACAAGAAGGTTTTCAGCTGTTTCCTAAAAATGCTTAGCGTTGGAATTTTACGCAAAACTGGAGGGAGCTTAATCCAATATCTTGGCGCCAGGTATGAGAAGGCTCTACCTCCAGTGCGGATGAGGCGAATTCTGGGAACCTGAAGGAGGGCCAGAGTACTGGATCTAAGTTTCCTACAGGGGGAATATTTTAATAGTTTTTTCCGCAAATAGAAAGGGACTCTTTCGTTCAATGCATTATGTGTAAGACAGCAAATCTTTAAAAAGGATCTCTTCTTTATTGTTAACCAGTGCAATTCCCTCAGCAAAGGGGCCGAAGCCGATCCTGCCGGGCAATTTAAGATCAGTCGCGCTGCGGTGTTCTGAATTAGTTGGAGTTTGGCCAATTGGGTCTGTCCCACTTCTGCCAGCAGGGCATTGCCATAGTCCAGATGACTGATGACCATTGCCTGGACTAAAGTTCTGCGGTGGAAAGTAGGCAGATAAGGAAAAATTTTCCTAAGAAGCTTTAAACCATAGTAACATGAACTTGCTGTTGCCGCGATATGATCCTTCATGGTCAAGGCCTGGTCTAATTTTAGACCTAGGTTTTTTACTGACTGTTTGGGGGAGGGAGCAGGGCTCAATTCGACAGGCCACCAATCATCCGACCATCTGTCAATGGCTTTACCCATCAACATAACCTCCGTCTTTTCCGGGTTGAGCTGGAGACAATTTCTTGTCATCCAGTCAGAGATGGCAAGCATTCCGGAAGCAAAACGGATTTTGTCGAGCTCTGGGTTTGGTCCGATGGTAAACATAAGCTGAGTCTCCTCAGCATATGAAATGATCTCAAAACCCAGCTGCTCGACAATCCGTGCCAGGGGAGCCATGTATATATTAAAGAGGGTGGGACTTAAACAAGAGCCCTGAGGAACTCCCCTGTCAAGAAGCATTTTACCTGAGGAGTAGGGTCCCAGCATGACAGTTTGGGTTCCTTTGGACAGAAAATGTTCAAGCCATTTCAGGGCTGTCCCATTTATACCACAAGCCAGGAATCTCTCTGTCAGCTTAGAGTGTGAAATAGTATCAAAAGCTGCGGAAAGATCTAGGAGGATCAGAATTACTGACCCTCCCGCATCGACAGTTAGTCTAAGAGAGTCGGTTACCCCCAAAACGGTGGTTTCCGTACTGAAACCTGGCTGGAAGCCAGATTGCGAGGGATCCAAAATATGATTATCTTCCAGATAAGAACTTAACTGTCGATTAATAATACTTTCCAGTATTTTTCCCAGCAATGGTAGCAGAGAAATCGGGCGGTAGTTACCAAGAATTAAGGGGTCAGCCGTAGTTTTTTTTAGTATAGGGCAAACAATCGCCCCCTTCCAGGTAGATGGAATGGTGCCAGTAAGGATAGAATGATTAAATATGTCTTGGATTACCGGGACACAGCTAGAGGCTAAAAACACCATGATTTTAGGTGGACATATATCTAATGGTGACCCGGATTTAGCCCCAACAAGGCCTTTTGTGACCTCCTCCATTGTGGCTTGTTCAAAACTGTTTAGGGAGCTAGCTACTGTCTTATTCTGCTCCTCAAGTTTGAACGAAGATGCCAATTCAAGAGTGGTAGGCGAAGGGAAATTTGCGTACATTTTTAATATCTTCTCACGAAAATAAGTTGCCAAGGAATTACACAACTCCTGCGATTCCAATGGCATCTCTCTACAGACTTTAGGGGAGACAAAATCCCGTACTATGCCAAACATTGTTTTCGGGGAATTACTTGCATTATCAATATGATTAATGATAAACCGCCGTCTGGCAGCTTTTAAATTCAAATGATATGGAAGCAGCTCTGGACCAGGAAAGGTGGCACTGTTGTGGGCCTTTGGCATGATACTGAGTGACCACTTTACATCAAAAAACAAAGTGATAGATAAACATCAGGATAGCTAGCAGTCAGATACAACTTATGATTTAGGCTTAACCATTTAGCACAAAAAACCCAAGTAACCGTATCAACAGCTCGGAGTGTGAAGGACGCCATCTAGAAAAACCCTATGCACACTTCACTTTTCAAAAAAATGTAACAGTGAATGATATGGGAAGCCATCCATCATAAATGATCCTCAGACTGCAGGAAAATGGGCTAAAACGTTTCTCCTACTTGTTGATAAAATATGCAGATCTACATATGCATCTGTGAAAGACCAATAAGGAATCAAACAAGCAGGGGGTTCAGATTTGCGTTTCAAGGCAGCCAACGTTTATAGTCAATGATTGCTTCTTTGAGGTGTCAGACTATTTCAGACTCCTCAAATCACCTAGAAAGACCGGGCAAACGCAATGCACTCTCATAAATTTAAATTGAGGTGTTAGATTTCAATAGTGCCATTTCACATCTTAAGTAATGTCTGTTACTGTTGTCACACCCTAGGTTAATAGGGTTGTACGCTTTTGTGACTCTTGGTTCCATGTGTTCCTATCAGCAAAAAATTAAGGCATTGAATTCATCTCCCAAATTTGCAATAATGACATTCAAGAGCATCTCTACCTCAATGGAGGACACAGTGGCAGTCCAACATCAAAGTGCTACACGGGGACAAATAAGAATTTATTTTGCACAAAAGGCACAGAAATCAGGGCAGACAATACAGTAAAACACCAATTTCCCAATGGACCAAAACCATTAGGAGCAGCACCTGCTCTATACAAGCATTGACAATGACACACGTTTGGATTATAAATAAAAGAGCCATGTCATTAATGGTTTTAGGCACTCAATAAGCCAGACGACATGCAATCGTTGCAACCATGTATCCACTAATCCATCCACTGCCTTATGCTTGCACTCACCCTGTGACACAACAGCGATAAAACACACACACACACATACAGCAATATGCAAGTTAAAAGAATACAAATAGAAAACGTGCTGCAGTGTAAACATGGCGGGAATATGCGTGCAAGAGCGAAACTAAATATAGAATCGGATGGTCGTCTTGCAGAGAGAGGTATTTACATAGTCTACAGGTATTTTAAAGTTCCAGCATGTCCACAACATTTAGAACCAATGTGCTAGCCATCGTGAAATGGTAAAACAATGATAGTCTATGGACAACAGAATTCCATTATGGTCATCTCGTTTAGAAGTAGTTACTGTCTGTGCATTGCCAGTGTCTCTAGTCTTGTATTTGGGGGCGCGCATGGGTGGGTTCATGCATCCGACATCTCCAAATGCTTGTGTGTGCTCTTGCACGTTGTCAATCTCTCTTAATCCTTCTGGGTATGATGTTGGTGTTTTACGATTCCCTCATATTGTGTGTGTGTGTGTGTGTGTGTGTCTGTCCCTGATGTCAGTTACTCAAATATGGCTCCTCGAAAACACCATCTGTTATCAGCAATGTAACTTCCCCTCGATGTGAAACCGGCCTTGAGACCTGCAGATTCCTTCCTTCCTTCTCCTCATGTTTCTTTGTGTGCCTGGTGAATGCGTCAACAAGAACGGAGCACTATCACTGTGCACTATCAGCGCCAGGGCTCTGTGTATGTGTAAACCCTCAGGACGCTGCCCCAGAGCCCGTGTGCTATGTGTAACGTCATCTTACAATAGAGCTTCTCTGTAGCAATTGACCCAGATGCTCCCAGCGCTAGATGTTCCACAGACTCCTATGCTGCTGACTAGGGGTCTCTAGTCTTGGTGCACAAGGCTGCAGACCTGCCATCTTTTCACAACACCCTGGTGGTACGTAAATATTTCACATTTAAATTAACTGTGCATACATGTATCTTGTTTGAATAGCCTGAATATTTGGCATGACTTTGCCCTTGTGGACAAATGTTGGGCACCCCCTATGCGAGAGATCTTCGGAGACTAAAGGGTTATGGTTGCTGTAGGTCCCACTAGTATCCATTTTTACATCCTTTTACCAGCTTACTGCTGCAAGGGACCCTCGAAGCCTGCAGCTTCCAGCCACGCCTCTAAAAGGAGCAATCTCTGGGCTGTAGATGTGATGATGTTCTCCTTGTGATTACCTCCCCTCTAGTTGTTGCAGAGCACCAAGGAAGAGACCTCTTAGGTGACCTTCCACAGCCTGCTTAAGTTTGCCAGTTCATCTACTTATAGCCGTTTGGTTAGGTATCTGGCCCTTCAATCAATTAATCAGATAGCATTTATACAACACACAGCTGCTTCATAAGAAGCGTCTTGACGCTATCTGCAAGACAGACTGTTGTACCAGTAGAAGAACTGTTGGATCTAGGCCTTATCAGAAAGGTTTTTAATTATTTTTAGGTCAAGCCTGGGCAGCGCATGCGCTGCACTGCAGGTCATACTGTATTGAAGTATGGACTATAAGCCCCACCCACTCTCTGCCCATATTTGTCATTGGCTTATCATTGTCCTTCGTAAGTGCTGGCTTCTGATTCGTTAATAGGCTTGTCAGTCCCTCTTTAGTACCACCTTGTCTTCATTTGTAACCTCGCATGTGGACTGGCCCTTTTACTTTGGTTGTTACATAGTAGTCTTATTTTCTCTGTAAGCACTATTTTTTAATTGTTTCTCCTACTGCAGGCACTACATGCATTCCTGCAACATTCAGCATGCTATGCTCGCTTTCACTGGGTGCTTTTACAAAAATAAGCATTTGTTTTTCAACTTGACAAACACGTTTTTTTTGGGGGTAAAAGCGCCCCATACCGCGCTTTCACCTTAATAGCAGCCACTGACCTTTCTTTAGATTTGACTTTTCTAAAGAAAGGGGCGTGGCCTCTATTAACGTGAAAGCACAGCATGAGGCGCTTGTAAACAGCACGCATTTGCAATCCAATAGGCCTCGCATTTTAGAAACTTTGCCCTATTGGTATTGTAAGTGACAATGCCTTTTATTATTGCAGGTTTTTTAAACACAAAAGGTAGTGTCATTTACAATACCAATAGTTCAAAATCTCACTATTGTGAGACCTATTGCATTGCAAATGCTTGTTAGATTAGGCCTTGTTAACAAGCTAAGACATTAATTATCGTCCCTGATAAATTACAATACCATGGGGTACATTGCTTATCGAGTCCGATAAATATTACCAATATGAGTTCATGTGGAATAACATGTGGACTTTGGTGTTTAAAGCACCAAAATTCCCATGGTAGGGTAATTTTGGATGTTTTCCTCTGTTAAATTTTAGCAGGTTTGACCTGCCAACATTCAATGAAGGTTGAGTTATTTAAAGTATCCTATAATTACTGGATGCATTAAATACCTTCAAACTCCAATTCCAACGCATGCGTGATAAGTAGTTTACGCATAAGTCAGAATTTTATGGGGAGCTCGTAATCAGGCCTGTAACCCCTTCTGTGGTCATGATGGAATGGTTCCATTATGAGCACAAGTGCCATTGTGCTCATGATGGAACCGTTCCGTCATGAGCACACTTGCAAAAAACTCTCCGCTATAAACAGCAGAGGGTTTTCCTATTTATCTTTTTTGCCTTGGGAGGTGGGGAAAAGCTTCCCCAACCTCCCAAGACATATTTGTTGTTTTCCTTGTATTGACAATCGCACACATGGCGTGCTGTCATCATTACAACGAAAACGAAACTGAAACTTTCACTGTTTCTGTGCTCGTGGAGTTATTCCAGCCCCCTGAACACCGAAACACATGGGAAAGGTATTGTTGTAAATAGGGGTACCTCCCCTTTCCAATGGTACCCTTCCCTAGTGTATCCCTGCTTGGGGACTGCCCCAGGAAAGTGATCCCCAACCAAGGATCCACCCACTAGCCACCAGGGAGGGGGGTGCCCCTTGGGCCAGAGCTTTGCTCCCCCTATTTTATTCTGCCACAACCAGTCTTTCTGCCCACTTGGGGGGCAGAAAGCACCCTAGATGCCAGGGATTCTTTTTTTATAGGCCAGGGGTGGGAGCTGCCCAGAATGGAAATGCCAATGCCCCTACCACTCCCCCAAATAAGGCAAAAGACTTATTGTTCCCCCCTCAATAGGTATATGGAGGCAATAGCCCCTGATCTGCCTCCCGGGGCGGCAGAAAGCCCACTAGGCACCATGGATTGTTTTTATATGTAGGGGAGAGAGCTACCCAGAATGGAATGCTAATGACCCCAACCAAATAAAATGTTACAGTCTTTCTACCCCCCCGGGAGGCAGATGGGGCGATAACCTCCGGGGGGGGCAGAAAGCCCACTAGGCACCAGGGATTTTTTTTTTAAGTTCAGGATGGGGGTTGCCCAGAACGGGCATGTCAGTGCCCCCACCCCCAATAAAAAAATGCCACAGTCTTTCATCCCCCCCAGGAGGCAGATGGGGCAGTAGCCCCTGATCTGCCTCTGAGGGGCAGCAGAAAGCCAACTAGGCACCAGGGATTCTATTTTTGTATGCAAAGGGGTGGGGGCTGCCCAAGATGGGCATGCCAAGGCCCCACCCCACCCTCAAAAATTGCCACAGACTTTCTGCCCCCCCAGGAGGCAGTCAGGGGCAATTGCCCCTGATCTGCCCCCCACAGGTGAGGCAGAGGCATAATGCTGGTATTTCTTTACATAGGAGTGGGGGCTGCCCAAAATGGGCATACCAATGCACCCAACCCCCCAAAAAATAGTCACAGTTTTTCTTCCTCCTTTGGGTGCATAACGGGGCAATAGCCCCCTATCTGCCACCCCCCCCCCCCGGTGGCAGATGGCCACTAGGCAATTACCTTTTTTTCGCAATGTGCCTAGCTGTGGATTTCGGGCCCTAGAGCAGCCGGTACCAAGGGAAACCTAGCAAACCTGTACATTTTTTAAAACTAGATACCAAGGGAAAACCAGTATGGGGTGACTTGTGTGCCTCTCACCAGATTCTGTTACCTAAAATCCCTTGCAAACCTTAAACTTGGTAAAAAAACACATTTTCCTCACATTTCTGTGATGGAAGGTTCTGGAATCTGTGTGGATCCATAAACTCCCACCCACCCTGAATTCCCCTAAGCCTCCCAACAAAAATGGTACCTCACTTGTAGGCCTAGTGCCTGCAACAGGAAATGGGCCAAAACACAACAGGGACACTCCACATTTTTTCAGTGAACACTGACAATTCTTTGGGAAAAAGTGCCTAGCTGTGGATTTTGAACCCTAGCTCTGCTGGCACCTAGGGACACCTAGCAAACCTATACATTTTTGAAAACTAGATAGTCAGGGGAGTCCAGGAGGGAGTGACTTGTGTAGCTCTCACCAGGTCTGTTACCCAGAATCCCTTGCAAACCTCAAACTTTGTAAAACAAAACACATTTTCCCCTCATTTCTGTGATGGAAAGTTCTGGAATGTGCGTGGGGCTACAAACTTCCATCCACCACGTATTCTCCAAAGTTTTCCGATAAAAATGGTACCTCACTTGTTTGGGTGGGCCAAGTGCCCGCATCAGTGTAGGGCCCAAAATGTATTGTTGGGACATCAAAATTACCTATCAAAAAATGACCTGATTTTGAAAAGGGGCTCACCTGTGTTTTTGGCCCCGCGCTCGGTGGCCATCTAGGGAAACCTACCAAACACATAGCTTTCAAAACTAGACACCCTGGGGAGTTTAGGGAGGTATGGCTTGTGTGGACCCCCCGATGTTTTCCTACCCAGAATCCCCTGCAAACCTCAAATTTAGCTAGAAATATCAGATTTTTCTCAAATTTCTGTGTGGTAAGGTTGTAGGTTCACCAGGGTGACACAAATGTCCTACCACCCAGCATTCCCCCAGGACTCCCGATAAAAATAGTACCTCACTCGTGTTGGTGGCCCAAGTAACCGCAACAGGTAAGGGCCCAAAACTTATTGTGGAGACATAAAAATTACCTAGAAATGTGTGGGTTTGGTAGGTTTCTGTAAATGACTGCCGAGCTCAGGGGTTAAAAACCCAGGTGCTCCCCCTTGCAAAACCAGGTCATTTTGTGATAGGCAATTTTGATATCTCCACAATACATTTTGGGCCCTTGCCTGTCATAGGTAATTGACCCACCCACACGAGTGAGGTACCATTTTTATCGGGAGACCTGGGAGAACATTGGGTGGTTGGAGATTTGTGTCAGCCCGATGATCCCACAACTTTCCCCACACAGAAATGTGAGAAAAATTAGATTTTTTTCAGCTAAATTTGAGGTTTACAGGGGATTCTGGGTAAGAAAACGTTAGGGGATCCACGCAAGCCATACCTCCCTGGACTCCCCAGGTTGTCTAGTTTTTCAGAAATATGTGGGTTTGGTAGGTTTCCATAGATTGTCGCTGATCCAGGGGACAAAAACCCAGGTGCCCTCCTTGCAAAACCAGGTTGTTTTGCGATAAGTAATTTTGATGTCTCCACAATACATTTTGGGGCCTTGCCTGTTGCGGGCACTTGGCCCACCCACACGAGTGAGGTACCATTTTTATCACAAGACCTGGGGGAACGCTGTGTGGTAGGAAATTTGTGTCAGCCCAGTGATCCCACAACTTTCCCAAACAGACATTTGAGATAAATTAGATTTTTCAGCTAAATTTGAGGTTTGTAGGAGATTCTGGGTCGGAAAATGTTGGGGGATCAACGCAAGTCACACCTCCCTGGACTCCCATGGGAGAAGAAAACATTTACATTAATAATGCAATAAAACAATCACAGTAAAAAAATGCAGTAATGCAGGACAAAAAACGAACAGTACAAGTAAAAATCACCACAACAAAATGCAAAACACTAAGGGGCATATTTACTACTTCTGGCGCATATCTGCTAATCAGCAGGAATGCACCAGAAGAGTTGCGACGCATCTGTCCACGAGTGCGCCACCACTGATGCGCCGCATTTACAATGCAGTATAACCGTAGGGGAAAACCCAATATACCCTTGAGGGCTTGGGCAGATGTAATTGAAAAAGTAGTATGCCAACCAGGGATTTTGTTTGGAGAGATTATGGTGCCGATCACGATCCGGCAAAAAATTCCCCCGTGCGACTCGTATCGGGTCTTTTTACCGTACGAATCGTACAAATGCCGTACGAACTGGCAATCACGATTCGCATGGTAAAAAGTCCATACGACCCGCACCGGGAATCATTCCCCACACGTCCTCGGGTCGGAAAACGTGTCCGACACGTCCTCGGACGATTTACCTTACAAACGTAAAAATCCAAGTCCGACCGAGGAATCACGATCCATCCCGTGCGTCCGAGCCTACAACCGTATGGAAAAAACACTGTCCGCACCGAACACCAATAGCAACCATGGAGACATGTGCCCGCATACGCGCCCAACACTCCCCCCAGCCCCCGTACGTCCGACACGTACCCCCCGTATATGTATACCCCCACCCGTCTATGTACACCCCAGTACGTTCCAGTCGTACCCCCACCCCAGTACGTGTCGTACCACCGTCAATGTAAACCCCCCCACCCCTGTACGTGTCGTACCACCGTCTATGTACACCCCAGTACGTTCCAGTTGCACCCCCACCCCAGTACGTGTCGTACCCCCCGTGTACCTACACCCCAGTACGTTCGAGCCACACCCCCACCCCAGTACGTGTCACAGCCCCGTCTACCTACACCCCAGTACGTTCCAGTCGTACCCCCACCCCAGTACGTGTCGTACCACCGTCAATGTACACCCCCCCACCCCTGTACGTGTCGTACCACCGTCAATGTACACCCCCCCACCCCTGTACGTGTCGTACCACCGTCAATGTAAACCCCCCCACCCCTGTACGTGTCGTACCACCGTCTATGTACACCCCAGTACGTTCCAGTTGCACCCCCACCCCAGTACGTGTCGTACCCCCCGTGTACCTACACCCCAGTACGTTCGAGCCACACCCCCACCCCAGTACGTGTCACAGCCCCGTCTACCTACACCCCAGTACGTTCCAGTCGTACCCCCACCCCAGTACGTGTCGTACCACCGTCAATGTACACCCCCCCACCCCTGTACGTGTCGTACCACCGTCAATGTACACCCCCCCACCCCTGTACGTGTCGTACCACCGTCAATGTAAACCCCCCCACCCCTGTACGTGTCGTACCACCGTCTATGTACACCCCAGTACGTTCCAGTTGCACCCCCACCCCAGTACGTGTCGTACCCCCCGTGTACCTACACCCCAGTACGTTCGAGCCACACCCCCACCCCAGTACGTGTCACAGCCCCGTCTACCTACACCCCAGTACGTTCCAGTCGTACCCCCACCCCAGTACGTGTCGTACCACCGTCAATGTACACCCCCCCACCCCTGTACGTGTCGTACCACCGTCAATGTACACCCCCCCACCCCTGTACGTGTCGTACCACCGTCTATGTACACCCCCCCACCCCTGTACGTGTCGTACCACCGTCAATGTACACCCCCCCACCCCTGTACGTGTCGTACCACCGTCCATGTACACCCCAGTACGTTCCAGTCGTACCCCCACCCCAGTACGTGTCGTACCACCGTCAATGTACACCCCCCCACCCCAGTACGTGTCGTACCACCGTCAATGTACACCCCCCCACCCCTGTACGTGTCGTACCACCGTCAATGTACACCCCCCCACCCCTGTACGTGTCGTACCACCGTCAATGTAAACCCCCCCACCCCTGTACGTGTCGTACCACCGTCAATGTACACCCCCCCACCCCTGTACGTGTCGTACCACCGTCCATGTACACCCCAGTACGTTCCAGTCGTACCCCCACCCCAGTACGTGTCGTACCACCGTCAATGTACACCCCCCCACCCCTGTACGTGTCGTACCACCGTCCATGTACACCCCAGTACGTTCCAGTCCTACCCCCACCCCAGTACGTGTCGTACCACCGTCAATGTACACCCCCCCACCCCTGTACGTGTCGTACCACCGTCAATGTAAACCCCCCCACCCCTGTACGTGTCGTACCACCGTCTATGTACACCCCAGTACGTTCCAGTTGCACCCCCACCCCAGTACGTGTCGTACCCCCCGTGTACCTACACCCCAGTACGTTCGAGCCACACCCCCACCCCTGTACGTGTCGTACCACCGTCTATGTACACCCCCCCACCCCTGTACGTGTCGTACCACCGTCAATGTACACCCCCCCACCCCTGTACGTGTCGTACCACCGTCCATGTACACCCCAGTACGTTCCAGTCGTACCCCCACCCCAGTACGTGTCGTACCACCGTCAATGTACACCCCCCCACCCCAGTACGTGTCGTACCACCGTCAATGTACACCCCCCCACCCCTGTACGTGTCGTACCACCGTCAATGTACACCCCCCCACCCCTGTACGTGTCGTACCACCGTCAATGTAAACCCCCCCACCCCTGTACGTGTCGTACCACCGTCAATGTACACCCCCCCACCCCTGTACGTGTCGTACCACCGTCCATGTACACCCCAGTACGTTCCAGTCGTACCCCCACCCCAGTACGTGTCGTACCACCGTCAATGTACACCCCCCCACCCCTGTACGTGTCGTACCACCGTCCATGTACACCCCAGTACGTTCCAGTCCTACCCCCACCCCAGTACGTGTCGTACCACCGTCAATGTACACCCCCCCACCCCTGTACGTGTCGTACCACCGTCAATGTAAACCCCCCCACCCCTGTACGTGTCGTACCACCGTCTATGTACACCCCAGTACGTTCCAGTTGCACCCCCACCCCAGTACGTGTCGTACCCCCCGTGTACCTACACCCCAGTACGTTCGAGCCACACCCCCACCCCAGTACGTGTCACAGCCCCGTCTACCTACACCCCAGTACGTTCCAGTCGTACCCCCACCCCAGTACGTGTCGTACCACCGTCAATGTACACCCCCCCACCCCTGTACGTGTCGTACCACCGTCCATGTACACCCCAGTACGTTCCAGTCGTACCCCCACCCCAGTACGTTCCTGGCGCACCCCCAACACAACCTCCTAAGTACGGAGCGCACCCCATGCCCCAACATCACAACCGCATGTACGAGTCGTGCAAAGCCACACACAAGGACCAAATCGTACAACCAAATGGCCCATGTACACACCGTACACACGCTCAAAACGCACGTACACAACAAGGACAAAACAAAAAAACTCAACAATACACCATTCGAAAGGCACACAGCCACTAAACATGGCCAACAACCACTAAAATAACACAATCACTGACCTGCAACTGTCAAAAACAAACAGAGGCCCAATACACCACCACTCCTTATAACACACCCACCCAAAATTCAAACACTGCCACACCCACCCATGGACCAATAAAAAGGGCCCACACACACAAACCATGAGCCTTTGCAACAGACCCACTGCTGCCAGACACCACAGAACCAGACTACAAGCGACACCACATCTTACACTTGCACACCTTCACACGACCACCCTCACAAACACCCTCTCATCACATTCACACACACACACAACCATCCACACCCCCCCCCAACATCCACACACCCCCACACCCACACCATCCCCACCCACACCCCTCACCATGCCCACTACCAAGAATCCAAAGTTCAGTCACCGAGAGTTGGAGGTCCTTGTTGATCAAATCCTCAGAGTCGAGCCACAGATCTTTGGAACATTGGTCAGAAGCACCAGCCAGGCAGCCAAAACAGCCATGTGGCAGACCATCGTCGATGCTGTGAATGCTGTTGCGGACACCAGGAGGACCAAGCAGGATTGCCAGAACAGGTGGTACGATCTGCGGAGGAGGGTCAGAGCCAAGAGACAGGAGGAACACGACCAGGCCAACGCCACCGGAGGAGGGCCCTCCCGCAGACCCGTACAGTACCATCCCTGGGAGGAGAGGGTGATGGCCATACTGCCGGTGGAGGCAGTTGAAGGAGTAGAAGGACTCCGAGACCCGGGTGAGTACACAAACAACGCACCTCACATGGGGGGAACTGCAACCACAAACAAAATTACTAACAGGCACGCAACCACCACAAGCCATCGCATTACTCAACCACACTCCATGAGCAGGCACATGCCACTGCTGCCACCATGCCCCATGCACCCAGCTGGACAATGTCAAGTCACAGGCCACAGAAGACAACAACACATGACACGGTAACCCGGATGGCGGGAGTGTGGGCACCAAGAATCACATAGTGCGACTCCAAAGCAGACAACAATGCCCTCTGCCCATATGGCCTAGGTCACAGCCAGACAAACACTGTGTCCCAACACAGGAATGACTTGCCAGCAAATGGCGGATGCCTTGCATCAACACATGGGGGTGAAGGCACTGTTTTGCACATGCCAGCAGCTAATGAACAGCCAACAGTGTGAAAGAGTGGCAGCACACACCACCACAGCAGCAGCGCACAGACACACAGCAGACAAAATGGGTGCCTGGAGATCAGAAACAAACTCACATCAACAGGCCAAGGGCCACTCAAAGATCTGCTAACAGTGTGTGCCCAGGAAGCTGGGCCAAGGTGACAGAGGGTGACACACGGAGGGAGGGAGAGGGGGACACAGAGGGAGGGAGAGGGGGACAGAGAGGGAGGGAGACACAGGAAGATGGACAGAGGGAGGAGGCTGACACACAGAGGGAGGGAGAGGGGGACACAGAGGGAGGGAGAGGGGGACAGAGAGGGAGGGGGACACAGGAAGATGGACAGAGGGAGGAGGCTGACACACAGAGGGAGGGAGAGGGGGACACAGAGGGAGGGAGAGGGGGACAGAGAGGGAGGGAGAGGGGGACAGAGAGGGAGGGAGACACAGGAAGATGGACAGAGGGAGGAGGCTGACACACAGAGGGAGGGAGAGGGGGACACAGAGGGAGGGAGAGGGGGACACAGAGGGAGGGAGAGGGGGACACAGAGGGAGGGAGAGGGGGACAGAGAAGGAGGGAGACACAGGGAGAGCAAATCAGTCCTTTGGTGTGTGGGAATGTCTGCTCGTCAGCAGGTGGACTGCGTGCATGTAGACAAGGGTGCCCAGTGCCAGAACCCCCCCTCTTCATCATGGCAAAACGCAGGGCCATGTTACAACCTGTACACGAGCACAAGGACAGCCACCTGCATCATATGAGTGTGTGGATCCACTCCATGTGCACATGTACAGTGCTACAAGGAAGGCGCAAACGCATAGCTCGGCACACATGCACACTCCACTGCTGACTGCAGTCACACTTGACGCAGCAAGTAAGACTGTGCCACACATAGTTAAAGGGGCCAAATTGGTGCCCAAGGGACACACACATGCACAAGTGCACTGTGAGTGGAATGCAAGACAGATCCTAATTCCAAGAGGAAATGTGCCAACTTTGTAACGGATGCAACATGGATGTTGCATGGATCAAAAGTAACATTGTCTCTCTCACACACAGGTCAACGTCGTGCTGCACCCCCCAACACTGGGGGGGAACACTCACAGGACCCGGATCTGCAGGAGACCGATCCCACCGGCAGCGACCACTCTCACCACTCTGCGGACGACCCCGACCGACCTGGCCCCTCTGGTGTCCAACCACCTGCAGCACCTGCGTCAGGTACAACCGTGCCAACCACCACCCCCACTCCTGCCACATCCCAGGAGACACCCAGGATCCCTGCCCCAACACCACAATGCAGCCAGGCTCGCCAGGAGGGACACGGTGTCCCGGGCACCCAGGAGGAGGCAGGCGACAACGCCAATGCCACCCCTCAGGGGTCCCGGAGACCCCATGTGCCCACAAGTGCAGGCCAGACGCAAGTGGGCAGGGGTGGTGGGAGTGGAGAGCGGCGGAGGCGCGAGCCTGACCAGTTGGCTGGGGATCCGGTATTTTCCCATGTCCGTAACATCCTGGACTCATACCGGCAGGACACCACGGGCATGGCCCAGGTTGTGTCCGTCCTCGAGGGGATCAAGGTCCAGCAGGCCCAGCAACATGCGGAGCTAATAGCCTGTCTACAGCTACACCAACGGAGGATGGAGGACAGACAGGCTGAGCAAGTGACGGCGTCCCAGGGGATTCACGCTGAACTCCGTCGGATGGCCGACACCATGGCCGACCCTCCCTGTGCCAGAAGGCGGAGAACATCACCACCCACAGGGAGGGATCATGAGGAGGAGGAGGAAACATCCGACGGAGCATCCCAGACGTCGTCACGGCCTGCTGCTGAGGTTCCCCGCAGGAAGCCGGGTCGTCCACGGAAAGGACCGTGAGGGTGGCTGCTACATCACCATCTCCCAGGACACCTGGCCTGGCACCTGGCCCACTGGAGCAACAGCATCACAGCATCAAGAGACATTCTCTGCCACATGGCCCTGCTGGTCACTGGCTGACCAATGTTGACAAAGACTGTGGCATGGACTCTGAGGATTTCCAATGGCAAGGACACCAACTCCCCTACTGAACTTTGGATTCCCTAATCCCGGAAAGGCCCTCACTTGGCCCCCCCCCCCCAATAATAAATCACACTATTAAGAGTAGATGCCTGCTGGTAGCATTATTACCTAACATGTGTCTTGTACAGTCTAAACATGCCTGAGTCATCTGTTCACTTCAACCATCCACACCCTGGGGCCTGAGTCTGGCACAGGACACATGGGTCACAGTTTTCTAGGCAAGACAGACATGGAGCACCATACACACCCGTGATGGTCAGAACCAGCTGAGGGGGTGGCCGAACAACCGTGCTGACAGACACATTGAGTACAGCAACAGTCATGCGCAGAGGTCAGGGATCCTGGCCCGTGTCCTGGGGGGCACCCAGGTACGTGTAGACAGGTGGCAGAACCATGTCCTGCAAGCTTCAGTCCGGTGGATGCAGAGAATGGGGTCATGGATAACGTTGGATGCATGGGGATGGCACATGTCACAATACCCACACAGTCATGGACATCATGCCCATTACACAGTCTCAGCACACACACACAGCTTGCATCTTGCCACTCGACACATTGACACATAGCCACAATCAGGGAATACCATGCCAGACATGCAGGATGCACCGTGCCAACACACCAGCATTGACTGAGAAGAGGCACCTTGGAGGCATAGGGACACCTTTAATAGTCATGTGTTTGGGATTGCAGAGGCAACTTGAAGTACACATGAACACATCATGTGGAGTACCATGTGGCTCCAACACTGGCACCCCCCTTCTGCAGCACAAATGCGTGATAGCCATGGAACTGGCACACAAGTGTCGGATAATAGCTAAATACCCACAGCTGCTCACGGAGAGCCTGCCATACACCATACATCCGCTGATGTGGAAGTCCCACGCCATGTCAAGACAATGTTAACCGGATGTGTCCGAGGGCAGTGTCACACACATTGATGCCTTCATCACAATCCACCATCCCATCACTGATGACTGACAACCAGGCAGCCCATCTATTCAGGTGTACCCAGCTGCATGTCGTGTCCCATGGGGATGCCACATGTCTGCAGAGGACCCAAACCCCGACCGGGGCAGTGTGCACACATCGTGAACAACTGCCACACCCAATACACCCCAGATGCATCCCTTACCCCATGGAGACTTCCAAACGTGTCCGTGCCTGTAACGCTGAGTCAGCCCACGATGCCATGTCCATGAGGAATAGCAGTGCCACAACAATGCAACCAGCAAACGGCATGCGCAGGTACCTGGGGAAGAGAGACACACAAGAACTCAGCCACAAGAAGCACAGCCACTTGCATGTGCATGTACTCGACACATGTATGTATGACAACATGCTATGTCACAATTATGTCTGGGGAAATACTACCATCACTGCCACCATCACTCCAGTGACACACCCACACACACCTCTGACCCACGTGCCATACATGCAGGTGGAGACACACATCACAACGCATGCCACACGGGGACCAATGCGTGCACACTCAGACCCTGGTACTCACCACTAAGCAAAGAAGTCGCGTATGAGCCGAGTCCGGATGTCCTCTTGCGGCTCCACATCCTCCACATCACTAGCCCCATTGCCAAGCCCTTCGTCCTCCACGGGTGGATGGTCCTCGTCATCTTGATCCAGGATGAGGGGCACAGCTCTTTCAACTGCCATGTTGTGCAGCATGCAGCAGACCATGAAGATCTTGCAGACCTTCGCCGGGGCATATGGGAGTGCGCCGCCGGTCTTGTGGAGGCACCGGAATCGGCTCTTCAGCATGCCAAACGTCCTCTCTATCACTCGCCTTGTCCGGCCATGGGCGGTGTTGTAGCGGAGCTGGGCCGGCGTGATGGGGTTGCGGAGAGGTGTCAGCAGCCAAGGCATGTTGGGATAGCCAGCGTCCCCTAAATGGAAAGCACATGGATATCGTTAGAACAGGCGAAGCGGTAGTGCTGCTCGGCCAAACAGAATACAGGACAGACAGACTGTACCCACCAACAACACATGCACGTTCGTTGCGCAGCTGCATCATCATATCAGGCATCCCGCTACGCCTCATGATGTAGGCATCGTGTGCTGATCCTGGAAAACGAGCACAGACATGTGAAATCACCATGTTGGACAGACACACCACAAGGGCATTGATGGAGTGGTAGTGCTTCCGATTGCGGTACGCCACCTCCCGTGCGTGTGGTGGTACCAAACCTACATGTGTCCCATCTATGGACCCAATGACATGGGGCATCCCTCCCAGGGCATAGAATCCACGCTTGACCTCAGTCATCTGTTCAGGGGTTGGGAACTTGATGAAGTCATCCAGGTGAATCAACATGGCCTCCAAGAAATCATGCAGCACACCGCTGAACATGCTCTGGGACATGCCACCAACATGAGCTATGGTATATTGGAAGGTACCCGTGGCAAGGAAATGTAGGGCAGCCATTACCTTCAGCTGGGGTGTCAGTGCCGTAGGATACCTGTGCTGCGGTTGCAGGTGTGGTGCCAGTCTCGCCGTCAGCTCCAGAATCAACGGTTGGGTGAAGCGGTAGAGCCGGATGCTGTCATTCTCCTGCATGGTGGCCAAGTCTGGAATTCTTCGGGCAACAGGAGGCGCTCTGCAGTAATTTGGAAGTGACAAGGAAGAGTGAGTGCACTACGAGAACAACTCATGTCTACTGAGCACATGTAAATCTGCCAATACACACATGCCACATAGGGAGTCAGGCATGTGCTACATGCCCAGGACACGTATGGATGCAAGGTGACACTCCTTCCAAGACCCAGCCACACACGGTGATTGAGAACCTCCCCATGCCACGCCATGGGAATAGCTGTGTCCCAGTGCAAGTGAACAGCCCGACGCAAGACAGAAGTGACATACACCCACACATCAGCAGAAGTAGGATGCCGATTGCAGAGACTGGTAGCGGAACACTGGAGCCACAGGTCACATGACATTACACTAGTCCAGCCCACACACCTTGCCATGAAGGTGCACATGTCATGACTCACCACACATTCCTTGTGAGTTTGCTGACATGGCCTTGTCACGCTACTCCGTGTCCCATGCATACATGTGCACCTCACATCAGATACCACATGTGGCATGGTGTGCGGAACAGTGTGCAATGATAATCTACACACAGACACATGTTGGTTGCTGCAACGGCTGCAGCTTTTGAGGGTGCTACAACATCAACCTGATGTAAATCCCGGACACATAAATGACATAGTCACATTGTGCACTGTGGGTAGTGACAAGTCAGGTTTCATGACCCCTGTACCGGCCATCATGGGACACTTCCGTGTGTTGGTGTCCGTGCCATGCCAGTGCCGCTCACCCCAAGTGCGCAGTACGACATGCACACATGTCAAAGGAGTCAAGGGCATGCCTGGCACACATTGCACCCTCACACAGTACACCTGTACACATCTCATCATACATCTGGTGCCTTCTCCACTCAGGAGGCATGTTCCACATCACAGCCTGTCACACCTGTGCCCCACACATGTAGTAATGCACAGACGATGCCTAGATGTCCATTCCTGGACAAGTATGTCCATCCATGGACAAGTATGTCCGCCCTATTCCTACCTGTGTGTCGACTATCACCACAGTGATGTGTACAAACCGGCGTACTGCTGCTAAGAGGGCCTGTGTATGTTCCCCAATCACTGTGGGAGTGCTGCTGTATGTGTACCCATCGTGATGGCGAGTGTACAGGCATTTGTACGGTCCGTACCACAACGAGTACGCATACGCGTGCAGACCCATAGTGATAGTGAGCGTACATGCGAGTGTACGGCCCTCTCACTATGGGTCTGCACGCGTATGCGTACTCGTTGTGGTACGGACCGTACAAATGCCTGTACGCTCACTATCACTATGGTTCTGCACGCGTATGCGTACTCGTTGTGGTACGGACCGTACAAATGCCTGTACGCTCACTATCACTATGGTTCTGCACGCGTATGCGTACTCGTTGTGGTACGGACCGTACAAATGCCTGTACGCTCACTATCACTATGGTTCTGCACGCGTATGCGTACACGTAGTGGTACGGACCGTACAAATGCCTGTACGCTCACTATCACTATGGTTCTGCACGCGTATGCGTACACGTAGTGGTACGGACCGTACACTCGCATGTACGCTCACTATCACTACGGGTACACAGACCCATAGTGATAGTGAGCGTACAGGCATTTGTACGGTCCGTACCACTACGTGTACGCATACGCGTGCAGACCCATAGTGATAGTGAGCGTACATGCGTGTGTACGGTCCGTACCACTACGTGTACGCATACGCGTGCAGACCCATAGTGATAGTGAGCGTACATGCGTGTGTACGGTCCGTACCACTACGTGTACGCATACGCGTGCAGACCCATAGTGATAGTGAGCGTACATGCGTGTGTACGGTCCGTACCACTACGTGTACGCATACGCGTGCAGACCCATAGTGATTTTGAACGTAGGCATGCATGTACGGGCCGTTGCCATGCTTTTGGGGTGCCCTAGGGCCCGGAAACGCACCGTACCTGTGTGTGATTCTCCTAATTACATAGGGGACAAGTATTAAGGCCTACATGCATGCTGGTTGTCATGGCGACCAGGTTCAAATTTCGATTTTGTTCTGGAAGGTGCACAGCAGAAGTCAGTTGGAATTCTTCTACTTTGTTGCAATGTGTTTGTGGGGCTGACATCATGCAGGAGAATGAAACCGATAGAGAACCCACAGACTGCTAGGTTTGAAGGGATTGGTGGAAACATAGGATGCAAATGTGAGTGACCAATCACTCTGTACTCCTGTGCATGAGACTGGGCAGAAGGCCACATATAAGGCAGCCAGGTCCCATGAGGGATTACTTGCCTGCACATCTTTGCATTTGTCGACCAAGCTGCTGCTACTGATTCCCTGGAAACATGTCAAGGGCTGTGGAGAGGACACAGCCATTCACCCTGGAGGAGAACATGGCTCTGCTGGATGTGATCCTCCCACAGTACCCCATGCTGTATGGGCGACCAGGGTATCAGGTGAGTGCATAGGCCACTGCCACAGACTGTCCCTATGTTGTGACTGTGTCTTCAGGCATTGTGACCCGGTGTGACACACATGCCATGTACTGTCGGGGGGGTACCAGGGGGGGGGTGCCTGATGTCTCCCAGCAGTGCCCTGAGACAGGAGGGGTGTGTGCAGAGTCCTCCCAGCAGTGCCCTGAGACAGGAGGTGTGTGTGCAGAGTCCACCCAGCAGTGCCCTGAGACAGGAGGGGTGGGGACCTATCACTAACAGCAGTGCCCTGAGACAGGAGGGGTGGCTGTGGAGTCCTCCCAGCAGTGCCCTGAGACAGGAGGGGTGGGGACCTATCACTAACAGCAGTGCCCTGAGACAGGAGGGGTGGGTGTGGAGTCCTCCCAGCAGTGCCCTGAGACAGGAGGGGTGGGGACCTATCACTAACAGCAGTGCCCTGAGACAGGAGGGGTGGGTGTGGAGTCCTCCCAGCAGTGCCCTGAGACAGGAGGGGTGGGTGTGATGCACAGTGTGAGCCTTGATCATTGATTGTGACATTGCCATCATTCCACCTGAGTACCCACTATGGCACGTACTGCCTTTTCCCTCACCAGAGGATGATGTCCCTATGACAGAGGTGCAATGCGTTGGCTGCATTACATGCCATGTAGTAACCAGCTATTATGTTCACATATGTCTCTCTGTGACATGTGGCTGGTGTATTGATGTGGTGTCACTTGTACTTCCTCACAGGTAGGCGCCTCTGCCAAGGAGCAGATCTGGCTGACCGCCGTCAGTGCCGTGAGGCGTGTGGATGGTCGGAGGCGGAGCCTGTCCCAGGTGAGGAAACGCTGGCAGGATATCCGGTGCTGGACGCGGAGGATTGCACGGCTCCTGCTGGGGGACTCACCTGAGAGCCACAAGAACCGCGGCCGCCGCCGTCTGACCCACCTCCACAGGCGTGTGCTGCCGGTGGTCTTTCCAGACCTGGAGAGGCGCTTACAGGCGATGCAGCAGGCGGAAGGGGGTAGGTACATGTGCGTTTGTTGTGTGTCACCGGCATTTGTAAGGGCACAGTGGCATTAATTCACTGGCAGGGTTTAAAGGTGCTGTGCCCATCCAGTTTGCCCAAGTGTGGCGCTGCGCCCCTGCCACCCTTCCCCTCCTTGCAATGTGTTCCCTGGTCTGTGTGTAGTCACTCCTTCACAAGGTAATGTAGGCTGGCGCTTTGTCCACGAGAACAATGACTGTAGCATCATGGGTGGTAGTGGTGGGTAACAGGTTGTGGGACCTTGCCTGTGAACTGTCAAGTTCACTGCATGTGGGTTCCATGTCAGTTGGCACTGATGCTGGCTCCAGACATGGGAGTTGGTCTCTCATGTGTCATGCCTTACAGCGCGCATGTCCTATGTAGTGGCCTGTGACATGATGTGCATGAGTGTGCGCTACGCATAGTGCAGGGATGGTGACGTGTGTAGCAGTCATTCCCATTCAGCCATTCAGTAGCATGTAGTTGCGTGCCCAATACTGTCCCCTGGGGCACCTTATCCTCAGTGTTGTTTGTGTCATCATCAACGTGGACACTCTCACTGTCTACAGCGTAGGTTGTGCTCTGTGCCATTGTCCCCTGTCACCATGTATATAGACGTGCTATTATGTACAGGTGTCCACTGTGCAGCCTGACCTGATTGTCCCTCTTCATACTCACAGTTGCCAGTGCCTGTGTGTCTTGTTATACTCATCTGAGGATGGGCACTGGTACCTCATTATTTGTACAGGCGCACCTTTGCTAATTTGCGTCCAATCTTGCCTTTTGCCTGCCACTGTGTTTATCACCCAGACTATGAGATGTTGGTGCCACCTGTGTCTCAGCAATTAGCATCGTGTGGGGGTTACTTGGGGCGGGCAATGCCTATGTGTCAAATCCTGATTCCTAATTGCTGGGTCTGGACAGTGTGTGATGTTACTGGACACACACGCAAGGTGCAGTGACCGAGTTATGTTGGGCATGTTAGCAGCATTACCTATGCAGCATGTGTCTCAAGTTCATGGATATTGTCCCTGGTCATAGGTATTTTCACAAACGCTGTGTGGTGCAGAGGCAGTGCAGGATTGTCCCCAGGGCCTGGGTGCTATGTCAGACTCCGTTTCCTGTCATCAGCTATTGTCTCATGCTCTCCATGGTATTTCAGTGGCATGGTGGCTCAAACAAGTGTGTATCATGCCCTACATCGGTACCTTGTTTTGCAGATGTTAGGGATCTGCCTCTTCAGGCTATGCAATGTTGACTATGTAGATTGGACTCATGTGACAGATGTGTACAGGTGTCTGATTAATTTCTGTCTCTCCACCCTGCCCACAGCATCGTCGGGGGACACAGAGGGAGACATGGACACGGACCAGGCGGAGGGACCGAGCACCAGTGGCAGCCGTGACATCGGGGCTGGCACATCGAGTGGGACAGAGGCGGAGGATAGTGTGGCCGAGGACCTGTCGACTGGCACATCAGACTACGAAGCTGACAGGTCCGAGGAGGATGTCTCAGGGTTGGCGGAGGCTGCACCAGCAGCTGACAGTGGAACAACACCTGCCACCGCCCCCTCAGTTCCCACCAACCGCCTCCCACTTGCTCGTGTCCCTTCCCAGCGTGCCCGGTCACCGCATGTCTCCTTCCTGCCAGGCACCGCACCCCCTGCCCCTGTCTCCACTGCTGCCGCCAATGCTGAGTCTATGGACATCCAGCGGCAAATGCAGGTTGGTCAGGCTGCGATCCTGAATGTCCTCCATTCCCACGGGAAAACCCTCAGCAACATCGAGGCATTCTTGGAGGGCATTCATTCTTTGCAGGCTGACCAACGCAACTTGCTGAGGTCCCTAGACTCCACACTGACTGCAGCAGTGGGTCTCCTGCAGCGCGACCTCCCCCCACCTACCCCTGCCCCATCCACACTTCCCACTTCCATGCCTGTCCCACGTACACCCAGACGTCGGCATGCACCCACCACAACAGACACAGGCACCACACCAGCAGGGAAGGTCCACCGCACTCCTCCTGACACGCACACACAGGGTGAGATAGGCACACCCACTGGGTCGGGGGGCAAACGTGTGACACGCAGCCAGAGTGGGAGTCCGCATTCCACACAATCCACTCCCTCCAAATCCCCTCCCCTCAGCTCTCCTGGCCACATCTCCCCCAAGGACTCCTTCATGGCCGCTCTGTCCCTGAGCCCCACAGTTACGCCACCACGCAAGCGGTCAAGGAAGTCCTCGGTCAGGGTGGTTGAGTCTCCCCCCCTGTCTCCACCCTCCCCCGGTGGCGCTGCAACCCATCCCTCTGAACCCCCCCCCTCCTTGGGGCCTGAGGTCACTTCGGGTGCAGGGGACTCCCTGGAGGACCTTGCTAAGGTGTGTAGTGCCATCCTGGCCTCCGCCTTTGGCCATGACACACCCCCTGTGGTTGAGTCCTCCATCCCTGCACCCACAACGCCGCCCCTTTGCCCTGATGTCCCTGCGGTGCCTGTTGCTTCCCCCCCCCCTGATGCCCTCACCAGTATGGAAGACGATGGCATTTGACTGTGCAGGCAAGGTAGGGGACACACATCCCACTGTGTCCCCCATGCAGCTGGGAATAATTGACTGCCCTATGGCCTTTGTTGACTTTGAACTGCCGTTGATCCACGGACATTGTGCTCATGCTGATTAAAGCTTTATTTTTTTTTTCATTATCACACTCCTGCTATGGTGGTATTGGTGTTGGTGGGGCTGCTACATTGTTTTGGGTGGTGTTTAAGGCTTTGGGTGTGTGGGATTTGTAGTAGTGTTCTGCTCTTTGGGGCCACCCTAGGATCTGTGTGCCATCACAAGGTGTTGGCTAACTTCCTTAGGTCATGTCAGCAGTTACTGCATGGTTCAATTGTCCCAGGGTGTATTCCTTCCTCTGTGTACCCAGTTTCTTCCCTGCAGGGTGTTCCCAATGTTTAGCGCAGAGCTGTGTCTACATGAGCTGTGTGTGTGACGGAGCCCTTCTACTTTGGCCATGCATGCATGGCCATGTCTCCACCTGCAACAATCGTGGCATCCTTGGTGATCACTGTACTTGTGTGTGGAGTCAGTTGACATGAGTTCATGGGGACATGTTCCCTTGTAGGCAGTATGGATGTGGGTAATTGTGGCATCACACACATGTGTTACACCCCTCCTGGGTGTGGACACTGCTGGGAGGACTCTGCACACACCCCTCCTGTGTCTGGCCACTGCTGGGAGGACTCTGCACACACCCCTCCTGTCTCAGGGCACTGCTGGGAGGACTCTGCACACACCCCTCCTGTCTCAGGGCACTGCTGGGAGGACTCTGCACCCACCCCTCCTGTCTCAGGGCACTGCTGGGAGTGTTAGGCACACACCCCTCCTGTCTCAGGGCACTGCTGGGAGGACTCTGCACCCACCCCTCCTGTCTCAGGGCACTGCTGGGAGTGTTAGGCACACACCCCTCCTGTCTCAGGGCACTGCTGGGAGTGTTAGGCACCCACCCCTCCTGTGTCAGGGCACTGCTGGGAGGACTCTGCACCCACCCCTCCTGTCTCTGGGCACTGCTGGGAGGACTCACCACCCACCCCTCCTGTCTCAGGGCACTGCTGGGAGGTCTCTGCACCCACCCCTCCTGTGTCAGGGCACTGCTGGGAGGACTCTGCACCCACCCCTCCTGTCTCAGGGCACTGCTGGGAGGACTCCACACCCACCCCTCCTGTCTCAGGGCACTGCTGGGAGGACTCTGCACACACCCCTCCTGTCTCTGGGCACTGCTGGGAGTGATGGGCACCCACCCCTCCTGTCTCTGGGCACTGCTGGGAGTGATGGGCACCCACCCCTCCTGTCTCAGGGCACTGCTGGGTGGAGTCTGCACACACACCTCCGATTTCTGGATATGTGCGCTTGGCACATACACGGTGGGGTTACGCACACTGCATTAGAGGTGAGGGTACGAGTCTACTGACACTGGTGTGGTGGGGGTACGCTCCGTACGTCCGCGGGTGGGGGTACGGGTCGTACTTACACTGTTGGGCTGGGGGTACGCTCCGTGCGTCCGCGGGTGGGGGTACGGGTCGTACTTACACTGTTGGGCTGGGGGTACGCTCCGTGCGTCCGCGGGTGGGGGTACGGGTCGTACTTACACTGGTGTGGTGGGGGTACGCTCCGTACGTCCGCGGGTGGGGGTACGGGTCGTACTTACACTGTTGGGCTGGGGGTACGCTCCGTACGTCCGCGGGTGGGGGTACGGGTCGTACTTACACTGTTGGGCTGGGGGTACGCTCCGTGCGTCCGCGGGTGGGGGTACGGGTCGTACTTACACTGTTGGGCTGGGGGTACGCTCCGTGCGTCCGCGGGTGGGGGTACGGGTCGTACTTACACTGTTGGGCTGGGGGTACGCTCCGTACGTCCGCGGGTGGGGGTACGGGTCGTACTTACACTGTTGGGCTGGGGGTACGCTCCGTACGTCCGCGGGTGGGGGTACGGGTCGTACTTACACTGTTGGGCTGGGGGTACGCTCCGTGCGTCCGCGGGTGGGGGTACGGGTCGTACTTACACTGTTGGGCTGGGGGTACGCTCCGTGCGTCCGCGGGTGGGGGTACGGGTCGTACTTACACTGTTGGGCTGGGGGTACGCTCCGTGCGTCCGCGGGTGGGGGTACGGGTCGTACTTACACTGTTGGGCTGGGGGTACGCTCCGTACGTCCGCGGGTGGGGGTACGGGTCGTACTTACACTGTTGGGCTGGGGGTACGCTCCGTGCGTCCGCGGGTGGGGGTACGGGTCGTACTTACACTGTTGGGCTGGGGGTACGCTCCGTGCGTCCGCGGGTGGGGTTACGGGTCGTACTTACACTGTTGGGCTGGGGGTACGCTCCGTGCGTCCGCGGGTGGGGGTACGGGTCGTACTTACACTGTTGGGCTGGGGGTACGCTCCGTGCGTCCGCGGGTGGGGGTACGGGTCGTACTTACACTGTTGGGCTGGGGGTACGCTCCGTGCGTCCGCGGGTGGGGGTACGGGTCGTACTTACACTGTTGGGCTGGGGGTACGCTCCGTGCGTCCGCGGGTGGGGGTACGGGTCGTACTTACACTGTTGGGCTGGGGGTACGCTCCGTACGTCCGCGGGTGGGGGTACGGGTCGTACTTACACTGTTGGGCTGGGGGTACGCTCCGTACGTCCGCGGGTGGGGGTACGGGTCGTACTTACACTGTTGGGCTGGGGGTACGCTCCGTGCGTCCGCGGGTGGGGGTACGGGTCGTACTTACACTGTTGGGCTGGGGGTACGCTCCGTGCGTCCGCGGGTGGGGGTACGGGTCGTACTTACACTGTTGGGCTGGGGGTACGCTCCGTACGTCCGCGGGTGGGGGTACGGGTCGTACTTACACTGTTGGGCTGGGGGTACGCTCCGTGCGTCCGCGGGTGGGGGTACGGGTCGTACTTACACTGTTGGGCTGGGGGTACGCTCCGTACGTCCGCGGGTGGGGGTACGGGTCGTACTTACACTGTTGGGCTGGGGGTACGCTCCGTGCGTCCGCGGGTGGGGGTACGGGTCGTACTTACACTGTTGGGCTGGGGGTACGCTCCGTACGTCCGCGGGTGGGGGTACGGGTCGTACTTGCACTGTTGGGCTGGGGGGTACGCTCCTTGCATACGGGGTGGGGGTAGGGTCCGTACATATCCGTCCCCATGCTATGTGATGTTTGTGCGGCCCGTACCCAGGCCTTTGCCACGTGGGTGCGATCCGTCCCGCCATTGTTGGGGTGACGTGTGTGGGCGTGGTCCGACTCGTACCCACGCTCTTCAGGCGTGGGTACGGGACGTACCTGTCTGGTTGTGTTGCCGGTTCGCGTGGTGACGGACTTCCGTTGTGGCGGTCGCTGGCTTATCAGGACACGCCCCCACCCCCTCGTGGTGACCAGGGCATGGGAGTCAGGTATGTCCAGGCCATGTGTAGTGTGTCACTCATGTGGTTGTTTTGTGGCCTGCCCTGGTCGTGCCACCCCCACCCCACCCCACTTTCCCCCCTCCCTTAGTTATTCTGACCTTCTGCGGCGTCTGCGTCGTAACCTGTAGAGGAGGTGTACTGCTATGAGGGCAGGGATGACTCGTAGGTTCGGGTCCATGTCTGTCCGTCGCGTACTGGTACTCCTTGCTCGCGTCGTCCTGTCGCGTACGGGTCCTCCTTGATCGCGTCGTCCTGTCGCGTACGGGTCCTCCTTGGTGGCGTCGTCCTGTGTGTCCGTCACGTACTGGTCCTCCTTGTTCGCGTCGCCGTCTGTCCGTCGCGTACTGGTGGTCCTTGTTCGCGTCGTCCTGATTTCCCGGCAGTTTTTGGCTGCCGCAAAATATTCACCGTGCGGGGTGACGTCGGTGCGAATCGTGATTCCTGGGTCGTGAATGGCTGGCTGCGTGCGTCCCGACGTCAGGTCGGCGCTTTCCCGGATCGCATTGGTAGGTGTTTTTTGTTCGGTCGGTCTTTTTTACGATTCGTACGGTAATGGTGTACCCGTGCGAATCGTAATTCCATGTTTGTATATTTTGACGACCGGGTACGCGTCGGACGGAGAATATGCTCCGTCCGACGGTTCGTACCCGGTTTTTGCCGGATCGTGATCGGCACCTATATCTTTTTTGTAAATTTTGGAAAATTGATTTGAAAATGAGTTCAGAACTGATACTCAACAACACATTATTTGACTGAATTGATCAAATATGTAAAACACACACGGGGTATCTTTTTCGTGAAAAAATCACAGATCTTTTTATATATACAATCAATAAAAAGGAGTACAAATAAACAATTGAATGTGCAGTGTAACATGAAAAGAGAAAAAAATGAATGTTATCCACATTTCATGAAACAGAATATCCAATCCAAAGGAGAACACAGAGATCTATCTCATATTAGGAGAGCAATCAACTGTACATAGATGTTGTGGATATGGATAATGTAGTCGACGTTTCGGTCTGTGATGGCGTCAGTCCGTCAGACCATCTTCAGGACAGTGGAGATTTCTAAAAGGGACTCTTATGACTCATTGAATTCAGTTTGAGTAGAGGCAATTTCATCCCCTCATCGAATTTGATTATGCTGGTTCCGATCTTAGTTGGATGAAGATATTCCTTCCTGATATCTACGAAGGGATAATGCAGCACTGAAAGGCAGCACTATGAGTAAAAACCGTCCGCAGGCAGGAACTTCGAGTTCCTGCCTGCGGACGGTTTTTGAATTCGTTTCTTCTCGGACAGAAATAGTTCCCAATTAAGAACTTTAATCCAGGAAGGATAGTCTCCTCCTTTTGACGCACAAGAGCACTATACTCATAGTGCTGCCTTTCAGTGCTGCATTATCCCTTCGTAGATATCAGGAAGGAATATCTTCATCCAACTAAGATCGGAACCAGCATAATCAAATTCGATGAGGGGATGAAATTGCCTCTATTCAAACTGAATTCAATGAGTCATAAGAGTCCCTTTTAGAAATCTCCACTGTCCTGAAGATGGTCTGACGGACTGACGCCATCACAGACCGAAACGTCGACTACATTATCCATATCCACAACATCTATGTACAGTTGATTGCTCTCCTAATATGAGATAGATCTCTGTGTTCTCCTTTGGATTGGATATTCTGTTTCATGAAATGTGGATAACATTCATTTTTTTCTCTTTTCATGTTACACTGCACATTCAATTGTTTATTTGTACTCCTTTTTATTGATTGTATATATAAAAAGATCTGTGATTTTTTCACGAAAAAGATACCCCGTGTGTGTTTTACATATTTGATCAATTCAGTCAAATAATGTGTTGTTGAGTATCAGTTCTGAACTCATTTTCAAATCAATTTTCCAAAATTTACAAAAAAGATATAATCTCTCCAAACAAAATCCCTTGTTGGCATACTACTTTTTCAATTGCATTTACAATGCGGCGCACCGTGGCGCACGGATGGGCAGATGCGTGTCGCATCACCCCGCAGAAAGGCGGCGCATTGCTGGAGTTGCGTCACAAGCGCGACGCAGCACCAGCAAGGCTCGGGGTGCTCCTATCCCTAACATGCTGCGTCAATCCTTACGCCTGCTTCAAGCAGGTGCAGGGTTTTGACGCAGCATGGCCGTAAAAGTGACTGAGTGAAATCTTGTAGATTTCACTCAACCACTTTTCTGAGGCATTCCTGTGCTGGAATGCCCCCCCCGTGCATGAAAGCCCACATGTGGCGCAGGGCTTTACAACGTGACGCATCTCCCTAGATGCGTCACGTTGTAAATAGCCCGCAGCATGGCACTGGCTTTGCGCCGCTGCTGTGTCACAAAAGTGACGCAACGGCGGCGCAAATCTGGCATAAGGGGCTTGTAAATTTGCCCGTCTATATGTATACAAATGTTATCATGCATTACTGCTTCCAGAAAACAGCTTTCATAATATTGAGGTAAACTGTGTTTGCACCAAGGACTCCCTTATTACCAAAAATGAAATTTCTGGAAACGGCCATTTTTGCAGGGTTACCCCAAGCATTTTGTCTTCTTCCTCCTCCTCTGTTTTTGACTTTATTTTGATGGCTGTAAGACTATGAGCACTTTACCACTGCTGACCAGTGCTAAAGTGCATGTGCTCTTATCTAAAATGTGATGACCATAGGTTTATCCATGATTGGATATTTGGTTCACTTATAAGTCCCTACTAAAGGGGTTTACCATATATACCCAGGACCTGTAAACCAAATGCTACTATTGGTGCTGCAGCACTGATTGTGGCACCCAAAGCAGCCTTTCAACCCTGACTCAGTCCTTCCCCTCCAGGGCCTGTGGGCACAGTTTACTTCCTACTCGAATTGGTATTTCCAACTACTTGTCATGCTTTAAACTACACTTTTATTACGTATCAGTCACCCCTAAGGTAGGCCCTTGGTAGCCATAAGGGCAGGGTGCTGTGTAAGTAAAAGGTAGTACATGTACCTTTTTGTTACACATATCCTGGTAGTGACAACCACCCAAGTTTGTTCTCACTACCTTTGAGTCCTGCTCTTTTTGTAGGTTAACATTGAGAATTTCTTAAATACCCTTTTTACGTGTAATTCCTGATAGCAGAGGAGTAGCTGCTTTACGTTTTATATCATTGGATTGGTGATGACAAATCCTCTTTAGTGGTAAAGGTGGATCTGGTATTACTAATCTAGAAATGTCACTTTTAGAGAGCGGACATTTGTCTGCTCTTAGCCTGTCTCCAATGCAAGTCTGGGGCAGGGTGATAGCTACACTTTGTGCACTCCCTCTGGACAGCCAAAAGTGTAGGACACTCAGCTGTATCTGCATTCATTTGCATACTGATGGGTCTTCCTGGGCAAGATAGAGGAGAGACGCTGACACGCACACCTGAATAGGTAGTGGCCTGGCCTCCCACAAAACACAGATGTACCCCTCCAAAGATAGGCTGGCAGACAGAGCTAGGCTTTGTGTTGTAATCACCTCCACTTCAAGCACAGATTTGGGTATAGGAATTGGGTCTATGACTCCCTCTCACTAGTCCTAAGGAGACTTTACAAGGAAGAGCAGCTGTGCTACAGGATGGTCTGCTACTTTACTAACTGCTTTGCTGTGTTAGGCTGCTGCCTGCTGATTTCTGGGCTACTGGAGGGACTGCCACTTTGACACCTGCTCTGCTGTATTGACCTGCTGCCTGCTGCCTCTAGCCTGGGCAGTGAGAAAGACGGGACATGTTCTCTACAACCTTTTTCAACCTAAGTAACTCCAAGGGCTTGTTGGCTTGGCTCCTGTTCAGGTAATCTCAGGGCCATTAAAGATTTCATTTGCACAAAAGACCAAGCTAGTGTCTGCTACTCCGATGTCTGACTCTGACTAACTTGGCCTCACCCAGCCTTGGGCCTTTTGAGAATCCTGGCAGCAACTTTTGCAGTACAATAATAAGTGGTCCCAGTAACAATACATCCAACAGTGTTAAAAAGATATATAATCACGTGTTTACAAAATCAAAGAAAACATATATATATTTTTCAACAGTGTTATTTCATCACACTGAACATATATTTTAATTGAGATAACATTAAAAAGATTTTTGGAAGTGGCCAGCAGGAAAGGGAAAAGAATACGGAAAAGTCGGTGATTTAGGTGAGAGTACCGGGGTACATGAAGTTAGAGTATAGTGCATATCACAAAATTCTGTTTACTTGGCATATCATTTAGCCAATTTTTTTTTTAGTTACAATGATTAATACAATGTATCTTATAGCCATGTATAATAAGCACCATAACACAGTAAAACAAGTACTGTTGATAATACTGGCAACATATGAAGTGTCGACGTTTCGACCCCTGAATGAATGTAGGTCCTTGCAATCCTTACAAACAGGGTCTTCCTCAGGACTGGGTTGGGGGGGCATTGAGGGTCAGGGGCGGGGGCACCTAGGGATTAAATACAAAAAGTTTACCACTACTAATCACTAGACAAGAACAATATGCATAAGTAAGGGTACAAATCCCTCTAATTACCATGACAATATGAAGGGGGGCCTCACTAGAATTAAATGGTGAGACCGGTAGGGCTCAAAGGCTCCAAGTGGATGAGAGCGGAAAAGCACCTGCAAGAATAAGGCGCATATCAATACCCCTGGCATACGATAGGGTTAAGTATTGCTATGATCATTAGTAAATACAGATCTCTTACTAGGTGGTTGAGTCAAGTCATTGCTGTCCAATCCATATCATTCGTATCAATCCATATCATTCATATTTCAAGAAACCTTGGTTACCTCAAAAAGGTTAGATCACCACAGGAGGAATGGTAGCTAGAATTGTGGTGAAATTAGGTAAGGCATCATTAAAGTAAAGCAGCATTTGAGTGAAGCGCAAAAGAAATGGAACATATGGGTGAAGATCATTATAGAAGAATTAAGAATCAAGGCAGAGAGACATATTTAAGCACAAGTAAAATAACAACAAATAATAATAACTAATAAAGATAAATAATATTGGCTCAAGAGAAAGCATGGTTATTAAATAAGGTCCAGTGGAGTGTTCATGGTGGACTTTATACAAGACAAATTCAACTGCATATCTCACATTTTTGGCGAATAATCAGTGGTTAAATAATAGCGTTCCATTCATCCATTGAGTTTAGTCCATGCTCAATAGTGCAACAGTTAAAGATCCATTTGCACTCCAATCTGTTCAGAGTCTGTTGTTGACTACGACCTCTGCAGTTAGTGCGTATGCTGTCAATAACTTACCATGAGAAATCAAGATCAGAATGTCCTTTTTCAAAAAAATGTTCCACAAGTGGTGCTGTGGTGATCCTGCAGCGAATCCAGCTCCTGTGTTGTGATATCCTGGTTTTTATCTTCTGGGTAGTCTGTCCTATATACAGTAGTTTCCATGGACATTGTATGCAGTATATAACATTTTGTGAATTACACTTGAAAAAGGATGTTAGTGCGCTCTTAGGCACACATGGGGTCATCTGCTACACCCCGATCCGTTTGATTAGGCTAAACAGCCTTTCAACACTGCATGCCTTTCCATGGAACACACGGGATTAACGGACACACTCCTGACCCAGTCGAGCTGCTGCACGCCACACACATTCACCAGCAGCTCATTTAACCAGCACCTGGCACGCTGTTAATGCCCTGATTCTTCAGCATGCCAGGAATCTTAGACAGAGCAACAGCCCATCCAGCCAGCGCAGACTGACTCATGTAGTCTTGCTTCAAGTAAGTGTGGCCACTTTTGGGCTCTGCTCCCGCACCCGGATTTTTCAGGATGCCTGCCTTACTTTTGCCTTAATTATCACTCCGTACCTGTCAGATTTGGGTACTGCGACTGAACGGAGTCGACCTGAGAGTTCTCCCCTGCAGGTTATCTGCAGCAGCGATTAAGCACCTAATTCGACCACCGTTCCAGGTTTAATTACCATGTAAGTTCGCTTATCATTAACCTCGGCTTGCGCTAATTATTCGTTTCACCCCTAAGCCCTCATTAGTGATCTTTTTCTTTGCAGTCACCTGGGCCAGTGCTGCACCCTTTTGCAGATGCCCACCAAGGTGTCCACCTGTCATAGGCTAATTATCCTACATACCGCCAGACGATACTAAATGTGTCCTCCTTGAATGAATTAACTGTAATGTTTTTTATAGATTCTTCTTGCTCACATACTCTCTGTCCTGAAGATGATCTCAAGTCACTGAGACCGAAATGCCGTTGACCCCCTACAACAAGGAACTCCTTGCATTTTTAATAAGTTGCCAATTAGGAGTTTCCACCTTATGTTGTCAATGGGATGTATATCTTTTAAAGTCACCCTCACTCACCACCTTATGCTTGCTGTCACTTTTATGTGATCACCTGAACATTTATGCATATTGTTGAAAATAAATAACATGTGTTACTTAATTTGAGTGTGTCCCTGGTAACATACTTCCTTGCTGCTCCCTTTGGCATTAATTACCATATTTGTCCACTTTAATTGAAGCATATTGATCTATTTCTAAAGTATTTTTCGCATCCTCTTTGGACCACATTGGCCACTTAGTAACCAGTGTCTCCTAATACATGATATCACCCCCAGGTTCATGGACTGGGGTACCCTTGTTTATCTTACTACGTCTGAAGCCACATTTGCACAACTGCTTTACACACTGCCTCTTATGATAAGCCTGACTGCTCTGTGCCAAGCTACCAGAGGGTGAGCCAATGCTGATTAAAGTGTGTGCCTGACTTACCCTGACCAGAATTGCGGTCCCTGCTTGTCCAAGGTGCATACCTCTGCCAACTAGAGACCTGATTTCTAAAAGACACACAGTAGAACCAGTCCAAAATGGTTTGTGATCAGGCCTATTGTCTAAAATGTGTACTTGCAGTGCTCACTTTATGTGATACAGCCCCATGACTCAAACAAGTACTTGCAGCACTCGGTTTATGTGATATGGCCGCATGGAAATTAGCACTTCCAGTGTGAACTTTATGCGATATGGTGGCAGTCCGCCCGCCATCGTACTGAGGGCCTTAGACGGGTCAGTTTATGTGATAGGGCCCTTTTGTCTTAAATGAACAGATTCGCCGGTTTATGTGATGGGGCGCGCAGTTTTAAATGAAAAGTTAGAGTGGTGGCTTTATGTGATAGGGACACATCTTAAAATGAGCACTTGCAATACTTACTTTATGTGATCTGGCCACATCGAAATCAGTACCTAAGGTGCTCACTGTGTTCCATACAGCCCAGAACTTTTTTTCATTGCATTTAGAGGTGACACTGGAAAGTTACTCAAGTTTTCACATTTCAAGTAATATTAAAATCTGGCACAGGCTTGTCTCATAGCAAGAGTTTGAAAAGAGAGAAGGTAAAGAAACTGAAGAAGCGGTCTGGAGGGGTCAGTAAGTGTCTTTAGAGATACCACAGAGGTATGAGGAGAAGCTCAGCACAGGAGGTGAGGTCTAATGCTGACTCCGGCCATGGCCTTAAGAAGAATTGCTCCATGTTTAAAAAAGAAGGAGGTAGGACCTACCCAAGACGGAAGATCGGTTCCCATTGTAGTATTCCACACAAGTTCCACGACGCCACATATTCTTAGTGACAAAGACGCTTATGCGAGGAATTTTGTCTTTTACCGCAATGCACTAAATATGAGGCAGCTTATATTTAAGCTACCAGGTCAGCATTTAATGTTCCAATAATTGTTGCATTTTGACAGAAAGGAAGTTCTAGGAAATCAGACGGATATATCCACTGGCGTCATTCGTGTGTGAGTTCCAGGGCAACGTTTCCCCATCAGTAAAAATTAGCGCCGTAAGCATCATTTGACCGGCGAATTCCTGTTATTTGACAGAGCCCCATGTGACAGGATATTTCCTTATCACTCAGAGGCCACATCTGTCCCGTTACTCAGAGAACCTTCAAAAAGTAATGACTGGCCAGGGGGGCACAGAACCAGTTTAGTTTAGACCTTGCGGCGGGCAGCGTCCTAAATCTTCACACTGGTGTTTGTGGGGAGAAAAGAATGAGAAGGTTATCATGACGTCCTTCCGGCTCCTTGTTTTCCTGTGCTCCGTGCAGCGCGCGCTCCTGCTGGGTGAGTGACTCTGAGCCTCTTGCTATCTCACCCCTGAAGGTGTTCGTCTGCACCCGCAAATCCAGCCTCGCGCGTACTTTTTTTTTTTTATCTCTGAAAGGATTGATTAAATCCCTTCCCGTTAATTTCATGCTCATGTATCCCACTTTCCTACTTAGCACTAACGCATTATTTATTTCAGAATATGGCGCTTTACAAGCATTTTGACTAGGATGTGCTATGTGGTAAATTGTTTTCAGCAACTTGTTTTTCTAGAAAATGCCTTTACATGGCACTTGGGAATTCTTACAGAATTGTAAATAAAAGAAAATCCGTGATTTTTTTTTCTTCAGGTATTATATATGTGTGTGTGTGTGTGTGCGCGTGCGTGTGCGTGTGTGTATGTATATATATATATATATATACATACATACATACATCAGGGTCTGGCTGAAGCAGCATCGGCACACTTCATAGAAATGCTTTTATTGCTGCAAAAGCAGCTCACACATTTAGTGCAGCGCATAGTAAATTGGAATGTGAAGGGTATGGTGGGGTTTCGAACTGGAGGAGTATAAGTTTAGGACAGCGCAATTAGTTTGGGAGTGTCCACTGCAGGAGAGTCCGATCCAGGGTAGACTTTCTTGCTCATCAAGTGAGATAATCTGACATGTAGTCAAATCATAAATAACAGCGCATTTCGGAGATTATTGCTTATCCTGAAAATCTGGCATGGATTCGTCCCTCCGGGGCATATTTTGAGCAAGCTTGGTGTATTTTGTGCTTGCAGTATTAAACGTATGCTTATATTTAAACTATGGTTTGTTTTGCAACTCATCGGGGCATATTTATGTTCCCTGGCGCATCCCTGCAAATCAGCATGGATGCGCCACGCAAGTTTACCCTTGCGCCACAATAGATGCGCCGCATTTACAATGCAGCGCATCGTGGCGCAAGGATAAACAGTTGCGTGACGCATCTGATGGCGGAAGGGCGGCACATTGCTGGAGTTGCGTCGCAAGCGCGACGCAGATCCAGCAAGGCTCGGGGGTGCCCTATCGGTACAATGCTGCGTCAATCCTTACGCCTGCTTCAAGCAGGCGCAGGGATTTGACGCAGCATGGCCGGAAA
The DNA here is from genome assembly GCF_964204655.1 of Triturus cristatus. Taxonomy (NCBI): domain Eukaryota; kingdom Metazoa; phylum Chordata; class Amphibia; order Caudata; family Salamandridae; genus Triturus; species Triturus cristatus. Next base: position 325,160,878 of record NC_140593.1, on the reverse strand, counting down.
AGTGACTGAGTGACATTTTGTAGATTTCACTCAGCCACTTTTCGGAGGCGTTCCTGTGCTGGAACGCCCCCCCCCTGTGAAGGTACGCCCACATGTGGCACAAGCTATACAACGTGACGCATCTCCCTAGATGCGTCACGTTGTAAATCTGCCACAGCATGGCGCTGGCTTTGCGCCGCCGCTGCGTCACAAAAGTGACGCAACGGCAGCGCAAAAGTGACGCACAGGGCTTATAAATCTGCCCCATAGTTTTCTAGGCTAGTGCCGACGAGGAGACTCGAACCCACCTTCTCAGAGTCATAGGATCGGAACAGAGCAATTGGATGATTTGAGACAATTGATGACCAGGCCACGATAAATAAACTGCCATAGTACTGTTATAATATTAAATGGTATTATCATGTTGCTGGTCAATACCTATTTCATATGTTAGAATACACTCAGCATGAACAACTGAATTAACACTATATGTCCTGGTGTGACCTCAACATGTATAGTCTAAGTATCACGTCAATGTTTAAACAAATATGATATCCCACAGCTGCAACAATTAAGTAGAAAGCTAGTTCCTAATTATGTTTGTGGGAAGTAACTAGTTGAACTGGAGCGATGGTGGCACATAGGCCTGAAGGGAGGCAGTAAAACGCAGTATAGAGTAGCAGAGCAGATTACTAACAGAGGGAAGTATGAGAGGTTGAGCTCAATAGAGGCAGAGAGACGTGGAAGCAAGAATCGTGGTGTACAAAATGAAAGTGCAGCAATTTACTGGAAGAGAGAACAGGGAGATAACGAGCTTAGAGGAAGAAAGTGACGGAAGAAAAGCCAAGGAAGAGATACAATTCGAAAACAAAAAAGAAAATATTAAAAAACGTAGATTTACTTGTGTGGAAGAAGACATGCGGGATTTACTCTGTAAAAGACACAAAGGAAGATCATATTTCATCAAAAGCATCATCTTTTGAACATCCAAAACAAGTTAAATAAAAAATCAGACGTTTCATGTTTTTTTAACGAGGTGGTGACATTTGTAGGCGTTCTGTGCGGCCTTGGCTTATGTAATGACAAGAGTAAGAATGAAAGGTTGGCTGGTAAAAAGCCAGGCATTTCAAGAACTCTGGCAAACGTCTGTATTTAAGAAAGTGATGACTTCCTGAACTCTTCTGAGTTTAAGGAAGGGATGTCTTCCTGAATTCTACGCAATGTTTATTTTTCAAAAAAGAACCATCATCCTCTCTTATCCTATTCTTCCATTACATTCATAGCAGTTATGTGGCACATTTTGTGATTATACCTAATTATTTTGTCAATTTACCCATGTTAACACTGCCTGAGCAAAGGCTTCACATCATTAGTACCACTTTCAAGCCCACATGCAGCAACAAGCTACTGAAAAATGACAAGTCAACTTCTGCAAAAGGTCTCACACTGCACAGCACCATGTGGCTTAGCTTCTTTAGCAAATGCGGAAAATACATAATTATGCCGCAAAAGGCCATGGTCGCAGAATCACATAATTCTAGTTGCCCTGGATATAGGGAACTTGTAATATTTATAAATAATAATCTCCTGTTACAATCCCCAAACTGACATTAGTGGTGCTTAATTTGTAAACAAAAAAACTAAGAAATAAGTGCAGGAGTCAATATTTTCCATAGAAACCTGCTGATGATGATGCTAAATGCCAGGATTGCAGAAAACCAAGTTTGCTGAGTCCTGCCCGTGCTGACTTCGTGCCTTTTTCTTCCGCTTCCTGTCTCTTTATCTCACTCTCGCAGGTTATCGTTTCTTCTTCCTCACTTTGGTACCGTTTTCTTACGTTTGTCTTCCTTCTTACTTTTCCCGTGTCTGTACTTCTCGCTCTTACTTTGGGTCACGGCCTGATGATTTAAAGTAAGTCACAGTCCCCAAAAATGATAGCTGGATGGTGCCAACAACCCGCATTCACCAGAGCAAATTAAGCGTTGGACCTCAGGGAGGCTCCCCCCTCAGAAATGTTGGTGTACATTGTGCTTTATAGTACATACTTCCAAATGTACAAGTTAAAATCCACATGCTTTGAATACAACTCTGAAAAAACCTTGCAAAATAAACTAATATGGTGTGATCTTTTAGTACTCAGGAGCAACCAGTACATGCGTACCTCAAGTTAAGACATTGTTCATCCCTGTAAGAAAGCCCATCATATTTGACACAGTCCCCCAACATTTCTCACTGCTTTTCCTGCCTCTAGGACAGTTAAACAGGAGTAAAGTGCCAGCGTTTCCCCTCCTAAAATATGCAATGGATTTACCTAACTAGGACATTTAAACTCCTTTACGGTCATGAAAGGTGGAGCAGAAAATGCACCAATGGCATAGAAGTTAAATGTCATTTGTGTGCTGCAGTTTGTAATTGCCTCCCCACATATGTGACGAGAAATATGGCTACCAGGAGCAACACTGCACTCTTCCTGGGCTACAGTTTAAAATCAGTGGATGGCTGCATGAAAGTACAAAGTTGATGAGCCGTGCTAACTGAAGGTGGAGTTGCAAGTTTGCTGCAGGCCTCCGTCAGTCCTCCAAAGACAAAGCATCATGGTAAATGCACACAAGGCAGTCCATGCTCCCGGTGAGTTTGCCTTTCTGCAGCACACATAGAATTGAGTTTGCTAAAAATACATGCATAAAATATTTACTTATAATGGTTTTCAGCTAGCCCTCCTCATCCATTGGTTTTTCACTTTATAATTCACATTTTTGTTCTGCATACTTTAGCATGGGCAATGGGTCAGTCCACCTCAGCCATTGGCCAACCTCACTATGAGCGATGGCATTCTGTACTTTTGCAAGGAGTATATGCATACTCAAAGTAATTCCCTTCAGTGCCAGGGAATAATATTGCAATGTGTGCTTTTTGAGACCCCAAAAATATTTTTGCTTTTAGCCAATGTTTCATTTTAGATGGAAATGGGCTGGCTAGTTTTCCAACAGGAAGGTTTCGCAAAAACCTTGAGAAAAGACAAAGACAAAGCCAAAAGGCAGATAGCCCACCCCCGACCTACTGGCTTTGCAAATGTTTATTTAGATACAAAGTTAATGAAATTAGTAACTATTTCAAGAGGGATTGTTAGAATCCGGGGTCTCTGGTTGGCGCAGGTATGCACTTGCGACAAGCAGGGACCCTTTCCTCTAAGTCAGGGCGAAGGATTACTCTGGGAAAATAACGCCCGCTCACCCTCTAGGTAACGTGGCGCGAGCAGTCAGGCTAGGTTCCAGATGGCATTAGGTTAAGCATTCAAGATGTCCCACACAACAACCACCAACCCACCACACAGACACACAAGACTGTATTTTTGTAAAAATAAACTCTTTATATAAAAAGGTTTCTTCAAGCAGGCTTTAAAAATACAGTTCTTCACTTCAAAGTAGGTTCCAGTTACTTGTACTGACTTTTCAGGAGTCCACAGTTCTTAAAATGGCAAGTCTTGGTTCAAAATACACTTATTTGAGGTCTGTGCGCTTCGTAGGGCCGTCGGTACGCTTCGTACGAGTTTTCGGATGTGTCGTGCCGTTCTTCACGCTTCCCGCGTGAGCAACGTCTATATATTTTCAACGGTACGGACCGTACCTTCGCTGGGACGCTCCGTACAGCTGGTGCGACCCGTACCCAAGCTCTTGCTTCACGCGTGAATAGCATAGCGCAATGCCAGCGCTGGTACGGACCGTACAAAGGCAAGTACGGATCGTACAAGGGCGCTTTCAGCTCACAGTACCTGGGATCTTTGTAGGGAGTTTGTGGCGGCCTCAGCAGTCCCGCAAAGGGCGTCCCGCGTCGCGTTGCAGTCCCGGCTCTTCCGTGGACGGCGATGCTTCGGGGGCACTCGGGGATGTCTCAGCACACCACGGAGGTCAGGAGGAGGGGGGGGCAGCTCGGGGGTGATTCCCAGCACGTCGCGCTGTCGGCAGACACCAGGTTCGGCGAACAGTGCACCTTGGGTCCTTACAGTGGTCTCAGCGGCTCAGGGTCGCAGAGGCTCGGTGCTTGGACGCAGGTCGTGTCCCTTCACGTTGTGAGCTACGGCTCGAGGGGCCAGTTGTTTGCTTTGGTCAGGCCAGGCGGGCTGGTCTTCACGGTGCTCACAGCAGCCTGGGCAGCCAGAGGTCGCGGTGCTTAGCGAGATGGGGGCACACAGGTTCTCTGGGGTCAGCGTTGCAGGGTCACCCACAGCAGCTTCCTCTTCTTCCAGGGATAGGTAGCGCCCACTGATCCTGGGGCGCAGCTCAGGGGGCAAGTTCACACGCAAGCCCTTGGAGATTGTTTGTAAAGCACAAGTTGAATAAAAGTCTTTTCCTCAGTCTTTTCCTCTCCTTCCAGCAGCAAGGCACCCACCACAGGCCAGTCTCTCAGGCTTATAGACAGTACTCCTCCATGCAGCTTTCCCAGGTCCTTCTCTTCAGGCAGAGTTTCTTCTTGGCGCAAACAGGATCTGATTTCTTAGGAGCAGGGCTCCTTCTTTTATACAGCAATTCTTTTGTTCTTTGTCGCCAGGGAGCCTGGGCCTGGCTCAGTCCGGTTTAGGAGCACTTTGTTGTGGTGACTCTGCTCTTTCCTTTCAGCAGCAGGGCAGGGATATCAGCCGCTCCACAGGGGGCAGAGCCGGCATTGTGGTGGCAGAGCACAGGTCTATTCAGAGTCAAGGTGTACTCCTCCCACCCATCCTGGTGTAATCTCTCTACCCACCACCTGGCAGCCAGCCTGTCTCCTGGAATTCCCCAGCCCTGCCCCTCACTGAAACTAGGCAGCACACACACACAGCAGAGGCGGCCTGAAATGGCTAAGCAAGTAAATACGAACTTTCTATAAGTAGTATTTACAAACACAGGATATTAAAATAAACTTTACTAAAAGAAGTATTTTATTATTCTGAGTTCAGGCATACTAAACTTGACTTTCTACCATGCTCTATGAGTCCACTGGGATTACAGCGTGTAGTAATTCCAGCAGCCCATTCTGGCCTATGGAGAGCAGGTAGCCTTCAATAGTGAAAAACGAAAATGGCTGTAATTCACTATTAAGACATGCCACACACATCAGGGCATGTCCTACCTTATGCCTACAATGCACCCTGCCCTTGGGCCTACCAGAGGGGTGACTAATATGTAGTTAAGGGAAGGTTTAGGGACTGGCAAGTGGGTGCACTTGCGCAGTCAGCGCGACAGTACCAGACTGCACGCAGGTTCTGCAGTGGCAGACCTTAGACACATTTTACTAGGCCGCTTCTGTGGGTGGAACAACCAGTGCTGCAAGCCCACCAGCAGCATTTGTATTTACAAGCCCTGGCACTCCTGGTGCACTTTACTAGGGGCTGATAGTAAACCAAATAAGCCAAACATGGACACCAATCAATGTATACATTTTTCATAAGTGAGCACTTGCACTGTGGCACTGATTGGCAGTGGCACAGTGCTCTGAGCAGCCAACACCAACAAAACACATGAGGCACATCAGCAAAAAGTGGAAGGGAAACTCACGCCAAGGTGCCAGGTCTAACACGTGTCCCCTCCAGCTGAAATGTGGGGGGAACTACCCTACCCCAGGGAGTTCCTCTTCACTAAGGCGGAAAAACCTGGACAGACTGTCAGCATTGACGTGATCTGTGCCAGGGCGATGCTCCACCGTAAAGTCCATACCCTGTAGGGAGATGGACCACCTCAACAGTTTTGGGTTCTCACCCCTCATTTGCATCAACCATCTGAGGGGCCTGTGGTCGGTCTGAACCCGGAAGTGAGACCCAAACAAGTAGGGTCTTAGCTTCTTCAGCGCCCAGACCACAGCAAATGCTTCTCGCTCGATTGCACTCCACCTATGTTCCCGTGGAAGTAACCTCCTACTAATGAAGGCTACAGGTTGGTCCCAGCCCTCCTCAGTCATCTGTGAGAGAACAGCCCCTACACCATGCTCTGATGCGTCTGTCTGCACTAGGAATTCTTTGGAGAAGTCAGGAGCCAAGAGCACGGGCGCCGTGCACATGGCAGTCTTCAGGGTGTCAAAAGCCTTCTGGCAGGTGTCAGTCTAGATCACTTTTCTGGGCTGCTTCTTCGAAGTCAGCTCCGTCAAGGGGGCAACAATGCTGCCATACCCCTTGACAAACCTCCTGTAGTACCCTGTGAGTCCTAAAAAGGCCCTCACCTCTGTCTGGGTCTTTGGGGGCTCCCAAGCCAGGATGGTTTCAATCTTGGGTTGGAGGGGCGCCACCTGGCCGCTCCCCACTTGGTGTCCCAAGTACACCACGAATCCCTGCCCGATCTGACACTTGCTTGCCTTGATCGTGAGGCCTGCCTTGCGCAGTGCCATCAACACTTCCCAGAGATGTTGCAGGTGTTCTTTCCATGTGCCACTGAACACTGCGATGTCGTCCAGGTAGGCGGCGCTGAACTCGGTCAGCCCAGCCAACACCTGGTTGACCAACCTCTGAAAGGTGGCAGGGGCATTCTTCATCCCAAATGGCATAACCCGGAACTCGAAATGCCCATCTGGTGTGGAGAATGCAGACCTCTCTTTGGCCCCATCAGTCAAGGCGATCTGCCAGTACCCAGACGTTAAATCAAACGTGCTGAGGTACCGTGCAGCTCCTAACCGATCGATGAGCTCATCAGCTCTGGGGATGGGGTGCGCGTCAGTCTTGGTGACAAAATTGAGTCCTCTGTAGTCCACACAGAACCGGAGTTCGGGTGTGGCACCTGGCGCTGCAGCCTTTGGGACCAAGACCACTGGGCTGGCCCAAGGACTGCTGGAGGACTCAACCACCCCTAGAGCAAGCATCTTTGAGACTTCCTCTTTGATGCAGGCTCTGACCCTGTCAGTTACTCTGTAAGCTTTGTGCTTCACAGGCAAGCTGTCTCCTGTGTCCACATCATGGACGCACCAATCTGTGACACCAGGAACCAGGGAGAACAGGTCAGGAAACTGCCCCACAGCTGGCGGCAGTCATCCTGTTGCTCAGGGGTCAGGGTGGGTGAGAGGTTAACTCCATCCACTGACCCGTCTCGCTCTGAGGCTACCAGGAGGTCAGGAAGAGGCTCAGATTCCTCCTCCGTCCCATCATCTGTGGCCAAGAGCATGCCCACTTCGGACCTCTCCAAGTGGGGCCTCAGTCGATTGACATGGAGGACCCTCAAGGGGTTCCTGGGAGACTGCAAGTCCACCAAGTAGGTGACAGAACTTTTGCGCTCCACAATCTCAAAGGGTCCTGTCCACTTGTCCTGGAGTGCACAAGGCTCCACCAGGGCCAGGACCCATACCTTTTGACCAGGTTGAAGCTCAACCAGAGTGGCGTTCTGGTCGTACCACCGCTTCATTTCCTCCTGGCTGGCTTCCAGGTTTGCCTGAGAAAGTTGCCTGAAACGCCTAGTCTGGTTCCGGAAGGCCAGCATGTTACTGTATACATTCTGGGGAGGTTTCCTGGGAGATTGCTCCCAGCCTTCCTTGACCAGACTAAGAGGTCCTCGTACTGGGTGGCCATACAGAAGCTCAAAGGGACAGAACCCCAGAGACATCTGTGGCACCTCACGGTACGCAAAGAGAAGGCATGGTAAGAGGACGTCCCACTTACGCCTCATGGGTTCCTCAAGACCCATAATCATGCCCTTTAGGGTTCGGTTGAATCTCTCAACCAACCCGTTTCCTTGGGGATGGTAAGGGGTGGTGAACTTGTAGGTCACACCACACTCTTGCCAAAGGGATTTCATATATTTCGATATGAATTTGGTCCCCCTGTCAGACACCACCTCTAGAGGGAATCCTACTCGTGAAAAGATTCCCATCAGTGCCCATCCCACCACGGGGGCCGTCACTGTCCTCAGAGGGATGGCTTCAGGGTACCGGGTGGCATGGTCCAGCAAGACCAGGATAAACCTGTTGCCCATGGCTGTCTTGGGGTCCAGTGGCCCCACAATGTCAATCCCCACTCGCTGGAATGGGGTACTGACCACAGGGAAAGGTTGGAGTGGAGCCTTTTGCTTCCTTCCACTCTTACCACTTGCCTGGCAAGTCTGGCAGGTCCTACGATGAGCATCTGAGCTCTTGTGCATTTGAGGCCAATAAAAGTGGGTGACAAGCCTCTCATAGGTCTTGTCCTGCCCCAAATGCCCTGCTAATGGCACATCGTGAGCCAGCCCCAGTAGGAAGGCTCTGAACTTCTGGGGTACCATCAGCGCACGGGCTGACCCAGGTTCAGCAACCTTAGGCTCTGAGTACAGGAGGTCGTTCTCCCAGTAGATTAAGTGAGTACCGGACTGATCACCATTGGCCTGGGCTGTAGCCTGCTGCCGCATACCCACTAGAGAGGGGCACTCTTTCTGCTCCCTGCAGAATTCCTCCCTGGTGGGGCCTCCTTCTTGCTGCCAATGGGTCAGCTCAGGCAGGTCCTCCAGTTCGGCTATCTGTTCCCCTGTAGGCTCCACGGCATTCCCCTCAGGGTCTGCTTCCTCCTGGGCCGTGGGAACTTTAGGGGCCGGTTTCCCGTGCCTCCTGCGCCCTCTCCCTAAAGCCGGTTCCTGGACCTCTCCCTCAGGCTCCAGGTTCTCTTGCACACCCCTACTAGCTGCAATCGACCGGGTGGTCACGCACGCCTAGTCAGGTAAACCCACCATCCGCAGGTGAGCTGTCTTCTCAACCTTTTCCTAAGGGGAGCTCTCCAAATCATTCCCTAGGAGACAGTCTACAGGCATGGCATTTCTAACAGCGACTTGCAGAGTACCAGAGACCCCCCCCACTCAAAGGGAACTTGAGCCATTGGACAATGACTCTCTGTGTTGTCAGCATTGACAACCCGACAATAGGCATGGGGTACAACCTGCTCTTGAGATACCAGGTGCTGCCGCACTGCAGTCATGCTGGCGCCTGTGTCTCAAAGAGCCTCTACCTTCTTCCCATTGACGGTCACCACTTGCCCATATTTCTTAGTGTTAGAGGGCAAGTCGGCGTTAGGGACCATCTCACTGTCTCCTAGTGAGACTAAGGTCAGCTGGACGGGGTCCCACCCACCTGGGACTTCTACCTCCTCCACAAAGGCTACTGTAGCCACTTGCCTGGGTGGAGCACCAGTGGGTGCTGGTTTCACATACTGGCGACACTTGGGATCACTGGCAAAGTGACCCAGCTCACCACATTTATAACACTGAGGGGGCCCCTTTGGAACAGGTTTAACTGTCGGGGCCCCGGTCTGCTTTGGGGTTGGGGGAGGCTGAGAACCTTTCTGCTGGTTCCCTTGGGTATTACTTTGAGGGCCTTTTTGGAACCCCTTCTGTTTTCCCCTGTCCCCCCCACTCTTCTGCTGGGGACCCTGCCCACCCTTGGTGGAGTCTCCCACTTGACCCTTGTGGACCCTGGTGCTGACCCAGCGGTCCGCCTCTTCAGCAAGCTTCCTAGGGTTAGTCAGCTTGCTATCTATCAGGTGTTGGCGTAGCTCAGGAAAACAATTAAGCGACAAGTGCTCCCATGCAATCAAATCAAAGAGACCTTGGTAATCATCCACTTTGCTACCCTTCACCCAGCCATCCAGTGCTCTGCAGAAAAAGGTTACATACTCCACATACGTACTCCCCGCAATCTTGGTACACCCCCTGAACCTCTGTCTATATAATTCAGGAGTTAGCCCATATCTATTCATTAAAGCTTCCTCCATGTGGGGGTAAGAATTGTAGACATCAGAGGACAAATCTAAAAGTGTGTCCCGCCCCTCACTGAGGAACCGCCCCCCCAACCCCGCTCCCCAATCTCTCTCAGGGACCCGGTGGGAAGACATTGGTACCTCATAGGCCTTGAACCATTGCCCTATGTCGTCATTCTTAAAGTATTCCTTAACTACATCTTTTGGCATGTACACCCTTGACTCTACCTGCACCGGCGTTGCGCTGCCACCAGAGGGAGGGTTTTCCAAACTTTTGGCCTTTATCTCCAGCTCCCTCATTTTCAGGTCATACTCCATTCTTCTTTCTTCAAGAGCCATTTTCTTGCTCTCTAGCTCCAATTGGCCATTTAATTTCAGCTTTGCCAAAGTGATCTCTTGCTCTCTGGCGGCCTGTCTGTCTGCCAGCTCCTCTGGCGACAGGCCTCTGCCAAAACTATGGACGCTCTCCGCTGGTTCCACTACTATAATCTCCTCAGTTGCATTCCTTGATTCAATCCAGGCTTTCAGCGCCTTGTAGAGATCTGTTTTGTTCTTGCACCCTGCATGGGGAACCTTGAGTTTCCTGCAGAAGTACTTGAGTTCATCTTTCTTGTAGTTGTCCAGCTTTGACTCATCCCATTCCATTCCGGCTATTTCAGAGGCTTCAGAGATCGATTTCTCAATGCTGTTTAGGCCTGGCATGACTCCAAACACAAGGGATCTTCTTTCTTGGCAAGCAAAATTAAATTTAAAGTTCTGTGGCTCAAGCTACTGGACTCACTGTGCAATGGCTAGTAATCACTGCGCAGACACCAAGAATGCAAATCCGTAAATCCTCACCGCTGCCACCAATGTTAGAATCCGGGGTCTCTGGTTGGCGCAGGTATGCACTTGCGACAAGCAGGGACCCTTTCCTCTAAGTCAGGGCGAAGGATTACTCTGGGAAAATAACCCCCGCTCACCCTCTAGGTAACGTGGCGCGAGCAGTTAGGCTAGGTTCCAGAGGGCATTAGGTTAAGCATTCAAGATGTCCCACACAACAACCACCAACCCACCACACAGAGACACAAGACTGTATTTTTGTAAAAATAAACTCTTTATATAAAAAGGTTTCTTCAAGCAGGCTTTAAAAATACAGTTCTTCACTTCAAAGTAGGTTCCAGTTACTTGTACTGACTTTTCAGGAGTCCACAGTTCTTAAAATGGCAAGTCTTGGTTCAAAATACACTTATTTGAGGTCTGTGCGCTTCGTAGGGCCATCGGTACGCTTTGTACGAGTTTTCGGACTCGTCGTGCCGTTCCTCACGCTTCCCGCATGAGCAACGTCTATATATTTTCAACGGTACGGACTGTACCTTCGCTGGGACGCTCCGTACAGCTGGTGCGACCCGTACCCAAGCTCACGCTTCACGCGTGAATAGCGTAGCGCGATGCCAGTGCTGGTACGGACCGTACAAAGGCAAGTACGGTTCGTACGAGGGCGCTTTCAGCTCACAGTACCTGGGATCTTTGTAGGGAGTTCATGGCAGCCTCAGCAGTCCCGCAAAGGGCGTCCCATGTCGCGTTGCAGTCCCGGCTCTTCCGTGGACGGCGATGCTTCGGGGGCGCTCGGGGATGTCTCAGCACACCACGGAGGTCAGGAGGAGGAGGGGCAGCTCGGGGTGATTTCCAGCGCGTCGCGCTGTCGGCAGACACCAGGTTCGGCGAACAGTGCACCTTGGGTCCTTACAGTGGTCTCAGCAGCTCAGGGTCGCAGAGGCTCGGCGCTTGGACGCAGGTCGTCTCCCTTCACGTTGCGAGCTACGGCTCGAGGGGGCAGTTGTTTGCTTTTGTCAGGCCAGGCGGGCTGGTCTTCACGGTGCTCACAGCAGCCCGGGCAGCCAGAGGTCACGGTGCTTAGCGAGATGGGGGCACACAGGTTCTCTGGGGTCAGCGTTGCAGGGTCACCCACAGCAGCTTCCTCTTCTTCCAGGGAAAGGTAGCGCCCACTGTTCCTGGGGCGCAGTTCAGGGGGCAAGTTCACACGCAAGCCCTTGGAGATTGTTTGTAAAGCACAAGTTGAATAAAAGTCTTTTCCTCAGTCTTTTCCTCTCCTTCCAGCAGCAAGGCACCCACCACAGGCCAGTCTCTCAGCCTTAGAGACTCCTCCATGCAGCTTTCCCAGGTCCTTCTCTTCAGGCAGAGTTTCTTCTTGGCGCAAACAGGATCTGATTTCTTAGGAGCAGGGCTCCTTCATTTATACAGCAATTCTTTTGTTCTTTGTCGCCAGGGGGCCTGGGGCTGGCTCAGTCCGGTTTTGGAGCACTTTGTTGTGGTGACTCTGCTCTTTCCTTTCAGCAGCAGGGCAGGGACATCAGCCGCTCCACAGGGGGCGGAGCCGGCATTGAGGTGGCAGACCACAGGTCTATTCAGAGGCAAGGTGTACTCCTCCCACCCATCCTTGTGTAATCTCTCTACCCACCACCTGGCAGCCAGCCTGTCTCCTGGAATTCCCCAGCCCTGCCCCTCACTGAAACTAGGCAGCACACACACACAGCAGAGGTGGACTGAAATGGCTAAGCAAGTAAATACTAACTTTCTATAAGTAGTATTTACAAACACAGGATATTAAAATAAACTGTACTAAAAGAAGTATTTTATTATTCTGAGTTCAGGCATACTAAACTTGACTTTCTACCATGCTCTATGAGTCCACTGGGATTACAGCGTGTAGTAATTCCAGCAGCCCATTCTGGCCTATGGAGAGCAGGTAGCCTTCAATAGTGAAAAACGAAAATGGCTGTAATTCACTATTAAGACATGCCACACACCTCAGGGCATGTCCTACCTTATGCCTACAATGCACCCTGCCCTTGGGCCTACCAGAGGGGTGACTAATATGTAGTTAAGGGAAGGTTTAGGGACTGGCAAGTGGGTGCACTTGCGCAATCAGCGCGACAGTACCAGACTGCACGCAGGTTCTGCAGTGGCAGACCTTAGACACATTTTTCTATGCCGCTTTCGTGGGTGGCACAACCAGTGCTGCAAGCCCACCAGCAGCATTTGTATTTACAAGCCCTGGCACTCCTGGTGCACTTTACTAGGGGCTGATAGTAAACCAAATAAGCCAAACATGGACACCAATCAATGTATACATTTTTCATAAGGGAGCACTTGCACTGTGGCACTGATTGGCAGTGGCACAGTGCTCTGAGCAGCCAACACCAACAAAACACATGAGGCACATCAGCAAAAAGTGGAAGGGAAACTCACGCCAAGGTGCCAGGTCTAACAGGGATCTTGAGTGGAAAGTTTGAAAATGTAAAGGATTGTTTCTGTCAGTTATTTTCTTGTCAATCAGTATGTCAAAGCTTATCAGGATTTCCCTGAAGGCTATAGAATTGGGCTCTAGTTTGATAGTCTCAGGAAGTTTATTTCAGAGTCTGGCTCCTAGAACAATGACTGATTTCCCACACAAGTAGATTTCCATTATTAAGTCCCGCTGGTTACTGAAATATGAACCAATTAAAAAGATAGGAGTCAGAGGTATATAGATGCATTGTTATTTTGTTCGGGAAGAACACAGTTATTTTGGGATACACTGCTCATGGCTGATTAGCATTGGGCATTTGCCATACTTGCATCTCATTGCATTAATGTCATGAGACTGCTAGACAGCAAACTTCTCTTTGGCCTTACTTAGGAGTAAGTCCGTGGGAAGGTACAATTTATTGCACCTGATAAAATCTGACTCCATGGGGTTCAGAATTTATTGCGTACACTATATTGCAGCTATTCTGAGTTTTTGGGGAATAACTTGCAGCTTTTGGTGCTTACCACATCAAAATTGGTAAATACTTTTCCCTTTAAAATTCCAGCAGTTTGATGTGCCAAACTTTAATCAATCATGAGGACTTCATTGCTCCTCGTGATTAATTTGTGGTAATTTCCATGCAACTCATAATTGCGACTCACTGTGAATCAGGGCTTATGTGTAACTTTCACCACCCTCAGTGTGAGATTCGTACACTTACAGTGTAGTAAAGATAGGCAGATATTCATCATTGATAGAATTACTTCCTATTTTACATACTACCAAGTCCAGCACTGTGTTCAATAGGGTCATTATATGTGCAATTGTGTTTATATAGTCAGCATCGCTAGTTTCACTTCTATTTTATTATTCCAAAAGCCTGTTGCATGTCTTCATTTGCATAAAATTACTTAACTTGTTTTATGCAACACACAACTCAAAACCAGCGTTCCTAAACAATTTAGATTTGAACCATTTGCCAAACTTTGTAAGATGAGCCTCTTTGTTCTCTGAGGGGGGCGGGCTTTGGCTGGGGTTAAGGGATGCTCAAGATCTGCATGAGATCTTTGCCTGCGCCATTCTTTACAGCCAAATATTTGGCCTTAAGATACCTTCTTCACCTCTCTTGTGAAGGTGAAGCTGGGCAGTGCTTCGGCCAGGCCCAATTGAGGCCATGCACAATTGACAATGAATGTATTTATGGGAGAAGAGCAGGAAGACAGGTCAGTTATTGGGGCAATTAAGGGACAGCCGTTGTTTTCGTCCTCAGGCCAGTAGGAAAATGGTGAACGGTCATTAGAGCCTGACCTGCAGGCTTCATTGGCGGCTCATCATGGGGCCCCTGGATCCCTTAATCATTATGCACAGATGAGGTAAATAATATTTAGCATGTGGTGGGCTTTCATCTGGCTCAGGAGGTCACAACATAGGTGGCCCATCCAAGGGGGCCTTCTTCTTGGAAGGGAAATCTACCTCAGAGCTAAGTGAAGTAAGGAGTGTGGATTAGTGGAAGAATGCAACATACTTTTAGGCACCTTAACCCCTTCCCCGATCATGAGGGAACCGCTCCGTCATGAGCCACGGTTGCCGTGTGCTCATGACGGAGCGGTTCCGTCATGCCGCGACCGTTGGCGGCCGCTCCGCCCACGCGGCGCTGTTTCCCCGCCTGTGCGGGGGGACAATGCAACTGGGCGAAGTCATGACGGAACCACTCCGTCATGAGCACAGCTCAACCGTGGCTCATGACGGAGTGGCTCCGTCATGAGCACAGCGCCACCGCGCTGCCCCCCCGCACCCCTCAGTGCTGCGGCGGAATTCCCGCCGCAGCAAAGGGGTTAAAGAGACTCGCTACAAAAAGATAGCTCCCCGTTTTAATGGGGAGCAAGGTTTGCGCTAGTATGGGGTATGCATTCTTGTACACTTCGCCAAGTTCTATGGATATTTTGGGTATGGTTAGTCATATGTACATCACAACGTACAGAGTAGTTGCCAGGGTAGCAGCACTTGGCCCTGATTGGTTGGAAACATCCATGGAATGGTAAAATAACCAGGATGTGATTTAATGCTCTCAAATTCATTTGATCAGCATTCTCTTTCTGACTCTTTTATTGAATCTATATTGCTTTATTTGGTTAACAAATGCAAACAATAAACATTTTAAAAGCGCTTAACAGCAGCCCATGTGTTAGCTATAAAAGACAAAAATGGTGCAATCTCTTCCGTTCAATAAGCTCAGAAGGACATCTACAGCTTCAACAGCTTGTCTTAAAACAACATTTTGCAAACACTGTCCTAACTGGATGTAGTGTAACCTTTCTTAACATTATATAATTTCATTTTCCACATCATGAGGAAGAGATAGCCGCTGGTTCCTTTTTAAATGATTCCATGGCACAAATAAAGCTAACAAGCAATGGCAAAGGCAATAGGTCTCTCTTTTGGGACCTATTGGCTTTAATATTGTTTTTGAGGCATGCTCTGTTGCATGGTTAAAGAAAATAAACAAAAAGAAATTGACTCTAAGATGTGGCGGTCACGTCATTTTGTAGGCATGTGCGCACCTACAAAATGACATGAGCATTTTATTTATTTACCGAGATGGATCGGCAAATAAAAAACAAGCATTTGCAATGCAATAGGTCTCGCATTAGTTAGAGTTAGAGGTTTTGGCATTGTTTGTTGTTTTCTGTACTGAATGTGTTAGCTAACTACAGTTTTTATGTATCTGTGGAGTAAGTATGTGTATTATACCTTTCGCATTTAATATATTTGCTGGTGTAATAGTATATGTAGCATAAGCTAGGGTAGCAATAGTGTGTATCTGTAAACCATAAAAATAGTACGGATACAAAAAATCAAAGTGCCGAACTTTATAAAGTAAAAGCACCACGAACACGGATAAAGGCAAATATTGGACACTAAATAGAAAAGTAGGTAAGAAATAATTGGCAGATGCTGCATGTGGCTGTGCCCTGCAAGGCACCAGAAAGCGCACAGAAACGTTTAACAGAACTTATAAGATACACATAAGGGCATCTGTACACTACTATTTGTAAAACATTGCAGAAGGTATCAATAAAAATTGGTATTTGTTGCCTCTGTTTGTTGTTATATGTGTCGTGGGATAATATTTATTAACAAATGGTATAAAAATATAGTTGCACGTTTAAAGCGCTGCTTATAAACATGCAAAACAAACACTAGTTAAATATGTCCTGTGAGTTGCCCTAAACAGTAACCTAATGTTAGAACAGCAAAAGCGGCACGTGAATATAAGTGACACCGACTCGAAATGTATTGATGCGATAGCAGAAGCAAAAGCGCCAAGTATGTAAAAAAAAAAAGGTACATTTTTAAATAAATATATAATACGCCAAATTATGCTAAAGTGGAAGTGTCATGAAAATGGCTCACACAGTTAACACGTAATGTATAAAACAACTACGAAATAACAGACAGATGTGGGCAAGGCGTCTTTTAGTCTGTTTTGTTTGTTATTTACAATACACTGGGAGCGATCAAAGAGACGAAGAAAGGCACAGCATGTGGTTTACTATCTAGAACAGTTTGCTTGTAGCAGCTAATTAAGTGCGAACAGTGGATGGTGTTATAGATAAGAGTAACAGATCCACCTCCAAACAACAAACAAAGTGCTAGAGGGATGTTTTGTGACCTGTAAGAAGTTTGTAGATGGCATACGTTTACCAGCTGCCACATAATATTGTGGAACGTCCTAAACATGCCGTAACAGGGTATTATAGTACCTGCATCCACCTAAAAAATGCATTCTGCTCCGACAACCAAACTGCAGTTAGGAGATTGCATTATGAAAGCAAAGTACAGAAAACTTTGTGTAAAGAGTTGTAGAGCCCGGCTGTAAAATAATAGACACTTATGTTTAGCCAAATAGGCGAAGTCAAATTGATTGATTTAAATCCCAGTAGGAGTTGTAAGCAGACACAACAGTATAGACACTGTCTAAAAGCGACACAGCGGCCAAAAAATAAAAAATACGCCTTGCTGTCCCAAAAATGTATATGTTTAGGCTGCTATATAAGGGCTGCATTTGTTGAATTGAACAACGCTGTGAGTGGCGTATTTTAAAACATCACACCACTAATGGGAAACACAATTGCAAAAAACGCGCTATGGTGCTGTATTGCTGTGGCGCTTTAGTTCTGTTAATGTATACAGCGCTTTAATCTTCTTTAGGTGGTACAGTGTGTAAAATGTCCACTTTGAATAAAACCTCGCCGATAAAATGTTGCGATGGAACAACACTAAACCGAGAAACTAATTGTGGCCTAATTGTGTGTGGATGCAAGGCTGCTAATGCTATCGACCTCAGAAGGATGAAAAGGGCATCAAGACGGTATGTAAAAAAAATCACGAACAACATTAAAAAGAACAGACTTTCCGTGTTTTGTTGCAGCAACACGGGGTGGCCACGAGAACAGAGATCACATGACACAAACGCCGCATCTGTTTTCTTCATAAGGAATAAGCAGCTCATTAATTGAGTGAAACTAGAGCACCGTTTAAAGAAAATCTTTTCTCTTCCCCCCCCAAATGCCTGAAACGCAGCGTTCTAATATCTGGCGAAAAGACCACGACTTTAGTTAGTAGGACCAAATTGTTGTAAATAAAGCATGTTTTGTTTGGTATGTAAAAGGTCATACATTTCTTTTTTTGGGGGCGTTTTTATGTAGCTTGGCAGTTTAGGTTGTTGGACAGGTAACCAATTTTGAGGCAGAATTAAGAAAATCCATCTCCCCCTTCAACCATCCCCTCCTCTCCACAGAAGCAAAAGATCAGCACAGCGAGGGGTCTTGAGAGAGTGAGTGAGGTGTGTAGAGAGAGATGTTGCGTGTGAACAGTCCCTGCGTGTGTGAGCAGTGCCGGTGTGTGTGAGCAGTGCCGATGTGTGTGTGCGAAGTGCCTGTGTCATTGGTTGTGTGTGAGCAGTGCCGCTGTGTGTGAGCAGTGCAGATGTGTGTGTGTGCAGCATGTGTGTGTTTGATAGTAACTAGTGTGTGTGAGAGTATTGTGTGTGGATGCAAGGCTGCTAATGCTATCGACCTCAGAAGGATGAAAAGGGCATCAAGACGGTATGTAAAAAAAATCACGAATTTCTAGATTCAGCAGAAGATAGGACTGGCACAGAGTCAGTGACCGCAGCGCCAGCTGGTGTGAACTGAAGCAGACCATGAGGATCATTAATGCACCCCAGGAGATGCGGCCTTTGTTAGAGTCGCCTCGTCTCATGGGCCAGAAATGGCCTAAAGCCCAGTCTGTGGGTGAAATTAAGCAGAGCACGCGCTGGAAGCCATGGATGGGGAGGGAGGGGGACCCATGGCACATGGAGGAAGCGTCGGCAACGGCGCCCGCTTCACGAACCATGAAGTGCAGGCATCCGTGGAGGGGTGTGGGTGTGGCGAAGGGGTCAGACCGCATAGTTATATAATGCAACACAATGTACACAGAGACAACACTTACACACGGAGAACGTGCAGTCACAGAGCACACAGAGACCAGTGGCAGGGAGTACTCGAGTCGAACACACACGTTACTCACTGATTCAGCGCTCCTGGGCAGTCTCCATCGAGGCACAGCTCCGGAACGTGAGCCATCATTCTTGCTGATAACACCTGGAGACACCAATAGGAACACGGTGTGACCAAAACACCAGATACTCTCTGTACCACACACGCAGCAGCTCTGATGGACGAGAGCACTTACGGCGTGCACCACACACAAGGAGCTTGCTCAGAGGTGTGCTATTAATGAAACTGAAACCGAGCGAGAGACGGAGCATGCAGACCTCGGCACTAAAATCGCGGTGTGTGGCTAGTTAAGAAAGTTCCCCTCGGACACAGATTAGCCTGAAGAGCGGACGGAAACTGTAGTTAGGCGGTGCTGCTTCCGGAATGAACGGAAGTGAAGCACGGCCTCTACAGCCAATAATAAGCCCGATAAGAAAAGCTATGACAACGTTAAACGAATGGGAAGAGGCAGGAGAATTTAAGCGGCAATGGGCGGAGTTTCTCCCAATATACTAATTACTTAATGCCTCGTAGAGGCAGCGCATGCGCTGCCCTATGCGAGACCTAATGAGTGAGATGAAGCAATGTAGTGGGATAGATACAAAACAGAGGGTGGGATAGGGAGGAGAAGCAACAAGCAAGAGCGAAGAAGGGCATGGGTTGGGGGAAGCAACACGGTGGGGTTGGGGATTAGAAGCAATGTGCAAGGGCAATGTGGAATGGGCGGAGGAGAAGTGCCCGGGCAAGAAAGCAGCAGGGGAAGTACATGAAAATTAGCACAGCATGGAGATGGTGGGGGGAAGAACATGGGTGACAGAAAGAAACAGAGTGCAGGGAGAGAGAAATGCAAATGGGAGACAGTTGAAAACACATGCACACTCATGGAGTGCTAAGGCCAAAAGAAAAAAGTAGAGCCTGAAAAGAGATCAGTGGAAGAATAGAACCAAGCCAGCCAAAATAATCGTAAAAAGGCCATACTACATGTGCAGCACAAACGCAAGATGACAATCATAAATAGATGTCTTTCATCAGGGGAGAGACCCTCTTATTGCTTAATGTTGGCATTATTGTCTGGCACTAACATCCAAAGGAAAAGAAACCTCAATAATTTCTAGAGAAACTAAGCAGACATTGCACTGTTGTCCATGCTAATATAGTCTTGGAATCCAAATGGGGAAAAATGTTAGTTTGAAATACAGCTTCAAACCAAGGCCACTGGAATTATGCGATTGTGCGGCCGCTGAGCTTTTCCCATAAAAATGGATTTGCCACATTGATACATAATCCATCAACTGCTGCATAATGAACAGATTTAAAAAAATAACAAATGTGTTTCTAGTTCAAAAGGTTCATAGGTTACTGAAAATGCAGGGACATGTTGCTGCGCAGTATAAGGCTCTTTGCAAAAGTTGACTGACCGCCGTTCTTTTGATTATTGCTGTATTTTGTTATTAAACTGATACAAATGAACTAATGAACAGACAGTGTTAACAAGTGTAAAAATGTCAAAATAATGAAGTAATACTAATACAAAATGTGCCACATTATGCCGTATAATTTGCCTTTCTTGCTGTATAATATACTGAACCCTGTCGCATAATGTGGCCCTCCCCTGCTGCATAAGTCTAGTGGGCCAGCTTCAATCCAATGTAGCAGTGCTGATGAACATGCTCAAATGCAACCTCATTTAAGCAAAATTTACAAGCCTGCTCATGCGCTGTATTTGCGGGTCTATTGTTCCAATAAAAATACATATAAGGGGGTTAGAGCCAACCTGTTACTTACCATTGGTTGGCTTCAATATCAGTCTCATTTCCTTGCTCCTCATTGGTCTATGCCTCTGGTTTCACTTTCTCTCCCTCTGTCGATCCAGTCCATAGAGCATTGACGAAATATAGCTTTCTGCCAACAGCCAGTGTCCTTCCACTAGTTGCAGGCTTCCAGGGTACTGTTTTTCAATTTGAGTCCTGCAGTTCACAGGAGTGCATGTGTTTGCGGTCCTGCTGTCATTGTGTTGCTGCTCCATTGCCACTACTGTCCTGCTACTTTCTCTGTAGCCATCCCACCCTTCTCTCGTCATCCAAGGTGTTGCTTGTCCACATACCCCGTCCCTCATGTTTTGACTTTCCTGTTTTCAGTTTCTTTTTTGGGTAAATTCTGGTGTTTTTTTTAGTGAGTTCAATACTTTAAAAAAAACTGTGGTTATCAGTGGTTACATATTTTGGCGCCATTAAAAACAACAGAAACAGTGTCAAGTCAAGTCAAGAATACTTTATTCGGTTTTAAAGACAAAAACCATGAAAGTTACAGCAGTAAATTTCAGTAATACATAATACACATAGAATATAAAAAAGGAGAAGGGTCAAAATTTAAAACATATTAAAGACCCAATGTTTTCCTGAGTTTAAAAACAGTTTTAAAAAAACTTAGGACTGCGGTAATGGTAAGAAGAGTATCCATTCTCTGTAGTTCTAAAAAGGCAAGGCGATAGTTATTGATTTTCCATTCTTTAAGAAGTGGAGTAATATATGACCTACGAGGTGTAGTATACAATTTGCAAAAGAATAAAATGTGAATATCTGACTGAGATGAAGAATCATCACACAAGCATGGAGGTAGATTTGACGACCACGAATTCATAACTGGGAGAGACAAAAGTCTAAAAACAATAGACAATCTAAAACGGGTCAAGATAAAACGGTCATAATTTGATATCGACAATGATAAATAAGGCTGTACTTTAATACCAGAGAGCAGAGGAAAATGTAGAGATACAGTCTTTTTCTTCATTTCCTCCACCCTTCTAATTTCCATGAGGTATTCCAGGGATAACCTAAACAAAGATTTCCTAGAAACCTGGTCCATTAAGAGTGGCTCTTCGAAATATTGTGGGCAACCAATTTTACCAAGAAATGTTCTAACATAAGTTAGCCATTCTACACAACCCACATTTTCCAATTTAAGGACGTCCTGCAGGATGGCCCGATTCATGGTGCACTCATTAGTTGTCCAGATCCTATGCCATAAGAGAACTGGCTGGATTCTAATCGAATCGGATATATATGTTAGACCAAGTTCAATGTGGCAGATATAGGTCGCGACACACTGAGGTACTGCCAGGACATATCTCAAAAATCTGTTTTCCACTTTCTGGATCGAATCAATGTTAAAATAGCCCCAAAGACCTGAGCCATACATAGCAACCGATATACATGTGGCATTATAAATTGTTAAAATTTCTTTAATCGGTTTCTTTCCCAGTTTTTTAATAAAATTCTTTAAGGCCATAATAGTTTTTTGGAACAAAAAAGTTCTGGCCTTAACTGCATGGGACCACACCCCATTTTCGTGGAACAGAACGCCAAGATAGGGGAAGGTAGAAGTAGATTCCAAACAAACTCCATTCAAGAACATTCTTTTAGTATGTTTGCCAGTTTTTTTGCCACAGTTCATTGTGAAGGTTTTACTACAATTAACCCTTAAATCTAGATTGGACATAAAAGATTCAAAGGATTGTATCAAAGATTGTAGCGCCATGGGGGTGCGAGCCATTAAAACTGCGTCATCCGCATATAGGAGCGCGGGGACGAACCTTCCCCCAATCCTAGGCATGTCCACACACTCCCGCAAGAGGTGGCGCTCAAGACCATTAATATACACCAGGAATAAGAAGGGGGCCAGGACGCATCCCTGACGCACGCCCCGGCCCACCCGAAAGCTCCTGGTACATTGGCCCCCACTGCCAAAGCGAACCGTAGCATTAGCACCTGAATAAAGATCCTTCAAGAAGCACACGATTGAATCCTCCACATCTATCTCTTTTAAAATTGCCCATAATTTAGCATGTGAAACACAATCAAACGCTGACGAAAGGTCAACGAACGTAAAGTACAGGCACTCACCCTTTATGCTAAGATATTTTGATTGTATTAACATCAGATTTAGGCACTGTTCAATGGTGCCAATACCCTTTTGGAAACCGTATTGTAGGTCACTCATTATGTCATTTTCTACTGCCCAGCTATGTAGTCTAGCCAAGATAATTCTCCCCAGGATTTTAACAGATGAGTCCAATAAGGAGATTGGTCTGTAACAGGCACAACATTGTCTGTCTCCCTTTTTGTAAATGGGTACAATCACCGAAGTGAACCAGGACGGGTTTAGGCCCCTAGCCAGTGCTGCATTAAATAATTGCACCAGCATGGGACCCCAAAGCTCAGCATTTCCTTTATACAAATCAGCAGGGATCCCATCGGGCCCTGCAGCTTTGCCGCCCTTCATTGCATTCAAACCCTTATTGACTTCCTCCAGGGTTACTGCCAATTTTTCACTCCCTTCACCTATAAGATCCCCAGTGATAGGGCTAGTAATATTGGGAAATTCTTGTGAACTATAAAGGCTAGAAAAATGCGCCACCCAATCCTCCTCTGTGATAGCAATCTCTATACGCGCCTTAGAATTATCGTATAGGAAAGGTGTATTAACAGCCCTCCAGAATGCAGATGTATCCTTCTGTTGCGATGCTTCACATAGCATTTCCAGGGCATTCTTTTTTATATCCATTTTCCTATTCTTTAAGGCTTCATTATATTTTTTCCTGCAGTGTCTTATTTCGATGGGATCACGTGGAGTTCTATGAACGGCTCTTTTTAAAGCTGTTAAAGATCTGGTGCAGGCATTATCAAACCAGCTTCTCTTACCCTTTGCACCGTTGTTTGCCTCCACCCACAATATATTCTTAATTGTGGTGGCTATTATATTAAAGTGTTCGATAATCAAGTCACTACTAGATTTATCATCTAAGCAGATGGCAAAACTACCAGGGCAAACCTTCAATAGGTTGTCTAAGAACCTTTCCGGGACAACCTTGTCCCATTTTAAATAGTACCCATTTTGACTACCAAGGGCCATATCCGATGCTATATGTGTAAGAGGCACATCCTCTTGTTGATCAGGAAAAAGATTTTCAACCACCATAATCTGGGGCAAATGATCGCTTACCGGCAGGTCCATGGTACTAGATTTAATATATTTGTGACTGCAATTATTTGAGGCAATAATAAAGTCGATGGTGGATGATGCACCTTTACCAATAAATGTAGGCACGAAGGTGGTAGGATTTTGGGCGGATTCATTTACATAGCCTAAATCATACATAAACATAATGTCATTCAATAAATCCCCAATCAGAGAATGTTCGAAATGAGTTAAGTTAGATTCCTGCTCTATCATTAACCCGCATAATCCCTGTTTACTCTTAGTACAAAGTTTAGAATTAAAATCCCCCCCCCAAACAAACATAACTTCTCTATCGGTTTTGTCTATTTCATGATATAAATCCTCCCTCAGTGTTGCTAGGACACTGGGGATTTCTTTCCTTGGTATATTATTGTAAAAATTAATAATAACGACATTAAGTCCCTTTATATTCCTTAAAATAATCAGTTGATAAAAGCTAGATTTTGGGGAAAACCAGATCCCATCATATCTAAGCAAATTAGAGACAAAAGTCAATAGACCTCCCTTAGCTCTACCATGGGTACCCCCCACCGCCGGGGTAAAAAAACTTCTATACCCATGCATGTTCACTGGGTCTAAGGACCATGTTTCCTGGAAGGCCAGGATATCATGACCATCCATGAGTGTGCCCCAGGATGGGTTATTGATTTTCTCCCTAAGACCTGCCACATTCCAAAATAGAAGTGTGCAGGTTTTCCTATTAACTTTAACTTTGATTTCCCCATTGCTTAAATTACTAGGGGTCCCAGACTCCTGGATTTGATTATGACAGGGGCTCCCAATGAGTCCCTCATCATTTAAATTAAATGTGTGTAAGGCCTTATGGCTGGGATCATAACTATCCATCCTCTTATTATCATAGGTTGTACTATGAATAGTTTGTGCATACATAATAACCTCGGTGCAAAATAATGACGCCTGTTCATTGGTGTTCTCCTGAGTATCGACATTATGTACACCTGGACTAATAGGTAGGCTATTGGGAGTAACGGTCTTGCGTCAATCCACATATTCTAACCCTGAAAAGACATCAAACCGGTTTTGGGTTGGTAAATTATAGGCAGGCAGGACAATGTCTCTATTTTCCCACAAATAATTGTTCAAACCTCTATTAGGAGGATGGGGTTGTCTAGACTGGCAATTGAATGATTCACGTGTTTGTGCAAGTGAAAATCGACTACGGCCGTAATGGTTAGGTTCTGATCTATTGACAATCTGCCAACCGTCCTCCTGGTTTGAGCGATATTGAACTGGTGAATATGGGTAAAAATAGTTAAGATAATGTGTCGAAACAGTATCACTGCTAATGTAATCATACCAATCCCCAATGTGTCTGACTGCTCTGTGGTCTTTAAAATTTACTATAATTACGTCCCCTTTTATGTCTTTGGGACGCGACCCCACCCATTCACAACGCCTAACATGCAGTATTTCCCCATTAATATAGGCGGGCAATGGTCTATTCTTGCGCAGCCAATAGATCACTTTATTCCGAAGGCTTTGATGATCTTCCCTGATATCATTAGTGAGCTCAGGGACGCCAGCTAGAACAATTGCATAGGGAGCAGCTTCAGGAGGAAGATCCACTATATTGTGGGATTGCCGAGGTTTATTAAGGGTATTCTTTAGGCCACCTTCCTTAATAGGCACGTTGTTCATTTGTGTTGAAGCTAAATTTGATTCCGAGGTCAAATTATCGGCTATATTATCAATTGCTTTACTTTGCATGTTTTTATTCGTTTGGAGGGGCTTAGTTGGAGCTTTAGTAGATGGAAGGCAGGATGGCACATGTCTAATCTGGGTAGATTTTAGAGTAGTAGAATGGCTTAGTGGGTCAGAAGTAATATTACTCGGTGCTTTGGCAGAAGAATTGCCACAGCTACTGTTCTCTAGGCCTGTCACCAAGGCAGAAAGTGCAAAGGTGTTATCAGTGAGTTTTTTCTCAATAAAGTCAAAGCGCATGTTAGTGGTTACGACATTCTCCAAAAGAGGCTGAATTAGAGATTTTACCATATATTCAATTTTCGCCAAAGTATCTCTCTCATTAGGAAAGCAATGGTTGGTTACTAAGGATGGCATCTGCGAGGTCAATTGGCCTATTACTTCCCTAAGAATAGGAGTTATGATCTCTTGCAAATTTTCAGTTAGCCATTTTAAAGTTAAACCTCCCTTATTTATCTGGAGGTTAGTCCCTTTAGGTTCTTCATTGAGTGAGATTAGAGGAGAAGCCGGTGAAAAATTGAGCAAATTAGGAGACCCTTCGTCGACACTGCTAGCATAAAAACTCAATAAAGAGTCGCCAGCGTTGTCGGGCGTATTTAAAGGGGAATCTGCTACATAAAAATTATCCGAAACTTCGCCTACAGATCCCTCAAGATCAAAATTATGTAATGTAATGGGAGCTAATGGCAAATTTTGTGAATTAGGCAAAAATGATGGCTCTGTCCCTAAATGCCCCAAATCGGGATTTTTACCCAAAAACTTCTGCGTTAGAGCACCGCTTTTATAAGTTGAAGTTACTATTCTTTTTTGAGCATGCTTACCCCTATATCTACGTTTAGCTTTTTTAACTTTTCTAATCGATTTAGTAGATACCGGGGCATGCTCTAAATGAACCTTAGGGTTAGCTAAAGGGTCAACATGCCTTTCGTTATGCACCTGAACAGTAGTAGTAACAGCTTTCATTACTCCACAGGTAGGATTACTAGCCGTGTGTATATCAACCGATGGGAGGGACACTTCTCCAGGCATCAAGATAAGACTTTCTTTGCCCAAGGAAGCCCTCCTATCACTATTAATCTTGCTGACCTTTTTAATGAGATAATTATCCATTGGGCCCTTCATTGGCGGCATTTCATTAAGTTTGCCGTTGCTCATTGTTCCTACCACTCCACCAAATACTATAACAGATTTAAATCAGGAGTAGTAAGGTTCTTCAGAGACAACAAGCCCACTGTACCCACCATATGTTAACTCTAATAACCACTTAATGACACAACCATAAAGCGCGGGCTCACAATCAACCTCAAGGACGTAAATCAAACAGCAACAACGTCTCTGGCCCAGACCAGATCTCCGAGGGCCACAGAGGGCCCGCCCTTTGCCCGGGCTTAGCCCGGCGTTGCCCGCGCGCGGTCCCGCGACGCGGGGGTCACGGTGGTGTTTTGTGCGCCTCCTGGCGCGAAAACGGCGTGGGCGGCTCCCCTGCCGCTAAGGGTTCTGGGGGATGTAGTCTCGTCCCCGCTCCGCGGCCGCAGATGGTGAAAGCGGCGGCGGGGGACGGAGCTTCCAATGACCGGAGATGTCAGGCGTCAGTTAGCAGCGGCGGAAGGCAGCGACAATCCAGGCAAGTCCACAGGGAAAAGCAGAGCCCGCTCTGCCGGGGTCACGGTGGTGTTTTGTGCGCCTCCTGGCGCGAAAACGGCGTGGGCGGCTCCCCTGCCGCTAAGGGTTCTGGGGGATGTAGTCTCGTCCCCGCTCCGCGGCCGCAGATGGTGAAAGCGGCGGCGGGGGACGGAGCTTCCAATGACCGGAGATGTCAGGCGTCAGTTAGCAGCGGCGGAAGGCAGCGACAATCCAGGCAAGTCCACAGGGAAAAGCAGAGCCCGCTCTGCCGGGGTCACGGTGGTGTTTTGTGCGCCTCCTGGCGCGAAAACGGCGTGGGCGGCTCCCCTGCCGCTAAGGGTTCTGGGGGATGTAGTCTCGTCCCCGCTCCGCGGCCGCAGATGGTGAAAGCGGCGGCGGGGGACGGAGCTTCCAATGACCGGAGATGTCAGGCGTCAGTTAGCAGCGGCGGAAGGCAGCGACAATCCAGGCAAGTCCACAGGGAGAAACAGTGTTTTCCGGTGTTTATGGGAAGTTTTGCCTTTATTACTGCTTGCTTTTTGCACTGATAGTGCATGATATATAGACAGTGTACGTACAATGTATGTGAGGTCCGAATACATTTTTACAAATCAAACTTATTGTAGTGCACCATATAATACTTCTTCAGTGAGTCATTGGTCATGCACACTTTCTCTTTCCTTCCCATGTAAAATGTTATCTATGAAAAGGTCCTCTCAACATTGGCACTTGAGACGGGCAACGCCAAAACAGCCAGTACACAATTTGCTAACTCTGGCCACTGATATAGCTTTCTATGCCAATACTGGTGCACCCGAAGATTGCAATTCTCCAGGACTGGTTCTGCAACATATGAATTGAACTGAGTGCATATGCCCTCAGAATTATTAAAGCGGTCAAAAAGGAAGCAGTACTTTTCAAAGTCTCTAGAAAATTTCCCTTTACAGAAGGGATCTAGAACTTGTGTAACGTACCACAGTGAGGTTTCATTGACTTTAAATGCAATGGTTGGTGAGACTGACATTTCTATGCATCAATTCAAGCCATTTCTCAAGCACTGTAAAATAAAATTTTCTGAATTGCTCCTCAACATTTCTTTGCTTTCCAAATGGCAAGCATTCTAATATGGAACATGTTTTAGTGACAAATTCACTAAAAGTGTCGCCCAGACTACTCTCAAGGAGATGTTTCAAATCTACACCAATTGCGCTGAACACTTGGTAGACAAGAGTGTTTTCAGACTCTAGTTATTTTATTACGTCCACAACAGCAGACATCTTTTCCTGTAAAAATGTAGGAATGCAGTAGAGTGAACTTTTTTTCACATCACTATCAATATGCGCCCGAAGGTCCTCACATTTCTTGCCTTTGGCATCATCACTCAGCAAAAAATCTGCAAAGGGTCACCACATGGATAATATAGCATTCACAGCCCCTAGGACTGAGAACCACCGGCTAAATCACACAGTTGGGATGACTCATCTCTTGATGCCATGCAAAGCACAAAATGAGGAATATTTGTGTTTTAGTCGTCACGAATAATGAAACAGTGCACCAGAATTGACTGCAAAGTCAATAGCATTCTTCATTAACTCTGAAGATTGTAAAGATGCTTTAAGCATACCATATAACAAGTGGCAAGGATCTCTTACAGGGAAGCACTTCAGATCAGGTATCAATTTTTACAGGTCATCTCACAACTTTTTCATATACGTAGCTGAATCACTGCAAATACAAACAATATCACTCCAATCTTTTTTGAACTCGGTAAGAACTTTGTGCAGCAGCATTCCAAGTGATACTGCGATCCAAGTCTGGTGACATGTTTTCACCACTATCCCAGATGCTTGGTGACAGCACTCTTTTCGCATATACCTGTCACTAAACCTTGAAGTGAATGTTTAAAGCCTGGGGTATTTGGCAATTCACCTACTATCAATACTGACTCACTAGAAAACGTATTGGAAAGATTCTTATGAAACCAGCAATTTTAACTTATCAGTAAAAGAATCAAACATAGCCGAAATATCAAATATGATTTTGAAATGTTCTGATTCTCTCCAATTTAAAAAATAATTAATTAAGACCTAAATCATGCTTCTTAAACCCTGAATCTTTAGACCAAAGACCACTAAACTGAAAAAAGCAAAAGGAAGAGGAAACAATATTTTTGTGACATCCTTAAATAACAAAACTCAAGTAGAATAATATTATCCCAGTCTTTCTTGCTGCTTCCTTGTATTACAAAGTTACATTGTATTGGCCACTTCAGGAAGAAATAAAAATTACTTGTTTACTCTCCTTTTCCTTTCTTTGAATCGCATATAGTTTGTGATTGTGCAGGTGACTTTTCAGTGTTTACACTGGTGAGAGCTATTTCCTTTCCGCTGGGGTTTTTATCAGTTATTATAGGTTTGAACCTAAAACAGGATAGCCTACTCATGTTGCATGCCAGTCCCGCCATCCTTCGTTTTTATTTCATCCTATGATAGCGCTCCTGCTCCTCTATGACCCCCACTGCTCCCAGTCTCCAGCAGGCTGTCATCTTGCTGCAGCTCGGGGAGTATGAGCTGCATCCACAGCCCCCACGGATATCACTGCAGTAACCCACCAGTATGGACAGACTGCTGTTCAGCCGAGGCATACTCCTGCTGGACACGGGGGGCCCGATTCACAGAACTAACTTAAGACAAAATCCTAAACTTACTACTTTTGGTATTCACAGAAGTTAGGATTTAGTCTTAAGTTTGTCTTAAGACAAACTTAAGACAGACTTAAGACAGACTTAAGACAAACTTAAGTTTGTCTTAAGTCTGTCTTAAGTCTGTCTTAAGACTGTCTTAAGTTTGTCTTAAGTTTGTCTTAAGACAAACTTAAGACTAAATCCTAACTTCTGTGAATACCAAAAGTAGTAAGTTTAGGATTTTGTCTTAAGTTAATTCTGTGAATCGGCCCCGGGCTGCGTAGACAACATCCTGCAAGTCGGCCAGCGCACATTCCGTGCCACTGGGACTAACTGAAATGAAATTATAATTCAATTTATAAAGCGCACTAATATCCTGGGGTGTCAAGGCACTGTCCTTCTTTCTGAGAGATTCTGGGATATATTTATCATTGTGTTGCATCACCCTTGCACCACGCAAGAGGGCGCAAGGTGACCCAACAACAAAGTCAGATTTATCAACCCATGCAAGGCCACCTTGCGTGGCCCTAGATGGCTTGATTGCTGGAGTAATGCAAGACAGCGCAAGTGACTGCCTTGCATTACTGTGCCCCAGGGAGGTGCTAAATTGGTGGAGAGTGGGTCTTCCCACACATCCACCCATGGATTTTGGTGCATTCCCAGATTTACCATTAGTGGTAGTCTTGAGAATGTGTCAAAATGCTGCGCCTGCTAATGGGAGGCGTACCAAGGAGATCTTTTTTTACTCTTTCTATGTGTGCCCCAGAATGCAGCACAGGTATAAAAGAGGAAAAATAACTTTTCCTTTCTTGCACACAAACAATCCTGCTTACAATGCGTGCACCATTGCACCATGGTGCAAGTGTTCCTGGGTTGGTGCTAGGCAGCCAAAGTGGGCTAGTGCATGGAAAAGACAGGAATGCACCATAGAATGTTAAACATGGTGCATTCCTGCCTTTTCACGCATTGCAGCAAGGTGGCTTGCTGCATTACTTTGTGTGAAAGTTTGATAAATATGCCCCATTGTACATTGAACAACTATAAATTCCCTACTGACTTGGAACGTAAACAAAGCTCATTATTTGGTTTCTGGTTTAGCCGTAAATCACGAATATTCTACAAAATGTTGACACCTCATTTATCCTACATCTGAACCCTGTGCTGTGAGCCAGCAACTTCAGAAGTGCAAATATAACTCCTTCCCCCTCTTCATAATGTAAGCAATGCACATCCCAGCCCTTACATAAACAAGCCTGTCTAAAGTGATAGCCTCTGCTGCAGATTCCCACAAGCAGCGCTTTTATCTCCCCCACAAACCCTCTTCCACTCCTCCACACGATCCAGGTCTTATCAATGTATTTTCACGAATCCAAGCAATCTTTCCCAAGTGTTCGCCCCGCCTCCCCATAACAAAGTACACATTTCTCTCCCTCGATTAACTATTTTATAGCAAAACGATTCTTCAAGCCCAAAAAGTAAGCCCCAAAGTGAAATAGCCTTCTAATAGTTTCCTAATCTTGCCAACCAGCAAAGTCACAGTTTCTCATATAACCCATGGGCCCAATCAGCCCCCACTGATAATTCATTATCATCTTTGCAGTTTTATATATCACAGAATCCACCCAAAGGCACTGAAGCGCTTTTTATGGGCACCAGCTACATTACACAAAATCATATAATTTTTTTTTAGGCAATGCACATCTGCACAGAACCAGAGACAACAGGCACCCTAGGAACTAAATAAACAAGCATTTGCAATGCAATACGTCTCGCATTTGCGACACTTTGAGCTACTGGCATTGTATAAATGACAAACTTTTTATCTATGTGTTGGTTTTGAAAACAGATAAATGAAAGGCATTCTCATTTACAATGCCAATAGCTTAAAAGTTCGCAAATGTGAGACCTATTGCGTTGCAAATGCTCTTTGTTTTCGCCATTGCCGTTCCTTCTAAAAGTATGCTGTCTGTCTTTGCCGTCACTGGTTCCCTTTCCCTGCTCTGCTGCCGGCGCATATAAACGCGGCCTCCCTTTGCCTGTCTGCGGGTCCTGCTGCCTCAGAGTCAGAATGCGCTGCTAGCTGCCTACGTTTACTGCACTCACTTGGCTGCTTCACGTTAGATAAAGGATAGGGGGGCATATTATCAAGCACGGCGTTAAAATTATCGCTGCTTTAGCGGCAGAAAACTGCCGCTAAAGTAGAGATAATGGGCTTGATAATATCCCCATGAGAATTCCAATAGAAGCCCATGTTGACAACAGAACATGGGCTTCTATTAGAATTCTCAAGGGCATATTATCAAGCCCATTATCGCCGCTTTAGCGGCAGTTTTCTGCCGCTACAGCGCCAATAAATTTAACGCCGTTCTTGATGATATGCCCCGGAGTGCCTAGTTAATATAACTTTTAGTCAGTCTTAAAGCACCTTACCCAGAACGTTCACCACCCGGTGCCACGTTCCTTCAGGGAAGAGATCTTTTACGGACGCAAGCTTTTTATGCCATTTGTCTTTGCATAGCACTTTCTAACATTGTTATGGCATCACAGCTCTTTCCTACTACAGGACGTGTTGACAACATTTGCAAAGCCTAGCGTGGCAAGAAAACTGCATGTTACTTGTAGCCAGATTCCCGCACTCCTCAGGGCTCTACGTGCAGTGAAAGAGAAAGACAGGTCACAAGAAGGGAATCCGAAAAGCGAGCCATGGTTCAATGTGAGGGGCATATTTACAAGCCCCTTGCACCACTTTTGCGTCACTTTTAACATTGGAAAAGTGACGCAAAATTGGCGCAAGGGGCTTGTAAATTTGCCCCTGAGTGTTTCATTGCGGTTGTTGGGGTCTGCAAGCTGCTTTTAGAAATCAATTCTGGACATTGTGGGGAAGATTTACAAGCCCCTTGCACCACTTTTGTGTCATTTTTTCCCATGTTAAAAATGACGCAAAAGTGGCGTAAGGGGCTTGTAAATCTGCCCCAGTGTTTTCTCCTTGACTCAGAAGAAGTCTGTTGACTTCAGCACAAGTGACAATAAACCAATGATGTTGTAGGCCATCGGATAGTTTTTGGATTCACTTTTTTTCCATACAGTGACTGTAATCCTTGCCACTACGGCTTCTGTTGTTTGTTATCTGTTTGAAGGCTTCACTGTTACTGACTTCTCTACTCAACTTTATGTATACTCTTGCAGTCACTGCCTGGGCAGCATGTGGAGCTGGGCAGACCTGTTCTGCAAAGTGGTAGTGCGGTGGTACCCTGCACATTTTGCAAGCCCCCTAGGTTACATGATCCTCTTGCAAATGTGATTAATTTGGTGAAGCTGTGCTCCGAGCATATGGCACCAGGCTCACCGGCCTTACACACATTGGCTTTCTGAAATATTTTAAACTCCAGCCTTTAGAAGGTAGAAAGTGGCTCTTGCACTTCCTGACCTTGTGCCTGGCCTCCTAGGGAAGACCCTTCTGACTTCTCTGCTCTGCCTGTAGACTTGTGACCATTGGAGACGTAGGTCTGAGGGTATGGGATTGTGGTGCCGGACAAGCAGCGTGGATGCGGATGCCCTTGCACATGAGCAGAACTGGAAGGATGTTTCATTGGCAAGCACAAATGAACGTAAAAATAAGCTCGAAACAAGCGACGCCCACAGACCAAAGATGGTGGGGACAACATTGTTGAGGTTAAAAAAGCATTGCATTTTTTTCTAATCAAGTGCCAAACGTATAAGTGTATTTTTTTTATTTAAGCGCATGTACTGATAATATACAATGAAATATTCCTACCATACACCATCAGTCCAGTTTTAGTGACATGCTGCTACAGTTTTTGTGCCTGTGCCCAGGGCTCTGCAAGCACGAATGACCGGAAAAATATGTTCAAAACATGCTCAGCCCACAAACCAATAATAATGGGTGCAAACGTGCATGTCATTGGTGAAATGGCGGAGCCCGTAAACTATACACAGAATACCATCACCATAAATTCATTGGCTTTTGCTGAAATACATTATAGCCAAATTAAGTTAAAGTTGCCCTTTGAAACGCTGCATTTGGAAACGCTGCATTTGTGTCAAAAGGAGGTGGGAGGGTGGAAGCAGCAACTCGCATAGCCTTTAAAAAAAAGTTCTGTAAACGAACACATGAAGAAACTAAGTGTAAGGAGCCTGTGCTTGGCCGATGCTCCTTAGCTTTGACTGGAAGTGAGGCATCTACTGCCTGAACAACTTAGGAGCCAGCAAAGCAGAGCGACGTTAGAGTGATCCAATGGTGAGTAGGAGGCAGGGTTACACTCCGTGTAGTGTTGACAGCAGGTCTTGCAGACAGCGCATGTGCGCTGATGCCCGACCTATAAAGTAACATTTAAATCCAGCCTCGTGGGCCTTAAATACATTGTGTTCTGATAAGAGCTGCTAACTTGTCCTGCATTTGACCATTCGATTCTCTAACAAACAGGGATATGAGCTAAATTTGTTAAAATCTGCCGGGACAGCTGGCAAAAAAAAGTGACTGTCCTGTCTAATTCGGGCCTTCTGATCAGCCTAACTTCACTGCTCCCCTAGCCCAGTCCCCAGTTAGTGCCCTCGTGTCTCAGATTTCTATCCCACAGCAGTCCGATCCTGCGCCCTCCTTTCCTGCCGGCCTTGTAAACTCCCTTCACTTCATTTTCTGCTGGGACCCGGCCCCTCTCCTCCATTTATCTCCTTTTCCTCCCCTATTAGCTTTGCTCACTGGAAAGGGAAGATGAGGTGGGCAAAGATTGCAGCAGAAATGGGAGGTGTTTTTAAATTATATTCTTTCCATGTGTTCAGCTCCAAAGAGCGAACCGTTTAATGTTTGAAACTTTTGTAAGCATCAGGGGGCAACCTTCTTGACAAAGGTTTGGGTACAAGAAGCTGCGTGATAACCTTTCCCTACAAACAGGAACATAATGACTTAAGGTTTGGGTAGGTGTTTATTAATGATACACGTCCCTGTTGGGTTGGTTTGTGTGAAGGTGTTTCGACGTTGCCAGCACTGCGATCTGTTTATTGGGCTGTTTATTCTTCCTGCACTTTCTTTGGGCATGAGTACCATACCACCATACCATACCACACCAAACCATACAATGCCATAGAAGGCCCACAGAGCACACAATGCAACTTTACTCCACTGTATGCCACTCTACTCCACGCTACTCCTCTCTAAAACACTCTTCTCCACTTTATGCCACTCTACACTACTTTACTCTATGCTACTCCGCTCTATGCCGCTCTATTCTACTCTACTCTACCCAGTCCAATCTAAACACTCTCATCCACTCTTTGCCACTCCGCTCTATGTCTCTTTATTCCATTCTACAACACTCAATGCCTCTCCACTCTATGGCACTCCACTCTACACCACTCCACTCTACTCCACTCCACTCTAAAGTAAACTACTCCACTCTACAGCACTAGTCCACACTACTTCATGCCACTCTATGCCACGCAACGACACTCCAATCTATCACAATCTGCTCAAAGCCACTCCACTCTACCCCACTTTACTCCACTCTGTGCTACTTTACTCCAACCTACACTATGCACCACTCCACGCAACTCCACTCTACTTCACTACACTCTGCTCTATGACACTCTCCTCCACTCTACACCACTCCACTTTATACCACTCTACTCTACAACACTCTACTCCACTCGACGACACTGCACTCCACACTATGCCACTCCACTTTATGCTACTACACACCACTTTGTTCTACTCTATGACACTCTACTCCACAACACTCTACTCCACTCTACGCCACTCTACTCTGAAATACTCCACAACACTGTGACCTACTGTATGCCACAGTACTCTATGACACGCCACTGTACACCACTCTACTCTACGCCACTCCACTCTACGCCATGCTATGCCACCCACAACACATTACTCCACTCTATGCAACTTCACTATACACCACTCTATGCCACTCCTCAACACTCTACTACACTCCATGCCGCTGTACTCTCCTCTCTTCTCTATGCCACCCCACTCAACAGTACTCTACTCCACTCTACTTCAGTCTATGACACTCTGCTCCCCTCTGTGCCACTCTACTCTACAGCACTCCACTCTACTCCACTATATGCCATTTTTCTCCACTCCACTCTACTCCACTCAATGCCTACCCACTCCACGGGATGGCACCCCACTCGTTGCCACTTTACGCCACTCCACAAAACTTCACTCAACTCTACGACACTCTACTCCACTCAACGACATTCTATTCCACTCCACAACATTCTACTTCACTGTATGCCACTCCGCTCTGTGCTACTCTATGTCACTCCACCCTACACCATTCCAGGCCACTCCACTCTATGACTAAACAGCAGCCACGCTGGTGTACAACATGGCTAAAACACATTGGCAAAGCAAGTAGCTCTGGAATAAGCACCTGAAGCATCTGAAGGCTTGGCCAAACACATGAGGGTTTATTAGTCTTTTCTAGATGGATCTGGTATCACCAGACACACCCATATCCACGAGGAGAGAAAGAGGGGAAGAAACGTGAAACATGTAGGAGTTTCTAGCTCCACCCACTAGATGACGGAATATTAGGAGACTCAAATATAAGCAGTGAATGATTGGAGATTTGCGCCTCCAGGTGACCTAGTGGTCCACATAGACAGGAATGTGATGGTGGGTCCTACATGGGTCCACTTTCTCTATGGAGGAATGGACAGGGGGTTCTCATGGTGGCAGATCAGACTGCCCCAGTGGCCTGCTCAACATACTCAGCTCACTCATGCACTCCAAGCTAAGACTGTTAACTGGTTGAAGGTGAAAGTGTGCAACTTACTGGAGCGCAATGTCCAACAGGGCAGGCAGGGCAAGAGACCTGTGTCTTTTATCAATAGCATGCCTGATGGTTTGAGGAGCATTAGGAATAGATGGAAGAGAGATGTGGGGACCCTTGAGGATGTTGACTGGGAGAGAACATTGATGCACAGAAGGGACATAGCCTGATCCAGTTCAAGATCCCCCATAGGGCATATTTTGATAAGTCCAAGCTTTTCAAGATGGGAAGGGCTCTGACACCTGCATTCTGGATGTGCAGCACCATAGATGGAACATTGTGGGAGGGTCCCTGGCTCCAGGAGTACTTGACGCTGATCACAACAGAACTGAACACCTTTGTAGATAGTGAGGTCCCTCTCCACCCCTCCTCCATCCTCTTGGGGGATCCTATGTGATATAGATTTTCCTCACAAACAACTCCTATTCCTTCAACTGGGTCTAGTGGTGGCAAAGAGAGATGTGGTGAAGGTGTGGGATACATCATCAGTACCTACCAAGATTCAATTGAAGATGGGTGCATGAGTGCCAAGAAGGGGATGTATGCCAGTAGGGGCTGCCCTAAGAAGTCTGAGCATGTGTGGGGCCGATGGAAGGTCAGTCATGGAGAGGACGTGATGTATGATGCAGTACCTAAAGCTGACTTGGTCTCACAGTCCGTGCACTCATAGACAAGTCGGCTAGAGGGGCTCAACTGAGTGATAACTGGCCCTCCATAGGAAAGAGACATATTGCCCCCAGGGGCATTGGGTGGTCATTGGCCAACTTGATATGAGTATCCAAATACAGAGGCCTAACATAGGCTCCTGCTGCCCTCACGGTGGGTTGGTGGCTCGAGCTCCAGGGAGCCCCTGAGCACAGTATCCTGGCCTGAGAGCTCTTGAATGAGTCCAAAGGGGGCCCCTCCACGTACTTTGCAAGGGGGCCCATCAAGTTTCATTATGCCAATGTCCAAATGGTCTGACCAGGGGATTCCAGTGTGTGAGCCACATCCAAAATCTGCCGGCAAATGGTCATGGAATTATAGTCCACTGTACTCAATGGTTGAATTGCTTGTGCTAATTTGCTGTAAAACACCCAATAAAACAAAATAAAAACATTGCAAAATTTAATATGTTCCAACATAATAATAATTACAATCAAGAAGAGGAAAAAGAAACAATCCCATGATATTTCTGGTAGTTTGATAGGGAACAGTTATGTCTAATTCTTCTTACAACAAACTGTAGTAGAGCTATCCTCTTATAAAACTTCAATACGAGTTATTGAACATTTATTCATATTCAGATTATTGAAGTTCTGCCATGGTAAAGTTAGACTTTCAAAGTCAACGATAGAGGAAAGCATAATAGCATGGCTTTCAACACAAAATAATTTTCAACAGATAAGAATTCAGCCAGCTAATCAGCTTGGTTTTTGTGGAGTATATTATTTCCCTCTGATGGTTCCTCACCATAGTTCAGCGTCGGGGTATGTGAACACAATGATGGGGAGTGGTTCTGCATCAGTGTGTGGATGTAGTATGGGGATGAATTTTGGCAATGTGGAACTGTGATGGGAGAGGAGTAGTGATGAATCCAGAGGATGGTAGTACACTGGTGGATAGTGAAGTGGTGAAGGCTTGGGTGGAATAACAATGCTTGTGTGGTAGTTGTCCTTGTCCCATATGTCAGGCTGCCAGTTATGTTGGGATCACACACATAGGATTCATGAAAATAAAAATCGGATATGTGACCCTTACAATCAGTGATTAACTGTCACCTCACAAATTCATTTTTCATCTGAAAGATTAATAAAAAAACATCTTTTTCATTTTACAATTCAGACTCCATTTTGCAAAGATAGAAAAATAGGTTTATTTACATAGCCGTATAAAAATACATATAAAAGTGCCTACACAGTGCTTCTTTCCACCATAGAATAGCATTCATGTTTCAGTTGCCTCCACAAGATTTTCCACGGTGTTACTGCCAATACATGTGCACAAATGTCACAATGTTGCTGCAACCAATCACAATGAAAAAGCCAATGATGTATAATCAGAGGTTAATTTGTTAAGTAATAAGTGCCAGTGCCTAAACTTTTTCTCGGAAGCCCTCTGCTGATCCCCCGAATGCTGAAGTTGCTGATTACCAAGGTTGTCTAGTACTTATTGTAGCTCATGCTTCTTTCATCCACAACCCTATACTTCCTGCAGCTTTATCTCACACTTGCAGGCTCCTTTTCATACTTTCTGCCTTTGAACTGTTATTCCATTGTTCTCTTCTTGTTCCTTCCCTTTTCTACATTTCTCTTTCTTTCTAGGTCAAAGTCTAGTGATGGAAAAATAAGTCCTGGGACCCTAAAAATGAGTGCCAGTGGGCCTCACCTGCAACCATTGGCTAAAATTAGGCACTGTGCATAAAAGCTGCCTTGGTTGGAGGGGTGTAACAAAAAATAATGTATCTGCTTTACCACAATATTTTCCAATTACAAATAATCATTCATCAATTGGTCTCAATATGCATAGAAATCTTTGATATCAATATTACATAATGTCATGTGCATATGGAAGAGGAAAATACCAGGCACACTTGTGGCAATCATACCTAAATATTATTGGTGGCAATAATGAATATTGTCAATTATAGTAAACATAATAATGTACATAAATTGTATATACAGGGCAATACTGCAATGAACATTCTTCATTGTCGTAATTCCATCAAAAAATTGACTGTTACTCAGACCAGAGTCCAGATGCACCTGTAGATGACTCAAGAAGAGGTGGAGGAACAACAAAACCCCGGAAACCCACCGTCATCGCAGACCACCTTCTCCTCAAAACCATAAAGAAAACGGACCTCCAAGACAGAATCAACGCAAGACACACAACAGCAAATAACTCTTTGCCATTGTTAAGGAGTTTGCCAGGCCCAACAGGGAGACCACAGACATTCCACCCTTCCAAGACCTCTGCAACAGACTAGGCACCTTATTCCACAACAAGATCAGGCATATCTACGACAGTTTCAACACCCAAGACCCACCCACCAGGCCTGACACTACCGCACCCAACCACACCACACCCCAACAGCTCCTGCTCAACTGGACCCCGGTCACCACAGATGACACACTCAAAACCATGAAGAGCATCCACACCTGAGCCCCCTAGAATCCCTACATGCATCACATCTTCCATAGAGCAGCCACCTCCATTGCCCCCGATCTTCACTGCACCATCAACTGCTCAATTGAGACCGCCTCCTTCCCTGATGACTGTAAACACGCCGAGATCAACCCCCTGCTGAAGAAGTCATCCCCGACCTGACAGATCTCAAGAACTTCAGCCCCATCTCCCTGCTACCCTTCCCAGTCAAGGTCATTGAGAAGGCCATCAACGCCCAACTCTCCGAGTTCATCGAAGCAAACTACGTCCTGGACATCTCCCAATCTGGCTTCTGAAGCAACCAGAGCACCCAGCAGCACCCAGACCGAACTCCTCACCGCCACTAATGACATCCGCTCCCTCCTCGACCAAGGCAGAACTGCAGCCCTCATCCTCCTGGACCTCCTGGCCGACTTCAACACCGTCTTCCACCGCACCCTAATCACGAGACTCCACAACACCATCATCCGCGACAAGGCCCTGGACTGGATCCACTCCTTCCTCAACAGACAAACATAGTGCCACCCTCTTCAATGTTCTACATGGCCCCCCTCACAGCCATCGTCAGGAACCACAGACTCAAAATTGTCTCCTACGCCAACGACACCCAGCTGATCCTCTCCTTCACCAATGAACCCAAAGCCACCAGAATCAACTTCCACAGCAGGATGAAGGACCTTGCCACCTGGATGAAAGATAGTTGCCTCAAACTCCACTGACTCCCAGTCAACAAAAGAATCACCTTCAAGCTCCTCACACATGCCTACAAAGCCCTCCACGATGTAGGACCAGCAAATCTGAACCACCACCTCTCTTTTCACTTAGCCACCAGACACCTTCGCCCAACAGGCCCTGGCCACTGTCCCACAGATCCACAAGACCAGAGCCAGATGAAGATCCTCATCCTACTGTGGTAAATAAAAATACCGGACTGAATTTCATACGGAATCTTAAAATAAAGTAAATAGCTCAAAATAACAAGAGGCAGAATCCGTGGTATAAGAGGTTTTCTAATGGGCTTTATTCCATTCAAAATGGCCGACTCGAGTCGCGGCCTTCAGGTTCCGTCACCACGAGGGTTCAGGAAGTGAAGTACAATAATTTATTAACAGACATGTATTTTTATAATAAGTACATTACAATGAAACGAATGTAGAAGGCGTAACATTTGATAAGAAAAGTGACAAAACAGTGACATAATCGAAACTAGGCGTAATAAGGAATAAAAGAAACATGATTGGTTAGAATTATCAGACATAGGTGGATCTATAAGATAATACTTGGCATAGATGCGCGCGCGGCAGCATGACGTGTAATTGACGTGCAACTAGGGGGTGAAGGGGACTTGACATTTAGCTCTACATGTGGAGACGAGAAGTCTGGGGGTCAAGTCAACCTAATCCCAAATCATATCTAACATCCTATGTTTAAAGAACTATGTTATCCACAAGGAAGAGACTCTCGGACAGAATCTATTCTATACTGACTGTGTACGTGTACAAGCGTCTAAGTGTCTATATGAGATGCGAGGGATAGAAAACTTTCCATGGCAACAGGGCTATGAATCACTTGCAGGAGGACGGAAAGGCTGAGTCCTTTGCTTGTGAGCTAAAGGAAATGTTTACCTAAATCACTGGACAGGAATGCATCGGCTGGAGAGCAAAATAGATAATTCGAAGGTGAAATACAACTTCTTGGCAGACAGGCGAAAACTGGCCGAGGCAGGCACCGTTAGCTGCACAGGGAGTAGGACAAAGTTCATGGATACAGATGCGAGCTCAAGCTGAAGCTGTCAGAGACAGAGAGCAGGGAAAGGCTTGAGGACAGAATCGGGCCTACTTGCCTGAACTGTAAAAATGAAGTAACTTAGCCATATAAAGTCGGTGGCCTTTCATACTTAGGAATCGAATATCCAACCCTGTGATGGCGGATCTGACAGAGAACATGT
Organism: Triturus cristatus; assembly: GCF_964204655.1. Lineage (NCBI taxonomy): Eukaryota > Metazoa > Chordata > Amphibia > Caudata > Salamandridae > Triturus > Triturus cristatus. The sequence continues at coordinate 325,119,440 of NC_140593.1, read as the reverse complement.
CGACGGTAGACACACATATGTTTGCGTCTTAGAAACTGGAACTGGAGGGAACATACATGTACTTGTAACATGCATATAGAACCGTTGGGGTCCAAGATAGGGGACATAACTGATCAGGAAAATCCACATTTCCACATTCCCTCCTTGTCCCCTTCTTGCCCTTCACGAGACATCAATCTTCATCATTCCATTGATTTGCTCATGGAGCATCATTTCTTCTTCCTTCCGGCATTCTGAACGGGACCTGTGATGTGGAATGCATGATGTGGCACACAGACCACAAATCGCTGGTCCACCTTGCAGGCATAAACAACAACTGAAGAGCATAAGAAGGCCAATACCTAGGAAGGATAAAACTCTCCATCCCCAGGCTGATATCACACTCCAAAACCACCCGGACCACGTCCAAGTGCCTGGATTTTCGTGTATCTGGCTTACAATCTTATGAAGGTGTGTTATAGCTTTATATACAGATGGCGAATTTTCTGGTATGAATATGCAGCAGCTGGATCCGATGACCCTGCAAGCTCCGCCCCTATCGGCCAGGATGACGTCAAGGACAAGACGATTCTGGAGAACAACAATTCTCATCACTGATTGTTCCTCTGTCAGATTGCCTAGGGCGGCTATAGTCTCGTTTACTACAGCTTCAAGAGTCTTGGTGAGTCTGCGTATCAGCTTACTATTTGATATTGTACCTATATAGGGAAAGATACCTTTATTGAAATCTACATACTTGTCCCATGCCGTCTCAGTATAATCGACAACTGGGAGATCTCTCCGCTCTCTTTTGTGTACTAAATGAACATGTCGATAATAATCAGGAGGAGCTAGGAAAACAGGTGGCAAAAGGAATGCGATGTAACAGGTACCATCCCAATCTAGAGGCAGACTCATATATGCCGTCTGACCACATATAAAGTAAGAATGGCGAGAAGCTCTAAATGAAGATTTACCTTGATCACTATATTCTACTGTAGTAACGCATTGGCTATGGCCCATGTGTATGGAACCAACTTTTCTTACACATAATTCACCCTTAACTGGAAATACTGACATAGTGGGCAGAATTAGTTCAACTTCGGATTTGACATTCAGAATCATAAGATTAGGCGTAAAATTACCTAATTTATACACTTCATTTTCTAAATCAGTTCCTGTTCTACTGGGGTGACCCTCCTTATTAGGGTGACAGACTTTGAATAAAACTAGATTCAGATTTCCCCATATCCAATGTTGTTGATAAACTGCTGTGTCTGGGTCTATGGAATTTAATAAACTAAACCATGCTCCACAGGAGCCATTGTGTGTGAATGGATGTGGAAAGAAAGGCAGAACTCCTTTGTTATTCTGATAGGGAGGAAGTCGGCCACACACCCAACAATTGGTCGCATTACTAGTCTGATGGGAATGATGTAACATACTAATGAAGGTGTTATTGCGCAGCGCAAGTCTACAAGATAATTCATGTGGCGGTAGGTCACTAAAAGAATGTTCTGCAGCAACATTATAAACATGTCTAGAGATAGGATGATATATGTGCAAAATCACACTCGTAATAATTACTAAAATACTCAATAAAAACAAAATTAATAATGTCCTCATACAGTAGCTACGCAGTGATTTACAATACGCCTGTCGTTTCAACATTTCTCGGGTATTTTCTCTACTCAGGTCCAAGGGATACATGTCGGAGACAGATTCAACCGCTTCACCTTGGAGAGGACTTAAACAATCAAATTGCTCGACTGTTTGGGCCTAAGCTTTAATTTATAGTACTGAGAGTCATTCTGTTCAACAAAAGGAAGTTTTGAATCAGTCTGTGAGGGAGTGCAGGGCACAGTGTCTATATCTGAAGGTAGTCCATGAAATTTTTTGACGTGACTTGAATGAATCCACCCTTTGCGTCCCTCGATCTTCACGGCTGTTCTTGTGGTCAACAGGACCAACTTGGGTGCTTTCCACCTGGGCTCCAGTTGACTTTTCCTGTCGAAATTTCTCACAAAGACAAGATTACCCGGAACAACGTCATGGGGTTTCGCCTCAGTGTTGTCGGGAAAGGCTGCAGCTACCTGTGAACGAGAAGATTGTAGTGCAGACATCAAGGAAGCCAAGTAATCTGTCAGCATGTTACAGTCAATGTCAGTTATTTTGCGTGGTATAGGCGTCCCCCACATATTCGGTGGTCTACCAAAGATCACCTCATACGGGGATAGCCCTGTTCTAGAGTGTGCTACCATTCTCATGTAAAAGAGTGCAACTGGTAATGCTACTATCCAGTCGACACCTTTCTCTCTACATATTTTGGACAGTCTGATTTTCAGTGTCTGGTTATGTCTTTCTATGAGACCTGCTGCCTCGGGGTGTCGGACACAGTGGAATTTCCACTGATATCCCAACAAGAGTGAGACATGTTTCATTAATTCGGATGAGAAAGGCTGACCGTTATCTGAATATACAACACGTGGTAAACCGTACCGTGGGAAGAATTCTCGAACTAGCTGCTTGGCAGTAGTCGGGGCAGTGTAATCTGATACGGGATACGCCTCTGTCCAACGGGAGAGAGCGCAGACAACTACGAGGACATATTTGAATCCTCGACAACGTTCCATCTGAATATAATCCATCTGGAGGACTTCAAAAGGATGGTCAGGAGGCTGAAATCCACCCTGCTCTACGGGAACACTCTTTCCTGGATTAAACTGACAACATATCATACAGGTACGAACTTTTTGTTTAGCTGCTGCTCGTAAATGTTTGTTGAACCAAATGTGCTGAATGCTGTCTAGCATAGCCTTCTCTCCTAAATGTGCTGGACTGTGAACTGTAGCTATAATGGCTTGAACCATGGAATCAGGGAGAAACCATACAGATTTCTCCTTCGTCATCCACCCTTGATCTGTCTGGATCCCTCCTAGTTCAGTCCACTTCTTTATTTCTTCTGCTGTGGCATGTGTCTGTATGTCAATTACGTCAAGTGCGGGATCCTTAATTGTCATACACTGTGTTGGTGTCTGAACTATTGGCTTTGTCATGTCTAATGTGCGATTCTGAGCAGTCTGTTTAGCTGTTTTGTCAGCTAAATCATTGCCTTGAGAAATGGTATCAGTAACCTTCGTGTGTGCTTTACATTTCATAATCGATATAGCAGTGGGTAGATGTATTGCATCTAACAAAGCATGAATGAGGGGCCCGTGCTGAATGTGGGCACCATGGGACGTTAAATAACCTCTCTCTCGCCACAGCACGCCGAAGTCGTGTACAACTCCGAATGCATAACGTGAGTCAGTGTATACATTAACTTTCTTATTTGTGGCTTGAATACAGGCTTGCGTTAGAGCAATAAGTTCTGCTGCTTGGGCTGACAGAGTATCTATACAATGTGTCTCAATAACTTCAGTGTCTGTTGTGACTGCATACGCGGCCACTAAATCTCCTGTACTTGCTCTCATGCATGATCCGTCTACATACAACGTCAGGTCTGGATCTAACAATGGAACGTCTGTCAAGTCTTGTCTAGGTTTCGTCTTTATTTCAATGATTTCAACACAATCATGAGCTAGTGGGTCTGTTCCAATTACAGGTAATAGTGTAGCAGGATTCAATGTATTACACCGTCGGATCTCTATGTGTGGTTGAAACAATGTCAGTTCATAACCGGTAAGTCTTGCTATGGTCAAGTGTTGTGTTTGTGTTCGGTTCACAAGAACCTCTACTGCATGTGGTACTTGAACTGTCAATGGGTGTCCTAATACTATGGCATCGCTTTGTCTGATTGCTAAAGCTGTCGCTGCCACTGATTTCAGGCATGCAGGCAAAGCCTGAGCTACGGGATCTAATGTACTGGAAAAATAAGCACATGGCTTGCATGATCCTGCTTGATCCTGAGTAAGTACTGACAAGGCAGTACCTTCGCGTTCTGTAACAAAGAGTGTAAAAGGTTTGCTATAACATGGTGTTGCTAAAACAGGTGCTTGACATAAAGCTTCCTTTAGGCTTTCAAAAGCTTGTGTATGTTCCTGAGTCCAAGGGAGAACAGTCGATGTGGCTGCCTCCTGTGTGGTTAACTGAATGAGTGGTTTTGCTAGAAATGCGTACTGAGGGATCCACTGCCTACAATATGAAGTGAGGCCTATGAAAGCTCGCACCTCCTTTTGTGTCCGGGGTATTGACATGTTAGCAATTAACTGGATGCGATCTGGTGTAAGCTGCCTTCCCTCCTTGGACAGCGAGTGACCAAGATAAATAACTCGCTGAACACAGAATTGCAGCTTAGAAGGGGACACCTTGTGCCCCTTGTCGGCTAGGAAATGTAAAACTGTCAGAGAAGCTTTTTCACATTCTGACTCGCTTCTCGCGGTGATCAGCAGATCATCGACATATTGAAGCAGTGCAGTATTGACTGGCATGTGGATACTGTCAAGTTCTCGTTTCAATGCTTGGCTGTAGATGCTGGGGCTTTCTGTGAATCCTTGGGGAGCGCGTGAGAATTTAAAACTGCGCCCATTTAAACTGAATCCGAACAAGTATTGGCTTTCCGGATCTATTGGGACGCTGAAAAAGGCATTCTTGAGATCAATTACAGTAAAGAATGTTGCTTCGGAATCAATTGCTGTCAACAATGATGATATATCAGGGACCACAGGGAATTGTGGTACAATACACTTGTTTAGTTCACGCAAATCAATAACCAATCGGTATACTGGCGGAGCAGTAGGATCAGTTCGTTTAAGAATCGGAATTATCGGTGAATTACATACATTGGAGTCTGTTTCTACAACTACTCCCTGGGCAATCAGCTCATCAATGATTTTCAACAAAGCCACTACAGCATCATGCGGTAACTTGTATTGTCGCATTCGTGGTAGTACCACTCCTGCTTTCAATGTAACTCGATAGGGTGTAATGTTCATGCAGCCAACATCCGTAGGGCCTTGTGCCCATAGATGTACTGGTAAAGTCTGTAGTCGGGGATCCATGTCTCTGGACACATAGTGACCTTTAAAATCACGTAAAAACAACCTTACTCCTTCCGGAGAACAACATATTATGGCTCCTAGTGCTTTCAGAGTCTTAATTCCTAACAGATTTTCTGGGCATGATTTAGTAAGCAATAAATCTGTAGTTCGTGTCAAAGGTCCTATCGTAAGTGGTAGAGGCTGTGATACTTCATTAACAATAGGTTTTCCCGAAAAACCAAGGGAAACATTTTGAGAGCCTGAGAGGGGTGCCCCTGGAACTTCACTACGTTTTATGGTTGTTCGACTTGCCCCTGTATCGAGTAAGAATTTTCTATCTTGACCTAATAATTCACTATGTACATAAGGTCCTTCTTGATCTACAGGAATCTCGATAAGCGGTAAGTCAACTTCCCTCTCTAGGCTGGTTCATGCGTAACGCTGATACTCAGGGTATTCATACTGTGCAGTCTGATACATTTGTCGTGTTGTGGTTTGTGTGGCAGTAGCAGGCAACGGTGGTGCAGCTGGCACAAACTGTATGGGTTGCTGTGAGGCTGGCATAGACTGTTGCTGAACTGGCATGGACTGTCCATGCTGCATAGCTCCTTGTTCATTCTGATCTTGTCTAACTAATCGTGGTCTCTCTTTTGCAATACCTGTAGCTATATTACGTTTCAGGACTGGACAATCGTGTACATAATGGCCTAGTTGTTTACAGTAATTGCAGGTTCCTTTTACAGGAACTGCAGAATCACCAGAATGTGTCACACCCTTTTTGTGACCATCTGCTGGTACTGTCTGAGAAACTAGCATTTTCATTTTTGTATCCTTCATGCGTCTATGCTCGTGTTCTTGTTCATCCCTAATTCTATTGTGATGATACTGTAACATTTGTAGCATTTGCGACGGAGTGTTACTTTGCCAGGTACTCTCGAATTTCAATATTCTATTCTTTACTGGAGGTAATGCATTTTCCACTAATTTTGTCACAAATAAATGTGGATATGAATCACTACTTGCTTTTATACCACTGTTTATACCAAAACATTTTTCAAATCGAGCATAATAATCGCTTGTGTCTTCATCTTGCTTTTGTTTACAGGCTGTGATTGCACCCCAATCTTCCTTTTTTGTAGTTAATAAACGTGGCAGTACCTGTACTAGTAAACCTGGTAATAGTTTAACTTTATCCCCGAGCCCTGAACCTGCAGCTCGGCCCCTTTCTTCCTCTGCTAATGCTGTCCAGTCTATCTTTTGGTCTCTCACTTCCCACTCTTTTTCTTTCAGTTTTTCATATATGCCAGCAGGCAAAAGCACCTTTAATATCGTCATAATATCAGGAAAGGTGTACTCTCCCATCAGTAACATGTCTTTAATTTCTCGGTGGAAACCCGCTGGGTCTTTGTCATGACTAGGTACTACTTTTTTCATTTCTAATAATTCCATTTTTGATATGGGTGTGTAAACAAATACACGGTGAAACTCATTGTCTTCGCCTTTTATTGGGTGCACTTCCCGTAAAGGATTTTGTCTATCCATGTAGTACGGTGCTCTTTCTCTGGGGGGCAAGGAGAGAGAATCTGGATTTACAAAAAGGACGTACTGCTTACGTGACACTAATATCTCTTTAATTAGCTTGTTACTAGAACCTCTCCATCTGTACGTAAGTAGTTCCGTTAATATATCAGGTAAAGGACCAGGGTCAGTATGTTGGCTCTTATATAATATGAGGAGTTGCTGAATCATATAGATTCCAGCTAAACGTTGTTCATCTGTACTGAGGTTGAGAAACGTGTGTGCTACGGTCTCATCACCGTATTTTTCAGGACTAACAATCCAGTGAACGGCTGATCTGGCTAATTCTTGCTCATCTATGGAATCGAGGAGGTGATAACCCCTTCGTTCTCGTAGTATTTTATCTGCGGCTTGAAACAAATGTTCAGGAGACTTCAGATTCATTACAGGCGTCGGATACGTTCTTCTATTATTTGGACATACAGAGTGTATTGGATCAGAAAAACATCTAGTATTTTCACAGTATCTTCCTTTGCCTACATAGGCTATGGTCTCTGACTGTCTTGCGGAATTCCCTGATTCGGACACTTCATCTTGCTCAAACTCGTCTGTTCCCAATCTCTCTTCATGAATACGCTCTATTTCTTTACGTATTTTTCGGCACATGGCTATTATACAATTTTGCTTATCGTGTCTCCCTTCTGATATATTCTGACTCCATCTTGTAAGAATAAGCATTGCATTCGGGTCTACCCCCGGACGATCTTGATTTCTGATTACACAGTTTATGAGGAAACGTAACAGTTCCCCCTGTATCTCTACTTTCTGGAATTCCATAGCTCTGTTAATACATCCTGGATCTCGTCCTGTTTGAACAAAATGATATATGTTATCCAGATGCGTAGTCATTCCTGGTAACCTTGCTAAATACTCTGCGGCTCGTCTGATACGTAATGATGCCAGGACCATTTCGTCCTCTTTACCGACCACGGGGTCATATCTACAATTTACAAGGAGTTCCTTAAGCGTACGTTCATTTACGAATTTTGGTGTACGTGAATGTGTTGACTCTTGAAAGACAAGTTTATTTATTCTAGGTGGTGTAAAAGTACTGCTAGCACCTCCCGTGGCCCCATCTGGGGCGTCGGGTGTGAAAGGGTTCGTCGAACGTGACACAGCAACTACGGGTGTCGATACCCCTATAGGATCGACTGCGGAGACAGATGCGGAAACAGATGTGCTTGCCGAAGCTTGTATCGGGACTTGCTGTTGCACGGGGACAGATACCTGATCCTGACGTTGAACCCCTCCGCCAGACGGTCTATGTGGTGTGGCGTTAGCATACTCGGGAGCTGCATCGTCTAGATATGAGGAAAGAAAAACATCTTCTGCGGTTCTGGGATGCCCCTTTGGATGTACCTTAATTGGAAATAATGGGGGTGGCAAGTCTTTTGGCATCTCTGTAACAGCCTTAGGTAGTCCTTCGGCTAGAAGGGGATACATACCATTCATAAGAGCATTTCTTTGTCTATTCACTTGTTCTGATCTCACTCGGATACCTTCCTCAATTAATAGATTTTCTTGAGCTTTATTTGAACTTTCTTTACTCCTCTCTTCTTGTCTACGTGCTTTTTCTGTTCGTCTATGAGATTCTTTACGCCATAACTCAACAGCGTCTTTCTGTGACTGTCTGACCTTTCTTTTCCATAACTCTTCCTCCACTTTCATGATGCACTCTGCATCCCAGGTTCCCGCTGCGGGCCACCTTTGACTTTCCGGTAACCCCTTGGTATAATCTACCCATAGATCAAGAAACAATATGGCATCTAAGCCATGCTTATGGTACATGAAATGTCCTGGAGTGTCTCTAGGAGGAATAGGAACTGCTTCTTCAAGCACCCCTTTTCTGGTAGTAATCTGTCTTAACTTCGAGAAGAACGGCATATTGACAACTGATCTGATACTTACTCTTGAACTTGCTTAATACGAGAAACACAATAATGAACAGTGAACAATGAACAGTCATTCATACCACAATATGCAAGACATTTTCTGAATACTTTAAACATTAAACATTAAACATTTAATAATGGTCGACAATGATGACAGTCTGCCTAACTAATCACCACGCTGAATTCTTGACAATAACTGAATACTTCGGAATACTTGATATACTGCTAAACAGTACATATACACTGCTAAACAGTGCAGACCGGATTTGTGTACCCAAATCCGTCTTGACCGGCACAACCTATGTGCGCGTCAACACGCCTCCCCGGCGATGGTACTCACCGAGTAGCTCCTTGAAACGGAAGGCCTCAGAGAATGGACAGGACTTGATAACTGCGGACATCGGACCCTCTGGACATCGGGATTTCGGAAAACCTGGTGGGCCTCTGTATACCTCGGATCTTGCTCTCTCAGCTAGGCTCTGGTCGGGATACTTCGCACTTCTCACCGCCTCGTCTGGGTTGATCGCAGCCTCAGTCGCCCCCGCTTGACCGGAGGGAGCTTACAGGAAATCCTGCTGGTACGCGTTTATGGTCCGTCCAGCTGTGGCAGGAGACCGGGCCTGCAACGCACCGCCGGCGCGTGAGATGAGAAAGTGTCCCTGTTCGGGCGCCATTATGTGGTAAATAAAAATACCGGACTGAATTTCATACGGAATCTTAAAATAAAGTAAATAGCTCAAAATAACAAGAGGCAGAATCCGTGGTATAAGAGGTTTTCTAATGGGCTTTATTCCATTCAAAATGGCCGACTCGAGTCGCGGCCTTCAGGTTCCGTCACCACGAGGGTTCAGGAAGTGAAGTACAATAATTTATTAACAGACATGTATTTTTATAATAAGTACATTACAATGAAACGAATGTAGAAGGCGTAACATTTGATAAGAAAAGTGACAAAACAGTGACATAATCGAAACTAGGCGTAATAAGGAATAAAAGAAACATGATTGGTTAGAATTATCAGACATAGGTGGATCTATAAGATAATACTTGGCATAGATGCGCGCGCGGCAGCATGACGTGTAATTGACGTGCAACTAGGGGGTGAAGGGGACTTGACATTTAGCTCTACATGTGGAGACGAGAAGTCTGGGGGTCAAGTCAACCTAATCCCAAATCATATCTAACATCCTATGTTTAAAGAACTATGTTATCCACAAGGAAGAGACTCTCGGACAGAATCTATTCTATACTGACTGTGTACGTGTACAAGCGTCTAAGTGTCTATATGAGATGCGAGGGATAGAAAACTTTCCATGGCAACAGGGCTATGAATCACTTGCAGGAGGACGGAAAGGCTGAGTCCTTTGCTTGTGAGCTAAAGGAAATGTTTACCTAAATCACTGGACAGGAATGCATCGGCTGGAGAGCAAAATAGATAATTCGAAGGTGAAATACAACTTCTTGGCAGACAGGCGAAAACTGGCCGAGGCAGGCACCGTTAGCTGCACAGGGAGTAGGACAAAGTTCATGGATACAGATGCGAGCTCAAGCTGAAGCTGTCAGAGACAGAGAGCAGGGAAAGGCTTGAGGACAGAATCGGGCCTACTTGCCTGAACTGTAAAAATGAAGTAACTTAGCCATATAAAGTCGGTGGCCTTTCATACTTAGGAATCGAATATCCAACCCTGTGATGGCGGATCTGACAGAGAACATGTCGACGGTAGACACACATATGTTTGCGTCTTAGAAACTGGAACTGGAGGGAACATACATGTACTTGTAACATGCATATAGAACCGTTGGGGTCCAAGATAGGGGACATAACTGATCAGGAAAATCCACATTTCCACACTACCTCACCGCCAAGACCTGGAACACCCTGCTTCTCCACCTCAGGCAATTCCCGTCGATAAACCAATTCAGGAAGGATCTCAAGACCTGGCTCTTCAACTGAACCCCAGCGCCCAGATGGATCAGCAGCACCACCCTCATTCCCCTCAGTGCCTTGAGACCCTCATGGGTGAGTAGCTTCGATTTATAAACCCTTGATTGATTGATTGATTGATTAAGAAGCATTATGTGAATCAAACAATGTAATCCAGCACAAGTAATGTGTGTACTACCTAAATTAATAAAGACATTTATCATTGTACAGTTTCTCTGAAATATGGTTGAAAGAAGTGTAATCAGTTTTAGTTCCAATTGCCTCAATCCTAGTTCCCCTTTTCCATGCAGTGTGCTGGCACTGTTCTGATTCTCTTTAAAATGAATTGCAGCTGTGTATTGGTCATCGGCTTGATTAATGGCACTAATGTATTCATCTACATGGCTTTAAACTTCTGATGTAATGCCAACATCAAACATGTCAAATGATTATATACAACATAATTAGTCAAGGTTCACTAACCTTGAAATCCAATTCCAAGAGGTGCAATATGCAGTTCCACACATCTCCAAACCCACTGCCAGCCATACACTTATAACATGTAGATTAAAAGTAGACCCAGGGAAGTGGGAAGGAGACAAGAGAGAGAACCAGAGAAGTTGGATATGTTACACTCCCTGCAGAAACATTGCTATGGAAGGACCTGGCATCTAATGTCTGATATTATATAAAATATACCTTCTGACAATTTCCTAATTTCCAGTTCTCTAGGAACAAATGAAAATAGTTTCTCAGACATGAAATAATTAGAGTTTATATAATAATTGCTAATAGAACTCTGAGCTAATATTCCTTGTTTGCTAAATATAGCAAGATAGAGTCTGCAATCCTAATGGATGACTTGTAAATGAACAAGCAAGTGCAATCCCTTAATGAAGTCCTGAAATAATGTTCAAGTGCATAGTCTACTTCCTCTCACACAAGTGCTATGCTAGAATACATCTCTGACTCCAGTTGTGTCTTTCCATGACTTTCAAGAGTAACAGATTGTGAAGATTTCAAACTTCTGAACAAGTATTCCTTACTGAATGATCTAGTTTTCAAGATTGCCTTGCACAGACACTATTGACCAAGAGGAACTTATACTCAGAGCCTTCAAGCTGTCTACTGCCACCTACAAGTCTTGTGAGAGTCCTGAGCCTCCATGTGACATGCAGTCCTCCTTGTTTTCACTCAAACGTTTAAATGCAGGGAATACATATGAAACACAAATACTTTTTCCCAGGTGGTGCCCACCCTCTACACACTACCATCCTTTCCTGCTGCGAAAGACATGTATGTTCAGAGTTTCAGACTGATGCAGGACTGGCGTGTACATCTAAGTGCATCCTTCCTAACAGTCAGTTAAGGAAAAGTGTTTCATTTGAACATGAATGTATTAAACTCTGTCCATTACATACATGCACATATTACTGATGCCACACTTACAAGCTTCAGTGCATGGCAAACAATTTACTCTTCTTATATTTGATTTAAACAAACTTAGACTTCAGAGTAGGTGACTTTCTGAAAATAATATCAGTTTCATCGAACTACTCATGGGGATGATTTGAAGATTGGCAGGCATAATACTCACCACAAATGGTCCCCTCCCTTTTATGAGTAGGATGGACTGTCATCTTCCAATGGCAGTGCCCCCAATGGATCTGCCATCAGAAAGCATACTCCGATGGCCCAATGGAGTACACACTATCAGACTAAGGACATCAGACCACCTGTTCTATTAAGAGCAGACAGTCGGTGTATTTTTTCCTGTCCCTCACAACCAGGAAAACCTGGGGACTTGAACAGAATAAAAGAATAAAGACCCACGAAACCTGAGAGAAAACTTCCAGGATGTATGGCGAATTGGTTTTAGTTTTTCAATAACAAAAGTATGCTTTGGCAGTTTGTTTTTGGAAGACACCAACCCTGCAACAAACCTACAGTAACTTTAGAAGAACTATTGTGACAGTGGCTCCTCTGAAGACACAGATATCACTAATTGGTCAGCAGTGATTTCTAAACATAGCGTGTGGAAGTCCATCAGGCTGGCAGACATAATGTCTTCTGCTACCTTGACTGATGGCGGGCTGCCCACCAATCATTAGTCCGATCTTATGTTTTAATAACCTAATTTATTTTATCACGCTTGCATTGTCAAAATATTATTTGTTGAAGAGGAAAGAGGGAAAGTGAAGATGCAGTAGGAACAACTGGGTCATTAATGGACTGTCCTGGTCCTTCTTCAGGACCCCTATGAATAAGCTAACTTCCTGGAGTAAATACTTACATCCAGTACCTTTAATAGCAGCCTAAAATAAGACCAATAGACATAATCCTATCGCTTGAGGAAGAGACTGACACAGAAAAGAGACAGGTTGTTTCACATGACGAAGTGGCTCCATATCCTCAAGTGACACTATAATTGATACCTCACATTGGTACAATCACAACTGTTAGATGTTTGATATGAATGGACTCATATTTTCGTAAACCATTGACAGGATTAAAGTAATTCATTGTAAGAGTACATGGGGTGTTAATATGGTTATACCAACTATTTTTTAGCAGAAAATGTCTTCACACACCCACTTCACACAGCTGCTGTTTTTTTTTTTTGTTTTTTTTTTTTTGTTTTTTTAATTCTTTTTATTGAGAGTTCATAAAAACAGAATAAACGATACAAAGTACAATTGTAATCAAATTAATACAGTACAAGGCACGTAGGTACATAGACATTTTCATATTTCATCAATTTAGAGCTTGATTATAAAGTGCAGAGTGTAAAAAAAAACAACACATAAGCGAGTTTCAACTATTCAGATCTTAATTATAAAGTGCACTGTGCAATTGTAAAGCGCAAAATGCATAATGGGAGACAGTCTAGCACACTATTAGTTAAGATAATATAATTAAAATTGAAGGCTGTCAGAAAATACACCAAGAAAAAAGAAAAAAAAAAAAACTAGATTTCAAACACACTCCAAGACATCTCATATTTCTTAAGTGCCCCTGATCTCAATGCGTATTTTCTTTCCCTGCCCTGGATTCGTAGTAATTTTGCCTTCCAAGCCTGGAAAGTTGGTACTTGATCGGTTTTCCAGGACTGCAAAATAAGGGATTTGGCTATTAAAGAGGCTATGAAAAGGGACTCGTTGTATGGAGTATGGTTCACAGAGCAGCCTAGCACAGGAACTAAGTCGTCAAATATTATAATGGCTTTGAGCTCAGCAGAGAGGTATTTTTCAATTTCCTTCCAAAATGGCTGAATTTTAGGACATTCCCAGACAATATGTTTCCAGTTCCCTTTCTCCTCACACCGGAAACATTTATCAGCAACTAGGAGGAAGATACTATGGAGATAGGAGGGAGTTCGATAAATCAACCATTTATTGTAAAATTGCATACGTCTAAAATTCGCGCCACGGAAAATTGTTTTATTAAATTTATTTATCTTATCCCATACAAGCTTATTGATTTCAATATTTTCCCTCTTTTTCCACCTCTCAATGATCCTACTAGAGACTTCCTGCCCTTTGTCCTCTTTTAATAATTTAATCCAGATACTCATCTTTTTTGGAGTTTTATTATTCAAAGCTGTCGAGATACTTTCCTTGTGGTATAGATGTCCTATATCCAACTCTCTAAGCCAGTGGTTCCCAAACTTTTGACTCCTGAGGACCCCCATTGACTCACCACTGGAAGCCGGGGACCCCAGCAATTTGTATGATTTAATTTTCAAACATTGAAAGAGTAATTTGAAAAAAAATAAACACACATGCGCACAAAACAAATACTCGAATTACTAAGGATTTTAGTATTTTATATTGAAAAAATTTGCAAAAAAAAGAACATTTTAATGGGAAGGTTGGTGCTGCATCTCCGTGATTAAATTTGAAATGGTTAGTTTTATTTTGCAGTCCAAGGCTCCTGCCAGGGCCAGAGTGGCAACCCAAAGCAGCCATGGGAAATGTTTTCAGACCAGTCCCAATACAGTGCACACTAAGTGCAGTGAGTGAGCCTGACCACTGAATAGGGGGCTTCGGGGGGCTCTCCCCCCCAAGAAAATTTAGGATACAATGGTGCGTTCTACAACACATTTATCATTATAGATTGAATTGTATTAGCTTTTAAAGAATAGTAAATGATTACCTTACTATGCACCAGGATACAACAATCTTTGTTCAGGTTCTTCAATGATTCCCTTATTATCAGCCTTCAACAGCGACTCTCATTTCTCTATAGCATACCTGTTACATGTATTTCATTTGCTTTATAGCGCCTCTCATACCATTGTATGATGTCAGAGCACTTTACATCACACACATATAGAGACAATGAATCATACTTGTAAATCAGTGTAGAGAAAATGTTACATAAGGCAAAGGTGTAGGATTCACGTGTCATTCATAATTGTAGGCATTTTTAAAGAGTGCTTGGTCTGGAAAAGCACAAACTCAGTATTCAGAACATAACACAGTGGTTAGCATTGACTAACAATAAAAATGTATTTCCACCCAAATAAACTCCTTTAACAGCATCAGGATAATGAAAGACTGGGAAAATACATAACTTACTAACTTGTACCATGCAGTGTGTAAGCAGCTCTTTGATGACCGTTTATAGGTCACTGTGCTAGATTATGATGGTCTGTTATGCATAGTAACAAAAGAATCTCTGTGACAAAAACAGTAACCCACTGACCTATGCACATAAAATACTGTTTTTTAAAATGCATGGTACGCGTTCTTTGCAGCAGGCATATTAATCCACTGTGCTAGATTAGATACGTCAAACCTGCCACTGGACAAAACTCTCATCTCTTTCCAGCAGGTAATCACTGGTGTTATCATGACACTTTTATTGTTGCTCGAAAACTGCTAATTCTACAAGGAACTTTGCAGTGCTTTTAAATCTGCTGCATGCGGACCCCTGGGGGTCCACGGACCCCAGTTTGGGAAACACTGCTCTAAGCCTTGGATTGAACATACAAAAAGACTAATTCAAGGTGGAGTAAGAATGATGTACCTGCCTGGAGACTTCCTCCCATGACTTCCACCTATTTCCGGTGAGGAAGTCTTCAATCTTCACAAAGCCATTTTCTTTCCAGAGGATTAATATTTTACTATCCAGACCTCCCTCTTCTCCAAAGTTAAAGTTGTTCAAATCCGTTGTATTACTTATTCTAGGAATGGAGTAAAATTTCAAAAACTGAGTTTTCTGTTTGAAAATCCACTGAAGGAACTTGTAACGAACTTTCTTTGGATCTTTTGTGATTCTAATCGGATCAATTATTTTTACTTCTGACAGCATCTTCTTCATAAAGAAATTGTCTACCTCGTTAGTGTCTGAAAAGAAAAATCTAAAACTATGATGTGCAAAGGATGCAAAATAATATTCTCTAATATTTGGAAGGGATAACCCTCCTTGTGCAAAAGGAAGGTATAAAGTGTCACGTGCGAGCCTAGGAGATTTTTTAGCCCAGAGAAAGGAGGAGATCAGGGCGTCCACTTTATTAAAAAAGGAGACCTGGATTGCGCAAGGTGCGGCATCAAACAAAAAGTTAAAAAGAGGTAAAACCGACATTCTTATTAATGCTGCTCGCCCTATTAAGGACAGGGGTAATAGATTCCAGCGATCTAAAAGAGACCCAACCTTTTTTAACAGAGGTGAAGAGTTCAATAAAAACAGATCTTCCAGGTTATTCGATAAAAATATTCCCAAATACCTCTTTGGGGATGGGTTGTATATTTGCCTGAATTCTGGTAATAAAGTGTCTACAGTGCAGTTTACTAAAATAATTTCCGTCTTGGTAACATTAATTTTATAACCCCCTAGTTTTTGGAAATCCGAGAATATTTTTAAAATTTTCAATTGACTCGAGGGTTTAGAGTCTAAAAAAAGGGCAATATCATCGGCGTATAATTTTATATTAGTCATGCCAGCTACCGGGACTATGTCGGTCCGTATTTTCCTGATCGCAATCGCCAAAGGTTCGATAAATAACGCGAATAAAATTGGCGACAGGGGGCAACCTAGTCGCGTGCCTCTAGGGACCAGACATGTCCCAATATGAGAATTGTTGATGATAATCTGTGCCCTAGAATCCATATATAGATGTTTTAAAAGAGTGATAAAAGCCTCCAGAAAATTAAAGCTGTGCAAAATAGCAAAAAGGCAGTCCCATGAAACTAGATCGAAGGCCTTCTCCGCGTCTAAGAGCCATATTTGAGCCTTCACTTTATTAGTTTAAAAAAAATCTAGTGCCTCCAATACAAACTTCGTGTTTGAATGGAGATGCCTGCCTGCAATAAAACCACACTGGTCGTTAGCTACCAGACATCCCACTATTTTATTCAATCGGTGTGCTAAAAGTTTTGTAAAAATTTTATAATCTGTATTTAAGAGACTTATGGGTCTATATGAATTTATATTCTCCTTGTCCTTTCCTTTTTTTAAAATGCTGACCACCACAGCTGAATGGAAAGAGTCTGGCGGGGAGCCTCCTTGGAGTATGTCATTTAGTAAAAGTAACAATTCTTTATGTAGGGTTCCTTCAAATTTTTTTAAAAATTCAATCGCAAGACCATCGTCACCATTAGCCTTACCATTGGGGAGGGAGCTAATCACCTCATCCAATTCTAACAGTGAGAAGTCCTCTATGAGGTATTTCTTGCCCCATCGTCTAATTTCGGTATTATCAGTTGCTCTAAAAACTCCCCAATGGAGACAGATGAGGCCCCTTCGGTTGCTTGATAGACTCCCTCATAGTGTTTTAGAAACAACTCGCCAATAGAGGCTGTGGTCTTAGCATACAATTTAGTGATGGGATTGATTAGTTGATCTATTCTATTACGAGCCTGTTTTTCTTTAGCTTGCCAGGCCAAGAGCTTTCCTGTGTATTCGCTCTCCTCATAGATCTTCTTGGCATAGAGATTACTATTAGTTTCACCTAGAACATAATAAAAATCCCTCATCCTGCTCTTAGCCTCGTAAAGTTTTTGCCAGGAGAACGTTGATCTGACCCTATAGTGTTCTTGGGTTGCCTCCGTGAGATCGATTTGAAGTTTTATTTTCTCCTCCTTTCTTGGCTTCTGCTTTGGTATTTCTTTAGATGTTATTAACCCACGAAGTGTAGCCTTGAATGCGTCCCAAATCGTATTTAATGGGGCAGTACCTCTACTCTGTGTGAAAAACTGCTCGATAAATTCTTCAATGATGTAGGATCAAGAAGGTTGAGATTATTAAAGAACCATCTTCTACAAGGGCTTATATCTTGTAATCCCAGCTTTACCTCCATGCAGACTGCCGCGTGATCGGAGAAAGCATTAAACAAATGTACATAATTATATAGCTCTAAATCATGAGAGGTTAAAAAAAAATCCAGTCTGGATGCAGAGTTATACTTTGCTGAAAGGCATGAATATTCTTGTTTAAACAGATTGGAGAATCGCCAATGATCCATAATGTCAAGGTCTAATTTGCAAGTTTGGACAACCAAAGCAGTTTGGGGTTTATTTTGCCGGCGATCTTTTTTGGAGGAATCCAATGAAGGATTCTGGAGAAAATTGAAGTCTCCCCCCATAGGATTAATCCAGGGAGCCCTGTTATGGCGTTCTTTAACTGTTGGAATGGCAAAAAGTTATCTAAAATTGGTGCATGCATTGTAGCGAGAATTATGTATATATTGTTTAATTTACCGTGTGCAATTGCCCATCTACCTTTGTGGTCTATGACTGTACCAGCCAGAGTAAAACCTACGTGTTTTCCTATTAATATGCATACTCCTCTCTGAGCCAGTCCAGCTGATGAGGATATCCTTTGGCCGGCCCAGTTCTTCAAAATTTTATCTGAGTCATTCTGATCTTTATAATGGGTCTCTTGTAAATAGATAATATCCTGGTTTAGATTTTTAAGCCAACATTCAATAACATTTTTTAAATATTTTAACAGCATCACCCTGATTTTGTGGACAGAACATTGAATTGCTTTTGAAGCTGCTGTGAGGACATGATTTGACTACCCAAGTTCTTCTTATTCATTGCGGAGCCTCACCAACCCATAATTATGATCTGTCTTCTGATCTCACTCTGATAGGCTTATTAGGGAATCTAAATCCTTGATAACAGGGTTACTCTGTGCTGGCCTTACAGGTGCGGTGTTAACTAATGACGTTCTTTGTGCAAAATGTTCACTAATTTTAAATTTCCTGGTAAACCGTAACATATCTATTCTGCAGCTAACCAAATTGGTGTCCATCTTTGAACACTTGAATTTCATCAACACTCAGAGGAGCAGTCTCATAAATAAATAAGCATTGGCAAAGCCAATATGTCATAGCAACAAAAATAAGATACCTATATTTATGTATCAATGACCCGTGACACAAATCCTCCCCAGTACCCAATAACATAACAGGGGCCGAGATCTCTATAGCCACTCCAGTAACCTCTGATAAATACCTCTCAATATGTTGTATATACAGAGCCAAGTTCGTGCATGAATAAAAAGCATGTACAATATCGGCATCATCTGCACCACAGTGGAAACATTTCCCATCATACAGACCCCCCCATTCCTTCATCATTGCAGGAGTGTGGTATAAATTGAATACTGTTTTATAGTGCTGTTCTTTTAAGTTTGTGGCCATAAAATTTTTTCCTGCCAGATCGATTGAGTTCTCTAAAAACACAGCTTGGACTCCTAAGGAGTTCCCCCACTTAAGATTGTATTTCTCAAGATCATCAGTTTTGGAAGCTTGTAATACTTTATAGAGGACCCCAATTCTTTCCTGAGATCTGATAGCTTCAACTATCTTATGTGGTTTTAACCTTGTGACATGTATATTTAAGAAATCACGTATTTGAAGGTATTTAAAAAATTGGCCTTTGGGAAGCTGATACTTATCCGCCAGATCATTACAGCTCCCTGGGCTCCCTGAAATGTCCCAATTGTGTAATACCAGAGAGTCTCCATTTCCCAGCCACATAATCATGAAATATCGATGGGAGTATCCCTACAGCCGACAAAGGTGTATAGAATGAGAGCCCCTCAATCTGCAAATTCTTTTGGACCGTCTTCCAGACCTTATAGACTGCCCCCAAGATCTTAAAGTGTGTTCTCTTGTAATAACTGCCGTCAATTCTTTGGAACAGACAATTTGTGGCCTCAGTCCCAAGCGCCATCTGATATATTGATGGGGCCTCAGCGGGATTATCCACTTCTTCTCCAGTTAACAAAAGTCGGATATTGGCTAAGATACAAGCATAATAATATACTGCAAAATCAGGAACTGACCATCCACCTCTACCTCGCGGCAGAGTCATGAATCTTGCCTCTCTACATGGTTTCCCCGGAGCCCACAAGCAGAGAGATTTTAGTTGTTGTAGCTGCAGGTGAGATATTTCCAACGGTACTGATCTAAAAGATTATAGCACTTTTGGCAAAATATTCATTTTAAGAACATTGGCTGATTAATATTTCCAGTGACGAGCTCCCAGTTAGCATCAGCCAGTTCTTTCAAACAAACCCATTTCTTGATACCCAGATATATAACCTCCTTAACAACTCTAGGATCATTATTAATGATTTGATTAGTACAAAGAATCTGGGTTTTCGACGTATTAAGCTTATAGCTGGTCCAACGGCCAAATGTATATGCGAGATATTCAATTTCGGGTAACGCCATCACTGGATCAGATGTTACTATGGCTACATCATCTGCATATGCAAAGACACAAAACTGATCTTGCCCCACCATAAAAGGTCTTATCCTGGCACTCCGCTAAAGCATATCCAGAAAAGGATTGATATAAAGCGCCAACAAGAGCGGAGAGCATGGACAGCCCTGACGAGTACCTCTAGCAATCTGTACTACCTAGGATGTTCAGCCCATAGAAAAGATCCGAGCCACAGGAGAACGATATAGAACCTGCAGAGCCTGGATTTAACCTTGAGGAAAGCCCATCATAAGTAAAATTCCCCAAAGAAAATTCCACGAGACGCAGTTGAATGCCTTCTCGGCATCAAGCAACACTATTCTATGTCTCTGGCCTTCCTTGAGCAATATCAAGTATGATAATGACTCTAGCTATATGGTTTACCATCCCCCTGCCAGGGATAAACCTGTGCTGTCTGAGTGAGACTAAAGGGGATATGACCTTAGCCAGTCTATTCGCGAGACTTTTCGCATAAATCTTCCCAAAACAATTTGTGAGTGAGATTGGGCGATAACACCCCGGGAGATCAGATGGCTTACCCTTCTTTTTAAAAACAATAATAGTGGCATCGTCCCATGACTGTGGTGCCGTGCCAATTTGAGCGGCCTGACAATCAGCCCCAAAATAACTTTTAAGATCTTGAAAAAAAATCCGATAGAGTTTAGATGGGAGCTTGTCTGGACCCGCGGCTTTACCCCGCGTCAAACCCAGGTCTGTTGACTGGGTGTGAGTATTTGATTCGTTCTGATGCTCCGTCCATCACCACCCCCTTTTGTAACGCTTTACCCCGCGTCATACCATTAACAGCCTGATCCAACTCGTCCATCGAGATAGGGCTATCTAATATTCCTACTTCTTCATGAGCTAGCCACTGAAATTGCACATCCAAAAGCCCAAAATCCACAGCATCAAGTTCTCCATCCTGTTCTGTATAGAGCTCTTGATAAAAACTGTGAAAAATCTCTAAGATCTCCTGGGGATCATAAACCGAACTACCAAGAGCGTTCTTCATACCTTCTATTCTTTGTGAAGCTTTTGGAACGTAGCCTTTGAGCTAAACAGCGCCCTGTCGCCTCCCTATATTCATAACAATCTTTCTTAAAAAGCTGGTATTTTATGTCAATTTCATTACTCCATGTCAAATTGATGTTAGCTTTACATCTAGCCACTTCAGTTTGCAACTCAGTGATATTGCTTCCAGACAGAATCCCACGTGTTAGGTTTTCTTCTGCAACTTTCAATTTATCATACAGCTCCTTGACTGAGAATTTGGCCTGTTTCTGTTTATGAGGTCCAAAGCTCAACACTTCCCCTCTAAAGCAAGCTTTAAAGGTATCCCAAACGTTCCCGTAGTTTGTAGAGTGAGGATTGTTTTGAAAAGTGGCGATAATGGGCTTGATAATATGCCCTTGTGAATTCCTATAGAAGCCCATGTTCTGGTGTCAACATGGGCTTCTATTGGAATTCTCTGCGACATATAATCAAGCCCATTATCGCCGCTTTAGCGGCAGTTTTCAGCCGCTAAAGCGGCGATAATTTTAACGCCTTGCTTGATAATATGCCCCCAAGCTCTTTCAAATACACAAATAAGAGAGCAAGTAGGCATATTAGTTTGGGGAATATTAACCAGTCAAATCAGGATGGGACTCTTGCTCATGAATGAGGCTGCCAATTGACTAATACTCTCATTGAGCAGTGTAATATATGTGTTATTTAGATTTGAAAGAAATCAGAAAGCAAGGCAGAAGAGGTAGGTTGGCTGTAAAACCTATGTAAGGAAATTCCTCTTTTTTTACATGATCACTCTAAAAGTATTGGACTGATGCTGGTTTTTTTTTAAATTTGAGAGTGCACTATGTCCTGCTAACCAGGCCTTAGTGCCAATGTTATAACCTGAAAAATGGTATGTTTGATTGGCTACCCCGAATTGTGGTGTTAACTTACTTATAGTATATGATACTAGTATGGTACTAGTATATGGTACCAGGAGGAGTTAGGGCATGTAAGTTAAAGTGTCTCTCAGGAGCTGCAGCACTGATTGTGCCACCCTGGAAATATCAGGAGATTATGAGAAATATTGACATTTTTGGGCAAAACCCCAAATTGTTGCTTTCTGCAGAAAAGGTCATGAAATGAAAGTACATTTTTCTAACTCCCTCCTGGGAATTCTGCTAAAAAAGTAAATAGTCAATGCTGTGCGATTGGTCAAAGTTACTTCATAATCTGCGAAAATGTCCCATTACAAATCCACTGTTTCATGTACAATGCATGGAAAATTCTACTGAGATGTAAATAGTCAAAGCTGTGGGGTCGGTCGCAACCAACTCATAATCTCTAAATCCCCTTTTTGATGTACACAACACGGACATTTCTGTATTTGTTCAGCAGTTTTTATCAATTAGAACACTTCTACATACTGATTTTTTTTTTATTGTAATTCGGAGAATGTCTATGGAAATTTCTATGGAACATTCACTGAAAATTTCCACAGAGTAGATGGAAATTCTGTGATGTGTCAGAATTTGTGTCCAGGTGAAACCCCTTTTTCTTGAAGCCTCAGTGAAAATATACTCAAGTATCTACATAAAGTTCAGTATAAGTATCCAATCTAGGAAAATATTTGCATAACTCTGGAAAATTCCACCTTAAACAGACATGTCTAAATAAAGGAAACCCTCCTTTATGAAAATGCCTTAGATGGAAAACTCAATTTAATTGAAACTTGTCTTGCTTGCTTGACCCTTTGAATATGCATCCAAAGAGTGTGTTGAATCACATTAAGCAAAGGATTAGAGTGTTTCTACCTTTGGAATGTATATCAATGCATAATTAGTGACGTCACAGCAATGCACACGATTTTCTATAGCTTCCTCATGGGAGAAGCTAATTTTATATATTTATTTTTGATTTACTAAAAGAAAAAAACAATATTAAATACAAAGATCTTCAAGTCAAATCAAAAAATATAGTTAGAATCACTTAATTATATACTATATCTCACAAGCAAGTAGTCATAATGCAGAAGTGAACCCTAAACTTATATTAATTAAATACCCATAGTTATACGCACCCATTGAAAATACATATACCAATTAAGCATAAAAGCATGCATTTCCAATGTATACCTACAATAAATATGAGGTGGCAAAGACGGAATTTATTAGACAACATGTTAAAATATGTTAGCAAAGTCAGCTTCAAAGTGATGTTAGAAAGTCTGCAACTTACACTGATAGGGAGCCCGGATTTACTGCTATGAGAAAATTCCATAATTTGATAGATTCCTTAAACACATCTATTGGTTAAAGTACGTTCAAGAATGTCTTTGTAGCTTAGGGAAGGCAGATTTATTTGACAATCCAGAAGCAATAAGTAGGAAGGATCCAACTTGGCTGAAAGAGTGTTTTCTTAAAAGGGGTATTTGGGATAGAGAGGAAGTAGAGCTGAGAAAGGCAAGCTTGCGCAGGTACGTTGTACTGAAAACTGTGCCAACTATTGAACCATATCTTCTACGGGTTAAAAGTAACCATGATCGCCTTTTACTGACTAGATTTCTGCTTGATCTTTTTCATTATCTTTTGGCCCAACCTTGTGGCACCCATAGAGGGCAGTGTCTCATACCCTGTGGTTGCGACGGGCAGTCGCCCCAGGATATGATGCACTTTTTACTGTTTTGCCAATTTTATGAGGCTCCCAGGAAGTCTTTTATGTGAGTAAAGTCGACTTAGTTACTGTGATGATTTTTAGGCAATATTTTGCTATTTTTAAAGTTGACACTTAGAAGAAATTTCATAGAAAAACAGTCAATGATTCCCTATGGGAGAAAATTCAAGTTACAGGTATGGTATGTTCTCGTTACTTTTGTAATCCAGTGCTGGGCTCCTAGGCTCAGTACTGAGACCTCAATCTAAAACAGGTAAGCAATTACGTTTTCAGAGTTGGTACGATTTTGAAAGAATATTTGTAGTTTGCAAAAATCGACACAAAAGAAATAACACAGGAAAACAGTCAATTATTTCCTATGGAAGAAAATTGGGTTAATGGTAAGTACGGTTGTGAGTACTTTTCAGGGTCAGTGCTGGGCACCAAGATCCAGCACTGGGATCTCTCCGACTAGCAGGTGAGTATTTTCGTTTTCGTTACTCGGTTGATTTTTGGTGAATATTTTAAGTTTTAGAAACTCCACACTTAGAAGGAATTTCAGAAGAAACCAGTCAATGTTACCCTATGGAGGAAAATTGGGTTATCGGCTTTTGGGTAAGTACTCGACTGGCAGAGTTAAGGTTCTGGGCACAGACTCAGGGGTCTCCCAGGGTCAGGTAAGTACAGTTGTTGCACCCTCAGCGGCACAGGGGCAGCCGGGTGCAGAGTGAGTTAGGCCCAATGTTATCCTATGGGAGGCAGGGGGGCCTTGGTTGGTGGCTGCTGACTAGCAGGCCATGCGGCTGTGGGAGCTGGGCTCCTGGTCAGTTGCTCTGGGCAAATGGGGAAGGAGATAGGTGTAGAGGTTACACTGCCAGGGCCAATCGGGCGGCTGGGTGCAGGGTGCTTTTGAGCCTTAGGGCGCTCAATGGATTTCAATGGGAAAGCTCCTGGTTGAACAAAGGCTACAAGAACGGGACGAAGATTCTTCAGGTGCCACCACCACTTAGAGAGGTAAGTTGGATAGTTGGAGGATAGGTAGGTACCCAGGAGTTGGGCACAGGGGGCCGCAGGGCGCCGGGTGCAGGGGTGCCTTTTAGTGTCGGGAAATCTTACCCTCTGTTGAACGTGGTTGGGGGGGTACATGGTTCTGAGGCTGCAGGCATCATCAGGAGCATCGAGGTGAGTCCTTGGGTGCCGGATTCGAGGTCACAGTCACCGGGGGGACGTCCTCGGGTCTTTGTTCACTCCTGAGGGTGATAGACACCAACTTATGTGTTCTAGCTTGCCTTCCATGGGTTTGGCACCCTCCCTCACCTGTTGGGCCACCTCCTTTTGGATTAATGACACATGGCATTGGGGTGGCATGTGTGGGTGGGTGAATTGTTGTGTGCCAGCTGTGCTTGCGTGTGCTTCCTGCTGTGTGATCTGTTGCAGGGGCTGTGTTCTCCTCTGAGTAGCTTGTCTGCCCTGGTCCTTGTGGTGATTTGCATGGGATATCCATGGGCTGTTGTAGGGCGTCGGTGTCGAGGGTGTGGTGGTCCTCTCCTGCATCACAGATGTGTTGTCTTCTGTGCTCTGGTGGAGAAGTTGTGTGCCCCTCTGCAATATGAAGGGGAGATGCATGTTGACATTGAGTTGACCTGTATGTTCTGGCTTACAAGCAGACTGTTTGACAAGTTTGTGAGGTGCTGGATTCTTCTGCGGGACAGTGTAGATTTGGACTGCATGACGGATGTGAGGACATACGCGTACATTTCCATTTCACAGTTTCCTGCTCTGTCAGATGTGTTAGGCATGTTTCTGTGCATGTGCGGAGCCAGTTGTGTCCTCTGTTCTGCAGTGACGGCTGTGCCATTGTACCACGTTGTCATCGATGTGGGTGTGCTGTTCTTGCTATGTGTGTGTGCTGCAGTGTGCCAAGGTATGTGTGACATGATCCTGGGTAATTGTGGTTGTGCAGTGTGTAACGCCTCGTTGGGCATGTGTGTCATTGTGCCCATCTCCCCCATCCACCCAGTCCCTGTCCGTTACTTTACCTGTTGATGTTGTCAGGTCCTCTCGAGCTGTGTCCGTACTCCCTACTCCTTGCACCATCTCCACACTGATGACTGTGGCCTGGATTTCCTCCAGCTGCTCCTGTGGCGCTGGACTGCCACCTCCTGTCGCCGTTTCTGCATTCCTGTTGGCAGCGGGTTTGTACCTGGTTTAGGTTGTCACATCATGCCGGCGCCTCATGGCCTCCTCCGTTGGCCCCCTCGACACTCCGGCTGCATTCACGGTAGTCTGCTTGTGGGTCAGTTGTTGGTAGTGTTCCGTCACCTCGGTGACGCTGGTTTTGTTTGCCTGCAGTCTGCACCCCGTCTTCCTCTCCCTTTTCTCCTTGGACTTCCCTGTGCCCGTTGTTCCTTGCTGGTGGTCTGTAAGGATTGTGGGGTTCGCGTTGTCCTCTGCACTTGGAAAGGGTGCATCCATGTTGCTCCGTGCTTAGGCTTGTTTCTGGTGTGTTGTTTCTGTGGTATTTATGGTGCATTTTCCCGCAAGACGCGTGGGATTTGCAGGCCTGTGGCTGGTTTTCGCTACTTTTTGTACCGTGATTGGCCTCATCACATGAATTTTCGCGTTCGCGTTTCGCATTTTTGTGGTGCGGCGTTGATTTTGATGCTGACATTTGAGGCGTTATCTGGAGTCTATCGCATGCTACCGCCTTGTGAAATCCACATTGACAAGGGGTTATTTTCCCGCGATGGGCTGCGATATTGAAAGTTGTGTTACGCTACTCTTGTGGTAGTTATCACACGTTCTTGTGAATATACCCCTTAGCTTTATAAGGGCTGCCATCAGCCTTAGGTCTAGTCGTGATTAAACTTGATAGTGGGGCCTACCTTTTTAACTCTGTAATCAGGGATTTAAAAGGTGTTATGTATTGTCTTTGTGTACATGCTGGAATTTTCTTTTATCGATGTTTGTATGACTTTTATGTTTTTTATTGTCAAAACCAAATAAAGTATGATGATGATGATAGATTCGCACTCCATTCCAGCACCGAAGCGCCCTGCCTCACGTTTTCTGCCCCTTTGATGGAAGAGAGAGAAATCTGCATTATTCTGTACTTGTTAATGTACCCCAGTAATGTTCCACTCGAGACAGGAAAACATGGGCAAATCTACAAAAAAACAAATATGCCTCACTGTGCATATTTGGGAGCTCCATTTTAATAAAAAATAAGCATTTGTTGGGCTGATCTGCACTTTATTTTGTTAAATGTATTGACAGTAGATTTTGGATTAATACTTCAAGTCGTTTTTTGTTTTCACTGAATGCAATGCAGTCGTGTGCCAGATTGACCACTGGGAGAAAGTGAGAACTGAAAAGGAGGAAGTAACAGACCTGCACCTGTTTCCGTTTTTTATGTTTTTATTTGCTGGTTTGTGGTTTCTGAACATCCTTGGCAACAGATGCGCAGTGAAAGTGAATCACTTGCTTATCCTGTTTCCTTCCCAGATATACATGAGGGAAGAAAAGGCTCCAGGCTCTCTATCAGTTCATCCTCTTCATCATACCAGGACTCAGATCTTGGTACAATTACCCACCACCGGAGTAATGCACCACATTGCTCAATTTAACAAAAGACACACAACATTTAGCACTGTTAGACCTCGGAATAGTCTTTTTGCAAAGGCATTAGTGACGTCCATTACAGAATGGATGGTAGAACACGTTTTAATCCCACAAACATGCTTCTGGCCTGGGCCTTGCACCGTGGATAATGTTATGGCCTTGAAGATCTTGGCATCTCACATGCTTGAGGCTCTAGTGGTGCTTCGTAGATGACTTTACTACCTTGGACCCATTAGATCAGAGGTCTTCAAACTTTTGGATGCCGAAACCCCCCTGTCAACATTTTGAGGTGGAAGGACCCCCTCCTGACAAAAACTTCTAAACCTGTAGCCAGGGCTACTGGAATTATGAGGCAGGTGAGGACTAAATTACGGGACAGGCTTGACTAAATTGTGTGGGAAGAAAATGTAAATGAGGTTATGTGATGCCGCGTATTTTGGGATAGCATTGCTTCATTATTATGACATTTTTTACACACAGTAACACTAAGGAAAGATTTCACCCAATCAGTACCCGTTTATAACCAAAATACAGCAATTATCATCAGAAACATTTCTAGTCAACCTTTGTGAAGGCCCTTCCACTCTGCAGGAATACGTGCTGCCACATTAGAAGCTCACCTGGCCCTGGCCGGGAGAAGCAGGGGTCCCTTAAAACCCTGGCGGTTTTGTGCAGAGTTAAGCAGCTTTCCTCTCACCCCCTCCCTTCCATCCCTCTCTCCTCTCCTATCCCCGGATCCCTCTCTCACTTTGCAGGCCATTTTCTTTCACCCCTTTTTACAATTTCTGAACTCTCCCCATCCAACCTCTCACTTCACCTTTAATCACCTCTTGCGATTCTGTCTTTTCACTGCCCTCATCTCTAACAGTCTTTTGCATTTATCTCATTTCCTCTTTGGCCCTGTAACCTCCCGTGCCCCCCAGCACTTCTCATTCACCTCGTCTCTCCATTCAAATTTTTGTCTATTTGTATCTTACACCTCTCCAGTCCCCCCATTCATCTTTCACATCTCCCCTTTGTTCTAACAGAAGCCCTCACCTTTGGCTCACACTCACTTCTTGCGTGTCCACACTTCTCTTCGGCAATTCACATTTCTCCTCATCCCTGACCTCTTCAATCGAATTCTCTCACTCCCTTGCTGTCCTCTCACATCTCTCCTCACCAAGCATACGGGTCGGACCCGTATGCTCCTCTCGGCATGTGCCACTCTGCTTATTGTTCCCTAATTCAAGAAGGCATGAGTTGTCTGTCTCGCTGTTTTGATGCAGGCCGCGCAGTTATGGAACGTGCACCCTCCTTTGCTTCGCTCCACCAAGAATCTATTATCCTTTAGGAAGATATAAAAACCTTTCTCTATGCTCTGTAGGTCACCCCATTTGGCTGGTTCTCCTTCCCCTTCTGTGTGTTTCTCATTTGCCTTCAGGCAGCAGATGGTTATTAGCCCCAGGACATCTTTTGGTAACAGTAGAGCTCTACAAATGTAAATAATAATAGGCAGAAGCAGGGGATTCACTAGACCAGAACTTCGGAGGGGGGTGCTAGCACTCCCAGCCAGAGCTGGTTCTAACACTGGTCGCACACCGTGCAACAGTGTTTTTTGATGCCCCACCCCCGTTTCCTCCTTCTCCATGAATTCCTTCACTGCCATTCACCAACAATGCACCGCATCTCTCTATAGCACCTTTCTGACAAACATTTCATTTTTTTATAGCGGTACTCATAGTTTACTCACACTCATTTCTGTGATCTGCATGGTACATGTTCAATGTAGCAGGCACATTAACCCTCTGCACTGTGTGGGTGACAAGAGTGCCCATGTGAGTGCACGGTGAGCGATGCAACAGTGTGAGAGTAGGGCAAGAGGAGTGACTGCAGGGTGAGTGAGGTGGCGTATGAATTTACGTGCGGATGCAAGTTCAGAATGGGATGAATGAATGTATGAATACTGATGGGCTTGTTTGATTGAGTTGCATATTGAGCAGAGAGGGGGACAGGTGAGTGAAGTGTCACATGAGTGCAGGATGAGTAGTGTACTTGTGTGACTGCAGGGTGAGGTATAGGGTGAACAGCACAAATGTATTGTGAGTGCAGAGTGATCACTGTGAGTGCAGGGTGAGCGGGTGAATGGTGTGAGTGCATGGTGATCAGTGTGAGTGCATTGTGATCGCTGTGAGTGCAGGGTGAGAGTGAAAGTGAAGGGCGAGAATGAGGAATGAGTTGTCTGAATGCGGGTGCATTCCCAGACCCATGAAGTAACTCAGCATGTTACTGACAGCGGGTAGAGTTTAAGATCTAAGTTAAACTATTGCGGCATTAATCGGGGATCTAGGGTGAAGAATATAAATAATGTGCTGATCCTGCAACAAACTTACAGTCCTATGGTTAGGGTTGCCAGCAGATTATTTTGATGGCCAAGTCGGTACAAAAATAAGCAGTCACTTAAAGTTGTATTTTCAGCACTTATCTGTGCATACTTCGAACAGCAAATATAAATAGAAAGTACTTTTAATTGTGTTCTAGGGCGGCCTCAATGATACTGATAATTAAAGAGAACAAAGACAGAAAAGTCACATAACGAATGCATACATACTTTTTTATTTATAAGTCTATTTAGTGTCAAGAGGAGATCTTTGCAGGTTCTTTAAACAAAACACGGCTGGCATTTTTCTTTTGGCAACCCTACTTTATATTCCTTTTCATTAAATGCATTCTCACACTACAGCAGTAAATGTAAAATACCAATGTATGGAATAGGCGGAGTGGGGACCCAGGAGGAACTGGAACCCAGAAAAAAACTAAGCCTCTGTACCTAGTTTACAAAGGCATGTAAATATGCAAATGGTCTTTAAAGACCTGTGAAAAACTTGGTGGCCGGAGATAAGACTCCAGACACTGCCCAGCCCCCAGCAGCTCGAGTTGCACTGCAGCACCCGGGCTGAGACACAGGACGGGGGAAGAGGGGGGCTGAAGCCCTTGGGCTTGGGCAGAAGTGTGACTGGGAAGGCGCAACCCCCTTTGCATCGCTCCACGGCCCCCCTGGGGGTCGCGCCCCACAGTTTGAAGACCCTGCATTAGATCGTACAGTGCTACCGGAGAAACCTACATATATGCGTATTCTTAATCCAGCACTTTTGAACTCAATCAAGGCTCTTCACAAAAGTACATGGGTCAGCGTGAGGACCACCCGATTGGTACTTTCATGAGGTCGATCTGTAGGCCACACAGACTTGAGCAGGGCTGTATCCTGTTCTTTATTTAATTATTTATTTATTTGTTTATTTATTTGTAAAACGCATTGTCACCAAGCAGGCATCCTGGCACTGTGGTGCTCAGTGGTAGATAAAGAGTTTCCCCTGCCTGTTTCAAAATGACTAATCAAATGGTTGTCCGATACAATGGACTAGAATTCCAACATCCAACGTGTCCCATGCGGATGACCTAAAATAATAGGTTAGACTCCGATTGGTCTTCGAAGTCTATTCATTTCCATGGCAGCTTACAATGAGCCCTACACATTTTCTGTGAACATGAAAAGAGAATATCTTATGCACAAGGGATACATTCGAGCCCACTCCAATTCCCAAAATCAGCATGTCCTCCTGAGTATTAGCATTCTACATTGTATGATTATTTATTGTACACAATTGGTCTACAAATCTCATGAATGGGAATGGTTATTAATTTTGTGAGCAACTCATCAAAGAATACAAACAATAGGACAAAATGTAAACATTTTCCAAAAATATTTCATTATACATCTGTGCTCCATTAGTCTAATCCCTACCTGAACTATATCTAGCTGTCTAACAGCATAGCTGTATTTATGGATTTTGATAATATATCAAGTCAAGGAAAGTTTTGCCACATTCCTTATCATGGAATCAGTCCTGAAGTTGTGGGTCAGCCTCCTTCAAACAAACAGTCCATATGTATAACCCAGCTCCTCACATCAGTTTCCTATATACCTTCCTTATGCATGGCGCCCTAGGGAGTGAGGTGGCATCAGCTCCGCGCTTGGTTCCTGTTTTCCTACACAGGCTTGTAAACAATACATTTTGAAGAAAACCTAGGAAGTGTCTGGAGGTTTACTGCTACTTTTCTTCCTCCTTCTTTCAAGTGAGGACTTACGAAGCCCTCTTTCCTTATAGCTACTTTTCAGCTGCTAAGTTTAATAAAGAGCTTCAGAGAATGGACAGTTTCCTTTCTGCATCCCTTTAGAGCAGTGGTTCCCAAACTTTTGACTCCTGAGGACCCCCATTGACTCACCACTGGAAGCCGGGGACCCCAGCAATTTGTATGATTTAATTTTCAAACATTAAAAGAGTAATTTGAAAAAAAATAAACACACATGCGCACAAAACAAATACTCGAATTACTAAGGATTTTAGTATTTTATATTGAAAAAATTTGCAAAAAAAAGAACATTTTAATGGGAAGGTTGGTGCTGCATCTCCGTGATTAAATTTGAAATGGTTAGTTTTATTTTGCAGTCCAAGGCTCCTGCCAGGGCCAGAGTGGCAACCCAAAGCAGCCATGGGAAATGTTTTCAGACCAGTCCCCATACAGTGCACACTAAGTGCAGTGAGTGAGCCTGACCACTGAATAGGGGGCTTCGGGGGGCTCTCCCCCCCCAAGAAAATGTAGGATACAATGGTGCGTTCTACAACACATTTATCATTATAGATTGAATTGTATTAGCTTTTAAAGAATAGTAAATGATTACCTTACTATGCACCAGGATACAACAATCTTTGTTCAGGTTCTTCAATGATTCCCTTATTATCAGCCTTCAACAGCGACTCTCATTTCTCTATAGCAGTGGTTCCCAAACTTTTGACTCCTGAGGACCCCCATTGACTCACCACTGGAAGCCGGGGACCCCAGCAATTTGTATGATTTAATTTTCAAACATTAAAAGAGTAATTTGAAAAAAAATAAACACACATGCGCACAAAACAAATACTCGAATTACTAAGGATTTTAGTATTTTATATTGAAAAAATTTGCAAAAAAAAGAACATTTTAATGGGAAGGTTGGTGCTGCATCTCCGTGATTAAATTTGAAATGGTTAGTTTTATTTTGCAGTCCAAGGCTCCTGCCAGGGCCAGAGTGGCAACCCAAAGCAGCCATGGGAAATGTTTTCAGACCAGTCCCCATACAGTGCACACTAAGTGCAGTGAGTGAGCCTGACCACTGAATAGGGGGCTTCGGGGGGCTCTCCCCCCCCAAGAAAATGTAGGATACAATGGTGCGTTCTACAACACATTTATCATTATAGATTGAATTGTATTAGCTTTTAAAGAATAGTAAATGATTACCTTACTATGCACCAGGATACAACAATCTTTGTTCAGGTTCTTCAATGATTCCCTTATTATCAGCCTTCAACAGCGACTCTCATTTCTCTATAGCAGTGGTTCCCAAACTTTTGACTCCTGAGGACCCCCATTGACTCACCACTGGAAGCCGGGGACCCCAGCAATTTGTATGATTTAATTTTCAAACATTAAAAGAGTAATTTGAAAAAAAATAAACACACATGCGCACAAAACAAATACTCGAATTACTAAGGATTTTAGTATTTTATATTGAAAAAATTTGCAAAAAAAAGAACATTTTAATGGGAAGGTTGGTGCTGCATCTCCGTGATTAAATTTGAAATGGTTAGTTTTATTTTGCAGTCCAAGGCTCCTGCCAGGGCCAGAGTGGCAACCCAAAGCAGCCATGGGAAATGTTTTCAGACCAGTCCCCATACAGTGCACACTAAGTGCAGTGAGTGAGCCTGACCACTGAATAGGGGGCTTCGGGGGGCTCTCCCCCCCCCAAGAAAATGTAGGATACAATGGTGCGTTCTACAACACATTTATCATTATAGATTGAATTGTATTAGCTTTTAAAGAATAGTAAATGATTACCTTACTATGCACCAGGATACAACAATCTTTGTTCAGGTTCTTCAATGATTCCCTTATTATCAGCCTTCAACAGCGACTCTCATTTCTCTATAGCATACCTGTTACATGTATTTCATTTGCTTTATAGCACCTCTCATACCATTGTATGATGTCACAGCACTTTACATCACACACATATAGAGACAATGAATCATACTTGTAAATCAGTGTAGAGAAAATGTTACATAAGGCAAAGGGGACTACAAGGTGTAGGATTCACGTGTCATTCATAATTGTAGGCATTTTTAAAGAGTGCTTGGTCTGGAAAAGCACAAACTCAGCATTCAGAACATAACACAGTGGTTAGCATTGACTAACAATAAAAATGTATTTCCACCCAAATAAACTCCTTTAACAGCATCAGGATAATGAAAGACTGGGAAAATACATAACTTACTAACTTGTACCATGCAGTGTGTAAGCAGCTCTTTGATGACCGTTTATAGGTCACTGTGCTAGATTATGATGGTCTGTTAAAAGAATCTCTGTGACAAAAACAGTAACCCACTGACCTATGCACATAAAATACTGTTTTTTAAAATGCATGGTACGCGTTCTTTGCAGCAGGCAT
This sequence comes from Triturus cristatus, assembly GCF_964204655.1. Lineage (NCBI taxonomy): Eukaryota > Metazoa > Chordata > Amphibia > Caudata > Salamandridae > Triturus > Triturus cristatus. The sequence goes on along the minus strand of NC_140593.1, from coordinate 325,085,577 downwards.
ATTAATCCACTGTGCTAGATTAGATACGTCAAACCTGCCACTGGACAAAACTCTCATCTCTTTCCAGCAGGTAATCACTGGTGTTATCATGACACTTTTATTGTTGCTCGAAAACTGCTAATTCTACAAGGAACTTTGCAGTGCTTTTAAATCTGCTGCATGCGGACCCCCTGGGAATGTGTCACGGACCCCTGGGGGTCCACGGACCCCAGTTTGGGAAACACTGCTCTATAGCATACCTGTTACATGTATTTCATTTGCTTTATAGCGCCTCTCATACCATTGTATGATGTCACAGCACTTTACATCACACACATATAGAGACAATGAATCATACTTGTAAATCAGTGTAGAGAAAATGTTACATAAGGCAAAGGGGACTACAAGGTGTAGGATTCACGTGTCATTCATAATTGTAGGCATTTTTAAAGAGTGCTTGGTCTGGAAAAGCACAAACTCAGCATTCAGAACATAACACAGTGGTTAGCATTGACTAACAATAAAAATGTATTTCCACCCAAATAAACTCCTTTAACAGCATCAGGATAATGAAAGACTGGGAAAATACATAACTTACTAACTTGTACCATGCAGTGTGTAAGCAGCTCTTTGATGACCGTTTATAGGTCACTGTGCTAGATTATGATGGTCTGTTATGGATAGTAACAAAAGAATCTCTGTGACAAAAACAGTAACCCACTGACCTATGCACATAAAATACTGTTTTTTAAAATGCATGGTACGCGTTCTTTGCAGCAGGCATATTAATCCACTGTGCTAGATTAGATACGTCAAACCTGCCACTGGACAAAACTCTCATCTCTTTCCAGCAGGTAATCACTGGTGTTATCATGACACTTTTATTGTTGCTCGAAAACTGCTAATTCTACAAGGAACTTTGCAGTGCTTTTAAATCTGCTGCATGCGGACCCCCTGGGAATGTGTCACGGACCCCTGGGGGTCCACGGACCCCAGTTTGGGAAACACTGCTTTAGAGTCACCCTCGAATTTGGCAATCTAGCACACATTTCACCCGCTGCATACATTAAATGGCTGTTTTTAGAAATAAGCAGACTCTTCCCTAGGCATTACACACCCAGCATAGACTCTAACGCCGTCAATGCACAATCAGTGACCATGTTAACATGCAGCAAGGGCTGTAAAGTATGTAACATTTAAAAAGTATATAAAAAGCTATACCACACGTCCCTGTAGCTCGATTCAGACCAGAGCAAACTAATTAACTGGAATCAAAGTTGCCTCAGTTGTGAGGCTACTAGTACAGTTAGAGAAAATGGTGGTTCAATAAGACATGTTGGATAATTGGAGTTACTCCACAGTAAGGTAAAGCGAAATTTAATAATGCCCGCCCTGCAACAGAAAATATTAGTTTTGTCGAGGACCTTCTTAAATTGTACAAAACAAAGATTGGTGGTACATTAAAAGAAAATTTGATCAAGTTGCATGCCAATCGTATTTAGCGGTATGCCTGTGCCTGCAGATGGAAAAAACCTTGACTGAAAATCGTTTTTTAATAAGAGCAATATCCTAGAGTTATTAAAAGAACAATATTTGATATTTATAAATAATGCAGTGGAACATGTATCAAAATGACATGCAGAGATGACCTGGTGCAAAAAAAAACAAAAGACTCAGGCCCTCATTTATGAGGAATTGGCGTAGGGCAGCGTTGCTAGTCTTCTTGTTACGCTGCCCTACGCCAGCGTTGAAAGGGCTGGAATGCACTTTATTTATGAAATATGGTGCATTAATGTCCATTTCCCCTTCACTGGCGCTCAATTTGCTGCCATGCACCAATGTAGTCACCCTTGCACCCTGGTGCAAATGTGGCTCCTTTGCAGGCAGGCTTGTTAGTGTGCAATATGGGGCACCTCCCTGCCCCAAAACAATCCAGAGAGGCGTGTTCCTCTTTCTACTTGTGCTGCAGAATGCAGTATACAGGAAAAGAGGAAAACACGAGGAGAAATCAAAATATTTCTCCTCGCTATGCCTGCTCCTGGGAGGTGTAGGGTTTGGGCATTTTCCCAGGTTTACATGATTAAGTAAATCTGGGGCAGCATCAAAATCCATGGGTGTTGCATGGGAAAACCCACCGCAACGCCCATGGAACGCCTCCTCGATGCAGAGTAAGGCAAGGCAGGGACTTGCGCTGCTTTGTCGTACTCCATATCTTTGAGGGGTTGTAAACCACGCAGAGTGGCTTTGCATCTCCTCATAGATATGATTGAAAGACTTGCATTGCCGGAGCATAAAAAAAAGTGAGGCTTCAGCAGAACAAGCCTCTCATAAATAGGCCTCTCAATTTTTTACCAAAGCATCTAGAGAGGGACTGTCCAACACAGAGGGGTTATTTGTATCATGGTACTGTTTCTCCAAGGTCAGAAGACTTCCTCATTCATGTCTTTTACTGTTCGTTTTTTTGTGCTAATTGTTGCCAAGGAGGCAAGTAAAGTATTGACTAATCACTGCCGTTTCTTTAATAACATTTAAAGACTTCCTAATGTTATCTAGAAACAATCCAGTACATACTAGTTAGAAACGGGGGTCTCTAGTTGGCAATGGTTTGCACCTTTGTCCAAGTAGGGGCACTTGCTTCTAGTCAGGGTAAGGGAGTTATGCCCTTAGACAACCCCTGCTCACCCCCTTGGTAGCTTGGCACGAGCAGGCAGGCTTATCTCAGAGGCACTGTGTAAACATTTGTGCACACATACAGTAATAAAGTGAAAACACTACAAATGGACACAACACCAGTCTTGAAAAATAAGTAATCTTTATCTAAACCGAACAAGACCAAAATTACAAAAATCCACAATACATATATTTATATATCACCAAAAATAGGTTATTCACACAAATAAAGCTTGTAGCAACAAAAAACTCCACCTGGAGCTATTATGATGTTGTGACAGATGGACATCCAAAGTACGTCCACGACCACGAGGTGCAGCATCGGGCGCGGAGTCACACAGACCCCCAAAGAACAGTACCTTGGCAAACGATGAAAGCAAATATGGTGCACGGCGTCCGGGAGGTGATGCTTCATTGGCGCCGGGTGGCGTCGGTTTCTTATGACCACAGGGGAGGTGATGTGTCGGTTCCTTACAACCCCAGGGGCGGTGAGGCATCAGTTCCTTACTGTTGTCGGGGAGGTGAGGCATTGGTTTCTTACTGTTGCCAGGGAAGTGATGTCACGGTGGTAGCGAGGCATCGGTTCCTTACGACAGTGAGCGTTGATGGATTGAGGAAGTCACCCATGTCCAGTATCAGCTCTGTGATGAAGAAGCACCGGCGTCTGTGAGGTCCGGGCTGTGGTGCGAGTCGGGTGTTGCATCGTGAGCATCATGAGCATTGTTCTTGACTCCGGTGCAGGCAGTGACCTCGGTGATGGCATCTGTGTTGATACAGTGCGGCATCAGTAGGCGTCGGGGCTGCGGTGTAAGTCAGAGCGGTGCATCGTGCTCTTCACGAGTGGTGCTCAGGGCTTTATTGCATCGCTCAGCAGTGTCGGTGTTGCAATTTCCCTCTGTGGCAGCTGAAACAGCAGTTCCAGATGCAGGAGGACAGAGGAAATGAAGTCTTTCTGTCCCTGACACTTCAGAACAGGAGCTCGACACCAAGCCCTCGGAGACCTTCTTCAAGAAGGATACACAGCACACAGCAAAGTCTTGGTCCTCTATTTGGCAGTAACAGCCACTGTAGACCAACCCCAGACCGCACACTGCAAAGGGGCAGTACTTCTCCTTCAGTTTTCCCAGCTCTTCTCCTTAGAAGAGGTTCCTGTTGAGTTCAGATGTAATCTAAAGTTCTGGAGTGTGGGCCCCAATATTTATTCTCAATTTCTCTTTTTTCTCTTGTGGCAGGGAGACTCTTTGCTCAGTCCAAACCAGTTGTGTCCTGTCTGGCCCAGCTTCCTGGCAGGAGGTGGAGACAGCATTGTGTAAGGGAGACAGGGTCTAGTTAGGTGCAAAGAACACCCCTCCCCTTACTCTAAATGCAGCCCAGGTCTATTCAGCCCAGCCCTGACTCATCCAGGAAAGTCAGGACACACCTCAAGCCCCCAGGATCTGTCTGAGAGAATGCACATCCTCAGCTCCTGCCATTCCAAAGCCAGGCAGTCAATCCACAAACCAGCAGAGGCATACAGGATGGCTAAGCAAGAAAATACCCACTTTCTAAAAGGTGGTATTTTCAAACACACAATTTATAAATCATCCTTACTAAAAGATGCATTTTTATATTCTGAGTTCAGGCATACTAAACTCCATCTTTCCATCTTGTCCCAATGGAAAGTTATACTTATAAGATGTTATAAATATCATATGGGACAGATAGACATTCAATAGTGAAAAACTAAATACACTGTGTTTCACTATCAGGACATGTATCATACACAGCACATGTCCTATTTTTCACATACCTTGCACCCTGCCCACAGGGGTACCTTGGGCCTACCTTAGGGGTGTCTTACATGTGAGAAAAAAGGAAGGTTAGGGCCTGGCATGTGGGTGCACTTGCCAGGTCGACATGGCAGTAAAAACTGTGTGCAGACACTACAGTGGCAGGTCTGAGACCCCTTTTAAAGGCTGCTTGTGTGGGTGGCACAATCAGTGCTGCAGGCCCTCAAGCAGCATTTAATTTACAGGCCCTGGGCACACAAAGTGCACGGTACTAGGGACTTAGTAGTAAATCAATATGATGGCCCAGTTGATTTATCATTATCGTCATTATTTCTAAACGTGACAAAACCTTTTTCTTTTATTTCAGTCACGTAAACAGATGCAACGAAACAAATTTGCAGATGATATCAAATATTTATGGGCAGTTTGTGAATTACCTACAGCGGATGTTGCTGATCTATATAGACAGCCGGTACAACCTAATGTGATTTAGTGACTGAGACCATTATCCCCCCAATTGAAAAGGAGTTGTCTTATCATTAATATATGTACATTACCCATGTAGGGATTATACCAGGATTGAGTGTAAGATTACGAGAGTAAAAGTAGAGCATTGCCTTCTTACTGAGAAGATAGCAGACAAACGCGATAAACTATTGGCATAATTATATACATAACCAGGTATGCCTGGATATGATGTTTTATTGGCATATTGGGCTGTATTTGAAAACCTTTTCGCTTTGCGCTGTATATCAAAGGTATGTATCTATATATATATATATATATAAATTACCTACTGGCGGTCGCCAGTAGGTAGTTATAGTTAGGACCACGTTTCTATAGGAAAACCTCAACATTCTATTTTGAATAACTTTGGCGCCGGTCGACGAATCCTCGCGAATATTTCAAAATAGGTGGGGCGCTACGCTCCGCTCCTACCCTGAAAGTCTCGGGGGGATCCGTCAAGCGGGGGCTGAGATAAAAGGGGGGTCCCAAAACGCGTTTTTCCCATGCATTTTTCCATAGGACCTTTAGAACGAGCTACAGCCCGAATGGCTGAACAGAATTACTAGAAATTTGGCAGAGAGGTAGTCCCTATGTCAAGGAAGTGCCTTTTGTAGGTTTGGTGTAAATCTGTTCAGTAGATTCTGAGAAAATAGCCTTTAAATCAATATATATATCTGAGCCCGCTTACGGTACGCTTACCGTACGCTTACGGTAAGCTTACGGTACGCGTACGGTGGCGTGCGCGAGCGCGATTCTGATTGGCTGTTAGATCTTAGTAAACATTCGAATCGGCCGAAACCAGGAAGCGGCGGCCGCCATTTTGTGTATTTCACTCTGAAAAAAAAGAGTGAAAACAAGGAAAGGGGGCAATGAGGAGAGTTACAGACCCCCTAACATTTGTAAGGGGGTCAAAGAAGGACAGAAAAGTACAAAAAAAACATTTATTGATTTAAAAAAAAATCACGGGGTACGCGTACGGTAAGCTTACGGTAAGCGTACGGTAAAAAAAAAAAAAATAGATAAATGAAAAGCAGATTTAAGAGTTTAGAAATTAGGGAGCTCTAAAAAGAGCTGTTGTGTTTATGAAGTCCTTTTTTTAGTGGTACCTACAAGTAAGTACCGATGCAGAGTCTAAGGTTCAAGAGGAAGACTCTGTTCCCTTCATCATTGAAGTGCACACCATCTCCTCTATAAATGTCTTGCATGTCATAACGCAAGTTGTTGTGGTAAATGGCACCCATACCATAGTTACGGAGGAAAGCAGAAACAGATTTGTTGACGTGCTTTCTTGCTTTGTCAATCTGTGGACAGAAATGATTGGACCAGTTCCATTTTTGCCTTTGGCATATGTTGGAAAACACAAAGGCAGTTTTAGGGAAAAGTGTAAACAGTTGTGCAAAGGTGTCCTTCATAAGCATTTCCAGACCTACCCCAGTCAAAGTGCCTAGGTCATTGCCACCACAGTGCACTATTATGAGGTCAGGGTGTTGGATTTGAATGAAGGATTTCACCAATGGCATCAATTGGTGCCACTTTAACCCTCTCTGACCAATCCATTTAATGTCTACATTTGGCAAAGCAAGGTCTCTCACCATATCTGTTTTCTCTGCAAACTTTTCACTCCAGAAGACATAGCTGTGCCCTACAATCCACACTGTGAACATCTTCAAAGGAGAACTGGATGCACTCAGGAGGTGTCTTTCAGTAGAATGGCAATAAGAAAAGAAAGACAGTTTGGAAATGGAGGCATACATATTTTTTTAAAACAAAAAGAACTGATTGGCTGTTTCATACCATTCTAGAATAAAAACTAGGCTGTATGTGAAAATTAATAGAAGCATGTTTTGTATTGGTACAAAAAAATGTGTAACCAAAGAACAGTACTATGGATTTGCTGTAAGGTTTGAAAAGTCAAGCACTCTTGCTCTGTGGAATTGAAACATTGTGTGTCGAACTTCTGACCTAACTGCACACAGCAGTGTTCCATGAGCTGTTGCTATGGTAGCAGGCAGAAGTCAAGTTGGGGGAAGGGTACTAGGCAGAAGTCAAGTTGGGGGCAGGGTACTTTTGGAAAAGGGTTGGTTTTCAACCAATAGAAATGTGTGAATACATGTGAAAAAAAGGGGGAAGCACTGAGATTTGAAACTTACATGTATATGTGTGGAAAAAAAGAGGGAAAGTTTGCCATTATCTGGTTCTGCTGAGAGGAGAGAGGTGTACAGCTCTGAGATCCTGGCTCTGATAATCTGCTGTTTGAGTGTCACATTTCTTTCACAACTAACTCATTTTAAAGGTGAGTTTACAGTTTGAGAGGGGATGTATGTGGTAACTTAAGAAATGAATAATAGAAATGGGAATTGTTTTTGTTGTAGTTACACATGGTGGTTTCATAATGTGTCAGTGTGTAAAAGTGATTTACACTTGCCCCGAAAAAAAAAAAGAGCAGTAAGTGTGCTTTCAAATTGGCAAAGAAATTTCGTTTTGGCACTAATGTGAAAACATGACTCTGTGTGCATAGAAGAATTATAGGCAGAGATTTATTGCGTCTTGCTCTGGTGATTTCACAGTTGCATTAGATGGAAAGGGGGAGCGAATTATTGGGGGAAGAAGCAGAGGCTTAGCACACACCCATGTCCTTGCCGTGTATAGTCATGCACAGTATTTACAAGCCAGTGGGGTTTTCAGGTTTAAGTCTGTAATGCAAATACATTCAGCATCACTAAGGCTGGTTGCCCTTGCTGGAGTGTAGGCAGTCACAGAGAATGCACATGGTGGTGGTCTGAAAAAAAAGCAGCTTGGACACGTGCAATTAAATAAATCAAAAATAGTGGTTTCATAATGTGTCAGTCTGTAAAAGTGATTTCAAATTGTAAAAAGAGATTTTCACTTGGCCCGAAAAAAAAAAAGAGCAGTAAGTGTGCTTTGAAATTGGCAAAGAAATTTCGTTTTGGCACTAATGTGAAAACATGACTCTGTGTGCATAGAAGAATTATAGGCAGAGATTTATTGCGTCTTGCTCTGGTGATTTCACAGTTGCATTAGATGGAAAGGGGGAGCGAATTTTTGGGGGAAGAAGCAGAGGCTTAGCACACACCCATGTCCTTGTTGTGTATAGTCATGCACAGTATTTACAAGCCAGTGGGGTTTTCAGGTTTAAGTCTGTAATGCAAATACATTCAGCATCACTAAGGCTGGTTGCCCTTGCTGGAGTGTAGGCAGTCACAGAGAATGCACATGGTGGTGGTCTGAAAAAAAAGCAGCTTGGACACGTGCAATTAAATAAATCAAAAATAGTGGTTTCATAATGTGTCAGTCTGTAAAAGTGATTTCAAATTGTAAAAAGAGATTTTCACTTGGCCCGAAAAAAAAAAAGAGCAGTAAGTGTGCTTTCAAATTGGCAAAGAAATTTCGTTTTGGCACTAATGTGAAAACATGACTCTGTGTGCATAGAAGAATTATAGGCAGAGATTTATTGCGTCTTGCTCTGGTGATTTCACAGTTGCATTAGATGGAAAGGGGGAGCGAATTTTTGGGGGAAGAAGCAGAGGCTTAGCACACACCCATGTCCTTGTCGTGTATAGTCATGCACAGTATTTACAAGCCAGTGGGGTTTTCAGGTTTAAGTCTGTAATGCAAATACATTCAGCATCACTAAGGCTGGTTGCCCTTGGTGGAGTGTAGGCAGTCACAGAGAATGCACATGGTGGTGGTCTGAAAAAAAAACAGCTTGGACACGTGCAATTAAATAAATCAAAAATAGTGGTTTCATAATGTGTCAGTCTGTAAAAGTGATTTCAAATTGTAAAAAGAGATTTTCACTTGGCCCGAAAAAAAAAGAGCAGTAAGTGTGCTTTCAAATTGGCAAAGAAATTTCGTTTTGGCACTAATGTGAAAACATGACTCTGTGTGCATAGAAGAATTATAGGCAGAGATTTATTGCGTCTTGCTCTGGTGATTTCACAGTTGCATTAGATGGAAAGGGGGAGCGAATGTTTGGGGGAAGAAGCAGAGGCTTAGCACACACCCATGTGCTTGCCGTGTATAGTCATGCACAGTATTTAGAAGCAAGTGGAGTTTTCAGGTTTAAGTCTGTAATGCAAATACATTCAGCATCACTAAGGCTGGTTGCCCTTGGTGGAGTGTAGGCAGTCACAGAGAATGCACATGTTGGTGGTCTGAAAAAAAAACAGCTTGGACACGTGCAATTAAATAAATCAAAAATAGTGGTTTCATAATGTGTCAGTCTGTAAAAGTGATTTCAAATTGTAAAAAGAGATTTTCACTTGGCCCGAAAAAAAAAAAGAGCAGTAAGTGTGCTTTCAAATTGGCAAAGAAATTTCGTTTTGGCACTAATGTGAAAACATGACTCTGTGTGCATAGAAGAATTATAGGCAGAGATTTATTGCGTCTTGCTCTGGTGATTTCACAGTTGCATTAGATGGAGAGGGGGAGCGAATTTTTGGGGGAAGAAGCAGAGTCTTAGCACACACCCATGTGCTTGCCGTGTATAGTCATGCACAGTATTTAGAAGCCAAAGGAGTTTTCAGGTTTAAGTCTGTAATGCAAATACATTCAGCATCACTAAGGCTGGTTGCCCTTGGTGGAGTGTAGGCAGTCACAGAGAATGCACATGGTGGTGGTCTGAAAAAAAAACAGCTTGGACACGTGCAATTAAATAAATCAAAAATAGTGGTTTCATAATGTGTCAGTCTGTAAAAGTGATTTCAAATTGTAAAAAGAGATTTTCACTTGGCCCGAAAAAAAAAAAGAGCAGTAAGTGTGCTTTCAAATTGGCAAAGAAATTTCGTTTTGGCACTAATGTGAAAACATGACTCTGTGTGCATAGAAGAATTATAGGCAGAGATTTATTGCGTCTTGCTCTGGTGATTTCACAGTTGCATTAGATGGAAAGGGGGAGCGAATTTTTGGGGGAAGAAGCAGAGGCTTAGCACACACCCATGTCCTTGCCGTGTATAGTCATGCACAGTATTTACAAGCCAGTGGGGTTTTCAGGTTTAAGTCTGTAATGCAAATACATTCAGCATCACTAAGGCTGGTTGCCCTTGGTGGAGTGTAGGCAGTCACAGAGAATGCACATGGTGGTGGTCTGAAAAAAAAACAGCTTGGACACGTGCAATTAAATAAATCAAAAATAGTGGTTTCATAATGTGTCAGTCTGTAAAAGTGATTTCAAATTGTAAAAAGAGATTTTCACTTGGCCCGAAAAAAAAAGAGCAGTAAGTGTGCTTTCAAATTGGCAAAAAATTTCGTTTTGGCACTAATGTGAAAACATGACTCTGTGTGCATAGAAGAATTATAGGCAGAGATTTATTGCGTCTTGCTCTGGTGATTTCACAGTTGCATTAGATGGAAAGGGGGAGCGAATTTTTGGGGGAAGAAGCAGAGGCTTAGCACACACCCATGTCCTTGCCGTGTATAGTCATGCACAGTATTTACAAGCCAGTGGGGTTTTCAGGTTTAAGTCTGTAATGCAAATACATTCAGCATCACTAAGGCTGGTTGCCCTTGGTGGAGTGTAGGCAGTCACAGAGAATGCACATGGTGGTGGTCTGAAAAAAAAACAGCTTGGACATGTGCATTTAAAAAAATCAAAAAAAGTGGTTTTATAATGTGTCAGTCTGTAAAAGTGATTTCCAATTGTAAAAAGTGATTTTCACTTGGCCCGAAAAAAAAAGAGCAGTAAGTGTGCTTTCAAATTGGCAAAGAAATTTCGTTTTGGCACTAATGTGAAAACATGACTCTGTGTGCATAGAAGAATTATAGGCAGAGATTTATTGCGTCTTGCTCTGGTGATTTCACAGTTGCATTAGATGGAAAGGGGGAGCGAATTTTTGGGGGAAGAAGCAGAGGCTTAGCACACACCCATGTCCTTGCCGTGTATAGTCATGCACAGTATTTACAAGCCAGTGGGGTTTTCAGGTTTAAGTCTGTAATGCAAATACATTCAGCATCACTAAGGCTGGTTGCCCTTGGTGGAGTGTAGGCAGTCACAGAGAATGCACATGGTGTTGGTCTGAAAAAAAAACAGCTTGGACACGTGCAATTAAATAAATCAAAAATAGTGGTTTCATAATGTGTCAGTCTGTAAAAGTGATTTCAAATTGTAAAAAGAGATTTTCACTTGGCCCGAAAAAAAAAAAGAGCAGTAAGTGTGCTTTCAAATTGGCAAAGAAATTTCGTTTTGGCACTAATGTGAAAACATGACTCTGTGTGCATAGAAGAATTATAGTCAGAGATTTATTGCGTCTTGCTCTGGTGATTTCACAGTTGCATTAGATGGAAAGGGGGAGCGAATTTTTGGGGGAAGAAGCAGAGGCTTAGCACACACCCATGTCCTTGCCGTGTATAGTCATGCACAGTATTTACAAGCCAGTGGGGTTTTCAGGTTTAAGTCTGTAATGCAAATACATTCAGCATCACTAAGGCTGGTTGCCCTTGGTGGAGTGTAGGCAGTCACAGAGAATGCACATGGTGGTGGTCTGAAAAAAAAACAGCTTGGACACGTGCAATTAAATAAATCAAAAATAGTGGTTTCATAATGTGTCAGTCTGTAAAAGTGATTTCAAATTGTAAAAAGAGATTTTCACTTGGCCCGAAAAAAAAGAGCAGTAAGTGTGCTTTCAAAATGGCAAAGAAATTTCGTTTTGGCACTAATGTGAAAACATGACTCTGTGTGCATAGAAGAATTATTGGCAGAGATTTATTGCGTCTTGCTCTGGTGATTTCACAGTTGCATTAGATGGAAAGGGGGAGCGAATTTTTGGGGGAAGAAGTAGAGGCTTAGCACACACCCATGTCCTTGCCGTGTATAGTCATGCACAGTATTTACAAGCCAGTGGGGTTTTCAGGTTTAAGTCTGTAATGCAAATACATTCAGCATCACTAAGGCTGGTTGCCCTTGGTGGAGTGTAGGCAGTCACAGAGAATGCACATGGTGGTGGTCTGAAAAAAAAACAGCTTGGACACGTGCAATTAAATAAATCAAAAATAGTGGTTTCATAATGTGTCAATCTGTAAAAGTGATTTCAAATTGTAAAAAGAAATTTTCACTTGGCCCGAAAAAAAAAGAGCAGTAAGTGTGCTTTCAAATTGGCAAAGAAATTTCGTTTTGGCACTAATGTGAAAACATGACTCTGTGTGCATAGAAGAATTATAGGCAGAGATGTATTGCGTCTTGCTCTGGTGATTTCACAGTTGCATTAGATGGAAAGGGGGAGCAAATTATTGGGGGAAGAAGCAGAGGCTTAGCACACACCCATGTCCTTGCCGTGTATAGTCATGCACAGTATTTAGAAGCCAGTGGGGTTTTCAGGTTTAAGTCTGTAATGCAAATACATTCAGCATCACTAAGGCTGGTTGCCCTTGGTGGAGTGTAGCACTGTGGACATGGGCTTTTTAAAAAATCTGAAAAGTGGTTTCATAATGTGACAGTTTGTAAAAGAGATTTTCACTTGCCCAAAAAAAAGAGCAGTTTGTGTGCATTCAAATTGGCAAAGAAATTTCGTTTTGTGACTATTGTGAAAAGAAATGTAGTAATATATTTAAATACAATAACAGATTTTTTTTTTAGTTTTTTTCAGGTATTGCTGAAGAACAGTGAACAAAATTTAAGATGCCTACAAAATCTCGAGTTCAAAAAACGCTAAAAAAAAAACTATATTTGAAGACAACTGGAGGACCAAAGTTAGTAGAAGATGCTGATGTTGGGAAAAAGAAAAAATCTTCTGGTAAGGAAAAAAAACAATTCCTAAACAAAATATTTAAAACAAAGAAAAATGTACAAAATGTCTGTTCTCGGAAAAATGTAACAAAACATAGAGAACAGCAAAAAATTGAGAATTTAGTTAATGCAAATATACCTTCTGCAATTGAAAAGTTTAACATAAACAGAAAAACAGCATTTAAAGAGATACGTAGAAAAATGTTTCAGAGAAGAGTTATGTCCAATTTGATAAAGGATATAAAGAAATATAAGCAAAAGGCTAAATATTACAAGAGAAAAAAAGAAATTGAAGCCATTGCAGCAAAAGCATTAGAATTAAAAAGGAAACTATTCATATTAATTTTGAATAGGATGCGTACATTAGATAAAATGGTTAATGTACTGAAATCACAAAGCAAAAGCAAAAGAGTAGTGAACAGAACAAACTTTTGTAAAGTGTTTTTAGGAAAGTGGATGCATAGTTCAAGTAGTGAACCTTTTTTTAATGAAGAGAGCTATTTTCAAAGTAATAGTTTGCTGCATGCAGTTGACACCAGAGGTCGTTCATACGAAGTAAAAAATGGTTGCATAATGGAGAAGGAGATAATGGTTCCAAGAGATGAGGTACAAGTGATGGCAGATGAGGCAATGGGGAGACGTCCTAAAGCCCCAGTGTACACTTGGAATTGTAGTAGTATTTGCACTGTGCGTCAGGAATCTATTGACAGATTTCGAGAGTTTCTAAGAGAATATAGTAAAAAAAGTGTAAAACAAAAGATTAAGGTGCTTCAAAGTCTGGATCCATGCAGAGTGAGAGAGAATACTGGTTTGCAGGGTCATTCTCTTGCTTGTCTATCTAGAAAAGTGTGCAATAGTGTTTTCCATCATTTTAGGATGCTGGCTGTTCATCATACTGAAATGAGAAAGTTTGTGAGACGGTTGTATTTTGCCAAAAGTCCAGCAATAAAGTTAAATGAATTGAATAGGGCTCTGTTCCGAGGAACGGTATCAGATGTAGAGAAGGTTGTTGATGAAATTCAGTTTTGTTACTTTGGTCCTGAACAAAACAGTGCAGAGAAGGACACAGTAAATGAGGAAGAAGTGGAAGAGAATGTAGAACCCTCTGTAAGTAACACATTTAATGATCACATAACAAAATTTGCAATAGTCTCTAATGAAAGACCAAATTTTACTTGTATTTGTTGCCGCAGAACTCATTATAGAAAACAAACTAGGAATGTTGATCTCTACAGAAAGAGTGAAAATGAAGATAATTATAAGTGGAAGGATTTTGCCACATATATATTTCTAGAAAATTGTTTTGAATTGGGTGAAGATCAGCGTATTTGTAAATACTGTTATAATAAGTTAGAGGAAAATAGAATGCCGACCAGAGCTGTACATAATAATTTAGAATTGGATGCTATTCCTGCTGAACTTTCTGAATTAAATACATATGAGTCTATACTCATTCAATGTGTTCATCCGTTCCAGACCATAGTACGTATGGAGCCCAAAACTGGTAAATTACCTCCTTCAGATTTACTGAGAGGTTTAAAAGGTAGAGTGGTGTATTTGCCCTTGGATTTGAAAAAAAATATGGAAACTATTGATGCGGATACTTTGGAAACTGAACCATTAATTATTCTGGTTAATGGTGTACCTACAAAGAATAAGAAGATTTGGCAGGAGCTGGTAGATGTGCGGAAAGTACAAAGAGCAAATTTGTATTTGAAAAAAAATAACAAATGGTATGAATCAATTTATATAGAAGAAGAAGAAGAAGAAGAAGATTTACAAGGAGACACAGAAACACCAACTGGACAAATTGAAAAAGTGGACAAGTCAAAGGAAGAAGAAATTTATGAACATTTTAGCATACATCCTCTCCATTCGAAAGAAGTTATGGGAGACAATATTGATCTCTTTCAGATGAAGAAAGCAAAAGGAAATCCCGTGAGTGTATGGGAGGAGAGCTTGGAAGCTCGATGTTTTCCCCAGCTGTTTCCTAAAGGAAAAGGAGGACGATACGATGAACGTCCAGAACAGATTCCAGCTTCAGAGTATCGAACTACAAGACTATATGCTGAAGATCCCAGATTTCGACAAAGTATTCCTTATTTGTTCCATCTTTTATTTGAAAGCGACTTGTCTGCACTGTCTTATGCAGTAAATCACATTTTAAAAAGTGGAGTACATTTACAAAATGTGTCTGCTAAGGATTTTATGGAGAAAGTGCAGCACCGAGATGATCATTTGGAAACACAACTGATCAATCTGATGGCTTGTCAGCGTGGGACAAATGAATATTGGTACCGACGTCATGGTGAATTAAAATGCATGTTACGGAATTTAGGAACTCCAACATGGTTCCTTACCCTAAGCTGTGCCGAGTACGCTTGGGATGATTTACTGGATTTTCTACGAGAGGCCAATTCAAACATTAAAAACATCGAATACAAGACAGCAGGAGAACTGTGCTCATTGGATCCGGTTAATGTTTGCAGATATTTCAATCATAGATTTGAGGCTATGATGTCCTTCATCTGCAATAAAAAAAATCCACCCCTTGGAGAAGTAGTGGATTTCTTTTGGAGAAAAGAGTACCAGGCAAGAGGTGCTCCTCATATTCATATGCTGCTGTGGATCAAGGATGCCCCAAAGTTTGGAACAGATACTGATGAAGCAGTGTTATCTTACATTGAAGAATATGCAACATGTGCTATACCAAAAAGCACAGAAGAGAACAAGTTAAAGGAGCAAGTTCTACGTTTCCAAAGTCATCGGTGTGGAAAATACTGTCGACGGAAATACAAGAGCAAAGAAAAATACTACACTAAATGTCGATTTGGATTTCCTAGACCTGTTCTTTCAAATGGAAGAGTCAACAGTTTTATGTCAGCTGTGAGACATACTATCACAAGAAAATCACCTAAGAATACCTACAACCTTAAAAGAAAAGAAGAATCAAAAAATATAAATGACTACAACCCAGTCATTTTATCCATGTGGAACGCTAACATGGATATACAGTATGTTGCTGACAATTCCATTGCTGTTGCTCGATATGTAACGTCTTACATTACGAAATCAGAAAAAACAGAATTGAAGGAAATGTGGGAAGAGATTTCTCACGAGAAGACTGTCAGTAAGAAGCTGTACAGTTTCAGTTTGAAGATGTTATCGCATCGAGAAATTGGATCCTACGAATGTTCAGATAGGTTATCTTCTGCAAGTCTCTACTCGAAGTCAAGAAGAATAATTTGGGCAAGTTTAGGCCTTGCAGCAATGAGAAATCGGGTACTGAAATCTGTTGGAGAAATTGAATATTTGGCTGAGAATGACCCAGAAAGTACAGATATATTGAAAACAAACATGTTGGACACATATTATCCCAAGAGAAGTCATCATCTGGAGAACATGTGTCTCTATGAAGTGTTACAGAACTACATTTATTCACGGAAAGCTGCAGAAGACATCAACAGTGGAAAATATAAAGTTGTTGGTGAAGAAGGATGTTTGGTGAAGCAAACCAAAGGAAGTTTGATAAATCACCGGAAGCTGAGTTGCGACACTACCGACAAGAAAGAATTTTACTACTTGGCTCTTTTACAGTTGTTTAAACCATGGCGTACAGAGGATGAACTACTGGGAGAATTCCAGAGCTATGAATATTCTTTTAATGCTTGTAAAGACAGCATACAATGCAGTACATTCTCAACTTATCTGCAAATGTTAAATGAAGAAATTGAACAGGAAACTACAATTGCAGCAGAAATAGCTAGAGACAGTTCTCAGGACAGCCAAAGTTCAGGAACATACAGTCAAGATCCCCTAGGACAACCAATCGTTGAAAATGAAGCATCAATAGCCATGAATGAAGTGGAAACGGCTATGAATCAAGGTCAAGAAGAATTTATAGACTTAGAAAATTTGGAAAGACAACTGAATCAAGAGCAGCAACAAATTTATGAAGAGATCAAAAACAAAATTGATCACGGATTTCAACATATCAAAAAAGAGTGCTCATGCACATCATTTCATCCAATCAGGATGTATGTAAGCGGACAAGCTGGCACTGGAAAAAGTTTCCTAATTAAAGTCATCAGAAGCTACCTAAAGCAAAAAACGGATTCTACTTTGTCTTGTGTGGTTACTGCTCCAACTGGGTTAGCAGCATATAACATAAAAGGAATCACCTTACATCGTTTGCTAATGTTACCAGTGGAGCATGAGAACAAAATACAATTCAACAAGCTAACTGGAGAAGCATCCTTGGAAGTTTCAAGAGTATTGAAGAAGATGCAAGTTCTCATTATTGATGAGGTGAGCATGGTATCGAACTTAATGCTTGCCTTTGTGCATTTAAGAATGCAGCAAATTTTGAAGACAGACTATGACGTGTTATTTGGTGGAAAACACGTCATAGTTTTTGGGGATCTTTTGCAACTTACTCCAGTTAAAGGACAACCAGTGTTTAATACTGTGACACATGAAGACACGAAGAAGTCATTGGGAAGCATTGGAAATACAAATATTTGGTCCTTCTTTGAGTACAAGGAACTTACAACTAATATGAGGCAAGCAAACGATGAAGAATATGGAAGTATTCTGAAAGATATCAGGATTGGAATACTCACAGAAGTTGGGAAAAAAGCATTACAGAGTCGGCTGCTACATAATTTATTTCCAAAGGAAGAAATAGTTGCAGAGAAAATATACAAGAATATTGCAGAAAACAAAAGTGTCATCTGCTTAATGCCAACTCTACGTGAATGCTCAATATTTAATGAGGAGCTTTTGAAATTGGAAAAGGAAGACATCAGGAAATTGGAAGCAGTGGACAAAATTGAGGATGGAAGAATTACTGTCACAGTAACAGGCAAACTGAAAAATAAATTGGACTCACTAGAGAAGAACATCTCCAAAACAGCAGGATTAGAAAAAAATCTATATGTTTGCATGAACTGTAGAGTGTTTTTAAGGAGAAATTTGGATGTTGAGAAAGGCTTAGTGAATGGAGCAATGGGAAGAGTTGTGGGTTTTATTAATTATCAGAAAAAAGAAGGAATTGAATGTTTAAAAATAAAATTTGATCAGATAGAAGAAGTTAAAGATATTTGTCGTTGTACAGTTCGTTTTATGCTTGTGAAAGACTTATATGTACGTAGGAAGCAGTTTCCGTTTTCTCTAGCATATGCTGTAACTATTCACAAGTCTCAAGGATTGACTGTAGATTGTGCATTTGTGAACATTGGTTCAACTGTGTTCAAAGAAGGTATGGCATATGTAGCTTTGTCACGAGTCAAAACATTATCAGGTTTATTCATGATAGACTTTGATGACTCAAAAGTTAGTGCTGATACAAACTGTGTAAAGGAGTATAATAGATTAAGAAGAAGCTATGCTCCTCATTTAGGTCAGTATCCTGTGTTGGAGAAACGTGTAGTTTCTCGTAAAAGGAGAAATGAGAATATCTGTAATGAAGATATAGAGAAGAGGAAAAAAAAGAGGAGTGATGTAATTGCAAGCAAAAAGAAAAAGGAAAATGAAGAACAGGTTGTAGGATGTCATTTTGAAAATAGCTCTGGTGTCAACTGCTACGCAAATGTAGTGCTGAATGTTGCATTTTATCTGGAAAGTTTGCAAGAGCAGATAATAGTAAATCAGGGAAAAAGATTCTGTTCAGAGCTGAGTCTCCTTTTTCAAAAGCTGAGTAAAGATAAAACTCAAATAGAAAGTGCTACTGACATTAGAAAACTTTTAGATGTATGTTCAGGACGAACACAGTTTTCTCAAAATGAACAGCAAGATGCACACGAATTTTTGATGTATTTTCTTCAGGTAGTGGAAGAAGAAGGAGTTCCCATTGACATTTTTTTTGGTCTCTCTTATAAATGGGAACATAGTTGTGATAATTGTTATAATATATGTGGCTCTATTGTTGATAATGAAAGGTTTATTTATTTGACATTGCCAGAGAGTAAAACAGTCACTTTTGCAAAATTAGTTAAAGATGCTAATCATAGCATGAAATGTGGTGAGTGTAATTCTGACATGTTATCAACATTAATTTTAAGGGAATACGGACAGTATGTAATTTTAATGATGCAACGATGTAGAGCTGATGGATCAAAATTGGATACTTTAATAAAGAAGTTTACAGGACAGCAATTATCAATTTCAGGAAAAACTTTTGTAACTGTTGCAATAATTTTCCATGATGGACCTACTGTTACTTCTGGACATTACACAGTTTATCTAAAATGTGAAAAAGGCTGGACACTGTGTAATGATTCCCAATTGATTTTCAAACAACGTTTGCCTTTTGATTTAGCAAATTCCTATCTAATCTTCCTGAAACCTAAATTTTAGAGAGACTTGGCAAGATCTGGACAAAATAATTTTACCATTTTACTGGATTACCATTGCAATTTTGTAAAAAAAAGATTTTTAAAATTATCATTTGGCCTAATGGAAAGATAACCAATTGTAATGTGGACTTTTTTAATTTTTAATGCAATTTTGAAAAACCAATAATTTAGAGATAATCGGTAACTTCTGCACATTTTAAATTTTGGAATGCTATTGAACTGCCATTGGAAATTTTTTTCAAAAAAGATTTACAAAATTACTATTTGGCCATGTGGAAAAGTAAGCAATTCTATTGTGGACTAAATAAATTATTCAAAAAATTTTCGTGAACCAAAATGTTACAGAGAATCGGTGAGATCTGGACAGATTAAACTTTAGAATTTTAATGGATTTCCCTTGGAAATTTATTCCAGGAAAAAAAAAAAAATACTATTTGGCCTAAAGGAAATAAAATCAGATGTATTTTGGAGTTATTTGAGATATAATATTGTGATTATACTTCTCAAACAAACATATCAGACAGTATTTTAAAGAAAAAAGTATTGTTTTTAGATGATATTTTTTTAGAATAATATGCATTTCTGTAATGATAAGTTTAAGTGAGAAGAGATTCTGGGCTTTTTTAATACAATCTTTGTGATTGTTAATTTTTTTTGCCCGCTGTAAAATGATGAATGCAATTGCTTTCACAATTAATAGTGAAATGCAATATATTCTGAAAACAGCAAAAATAAGGCAAAAATATTTTTTGGTAAAAAATGTAAATATGTGTACTGTATTATAAAATGGTTTAAAAATATTAATACTTTTTTCTTTATTTTCAGATCGATTTAGAAAATTTTCGGAAACTACAACCATTTTAAAAACTATTTTTTAAAAAAACAAATGAATAAATATTTTTTTGAGTGAGTATGGTAAGTCAAAAATAAAAATTGTAGTCTCTCAAGGACTTTGTAATGTGATAAATGATTTTTAGTGTTTTTTTTTAAAAAATAAAAAAAAGGTACGCTTACCGTACGCGTACGGTAAAAAAAAAAAAAAAAAAGTTTTTAAAAAAAAAGAAAAAAAAAGATGGAAGATAAGGTTGGCTCTTAAAAGAACCGTTGTGTTCATGCAGGGACAGAGGAAAGGAAGCATGGGAAAATCATTCAAAGCTACAAATGTGCTGATCTATTTTGTTGTTCACTAGGGAAACACTGGTCTCCCTATGACAAATTAGACCTTTACAAAATGTGCAATGAATATCAACCTTCCGAAATCGAAGGTTCATTTCCAGAGGGCCAGCAAAAGGAGATTCTCCCCCCACAGATGAAGGGCTCACCTGACCTGCAGAAGAAGGAGTAAGCCCTGCAGGTGATGGTCCAGGCTGAGCTGCTGTGGATGTACTGGCTCGTCTTTCTGAAGAGTTACCTCCAAAAAGATGACCATGTGTCCTTCTGTGTACATCCTGGAGGTGTCTCTTCATGGTGTGATTCCCAAAGGAATACTTCCTGTTAGGATTACCTCTAGAAAGTACACGCTTACACAGCTTGCAAGTAACTAAAGGTGCATTCACCTTTTGCTGGCCTTCTGGAAAAGTAAAATAATCCCAAACATAAGAAGGCTTTACTTTCCTCGCTCTCTGCCTCAAGACAGTGCTGCTGGTGCTAGCCTCACTCTCAGAAGAGCTCTGCTGTTCTGCCATCGTATCCCAAAGACAAACCAGCTCCTTCTCCCAAGGGATCACAAGCAGAAATGAGGGGAATGGGTGTGGTGTAGGAGAGTTCTAGAACTGAAAGTACTTTCAACCAATCAAAAGTTGTGTTTCATGATCACATGACCTACCGTACGCTTACGGTACGCTTACGGTGCGCTTACGGCAAAAAGTACGCATGCGCGTAAAAAAGACACGCGCTTGCGCGCATGCGCATAACAGTCACTCCCCGGTACTTCCGCGTAACGTGCGCGTGTGGCGTAAGCGCGCACGCGACCCACGCGCAGTACGCGCGGCTACGCAAAGTACGTAACTATACGCAAGCAGCGTAGATAGATTACGGGCGTTGCGTAAACCGTACGCTTACCGTGAGCTTACGGTACGCGTACTATAAAAAAAAAAAAAAAAAAAAAAAATCTGGAAATAAATTTTACATGTTTATTTTAAAAAATTTATATAAAATAAATATTTAATGATTTTAAAAAATTAAGCATAGTCTTTATAAAAGGTAAGAAAATTAAATTAAAAATATGTTTGAAAAAAATGAAGAAAAAAAAAAAAAAATAGCATTTAAAAAACCTTGCAAATTCACTGAAAAAACCATGGGTTTCACACACGTTATAGTTAGGAATTAGCATTTAAAAAACCTTAGAAATTCACTGAAAAAACCATAGGTTTCACACACGTTATAGTTAGGAATTAGCATTTAAAAAACCTTAGAAATTCAGTGAAAAAACCATAGGTTTCACACATGTTATAGTTAGCTGGACATTTTACTCGTAAAAAACCAATGAAATTGCCCCGTTATAGTTAGTTCAGCTAACTATAACTCGCGCGCCCGCAATGCACTGCTGATGACGTCACATATTACATCACTCATGACATGGTCAGTGACATCACTCATGACATCACTGATGACATCTCAAATGACATCACTGATGACATCACTGATGACATCATCCTTGTGATAGAGTGGCAGACCTCCTCTCACCTTAATATAAGCTTTGATACACACATTCAAAAATAGAGACTAAAATTTTCAAAACAATGGACATACCAATACCAGTTACAACAACCTCTTCAGTAATTCTAAGATCAACATACACATCCACTCATTCACCAACAGTCCTATACAGTCACTCATACATGTACTCACTCATCATATGTACTCATACACCTATACATCCTGTTACATAATGCCACTCATCCATAGAGTTACTCACACACATAGTCACTCATGCTAATAAAGAATCAAACATACATTCACCTGCATATACAGTTATACACACACCACCACACTTACTTCTACGGAACCTTACACATACTTAGTCTTTTAAACAATCACTTATAGAAACACATACTTATTCATACAGGAACTCTTTCAATCTCTCCCTCTCACATATACTCACATATATACACCAATAGTCACATATACTAGTTTAAAACATATGTAGTTACTCATAAAGACACTATTGAGACAGTCATTCACTCACTAACACACCAATACACACACGCATCCACCCATGCAGTCCTGCACACATGCTCTGTTCAACACATACAAACGGTGAGTCACTCATTCATGCACCTATGCACTACGTCATACCCCCCACCGAACCATGCAGACACTCAGACTAATACTCAAAAAAACCAACTAATAACCTATATAGACACCCATGTAGCTACTCACCAACCCATGCAGCCACTTATACACAAAGTGAAAAAATGATACAGATATTTACATATTTAAATATTACTCACTAAGCCATGTATTCACTATGATACACTTAATCAGTCAGTTACACAATCAATTTTTCAAAAAGAAATCATCCATTTAGACAGTAATATACCCATTTATTCTTCTATCAACCTTGAGATATACATATATAAAACATATTTAATTTTCAGAAAAACACACATTCACTGGATGATGTCATCAGTGATGTCATCAGTGATGTCATTTGAGATGTCATCAGTGATGTCATGAGTGATGTCACTGACCATGTCATGAGTGATGTAATATGTGACGTCATCAGCAGTGCATTGCGGGCGCGCGAGTTATAGTTAGCTGAACTAACTATAACGGGGCAATTTCATTGGTTTTTTACGAGTAAAATGTCCAGCTAACTATAACATGTGTGAAACCTATGGTTTTTTCACTGAATATATATATATATAGATACATACCTTTGATATACAGGCAATCTTCGCTTAGCAGCAAGTATACTGCATTGAGGAACAAGGATTCATTGAGTGTAACTCGGCGGTGAGTGGATGGCATTCGGATACTTGAACACTTATTGTGACTACGGTTCTAATTGAGATGAATTATTGTATAGTGTTACTATATACATCTGTTATGGTATTAAAGGAAAACATGAATTATAGTTAAGTTCTTTTTTTAAATAGGACTGATGAGAAACACATAGGAGCGGAGAAGATGTAGTTTTATTGTCCTGAAGAAGGTGGTCTTCATTCGTTCTAACCCACCGAAACACGTCGACGCTCTTTTTCTATTGTTAAATTTGTGTAGTACAGAACCGCTACTTTACAAAGAAATAGTAATTTTTGTGGGGTGCTGTTTTTATGTACATTTAGGAATTAACATCTTGATGACAAATGTGATTGTCTTTTTTTTAAAAGTCTTTTCCGTCCTTGCTATTTTATATTGGGTTCGATTCATGGTATTTATAAAAAAAAACTTTAAGCGATAACATGAGGCATATGTGTTTGTATGTTTTATTAAACTGACTTAATAAGTGTTCAGGTATCCTGCGTAACTGTGCTCCTGTTTTTATGTAAGTGTATGAATGTGGAATGGTTGTATGACTTATGCATCCTAAAGGAATAATTTTTCTCACATTTAAGTAAATCAAATAGGCCAATCATAGAAACACAAATCCATAATAACAATTTACACAGAGAGCATATGCACTTTAGCACTGAACAGAAGTGGTAAAGTGCACAGAGTCCAAAACCAACAAAAATAGGGTCAAAAACATGAGTCTTAAAAGTCTGGAGATAAACCCGCTAGAAAAGCCATTTCTAACAATACTTGTAATATCACCACCTCAGGCCGTATTTACTAGATCTCTCAACTCTGTCTGTCTGGCCTTAGAGAATGTGTCCACAATCCTGTGGTTGGTATAAAGAAAAAAAGTTCACAATTCTAAGGGTTCCGGTATTTTTTACTAATCTGTACTCCATTATTAATACTTCGAGTAATTTTGTCAAAAGCCATTACTTTACTTTCCACCATAATATCTAGGGCAATGCACTCCAGAACCCACAGATCAGGGCCGGCACTAGGGATTGCCACAGGCGCAGCGACGCCTGGCGCTGACCTGGCAGGGGGACTGTGCTTGAAATAACATAGGTTTAAAATGCACCTGCTGCAGAGTCCCAGCAGTTTTTTAGGCAACAATAAAAATATCAAGATAACTCTGGTAATTAATATTCCTGCTGAAGAGAGTTTGGAATTTTGTCCAGTGGCAGTTTCCACACATGATACAGTAGCACAGAGGGTTAACATGCCTGCTGCAAAGAACATGCACCATGCAAATCACCAACCCGCATTATTTGTGGATCGCTCAGTAGGTAACTTTTGTCACAGACATCGTTTTGTTACTTGAAGTTTATGTTACAGCTATAAAATAGCACAGTGAGCTTTGAACTGGGGAGATTGATGCGTGTTACTATCCAGGACCACTTGTTGTTCGATAATTCTGGGAGGCATTACTTTCTAGCACCATTGTTGTTTATTAGGGCCTAGAAAAACAGATGTAGTACCAATACCGATGCTCTGTATTCTTGGCCAATCTTGGCTGTGACTATTAAGGTTCGGTAGTGCTTAGAGGCATTGATGTCAATGAATGTGTGGGTGCACTGATGTCCAGTACTGCCTGGGGCCAATATCGATGTTGATTGGTGTCTTTGGATATTGAAGTTCCTTATTGACAGTGACCAACATTGATGCTAATCACTTCCTGGAAACAGGGTTATTGATTACTTCCTGTGGCCGCTGGTGCTCATTGTAGCCTACATCTAAAATTGATGTTCATTACTTTGCAAAGAAACGAATGTTTATTTATATCTAAGGCCAATGCTGCTTATTACTGCCTGAGGCAAATATTGATGTTTATTAGTGCCTTGGGCCATTGATGTTCATTGCTGACTAGTGCTGTGGATATTTACTTTGGTCTAGAGACAATATTGATACTAATTTATGCTTTGGAGATATATGTTAATTATTACATGGGGTCAATAATAATGTTCATTACTACTGGGGTCAATGTAGTTGCTCATCTCTGAGTGGGGCCACTGACTGATGTGCTACTTCGGGCCACTGATGCGTATTACCGCCCACACGCGTCAACACTGGTTTATTGATAGATTGAGCATTTGTAAAGCGCTCTGTTATCCGACCTGTGTCTTGGTGTTAAACGAAAACCAACAGTTCAGTGTGGTAGTGGAAGATTAAAGGTAAACAAATGTATATTTTCAGCCACTCTCTGAAATCTATAATGGGGAATTGCATGCCAAGGCTGTGTCGGCAAGAAGGCATTCAACGCCTACACCCTATGGAAGCCAAAGGACTGCTCACCTAGTCTGCTCTTTCTGATATTAGGAACAGCAAGAATAATCTAGAAGGACAGGTTGCTGAGGGCAAGAAATTTAAATCAAAAACAATTCATGTTTTTCTTCAGATTTAAAAGTCAAAGACAGCCGGCAGGAAATATATCTGGTAAGAAGGACAACCAAGGGATTAAAAGGACTGATGGAAGATTCATAGGGTTTCAAAGTGACTGTTTTTAAAAAAAAAGAAAAGCCAGTGTAGGTGTCTGAAATGGAAAAAGATAGAATGCATAATGAATGCATGTGCTACCTGGAACCATTAATGTTCGTTAATTATATTGTCATCATGGTTGGTGTCAGTCTTGGTAGTCATTATTGCCCTGGGCCATTTCTGTTCATTGCTACATAAGGCTATTGGAGCTCATTACAGCGTGGGGGCCATTGAAGCTCATTATTGCCTGCAGCTGTTAATGCATGTACTGCCTGGTGCTAAGAATGTTAATTACTTTCTTGGTCCATTAATGTTCATTACTGCCTGGGGTCAATATTATTGCTTATTAATAACTGGAGCAAATGATTTTCATTGCTATTTAACCAATCAATCAATCAAGATATTTATAGAGCGCGCTACTCACCCGTTAGGGTCTCAAGGCGCTGGGGGGGGGGGTGGGGTGCCGCTACTGCTCGAAGAGCCAGGTCCTGAGGTGCTTCCTGAAGCTGAGGTGGTCCTGTGCCAGTCGAAGGTGGGAGGGGAGGGAGTTCCAGGTCTTTGCTGCCAGGTAGGAGAAGGATCTTCCTCCGGAGGTGGCGCTGCGGATCCGTGGAACGATGGCGAGGGCGTGGCTGGTGGAGCGGAGCTGGCGGGTGGGGGTGTAGAACGTGAGACGGCTGTTGAGGTACTTCGGTCCCATGTTGTGGAGGGCTTTGTGTGCGTGGGTGAGCAGTCTGAACATGATCCTTTTGTTGACGGAGAGCTAGTGGAGATTTCTTAGGTCCGTTGAGATGTGGCTGCGGCGAGGGATGTTGAGGATGAGATGCGCAGAGGCGTTTTGTATGCGCTGGAGACGGTTTTGGAGTTTGGTTGTTGTTCCAGCGTAAACGGCGTTCCCGTAGTCCAGGCGGCTGGTGACGAGGGCCTGGGTGACTGTTCTTCTGGTTTTTGGTGGGGATCCATCGAAAGATCTTCCGGAGCATGCGCAGGGTGTTGAAGCATGCGGAGGAGACGGGGTTGACTTGCTTGGCCATTGTGAGCGAGGAGTCCAGGATGAAGCCCAGGTTGCGTGCGTGGTCGGTGGGAGTTGGTGCGGCGCCCTGTGCCGAGGGCCACCAGGAGTTGTCCCATGCAGAGGGGGATTGCCCGAGGACGAGGACCTCCGTCTTATCCGAGTTAAATTTGAGACGGCTGTGCTTCATCCAGTCTGCTACCTCTTTCATTCCTTCCTGGAAGTTTGTTTTTGCGGTGGCTGGGTCCTTGGTGAGGGAGAGTATCAGCTGGGTGTTGTCGGCGTAGGAGATGATGTTGAGGTTGTGTTTTCGTTCGATGGCGGCGAGGGGGCTCATGTAGATATTGAAGAGTGTTGGGCTCAGTGAGAATCCTTGGGGTACGCCGCAGATGATTTAGAGTCAATGATACACATGACTAGACATTGGTGTTCAATTTTTCCTATTGCTATTAACTCATTACTGCTGGGGCCCATTAAGATTTCTTACTTTGTGGGGCTTTGAAGCTAACCCCTCCCTGGCACTTTTGAGGCCCATTAATACCTGGGATATGAGTCCATTAGCGCCTGTATTTCTGTGTGCATGGGTGCTGTTGTGTTTGTCATGCTGCATAAGTGTTTATACATGTGTTGGTTGGGGGTTTCTTTAATATTTATGTAAATTATTCTGTATACATTTATTTTTAAATCTATGGACTTTTTCAATTTGTATATGAATGTTGTTTACCTCTGCGTATGCACTTTTATTGCCCAAAAGCAAACCCTACTGTCTTTGTGAATACTTGTATCAATTGTACTTCATAGTATAGACATGGGTGGGTAGGAGGAGTAATATTCATACTTCAAAACATAATTTGAAGTGGTTGATTCGTGGGTTTCCACTAATTGTTTCCTGAACTTAAAAGGAAGGAAACCTCTCTCAACACTCATTTCCAGGTTTAGGAAATGCAATTCACTACAAGATTGCTCAGGTTATGGCAATGACAGATGAAGCCTTGATTCCAAGGAAAGCATTTCAGCAAAAACAATGGGTAGCTCGATGATGACAGTGGAGAAAGATGTGGTGCAATAACAATTATTGTAATGGGTGCAAGGCAACTTAACCTTTTCCACTATGAATAGTTTGACAGATCATCCCTCAGGTGCAACTGTTGCCATTGCCCAGTGCATAGGAGAAACTTGTAAGTCCTCATTTTTGGTACAATTGCCATGCTGATAGCAGTGAACACATGCATCCACTGAGATATCTGTATATAACCTGAATGCCACAGTTTGAATCCCAGCATGTTTACAAAACCTTTTGTCCTTCTGAGGTCTGCACAATCAGTACCACTGGGCTGAGTTATAACAAACAACTATTATCAACAGCTTGAGGTCATACAAATGGTAGAATGTGCTTTGTACAAATTGTTAAACTGAATTGGTTCAAAGGCATCTGCATAGACGTGAATGCTGTCAGAAACAAAAAGGTGTAGTGGTTGTAAGGGAGAAAGCAATTATAGAAAGATGTTTTATTTCACTATTAACATTTAAATGGACTTTCTTACTGTTAACTACATAAAGAAAACCGCAACAATTCGCTACTACCCTTTACAGTGGTCAACACACTGCATCTGTAATTTCCCAGCAAATAATATATAAGCAGTTTAAACAATCTAGATTCTCAGAAAATAAACCATGTTATGCCAATGTGAATTGCTCCTCACTCGCTGCCATTGGCCGAGAGAAAAAGATTAAAAATTCTATTTCTGCCATGGCTGGTCCCAAGCCCAGCTGAGAAAGGAGGATGGTTATGAGTGGGGGTAGCTACCCCACAATGTAAAAAATCCTAGTTACAGAAATATCATCCAAAAGACCAATAGATATCCTGGGGTTGAAGAGAGAGGAATCTCCTTCTTAGAGAGCTGTCACTCCTTGTGGTGAAAGCCAGAGATCCCTGGGAGCTACAAAGTTGGTCCACCTGTTTTGAACCAAGACCATCACCATTGGGACATGGAACATGAGGATCATATACGAGGTGGGCAAGACAGCCCAAGTGGCAGCAGAGATTAAAGCATTCAACCTTTCCCTGCAAGACCAGATGGGCACAGTCTGGACAGAAAAGACTGGCTCCAGGACGAATGTTGCTGTATCCTGGACACGAGCAAGAGAACACACCACATACTCAGGGAGTAGTACTGATGCTAGCACCAGCAGCCAACAGAGCTGTGATTATATGGGAAGCCCACAGTCCCAGAATCATCACAGCGACCTTCCAAACAAGGAAAAAGAGGGTCAATTTGAATGTTATCCGGTGCTATGCACCTACAAATGATAACAAAGAAGAAGAAAAAGAATAGTTTTACAACAGACCTCTGTCCATCCAGGAAGAATGCCCTGAGAGAGACATCTATCACCATACTGATGGGGGCCTCAATGCCAAGATTGGAAACGACAACGCTGGGAAGACAATTATGGGAGGCAAAGGCCAGCAATGAAGAACTAGTGAACCAGCCCATGCTGCAGTCTCCAGCAGGCATACAGTCAACTGACAAAGATTTCCAACCAACTGCAGCAGACAAACCAAGGAAAAAAACGGCAAACCATTAAACATCTGAGAAATGGGGAGGCAGCAGGACCTGATAATATTCCTGCAGAGGCACTGAAGGCAGACATTGAAACATCAGTAGACATGCTCTACCCCATATTTTGGAAGGATCTGGGAATAGGAAAAGGTGCTATCAGACTGGAAGAAGGGATATCTCATCAAGATCCCCAAGAAAGGTGATCTGAGTAACTGCAAAATTAGAGAGAGATAATTCTACTATGAATCGTAGTCAAAGTGCTTAACAGAGTCACCCTGACCAGAATACAGCAACAAGTAGATGCTCAGTTGCGAGACCAGCAAGCTGGCTTCCGCAAAGATAAACCCTGCACAGACCAGCTTGCAACTCTGCGCATCAGCTTTAGGCAGTCGATGGAATGAAACACACCCCTCTATTTCAACTTCATTGACTATGAGAAGGCCGTAGACAGCCTGGACAGAGAGACCCTTTGGAAACTCCTCCAGTGTACAGATAAAGTTGTACAAATCATCAGTAACTCTTACAAGGGATTGACCTGCAAGATAGTCCATGAAGTACAACTCACAGAGTCTTTCCAAGAGAGGACCGGAGTCAGCCAAGGTTATTCACTCTCCCTTTTTCTTTTCCTGCTAGCCATTGACTGGATCATGAAAATATCAACAGCAAGAAGAAGGAATGGGATCCAGTGAACACATTGGATGCATCTCCATGGCCTGGACTTCGCAGACGAGCTGGCCCTACTCTCCCATATTCATCTGCAGATGCAAGAGAAGGCTGACAGTGTGGCAGCAACATCAACACAACTCAGCCTCAATATCCACAGGGGAAAAACCAAGAACCTAAAGGCTAATATGACCAGCGAAACTGCAGTCACTGTTGCAGGCAATGCACTGAGAGAGGTGGAGGCTTTCACCTACATGGGCAGTGTCATAGACAAGCAGGGTAGCACAGACGCTCATGTCAAGGCAAGAATCGGCAAAGAAAGGACTGCCTTCATCCAGCTAAAGAAGATCTGGAGCTCCAAGGACCTGACAATACAAACCAACAAAAGGCTTTTTAGTACCAATGTAAAATTGGCCCTTCTGTATGGAGCAGAATCTTGGAGGACAATAATGACCAACACCACCAAAGGGCAGATCTTCATCAACACCTTTCTGTGTTAAATCCTTCAAATCCGCTGGCCAAACACCAACAGCAAATATGACCCATGGCAGCAGACTTTCCAACTGCCTGCTCGTGAAGAAATCCAGAAAAGATGCTAGGGCTGGAAAGGTCAAACCCTACGCAAGCCCTCCTGAAACTCCACCAGGCAAGCCCTGACCTGAGACCTTCAAGAGAAATGGAAAAGAAGGCGGCCAATAAACACCTGGTGTAGAGGCCTTGAGACTAACTGCAAGGTGATAGGTTACACCTGAAGTCAAATTGAAAGAAAAACTCAGGACAGAGCTGGTTGATGGCCTATACCCCATGAGGGATAGTAGGCATAAGTAAGTAAGTAAGTAAGTACTGTTCCTGGGATGTATAAATGAAAGAATGAAATGTGCACTTGGGGTACGATTTGTCCCCAACCTACTCACAGCATTTAGCACTAGATTATTAGCGCAAAATGCATCCTTGTGACCAAAATGGATGGGAGGATGTATTTTGTGCTAAGGCGATTCACTAAATGCAGCAGAATATAAGCAGCAGCATGAGAATCTGCTTGCACTCGCTAAATATGCTCTTCTTGTAGGCTTTTTTCACAAATTAATCTTAATTATGCCTGCTGGCATAATCACATTTTTGCATCAAAGAGCAACACAGAATTGCCGAAATTACTCTGATTACTCCGTTGTAATAGAAATCCCACCTAGATCAAATTTCAAGCATATACTGTTCTGAGTAAGACTCACCAATTCCTGTATTTGGGCTGAAGCACTGCCAAATTTGTCATTACAGATTGTTTTTTAAAAAGTGTTGCCAGTAATTTACGAGGCTTGAACTCCTCTAATAAGTGACAAAAGGTCTGGCAATCCCACTTACAACACAAGCCTGATGTTATTTTACTTCAGGAAATGCACCCACCTAAGAGCGATCACCAGCACTTGCACCTTCCTCAGTACCCTCATCAATACTGAGCCTCTCCCAGCAGAAAAACAGCTGGTGTTGTCATTCTGTGCAAACTGCATATTGAGCAGAAGCCCCTATCAGAAGTTAGAGATGTAGATGGTTGTTGTTTATATCTGCACTATATTGAGACAACAACTCCAAGACACCAAAGGTGTTATTATGGTTCGGGGTGACTTCAACCTGGCATGGGACCCAGGCAGATATAGGACCCTTAGCACATACCAGGGAGCAAGAGTGATGTTGGCACTTCTCAAAAAAGAGATCATTGAAATTTGTTTACTGGACACATGTTGACACCTACACCCTATTTTATGAATTACCCCTTTTACTCCCATGTCCACACCATCTATTCACCCATAGATTATGTTTTCATTACCCACTCCCTGCTTTGCACCCTAGATTCATCCTTAATCTCAGACATATACATATCTGATAATGCCCACCTAGAACTTACTTGAAAAAACTGTCTGGCTTCTCTCAGGGACCCCCTTGCTGGCAACAGAATCCTCAAATAATGAGAGACCTAGTGTGCAGAGACACTATCATGGATGCAATCAATGGATACTTCACATTTAACACGTCTCCTATGATCCCCCCCCCCCCACGCACACTCTCTGGAACGCATTTGATGCAAGCATCAGGGATACTATTATCACCACTGTAATAGACAGAGCCACAGAGGTGTGTCTCCTTGAACAGACCCTAACTACTCAGATTAAGATGCTTAAGAGACTGGATAAGAAGACCCTATCTAAACAAACACAAAGGAAGCTTGCCATCTAATGAGGTCAATTAAAACCACATAGAACCAATTGTTGAGAAGCTCCCTGTTGGCCTTGGGACAATGCTTTATGATAAAGGAGACAAGGCGGGCACCCGTTTGGCTCACACTATCAGATTACATAGAGCCAAATCATATATTCTTCAAATTAAAAAACCTATAATGGGTGTTTGGGCTGTGAAGGAAAGCGAAAAAGAGGATAGCTTCTGCAGCCTCTACCAATCTGTTTACCCTCAAGGGATGAAAGTCAAGGAAATGTACAAGACTATGTGCACAAATTCAAATGGACACCTGTCACTTCACTCTATAGGGAACTTATCAAAGCTCCTATAGATCCACTAAGTGGAGGCAAGTGCTTAAATTAATGCCCAATGGGGAAATCTCCTGGCTCAGCGGCCTTACACTGGGGTTTTATCAAATCTTCTTCTCCCCTTCAGGAAAACGTTCACTCTCCATTAGACTTCTCTCAGTATACCAGCCTTACCCCTATCATGTGCGAAGCAGGGACTGACCTAGTTCCCAAACCGGGTAAGGACCCAGCCAAATATGCCTCCTACTGTCCAATTGCTCTATTAAACACAGATGCAAAACTTTATACGAAAATATTGGACATACATCTAGAAGCCCTCCTTCTCAAATCAATTGATCCTGATCAGGTTGACTTTATTCAAAACTGCCAGGGAGCAGACAACACTCAACGCCTAGCTCACTTAGTTTAAAAAGCTCATACATGCAACATTCCAGCTCTGCTGATATTCCTTGACAAAGAGAAAGCATTCAAACAGATAAGTTGGGCCTTTCTTAGGGTGGTGCTCGATAAAATTAATCTCAGCCCAGATATGACTGACAAAATCATGGTGGCTTACACCTTTCCTTCGGCGGTCATTCGAATTAATAGACAGTGCATCAATACCATCAAACTTGCAAGAGGCACTAGGAAAGGATGCCCCCTCACCGGATGCCTCTTTCCTCTGGTGGTGAAGCCCTTGGCCATAAGGATTAGACAGAGACAGGAGATTTTGGTATCCCATTTGGGGGGCGACCACATAAAGTCAACTTATTTGCTGACGACGTTCTACTTACACTGACCAACCTCTCAGAGTTTTTACCATTTCTGGTAAAGATGTTGGATGAGTTTGATTTGGTATCTGGCTATAGCATCAATAAAGAAAAGTCCCATGTCCTTAATATAATGATCCGATCCAGCAACCTCGCCCAACACCAAGCACTGGCTCCCTTCCAATGGTCCATCATCTCCATTAGATACCTGGGTATCAGCATTCCAAATCATCTTTCCAGATGAATTAAGGCCAACTGGATGGAATACCGCAAGAACATACATATCATGACTTCGGTGTATTAGCATGTTCAAAATGAATGTCCTTCCCTGAATTCTCTACTTCTTCTAAACGCTCTCCACTCCGATACCCCCCCTAGATGCAATTAGCTCCAGTCCCAGCTACGGTCTTTTATGTGGAAAGGCCAAAAAACATGCATATCTAATAAAAGTGGACTAGTCTTCCCTAATCTCATGGAGTACTACAGGGCCGGACATTGTCACTATGTCTCGAAATGGGTGGTGAGGGTGGTGAGGGAAAGTGAGAAAAACAGGTTTCATATAGACCATGCAGTGGCACGTCATCCACTGTGTTTGAACATGTTTGTATGCATTGCCCTAGCATTCATGTACAGAAGGTTTTTCAGAAGCCAAATATCTTAAAAGACATGTTTTGTTTATTTATTAGCACACATTTGTGTAACACCACATGCACCATTTTCAAAGCAGCAGTTGTTTCAAAAGAATACCAAGAGCACAGGCAGATGATTAAGGTCTGATGTCTTCAATATATGCATTAAACACATTGCCTCTTACAGAGACACATTCATTATAAATGTGTAAAATGCACTGCTGTTCTGTGCAGTTATCCCTTAAAAAAAGTGGTGCTTATAGGGGTCCGTAGCGGTGATACGGGATGAACCCAACAGTAAAGAATCATTACATAAAAGAATGTATGTGTTTTATTACATGAAAGGTGCTCATTAGTCTACCAAATGTAATGATGTATGCTTTACACAGGCTATTTTACTCTGGGAATTAGAAGTGGTGATGTTTATAAAATGTTTTTCTTGTAGTCCCATGCAAGACAAAAGTTATTTGGTGACAAATAGTATTTTGAACAGGGCCTGGCAGGCCTTTTATCCACTGAGAATTTTACTAGTAGGCTGAAATCCTTGTAGGCTGATTTTGAAAGCGCAGGCCTGGGCCGCTCCTGGTGTCTCTGTCACTTTTTCCAGTTCCCCATGGTGAATAGCAGAAGGCACAGGGAGGAAGGGAGAGAGACAGAGAAAGAGAGATAGCAAGAAAAAGAGAGAGAGAACAGAGAAAGGAGAGGGCAGACAGAGATGCTAGAGAGAGAATGGATGGAGAGATGTATCACGAGGAGAAGAAAGGAGTGGGGATGGTTGGAGAATTTTCTCCAGGGCTGCTTTTAGTTCCCCAGTGCAGCCCATATTTTGAACAGGTTCTGGTGAGTATGTACCTTTTGAATTCCTAAGAAACCTTTGTAGTTTATGTGGAATCAAGATCCTATTTCTAGCGATGTGTGTAAAAATGACAGAATAACAAGATATCATTGTCACAGAAGGTGATGCATAATTGATTTGACATTTTATTTGATTGTTTAATAAAGTGTTTTCATGCCTAAGCTGTGTGCCTTTGAATGCATGTGTACCACCTTTTTTGCATTTTATTTATGGGATTATAATGGGGGAAGAGGGATCCAAGGTGATTACAGCACCAGAGAGCAAGAAAAAGAAAAACAAATTATAAAAGAGCATAATTATCACATTGGCAAAATGGGCTTTTTTAGACCTGTCAACCTCAGGGCGGTCTTTCCTCCAACGTTTTGCTTTTGCCTCCTGTTTTTGCTAAATTTTTTTGTTGGCCTTAGGACTCTGGGCACTTTATCAGTGCTAAAGTGCATGTGCTTCTCCCCTAAACATGATGACATTGGTTATGTCAATTGGCATACTTGTTGTACTAGCAAGTCCCTTGCACTGTGGTATACCATACACCCAAGGCCTGTACTACAAATGCTACTAGTGGGCCTGCAGCACTCATTGTGCCACCCACACAAGTATCCTTTCAAACCAGTCTCAGGCCTGCCACTGCAGTGCCTTTGTGTGTAGTTTACTGCCCTTTCAACTTGACATTTAAGACTAGTTACCAAGCCTTAAACTTCCCTTCTATTACATATGTCACCCCTAGGTTAAGCCCTCAGTAATCCTAAGGGCAGGCTGCAATGTAAGTAACAGGTAGGACATGTATCTTTATGTTTTGCATGTCCTGGTAGTGGCAAACAGCCTATTTCATTTTACACTACTGTGAGGCATACCCTTCTCAGAGGCCAGCATTGAGAACTCCTTAATACACTTTTAATATGAAATTTCTGATCAATGAGAAGTAGTTTCTTTATGTTTGATATGCTAGGTATGGTAATGATGAAGTCTTCTTACTGCCTGGTGAAGTTGTATTTAACATTACTGTTTTAGAAATGTCACTTTTAGAAAGTGGACATTTCTCTGTACTTACTGCTCTTTGTGCCTAACAGCCGGTTTCCAATACACATCTGGTTTGGGTGACAGGTACACTTTGTGCGTTCCCTCTAGACAGCCACAAACACATGAAAGTGTGGCTCATCTGCATTCTGAGCACTCATCTGCATTCAACTGTATCCTGGTTGGTATTCCTGGGCATGGAGGAATGTGCGGGGACAACATCAATAGGTAGCATCCTGTCCACACACAAAGCAGTGATTTACACACAGATAGCCTGGCAGACATACTGAGTTGAAAGGGATCCTTGTGCACTCCAGAAAGCTGCTTTTAAGTCACCCCATACATCAAAGGCACCTTTGGGTATATGTACTGGATCTCAGACCCCCTAAAATCAGCCACTTCTAAATCTTGAAAATAACCTCTGTAAGAAGGACTGCTGTGCTACTCAAAGGACTCACCTGGAATGCTTTTCTGGAAGGACTGCTTTTCTGTTTGTTGCCCTGCTTCCGGCTGCTCCCTGACTCTGCTGGAAGGAGAGCTGGACTCTGCCTTCCCTCCAAAGTGATCTCCAAGGACTTGCTGGCTTGCCTCATGTTTTCTAAAGTCTCAACGACACAAAAGACTTCCTGCAATTCTGCTGGTGCTGCTGGACTCTGCTGTCTGTGAGTCCTGCCCTTGCCTGAGGTACCCTCTCCATGTTCTGGGCCTCCAAATTGGGTTCTCCAGCTGCTTTCATCTAAAACTGATGCATTGTCACCACTGCGCCGATCGGAACTGACGCATCTCCCTTTGACGCCGGCGCAGACGCTGTTCAATGACAGCGGTTCTACAGCCTGCGCGGTCTGTCACCGACTCTCTGCGCAGCTAGATGATGACCTATTGCCTTCCCTTCAGGGAAGCTCAACAACAATGCAGTGACCTCACTGCATGGAAAGAATTGATGCATAGAGCCCTCAACTTTGATGCTTTGCTCCATCCAAGGTATGTTACAGAGGGCTCTCTGTGGGTCCTGCCGCCGGCCTGCCCTCCATTGTAGTCAGCCTAAACTATGGATTTGTACCAGTTCCTTGTGACCTCTAGTAACTTTTTGACCACTAGTGTCTTCTAAGCACCGTTTTTGCATTTAATCGTTATAAATTCTTATTGCGACTTCTACTGATTGGATTCTTGTCATTTTGGTCTTGTTTTACTCAGCTAAATATTCTCTACTTTGCAAACCCTGTGTGGAGTCTTTTAGTGGTGTATTCATTGTGTTACTCTTTGTGTGTGTATTGCACAAATACTTTACACATTGCCTCTTTAGATAAGCCTGACTGGTCTGTGCCAAGCTACCAAAGGGTGAGCACAGGTTATCTTTTAGTGTTTAGCTAGCTTACCCTGACTAGAATGGTGGTTCCTGCCTGGCCTGGGAGCATACCTCAGCCAACCAAAAATCCCATTTCTAACAGGCTTTGTAAAGGATCTCACAGTAAAATTACCAGAAGGAACATGTGTCTGTTGAACAAACAAGTTACTGTTTTACAGAGTCATATAAGTAAGCACCTATCATGGAAGCTCATCATCATCATCCTTGGACGCAATGTCCAAAGATGAAAGTCCTCCCAGCTGAGCTCCTTACTAAGTAGCTGGCATGGTGTTGGTCAGATTCATCTTGACCCTGGGCCTCTTGGCATAGGTCTTGAACGGCAGCCAAATTCTTTCAAATGTATACATATACATCTTGTCTGTAATTTTCTCAGTCAGGCATTCCATAGCGTGAATGTGCCAAACCTTAGTCCTCTATAGTGGAAGGCTTTGAGGGAGGTCGTTCTTCCAGATGTGGGCTTTTGTTAGTCCGGCTGTCAGAAGGAAGAAGGTAAGCAGTTTGACCCTAGGGGTAGTTTATGGGTAGGTGGAGTCTTCCCCCACCACACGCAACCAGAGCAACCAGGGTTCTATCGGCAGAGTCATCAAACAAATTTGATAGATCAGGAGGAGGACCTTCGACCAGAAGCATTTCACATACATGC
Source organism: Triturus cristatus (assembly GCF_964204655.1). Taxonomy (NCBI): domain Eukaryota; kingdom Metazoa; phylum Chordata; class Amphibia; order Caudata; family Salamandridae; genus Triturus; species Triturus cristatus. The sequence goes on along the minus strand of NC_140593.1, from coordinate 325,048,048 downwards.
ATTGGCACCACATATGTATGTAAGTACCCCTAGTTCACAACCCCTCCCACAAGGGTTTTGCATTCCAACCATGGCATGGAGTCTGACCGGAGTAAAGTATTATTTGGTGAGGATTTAGTAGGAAATGCCTTGTGCTGTAGGCAGATGGAACCCTTGGCCACTTACGACAGGAGCCTCTATCAGGTGTCATCTGTGAGTGTGATTCCTAAGTCTTGTTCATATCTTCACCAGGGTTGGAAAGGCCTCATAAAGGGGGGTGATGCCTTTCCTGGAAGAACCCTTGGTAAACAGCTGTTTAAGAAGTGTATTAGCTTTACTACCATTAAATTTCACCATTTGTGTTTTCACCCAGTGCAGGAGTTGATTGAGGTGAAACTCGTCTCCTGCATGCAGGTGAAAGAGCTACCTACGAGTGTGCCTATCCAGTGTGAAACCATCCTAATTAAGGTCCCCCAAGAGTGGTAGCACTCCCTCCTCGAGTCTGCAAAATGGGTATCCATCATGCCCAGCAGGAACTCTGAGCTGTGTATAATAAGGGAAAAGGGGGAGGGATATATTTGCCCATTTGTAAGTGGTTGATTGTATCCCAGTGTCTCAGAAGAGTAGCAATAGCATACAATGGTGTCTGTGGGGGTGGGGAGTGGTCACAGGTCCTCATGCACATGAAGTGGATTACGGGAATGGTGAAGTATGCCTGTTTGAGGAGCACACAGGGTTTATTATTGGGGAGATTATGTCAGTCAAGAGCAGATTGCAATTGGCCCATAGGAATGAATGGGAAGCCATTCTTTATTTGCGACTCGCAATTTGTGAGTCGCAAATAAGGAATGTGTAGGAATCGTTAAATATTGGCAGATTCCTACCTACATAGCAGTTTGCTAGTCCTTAATAGCGATTCGCAAACTTGTACTTTCATACATGTGCGCCTAAAACAAGAAGGGACTTGGCTCCTAATCAACTACTACAACAACTTTGGTCCAAATATGTATTTAGTATCTGAGGAAGTAAATAGGGCAGTTAATAAGATTTGTAATCAGTTATGGAAAAATAAATCCCCATGTATCATCTGGATGGGTGATTTTAAACTCCCCCCCCCTGCAAGTTTACCCAATAACGAATATGTGACCTAGTAGATCTGCAGGGTTATCCGATGTATCATTTCCTGCATAATAGTTATGGTTGTACCTTAAATAGGTTCCACTTCACTAGAGACATGACTTTAATTGGTGATCACTCCACAGAAAACTTTCTCTCACGAACATTCAGAATCAACCATTGATTACATAATGATCTCTAACTCCCTTATTGGTAGGGTTACAGATCTGGTTGTCCGGTGCACCCCTTTAAGTGATGATGCAAGATTAACTTGTGGAGTTCTCTTACCTCCTGGGAATGAGAAAAAGCAGCAGTTAATGCAATCCTACCATATTGGCCAGGATAAATGGTTACCAGTTAAAATGGACCCAAAAAGACAAACACAAATTAGTACCGGAGGTGATACACAAATCCCAACAAAGTATCATTAACTGTTTAGATCAAGATTTATCTTCAGCAGATTTAATTTCTTCCTTTGAAGACTTTTTAAACCATACAAAAGGGGCACTCGCCCGCCAGAAGGAATCTAAGTCAAGGAAAACTAAAGGCTGGTTTGATACTCTATACACCCAAGCAAGGAAGGTTCTTAATAAAGCACTAAACAACCAACCTAGAAATAGGGATCAAATCTCTTTAGCATGGAAGGTGTACAAAGAAGTGAGAAAGAAAAGGGAAACACCACTGAGGGAGGAAATATGGGCTAAGTTGGAGCAGGCCTCCATAAACGGGAATAGTAGAGAGAGAGTCTTGGGATCTAATTAACTCCCCTAATTTCAAGCCTAAGGGTGAGCCGTCTCTGGACACTAATGTGGGCGAAAAAGAGTGGGTGGCTCACTTTCTGAGTATTTTCGGTCCCAATGCTCATGCTGCTACATCTGCTCCCATCATATATTCCACCAATCAAGAAAGGCTATCTTTCTCGCTTGTAGAGGTAAGGGTTGGGAGCCTGTTCTCGAAGAAAAGCACCTGTACCAGATGGGATCCCGATAGATTTCTTTCAGGACAACCCTAGATCTTTGGGTACCCTTACTAACTAATGTTTTTAATAATATAGCCCAGATAGGTCCACCAGTCTCTTGGAAATTTAGTATAATTGTTCCTATATATAAGAAGGGTGACAGGGAGAGCCCTAAGAATTATAGGCCAATCTCTCTTTTAGACACCACTGCAAAATTAATGGGTCCTCTTATCTAGGTTGGAGCAATGGGTAAAAAAGAAGAACATTCTTATGCAAGCCCAGTGCGGTTTTCCAGCGAAGAAAAGGGACAGTTGACCATTGTCTGAACCTCTTCTTGATTGTGGATAAATATACTAGGGCTAAGGGTGGGAAACATTACCTTTATGGATCTTTCGCAAGCGTTTGATTGTGTTTCCCACTGTAGGCTCTGGCACATAATGGAGGAGATGGGCAGTGATCCAGTAGTTATTAATTTCATTCAACTGCTATATTCAGACGCTACTGCCTCGGTGCGTTATGGGAAAAATGAGGAATGTACCCGCCCTTTTAAGATCCTAAGGGGGGTAAGACAGAGTTGCATCCTGGCTCCTTTCCTTTTCTCATTATCTACAAACGGAGTGGGAAAGGCGCTTGTGAACACAACTCTGGATGTCCCTATGGTGGACTCCCTTCCAGTGCCCATTTTGGCTTATGCAGATGATGCTGTACTTATTGCCGAACAGGGTTAGGCCTTCAGACTCTCATCTCAGTCTATATTTCCTTTATGGTTTCACTGGACCTCCAAGTTAATCAATCAAAGTCCTTTTTAATTGAGGCAGGGACAGGAAGACATGATGAAATACCCAACTTTTACATGGATTCGGGGAAAATCGAGATAGAGGACTCATTTCCTTACTTGGGGGTCCTTCTTGACAAAAATCAGGCGTGGCAACAATTAGTTGAGGGTAGAGCATTGGGTCTTGAGAGAAGTTCAACTGCGATCAAGGCTTTCTCACATAAACTGGGGTCTAAGCCATTAAATCCAATCAAGTAGATTTATCAGGCTAAAGTCAAAGCTGCAGCGCTCTATGGGGCAGGGGTGTGGGGGACGGCCTCTATTATTTACCTACATGGTATTGAAAAAAGGTTTTGTAAGTCTTTGGTGTCCGTACCCCAATTTTATTCGAATTATATTGTACACATTGAGTTGGATTTACCCTATATTACCGACTCAATTAAGTTGGCACCAATTTTCCTTTGGCGCTCCATCTGGAATAGGGACACTTTGACCCAAACACAAAATATTATTACAGATTGCCTAAAATTGGAGAATCGTGTTAAAATTAAATGGCTAACTTATGTAGAGCGGGAATTGACAAATATGGGCCAAATAGAACTGTTTAAAGATCCTTTATCATGTAAAAGAATATCAAGGGGGAAATTGGACATTGTCCCGATTTTAAAACGGTTTAATCTGAGACAGTGTCGAATAGCATTCTATTATTTAAAGTCATTACCCAACCCTTTAGTCTGCTATTTTGTGGCAGGCTACTGGTGGGCATGCATGGGTAAGAGGAAACAGCTGGATCTGCATTTTAGATGATGAATTTATATATTTTAAGCAATTTGTATTTCAATCAAAATTTCATATGCTCCGATACATTCGTTACTGTCTCCTCAGGGACACTGAAAATGATAATTGCTCTGATACTTAATTGAGGAGGAAATGGGAATGAATTGTTGTCAATTTTATTGGTTTTGTCTAAATTGTTTTTATGACCTTTTATGATCTTAATTGACAAGATCGAATAAAGTTTCTAAAGAGAAAGTGAAAGAGTATGGAGGATGGTGCGACGGATTCATAGGGGCAAAGTGTGCATCACGGACGATAATCAGGATAGATAGTTAATTTTCACGCTATTTATGCGTCCCAGCCAGGAAATCTCATGCCTACTGCAACGTCAAAGATCCTTAAGTAGGGCCTCTAGCAAGGGGGGTATGTTATGTTCATTAAGGTTGCAGATAGAATTAGTAATAAAGATCCAAAGATAATGTGAGGAGGCGACCTCCAACGCCAGGTCACGGGTGGAGAGCAAGAGTCGGGTTCTGTGGATGGAATTACATGGGTACCTTTTACCCAGCATATCTTTGTACACATTATTTGTCTCCCAGGTAAAGTGCTGAGAGGTCCTCGCATGGGACATTTTCGAGCTATATGAATACAGCCAATAAAAAATTGAATAGGATTTCAGGATTTATTTTTCTATTTACATATAAATTTCAATGAAAGGGCAAGTGACCTGTGAGATTGCCAATGAACATTAAATATTGTAGAATTCCTTCCTCAACTGGGATTGTTTGCTCTTTTGCACTGAATAACAAGCATTTGCAATGCAATAGGTCTCGCATTTATGCAGTTTGAGCTATTGGCATTGTACATGACAATGCCCTTTATTTATGTTTTGGTTTTCAAAACATAAATAAAAGGCATTGTCATATACAATGCCAATAGCTTAAACCTGCGTAAATGCGAGACCTATTGCATTGCAAATGCTTGTTATCAATGCAGTGCTTTTTAAAAGATATTTGAAAAGACTGGAAACCAGTACAGTGCTTTCAGAATAATAAATATTAGCATCAATCATAGCAAAGCAAAACACTCAACTACAGCTTTGACTATTCTCACAAAATTAACTGATTGCCGGATGGCACAGTAAATGTACCAACGCCAGCCTGAGTAAGGCCTGGTGTGCTAATGATGCTCCAATGTAGACAGCCGCATTCTGTTGAGGTGCCGTGGGGCCGCCCCACCGCACAGACTCATCAATGGTGCGTTCCCAGAGCTGCCCAAAGGTGGGGTTGGCCTTTTGGCTGCAATAAGCTGCGGAACATTAGGCTGAATTCGAGCCAGTGAATGTATAAGAGGGGCGGTTTTACCCAGTACATGCCCCCCTTCCCCGTTAATGCTTTACCCCCACAGTGACATCAGGGTTTTTAAAATGGTAATTTCTGCAACATTTCATGCACAATAGACGTCTTGGAAGTCAAGGGAACACTCGTGTCAAGGCAACATGGAGTGTTTGTAAACAGGAGACAGGCAACGAGGATTTAGTGGATGATAATAAGACCACGGGCCCTGGAGTCCTCCTTTCATCCTCGCCATTATGCACGAAGTGCCTTTGGCGAGCGTTGGGTAAAATAAACTAAATCCAGAGGCCATTCAGCCCCCCGGGAGTCCGGGCATCAGCCTGACAAGCCTGCTCCTATTGTTGAAAGCTGCGCTGTGTGAAAATCTGATTAAAACGGCGCAGGAGGAGGCCTGGTTTCTGCTCTTTCACCCCCTCTAAATGTTATGGCTGAGATCAAGTGACAAATCATAACATTTCAATAAAAACCCACGCTGAAATGAAACAGAACGCCATGCGCCCGAGAAAAACTGATTTACAATTGTCGTGCTCTTCGACATGCGTTAGCCCCGCACACAACTAGTAAACAAACAGCGAAGAACGTTGTCTTTGTTGAGGTCGGACCCGAGCTTCGCTGATTGCGTGCTGGAAACAAGTACACTTGCACGAGTGAGGGGAATGGGGGTGCCCCTCCCCCCTCTTGCTTTACATAACGCATAAAATGTATAGCATTCTTTTACTAAATCGTATTTTTCTTTAAGCGTTCACCTCATTGACGTAAATAAAAACAAGCATTGGCCGCACGCGCACCTCGCGCTTAAAGTTTTTAAAAAAACGAAAATGAAAGACAAGCCCGGCGGAGCGTGGCGCGCGCGCGCTTGGGGGCGGGGGAGCGCATTCCAGGCAGGGGAGCGGACCCTTTGAAGTGCTCCCAAAAAGCGGATTGCATGGTGGCACGATGCGCGTGATTGTGCGCGTGCTAGCCATGCAATCCGCTTTTTGGGAGCACTTTTCAAACCCGCTTACAATAGTCTCGCTTTGCAATCGCTTGCGCGATAGCAAGGCGAGACCTAAAAACTTTCATGTGGCCTTCCATCTTTAAACAAGCATTGGTAATGCATCGGTTTCGCTTATGTTCTGAATAAAATGGAGTTTTTTTCAATCATCGTCTGGGACGAACGAAATAGCTTCCTGATATGTAACATGGTGTGGAGAAGATGTGGGGCAGTGGCCAGAGCTGTTGACTCAATTGCTGGGGATCCCAGTTCGAGTCTCGGGGGGGAACATCCTGTGATTCTGGGCAAATCACTTAATTACGCCTGATAAGTTGCTATATAAAACTACTGCAAGACGAAAAAGAAAAAAGAGGCAAAATGTTTTGGAAAAATAGTTCCACCAAAGCGGATGTTAACAGTTTTTCAGCAATGCAAAACTGATAAGAGAAGCAGAAGAGGGACACTCATTGGTAGATGCAGAAAAATATGGTACAGCCAATATAAACAGAGGAAAACTAAGTGGCGTGCACAGGAACCAATGAAAAGCCAGGAAAGAGATGAGGTGGATATAAGCCCCATTTAAGTTTATATTAAAAATTATAGATTTCACAAGCGCAACGCAAGTGCTGTGCAGGCAAAACCTAAAAACACAGTCTACTGTATCCTTAAAAACTGATAATGATTCTGAGACCACTGTAATTTTGTAACTTTAGATGGAATTTAGAACACCGAATGGCGTCAATGACCTGTACCTCTGTATTCTCTTAGCAAATAAATAAATAAACACTCAAACAAAGAGATCAAAAACAGCACTGTCTTATGTTTACTGAATACATTTCCACTATTGTGTTTTTTGGCAATAACGTGTTGAAAGTTCTTTTTTATTTGCTGGTGCAAATATTATGTATAGGAAAATCACAGACAGCAATGGAAACATATTATATGGTGCAATAGCACACTAACATTAACCCATGCCTCATTTAAATGGGACAAATAAAAATATGTGCAACAGTTTTTATAAACAATATATTCAATATTTCCGATATAAAACTGTTTTCGTGATGCAACTTGCGGGTGTTTACTGGAGTCTTCTATTTGCACCCATAGTAAAATGTATATTTCAGTTTAAAAACCTCATGATTTTATGATTTTCTTTGCAGATTCCAGTCCATTCCTGATATATAATGAAGAACACAAACGCTGTGCACAGTCTTTTGAGAACACTTCGGTCACAGTTGCCATATGCAATCAAAAGAGCCAATCACAGCAGTTTCGGTGGATTTCAGAAAATCAGCTCATTAGCATGGAGTCAAAGCTCTGCTTAGGAGTGACATCAAAGAAGGACATGGCGTTAATTGCTTTGTTCCCTTGTGACTCCAAGAATGACCTTCAAAAATGGCAATGCAAAAATGAAACTCTTTTTTCAATCCAAGGGGAAAATTTGTACTTCAACTATGGAAACAAGCAGGACAGAATTATCCTATATAAAGGGGCAGGAATCTGGAGCAAATGGAAGATTTATGGAACCTCCGATGATTTGTGCTCTCATGGTTATGAAGGTACATTTTTCATTCTTTTAGAAGTTTAAAAGATTGGACTGTGTTTTTCACACATTTAGGGGGTGTTATGTCCCTCTACATGCATTGTGTCAGTGTATCTTTCATAATTAAGGGGAAATAAGTTATTTGGGAAATCAGATAATGTCACAATATCAACAAAATAAAGTGGAACTGGCAACTCATGTTCTCTGACCTCCAAAAAGTTAGAGGAAGCGATTTCCACATCATGACTGGTCTCTGCACATTTTAGCAACCGTTTAAGTGTAATTATTGCTGATGGTAAATTGAATAGGGGCATGATCCTCAGTGAACAATGCCTAGGTGTATACCTAATACTTTGGACCACTTGAGGAACAAAGGTAGTCACATGGCTGACAAATAAGTAGTGGTTAGTTTTGTTTTTTTCAATCTAGTTAAAGGAGTGAAAAAATGCCTGGTATACTGGCCGAACTGTGAAACACATTAAAAAAGTGGGGAATAAGTACATTAAGAGGAATAAGTGACAATGTGATCCACCAGCAACCATTTCCCAAGATAGTAGATTCTGCAGTGGAAAAGTTGGCCTGACTAAGCTTTCTCAACTCTCTGGACAGGCGTAAATGAACATTCAAGATAAACACATTGCAGAGAGTGTGGGGAAAATCTAATAGAGTATAATTCATTATGTCAGTTTCAATAAAAATGTGAATGTTCTGTAAGAGTGTGAAATAGGGGTTGCTAGTTAGCAATGGTTTGCACCTTTGTCCAAATCGGGATCCTTCCTTCTAGTCAGGATAAGGGGGATACACGACTGAAATAACCCCTGCTCACCCTATGGTAGTTTAGCACGAGCAGTCAGGCTTATCTCCAAGGTAGTGTGTGAAGTCACATAACCAACAGTAATACAGTGAAAACACTAAATAAAGGACATCACACCATTTAAAAAAATAACTAATATTTTATCTGTGCAAACAAGACCAAAAACGATAAAAATCCAACATGCAGTTCTCAGAAATATCAATACTCAAAACAATAGACATGAAATACAGTTCCTTTAAGTCAATAGCTCCATTCGGGGCTATCACGGCGTCATGAACAACAAATACAACAGTTCTGGCTGATCGCAACGTCGCGGACCAGCTACGGCATCGGGAAGACCAGCAAAACAGTACCTTTAGAAATGCAGGGCGTCGGCGACCTCTCGTTGAGCCCCAAAGAGCCAGCGTCCACAGGTATCGGTTCCGCAGGAGCGGGCCATTGAAGTCACACCCATTGCAGATCAAACTCCTCGCAGTTGTAGGCGGGAGCATCACCGTCGGCAGGCATTGGGGCTGCAGTGCAAAGTGCAGCGGTGTGGCATGCGGTGCCCTCAGGTTGCAGTGCAGGCAGCGGCTCGGTGACAGTGGCTTCGGTGAGACCCGGGCTGCGGTGCGAAGTGATGCGGTGCTTGTCACGGTGCTGGCAGGTCCCAGTGCCAGCAGCGTTGTTGTTGTTGCGGTGGTGCTGTTGTTGGCTGACGAAGTGGAGTTGATGGTGCTGGCGTCGGTAGGCCAAGGCTGCGGTACGGGATGAGGGCCGTGCGTCTGGTAACTTACGAGCGGTGCCCTCGAACCACAGGGCAAGCAGCGGCGTTGATGTCAGTGTGGAGTCGTGGCATCAGGGATACCAGGGCAGCATCGTAAAGTGGGGCGGTGCAAAGTGCGGTGCCCACAGGTCGCAGTGCAAGCAGCGGCTCAATGGCTCAATGGTGGTATCGCGCGTCGTCTTGGCTGTCTGAAGAGAATGCACATTCCCAGCCCTTGTCACTCCAAAGTCAGACAGTCAATACACAACCCAGCAGAGGCACACCGGAAGGTTCAGCAAGAAAATATCTACTTTCTAAAGGTGTTTTTTTCAGACAGAATATAAAAATCCTCTTTACTTAAACATGCATTTCTACATTCTGAGTTCAGGCATACTAAACCCCATTACTCTATCTTGTCCCATTGGGAAGATGTACTTGCAAAATGTTACCAAGTATTCCCCATTCTATCCTATGGGACAGATAGCCTTTTAGAAATGAAAAACAAATTACACTGTATTCACCATTAGGACGAGTCACACACATCAGAACATGTCCTACCTTTCACATACACTTCACCCTGCCCATAGGGGTACCTTGAGCATACCTTAGGGATGACTCATATGTAATAAAAGGGAAGGTTAGGGCTTGGCAAGTGGGTGCACATGCCAAGTCAACATGGCAGTAAAAACCGTGCCCAGACAATGCAGTGGCAGACCTTTACAGGGCTACTTTGGTGGGTGGCACAATCAGTGCTGCAGGGCTACTAGTAGCATTTGATTTACAAGCCCTGGCACTCCCATTTCACTTTAGTAGGGATTTACTAGTAAATCAAATATGCCAATCATGGAAACACCAATCCATAATACAACTTACAATAGGAGCACTTGTACTTTAACATTGGAAAGCAGTGAGAAAGTGAGTAGAGACACTAAATAAGCAAAACAGAGTAAAAACCAGGAGGTCAGAAAGGAAAAAGACAGAGAAAACACACCAAAAGATGCCAGGTCTAACACATGTCCCCTCCAGCTGAAATTAGGGAGAACTATCTAACCTCCTTGGAGTTCTCTTCCCTAAGGCAGAAGAACCTTGACAGACCATCAGCGTTAGCGTGTTGTGTGCCAGGGCGGTGTTCCACCATAAAGTCCATTCCCAGTAGGGAGATGGTCCAACTCAACAGTTTTGGGTTCTCGCCCCTCATTTGCATCAATCGTCTGAGAGGCCTGTGGTTTGTCTGAACTCGGAAGTGAGTCTCAAACAAGTAGGGTCTCAGCTTCTTCAGTGCCCAGACCAAAGCAAAAGCTTCTCTTTCCATAGCCCGCCATCTATGTTCCCTGGGGAGTAGTCTTCTGCTAAGGAAGACTACAGGCTGGTCTAGGCCCTCTTCGTTAAGTTGTGAGAGCAACGCTCCCACACCATGCTCTGAAGCGTCAGTCTGCACTACGAATTCCTTGGAGAAGTCGGATGCCTTGGGCATGGACGCCATGCGCATGACTGCCTTCTGGATATCAGAAGCTTTCTGGCAGGCATCAGTCCAGATCACATTCCTGGGCTGCTTCCTGGATGTCAGCTCTGTCAAGGTGGCAACAATAGTGCCATTGCCCTTGACAAATCTTCTTTAACAGACAGTGAGACCTAAAAATGCTCTCACCTCTGTCTGAGTCTTGGGGGGGCTCCCAAAGTAGAATGGTGTCAATCGTAGGGACACCACCTGGCCACTTCCTACCTGGTGTCCTAAGTACACCACAGAGCGCTCTCCGATGTGGCACTTACTGGTCTTGACCGTGTGGCCTGCCTTTTGCAGAGCCTTAAACACTTTCCAGAGGTGCTGCAAGTCTTCTTCCCAGTTGGAACTGAACACTGCAAAATCAACGAGGTAGGCGGCACTGTAATCCAACCAGCCCAGCCAATACCTGGTTGACCAACCTCTGAAAGGTGGCTGGGGCATTCTTCAACCCAAAGGGCATCACCCAAAACTGGTAGTGTCCCTCTGGGGTTGAAAAGTATGACCTATTCTTTGCCCTCTCATTTAGGGCATTCTGCTTGTACCCATAAGTCAAGTCAAACGTGCTGAGGAACTTGGCAGCTCCCAACCGATCAATGAGCTTATCAGCTCTGGGGATGGGATGCACATCAGCCCTGGGGACGGAATTGAGCCCACGTGGTCCACACAGAACCTCAGTTCAAGAGTGGCACCGAGTGTTGCAGCCTTTGGAACCAAGACCACTGGGCTGACCCAAGGACTGTTGGGCTCGATCACCCGTACCACCAACATCTTAGAGACCTCCTCTTTGATGCTAGTTCTGACCTGGTCACTAAACCTTTAAATCTTGTGTTTCACAGGAGGGCTGTCACCAGTGTCCACTTTATGGGTACACCAGTGAGTAACACCTGGGGTCAGGGAGAACAGCGTGGCAAACTGCCCCAATAATTAGTAACAGTCACTCTGCTGCTCTGGGGTCATTGTAGGGGAGAGGATCACACCTTCCACTCACCCATTGTACTCCTTGGTAGACAGGAGGTCAGGGAGAGGTTCACTCTCCTCTTCCACCCCACCATCTGTCACCAAGAGCATGCTCACTTAGGACCTCTCAAAGTGAGGCTTAAGGCAGTTCACATGTAGGCCCCTCAAAGGGTTCCTGAGAGTCTGCAAATTTAACAGATAGGTGACATTACGTGTGCGCTCCACCACCTCAAAAGGCCCAGTCCACTTGTCCTGCAAGGCACAAGGTTCATCTGGGGCCATGACCCACACTTTCTGGCCAGGCTGAAACTCTACCAGAGTGGCATTCTGGTCGTACCAGCATTTCATTTGCTCCTTGCTTGCTTCCAGGTTCACCTGAGTGAGTTTCCTGGAGCAGGAAGTTTGGTTCCTGAAGGCCATCATATAGCTAAATACAGCCTGGAGAGTTTTCCTTGGAGCTGTCTCCCAGACTTCCTTGACCAAACTGAGAGGTCTTCTCACAGGTTGCCCATACTGAAGCTCAAGGGGACGGAACCCTAAGGTTCAGGTAAGGAGTGGTGAACTTGTGGGTCACACCACACTCCTCCCACAGGGATGTTATATACTTGGATATGAAATTGGTTCCATGGTCAGAAACCACCTATCTGGGGAAACCCACACGAGAAAAAAAGATCCCCATTAACGCCCGGCCCACCACTGGTGTCGTCGTCCTGAGAAGTATAGCCTCGGGGTACCGGGTGACATGGTCCACCAAGACCAGGATGTACCTGTTGCCCATGGCTGTCTTGGGATCCATTGGCCCCACAATGTCCATCCCAAACCTTTCAAAATCGGCTCCTACCACTGGATAAGGTTGGAGAGGAGCCTTACGCTTCATTCCACTCTTACCACCTACCTGGCAAGTTTGGCAAGATCTGAAATGTGCATCCGACTGCCTTCGAATGTGGAGCTAAAAGAAATGGGTGACAAGCCTGTAAAAGGTCTTCTCCTACTCCAAATGTCCTGCCAAAGGCACATCAAGAGCCAGACCCATGAGGAAGGTCCAGAGCTGTGGGCTGACCCAGGCTCAGGAACCTTAGGCTTGCTGAATATGAGACCATTCCCCCATTAGATCCCGTGTGATCCAGACTGATCACCAGCTGCCTCGTTTGCAGCCTGTTGCCACAAACCTTCTAGAGAAGGGAATTCTTTCTCCTCCCTGTAGAATTATTTCCTGGTGGGACCACCTTCTTGCTGTCAATGGGTCAGCTCAGATAAGCCCCCAGTTCAGCTATCTGCTCCCCTGCAGGTACCGGTGGCGTCCCCCTCAAGAACCACCTCCTCCCAGACCCAAACCTCAGTGGTGGGTTCTCCACTCCTGCTCCCCCTGCCCTTTCTCTTGGCAGTAATTTAGGCAAATGTTTCAGGCTCCAATTCCTTCTGATCGCCCTTATCGACTGCCATTGACCGAGTGGTCACGCATGCCCACTCTGGCAACCCAAGCATCTCCAAGTGAGAACTGAGCTCAACATCCTTCCACAAGGACTGTTCCAGGTCATTACCTAGCAGACAATCTACAGGCAAGGTAGGGCTCACAACCACCTTCAAGAGACTTGAGACCCCCCCATTCAAAGCGAACCTGCGCCACCATACACTGGCGCTCTAAGTTGTCCACAGCAACTACTTGGTGGAATGCCCCAGGGACTACTTGCTCCTCAGAGACCAGGTGACACCGGACTGAGGGGGTCACACTGGTTCCAGTAATTCTGAGAGCCTCTACTCTACTCCCATTGATGGTCATCCAGGCGCTGTACTTCTTATTGTTAGCAGGCACCTGGCTTCCTGGGACCATCTCACTGTCCTTAGTGAGACAAGGGTCATCTCAGCAGGATCGCCACCCTCCTCTGGGCACCCCTCCTACTCAAGCGCTACACTAGCCAACAACTTGGACTGACCACCGGTGGGTGGCTGTGCCCACTTGGGGTCCCCCTTCAAGTGACCTACCTGCTCACAGGACCTTGCGGGGGCCATTCTCTGCAGGCTTTCCTGAAGAGATCACCTTGTTTCTTATCTCCTGGGGGATGGTGAACTTTAACCTGAATATTAGTTTGGGGCCCTTTAGAGAACTAGTGTGCTTTACCCTTGTCCCCCATACTCTTCTGCTGGGGACCCTGCCCACCTGTGGTGGAGTCACCCTCACATACCTTCTTGTGGACCCTGGTAGTCACCCAGTGGTCCGCCTCCATAGCAAGCGTCCTGAGGTCAGTCAGCTTTCTATCAGTGAAGTGGTAGCACAGATCTGCAAAACACAGACTAGACAAGGGCTCCCTCACAATCAAATTGTATGTACAGCCCCTGAACGTCTGTTACATTGCTGCCCTTCACCCAACCATCCAGTGCCCTGCAGAAAGAATCCACGCATTCCAGCTATGTTTGGTGAACAGTTTTATTACTAGACCTAAACTGATCCCTGTATTTATCATGGGTGAGACCATACCTACTGTGAAGGGCCTCCTTCATGTCAAAGTAGCTGAGCTTGTACCCCTTACCCAAAGCTTTAAAAGTTTCCCTCCACTCTTCTGATAAATGAGGCCACAATCTTGCTCTCCAATGCTTTCAGGACCCTTTTCATATGTATAGATGCTTCATAGACCTGAAACCACCATTGTATGTCATCACCCTTTTTAAATATTCCTTGCCTACATTCTTGGGAATGTACACAATCCTGTCTGAGTGCACTGAGGAATTGCTGCCACCATCCGTGCTGGATTTACTCTTTAACTCCAGCTCCTTGAGCCGACGCTCATGGTCTAAAACCATCTTCTGTGATTCCAACTTGAGCTTCTAAAGCTCTATTTGATGCCTCCTAGCTTCCCATCTGTCCTCCAGCTCCTCTGGAGACAAACCACTGCTGCCTGGCCTGGAAGGACCCCCTCTCCCAATAGCAATCTTATACCCTAGGAATAGACTCCTACGCCTCCACACTAAGATCTCCAGACTGCCCACGGTATGTCTGGCTGCTACCCATGCCCTCAGTGCCTTTTGTAGCTCCTTCTTCCTAGTGAGGCCTCTGACTTGGACCTTTAGGTTTTTACAAATAGCCTTCAGCTCCTTGATGTTGTAGGCTTCCAGCTTTTCCTCCTCAAAGGCTACTTCGAGGGATGTAATTGATGATGTTGCTCTACCAGGAATGATACAGTAGGAAGTTCAGGTTCAACAAAAAGATGGAACGACAAAAATAGACAAATCACTGTAGATCAAGTGCAAACGCAAGTCCTATCCTCACCATTGACAACCAGAGTTAGAAATGGTGGTCTCTAGTTGGCAATGGTTTGCACCTTTGTCCATATAGGGACCCTTCCTTCTAGGCAGGGTAAGGGGGATACACTGCTGAAATATCCCCTGCTCACCCCCTTGGTAGATTGGCACAAGCAGTCAGGCTTATCTCACAGGAAGTGTGTAAAGCATTTGCACGTAACCAACAGTAATGCAGTGAAAGCACTACAAAAGGCAACCACACCAGTTTTAGAAAAATAACAAATATTTTATCTCTGCAAACAAGACCAAAAACTATAATAATCACCCATACAGTTCTTAGAAATATCAATACACCAAAAATAGACTTAAGTTCCTTGAAGTCGATAGCTCCCTCGAGGGTTATCACATCGTCATGAACAACAAAATACAGCAGTTCTGGCTGACTGCAGCATTGTGAACCAGCTACGGCATTGGGGAAAATCTGCAAAACAATACCATTAGAATTGCAGGGCATCGGCGACCTTTTGTTGTGCCCCGAAGAGCCGGCGTCCGCAGGCATCAGTTCCGGAGGTTAGTGCAGGAGTCGTCGGGCCCTTGAAGTCATATGCATTGCAGATCGAACTCCTCACAGTTGAAAACGGGAGCAGCCGTGTCGACAGGCGTTGGGGCAGAGGTGCGAAGTGCATGGGTGTGGCATGCGGTGCCCTCAGGTCGTGCTGCAGCCAACGGCTCGTGACGGTCGTCCAGTGGCATTGGTTAGACCAGGACTGCGGTGCCAAGTGATGCAGTGCTCGTCACGGTGCTGGCAGGTCACAGTGCAAGTAGCGGTGTCTGCTGACAAATTAGAGCCGATTGAGCAGGCGTCGGTAGGCCAAGGCTGCCGTGCGGGATAAGGGCAGTGCTTCTGGTAACTTAAGAGCAGTGCATCCGGTAACTTAAGAGTGGTGCCCTAGAGCCAGGGTGCAAGCAGCAGCGTCGATGTCAGCATGGAGCGGCATTGTGGGGGATACCAGGGCAGCAGCATTTATTTATGCAATTTATATTTCTGCAATTTATATAGCGCACAAATACCCTGGGGTGTCTCGGCGCTGTGAAGTAAAAGGAGCGCAGTTGAGATGGGTGACTACTGGTTGAAGAGCCAGGTTTTTACTAGTTCCCTAAAAGTCAGGTGGGTGGGACTGGTTTTAATATGAAGGGGGAGGATATTCCATAGTCTAGCTGTGGCAACTGTAAATCGTCTGTCTCCCCATGATGTTTTCTTTGTGCGGGGAATGGTGAGTAGGTAAGCATGAAACGAGGCGGTGCGAAGTGCAGTGCCCACAGGTCGTGGTGGGATCAGCGACTTGGTGGCAGCGGCGGGCGGTGGCAGTGAGACCAGGTGTGTGGTGCAAAGTGCGGCAGTGCCCTCTGCGGTGCATTCAGGACAAGGAGTCGGCAACTGCATCATATGTCAAGTTGCTTTTTCTTCTGTTACAGCACAAAACACACAGCTCCCAGTGCTGGTGGCAGAAGAACTTGATGTCTTTGCTGTTCCTGAGACTTCTTGAACAGGGAGCAGCTCTACCCCAAGCCCTTGGAGAAACTCACATAAAGAAGTTGCAGAAAGTTCAGTCCAGTCCTTTCACTGCCCAAGACAGAAACAGCCACTATAGGCCAATGCAGCAAAGTACTCAGCAAAGTGATAGTTCCTCCTCACAGCTTCTCCAGCTCTTCTTTTTGGCAGTCTCATTGGCCCAAGAGATTTCTAAAGTTCTGGGGTCTGGGCCCCAATAGTTATACTGCATTTCTCTTTGTTCTCTTGGGCAGAGAGTGTCTGTGCTTACTCCAAACCAGTTTGGTCCTCTCTGGCCCAGCTTCCCGGCAGGAGGTGGAGACAGCATTGTCCAAGGCAGACCTGACCCATCCAGTTGCAAGAAAATTTCCTCCCTCTACAATAAATGCATCCCAGTTCTATTCAGCCCAGCCCTGACTCATTCAGGAAAGACAGGACACACCTCGACCGCCCCAGTGGCTGTCTGAAGAGAATGCACATGCCTAGCCCCTGTCACTCCAAAGCCAGACAGTAAATCCACAACCCAGCATTAGCACACTGAATGGTTAAGCAAGAAAATACTACTTTCTAAAAGTAGTATTTTCAAACTCAAAATAAAAAAAATCATCTTTACTAAAAGATACATTTCTACATTTTGAGTTCAGACACACTAAACTCCATTTCTCTATCTTGTCCCAATGGGAAGGTATACTGGCAAAATATCACCAAGTATTTCCCATTCTATCCTATTGGACAGATAGTGTCCTACGTTTCTCATATAAAAGGGAAGGTTAGAGCTTGGCAAGTGGGTGCACTTGCCAAGTCA
This sequence comes from Triturus cristatus, assembly GCF_964204655.1. NCBI lineage: Eukaryota > Metazoa > Chordata > Amphibia > Caudata > Salamandridae > Triturus > Triturus cristatus. Next base: position 325,030,958 of record NC_140593.1, on the reverse strand, counting down.
ACATGGCCGTAACAATAGCGTGCAGACACTGCAGTGGCAGGTCTGAGATGCCTTTACAGGGCTACTTCGGTGGGTGGTACAATCAGTGCTAGTAGCATTTGATTTACAAGCCCTAACACTCATAGTGCACTGTACTAGGGACTTACCAGTCAATCAAATATGCCATTCATGGAAACACCGATTGTTAGACCTGGCATCATTGGCGTGAGTCTCCCTTCCATTTTTTGCTGTGTCTCCTCTGTTTTTGCTGGTTATAGATGCTCTGGGCGCTGTGCCACTGCCATTCAGTGCCACAGCGCGAATGCTCCCTTTGTAAAGATGACATGTGAATTGGTACATCCATGATTGGCTTATTTGGTTTACCTGTTAGTCCCTAGTAGCATGGCCCGTGTGTGCCCAGGGCTGGTAAACCGAATGCTGCTGGTGGGCCTGCAGCACTGGTTTGTGCCACCCACAGAAGCAGCTTGTAAAGTGTGTCTCAGACCTGCCCCTGCAGTGTCTGCGTGCAGTCCAGAACTGCCATCTTGGCTGTGAAGTGCACCCACTTCCCAGCCCCTAAACCTTCCCTTGGCATCCTGTAAGCCCCCCTTATGATAGGGTGCATTGTATGTGTAAGGTAGGACATGCCCTGATGTGTGTAGCATGTCCTAGTAGTGAATTACACCCTATTTTGTTTTTCACTACTGTAAGGCTACCTGTTCTCCATAGGCCAGAATGGGAGGTCTGGGCTATTACATTCTATAGTCCTAACTGACCCACAGACGATGGTAGAAAAACGAATTTAGTATGCCTGAGCTCAGAATATTAAAATACATCTTTTAGTGAAGGTTATTTTTATATTCTGTGTTTGAAACTACCACTTTTAGAGTAAAGTTACTTTCTTGCCTAAACCTTCCAGATTGCTCTGCTATTATGTGTATTGGCTGTATGGTTTTTGAGGGACAGGGCAGGCTGAGACAGACCTGGGTTGAATAGAGAGATCTGCCTTGGAGTGAGGGGAGGGGTAGCTCCTGCACTTGAATAGGGCTGTGCCTGGCAAGGTGAATGCTGGCTCCACCTCCCACTGTGCGTCTGAAGGCAGACCCCCTCTTTCTGAAAGAAAGGATGCAGCCTGGTAAACAAAGTGCTCCAGGGCTGGGCAGAACTGGTTCTGGCTGGGTTCAGAGACTTGTAGCTTCTGAGAACAAAGACTTTTGGGGTATAATTATCTGTGCTGAAACCCCTACAATTGGCATTGCTCCTGGACACCAAGAAGAACCTCTGTCTGTGTGACTACAGGAATCTGCAGGAGAAGGACTGTCCTTGTGCTTGTGTGCTGTTTCTGGGACTGGCCTGCAGTGGTTACTACTGGACTTGGAAGAAGAGGAAAAGGACTTTGAAGGAACTTTTATTTTGTGGCTACAGCAATCACCCAAGGGCTAGAAGAGAGCTAGCCTCCTGCAGGAGTCTCAGGCACATCAGACTCCACCACCAGCCTCCTGTTTCCTCCCAGAGAGGATTTCTATCTGCAGGTGAGGCTCCTGTGAGTTCCAGGGCCTCTAGTTCTACTGCTGAGAAGAGAGTGGTGAAAATCGTCGTTAACCCCGGTTAGCGAGCCGCTGCAGCTGGTAAGCGTGAGAAAAATCATCGCTCTGCTGTCGCCGAGCGCTCGCTAACCCCGAAGATTATCGCATCATCCGTCAGCGGGCCTGAAAACGCCCGCTATCCCGAAGATCGTTGCATCACCCGTCAGCGGGCCTGAAAACGTCCGCTATCCCGAAGATCGTCGCAGCACCTGTCTGCGGGCCTAATAATGCCCGCTATCCCGAAGATTGTCGCATTGCTTGTTAGCGGGCCCCAAAGCGCTCGCTAACCCCAAATCATCGCATCAAGCTCATCGCAGCGCGGACGCCGAGCGCTCACCATTTTCCCCGCATCGCATCAGGATCGTCGCTCCCTCGCGGAGCGCCATTTTCTTTCATCGCAGCAAGATCGCACACGCAACAGGCTCGGTGCATCATCCTCCCTTAGCGGTAAGGATATTATCGCATCACCGTCTTAGCGTGAAGAAGTTTGTCGCTTTCTCCTGCCCGCAACCCAGCGCATCATCCCCCTTGCGGTAAGGATTTAACGCATCGCTGGTTAGCGTGAGGAAATGTATCGCTACAACTCTTTAGCGACATTTTTGTTGCTTTGCTACAGAATCCAGATACTTTGTGAGTAAAAGGGTCGCAGAGACCACTGCATTGAACTGAACATCATCTTGTGCATCTTGAACTATTTTTGCAGCATTTTTTTAAAGTAACTATATTTTTCTAGTATTGTGGAATTTTACTGTTATTGGTCTTGTGATTAAGTCTATATAAATATACCTATTTTTTATAACTACTTGAGTGGTGTCCATTTGTAGTGTTCCTCATTGTATTACTGTGTATGGTCATAAATGCTTCACACACTGCCTCTGAGATAAGCCTAGCTGCTCGTGCAACGTTACCACAGGGTTGAGCAGGGGTTATCAAAGGGTGTAGGCTGCTTACTCTAACTTAGGAAGAAGGGTCCCTACTTGGACAGTGGCCAGCCATTGCCAACTAGAGACCCCCATTTCTAACACTGATCCATAATACAATTTACAATAGGAACACTTACACTTCAATACTAGACAGCAGTGAGAAAGTGCGCAGAGACACTAAACCAGCACAAATAGAGTCAAAAACAGGAGGTCAGAAAGCAAAAAGACAGGGAAACATGCCAAAAGATGCCAGGTCGAAACACAAATAATACTCTAATATATCTATAAATATAAATCTACAAAATATTGTAATTAATTAATACAGTGATATATCTAACAAATCTCAGGTACTAGACTGTACAGAAAGCTCTAATATTTACAAAGATCTAACGTTCGTGAAGCTCTTGAGTTGGCAAAGCTCAGAACTTACCTGGAACGGGAAAAACATATGACCAATGTATTGCAGTACTGAGCCAATCATATACCAGGTTTGTAAGCAGCGAACGTTTGTGAACAATGGTGGAAGCAAACGGGACAATGTAAAAAAGGTGAGCACACATTCCCACTAAGATGGTTATTTTGTAGAGCATCAGGATTGTACACTTGCGACTACAGAGGTTCACAATCATTTGGAACAGTTCAGAAACAAGCCAAGAAAAAACAGAACTTACAAAGTAGCGTGCCTACAAATAATGGGCATTGACTTACAAAGTAACAGTACCTACAAATAAAGGATATTGACTACATAGTACCAGCACCTACAGATAAAGGATGCTCCCGAGTTTAAATGTGTGTTGAGTGATGTAGTAAATTCAGGGAACGAGTACTGCACGGCCCTAAAAGAATGTGAGTCCACAAACAGACAGGACTCACCACTCATTTAGGGTCTGTCTGGATCCAGCTGGATGGCTGGCAAACTGATTGCCGGTTGTCTTCATGCACAAGGTCTCAGTAACAGAAAATAACAAAGGCGATGTAGGAAAGACTCTCTTTGTTGTGTGTTAGTGAAGATTTGTAGAAACCCTTTAGAATGTAAGAGAGTCAAAGCAAATGTTTGTTAAATCAATTACTTTATATGGTTAGAACCTGCAATATTACCACTAATCTCAAGTATCTAAGTATGAGCTTTTTAGTTTCAGAAGCAGTTCTCAGCTTTTGAAAGATCAGAGGGGCATATCAGCAAGGGCCGGCGATAATTATCGCTCAGCACTCGTAGCGTGAGGATAATTATCACCGGCCAACTCTGAATTTTATCGCGGAGATAGCGTGCTATAAGCAAGGCTTATCTCCAAAGCGATAAAATTCAGAGCGCAAGCTGCCAATTGTTAGATTATCGCTGGAAATACAGCAATAATCCCACAAGGTTTGGCGATAGCTTGCTGATAGGGATAGATATACTTAGCCATGATATCCACCTTACATAGGATATCATGGCTAAGTCAGAAAAATACCAGACGTAAAAAACCAGCGTTATCCGCGGTTAGCGCTGCTTTTTTTATCGCTTACAGGGTTAACGATATCCTTGATAATAGGAGAAATGTCGCTTAGCGACATTTCTCCTATTATTTTACTCTGGAATGCCCCCTATGCATCTCATTAGAGATGCAAGGGGAAGCATAGAGTAAAAGGGTGCTAACATGCGAATTTGTGTGTTAGCACCCTGTTGCTGATAGGGTGCTAGTTTTACCTCTGCTTTTTTGGCTTTTAAAGCCAAAAAAGCAGAGATAAAACCCCTGTTGATATGCCCCAGAGTTTGCATGTTGAGTAATTGTTTCGTAGGGAGTACATTTCTAAAACAGCTGACAACGTGAAAAATAATGCTAACAAATCTTCCTGTATGCAGCAGCGCAACATCTGCTTGAAGGGGAAGTTGTTCATGAATTCACAAGTGCAGGACAGGAAGAATAACAATGGATTTACAGAGATAATCTTCAATTATGAAGTGGGACACAAGTTAGTATTGATGGGGATATTGTTGCTGTTTGTCCCAAAGGTTGACACATGTGAAATTGTATGATATCTCATTTAATATTTGAAGGACAGTCACAGCTGGAAAAAAAACTGTGCAAACAACAAAGCTGTGTATTATGTAGCAAGAAATGCAAATAATGCAGCATAATGCAGCACATCTTGTGATAGTATTACCTCATGCATTTGTAATGTTTACACATTAACACAATCTGGCCAAATGTTACACCTCGTTAGTACCAGATGTCACCCAAATGCTGCAAAAAGCAACAGAAAGGTGACTAGTAATCCTTTGAGAAGTGCCTTTGTCTGCGCAGAAATATTTGTTACCTACTTTTTCTTAGTAACTTTAGATCCTTTTGAGCTCTAACAACATCTTTTAGTTCAAATCTGCACATTATGCAGCAGACGATGGATTATGTGGCAAATCGATATTTATTGAGTAAACGCCTAATTCCAGTGACCCTGATTATAAAGAACTTGCAGAAAGACCTCTGATTAACGAGTTGCCTAATTTAATACCCTACTGCTAATCCGTATCATGCTAGATGTTAGTCAGCTTTTTAATCAGCATTAACTTTGGTTTTTAGGTATTATTACTTTGTTTGTAGAATATGAGTGTGATTTAAAACTAGCAGTCCTCACACCTGCTAAATTGATATTTTGATCTCACTGTCACACACCTAATACAAGCATTGGCAAAGCTCATTGGTTTCTCCTATATAAGCGCTATAGACTTTGCCATGGTCTTTTAGCCATGTAATACAATGCAGCATGGCTAAAACTTAGAAAAAAATAGCCCTGCCTGTGTGCCAGAGCTTTTTTTCTAGCGTCAGGGGTGAAGCAAGCAATGCAACATGGGAAGGGATGGGGGAAAGGCAAGCAACACAACTCGGAAGGTGACAAGCAACACAACATTGGAGGGGTGGCGGGAAAGGCAAGCAACAAGTCGGGAGGTGACAAGCAACACAACATGGGAGGGGGAAGGGGCAGCAAACAACAAGGAGCGCGCAGCAAGCGCAACACACAAGGTGGCGAACAAAAATGACGTAGCAGCAGGCAACAACAACGGGCAAGAAAATACATGTACCTTTATGGAGTGCTGTGAAACACAAAAATAAAGAAGTGCTTTAAGTGAAAGTAGCGGATGGACATACACTGTGGACGGAAGCAGTACTTGGGCCATTCTCCAGAGTGGGGGCAAGCACACGAAGAAGAGGTGAAGCCATCATGTGTTGACCAAAGACCATGTACCCTTATGGAGTGCTGTGAAACACAAAAATAAAGAAGTGCCTTTGAAAGTGCAAGTAGAGGATGGACGTACACTGTGCATGGAAGCAGTATTTGGTCCATTCTCCAGAGTAGGGACAATAACATGAAGAGGAGGTGAAGCCATCGTGTGTTGATCAAAGAGGAGCAAGCAAATAAAAGTTAAGATGAAGCCATTCAGTGGAAGGCAATGTATAGGCTCTAAGCCCCTGTAAGTAAACAAAAACTCTTGCAAGCTACAGCACATGTGCGGTGTCAGGCAAGACCTAAATATCACTTGTGGTTTACATAAACCCATCACCAAATGTAAACCGTGTTAATTCATAAGGCATTCCAAAAATCTGTTTTGTGACAGTTGGGATGAAGGATTTGCTACAGTTAAGTTGAAGAGCAAATGAAATGCTAAAACATATTGAACTGATTTGTATGCACTTGAGATCCCAAGACTTTGTTTCGAGAGCAATGCTGTGTGTTTGCCATGTACCAAACATATTTGGCTAAGCCTACTAAATTAATAAATAATGATGGAACAGTCTGCATAATTTCATCATACCACAGTGCTAAACCTCACACATAGGCCCCCTTAATGTTTCAGTGGTTTTTGAAAAATATTATTCCAAATAAATGTTATTGTCAATGGCCCATAACCTCTGCAACCCTATTATTGTACTATCTAGGCCAATCAAAGTTCCTTGATGCTTATTCATATTGCTTGTATGAAACACTACATAAAAAGGGTTGTCCCTTGTAGCGGATTTATGGCTTATATAGAAAATAAGTTGTACCTCAGCAGCTGATCAGGCTAAAACTAAAGAAACCAGTTATGAGGAACAGGTGAAAATAGATGCTATTGTGACGGACAATTGGCTCATCCTGTTCTGAATATGGCAAATGTGTAACTATTATTTGCAAATGAATTACACAAATCCCCTCAAGGGGAACTAATCAACTTTCTCTGTAGCAGCAGCATGTCAATGCATTGAGAATATTACCAGGCTTCATTTTCAACAAAATTAACTGTTTAAATGCAGATAATTTATACATGGGGATTAGCCTTGGGCAAACTTCGGCTCTAGGGAAAAAAACTGCTGATTGAGTTACATTTTGAATGAAATCAATTAACTTAAATGGAACGATAAAGTCGTAGTGTTTTAGCAAACTATTAAAAATACCACTCAGTTGCCATGCAAGCCTCGATGAAAACAAATATAGACTATAACTTTAGAGAATCTTCATCCTGTCACATCGCACAAGTTGCAAGGACTGCAGTTCGTGTGACTTTTGCAGAATCTCCGGGTTAAGAGGCGCCCCTTGGGAGGTACATTTCACGGAAAGCATGTGCCTAGAAGCAATGTCTTATGTGACTAAATGCATTATGCCAATGTCGCCTCACAACTATGCCTCATTCCAAATTATATTTTACATTTATTTTCACTTCTATTTTACACATCGGCGACCAGTGGCGGCTCCTCCGTTAAGGCGGAGGAACATCGCCCCACAGCAGTAGTTAAAGGAAAACTAAAATGATAATAACCCGCGTTATTATCATCTTAGTTTTCCTTTTCCTTGTTTCCGATTGGACTGGACTGCCAGAGTAGGGGCCAGGAGGAGTGGTTGCTTCACTCTAAAGTGCGCATAACTGTTTGGCCGGCCCTCTCGGGCCAACCATAACAGTCATGCCCACTTTGCATGTTCTGCACCTGGGTGCAGAACATGCCCACATCCCCATTTCCTGTCTAAGCGCTGAACCACGGTGCTCAGACCAATCACAACACTGCTTTGCAGTGCTGTGATTGGCTTGGGGAGTCAGGAGCCTGGGTGCTTTCTGGTTCCTGCTTCCGAGGAGCGAGCGGCAGCGGCAAGAGGACTGAGAAGCAGCGGTCGACTAGGTGGCCAGCCTGCAGGTCAGTGTTTTTTCATTATTATTTTAATTTACACCCCCCTCCACCTCTCCCCACCCCCATTAAATAGCGTCTGCCACTGTGAGAGACTTATAGTTTTAGGGAGAGTGAAAGGCCTGAAGAAAGATAGTGATTAATTTCGCCATTCTAGTTTTGAATACTGCTGAGCAAGGCTTCAGCTCTCAGCACTCCTAGAGGGTGACCACAGTGTGCAGCACAACAGCAATAAAAATAAGATAAAAAGCAAGTATTGGCACCAGAATTTAAACTCCCCTCCAGCATAGCTCAGTGAGTTGAGAGCCCCTGAAAGGATTGCTGATAGGATTACCATTGCACTTATCAAAGCTGAGCCTCCCAAAATTCAGTGTAGGACACAGATATGCATTGCACATAAAAATAAAGGCTGGAGGCAGAAGGAGGCACTGACCAACAGTAAAAAAGGAAACGAGAGTGACATGGGAGCCAACCAATGGAAACTAAAGGTAAATATTGGGTGGTCTGTAAGCCCGTTTTTATTTTTTGAGATTTTGCAAGCACAGCACGAGCACTGTGCATGTGAACCCTAAGAAAAGCACATAAGGGAGCAGGGAGAGTACACCCTATACCAAGGCCCATGCAGGGAGACCCCAAGGGGATGCCCCATCATTTAAAATATTTAAGAATATGTATTTTGTTGCAGTAGCCAAGAATCCAGGCAGATAGAATCATGCACTCCAGCGAAGCCTCATGCAACCAAGGCACAGAGTCAAGGTTCCTCAGGTGCTGGTTCCTATTTGGGAACGAATAAAATTGTTACCAAAAAAAGAAGGGTCTGGCTATAGATGAGACACTGCGATCTATATAGGCAATGAGCTTGTTAGTCAGATAGGCAGTGGTGCTGGTCGTGATTTCATAAAACACAAGCATTTGCAATGCAATAGGTCTCGCACTTGCCAGAGTTTGAGCTATTGGCATTGTAAATGATAATGTCTTTTATTTATGTTTTAAAAACCAACACATAACTGAAAAGCATTGTCATTTACAATGTCAAAAGCTAAAACTCTCAATTGCGAGACCTATTGTTTTGCAAATGCTTGTTATTCGTAGCATCAGAAGGTGAACACATATCCAAATATAATATATATGTAAAATTGACTCCAAATGAGGCCCTTACTGTTTTTCAAAAACCGGCAAGGAGAGGAGCATTGCATTCCCCTGATTGCTGCCATAAAATAATTCCTGTGGCCTTGTTTATTTTTCATGGTGCGCTCAGCAGCCAAATGTACATGACAGGCCACCAAACTGTTATTGAACTTAGGGAACTCATCCATACTTGAAGCCAAAGAAATGCCCTCCTTTGGTTATGTAGGCCCGTTGCTGATTAGGGGTGAAGCTCCCCGAAAATCACTTCACAACATGGTCGTTTCATAAAACGTAAACTTAAATGACCCCAAAGAGTACTTTAGCAGCCAAAATGGTCCCACATTGAAAGAGAAGCTGTGGGCCCACTGTTCGAATCACAGCGTAACCTTTACACTATTGTGTGATCCTGGCAAAAAACATTTCTACTTCCTGTGCGCCATGTCCCTTTCCTAAAACAGGAGCTAATAGAATAAAAGTCCTACTTAAGCACCAAAGAAACATGCATTGGTAAATCAAGCCAGTCTGACTTTTTGTCAGGGGAAGATTTTGGTAACAGTTGGGCGATTTTGTACGTTTTGGCACCAGCAGCCCAAGAAAGAACAAGAGAAGAGGGAGGGGAAGTAGGAAAAGCGAAAAAGGAAGTAAGGAGACAAGAGTGCTGAGGACAGATGAAAAGAAAGAAAAAGCGGAGGAAGAGGAGGGCAATAGGATGAGAGAGACAAAAGGAGAAGTAAGACACATGAAAGCGGAAAAGAGAGAAAAGGGGTAAGATTAGGACATGGGAGAGGCGAAAGATGGGAGAGAAGAGAGGAAAGCTAGGGGGGGATGAAAGGATGAATAATAGACAAAGAGAAAATGGACTTGCTCGTTCTCAGGCTTTCTAAAAGTAGGTCCAAGTGGGGGTATTTATTTTTTCTGACTACTCCTCTAAGCGCCAGTTGGCACAGGTGAAACCCTTTGGCTTTGCCAATGCTTGTTTTTTAGGCTGTATGCAATTCCTAATTGCGTACCATGAGGAGCATAAAGCAAGCACAATGAAGACAGATTAGGATGGAATTCAAAGAGCTGTCACGCAACGGATTGACGCAGAGGGAACAGAATGTGTGGCATTACACACATTAGCACTTGCGGGCCCCCTCAATTCGGTATGAGGGTCAGCTCCCCGTACACCGGCCGCCTGGTTAGCCTCGATGGAGACACCGGATGCCTCAGACGAGTGCCACTGAAAGGGTAGACCGGTGACCTGGCAAGAGACGCACTTCACCTCAGCCCGCTGGAACATGCGTCATCATTCTGAATGAAACAACAAAATATGTGACATGAACATCCGTTCCTGAAGCCTGCACATTTATCGCCTCTTCGTCCCTGTGCTTTAGAGTGAAAGCTACGAGGAACACTCTGGCCTCTCCTGTCACTCCGCACGCTGGGTGCACAACAGTCCTCCGGCCCGACACTACGCTGCAAGTACTACAACTCTCTCTCACCACACTATGCGGCCGAGATAAGGCGCCTAAGGTGACAGGGTCCAAGGTCAGGACTAAAGAGGATTATAGAAGTCAGGAATAGGTAGGGTGACCAGATTCTCAAATAGAATAGAATAGAAAGGAGGACGCTTGTGACAGGAGGCAATAGACTGCTGACTGCTGTAAAGTGAAAGCAAATTTGTGTGCGCGCTTGGCGGGGGCGGGGGAGTGCATTCCAGGCGGGGGAGCGGACCCTTTGAAGTACGATGCCAAACGGATTGCATGGCGGCACGATGCACGTGATTGTGCGCGTGCTCGCCGTGCAAACCTCTTTTGGGAGCCCCCTACTATAGTCTCGCATTGCGATTGCTACGCAATAGCTAGGCGAGACCTAAAAATGGTTATGAGCTGCCACTAGTCAATGTTTACACCAAAGGATTAAGAGGACAACACCCTTAAGAGTACATATGATGGGGTTCCTAAGGACAGCCTCTCCATTCTCAGGGCACTCTAACAGTATTCGTGAGAAGTACTAGATCTAAAGTTTGAGAGGTTCTTAGAAACTAAAGGCCCTACAAAGGTTACCAAAATAAAACAAAATCCAATGAAGCAGCTAAGGACAAAGTGAAAGCAGCACACAAGGCATGGCCACAGAGCTGGTATTGGACTTCCATACCTCCATTTGCACAATCCTTTCTGGCACTTTGGGCCTGAGTTAGAAAAAATAGGTAAGGTAAAATCATCCAAATTGTAGTGTCCTCTGTAAATATTATATCCATTATTGGATTTACCACCAGAAGAATTATACATTCCATGGTATAGCAGAAATCAGTCTTACCAATTCATCACCATAACCTTGTCATTGTCATTACCTTGGGGTGTTTACTATCCTAAATCCAGTCTAAACAATTTAGGTAAATACTATTCTCTAAATCTAGTCAGAAGTGAGGAGTACAAACTGGGTTTGAAAACCACCGGGAGGGTATTCAGATAACCCCAAAGTTATGGCTATGTGAATGTCCACCTCTTTCCCAATCTACACCCTCAAAGACTGCTCGGTGACGCTCACCTTAAATGTTGTACAATTGAAAATACGCCTTCGTGGCAGCTTTTTATGCTTCATTGTCTTCAGTAAGTGACCAGGGATCCTGATCCTGGGAATCACGATTTGCTATTTGCAACCACAGAATGGTTTGGGATTACGCTCTTCATTAAAAATAACAATATCTTTGATAAAAAATGGTGACAAGGATTTGTGATTGTGTCTCTTCAATGTAACTTTATCATTTTCTCCTTACAGATATGTTTACACTTCGAGGGAATTCCAACGGCAAGCCCTGTGTGTTTCCCTTCATGTTTAATAAGAATTGGTATGCCGACTGCACACTGGATGGGAGATCTGACGGCCAGCCTTGGTGTGCAACCACGCCAGACTACGAGAGTGACAAAATGTATGGATTGTGCCCGTCAAAACGTAAGTCGTGCTTGTCTAAAACATGATTTCTTTTATTATTTTCCAGACAACCTATAATATGTTGCCACCTGCGTTATTTTCGCTATAGAGGTCAATTTTCTAATTATTATGAAATCAGCTTAGATTTAACATAAAACCACCAAAGTAGAAGAGGCATATTCAGATGAGTGTACAACCTTTAAGGAAACCTATGTATGTTTAGTCCGGGCTCAGATACTGTGATCAAAGTCTGCCTTTTCCCGAGTTAGCTATCACACTGCTTGATCTTCATGTGTGTCTTTGTTTCAGTTCTTTAAAATCAAACGTTATACAGATCAGTGTAAAAACACATCGCTGCTATGAACTTGTTGTGAAGGTATAACTACAAGGTTTATGTCTCAAGTTAGAAAAAAAATCATTTTAATTGTGTGTCTTGGGTTTCTATTTGCATTTACTAGCTCTAGCTGAACAATGATAGGGGTGGGCGTAAAGCTCTGCTCCGCTGGCGGAGTTTGCAGAGTTTTGTCACTCAGCGGAGTTCTGCAAAAACTGTCAGCCACAACGTAGTTTTACCGGCGCCCATGACCCCTATCAACACACCTTCTTCAAAGACTTCAGTGTGATTTGAATTGAATGCACCATTCCAAGGTGGCCGCCGTATTTATATGTTCAGGACGGTATTTAGCAGCAATTCAAAATAGCAGTCTTTATTTTATGTTGAATGTCGATCCGGGGCGTAACCCAGGCCCCCGCATCCCCCGCAGTGCGGGGGGGGGGGGCTCCAAGCTCCAGGGGGGCTCCCCAGCACTTCACTTTGGTTGGGGAGCTCCTGATACAGTCCAGAGGGGGCCCCTCCACGTACCTTGCAGGGGGGCCCCCTCAATTATCGTTACGCCACTGATGTCGATGTGGGTTGGTTGGTTCCTGTCTGCTTGCCGATTGCACCCATAGGCTTGGGTGTGTTCTTCTAGAGCATTGGATGGCTGGACTAGGGAGCTTTCTAAGATGTCGGCCCTCGCTCAGATGCGAGCATTGCTGGACCCGCTGATGGGCAGTGGGCGCGTCTCGAGGTGGTAAGTGTTTAGTCAGATGGCTACGACTTCCCTGCTCGTCCTCACGCAATCCTGCTTCATTATATGGGAGCGAGAATATGACCCCCACTTTACAAGCTCAAATATGGGAAATGTAAATGTTCTGTATACCACTGGGCGCAATGGACATGAATCTAATAATTACCCCACCTGCTCGCGGAACTCCGTGCAATTCCACCGAGTTTTTCGGCAACTTCATAAAATTCCACAGAGAGAAACTCCACGAGCTCCACTCAGGCCTAGCAATGAACGAATTGTTTAAATCAATGTTTTGTAATGAAGTCGGTAGTCTACTTTATCAATAACGCTCTTAATTTCTACATCAATTTACATGAGAGATGAAGCGCTTGCATGTCGCTTAAAAATGTAGGTTCAATTTACCAAAATGATTTTGTATATTTCAAAAACATAGGGGCATATTTACAATAACTGACGCATCAGCATCGATGTGTCAGAATTCTTGCGCCTACCACAAATGCCTTAACGACACCATGGATGCGCTGTATTTACAATACAGTGCTACATCGCGCAAGGATTCACAGATGCGTCCGAAATTCTGATACATCTTTTGCAGCTGAAGTGATGCATTGCGGCCTGCACTCCTGCAATGAGTCTGAACACAGAGGTGACTCCCATGTTAAAAGCCCCGTATCAATCCTTACGCCTGGTTTGAGAAGGCATAGGGATTTTGACACAGTCAAGTTGTAGAGTGCCGTAGTGAAAAGTTGTAAATTTCACTGCGTCAGTTCTATGTGGCTTTTAACATGGGAATGTCTACCCTGCATACATTATATCTGGCGCATGTATAATGTGATGCAGGCCTCTACAAACTGACGCATTGGGCCCAGTTTGTAAATATGGAGCAGTGTGGAGTTGACTTTTCCAGTAATTTACTTTTTATATAATACTGCAAGTTAGGAATAGCCTCACTGCAGAAAGACAATAAAACAACATAACATGACGTGTATTTGTAAAGTGCACGCTCCCCCAAAGGGTATCTTGGTGCTGAATAACAGATTTTTATTGTTACCCAACTCAATGGTACTCATTTTATCGACCTCAGAAGGATGAAAAGCTAAGCGGATCCACCAGGATTTAAAGCTGTGACCATGAGGTGAAACCCAGGCCCCTATAGTGGACGTATTAGTCCACTAAGCCACCAGGCCCTCTTGTCTGTCGGCTTCTGTTCACCCTTAAGGATCTATGGGTGGCTAAGGGATTGAGAATCTTGCTCACCATCAGCTGGTCCCTAAACTGCCCATTTATTAAAAGGACCCTAAAGCTAATTTCCACTCCCCAGTCCTCTAAGTCTCAGCATTAGGCTCAGATCCCCAAGGTTCCAGCTGAGTCTCAGGTGCCTTTATATTCCAGCTCATCTCTGGTCACCTGATTTCCATGTTCACCGTCAGACCCTGTAGCTCTTGCTCACTCTTACTGGAGGAGCATGTTTGCTGATATTCCGCAAAAGGTATATTTCCATATAGCTCCCTTGATGTTCTGCTACCCTAAGTACATGAAGTGTACTGTCACTACCAGCGTGCTCAAGGTCCTCCTTGCCCTTAGCCCTGGCAGTGGGCTTTGGGATTGAACCTATGCTTCGGGGACATTGCTTAGGGGAGCCTCAAGCTCACCCTAAAGTTCCTGATGTTTATGCTCACTTTTAGTCACCTGAAATCCTGCTGACCCTAAGGTGTTCAAGGATCCCGCGTCTCCCAATGGATCTTGCTCCCCAGGGGGTGCCAGGGATCCTGCTCTGTGTCATTTACTTGTGACTCCTGGCCATGCTCTAGTGCCCAGAGGTTCCTTCTCAGGGACATTGATCAATGAAGCTCCTGCTTACCTGAAGCTCCTGGGGGCATGCTCATCCTCATGTTGCTGAATCTCCTTCTTAATTATACATCCTAATATGTCTTGCTTATCTTCAGAGGAGTGACTCTCTTGGTGACCCTGAGGTCTCCTGAGACTGCCCACTCTTCAGAAAGTAAGAACAATCAATGATAAACCTCAGGCGTCAGTGCTGGACACATCAGAGTCTTTCAAGGACTCGTTGGATGCCACAGAGAAGTTTCTCTGAGTGTGATGTCTTGGTGGTCTATTTCATGATCTGAATCCGCTAGACATGCTGCAAGGAATCCCTTCAACTACAACTTTTCTTTTCATTTCCTTCATATTGACTGTGCCCTTGCTCTCTCTTTTGTTCACACACTCGCGTGAACAGACCTACACTCCTCCCAGCAGCGTTTGGGTTGTCTGACAGAATAGGCTTGCAATAAACACTACATTAATATTGCATGGGGACAGGATACCCTCACAGGTGATATGGTGCTTTAAAAATACATATAACATATCAAATTATGTTTTAGAGATTATTCACTACAGATGTACAGTACTTTAATTCAAATTTCATGTCCGAGTGTAATTGTCACTAAATGCTACAGGACACACACAAACCTTAGTAGCCAGTGGCCACTCATTCACTCTTGGTTTGTCATTCCTGTGCTCCTGTGGCAGGGGGTTTGCCCCAAATTACTCCTAATTACCCAAGCTGGTGTAATTGCATATTTTGCGTCACAAGAGTAATGAGTAATTAGCAAAATTACTCTGATTACTCGTAAATAGCTAACATTGGTCCCAAGTCTAAACGCCACCTCTTCCCCGGTCCAGTCCATTATTCTTTGCCCACCATACCACTCTAGGCAAATCAGTGCCTACCCTCTCTCCTGGTATTACATGTGTGGTCGCGACATTGCTGTGACATAATCATGAGTGCTGAGGTTTTGGTAGCTGTCAAAGCAAATGGTAAAGCTTAAAGCAACATGGTGTAACCATCTTGATACAGCAAGACCACTCGCTGCAATAGGGTTTGGCATTTACAATGACAATCGTGGAAACTTCAGTAACTGCAGTGCCACAGAGTTCTCTGAATGGCGGCAATGCAATAGAAAAATGCCACTACCTCTACTTATATTTCTGATGCCTACTACTACCTCTCCATCATAAACAGCATCAAGTGCTCTCCTTTGCAGAGTTTAAAAGTAGCTGGTACAGCTGGCTTTTGGAAAGTTTGGAGAACATGCTCTGGGCCATAACATATACCCAGCAACACTGGGTGCACTCATGCAAGCCATAATGATCGAAATGTGGGCATGCAGTTAAGATTTCTGAGTGAAGGTGCAATGCTGGGCAGGTACTAAATAATTCTTAACGATAGTGCAAATATAAGAAGGTACTTGTAATTACTGAGTGATGAGGCAAATCTGTACACACACAGGGATTAATTAGGTAGAGTTCATTCCTGAAGATGCAAATCTGTGCCAGTAATCAAGATTTGTGAGTGCAAATCTTAAATGAGTAATGGGCAGCTCTACCCATGCTTTAAGGATTGCTAATGAGTGGTGCAAATCTAGACACACACTATGGGTAACTGAGTGTGCACAGCAGTGATAATTAGTTAGAATATGACCACCTACCCCTGCTCTATTGCTTGTGCTGGTACAATATTGTTAATTCTGGGCATTTTATAATTATCACAGCCATTACTGATTGTTTTATTATAGGTTTTTTGTCCCCAGTGTATGTAAAAAAAAATATACCAACACCAAAACCAGTTTAAAGAATGTAACAAAAGAATGACAGAATCTGAAAATACAGTTTAAAATCTTCTATAAACGCCAAATTGTATTAGTATCCATTGAGCATACCCCTCATTTCACTCAGGTCGCTGCAAGCCTGTAGGGCAATTGAAACTTTACTACTTCAGATAATTTTAATCTACATTATGATAATCAGAAGTGATATACCATATGCCACAGGAGTCCAAACCACCTTTTACTACAAGGGAAGAGATACACTTCTGCCTGGGCTATACTTTTGGACAATTTTCACGACTGCTGTCTTGAGATTCAGCCTGTAAGATTGGTGTAGCCTGCATGTGTCCATCCATGCACTCACTCATTCATTCATTCGTGCATTTACCTATTATCCATGCTCCCACCTATTGAACCATTGAATCGTACACTCGCCCATTTGTCAGTCGATTGATACACATGCTCATCCATTAATTATTCACGGATTTACTCATTCATCCACTCAACTGTGACTCATTCTCACATTTCTTTCACTCTGTCTTATGAAATTAAAATGTTCTGTTTACTAAGTCGAGTGTAGTGATGTTGATACTATATTAATGTGGATGAAATCCACCTATAGCTTTATTGTTCCTATGTAAAAGTTCCTAGAAAACATTTCCAGTATCCAGGTTGTGACTAGTCAATGAAGTGTAACTGATTGTAGTTCTGACACATCAAAAGGGGAAAAGTTTCACAGGTATTGCGTTCACCCTAGCTTTTCTCACTCCTGGCTGAATCTCTATGAAGAAAATGCACAAGGTTAGTTTGTGGAGGCTCACAGGGCCGGACAGGTCTTTTATTCTACCAGGAATTTCCCCTGTGGGCAGGAGCCCTTGGAAGCCCGTTTTGATGGGCCAGGACAGGGCCGCACTTTGTACCGTCGCCACTTTTCCCAGAGGCCATATTTCATTGCAGCGGTCAGGGTGCGGCTTCATGAGGGAAACGAAGAGAGGGAGGTAGGGGGAAGGTAGGGGAGAGGGGAGAAGGAGAGGAGAATGGATGCATACTCTCGAACATATGTCAGACGTCATCAAACCGGCGACCCCCCAAAAGTAACGCAACTGAAAAAACAGTGATTATTAAGAAATCTTCCCCTGTAAGCAAAATCAAGCAAATATCAGTTTGACGTTTTTCTAAATAATGCTCCAGGGAATGTTGGGGGGAGTGGGGGCGAGAGGGGATTCTTTCAATACTTCAATGTGCTTATCTTCTAGCTATCGTGAAAAGGAAAAGGAAAGACAATGAGGGTGCAAGCTTTCGTCCGTTTTCCTGCTGGGAATAGACAGGAAAATGTGTTCAATTGATAAGTTCAGAAAGAGCGTGGCCATGTCACCTCACTGTTTACTTAAACAAACATTCATTTCCTGTATAACGCAAACTGGCCAATGTAGTGGGGCTGTGGAAGTTTTATTGAAATATTAGTTGTCATTGGCTACAGTCCAGATAACAGTGCAGTCAATCAATAAACTTTGTTTCGGTCGACAGACCTTGAAAGATATGATTAATGTTTCATCTAATTTCTGATGCCCTTCGTGAGGAATGCAGATAGAATATTAAGTTTTCTATGGATTTGTTAATTGTGTTTATTTTATTTACAGCATGACATTTAGGCAACACATACCAGCCAAGTTGGCCACCACTCATTTTAATATAGAAAGTATACTTATTATATATATTGGAATATATATGATTTCGTATAATATAATTTCATATTTCATTTGATCATTCTATCTAGTATCCGTCAGTAGTTTAAAAACAGTTAAATTATTATTTAAAAGAAAATAGTACTTTGCCCACAATGCCTTTTACATTATGTTGCATAAAGGATAATACAATAATTAGAACTGACTTAAACATCCATCTAGGCATGGCTCTGGTCCAAGATGCTGCATTTGGTGGTATTTGCTCAACTTTTTTCATTAGCACGAACTCCTGTTTGCTCTTTATCAGCATCCTGTGCAAATGTTTCTGTTGGGCCAACTGTGATAATATAGGTTGCTCTATTAACTAACTCTACCTCACCAAGTTGAAATAGGCAATATTTTTTTGATAACTATTAAGATTGCGATGAATTATTAATTCTAGCCCTGAATCTGAACCATCCTACCTGTGTTAGTGCATTTGTTCCTCTTCATTCTTTTTGCAAGGGTCCTTAAGCCCATTTCAAGGTAGATTTCACCCCATCCCTGCACTTGCTCTCTCGACAATCACCAGAAATAGCCATCATCTGGTGTTTTAATATCTTGTTGTTCACTCCACTTCTTCACCCTAGCCAACATAAATGTAGGTCCTGCAGAGGGCGGAGAAATACCAGGTCCCCCCTAGTTGGTTAAACTTCCAATTGAGTAATGGGGAAACATTGCTTTAATCTTTGGGTCTGTCATAATGACTCCTACTTTATTGGCTTTGTTAGACCTGCCAGCCTCCAGGTGTTCTTCCACCAAACCTTTTGCCTTCACCCCTCCTATTTTTCCAAATTATTTTTGTTGGCCTTTGGGCTCTGTGCACTTTACAACTGCTAACTAGTGCTAAAGGGCATGTGCCCACTCCCTAAAACATGATAAAATCAGCTCACACTTGATTGGCATATTCATTTACTTATAAGTCCTTAGCAAACTTGTATACCAGATACCGAGCACAGGGAGATTAAATGCTACTAGTGGGCATGCAGCACTTAAAGAGCCACCCACTTAAGTAGTCCCTTCAAACCTGCCCCAGGCCTGCCAATGCAGCCTGTTGGTAGTTTCAAACTGTCAATTCGAATTGGCAAAATAACCCCCTTGCCAAGCCTTAAAATCCCTTTCTATTGCATAAGGCACCCCTAAAGTAGGCCCAGATAGTCCGTAGGACAATGTGCTTTGCAGCAAAAACGTTGGCCATATACGTTCAAATTTTACATGTCCTGGCAGTGAAAAACTCACAAATTCATTTTTCGCTATTGTGAGGCCTGCATCGCCCATATAATAACATTGGGATACCATATTACATTTAGTGTGTGATAATTGTTGATTGGGAGCAGGTAGGAAAGTCATGTTTGGTGTCTGGGGAACTGTAATTTAAAATCCTCCTCTTTAATGGTAAAATTGGATTCTAAGTCACAGTTCTGAAAATTCAATTTTTAGAAAGCTGCAAAAAGTACAATTGATGGACAGAATGCTGAACAATGTCAAACATTCACCCCAGTGCAGAGATCTGGGCCTAAATCCATCGTGTTTTACTCCCCAGGCCATTCCAGTTTAAACCCAGCCATATGCAAATCTGTCTTGACCCTGTTCCCAGTCGGAACAATGTGGCCTGAACTGCCAGGCCAGGTTCTCCCTGGACCGGAAACAAGCATCCTAGGACTGATTTTGGGGTTTCACCCTCATCAGCCAGGCTAGCTTGACTTCTGTGGCATGTAGAGCAAGGGACCAACGTCTGGGCATACCCGTCCCACTCGGGGTGACAAATGCAAAAAGAACAATTGATGTACAGAATGCTGATCAATGTCAAACATTCACCCCAGTACAGAGATCGTGACCTAAATCCATTATGTTTTTGCTCCCCAGGCCATTCCAGTTTAAACCCAGCCATATTCCAATCAGTCTTGACCCAGTTCCCCTTGAGATCAGTCCAGCCCGAACTGCCAGGCCAGGTTCTCCCTGGACCAGATACAAACATCCTAGGACTGGTTTCAGGGTTTCACCCCGCATCAGCCAGGCTAGCTTAACTCCAGTGGCATGGAGAGTACAAGACCCATGTCTGGGCATAACCGTTCCACTCGCAGTGACAAATGCAAAAAGAACAATTGATAGACAGAATGCTGATCAATATCATAAATTCACCCAGTACAGAGATCTGGGCCTAAATCCATTGTTTTTTGCTCCCCATGCCATTCCAGTTTAAACCCAGCCATATGTAAATCAGTCTTGACACTGTTCCCTATGGGAACAGTCCAGCCGGAACTGCCAGGCCAGGTTCTTCCTGGACAGGAAACAAGCATCCTTGGGCCGGTCTTGGGGTTTTACCCCTCAGCAGTCATGCTAGCTTGACTCTAGTGGCATGGAGAGCACTGGACACATGTCTGGGCATACCCGTCCCACTCAGGGTGACAAATGCATAAAGAATAATTGACGGACGGAAGGCTAATCAATGTCAACCATTCACCTCAGTACAGAGATATGGGCCTCAATCCATCTTTTTTTTGCTCCCCAGGCCATTGCAGTTTAAACCCAGCCATATTCAAATCAGTCTTGACCATGTTCCCCGTGGGATAAGTTCGGCACGAACTGCCAGGCCAGGTTCTCCCTAGACCAGATACAAGGATCTTAGGACTGGTTTCGGGGTTTCAACCCTCATCAGCCAAGGTAGCTTAACTCCAGCGGCATGGAGAGTATGAAATCCATGTCTGGGCATACCCGTCCCACTCGGGGTGACAAATGCGAAAAGAACAATTGATGGACAGAATGCGGATCAATGTCAAACATTCACCCAGTACAGAGATCTGGGCCTAAATCCATTGTCTTTTTGCTCCCCATGCCATTCCAGTTTAAACCCAGCCATATGCAAATCAGTCTTGACACCAGGCTGACCTGCCAGGCCAGGTTCTCCCTGGACTGGAAACAAGCATCCTAGGTCGGGTCTCAGCAGTCATGCTATCTTAACTCCAGTGGCATGGAGAGCACTGGACACACGTCTGGGCATACCCGTCCCACTCGGGGTGCAAATGCAAAAAGAACAATTGATGAACAGAATGCTGATCAATGTGAAAAATTCATCCCAGTACAGAGATCTAGGCATAAATCCATCATTTTTTTGCTCCCAAGGCCATTCCAGTTTAAATCCAGCCGTATACAAATCAGTCTTGACCCTGTTCCCTGTGGGAACAGTCCAGCCTGAACTGCCAGGTTAGGATCTCCCTGGACCGGAAACAACCATCCTAGGACCAATTTGGGGGTTTCACCCCTCATCAGCCAGGCTAGCTTGACTCCTGTGGCATGGAGAGCACGGAAATCATGTCTGGACAAAGCCATCCCACTCAGGGTGACAAATGCAAAAAGAACAATTGATGGACAGAATGCTGAGCAATGTCAAACATTCAGCCCAGTACAGAGATCTGGGCCTAAATCCATAGTTGTATTGCTCCCCAGGCCATTTCAGTTTAAACCAGCCATATGCAAATCAGTCTTGATCCTGTACCCTACGAGAACAGTCCAGCCTGAACTGCCAGGCCAACTGGGGTGGCATGTTGAGCAAAAGAACAATGGATTTAACCCAGATCTATTGAGTGGGGGTGAATGTTTGATTTGCTCTGAGTTCAGTCCATCATCTGTGTGTCTTTTTCTTTCTCGCCCTAATTGCACCGGGTATGCCCAGACGTGGGTCCTGGGCTCACTGTGCCACTGGTTTCAATTTTGCTTGTTTGATGGGGGGTGATGCCCTGAAATCAGTCCAAGTATCCTTGTTTGTGGTCCAGGGAGGACCAGGCTTGGCAGTTTGGTCTGGACTAATATCATGAGGCACAGGGTAAAGACTGATTTGCATATGGCTGGGTCTAAATTGGGGTGGCGAAGTGAGCTAAAGAACGATGGATTTAACCCAGATCTGTCAATGGGGTGAGTGTCTGAAAGGTTTCAGCACACCGTCTCCATCATCTGTTTGTGTTTGCTTTGTTCACCCTAAGTTGGCAGGGTATGCCCAGAAGTGGGTCCCTTGCTCACTTTGCCAGTTGATTCAAGCTAGCTTTGCTGATAATGGGTGTTACCGCGAAACCAGTCCCAGGATGCTTGTTTCCGGTTCAGGAAAGACCTGGCTTGGCATTTCAGGCTGGACTGTTCCCATGAGGCACAGGGTCAAGACTGGTTTGCATATGGCTCAGTCTAAACTGGAGTGGCATGGCAAGCAAAAGAACGATGGATTTAACCCAGATCTATTGAGTGGGGGTGAATGTTTGATTTTCTCTGCATTCCATTCATCATCTGTGTGTCTTTTGATTTTTAGACAGTTAGCATTTTCCCATCCATTTGGTGCCTGCAGCCTGTTCCTGGGTCACACGACTGGGTGTAGTTGGCCGTTAGCCTTTGTGTCTTTGGTCTTTGTGTCTCCCAGACAGCCACACAATAGAGGTACTAGATTTATCTGGATGGGCCATCTCAGGCAGGATGGGGGAGGGGAAAATATACACATCCCCACTTGCACTTCTAAAGACTGTGCCCCGCTCTCACATAAAGAATGTCACACTGACCTATTTTGACCCCAGAAAATCTTCCTGAAGTTTGGGTCCAATTTTGCTGTAGATAATAGAGCATCCATGGAACAGGCTGCAGTTTATTCATTATTTGGTGTGATCACTGCATCAGTGCTCCACAAGAATGCCAGATACTTATTATGCAGGTGGAAACACAGCAACATTAGACTGGTAGATTGTTCTTTCTTTCTCAAAAAATACAGAAATATTGCAGAAATAGTAAAAACGAAAATTGTCATGACATGACATGGGGAAATAATGAAAGACCTTCCCTTCTATTTGAAACAATCAGCAATCTGTTTCATATGGTTACTGAGTCGTTGGCACCTTGTACAACACATTTGGTGTTAATATGCCCTATAAAATATAACGTAACACAGTAACTGAAACATGAAATTGTCTTTTGAAAACGTGTTTTTATTGTTGGCGATGTTGCATGTTTTTTCATCGATTTAGTTGAAGATTATCTGGCTCGCTCAGCTGAACTGCACTTGAGAAAAAGCTAGAATGCAGCAGGAGCTCCGGATATTATTACAAGAGTTTAAAGCTTTGGAAGTTCCTGCTAATATGGGGCTATTTTTCTTTAAGAATGAATGTGTAATGTAATGTAATTCATGCATTCTTTTGCCTGTATCAATTATTGTTGTATGTAAGCACAGCCGCTCACATCAATGGGGTTTGGCAGTTTGGGACACACATATATATATGAACAACTGGAGGAGGCCATGCAAAATTTTGAAGATGTACCTGAGGCCAAACTCTTCCTTCAACAGTGAAATGTAATACTTAAATGTACCAAACGCATCACCTTTCCAAAATGAGAGAACTGGTCCAGGACTTGTATAGAACTCTTGGAACTAAAATTTGAATTGAACCTGAGCATGGACTTCAGGGATGATTGGGCTGGAGCCATGTTCTCAGGATTTAGACATCTGCATCCACTATTGATAGGGGTGGGGGAGATAAAGGGGAGGAGACCTTGCCACAGGTTGGTTAGGCCCCTGGGGAGAGGGGAGGTTTACAGCTGGGATGGGGAGGCTGAGGGGAAGAAATGGGGGCTGGGGATTGGGGTTTTGGAAGGAAAATGGAAATTATGGGTTAGTTGAGGTCTAGCTTAGAAGGAGCAGTGTAAAATATTAACCCCGAATATTAAATGGCTTAATTGCTAAATCAAGCAGCAAAGAATTAAGCAGGAGATAGATGCCTTCCAGCCTTCTATAGGATGCCTGCAAGAAATCTGAATCGCTAGGATGGACAGGGGACTATATGATCGGATAGGAGAAGAGCAATTCATGAAGAGCTCAATGAGAGCCTCAGTCAAAGAAATTGGTATATTAGAATATAACCCTAACTTTCAGATTGTAAGCAGGAAATCAAACCCAAACCAGAGATGGGTGGTTTTAGGGCTCAGCATATGGAATTTTCACCTGACCAAATGTTTCTTATACAGCCTCAAAGATGGTGAAATTGGAAATTGGGGATATTGGAGAAAGTCATCTGTCACTAACCGGCCCTTTTATTATAATAGGTGACTTGAACTGTATTACAATGTGCACTTGTAGGCAGTAGACCTCTTAGGCCTATAGCTCTCTAAACAGAGATCTTGAATCCAATAGATCCCTGAGATGGCAACACCCCGAGGGACGTACCTTTACCTTAAAGCCACATAATCACGGATGGACTTTTCCAAAAGGTCTCCTGCAAAAAAGGGCTACATGATAAGGGCCAAAGCCTTTGTTAAATAATTTATTAGTATACATTATGGTACAGGCAACCTGGGTACAGTTTGTGTTTCTCTGAAAATTGGCATCAGAGGATTCATACAGGAATACGCTGTCACCAGATGCAAAACTTGACTAGCCTTAGAGCACAAACATGTTTCTCTAGTAATCAATGCTGATTGCAGTCTTCATAGATTTCAGAATGGGATAGGCATTATCTAATCTCAATCAGGATTATTATCACAAAAAGACTAGAACAACAGAATCAGAGATCCCAACATCTAAGAATGGAACACAGAGATAACGTAGACATCTTGCTAGCAAACCCAAACCCGTGATTTAGTCACCTACCAAAGAATATTAGAAATTCATATTTCAGCAGGGAAACACACTGATACAGATTTAGAAACATAAGAAGTATTTAGCAAGCACTACTCTCAATTATATGCTTTATCCATAGGAAATGAGAAAAGTAGGGATATTTACCTTTTTTTCCCTGACCCTCCGACCCATACTTTTGCAATCACAGCCACAGAATATATAGCATCGCCAGTCAAAATGGGCACACTTAACACCATAAGAAATACAGGTTGGGAAAGTGACAGGCATTCATTCCCAACTTAATTATACATTGTTTTTATTCCTGCGATCACACCACGTTTCCTTCAGCTTCTTAGGAAAGTTATGAGTGGGCCTCCATTAACCAGTTCTTGACAATTAGCATACATTATGGACTTCTGTAAAATGGTTAAGATGCTCACCTACCTAAAATCCTATAGACCAGTTTTCCTGCTATGTCCTGATTATAAAATATCTACCTATATTTGAACCGGTAGGTTCAATTAGATCATTATTGGCTTAGTTACTTCGTGGCAGCATGCAGTTATTGAGACTAGGCTGGGGGTGATGCTGTTCATGGTAACTATTCATACTGGGAAAAAGTACATTCAATTTCTACTTGGTGAACCAGTACTGCTCTAATACCCACCAAAGGAATTGTCATTCCACCCTATAGCATGCTCTTTCTGTCTGTATCCAAGGAAATCACAGATAAGGGGTTGAGTTTGTTTCTGCCCAGTGTATTAGGGCAGTGGTTAGTCAGCACAGTCTGTTATGTTACAGTCCCAGGTGGACTACTGACAAGGTCATGTGATATTTTTATGCTTCCCTATTTCCCCATAACATTTGTTGTAATTTCCTTTTTCCCACGGCATGATTAGCTGTTATCTTGAATTCATGATTTAAATACAACTTGCTCACTGCAGCTTTTATGAAGGAATATATTTAACATTTCTAAAACAAATGCTGATTTTCTGGTGCTGTCAGTTGCAAGTGATTAGCATTTATCAATGAATATGTACTTAGTAAATATACTGATTTGACATCTTTCACTTTAGTAATCAATTGCCTCCTGCCCTCTCACAGAGATGGAACTCTAAGATACATCATTGTTCTCAGGTTCCTGCACAAAACTAAATATCTCCATTTGCTCCCACAGATACTACAGATATGTGGTGGAGTATGGATGCATTGACTGGTGTTTACTATCAGATAAACTCTCAATCTGCCCTTCCATGGCACCAAGCAAGGGCCAGTTGTCAACAACAAAATGCAGAGCTGCTAAGTATCACAGAGCTTCACGAGCAAACGTATATTGCAGGTAAGAGACCACAACACTGTGAAATTGCACAAACCCAGTTTAAATCAGGTTTGTTTAGAAAAAAAAGAAATTGTGAGGCACAGCTGTGTGGCTGCCAGTACAAAGAGCCTCATTACATAAGATAGTTGCATAAAGGAATTTAAGCACTTAAAGCTCTACTTTACAAGTGTGTGTTAATGTATGCTGTTCATAAAACGCAATTTTACAATTGTAAATGGATTCATGCATTCTTTTCCTGGTATCAATTTGTGTAGTGAAAGCACTGCCGCTCACATCAGTGGGTTTTGGAAGTTGCAGGACAAGTTTGTAGATAAACAACAAAAACACCCCTGGATTTGTGGAGGTTCAGAGGGATTAGCAGGTACACCTCCAACTATGGACACGGTCAGAGACGTACTCAGATCATTGTCTCTCTCTCTCTCTACATATATATATATATATATATATATATATATATATATATATATATATATATATATATATATATATTCAAAAACAATGGTGCCTGCTAGAGAAGCACTCGAACAAAGATGAAGGTCACCAGCCTTTATTTGTAGGTATGGACAAGGTTCAAACGCCAGTCAATTGTAGCAGCCTTGCGCCGAGCCTGACGCGTTTCGAGACATTCTCTTCATCTGAGGCAAATGACTAAAGGTACGTGCTGCGGTGGTCACACATCCCCTCTGTTGTAGCATAACATACCGCGCCCCTATTGGGGCTCCTCCGATCAATGTGGTGTTTTTAGCTTTCTGGGAGTTGTAGTGACCAAATATCCACCTTAATACGGCGCACTTATAACTGCAAGTCAAAGCTCCTCGTGAGCCCCAGCACCGAACCAGTCCTCATCCTTAACTTTGCTCCACATCAGGATCAGTGTATCTAGTCCTTGTGGCCACCCTGTGATCACGGGGTGGTGCTCAACGGTGCGCGCACGGTGAAAAACCTGAAAAAAAAAAAATTATAAATATATAACTTAGCATTTAAAAAAACGTACAAATTCACTGAAAAAACCATAGGTTTCACACACGTTATAGTTACGAATTAGCATTTAAAAAACCTTGCAAATTCACTTAAAAAACTATAGGTTTCACACATGTAATAGTTAGCTGGACATTTCACTCGTAAAAAACCAATGAAATTCCCCCGTTATAGTTAGTGCAGGCAACTATAACTCACGCGACCGCAATCCTCTGCTGATGACGTCAGATATTACATCACTGATGACATATGTGTCTTTATGAAAAATAAATATTTGTAATATATGTATAGCTAAAGATTAATGAAAGAAAACATGGGTAAATAAGTGTCTAAATACAGTGATGTAATATCTGACGTCATCAGCAGAGGATTGCGGTCGCGTGAGTTATAGTTGCCTGCACTAACTATAACGGGGGAATTTCATTGGTTTTTTACTAGTGAAATGTCCAGCTAACTATAACATGTGTGAAACCTATGGTTTTTTAAGTGAATATATATATATATATATATATATATATATATACAATGCTCATGTATCGGTGCCAACACACTGAAAAACGCCTTTCCACCGCCTCTTTCAATGGCGGCCTGTGGCGAGGAAGCGAACCTCTTTCAATGCACCAAAAGCTAAAATCTTTTCGGGATAAACAAAGTAACAGCAACCACAGACTCTTCAGGCTTTCAAATGCAGAAATGTATTTAAACAAAACGGCCCACTCTACGCGTTTCGGGACTTGCTCCCTTGTTCACGAGTGCCGTGGTGACAAAAAAGTGTGAATTTAAATAATGAGAAAACAGACTACATATACTGGAGTCGCTTCGCTCCGTTAGAAATGCAAATCGGCGAGTCCCGCCATCTTTAAATTACTATCCATCTGACAAGGGGAAAGTTTTTGAGAGTGAATCAATACGTAAAAAATGGTTAATTCACAGTGTGGAACATGTTATAATGCGTTTCACAGTTGAAAATAAACAGCATAAATAACTGCTACTAGTAATATTTTTAAAGACAGTGTAATTCCGCCGCTTAATCTATAATCAAATTTATCATATGATTTCAGTAGCTGCATTTATATATATCACCGCTACAAAGTACAAAAATACAGCACTCACGGGGAATTCATAACCCGATTTATTGGGTCAAATAAACACAAAAAGACGCGTTTCGGCGACTGCCTTTTTCAATTTTGTATATATATATATATATTCAAACAAAAGGTTGCCTATGTAGAGATGCCGAACTCGGGAAGGTAAATGCACAAACCGCCTCCGGCAGCACCAAACTCGACTTCTCATCACGGCTTTCACTGCATGCCAAACGCGTTTCGAGCACTGTTGTGCCCTTGTTCACTGGCTGACTACGGACGACAGGAGGCTTGATTATTGCACATGATTTATTCTTAATTACAGGTCCTGCCCCACTGGGTGTCGGCACAGGAGCATGATGGTACTTGCAGTTTAGTGTCAACCAAGGGTGCATATTACCGCTGTGGGTTCCTCTCAAAGTCCGTACAAAAATGTTATGCCCCAATGGGCGGAAAGAAATGTTGAGTAGTCGTTTCAGTTGCCAATATTTACCTAGTGATGTTGCTCCGCATCCACAGCGGCGGGGCATCTCAGCGAACGAGCCAGCCGCATTCATATTCAAACAAAAGGTTGCCCATGTAGAGATGCCGCACTCGGGAAGGTAAATGCACAAACCGCCACCGGTATATTATTCTATGTTTGTAACAGCCCTGAAGAAGCGCAGTGGAGCGCGAAACACGTGTTGGCTTTTTCTGACTGCTTATAAGAATAAATACAACTAAAGAAACTGAACAAGAAGACTTTGATGTTTATTGATGCTTTTTGTGATTATCTCAACAATGTGTGGTGTTGTAAGATTATAAAAAATACTGGTGGGACCAGTAGCTGGGATACCTTGCGCTGGGCAAAAATCCTGTTACTTCACTCTGGCAAAGAATGGCCCTTTGCGTTGGGGACCGTGGGGGAGTCTCAGTGCCCCCACGGTCCCGCCGGCCCCCCGCCTCCTGCGGGAGCAGGCATTGCTTTGCACGGGGAGCTGCTAACATGCAGCTCCCCTTGCTCAAAAGCAATCCTGCTTTGCTTCATTGAAGCGAGTCCTCCTCGGTGCTCAGATATCAATATTTTTCTTATTCTAATTTCTCAGGAACAACTGATCGGACTTAGACCATTTTAAACAAGCATTTGCAATACAATAGTTCTCTCATTTAGGAGAGTTTGAGCTACTGGCATTGTAAATGGCAATAGCTTAAATTCTCACAAATGCGAAAGAGAAACAATTGGTTATTAATAAGCACAGACAATATTTCTGAGGATTGCTCACATTGTTTTAGCAGTTGGAAATCAAGCCCAAAGCAACTAACATTTAATCCAATGTGTTTTTGCTCCACCTATTTTCACTACAATCCTAAAACAAACCTGTAAAATGCCTTCAGAAGGCCGCAACTGCAAAGCACCAAAGCTAATTGAAAAGCAGTGGATCACATATACCACGCTATCCAAGATATTATAGAATACAGAAACTGCCAAGTGATACATTAAAAATGCTGATGATAATATGAATGAGCATTAGCGACAGCCTTTCATTTTGGCAACTTTAAACATTTTGTCTGAACTTTCCTGTTTGTATAACAATCTTATTTTAACCGACACATATCCATCCAGTTGAGAGCGACCCGTCATGACTGCAAATGTCCCTATTCAATTACTTTTGGAAGAAGTCTACAACAGACAGCAATTCAACTAAGATACCTGCACCAAAGAGATCCATCGTACACAAGGTGACATTGGAGGAGCTTGGTCTAGCGGCCATATTATGGTCAGGCACAATGTGTTACAGAACCAAACGTCAGAATGACTTAAGCAGAATGTCTATATATATACACTCATAAGAAGCACGTGCACATCTGCCAGTGTGTGAACTCGCTTGCGCCCTGTCAAATATACCTGTGGTTGTACTCAGCACCTTGACCTCGTGACTCTGAGGTGTCCAGGAGGGGGATGACAGAGTGCCCCGCCGCAGCAATACCTGGTTCAGAATGACCCTGACCCTCCTGGCTGCGGAGGGTCCCGCAGGGAGGCATAGGAGGGATTGCATTACGGAGGCAGGGGCAATGGATGCGACTGCAGTGGGTAACTGAAGGACCCGGACACATAGGTTGCTGGTGACCCTCATCCGGTACCTGTGCTACTACTTCTAACGGGGGAAGCGGAAGTGAAGCACAAAGTCCAACCGGAAGCAATCCAGTCCAAGCAGCAGCAACCCTTGACGGAGGGGTGTTGCAGTGACTCCTATATGCTCCAAACTGTAGTCACATTTTCAAATCCCAAACAAATTTGGCACTTCATACACCATGAATGCTCGCTCTCTGTAAATCCACGAGCGTTTTAGTTTGTGTAATTTTATGGGAAACGTTTTTTAAGTACTTTCAGTTCAGTACCGTGGCGTAATGGCCAGATTTGCCGACTTCAAAATGGGGAACAAATGCCTTCGAGTCGAGTTTGCGCTATATTTATTTGTGCAATTTTAAGAACGTTACATGAGAAATTCTGAGTTTCCTCATAGTAGAAGACACTCGGTATAGCTATTACTGTTACTCATGGTGAGAATTACGTATTTGCAAATAACATACTCATTACAGGTTACATATTTCAAAAAGAAGCGATGAAGATTACAGATACAGATACATACAGGGTTGGATTGGACACTGATACGCATTAGTGGGGCCGGCTGTTAGGCGTCCCAAAGGCAACAAGGCGGAAGAGATGTCGTGCGCGAGCAAAAGAGATGCTGTGCGCGAACAAAATATCCAGTCTGGGTGGGCGGGCCAGAAAGGAGACAGGGAGGGGACCAAAAAGCCTCACTACAAATCAAAAGCACGTGTTTAACATAAAGTGTGACACGCGCCAATGAAAATCAGAGGCGGCGCTTCCACCCCACTTCCAAAAGCAACCCAACGACAATAGATCTCTCAGAGCGAGCACAGTATGCGCTGCGACGCTAGGCGAGACCCAAAAAGGAAACAAAAGTTTAATTGTTGAAATGCATCCTGTTTTCCTTTAAGGAAAACGGGTTGCATTTAAAAAAAATAAAACTTTATTAAAACACAGTCACAGTCATGATGGCTGCAATTCATAATGAGTCGCAAACGGCAAACTACCTCATTAATATTCATGAGGTCATTAGATTTGCGACCCACTAGAAATTAAAAATATTAAACAAAATGTTTCATACATAAGGAATAGCAATTTCCAAATAGTGATTCGGATGGAATCGCTATGTGGAAATCACTATTCCTACACTTGAGCGTGGAACGTGTGTTTACGTTGTCGCGGTGTCGATACTGGGGACATCTGTGCAACCACCTATCTACAGTCAAGCTGTACCCCCTGTATCCAGATACCCTCTGCAGTGCTTAATTTGAGCCTGTGGTTTACGTGCTTGGCACCGGGACTTCTTTGTCCGCAGCATAGCGTAAGACAGTCTGGCACATGATGGCATTGTCTTTCTATTTTAGAGTTGAGCACAGCAACAGAAGTTTGTTAACGACTCATACCTGCCGTCCAAGCCAATCTTTTAGCTGTGGGGGGCTTGTACAGTCTGAATTGTCACACTTGTTGGAGTGTGATGGTTAGTAGCTGTGTTGGTACTGTCACTGGCAGTGGCAATGGGTGCAAATTTGTTAAATTGGAGCTCACCGAACAAGGTTTGAAGATACATTGGTCTTGGACTGAGCCAGGAAATAACGTCTCATGCCCCCGCCACCTCCAAGCTAGAAAACGCTGGAACAGAGGTGCACTGTGCAAGTCCATTCACTCGCCTGCATAGCATCCCACCACCCACCCATCCATCCTTGTATCCATGATCCAGCCAGCAGTCCCGAAAACCCACCCACCCATCCATCCACCCACACTGCCCCACCCATCCTGCGTTTTGTCAGTAAACTTCTAGGACTCCTGTATCTAAGCTCTGGGACCTATTCTTATTCAAAGAAGATATTTACCAGAGACATATAGATTGGGACTGACCGCTTTGCTTTGCCGCCCGAGTTCTCTAGTATCGGCCGAGTGAATAGGTGCGCTCAGTCTCTTTTGCTCTCTAAATGCAACTTCCTGTTATCCGCTGCGAGGGCACGCTGTGGGTCTGTCGCACCGAGGGATAGTGTCATTGCAAGATGGGTGAAACACTTTGTTGTGCTCTGTGAAAGAAAGTAGACACTGGCAGCCATGTAAGTTCTTAAGTACCTTTATTCCAATTGTACAGCAGGATGGTAAGTAGGTACATCAGCTTGGTAGACTGGATAAAGAGGGAGTAATGAAATAGGTTAGCCCAGTAGTCAGCCCTTGGTCCTATACCACAGCAGCCCCACTAGGAGCAGCCTGCCTGCTGCTCAGCCCATCTGTAACTGTCATACCTCACTCAGTCAGACACCCAACATTCCACACATCACAGCATTCTCAACATTCTACTCCATACACACACTGTGGCTGAGCAGCAGGTGGACTGGTAAACTGCAAGATATGAAAGTACTATGCAGGGCATAACACACTTGTTAGTGCACAACGTGCAGATGCCTGCAGCGGCCTACGAGGCGCTAGAATCAAATATTGCTTATTGAAGAATATGCCGTTTAAAAATAAGCAAAACTCTTTTGTTATATATTTAGGAGAACAATAACAGCATTTGACCTTGTCTGGGAATAAAGCACGTGCCAGTGATACGGCAAACAAGAGCCACGCTTTGCACCAGGAAAAGAACGTCCCTCCTTTATCAACAGGGTGTCTCCCATCTGTTACTCTGTATTTCACGTGTTGTTTAATTTATTTCAGCACATTCTATCTTGTCTACACTCAATAACGTCTTTCATGCTCACAACTCTATATAATGTATTTTGACATGGGAAAATAAATACCATTTGCACCGGTTCCTTTCGGCAATCAAACAGACGTAAAAAAACATATCTCACTTTTATAAACCTTTAACCTCCCCGACCATCCACAAAAAGGGAATCTGAAAATAAAATCCATTAATACCGTGTACTTGTTTCTTTTTTTCTCATTACTTCCTATTCTTATAGTGCGCGCATTCTTTTTTTTCCCGTGGGAGCATTTTTATTCCTATTTTCTCATGTTATCAGAGTTTGCAATCTCGAGAAGAAAGGGACTAAAAACAAGAACATATAAAGAATAACACCGCCGGGCAAATAAACATGATGTGAAATAACACGTGTGTCTATACCAGTGGTTTTATGTAATAGCTAATACTTTTACATTAAGCACTCCATATTTTGCAGGAATGCTGAAATGGGATGGAGGCACAGAAAATTAAACTGTTTTTTCTAGAATTATACAAATTGGGCTAAATGGGAATTTTTGGATTAGAGATTGTATATCCTGTTGCTACACTTTAACACCAAAACGCACTTCAACCTAGACTTTTCAAAATGTTCGACAACCACGAAATAAATTAACAACATCAACTTAAAATTCATGGGAAAGACCTGTGAAATGTGCTTGGTTATTCCAGTGACGGTGTAATACTGAATGCATGTGCATGTCATAGTTGGGTGTATAAAAAGACTGCACCGCATGTCAAAACATAAATTAATATAATGCGCACTTGTCTTCAAAGCTGTTAACGGTCTGACTGAATTACCTGAAATCATCCTGTCCCAATTCCCGCCGTTTCGAAGTCTATGATCAACCCTATCTATTTCTATCACACTCAGGCCGCCTTGCACCTCGTCAAAGGTCTGACCCTTCTAGCGCTAAGCACCTTACATTGGAACACAGAAATATGCAACATTCTCACCGCTTCCGCCCCACAAGAATTCAAAAGAGAGACAATCATACAGATCAAATGATGTGAAGCGCTCACCCACCTTTTTACTGTAAAAGTGTACCTTTCATAACTGCCTGTCCTTAGGGGTAGCTATATGTTTTAGCAGTAAATGTGCACGCGCTTTAGCCAACCACATTTACAAACAGCTGTGATTCGTTCCTATAGCTACTGCTTTGTGCCTAAACTATGGAACAGTTGATAAATAAATAGGTTAAATTCCATTATATATTGTGTAGGACACGCATTACATAGCCTTGTGCAGCGTAAGATAACATACCACGAAGTAACAAATGCCATAATATAAATGAACTCTTGATTAAAATGCAGAGAATGACACAGCGAAACAAAAATAGCATAACAAGGTATAAAATAGCATTGAATAAGTGCACACAGTAACATAGCTCAACGCAACACAATAGTAGTATGTGTTTGGGTGGAAGATATGTAGCCTAACCAACTGGGCAACTGCCTTTGGAGCATATATATATATATATATTCACTGAAAAAACCATAGGTTTCAGGGGCGTTATAGTTAGTTGGACTTTTCACTCGTACAAAACCATTGAAATTCCCCCGTTATAGTTAGTTCAGCTAACTATAACTCGCGCGCCCGCAATGCACTGCTGATGACGTCACATATTACATCACTCATGACATGGTCAGTGACATCACTCATGACATCACTGATGACATCTCAAATGACATCACTGATGACATCATCCAGTGAATGTGTGTTTTTCTGAAAATTACATATGTTTTATATATGTATATCTCAAGGTCGATGGAAGAATACATGGGTATGTAAGTGTCTAAATGGATGATTTGTTTTTGAAAAATTGATTGTATAACTGACTGATTAAGTGTATCTTAGTGAATACATGGCTTAGTGAGTAATGTTTAAATGTGTAAATATCTGTATCAGTCTCTCACTTTGTGTATAAGTGGCTGCATGGGTTGGTGAGTAGCTACATGAGTGTCTATATAGGTTATTAGTTGTTTTTTTGAGTATCAGTATGAGTGTCTGAGTGTCTGTATGGTTCGGTGGGGGTATTACATAGTGCATAGGTGCATGAATGAGTGACTCACTGTTTGTATGTGTTGAAGACAGCATGTGTGCAGGACTGTATGGGTGGATGAGTGTGTGCATGGGTGTGTTAGTGAGTGATAGACTGTCTCAATAGTGTCTTTATGATTAACTACATATGTTTTAAACTAGTATATGTGGCTCTTGGTGTATATAAGTGAGTATATGTGAGAGTGAGAGATTGAAAGAGTTCCTGTATGAATAAGTATGTGTTTCTATCAGTGATTGTTTAAAAGACTAAGTATGTGTAAGTTTCTGTAGAAGTAAGTGTGGTGGTGTGTGTATAACTGTATATGCAAGTAAATAGATGTTTGATTCTTTATTAGCATGAGTGACTATGTGTGTGAGTAACTCTATGGATGAGTGGCGTTGTGTAACAGGATGTATAGGTGTGTGAGTACATATGATGAGTGAGTACATGTATGAGTGACTGTATAGGACTGTTGGTGAATGAGTGGATGTGTATGTGGATCTTAGAATTACTGAATAGGTTGTTGTAACTGGTATTGGTATGTCCATTGTTTTGAACATTGTAGTTTCTATTTTTGAATGTGTGTATCAAAGGTTATATTAGGGGAAGAGGAGGTCTGCCACTCTATCACAAGGATGAAGTCATCAGTGATGTCATTAGTGATGTCATTTGAGATGTCATCAGTGATGTCATGAGTGATGTCACTGACCATGTCATGAGTGATGTAATATGTGACGTCATCAGCAGTGCATTGCGGGCGCGCGAGTTATAGTTAGCTGAACTAACTATAACGGGGGAATTTCAATGGTTTTGTACGAGTGAAAAGTCCAGCTAACTATAACGCCCCTGAAACCTATGGTTTTTTCAGTGAATTTCTAAGGTTTCTTAAATGCTAATTCCTAACTATAACGTGCCTGAAACCTATGGTTTTTTCAGTGAATTTCAAAGGTTTTTTAAATGCTAATTTCTAACTATGCCTACAGAGATAGGACATGTGAAGAAAGAAGAAAAAACGCACAGAAAGAAAAAAAAGAAATGCAGAAAGAAGCAACAGAAGTCCTCAAAGACGAAGAAAAGTGCAGGAAGAAGGATAACGTGCAGAAAGAACAAACAGAAGAGCAGAAAGAAGCCTTGTTGCAAAATCATCCTGTACCCTCAACTGTTTCAGATGGATACTGGTGGTAACTGAGTCTGACTAACCAGTCCTAGAGCCAGTGCTATGTTAAAAGACACTCAGAATACAGTGAAAACACCTACATACACTAGGGAACACTATGCGTTGGGGTCCCCCTGTGATCAGCATGACCTCCTCTGTAAGCCCCTAGTATATAATAGGGCAGGGGATTAAAACTACCTCTTAAAACGCGCCACAGGGCATGTTTGCACACATCACCTTATGCCCCGTCCCCTCACTTCCCCACTGTGTAAACACGCCCTGTGGCCGTTTTAAGTTGGGAGATTAAGTCCCCTTGAATCCTGAGGGTCCCTAGGGTCCAACTAGACCACTAGGTACCTCCAGTAAGCGCCACAGAGCTGCGTTGCAGAGAGATGTAAAAAGGGGCACGGCCTAGACCACCTCTCTGCAACGCAGTGGAGTGGTGCTTACTGGAAGCACCTGGTGGGCTAGTTGGCACCCAGGGTCCCTCAGGATTGAAGGGGAATTATTTCCCCAACTTAAAACGCGCCACAGGGCTTGTTTGCACACGTTAACTCAGGCCCCGTCCCCTCCCTTCACCACTGTGTAAACACGCCCTGTGGCTGTTTTTAGTTGGGAGATTAAGTTCATTTGAATCCTGAGGGTCCCTAGGGTCCAACTAGCCCACTAGGTACCTTCAGTATGCGCCACAGAGCTGCGTTGCAGAGAGGTGTAAAAAGTGGCACGGCCTGGACCACCTCTCTGCAACGCAGCTCAGTGGCGCTTACTGGAAGCACCTGGTGGGCTAGTTAGCCCCCAGGGGCCCTCAGGATTGAAGGGGAATTATTTCCCCAACTTAAAACGCGCCACAGGGCTTGTTTGCACACATTAACTCAGGCCCCGTCCCCTCCCTTCACCACTGTGTAAACACGCCCTGTGGCCGTTTTTAGTTGGGAGATTAAGTTCATTTGAATCCTGAGGGTCCCTAGGGTCCAACTAGCCCACTAGGTACCTCCAGTATGCGCCACAGAGCTGCGTTGCAGAGATGTGTAAAAAGTGGCACAGTCTGGACCACCTCTCTGCAACGCAGCTCAGTGGCGCTTACTAGAAGCACATGGTGGGCTAGTTGGCCCCCAGGGTCCCTCAGGATTGAAGGAGAATTATTTCCCCAACTTAAAACGCGCCACAGGGCTTGTTTGCACACGTTAACTCAGGCCCCATCCCCTCCCTCAACTGTTTCAGATGGATACTGGTGGTAACTGAGTCTGACTAACCAGTCCTAGAGCCAGTGCTATGTTAAAAGACACTCAGAATACAGTGAAAACACCTACATACACTAGGGAACACTATGCGTTGGGGTCCCCCTGTGATCAGCATGACCTCCTCTGTAAGCCCCTAGTATATAATAGGGCAGGGGATTAAAACTACCTCTTAAAACGCGCCACAGGGCATGTTTGCACACATCACCTTATGCCCCGTCCCCTCACTTCCCCACTGTGTAAACACGCCCTGTGGCCGTTTTAAGTTGGGAGATTAAGTCCCCTTGAATCCTGAGGGTCCCTAGGGTCCAACTAGACCACTAGGTACCTCCAGTAAGCGCCACAGAGCTGCGTTGCAGAGAGATGTAAAAAGGGGCACGGCCTAGACCACCTCTCTGCAACGCAGTGGAGTGGTGCTTACTGGAAGCACCTGGTGGGCTAGTTGGCACCCAGGGTCCCTCAGGATTGAAGGGGAATTATTTCCCCAACTTAAAACGCGCCACAGGGCTTGTTTGCACACGTTAACTCAGGCCCCGTCCCCTCCCTTCACCACTGTGTAAACACGCCCTGTGGCTGTTTTTAGTTGGGAGATTAAGTTCATTTGAATCCTGAGGGTCCCTAGGGTCCAACTAGCCCACTAGGTACCTTCAGTATGCGCCACAGAGCTGCGTTGCAGAGAGGTGTAAAAAGTGGCACGGCCTGGACCACCTCTCTGCAACGCAGCTCAGTGGCGCTTACTGGAAGCACCTGGTGGGCTAGTTAGCCCCCAGGGGCCCTCAGGATTGAAGGGGAATTATTTCCCCAACTTAAAACGCGCCACAGGGCTTGTTTGCACACATTAACTCAGGCCCCGTCCCCTCCCTTCACCACTGTGTAAACACGCCCTGTGGCCGTTTTTAGTTGGGAGATTAAGTTCATTTGAATCCTGAGGGTCCCTAGGGTCCAACTAGCCCACTAGGTACCTCCAGTATGCGCCACAGAGCTGCGTTGCAGAGATGTGTAAAAAGTGGCACAGTCTGGACCACCTCTCTGCAACGCAGCTCAGTGGCGCTTACTAGAAGCACATGGTGGGCTAGTTGGCCCCCAGGGTCCCTCAGGATTGAAGGAGAATTATTTCCCCAACTTAAAACGCGCCACAGGGCTTGTTTGCACACGTTAACTCAGGCCCCATCCCCTCCCTTCACCACTGTGTAAACACGCCCTGTGGCTGTTTTTAGTTGGGAGATTAAGTTCATTTGAATCCTGAGGGTCCCTAGGGTCCAACTAGCCCACTAGGTACCTTGAGTATGCGCCACAGAGCTGCGTTGCAGAGAGGTGTAAAAAGTGGCACGGCCTGGACCACCTCTCTGCAACGCAGCTCAGTGGCGCTCACTGGAAGCACCTGGTGGGCTAGTTAGCCCCCAGGGGCCCTCAGGATTGAAGGGGAATTATTTCCCCAACTTAAAACGCGCCACAGGGCTTGTTTGCACACATTAACTCAGGCCCCGTCCCCTCCCTTCACCACTGTGTAAACACGCCCTGTGGCCGTTTTTAGTTGGGAGATTAAGTTCATTTGAATCCTGAGGGTCCCTAGGGTCCAACTAGCCCACTAGGTACCTCCAGTATGCGCCACAGAGCTGCGTTGCAGAGAGGTGTAAAAAGTGGCACAGTCTGGACCACCTCTCTGCAACGCAGCTCAGTGGCGCTTACTGGAAGCACCTGGTGGGCTAGTTAGCCCCCAGGGGCCCTCAGGATTGAAGGGGAATTATTTCCCCAACTTAAAACGCGCCATAGGGTGTGTTTGCACACGTCACCTCAGGCCCCGTCCCCTTCCTTCCCCACTGTGTAAACATGCCCTGTGGCCGTTTTTTAAGTTGGGAGATTAAGTCCCCTTGAATCCTGAGGATCGTTAGGGGCAAAATAGCCCACTAGGTACGTCCAGTAAGCGCCATTGCAGAGAGGTGTAAAAAGGGGCACGGCCTGCACCACCTCTCTGCAACGCAGAGCAGTGGCACTTACTGGAAGCACCTGGTGGGCTAGTTGGCCCCCAGGGTCCCTCAGGATTGAAAGGGAATTATTTCCCCAACTTAAAACGCACCACAGGGCGTGTTTGCACACGTCACCTCAGGCCCCGTCCCCTCCCGTCACCACTGTGTAAACGCGCCCTGTGGCCGTTCTAAGTTGAGAGATTAAGTCCCCTTGAATCCTAAGGGTCCCTAGGGTCAAACTAGCCCACTAGGTACCTCCAGTAAGCGCCACAGAGCTGCGTTGCATAGAGGTGTAAAAAGGGGCGTGGCCTCAGAACACCTGTCTGCAACGCAGCTCCCTGGCGCACACTGGAGATACCTGTTGGGCTAGTTGGCCCTCAGGGACCCTCAGTATTGAAGGGGAATTAATTCCCCAACTTACAACTGGCCAGGGGGCGCATTTGCAGAGTGCTGCAAGGAGGGGGCATGGCCTCCAGCGCGATGCCGGTCTTTTATTTATTTTATTTTTTTAAGAAGGAGGGCTATGTGGCCCCCCTTCTTTTTCTAATTTACTGGCCCTGGGGACCCCATCCCCCAGGGCCTGCACCCTAATTTGTTTTGTTGAAAAAAATTAATTTGGCCCTCCCAAGGCCTTAATCGGCCCCGGGGACCCCAACCCACAGGTCATGGCCTTTTTTTAATTTAAATTCTTTAGGAGGGGGCTGCGTTGCCCCCCTCCTCAGGCCACTTATGGCTCCGGGGACCCCATCCCCCGGGGCCGGCCTTTGTTTTTTATTAATTTAAAAATATATATATTTATAGAAACAACTAGGACATGCTGGACAAACCGTATCTACCTATCACCATGACGATTTGCTTGATATTCATTAAAAGGCGACTATGCATAAAATGAATCCACATGGGATGTATTTACACCGCTAGTGAAGCTCTGACGTGTCTGATGCCCTACCGTGCCTAATCCCGGCGCCCCCGCCGGTGGGTACTCTCCAAGTAGACACCCTTGTTGTTTATTTATACAAACATGGGTAGCTATTGATGGGCACTTTTAATATACACGCACACCAAGCCATTCAAAGGGGATTCGACAAAAATTCGACCAAACTATGCAAGAAACCCCCCTCACGGTTAATAAAAAACACATCCACCGCCGGATGTATAATACTTTTTATTTTACTCTCTGGAAAGGAGACGAACCTCACTTGAGAGTCACAGCGTGCTCCTGGCAGAGCCCAATGCTGTGTTACACCCACCAGTGCCCGCCGATTGCCTCACACCTCTGTGTTGTATTCCACCATCTAGTGCGTATGCTATGACACTCTCTAGACCATGTGCACTGTAACACCAACCCCGTGAATATGTCATGCCACACTTGCCTTCGCACGGGTTATATTGCCCCATCTAACGTGCCTTCCTCGATGTGTATGTTATAACGCACAGCGCTATGCCATACATATTACAATCTGGGATCCATATCTTTGTCACAGTGCATATGCAACGTTACACTCCCCAGCACATATTTTATATTACAACTTTAGAGACTAGTTATGTTACACAACACTGCCCTGTGCATATTAGACTCCAAGGCGCATATCGCATAGCACGCGCTAGTGCCTGTGCTATCTCGCGCTCTCCAATGAATCTGTCATTGCGCATAATGTATTGCATATTATATTTCACGCCCCGGTTCATCTTATATCACACTTTTTGGTGCATAGTTTATACCATATACTACATCTAGTTTTCATTTTCAATCGTGCTCTCAGGACTATGTTCTATATAACACTGCGTCCACCTACTCTTTTCACGGGCAATACATTTTGCGATGGGGGTGGAGGGTCAGGGGTATTTCTGCCAAGTGAGCCCGGAGTCACAGTTACAAACGTCCTCTTCTTCCTGAATAAAAGTGAGATTATGCTGCATACTTGTTCATATTTTAAGTAGTTCGCACAGACACACATTTTAAAAACAATAAAGTTTCTAATACCCACCTTCTCTGAACAGTTAGCTTGCTGCCCCATCCACCTCCTCCCTATCCTCTGTTGTCTGAATCCATGGACTAGCCTCCTCCCTCCTGCCATGCATGGTCTGATGTGCTGCCACTGCCCTCCATTTAGCATGATGTACCAGTCCACTCCTCCTGCCCTCCATTGCCCAATTCTATGGCCCATCATTGACCTCCTGCTTAGCCTCTGTGCTTAGCTTGCTGCCCCTATTCTCCTCCCCCCTGCCCTCCGATGTCTTTGCGCATGCCTCTGCTCCATCCTTTTTGCCCACTATGTTCCATGGACCTGCCACTCCTATCTACTCTGAGTGTTCTGTTGAGCTGCCACTCCCCTCCCACCTGCCTAGCATTGTCAGATGACTGTAACCTGTCCCTGCCACCTCCACCCTGCCTGTCCACATGCCATGCCCCTATCCCCTTCCTCCTGTCCTCCATGGTCCATTTTACTGCCACACCCTTCTGCCCTCCCTGATCTGTTGTGCTGCAACTGCTCCTCCTGCCTGCCCCGCGCGGTCTGTTGTGAGGCCCCTTCCCCTGAACTCTCTTGTCTGTGCCCAGGTCCTGACCCTCCCTTCTATCCTCCATGGTCTTTTGTGCATGCCCCTGCACCCTCCTTCTTGCCCATCATAGCCATTGAGCTGCCACTAACCCTCCCGCTTGCCATGCATGGTCTTCTGTCCTGCCATGGCCCCTCCCACCTTCCCTGTGTGGTCAGCTAGCTGCCCCTGACCCCCTCCCACCTTCCCTCCATGGTCTGTGTGTATGCCACCATAGTCTCATTGTTGCTCTCCATGGTGTGTCTTGTTTCTAGTGCCCATCCTGCCTGACCTCCATGGTCATCTTGCTGCTCCTGCGCTGCCACCTTGCCCCCAGCCCTCTGTTTCCATGTGCAGACCCCCTATTCCCTCCCTCCTGGCTTGTCTGTTCCATTGTAATGCCCCTGATCCGTCCCTCCTGCCCTTTATGGTCTGTTATGCTGCATCTTTCTCTCCTGTCTGTCCATTATAGTCAGCTATCTACCATTGCCTCTTTCCCATCTGTTCTCTGTTGTCCATGTGCATGGTCCTGTCCCCTCCCTATTGCTTTCTATGGATTGTTGAGCTGCACTCCCGTCCCGCATGCGCTGTGTGGTATATTGTGCTGCTGGAAACCCTGATGCCTGCCCTGTAGGGTCAGTTTGGTGCACCTCTCCATGTCCCTCCTGTCCTCTGTTATCCGAGTCCATGTCCCTACCCCAATTCCTCCTGCCTACCATGATTCAATGTACCATACTTGCGAACATTTTGAACTTGGTAAGAGGGAGATTTTGAAAAAAAACTGGGGTATTGATTTTCCCCTTTGAGTTACATTGAAAAAGAGGAGATTGTAGACAGGAGACAGATCAAATAAAGCCCATTTGAGCTTAAAAACATTGGACGTTTCCTGGCTGAAACGGGTCTGTTGGCATGTATGGTTGTACTACCACTGCCTCTTCCTTCTGCCCACAATGGTCTATTATATTGCCACAGCCTCTCTTGCCAGTCCTGTATTGTTGGTTTGTTGCCCCTGCCCCCCTTTCCACTGCCCTCCATAGTCTGTTGTGCTGCCACTGCCCTTCCTGCCTGCCCAGTGTGGTCAAATTGTTGCCTCTGCACTCTCTTACCTGCCTTCAATTTTCAGAGTCCGTACCCCTGGCCCCTGCCTCTCAACAGTATCCCAATGAACAACTAGATTGCTAACATTCTATATTTATTACAAAAGTATGGAACGCCTGACGTCATCTTGATGTAATCAAAACTGTAATACTTAGAGTATTTCCTTTAGAAATTACATATATGAGAGGG
Source organism: Triturus cristatus (assembly GCF_964204655.1). Taxonomy (NCBI): domain Eukaryota; kingdom Metazoa; phylum Chordata; class Amphibia; order Caudata; family Salamandridae; genus Triturus; species Triturus cristatus. The sequence goes on along the minus strand of NC_140593.1, from coordinate 324,987,883 downwards.
TCTTATTTGCATCAAAATTATGGTTAGTGCTCTAAAAAACTAAAATGAGGACATATTTTCTGAGTTTTCAAATAGCGACAAAGAACTTTTAAATTATTTGTAATCTTTATGTTTTTTTATCCAGTTGACCACTTGATTAAATGTTGCACCTTGGCGAGAGGATGTGGTATTACTTTCCGAGCTGCAGACTTTGCAACTGGGGAACCAGATTGGAGTTTCTGCTTCAGCTCAACATTCTGTGATTATGGTCAAATCACTTAATCTCCCCATGTCTACAACCAAAATGAATTTGATCTTGTGTGATGTAACCAATGCTCATGTAAAGCATTCCAATACCTGACAAGTCTGCACCATATAAAACTGCAAATACACAAAAATAAGTGTTTTTGCACACTTCTGTCATTGGGCTACATGTGGGCTACATCTGGGTGATATTTGTGCTGCATTTAGGCTCTTTTGTGTCTGGTGGCCATCTTGGGAGATTTATTTGTTATGAAGTTTCCTAATTTCCTCATTTACTGGAGTCTCCTCAGTAGGAATTGCTTTCAGTTTTTTACTTTGATTCCATCAAGAAGGTATTCAGATATGTCACACATTTGCCATAAATTCTGAATGTTAGCACTCTAGTTGCTCATTAGATCACTGTAGTAAAGCTACTGCTCACCACGGAAGTCTGCTGCTGGTATTAAAAGTGCATGTTTCAGTCTGCATATCAGATTTTTTTTATGAAATAGAAGAGGATTTGAGAAGTCACTCAAAATGTGCCCTAATTTTTCTTTCTTCAGCACTAATCCTAATTTCTATGGCAAATGAACCCCCTCATTGTGTTCCTTTTTAAATGTTTTAAGTGTTTCCAGTTTGTTCCAATTAAGATGGCTTCAGGTGTGCCATACTTTTGTCATAAGTAAGACAGTAAGCGCTCTAGTTGTTCTTAAGAACACTCTGGGACATTCTGTCATTAGGCTATACTTGGGCTACATCTGGGTGATATTTGGGCTACATTTGGGCTCTTTTGTCTCTGGTGGCCATCTTGGGAGATTTATTTGTTATGAAGTTTCCTAATTTCCTCATTTACTGCAGTCTCCTCAGTGGGAATACTTTCAGTTTTTTATTTTGGTTTCATCAAGAAGGCATTCAGATGTGTCACACATTTGCCATAAATTCTGAATGTTAGCACTCTAGTTGCTCATTAGATCACTGTAGTAAAACTACTGCTCACCAGGGAAGTCTGCTGCTGGTATTCAAAGTGCATGTTTCAGTCTGCATGGCAGAATTTTTTTATGACATAGAAGAGGATTTGAGAATTCAAAATGTGCCCTGATTTTTCTTTCTGCAGAACTAATCATAATTTCTATGGCAAAATGAACCCCCTCATTGTGTTCCTTTGTAAATTAAATGTTTTAAGTGTTACCACTTTATTCCATTCAAGATGGCTTCAGGTGTGCCATACTTTTGTCATAAGTAAGACTGTTAGCGCTCTAGTTGTTCGTTAGAACACTCTGGGACATTCTGTCATTGGGCTATACTTGGGCTACATCTGGGTGATATTTGGGCTACATTTGGGCTCTTTTGTCTCTGGTGGCCATTTTGGGAGACTTATTTGTTATGATGTTTCCTAATTTCCTCATTTACTACAGTCTCCTCAGTAGGAAATACTTTCAGTTTTTTACTTTGATTCCATCAAGAAGGCATTCAGATGTGTCACAAATTTGCCATAAATTCAGAATGTTAGCACTCTATTTGCTTATTAGATCACTGTAGTAAAGCTACTGCTCACCAGGGAAGTCTGCTGCTGGTATTGAAAGTGCATGTTTCAGTCTGCATGTCAGAATTTTTTAATGAAATAGAAGAGGATTTGAGAAGTCACTCAAAATGTGCCCTAATTTTTCTTTCTGCAGCACTAATCATACTTTCTATGGCAAAATGAACCCCCTCATTTTGTTCCTTTTTAAATTAAATTTTTTAAGAATTACCACTTTATTCCAACCAAGATGGCTTCAGGTGTGCCATACGTTTGTCATAAGTAGGACTGTTAGCGCTCTAGTTGTTCTTTAGAACACTCTGGGAAGCTGCAGTAGAACACAAAGGAATCAACTGACAGTCTCTGCCCTTGTTGGATGTACATGTTTTACTGAGAATGTCAGACTTCATTCTCACATGACTGAGAAAGATAATGTGAATTTACAGAAAATATGCTCTCAGTTAGCTTATAGATCACCTTCCAAACCTCTGTGGGAAAAGCATGAGAAAATAGTTTTCTCTCAAACATGATTCATAATATCACAGCAGAAGGCTTTTTCACATGGTAAAATCACCTTAGAACACACCACTATTCCTAAAATGAGTATGGTACAATCAACAAATGATTTATAATGTAACTAAAGTCTTAAAACCTTCTTTTAACTGCAATGCTTTTTAATGAGGTGCTATCATGTATATTGGTCCCAAGATGGCTGCCAACACTTCTTGGATGAAGTGCTGTCAGCCAATCACATCTCACGATGAGATGTGTGGTTAGGCTCCGCCCAGATATATATGTGATTTTACTTTTGATTTTCTCAGGAACTACTGAACGGATTTACACCATTTAAGCAAAAGGCACATCCCTGACCTGAGGACTACCTCTTTGCCAACTTTCAAGTAATTCTGTTCAGCCGTTCGGGCTGTACCTTCGACTAAAGGTCCTATGGGAAAATGCACGGGGAAAATGCGTTTTGGGACCCCCCTTTTTTCTCAGCCCCCGCTTGACGAATCACCGCGAGACTTTCAGGGTAGGAGCTGAGTGGAGCGCCCCATTAGTTTTGAACATTTCACGAAGATAAGTCAACCGGCGCCAAAGTTATTCAAAATAGAATTTTCAGATTTCCTATGGGAACTCGGTCCTAACTATAACTATCTACTGGCGACCGCCAGTAGATAATATATATATATATATAAATATATATATACAGCTGTGCACATACAATGCGCTCACTTCTCATTCGGGCATACTGTGGAAACCTCCCCCTCATGAGTACAAAAATATAAACCGTGTACGGGACCTCAGTATCTCATGTTAACGCCCCTTTGCTATACCCCCCACACACACACCTTATCTCTAATCGTGACAACCTCCTGTGTTGTTGCAATAAACACTGGTACTGTCACAGGCAGTTCTCTGGGCTCCATTCAGAGAGAAGCCACCAGTGCGTTTGGCCCATTTGGTAACTTTGTGGAGCTGTGAAAAAAATGATTCCGCGGTGAACATGCAGACTGTTTAGGTCTCTAGTGAAAGTTTGAGGCTTGATTGTTTGGAAACATGCGGGCGGCCACATAGAGCACATAGGCCAGAGTCATTATGAATATATACATCAAAGAAATTGTTAACGCAGATGTATATTATATATTCAATTTACATCTTTTTAAAAATGCTATAACCACCACATATATGATAAAAAAACATACAAGTACATTACATACTCTGTCCATGGGTTTACTCTGCCATCTTTGCGCAAATTGGGTGTGACGACACCGAAGGTGGGTGGCGGTGGGGGATGACGACACAGTCATGCATGGAGCAGTGAGCACTGACACAAGCATTAATTAACAAAGAGTTCTCCGAATAACAATTAAGCTGTGTAAGCATAAGGATACTATAGTTAGGCGATGCTGCTTCCGGAACAAACAGAAGTTACATATGGGATTAACAGCCAATAATAAGCCCAATAACAAATGAAATGCCTGAGTTAACTAATGCCAAGCGGCAGGACAAATTACCCGGCAATAGGCGGTGTTTCACACCACATATAGATTACTTGATGTCTCGGAGAGACAGCGCTTGCGCACTGCCTAGGCGATACCTAAAAAGGGTTCTTTCTGAACAAAAGACTAACTTTTTGACAAATTTGGTGTGATTCTGTTCAGCAGTTTGGGCTGTAGTTTTGTGTAAAGTTTCCTATGGAAATTAACATGGGGAAAACGTGTTTTGGGACACCCCTTTTTTCTCAGCCCCTGCTGCACGAATCACCCCGACACTTTCGAGACAGGAGCTGACCGGAGAGCCCCACTAGTTTTGAAAAGTTCGCGAAGATTCATCAAACGGCGCCAAAGATATTGGCAAAAGAAAAAAAGCTATTTGAATAGAAACGAGGTCCTAACTATAACTTCCTACTGGCGACCCCCAGTAGGTTATATATATATATATAATTCACTGAAAAAACCATAGGTTTCACACACGTTATAGTTAGGAATTAGCATTTAAAAAACCTTGCAAATTCACTGAAAAAACCATAGGTTTCACACATGTTATAGTTAGCGGAAATTTTACTGATAAAAAACCAGTGAAATTGCCCTGTTATAGTTAGTGCTGGCAACTATAACTCACGCGACCGCAATCCTCTGCTGATGCTAATACTGTATTTAGACACTTATTTGCCCATGTCTTCTTCCATACATTTTTAGCTATACATATATTACAAATATTTTTTTTTCATAAAGACACATATGTCATCAGCAGAAGATTGCGGTCGCGTGAGTTATAGTTGCCAGCACTAACTATAACGGGGCAATTTCACTGGTTTTTTATCAGTAAAATTTCCGCTAACTATAACATGTGTGAAACCTATGGTTTTTTCAGTGAATTTGCAAGGTTTTTTAAATGCTAATTCCTAACTATAACGTGTGTGAAACCTATGGTTTTTTCAGTGAATTTGTACGGTTTTTTAAATGCTAAGTTACTTTACGCCATTCGTGGCGTGCGCGCCCACTTAACGCAGTTCGTTCCGTGCACGGTAATATTTTAATTTTTCGTAATTTTTATAAGCCATGCACAAATGGTGCCCTTCGGGCACCATTTGCACACGGGGTGGAGAGAGTGTGGATAATTTTTTCTTTTATTATTTTTTTTACAATATTTATTTCTGTTACCGTTAATAAGCCATGTACATTTGGTGGCCTTCGGCCACCAAAAGCACAGGGGGTGGGGTGAGTGTGGATAGTGTTTTTTTTATTTCCATTTTTTTACCGTACGCGTACGGTAAGCGTACTCGGCGAAATTAGCGAAAAAATAAAAATTCCGTTTTTGGCCTTGGGGGATCTTTGGGGACTCCCTCAACATGGCTATGTGTGTGGGAGTAGTCTAAACAGCCCCTTTACATGTTTTTGGGCTTTATATTTTAAAAATCACTCTCAGTGCGAGAAACAAAATGGTGGACGCCGCTTCCTGGTTTCGGCCGATTCGAATGTTTACTAAGATCTAAGAGCCAATCAGCATCGCGCTCGCGCACGCCACCGTACGCGTACGGTAAGCGTACCGTAAGCGCACCGTAAGCTGGCTCAGATATATATATTGATTTAAAGGCTATTTTCTCAGAATCTACCAAACAGATTTACACCAAACCTACAAAAGGCACTTCCTTGACCTGAGGACTACCTCTCTGCCAAATTTCAAGTAAATCTGTTCAGCCGTTCGGGCTGTAGCCCTGTCTAAAGGTCCTATGGAAAAATGCATGGGAAAAACGCGTTTTGGGACCCCCCTTTTATCTCAGCCCCCGCTTGACGAATCCCCCCGAGACTTTCAGGGTAGGAGCGGAGCATAGCGCCCCACCTATTTTGAAAACTTCGCGAGGATTCGTCGACCGGCGCCAAAGTTATTCAAAATAGAATGTTGCGGATTTCCTATGGAAAAGGGGTCCTAACTATAACTACCTACTGGCGACCGCCAGTAGGTAATATATATATATATATATATATATATATATTACCTACTGGCGGTCGCCAGTAGGTAGTTATAGTTAGGACCACGTTTCCATAGGAAATCCGCAACATTCTATTTTGAATAACTTTGGCGCCAGTTGACAAATCCTCGCGAATTTTTCAAAATAGGTGGGGCGCTACGCTCCGCTCCTACCCTGAAAGTCTCGGGGGGATTCGTCAAGCGGGGGCTGAGATAAAAGGGGGGTCCCAAAACGCGTTTTTCCCATGCATTTTTCCATAGGACCTTTAGACACAGCTACAGCCCAAACGGCTGAACAGAATTACTTGAAATTTGGCAGAGAGGTAGTCCTCAGGTCAAGGAAGTGCCTTTTGTAGGTTTGGTGTAAATCTGTTCAGTAGATTCTGAGAAAATAGCCTTTAAATCAATATATATATCTGAGCCAGCTTACGGTGCGCTTACGGTGCGCTTACCGTACGCGTACGGTGGCGTGCGCGAGCGCGATTCTGATTGGCCCTTAGATCTTAGTAAATATTCGAATCGGTCGAAACCAGGAAGCGGCGGCCGCCATTTTCTCTCTCGCACTCTGACAGGGGGTTGAAAAACCAAGTGCAAAAACATATAAAGGGGCTGTTTACACAGCTCCCAAGCACCTAGCCATGTCGAGGGAGTCCCCAACGATCCCCCAAGTGAAAAAAGGCAATTTAAATTTTTTCGAAAATTTCGCCGATTACGCTTACCGTATGCGTACGGTAAGAAATAATAAAAAAAATATATATATATCCACATTCTCCCCACCCCGTGTGCAAAAGGTGCCCGAAGCGCATCGTGCGTTCATGGCCCATCTAGCGTAACGTGGGCACGCGGTGCGCGAAGCGCACCGCATGCTCACTGTGCGCGCACGGAACGAACTGCGTTAAGTGGGCGCGCACGCCACAAATGGCGTAAAGTAACTTAGCATTTAAAAAAACGTACAAATTCACTGAAAAAACCATAGGTTTCACACACGTTATAGTTAGGAATTAGCATTTAAAAAACCTTGCAAATTCACTGAAAAAACCATAGGTTTCACACATGTTATAGTTAGCTGGACATTTTACTGATAAAAAAACCAATGAAATTCCCCCGTTATAGTTACTGTAGGCAACTATAACTCACGCGACCGTAATCCTCTGCTGATGACATATGTGTCTTTATGAAAAAAAAATATTTGTAATATATGTATAGCTAAAATTTAATGGAAGAAGACATGGGCAAATAAGTGTCTAAATACAGTATTAGCATCAGCAGAGGATTACGGTCGCGTGAGTTATAGTTGCCTACAGTAACTATAACGGGGGAATTTCATTGGTTTTTTTATCAGTAAAATGTCCAGCTAACTATAACATGTGTGAAACCTATGGTTTTTTCAGTGAATATATATATAGCTGGATGTAATTTTACATAAATTGTTCAAATAAAGCGCACACTCGAAGTCCTCTGGAACTTTATTCCGCAGTTGGTTTTTTTTTTTTTTCTGGGTGCAGGAGCACATGTGTACATGGATTGCAGACATTTATACTTTGATTTTTAATTCTATTGTTTTGAAAATGCACATGTGGGAAAAAAGTGCATGTAAATCCAGTAGAACTTAAAATTGAGACAGGCTCACAAAACTTCAAGATAAGTTGCATATTTGGTTGTATTATTTTTATTTGATCCATTAACAGGTTGATATTTTTATCCGGGTAGCTGGTTTACCGTCACTTAGTTAAAATAGATTAAAAAGTGTAATTTAAGGGGTTTGTGAAATAGAAATAATTGTGCTGACTGGAGGTAATTCTCCCGTGCAAAGGGACAATTTTAAAACAGTGCTTCTCAGCCATCCCTTTGAGGTATTTGTTTTTTAAAAGCAGAATGGGAACAGTGGGAGGATCTTCGGCTGTGAAACTTGTTTCTGAGCCTTTTAACAGACACGGTTCAGTGATAAACTGGGCATGAAATATCACAAATAACATTTAGGGCCTAGATAAGAGTTTAGCAGATGCAGAATTTCGCACTATTAAGAGTGTACTGATATCGATGCACTTTAAATAGGCGAAAGGGTACTGATTTTTCGCGGATGTCCTGCATTCATAAAACTCTAAATCAGGCTTAAATCATGCATTTCAGTCTTGTAATCGGTAGAGGCAAGATTATGTTGCAGATTGGTGGAAATGTTCAGTCCAGATCATGTCTCCACTCTCTACTTTGGAAAATTAGCTGAGCTTGTGTGTGTGTATGTGTTTGTGTGTTCAAGGTGTGTGTTTGTGAGTACTAATTTAGTTGTAATGGTTTGAGTGCATTTGTTGTGTGGTGTAGTAGTGGTTAAGCTCGGTAGCACTACTAGCACTACTAGCACCCACACAAAGGTTTTTTTCTGACTTGTTAATATCTGTTGGCCCACTTGATGAATCGGCACCATATGTGGCAGAGCTTTGGTTCAAGTAAATCTGGTGCCTAAGTTCAAAATTGGTTTACATGGGTTTAATTGTTCAAAAACTATTAATGAAACTCACTTATGGAAATGAACATACAAAAATCACATGTTCACCATTGCTCATTGGAGCCCAAACTACTAGGCACAGTTACAACAAACTTGTCAATTATTGATTTGTTTAGGTTGTCGTAGAATGCCACCTGCACTATTCATGGCAAAAAGATTGTCGACCAGACATAATAAATAATACATGCATTACATGCAACTCTTTCAATGGAGCAGAGAAAGAATGTGCCATATAGCAACTGGCCCTCTGGCATTGCCCAACCTTATTACGGCGAACACGGCGCGGAGGTTCCCACTCCGTAATAATTACCACATACACCAGCAACTCAATTCCTGCTAGCATCCGGGAGCTTAACTCCACTGCCGTCCTCCGGTCCCGACATGGACCGCATTATCCCTCTCGCATCGGCGCTTCGGCCTTCCAGGTGTGGACCTCGGACGCCCCACCTCTGCCTCCTTCGTGTGTGCGCATCAGCACCTGAGGCTCCTCGGCCCCTCATTTTGTCAAATTGTGGCTATCACGCTAACTTCCCAGGCACCCTTACCATCGCCTTGTCCTGAAGAGATCCCACTATCCGTATGGGGATCGAAACGTCGTCGACCTACTTCTCTAAACTCAAAACCTTACTGTATATCTGTTTTCTGAGTGTGAGATGTTGATCTGACTTTTTCGTATTTGCACTGTTCATTCAAAAGTCACCTTTTTAAGTCACCAGCCTGGGTTAAGGAAACCGGCTGATTTCCCTTCTAACCTCCTCACGGCTAGCTCACTCATTGTGTTATTTATTACGTTTTTCTAATAATCACCATAAAAACTTTTTTTCATCACATACTTTGTTCATTCTCTTGAATTCCAATTCCTTATTGTAGTAATTGTGATATTTATGTTGACTCCTCTTGAATGGGACCACTGTTCCTTGAAAATATAGCAACTGGCCATCACTCCTCCTCTGCCCTGTCCTCAACATGGCGTCTGCAACATCCTCTAACCCGATGGCTGTAGACCAGTTTTACAAATGCCAAGCATATATCATGTGTATTGTGACATTCCACATGGAAGAGGGTATGTATGAAAAAGTTACTCTTAAGTCATCTCACATATAGGTCTTCCACGGAGCTCAGGTGTGCGGTACATGCTTTGGAGACAATTACTAGAGACACTGCACAGGATGTAAGCTTGTCCACAACATCAAAGGCATGCAAGGCCACAGAGGCTTTTTAGGAGCTCTCCTCCTCCTTGCACTCAACAGCCTGCACTGACGCTAATGTCAGCATGACCTTGTTTCATGTCATGCTTGGGTCTGCAAAGGGCTTACACCACCACCCCTAACTTACTTGTTTTTTTTTTTCATTCACAGCTGTCCTATTTTACTCTGTACATCTCACTTGTGTTTTACTTTCCCAGAAGCTTCATAGAGGAAAGACTGCCAAGACTGCTGTTCTCAAGCCCATTCCCTCACATTTTACTGCAACAATGTGCGTTTCAGGGTAGGCTCTCAGCTTCCCTGAAACATTCAAAAGTGCTCTTCATTTCCATGTCACAAGCACTCACTCCAGTGAAATCCCTGGAGCCCACGCCCCGTCACACTAGCACTCAGTCTCCACATTGCTCTGCCCAACCAGCACAAACTAAAGCCATGGCTTCCTCTAGCACCTATTACTCGGTACTCAACCATAAAAAGGTTAAGAAAACATTTTCTCATATCTGTGTCATGAGCATAACGAAAACTCTTTGCAGAAGGTGAAGAAGCTATCAATGTTTGAATCAGTTATGGAAAGCTTCTCACCTGTAGGCAAACCTATGAAAACTCAGTCTGTCCAAGGAGGTGTGCAATGCATTGCTTGTTGGAGGTTTGGGTTAATCTGTTCCAATATATTTCATAAATATTTATAATTAGAAAAGGCCTGCATTGATTCGATGAGGATACTTCCAGCAATGCAGTTGCTAAATTACATTGAGGGTTAATTTATTTATGTGTCTTATAGAGCGCCCGAATCACCCCCAAAGGGGTATCTCCGCGCTATAGGAGTGCTATTAGGTCAGCATAGAGAGACTGAAGAGGAGTCACAAAGTCAACAAGGGAGTCTGGAAAAGACGGAATTGCAGATAGTTAGTGCATTTACGAAGATGAAGAGGAAGTTGATTCCAGTATGAGGGGGCCAAGTGGTAGAAGGCCTTCCCCTCTGTACGTGATTTGTTTATCCGAGGGACCACAAGGAGCGATTTTGATCCAGATCGGAGTGTTCTAGAGGGCTGATACCTTATAAGTCTACCGCTAAGCTAGCTGGGAGCATTGCCGTGAAGTGCCTTATGCACTATACAGCATATTTTAAAATGAATCCGCTACCGAACAGGCAACCAGTGTAGTCCCTGGAGTAGGGGCAAAGAAGCTGTTCTGGCTGGAGAATTGGAAACCAATCGGCCGGCGGAGTTTTGAACGACCTGGAGTCTATTAAGTGATGCTTCAGTGGCTGAGATTAGGAGGGCATTGCAATAGTCAAGGCGACATACGACAAGAACCTGTAGTAAGGTTCTCCTGACTGTCAAAGGGAGGAAGGGAAAAGCCTTCCTCAGGAGAATTAATATATAGAAACAAGAGCTCACAGTGGCTGTAACTTGCTCTTTCATAGAGAGTTTCTGGTATAACTGCACACCTAGATTTTTCACCACTGCTTTTGGTGGGACGGGACCTAGATTGTTAGGCCACCAATCTGGGGACCAGATTAAGGGTGCCACTCCGAAGAGCATAATTTCCGTTTTACTGGCATTCAAATGGAGGAAGTTGTTTCTCATCTATTCCGAAATTGCATTCATACTGTCAGAGAAGGCCAGCTTAGCGGAGTTTCTGTCAAATGCTATTAGGAGCTGGGTGTCATCCACAGAAATAGGGATGAAACCCAGGTTCCTAAGAAGATCTGCAAGAGGGGCCAAATAAATGTTAAACAATGTGGGACATACGCAAGATCCCTTGGGTATGCCTTTGGTCAGCTTAGCTGTGGGGGATTGGAAAGTGCCCAGATTAACAGTTTGAGTGTGGTTATTTAGAAAGTTAGACAGCCACTGGTAAGCTCAATTTTGGTTACCATCATTTCTTAATCTAGATAGAAAAATGGGGTGAGAAATCATGTCAAACGCTGCTGACAGATCCAGCAGCACTAACAGTACTGCCTGTCCATTATCTAGGAAATGTCGGGGGTTATCAGTGACTGCAATTAATGCTGTCTCCGTTCTGAATCTGGGACGTAAACCAGAATGTGAAGTCTCAAGGTCTCCTCTTGCTTCCATAAAGTCTGAAATATGTTTGTTCACATGTTTTTCCTGGAGTTTACTCAAGTAGGGTAGCAAGGAAATAGGACAGTAATTGGATAGATCTTCCGGCGGAGCATTGGGTTTTTTCCTGATTGGAATTATTTGGGTGGCTTTCCATTCAGAAGGCAATATGCCCGTGGTCAAGGAGGAATTAAGGGTAGGGCAGATCAAGGGAGCCAACTGCTTATGAAGCAGTGAAGATACCTTAGTGGGTAGAACATCCTGAGGTGAACCAGATTTTACTGTTTTCTGGATTTTGGTTCATGAACCATCCGCGGCCCGTGCATGTAAGAGTGGTGGGGCAGTAGGGCCGGGTAGTGGGGAGGTTTTGACTGACGACAAGACGGGAAAATAAAATAATTAATTTTTCCTCGCTGTCGAAATTCCCCCCACCCAGCCCCACCACTCTTACCTGCCCGAGCCACGGCTGGTTCATGAACCAAAATCCAGAATAGAGTGACTATATTTGGTAAAGCTGGTGCCATATTGACCCTGGTGGAAAAGAAGAACACCCCAGGAGAATTGAAAATGCTTTAATTCTCAGTCACAAAACAGAGTAAAATGTGTAAACCCAGGCTGTGATATTTAGATAGTCAATGGACTTTGGGGCATATTTAGAAGCTCCTTTCGTCACAGGAACATCACTTTTACCCACCTTCTATTAAGACCAGGGAAAACCTGGTCTAAACATGGCGCAACAAGGAGAAATGCTTTATTTCTTCAAAATGTTGCTGTTTCTCTGTGTGCTGCATTGTGTGGCACACCCAGAAACAGAACATTGACAATCATGACTGTTTATGTGCAGGAAAGTGTACCTACATGCACATATACAATCATTGACAAAATGACAATTTGCAACTTCTCTGTGTGCTGCTCAGTGCAGCACACATAGAAGTTACAAATCGCCATTGATGATTGTTTAAGTTTAGGAAGGGACACCTTCCTGCACATAAACAATCGTACCCTCAATGCAGGAATCCTTGCACTGCGGCACAAGTGTGCCTGCACAGGCGCTGGGCAGCTAAATTTAGCACCAGAGCAGGGTAAAACGCAGGACTGTGCCTAGTTGTTGTTAATATGGGGCAGCCCTGCGTTTCTAAAATGACGGAGCACGGCGTTAGCCTTCTTGGCTTAACACAGCACTCCGTCACTTTAGTAGTAAATATGTCCCTACGTGTTTGGTGTTGAATTTGGTGTAAGCCCATTCAGGTTCATATAACAAAGTCATTCTTGGACTTGAATATGTCTGCCTCTGTTGGCAATGGAGAGTTAACTTACTCTTGGTGGGGTTCAATTTCAGGTGGGGACTCAACATTCAGGCTTGAAGGAGCGAGAGTCATTCTTAGAGTTGAGTGATGCTCTATCTGGTTGAGGGTTCAAGTAAATTTGAAAGTCATTAGTGGCTTGTCTAATTTCCCATGTTGTGATTGGCCAGAATTACTCCAAGGGGCATCTTTTATAGATCAATGACAATCGGAGAGACATTGAATCATTTCAGTACTTTGTAAGCCACTGGTATTGGTTGCAATCTAGATATATTCATCTGGCATGTCTGGTTATTTGAATGTAATTTAATGTGATGAAATAAAATAATAAATACATTTGGCTAACAAGCAAACCTTAAGCGCCGTTACCACACCATATGCCACAAACACCACAAAACACATTAGGTACAGGTGGCAACATGTCACTGTGAAATATCACCAAACAAAACCAGAATGCCTTCATACCTCTTACAGCACTCAAATAAGTAACCTTCACCGCTGTTAACCAATGCAGCCAGCGCAACAGTTCACAGAGACATACCAACCCCCAAAGACACCTGAAAAAAAAAAAAGAATTCCAAAGGCCATACACATCAATGCCTTATCCTTTAACAACACTAAAGCAGAAAGTGAGAAGCTCAGAACGTAAACATTCACTTACATATAATGTGCACAGTTTAGGTTTGGCCCACTCAATATAAGGGCTGGGAATTAGGAATGGGCACACAGCACAGTTGCCCACTGTCGTCCTTGCTGTTCATTTTGGCATTGGAGCTCATGGCGATAACAATTTGCAGAAACATGACTTTGTGGGGCATGCCTGTGGTGGAGGCAAAACACCTGGCATTGCTGTATGCAGATGCCACTCTGTTTTATCTTAGGGCCCCACTGGAATGCCTGGGTGGACAGCTTTGTATCCTTGATGACTTTGGAGCGATCTCCGATCTGTGTTTAAATCGGAAGAAGTCGTTGTTTTTCCCTCTCTTGGCATTGGTTGGCACCATGGTGGAACGTCTCCCTGATCTGAACGTTTGCTGTGAGATGGATAGATTCTGTTACCTGGGCATTATGGTTGCTCACTCAAAAAAGGTTCAGATGCAGTATAACATGAGCAGATTTTTGGACTCTCTGAATTAATCTGCTGCTTTTTGGAACACCCTGCTGCTCTCACTCATAGGCAGGATTGCCATTTCAAAGATGATGCTACGCCCACACTGTCTGTACACTACAAAACATTACCTTTGTCCTTTCCCTGCCTGGTGTTTAAAAGTGGGATACCCTACTCACATCATTAGTATGGGGGTTGGGCGCAGTAGAATACAACACAAATGAGGAGCTATGAGTATGGTGGGATAAAAGTCATGTGATTGGAATTCTATCACTAAGTTGTAATGCTGCAGAAAGCAGAACAATGGTTGGTGTAGGGAGACAGTTGGGAGAAACATTTACTGTGGGGTGTGTGGGTGCAGAGGACCTAACAATGTTGTGAATTGAGGGTGCCAGGGACTCAACAGACCGACCTTATGTGGTCCAGCAAATAAGCCAGGCTGTGGCAACAGATGGTGCATGTGGTTCTCCGTAGGACCCCCCTCCATAGGGAGTTAACAATGTAGATACTTGCCCCACTTTGCCTCATGGATGTCAATATGACATATCAGACATGGCGGGAAAGTGGCTGTGATACCTGGGGCAACTTGTACCCGAACAAAATCTTTATTTCATCTGAGGGTGCCCGGCAGGAGTTCAGTGTGGGACCTGGCCTTTTTTTTCAGTATGCAGGACTGACCGAATTAGCCAGGGAGACTTGGAGGACTTTCCCGGTGGCCCCTCCTGTATCTGTCACACTAGGGGTGATATTGACTTTTGGCCTCTTCCTGCCCTCGTTGTAACATTAATGGTGCAGATTTTCTGCATTTGGCCTGGGGCTGCCCGTTAGTGAATGATTTCTGGATCTAGGTAGTGGATAGATTTACACACACCATGGCAGTGGATGAAACTCTCCCACCTCCGTTTTGCCTGCTGGGTAATAAGGCGAGACCCAAGGGAAGAAAGATGTCCTCCAAATATCTGCAGCTGGAGCTGGTATTGGCTAGATGAGGTGTGGCTATTACGTGGATGGGGCATTGGGCACCCTTGCCTGCCCACTGGGAAAGGGATGTTACTGAGTGGTCTCTGGCAGAAGAGATTCAAATGAAGAGTAGTAGAACTGATGAAAAGTTACAGGAAGATATAGAACTGTGGGTGAGATAGTGGGATTGTATCCTGGTTCCTAAGAGCGTACCAAATAACAAAGATGGAGATACAGATTTTTTTGGGGGGAAAACGTTTTTATTAGTTTTGTCACATTACAATACAACATGTGGAATATCATAATATAAAGTATGTTTAAGATTATATGTGTGGCCACCATGGGATATTGGCAGGAGTAAATGGTTCAATATGGCATATACAGTTTTTAATAAACAACTTCAACTTCAGATCTCAACAGCAGAATCACTTTTTAGGTGTCTGCAGGCCTTCCTCATCTCTCTTCCTTGAGGCACATCCCACCCATCTTAATGTGAATCTACTTCTATAGTGTGCCAGTATGCGTACCCCCTCATCGCCTCTCCTTCCAAGGGTGTTTTGTATCACTGGGCGGTCCTGTGATGTGGTCCGGGGCAGGAGGTCCTTGGGACTTGGGGAATACTATTAGGGGTGTCGATGACAAGCTGGGATGAGCGAAATTTCGCAGATGCGCTCTTCAGGCTTACTTATCACCTATTCTTCTGATTAGGTATTGTACAGTAGTTGTAGCTCTTGCAGCATGTTCTCCCACAATCCCGCCATGGGAATTCTTCTTAATCCCCTAATCTCCTCTCTCCTTAGTGCCACTACTTCCAACCTACTCCATTTCAATGTCCCTGCTCGCTAGTGCTGTTTACTCAGGATGGTATGCACTTTTCAGTGCATTGCTATCAAGCGGGTCACTATACGTAGTGCTAGGTCTATGAATCGGGTGGTCACCTTTTGGCATTTTCTTCATACATAGAGGCCTAGTATCACCTCTTCTGATGTATGTAGGTCTGTTCGACCTGTCAGTGTTGCAAGTGTGTCTGTAGCACATTCTCCACAATGTTGCTGCTGCTGGGCAAATCCAGAACATATGTGCTAAATCTGCATTGTGTGCATGACATCTAAGGCAGAGGTGGGAGGCTTGAAACATTTTGTGGAGGCTAACAGGGGTGAGGTAAGCTCTATGCAATGTGTTATGTTGAATATAGTCGAACTTAGTTTTGTGAGACACTTTTTGTGGACAGTGTGTGGCTCCTTTCCGCTCTTTGGGTGTCAAGTCCTGACCAATAGCTCTCTCCCAGCCTCTACACGCCGCTAGTAGGGGATCAGTTATCGCGTGCGTTAACACCTTGGAAAATCAAGTGACCAGGCTGCGGCCACCTCCCATGATGTGCAAAGTGTGTACAAGGGGATGTCACTCTAGTTCCTTGTCTGTGACATTCCATAGACAGCCCAACTCAGCTATCAATCTGCCAAAGGCCAGAAAGTCGCCTGCTGGCAACTCATATTCATCTTATAGTGGGCCAAATGGCATGAGAACACCCTCTCGGAACAAATCCCCAAGGGTGCCTACTCCGGCACCTGGCCACGTCACCAGGCCATCCCACCCTTTGCGTTCCTGAAATGGTGCTATGGCGAAGATCCCTATTGCCAGGGAATACAGTATCAGGTATGCCATAACTTGCATGTCCTCTGAAAAATATTGCAGGTAAATTGTACTAGGTTATTTGCCTCTTGGGGGATCCCCGCTCCTGGGAGCAATTCCTCTTATATCATCGCCTCTGCTGTAGTCCCTGACTGTCTGCCTATTTCTTCGGTCTGCCTCACTGCCAGCCACCTCGCCAGCCCCTGCAGCTGTGCCGCCAGATAGCAATGTTCAAAGTTTGGCGCTCCTAAGCCCCCCATCCACTGGCAATTGCAAGTTGCGCAGTGCCACTCGACTCCTCCCCTTGGTTCCGCAAAAAATTCCCAGCATCGAATGTAAGGCATGGAAAGCGGATCTTGATATTAACATTGGGAAGTTATGAAAGAAATCCAGGAGCCAGATCCGCACTACCATTTTTTGGGTGGGATATGCGACCCTGCACCATGAGTGGCAGGGTGCTTCAGAATGCGATTTGCGGACAGAGACAGGAAATGGCACTGGTGACATTTTGATCCATAAGATCTTGGGTGTTATGTTATATATTTACCACCAAATACCGAAACATACGAGGTTCCCATCTCACCATATGGTCCCCGACAAGTATTTCCTGTGAAGGACAGCTACCTTGAAGCTGAAAGACACATGATTTTGCCAAGTTACTCCCAGTCCTGAGGCCCTCTTATATTCCTCTAGTATACCTGTAATCTCTAGGATTCCCAAGCGTATGTCACATATATACAAGAGGACACCATCCGCATATAGTGAGACTGCATATGCTCCATGATGCAGTGGGAGACCTCTCCCCTCTTCACTCTTTTGAAGTCATTTAGCCAGGGGGTCTATTGCCAGAGCAAATACCAGCAGTGAGAGGGGACAGCCCTGATGAAGATGGAGATACAGATGGTTAATAATATTTCTGTTTGAAACCTGAATCAACACTTTTTGATTTACTCATTAACTGTATCCTCATATTATTCCAATGTCATGTGATGTTTTGAAACAACTGACTGTATTGTGGTATGCCTTATGTGATGTATTGGGATTAGCTTGACAGGAAACCATGGAGATATCTGTTCACTGACTAACATGAGGCCTAAGTTTGTTTATGTGTTTCAATTTTCTTTTTAAAGAGTGTAAAAAAATGTGTATAATACCAACTGGTGAATCTCTACTTCATTAACTCTTATGACCACTTATTCTATGAAGCAGCAAACACAATAATTGCTATAGAGCCCAACAGACTCATCAACTCCACATTCTCATGAAACTATCATAGCACCAAAGGACATAGTGATGTCAATGTGGTGTCATCCAACAACAAAATAAACAGAGATGCTTGGTAACAGGTGCACAGTATTACAGTCACCACTTGGCCATGTATACTACTGAAGTAAACATACATATTTGGCCTCTGTGGTGAGTAAGTCATACAACCCACATGTCTGTTATCTCATTTTCTTTGCATGCATACAATGCCAAAGGCCAAATACCACAGATGCAAAGGTCAATAACTGGGCATTGCGCTGCTCTTAGCACTATACATTGCCACCATAGCCATGCTATCCTTCTCCAACTTTACTCCACTCACTAAAACATGCTCTACAGGGCCATATATGTTTGCATTGAAGACAGCATGTACTACGTTTTTTATACACTAAGGGTCAGATGACAAAAATCTAGAATTGCGATTTCCTAACTGCGATTCTTACCGAATCGCCATTAGAAAATTGTTATTGCTGATATAAGAAAACATTTTGAAACAGTGATTCCTAGTGTCTTGAAAATTGACCAACCTCATGAATATTAATGAGGTAGGTCGCAATTGTTGATCCATTAGGAATCGCAGCTGAAAGAACGTAAACATTTTCTTCAGAATTTAGCATCACTAATGGCAAATCTGCCTTGAGCTTCAGAAATGAAACTGCATTTCTGAAGTGATATGCAGTCATTTGGTGCTGCAAAGTGAAAACATGAGGCTTTGATATTCACAGGCTTTAGTCAGACGCTTTTCACTTGGCAACCCATGTAAAACATTGCCCAATTAATTCATAGCTTGAATTTAATATGGCTAGTTTAGATTTTGTTCTCACCATAGAATGTGATTTTAATTTGTAAAATTGTTAAATTTGTGCATTAGTAGACTATAAATTGTATTAGAATTACCATGACATTTTAAAATGTAGAAACACAGAAACAGCAAGTGATTTAGGTGTTGCTCTGAAAGCAAAGGATTTTTTCTCTCCATGTGAAAGGGGGAATGCTTCGCATATTATACAGTGTGTAACCTTGGAGCCTTATCTATTTAGTTGCTGGAAATGTTTAAACAAAGCATCATTTAATTCTTTGCTTTAGAGAGAATGGAAAACACACATATTTTAAACGTGCATTATCATGTTATGTTTAATGTTTCTTGCTTAATTAATACAATCTTTTGCAGCTAATGTTATGTGTTTAATTAAAATAAAATGTTTCTTTAAAAGAAGGTTAGATGAGGTCAGAATTCTCGCCTGCTTGATTAATGACGTGCACAGACAGCAGAGAGGTGGAGGTGTCCTTTGGAAAATGCAATTGGATGAAGATGGAGCTCATGCCACATGCTTTGCAACATTATTTTTGATGCAAAAGTGTTCCTAGTTTAGGAGTTTCAGAACTCTTGCAGAGACCTTTGCGAGAGGCAGAATCAGACAGATGTAGAGATGGGAGGCTGCACAGGAGTTTCAGACTTTGATGCAGAACTGAAGGGAGCAGAGCAGATGTGATGTGCAGATGCAGGGAAGGAGAGGGCAGACCTTGATGGAGAGCAGAACTGAGGCAGACAAAGGCAGACTAGAATCAGGTTTTGTTTCATTCTGACTTTTATTAAAATCCCTAAGCTTTGACTAACTGGCTTGCTAAGACTTATTTGCTCTATGCTTTATTTCTCTTTATGAGAGATTCTGTAATTATTAATTATTGGTTTAGCTTAATGCTAATCTCACTCTTGCTTCTGTTCTTGAACTCTTAATGAGTTCTGACTGACATCATTTGTGCCCCATTTTTTTAGAATAGGGATTCTTTCCATTATGGAGCGTGCTGTATGCAATTTATGATATGCGCTCTGTTAACTTTATTTTCTGTTATCAATTCTGTAACCTAATTGATGCCTGACTAATGAATGAAGAGTCAGAGATTCTTCAATATTAATAAGAAACTAAATCCCTTCAAAACTACTCACAACTCTCATTATTGGCTAAAATGTTTATTTGCATTTGATTATTTTTCCATATTCATGAAGAAGCTTTTTGGGACCATATAAGGTGGCCAAGATCAATCACCTTGAGCGGAAACAAGCGTAATGGTAATTAAAGGTAATGGCGCCACATTTTCTACATTTTCCAAATAGAGATTACCCTGAGATTTCCACATTATCACAGCCATCACACTAATGGTGGCCTGCTGGGGGTAGCAGACTACCATCTCTGTGATTACTTTTAAATAAAGCAAACTTATTTTTAAACGCAGAAGAAAATGAGCTACATTTAAAGAGAACTAAATTAAACTTAAAAGTTTCAATTTTTAGGAGTAGGCAGTGGTCCATGCCTGTCCTTAAATTTTTTTTTAACATTCTCAAAGGGGAAGGGTTCCACAGAGGACCCCTTCCCCTTCACGAATGGGTTACCACTAGTTTTGAACTGGTGGTAAAAGTATTGCTGTTTTGCAACCAGAATACCATTGCAGTAAAGTAATACATACGATACCAATTCAGTATTTGGAAATGACGCCCTAAATGCGACCCTTCCAAATACCGAATCGCTAACACAAATTATGATTCGTAATATGTTACCGAATTGCAATTTGTGCTTATGTACATTTGAAAAAGCATCGCAAACTGCCCAAGTCTGCAAATGGCCTATTTCGGACTGCAAAAATGCTTTGGACATCTGGCCCTTAGGAACACCATCACCCTGGTATTAGTTCTTGAGGTGACAAAATATCGGAGTAAAAACAGCATATGAGACAAAATATTGTGTCAAGAATATCAAGGACAAAAATATCGTAGAGGTACATTTCTATAGGTCAGCCAAGTTTTACTATATGTAACTCCACATATATGTACTTGACGATATATATATCTTCAAGGTACGTAGATGTGGAGTTAAGAATAGTAGATGTATACTTACCATTTGCAATTCCTGGCCCAATATTTTGGTCCTCAATATCTTTCACATGATATTCTGTCCACACAATATTTGTGTTTCTGATATTCTGTAAATGCAATATTTTAGTTTTTGATATTCTATCAATGATCCAGTTCTTGAGCCTTTCGCAACCATTCAATCGGTGAATGCTGATAGTTCAGCTAATAAGTTATCACACTCATGGATTGCCAACAAACCCCAACAGGCCACACCAGTAGCATGTGTACACTCTACAAGTGCTAGTAACTAATTATAGCAAAACATAAGAGAATTTCACTACTGCTACCTGAGTGCCTTAACTTTTATTGAATTCTCTCAACTCCATAATTTCAGAGTACCTTCACTGCAACTCCCTCGTACTTTAAAAAAAGTTACCTTTACTATATTATTTTTATGTGTACTATTTCTAGGTCTATTTATTGCTTACTATACCTCATAATTGAGACCTTCATTTTAACTATAGGTTGCTAGCACTGCCCCTGTTCAAATGTTTAAGGGACTCTAACAAGATCCTAACCCTATTAGTAGTAAAATGCCTTATTACTGTTCTTATAAATATTTTTTAATGAAGTCTGTTGGCTTATTTTCATTTAATCTAAACTAAGCTACGGTATGTCCTGTCTAAACCTTCTATAACTCATTGCAATATCTGTGTTTAGATGGTTTAGATATATTTAATTATATTTAAAATTATTAGAACTCCATAGTTTATCCTAAAATTCATTGCTTTATTATGGTTTTTCTATCTAATTATAATTAATGCATTGAAATAAATTACTTTTCTTATTAAAGTGGTTCTTTTGCATGAATCGGGAAGCACCAAATCACACACTTTTTAAAAGTTGCATTAATGGATTAATTTGAATTCTTCTTATGCATTGTTACTTTTTATGTTAACTTTTACATACTCTTTACATTTTAGTCATTATTTCTAAATAGTTTTTAAACAATTTAGTTACATTTTAAGTCAAAGTCCAAATGCACAAGACAAATTGATAGCAGACAAATCAAAGCAAAGCTGTTAAAGTAAAAGTAATGGAATTAAATTAGTTGGGGGGGGGGGTTCCTGAACTATTTCTATTGACCTTGTCGGTGGGCTGGGGTTTGATCTAAGGAAGTAATTCCTGAAAGCGAAACAATGCATTTGTTGAGACTAATGTGTTCCTTAGGAATGTGCAGAGGTTAAATTCCACTGACTGGGATGTGCGAAGTTCACAACTTCATGAAAATCCAAAGTTTTTGTGACTTCATAAGCCTCTCGAGTCGATTACATTTTTGTTGATTTTTCCTCCCAAAGCATCTGTGTTATATAAAAATTCCCCTGCCAAAGCTGTATTGAGTAAGAATTATTCTGCAAAAGTTAGATTTTGAAAGATGTTTAATCAACAGTATCATTTTAAATCTTTGTGCCAACTTCATGAATTTTAAAAAGTTGGAAATATTTATAAAACCTTGAAACCACAGGGATAAGTGAAACTGCCTAAATTCGCACACCTCTACAGACAGGTAATATTCCGGATGTACCTAATTTTTAGTTAATAAATAAACTCAAAAACATTTAAAGCTAAAAATTTTAAACAACAGTATGTATTTCGTAAAAAGGTACTATATACCTAGACTAGATTTGAACTAAAATATGCAGTGCTGTATAAAATTGAGAATTGAAAGCATTTTCCCAAAATTAAGTTTGGAATCCTTGCAAGCCTTCAATAATTGAATTTGAATACTGGATATTGAAAACCCTATATATTTAGCTTTGGTTTAGGGCTTATACACAGATAAAGCATATGAGTATCCTTTTCAACACTGATTCATAGCTCCATGTTCACAAAGTTCAACAAACATTTAGTTGGCGCACAGAGCAAGAACCACCGTAGCACACACACACATTTACATTCATCATTATGGATAGCTGATGCATAGGGTGATGTGCCTATAAAGATCATAGGAGGGTTTATGTGGTCAGATGGTGAATAATAGCAGGCAAACACGGTTCCTGTGCACCAGGAAAGCACCACATGATATGACTAAGAGGAGCTCTAGTGATGCACATCTGGAGAGCAATGGATGATGTGCTTCACAATAGTGCTAGACGATATACCTCACCAGAGTCTCATGTGTCTCATTAGCACACTAGGTTTTGAGTGTCAGGGTAGGACAAGTGTTGTGCATCAGGTGAGCAGGTGTTGATATCTATTTGAGGGGCTGAATACTATGCATTATGAGTGCACCAAGTGATGTGTAGCATTGGCTACAAGGTAATTCACACTTGCGACACACGGTCATACATAAGAGAGCTAATGTGTCTTTGGACCCCATATCATGTCTGGCAACTTCAGCCATTCCTAGACTACTTGGACAAGATAATTTTGCATGTTGGGATTAACAGGCCAGTTCTGACAATTGTAAAATCAAGGCAGCAGGTCCTAGAATGATGAAAGACCAGACGTGTTGAAATGTTTCCCACATGACACTGGCCACTTGGTGGTTCTGCGCATAACAGACTGAATAGAACAGTAAAAATAAATCATCCACTTTAAAATTATAAGAGTTTTTAATTTGTTTGAAATATACATTTCTTCTCCTCGACAATCTGCCATAGTTTTGCTACTTTAAAACGTTCTTCTCTTTGTTCTTCTCTAACATTCTGAACAAAAAAGTGACTCGTAATGACCTGTTCTTATATTTTAATGAAGCATTTTCCTTCAGACAAAATAGGCATCATGCAATAAATCAATTTACAGAAATGCGTGAAAGGTAACATTGTGTAACTGAATTAAAGTTGAGACTGTCTGTCAGATGCACTGGCTGCCTTGAATAATTTATGGGAAGATTTCTTTCTCGGGGTATCTCACAAAAGAGGGTCTAATTGGAATACTTATCACCATCCAATGTACTACTCCACTTAAAGTATCTAACAAAATGTATGGGGATGGTACAAAAGGAAGAAAAAGAGCAAATACAGAAAGAAAGGGACTAGGAAGTGCTGTTGTGTTAAGACGAGAACCTATACTCCCCCTAGGGTGACATGCTTCATCATAGGGTCCCTTCTTCACACTAGAACTGCAAGGTACCCAGTGTGGGCTTCTACCTTCCCGTAGGAGAGGAGCGGGGTTTTTTTTGCTGTCAACCGCACTACTAGTTCTATTTTCTGTGGGGAGGGAGGGGCAGAGAGCTAACAAAAAGTGTGTGTAAATTAAAACTATCTCCTGGTGGGTGAAGACAAATTTTATTCTGGCGCCCCCAATGGATAGAGGCTTGGGTATGGATATTCCCCTATTCTATAATCTGGTCAACATGTTTCTGCCTATATAGACCTCACAGGTTCATGGCAATCCTCAGGATCCAAACTATAAGTCACTCTGCTTGAGATAAAAAATCTGAAAAGTGAAAACCATACTTTCAATGGTATGGATCAACCTTGTGGTACCAACATCTGGTAGAGTCCACAAGATACTCTCTTGCGGTCCCAGTGTGAAGGGGAGACCCTATGATGAAGCATGTCACCCTAGGGTGAGTGAGGGTTCTTGTCTTAACACAACAGTGCTTCCTAGTCCCTCTCTTTCTGTTGTTGCTCTTTTTCTTCCTTTTGTACCATCCCCATACATTGTGTGAGATAAGATTTCTTTCTCACCAGTGCCCAACCAATGAAATCAGAAAATGCTATTAAACGAATGCGGTGGAAATGTAACACTCATGCCTGTAGAATGATTGTGGTGTCTTAACAAATAGAAAACTAGAAATGTCATCACTTGCATATTATATCATTAAGCATTCAGCGTACCTGTTTGTGATTAAGATCTTTCTATACCAGCAGATCATCATCACATCTTTGCATATTAACATTGCCAACATCACTATAGTTTTCTTGGAATTAAAAACTTGCAGCTAAAGAGTTTCTCCAAATGAATATGGTATCTCGTTAGTTAAGCTGAGTAACTTAAGATGTTTCTTACCGAAGATACTTTTTGTTATTTCTTTATGTAGGACTAACAAATAACGGTGAGACTCCAGTGTGGATAGGACTTAATAGCCTTAATTTCAACAGCGGATGGCAGTGGAGTGGTGGAAGTCCATTCAGATACCTCAACTGGGCACCAGGTACGTTTGATGAAACTATGACTAATGTTTCCCAATTAAATGTAACTTTCACAAACACCATCACCTATCAAATCAATTAATATTGATATACAAGGCTAAAAGTATAAATATAAGAGTTTGCAAAAAACATTGCACACACATGTACACAATTGTAAAGTGGATACATTTGGGTTTTGGGGGTAATTCATTGGTAAATAGTGTTAAATCCTAGATGTATTGGTTATATTTTGATGGTTGTTTAAATAAACTGTCTAACTAGAATACTTTCAACATTGTTTTGAAACATTATATTCTAGATATCTGTAATAAGTAAAATATTTCTTAAAATTGATTCATTCTATTTTTTAACATGTTTCTGTCTATTCTTCCAAAAATATTTAACAAAAAAAGGTAAGCGCTTTCTAGCCTGGCTAGAAAGATGCGTTTCTCAAAATACCTTTAGAGGTAAGTAGAATGTACTGTATTTTCACTGCATCACTTAAAGTAGGCGTGTGCACATTTTCAACCTTTGCTTCGAAGTTGTGTAACTTGACAAGCTTTGCACTTTTAGCAGTTTGCTTACTTGCAGGACATTATTTCTACAAATAGTTTTCACGGGAGTATTTTCTTGCAAAAGCTGTTTGGGTGAAGAATTTACCCCTTAATGTGGTGCACGTTGCAAAGGATTATTCAACAACCCTACACTGAAAGGAAGTTTACTCCTGTGATTTTATTTTTTGTACATTTTATAAACGTCTTAGGGTTCATAAGCCCTCAAACTCAATTTTAAAAAATCACAAAGTTGTGAAGGAACAATTTTTAAAATATGTTTTGTAACAGTTTTTTGATTAATTAAAACATAGACGTCCATACTTTAGATAAGTAAATCAAAAAGATTAACTCACATTAGTCATGACGTCAAAGTCTGCTGTGATTAAAATGTCAATACTTAGGTAGCATTCCTACTTTTCAACATTGTTCAGCAACCCTTATGAGCTGCTTTAAGATTGCTATTCTGAAAGGGAAACAAGCAGACTCTTAATTGTATTAATGAATTCACTGTTACCTGTTACAAGCCTTAAAGGTACCTTTAAAGCCTTTCTTTTTCTTCAAGCTTCATGGGAAGACACTCAACATATAACTCCTTTAGCCTGTTATCACTTAACCCTAGCTGTATTACATATAAAATGGACCAGACTGGCCGTAGAAGCCATCAGGCATTTGCCCGGCTGGCTGGAAGGGTGGGGGCCAGTTTTGTATCAGTGGGGAGTCTGTTTTGTTACTGAGAGCAGGCTTTGCAGCAATGCTGCAATATTGTCTCCAATAACAAAAGCAGAAGTGCTGGGGGCCAGTTTTGTTAAGCAGCAGTGCTTCAAGCTGCCCCTAATCGCCCCCCTCGGGTGTGGGACATTTGACAAAATTGCCAGGGGTGCTTTGGGTTCCCAGTCTGGCCCTGCATATAAAGAGCCACCCCCCAACACACACATGCATGTATCACACCAATTCTCATCTTTCACAATAGGCTTCTTGTAGAGAACCAGGCACCATTAAGCTAACTTCCCCTTTCACACTTGGATCCAGAACATTTGTATTGACAGGTGGTTACTCAACCCGACAAAGGAAGGATATGCACCAGCTACCACTTGAAGCTCCCATGTTTTCTTAGGGCTTACGGCAAATCCACACCTGGTGCCTATTATTGTAAACCTCACAACCCACAGTCTTTCTAAGCAATACAGCATTCAATTCAACATTGACTCTGACCTATGAAATCTCATCTTCTTCCTCTACCATAATAACCAGGCACAGGTAGCTTAACAAAAATTCTTCTCAGTGTTGCTGATTATGGAAATCTCCATTCCTACCACACATTTCCAGAACCAGAATTTGCAGTTTGTCCATTACAGCTCACATGCCACCATTGTGAGCATGGTAGAAGCAGATCACTGCTCCCAAGGAAGATGTTTGAGTAAAATAGAGTATATTTTCAGAATACTTTTGGCATTCACAGGAAACTCAAGGATGGGAAAGAATGTTCTGACTGCGAAGACCAAATTAACAAGTAGTGCCTGTTATAATTTGAGTTTCTGGTGTGCTACGTTATGCATCTACGCAGGCAGAACCCACCGCTCTAGTCAGGGCAAGTAAGTTATACACCAATGATAAACTGTGCTCATCCCCTTGGTAGCTTGGCACAGAGCAGTCAGGCTTATCCCAGAGGCAATGTATAAAGCATTTGTGCAACACACTCACACCGACAACACAATAAATACATCACAAAAGAGACTCCTGCCTAGCGAGGATACTTTGAACCACCAAGAAGGTTATTCTTGAATAATAGGGCTGCTGCAATTCCAAAACTTTCTAAGAGCTCACTGCAAGGTTTGAAGCAGAGGCCTTTTCCATACTAGCATTCAACAGTAACTGATATTTTGATGCCATAAAACTGCATAAGTTGAATAGTAGATACCTATCTAATCCTGGTATCAGCATAGCGAGGCAACGAAGCTGCCTTTTCAGTGACCACTATGAGGAGCAACATTAGTTAGCAACATACTGAGCCCAGTATATACAGCACTTTGGGGAAATACCTGAAGCATGGCTAGTTGAGAAAGCTGGTTAAAACACAGGAAAAAAACTGTGTAGCTCCTATTAGTCAACATGTAGGGCCCATTCCATAGTGTCTTGCTAGAGAAGTACAGCGGGATTTAAGCATTGTTGAAAGCGGGGCATGCCTGTAAGTAGCTAACATGGAGAGTCAAACATTCATAAAAATAAACAAATATCTTCTACAAAATGTATGATCTCACAGACGTCTACAAAACGCATGTGGTTTGCTGAGGGAGAGCACATTCACTTTCAGGGGATGTTTGCAACTAGCCCTTAGTTGATGCTGATTTCTTCAGTTCACTTTTGGGCTATTTTCTTATTAAATTTGCTGCTCCTTTTTCGGGTCCCAGTAAGATATATGCAAAGAGGAATTGACAAGAGGCTTGATTTTTATTTAATATTCTTGTCAGAGGCATGCGCTTGGCGGCATGCGCGTCCATCTGATGTGTTTTTCAATTAAATGGTGGCACACTTAAGTGTTAATCAATCAATCACAACGCAATTATAGAGCACAGCTAATCACCACCTGAGGTTGCTGCTGCGGCAGTGTGGCTCAGTCGAACGACCAGGCCTTGAGTCCCGTACTGAATTCCAGCAGCGAGGATGAGGACCGGAGGTGAAGGGGGAAGGTCGTTCCAGGACTTGGCCACGAAGCAGAAGAAGGAATAACCTCTGCTGTAGCTTTGATGTATGCGTGGGGTGTGAGCAAGATGAAGGGCGGCAGAGCACAGGTTTCTGGAGGTTTCATTGAAGATCAGTTCTTGGTTGATGTATGCTGGTCCTTGGTTGTACAGGGCTTTGTATGTGAGGATCAGCATACTGAAGTGACATCTCTTCTGAATGGAGAGACAGTGGAGCTTCTTGAGGTAAGGGGTGATGTGGCTGCACTTGGGGGGGTTGAGGATGAGTCTGGCTGCTGAGTTCTGCATGGCCTGTAGTCTCTTCAATTGCTATAAAGTGATTCCTGCATAGAGCACATTTCCATAGTCCAGCCGGCTGGTGACTAGGGCTTGGTTGATGGTGCATCTAGTGTTGAAGGGGAGCCAGTTGAAGACTTTGTGGAGCATGCGGAGTGTGAGGAAGCAGGTGATTGGAGACTGTGTTAATCTGGTTTCTCATAGTGAGCTAGCTGTCCAGAGTGATGCTGAGGTTGTGGGCATGTTCTGTCTGCGTGGGTGAGAGTCTTAGTTCGGAAGGTCACCAGGAATTGTTCCACAGGGAGGAGTTGCTTCAGAAGATCAGTACTTCCATTTTGTCCTTGCAGAGTTTCAGACAGTTGCCTTTTATTTTATTTATTTATTTATTATTTATTCATTTATAGAGTTTTATATAGCGCGAACGTGACCCTTGGGTATCAGATCGCTTCACAGTTACATGAGGTACATTTGGAATACAGCGGGTATAGCAGCATTAATTTTATCCATTCCGTGAGTTTCGTCATGCACCTGTGGGAGTTGGCCCTCATAGTGGAGGACTCTTCTGATAGCGAGAGGATGAGCTGGGCATCATCGGCGTAGTATAGGATGTTTACTCTGTGGGATCTGATGATGTTGGCCAGGGGGGGTCATGCAGGTGTTAAACAGGATGGGGCTAAGGGATGAGCCTTGAGGGATACCGCAGGTGATGCTCTTGTGTTCGGAAGTGAAGGGAGGAAGGTGTATTCTCTTGGTTCCCCCCGTCAGAAAGGAGGTGATCCGTATGAGGGCATCTCCTTGAATTCTGATACGGTGGAGCCTGTTGATAAGAGTGTGGTGGGAGACACTGTCAAATTGGTCACATAGGGCTCTGATGTCATCTGTGGCTGCGATGAGGGTGGTTTCTGTGTTGTGGCTGGTGCGGAATCCTGACTAGGAGATGTACAAAAGATTGTTGTTCTTAGAGAGTTCTGTGAGTTGGTGCTTGATGGTTTTTCTCCAGGACCTTGGTGGTAAAGGTGAGCAGAGAGATGGACCAGTAGTTCGCGAGTTCCCTGGGGTCGGCGGACTGTTTCTTGAGAAAGGGTTTGACTTCGGCATGTTTCCATTTGTCGGGGAAGGTTGCTGTGGTGATGGATGCATTGAAGATGGTGGTGAGTTCATTGCTGATCGACTTACTTCCAAGGTTGAAGATGTGGTGGGGATACGGGTCTGTGGGTGCTCCTGAGTGGATGCAGTCCATGATACTGGTGGCAAATTCTTTAGTGAGCAGGTCTCAGGTGCTTAGCATGAGGTCGGGGTTTGTATCTGTGGGAAAGATGAGGCTGAGGATGTTGGCAACAGTGGATTGGGGCTCAAAGTGTTTGTAGATGTAGGAAATCTTGTCATGGAAGAAATCTGTTAGGTTGTTGCAGAGTTTCTGGGAGAGGGTGCTGATGTTTTCCAAGGCTGCAGGGTTGTAGAACTCTCTGACGATGTTGAATAGTTATTTACTGTGGTTGCAACTGGCCTAAGTGGGGTGGGCTAGGGTGCTCCTCTACGTCTTTTTCAGCAGTGGATGGTATTGGTTGAGCGATGTTTTGAAGGGCGGTCTGTCTGTTGCATTTTTTTCTGGTGCGTCACCTTCTTTCAAGTTGCTTGCAGATGCGTTTGGTGGTTCTTAGTTCTGTGGTGCACCAGCTGGCCTGTTTGAAGGGTCTCTTTGGTTTGGTGGGGTTGATCGGGGCAACTCTGTCGGCTGTCTGTTAGGAGAATGTTCTTGGTAGGTAGAAGTGTGCAGGGGAAGGAGTTGAGGGTGTTGGTCCATTGGCTCTCCGATACTTTGTTCCAGCTTCAGTGAGAGGTGTTGGGTATTTTGGTGGTGGTGCTTGGGGGGGCTGTGATGGTGAAATGGATGATGAAGTGGTCAGTCCACGTGAGTTCAGTGATAGGGCTGTACTTGACTTTGTTGCTGCCCATGAAGATAGGGTCAAGCGTATGTCCTGAAATGTGTTTGGGGTTGGTGACTAGTTGTGTGAGGCCTGGGGTATTCATGCTTTCAATGAAGCTGGTAATGTGGCCATTGTCTGGGTTGTCTAGGTGGAAATTGAGGTCTCCGTGGAGGATGTCGTTATTGGAGTCAATGGCGAGCGGGGCGATGAAGTCAGGGATAGTGTTGCTGTAGCTGGGGTAGGGTCCTGGCAGGCTGTATGTGAGGGTGCTTCTGATGGTGGTTTTGCCATCAGTGTGGAGTTGGAAGTTGAGATGTTCCATGATTGGGGTGGCATTGTATGCCGTGTTGGTGCAGCGGAAAGTTTCCTTGCTTATGATGGCGATTCCACTTTTGTGATTGTTGATGCAATCTCGGTGTGTTATCTTGTAGTCTTTGGGCATTGCTGAGGGGATGCAGAAGCGGATGTGGGGTTGGCAGTGCTTAATTTGCAGGAAAAAAGGATCAGAGACCTTACCAGGAGCCTACTGTAGCTTGTACCATCCATTGCCCCTGACTGCAACCAATGATAGTACCAACACAACTACTGACCCTCACACTCCTAGAAGTGTGGCAATTCAGAATATTCCAGGCACCCAAAACTATAGCAATATCTTGGGGCGCAGGTAGTAGTAATTTCTAATGTATATTGTATTAATAAACAATAATTGTTGTACTCATGTGTATATTACACAAACATCGCTACCATCTGGCAGACTCTCATAAGTGCACATGTTGACAGTTAAGTGTCAGTGCCGAGCACCAGAAACTACTGGCTCAAATTAAGCACTTCCCCTGAGTCTTTCATATATCTCATATATTCATTGGTCCTTGGCTGAATGGGGACTCCCCTTGGGGAACTGGGGGTCCTGAAGGCCTTAGCACCCCCCTGCATCACAAGGGATGGAGGGGCCTGCATTATTCCCCTGCTGGTGCCTATTAATCAGGATACATTCAGGGTTGGTCCACCAGGGTCCTCCTGATGGTGGGTTTCACTCTGCAGGTTTAGGCCTAAGGTTCTTTCAAAGGTGTCCGTTTAGTCTACCACTTTTGTCAATATTCTCAGGAAGCATTGCCGATTTTTTTTTGCTTCACCCTGTGTCTTCCACAGGGTTTATATAAATATTTACTCTATAGGGATGGTGATGACGAAAAGTTAATGCAACGAGTAATTATAGGTATCCATTGTCACTTGAAGACATCAATGTCACATTCATGATGTTCCCTCTCCCCCAAACCATATCCGTCCACAATTGGGGCTTGGTATTACTCAGAATGTGGGGTGGGGTATTAGGAATATATCTCCCAGGCAAGGCTACAGCTCACACTGTCAGTCTTTCTATGTAGAAGACCTTGATTGGGAGTAATTATTTCCAGTAAGTAATCTGGGCACGTGACACATGTCTGAGGAATTCATTAATTCTTACAGGGAGAAACATCTAAGTAATAAGCCTGCAAATTAAGAGTTTAAGTTTCACTCAATTAGTTTACCACTGCTGTAGAATCAGTTTGCGTGGACTGCTGGGGTGGTTCAAAAAAGTGTACATGGTCTCAGGGACAATGCATACGCATGCATCTGAAAGGACATCCATTTAAAGAAGAGCCGTTGATAGGGTAAGAGAACAGAGCGCTCAGGTGGTGGGGTACCATGATTGAGAAACAATTGTGAAGGCACAACGTTTACAGGTTTCTTTTCATTCTAATGTATGTCATTCCTAATATGCATAACATAGAGTTTCTAAGCTTAATTTGCACTGTCAATCTGATCAGTAATAATTTTTTTGCACTTGTCTGTTCTTCAGGAAGCCCGTCTGCAGCTCCCGGAAAAGCCTGCGTCACACTCAATCCTGGCAAAGGAGCAAAATGGGAAAATAAAGAGTGTGCTCAGAAACTGGGGTATATCTGCAAAAAAGGAAACATCACTTCTTCCACTTTCATTATTCCTTCAGGTAGATATTGGTAGAAGTGGCACTTTCTAGTTAGATGAGGCGAGGCCCTAGCCAGGCAGAACCTACCACTCTCGTCAGGGATTGATGATTACACTCACTGTATAATTGACGCTCACCCTTGGGTTGCTTGGCACTGAGCAGTCAGGCTTATCACAGAGGCAATGTGTAAAGCATTAGCACAGCACTCACTCACAATAAATACACTGAGCACCACTAAGGAAATTTCACACGTGATGTATGTAAATAACTTTTGTACTTAACACAAACAGTAATCAACACAACATGAACATCATGTATTTCTGGGCATAAATCACACTTGGAAATGTTATAAGCATTACTAGCCCCAACCATGTTGAAATGACACCAATAGTAGGCACACTGTGCACAGATCCTATTCTACCCCTCAGCACCCTTATGCGGTACAACATGTTGTTGAACCTTGGCCTATCCTGGCAATTCTTATAATTAAATACCACACAGTTATAGTGTGCCATCCAGGTCACAACAATATCAGAAATATGTACATGCAAAGAAGTATAACACTTTAGCAGCACCACGGGCAGAGGCCGCAGGGGTAAAACCAATGTCAGGCATAGCGTTCTTCTGGCAAGAAATCAATGTGTAAGGCAACACCGCTGGCCAGTGTCTTTACTCACAGGTGATACGCAGACTGTCACTCCCACACACACTCACTCAGCACTAATACGTAGTGCAAAGGATATCAGGCAGGTCTGTACGCAACGCGCTGGCCCACTTAAGCACACAGCACCGTAATGTAGTGCAACTGCTACTCAGCAGGTCAAATGATAGCACACTGCAGACCCTGTGCTCCAAGTCTTCTTTCACCCTCCAACTCACCCTGACTACCCTACAACCACAGATTGGAGATAACCAGCCCGTCCTCTGATACTAGGCCACACGCTGCTGAAGTCACACTTAGTCAGGGTGCCCAAGAAGCAGTTGGGGGTAGGTAGTGGAACTTATTAGGAGGAAGTTGTCAAATGAGGATTTGGCCCCCAGTTGTCAAATGGGGATTTGGCCCCCACTCTCAAAATTCACCCACAGGATGCAGAGCAGAAGCAGGCTAAGTGCAATAGTCGGTCACTCAAAAGGGGCTGCACAAGGGCCTTCCAACACCAGCTCAGTTCTGCAAAGCACAGGGGTAGTCACACAGTCTTTTGACCTTCTTCTGATTGCTCTCGGAAGTGTTCCGTCAGCAGGGTCAATCACTTTCACTACCCAGGCCCAAGCCGGGTAATACTACCTGACAACACACTGTCATTGGGGGCCAGGTGAGGAGAGGGCAGTTGGTCAACCACACTGAGGGCCAAAAAGGGAATAATCGATGAATGAGGAATGAAGCAGATGAACCTCTTGGAAGGAAGAGACACCCCATCAGGTACACATCAATCAGAGTCGCACCCAGGCAAACCGGGCACAACATCTGGTGCATGGTGACACGAGTCGCACCAGACAATTCTGACTTCCTACAATGAAGAGTTGCACTCTCAGTACCTTCCTGTAAATGAGGCACAATGTACGGTGCATGTTGATATGGGTCACATCAGACAATTCCGCTCACACACAACAAAGAGTCACAAAGTCCGTACATCCCTGGAAATTAGGCTCAACGCCTGGTGAGCATTGATACTGTCAGACCAGGCAATTCCGGTCCCACACACAGGTGAAAGATCAGCAATGTCGCACAAGGTAAAATGATACACTACTACGGTTACACCCCCACCTCCGAGGGTCCCAAACTGTGAATCGGACACCGCACGCAATGAGCATACAGTCGGCGTGTTCCACAAGAGAGATGCAGCGCGATCGACGATGCGGGGCACGCTGGATCCTGCGACTAGTAAATCCGCTCACCAGCCTGTTGAGGTCCCTAGATGCAGGGGGCACACACCTTAGATGTGGGCAAGACTCCTGGGGCTCTGCACAAGGCAATCCGGTCTCCAGGCACAATTCTTAGCTCCACACTCACGCCGATCTACCAGTTGTGATCCAACAGACAAGCTGGGAATCTAAGAGGGCACCGCTCTCCAGGTGTCGCAAGTAGATTATGTGGTTCCCTTGTAACAGATGTACAAGAACAGGGGACACTCCAAAAAGCCCTTTGAGAGCACACTTCAGGGTGCCACACAGCAGCCAGCCCAGGCCAGCCACTATGCAGGATGGGTGCATGGGTGGCCAACAGATTCCTCTGGCAGTGTGCACCATACAGTCCAGTTTCGCCTGTTCCACATTGCCACAAATGTATCTCTCCCCTGATGAAGTATGCCAATAGTAGTTATACTGTAGTGTGCCTTTGAAGTGGGGGTGGATCAGAGGGTCTCCCTTTGCCAGTCCTGTCTGCCATGAGGCTGCAGAACGCAGGTCATAATCTTTAGTGGGGCAATGATCTGGCTTTCAGAGGCAAAGTGTCAAAACCACTTCCTCCAATCTATCCAGCCAGGCCCTCAAATGGTCGAGGTCTGTCATTCCAGTTGCATGCCCTGTGTTTTATAGCTGTGGCTGAGGAATGCCCATATGTGCTCCCCCAGCTACCAGTGTGGTATGGAGTCAACTGTAAGGCACACAAAGATTTTTAGAGCAGAGAAATACCCACTTTCTAGAAGTGGCATTTCTCTGCTAGTAATGGCAAAACCACCTCTACCACAGGAAAGGGTTTGTCATTGCAAATCCAATGCTAGGAAACATTATGAGGCCTCTCTACTGTAATCCACTATTGCAACCTGAGGTCATTTCAACCATTTCTCCATGTTAGCCTATGGGAAGAGCAAACCTCATAGGTGGTGGGTAGGCTAGTGATTTAGAAAGGCCTACCTGAGCATAAGTGCAATTGCACACACACAGACCTGCAATGGCAGGGTGGACACAAGTTTAACAACACGATAAGTGCAAACGTGCACACAGGCATGCAATGGTAGACTTGTGACATGCTTAAAAACATCAGGGTAGCACCAATTCCTAACGTGTAGAAAGGGTGCATGCACTTTCACACTGCATTTACAGTGGGAAAGTGCCCAAAGCCCTAAGGCCAGTACAAGAAAATCAGCAAATTCGAGGATGAAAAAGCAAAACGTTTAAGGAAATACTTCCTGAGGAGTACCATTCTGTGGCATCATATCAATGATTGCAAAGGAAGAGCCCCAAAGTCTTAGCAATGTTGAAAAGACTGTGGAGTCTCTTCTTGTGACTCTTGTTTCAAAGATATTTGGGGACAGGCCATTGCCCAGTTTTCATGAACAATATCCAAAGCTAATTTGAAAATACTATTAGCAAAGTTAACTTCATACAGAGATTACTCTAGATGACAGCTGGACAAAAACCTGTGGTTGTAATAGACAATGATTGCTACTATAGACATTATCCTGGTTCCTATTATGAGCCTTGTTAGAGATTGGGTTTCTGGTTGACAGAGGTATGCACCCTGCCCAAGCATGAACCACAATCCTAGTCATGGTACTTTAGATACACACTCTAAATTAACCTGTGCTTACCCTCAGGTAGCTTGGCACAGAGCAGTCAGGCTTAACTTAAGAGGTAATGTGTAAAGTACTTGTGCAACTCTTTAAACAGTAAAACAGTGAAAACATCACACAAAAAGATACCACACCTAGTTGGAACAATTGGGCTTAATTTATTGAAAATACATGATTAAAACAACAAAACTCCAAAGAGTATAACTAGAGGTATACATTTTCAAAGAATAAACTGAAATCTAGTGGTTAAAAGGATAAGGTGCATACAGTGGCTATCTGGTTGCGTTAGACCAGGTCAAATCCAAAAGTTCAGGCCTGCTGCTATGGAGTGTGGGTCGGATATAGGGGACAACCTTGGCCGGCTTCAACGCACCTTGTTTGCGTCAAAGTCGAAGGCCGAAGGTGATGCATCGACATCAAGGCACGTAAAGTTGAAGATACGTCGGCGAAGCGATGCACCTGATCCTTGCAGCAGCGGTGATGCGTCATCGTTGAGCGAGATGCCCCGGTTCTGAGCAATGTAACAGCGTTGATGTGTGGAGTTCTGTTTCAGAAGCAATTTATACCCACTTCCAAGGGTCCAGGACTGGGTTGGTACCACTTGGTAGAGCAAGAAATAGAGATGGCAGAGTCCAGGTGCTGTAGCGGGGTGGTTGGAAGTCTTTGATGTCCCTGAAACTTCAAAACAGGAGGGAAGCCAGCAAGCCCTTGAAGTCACTTTGGTTCTGGCTTGGAGAGATGCAAGTCCAGTCCTTCTCACTCCCAGATAAGAAAGGCAGTAGGCAGCAGGTGAGAACAGCAGAGCAGGAGTCCAGCAGAGTAGCGGTCGAGCAGAGTGGCAGTGCTTTCATCAGCACAACAGTCCTTCTTACCGGCAGTGTAACCACAGGTCCTGAAGTGTATTGAAGTGGTAGGTTCAGAAGTCCAGTACTTATACCCAGTTGTGCCCTTGAAGTTTGGGAAACTTCAAAGAGATACCTTTGAATGCACAGAGTTCCTGCTCTCCCTGCCATGGCTCTATACACTACAGGGGGTATGCAGTCTTTTGTGTGCAAACAGGACACAGCCTATCCAGGTGTAAGTATCAGCTCCTCCATCACATCCTGCTCTGAATGGCCCATAAGGATGTGGATGGCACATCAGTCTCACCTAGGCTCCCTAGGCTGTCTAGAATTAATGCACAAAGCCCAACTGTTACGCACCTTTGATGTGTATTCATAGACAGTCAGAAGGCACCAAATGGCTAAAGTAAGAAATAGCCAACCTTCCAAACGTGGCATTTTCAGAATTACAATTTAAAATCTGACTTCACAATAAATTGGGATTTTGAGTTATGATTCCAAAGACACAAAACTTGGGGGTCCGATCTCTTCGCAATTCTCACAATCAGTGCTGTAGGCCCACTAGTAGCATTTAATTTCCAGGCCCTGGAAATATGCACTGCACTTTGCGGGTTCTAGCTATTGTTACAGGCCCCAAAGGGAACATTCTCACAGCTTCCAGTGTGTGCTGTTTTTGTCTGGAGTGCTGCAGTAGCAAGAACTTAATCTTACTTGAAAAGATTGGGAAAACTGCTCCATTGTCTTGTGGCATTCCCTCAGCCTTTTTAGAAGCAGCCTATTTGAGCGCCTTTGTTTTTTGCTGAGAAGAATGCCAAATCAACAAAAAAAGTTGAGAATTATTAACATATACATTTAGCTCTGTCTGATTCTATCCACAGAATCCTTCATAATAGAAGTGAAAACATTTCTGATGAGCAATTGGTTGGCCTAAGATCATAACCTGTGTTGATTGATCTTACCCTTTGTTTATCATGACTACCATCCCACTGATCTCCTATGGAGGTCCTGTTCCACAATTTGTTATTCTTCTCTGATTGTATTTCTATTGGATTTGCGATTATTCCTGTGTTTTTACCTGTTTTGTGCTCCTCCCCCCTGTAAAGCGCTCTTATACCCTCATGGGTCATGTTTGCGCTATATAAAATTTCATAAATAAATAGTATCATTTTAGATTTTTGGCCACTGCCTACTACCCAAGGGTGCCCCACACAATTCACAATGGAGAAGCTTTCCTTTGAGGTGTTAGTAATTTGTCGATGTTTTTTTTAATGCAAATGCATTCTCGAACATAGATACATTGCACTGTGACTCACAAACTTCAGGGAATATCCGTTTCATGCCTCTGAATTGTGATTCGGAATGAGTCACAAAACTCCTTATGGGATTCGGAAAGCTTCCATTCCCAAATCGAAAAACACTTTAGAACACTCTTAAAAAACATTTTGCAGCTGCCCCTTTATTATTTTATTGCATGTTAGTCTACAAATAATGTTTATAGTGAACGATTCATAACTGGATTCACATATTTTGTGTAGCTAATCGCTAAGCCATTGATAGAGATCTGGGTAACTAAAATATTCCCACTACCACGGATAGAGTAATCTCACAGTTACACGCACATACATTCATCATACGCTAGGGCCCATTTCACTAACATACATTCAAAAACTCTACCAGCAATAAACCTGTGGGAAGAAAACCTCCTGATCACCCAGCATCTATATCGAGGTCGATAAGACCTGGTTTTGTGACTATCCTAACACAATCTATACAACATGTACAATAATGATCAAAAATATAAACCCAATAATTGACAAAAATGAATATCCAACACCATGTTTAAAATTATATTGCTTTATCTAAATTAGTCAAAGTAAATCAATCAGAGTAAATCATTTCTCATAGTTACCTATTCTAACTAAGTGTCAGAACTGGTCAGGACAAGTCTCTCGGTAAAGTCTCTCAAGACGAAGTCCCTTTAGCATCGATCCTCAGCAACGTAGATTCACGCAGCAAGGCAAAATGGCAAGTGGCAAAAGACCCTCCCTAGGCTAACATTCTTATAGTAAAAACTACAATGGAAACACACATTACAGTTTGCAGTATCCGCTGAATCACTAAGCAAAGCGAGAAGGAAGGAATGTATCATTGCTACATCTGAAAATCTTCGCTCAGGAAAAGTTCACAAAATATAAAACTACGGAACAGGAACCAAAAACTACAATGTATCTAATAAGTTCCGTCTCTCCTCAGCAATCGAGCCACAGTTCATAAGTTTTCTCCAAGGCTCCTTTGTTTCACAGAGACTACCAAGGACGTTCCATTTCTTTTGGAGATCCTCCAGACTGCTGATGTCCTCATGGAAAATTTCACAGAAAGGACTATGGTCAGTTGACTTCAGGACCATTTCCAGCAGAGGTCTCCCTTGTCACATCACAGAATATGCCACAGCCAGGCTTCAAAATTCAGCCATCTTTTGTACAGGCCTCCATAGGCCGCAATAGACCATCTTAATTTAAAAAAACAAAATAAACGTTACTACAGCATAGTGATTAAACAATGTTAGCCCCACTAATACCCTTATGTGAATGTATTTATCTAGCTTTGCAACATAAAAAGCATTAATTCGAAAAGCATTTTGTGCTCAAAAATAAACAGCACATAGCAACATTTAAACATGAAAACTTGCACGTTATTATTAAAACAGAAACAGCACACACATGCTAACCCTCGTGTAACTTTCTCTTATGTTAAGACAAACGGATTGGTTAATATAAACACACTTGCACAAGACAAATAATTAATTGTTAATTATTAATAAATTAATAAAACGCATAAACATGCTAGAGCTTCAAAAGGCCCTGAATTTTCTAAATGAAAACTCTGCTCCAGCAATCCCCCCTTTGGTGATTTTATCACCAAATAAACCCCCCAAAAAAATTAGTGAAAATGTAATCCCATTTTAGGAGAAATCAGAAATGTCTTTTCCCTTTACACAACATTACACACCAGTCACTCTTTCATCATCCCTCTTTGTCTCCAAATAAACACTCTCCCTCAATTCTTCCAATTCAATTTCTCGTAGTTCTCTTTTCAACCTTTTGTTTTTCTTTTCTTTATTCACTTTCTTTTTCCCCTCCCCTGTTTTTATAACACACACACACTAATCTTAGTATCAACAAAGCAACAATTATACAAGACAGAGGAAACAATATTCTACCTATAATAGTACTACCTATTTTTGCAATAAAATCCTTAACAGCTATCATCTTATTAGCTATTTTAGTCCACAAACTCCCAGCTTCAAGTGGTACTAATTCTTCATGCAAATCAGTAATATTTTTGATATAGACCTTCAGGTCTTTACTTTCATCAGGAATGTAAGTGCAACAATGTTGAACTTTCAGCATTCCACAGACTCCACCCTCCTTGGCCAATAGAATATCAAGGGCAAGTCGATTTTGCATAGACATGGCACGTACGGCACTTAATTCCGTATTCACCAAAAGAAACCCTCCTGCGGTATTTGTCGATAAGCGATCAACCACTGTGGACAGTTTCCGAATTCCATAAGCATTTAAAGAAATTCCCACTGCTGGAATCAAAACCCCAAAAATGTCACCCACAATTTCAGACCAAGTTTCTCTCTTAAAGCGTGTTAATAAGTTAATATCTTCTACATCTCTTATTTTATCTGTATGAAAAATCTTAGGAAAAACTAGGCCCACATAACACGTGCCATACCAATGGTCAGGCAACTTGTAATAAGCCTTGTTCCCACAAACATAGTACACTCCTGGAAAAATTGTATCTTCTCCACCTCTGAAACCCCAACCTGTTGCAATGAAGTATGTATCATGGCACTCACTAGTTCCAACAAAATATGTATCATATTGGGATTTCTTTCTTGTAATGCAAAGTTTACCCTTCTGTGGTGTATCCAAAGCTAAAGTTGGACTAACCCCATTTCTCAACTCTTTTCCCATCTCAATGTCCCAAATTGTCTCACTCACTTTATATTTCCCTGCTTTCTCATGCATGTTCAATCTCCTTTCTTCTACCATATCCAGGAAAGCTCTCTCCTCTTCTTTCAGACTGCAAGTTAAATTATTCTTAAAAATATAATCTAATGTTAATCCTTTTTCTTCAATAAAAATCTCACCAAAAGTGTTAGCTTCTTTAGCTGGATTCAGCTCTTTGTTCATTGGCAAGTGCCCAAAAATACTATCCCTTTTAGACATCTTATAATCTACTTTCCCTAACAAATAAAAAACACTACTTAAAATACTACAAGAAATACCATATGTAGCTGGCAAATGGTGATAAGTAACACCCTCTGAAACG
This sequence comes from Triturus cristatus, assembly GCF_964204655.1. Taxonomy (NCBI): domain Eukaryota; kingdom Metazoa; phylum Chordata; class Amphibia; order Caudata; family Salamandridae; genus Triturus; species Triturus cristatus. The sequence goes on along the minus strand of NC_140593.1, from coordinate 324,947,015 downwards.
GATGCAGGTAATTGCATACAAATGTAGCAATCCCTCACTTCCATTGTTTTCACATATTCATATAACAACTTTGAAAAAACATTACTAGAAAAATTATTAATTGACCTATCTTTATGTATGTAAGTATTACTCATTCTAATTGGAATTACTCTTTGTGAATTCTTCTCTACACTTGTCATATTTTCTGTATTCATCTCAAATTCTACTTTAAAAGTAACTAATAAAATTAAAACACCCCATAGAAGCATTAATAATCCAGTACAGCAGCAGCACATCCTACACCACCTTTTAAAGAAGGCACATCTATTTTGATTATTCTCTATGTTAGCCATTTTTCTATTTTGCTTTAACCTCTACTACTCCACTACTGAAATTAGAACTCTCAAATTCTTCAACGTTTGTTCCAAACTCTTCAGTTTCTCCAAAGATCTTTTCGTTCACTCAATCCAAGTGAATCCTTCTTCTACTCAGTTTGGATATTCATCATTTTTCACTCCAATTTCTTCAACATCAAACTGTATTAGATCTCCAGTATCACAATCCCCAGTCTCTGACTCTTCTCCAATATCAGTCAAGAGTACTTTCAGGATTTCACCAGTATCTTCCTCAACCACTTTTCTCAAGACCACTTCCGGATTATCTCGAGTCACTGTTTCTTCTTTTCCTTCTTCAGACAGTGTCACATAAGACCATTCCGGTGATCTGTACTTTTGGTTGGGTCTTCTTACTCTTTTTATTTCTACTGGTTCTTTTGATTTCTTTGATTCTTCTCCTTCAGCTTTTGAAGTTTGACTCGATACTTCATTCACTTGTTCAGCTTTCGATGTATTTGCTCTTATTATCCTGTATCTCAGTCTTTTAACTCCGTTATTAGGCCATCGATCTCCTTTCACAACCTTTTTCGGCCTTACTTCTTTCTTATTCCTTTCTTCAATCCAAGTTCTCTTTCTCAGAACTCGACCTTCTGTTTGTTCATTTTCATCATCCAATTCTGTCTCAAGTGCCTTTTGTTTTCGTTTCACAGCAGTTTTCTTTTTCTCCACAGATTTTTTTACCACTATTTGAGACTTCCCTACTTCTCTCCCTCCTCGGGTCTCCGACACGCAATCTTCTTGCTGTCTACTTGTCCCTTCACCTAGCTCCTCATGAATGTTCCCTACACCTCCTCGGGGGTCTTCCGCAATCTGTCCCTCTCTATCTTCTTCTGACCCTGCTTCCTCAAGTATAATCTCAAGTGGTTCTTCAATCTCCTCCTCTTCTGATTCAGGAGTAATCTCTGTGTGATTTCTCTTTTCTTTTCTTTTTCCTCCACTGCTACTTGAAACTTCAGGCTCTTTCACAGAATCTGATCTTCTCTCTGATACTCGCAGTGATTCTCTTGAAGCTTTCTCTGCTTCTTTTCTCACTGATTCCGTATCCTCAGTATCTTCACCATCACTGGAATCTGACTCTTCAAAATACTCTTCACCAGTCCCTTCTTTTGGATTTGGAACTCTCAGAGTATGACTTGCATGTACCCAGTGCTTCACTCCAGCACACTTTACTGCAGTCGTCGTAGTCAGAATAACTTGTCTTGGCCTTCCCCACCTTGGAATCAAGCAATTTCTTCTTCTGTGCACCTTAATCCTCACCCAGTCTCCTGGACTCAGATCATGGGCTTGCTTCTTCTCAAGTGTGGTAGCTTCTTCTCCAACCTGGTGAAACACAGAATGGACTGCGTCAGCCAGGCCTTTACAGTAATCCAAAATCATGTCATCAGTTATTGTCACCAACTTATTTACAGGCACGAATGCATGGCGCATTGCACGTCCCATGATTATCTCATGCGGGCTCAAACCTGTAGTTCTATCTGGATTAGATCTCATAGTCATCAGAACTAGAGGTAACACATCCGGCCATTTCATGCCAGTGGCTAAGCACATTTTTCCAATTCTATTCTTGATTGTGCCATTGATCTGCTCAACCACACCAGAAGCCTCTGGTCGGTATGCACAATGTAACTTCTGCTGTATTTTCAATGCTTCACAAATCAAACCTATGAGCTCATTTTGGAAGTGTCTACCTCTGTCAGACTCAACTGTAACTGGAAACCCGTACCTAGGAATCAATTCCCTCAACAGTAACTTTGCCACTGTTAATCCATCATTTCTTCTAGTCGGGTAAGCTTCCACCCACCTTGAAAACAAACAGACTACCACTAGAACATACCTCAGTCTGTTCACTTGGGGCATTTCAATGAAATCAATCTGCATTATTGTAAAAGGACCTCCTTCTCTGCCAATTGTCCCTAGACTCACCACTGTCTTTTTCCCAGTGTTAAATTGCTGACAAATTAAACACCTTTGACAGATGCTCTCTGCAATTGTCCTGAACTTTGCATTGTACCAGGTTTGCTTAAACGACCTTACCATCGCATCCCTCCCCCGATGTCCCTGGCCATGATACATCCTTGCCATTGACGACAAGATGGAGTTCGGCATTACTGGTCTGCCATCTCTGTAGATCCAAACATGGTCTGTTTCTCTTGGAGCACATCCTGCTTTAATCCAATCTTTTTTCTCTTCCTCTCCTGCCTCATCCTGTAACTGCTTCACTTCATCCCATGTTTCTAAGACATTAGTAAACATCACAGAAAGAAAAGACATTTCCCCCTCTCTGTTCCGATTAATGGATTGATTTGTCTTTGCACAATACTGCGCCACATCATTAGCGTAACGGTTTCCAACCGTTATAAAATCATCTCCCTGACCATGGGCAGCACATTTTACAACTGCCAACTCCTTAGGCAGCTGTATCGCCTCAAGCAATTTACCAATCATTTCAGCATTCTTTATTGGAGTTCCACCCGATGTCAAGAAACCTCTTTGTAGCCAAAGTTGGCCAAAATCATGCACAACTCCAAATCCGTACTGACTATCAGTCATCACAGTTGTCCTCAAATCTTTTCCAATTTCACAAGCTTTTGTCAATGCCACCAATTCAGCAACTTGCGCAGATTTCACTCCTTTCAACGGTGATGCTTCCATGACCTCTGAAACTTTGCACACTGCATATGCTGCACATAACACACCATTATCATTTCTCAGGCATGATCCATCCACAAACAACACATGGTCATTTTCAGGTAAGGGAATATCCCTTATGTCTGGTCTTGGTTTTGTACAGTACTCAAGCACATCCAAACAATCATGATCATCTTCCATTTTCACACCCACATTTTCAATATCTGGTAAGAGTGTTGCTGGATTCACATTCACACATCTCTCAAGAGTCACATTTGATGCTCCCAGAATCACTTTCTCATATTTTGTCAAACGACTATGTGACATGTACTGAGTTCTGCTCCTTGTCAAGAGAATTGCCACATTGTGAGGTACGAATACCCTTACAGGATATCCCATTATGATTCCCTCACTTTGTTCCAGACTTCTACATGTTGCAGCTACAGATTTTAGACAACCTGGTAAACCCACAGCTACAGGGTCAAGTGTCGATGAGAAATACGCAATAGGCCTTCTCAATAAACCATGCTTCTGAATTAATACTGAAAGTGCACATCCATTCCTCTCACTGCAGTACAATTCAAACTCCTTTTCATAGTCAGGCATACCCAAAGCTGAAGCCTCACACATTCTATTTTTGAGCTCTTCAAATGCTGCCATTTGTTCTGCATCCAGATTCAATGGATCTGTCATCTCACTTTTTGTCAATTTAATCAGTGGCTTCGCAATCAGTGAAAAATTAATTATCCACTGACGACAATATCCCACCATACCCAGGAACATTCTTACTTCCCTCTGGGTTTTTGGAGCTTTCATTTCTCTGATTATTCTGATCCTGTCATTTGTCACTTTTCTCAGACCTTTTTCAATATTGTGTCCAAGATAATGCACTTCTTTCTTGCAAAATTGCAATTTGGCTGGAGATACCTTTAACCCTCCATCTGCCAGATGATTCAGTAAAGCTATGGTATCCACTTCACAAGCTTCACGTGTCTTCGATGCCACCAATAGGTCATCAATATATTGTACTAGCACTGAACTCTCGGGCATGATCAAACTTTCCAACGATTTCTTCAATAACTGATTGAATATCGAAGGACTCTCCGTATACCCCTGTGGGATACGACACCATGCTAAAATACGCTGGCCAAACCTAAATGCAAAAATCGGCTGGCTATCATGATGCAATGGAATTGAAAAGAACGCATGACACAAATCAATCACTGTATACCACTCAGCATCATGTGGAATTTGATACAGAATCACTGATGGATTTGGCACAATAGGACAACATGCCACCACAATTTGATTAATTTTTCTCAAATCCTGCACAATTCTAAATTTCCCATTGGGCTTTTTCAGTCCCATTATCGGTGAATTACACGGACTACTCAATAATTCTCTCAGGACTCCTTGCTGAATCATTTTCTCAATTATAGGAGTTATCCCTTCAATTATTTCTGGTGTCATTTTGTACTGAGGAATGTTAGGATATGTAATTCCCTCTTTCACTGCAATTTTCACTGGATCTACATTATTCATCAATCCCACATCCTCTCCTGTAAAATCCCACACTGCCCTTTTCACTGTGTCTCTTAGTTCTCGAGGCAAATCCTCCGGATCAAACACAGCAAATGCACCAATTAACTCACTTTCCCTATTTTCTAGAGTCATTCGGTACAAAACATCCTCATCTGGTGTCTCAAAAGCTATTCCATCCGGTGTACAAAAAATTGTACAATTCATCTTGCACAATAGATCCCTACCTAGCAGATTCACTGGACTCGTGTCACAGACAATAAATCTGTGCATGTCTGAAAATTTCCCTATCTGTACTCTTACTGGTTCAGTAAGACGTGTTCTGATCTGTGTATTAGCTACACCAACTACTTGGATTGCTTCATCCGAGAGAGGAAGATTTCTAACATCTGTTGACCTGACAGTTGATCTTGTCGCACCTGTGTCTACCAAAAAAGTAACACTCTCCTCATTTATTTTCCCATCCACAAATGGTCCTGCCTGGTCTATTTCTAGAGTTGCACCAAGTATGCACTCTTCCTCCTCTCTTCGGCACCATCAATAATCACCCTCAGACTCACTCCCTTCACTTTTTAACAAGTACTGTTGTACTTTGTTAGAACGTTTTGGTTTGTTTACCTGCTCATCATTGTAGAATCCTGAATCCTGATTATACTTTTGTACCCCTCTATTCTGCGGCAAGGGCGGTTTTGGCTCTTGATTCTACTGTCTCACAACTTTCTGTTGTTGCTGTTGATTATTCCCTTCATTCTGCACCTGTTGATTTAATGATTTGTTATCATTATTCACTAATGGTGGATTAGGACATTCAGACCTCCAGTGTCCCAGTTGGCCACAGTTGTGACAAGGGAACTTTTTTTTCGCTTCTTCCAGACTTCCTTTCCCTTTCCCTGCAAATCTAGGTCTATTCCCCACATTATTTCCTGGATTATTCGCTTGTTCCACTAACTGTGCTTCTTGTCTCTCCGCAACTTTCACTTGTGCCCACATCGCTTTCTCTTTCAGCTTTCTTTGTTTTGCTTCAATTTCATCACTGAAGTATTTTGCATGTCTCAAAATCTCATCTACTTTCTTACTCTGCCAATCCACTGTGTGTTCACGAATTCTCTCACCAATTTCAGGTCTCAGGCCATATACAAACCTGTATACAAAATGACTCAAATCTTTGTCACCCAGGTGTTCATCTCCACTGAATTGTTTGAATGCTAGTATCAGCCTTTCGTAAAAAGCATGAACTGATTCTTTTGCTTCCTGTTGTGTTTGATCTATTTTAACCCAGTCTGTCTCTTTTGGAGGAACTTTACTCTTCAGGTATACCATCACCTGATCGTATTTTCTCATTACCTCTGGATCTGGTGCCCCTGTTCTTTGATCTCTTGGATATTCCTCAGTAGGCCAACTCACAACTATTTTACACTCAGTCCACAAGTCTGCTGGAACAATTATATCAAACAGACTATTCAGGTCAACCCACAGCACTTTTGACAATTTCACAAACCTATCTACCTGCCTATACCACTCGACGGGCTTTTCTCTCAATCGAGGGAAATCATTCGTAAATGATAAAATATCCTGTCTAGTCCATGGAACATGTACATATCCTCCTCCAGGTATTTCTCTCATGGGATAATTATTCACTGGTTTCTCCTTTTCTCTCACTGGAAATGCTGAATAAGTCGTTCTATCCTCAGATTCCTCTCTTTTCTTATACCACCTATCCTTCCACTTTTCTACATCACCCCATCTTCGCAATAATGCCACCATTTCCTTAATCTGTCCTGTTCTACCAGTAGCATTCAAGTTTTCTATATCTTTCTCTGTAAAATCCATCCTGTAGGTTTTTTGTAAAGCCTTCACTTTATCAATGTCAACTCCTAACTCATTTGCTATTGTTCTTAACCTGTCATGTGTATGTCTTGCTCTCCATGTTATGCTTTTACACATAAACATCAGCTCACCATCATGATGACTCTTCAGGATTTCTGTTGGACCTGTTCCTGTAACAAGCTCTTCTAATTCTACACGTAACCTAGCCACATCAATGACTTGTGAATCCTTATCCTTTTTCTGAAGAACCTTCATCCAATCATTCAAATCATCAACTGTTATTTCAGCAGTTTTTCTCACTGGAACCACTCTCTTTTGCGGTTCTAAAATCGGCATCCCTGAACAACTAGGTTCACTAGCATCCAGTATTTCACTACATATGTCATGTCTAGATCGTCTCAGGTCACTTCTTTCTGTTCTTTTACCCGAGTCTCCTGAAGGACCAACTGAATTTGTCAAATCATTCCCAACATATGGAACCACCAGTCCATTTTCAACTGTCCTCTGTTTATCAAACACAGGAATAACCGGACCTATAGTTACAGGCACTGTAACAGCTTCCAAATTTTTCGTTAACTCCCTAATTTTCTCAGTCAGCTCTGTTGTAGTTCTGGCTAATTGTCTGGCATTTTCATCACTACCTCGATTACTACCTCTAGCTTCAGGTGTCACCTTTTCTGTCTCAATAGTACAAACTGTATCTCTTATCGGAGAAACAACTGGTGTACTCTCATCTGGTTCTGGTCTATATGGAGGTGGTCTCTTGTAAATCATGTCATTCAAGACCTCATCCTCATACTCTCCATATCTTCTCATATCTGACTCAGGAACCTTTTCTGCTCCTCCTTCAATTGTTCTCATCGGATATAATCCTTCTGTCATACTAACATCTCGCCACCTTTTCATCCGATCATGATGAGTCTCACGATCATATCTTCTCCCAAACATGTGTCTGTACTGACCTCCAGATCTTTGTCTTTCTCGATTATGTACTTCCTCTTCCCATTCCACTAAAGCCTCGAACTGTGTAGGTCTTGGCTTCGGGTCCAGACATAACATCTTTTCCCGTAGATTTCTCAACACGGCCAGATTAAATGAACCATGTTCTGGAAATGCTAGAACACCATCTTCTTTAGTATACCTAACCCAATTCTCCAACCATATACAGGTATGTAACCCATATCTTGCAGCCATGAAGGATGCAGGTGTTTTCGCTGGAGGTAGCAACTCACCCTCTCTTGTTTTAACATCCTTATCCTGTCTAAACCACTTTTTAACTTTTCCAAAAAATGTTTTCTTCTTTTTTTCTTCTTGGTAATACATTTTAGCGCTTACCAAAACTCTCTACTCTTTTTCCGTATTATAAATATACAATACGAATTTTCAACCAATAGCAGCGCGACTCACACTAACGCACCAATCCTGGAGCGTCTACGTCACTAAACAGCTCTTCCAATCCCTGCGCGACTCACAGTAACACACCAATCCTAGCGCGAACCCTATTCTGATCCACTATCCAATCAGAGCGCGGTCTTTCTGACGTCAACAGTCGCTGCAGTCGCTTGTCTCCTGTCTTCTGTCACTCGTCTACCCCTCCTTTACAAAATCTCCTCAGTAGACTTCGTATCAAAAATTCCACAAATCTATTAGTTACAACATAAAAACATCTCCATTGTCTGCTTCGCTAACCACAGAATAGTAAAAAGAGAGTCTATTTCTCAAGAATCAACAACTTTCATACATCTCCTAACTGTTTCCTCCAGGACTTATCCAAAGAGTCTCACAGTCAATAAATGTATATGCATCCACGCACATTCATACAAGAAAAATATAGTACATACACACAGAATCCTGCTTCCCGAGAACAGCGTACAATCTGTCCCACTACAGAATTATAACATACATCAACTAAGCAACTTCTTTGCCCAGTTCTCCTAACAAGCTCAGGAAATACCTATTACTCCTCCCGCGATAAGCTTTAACGAAAATCTTTACAGATCCCTGGGACTTAAGACCAGAGTTTCACAGATAACCTTCACTATCATATACACTCCTTATATACCAGAAATATATTCTAATAGTAACATACAATAATGTCACTGATTCCGAACCCAGACAATGTGACGCGCAACTTCAATTGTCACACGTTATTCCTTACAATTCCGTCTTTCCCGAGAGCAGCATATACTTCCCTCTGCTCTACTACGAAACTGCTACCAGCTTCCAAATTCCAGAAGCACTACATATAACTCAACATTACGACTCCAACATATAGTATTAGTACATATACCAACATCAACCAAAAAATCAATACTCAATAAGCAAATGTACAAGCAATCTTATCAGATCAAGATAGTCATCAAAACCATCCTACTCTGCTACCAGGAAATTGATAGAGATCTGGGTAACTAAAATATTCCCACTACCACGGATAGAGTAATCTCACAGTTACACGCACATACATTCATCATACGCTAGGGCCCATTTCACTAACATACATTCAAAAACTCTACCAGCAATAAACCTGTGGGAAGAAAACCTCCTGATCACCCAGCATCTATATCGAGGTCGATAAGATCTGGTTTTGTGACTATCCTAACACAATCTATACAACATGTACAATAATGATCAAAAATATAAACCCAATAATTGACAAAAATGAATATCCAACACCATGTTTAAAATTATATTGCTTTATCTAAATTAGTCAAAGTAAATCAATCAGAGTAAATCATTTCTCATAGTTACCTATTCTAACTAAGTGTCAGAACTGGTCAGGACAAGTCTCTCGGTAAAGTCTCTCAAGACGAAGTCCCTTTAGCATCGATCCTCAGCAACGTAGATTCACGCAGCAAGGCAAAATGGCAAGTGGCAAAAGACCCTCCCTAGGCTAACATTCTTATAGTAAAAACTACAATGGAAACACACATTACAGTTTGCAGTATCCGCTGAATCACTAAGCAAAGCGAGAAGGAAGGAATGTATCATTGCTACATCTGAAAATCTTCGCTCAGGAAAAGTTCACAAAATATAAAACTACGGAACAGGAACCAAAAACTACAATGTATCTAATAAGTTCCGTCTCTCCTCGGCAATCGAGCCACAGTTCATAAGTTTTCTCCAAGGCTCCTTTGTTTCACAGAGACTACCAAGGACGTTCCATTTCTTTTGAAGATCCTCCAGACTGCTGATGTCCTCATGGAAAATTTCACAGAAAGGACTATGGTCAGTTGACTTCAGGACCATTTCCAGCAGAGGTCTCCCTTGTCACATCACAGAATATGCCACAGCCAGGCTTCAAAATTCAGCCATCTTTTGTACAGGCCTCCATAGGCCGCAATAGACCATCTTAATTTAAAAAAACAAAATAAACGTTACTACAGCATAGTGATTAAACAATGTTAACCCCACTAATACCCTTATGTGTATGTATTTATCTAGCTTTGCAACATAAAAAGCATTAATTCGAAAAGCATTTTGTGCTAAAAAATAAACAGCACATAGCAACATTTAAACATGAAAACTTGCACGTTATTATTAAAACAGAAACAGCACACACATGCTAACCCTCGTGTAACTTTCTCTTATGTTAAGACAAACGGATTGGTTAAACACACTTGCACAAGACAAATAATTAATTGTTAATTATTAATAAATTAATAAAACGCATAAACATGCTAGAGCTTCAAAAGGCCCTGAATTTTCTAAATGAAAACTCTGCTCCAGCACCATGTTTAGGCTAACCTTAAACCAACATCAGTACACCATGTTTCATCTCTAAGGTTTTTCCAAGGAATGGAGTTCTCAAATGATTTTACTTTCAATGTACTCACATCTGACAAAATGGAGAGGGTTTAGAAATGATATACCCCAACGAAGCTGAATATTTATGTTTGCTCAGTATTTTCTAGCTACAGAAATGAGATATGTTGTGATGAACAATGCTGGAGCTGGACGCGTGCAATGAGGACGCTGGCTACTCAAGTGTCCAGCTACTCCTACTCTAAGTTCCAAGTCTTGATTGACATTTAGAGGTTATGCCACTGCATCCACCCACATCCTTATTATGCAAATTAACGTATTTCTAACTTGATACTGTGACTTGGTTGCAATATGCAAATGTCATCTCCCTTAAGAAGGTGGTGCCCGGTGAATTCATTCTTGTGCTTCAGGGGTAGGTGCATTGTCTTGGTACCACTCACTCAGGGGAGTAACACGAGCCCCTGCAGCCCATGTGTTGCAGGCGGCCTTACCCTTTTAGTGCCCTCAATCAGGCCAAAGTCATTGAATATCTGTATGATATCAAAGACTCCAGGGGTTCCTCATCTGCAGGGGAGGACATCATTTCGCGATGCACCTCTGCACCCACTGTCTTTGAAACAATCTCATTTCGCTAACCAGGGTAAGTAAGCTCACATATTTCTATCATTTATTCTTGCACTTTGAGATCAGATTCTTTTTTGTCCCTGTAAATAGTCAGACATTCGCAGGAGATGTTTTGGTGTGATGATTTGCGTCATGCAGGTGTCCCACCAATGTTGTTTCCTAATGCGTTCACTCTCTTATTTGAGAAAGCACCCATTCTCGTTGACTCTGCTAATCAATTGTTCTTAACTGAGAGTTTTCATTTTTCAGCGAGTGATGTACCCATAAACTGCCCCAAGCTGTGGTTGCCCTATGCTGGTCACTGCTACAAGCTATTCAGAGACACCAAACTCTGGAAAGAAGCCCAGCTGGCCTGCAGAAAGGAAGAAGGTGACCTTGCAAGCCTCCACAACGTAGAAGAACACAGTTTTGTTGTTTCTCAGCTTGGATACGGTGAGGCTTTTTAAATATCAATGGCATTTATCATGCAGTGCATTTAACATCTGCCATTGTATCTGTATCATTTCATTCATTTCTTATCGCATACAGTGTATATGGAAGAACCGTTTTGACCAAATAAAGCATAGTTATATATCCATGCTGTGCTGGAAATTTGTGGGAATACAGACAGGGGGGCACGTGTTGTGCCCCTAAATGTATCCCCATGGTGGGGGGGACATGAAGGCCCTGTAGCATATGATTAGTTTCCCCTACAGGGCCTCCATGCCCCATCGCTTAAGGGATGTACAACATATGCCCCCCTCCCCTTTGCATGCACTCCATGTTCCAGGGCGGCATGGACTTCACAGTCTATGTCGTTCTGGAACCTCTTTTGCATTCCTATTGCGGTGCCTATTTTTCCTGGGCACAGCTGTGGGAACGGCAAAAGAAAAGACAGGAAAAGCCCACCAGACACAAGTTGAACTCGCAATCTGGTGAGCGGTCCCTGCATGGCTTTGGCGGTGCTGAGCTAGTGCATAGCTTGCACAGCACCGCCAAAGTCATAATCAGCCCCTGTATTTTTGTAAATGATATTAATGACTTTGATATTTTCAAAATCGATATTACTTACCTTAAATCAATATTCATGACAACGATATTCTTGCTGATGAAATTTCCATATCATGATATTTTGGACACCATATTTTGGGAGCACAATATTTTTGTTTCAATATTTTGTCTGAATACCCATTCACTCTTTCCACTTGCTTCAATAATTAAGGTTGACTCGTGGGGGTTAAGAAAGAGGGAATTGGCAGGTTGGGGCCTATTCTGTGAACGGTCCAAAATCCGTGCAGCCTGTGTTATATGATGCCCCTGTCAGTGAGATTCTAGACATCAGGAAGAAGACACAGTACCCTTCCATTCAGTATTCACTATATGACACTATCACCTGTTCTTGGAGATCATTGAAATGTATGCTGTACATAGAGGTGGGAAGGACACTGAAAGCTCGAGCCAGGCTCGAGTCTGAAGCCTGTCTCTGCTCGAGCTCCTGTTGGAACCTCCAGGCCAATAACGAGCCAAGCTTTCATATGGCTTCTGTCTGCCACCCTCTCTCTAACCAGAATGTGGTGTTCCAGCCAGAGCCACAAACATTGGATCTGGAAAGTCAGGCTTGCAAGTTTGTGTGAGTTCAACGTCCTGTGATTCTGGGAAAATCACTTAATCTCCATGTGCCTATAATCAATGCATGAGACATTGTGTAATGTAAGTGGTTCTCATGTGAAGCTCTCCAATATATCGGGTCGAGTTCAAACTATATTTTAAAAAATGAACTAAGGGAAAAAAACAATGCTTAACATAAGGAAAGACTAACAAGTACCCATTTTCTGGCTGTTTTGTACGTGTTCCTGCACTGCCAGCCTTTTCATGGCGGGACTCCGCCATGAAATGTCTGGCGGTGCAGGAACTTGCAATATGCTCAGCGGGACTGAGTCAGTCCCACTGAGCATACTACATTGTGGCGCAGCTGCGGCACCGCCAGGGAACAACTGTTCCCTGGCATAGCCGGCGGTCCACCACCGATACGACGGTGAACGCTGCAATCCGCAAAACGGTCCGCCACTGCTGGGACATCACGAGCCGGCCGCCAGACTTGTAATCAGGCCCTAAGTTCCAAGCCAGACCTTTGGTTCATCTCTGTCTCGGCTCTCCCTGGTAATTTGTTGGATCCAGTGGCGTAACACAGGCCCCTGCAGCCCCCGCAATGTGGGGGCCCCCAAGCTCCACGGGGCCCTCATAGCACAGTACTCCAGCTGGAGAGCTCATTATTGAGTCCAGAGGCGGCCCCTCCACATGCCTTGCAGGGGGCCCCCCTCAAGTTTCGTTACGCTAGTGGTTGGATCGCCCACCTCTTGCTGTACAAAGCCATCACTCACCTTGCTACGGCTCAAGCGTACTGACTGATGCTGCTCGCGACCCTATAGAAAATCAGAATGGGGCGCATTCCACTCCAGCTGTGGGGGGGGGGGGGGGCAAGTGGTAGAATATGATCTAAAACGAGAAATGTGAAAGGCGATACCATTTGATTTCCTCACATAAAAAATGCCCCATTATCCAAATCTTGAGTAGGGTCCTCCGTGCCTTTACCTCTGTGAAAGTGTGTGTGACTTTGAGTGATGCATGCGTGGTGAGCTGAAATGAGGTGTGAGCGATGCTCCGCACAATGTCGTCAGTATTTTAAATCCTATCTGTAAACCGAAGCCATGTGGTATACATGGATTCACCGGCAGCACCGACATTTGCTTGCAGTAAAAAGACACCGCTGTTGAAAGAGAGAGCATTTGCTGGAGGTAAGTCGTGCAGCTATTTCTCACAGGTCTGTTGCCCACACTGCATATAAATCAATCTGCTCAATCTATGCGAGTGGGATAACTAGCTGCGCACGTGAGCATTGCACATCTTAGAAAGGCCCGAAAGCTGCATAATGCCTGCACAGGACACTTCACACATTTTCCAATTGGAGCCTGAAAATACATATAGGTCGAGAAAATGATGGAAACAATGCCAGAAACGCTTGCTGATGAATTAGATTGATGTCAAAGCATGTATTCGTGATTTCAGAACTGACTTCATGGGTGCATAAACCAAAAAGTGCAGGGCATACAGAACTGCTTACTCCTTTATTTTCATTCACTATCCATCTCTTTTGAGCTTGACTGCTGTGGAAGCATATCATCTAAAGAGAGGCTTCACTCCTTTAAGGAGCTCTATCTACCAAAACTTTAGGATGGGCACCTGACTCCATGCCATCGTGAACAGTTTCCAGTCCTAAGCTTTCAGTTGACGTCAGCCGCTGGGCCTATGGTCTGCTTCCATTGCGCTATTTAGACTAACAAACCTGGGAAAAGGTTTCTGTGGAGTCGGGGGCACCCTACACGCATCCTTTGACTGAAAGAAAACTCCTGAGCTACCAGGTGAAGATACCAATTCTCCAGTTGGTAGTGCCCAGGGCTCTTAATTTCCCCAGGTGCATGATTGACTAGCTCTTGAGGGCAGGCTTTTTATTTGCATTCTGCCACTCGGAGTCCTGAATTTATGATGGATGTAGAGGATTGTAGGTCATTGGCTGCAAACAAAAACCCGAACTAGCTGAGGTGCTCACATATGGACCTGGGAAACGTGAGAGCTTCGAGAGCATCCTCATACAAGTATGTTGTTTAAGGGCAAATGCTTCTGAGTTTAGATCACCGCACTATACATCTAGGAAAATTAGACAACTCAATGGCCGGACCTGAACCTTTTAGATCTGACGTGAGGAGGACTACTACTCTCTCACCTCATGCTGCTGGCTGTTTGGTGTATCACACTGGCTCATAGACAACTCTTTCATTGTAATGTACACAGGACTATTTTACGTCTTAGAAGTACACTGAAGAATCACACATTAAATTATTTATATCATAGATGCATTGCATATAGAAAGTAATTCTTTGTTGTGTGTTTCCACCTTGGCAAACATATTTTTGATGTTTTAGATAGTGCTCAGAATACAAGCCAGACCTATTGGCTTTGCCAATATTTATTTCACAATTTGACACTATCTCTGCAAAGGTTACACCTCATTAGTCTCAGTGTAACATCTAAACAGAGACATCAGCAGCTGAAAGATGACCATTTAACCTTTCCAAAGGGTCTTCCATTGAGCAGCAACACGTGTGGCATTGTTTAAAGTAACATTTGATCAGCTTGAACCAGAAACAATTTTTCTTATTAAAATCTGTAAATTATGTAGCAGATGATGGTTTATGTAGTAAATCCAGCAAATTCTTAATTATGCGGAAAATGGTGTGGCTTCATTTTTAACTGCGTGCAATACTATGGGATATCAAGGATAATCAAAACAAGTGCTTGGAAAAATATTACTAATTCCAAGTTCAGATGTTTTTTTCATCATTATTAGTAATTTGATAAGAAAATTCGACGCAGAAATAATCTGCTTTTAATTTTTCAGCAACGACTACATACACCGTCCCTTTTCAAAGAAATGTGACAATCTCTTTTTCCCAAAACTCACCTGCGCCAACAAGTGAATCATACTCTAAAAAATATTTTCTTAACAAATAGCCATGTAGTTCTCTCACAGATATTAAACAGCTTTATATATAGAATATTTAGAAATTTGGGGATTTTTTTCACCTGCTTTAGTGGTGCTATTTAAAATGTTTATGAAAATATAGATGTTTATGTTCACAGAGCCGACGGATGAGCTATGGATTGGGCTGAATGATCTTAAAATTCAGATGTACTTTGAATGGAGCGATGGAACTCCTGTGACGTATACCAAGTGGCTTCGGGGAGAACCATCCCACCACAACAACAGGCAGGAAGACTGTGTCGTTATGAAGGGGAAGGTAAACATTCTTTCAGGACTTGATAAACCTGCATCTAATTGTCCCTTGTGCCGGTTTAGTACCAGAATTATGATTCTGAAATATCACCGTACAAAAATATTGCAGACAGAATATCAACTAACAAAATAAGGTAAACAGAAGTATATATAGATAAGTATAGGTTTACAATACTTAACACCACAGACATGAATATTAGTAAATGTATATAAATATTAAAGGAATGTAGATGTTGAGTAAAGAATAAATAATAAAGCAATAGTTACCTATACATGGTTGTCTTTTCTGATAGTATGATTCTGTCAGCCTGACACATCCTTAGGATCTCTTCGATACAATCTCTCAGAAAATTGAGGTGTTCAAGTGAGAGAAGGAAATGGGAAGGGAACAGAAGGAAAGGAGACCTGTAAAATAAAATATATGATGAGACATCTTCCTTATAGATACTGATACATATATATATATATACACATACATATTATATATATATATACACATACATATTATATATATATTCACTTACAAAACCATAGGTTTCAGCCACGTTATAGTTAGAAATTCGCATTTAAAAAACTTTAGAAATTCACTGAAAAAACCATAGGTTTTAGGGAAAGTTATAGTTAGTTGGACATTTCACTCGTACAAAACCAGAGAAATATGAGTGCATATGATAGTCCTGTCCTGAGTGACCATAAGTATGAGTGACTGTACGGGTGAGTGAGTGGATGTGTGTGTAAACCTAAGAATCAGTGAGTGGGTATGTAGTTATTGATGTTGGAGTGTCTATGGTTTTGAGATGTCATCAGTGATGTCATCAGTGATATCACTGACCATGTCATGAGTGATGTAATATGTGACGTCATCAGCAGTGCATTGCGGGTGCGCGAGTTATAGTTAGCTGAACTAACTATAACGGGGGAATTTCTCTGGTTTTGTACGAGTGAAATGTCCAACTAACTATAACTTTCCCTAAAACCTATGGGTTTCTCAGTGAATATATACATATATATATTCACTGAAAAAACCATAGGTTTCAGGGGCGTTATAGTTAGCTGGACATTTCCCTCGTACAAAACCCTAGAAATTCCCACTTAATTTTAAGCCCCTGGGGGGGTGGTCCCCGGGGCTTGGGGGTCCGTAACGGACCCCCTATTTTAAATATTTAGTGCCCCTGGGAGGTGGCGGTCCCCGGGGCGTGTGTGGGGAGCTCAAGCCCCCCCACACAGTTTTTTTTTTTTTACAACAAACAAGCCCCGGGGGTGGTGGTCCCCGGGGCGCCCCTCTGGGGCCCCCATTATGATAAAGATATTGCCCCCGGGACTTGGCCCACCCGGGGGCTAAATAAAATAGAAGCGCGGGAGCCCGCGCTTCGGTTTTTTTTCGGCAGCGGGATGCGCAGACCCTACGCACATCCGGCGAATTTTATTGGGTCCTTGTGGGACTTCCTGAGCAGGCCTAGGAGGTCAGGGTGTTTCTACCCTGCCCCCTTTTAGCGTTCGGCCCCTTTTTTTCGGTTTTCTTGTGCCTCGGTTCTACCGAGGCACAAGATGGCTGCCAACACTTCCTGATCTGGAGTGTTGACAGCCAATTAGCATTCAGCTCGTGCACGGCAGGGTGCACGCTGGGTGCGGGGAGGGTCCGCGGATCCTCCCCGGCCATAGATATCATTAACTTTTAACTCCAATTTTCTCAGGAACTACTGACCGGAATTAGATCATTTAAGCAAATGGCACGAGTCTGAACTGAGGACTACCTCTTTGCCAAATTTGGTGTAATTAGGTTCAGCAGTTCGGGCTGTAGCTGCGACAACAGGTCCTATGGGAAATTGCTTGGGGAAAACGCGTTTTGGGACCCCCCTTTTTTCTCGGCCCCTGCTTGACGAATCACCGCAAAACTATGATTAATTTGTCTTCCGAAAACTGCCGAGATGTTGATAGTATTTTTTCACTGTCTACAAACCATAACCCCTATTTCTAAGGGTGATTGGGCACAGGTTATTCACTTGACAAAGGCTTCGCCGAAACGCGTCGTACTGTTTGGTTTACGAGACAATAAATCTTTATTGGACTCGTCCTTTGGTGTGCCGCTGGAGGTTATTTCGCACCTTCGAATTGCTACTTCCTTGTGAAAACATTATTAGCGGTACTGTGTCCGCTGCTGGCACCGGCGTCGACAGGAGGGTGAGCGGCTGCTCACAGTGACTTTTCAAAATATATATATATATATATATATATATATATATATATATATATATATATATATATATATATATATATCAACGCTCTTGAGGTTTGCCACACAAGCAGGAAGCACTCGGACAACAGGTTTACCTTACCTGTTGTCCGAGTGCTTCCTGCTTGTGTGGCAAACCTCAAGAGCGTTGATCTATAGGCGGCAGCCCAGCCGCTAGGAATGCACCACCCTTTGATGATTAGGGGCCACAGGGGACCTGGCTTCACCCGTCCTCGGGTGGGGCAACAGGTTGTGGATTAAGACGAACCAGCAAGCGAGGGGCTCATCCAGAGCCTGAACAAACGACAGACAAGTAAGCACCGATTCACGGCGAAATAAGTGAACTCTCTTTCCCATAAGGCAGCAAGCATGGAACTCATCTGGGCGGCCCATCGAGGGGCGTGTCATAGTGCCAATAAATGGTGGGAGAGTGTTCGCAATTGCAACCATCAACGTCCAGCCTCTGAAGAAGAGATTATACTCGAAACGCGTAAGGCAAAGCGTTGGGACTGTTCGTTTCTTGCGTGCCGAGTTCGTCTGTACCGAAGATTAAAGGTTGTGAGGTTAACCTTACCTGTTGTCCGAGTGCTTCCTGCTTGTGTGGCAAACCTCAAGAGCGTTGATCTATAGGCGGCAGCCCAGCCGCTAGGAATGCACCACCCTTTGATGATTAGGGGCCACAGGGGACCTGGCTTCACCCGTCCTCGGGTGGGGCAACAGGTTGTGGATTAAGACGAACCAGCAAGCGAGGGGCTCATCCAGAGCCTGAACAAGCGACAGACAAGTAAGCACCGATTCACGGCGAAATAAGTGAACTCTCTTTCCCATAAGGCAGCAAGCATGGAACTCATCTGGGCGGCCCATCGAGGGGCGTGTCATAGTGCCAATAAATGGTGGGAGAGTGTTCGCAATTGCAACCATCAACGTCCAGCCTCTGAAGAAGAGATTATACTCGAAACGCGTAAGGCAAAGCGTTGGGACTGTTCGTTTCTTGCGTGCCGAGTTCGTCTGTACCGAAGATTAAAGGTTGTGAGGTTAACCTTACCTGTTGTCCGAGTGCTTCCTGCTTGTGTGGCAAACCTCAAGAGCGTTGATCTATAGGCGGCAGCCCAGCCGCTAGGAATGCACCACCCTTTGATGATTAGGGGCCACAGGGGACCTGGCTTCACCCGTCCTCGGGTGGGGCAACAGGTTGTGGATTAAGACGAACCAGCAAGCGAGGGACTCATCCAGAGCCTGAACAAACGACAGACAAGTAAGCACCGATTCACGGCGAAATAAGTGAACTCTCTTTCCCATAAGGCAGCAAGCATGGAACTCATCTGGGCGGCCCATCGAGGGGCGTGTCATAGTGCCAATAAATGGTGGGAGAGTGTTCGCAATTGCAACCATCAACGTCCAGCCTCTGAAGAAGAGATTATACTCGAAACGCGTAAGGCAAAGCGTTGGGACTGTTCGTTTCTTGCGTGCCGAGTTCGTCTGTACCGAAGATTAAAGGTTGTGAGGTTAACCTTACCTGTTGTCCGAGTGCTTCCTGCTTGTGTGGCAAACCTCAAGAGCGTTGATATATATATATATATATATATATATATATATCTATATATATATATTCTACTGGCGGTAGCCAGTAGATAGTTATAGTTAGGACCGAGTTCCCATAGGAAATCTGAAAATTCTATTTTGAATAACTTTGGCGCCGGTTGACTTATCTTCGTGAAATTTTCAAAACTAATGGGGCGCTCCGCTCAGCTCCTACCCTGAAAGTCTCGGGGTGATTCGTCAAGCGGGGGCTGAGAAAAAAGGGGGGTCCCAAAACTCGTTTTCCCCATGCATTTTCCCATACGACCTTTAGTCGAAGGTACAGCCCGAACAGCTGAACAGAATTACTTGAAATTTGGCAAAGAGGTAGTCCTCTTTGCCAAATTGCACCAAGAACCAACGGGGGACCGGACCAAACTACCAAGCTGATCATGGAGATACTTTGTTGCAGAGCCAAAGATCGAGGTTGCTCCTGCTACAGTCTCTGCAACAGCAAATCAATTAATTGGGACCTCAGGGAGAAGGTGTCCGGCCTTGTGAAACCCGCTTCAGCCAAAGCCTACAGCATTGTCCCACTGGAAGAATCTGAGCTCAAATAAAGTATGTCCAAAGGTAGAAATGATCTCCAGGCGAAGGGAGGAAAAGTATCCGGCTGGCAAAGGACCTTCTGTGGGTGTGAAATTCGAATTTATGCCACTCTGGACTTTCTTGCCAAAACTCAATGGCTTCACCGAGTTCTTGTCCAGCTGCTATGTGATAATGTAGCGCCCTCTTCGGCTACAGCCTGCTGACTTGCCCCAATGAGGATTGTTTACTTCCATTCAAGAGAATAAGGGCCAGATTTATCCTTTCTCTCACACAATGCCTAAAGGCAATTTGCTGCTCTGCGTTGCGTGAAAGGGAGAGAACAGAAATGCTGTATATCGACTAAGATATGGCACACTTCTGCTCTCTCCCAGCGCTGGCACACTGTGTGCTGCCTAGCTCCAATGCAGGCACCCTTGCACCATGGTACAAGAGAGCCCGTGTTAGGGGCAGGATTGTTTTTGTGTAGGAAGGCCCTTTGTGCACATCAATCCTTTGAAGCCTATTCCTCTTTCCATATGTGCTTTAGAATGCAGAACACATGGAAAGTGTAAGGAACAAGGAGCAATACAGATATTTCTCCTCTTTATGCCTCTGTTGGATAGGTGCACTATTTTGATGCAAACCTGGGTTTACAAGTCTTTGTGAATGTGGGTTTGCTTCAAAATACATGGGTGGATGCATGTAAATGCACATGCTCCACCCATGTGAAGCCCATCAGAAGCAAAGCAATGCTATGCAGCTCTATATGCTGGGTTGTTTACTTTGTATTTATTAAACCACGCAAGGCCATGAAAATCAACTTTGCATGGCTACGAAAATGCCAAAAAAGGACGGTGCCACAAATGTGACGCAACTGCAACGCAAAATCACAGTAAATCTGGGCCTCAGTTGGAAAGAAAGACATTTCACCAGGTTGAACTTGGTCCCTGCATTTGACCCGCGATCCATCACAGTCAGCCTTAAGCCTTATCCTTGTCCACATCAAGCTCAGCCAGATATCCGCGTTTGGCGCCTAACCCTTTTTAGCGTTATTTTAAATCTTCATCTTGAAAAATTCATACCTCCAGTTCTACCTATTAGATGTTTGTCATTTTTGTGTCATTTTTTTAAAATGTACTCTGTTTTCCTAAATTGATTTGGGATTTTTCTTGTGTTGTGTTTTTACATTATTACTGTTCTACTACATAAATACTTTACACATTCCCCAAATTAAGTCTGTTAGCTCTGTGCCATACCTACCAGTGGGTTGTGGACAGGTTTATTTAGTGACTTTAGTAGTTTACCCTGACAAGGATTGTGATTATTTGTTAAGGTGGGTACTCACGCCCTCTCAACTAGTACCCCCAATTTCTCACACCTATTAACCTATCTCTTTCAAAGGATAATTATCTTCAGAGGGTCCCTTTATCTGTTTCCTTAACACTCAGTCTGACCCACTATAAAGGATCTCTGGAATGTTCTCGTAGGAGCCCTGCAACTTGCATCTGCTGCCTGGACTATCCCCACAACCCTTCATCTTAGGTACCAGTAAACTGTAATGTGTAATGTACTCAAATGGGACATACATCTTCCACCTGGATGGGTCAACGACAGGGCACTTGCAGACCGATTTAGAAAGAAGAAGAGTGAATGTGAAAACAGTGCCTCCTACTATTCTACTATTTGAGATATACAATGGGATGTATTCATGGTTTTTGACCAAAATTGTTATTGCAAACCATGGAAATGTTACCAACTCCTCAAAAATATGGGGAACGGGTTTGGAAAGGGAATCGTGTTGGTCAGCATCTGAGGAGCAGAGAAAGAAACACTGCCCGTCCGACGCGTGGGGAGAGCAAATGTAGTTCTTTTCTGGAACATGGTCTGCTTTACACAAAATGATTTGTCCCATTTCGGAATGAAAACAAATGTGGGGGTGATCCTTGTAGGTCTCCGTCTCTGTGCTTTCAGCCAATCACGGGGAGTTGCAAATAGTGACCTGCCTAATAAAAATGAATTAGGCAGGTTGGTCTGCAAACCTTCGTGAGTTGAGAATTTGCTATGTGACCTGTTAGTTCATAGGGTGCATCACAAAATTGTAAGTTTAAAAAAAGTTACTACAGAGCACTCACATAACTGTGGTGTGTGCTGGAGCAATTGTCAAAAACTAACCTAACAGATGTTGCAGGTCTAATCTGTGTATTATGAAAAGGTATGACAAAAGCAGTACGGCAGACATATTAATTGTAAAAACATTTTAAGCCAATAGTCCTTTAAGCAAGGATTCACTGAGTGTGTACACTATCCACAATAACATTCCAATATGGACGATCTATGCTATGTTTAATTTATTTGCTTTTTTTGTTATTGCAAGTATAAACCTGCCACATTTAGGTGGATGTATGTTTTCTTGGTTCTTTTTTCTACTTTCATTTTTTAACTTCACTTGTATGTGCTTTCTAAATGTCTGTTTTCTGTTGAGGAGGGAAGTATAGGTGAATGCAAGAATGAATTTGAGGGTGGCGATAGGCATGCATGAGTGCACTTATGAGGGACAGAGTTCACGTATGATGAGTTATTGAGTGCCGAAGCTCCCTAGTGTCTGAAGAGGCAGCTTCATTTATAAACCATTTTATTTGTGGTTCCAATTATTGTTATACATCTTTATTGCACACTGTGCAATGTATAAACTAATTTTTTTTTAACTAATTTTCTCTTGGAAACATTCTAGGAAGGCTTTTGGGCTGACAGTATGTGTGAAAGGAGACTTGGGTACATTTGCAAGAGGACTCCCCTGCCCCTCGAGCCAGGTCATGTGGACATCATTGATCCTGGATGCAGTAAAGTGAGTATACCTTGTAAATGAAACATTGTTAATGTCAAGAGACAGGAAATGATGGGAAAATATAGACTAATAGTCTGGATATTATTTTAATTAAAAACCTGAATTAGGTTTTGATGATTTAGTTCCGCTTGAGGATGAGTTCTGAAGCTTAATTTTAGTGCAATTTTGAGCATGTTCTCATGTAATAATTTTGCTTATTAATTGATAACAGGGATCTGTAAAATACTATATTGTGAGAAAGGAAAACGTATTTATTTTTAATACAAACCTAGACGAATTCTTTCGAGCAGATCTTTTACGGGTTGCACTTTTTAAAATTAAACAGATCAAGTAAAATTACGTTGCAAAATTTACTATAGTTCAAAATAAATGTAAGTGAACCATCAAGAATCATAAATCTTTTAACGACATACAACAAATCCAGATCTATTTCTCTAATTTTAGTAAAATGTGTCTAAAGTCAAATCAGAAAAGCTGCTTGAACAACGAATCAAGCTGAATAATCACAATCCTTAGACCTCCCTACTCAAAAAGGTGAAATACAAACAACAAAACAATGACTCGTTACAAGACATAAGACCAGGGCCGGACTGGCCATAGCAGGCACCAGGCGTTTTCCCGGTGGGCTGCCGTGGTGGGGGCCGGTTTGAGGCCCATGGGGGTCGTTTTTGTTACTGGGGGCCTGCAATATTGGCCCCCGGTAACAAAATCAGCCAAAACTGGCTCTTACAAACAGCTTGGCCACACCCCCACAGCCCTCCAGGGGGGCCCGTTTGAGAAGTTTGCCAGGGCCGGTTTCAGTTCCCAGTCCGGCCCTGCATAAGACTACGACGTTCAACAGTGAAAATAACAAACACAGAATCTCCCTTTTGCTAACAGTCTCTGCAATTGTGTTTCATACTTGACTCTTTCACAGTACACAGTACACACGTGGACCAAAAACTAATAGCATTCTCTTACGATATACTTATCAGTGGTGATCACTATGGGCCTGATTTCGATGTAAGTTGGACTCTCGTCTGACCGGCAACAGAAGGGGAAGCAGAACCGTGCGACTAGAAGTCTATGGTCCCGCTGCCCTGATTACGAGGTGACCGCCATTACGGCGATCGCAAGGTGTATATTTTCTATTGCGGTGTGTGCTGCAGACTGCAGCACACGCCCCAATAGAAAATAAACCTGCCACTTGGTGCAGGAATGTTCAGGGGGGCACCTTGGGTGCCCCCAGGCCCTAAAGCGGAAGACCAAGGGGTAAGGGGGCTATGCTAGGGGCACCCAAAGTAACTGTCCACCTGCCTTTTCATGGCAGGTAAACTGCCATGAAAGGCCAGGCGGAAAGGGACATCATAATCCCTACAGCGGTGCCTGAGCAGGCACCGCCCTTATTGTAGGGATTACTGACTCGCTGACGAACCTCCGTTGGAAGCATAGCGGACGGTCCCTCCGCCAGATGCCTCCGCCCGCCGCATCGTAATGCGGTAGGCGGACCGCAGGGGCAGATGTCAGTGGGTCCGACACAGACGGCTCGTTGGTGTTGGACGCACCAGCATCTTAATCAGTCCCTAAATTCTAATGATGCTCACCTTTTTGTTTCACACTAAATGAAATCTGTGTTCTTGTTATACTAAAGAAATGGTAAACACATCAACCTCTATGAGCCAAAACATCAATCATTAAGGAACGCCATTCCACCACCACTCATTTCCCGATCACAGGATGTCTTTGAAGCATCCTGAAGAAGCCGACAACTTCCAGTCCACAAGTGCTATATCCTACCTGTAATTGTCCTGCCTTCATGTATGTAGTCTGTTGAGAAGTGTCCATACCCTTGTATGTTTCCAGACACGATTAATGCAAGACCTCAGGGTAAAGAACCAAAAAAGGACTTGCTCAGAAGGCATCTCATAGAAACTGCCCCAGTTCAGAATCAGCTCATAATTTAGTATTCCACAACAAATTTCCCTGCAAAAGACGCTAAGGATAGACATGAAAAATCCTGCTCACACATAGTAGAACATCATAACATAATAGTTTGCATTGCTGGATCACCACAGGCCATAAACCACAAGAGAAGAAAAGCCAACTGTTTAGCAGTAGGTTCCCATAACATATGAGAACCACTAACGTCTCTATTAAGGTGTACAAATAAATTCGCTCAAACAGAATCATCTATTATTAAGGTTTATAATACAGGAACTTGCCCAAGTCTTATCACTTCACTCTGTTCTACAACTGCAAATGAAACCATGCTACTAAGACTGACTGTCTCTGACAAAGGAAGTTTTCAAATACAGAACTGATGTCAGCTCATAACATGCTGTACGCAGATAGAAATTATTTGGCAAAGAATGAGGAACATGTGGAAGAATTTGACCATATGTATGAAACTATTTTGCAATAACAAAATTTACTGGGTTTGGAAACACAAAATGGTTTCCATTTTGTTAAAGCCTTTCAGAATAACAGAACAAGTTTAACAACTC
Source organism: Triturus cristatus (assembly GCF_964204655.1). Classification (NCBI taxonomy): domain Eukaryota; kingdom Metazoa; phylum Chordata; class Amphibia; order Caudata; family Salamandridae; genus Triturus; species Triturus cristatus. The sequence goes on along the minus strand of NC_140593.1, from coordinate 324,921,763 downwards.
ATTCTGAATCGCAAATAGGAGGGAATGTGAAAACATTGTCTCCTACTGTTTGAGATATGCAATGGGATATATTTATGGTTTTTTAACAAAATTGTTGTTGCAAATCATTGAAATCTTACCAACTCCTCGAAATTATAGGGAATGGGTTTGGAAAGGGTTGGTCAGCATCTGAGGAGCCGAGAAACACTGCCCGACCGATGTCATGGGGAGAGCAAATGTAGTTCTTTTCTGGAACATGGTCTGCTTTACACAAAATGATTTGTCCCATTTGGAAATGCAAACAATGCGATGGTGGTCTGCTGTTCCTTGCGTGTCTCCATCTCTGTGCATTTAGCCAATTACGGGGAGTTGCACACAGTGACCTGCCTAATGAATATTCATCAGGCAGGTTGTTCTGCAATCCTCCGTGAGTTGAGAATTTGCTATATGACTTGTTAGTTCATACGGTGCATCACAAAATTGAAACTGGTCACACAATTCTGAGACACAATATGAAGCCACAATTTGCAACAGTCTGTGAGTAAATGTCTTCATTCATTCGTAAGTGAAAAAGTTATGTATAAGATTTTATTTCTGCAACTGAACGTTTCCTTCAATTGCTAGAAACAAAACTTTCTAGCCAGCACCTAAAAGAGTATCCACTCTTTTTTTTTACAAGCTGCCCAATATCTCTTGGCGATGGCACACTAAACATCAATGGCACATTATGAACTACAAGCAAGAGCTGGAAACGCAGGCATCACATAAAGAGTAATAAACAATATGTATCTCGCAACCCCAGCCCCTCCTGTGAGTGTACTCTCCCATGGTGGCACTGCCTTAGAGGTCAAGTGATGGTGGGGGACCCATGTGCCCAATGGAGGCAAGCAGATAAGTATAAAGTGCAGCTTAGAGAGGTACTGGGGATTGTTGGGCTAACTGATTGGTTTTCAGGTCTCAAGCTGCTTGCCTCCCATTCTATGACTGCCGAAGCTGGATTGAAGCTGCCCAGACTGTGTGTACAATGATTAGAGGGAGGCGCAAGAATGAGTGAGAGACAATGAATGAATGAATGAATGAATGAATGAATGGATGAATGAATGAATGAATGAGGGAACATTTCTAAAGCACGTGGTTACCCAGGGGCATCCCAGCGCTACGATGCCATGTAAACTGTGAGGAGATTAATAAAAGAGAAAGGTTTTCAGAAGTTTTCTGAACTTGAGGTAGTCAGGTTCGGAATGTATTTGGAAGGGGATACTGTTCCAGAGTCTGGATGCATTGTATGTGAACAGTCAGCCTCCACTACGTGCACGTTTAATCTTGGGGACTAAGTTTAAACCTTTATTCTCAGACCTAAGGGCTCTGTTTGGTACATCAGGTTGGATCCAGGGGCGGATCAAAGGTGGGCCCTTTCCTGACACTTGCTTATGGGTGATACACAGAGCCTTAAATCAAATTCTTTCCTGGACAGGGAGCCAATGCAAGGTAGCGAGGGCGGGCCTTACAGAGGATCGTTTGGAAATGTTCAGCAGCATACTGGCCGCACAGTTCTGTACTATTTGAAGTTTTTTGATGGTAGCCTGGGATGCTCCCAGGTAGATGGCATTGGCATAATCGAGTCATGATAATACGAGGGCCTGTACCAGCAGCCGTCTAGCAGCAAAAGGGAGCAGGGGGAGTAACTTTCTAAACATTCTTAGTAAGCCATAACAACTTGCTGCCACTATACGTGATTGCTCTCTAAAATCGAGATTGCAATCAATCCAGACTCCTAGACTCTTTATTCGTTTTTTAAGGGGCAGGGGGGGGACCAAGGCAACTGGGCCACAGGTGATCTACATTTGGGGGAGCAGACTTCCCCAAAAGCAGGAGTTCGGTCTTAGATCTGTTAAGTTTCAAAAGGAACCACTCATCCAGTTAAAGACTTTCTCAAGGCAGGCGGCTAGATCAGGGTCCAGGTGGTTGGATTTCTTCAAGGAGATAATTAATTGTGTGTCGTCGGCGTATGTAACAATCTGAACCCCAAATGGGTATACTGTTTCAGCCAACAAGCTCATATAGACATTGAACATCGTGGGGCTTAGGGAAGATCCCTGTGGGACCTCTCTGCAAGTTTACTGACTCCTGGCAGTAAGGAGATTGGTCGATAATTTCCGCCGTTATCTGGATCCAGGTTCGGTTTCTTTAGGAGTGCTTTCACCTTAGCATGTTTCCATTGCAGTGGCACAATCCCAGTTTTAAATGATGTATTTATACAACCAAGTATGACTGGTGACACCACCTCCGAAATTTTATGGAGAATAGTAGGGGGGGTGGCATCTAAGGGGGAACCCGATTTGAGCTCTCTGAGCAACCTTTGCAGGGTATTAAGATCCAGAGGCAGGAATTCCTCCAACAGGATGGGGATGTCGGGAGTGATTATATCAATTGATGCAAGCGCTTGTGGAGCAATTGTAGGAGAGAAGGAATTATAGATGGTTTGTATCTTTTCTGAGAAGAAATCAGCAATTTGATCACACCGCGATTGAGCATTGTCTGAGACATTAAGGGGGGTAAGGGGTGTAAGAAGGGACTTGGCAATTTTAAATATCTCATGAGGAGAGTTAGCAGATGAGATTTTTCCTTGATAGTACAGGGCTTGAGTGTTTTTAATTTCATTTTTATAGACTTTGATAGCTTCTTGGTATTTGATTTTACTAGCAGCGGAGAAATCCTTCCTCCAACTTCTTTCGTGCCTTTTACATATCTGTTTTAGCTGGCGTAGTTTTTGGGAATACCAAGGATTTTTTTTTGCTCCCACATTGTCTGAGATTTCCTTCTTAGGAAGAACACAGTTAAGTGCAAGTTCAAGCCAGTTATTAAGATTGTCGTTGGCGACGATGGGGTTAGGCTGAGCTGGGGGCAAAGTGTCCTTAAGATTGCTGATCAAGGAACAATGAACATTAGAGGCTCTGGGTGCACCTAGTGGAGACTGCACAATAACCATGTGCAGAGGATGGTGGTACGCAGACCCCAGCAGCTCGGATTGAGGATGAGGTGCACATCCACCCCAGTGCCAGCCTTGCACTGGAATGAGAGAGCTGTGCCTCCCCTTCCCCACTACAAGTGGCATTACCAGATTTATGTTGGTCTCCCATTGAGGTAAACATAGACTGTGAAGCCCGGGATGTACTGGAGATGACAGCTGTCTGTCCAATGCTGCATTGAGACTGTTAGTGTCTGGGGCCGAAGAACCACCATGTCTTATAAAACACTTGTTGGTCCAGCAGAGAACTGCCATTTCCTTTAAAAATATGACAGTGGAGTTGAAGTGGTCTCAGTGCCATTTACGGCAGAGGACCAGCATACATCATGACCAGCTAAACCAGCCATGTTGCTTGACTTATAGATGACTAAAAGTCAGAGAGAAGACTGTCTGGCTAGGTGAAGGAAGTTTCTGGTGATGGAGACTGGGTGAGGTGGCATTAGCTGAGGATTGGTAGAGGTCTGTAGAAACGGACCCTCCTTTTCTGGTAAGCTCTTAGGAGGTACTCCATTTAAGACAATTCCTCAGTAAGTAAGGACATTCTACTTCTACATGCATGACTATAGACATGGAAATTCATCACAACTAGTATGCCCATAAGGAAGAGGTAGAACACAGAAGGTCTGATCTCAGATGGCCACTTGCCAAGTAATGCAAAGCAGATGTCAACCAGGGCCGGACTGGGAACCGAAACCAGCTTTGGCTAACTGCTCTGCCTGCCCCCCCCCTTGGGGGGAGGTGAGTGCAGCTGTTTGCTCAGGCCGGATTCGGCCGGTTTTGTTATTGGGGCCGATATTGCCAGCCCCTGGTGACAAAAATGGCCCCCAGGGGCCCAAAACCGGCCCCCCACCCCGGTGGCCCACCGGGGAAACGCCCAGTGCCCGCTACGGCCAGTCCGGCCCTGATGTCAACTCGATCTGTCCTTGGATAAAAAGATGCACCACCACCAGAGTTCTCAAGGACATAAGCAGTTACATACCCATGCCACCCTTCCTGCAGAAAATGCACATGCACATGGATCATGCTCATCCTCTCTTTCAATAGCTTCTAAAGGGAATGTTGAACTTCTTACTAAAATGATCTATGACCATGCCTTTGAACCCCAAAAAAGAATGCTAAGATGATCCTAGCAAGAGATGTGTGGCTTAAAGAAACGCTTTTCTGATGCCTTTCTGAAATTTAGAGAAGTGATTCAAATAGGAGGCTGTGTTCTAGAAATTTAGGAAAAGATATTAGTGAGTGATTCAGCTGCAGGTTGAATGGGAAGAGATCGGGTGGGGAGCAAATCCTTACATGTGTTCCTCCTGTTGAAATGCAATGACCTAGAAAATAGGGCCAGGTTAGACAAGGTGAGTCTGGAACTTGAAGGAGATGGTTGACGGTACTGACATTTTAAAATATGTGGGGCTTCTCACAGATTTTAAACTTCAAGGGAAGGACACAGTTGGAATAGAAAGAGCATGCCTAGTTGGACAAAGAAGTCAAGGAGGTGATAGAGTTCCAATATACATTGTTGTCATAATGTCTTATGCACCTACTTTCAGAAACCAGAAAGTTGGTGACATGCTCCTACCCATATCATCTCTCTGTCCCCTGCCATTGAAGAAAGGTCCACGCTCTGTGTCCTTTAGGCACACTTTTCTACAGTCATCTCTGGTAACCTCAATTGGAACATGTAATTCACCAGAGGATGCTGTGAAGGATGGACAGTCTCAAGGCTACTTAAAGTCCCAGCTGTCATGAGATTATAGTAAGTCACATAGTACTGGTAACCATCTTGAGCATAGTTCTGTATAAAAGGTGGTCCCATGCCTAGAGGTGTTTCTATTTCTGCAGAGCACAGTGATAGAAAGCTTCCCTTTGTAGAGACTCTCCTGCTAGTGAAGGCACATACCTTGTTGCAAGCCAGCCTTCATCTCTCCAGACTTCTGCTTTCACTTTATTGCCCAGTCACAAAACCAGTAACCGGAAAGAAAATACAAGAAACCTTTTTTTTTTAAAAAGGGTAATGTGTTCTGCTGTCCTGCTTCTAGACTTGGAATACTCGTTTTAACGTGCTGCTCCTAGAATCGTTTTAAGCCCCTCTCAGCATCTCCTCAATAGTGCCAGTAGTCTGGGCAGGAGGTCAAAGAAAGAAGAAAAGTCTTATTATTGTCCTTAGTAAAATATAACAAAAGAGACTGTGAGAGAACATCTGATCAGATGATAATTAATGTTGTTTTGTCATATGACATTTAAGAATATTTGCTATTCTAATTGAGACATTGAAGTGCACAGGGTGTTTCATCTCGAAGTGGGTAATAGCAACAACTATATAGTCTGTGATTTTGTCAAATTCCAGGAGCAGTTGAGTTAAGTGCTTGCCAACTATTGTGATCTACTGGGGAAATCTACCCAAGAGAATACAAGTTGAGAGCTTTAAAAAACTGGAGATAGAATCTTATAGTAACAAGATATGTCTCCAAAACATATGTCTGATGCAATGTATGTAGGGTTCCACTGCACTATTCAAAAAGACCAAGGTGAAAAAACAGCTCAGCTAGGAGCACAAGGTGTCAAGGAGTGGGCATAACATTGTGTGGGCGGTCTTATTCTGTGACTGCCCTCAGAATAATAATGATGCTGCCCTTCTATTTACATATTCAAGAAGCCCAAGAGAAGCATTACCAGTTGATAGCCATTAGAAGTAATATAGAATACCACACCAAGAGAGAACAGTAAAACTCAGAAGCAGTATTTTATTCTATCTCGTTCCAAACCCACTTTCCCCCATTTGGCATTGTGAAGCACTGTGTGTTGTACAGTGGGGGGCTTGGTGGAAAGTTCATCACTCCCACCAGAATCAGGTCACTAAGGTTAGTGGCTAAGTGAGTTCATTATTTTTCTAAGACATTGTTATATTCTATGTGTGAAGCTTTTGGGTTCTATTGGTAGGTAGAGTTTTGAAGGATACTTGGGATGAGGGTGGATTTAGGCATTAGAAAAGTCAACACACATACTGTAATGGATAGATGACCTCGGACCCTATCATACCATGTAGTATATTGATGTCAAGGGGTTTAAATTTCCTGTGAAAATGGCTAGAGCACATGTCTTTTTGGCTTCTGACAATGCAGAGGTAGTGGTGCTGCAGGAAACACATCAAACGAAGGGGGACACCAGGAGGTTTTAGGTCTAAACACTACCACAAACACAGAAAATGCAATGGGAGGAATGCTTGCAATAAGTCTAACCATTGGCAATCACTCATGATAGCATTGCAACCCATCATTCTTTTGCCCACAATGCCAATTCAGTTTGGACCCAGCTATATACTAAATCTTGACTCTGCTTCTATAGGAACACTAACACAGCCAATGCTATACCTATGCAGATAACAAACAGTGCTGGGTGGCTATACTATTTCACAACAAGCTTCTTTTCATCCTTAGGAGGTGATCCTTGATGAGAAGCGCTGTTGTGTTATAGTCAAAGGTAGGCTGGGAGACGGAAACCTCATAATAGAAGCCTTGCAGGCAAGTAACCGGGGACAATACTTCTTAGTGAAACTACAGTGCAGACTAGATTGCTTTGAGGAGGCTCCCTTGGTGTTGAAAGTACATTTTATTAAACTGATGCACTCAGTTATTTTAATGACATCCTAGTGGACAAGAGATTCTAGGAAGTGCTAAAGAGTGTTTCTTTTTAGGAAGAGGGACTACATATTTTACTCACATGCCGACCACACATATTAGAGGATGGACCATGTCTAAGTATCACACACCTTTTTGGTTCACAAAAGAGAGGCAGACATTAGCTCCATCTCCATAACAGACAAGGCTCTTGGGATTGTGACTATTTGAACAATAGGAGATGTAAAGCGGGAACATGAATATAAACTGGTTAAATACCTAATCCAAGATGTTGCAAATAGATGAGGAATAGTTTAATTCATTTTGCAATGCATGGGGATGAATGCCACCACCAAGCTATCCAGAGTGGCTCGCTTTGATGAATTGAAGGTGCTTTTGTAGGGAAACGTTTCCTTGCTGGCAGTTCGGGACAAAGCAGAGCGGGAACTAGTGCAGCCCAACCCGTAGGGGCAATTTAAAGAGGCCACAGACTTTTTCCGCAGTGGAAAAAGTATCAGCTATAAGGGAGAGTACATACATTTGAAATAATATGGCCTCCCTTCAAGACTTATATAGAGGACGCCTGATCGGACTGCCAGACTTATGGTGCTCTAATTTATCTGAGATGTTATATATCTGATAGCATAAAAAGTATCTTAAGTCCCTTTCCATAAGCGAATGATCATTACTCTCATGAGTGGGTTGAAACTATGATGTTGCATCTCTTTTCTTCTGACTCTTGAAAAAGTCAATACTTACTTCCTGGCTGATGTAAACGAATCTCAAAGTAGACATGCTACTAGTTTTGAGGGGCGCAAATGGAACATTGGTATTTGACAACTGGTGGATGTCAAGCCTGCTCTGAAACTTTTATTGCTTCCTGTATAGTGACGGAGAGGAAAAGGCCCTACATGTGTTTTAGGATAATTTGGTATTTTTTACAGTCACATCTGAACACAAGACTGATTTAGGGACCAAAGGCAATCTCTGAGTTGCTTACTGCAATTATACAGATAAAGTGATGTTATAGTGTGGGATTTTATGTGGAATTTGTAAATAAAGAGCCACTCCCCCATTAACAGAGTTGCTCAGATCTTTGACCTTATTGGGGACATTGGTCCCCTTCATGGCTGAAGCAGATACTGTAATAATAACCAAGCCAAGGAAAGACAGTCTAATATGCTCTTCATAGAGTATTTGATGTAGAAAATTCCTTCGATAGGGTGAGCTGATCATTTCTGGGGAATGTTTTGGAGAGATTTGATTTAGGTGAGGGGAGTTTTAGTCAGGCAGGATACACCACGCCTGGAGCTACAGTGATGGTAAATGTAGTTATTTCCTCCCCTTTTGACATGCACAGAGCCACTTCTTCATCCAGTGCATTTCCCACTCATGTCGGAGCTAGTGGCGGCTGGCATGGATCGGAGTTGGCAAGAAGGAAAAAAATATACTTACCTTTTAACCGTGTCTCTCTCCATCGTCTCTCCCGGCCGGAACGGAAGTAGGAAGCACACAAGCTCTCCTAAGCCAATCACAATGCTGCAATGCAGCGTTGTGATTGGTCTGAGCATCATGGTTCGTTGCTCAGACAGGCAGTGGGAACCTGTGCATGTTCTCCACCCAGGCTGTAGTATAGCCTGGGTGGAGAACTTGCAGAGTGCACATGACGGTTTGGCCGGCCCAAGGCAACCAGCCAAACCGTTATTCGCACTTACAGTGTGCCTACTACTTCTCCCCCTGCTCCTCTGTGAGCAGAGCAGCCCCATTTGCAAAACTGATTCAGCAGGGAAAAATAAAATGATAATAACACTATGTCATTATCTTTTTAATATTCAGTTTTTACACTGCAAAAAAGCAGTGGGGCAATGCATCTCCACCTTAGCGGAGAAGCCACCACTGATCGGAGACATCCATGGGATGTTGCGGTCAAGCAGATTGTAAGAGGCCAGGCCTGTTACAACTTGCCCAGGCTACACATTGGTCAGTGTATAACTCCTTCTGCTGCGTAAGAGGCTGGGTTGACAAAGTCCATGTGATTGTGAATAAAATAATTTAATATTTCTACTAATTCATTAAACTTGGAGGAGGATGGAGGGGCAGGTGGGTCTACTCTGGACAAAGGGTTAAAAATGTGTTTGTGCCTTTTTGACAAAATTAATTGAGGACATCATAACACTTTACGTAGTAATGTCTCTTGGATCATGATTTTGTCTCTTTAAAAACCAATACAATCTTTAAAAAATAACTACTACCTTAATACAAATATTTTCGAAATGTTCCTTAGTGCAAAAGATTCTGGCCGAAGGCACACTACGTACCCAACTCACAAAAAAAGTGTAAAATGCTGGCTGGAGTTCTACAGCGTCACCTGAATGTGCCTTTACAATTGTTTGATAATCGCAAACCATGTGTAACAGTGAGCATGGGATAACGATTTTTCGCATGAAGAAAGCCCTTCCCCAGCACCTCCACCAAATTTGGACATGATCCGTTCCCCTTCCCATCAGGGAAGAGAGTTACTGCAGTCACAGGAGTACATGTAGATGTTGTGGGAATTCACAAATTTACAAGCTGACCCACACCTTGAACTTTCCACTTTCTACTCATTGACTGTGATTTACCACTGTGGATTTTCTTGGTTTATAAATATTAGGATGGCTGTATATCAGATTGGACGGATTTGCTACTGACCTAATTCCTTTGGTATATCTTGAATAAGCAAACGCACATCTTCAGATGTTTAAATTCTCCCTTCAGCAGAATTGTGTAGAATGTGCATCCTCTTCTACAGATCTCTAATGTGCCCCAATTATGATTCTTTTCATTACAGGGCTGGAACAGACATGGCTACTACTGTTACCTGTTGACTCAACAAGCGGAAACCTTTTCAGAGGCCAATGACACATGCATAAAGCACAATGCCTTTCTAGCTACTGTTCGAGACAGGTACTGTGTGTACATCTGATGATGTGATCTGTGACAACATTTCTAACGTACTATTTGAATAATTTCCATTTTATGTAGTCTTTTCTCCTCTCTCCCAGAAGAGCTTTGAACATCAAGTTCACCTGTTCCCCATTTTTCTCCTCTGCATTTAACATGTTTAAATTCAATCAGTGCCTGATTCCCAAACGGTCACAAAAGCACACTTGTAAACTGCCATTTAAGTTTGGGTGTAGATTTATACATTTGTGAACTTCTCAAAGAATTCTATAAGAACTCCTGGGAAGCTACAACATTGCAGCTTTCCCACAGTACTCCTAGAAATACGCAGTGACACATGCTTACGTTTACATAGAGTACAATAATGCATGTGTGAATGCTCACGAAAAGTGTGCATGCTAACTTTTTAATTTTACTTGACCGGGAAAATATGGTTCCTCGAGGAGAAAACCGTTCTCATGAATACCCACCAATTTTAAGTGTGTTTCTTCTCTATTGCTACCCAGGATAAAGATTTGCTCATGCCTGTAATAGGAGTAAATCTCTCACCACATCCAAGATGGAAATGTCCCATGGAAAAGTCCTCTTACACTCAGGGGCATATTTACTTACAGTTACCAAGATATGGCTCATTTCTGCTGTCTCCTAGCGCTGCCGCACTGTGTGCTGCCTAGTGCCAATGCAAACACCCTTGCCCCATAATGCAGGGGTGCCTGTATCACAGGCAGGATTATTTTTGTGCAGTAAGGGATACCATCCTGCACAATAACCATCCTTAAAGGCATTTTCCTGTTTGTATGCATGCTGAATTCTGTAGCATGCATGGAAAGAGGAAATAAATAGGATAAATAAAGCTATTTATCCTTGTTACACCTCACTAGGGAATGCATAGCATTTTGACGCATTCCCAGGTATACAAGCTTTAGGCCTGGGCAGTGAATTCCGCTCCGTTCACTGAGTTTGTGGAGTTTTCCGCACTCCACGCTCTGCGGAGCACACGGAGTTCTGAACAACTCAACTCCGTAGGGCGGTGTTTTTTCCTCACTCACGGATGCCAGCTTTAGGTTGTCGGGCAAGAGCAAGATAAATCCAATGCTAGACCACCTCCCAGCAAGATTTTTCAACATGGGCGGTCACGGATGGTCGCGACTGCTCGCTTCGAGAAGCCATAAGTTTGTGTTGAGGAAGCTGCAGCTAGAGTTGAAAATCTACTTGAGTGGCAGAAAGAAGCGGTGCCCTTTTGCAGAACCCTGAAAACTCTGCCCAGGCCAAACTAGATTTAGTAAATCTGAAAATGCGCCAAAACCCATGGGTGGATACATGGGAATGCCTATTATCCTCCCATGGAACACCTCCCTAATGCAAAGCAACGCAGTTGCTTTATGTGAAAAATTCAATGCAAAGCCAAACAAATCCGATTTGCATGGCTTTATAAATCACAAATAACAATATGTGTCGTGCCTGTGCCAAAAAAGTGGTGCACCCACAACGTGAATTGTTAGGAAATCTTCCCTTTAATATATTATGAGGCTGTGGTTATCACCAAATTTCCTGACTTTCACCCCCTGGAACACTTACGCCATGTCCCTGAGAGCAGATTTACTCCCATGTGATATTTCACTATACTATACTGTTTCAATATTAACTCTAATTTGCAAATTGAATTATTTTTCATAAATTAAGGTATTTGCACAATTTTGGTGCGCAAAAAGATACTGAAACTTAAGGACATTGCTTTGCTCTGTCTGACTCTTTACATGTTCATAAAAGAGGGAAGTTAGCTGACTGTTGTGCAGACAGAGAGCGGTTTCTGAGGTTATGAACTGATATTGTGCTTTTCTAGGTCTTAATATTCAGATGAGGTGAAATTAATTGTCATTGAATATATTTGAGAATTCAGGAACTGAATGTGATTCCTGCTAAAGAACCTCTCAGAATCTATGTCATTTATTATCTGATCATTTGAGATCTGAGTATAAGAAGGTGCCTTTCTCCAGAGATGAGGCCAAGGCATTCAAGCTTTTCAGATCTTGCAATAATAAAAAGAATAAAGAAAGATTAAAAGAAAATAAGTTAAAAGCACGATAATGAAACATGTGTTGTTATTGCACTCTAAAGGACTACTACCATCAATACCTATCCGGTGTGTACCTTGTCTTCAAGTGTCCTTCTCTTCCTGTCTCCCCCTGGCTGGCAGTGGTATAGACTGGTCTAACCATACCATTGTACACCATGCTTCTATAACCCATTATTAGATGTAATAGAATTAGTGATTTTAAACACTACCAATTACTATACATCTCATTTTATTTAAAAGTGAACACAATAAAGTATGGGTTACAATCATAGAAGTGCCCAAAGTAAAAGCAACATCTACAGTACTCCTTTATTATCAAGTATTTGGAAATCAATGGTTATTTTTTTTTTAAGTTTGAGTTTATTTGAAAACAGACAAGAACAGAGATACAACAATGAACATATGCCATAACAGAACTAATAAGCATAAGAGCATTAAATAGTTGATAACAATAGATAAAAATACAAGAAGATGGAAATTCTACGCTTAAGCAACTGTATAGTAATAAAAGAAAAGGGGGAAGGAAAAGAAGAGCAATATGTACCATACTGTATCAAATATAAAAATATAACAATAGCTAAGAAACTGTAGACATTATAACAAGAAACGGCAAAACAAATAATATTAAAAACAGGTTTATAATATTCAAGGTGGCTTCCATACTTTATCTGGCACAGTATTCATGGTATTGGACGAAGAGGCACAAAAGGATAAGTACTTGGTAAGTGGAAGCCATTAACGATCTCTATTTATAGCTAGAGAAATAGGAGTGACATAGTTGGTGTCCAGTCTATGGTGAAAACAAATGACATTCCACCAGGGCCTGAAAGTGACATTTTGAGCTTGTTTCCAATTTGACGTAATTAAATCAATGCACCAGCCAATAATGAAACTCATTACTTATAGCCTCGAGTTAAGTGAGACCATTGAGGAGCCAAACTAGCTAAGAAAAAAATAGTGAAGGATAAAGGAATAGTAACTCTAAAAATCTTATTAATTTGAGTCCAGACCAATTTCCAAAAAATGATGAATAGCAGGGCATTCAAATAACATATGCTTAAGATCTGCAGTTCAACATGAAAAGGACCAACAAGATGAGATTGCACCTGGAGAAAAGGACTTTAGGGTGACGAGTGTAAGTAACAAAGGGAAAAGACAAAGTAAAGGGTTTGTGTAGTATTCGCAGTTCTCATAGGGTTTAAGCCAAATCTTATCCAATAAAATAGTAGGCCAACATTCCACCAAATCCTTTTCCCATGCTAATTAAGGTTTTGTCTTGGCTTTATCTGAGGTTATTTGTAATGATTTATAAATAACAGATGCTGATGGAATGTTGTTGAGCAAGGGAAAGAAATGGTAGATATGGGGGAGGGTAGCAGCCGGCAATCTGGAAATGTATTGGTTAAGCGAGGTGCATAAAAGTTTATATTGTGACTTGGAAGTAGATGACAAAAATAATTGTGTTTGGAGATCAGAAAAGGTTGAAAGTACGTAATCAGAAAAAAGTTGTGATATCCAACATAAAGCCCTGGCTTGCCAACTTTTCAATATAGGGAATTATTCTTCATTTGTAGAGATTTATTATGCCAAATGGATTCTTGTTGATAGCAAGTGAGGTAAATGTAGTAGGTTAAAGAGGTTTCGAAAGAGGCAATGAGATATTTCTTTAACTGTAGCCACAAAGGAGGGTGTAAGGGGAGGTCTGAAGAAACCCAACGAGTAGCCTGCTTCAAAGAGAAAGCATAGTTATAGTTTTTAAAATCTGGAAATTAAAGGCCTCTATTAGATTTATCTTTTTTTAATGAGGACAAAGCTATACGAGGAGACCTACCTTTCCAAAGAAATTTTAATTAAAGAGAAACATTTTTCTTAAAATAATAACTAGGGAAATAAACAGGAATTATAGCAATAACATATTATATCAGGGGAGTGAGCATAATTTTAGAAGAGTCAATCCTACCCCACCAAGAAAGAAAAAGTGAATGCCATCGGGCAATACTATCACATAGTGTCTCGATAATATAGTCAAAATTCTGGTCTGCAAGAAACGCAATCCTAAATACTTTATCTTGGTGGGTTGCCAGGCAAACCCTATGTATACAAAAAGTTGTTTATTACACAGTTCATTTAAAGGTAGCACTTCACAATTTTCAGAGTTAAGTCAATAACCCGACAAGTGAAAAAAAGCACTAACTTGCTGAAGGAAAGGGGGACGAGAAACTGTAAGATTTGAACAATATAGAAGAATGTCATCAGCATAAATTGACATCTTAATTTGTTGTGACCCAGTTTGAAAACCTATACATTGCACAGCATGCCAAATTTGTGTTAAAAAAGATTCACGTGCTATAATAAACAAAAGGGGATCATGGACAACCTTGACGTACCCTTCAGAAAAAAGGAAAGTATAGCATTAACAAAAATTAGACCTTTAGGACCTGTATATAACAAGGATATTAAAGCAATCAATTTGGTTGGAAAACCAATCCATTTTAATGCCTGAAACATAAAGTACCAACTGATCCAACCAAAAGCTTTTTCTGAGTCCTGATCAATAACAGCAACAGGATGATCCAGTGTAGAGGCCTTGCTTAGGGAGTTGAAAAAGACTTGAGCATTAGCTGAAGCCAATCGACCTTTAAGAAAGCCGGCCTGTTCAGGACCTATTAGATCAGGTAGAAATCTTAGCAAAAATGTTGTAATCCATATTGACTAAAGTGATGGGACACTAATGTTTGCATTGTGAGAGATCTTTGTTGTCTTTTGGAATTCAACAAATCATGGCATCCTGAAAGGAGCCCTGAGAAGTCCCTTTAGTGACAAAAGAGTTAAAAAAATGTAAAAGATTGGGAAGGAGATGTTTGGCGAAATAACTATAAAATTCAATAGTGAAGCCATCAGACTGAGGAGCTTTCCCTCTACGCAGTATTGAGACTGCATGAGTTATTTCTTAGAGCAAAATATAATCCCCAAGTGGATCAAAATCAATATGATGAGAAGAATGTGAGGCAATGGATTGAAATATTAAGTCAAATCTTATTGTAGTGTTTGTGTTTCTGGGAATATAAATGGTTACAAATTCATGCAAAATATCCTTATCCTTAAAGAGAATACCTGTGCTGTTTCATAAGTATTCAATTTTGGCTCTGTCTTTCCTGATTTTTAAATAGTTTGTGGGTGCTTTCCCATTCTATTTTGGCCATCATAATAATATGCACTACTCTTCAACAAGTAAGAAGAAGCAGCGTTTGTTGTTAATCTATGAAAAATACATTTGGAATCAATGAGGTGTTTTTATAGAGGTCTCGTTTTAAGAGTGGAAAATCAGGAAGGTTGCTAATAATTTGAGTTAACAGTAAGGCAAAATGTCCAAAGATAAATCTCATTTTCACGATGTCAAAACGGAACACTCTTATTAATACTATCATCAAAGTGATATTAATTAAACTTGTGAAAAATGCCATTTATACATTTGCTTCAAATCACAAAGATAGTCAGTGTCTGAAGTAGAGTTAGAAGTTGAAAAAAGCCATGCCTTTGATCACACCAGCCCACTATTGCACTATACCTCTTCTAGAAGCTGTATTTCCACACCTACCTAGTAATACCAGCCACTTTGTTCTGTTTCTCCTCATGTTATTCAATAGGTATGAACAAGCCTATCTGACAAGCATTATTGGACTGAGGCCTGATAAGTATTACTGGATAGGACTCTCAGACATACAGGAGAAAGGGACATTTAAATGGACGATTGAAGAGGCAGTTGTCTTCACTCACTGGAATTCAGAAATGCCAGGTATAGTATTGGGCCACTGTGCATGTTCTCTGTACAAACAGAATTCATATTCTGGTATTCTGGTGCGAAGGGCTAACCATTCCAATGCTGATGCTGCATACCATGTGTTGTTGCTGGATAGGATAGGGAAACAAATTAGCGACCAGAGACAGGGCCATTGTCTGCTGGAGAAGATTCAGAGATATTGAGATGGGGTAGGGAAAGAGGATGGGGGTGAGACTGACCTCAACATGTGTTTATGCTGGATACACAAGTAAGTGGCAACCAGCAAAGGCTGAGCAAACCCGTTTTGAGGGTGGATTGAACATGGATTCCCTAAATAAGTCACCTCAATGAGAAATGGTTCAAAGTGACACTGCATAGTTAATTTCTGCTTATTCACTCTTAAGCTCTTTGCAAGACAAAATGAAGCAATACATACCTCCACTTTAGTTGGTCTGGATGATAAATGTGTGTTTGTATCAGCATCACAATTTAAAAAGTACCTGTTTTGCAAATTAATAATTTCATTTGATAGCTATGACCATTTCCATTTATAAGCACTAAATTGAAAAGGACATCAAAATGCAATCTGGTCTAGCTTTCTTAAAATAGGTGTATTTTAATAACATTCCCCTAAGAATATAAGTCATTTATTAAGTGCCATATTTTGTGGCAGCTCATTTCAAAGGGTACATTTCTGTGCCAGAAAAGCACAGCTCACTCTTCCTGTGCTTGGCGGTACTACCAAAATGGTATTGCTAGATCTTAACAAATGCATGAGCTGGGAGAGCTGCAGCACGTGTTTCAAATTCATATGAGCATCGACATGCACGCTTGTATGAGTCAGTGAAAGAACTTTGAATGCCTCCCTCACCTGTGTACTAAGCCAGTGCAAAGGCTTCAATTTAAGACATGACCTCTTCTCACTGAGTTTGTGTTTGCTGTTTGTGCAGTTTTGCAAGACCTACAATTCGTGCATGTTGGCTTTTGAAATGGCTAGTAACTATGCTTTGCTGTGCTCTGTTTCTACCCAAATGGTGGCAACCAACAACCGTGACATCGCTCAGCTGCTACGTGGAATTTTACTGGCAAACTCTTTTTCAACACCTCTGGCACTTACAGGATTTTGTCTCCTATCTCAAATGTTTATTTTTAAATAATATCCACCAGGCGTGGGATCCCTTTTGGCACACTGACAAACATAAACTTCATCAGGGCATTTTGGAGACAACCTTTCATGATGTATATAATGTATATATATATATATATATATATATATATATATATATATATATATATATATATAATGTCACTAGAGCAGCCAATGTGTTAAAATATTATTGTACAATCAACAGGCTAGCCCGCAATACAGATGCAATACACTTTCTAGTATTTGGGCATTATGTAAGGAGAATTGGAGTTCGGCGCCTTAAGAACAACCCCCTTGAATGGCTTCAGCCTTAAAAGAATTGGGTGTGTGTGCGGTTTAGCGAGAAGTTCTGACACCTCCAAAAACACGGAGTAATGAAATCTAAATTCCCTGACCTATGCATTGATTGTGCTATCTCTCCCGGAAAATCTTGGGACCAACACTTGTTCTGGTTTTACAATCGACTAGTGTGAAATTGTTTCCAACTATTAGCAATACAGCTGGATGGAGATTTTCCAGATGGATTTACTTGTTGAAGTTTGCCCAAAGCAATGTCTGTGGAACATTTTACACACTGTCTAGAGCCACCTACTAAACCCAGCTGAGGCTTGAGCATCACTGATTTTTTTATAGCTTTTGACATCAGGGAGAGGACATCCATAAGTTTAATTTTGTTCTGTTGGGATCGAAAAGGCTGATAAGTTATGCAAGAGGTGACTCGTTGCAAATGTATTAACTCTTGAGTTTAACAACAGGCAGTGTTCAAGATGGCGATGATTGATTTGATTTAGTGTGCCTGGGGAGTGGACATTCTGGGATGCACCTACATTTATTACCCCAGATAAATAATGGTACAATAGGCTACGTTATTACTCAGGTATGATAAATAACACCTATCAAGAGTTCATGGGGAGTAACATGCGGATGTTGGTGTTTAGTGCTCCAAAATCCTCATGTGTACAGTAAATACTGTAGGTTTTACCCTGGCAGGTTTGACCTGGTGAAATGTAATGAGCCTTAAGTTATTTAATGCACCCGATAAATATTGAATGTATTAAATATCTTCAAACTCTTAATTCGGACCCATGCGTAAACAGGAGTATTATGTATAGGCTGGAATATTAACAGGAACTCACAATCA
Organism: Triturus cristatus; assembly: GCF_964204655.1. NCBI lineage: Eukaryota > Metazoa > Chordata > Amphibia > Caudata > Salamandridae > Triturus > Triturus cristatus. The sequence continues at coordinate 324,904,056 of NC_140593.1, read as the reverse complement.
GGCCCAAAATAACTGAACTGAACTCAATAGCTACGAAAATGCTTTCTGTCTTTCTTCAGTCTGTTTTTGGGTCCTTATTTAGGTGAAACATTATTTGAATGTCATCTTTCCGCAAGTCAGTTTTCTAGAATTTTAAAAGCTGTTGGGAGGGCCCACCATAAAAGCTGATCAGAGACTGTGGCAAAAAACTAGTGTTTGAAGTACTGCATGCGGGATAGAAGCAGAGGTGGTTTTGTGTTGACCAATGCATACTCTCGTCTGCCTAGTGCTAATAAAAGATTCGCACCATGTAACACTTGTTATGACATCAGCACCACTTCCTCCACCATTTCCAAAAGAGTGGCGTAGTCAAGGATGCCAAGATCTGCTAATAAATCCAACAGCATTAATGGAGCAGAATCATTTGGGGCATATTTATGAAATGATGACACAGCACAGTGAAGCAAGTCACCTTGCTGCACTGCGTGATAGTGAAAGGGCAGGAATGCGCTGTACTTAACAATATTAATTCCTGTCATTTCCCGGTGCTGGCGCACATTGTGCAGCTTAGCAACAATGCTGGCCCTCTTTCACCATGGTGCAAGGGGGCCTGCGTTGTAAGCAGGATTGTTTTTATGCAGGAAGGAACACCTTCCTGCACAAATACTATCCTGAGATGCATTTGCCTCTTATGCAGCACACATAGAATGGGGAGGCAACAAGAAGAAATAAATATATTTCTCCTCGTTACGCCTCACCTGGGGGAGGTGTAGCATTTTAACGCAGTCCCAGGTTTACCAGTGTTTATAAATCTGGGAATTCACCAAAATACATGGGAGGATGCGTGGGAACACCCTCACTCCACCCATGGACACCTTCCCAGGGCATAGTAACACAACACCATGATGTGCGCTGTGTTGCGTTGCACTGGATTTATCAAGTCAATCAAAGCCATGCAAGGTGGCCTTGTGAGGCTTGATGAATCCAATTTAGGTTTTGCATCACCTATGTGCCCCCTCGCATGGCACAAGGGCAATGCAAAACCTTCATAAATATGACACTTTGTTTTCAAAATGTTGATGAAAGAAGTTTGGACACATATGTGTCTGTTCTACTATGTTGAAAGCACAACAGCCATTATCCAAAGATGTTATTTTTCCACCAGATAGAACTGTAATTGAGCTTTGGTAGTTTTTCCATGAACGTTTAATAATAAAAGGATATTCCGTAGCTGTCGGTAACTCTTCCTATCTAGATAAACTAAACATGATTTCATCAAAAAAGATATGTGACATGCCGCTATTTAGGTTTTCCAGGATGGTACTTGAGCTAAAAGAGAAATTAATGAAGTCTTTTACAGAATGTGCCACGTCATCAAAACCCCCTTGGATCTTCAATAAAGTAACAAAATCAGCAAAAGAAGTAGAGTTGAAATTACTAATGATGGAGGTGACTTTCTCTACAATCACATCCTGATTGACAAATTATGCAGTGCAGTCATCAAAGCTTTTTCACCTTCACTTCGATCTTCTCCTCTGATTGCCTCACTAGGTGAATAGTCGGTGTGATCATTTCTAACTTCTTTCCAAAAAAATTCGCTGAAGTGCTGCAGCAATCACCTGGCAAAATATGAATTACCCTCTTAGAGGATGGCTCAACAATCCGATTTAATGTCATGTAATAGTCATTTAGTAGAAACACCTTTTTATTTATGCATGTTATGTTAATTTTTATTTACGGTTTTAAAAACTAAAATATTCTAGAATGAATCTGGTTGCAATTACATAAGCATTTTATTTTTATTCTTATTATTTTTTTAGCAAGGAAATTTGTTCAGATTCTCCAATTGCTTTTTAATCCTTCCTTCAGATTACACTTCTTCAAGCTTTGTATTTTAGGGCTAATGTGTGGTTGATACTGGGGCAAGAGTGAGAAGGATTCAGATGGAGGTGGATACAACTTTAAGCATCAATGGGTTCGTTTCAAAAAGCTGGTTTGGCTGTGGTAGTTTGGGCCATATGGCTGTTAACTCTTTGGAGAAGTCTGTTATATGCTAATCTTACCTCTGAGTCTGTCAAAAGTTTATTTAGGACAGGGAGATAGTCAGTCACATTTCAATAACTCCTCTAAAAGGTGATGCCCGTGGCACTGCTGGTCACATGTACAACTATTGCCTACAAATTATGCTAGGGCTGGTTTAGCAGTGACCCAAATGCTAGGCCAACACATCTGAAAGGACGACATGAAAGATGTAGAGCCAGTCAACCCAGCCACTACTTTCAGAAGACATTGGGCCAGAGGCAGTGTCTGTCCCACCATAAACCTGTGCCTCTAAAGACCAGTGTGACTGAGGCAGATTTGGTCAAGTGTCATAGAAAATGCTTGCACAATGCTGGCTAGAATGGTTGGAGCAGTGTCATTTGTAGGTCTGGGATGCATTCAGTAACTATTCCAGCTAATATCTTTGAAAGGTCAGAAGCGTTAGGTTCAAGACACTAACAGATGAGGAAACAGGGGTTCTTGAATCTCAGTCTCTGGGTGTAAAAATCAAGCAAACCACGCCACCGGTCGTATCAACCTTTGTTAGTCGACGTAGAGAGAAGTTTAGGTGCTAACATTTGAATATATTTCCATAAACAGTGAAACAAATGTGGGCTAACAGGCAACAAGATGGAAAATTGTAAAGGAACTCAAAAGATTTGTTATCAAATTTAGTAAAATGCTGTCAATTGTCCTAAATAATCATAACGATCCAGTAGTCTTATTACAAGTTAAGATTATTGAGAAATTCTTATTATTATAACATACAAGAAAACACATATTGAGATTCCATTAAGAATACAAAACACTAAAAAGATGTGTTCCCTGAAGGGAATTCCTTATTCTAAATTATGCAAAGAAATGGGCATTAGCAGGGGATAGGAAAAGGAAGGTGTCAGCATTAGAAGCCAAATGAAGGCATTTATCAAGACAATATGAATGATCCAGCATAAAACCCTCACACTCAGGCAAGGGAAATCAGAAGAGGAAGGAATAGATCTCAATCAATCAAATCGATCTGTATAGCTAAGCTAATCATCTGAGAGGGTATCCAGGCACTTGTTGGGTCCGAGGGGCTCAGTCAAATAGCCAGGACTTGAACGCTTTTTGGTATTTTGGTAGAGAAGGGGAGATCCAGAGCTCTATGGGGAGAATATTTCATTTCTTCACTGCGAGGTAGGAGAAGAAGTATCCTCCGCTCATGCTTCTGTTGATGCAGGAAGTGTGGGTGAGCAGGAGGGAGGCAGAGCATATTTGTCTGGATGGTTGGTGGAAGTTCAGGCAGTGGTTGGTGTAGGTCAGTCCTAGGTTGTGTAGGGCCCTGTATGCATGGGTTATCAACTTGAACTGGCATCTCTTCTGTACGGGAAGTCAGTGGAGTTCCTTGAGGTGAGGTGTGATGTGGATCCATGGGGGGAGGTCAAGGACGAGTATGGCTGCAGAGTTCTGAATGGGCTGTAGTCTCTGGAGGAGGAGTGCAGTTTCTGAGTTGAGAGCATTGCCATAGTCCAGTCTGCTGGTGATGAGGGCTTGTCTGATGGTGCGTCTAGTGTTCAGGGGAGCCACTTGAAGATCTTTCGTAGCATGTGCAGAGTTACAAAACAGACAAAGGAGACTGGTTTGATCTGAGACTTCATGATAGGCTTGCTATCAAGGATGATGATGAGGTTTCTGGCATGGTATGATGGGGAGGGTGCTGTTCCTAGTTCAGCGAGGCACCAGGAAGCATTCCAGAGAGTGTTACTATTGCCGAAAATGAGCACTTCTGTTTTATCAGTGTTGAGCTTCAGGCAGTTGTTTCTCTTTCAGTTGGTGATGCTCATCATGAATTTGTGGAAGCTGGTTCTGGTGCTGGTGGGGTCCTTGAAGAGAGGTAGAATGAGTTGAGTGTCGTCTGCATATGATATGCTGTTGAGTCAAATGGATCTGACAATGTTGGCCATGGGTGTCATGAAGGTGTTGAAGAGGGTGGGGCTGAGGGGAGAGCACTGAGGAACACTGCAGGTGATTTCCTTCGGCTCAGAAGTGAAAGGCGGTAGGCAGACAATCAGAGTTTTTCTGGTGAGCATAGAAGCAATCCATCTGAGAGGGTCTCCTTGTATACCGATGCTGTGCAGCCTGGCAATCAGCGTGCGGTGTGATACGGTGTTGAAAGGAGGCTCAGGGCTGCCTTCTCTTCCTGGTCAAGGAGGGCTCAGATGTTGTCGGTGGCTACGATCAGGGCAGTCTTGGTGCTGTGATTGGGTTCAATGATTTTGCAGATGGTGGAAATCTTGTCGTAGAAGAAATTATCAAGGTTGTCACAGATCTCCTGGGAGGGGGGATGCCCTTTTCTGCAGCTGCAGGATTGGAGAACTCCTTGATGATGTTTAAGAGTTCCTTGCTGTGGTTGGATCTGGAGTCAATGTGAGCAGTTGGGCATCTCGCTTCTTCCTTAGTACCCAGTGGTAGAGGTTTTTGGGAGGTCTTGAAGGAGGTTCTGTCAGTTGTGTCCTTGGCAGTGCTCCATCTTGTTTCCTGTTGTTTGCAGATGCATTTTGCTGCTTTAAGTTCTCCGGTGCACCAAGTGGCCTGTTTTTTGGATCTCCTGTGGTCTCTCTCTTTGATGGGGGGATGTTGTCTGTGCAATTCGAGATCTAGGTGAAGTTCCTGACACTCTTGTCAAGGGATGTGGTGGTGTCAGGAACAGAGCCATTAAGGGCGTTGGTCCATTAGGTCTTGGATATTTTGCTTCAGCAGTAGTGAGGGGGGGTTGCTGAGCATGGGCAGTGGTGAGAGGGCAGGTGACATTGTAATGGATCATACAGTGGTCCAGGTAAGTTCGGTGAAAAGGCTGTATTTTACGCAATTTCTGGAGGTAAATATGGAGTTCAACATGTGTCCTGCGATGTGAGTGGGGTAGTGAACAAGTTGGGTGAGTCCTTTGTTGTTCATTCATTCAAGGTAGTTGGCGGTGTTGGTGTCTCTGTGATCACCTGAGATGGAAATTGAGATCACCGAGGAATATAAAGTTGTTGGGGTGCGATGAGGTCAGTGATGGAGGACAGCTGGGTGTGGTCCAGGGAGCCGGTGGGCAAGGGTGCCTCTAATCGTTGGTCTGGAGCCTAAAGTTAAGGTGTTACATGACTGGGGTGTGGTTGTCCTTGGAGGTGGTGCACTGGATGGTGTCTTTTTAAATGATAGCGAGTTGTCCTCCAGGTTTTTTGACGCGGTCCTGTTCGGGTACTGATGTGGCGATGTCTGGGGTGGATGTGAGGTTGAGCCTTGTCTCGGTGAGAAAGACTATTTCGGGTGCGAGTGTGGATTTTCTCCACTAGAAGCCAAGAAAGCATCTCCCTAATACTAAGGAACACATAATATTTTCTCCGAGATTCTTCATGCAATCTTCCGGGTCATTCGCACACTTGTGGGCGGATCAGAGCTTGTCCCTTTATGGGAGCAGGTGAACTCCCCTCTTTCTCTGGACAACACTATTGTCCCTGCATTACTATGTCCTTTGATGTGTCACTGGGCTTGTTGTCTGGAACTACAGCTCTTCCCACGATTCGATTCTCCCATCTAGGGGAAATTTTCTGAGGGCCTCACTATCAGTCGTCTAATACAATAAACATACAGAAAAGTCCCCAAAACAGCACCTTATGTGGGAAACATAAAACATGTAATGTAAGCAGAAATTAAATCTGCAGACTTTCAGCCTTTAACTTGAGCCATGTTACTTTCTAATATGGCTGCTAGCAAACTAAGGTTAGCATAACTTTATGAATTACCCATTTGATTAAACTCCGGTGCCGCTTATAATCGCTAGATGTGTTCACCATCTAGATTTTATGTAAATGATAAACACACATTTTAATATTGTTAGGTCACACCTTAATTATTTAATGCATAATTATGCAGAATGTTAATTATGAGGCTTCAGAGATCAGGTTGACATCATGGAGAGGCTGGCATGGGATGGACACATTCCATCACTTGCCTGGCTAATGCTTTCAGAAAGCCAGTAGTAATGGAGTAAAGTCAGTCATATCAAGCATATCATTAATCAAGGTCAATGTGGCTTGGTTGGTTTCAATCCATATGAAACCACTGTTTCCTTAAAAAAAAGGCACAGAGTTAGTCATTGGCACACATATGTGTCAGTGAAGGTAGCAGGACTGGGGCAGAGTCAGTTACTTGTTAAGTTGGTACCTGTTGTTGACAGTAAGTGCTCAGACAGAGTCTCTTACATGTCACGTTACTGCTAGTGATAGGTTGATTTAAATGTGGCCAAGTATGTCAGATGTCAGATAAAACAAAATAGTAGCCTATGCATATATGTCAGCAGAGTGGATGGTATGGAATGTGTCATTCAGGATAGTGTCTCGTGTGAAATCCAGGTTATTTGGTCCTGGGGCAAATGGTATTATTGGCTTCAGTTGAGACAGTTGGGGTCTTTTGCTTCTGTTGTCCTGGAGCTCCTGTGCTTTTGAGCTTCAGAGGGAGAACCAAATACCCATTTTAGCACTTGACTCTCAGAGTAGCAGGGCACAGCAGTCTAAGACGTACCCAGGGAGGTACTGCGGGTTAGAAGCTTATAACGTGCCCACACAAGACATAATAAATCAGTGTTCAGTTTTAAAAAAAGGAAAAGTACTTTAAAGCATGCACAACTAAATACTATGCACAGTATTACAAATCTGTTCAAAATAGCAGAGAATAAAATCATTGGCAACACCATCTTAAAAGGCCCCACAAACTACTGGGATGCTCCCTATGGAAAGGTCTCAATGGCCAACCAACACCTGAAATACAGATTAGACTCTGTAGGTCTGAGGCACCTTTTATGGTTTGTGGACTAGTAACCCCTAAAACCACAACACCCCATATTTTGCTTCAACTAATAGTCAATATGTGCTGTGGGTACCTATTGGGCCCACCAGCACATAATTCAGGGGACAGGGACTCCTTTAACAACATATTTGAATTAAATAAAGTCATGGGTATTGACCTTAAATAACATTTGCCACCATTTTCCACTCACTTCCCGTAATGCTTTTTGGAAATAAAAAGCAAGGGCTGAAATAATTGAAACAGGATGGGAAAGGTCACATGGTGGTAGTGTAGTAAAACTATTGTCAGTTCACTATCTTTGCTATATTTCATCTCATGTTGAAATTCTCACTGTGGCTATACATATGAATCAGTTCAGCCAGTTGTGTAGATTGCCATGAAATTAATCATGCATATGTTCCCTTTTATAAGGATAAGGTAAGCTTCCCTACAGCACTGCGAACAGCTATGTCAGTACTGTTATCAGGCATTTGAACACATTTTATATTTCGTTCTGAAAAATCCTATCTATTGGCTTTGACACACGTTCAGTAGTAAACCTTACGTCACAGAGAAAGTTTCAATGAATAGATATAGTTGTGGTGGTGTAAAGAGAACCCGGGCTGTCCTGCAGTCGCTAATGCTTCCTCCTGGGGGACATAGAGTGCTACAGTTTCTGCCTCCGATGAAGGCCTTGTGGAGGGCATATTGTTGCTTCTGTCTGCCACACTTAGTGGTACCTCTACTCCTCTAGTTTCACCACAACCAAAGAATACGAAAATAAAGAGTGACTTTAGGGGTTATGCAGACCTCCTTTAGCCTGACACATTTTTCCTCCTACCTTTAATGCATCACAACTGTGCAGTACATGTTTCCTTTTAATACTTGCTCTTTAGGTATGGCCTAAACAGACTGTTAGCAATTTTCCAGCCCCCTGTTTTCCCAAAATTATCATCCAAAAATACATACATATAGCAGGATTCTCGAGCATCACGCTTTAGCGAATGACCTGTTTCCCTGGCGTGGGAACTAGTCCCACAGCATTGCTTGTTTGGGAATATTGCTCGGGCCAAGAAGCACAAGACAGTGTTCTGCTTCTTACAGTTGCCCCCGATTCTGGGCAGGAAGAGAGTTGTTATTATCTGGAAGGAAGTGAGTTCCCCCATGGTGGATCTATGGTTTTGGGATGTCTCAGAGTGGTCAACGGCTGAGGAATTACAGTTTCATCATGTTAGCGCAGATGCTAAACTGCGGTCCGACCTGGAGGTTTGGGGGAAATCTGTACAACGTTCCCGGGGACGGAGAGGGGAGTACCTGAGACAATAGTGCTCCTGACAGTCAATCGTCTTTGTCTGGTGGGAATGTGAAGGGTAGAAAATGTTGGTTGGGCGCTGTACCCTGTTGAAAGTCCACATTGATACTTCTTATGATGTACTGTACCATCTGTGTGTTCATGGACCCGGAATGTTCAAGACTGTGCTGCCATAGTTCTCTCAATGCAACTCATTGTTGACAACATGTTATTGTTTTTTCAGAAAACTGATAAAGGTTCTTTAAAAAAATTGGTTATTTCTTTAAAGTATGTCTTCTACTTTAATACAGATGATTAGAGCACTGCATTGACATCTAGTTAAATTATTAGTTTTAAAACATGACATGTTCCCCACCTCTGGTCCCCTGATTATAAGTGTGAACCAAGAGATGCCATTTTGTCATGTGAATTGTATATAGGTCCAATATTGTTTTTGGATGTTTAGCATTGTTTTCTGTTAAGGGTTTCTTCTAGCTCACATCTTGAGATGAACTTTGTGTAGTGTTCTGATTTGATGCTCAATTAAAATGAGACACAGTGAAGTAAAATGGTTGGCACAGGATCATGCAATTTGTTCAGAAGAGCACCTACTGATTCCAAAACACCCATGTCTTCTGGGGAGTCCCCTAGGTTTCCATACAATCGCCACTTCTCTTCAACCTCTATATAGAGCCGCTTGGTGCTCTACTCACACATTAGATTCATCAATATGCTAATGATACCACTACTAAAGTCTGCTCTGGTTCAGACATCCATTGCCTCAAACACTGCCTCCTAACCATCCAGACCTGGATGCATAAGGCCTACATTAAACTCAACCCAACCAAGACAGATTTCCTGTTATTTGACAAGAACAACAAATAGGAAACAGTAGAATCCTGGCTCAATGACATGAACCCTGACTGCTTTGAATCCAAACTGTCATTGGATTCCAATTCACAAGTCACCTCAACTTTTCCTGGACAACAACCTGACCCGCAAGTACCACTTTGTCGAAAACACAGCTGTCATGGTACCAACTCTTTTCTAAAGAATTTGAAATCATTTCTTTCAAAAAGCAACTTCAAATCTGTTGATCAAGCCCTTGTGACAACTCCTTGCTCATGCCCTCAAGAACTCCACACTTCCACCCCTTAACGGCATCCTACATGCTGCAGAACATGTCACCTGCACCAGTACTATCTTCAAAACTAGGTGCATCATGGCTCGGATGGGGAACATGGCAGCCTGCGGTTAGGCAGGACAAGAGCTCTCCTACCTCTCCGGCATGAATAGGCCACGTTACAACAGATGCGAATATATTGCATGCCATTACAATGCGTTCATTACAACGACTGCGTTGTTACATCGCATACCTTTACAACGCAAGTCGTTACAATGACTTGCTGTAGGGGGCGTGCTGGATTTTGGAATAGTAGAATTTACTATTCCAACTCCAGTCTGTGCAACAGTAGGGAAGGTGTTGGATTTTAAATCCAACACCTCTGCCTCTACAGCAAGGCGTTGTAACTTGCGTTGTAATGGTTTGCGACGTAACAACATGGTCGTTGTAATGACCACGTTGTAATGGTATGCAATGTATCACATGCGATGTAGACAATGTTTCCCTTTTGTCACTTACGTCGGTGGTGTGCGTCATAGTGGCGGGTTCCACGGCAACGGGAGCTTTGGAGTCTCCGCTACTGGGTCCTATGCGTCTTTAATGCTGTAACAGACTGATCCATAAATTAAATGAAACTTGCAAGAATCCACCCCTCCTCTTTGGTTGATACAGGTTATGTGACAAACGGATATATTTCACCTTCAGGAAGTTCTCATTGTTATGTTGTAGCAGTTTAATTTGTGTAATGGCTGCTTTTTCAAAGGTAAAACATTGCTATTCCTTTTAAACGTAAATTATTCTGTTTGTGATTTTTGAGCTAAAGAAATGTTTACATGCTACTTAATTTTATTTTTTACATGACATGAAGGTAGAAAACCAGGATGTGTTGCAATGAGAACTGGAGCTGCAGGTGGATTATGGGATGTGATCAGTTGTGCAGAGAAAACCAAGTCCATCTGCAAACAGTTGGCTGTGGGTGTCACTCCGCCTCCAATACCAACAACAACAGCTCCTCCTAAGTGCCCAAATGATTGGCATGAGAAGAAAAATTCAAATGCATGCTTTAAGGTAAGAAGACAATTTTCGCCGCAGATTACTGTATGGGCTGTTAATTAATGGAATTGTTTTGGGGATAGAGATCCCTGCTTTCTGAAAGTTATCTCACTGCTTCGCATACTGCACCTTTTGTGCATCAGTTATTTTGAGCCACTAGAATTGTGGGACCCCTGTATTTAGTCATTGGCTGACTTATTCAGCTTCCATTTTGTCTGAGGCTATCAAACTTTAAAGAAGGTTGAGCTATGATGTTCTTGAAGGCCTCATTATTTTGGCCTCAGCTGATGTGCATTCTCTGGAGCCTTGTGGAAGCTTACTAGGATTTTTCGTCTCTTTGATTCCACTGATTTCATCATTAGAACCAATACAGAGGGAAGGCTCTCCAAAAATCCATTCAAGGGATTCCAAGATTACTGTAGCTGCCTGCTACAGACCCATTGTTTCCAAAACATGCTGTATGTATGCTTGGAGTGGGCTTTATGTCCATTCTTGCTCATGATTGACGCTTTGTTGTCTGTCTCATGTCTCTGCTCTTCATTCAGTAACTTTTCTCCCTTTTCTTGTGTTTCTGCCACCAGAAGCAATTCAGTCTGACAGTGCTTCGAGTGGATAAGTTGTACCCTTCCACTGCTAACTTGATTGGGCTCGTATTTGCTTTACATTTTAGCACCAAATGGGAAGGTAGTTGCAATAAATAATCTGGGTTCTTTTGGTATGAAGTTGTTTCTGTATCAGGTCTTGAAATGTTTTAAAAAATTCACCGTATCCTACAAAAGAGGATTTCTAGGGTTTAGAACTAGTGCAGCACAAATTAATAAATTCCTATCTTCTATTTTTAGAGTAGTAGTGCCCACATTCTTATCTCCTTATCGCAAAGGGTGATGCCCACTTATACTGACAGTACAAATAGCCCAATATAACATTTCTTTCAATATTCATCCCTCAATGTTCCATCTAAATCAACCAGTACCCTCCTTGGTGGATGAGATGCATTGGCAGTGTCCTTCATGTCCTGTATTCGTATGCTTGGAGTCGCTGTGATTGATCTTGACTTCCTAGTGATGGTGTTTTATCTCCGCAGAATCGACCATGTTTCTCCCATCTGTATAGCCAGCCTTAAACCAAATCTGGCGAGATAAAGAAATGTGGTTTACCATCTTAAATCACTTTTAGCTTTGCCTTGATGAGCAACACAATGTAACTTGCTGGTGTGCAACCTATATTTCACTGCCTTGAATAACTTTGCCTAGTGCTGCATTTGTTGTGTGTAATTAGGAAAGACCTGGATCCATAATCCCTTAACCTCTGCTGTTGTATTGCTTTTTGCACGGCTATCTCAATAATCCAGAAATCTGCCTTTAATGGTGTGCTGTAGTGCTCTAGGTCTGGGCGTTGGTGAAAGACGCATTTGTGCTCTTTGTAGTGAAAAACTTCAATGGGCCTTTAGGTTTTAAAGTCTTTACACATCATTGTTCTAAGAAGAAAAACCAATGACCCTTTGGCTTGCTAATGGAATCCAATAAAATACAAATTATTTCAGCATTATCTACCTTATATATCCTGAAATCTTGTTTCTAGCACCTGCGTAGTTTCCTGTAATTTAATATTAGTTGGGCACATCTCAGTCACGTTCATTTTTGACTCTACAGCGGTGCTCAGTTTGAGCCGGTGGTTTCCGGTGCTCGGCACTTAATTGCCAACATCGGTACAATCTGCCACATAGAGCACAGCACACTTCACTCAACGAGTAAGAGTTGACAAAGAAGGCTTGAGGCCACTCTCGGAGAGACCATACATTACAAACAAGGAATCATCTTATTGAATCTCATGGGTACGATCCAGGTAGATGCGAAGAGCCCACAACACATTCAGAGAATGGAGAACCTCCTCTTCAGGAGTAGAAAGATCAGGATAAAACACCAGAAGGATAATATTCTCCTGACAGTGGAAGTCAGGCAAGACCTTGGCCAGACAAAACTGACTAGGGTGCAAAATCACGTTATCTGAACAGAAAAGCAAAAAGGGGGGAGAAGGCAACAAAGGCCCAAGCTCAGCAACCCTGTGGCCAGAAAAAACCACCACTAAAAAAAGCACTTTATCAGAAATAAACTTGACGTCAACGGAAACCAAGGGTCCAAAAAGAAGACCAGTCAGAGGCTGAAGCACCAACAGGAGATCCCAGGGGGCAACCGGAGATAAGGAGACCAGGATTTGAAGCAAAAAGCTCCACAACAGGTGCATCACCAAGAGACACAGAAGCTAAAACAGAGCCCGTGAAAGCCAGAACACTGGCCCATTGGGTACGGAGGGTGGAGAACGCTAAACCCATTGCAAACCCATCCTAAAAAAATCCAGCACCTTGACAGGATAAGAGGAAACAGAACCTTCCAATGGTACCAAGAGTCAAAGTTCTTCCAATGACGAGTGTAAGACTTCAGGGTTGAAGGCCTGCAAGACAACTAGATGTGCTGGGCCACCTCAAGCGAACAACTCTGAGCCAACAAGGACAACCTCTCAAGTGACATACTGCCTGCCTGGGGCAGTGAAGAGACAATGAGATGAGAAGAGGAGCAAGCAGGAGAGAGGGATGCATGGGAAACCTCCAATGGGGACACTCTGGCAAACCCCAAAGAAGCACGGCCTGCTGCACAATTCCAGAACAACCAGAAGAACCTCCACCCAGTCAACCCGAATCTTTCCGAGGACCCTGAAAATCAAGGGAAATGGGGGAAAGGCAAACAGGAACCTCTGGGACCAGGGGATGGAGAAAGCATCTATCGCACAGGCCAACCTCGAGGGAATCGAGCTTCAAAAAAGAGGTACAATAGAGCAAGTAACTTACCTGGAGTAGTATGGAGTCTTCTCGAGTAGTCTGATGATCCAGTTCTCGAATTCTCCGCCAGACATACAAGTACTTACTCTTGAAGAAAAGGCAGAGGTTTAAGTAAATAAACGTAATGCGATTCAGTAACTTATGAAGAATAATACGCATACATTGCATGAAATATAGAAGTGGAGCATTGGCCAAGAATTGTTTGGGTATAAGCAATTGATAGACAGTCAAGCAGACTCATGCTACTATTAGTATTTTAAAGGGTGGGATATCAAAAGTTAAACACCTGTTATTGTATTGTCTTGCAGTTCCAAATCACGCTACCAGAAGGTCAGAACATATACCCAACTGAAAAATTGAAAAAGCCTTCTAGAAGCTCGACCACATTTATTGGCTGTCTCTTCTCTTTTCACAATCTCCTTTGCCCACACATCTGAATGAGGAATATTAAGACTTGGCAGAGGTGTTCAGAGAGGGGCATTGGGAACTAGCGTCGTTCTGCTCCTGTGCAATCCAGTCAGTAAACAAGGAACCCTGAAAGGAGATTCCGCTTTTCACCACCCTCTAACACCTCACAATGCAGAAAAAAATTATTGACCTTAAACGGCCCTTTTAATTTATAGAGACCTCTGCCGATCCTCCCTTTCTTGACTTTGACCAAGTCTCCTACTGTGATGCGACCCCCTATAAAAGAAAGATTATTAACACAAAACATACTACTTCAACCACTGTTTGACACCCACTCTTTTATCCATGCAGAAACTAACTAGGTACCTGGGGATCTCCCATGCATCAATTCAAAAGGAGACTTAACACTCTGAACTTGCTTAATAGTACAATATGCCCACACCACCTGATCCATTATTTTCTGTACCAAGCCACCAATTACACACGCCATCTGAATTATATGTTGAACAACTCTGTTAGCTCTCTCACATATGCCATTACCTTGTGCGTTGAGCAGCGAGGTGCAATGATAAATGACACCACAACTCTTAAAGAAAGTTTGCATATCATGTTAAACTAATTGTGTTCCATTATCAGTAATAAGAACAGAGGGAACCCCCTCTTCATGAAACAAACCACCCAAATATGTTATGCTGCTTTCATTTTTGATCTCCTTCACAAACCTTACACAGAACCACTTGTAAAACACATCTATCACCACAATAGCAAATCTGTTGCGAAGAGGCAATTCGTCCATGGGGCCAATGAAATGAAGCAGATGCTATTCCACACTTTACTTGGGTCTCTAATGTGATCTATATCGGTTCTGCAGCCCACCTGCAATTTCTTCTCACCCTCCTTGCAAACTATACACTTTTCACCCCATGACACCACTTGCTCACCCATGTCTGGCCACCAAAAATAGATTTTGAGGTGGCATTGGGTTAAAGTCTGTCCCAAACGACCTATGTGCCAACAGTTTCCTTCTCAACCCAAAAGATGGGATCAATCTGTCCCCCTCATCAAAACTAAGGGTGGGCGTAGTGGGCGTAGTGGGGCGACGTGAAGCAGCACGTAGTGTGCCCAAATCTACGCACACTACGCGCTTCGCGTAGCCCCACTACGCGCCACCCGCCACCCACCCACCCTACTTTTAAAAGATAAAATGAATTTGTAATAAAGCAAATTAAAGGCACTTACCTGACGCGCGGCGTCTCCCGGGGCTCCCTCTTCCTGTTTTTCAATTTTCCTGACAAATGCGCATGCGCGGACGCCCGCGCATGCGCATTTCTTGCGAGAAATGCGCATGCGCGGGCGTCCGCGCATGCGCATTTGTCAGGAAAATTGAAAAACAGGAAGAGGGAGCCCCGGGAGACGCCGCGCGTCAGGTAAGTGCCTAATTTGCGTTATTACAAATTTATTTTACCTTTTAAAAGTACGGCGGGCGGGAGGCGGGTGGTGGGCGGCAGGCAGCTACGCTTCGCCCACGTAGTGTACGTAGGCGCTGCCTGCTTCGCCTACTTCGAAAACTGCGAAGCAGGCAGCGCTACGTACAATACGTGGGCGAAGCGTAGTGTCGCGCCCAGGGTTAATCAAAACATTCCCTCCACAAAGAGACAACTCATCCAACTCCTTAACAAAAGGACGCACCAATACAGCAACACAACACAACTCACTCTCCTAGATCCAAGATTAACCAAACTCATCTCCACTTTAATAACATCATCTACTTCCATTTCTTGATGCCATTCTTCAGCAGTAAATGCCCCTTCCCCAACCATGACCACATCTTCCACAGAGCAACAGCATCATCATTTTCAGAATTGGAAACAGGAGGCCCATCAACAACTTTCCAACCCACAGATAATCAGGTTTGGCAATCAGTCTGAGAGTTTCTCCAGACATGAACATGTTCAGCTTCGTACTGGTATGCCTGGAGTTTGGCAGCTAATCTTGCTAATCTAGCAGCACCCTTGCCAGCACACCCAGGGGGCAATATTTTTACCAGGGGCTTGTGGTCAGTCCTAAGTAAGAATCGTGTGCCCTACACGTACGTGTGAAAGTACTCCACACCCCAGGCCACAGCCAGTGCCTCCCTTTCTATTACAGAATAATTTTGTTCAGCAGATGTAGGTGTTCTGGATGCAAATGCAACAGTTTTGTCACTCCCCAAATGTTTCTGAGAGAGAATGGACCTAGTTCTGTAGCACTGGCATCAACCGTGATGATAAATTTGAGTTTGAGATCGAAAGGTGCTAAAATATTTGCCTCACAAATCTTTCTTTATGTTGGTAAAACCTTTGTCCTGCTGCTTCCCCCATTCAAACCTTGTTCCCTTTTTAAGCAGATGTCTCAAATGTACCGTTTTGTCTGAGAAACTCTTCACAAACTTCGAATAGTATTCGATTAAGCCCATGAAAGAAATCCAAAATCTGTTGTAAAGATGTTGAGAACTACTATGAGCAGGTAAATATTACTTTCTTTATTAGATGGAGAGATGAACAATACGGACACTTCCCAGCTGGTCGGAGGATAAACTGACCCCCAGGGAATATTGCATTTTGAAAAACAACAGATAACATAACCACCTTAATGTTGCAAATAGGCAGAAAGCCAAAGAACATAACAGAAGTACCAAAACATAAGTATACCATGAGTACAACAATATGTTTCTTAGTGCAGGGTTACATTAAAATTTTTGTAATAGGGAAGACAGAAAGAATAACGAGAGGTGTTTCAATTGTGCCCATGCACCCTAGGTTTCTAATTGAAAATTTGTCTTTATGCTTAACATTTCTGAACTGAAATCTGAACAAGCACTGAAGATCAGTAAGTGAAGGTTCTAAATGAAACATGCCCTAAGAATTGCACAGTGGTGGGGCAAATTTAAGCAAGCACTGATGATTGAAGAGTAATAGAACAAAATTGAAACATGCAGGTAGGTTTATGTAGTGTGATGACAAATCGGAGCATGCCAATGGAGCGATGGAGCTGCCATCTCTTTTATGCTTCAACTGTCTTAAGGTTGTAATTCTTGAAATATTCGAGGGACGGTTAGAAGAATGGTGGCCATCCATGGTGTAATGCTTGCACTGTCTTAATATTGGTTATTTTTACATTTTGGAACACTCTTTCTTCTGCTGTAAGATTTGTGTGACCTGTTTTCAGTCATGCTCTCAATTCATCTATGCACGCATCAGTGTCTTTATTTTCCCAGACATTCAACTACCTTGAAACTCACTCATCCAGTACCTACCCACATAGTCTGTCACCTACTCATTCATCCATCCAAACATTGAGCGGATATCTATTTACACTTCTGCCCATCCAATCAACCACACAAAAATGGCAATCAATGAAATACCCCTTCACTAATCAATACATCAATAAAAACTAAATAATAATGACGGAAATGGGAAGAACTATTACCATTGCTAATGCTTGTTCTTGGTTTTTTATACCTCATCCTCTTTGCCTCACTTCAGTGTTCTTTATTAATATATGTTATTGTTTTTAGATTTTTGTCAAAGAGGATGCTGAGAGGAAGACATGGTTTGAAGCACGGAATTTTTGTAGAGCGATAGGAGGAGATTTAGTGTCGCTTAATAACAAGGAAGAAGGAAACACAATCTGGCAAATGCTACTGTAAGTACCTTGACTACACCAAGTGTTATATTTTATGTCTGGGTATGGACAGCTTTTGTAACTTTTATGATTTAGTGTTATCAATTCTTTAAAAAAATAAAGGAAGAACTACATAGCGTGGGCTATGGGGAAACCAAATTCCGCCATTGGCTTTCATGTTTTTCATTCTTTGCTAATTCCTTACATGGGCTACCAAGTACATGCAATTTCAAGGATTGTTACGTTTTCCCATTTGAGTTACCATTAGGTTTTTGTGATGAGACTCAAGTATTCCTATAGTCAGACTGCAGATTCTACATCACATTCATTTCTTTTTTCATTCAGAATTCAAAATTCATCTTGGTAATTACAAAAATGTAATTCTTATACTATATTAAAGGCCTGATTTAAAGTTTGGAGGTGACCCATCGACTGACAGAGCAGTGCTGGTAATAGCCTCCACTGGGCTGGTCATATTTGGAGATCTTGCTTGTTTCACGGAGAGAAGCCGCTCCTAAGGTAGTTCCTCAGGAAAGATTGAATGTTTGCTGAGCTGCTTCCATGTTTCATTCAGCCAGTCAGCACAATATTTTGTTTTACAAAAAAGACCTTCCAAAGTGCTAGTTTGTTTCTTTCAACCAAAAAAATCCAAATGTCACTGATCTTTCTTTCTCTTAGGGACCCCCAGGTTTTGCCTGTTGGCACCAAAGAGGGAAAAAACGCATCAGACCGTTCGCTCTAAATAGGGCAGAAGACCAGTCCAGTTTTGGTGTAAGGTTTCCACCGGCAGAGCCAGCATAGGCTCTACCACCAGAAACATGATTGTCCACCTGAATAGAATGGGCAGACCATCAGTTTGATAGACAGGGTACTTTGCCACATTTGTGTGTCAGATTACCCATTCTATCAAACTGTAAATCAGGCAATACATCTAAAAATTCACTTGCAAAACAATCATTTTAAATCAATTGATTAAAATCACATTGTTGGACTTTGCTCTCTCTGCAGGGTCTCACTCAAACCTTTTGCCTTCACTCCATCTGTTTTACTGGGACAAAAATGTTGGTATTATGACTCTATGCACTTACCACTATTAACTAGTGCTAAATGCTTGTGATCAATCCCCTGAACATTGTAAAACTGGCTTACACCCAATTGGCACATTCAGTTTACTTATAGGTCCCTAGTAAAGTGGTACTACTAGTACCCAAGGGTCTGTAAAGTAAATGCTATTGGTGGGCCTGCTACACTCAGTGTGCCACTCACTTATGTAATCTTATAAAGCATGTATCAGGCCTGCCATTGCAGTCTGTGTGCAATTATAAAATAGCAATTTGACTTGGCAAAATACCCTTTTGTCAGACCCAAACCTTTTTTTTTTTTAATACATATATGTCACCCCTAAGGTAGGCCCTAAACAATCCTTAGGACAGAGTGCAGTGTATTTAAAATGTTGGGCATGTAGTTTTAGGTTTTACATATACTGGTTGTGCAAAACACTTAAATTCATTTTTCACTACTGCAAGGGCTACCTCCCCGATAGGATAACATTGGGTTACCTTATTACATTTAATTAGTGACCATTTTTGATTGGGAACTGGGAGAAATGACACATTTGGTATCTAAATAATTGTAATTTAAAATCCTCTTTAATGGTAAAGTCAGATTTTAAGCCACAATTCTGAAAATGCTTATTTTAGAAAGTTGGCATGTTCTTCTACTAACCATTATCCGTTCCTTCCACACAGTATCACAAAGGGGGACTGGGTGTTGTCAGGATGGGAGCAGTGGAGCTCTGCATAGCTACATGTACACTTCAAAGGAGCTCTTTCGGTACACACACAAAGAACTTCACACTATCCTTTTGCAACTTCGGGCATCACACCAGGGCATGGAGGGAGGGAATTTCAGCATCAGATGTGGCATGAAGTCTAGAAGTTTCTCCCACTTCAAAGCTGGCACCAGGTTTCAAAATTGGGCCCAGAGATCAACACTTCAGAACACATTACTGGACCTTTGAACTCTACATAAGACGTGGCATCCTTGGCGTGGTTTCCCCTGACTTTTTTGCCTCTACCTCCTGTATTTTTGATGCTGTGCTGGATTTCGTTTTTGCTGCTATAGATGCTTTGGGCACTTTCCCACTGCTGAACAGTGTCAAAGTGCAAGTACTCCCTATGTAAATTGCTATTGTGATTGGTTCTCCCTGATTGGCATATTTGATTTACTAGTAAGCCCCTAGTAATGTTCACTGAGTGTGCCAGGGCCTGTAATTCAAATGCTACTAGTGGGCCTGCAGCACTGATTGTGCTACCCACATGAGTAGCTCTCGAAAGGTATCTCAGGCCTACCACTGCAGTGTCTGCTCCTAGTTTAAATTGCCATGTCAACCTGGCAAGTGCACCTACTCGCCAGGCCCTAACCTTCCCTTCTCGTACATGTAAGGCGCCCCTACGGTAGGCCCAAGGCATCCCCCTTTGCAGGGAGTAGTGTATGTAAAAGGCAGAACATGCACTGATAGTGAAATACTGCCAATTTCGTTTTTCACAATTGTAAGGCTATCTGTCCCCATAGGATAGAATGAGGAATACTTTGTAACATCTTGCAAGCATATCTTCCCATAGGGATAAGATAGAAAGTCTGAGTTTGGTATCCCTGAACTCAGAATTTAATAACACATCTTTTAGTAAAGATGTTTTTTAAATTGTGTGTTTGCAAATACCACTTTTAGAAAGTGGCTATTTTCTTGTGCATCCATTCTGTGTGCCTTTGCTTGTTTGTGGATTGACTGTCTGGGTTTGGAGTGGCAGAGACAGAGGATGTGCATTCACTATAGACAGCCACTGGAGGGGTTGAGATGTGCCTGGCTCTTCCTGGATGACGCAGCCCTGAGCTGAATAGAACTTGGATGCATATATAGTGGTGGGAGGGGATTTGCCTTACACCTGAATAGGGCATGTCTTCCTTGCACAATGCTGTCTTCACCTCCTGCCAGGAAGCTACAAAAGCAAGGACAGAACTGGTTTGGATTGGGCTCAGAGCCCCTCTGCACACAGACATCAAAGTCTTTTTGGGGTATAAGTATGAGACCTAAAACCTCAGACTTTTAGATCATTCCTGGAATTCAAGAGGACCCTTTACCGAGGAGAAGAGCTGAAGAACTGAAGAGAAGTACTGCCCCTTTGCTGTGTGCTGTGTGGGGTTTATCTGCAGTTTCTGTTTCTGCCAAGGAAAGGAGAAGGACTTTGCTGTGCGCTGTATTCCCTGCTTGAGGAAGATCTCCAAGGGTCTGTGTGCGCTGGCCTCCTGTTCTGAAGTCTCAGGGACACAAAGACTTCACCCCCAGCTTCCCTGAACTTTGCTGCTGTGAGTTCTGCCCTGCCAGGAGGTTCCTTTGACAGTTTTGGACCTCTGGAGGTTGTTGCTGATGCTTGGGAGCTGGAAGAAAGAAGATACTTGAAGATCTGCAAAAAACGATGCATCGCTCTTCTTGCTGCTGTTTTTCCGACACATCTCCATGGCGCGAGAACAATTTCCATGCATCACCGCGCCACTGTGAAAACCGTTGCAGCGCCTGTCGCTGCTGCAAGGATCAATGCATCGAGGGATCGCACCTAAAGAAAACTGACGCGGATTTCCATGCATCATTCCTGTGCGACAAATCTTCTCGACGAATCACCCGCGGACCAGAATCATATCGGAATTGACACATCACTTCCCCCTACAGACCGGATTCGATGCATCACTCGTGCATGCAACAGAACTATTGCATCGCCTCCCCAAGGTCTCCGGAACTGATGCATCGCTTTGCTTTTCCGACACTTCCCATCTCTATGGCTGTTTGGTCTTGTGAATTTTGACGCAAATTCAGGTACTTTGTGTCAATAGTTTTCTATGGTACAAGTTCTTGAACCCTTTTTGAAAGTCATATTTTTTTTAACTGTGCATGTTGGAGTTTTGCATTTTGGTAATTTTAGGTTTAAATAAAGATATTTTATTTTTCTAAACTGGTGTGGTGTACATTTGTGATGTTTTCACTGTGTTACGGTGAGTGTTGGTGCAAATACCTTAAACATTGCCTTTGGGAAAGCCTGTCTGCTCATGCCAAGCTACCAAGGGGGTGAGCAGGGGTTATCTAAAGTGTGTTTCCCCCGTACCCTGACTAGAAGCAAGGGTCCCTATTTGGACAAAGGTACCTACCTCTGCCAACTAGAGACCCCCATTTCGAACAATAAGGAATACCCATCTGTTTGAGGGCTAGCCTGCTGCTTGAGAACTGCCCTGCTGCTAGAGGACTGCTCTGCTTTCTGAGGACTGCTCACCTGTCTGAGGACTTCCCAGTTGCTTGAGCCTACCTTGTTGCTTGACCCCAGGAATACCAGAGTTCTCCAAGAGTCAGTAAACTAACCTCCTGTTATGAGCTACAGGTACACAACAGACTCCTAACTTGCGGCTTAATCGGAAGTGAATCATTGGAACACATATCAGCGCAAAACCTTGAATTGCCAGCTAAAGTCCAGTGTCTTCATTGGAACCAACGCAAAGTGACGCATCTTGCCACAAGTCTCCGCAATCAGCCAAGTGACTTCATCTCTGATGTAGAGCAATGCATCCTGATGCTCGCATCGCAGCTGCTGATCGGTGGCTTTGACAGCACCAACCTAGAGTGACACATCTCAATACGGGACCACACATCATAGCTCCTGTTCGACAGCTCCTCGACGCAGCATGGCTCAGGCTTATTGGAGCAGAGTCAAGATGTATTTGCCTCTGGCTGGATCCAAACTGAGGTGGCATGGTGTGCAAAATAATGATGGACTGGGATGCAGCCCAAGTCATTTTCCATAATTTGAGATTAATTCAAGCACTCCAGTCATCACTTTTTTTTAATGTTGCAGCATAGATTTTAGTGGTCTGTGGTAACTGCTGAAAAACCTAATACGGGTATAACCATGAGTTTTCCAATTCCAAGCTTGAGCTCCTAATGTAATAAATGCTGTGCTGTTAAATAACTACTGGTAATAGAAGTTAGTTTTTATACAAGAGCTAATAAAAATACATATGAAGATTTATACCTTGGGAGATCGGTAAGAAATTGTTCTTAGTATGTCTTCTGATGTATCTAGATAGTAAGCTTATTAAGACCTCTTCCCCTAGATTTAATTATTTCTTCATCCAAAATAATTGGAACACTTTCTTCACAGAAAAATAGTTAAAGGTTGTTGCAGATTTGAACAGCGTTCTGACCAGCTCTAAGTAATCACCACTTGAATGGCAAATGTAGACAGTAATTTCACTTACACCTAGATTATGGTCTGAGATCTGCACACTGAACATCTCATGCTTAATAGGAGCATTGTTCAGTCATATGCAGTTCTGTGATGTCATACTATAACCCCAGGACCTTTGCATAGGTTTTCATGCAAATGACAAAGATGTAAAAATTATTTAGTGAATACATATCATAGGTCTTGTAACGTGTAACTAAGAGCCAGTGTGTGTTCTTTGATGTATTTAGTTTACTGACCCAAGGACATTTGCCAATAGTAGTAATACATCTTTATTGAATTATGCATCATAATCTTACAAAACAAAATCATAAAAACGTTAAAAAACATACAAATATTCAAATATACAGTCCACCATATTGTGCCAGGACTGCACTATCTGTAAACATTAGGTAGAAATTAGAGGAAAACAAGCTAGCCTGTCTATCAAATAATTGCAAAATAGGCGCACATGATTTTATCCCAGTAAAGAGCTCTTTTCAGATAGACAGTAACCACTAGCATCATCGCATGATCAGGTAATAGCTTTAAATGTAAAAAGGCAGGCCAAAATTGGGCAGAGCCCCTGGATTTTAAAAGTGGTATCAAATACTTTTTTCACAAAAAATCATAAAGTTTACAAAATAAAACCAGATGAATCTGGGTTTGTGGGTGACTAATCATCACTCAGGCATGCTAAAAGTGCATGGTATCATACTGACCCGGGGGAAACTGATCGTTGTAAGAATGGAACCTAAACGAAATGTGGTAAGCAATGATTTGTCCCAAGAATGTGTAACAGCTGTAAGGTACGGTTCAATACCTATTACAGTTTTCAGGAGCAAGAAGAATCTATTGGTGTGTTTCTCCAGCACCCTGTCTTCCCTCTCACCCTTCAGTTAGTTCAAAAAGCGTTCCCTTAAGAGGCACTGATCTATTTTTTTTAGAAACTGTGGTCAAATAAAAAGGTCCATAAAGTCTAGGGAGCATGCAACAGGTTTAATATAATTTAACCACAGGATCTTATGACCATACATGCACCTGGCACAATCCTCACTCACACTCTTATTAAAGTTCTGTCTCTCCTCTCACCATACTCAAATCCAAAGTAACAATGGGGCCAATTTAACTTGATCCTCCACATAATCCAATCCCAGTTCGGTCCTCTTCCTGCTGTATCACCTCACAGTTAGGGTACCTCCAAATTGCCGCACTGTAAGTGACCTCTGTGAGACATTTCATTCTATAGATTTGCAGTAGGGGCAGAACGGGTTTGCTGCCTATCAAAGAGGAAAATCTAAAAAGAATTGCCAGTATTTTACTTTTACAGTTTAGTTGGTGCTTACTGTTTGGATGACGTGCCTGTCATTACGTCACCATGCTATTCATTAGTCACCCATGTGTATTCACTACTTTTCTTTGCTGTCATGATACAATGCTGTTGGATTTAAAGCCTCTCTGTCTCACAAAGCATAAAAATGCATAGGTTTTCTTAAAATACGTTACAAATGCTGACCGTTTGTTGAAAGTGTTTACTATGCAATATCGTCCTGTGGATGGCGCTTATAATCACCACTTACAATGCAGCTTTCTCTTTTGACTCCTTTTCATAACCATAGCACTTGGGGATACAGCGTAGCTCTGCTAAATCATTCTGTTCATCAAAGGAAGCCCACTCCCAGATTCCTTATTGTTTTACACGTGTCGCTTTGTGTTATGAAAATATTTTGAAAAGTTAAAAGATCCTGGGGCATATGCATCAACATTAGCATTTGCGATTCCTTATTAGCGAAAAATAAGGAATCGCTAATAAGGAATAGCAAAAGGCTATGCATGTAGGAATCGCTATTCAAATAGCGATTCCTTAACATTCCTTATTACCGAATCGGTAATACCGAATCGGTAATAAGGAATACCTACCCATTCATTCCTATGGGCTTGGAGGCCCATAGGAATGAATGTAAAGCCATTCTGTATTAGCGATTCGGTATTACCGAATCGCTAATAGCTGGAGCACTTTCAAGGGTGCCAGGGTGTCAAAGGGACACCCTGTTGCACCCCTGAAAATGATATGTGCACATATGTTGCACACACACATTCTCTAAGGGCATGTGTGTGCGCAACATGACACTTTGAAAAATGCACAAAAGTGCATTTTTCAAAGTTTTTGCAAATTACCATGCAGTTCATCTTCATGGTAATTTGCTCCCCTTATTAGCGAAATCGCTAATTTTTTAACTTTGATGCATTGCATTTAAGGAATCTCACTTTGGGATTCCTTAAATGCAATCGCTATTTAAGGAATCGGTATTTAAGGAATCCCTATTTAAAGAATCGCTATTTAAGGATTCCTTAAATACCGATTTCTGCTTTTGGGTTGATGCATTGGGATTGGGTATTTTTTACTTAATACCGGGAGCTAATAAGGAATCGGTATTTTACCGACTGGATTTTGGCTTGATGCATAAGGGTGCCTATCTTTTAGGAGAATAATGGGCTTTTCTTTTAATTAAGGTAGATTTTTTTAGTTTTAAAGCTATTTATAGACACGCTTTGATGACTGTAATGGCAAAACCAATCTCAAATGTGTTTTTGGCTTTGGAATAGAAATAGGGGTTGTTTTTAAAGAAATATTAATATCACAATTGAGAAAATTGCAAATCCTGAGTAGAATACAATAATTCTCTCACTTTTAGTCTGCCACAAATCTATTTTTGGACACGTGTTTCTCCCAATTTGCAAACTGCAATCACTGTATCGACAATTCCCCAATTGACTGTCAGAGTCAAGAATGGGGTATTAGTCAATAGATGTCAATACCAAATCTCCTACTCATATGAAATATTAGAACATTGGAATGTTGGCAGCTCCATTGAAAACAATGGAGTGCTCCGGGCTTATAATGGCTGGTATAAGCCCGGAGCGCCAACATTCCAATGTGTCTTTGTTCACAGCTCTGGCTGTGAACAAAGACTTCAGGGAGCCGGAGAGGATTTGAATCCCCTCGCGCTCCCTGAAGGCTTCGTTTTGTTAGAACATTCTGCCCTCTATTGGCAGAATGTTCTAATAGCCTTATAGCCCTTCGTAGCAGGGCTATACCGGCTTTTAAAGTCCCGCTGCTGTTGTTAAAGTCCCTTGCCGACGCTGCAGCGGGCCTTTAACAGCCGGTATAGCCCGCTACGGCGGGCTATAAGGCTATATTATTGCCAGGCAAAAAAATCATTATTCAACTTATTATTCTTAGGCTATGGTGTGTTGTTTGCATTTAGGTTGTGGTGTCTGTTCTGTGATTAGGCCCCAGGCACCTAGAATCAGTGCTTAATTTGAGCTGGTGCTTTCCGATGCGCAGGACCGGCACCTTATCCTCGGCACCGGTGCTTATGGCGCCAGTTAAGGACATATTTATTTAGAAGGCACATTATTTTCCCCAAAGAAGATAACTACCCACAACACCATTTTCCTGTATGTCCAAACTTCCCACTGTGCAATTTTGGAAACGTTTGCTTCACTTCAGGTGGACCACTCCTAGGACCCATTGTCATTTTTACCCTAGATACAGTACAGCCAGATGTATCTGCTACCCAATGGGAAGATGTAATGTCACTGCTGCGGCACCCACCCACCCTAAGATCTGACCCATTTATTTAGGGGCATAATTAGGATGAGAACCAGGAATACACAAGTGTTTTGTAGAAAACCATACTCCTACAGGTACAATAGAAAGCTGAGTACCCTAAAGAGCAGCGCAAAGATGCACCATTAAAACTCATCTATAGGAAGCCAAAGTAGCTAGTCTCATGGGATAATTTTAATCAGGAAACACTGTAGAAGTGTTATAAATCTTGGTTCCCCCTTTCTGTCTGCATGGTAACTGGTGGGCATGAAATGAGAGATTCACAAGAGTCTTCTAATGGATGTCCATAATGGAACTACAAATGTTGCCACCCTGTCTCTTATATTGATTTCTGAAGCTACATTAATTTGAAAAATGTCTTGAAAAAATGGGCTAAAGATGAGGCAATAGAAAACCTTTAGAGTGGTGCCAAATTATCTTGTTTTGTTAAATAGTCCACTGCATCAAGACTGTTTGTATATTACTGAGGCTGGAGTATATGGCCAATGAATTCATGGATGTCTGAGACCCAGTCTGATGACATATTCAAGGAAATAACAACAATCCCACAGATTGTTTACATGAGATCTTGATTTGAGCACAGAAATGCAGCTGGCAATAAATTGTCGGACACTAGAAAGGAGCTTGCACCACTAGAAATGATGTTGAATAAAATTATAGGTCCACCTGATACCAGTGTGCATGGCAATTGGATTGTAATGGCACACTTTCAGAATAATGAGTTGTAAATCTCTTTTTGTTTATGTGGAGCTTTGGAACCATCCAATCCTTCAGCTTCTGTTGTCCGGTACTTTACCTAAGCATTCCTTAGTATCAAAGTCTTTTTTGTTGCTTCTTGAGTTCTGCTGCAAAGAGATATAAAGAATGTAGGAAGATTTTCAACTTTAGAATTGCAGGAAGAAAGTATACCTTCTTCCTTTTCTAATTCTTTAGGTCCTGAGAGAGTATCAGCCTTTCCATGCTGTTGTCCTGGCCTGTAGGAGAGAGAATAATGAAATCTTTAATATCAATGACCATCTTGCTTGCCTAGGATTCATTCATTTCATAGATTTTAAATTGCCAATGTTCTTCCGATCTTCAAGGCACTGTCTCATTGAGTGAAATGTTTTCATATCATTAATGGTATATTTTATTTTCTGTTGGTCCATTAATTATATGCCTTTTGGATGTAAAGCTAATGACTGCGGATGTCTTGTGAAAGGGTGTCTCCAATGGCATAAGCTAAAGTATCAGTGTCTACAATAAAAGAAAGTTCATGAGCTGGATGTATCAGTAGTGAAGCAACCTTGGGGCAGCAGTATGCAACCTTTAAAGTTTGGAAAAAATGCTGGTCTGGCCCCAGTGAAAATTCAAGCCATTCCACATCAAGATTGCGAGAACTATAGTACTACCGATTAAATGCCGGAATTAACTGTTGACAGAAGTCAGAGTAAATTATATGCTGCATGAAAATCCAACTTTGGGAAATTAATGGAATCTTTCTAGAACAGAAGTTAGAGATTGAGGAAATAGATTGCATATTGTAATACTTTTTAACATTTTATAAGCATTACAGGACCAATAATCTCCTGCAGGTTTGGCTATTTATAGAGGGGTGCTGCAGAAGCAGAGGTTGAATGCAGGGGAGGGCAGAACTGATGGAGTTTCATTTTTCCGAACTCAGCAGAGTTACAGAAAAACTCTACAAGATTTAGTGAGATGCCGCCAAGGGGCGGACATATGCAGCTTGTGCTGCAGTGTAGCTTGAGTAGCACTAGCAGCGCTGAAAATAAGCTCGAACAGCACTATGCGTTGTGCAAGAGAGCGCGGCCATTCAAGTTGACTTTGCTGATGCTCGAGTAGAATATTTACTCAAGCAGCAGCAAATCTACTTGAACAGCAGCTCTCTCTGACAACGCCGCCTTGCATCATCCAGCATCATAAAAAGTGCCAGAAGACAATCTGGCAACGAGAAATTACACAGTGAGATGGCAAATCTCACTCATGCTCAGGAACACGCGTTGTTCCTGCAAAGCGCGAACAGCATAATAATTCTGTCTTGCGTCGATTGACGAAATTTGGCAGGAACTGCATGTTACCAACATAGCACACAATTACCTCAATTCACCCAATTCCGTAAGCAGAATTATAATTCTGCCCGGACCTGTCGAATGAAGCATTTCTTAAATTTATGAACTACATATTCTTTCAGGGGTTCAGCTACAGATTCAAAAATATTCTATGACAATTTACTTAGACTGTTAAGCTATTTCCTCATGCAAAGTTAAATGAGGGCAGGAGTTATTCAAACAAACATCCACTGTTGACTTTATTGGAGGAGCACCCAATTCCACAAATAGTGCTTTCAGCAAGGAGCTTGCATTTGTTATCAAACCTGTGAATGGGCCAAGAATATAGGGCAAATCTTCTTCTGAGCCCTTACAAAGTTGGCAAATGCCCAGCCATGCCTGAACAGATATAGGGGAATATAAATCTCCAGTGCAAAAACCTATGACGTATGCTTTAGTAGAAGAAACTAATAGGTAATTCTGGGGGGTGTAAATGTCTTAACTCTCAATAATATAAGATGCAGCGATTGATGATACCAAGAAACATCTTGGAAGTGTGAGATCACATGTGTATTCCGTTTCACTGTGTGTTTAAACTGTGTCATTTTAGTGATTTGAATAAATAAACACTGTAAGTTTGTATTCCTCTCACATTGGGAAAAAAAGCCCAGAGTTTTAACTGGTATCTGGGCCGACCAAATTGGAAAAGGTGAACGAGTATAGATATCTCGGCATCTGGTTTGAAAAGTCTCTAAAATGGGACATGCATTTGGCAGCTCAGAATGCCAAAGGCCATACATCAGGGTGTGGGTTAAGAAAATGTAACCGTATTTACAGGATATGTCCCACAGACCACTATTGAAAGCTTATAAGGCAATGATACCCCCACAAGTGCAGTATGGAGCTGAAGTCTTGTGCCTTAGTGGGAAGACTAGTTGGGATATTAAGGAAGGGAAATGTCTAAAACCTTTGATGTCATTACCTGGCTCCTCTATGATCCAGGCAATCCGACTGGAACTAGGTCTCACATCATGGAACGTACAGGTGCAAGTGGCCCTTCTAAGATTTGGGAAAAGATTGGGATCTGAGGAAGTCACAAAAGTATCACAATGGTGCAAGGATGAAGCCTTGCATAGTGACGTAAAATGGGCCAAAGAGGTCAGAATGAAATTGTTCTCAGTTTGTAAAAACCTAAAAGTGAAATTCCACCATTCGTCCCTCTTGGTAGAAGCTACGAATGGTGAGCTTAGAACAGTAGGGAAGGAAATATCCAGGCTAGAAGATCTGATGTATCTGAGAAAGAAAGAATCTGTTCACTTAATGATCAATAGCTGGCAGAATGAAATGTGGTACCCCTACCTGGATACACTCCCCAACCTAGGCCTTAGAGCCAAAGTGCTCAGATGGAGAATAGGCATCAATCATTGTTTATCACATGCAAGTAGCAAATCAGTAATGGTACAATCTGATGGCAAATGATTTTGTGGATTGGGTACAAAGTGTGACAATCTACATAATATAATGACTGTCAAAATGTTTTACCTCAGCGGAATTTTTTTTTACGACCCATCTTTCTAAAATACGGTGTAAATGAGCGCCTATAAGTGATTAAACCTCTTACTGACATGCCAAACCTCGACACAGCAATTGCTATTGCAAAACATATGAAGGTGATAAAAAGGTCCATGCTGGAAACAGAAACGGCTGGATAAGAATCAGCCTGGAAGTAAAGAGGGTCATTGCTCCAAATACATTTTTTAGGTTGTAGCATTCGTTTTAAGATCATTTTTTTAGACAGATTTTTCACTATTGAGAATATTATGGGTACTTTTTATACACAGAAAATGTGTAAGCTGTTAGAGTGAGTCAGGAATTGCCTCCTCAAGGTGTCATTGAAAATGTCATTGTATGTTTTAAAATATTTATTGTAATATGTTTTTATGCTGTTTAAAGACCCACTGTCTAAATAAGCGTATTTCTAAACTGAACTGAATCCTGTATGGGGTTCCATATTGGACCTATTTTTGAATCACTAACTGCAGAGTCGGATTTACAGTGGCACGTATCAAACTTTGCCAGTGCTGCCAATGATTGATTGGTCATAGCGAAATCCAGGCTTGTCTGGCAATGTTTAGAAGAACAATAAAGACACCCTATTGCCCTGGATATTGAGCACTGAACTGCTTCACCAATTTGCCTGAAAACACCTCTTGTACACAACTGACAGCTGGTAAAATGCCTTGGAAGCTGCAAGTAGATTCTACTTAAGGCATTGCAGCTCGTTTAAATATTCCCCAAGACCTGCTGTATGCAAGCTAAATAGAAAAGGAGCTAGAAAACAACCTTGGTTGAGCCAATGATTGGTTTAAATCTTATCTTACCTCAGACCAATGTGTTTTTATTGAGTAATACAATATGTTGCAGAAAACGAGCATTGGCAAAGCCTATAGGCCTCGGCTTTTGGCCCTTATAAGTGTTTAGACATGCAGCATATTATTCAGAACACAGCGGGTATTTTATAGGTGTGCTGGTGGTGTCTCTTGCACCCAATTAATCAATCAGAAATTTATTCAGCGCTGCTACTACTCACCCGTAAGGGTCTCTAGGCACTTTAGGCATCAAATGGTCAACTTCCTAACTTAAACTGCCATTGAAACTGCAGATTAAGCAACAAAACATCATAGTGGTATAAAAAGCATATACATTGTGATGAACGCTGGTAAACACGATGCATGAGAAACGAAATATGAATAATGATGTTACATCCATGTAAGTAGCCAGAAAAGGCACTGACACAGAAGCCAAGTGCTGTATAATAAACACATAGGAGACATCATATAAAGAAGCGTGGGAGAGCAGTAGAGTCTCAAAAGACTGCAGCAATAAAATCAGGGTTGCTTTTGATTGGTTGGAGGATGAATACCAACTTGCCATATGTGATTCCAGGAAACCACACCCTCTGGGAATGCTAGTTCGTTACAAGAGGGATGAAATGAAAATAGAAGAGAGAGCAAGAAACACAAGTAAGGGAAAAAAATGTAAGAGGGAGCATAGATAGATAACAGGCAGACAGACAGATAACAGATAAATAGATAAACAGATCGCTAGATAAACAGATCAATAGATAACCAGATAGATAAATAGATAACAGACTGATAGATTTTAGATAGATAACAGTTGGACGATAGATAGATAGATAGATAGATAGATAGATAGATAGATAGATAGATAGATAGATAGATAGATAGATAGATAACAGACTAGACGGATACCTAGATGATAGAGTTTGTAAGTTGTGCACCTAATGATGCACAATAAGTATCTTGTTGTCGCAGTGCTGTACTAAGCTGTCTGTGTTTTTCTGCAGTGTGATGTAGTACAGTATAGCAGATGGTACACCGCCATCAGGCAGAGGTGAAGTATGGCTTGCATTTTGTATTGAGGAATATAAATTCCACAAGGAACAGTAGCAATACTTGTGGTGATCGTAGAATAACAGTGTAAGGACCATCTTTTTTCAGCTTAAGGGTTTATCTTGTGGGAGTTGTTAAGTCTGTTTTGTCTAAAACAAAAGATGGTCTTCATATGAACAGAGTTTGCACCCTAGAGAGTCCCTTGCTCTTCATCCATCAATAGGTGAAATCTGAAGGCCTAACCAGAAGCTTTCAATAGCTCAGAAATATACAGAGAGTTCAACTCATCCCCTCTGCCGATGGGCTTCTGCAGTATGCTGTAAATCACTCCCATTTTTCACTTGCTTTTAAAACAAGAAAAAGAAAAAGCAGTGTTCAACGTGACACTAACCACAATGGAATGCTACTTAAAGTAGAGGGTGGACAAGGCATGAAGGGGCAGTCTTGAGACAGGTAGGGTTAGGCCTGGTTTCGGTGGAAACAGTGTGCAGAAAACACCTGACAAATACATACACAGTGGATTTTTAGCAATTTTAAAATTGAAGAAGTTGCTTGAAAAACCACACAAGGGCGCTCAAGACCAGTTGATGAAAGGCAGTTGGGATAGATTTGTTGCAGTCAATCGGCAGTTTCTTAACAAATGTCAGTTGTGAGCCCAAAGCTTTTCAGGTCGAGCCTTGGCAGCACATGTGCTGCTCTGCGGCATGCTGTATTGGAGTATGGCATAGAAGCCCCGCCCACTCTACACCCATATTTGTCATTGGCTTGTGTCATTGCCCTTCGTAAATCCTGGCTTCTGATTCATTAATAGGCTTGTTAGTCCCTCCTTAGAACCGTCTTGTGTTCATTCGTAACCTCCTTTGAGAACTGGCCCTTTCACTTTGGTTGTTACACAGTACCTCTTTTTTAGTCTGTAAGGACTATTTTCTTTAATGAGTTTCTCCTAATTCAGGCAAGACATGCTTTCCTACAAGATTCAGCGCCCCATGCCTTCTTTTACTTTCCAAGCAGCCCGGGACAATGGCAGCTGCTTCTTGGAATAGGTCTCACATTTACAAGAATTTGAGCTATTGGCATTGCAAATGACAATGCCTTTTTGTATGTGTTAGATAGCAAAACAGATAAATAAAAGTCATTGTCATTTACAATGCCAATAACAAGCTCTCGCAAATGCGAGACCTATTGCATTGCAAATGCTTGTTTTTCTGTGTTTCAAATAAATTTGTCATTCACTGTCAGGTCGCAGCGAATGCCTCAAAGGCTGTTCTTCGAACGGGATTGCTTGTTATGAGGGCACAAGTCCTAAAACAATAATTGGGGGGACTAACCTAGTTAGGCAGTGTGCAAGTGCCATCACTGCACGTGACATCGCAGAACATAACATCACGGTGCGTGACATTGTATGTGGCATCACAGGAATTGACATCACAAGAAGTGACATCAGATCTTAAGCCCTCACATATATGTTTAAGAGGTCTATCATGAGTAGATTTGAGCGCATTTCAAGTATACATACAAACCCCCCTGATTTAGAAAGACGATTCATACTTTTGTAAGCTACACATAAAACAATGTTGTCTTTTTTCAGCGTAAACCTTCCTCTTCCCAAGGATTGAACAAACTAGCTCCACCGCCAGCCTACTCAACCAGGCATAATATTCCATATACAGCACATTTCTGTGTAGATGTGATTGCTTTAGCTGCCTGTGCTCTTCGGAGTTGAGTCCACTCTCCTATGCAAAGTATTCTTACTCAGCCTTACCCACTTGCATTCATTTTAGGAGATTGGGGCTCATTTTCGGCCAACAGACCATAACCCAAAGCAAGACAGAAAGACAGAAAGAGAAGAAAGGAGATAGATAAGAAAACAATGGTGAAGGCAGAAAAGGGGGTGAAAAAATATCCTGTAAAAACAAGCAATTTTAGGGAAGTGGAAGAAAAAGGTTATGACAACATTTGCATTCAGCAATAGCACCCTAAGAAAAGGCTTGGGACTCTGCATTTTTGCTTTTAGAAATTACACTCTGCCCTCACGCCCCACCCCCCCCAAAAGTCACCTCCACATTTAGCAGCAGACATCTCTCGTGTATTTATTGTTGACATATGTATATCTAAACCACTCTCACATTTACCAGCGCATCCTGAGAGCTCACCCTGCAATCTATACCATCAGAGTACCCATACAAAGAATGGGCCATGAATTTCACAGTAAAAGGTATCAGCTCCACATCAAAATAAGTGTAAACTGCACAGTATCCAAGGATGACAGGGAAATGATGACAAAGGTAACTCGCAAGAAAAAGGCAAATGCAATTCCAGTCCCAACTAACACTTTCAACACTTTCAAGAAGATATTGTCCTTCCAGAGGAAATATTACTAGTTTGCATAGAAAAACTACCCAAGTGGGGAGATGTAGGAACAGTGAGAGCCACCACAAACTATCGCCAGTAATCAGAACCTACACTAGACTGCTCGCTAATAAGACCTCTGCATATTCTAGACATGTTACACTGCCAACATGGTGCACCAGAGACAGCCTACTTGACCTACTTGTTTTCAGTTACACCGACCTGTAGGCTTGCCTATTCACTGTAGCCTCATACTGAAGGTGCCAGCCCTAGGTAAGCACACATGATCTTTTATTTCATAGATAACATAACTCTGAATTACATCAGCCTCCCAGACCTTGGAGCATCATAACAACAAGGCTAACCTGTGTTATTGTGTTTCAATACAGTACATTGCAAACTTTGCTACATCGCTGCAGTAAGTAGGTTTGTGAAGGGCAAAAAATAAAACCACCCATACCTTGGCACTGTAACAATGTGGCAACATTTAACAAGAGAAATCCAGGGCTCTCGAACTTTCAGAGTTACAAAAATGCAATTTGTCTACCTTTCAACATTTAATGATTGGAACAGGTAAATAGAGCACACCATTTTAAATGTTTGGAAACCATTTTTTGTTGTGTTTTGACAGCTTTAGATGCTTCTGCACAAAACTTAAATATTTGGATCATGGAGGAGCAAGCAGGATTATGCAAGATAGTCCATATTTAAAGTTAAAAGTGCACAGTTGAGGCATCTGTCCACCACCCCGCTTCAACCTAATTTGCCAAGACGTAAAGACAAAGTATTAACCCTTTGATGTAAAACAGGAGAAAAAAGATATGTCTATCTAATGGCAGAAATGAACAATGTGAAAGCAGAAAACCTGGGATCAACTTCGGTTTCCCGGCTTGAAAAAATTCTGTGATTCTAGGCAAATCTATCTCTCTCTCTTGTGTTTGATTAAATAGGCTGTAATGTTGCACCATGTGTAATAAGAATCTAGGATGCGGGGGAAGGAGGAACCAAATAGGTTTCACTGCCAGAAAGAGACCTTTGATGAAAGTTTGGCTACTAGGTCCACCTGCCTCCCTACCCTCATGAACCTCTAAATAGGATTCTACTTAATAAATGCTAACATAGCGACCAAATGGGTCGATATGTATGGCATGTATGAGTATGGTAAATGGAAGTTTCACAAATGAATGCAAACAAATAGGATACTAATGGGATCCTTGTGAGGTCATGATGAAAGCCAACTAGCCCGGTGACGCATTGGTGTGATGGCTGAAACATGTTGAACCAGGATTACAAAGGATACTAATTTCCTTTATTTATTTATTTTTTTAAATGATGCTTTAAAGCGCTATAGGAGTACCAATGACAATAACATGAGATGTACAGTAAAGGCTTTCAAGGCAATCCTGCCTTACATGCATTACAGTACCCCTTCCCTCCCTCCATCCTACACACACATTATATGCATGTTTTTCACACTTTCTACACAATAAAGCATCCTCCTTGTTGCCTTAGTGGCATAAAGCAAAATTATGCACCTCAAAAACAGAGCGTCCCACCCCCACCAAGTACCCCACCTCACCCCAACCCTCCCCCCCCCCCTTCACCAGCAGGCTCCATAACTTGAAATAGAAAAAAGGTTTATTATCATTTCATTTTTCAAGTTCTAGGCTGGGCCTTGTCATGGGTGTGGGGCCATTGCGAGTGCAGTCACCAAGAGGAGTGGTAGGTACAGTGCTATCAGTGCACATGTTGGTTTGGCCAGCCATCTCAGGATGGCCAAATTGACGTGCACTGAGCTGTCTCAAACCCAGCTGAGTTGCCCGGCTGGAGACAGCAAATCACAGGCTCCCAGTCTCCCTCGGAGCACAAATTGAGGGCGCTCAGGGCAATCCTGACGCTGCTCTCGCGCTGGAGAGCAGCGTCAGGACTGGCCACAGGCGGGACTGGGAGCCTGTGCTGTGGTGAAGAGCAGAAGAATGGCGATGCGGTGGGCAGCAGAGCAGGTAAGTTCTTTTTTTGTTTTTGTATTATGGTCATCTGTCTCCCTACCCCCTGCCCGCCCTGCCACTCTGCCCTAATACCAGCCGCTGCTGTTGATACATCT
Source organism: Triturus cristatus (assembly GCF_964204655.1). Lineage (NCBI taxonomy): Eukaryota > Metazoa > Chordata > Amphibia > Caudata > Salamandridae > Triturus > Triturus cristatus. The sequence continues at coordinate 324,868,039 of NC_140593.1, read as the reverse complement.
GCTGGCCTCTTATGTGGCCACCTGCTGCATGTAATTACCCATCAGCCAGCTCTGGGGACTGAATATTGCCAATTTTTAGACTTACAGATACTAATTTCCTTAGTGCATTCCCACTCATTTTTAACTCTGTCGGGCGCGATTTGACCCTTTAAAAAAAATGTAACTTTCAGGACATTCTAAATTATGTTAAATCTAAAATCCAAATAATCAAAGAGCTTCCTTGGCAACTAAGGTTGAGTCCACCTAGACACATTAGGTATCTGGACGAGGACTCAATGATGAAGCATGTCACGTGGAATCCCAGTGGGTAAGAGTCCTTTTAACACCATAGGGTTATCCCCTTGGGCTGGTACTGAGGGACAGGCTAAGGAAGGGGGGGTTGCTCCTGTTGTTTTTCAATTGTTATATGTTTGGATAGTTGAGCAGACCCTGTATCACTTCTCACTGACTCCTTCTTGGAATAAACTAATAAGAATATAAGCCACATATATAATGCATTTGACAGGCCTTTCATGTGATGTCTACCTGCCAGTCACATTCTAACCTCATGCACAAAGAATTAAAGACAAAACATTGACCTCTGATGTGAAGTAGGAGAAATGAAGAGATGTCTAGTTAGTGGATGAATTGCACTGAGTGAAAGCAGAAAACCTGTGTGCTGCCCATGACCTCCATATGCCCCCATATGCGAGGTGGGGACTGCGGTGATGATTGAGGGCTGTCGCCGTGGTGCATTGCTATGTCGGGAAAAGGGCCATTGCACTGTGCAATTCTGTGCCCCGAAAGGGGATATTTTCCTGTGTGTGCTGTCACAAACCCCGTATGCCAAGGGGGGGGTCCTTGGTAAAGTGAGAGGGCTGTTGCCCTCGAAGAGCATGCAGCTTTGAGGAGAAGCAGAGGAGTGTGTGTAGGCCTTCCTCCTCTACCATAGAATCCAGTCTTCTGCCCACCACCAGGCCACAGATGTGTGACAGGGCACTCCGAACCTCCACTCCAGCGAGAGTGGGTAAGACTGAATACGGGGTCACCGATACTCGGCTTGCTCTGACTGACACACTACAGCGCGGAGGCACTTCGACTTTCTCAAAGCCATCATGTAACTTCTAAGACTCAAACTCACTAGCAGGCCCTAGCTAGAATGCCACCTCATATAAATAGGGAATAACCTCAATCCTTTTACAGGGAAATGTAACTCGAGAGCTGATCCTTGGAAGGCTAGTGTGCAAGCCTTCAGAAGATTGTGTATATTATTGGCATACAAAATACATGGGATAATGTAAGGGAACACCAATGCCCAACCACGTAAAACATACCTGACGCATGGTAACGTAAGTCAGCGCAATGGGCTGCTTTGCGTATTTTGGGGGGGGTTTTCCCCCAAAGCCACGCAAAACTATCCTATGAGCCAATTTCCTCTTTCTATGTGTGCTGCAGAATGCAGCATACATGCGAAGAGGAAATAAAAAGGAGAAACAGATATATTTCTCCTTGTTACGCCAGCGTCAGGTAGACTCGCCAGTTTCGTGCAAACCTAGGTTTACAAGTCTTTGTAAATATGGCTTCGCATTAAAATACATCAATGGATGCACAGGAACTCCCTAGCACCAACCATGTAATGCCTACCTGATGTAAGATAACGCAAGGCAGGGCAATGTGAGAGGAAACCAAGCAGCCAAAGGAGGGACATGCTCCAATCAAAAGGCAGCATTTCTGAATTGCACAACAAATGACCAAAGATGGGCGTGCTTTACGCCTAAAGAGGAGAGACAACAATTCTTGAAGACAGCGCAGTCGCTGCCTAGGTTGACCGAACTAGATGGTATTCTCAATGTATGCATCTTGCACCAAAGCTGTTTAATAAAACCACCATGAAACACTGTCAACAAGTCAACAATATATGCAAATGAAGGCATTCTCTTGACTACAGTATACTTGTGGACATGGATCAATCTAGCTATGATGTTGTCTAACCTACCATAGAAGGGTTAAATGGCATTTACGAGTAGTAAAGTTGGACCTTTGTCTCAGTTAAACTTAAGTTTTGGTCTTAAATTTAACTGAGACCAAAACTGAAACAAAGGTTTAGCTTGACTACTCTTAAATGCCCTTTGTGAATACCGAAACTCATAAAGTTAGACTTTTGTCTCCAATTACCTTTGTGAATTGGGCCCAATGTCTATCTCTATTCTCTAACCTCTGCCTTATTGCCTCAAGCTAAGCTGTTTTAGCGCCAAAGAGGCTCTCAAAGATGGCTTCTCACCCAAATATCTTAATGGAACTAGAAACATTGACTAGCTCTCTTAAGTAGCTAGGCTGTTCTAGCAAACGAATAGGGCCAGACTGGCTCTGAGATAAGAAGAATTGCAAAAAAAGAAAAAGAGAATGGTGATGACATTTCTTGGTGGCACTCTATTTTGGATAGATAAAATAACACCATAAGCCTTAGGTTGGAAAGTGGATTATTAGTAGTCGCAAATATGCATCTGCCACTGGCAATAAGGCCACTAACCCAATCTAGGGATTCAGAACAGGTCTCAGAAAATGATACCCATGCTCAACCCTTAATAACTTGGGTGCAAGCAGGCAAGCTTAACTTCAGAGACAGGTATGTAAAGAATTTAAAAACAGCACTTCAGTAAATAATTAAGACACAACACACAATAAATATACAACACTCATTTATAAAAATGGGAAACATTTTCATCTTTAAAATGACATCAAAACATAAAGAATCTAATGTAGGGAACTGGAGAAATGATTAAAAAGAATATTTAGCACTATATAGCACATAGAAACCTTTAGTGCCTATTGAAACATATTATCGTGCTAGATCGGACAAAGTCAAAGTTTCAGGCCGCCCCTGATGGAGCCCTGTGCTGCTACCCCTCACGGTTGGCCTCGGTCGAAGTCTTTACTTTCAGACTTAAAAACTTTGCTGTAGCTTTTCTTCCCAGAGTCACTCGAAGCTCTCAGCCACTAGAGGGCTGGATTTTGGCTTACAGACAAAAAGTCTCATAACTTCTTGTCTCTACATTTTAGAATAAATTCAAAATTACTATATTGTTGGATTTATCAGTACCTTTCTACGGGGTCTTTGAATGACATTTTATGTCTTTCCTTGTTCAGTTATCAATTAATAACTTCTTGCCATGTTAACGTATGTGGAAGGGGATCTATTATGGAAAAATGAACTGGACACTTTCTCCAACACCAGGGCTTATAAAACATATTTTATAAGGACCCTGCTTATATCTAAAGGACCACCCCCACCCTTGGAACACTTAGGAAAGACTTTAGGGGTTCAGAATATATCAAAATACTGCAGATTCTCACTTCACAGTGTTCCTAACACAAACGTCGATTGTGGGAAGGCTTTCACTACAATGTGGGGAGTGAAATGTGAAATTTCACTAACCCTAGGGCATATCTACACCTTTTTATAAGGATTCTCCTTATAACTGCCTGATCCCTAACCCCTGGGATGCCTAGGGGTGACCCTGGGGGTACCTAAAATGCCCAAACATTGTAGTTTATTAATTTGGAGGTGCCCCAAACACCAAAGTCGAGTTTGTGCACAATTTGCATTTTAAAAGCAGTCCTGCAACACAGGGCTGATTCTTTAAATTGGCCTCAGGCTTCAGCAGTGCACCCATGCAAGTGCAAAAAGGCTGCTGGCCTTTAATCTGCCATTCCCTGTTATGGGCTAGGAACTTAAAGATAGTTTCAATCCCCTTCCTTATGTACTAGGGCCATAATAGGGGAGGTCATGCCAATCATAAAGGTACCCTAACACATAGTGTACCCTATTATATGTAGGTGTTTTCACTGTATTCTAAGTGTGTATCCCCCATTGCACTGACCCTGGGCCTTGTTAGTCAGATCCCAGGGTCAGTCAGCAAAAAAGGTTGGTGGTGCCAGGGCACAGGATGACTTTGCAACACCTTGTAATTAAGAGCACATGTATGTACAGACCCTGAATGGCACAGCTTGCAATCAAACACAGGAAGCAGGTACATCTTAATACAGAAGACAATTGCAGAAAGATAGAGCTTCAACAATATTTACAGTGACAATTAGTATGGATCACAGGGCACCAGTCATTAATTAAACAAAAGCCTGCCCCTAGCTGGAGTCAGGAATGGCATCACTTGCATTTAACCCTTATATATCTAAGTGAAGTGATTTGAGAAGAAGACAAATGAAAAATGTACTAATTACGATGAAGGAAAGTTTTGCTTCTATTAAGGACCCGGAGGCAAACATTATGCTTGTCTTTCTTTACTGAAATTGACAGCAGCCATTAAAACAATGAACTACATTAGTTGTAATGCATGTGAATAAAGTACTACAAAGCCCATGATGCAAAACAAACAATAGAGTATTGCGCAGTTCATGAAACTAGTCTAGCATGATTCTCCCTCATCATTCTTTAAGGAATCTGGAAAACTTGTCCACATCGTACACCATCTTCCTTCATGACTAAATCCCCAACAAAGCTATAAAGCCATTTTTTTAAATGCATTATAAATCCTTCCTTGGTAGAGAATCATTCTATCCTTAATAGCACAACAATCAAAAAACACCAGAATCATAAGACTTGCATAATATAGCCAACCACAAATATTAACTAATATCAAGTACTATAATGTAACAACCTCCACCGGGGGAGGGGGGGGGCAGTACACAAGTACCCAATGGGAGGGATAATCATTACCTCAATAGGGTAAAAACTTAGCGACATTTTCATTCTATATCAGTATTGGAAGCTCAGATTCTCACGAATGTCGCAAAATACAACTTTTTGAAAGTAAAATCTGGGCCCCAATCCTCCACCCTCAAGTATCTTCCAATATTGCTCCTAAGTTGGTGTCATGACACCCTGGTTAGAGTATGCACCAAAGCTCGATATATTGATTCTCACTTATTGCATCACTCATCTAACCCAACGCGCCAGAGTAGGAAATTAAACTGTGGCTTCTTGAACAAGATGAAGAGGTGCTTGACTACTCTAGGCCTCAAACGCTGTGATATGTTCCAAACTCTGGCAACATCTTACAACACATTGGTTAGGATTATCCGGGAAGGCCTGATTGTTTAATTCCCTGTACTGGTTTCTGTCCAGCAAGATAATGTTAACATTACCCTCCAGGGGTAAAAGAACGCCCACTCAAATCTAATGCTCAAATTTCAGAAACCTTCATACAGAGGAGCATGGTAAGTTTTGCAAACAGTTGTTTTTCCAATAAATTTACATTGTCAAAACAACTGCAGGACCTGGTTCACATCTCAAACCCTAGAATTTCTAGGCAGAGGAGGATTAGAAAGTCCTTTCATGAGTTTGTAGACCAAAGGAAGCTGTCCACTGGTTTGTCTGCCACCATCACTTGGCCCGCTGAAATAGGTGACTGGAGAGAATTTATTGTGTGATAGACTTTCCCTTCTTCAGCTAAATCTAAAAGAATATTCAGAATGTAGGCAATGTCAGACCACAGGGGATCATGCTCTCTTTCCAAACACCAATAACACCAAGTGTGCCATGCTGAAAGTATTGTTAGTGAGGGCCTGCAGGTCCATTTTTTGCAATATAGAACAAAGTCCTCTGTAAACTTTCCAGCTGGCTCATTCTTCCCCTAAAATCTGCCTTGACCTGAGAGACATAGAGATGTCTAGAATCATTGGGTGAACTTTTCCACCCAAACACTGTAGAGGTTCCTGGAATCAAGAAAATAACTGGACAGTCATGTGACATCCTCAGAACAACCAGGACCCACAAAGGAGTCACTAGAAACACCTCCACTTGTTATCTTCTGGCTTGAGTGGCACTGAACTGATCATTAGGGCATGGAAATGGTTTATGTCAATCATTTGCTCAATTCTTTTTTTTTTAAGAATCTTTTTAATAAACCAAAGTCAGCATTACGTTGTCATGATCATATTCGGAATGAAGTACATGTTCACATTAACATTTTCAATCTTACGTGCATTCCTTATTATAACGCAATTGACAGAAATCCTAAATCTTTGTCCGCCCCGTGCGTAGGTGTCCTACTGCCCCCCAAACCCCCTGTAGTCTTCCCACCTTTGCCATATTTCATAAATTGTTCGTTCTGGCGCACTGCACCAGTCCACATCTTTTTTTCACTGGGAGACCAGAGGCGGTTGGACCGCCCCCCATGTTCTGGCTATATTCCTTTTCGCGACCATTGCCGCCACTTGCAGCCATAGTTTTGAGTATTTAGGCCATGTCGGTTCTCCGGTCACACATAATAAGTGCCACCTAGCATCTGTTGGGACCTGTTGTTCGAGCGCTTCAGTTAGAATATTTACAATTTTAGTCCAACATCTCTGTATTGCCGGACAATTCCATAAAATGTGAAAGAATGTCCCTTTCTGGGTGCACCATCTTTGTCACTCCTCTGTCGAGATCCGACCCATTCGGTGTAGCAGTGTACTAGTGTAGTAGGATCTGTGTAGGATCCGCAACTGTATCAGTCAGAGTCTGGCCCTGATTGCCACCTCTCTTGGGCTCTGTACAGCTTCGGCCCAGTCATCATCTTCTAACAGTCTTACATCTGACTCCCATGCCTCTCTCACCTTAGCTAATGAGTCTGGGGAATTGTTTACTATTTTCTTATACATAGTGGCATTTGCTCAATTCTTGAAGAAAGGCTTCCAACTGATCAGCCTCTGGATCTTGTCTGAAGCTGGAAAACACATGAGCTAGGGCATTCAGTTAGGAGGCAAACCTATTCCTCTGAGGAGTCCCCCATCTATGTGACAGATCTGAGGGTGAAGCTGCCAATCAATGGGATCTTTCAGAAAGCAGGAGCTCTAGAACACAAATGAGTTTTCTTGCCCCTGAAGGTGCACCACCTTAACAGCTATTCCCTTATTCAGGCAGATGGGCCAGAAGTCCTTGGCCATATCCGAAAAGTATCAGGCTGCAACAGGTATAATTGGAGGCCAGTAGACCTTGATGATGTAAGTAAAGCCCCCCGTTTTCACCTACTGGGCCCTCACAGCGCTGAGTGTCTTAAGGCAGATATCGGCGTGCTAATCCTTCACTCTTGTAATTACAGCGTGTGACTACAGGCACTGCCCCCTGGTGGGATCCATGCCGTAAAATTGAAAAACGGCAGTAGTAAGCATTAACCACGTTTATAAAAATATATTTTTTTAAACAAATACATTACTCCGCTATAGACACTGGGTTCAGCATTTACGGATACAGTTACTAAAGCTTCCCCCTATCCCCATATTGCGATTCACACATGGGTGCACAATGTGTCACCACTATATAAGATCATACATAGATCAAGCCTGACACCGTGTGTAGCACACATGAGTGCATGCCTCCTTCTGGTTGTATAATGTATGTTTTCATGTGTGTCATGCTGATTTATTGTTTATGTCTTTGTCCTTTTTTCCTCTACAGAATTCTTAAGGCAACAGTAGGAGGAAACAAATACTTTCTCTCCAACCCATCACACCTTAGCGAGTGTGCATTTCCTGCACCCCAGTCTTGGAAATCTCCCATTGACTGGATCACGCACTTTCTACACCCCTCGTCCTGACGAAAGCCAGCATAGGATACAGCCTGACTGAAACATGTAGACCTATATTTAGGATACTAGAGACAAATACTCTACACGTATCCGCCCACCCATTTTTAGGTCTCGCTAGAGTCAGCGCATGCGCTGCTCTTGCGAGAAATTTAGTAGGTGCTTTAAAAGTGCTACCCAGGCCGGCCACCAGCTTGCTATTACACGCACATGCGCGTGCGACGTGCACAGCACTTTTTTCCGTCACACGCGCGCGTGCGCACAACTCGCATCACCACTCGCGTTTTTTTTGTTTTTTTATTTCATTACGGCCGCGCGGCCAATGCTTGTTTATCTTAATTATTGATGTGTAACATATAATTCTATGATTATCTAAATATGTCTCTCTGTAATCCATTGTTCTCCCTAATTTATCTATCCCTCTACGTGTCTCCTTCCTAATTAATCACATTAGACTCTGGCCTTGTTGAGGGAGTCAGTACTTCACCAATAGCTTCGCGAGACACTCTCCACTCTCTACCGTGCATGCAATCAGTAGAAATCTCTCGTCTCATGCTCGGTAGACACTGGCCCTGGTTAATGCTTTATTACCTATCAACACCGCCATCCACTCCATCTTCCCTACCACGCATGCTAAAGAAACGCACGTTCTAGTTTGTCGCACAACTACCAGAAGCCGATTGCTATATACTTCAGCTTCCTTCATCAGATACAGCAGAAGTCACTCGCCCGAAGGCTGCCCATCTCTTCAAATCGACTGACGATGCGTTCTGACACAAGTAAGTGCCCTTCAGCACCAGAGTGTGGCTCTGCCCTGGCCTGAGCATTGCGCAATCTCCCTTTAATTAACCCCCTCCTCCCTTCTTACCCCTCTCCTGTTTCAGTTTTGAAATCCAGTTACACCGACTACAGAAGTGAACATGGACTTCACTGCCACGGCCGGGTAAGCTTCTAGCGTGACCGCCAACCCGGCTTCATTAACCTAGCCCCTGGAACTCCCTGGCAATAATTGCCTCAGTAAGTGGTTCGCACAATTCACCGTTTAATTAAGGCACGCACACACGCCCCTTGCCTAATAATATTCAACCCCTCTCCTTAGGTTCCGCCTTCGGGTCTGGATTCTTCCCCGTGGCAATTTATGATTTATTGCATCTATATCACCGGGTTCCTTCAATTACTGGCTTCCTATGGGTCGCCAAGTAAGTAACCCCTTGATACTAGCTTGGTTTACCAGCTCCACTTCTGTCATAATTAGTTCACCCTGCTGCAATAGTTTCCTTGAGGCACGCAGCACCATTCATTTTTCCAACTCCTTCGTTTTCCTGATTGATTCATCTCTCTTCTACTTTATTCACCCAATTGTATTGTTTTGATTCCGCTTTTCCTACGCTAGTCCATTACTTGACTAAGTTAAAAATTGCCGATTAAACTAACAAGCATTGGCATAGCCAATAGGTATCGCCTTTGGGACCTTATAAGTGTTTAGTTATCCGGTACAATATCCTTAGTGCAACAACATCAAGTGTTGCATGGCGAAACACTTATAAGGTTCCAAAGGCGAGACCTATTGGCTATGCCAATGCTTGTTAATCCTGTCATAGTGCTCCACTATTAAAGTTACTTCCACCATTTGAAAGGGACCGTATAGATTGTTTTAATATCACTCACTATCACAGTTATCACAACACCCCCCAAAAAACAGCTCCGCTGTAGTTCAGGCACTGAAGCACACCCAGGGTGCACAAGTTGCCTTGGGTGGGACCTGAAGATGAAGCATGCCACCAACTAGGTTGGTGGGGGAGGGTTTCCCAAACACAAACTACAGGCTTCACTTTGAGCCAGTTTGTCTTGATTGTACATGTCTAAATGAGGAAATGAACTAGCTTGACTTGTTTTCCTCCCTCTCTTGTTGATACCTACATGAAAGGTATCTGGACCTGGTCACCCCAAGACGGTTCTCATGCCTCACCACTAAGATATTGTATATTCTCAGAAGAATGGACAGTTCTAGAGAGTTGATGTAGAATCGTAACTTGTCTTGTAACTAACAACCTCCAGTGGAAAGACCTACACACTGGACCCCACTGTCCCATCAGCTGGCATCTGACTCTATAATTAAATCTGGAGCCAATCTGAAGATTGTTTAGCCATTCCATGGCTCTCTGTGGTCCAGCTACCAGGAAATTCCCATCTTGGCCTCCATTGTGAGTACGATCTCCTACGAGAAAGGATGGTCCTTCTGCAGGTGTCTGATCTTGAAGCATTGAAGGGCCTGGTAATGAAGGGATCTCAGGAATATTGCCTGAATGGACAAAGATAACAAACCCACAATGCTGGCCAGGGTTCTTAATGACCTGCCAGAGTTCTTTCTTGATTGCTCTTCTCTGATAGGAGTTGCAGAACCGCCTGTTCTGAATTGATTGAGAACCCCTAGAACTTCATTCCATTGGGAAGGATATTTGACATCTGAAAAAAGCCAAGGTCCTCCAGAAGGTGAATGTCTCTGTCTTTTTCTTAAAAGAGTGATCTTGTCTTGCACCCAAAATAATAATGTCCTGTTAGATTATCTAAGGCATGCCTCTATCCGTAACATAGCCAAGCCACCACTGGTTTGAGCAATTTAAAAAACACCTGAAGGCAGGTGATCAACCTGAAAGGGTGTACCTCATCAGGCCTTTCCAAAGAAATTACTGAAAACTGTGGAGACTGAAACTGTGTAAAATTGTTTAGTCCGAACAGGTTGTCAGAAGATGAATGTAGTATCTTCATATTATCTGGCCACTAAACTCTTTCACATTCATAAACAATCTTTAACACTTCCATTTATTCTTTACAAGGTAGAGACTACTGAAGAAGTCCCTCAGGTGTAAGAAGGATCTCAAGATCACTGTCTTGTCTTCCTGACTCAGGAAGGACCTCTTGGTTGATGGAGGCATCTACTTCTTTAGGGAAGGTTATAGGACATTGCTTTACTCCCTGCCTTAAAACTTAAATTTTGAACCCTCGTATGGTCTACAAGATCCATGTGCCAGAGGAGATCTCTTCACTTGTCCAGATGATCTGCTATTCTGCCCCCATTACTAGGGAAGTAGTAATGTTTCCTGTATGGCTATGGTTTCCTCTAAAATTGCCTCTGTGAAAGCATCTTTTTCCTTCCTTGGCTAGTGAGGGAAAGAACATGGTTTAGGTTTGTTGCCCTGCAATCTCCCTTCCTGGCCTCCACAGAGACTCTATAGCTAACCTCAGCCAGGTCAGCATCCCCTGCAATGTCCACCCAATCCAAGAACCTTTGGGGTTAACACTTTTTTAATGACAACTGTGCTTCGCCAAGTACTGTAAAAGTCTGGAAAAGGTCTGGAGAAATGTTTATAACCCATGCGCAAATGTGTTTCCAAATAGGTTTTCTGTTGAATCCGAGCCAGTTTCCAAGGAGGCGAGTCAAGCCTTAGAATGCACATCTGTGTTCACTTTAAATGGTGCAACTTGAATAAGCCAACAGACATATCACCTACTGGGACCAACCAGACAAAATGACAGGATCAACCTTCTACCTCAAATCCATTTCCACTTTGGCTATTTAAATGACTTTAGCCAAAAGACCTTGTATTAACACGCAAGCTAGAACTCAGCTTGGAGTCCTTGATGAATTTACCAAGAGATGTGACCATGCTTGTATCCATCATTGGGGTGGTGTAGACTCTGCCCTAGGTGGGGGATTTCACTCTGTTCTTCCTGTGAAGATTTTGTCAAAGAGTCCATATGCAAGATCTTGGTCTTTTGGGGGGTTTTGATGGCTATGTTTTTTGCATTTTATTCCCACCCACAGAAAGACGTGAGTCCTCTGATATCCTGGACTAGTGGTTCGAGTCACCCAATATTGTGGTATCTCTGTCTCTTGGATCCTAATCAGAATGATCATTCAGCCTCTTGTCACCAAGTGAGCGAGAAAGGATAGTGTACATCCCAATCACCTCCTTGTCTTGTGATGTTATGCCTTTGCCTTGGAATTCTATGCAGAGCTTCAAACAGGGATCTACCTTAAATGTGGGCTCTTTGAACTCTAGGTTCTCAGTGGCTGACCATCCTGCACCAAGATGGTGCATGCTTATAGGATTGCATGTCGAATTCTGTGGGGTTGGGTCAGGCCCTTCTGCAACTTCTTCAAAGCCTTGCATTTGGCCTATTCTACTGATGTAGATACAGTTTTACCCAGCATTACTGGAAACTCAAAGAACATATTTCAGGACCCCTCCATATAATGTGCATAAATACTCAATAGTCAATCTGCATAAAATACTTGTGGTCTTCTTCCATCTCGGAGGCGCATCGAAATATCTGTCAATCTAATGTGACTAGTGAATTTCTGGACCTAACTTCTCAAAACAGACATAACTATCCATCAATAATAATATTCCTCATGCAAAAACAATGAAAATTGAAATCTAAAAAGGGCGTGCCTTGGGGCCCAATGGAGCTGGCCGCTTAAGGACCAAGCTACTACTCCAAGGCCCACAAAATCAATTATTCTCAAACCACCTCGGGGCCACCAGTGCTAACATTTGGGCTGCTGTGGAGGAGAAGATGGCCTGCAGGCTCACAGTTCCCTGATGGGCCAAGTGGTGCGGGTATCACAGAGAGGAGCAACTGCTGGAGGGAGCTTGGGGTGGGTGCCATTTTGGCTTGGTGGCACTGTAGGAGGAGTCTCACCATGGGGCTAGAGTGGCATGGAAGTGGTGGCCTGCGGGCATAGGGGTTGGAACTCCTGTCCCCTACACACTTTGGGTGAGATCAGAGGTGCAGGACCGCAAAGGAGCTTACACCCGGCTAGCAGTGGACCCCGCCCCTGATGCTCAAGGCCTGATTCCGAGGGCTGTGGACCCAATTATCAGGTGAGGTTAGGTGGCCTGGAGGGGACACGCAGGGCCAGGGGGCCAAACAGAGGCAGAGTGAGATGAGTGTCCAAAGTGAAGACCAATAGGACCCTGGTGGCTGCTCAGAGAGGAGGATTGATGGCCAGAGAATCACAATGCTGGTAGGGCACCAGCCAAATAGAGTGTGGCCAGCTGGACTGAGGATTGTGACTCCTTTGCAGAAAAGAGGCAAAGCTACCTACAGGCTACCAGGATGACATGGGGGGATTTTTGACAGAGGGACCACCAGCAGACAGGAAAAAGTCCCGCTGGTTACTTGGGCATGGGTGTTGGCAGCCGCTTGAAAGACTAATAAACACGTAAAGTCGGGTGAATAAACACTAGGTGAGATGGGGAACTCCAAGTAAAAGTACTAGTGAAAAAAATTGCTTTAATGTATGTGCGGTGCTACAGGAAGGAGGAATCACCCTGCCTCCTCAAAATTGGATCATCAAGATCCCCAAGACAAAATCAATCACCCAGAGCACACGCCAAAATATAACATAATTAATGTAAACAATTAATGCACAATGGTCCTTTATGTTCTTTGTTTTTATTTTCTTGACTTCTGTTGCCCAGCCAAAACCTGTTTTGTCATAAGGGGAGTTCCCCGTGACTTCTTCAGGGCTGGTGTCCTACAAATGTCACTTGGCATATCCAACCTCCAAGCCGGTTTTAATTCTGCCCCGGCCATCCAATATGTGCCTTCCAAAAATATCCGTTCTCCGTATCTGGTGCTGCTTGGTAGTTGCTGCTTGTCAATTTAATATTCATATATCAGGTCCATTATTCCTCTTGACCAGTCTCCAAATGTCTTCAAACTTGTAAGCGAATATGACGAACCATGTGTTGGCTGGGCAATAGAAGTCAAGAAAATAAAGACAAAGAACATAAAGAACCATTGTGTATTAATTGTTTACATTAATGACGTTATAGTTTGGCGTGTGCTCTGGGTGATTGATTTTTTCTTGAAAGACTAAATTGGGGGTTAGGCCTCCTTTTTTTCTCCCACCCCTGTAAAGCTGTGGACCACAAACAAACTGGGAGAATCAGAGTGGAAGAGCAGGTGTTCCCTGGGTGCCTTAAGATGGTGCAGTTCAGGTTCCCTCTGTGACCGCACGTGGGGGACATCATTGGCGACAGACCCTCTCCACAGGTACGATCGGAAGGAGGAAGTGTGCATGCCTGGGACACTGCTGAGGAAAAGCTTGCCCCCTAAAGGGACTTACCAATAGGCCAGCCACTTACTGTGGGGGACCTCTTACCCCTGATTGAACTTGTGGTGGGCTGAGTAGGTATGCATGCAGCGACTGTTGATGGCGACTCCTAGGTTGATTCATTATGGTTCGTCCTAAGGCTTTTAAGCCGGAGGGGGATAGTGCCACACGCATGGAGATTCAGGGTAATGATACTTTGTCCCCACCACTGGACCACAGCCTTGAATTGCACACAGCCACCATTTTGGTGGGCATCAAGGAGACCACTACTACTACTACTCCAAGGCCCACAAAATCAATTATTCTCAAACCACCTCGGGGCCACCAGTGCTAACATTTGGGCTGCTGTGGAGGAGAAGATGGCCTGCAGGCTCGCAGTTCCCTGATGGGCCAAGTGGTGCGGGTATCACAGAGAGGAGCAACTGCTGGAGGGAGCTTGGGGTGGGTGCCATTTTGGCTTGGTGGCACTGTAGGAGGAGTCTCACCATGGGGCTAGAGTGGCATGGAAGTGGTGGCCTGCGGGCATAGGGGTTGGAACTCCTGTCCCCTACACACTTTGGGTGAGATCAGAGGTGCAGGACCGCAAAGGAGCTTACACCCGGCTAGCAGTGGACCCCGCCCCTGATGCTCAAGGCCTGATTCCGAGGGCTGTGGACCCAATTATCAGGTGAGGTTAGGTGGCCTGGAGGGGACACGCAGGGCCAGGGGGCCAAACAGAGGCAGAGTGAGATGAGTGTCCAAAGTGAAGACCAATAGGACCCTGGTGGCTGCTCAGAGAGGAGGATTGATGGCCAGAGAATCACAATGCTGGTAGGGCACCAGCCAAATGGAGTGTGGCCAGCTGGACTGAGGATTGTGACTCCTTTGCAGAAAAGAGGCAAAGCTACCTACAGGCTACCAGGATGACATGGGGGGATTTTTGATAGAGGGACCACCAGCAGACAGGAAAAAGTCCCGCTGGTTACTTGGGCATGGGTGTTGGCAGCCGCTTGAAAGACTAATAAACACGTAAAGTCGGGTGAATAAACACTAGGTGAGATGGGGAACTCCAAGTAAAAGTACTAGTGAAAAAAATTGCTTTAATGTATGTGCGGTGCTACAGGAAGGAGGAATCACCCTGCCTCCTCAAAATTGGATCATCAAGATCCCCAAGACAAAATCAATCACCCAGAGCACACGCCAAAATATAACATAATTAATGTAAACAATTAATGCACAATGGTCCTTTATGTTCTTTGTTTTTATTTTCTTGACTTCTGTTGCCCAGCCAAAACCTGTTTTGTCATAAGGGGAGTTCCCCGTGACTTCTTCAGGGCTGGTGTCCTACAAATGTCACTTGGCATATCCAACCTCCAAGCCGGTTTTAATTCTGCCCCGGCCATCCAATATGTGCCTTCCAAAAATATCCGTTCTCCGTATCTGGTGCTGCTTGGTAGTTGCTGCTTGTCAATTTAATATTCATATATCAGGTCCATTATTCCTCTTGACCAGTCTCCAAATGTCTTCAAACTTGTAAGCGAATATGACGAACCATGTGTTGGCTGGGCAATAGAAGTCAAGAAAATAAAGACAAAGAACATAAAGAACCATTGTGTATTAATTGTTTACATTAATGACGTTATAGTTTGGCGTGTGCTCTGGGTGATTGATTTTTTCTTGAAAGACTAAATTGGGGGTTAGGCCTCCTTTTTTTCTCCCACCCCTGTAAAGCTGTGGACCACAAACAAACTGGGAGAATCAGAGTGGAAGAGCAGGTGTTCCCTGGGTGCCTTAAGATGGTGCAGTTCAGGTTCCCTCTGTGACCGCACGTGGGGGACATCATTGGCGACAGACCCTCTCCACAGGTACGATCGGAAGGAGGAAGTGTGCATGCCTGGGACACTGCTGAGGAAAAGCTTGCCCCCTAAAGGGACTTACCAATAGGCCAGCCACTTACTGTGGGGGACCTCTTACCCCTGATTGAACTTGTGGTGGGCTGAGTAGGTATGCATGCAGCGACTGTTGATGGCGACTCCTAGGTTGATTCATTATGGTTCGTCCTAAGGCTTTTAAGCCGGAGGGGGATAGTGCCACACGCATGGAGATTCAGGGTAATGATACTTTGTCCCCACCACTGGACCACAGCCTTGAATTGCACACAGCCACCATTTTGGTGGGCATCAAGGAGACCACTACTACTACTACTCCAAGGCCCACAAAATCAATTATTCTCAAACCACCTCGGGGCCACCAGTGCTAACATTTGGGCTGCTGTGGAGGAGAAGATGGCCTGCAGGCTCGCAGTTCCCTGATGGGCCAAGTGGTGCGGGTATCACAGAGAGGAGCAACTGCTGGAGGGAGCTTGGGGTGGGTGCCATTTTGGCTTGGTGGCACTGTAGGAGGAGTCTCACCATGGGGCTAGAGTGGCATGGAAGTGGTGGCCTGCGGGCATAGGGGTTGGAACTCCTGTCCCCTACACACTTTGGGTGAGATCAGAGGTGCAGGACCGCAAAGGAGCTTACACCCGGCTAGCAGTGGACCCCGCCCCTGATGCTCAAGGCCTGATTCCGAGGGCTGTGGACCCAATTATCAGGTGAGGTTAGGTGGCCTGGAGGGGACACGCAGGGCCAGGGGGCCAAACAGAGGCAGAGTGAGATGAGTGTCCAAAGTGAAGACCAATAGGACCCTGGTGGCTGCTCAGAGAGGAGGATTGATGGCCAGAGAATCACAATGCTGGTAGGGCACCAGCCAAATGGAGTGTGGCCAGCTGGACTGAGGATTGTGACTCCTTTGCAGAAAAGAGGCAAAGCTACCTACAGGCTACCAGGATGACATGGGGGGATTTTTGACAGAGGGACCACCAGCAGACAGGAAAAAGTCCCGCTGGTTACTTGGGCATGGGTGTTGGCAGCCGCTTGAAAGACTAATAAACACGTAAAGTCGGGTGAATAAACACTAGGTGAGATGGGGAACTCCAAGTAAAAGTACTAGTGAAAAAAATTGCTTTAATGTATGTGCGGTGCTACAGGAAGGAGGAATCACCCTGCCTCCTCAAAATTGGATCATCAAGATCCCCAAGACAAAATCAATCACCCAGAGCACACGCCAAAATATAACATAATTAATGTAAACAATTAATGCACAATGGTCCTTTATGTTCTTTGTTTTTATTTTCTTGACTTCTGTTGCCCAGCCAAAACCTGTTTTGTCATAAGGGGAGTTCCCCGTGACTTCTTCAGGGCTGGTGTCCTACAAATGTCACTTGGCATATCCAACCTCCAAGCCGGTTTTAATTCTGCCCCGGCCATCCAATATGTGCCTTCCAAAAATATCCGTTCTCCGTATCTGGTGCTGCTTGGTAGTTGCTGCTTGTCAATTTAATATTCATATATCAGGTCCATTATTCCTCTTGACCAGTCTCCAAATGTCTTCAAACTTGTAAGCGAATATGACGAACCATGTGTTGGCTGGGCAATAGAAGTCAAGAAAATAAAGACAAAGAACATAAAGAACCATTGTGTATTAATTGTTTACATTAATGACGTTATAGTTTGGCGTGTGCTCTGGGTGATTGATTTTTTCTTGAAAGACTAAATTGGGGGTTAGGCCTCCTTTTTTTCTCCCACCCCTGTAAAGCTGTGGACCACAAACAAACTGGGAGAATCAGAGTGGAAGAGCAGGTGTTCCCTGGGTGCCTTAAGATGGTGCAGTTCAGGTTCCCTCTGTGACCGCACGTGGGGGACATCATTGGCGACAGACCCTCTCCACAGGTACGATCGGAAGGAGGAAGTGCGCATGCCTGGGACACTGCTGAGGAAAAGCTTGCCCCCTAAAGGGACTTACCAATAGGCCAGCCACTTACTGTGGGGGACCTCTTACCCCTGATTGAACTTGTGGTGGGCTGAGTAGGTATGCATGCAGCGACTGTTGATGGCGACTCCTAGGTTGATTCATTATGGTTCGTCCTAAGGCTTTTAAGCCGGAGGGGGATAGTGCCACACGCATGGAGATTCAGGGTAATGATACTTTGTCCCCACCACTGGACCACAGCCTTGAATTGCACACAGCCACCATTTTGGTGGGCATCAAGGAGACCAAGATGGCCCTGGAGGTCAAAATTGATTCTGTCTCACTGGAGGTGACTTCACTGAGGCCAATCATAAAAAAGTGGCAAACAGAATGGTAGAAGCTGAAAGCACTATGGCCCAGGTACACCCTACAGTAATGGAGAATAGCACCTACTTGCGTGAGGGGTAGCTGTAACCGTGGACAAACTGAATGGTTTCGAGGGCCACTCACGCCGCAATAATGTCCTAGTGATGGGAGCACCAGAAAGAATTGAGGGCCCCAGTGCTGAACCTTATTTGGATGAGTGGCTTGCTTCACTGGTGTTGCAGTGGAAACATTGAGTGGCTGCCTTCTCCGGCGTCCCCACCATATGCCATCGTGTCCAGGTAGTTGAACTTTAGGGACAGGGATGCGATACTGCAGATGGCACGGGCCCATGGACAGTAATAAGATGAACATCTTCCCTGACTACACAACAGTGGTCTAGCAAAAGAGGGAAGCCTTTTGGGCAATTAAAGAACACCTCCGGTGGAGATAAGTGCGTCTGGGGCTGTTGCTCTGGATTTTTTATTGTGTTGGGTGATGGACATAACATGCATTGGAATGGCGACCATTTACAACACTGCAGCATATTAAGGTAGGGTGACAGGGGAGCCGGGGCCTTCCCACCCAGAGCAATGCCCTCCCAGGATCAGGGAAACTAGTAATTCACAGAATGAGGACACACACCCTTACACTTCTTATGTGGAATGTCAATGGGCTGGGTAGCACAATCAAGAGGGGACTAGTGTCCAAAGCTCTCACACGCTATGCTGCAAATGTGATGTTCCTATAGGAGACATATCTCAAGGGATCAAAGTGTGCCCTCCAGGGTAGGAGGTCATACACAGCAGCAGGGCACTCGGGTTACACAACAAAATCTAGAGGGGTAGCAAGCCTTATAAAAAAGTAATTCCTGTTCCAGGTGACACAGATGCGCTCAGATGATTGTGGGTGTTACAAGGGGGTTGTGGGCAAGTGGGAGGGGAAATCCTTGGCACTGATTAATAAGTATGTTCTTCTGGGACTACAGGCTGAAGCAATGCAATCCTGAGCCAACTAGTCTGGGATATTCTACAGGAACTGACTATTATTGGGGGGAAACTTCAACATGACAATGCATCCGCGGCTGGATAGGTCCACTCCCCACAGTCCCACAACCCTTATGTGGGGAAACTGGAGGACTTTGCTACGACACTAGGGCTGGGAGACATAGGGCCGTCATTTCATGGCACAGACACGGGGTACTACGACTACTCTTGGGCACATAATACTCATTCGTGCTTCGATTACTTTTCTGACACCATTGACAACCTGTATCAGTTTGTTGAGGCAGAGTTTCAGGTGCAAGGATTGCAGATCATTGCTGGAGGCATAAATGAGGACCTTTCCAATGGAGTGTCCCTGTAGGCTGCTAGGGAGTGCCAAGGCTCTTGAGTTAGAAGCTGATCTCACACACGAGAAAGTACTCTTGGCACTTCAGCTGCTTCATGCTGGGAAGGCACCAGGTCCAAGCAGACTTTCAGCAATAATTCTTTTAAAGGGTGGATTGGAAGATTGCGAACCCCTTACATGAAATATATCTCACAGCTTATCAAAGGGGGGAGTTGCTGGCTGATCTCCGCACAGCCAGTGTTGTCCAAATTCACAAGGCTGGTAAGCCCTGAGACAATTGGTACTGATACAGACCAATCTCTCTCTTAGATGAGGATACAAAAGTTCTGGCCAAGGCCCTGGCAAACAGAATGCAGGGTTTTATATATCTGATCCACCAGGAACAGACCGGGATTATGCCCCATAGGTCGACCAAATTGAACCTCCAATGCATATTTAATGGCGTAGGGTCAGGGGATGGACTGGGGATCCCTTTGGCAATTAGACGCGTACAAGGCTTTTGACTCCATCCAATAGCCCTTCCTGTATGCCATTGTGGAGAAAATGGGTTTTGGACCCCGGTCTCTCTGTTGGGGTCCTCTCAGGAATTCCCCATTCGTAAAGGAACACGAAAGGGCTGCCCCCTCTCACCAATGTTGTTTGACATAGCTATTAAGGATTTAGCTGAGTGGATCAGGGTGGAAGCCCAAGCCTGGGGTTGGTGTTGGAGTGACACTTGGGAGGACCGGATTTCATTGCATGCAGATGACATATTTTTGTATTTGACAGACCCGGAGGTCTCTCTGAGGTGCCTGGGGAAAATATTGAGCATTTACAGCATGTATTTGGGGTTGCGGATTAATTGGGAGAAATCCATGCTTTTCCCAATAGGAGAGTGGACAACAAGGCAATGTTGCGCTCCTGTTAAAGGTGGAGCCTTTGCACTTTAAATACCTAGGTATTTGGGTGTCCAGAGAGAGCAGTATGCATTATGCGGACAATATAGGACCCCTGTTGCGACTTTTGGAGGTGGACATGAAACATGAGGGCCCTACCCAACTCACTCATGAGGGGAGTGACGCTATTGACGATGTTTGCATTACCTAGGTTTACCCACATCTTGCGGAATAACCCCTTTGTTCTCCCGGCCACCTTTCTCTGGGCAGTGGATGAACTGCTGCAGTCTTACTTCTGGTTAGGTAGCCCAACACATATTGCACTTCCCACGCTGCAGAAATCAATCTCCGAGGCGAGAATTGAGCTGGCAAATATTCAGAAGTATTATGAAGCAGCGCAGGTGCATATTGTTAACAAGTGGGCGTATGCGCCATTGTTGGGTCCTGCATATTGAATGGATCAAAAGTAATGGGTTAGAGGGGCTACCTTCACACGCTTTTTAGTGGGAAGTTGCCACTGAATGCCCCCCCCCCCCCGGCTTCGACTAGGGTCATATCTATTTGGCACAAACAGATACAGGAGATTGTGAGGGGGAGCAGAGGTTGACACCCTGCACTCCACTGTGGTTGGGAACAAGGCTTCACCTTGTATCGGACTTACAGGGGGTAAAAAATGGGACTTGATTGGCCTTCTAGACCTGACGGATGGTCCCAGACTGGTAGGGTGTGGCACAACCTTTGCCTCTCACAGTATGGACAGCAGGGTACTTTCTTACCTACTCTGTGGAACTGGCCACAACTTTGGCCCTTTTCAGAAGGTATGGCATCATCTCAGGAGGAATCCCTGGAGGTCCCCTTGCCTTTATCCACATAGAGGGTGTTGCTGGGGACTCTGAGGTTACGTCTTACACTAAGTTTTTGATCAATCTGTACTACAAGGTGGCTAAGAGGGATATTGCCACACACTGGGGAAGTTCTTACCTAGTGGAGTGGCGTGAGGGAATGTAACTGTGCAGTGTTAGGGAAACATGGTCTATGAGGGCCTGGAGAAATATGAACACATTTGGGGAAATGAGAGCTGGGGTCTTGGAGTAAGTCCAGAGGTAGGATAGGGGGCAGGGAGATTTTGGTACATGAGGACAAAGGGGATAGGTCCATTGGTAAGCACAGGACTGGGGGCCAGCGTGGCTGACTGGGGAAATGGTAGACTGTTATGTTATCATTTGTGTGGGTGAAGAGAGTGGCATAGGAAGGAGGCTGGGTGGGCATTGCTCTATGGTGGCTGCTGTGTTTGCTTTGTTGGTTTTTGTGTTTTGTTTTCTGTATGGTGTATTGCTATGGTGTTGCAAAGTCATCCTGTGCCCTGGGCACCCCCAACTTTTTTGCTGAATAGTACTGGTGTTAACTGACTCTGACTGACCATGGGCTTTGCCTAACCAGGCCCAGGGCCAGTGCTTTGCTGAAAACACTTAGAATACAGTGAAGACACCTGCATACCCTAGGGTACACTATGGGTTGGAGTACCCCTGTGATTGGCATGACCTGCCCCTAGTACATAATAGGGCAGGGGGATTGAAACAACCTATCAGTCCCTAGTATACAGTAGGGCATGGCAGTTTAGTGTCCAGCAGCCTTTTCTGCACTTGCATGTGTGCACTGCTGAAGACTGAAGTCAGTTTAAAAGCAGCTTTGGGTTCCATGAATGCTTTTAAAAAGTAAATTCTGCCCAAACTCGACTTTGGTGTTTGGGGCACAGAATGGTAGTGATAAATACAACAATATGATATTGTTGAATTTCTCCTAAAGTGTACATACAAGAAGTTATAAGACTTTCTTGTTTGTAAGTCCAGATTCAGCCTTCCAGTGGTCTGTCCTGATTGGTCAGAGTTAAGTGGATTAGCCATGCTGCTTTGAAGAGGTGATAAAGAGCCCCTGGGGTTAACCAGCTCTTCTGGGAGGGTAGTGTGCTGTTCCACAGGAATGCCAGGGCAGGGGGAGGAGTCGTAAACCATGGTCTTCAAAGAGGAGGGAAGAAACCAGTGTCATTTACAACTCTAAACTTTTTGCCTCAGCCAGAGCTAGGCTTATGGAAGGAATGCACAGATGCAAGGGGGAGAGTCTATGGAAAGTAGCCATCCTAGGGGTGTGTTTAGCCAGCTCTTACCTCCCTGCCGGAAAATCAGCCATTATGAATTTGGAGGATTTGGTGCCCTCTGGGACAAAATAATGCCACACTCTACAGGATGTGGTCATAACCTTGGGGAGTTGCCCTGCTGCCATTAGTCAGGGGTGACCTCCTGCTTGACCCAGAGAACTTGGAATACGTATCTGAGAGGGGCAGAGTCTCTCAGATCTGCTGCTTGAAACTTACAAAAGCAAGATGTTGCCATGCTGAGAAGTTGGGGTGCAAAATAATAATGCCTGCCCTCTGAAGACTGCACCCAGCTGAAACTACAGCCCTGTGGATTACCTTGCTGAAAAAGAACTATAGAGTGGACTCCCTGCAAGCTACAGGTTAACAGTGGATTTGTAAGGTTTTTGTCCAAATGGATTGTGGGAACTGAAGTCCTGAACTTTCAAGGAAAATCTTGGAGCTTCCAGACCCTTTAAGTGAGTTTGAGACATTTTGGGACCCCTTGGGGAACTTCAGGAAGAAGTTCCAGAAGTTTGGAGGACTTTGGAGCAACTTTGAAAAAAATTCTCCACAGAAGGGCCGACTCAACTTGGCTAGCCAAGCCACCTGACTTCAACTGCGAGCCGGCCAAGCCACCAAGGTTCGTCCTGCTAAAAGCTCGGTAGGTCCGACTTCCAGAGTTTGACTGGGAGTAGAAGAAATTCGATGCCGGCGAACCTTCACTGAATCCGGCCTGGCGAAGAGCATCGAGGGACCCCATGAGAAAAAGCTCCAGAAAAGTTTCTAAGTCCGAAGGTAAAAACTGTGACCGGGACCTACCGCGAGTGGTAGCCACTCAGGGCTCCATCGCAGTCGGCCTGAAACTTTAACTTTGAGCCGGTCTATCGCGACCAGATGTCCCAATATGGTGCTATATGTTTCTAAGTGCTATAACGTGATAAATATTTAAAAACTCATATCTCCGGTTCCCTACATTTGATGTTTGTTGTTTTGGTGTCATTTTAAAGATAAAAATATTTCCTATTTTTATAAACTGGTGTTGGATTTTTATTATGTGTTGTGTCTTTATTATTTACTGAAATGGTGTTTTTAAATGCTTTACATACCTGTCTTTGAAGTTAAGCCTGTCTGCTCGCAGCCACATTACCAAGGGTTGAGCATGGGAATAATTTTCTATAACCTATTCTGAGCCCTATACTGTGTTAGTGGCCTTATTGCAAGTGGCAAACCTACATTTGCCCCTACTAATAATACTCTTTCCAACATATGGCCATTAGAAAACTAATAAAATGTGTAGGAGAAAACGAAAATTGAAAGATAAACCAGAGGCAAATCTGTTCCACGTAGTCAGTACTCCTTCCTAATCTCGCAGATCAAGAGCGCAGCTTGCGGTCCCAAAGAGGGAATAGGGAGAGGCGGAAAGGAAAAAGCAAAGGGAGGAGGCTTGTTCAGCAGCGCAGATACAAGAGAAAGACGACAGTGACAGGACCCACTACTTCGTGCCCCAATACTAATTTAATATAGCAAAAAAGCAGGACACAATAACTTGAAAACAAATGTAATAATGGACACATATATGAAGTCAACTATATAGGATATGAATAAGCAGAAAAGCACTTATCTCTGATGCCGTCAGCAGCAAGGAAAGAGGAAGAAGAAACATGGCAGACTAGTTTTATAGGACTGTATTATACTTTGTTGGTTGTTTTAAGTCCTGTGTTTTACAGCACATTACTCACATACCGTATGGGTAATGTAGTACATGGTTTTATTGGCTGCTGTTAATTTCTGTAAAGAAAGAACAAGCCTAATCTGAGCTTTAGGTCCTTAAACAGAATAGCCTTTTCAGGCCCCTATTGTAATGCCTTGAGCAGGTCCCTTGCTGCCTCGCATAGCAGGTCTCTTAGATTTTGCTTGCTTCCTGCCTTATTTGCCTTTCACTTGCCTGGTGTGCTGCATTGTTTTGGGTCGCATTGTCTCCCTATGATTGCTTATTATTGCGTTTGGCAAAAGTCATGTTTAATAAAGGTTTTTTGATCTTGTTTCTCAGCTTGTTTTTCCTTCCCGCCACTCCTTTCCCACCTGTTTTCACACCCGCATTCCCACCTCCTGCTGGTCCCGACCATTGCCACCCAGCACCCCTCCCTCACACGATAACCTACTTATTGGAGGCCGCAACACGACCATGCAGTTAATGTGCACAGGGGGTGTGCCACCGGCACTACAAAGGCAAGCATGTCTGCGTCTGGACTGCGCAACAACTGCTGCCGCACCTCTCCATGATTTATGGAAGGATATTCAGCCTCCCGGCACTGTCTTTTCTCCTGCAACACCAGGTCACCTGCACACTCAACTACTGCCACGCCAACCATGCCTCCTCCAGAACAATTCCACTGCCTCCTGCTCAAAGCATAATCAATCTGCAATCACACCACCAAGATTTGGGATGCCATCATCTCCCCCACCATGACGTCATCTTCCTCACCGAGACCTGGCTCAACTCTGTATCCGCACCCACCATCGCCTCCGCAAACCCCGATGGCGACAAGATAGCACAACTAGACCACATCAACAGGCAAGCAGGTGGAATCACCATCATCCACAAAGAAACCACCACTTTAGACAACACCACCCCGATCACGAAACACTTCAATTTCTCACTCCAAACCAGTTGCCAAAACCACCATCAGAGGCAGCCTTGCCTAGAAACGCTGTGGCCCATGCCCCAGATTCATTGATGCCATCCCCAAATTCATCACCCTGCTCACCAATGACTCCAAACACTACATCTTCCTCTGAGACCCCAATTTTCACTGTAATGACCTAAGTGACACCAACACGGCCAACCTCCTAGAAAGTATGAGCAACATCAGCCTCACCCAACTAATCACTAACCCCATGCATAATGCAGGGCACACACTTGACCCCATCTTCACGGCCAGTGACAGAGTCAAGTACATCCCTGTCACCAAGCTCACCTGCACAGACTATGCAATAGTGTACTTCATCATCACAGGATCCCCAGCACCGCCATCAAGTTGCATAGCACCTCACATCGCAGCTGGAACAAAGTATCAAAAAGTCAGTGCCCCGATGCCCTCAACACCTTCCACCTGGACACTGCAGTCAACCTATAACAGGCTGTCAATAACCTCTCTGCATGGTTCACTTACAGTGTCGACAGGGCTGCTCCATCAAGCCCACCAAACTCTAGAGATCCTCCAATCAGACTTGCTGGTACACCATGGAACTAGGAATGACCAAATGCAACTGCAGCAGCTAGAGAGGAAACGGCACACCCGCAAGGAGCCCATAGACTGTGCCCCTTTCAAGACATCACTCAACCAATACCAGCAACTCCTGAAAGAGACAACTCTTCAACATTGTCCGAGAGTTCTCCAACCACTCAGCCACCGAAAACAGCATCACCCCTTCACAGGAACTCTTGAATACCATGGCAGACTTCTTCCACGACAAGAACTCCATCATCTACGAAAACTTTGAACCCCAACCTACCACTGATGAAATACTCAGCCTCCCCGGTCCCACAAACCTGAACCCCAACCACCTGCTCTCCACCTGGCACCAGAGCACCACACTAAATGCTACAGCTATCATGAACTCCGTTCACTTAGGAGCACTCATGGACCCCTTACCCCAGCACATTTTCAACCTAGGGAGCAAGATGATCAGCAATGATCCTCACTACCATTGTTAACACATCCATAACCACGGCTACCTTACACGAAGAATGGGAACATGCAGAAGTCAAACCTCTTCTCAAGAAACCTGCTGCTGAGAAATCTTGCCAGGAGGTGGTCTGAAGTAAGATTTTCCTCGTTTGCGCTTGCCAACTTAATGCGTGAACGAAGGAAAAACTCCACTCTGCGTTGGTACTCTGCGTGCTATGCGAAGTACAGAGTGGGAAGAACTCTCATGACAAGCGTCGCTGAATAGATGAAACCCAACTGCCTACAGCTCAACACAGACAAAATGGAAGTGATGATCTTCAGGGACAACACCTCCCATGGAACTCCTTGTGGCCTTCCAAAGTGGGACCCTCACCCACTCCGACAGATTATGCCCGCATCCCTGACATTATCCCGGACAGCAAGCTCACCAGGAAAAGCCAGATCAACGCAGTGTCCTCCAGCTGCTTCCCCACTCTTCACATGCTCTGTACGCTCTTTAAATGGCTCCCTGTCAACATTAGATGTACTGTCACTCAAGCCCTAGTCACTAGCTGTCTGGACTACAGCAATGCAATCTACGTAGGAATCTCCAGGTACCTCCTGAAGAGACTCCAGACCATATCGAATTCAGCAGCCAGACTCATCCCCAACCTCCCTAAACGACCCCGCACCTCAAGAAGCTCTACTGGCTCCCCATTCAGAAGAAATATCAATTCACGATGCTGACCACACCTACAAGGCCCTTTACAATCAAGGACCTGCATACCTCAACCACTGCCTGAACTTCCAGCAACCCTCCAGATACCTGCGCTCTGACTCAGTTTCCCACACCCCCTCATCTGCCAAAGTAATTGTGGAGGCAGTCCTCCTACCTCGCTGCAAAGTCTTGGAACAACCTCCCCCTCCAGCTCTGGACCTCATCCTTCCTGCTGGAATTCACAAAAGGACGCAAGACCTGGATGTTCAAATGAACACTCCCAAAGAAGCATGGTCCTCATTGTCTGGATACCCTCACAGGGGATTAGCCATGCTATAGAAGTCCTGTTTGATTGATTGATTGATTATTAGTTTCGGACAAGTATTACATGTTCAGACCATAATTAAAATGACCTGTGTTTTGCCTGTATGGCAAGAGATTAAACAAATGTCTTAAGACATGTTGTTTGAGACATTCACTTGATCCTCTTTCCTGCTTTTCTCATCATGTTATTAGTTCCCTCATTTTATGCATCATTGCAAAAAAGTGCACAGGCAGGTGAAATACCTTTAATGTGAGAAGTATGCATGTATCAAAAGGGGAAATAGGAGAATTTGTAAGGGAACCTCACTGACTCCCCAGAGCCATAACAACAATCAAACTAAAATGAGGAAACCCAAAATGTCAACATTGCTCACTTATACTTTATGTGTTGGAAATTAGATCTTTTGGGCCAGATTTACTAAGGTTTCAACTGGTGATGTTTTGCGTGGAAATAAATTGTGCTCTATCAGCAACAGTGTTCCACATAAAGGCTGCGCAAAATTTACAACGCGGACACTCGGGAAGGCACATCGGTGTAAAAAAATTGCGTTGCAATGCAAAACATTGCAGCCTCACATAAGCTATAAAAAAACTGTGAGACAGCGCAAATGTGAAAATACACACCACGAAGCAGAGCAAACAATGTAAAATGGAACAGAGTGGGCAAATCCAAAAAGCTCTCCAACTAAACAAAGAAGGGAGAGATTTACCAAAAAGTATCACAAAGCAGTGCAGCCCCCCACGAGGCAGCACTGCATTGGGCGACAGGGAAGGAGCAGGAGAGTGCTATATCTTCAGAGATATGGCTCTCTCCTCCCCTTTCCCTTGTGCTGGCGCTGATTATGGCTGCTGTGTGGCAAGCACATACCTTAGCGACATAGCTCTAGTGTGTGTGCATTATTCTAGCATAGGTTTTGTACAGAAAGGGTACCCTTCCTGTAAAAATACGATGCCCAGACATAATGCTAAATTTTTCCCAGTATGTACGCATGCTGCACAGTGCAGCACGCATGCAAAGTCGGAAAAGGAATGAGAAATGAAAGCATTTCTCCTTCTGCGCGCCTACTTGAAAAGGGCGCAGTTTTCTCACGCTAAACCTAATCTACTTTATTTAGTAAATTGGGTTTAGTGTTAAAAACCTTGGGTGGTTGCATGGGCATGCCCATGATCCATCCTTGGTATGCCCTCATGGCACAAAGCAATGCAAAGCAGAGCGATGTGCTGCTTTGCATTACTTTTCTGTTATTTGCAGAAAGTGAATAGGGAAAAAAGATTTTGCACCGGTTTGCGTCACTTTTTGTGCCGCAAACATGGCACAAAATCTCAGTAAATCTCCCCCGAAGACATGTCAGAAACAACAGCAGGATCATCACAATTATCCTCACAGGGAGGAGGGCAGAAAAGGAAATTGAAATTCACCCCTGAAGAGGTAGCGATCCTATTAGCAGCGGTGACGAAGCAACAGCACCAACTTTTTGTCAATTTCAAGCTACCTCAAGATAAAAAAAAAAGCATCATGCAAAGCAATACCAAATAAAATCAATGTAGTGGCCCCAACAGTGCAAACTGTTGATGAGGTAAAAAAAAGGTGGCATGATTGCAAGAGGCGCACAAAAGAGAAAATGGCACACAACCGTCGTAGTGCAATGGCAACAGGCAGGGGCGGCTCCTACACTATGGCGGAGGAGCATCGCCCCACTGCTTTAAAACAGTGGGAAGCAGAAACCTAAAATAATAATAACTTTGTGTTATCATTTTAGTTCTGCTTCCTGCTGCTTTGTGGGTGGGTAGGTGGGTGGGGCTGCTCTGCTCTTTGAGCAGGGCAGCGGCAGAGTGGTTTGCCCACTCAAGTTCGCAATGACTGTTTGGTCGGCCCTCTCGGGTCACCCAAACCAGTCATGCGCACTTTCCCCTTCTCCTTGAAGGCTGCATTGCAGACTACATGGAGAACAAACCTAGGCCCACATTCCCTGGTTGAGAGTCAAACCATGATGCTCAAAAACTGCTCAATGCTGCTGCAGCGTTTTGATTGGTCAGAGGAGCCTGGGTGCTCACCATTCACAACGCTGCACTGCAGAGTTGTGATTGGTTAGTGGGGCCTGGTTCCTGTTCCTTGATGTGCTCAAGGAGAGCATGAGTAGAAACGCAGCACCCAGCCGGCAGCAAGGTAAGTTTATTTGTTTATTTTTATAATATATATATTGTATCCTCTGGCGCAATTCCCCCGTGACCCCCCCGCTATCCCTCCGCCACCCGCTAGTCATGACGATCGCCCCTGACAACAAGTGGGGGTCCGAACACTTACCTCCCACTAACATCAATGGAGGAGCAAGTTGCAGCAGTAATAGGACCGGAACTGGTTGAAGGAGTAGAAGGGCCAGATACAGCTATGATTCTGGACAATACAAGTACCAGTAAGTAAATGTGCAACATGTATTTATACAAACTTATAGCAAAATACTCACAACAATATTACATCCGCAGTGGAACCCCACTATATATGTCAAACAGATGATCAAGGTCACATGTACTCTTATATCACCATGATCAGACCCTAAAGCACAAAATAAGAAGGGCAAACATTGAGCACATATGTCACTCCTAAACAATGCATTGTGTAGGTATAGTATAGGAATCAAGATTCCACATGCATAATTCTTGATAGAAATTTTGATATAGGTGGGGCCAAATGTGCACAGGAATGTTTGTATGCTAACAAAAGATATATCCTAAAATATATTTACAACACTACCCACTTGCATGTTGTCAGACAGATAACATTTGTGGGTTTTGTATTTGCAGATTCTAGTAAACTGACCCTACAAGGGTGTGTTGCATCTACTTTCTGCCTAGCCTCAGTTCCTCCTTTAGGGCGGAGGAGCATTGCCCGCATGCTTGGAACACAGCAGCTGCATGAAACAAAAATTCAATAAAATGGTAATGGTGCACCTTGCGTGTGAGGATGGGGCAGGGCCATTCCAACTTGCAGACAGTTCCATAAAGTGTGCATGTCGGATTGGCCGGCTATCCTGCCACAGCCAGCCCTAAATACGCACTTCAGACCGCAGCAATCTGAGAGCTGTATTACAGCCCACGGGACAGCAGACACAGGCTCCTAACCTGAAAAGGAGCGCTGCCTTAAGCTGCTCCAACCAATGCTGGAGCTGCTTTCATACATAATAGCAGCTCCTGGATCGGTTTTGTTAATTTGCTCACTCTTCATTCTTCACTGCATAATATATCAGATGTATGAACACTTTGCATCTCCAGTTGCCAGCTTTTTCGTAATTTCATAACCACTACAATGGTCTTCATTGAGTAGGACACATTTTAATTGTTGTCCACTGCCCTTCTATTAATTTTACATCACATTGCAATCACATGACTATGTCATTACGGTTTTCAAATATGTTTTCCATCTACGTGTAATTTGAAGTATAACAATTCGGCTTTGTGTCCACAACGGTGGTTGTGTTGTCAAATTTGTTACTAAGCTGTAGTATGATGTTGGGCAGATAATATGGGATGCCTGCTGGGTACAATTGAACAAATATGATTTGTTAAATCACTTGTATATGTTAAATGGGACATGGTGGAATAATTTACAGATGTTAACAAACTTCATACAATCAGTCTTTTTTTTCAAATATGGAATATCTGTCCAATGTGCCGACACATTGACCTAAAGCTTGAGATGGTATGTTATACTTATACTTTGTTGTAGTCAACTTGCATTTTCAAATGACAGCAGTTTACGTTTTTTATCCTTGCTCAAAGAAAGATGGCACAGTCACAGATAATTAATCTTTAAATGTACTTTATTTGTCAAACACATATGCTTCACATTTGGCAGTTCTCTGGAAACAATTAAGTGCTTGTTGGCACACCACACTACATTATCTAATCATATTAAATACATTTTACTTAGTATTAGTAAAATGAGAGGTTCAATCTTTAGTACACATCTTGTGGTGTGTAGTTGTAATTCGTTCCCTAGGCATAGAGTTACTTTTGCTTTCTTCATGTAAAGAAATTGGCAACAATAGCATTCTTTCAGCATTGACCTTCATTGGAGTCCTGTTTGGCATTTCTCCTTTCCTCAATATTTGGTATGATGTGTTCAGTATTTGCTGTAGTAGCAACAGATATGTCCACATTGCCTCGGACTGCAATATGTGTAATATGCAACAGACTTAAATCATGATGCAGACTGTTGTTGGCCTGTACAATAAGATACAAGATAGGTCAAGGCATCTAAACCTTGGGTTTAAGGTTCCAGAGCATCTTTCTATTATTCCACTTGTCCTGCTGTGGGCCGTGTTGTATGCTTCTTCGGCATGATTTTGTGGATGGGCAAATGGTTTCATTAGCCATGATTGCATATCCCTGGTCACCTGTAACAATATAGACATGAAGATACTTTTATGTTGGTGTGACACATTGTCTGTTTAAAGCTTTTGTTTTTGTGACTTCATACAGTGTAGGATATAATTGTGGACATGTGTTTACCAATCATAGATGACTAATTCTCATACGACCAAACAGTATTGGTAGCCCAGGACCATTATTTGCAGTTAGCACCATCTATGACACATTGCCAACATTGCAGACACACATGTACTGACTTGTAGATACAATGTATTATGTGATGTCACATCCCTGTGACTCCACTGTGCTTTTAGTAATTTTAGTATGACTTATTCATTAATTAATTCATTGATACAGACCACTTGGTGGTTAAATTGTGGTTTTTGGTACTTTTAACTACTATGTATAATCTGATACAAATACATACCCAGTGGTACACTTTGCCCATATATTCCACTTTCCAATATTTCGACTGCCGAAATATGTAGGAGACGTGCTGAACCTGGATATTTGGCCACAACATTGATGAAGCAGTATTTGTCATTGCAAATTGCCTGCGCTTTTATTGAGTAAGTATGCTTCCGATTTTGGTACAGATGTGCAGTTCAAGATGGTGGGAGAAGGTTGACATGGGTACAGTCTAGTGCACCAACAGCATGGGGGAAGTTGCCTATTTGGTAGAAGCCTTGCTTCACGTTCAAGATTTCTGCACCAGGTGTGGGGAAGCTGATATGTTGCGGCATCAGGCTCAATATTGCTTCCAAGAATTTGGGCAGGAATGCTGACAAGGCTCCTTCTGACACACCAGCCACAGCAGCTACTGTCGGCTGGAAGGATCCAAGGGCTAAAAGGTGTAGCACATATATCAGTTTCACAGGTGCTGGCATGGCATGTGATTTTGTGGTTGTAGCTTCAAGTGCGGGTGCAATGTTTTGGAGCAGACAAACAAACGTGTCCTTGCTTGATCTGTAATTTTTATTATATCCTCCTCAAGAAGATCAAACAAGGATTACCCTTTGCTTGAATATTCTCTACTTTTGCTGTCTCTTTCCTCCTTCTTCAATCAGGCGGCGTATGTGTCTGAGTATCACTATCTCCATTTTGGTAACCCCTGGTCAATTTCTCCAGTATTGCTCCTTTCACAGTCTCTGCTTGTGCTGCTCAGCCTTCTTTTGCCCCCGCTTTACATTTGCAATATTTTTTCCCCACAAATGCCGCATGAGCTACCTCGCGGAGATTTGTGTTACTTTAGTAAATATGATTAGCGCTGGTTTAGACATCATTTTGCGTGGGAAACACCCAATCACGCCCACTTTGCATGGATGTGCATGTTTCCCACGCAAAACAATGCCAGCGCTATTTTGCATCACGCAGACATGTGGATGTGGCACAAAACAGGTTTTGCGTGACATTGAAAATGTCTGTGGGACATTGCGCCTCTCTTCCAGTCACGCAAAATGTCACTCTAAACTTTAGAAAATCTGGCCCTTTGTGTTTTACAGCCACAGATTTTTGCCTCAACTGTTTTGCTAGCTGGATAATTCTGTGCACTTTACCCCTCCTAAGCAGCGGTAACGTGCCTCCCCCTCCAACATTATGGAACTGGCAAAACCATGATTGGCATATTTACTTCCCTATACATCTCTAGCATATGGTACAACAGTGTGCCCAGGGCCTGTAAAGTTAAATGTCATAAGTGTGCTGCTGCTCTCATTATGTAATCGTTTATAGCAGCCAGATCTGTCACTAGTAACTTGATGGTGCAGGATTAGAATGCAAATTTGATCCTTCAAAATAAACTATATTGTGTCCTCTTTTTAAATATTAATAAAACACCTATAAGTTAGACTTAAATGCCCATAAGGCAGGCGTGCATGGTATCCAAAGGTAGTACATTTAAAGGTTTAATGTCAAACTGGTCCTCACAGTGAAAAGGCTCTCAAAGATTTTTCTCAGAAACAAGGTGAACTGTCCCACAGGGAAGTATTAGGATGCAATATTAAATGTAATATTTGCGATCTGCACTTAGGAAACAATTACAGAGTTTATCCTTGAATTTTAAAAAATATGAATTACAAACCCAATTTGTTGGTAAAGTCAGATTTATAAAAAATATTCTAAAACAGGTATGTTTGGAAAGGTTCGCTGACACCTGCCTATAGTCTCCAGAAGCCCATTTGCCTGAGCTCCCAACTATCACTCAGGAGCTGTTTAGTCCCTTAAATGAGGTGTGAAATTGCTCCTAGAGCTGAGGCAGAGTCCTTGAGTGTGGGAAGGTGTTCTGTTTCTTATGCAGGTTGATGCTCTGGCCTGTGCCAGGAACTTAATTAATTTCCTACCCTGTCACAGGCAAATATAGTTAACACGTGGGATTGGCCCAATCCCTTTGTCCCCATAGCCTATCATCTACCACACCCAGTGGAAGAAGAGATTCTCAGAATCGGGTTTGATTGACCCCAGAGGAGGGGTTGCTCATTTCCCTGGCCACACATCTAGAGGGAGAACAGGAACTCCGCACAGCAGAAGACCAAATCTGCCATGTTGTTTTTTGGGCAGAGAGGGGCACAGTAGGATTGTTTGCAGTAAAGCACACAGGAAGTGGTGCAAATCATCCCTCAAAATTGTACCCCTTAGGTTTGGAAGTGGCCAGGAAGTTCCACCATCTGCTGGTGGGTCACAGCAGCAAATCCAATTCTACAGGACCTCTCGGAGAAGGTGTCCTCCCTCATGGAGCTCTTATCAAGTACAGCCTGCAGCCTTACCCGAGTGGAAGAATTTGAGCTCTGGTAGTAATCTCCAGTGGGCAATGGCGCAAAAAGTATCTGGCCGGTGAGGGACCTTCTTGAGATCCAAAATTTTAAATTTATGCCACTTAAAGCTTTCCTGCCAAAAGTCAACAGCTCCAAAGGAGTGTGTGGCTATTCACTGACATGGAACCCTGTTCGGCCACATCCTGCTGCCTTGACCCACTGAGGATATTTGACTTCCATTCCACAGACAAAGGTCGTCATTTAAAGTCTGGCGGAGGGTTACTCATTTGGTAATGTGAAAAATATCCTGTCTGCCTTATTACAAATGCATTAGGCTGTAATGCACTTATGATTAAGCTGCTAGGATATCTGTCACATTTGTGAAGCAGAAGCTCATCCTTTACACTCTAAATAAGGCCATATGTCCAAAGGTAAAACGTCCAACCAATTCAAACCTGGTTTCTGTATCCACTCCATTGTGGTCAGCCTCAGCTTGTGCCTAGGTACTGGTCAAAAACAGCCAGATGACTGTGGTTGGTGCTTTATGCATTTGCCGCTATTTTGAACTTTACACTCTAGAAATATATGAATCCAGTTCCACTTATTCGATCTTTGTTGCTTTCATGTCATTTTATTCAGTAAAATTTGCTCTATTTTTTAAAATTGGTTTGGATTTTTTCTTGTGTTAGGTTTTGACTTCATTACTTGAGTACTGCATACATACTTTACATATTACCTCTGAGTTAAGTCTTTCTGCTCTGTGCCATAACTACCATGGGGCTGAACTCAGGTCAGTTTTGTGTCTTTAGTGGTTCACCCTCACAAGGATTGTAGTTATTATTTGAGGTGGCATTTCACCCTCCCCCCTAAACTAATACCACACATTCTTACTGCATGGATCAAAACATGCAGAACCTGCATTTGTATAGCCTATTAGTGTATCAAAGGATCTTCACCCACAATTTCATTGTGGCTTGCTTTATTATTGGATCCCTCACCCAGAGAAATCATATTTCTGGATTGGCTAAACCAGAGATCTGGGAGCTTTTAATATTGTAGGGAATAGATCATTAAAATTATCTGGGTTGTTGCATACATTTAATAATGGTCTCCCAAATAGGATTAAAAGGAAAGTACTACACAATGGCAGGTTCTGCGTGTTTCTGATGCATACAATCTAAGTTATCCTTGTTGGGTTTTTGGGTTTCCTCCCCTTACTTTGCTTTTTTAATGTGAGAATGAAGCAATAGGCCCATGGCAACTAAGACAGAATAAAAGAAAGTGAATGCAATTTCTATTTTCCATGTTAAGGTGGTGCAGATGCAAAAGATGGAAGAATCTGAGATAGAAATGTTTAATTGTTTTATGAACTACTTTACAATCAATTATTATGTACAAAAATACCGAAATAAAACACAAAAAACTAGCAAGTTGTGATTTCACTCAATACAAGAGCGACTTTACCACAGTAAATTAAGGGCAATATTGTATTTCTAGGGAGCTGATTTAGAGTTTAGCAGAGGTAAGTCAGTTAGTATTGTAGAGTACTTCACACTTGCCATACCAAGGGTCTTCCGCCTGCCAACTTTAGTTATCAGCCAGCCTCGTGGACAACTCTAAACATTGGTAGGAACTGCCATCACAGTGCTTCCTGTCAATGTATTTAAAGTTTGACAGGTGGTACCATCAAAATGATGGGTAATCCTTCAAAGTTTTAATGTGTTTTTTGTTTTTGAGAGGATTTTTAAACCCCAAAACTTTTATGATAACATGGTGCTGTAAATATAACAAACAGTTTTTTTTCCCCCTTGAATGGTGAAATGAGAAGTTGTCTACCATCTTCATGGGCATTACATCACAAGGGGCCAGTGGCAGCTATTTGAGAGTTGGGACTGATGATGGTCTGCACGCAGGGAAAGAAATCATGGAGTCTCAGCTGAAAGAGAGCAGTGCTATGTCAGCTGTTCTCTGCATTTCATGGTAAATCAAATAGTACTAGTTAGTCAATTATCTGGAAAGCCAATAAAAATAACTACCTGAACCATCACTGAAAACCTTTTCCTATCCTGTACAGATGCAGGCTTGCCACTGCTCATGAAATAATTGTACCTAGTTTGGCCAATTCCATGAAACAAAGAGGAGTTAGGAACTGGTCTAAGGTAGTCTGGGGCTCATTTACAAGCCCATTGCGCCAACGGTGCTTCACTTCTATTGACACACCGGCAGCGCAATGGGCTTTCCCATATTTACAGGGCAATGTAAAGTCACACTGCATGACTTTTCATGGCCTTGTAAATAAGTCTCTATTTCTCCCATAACCCTGCGTGAAAGGGGCGTTCCATGAGCGTTGCAGTGGGTGTTCCCACTCAACATCCATGGAAAATGACACATTCCCTGATTTACAACATATTGTAAACCTAGGAATGCATCAGAATCCTACGCCTCACCAGTGGAGGAGTAAGAAGGCACAACAAGGAGAAATACTTTAATTTCTCCTCATTTATTTCTCTTTCTATGTGTCTAGCCTTCCTCAGCATACATAGAAAGAGGAAATGCCTTTAATGATTGTTTTTGTGCAGGAAGGTGATCCTTCCTGCAAAAAACAATCATCCCCTCAGCACAGACACCCTTGCAATTGAAGCAAGGGTGTCTGCGCTGGCTGGCACAGATGCTGTATGTGCACCGGCTCAGGGGAGAAGAACAGGAACATGTTGTAGATATGGCGTATTCCTGCTGTTTTCTTATGGCGCACGGCAGCGCAGCAGGGAGGCTTGCTGCGCCACCATGCATCAAAATATTCTAAACGAGGCCCTTTGTTTGGGCATATATGTTTAGTCATCACTGCTCTGCAGTAGTATTCTTTGTGACTGCTGTTTAAATTAAAAATCTTAAGTATTAGTGATATCATTCTGGAGCTGACTGTGTGCTATTTCCTAGTCACTTCAGGGTAAGTCAGCATATTTCAGTACAGAATCACTGTATTTGATTTGGGGAAATCTTCTCGGTGAGAATTATCTGCAAAATCTTGCGTTCAGTCCAACAAATTGGGCCATACTACCTCACATCAGTTCGGGCATTTAATGCTGTATGGAGATGCTTAATAACCATTGATGGTGCAGTTATAGATGGATGTGTAGAATTGTCTGCCTTAGAACAACCCTGTTGGAGGGATGTATTGCTTAAAAAATTGAAAATTAGACTTTCCAGTGCCATGTTGTTAAAATCAAAGAACAGGCTTCCAATACTTCAAACCGTTGTGGCAGATCAAGTGAGTAATCAAAAATTCCAAATACCCCTCTCCCAAAATGAATTACATACACCTCATGTGTTGCTGAGTGAGTAAGTCTGGCTCTTCCTAGAAGGATTCAGAGAAGGGTTCTCAAGCAAGAATATTTTTATTTTAAAAATAGCACCATATGGTACATTTTATCACAGTTTTTTAAAGAATGCAGCCACAAGCTAAATGTTTTTCAGGAAAATCCGATGGTCACCCAGAACAAATCTAAAACGTCAAGTACTGTGTTCTAAGGCTGTACTTCCCCAGGTGTATGAGGGTGTCTATCGCCAAGAACATTTCAAAAACATTGGAAAAACAGTTCAGTTTACAGCACATTTTTCTAATAAATTGTCTAAAAGATAAAGCTTTTAAATGCAATTAAGAATCGCTTTTATGTATGTAGGTATATATGGTATTTCTGTAAGGAGAACCCAGACAAGCAGAGCACTGTGCATAGTCAAATGCAAGCTTGAAATCAGTGAGTAACAGGAGGGACAGCTGGGTTGTGGGCAGTGAATACACTGTGATGTACTGTTCTTTAAAGCGATGAGTCTTAAATTCTTTCCTAAATGGGGGCAACATTGGGGCACTTCTGATGGATATGGAGATATGGTTCCAGATCCTGAGTGCATAGGTGGAAAAGCCCCTTTTTGCTTCTTTTTGACACTCCTTATTCTTCAGTCTGATGGTGTGCTGGCTGCATATGTACTGAGGTCCACCTGAGATTCTGAGCTTGTCTGCAAGGTGAGCAGGCTTTGTGAATGATGCAGCTTGTTTTTAAGATGGTGCGGGCTGCTAAAGGGAGCTAGATGAGTTCCTTCATGATGGTGGTAATGTGATCATATTTCTTAAGGCCCTGGCTGAGATGTGCTGCAGCATGTAGGATGCCCCTAAGGGGTGCCAGTGTATAGTCTTCAAGGCCATGGAGTAGAGCAGTACCTCCATCCCAATTGGTGGAGTACAAAAGTTTGAACAGCAGTTCTGAAATCACTTTCTGGAAGAAACAGTTTGACTTTCTTTAGAAGAGAGAGCTGATACCAGACTGTGTTTGTTTTTTTGGCAATGTGTTTCTTGAGGGAGAGGTTGATGTCCAAGATGAAACCTAGTGATTTGGCATGCAGTGAGATTTGGAGTTCAAAACCATCAAGGTTCATGTCATTGAGCCAGGTGTGTACACTGTATTTTGGTTATTGTTCTTGGCAAATATTAGGAATTCTGACTCCACTGGGTTGAATTTCAGGTAAGTGCTAGACATCCAGGTCTGGATGATGTGCAAGTAGTTTTTAAGGTGTTGGATGTCTGAAGACGGGGAGACTTTCAAGTACAGATGTGTATCAACGGCATATTTTTTAATCTTGCTGCTGCTATCTTCAAGGAGAGCACAAGCAGATGCATATAAGGGTCAAAGATGACAGGAAACAGTATGGAACCCTGGGGAACCCCATGGATGATAGGGACTTTTGTGATGTGGAGGTGTCTATGTGAACAAATCGGTGTTGGTTGGAAAGGTAGGAGGAGAACCAGAGAAGTACGTTGCCAGAGAATCCCTATCGCAAATTGAGGGTTAGTATGAGGGTAGGATGGTCGACGGTGTTAAAGGCAGCTAAAACGTCCAGCAATTTCAGAAGGTCAATCGGGTATGTTCTACAATGTGTTTTGGTGGAAGTATCCAAGGTGCAGTATAATTTGAAGCCAGGCAGTTGCCAAGGCATTCAGGCTGTAGTGTAGGAGTGGGAGAATACTGACAGTCATGAGAGATTCTGGGAGGATGCCTTGATTGAGGGAGACATTAACAATGGTAAGTGGTCTTTGTTGAAGGATGATAGTAATACATCACCTTCATGAGAAGTGGCTTTGAGGGAGATAAATATATTAGAATGATCAGGGAGAGATAGGGCTTCGAAGACTGACCATTGTGGTATTTTCCACGGAAGGGGTCAATGAATTGAAGCAGGCTTGGTATCAGAGATGTGCTGGCACATCTTCTGTATTTTTTCACAGAACAAGAGCTTGATGACATTGCACTTTTCAGTTGAGTGAGAAATAAGTGGGTCTGGAAGGGGGGTGCCGCATTTCTTGATTGTCTTGAATAGCATTCGGATTCTGGTGGTGGCTCCAATGATGGCGATGGTATAGTACTTTACTTTACTTTGACTGATGTGATGAGCTGTCTGCATGTTCTCAAAGTTCCATCAGTATCAAGAGGTCCTTGGTTGTTCTGTTTTTCTTCAATTTGCTTTCCTTTCAACGGATGATTCTTTCACTTGTGAAACATTCAGATACTTTCATGGTATACCATACAACTGTTATCTTCCATGGAGGAATGGAAGAATTATGTCTCCCTCCTCCGAATAGAATCGTTAAAAATGATGCCAAAAATTGAACATTATTTAGTCCAATTTATGTGATGCATAAAAATGTAGTGATGTTTTATGCTAATGATCCAGAGGTTTAACATGTGTCTTTTATCTCTATTTTCCATCGATTTCATTTACGTACCCTGCGCCTCTAGGTAGATATTTGGTCAGATGTTGTGACCAAGAATAGACTTGGCGTGAACAGTGATAGGAAAGCGGCTATTTAATGGTTACTCAAAACTTATGATTTCAGTCAGTGGACAATAGAAATAGTCACAAGCTAGACAGTTTTCGATAGGCTCCTACTCTAAAGCTACAGCTTAGATCGTAGAGACTATACCGATTCACATATTCATATGGCTACACAAACTACAGGCTGTGGCTGGTAAGGACTATGTCTTAAAAAGCTTCATCAATTTGAAATGTCTCCACATTACGCATTAAGCAATAGCAGCAAGTGCCCTCTGGCACTAAATGACATGGCATCAGCAAAATCTGTTTCAAGTGCCGCATGAATCTGTGTTCACATAGAATATTTAAATAAAACATGTACATTAAACCATTTTACCCATGCATGTTACATTTTCTGAAAAATGTTTCCCAAATATCAGCTTTTCATTTCCGGTAAACACAGTCATTTCTACACAGCAAATCTTGTAATTGTTTTAAAAATAATTTGTCCTATGAAAAAAAATGGAATTTCATTTGTACTATACCTCCCAGGTTGATCTTCAAATAGCAATTTCCAATATTCAACAACACTCACATCTAGTATTGCACCACAGGGACAGAATCTGCCTTACATGTTGAAGTACCACAGTAACAGCCTAGGGATTCCCATTATAAACCTGTGATAGCTACCAAGTTCAGGAATACCTATTTTCTGCGAAGGAGCCTGTCTGAAGTCATAGGAGACCACCATATGCAAGATATTGCCATACCAGTGCCTCAAATGACACATGCCTCAATAATTCACGGATGCTGGCAGTATTCTAAGGAAGGCCATTTTATACCGTGGCTATCTTTATTTCAGAGATCCAAAGACTGCCCACAATATGCCAATGAAGACTACATTATGGCTCGGTGATTATAATGCTTAAAATGCCTACAGTATGCCAAGGAAAAATGTCCTCCAGGAACAACATGGTGATCAGAACACACACAATATGCAATGAGAAACCCTCAACAAATTTGTCAGTGTCACTTCTCTACTTCTTCTTTGAATCACCTGCTTTTCTCTGATCCTCTCACCATCATTTTCCCAATATTACACTCTTCTAAATATCCATCTCTCAATCGCCACTGCCTCAATGGGTTCCCCTTTTCACTCCAAATTGCTGTTTTATTAAATAACAAATTTTATTGGGTTTTAAAACAGTCATACAGTAATAATGGACTTCTGATTACAATTGTTGTGAATCAACATTCTTAGCCATAAGAGTCAGTTACTTCCTATTGTGGAGTGGGAATTGCTTCGGGTGCTCCAAGCCCATCTCCAGCAGCCCCCTACTTATTGGTGAAACCATATAATGTGTTATTACTCCACAGAGTTCTCTATCATTAGTCCTTGTGATCTCTGTTCAATCATGAACCCTTCCGTAACTAACCTACTTTCTCCCCTCCCCCAGGCGATTCACGTATAATCAGCTTCATATCTTTGTACACCAGCGTTGTGCTGTGCTTAGCTCGGCCCTATGCTATAGTGGGTCTACATCGCTGGGTCATCAGCCAGGGGACAATTAACTCAGTGTGCTCATGTCGACATTTGGCAACCAGCCGAATTTTAGGGTGAGGGTTTCAACCTGCATTGTCAGGGGCCTCCTCTACTGAAGGGTCATCCCTCGCCTCCTCTGGGAGCTTTAGAAGCTCCACCAATGCAACCCATGCCCTGGCTGTTTCCAGTGTTTTCTCACTCCCTGTCCGACTCTAAATTACTGTTTATGCCTCATTTCTCATCCTCGTGTTCTGGTGTGCTTTTTGCCACACTCCTATGTTAGTCTTTCTCTTTTCTGTTTCTTTATATTTTCCTCCTGTCTCCTTCTCAGCTGTCCGAGTCTCGGACTTCATCTCTTCTCCCTGCTTATCCTGTGTAAAGTCAGGGAAGCCATGGATCCACAGGAATCATGAGACCTCGCCTGCCTCTTTGACACAGGATACAGACAGTAGGCCATGGATGTCAAGGCGAAAGTGGAATGGGATGAGAGAACAAGCTGCCAAGACACAGAAGATGTTTTTTTTTTTTTATTCTTCTGTGTTGCATCGCCTGTCGCTGGTGAATTGTTGAGGATCTGCAGATAACGTTTAGTCTAAAGAATGGTCACTATGAATACATAACAAACTCTCAATTACAAACTTCACCTCCTCTTATATATCACTTCACTTTAACTTTAGGCCTTTCCGTACCTGTTAACTGCTCTCATCTATCCCCGTGTTTTTTCACTCTGAAAATTACTTGGAAACCCCAAAGGTAAAAGTCACATTACTGTTTCTTCTTCTCAGGCCGTCTTTTCAATTTCTGCTTTCTTTTTTTGTGCTACTCTCCGTATTTCATACTTCTAGAAAATTAACATTCTCTATCCTCCATCTCCATTATTAGGTTTCACCTACGCAGCGCGCATGCGCTGCTTAGGAGAGGACCTCTTGAAATCGATCAGCTTTTTTGCCCAAAAACGTGCACACTTTGCATTGCTTTCAATTGCAACGCGTGCACGTTTGGCGTTTCCCTTGCAGGAGCGAGCTTTGGTGAAATCTGTTTGTAATTATCGTGCTCGCTCCCGCAAGGTAAACGCTGTGTGTCCCTGCTCGCGGCTGCACTCCCCCCACCCCTCCCACTTGTTTATTATTGTAGGCGGCCACTCCCCTTCCTGTTTGCGACGCTCGCCAAGGCTGTTGTCTTTAAGCACTTGCTCTCAATGTGTATGTGAAGTTCTTAAAATAGTCATTGTATAGCCTCTGTGTCACTCCTCAATAATTTAGCTAGTAGCCGTTGCTCCTCAGTGACTATCTAGGCCCCCCTCATTGCAGCTATTTACAAGATTTCTGTGTAGATGAGGGTTCTGCGCTCATTATATTTGTCTAGAATCGGATGTAAAAAAAGTTAGAAAAGTTAAAGCTCAGATCCGCATTTACTGGCAATGCCATGTCTATTTGGGATTAACTCATGTAATGCTCATGGTAACCTCCATATTTAAGCCAGAAGATATGTAAAGGCATATTATTTCCAATATTTCACTGACTATGCGGCAGGAGGCAAAAAAATGTAGTGATGTTTTATAGAAGACTGGAATAAACAAACATTTGCAATGCAATAGGTCCCGCATTTACGAGAGTTTGAGCTATTGACATTGTAAATGACAATGCCTTTTATTTTTGCTTTTAAAACATAAATAAAAGGCATTGTCATTTACAATGCCAATAGCTTAAACTCGCGTAAATGCGAGACCTATTGCATTGCAAATGCTTGTTTTTGTTCTTGTCCCTTGCATTGCAAATAATACTTCCTTTCGAATACTTCCCTATCTTGCTTTTGTCATTCATTCTTTTATTTCTTTGTCTGCTTATTTCTACTTTT
Source organism: Triturus cristatus (assembly GCF_964204655.1). NCBI lineage: Eukaryota > Metazoa > Chordata > Amphibia > Caudata > Salamandridae > Triturus > Triturus cristatus. The sequence continues at coordinate 324,824,824 of NC_140593.1, read as the reverse complement.
AACGTGTCCTCTTTTCTTTCATTCTCTACCTTTCTTCTCTTTCTTGTTTATTTTCATCTTCCAACTCTTTAGAATGTATTTTCTGACCCAGCCTATTCTTTCTTCATTCTCTTTTCTTTCTTCTCCCCTTTCATTATTTCATTTTCCCTTTCTCTTATTTCCTCTTCCAAAATAATGTCTTTCCTCATTAGTTCTTCTTGTTTTACCTTGTTTCTTCTTCCATGCCCATCTTTCTCTCATTTTGTTTCTTCTCTTGTTTCATGCCTTTATTCTTTATTTTGTTTCCTGTCACTTTCTCTCAATCCCCTTTCTTTTACATCTTTTATTTTTCTATCCTTATGGTCTTTGACCCAGCTTTTCTTATGTTATCCTCCCATTTGTCTTTCTAGTCATTATTCTTTCTTCCTTTCCTTATGTGTTTTCCTCTGTTTCGGTCGGTGCACTAGACCAGTTGTCAGCACTCAGCCCCCACTCCTCAGCTCTGCAATGGTATTCCTATACTGAGTTTTTTAGGAACATTTGTCTCCAAACAATGCGGCCAATCAAACTCTATAGTTAGCTAATAAATGATTTAGTGTGGCATAGATTTTCTGCATACCTAGTTCAGAGGCAACCCCTAAAATAGATGCTGCAGCTTGGAATTTCTATCAGTTTAAACCACCAAGATAATCATTGTGATGCAGGAAGAAGTGTGGCGAGGGTTTAGTAACCATGTCTTTTTGTATTCATCTCAGATAATAGAGCACCTTGCATTTTTTGGCTAAATTGATTCATCCCCTTAATTTTGTGAGAAGATACAAAGCTTAGCAGCTTCTTTTTTCAGTTTCTAGAGGTTTTGGGCTCCAGTGAAATTTCTTAGCAAGCTAGAGTATAGATTTCTGAATAGAAGGCTTTCCTAAAGTACCGGTGGAGACACATTTCACTTGAGACGCAGTGGTGACAAATATCACAGTAACATAATTTTATTTATGTTTTTAAGGGAAGACGCACTTTATTTGGAAAGTTACTGGATTGGTCTACATAGGGTGGATGCGGAAGAAGGATTTGGTTGGTCAGATGGATCTCCAGTGAGTACATATATTTTTCTTTTCAGACAATAAATTCCTGTAAATCTTGATTTCTAGCGTATATTTTAGACTAGTATCACTATGCTAAATGTATATCCACCATCTCACAAGATGCCATGTGGGCATGCACAAGAAAATCAAAAGGGATTGATACTGGTCCCCATTTTCTTACAATGTTTTTGAAACTGAATGGGATTGTCGGTACATTTGTATGATAATAATCTTTGATTTAGTTTCCTTGGTCATGTGCAATGATATGTCAAAGGTATGCAAGGATGATGATGCCAATCACAAAGAGTGTAAGCAAGGACTACTTCAATCGTCTGGACTAGAATATGTTTTAACATTTGTTTCACTTCTTATCATGGTCTGATAACTGATATCTTTAACTTCATATCCTCACTTGGATTTGAGGAAAGATTAATCTAATAAAGATTAAGAGCCTCATTTATGAGGTTTCGCCGTAGGGCAGCGCCGCACGCCTTCCTGCTGAACTGCTCTACGGCAAAAGGAAAGGCCAGGAATGCCCCATATCTATCAGATATGGCGCATTCCTGTCCTTTTCCCCTGCGCCGGCGAGCATCATGGTGCAAGGGGGCCTCTGTTGCAGGGATGATTATTTATGTGCAGGAAGGGAAACCTTCCTGCACAAAAATAATCTCAAGAGGCTTTTTCTTCTTTCTATGTTTGCTGCAGAATGCAACACACATAGAATAAGGAAAAACTATGAGAAATAAAGATATGTCTCCTCGTTGGGCCTCACTTATGCCTTCCCTGGGGAGGCGTATGTTTTTGACGCTACCTCAGATTTACGATTTCTCGTAAATCTGGGGCAGTGTCAAAAAGCCATGGATGTTACTGGGAACGCCCCCAGCATCACCCACTGTACGCCCATTTAACTCAGAAAGCTGAGGTAAAGGTAACGATATTTACGAGGCAGGATTAAGGCCAAAAAATGTAGCTAAATCCTGTGCCACGGAATGTCACAAAAAGTGACGTTCCAGTTGCGCAGGGGGCCTCATATATAAGGCCAATATGGTTTGACAAAATTGCTATCTGATAATCATAGACCTTTTGGGGGAAATGACTTTTCTCATAGTAGTACAGCTTTTTATAGATTGTTTGGTGGAAAGGCAGAAAGGCTCATAGTTCTTGGACAGCTCCCACTATCCCTGTGAGTAGGCTTGGCTTTGGCACCATCTGATCTTTAAAAGTATGTAAGGCAGGAGCGTTTGCAAAAGTCTCTTTTACAGCAGTGTCATAAAACAAAATGAGAGGTCCCACTACATTGCATGGAGAGAAGTACCACCTCATTTTTACATCTTTATTTTTAATCGACTTCAATGGTCCCTAATGATAACTTGACAGTTCAAAAACTGTTGTTCTTTAATTAAATGCCTAATAAGTATGTGATATCATATAATAATATACTGCTCTCGCGTCTCTCATGCTAGGGATAAAGGTTCTTTGCAGATTTTTTTTTTGCATCAGTATATTGCAAAGTACATTAATTAGTTCGGAATTATAAACAGAGCACAAATGTGGCATAAGTGAAAAGAGAGGCAGGTAAAATATATGTGAAATATCAGAGGCAAGAGCTAGAGCTGGTATGGAAGAGATTTGTAAGTAGGCACATTAGTGGCTGCGATGAAGAAAGAGATGGGGATGATTCATAAAAGGATTTAGCCTGGAGATGGTTTTAAGACGAGTTCCTGTTATCAATTCAAAGACCGAATATATCAACAGAGCTATCAAACATAGGAAAGAAAATTGAATAGCCAAAAGATTGCACAGTTATCTATCAGAGCATGTGATGCCAAGCTACCAAAGCGGCAGTGTGAGATAGCAATTCCAAGACGTATTCAGATAACATAATGTACAGCAAGGAATTGTTCCCAAATATGGGTGAAGATACAAAGTTCTTACAGTAATCTCTTGAGTGTTTCCATACTGTCTAAAAATAGGTCTAGTGCCTTCTCTCTTTAAAGACTTATGGGAGAACAGGGAGATGCAAATAATTACTGCCCACTTTTTGGGCTTCCATTCTTTGCCAATATCCTGGAAAGCTGAGGTAAAACTAAAATAAGTAGGGACATATTTACAAACCCCTTGTGCCACTTTTAACATGGGAAAAGTGACGCAAAAGTGGCGCAAGGGGCTTGTAAATATGCCCCGTAATTTGTAAAAGGTAACAACTTCGATTAATTCCAGTCTGGTTTCAAAGCAAGATACAATACCAAGACGGCTTTCGCGAAAGTGGTTGAAACCCTACGCTTCTTGGATAATGATGGCTTGCGCCTGTTGATTTTACTCAATTTACTGCTGAATTCAATACTGTCAACTTGATATCAACAGTCATATTATGAAAGACCACATGGACATTGAAGGAAAAGATCCTTGACTGTTTCAAATCTTATCTAGCCAGTAAACAAATCGAACTGCTCATTGCTCAACCCAGTATCTGTATATTTGGGTAGCACAACCCTCGTGTTAGGTCCTGCTTCTTCAATATTTGATTTCAAACTGTACCTGAAACCTCTGGCTGATATCATACACAAATCCAACATATCTTACCACCAACATACTGATGATACCCAACTTTACTTGAAAGTTTCATCTCCTGCTGATAACTCTGTTTGTGGCCTCGACTTCTGAGGCACACAATCCTGGATGACGTTGCAGTGATTAAGGTTAAAATCCCCCAAAATTGTAGTTCATTTTCATTTCGCCCCAGGAAACCCCTACTCCAGTGCAAGAATGGCTCCACTCCACCAAGATATTGGATCCTTCATCGAAAGCAGTGCAGACCTCAGTTAGCAGATGGTGAGCTGACCTTCCTTTGGCCAGGGGCTGCAGGAGCTTGCGTTACGCCCCTGTGTTGACCCAATATTGATGCTTCACAGGCGTGGCTACAGTTGAGTCTAGAGACCACGGACAGTGCATTCTTTCACATTTATTAATATTAGTCTTTTTGGAGTAAGAGTGACTTCAGTTTAGCCCGGTGGTACCATCGCCATATTATTGCGCATTCTCCTTACAACTCACTGTCTACAGGTACTTTAGAAATGAGGAATTCTACGGTGAAAAACTTTCTTTTTACCTTAGATGTGTTTCATTGATGCCTAAATGCACCTGTCTCTTTGCCAGTTAAATGTATAACTCCCCGTTCCGTTATCCCACTCTTGCCGGCTATGTTTCATCTCTTTCTTCCTTTTTCACGGTTTTCTTTGATCATGTCTGTTGCATCTGATAAGTGGACCCGACTGCACCCACCTGCTCAAATTAAGCACTGTACGAGCCCCTGTCTTTCTTTGTGCCTGTGGTGTGTATGCATGGGTGCGTTGAGGGAGTAAAACAATGTTTATGAAAGGCAGTGAGTAAATCCTAAGCATCTGATTGTAGGAGGGCAGAGTTAGAGGCAAACTAGGACAATAGGACAGTGCACATCCATTGAGGGTTAGCTGGGCAGAAGCTAGAGGTGAGGAGTGGGCTGTGGTCATCAGAAGAATCAGAGTTGTATTCTGCCTCTTCAGCAGGCTTCAGACTGCTCAGCGCTGGGACACTCCTTGCAGGAGTAGCTATGTGCTGTATAAAATGATTATTCATCCATTCATTCAGTTGTTATTTTTTAGGCCTAAGTGTGTGCGTCATTGCATAGGCAGAACATGTGCGTCTTAGTAGGGAGAAGGAATTTTTGGCTGGTCGATGGGATAAGAGATAGTGAAGTGGATGACAAAGGCAGGGCCATCATCTCAGAATCTGGGCTGGTGGGAGTCCTGCCTTGGTGGGGTCCCCAATGTCTGGGCAGGAGAAACATTGAATCAAAACAGGGCAATGCCATGGCTTGGCAGAGAGTGTCAGTGACCTGGCAGGTTAAGGAGCACCGGGGCAGCAGTGTCAAACCATATACAAGAGGTGTCAGTTGTTGCTGGGGATGTTGGTGGGTGTGCATAAGTGGTGATTGACAGGACACACTGGGGACAATAGCTAGTCCTGCCAATAGCTAAGTAGGAGGTCATGTGAATGGCTTCGGAAGAAAAGCCAGTGGCATGTATTATGTCGACATATTACGTCATATGTGATGTCATTAATTATATAATTAATGCTGTAATGTATGATGTCGCAAAGTATCTTTTCGTTATTTCTTAGGTTTTTGTAAGGGTTTTTGTATAGCAGGTATGTCCCTGATATCCTACCTCTGTGCCTATAAATGCGTTAAAGGAACCTTTCGGGGGAGCAGGAAGTGCTGTATGCCTGAATGCCTCATCCTGGAAAGTTATTCACTCCCGTTTTGTAGGAATACGTGTTCCATCTTTTCAATGGGAGGAAGGGTTAGTGAGTGCCTGCAAACAGGTATGTGAGTTGTCTCAAAACTCACAGGGCATTCTAGACCTGGGAAAACCATCCCCTGCTCACTCAAACAATTATATTTGTGTGCATAAATCTTTTAAAGTGTGCAAAACCAACCTTTGTGAATTGTAAGTGTTCCACAAAAAAAAGAGTATGTGTGCGAACCAATCCTGCCCTTACAAAGGTCTGTGAATCTGACTCGCTGTTTGAAAGTATGACATCGTTTTTAAACAAAGTTGTGTTGCTCCAACAGATGGGTTATGAAAACTGGGATTACGGAGAACCCAATAACATGCAGAACGTCGAAAACTGTGCTGAGTTTGATAGGAAATGGAACGACGTTCATTGTGATTTTGCTCGCAGTTGGATATGTCAAATTGGCAAAGGTATGTAATTTCAATTTCTTCTCATATGTGAATTAAGCTTTTCTAATTATATAACAAATTAAACATTTGAAGAAAATGTAAACGAAGGCCCTGAACATAAAAATTTTAGTTTCAATCAATCAAGAAGAAATCAATCAATCAAGAAATTTGTATAGCGCGCTACTCACCCGGGGGGTCTCAAGGCGCTTGGGGGGGGGGGAGGGGTCCGCTACTGCTCGAACAGCCAGGTCTTGAGTTGTTTCCTGAAGGTGAGGTGGTCTCGGGTAATCCGGAGGTGGATGGGGAGGGAATTCCAGGTCTTGGCTGCCAGGTAGGAGAAGGATCTTCCTCCCATGGTGGCTCTTCGGATGCGTGGGACGGCGGCGAGGGCATGGCTGGTCGATCGTAGTTGGCGGGTGGGAGTATAGAAGGTCAGGCGGTTGTTGAGGTACCTGGGGCCCAGGTCGTGGAGGGCTTTGTGTGCGTGGGTGAGGTGGCGGAACGTGATTCTTTTGCTGACGGGGAGCCAGTGCAGGTCTTTCAGGTGTCCGGAGATGTGGCTGTGGCGGGGGATATCCAGGATGAGTCGTGCGGAGGCGTTCTGGATGCATTGGAGTCTTTTTTGCAGTTTGGCTGTGGTTCCTGTGTAGAGGGTGTTTACGTAGTCCAGTCGGCTGGTGACAAGTGCCTGGGTGACCGTCTTCCTGGTTTCGGTGGGGATCCATCAAAAGATCTTTCGGAGCATGCGAAGGATGTTGAAACATGAAGACGAGACGGCGTTGACTTGTCTTGTCATTGACAGGGAGGAGTCCAGGATGAAGCCCAGGTTGCGTGCGTGGTCCGTTGGTTTGGGTGCGCTGCCTAGGGCCGGGGGCCACCAGGAATCATCCCAGGCAGATGGTGATGATCCGAGGATGAGGACTTCCGTCTTGTCTGAGTTCAGTTTCAGGCGGCTGTTCTTCATCCACTCGGCTACTTGTCTCATCCCTTCGTGTAGGTTGGTTCTGGCGGTGGCGGGGTCGTTGGTGAGGGAGAGGATCAGCTGGGTGTCGTCAGCGTAGGAGATGATGTTGAGGCTGTGTTGGCGTGCGATGGCTGCGAGGGGGCTCATGTACACATTGAAGAGGGTGGGGCTGAGTGATGATCCTTGTGGTACGCCGCAGATGACTTCGGTGGCCTCAGATCTGAACGGCGGGAGGCGGACTCTCTGGGTTCTTCCGGCGAGGAACGAGATGATCCACTCCAGTGCCTTCTCTTGGTTCTGACGTTGCTGAGGCGTTGTACTAGGGTGCGGTGGCAGACAGTATCGAACGCTGCGGAGAGGTCCAGGAGGATGAGGGCCGCTGTTTCCCCGTTGTCGAGCAGGTTTCGGATGTCATCGGTGGCTGCGATGAGGGCGGTCTCTGTGCTGTGATTGGCTCGGAAGCCGGACTGTGAGTGGTCGAGGGATCCGTTCGTCTCGAGGAAGGCGGCCAGCTGTCTGTTGACGGTCTTCTCGATGACTTTGGCAGGAAACGGGAGGAGCGAGATGGGGCGGTAGTTCTTGAGGTCGGTGGTGTCTGCTGATGGTTTCTTCAGGAGGGCGCTGAGTTCGGCGTGTTTCCAGCTCTCCGGGAAGGTGGCGGTGTTGAAGGAGCAGTTGATGATGTCCCGGAGATGGGGCGCGATGACAAAGTCGGCCTTGTTGAAGACGTGGTGAGGGCATGGATCAGTTGGCGATCCGGAGTGGATGGTGTTCATCGTGCGGATGGTGTCTTCGGTGATGACTGGGGTCCAGTCGCGGAGGGTGGTGGTGGGGGGCGTTGGTTCAGTGGTGGGGTGCGTGGTCTGTTCACCGAAGCTGTTGTGTATGTCTGCGATCTTGCTGTGGAAGAACGTGGCGAGTGAGTCGCAGAGGTCTTGTGAGGGAGTGATGTCGTTGTTTCCGGCGCTGGGGTTGGAGAGCTCTTTGACGATACTGAAGAGCTCCTTGCTGTTGTGTGCGTTGTTGTCTAGTCGTTCCTTGAATGCTGTCTTCTTGGTGGTGCGGATCAGCTGGTGGTGTTTGCGGGTGGCGTGCTTGAGGGCGGTCATGTTGTCTGTGGTCGGGTTCTTTCGCCAGGCTTTCTCGAGGGTGTGGCAGTTCTTCTTGGAGTTCTTGAGGTCGCAGTCGAACCACAGGGCTTTCTTGCTTCCGGGCCTGCTGGGATGGGTTTTCAGGGGTGCGAGGTCGTCGGCGCAGTTGGTGATCCACTGCGCGAGGTTGTGGGCTGCTTGGTTGGGGTCCGTTGATCTGGCGGGAGGGTTGTGGTTCAGTGATGTGGTGAGCTGGTCGGTGGTGATCTTGTTCCAGTTCCTGCGGGGGACCTGTTGCGGGATGTGGTGAGTGGTGCTCTTTCTGAAGCTGAAGTGGACGCAGCTGTGGTCTGTCCAGTGGAGTCCGGTGGAGTGGCTGAAGGAGATGTACTTGCTGGAGGAGAAGATTGGGTCGAGCGTGTGTCTGGCGTAGTGGGTGGGAGTGTTCACCAGTTGCTTGAGTCCGAGGTTGGCGAGGTTGTCCAGTAGGGTGGTGGTGTTGTTGTCGTTGTTGTTCTCCAGGTGGAAGTTGAGGTTCCCTAGGAGGATGTAGTCAGCGGAGGGGAGGGCGTGTGGGCTGATGAAGTCTGCGATGTCTTTGCTGAATTGTGTGCGGGGTCCTGGGGGGTCTGTAGATGAGGGTGCCTCTGAGTGTGGTCTTGGGGTCGGTGTGTATCTGGAAGTGAAGATGTTCGGCGGCTTTGAGGGTGTCTTCGGAGTTGGTCGTGATGCGGATGGTGTTCTTGTGGACGATGGTGATGCCTCCTCCCATCTGGTTGACGCGGTCCCTCCGGGTGATCTTGTATCCGTCCGGGATGGCTATGGCGATGTCGGGTGCTGAGGAGGCATTCATCCAGGTCTCCGTGAGGAAGGTGACGTCCGGAGATGTGGTGTCGAGCAGGTTCCATATTTCCACGGCGTGTCTGTGGTCGGAGCGGGTGTTGAGCAGGATGCACTTCAGGTGGTTGCTGTTGGTGCTTGGCTTGGCGGGTGCGGGTTGGTTGCAGGTCTGGATGCAGGGGAACTTGCAGGATTGGCAGGTGAAGGGTCCGTTGGTGCGTCCTGGGGTGGCTTGGTGGCAGCCGGGGAGGTGTCCGGTGTTGAGTGCGCTGAGGGTGGCGGCGTCGTACGTCCGGCGGGTGGGATGGCATCTGCGGGGGCCAGGGGGTCTGCTGCTGGGCGCGGTCCAGACGCGGACGGGCGCAGACGGGCTTGCCTTTGTCGCGCTTACGGAACACCATTGGCGCACCCGTGGCGCGTGAACGCTGCGCGTACGTGCGGACTCTGCCATAAATGGAGAGTGGAGGGGGCGGAGCGAGGGAGGAGCAGCTGGGAGGCGGGAGCGGGTGGCGAGTGGGGAGGGGAGCGATGCGAGGTGAGGCTGAAGGAACGGGGGTGGGGCCACGGGGGGGCAGCGGCAGGGAGCGGGGAGCGGGGTGGATCAGCGGAAGAACGGAGAGAACAGAAATGCAATCAGGGGCACGACAGTGACAAACAGGGGGAGGAAAACGGCGATAGCAGGCAAACAGTCAGGGGCACAACAGCGGGAGAAACAGAGTACTGGCACAATACAATAAAATAAAATACAATAAGAATCCAAGAAACAGTTACTGGCAGTGGCGGCAGTGGCGGCGGCAAACGGGGACTAGGCACACGCAGGTGGGCCACGCGGCGGGTGGAGCGACCGGCACTGACCAGGTCAGGTCAGGTCACAGCTCCCCGCCTCGCGGACACCACCTTAAGTACTCAGTGGGAGGGAGGAGCAGCTGGGAGGCGGGAGCGGGGTGGCGAGTGGGGAGGGGAGCGATGCGAGGTGAGGCTGAAGGAACGGGGGTGGGGCCGCTGGGGAGCAGCGGCAGGGAGCGGGGAGCGGGGTGGATCAGCGGGAGAACGGAGAGAACAGAAATGCAATCAGGGGCACGACAGTGACAAACAGGGGGAGGAAAACGGCGATAGCAGGCAAACAGTCAGGGGCACAACAGCGGGAGAAACAGAGTACTGGCACAATACAATAAAATAAAATACAATAAGAATCCAAGAAACAGTTACTGGCAGTGGCGGCAGTGGCGGCGGCAAACGGGGACTAGGCACACGCAGGTGGGCCACGCGGCGGGTGGAGTGACCGGCACTGACCAGGTCAGGTCAGGTCACAGCTCCCCGCCTCGCGGACACCACCTTAAGTACTCAGTAGGAGGGAGGAGCAGCTGGGAGGCGGGAGCGGGGTGGCGAGTGGGGAGGGGAGCGATGTGAGGTGAGGCTGAAGGAACGGGGGTGGGGCCACGGGGGAGCAGCGGCAGGGAGCGGGGAGCGGGGTGGATCAGCGGGAGAACGGAGAGAACAGAAATGCAATCAGGGGCACGACAGTGACAAACAGGGGGAGGAAAACGGCGATAGCAGGCAAACAGTCAGGGGCACAACAGCGGGAGAAACAGAGTACTGGCACAATACAATAAAATAAAATACAATAAGAATCCAAGAAACAGTTGCTGGCAGTGGCGGCAGTGGCGGCGGCAAACGGGGACTAGGCACACGCAGGTGGGCCACGCGGCGGGTGGAGCGACCGGCACTGACCAGTTTCAGGGTAATGTAGGGAAATATATTTGCTTCTGCTTTTAATTAACTATCACATTTTCAGATAAATGCCCAGCACAGTACACACAATTAAAAATGTGTAAATTTCCTTTGTATTTCTAGCTACAAAGAGTTCTGGAATCTGCGGAGCTCATGTCATAAATTCTTTTTAAAAAAGTACAACTTGAAGTACAATTAGCAGGTTCTGTTTACTCAGCTTCAGCTTTCAGCCTTTCGTTTTTATGTGTTTTTCATGATGGTTGCTTCCCTTGACTGTCTCATAAGGCTATAGAATTTAAAGGATGGTTACATGGTCAAATTTTTGTTCCTACTTGAGTTTAGTGATGTAGAATCGGGTTGTCCTTTTGTTAGACTAGAGTTTAGTGTATGCTGTTTAGTCTATTTTTTTTTTGACATGAGAACACTGATATTTGCTGGTTTACAGTTTTTTGTCTGGGAATTCTGTTCACTTTGTGTGCCTTCGTACGTCATAAAGACATTGTGCTAGTTACTAATCGCTGTTGCATGTTCATTTGTTTACCTGTTAATATGATGCTGGATTTAAAGCTTTTTTTGGTGCACAAAGTAAATGTGCATTCGCGTAGGCTTTCTTAAGGATACAACGAATACTAGCACTTTTTCTTAAAGTACGTGCTTTGCAATATTTTTGTTTATGTGCCTTTTAAGTTAACCATTTACAATGAAAACCTCACTTCTCACTAATTTTTATAACATGTTTCTTGAGGGTACAATTTAACTCTGCTAATGGAGTTTATTAATTAAAGGGGTCCTTGTCCCATCTTAAGGTCCTTCACTTATGGGTTCCAGCATTCAAAGATGTTCATAGCTTTTAATCTTAAAGGGCACGTTATATCATTATTAGGCCTGGGCACAATTCAAATTAGGGGTTCTTTACCCACGCCAACATGTGTGGTGCAAAATTTGCTGTGCCAACATCACAGGTGACATTTGTTTAATGTGACTCAAAGTTCAGAATTCCAAGCTACCCTGGAAGTCCCAATGAGAACTCATTTAAAGCTTGAATCCCAGTCAGGGCTCCAGGAGGCCTGATATATTCTCCTGAATGTCCCACTATGTCACTCAATGTGCACAGATTACAAGAATGAGAAGTGCTCTGATAGGCCCAGGGTGAAGACCCAAGGGACTTGTTTTTCATGTGTTATGTCGCAAAGTGCCAGGTTTGGCAACCCATGGGCCCTGGGATGCCTCCGCTAATTGCCCAGAATAAAATGCTCTGTCCTGGCCCCTTGTCAGAGTTCCGACATGCCCAGGGTTTGAATTCCCCAGCCCAGGGCTTCCTTCTTCAATCCTACAATGTCACAAAGTTGCTAGGATGGGATCCTGCAGTACTGGAGAGGTCTCACCTGCTTGTCTGGGTGAAGAAGCTCTGACTGGGCCTTGGGACAATAACCCCCTGTTGGCCCCTGGGTTTAAGCACTAGACTCCCTTCACTGGTCCACCATTTCACAAAATGCCTAGAATGGGATCCTACAGCCCCAGGGAGGTCTCCCTTGCTTGCCCCAATTCAACAACTCTGACCGGGCCTGGGTCAGCATCACAGTGGGCCATGAAGTGAAAGGCCCCAGCCCTGGATGCGATCCATTGCCCGTGGTGTCTCAAAGTGTCATGGATGGAGACCCACAGGGTCGGGGTGGCCTCCCCTGCTTGACCATGTCCAGAAGCTCTGACCAGGACCTTGGACAAAGCCCTGAAAAAAGTTTTTAGAAGGGGGCAGGGTAAGGATACCCTGTCCTCTATTCCTGGTGGGGGGGGTCCCAGAGTGACCCTTCCTGAGTCAAAAACATTTGAATCTGCTGCAATATTTTTTTTAAATCACATCCTGGGAGAGGTCCAGCGCACAGGGGGCGACACATTTGTTTATTTAGGCTACAGGGGTGATTGGCCTCCATTCCTAAGCATCTAGGATGCTCCAAGGACGCCATGCTCCGGGCCAACATGAAATTAAAGGGGCTGGTTTGTGCAGCCCTCCTCCCCATGCCTCTCAGAGGCACCGGGAACCCCATGCTCTGGGGCCAATTAGAAATTAAAGGGAAAGGGATGAGCAACTCCCTGTTCAACGGGATTGATCATATGATAAAAGAGCCTCTGATTTCAGTTTGCAGCAAATGAAGGACTATTTTCCAGGAATTCAGAATCCAATATGTGGGGACTGGGGAATAAGTTTGGACCCCTGCTTCATTTACACAGAGCCTCCAATGGCCCTGTACACAGTGCTGTATTTGAGCCAGTGGTTGGAGGCAAGCCCCACCAGCACTCATTTTTGAAAACTTCACACATCTTTCTTTAACAGGCTTTGATCCAGAGCGAAAAAGAGAAAACAGAAAAATGGGAAAGAAGGAAGAGAAATGCAATAGGGACCGCTTCGGAGTAATATATATTTGGTCCTTAATAACTCGAAAGGAGCCGTTATCCTCTTCCCAGCACTCAACGTATCAGAGGAAGTTTTTCATGTGTTGCTCCGTTTCTGTCTTGACTAGTGGAGAAAGGAAAAACTTTGAACTGACTGTGAAGTTTGGGACGCTTAATTTTAATGCACACAAGTCATCCCAGATTGTTTTCACAATGCACCCCCCCCCCCCTGTACGTGTGCAGAGATATTCTGGATTACTGCCCAGAATAAACACGCACACCCACTATTGAATTGGGCAAAGCTGTAGAAAACAAGAGGACCGGCACTGCTTTGGAACGCATAATAGGAATGCATTATAATTGTGCATACCAAAGGAGTGTCAGCCATAGTATCTGCTTGAGTTTGTGTAAAGAGCACAGATGCATAGATCCACTCACCCCTATAATGGGCACTGAAGAAAATTACCATCTGGCAGGAACATGAAATCCTTAATAAGACAAAGGACAGAATTAGAAAACTTGTTCCCGAAAGGGCACCACTTTTGGTAAAAGAACGTGACCTCTTTGACACTAGAATAGATGGAAGCACCCCTTCTTTAAGAAACATGTACAATATGTGTACTGTTATAAGGACCAATGAACATCTATCGCTTACTGAAATAAAACAATTTCATTGACAAGGCTCCCGCAGGTTGTCCCTTTCAAAGCAATAAGATCAGCAAAACACTGTCAGAAAACTGCAAGGTGCGATTTATAAAAAAAACTATTATTTAATGATCATAAAAAAGTAATTTGATCAATAATAGACAGAAGCTTCACACTACTGTGAAAAACACCTTTGTGTGTTCCTCCGCGGTTGTCCTGTGTGTGTACAGCACTAGATTGTCACAAAAATGTTAATTTGGCAGCACAATGGTCAGTACGCCACTATCACTGTACATATTTCCTATAAGAGAGGAAGGATGGATAGAAACGTAATGTGCACAAGGCTCTTGAACCGAGGTATGTATAAGATGTATTAATCTGTGAAACCTGAAGAATGATGCCAGAATAAAGCAGTAACTTCAAAACGACACACTCTTCAAGTACCCTCCCTCTAAATTCCATAAACAAAACCCCCCTAACTTGACATAACTTAATATGTTCTTACCGAACGCCCTTCGTTATACTACCACCTCAAATTCGCATTCCTCCATTCTGTGACAAGACAGTCCTGTGTCACTTGAACATTGGATTGCCTATTTACTATACCACATTTCTCACTTCAAGAACCTTGCCTCATGTAACTCGCCTCCTCAGACCCCCAATTTAGGGGGACTACTTCAGACCCTTTTTTTTTTAAATAAATCTTTTTATTGAAACAAAAACAAGCTTCAGGACATTATCGGGTAATAATGGCTTATTTGAAGAGACAAGCAATACGGGGTTCCCAATGCGCAACATGCACCCCAACATATGCGGCCATATTATATCAGCAATCTTCTCTCGTCGTAAGTCCCGGCAGCAGCTCTCCTGCATTGATGCGCCCCGCTCCCAACTGCCTTTCAGTCATACCCTCTGTACTGGGCTCAGGCTCCCCATATCTTTTCCCCTTTCCGGGGGCATCCCCGGCTCTGATATATCACTCGCTCTGCCCCATAGCACCAGTCAAGGTCTTTCTTCCAGGCTGCAAGTGTGGGGGGTGTCTCTGCTCCCCACACGTGGGCGATGTTCCTTTTGGCCACCCCCCTGCCAGAGCTAGTCAGGCCTTGGTCCATTGCGGCCACATTGTTTCACAAGTCACACCCAAAATGAGCCACCCAGGCTCAAGCGGGACGTCTTCACCCGCCACATCCCTCATTATCCGGGTTACACCTTCCCAATATGTTTGGATCCTAGGTCATGTCCACAATATATGGAAGAAAGACCCTGTCTCCCCACAGCCCCGCACACACTCATCAGTCATGCAAGTGCCCATTCAAACGTAAACTGTTCGAGAGGCTTATGATCTATGCAGAATGCGAAGCTGAATCAGCTGAGTCCTCGGTCTTATAGCTATTTCCCAGGGGGCCTGTAGCGCCTCAGCCCAGTCGTCGTCCTCTGGGAGACCCACATCAGATTCCCAAGCCTCCCGCAACAGGCCAAACAGTCTGGGGTGTTATTGACCAATTTGTGATATGTCAAAGAGATAGCCTTATCAATCATGGAGTCTAGAAGTAGGCGGTCCTCGAGTGGCGAGTATTCAGGCAACCGGGTCCCTGCTTGTAAGTGGCAATAGAGTGCGTGTCGCAATTGTCGGTACCGCAGATACTCTCCCCTCCCCATTTGGAACTGCCTTTGCAATGTGTCAAAGTCCAACATGTTCCTGGCCTTCCAGACATCCCCCAGGTGTTCAATCCCTATTAGACTCCATTTCCGGAAGCCCAGCAGCTGTGTAAATTCACCCAGTTGACGGGGTATTCTGGACCACATACGTGAGTCGTGGGAGGGCCATCATTTTAAAAATGACCGCTCTGCCCATCAGGGAGACGGGAAAGAGGTTCCAGTGGGCGACATCCTCTCGCAGTCGAACCAGCTGTGCCTGTACATTAAGCCGCATAAATTCGTCCTCATTCTTGGTGATCCATAGACCCAAGTACTTGAACGTGTCCCTAGGAACCAGTTCGGAACACGCCGACGATAAGGGCGGTAGCTCCCCCGCCAATGAATACACCGGTGATTTATCCCAATTGATGCAGTAACCGGAGTAAGTACCAAAGGATTGTATGATATGTATGAGGCGATGGAACGTTTGTCTTGGGTTGTGAGCATACAGCAGAATGTCGTCTGCATAGAGAGAAATACGCTCCTCCCAGCCACCCCCCAGGTCTATGCCCCTCACCACTGGGTCCCCTTGTATCCACACGGCCAATGGCTCCAGTGCCAATGCAAAAAGCATTGGGGATAGCGGAAGACCCGGGGTTTTTAAACACAAAAATCCGTGCTGCCAAGAGTGGTAATCAAGGTAGGTCAATAAGAGCTAATAAAAACTCCAACTTCCAGAATGTATTAGGTTGCTATAATGCAGCATAGGACTCAAAATATTGTCTGTGAATACATAAAGGTATTTACCCTACCTGATGTATGGTTGTATTGAGAAAGGCTACATCAACCAGACGCTCTGGTATAATTTGCCCGAAAGCTGCACCATACATTGACACAACACAAATATATATGTGTATATCTATTTCCCTGCAGCTCTTGAACGCGTCTTTCAAACGAGAGACTGAGCCAAGGGTAATAAGGTCCCAGACCGCTCAGTAAACGTTGCAGGCTGCGCAGACTCAGGAGCCGCAGTCGGGGGGGAACAAAATGGCGGCCAGCATCCAGTGAGGAAGCCGCTTACAGCGCAGACTCGTTGCACCTGCATCTTTCTTTTCTGTTACGGAAGCAATTCGCGTCCATAGATACCTAGGAAAGACAAGTACGTGAGGTACTGACAGAAACTCAAATAGTTAGCTGTCTTCAACAGGAAAACAATAAAAATATTTGTAATGCTATAGGTCTTGCATTTAAATGCGACACCTATCACATTGTAAACAAACGGCTGCATTGTCCCTGCTGCTTTAAAAGTAAAAGCGCGCATTGTGCGCTGAATTTAAGCAAAGCACATCGTCGTGCCTCAAGTAGGAGAAACTCAAGAAAGAAAATAGTTCTTACAAGACTAAATAACACGTACCGTGTAACAACCAAAGTAAAGGGACCAGTAGCTTTGGGAGGTTACAAATGAAAACATGGCCGTTCTCAGGAGGGACTAACAAGCTAATTACACAATCAGAAGCCAGCATTTACGAAGGACAAACACAGAAGCCAATGACAAATATGGGAGGAGAATGGGCGGGGCTTCTCTTCCATACTCTACTACAGCAGATCGCCAGAGCAGCGCATGCGTGCTGGCTCAGGCTCGACATAAAAAACAGAGACAAAAGGAGAAAGCAGGGACAGAAAAAACCCTAAAAGAATGAGGTAAACAGGCAGAGAGTGGAGTGTCTATTGGTGTTTTAAATAGGCGTGAGGTGGAATCAAGATTAGCAGACTTGGTATTCGACATCCCAACCTTCACTAATGCTGGCTGCAGGTTTCTGAGCAAAACTTTGAGCCCTGGCACTTTTCTGTTTTACATATTAGATACAGCGCGTATGTCACATTCATCTCCCATGCATATTTCTCTGGAGAAGCGTGAGAAGAGTTAATTTTGAGACAAAAATAGTAAAATGATAGAAGGTAGAGGGACTATTGGATTTTTGAAAATTACATTGGGTACAATTTGTTGCAATGCAAGTAACATGATATCGCAAGCTCCGCAATTGCAGTTTTGGCATGCAGATATGTTTGTGTCTCGTTTTAAAAACCAATTAGGTAGATAGTGGCATTTCTAGACAAATGCTGGAAGTTAGTTTCTCTTTTATCCCACAAGAAGTTCCAATTAGAAACCAGTTACGTATGATCTGACTCCAATTGAGGCAAGGCAGCCTGGTTATAACAAAGGTATTTGGTCAAACTCCTTCAAACCATTGGCCTGCTTTTCTCAACCCTATTGAGCCAGTGGCTCGATACATTGTCAAGCACATTTTGGCTAAACCCTGAGTAGTATTTTAGTCTATTATGCAATTAGTTTTTTTTTGTTTAAGTTCAGAAAGAGTTTATTGAAAGAACAATGCTCAAATATTACAAAATAAGACAAAAAAAAATAATAAGAAAAAGATAACAACCAAAAGCATATAACAGGTTAAATCATGGCAATAACATATATTATAATAAAAGGTATCATAAATTGAGAACATTTCTAAGGAAAAACTGGCACTTGGTATAAAATAAGGCATGAGAAAAGGGTAATAAGATATACATTACAATCACAGGAAAAGTTGAGAACAAAATAAAAAGGAGTATACTGTTTGGCAAAGAGCAAAAAGAAGTCATGGAGGTTTGAGGACTTCTTGCTGTAATGGGGATAAGGACAGAGAGGTACGAGCACTCATATAAGAAAAAACTGTAACTGGATCCCATAGTTCTCGTCGTTTAGAAGCTAAGGTTAAGGGGTATACAAAGGTCGTGTCTAGTCTGTGATTATAGCAAACTGCATACCACCAGGCTTTATAAGATAGTTTGGTGTAATCCTTCCAATTTTTAGTTATTTGCTGAAATGCTACAGCTAGTAGTAAGTCAATTATTCTAATGCTGCAAGTGCAATGATCCCAGATGGGAGATAGACTTCCTAAAAAAAGTATGAGAAAAAGAAAAGGGATGAGTGGAAGAAAAAATCTTATTAATTTGAGACCAAACCTGTTTCCAGAAACTAAGAACAAGGTGACAGCTGAAAAGCATGTGAAAAAGATCTGCACATGAAGAAGAGCAGGACCAACAGTTGTCCGAGGCATCTGGGAAATGATTGCTAAGAGTGAGTGGTGAAAACAATAAACGGTTATAAATAAAAAAATAGTGTTTGAGTAGTGTTAGCAGCTCTAGAGGATCTACGAATTTTCAACCACAATTTGTCCCACAACTCAATAGACCAAGAGGTTACAAAATCTTTTTCCCAAGCCTTCTCCGTCATGGTTTTAATGCGGGGTGAGGATAGGGTGTGAAGGAGAGCATATATCTTAGAAGCTTTAGAATGCTTAAGGAGTAAAGAATTCAACGAGGATGCATCAGAGGGTGCATTAATTGATGAAGGAGGCACCGCAAGATGAACAACGTAGGCCTGTTGTAGTGCGTTTGTCAACAACAAATATTTGGCCCGAAAATAAAGAGGTAGGTTGAAAGAAGTAGCAGCCAAATCGAAGGGAATGATCTGAGTATGATGAAACAATTGATGCACCCAAATAAGGCCACGCATTCTCCAGGATTTCCAAAAAATTGGTTTATTGTTAACTAAAATAGACGTGTTATGCCAAATAGGCTGATCAAAGAAAGATGAAACAGGCACACGAGGAAAAATTTTGGAGGTGTATTTCAGAATAGGAGTCGATAAAGACAGAGGTCTACGAGAAAGCATGAGATATTCTTTGAAGGAAAAGGGGGAAATAAAGGAACTTTCCAAGGACAACCAAAGAGGAGAAGATAGTGAAGAGTCCTCAATCCAATAAGAGATTTGATGTAAAAGGAAAGATTTGTGATATAAGGAAAAGTTCGGAAAATTCACCCCTCCTTCTTTTTTAGGACGCATTAGCTTACACAAAGACATACAAGACTTTTTATGCCCCCACAAAAAGGAAGATAGAATAGAATTAATTTTCTTAAAATTCATTCAAAAAACTTTATTGCGATTGTTTAAAATCATAAAAGTACAGTCTTAATGTCACAATTTTCATGATAAATACATATTCCAATCAATTTAAAGGTACTAATATCAGTGAATAATAATGAAATAACAATGTGGTTTGGCAGTATGCTAGCCACGCTTGATACCAAGATATCAGTGGATAATATTGCTAGTTAATTTCCTGCGAATTAACCACATTGAAAACAAAAACTTGGAGACTGAAACCACAATAAGTGGGTTTGTGTCGCTTCTCAGAATCCTAAAAAAATCAAGGTAGCTCCTAACGCCCAAATTTAAGCATAACTGTATAATCCATTTTTTCCGGATACCAGCATAAGCCGGACAAAAAAGCACAACATGAATCATGGATTCCTGTTCAATTGAACAACCAGGGCATGCATGATGTAATCCAACCGCCCATCGATCTGTAAATGAATATAAGGGGAGGGTTCCGAATCTGAACTGTACATATAGCTTCTTTGCTAAGGTTGGCTGGATAATATCAAGTTCAGGTACAAAGGCATAATATGGCTTGACATCAAGGAAAACATCAGTCAAACTTGATGGTTTAGCCGAGCTGTAAGCTTTCATTAAAAAATAATCTTTGAGTGTTGTGGCAAGATATTTCATGGTAATGCCTGAGATTGAATCCTCTGGATTGTCCCAGAGGTGTGCAAGACCAATCTGATTAAGTATCTGCCTAACATACTGGAGCCAGGGAATCTTATCGGCTCCTAGTATACCCAGGATTACTTTCAGTTCGTCTCTATAGCATGCCAACTCGGTTGTGCTCCAAATCCTCCTCCAATACATCAAAGGCCTTGAAGCAGCAGCCTCTGAAATAGGGCGAATGTTTAGATCCAACCTCAATGGCATGAGCGGCGTATTATTTGGGAGAGTTAAGAGTTTCCTAATAAAATTGTTTTCGGTACTGACCATATCATTTGTAGGAGTATGGCCCCATAATTCAGCCCCATAGAGTGTCGAGGACCTGGATTGCACAGTGTAAATTTCGAGGGGGCCACTTATGATTTTTAGGCTACATTTTTTCTGAACTTTAAGGATGCCCCCTATGGCCTGGTTGAGTTTTAGGTTTGCTTTTAACTTTCGAGGGGACCATCCCATTTTATCATTCAAGGTCAGACCTAGGTACTCAAAAGTAGAAACCCGATCCAAAGGGATACCTTCCATCATGGGGTGTGGATAGTTGGAAGGTTTTACGTTAAAGGCCATATATTTTGTTTTATCTACGTTGACCACCAGATTTCTTTTGTTGCAGAAGTTGGTAAACTGGTTCAACACCCGCTGCATGCCCATCGGCGATTTTGACAACAGCAAGGTGTCGTCTGCAAACATAAGTGCAGGGTATCTTCGAGAGGCCAATTTTGGGGCATCAATGTCTACAGTTTCCAAAAGTTCATCAATGAGCCCGTTGAGAAAAAGTGAAAATAGAGTTGGGGCAAGGACACAGCCCTGGCGCACACCCTTCTCTACTGGAAAAGGGCCGGTCAGGTGACCATGTTTCCCATAGCGAACTCTGGCATATGTCCCTTCGTGGAGAATCTTCAACTGGTAGCATAGATAAGGTGGAACCCCCATAGCTAGCAATAAATTCCAAAGCTGATTGCGGTCCACCATGTCAAATGCAGATTTCAAATCCACGAAGGTCAGATATAAACTGCCCCCCTCTCATACAACGTGTTTCCAGTAGAGGATCTGGAGCCTAAATAGTTGGTCCATAGTTGATATTTTGGACCTAAATCCCGCTTGAAGTGGGGTTAAGATGTTATTCTCCTCGATCCAATTCTGCAACCGTTGCAGGAGAAGTCTCGAATACATTTTCTGGCTCACATCTATGAGGCTTATAGGCCTATAATTACCCGGGTCGAGGGGGGATCCCTTTTTAAAAATGAGGATAATTTCCGCACCCAACCAGGTAGGTGGAATCGGTAAGCCCAGAAGAATAGCATTGAAGAGAATTAGGAAGTAGGGTGCCCAAACTGTCCTTTCATCTCTATAAAGGTCCCCGGAATCCTATCTAGCCCAGGTGCTTTATTTGGTTGAAGATTGTCCAGTGCCAAATCCACTTCCATTATCGTCCATGGAGGAGCATCCCAGGATGGATCCAGGGTCATTAAAATTGCAGGGGGATCATCTCTCCTAGTTGTATTATTGGAGTAGAGTTTTTTGAAATGCGATGCCCATGCATCTTCGGAAACATTGGGGTCAATCGTGGTTTTACCTTCCGATTTCCCAGTGTGAACAAGGTTCCAAAAGGACCTTGAATCTTTTACCATAAGTGCTGTTCTAATAGCAACCCATCTTCCCTCTTCCCACTCAGATTTGGCACTAAGGATTATCTTTCTATAGGCCCTCCTTACTTCCAGAATATATTGGCGATTGCCTGCCTTGATGGCCTGTAATAGTTGCTGTTTAACTACCCTACAGCCCTTTGTGAACCACGGGTTTGTATTCCCTTGCTTCTTTGGGTTTACTGTACCTACTTTATAAACCACACCGTATATCAACAAGATCCTGATGAGTTTTAGCCAAATCCATAGTTCTACCAGTCACGGGGTTTTTAGCTTCCATTTTAAACACCCTTTCTAGTAGAGGAAAAATATTTTGGTACATACTGGCAATGACTGAGTCAGACTGTTTTACAGTAAGCCAGCGTATCCGCTTCCCCCCTCTGATGACTCTTGTATTCCCTACTGGGAGAGTATCTTTGTCTGGCCCCATCGTTCAACAGTTTGAAGTTCAGATCTACCATCAGGGGATCGTGGTCGCTCTCCATGCGCCTAATTATTTTAAAATCCAGCACTTTGGGCCACAAATCTAGGCTAACCAAAAAATAATCAATTACAGATTCATGTCCCATTCCCCTATAGGTTGGCTGCCCCGGCGTATCCCCTTTGAAACGGCCATTACATGCTCTCAAGGAGAATGAGTAGGTGAGAGAGGTGAGTTGGAGGACCAGGGGAGTCCAGCGTTTAACTGTATACATACTGGTGGGTGGAATAGATCTAACCTCATCTTCCTCATGTGAAATTAGGGTTTCTCCACTCAGGGGCTCGAAGTGGCAATTAAAATCACCTCCAATCATCAAGACAACATCATCTGGGAGAGATTCCATAAGAGATGACAAAGACTCGAGAGTAGATGATATACCACCCCGACAAGTGGGACGCGAATAAACATTAATAAGTGCAATCTTAGGGGTCCTCCTGTGGGACAAAAGAATACATATTAAGTCTCTGCTATTGGTTTCGACCCTTTTGATCTTGAAGACAAGGTGAGTGCCCACCCAAACACACAAACCCCCCGAGGGTCTACCTTTTGGGCCTTTTAGGGCTGGTTGCATAAAGGTAGTGTACCCCAATCTATGTGTGGGTTCCACTGTCCACGTTTCCTGTAATAAACAGATCCCACAGAGGTCCATAAAGGAACACCACTCTGGGTTGTCGATATTGGTAGCCAGGCCCGCGATGTTCCAACTAAGAATTTTAAGCGTTCTATCATGACAGGACAAGTCATTTGCAGAATTAATCTGGGTGGGTAGAATATTAATAATTACAGGTAGATTATTGGGTGTATCCACCCAATCAGGAGGTTGGATGGAATCATCCCTCCTAATGCTTACACCAGTAGATGAAATAACCCCAGCGTCCAATGGTTCTATTCCCATAGGTGAAATCACTATTGGAACTCCATGACCACCATTATCACTATTCTCAACAACAGGAGGAATGGAAGGTAGATGATGATTACCTTGCGTCCTTAGTCATTCCACCTCATCCAAGGAACTATACCTATTATTAACTGGAAAACCTAAAACTTCATTATCGGTCATCCTACCCCGCATGCCATCAACAAATTGCCCTCGATCATAATGGTTACGGGGCGGTACGAGAGGCCTTGGACGAGGAAACGAGGGTTTAGTAGGGGGAGAATAAAAATAGCCTAAGTTAAATGTTTTGATGTTGGAGGTTACATTATCCAAGATAGGACTACATACGTGATCAACTACCTCTGGGTTTTCAAAATTTACAATAACACAGTCACCTCTCACATCCTTAGGTTTGTGACCCACCCAACTGACTCTCCTAACAAACAGAATAGGTGAACATACATTCCTAGGCAATGGGCTATTAATATTCAACCAATACATTACTTTTCTTGAAATATTTCAAGGGGATAGCAAGTGGTATGTTGGATATTGTGAACAAAACAATGGGAGAGAGCATCATCTTGATTGTATCCAATCTTCCCCACCACGACAAATAGAGAGGATGCCATTTACTAGTGAGAGTGGTTAGTTTTTGTACGCAATCCTCCATACATTTAGTGATTGTACTCGAAAGAGAGGAATGAAAAGTAAGGCCTAAATATTTGATAGAATTAGGACTCCAAGTAAAACCTGAAGCAGAAAAGTCATCCTTGAACGTCACCTTAGTGAGTGGCAAGATTTCACACTTGTCTATGTTTAGTTTATAGCCCGATACTTGAGCAAAAGAATGGACCTCGTCTAAAAATGCTGGGAGTGAGGTATCTGGTTGGGAGATGAAAAGTAAGACATCATCAGCATAAGCTGCCATTTTAACAACAGAGTTATGAAAGTTAAAACCATGTATGTTTTCATTGTGGCGAATTCGCAAAAAGGAAGGGTTCTAAAGCAAGGTTAAACAGAAAAGGAGAAAGTGGGCAACCCTGTCTAACCCCTCTCCCCAGTGAAAAATAAGAAGATAAGCCCCCATTTGCCGAAATTGCTGCTCTAGGACGAGAATAAAGGAAGGAGATCAGGGAGGAGATTTTCGGACCAAAACCAAACCACTGCAGAGTTTTAAACAAATATGGCCATTCAACCCGATCAAAAGCTTTTTCCGCATCCAAGGCTATGGCTGCGAGGGAATGTGAATAATGTGAAGTTGTGGAAAGAATATCAAAAAATAATCTTGTGTTATCCGACAACAATCTACCTTTAACAAAGCCGGACTGTTCTTTCCCTAAAAGCGTCGGTAGTATAGACTCTAAACGCAAGGCTAATGCTTTGGAAATTTTTTTATAATCAATATTTACTAGAGAAATAAGGCGATCATTTTTACAATGCTGTGGATCTTTACCTGGTTTCGGGATAATACAGATAAGGGCATCAGAGAAAGAAACAGAAGCGGAACCAGTAGGAAGAAAAGTAGAGAGAAGCAAATGTAATTTGGGGATAAGCAAAGTAGAAAAACAGGAAAAGAATTCAACAGTAAAGCCGTCCGGCCCCGGAGCTTTCCCTTGCTTGAGAGTGTGAAGAACCTGGAGGAGATCTTTATGTGTAAGATCAAATTCTAAAGGGGAAAGGTCTGGAGGAGTTTAAAAAGGAGAGGAAATACTTGATAAAAATTGGGAGATGGACTGTTCAGACGAAGACGTTTCGGAGGAATACAATGTTTCTTAAAAATGTAAGAATTCTTGTAAGATGTCTTCGCTTTTGTGTTTCAGTGAACCGTCATAACCATATATAGATTCAATGTTAACTTTGTTTTGCTTC
Organism: Triturus cristatus; assembly: GCF_964204655.1. Classification (NCBI taxonomy): domain Eukaryota; kingdom Metazoa; phylum Chordata; class Amphibia; order Caudata; family Salamandridae; genus Triturus; species Triturus cristatus. The sequence goes on along the minus strand of NC_140593.1, from coordinate 324,800,206 downwards.
ACCTTTAAATAATTAGCCAACAATTTCCCTGCCTTATTCTGCCCACCATAGAATTTGGTGCTAGATTTTAAGAGAAAATTAGATGCATTGAATGTAGAATCTTTATTAAATTGAAGTTTGGCAGAAATGAGTTCGCTTAAGCAATCTTTTGATTTAGATGTATCATATAAGTGTTCTAGTTGCTTAATTTTGGAAAGTAGAACATTGGTGGCTTGTTGGGCTTTTTTTCTCTTACGAGAAACATAATTAATGATGAAATCTCTGGCTGAAGCTTTAAAAGCATCCCAAACTACTGGAAATGGAACATCGTCCGTATGATTAAACAGAAAAAATTTGTGGAAAAAGGATGTAAAAGAAGAAACAAATTGTACATCGAGAAGGAGAGCGTTGTTAAAACGCCATTTTTTAGTGGATGTAGGTGTTTGTAATACATCCAAAGAAATGGAAACTGGGGCATGATCCGAAATTAAGATGGAGCCGATGTCAGAAGAAACAAGGGACTGAGTGAGGCTATGTGAAATAAAAAAATAATCTAGCCGGGATTGAGTTTGGTGGGGGGGTGAAAAAAAAGAGTACTCTCGCAAAGTGGGATTGCAGAGTCTCCAGGCATCAGTGAGTTTGTATTGTGCGATGAGGTGAGTAAAAGATTTTTGCGACTTATGTGGAGTGTAAGCACTAGCTGAGTGTCTATCCAAAAAGGGGTCAAAAACGTCATTGCAATCACCCACTAGAATGAAGTTATCTACATAGTGGTGGGTAATTAGTGGGGCTAAGGAGGTCCAAAAAGAGGCATCACCACTCGTGGGAGCATACACATTTAAAATGGAAATAGGAACATTGTCTAGAGTAAAATTAACCAACACCCATCTGCCTGAAGTGTCAGCAAAATGCGATACTGACTTGATTGGAAGAGATTTTCTAAACAGAATTAAAACACCATTACGTTTACCATCACCTGGGGAAAAATACACATCACCCAACCCCTTTTTAGTTTGGCAGATTCATCCGCCGATAAATGTGATTCCTGTATACAGGCTACATCTGCGTTAAGTTTTGTCAAATGGGATAACACTCTCTGTCGTTTAATTGGTGAATGTAAACCTCTAACATTCCAAGTAAATAATTTCAAAGGCATGAAACAATGTTAAAAAAACATACCAGAAGACCAGTTGAAGAATAACCATGAAAGAAAAGTACATGTAAAGCATATAGGCATATTGATAAGAGATACCAAAAATAGAAGAATCTGGTTTCATAAAAAACAATGCAATAAAAGCCAGTTACATATTGAGGACAAAAGAAGGAGAAAATAAAACAGAAGAGAGATAACGAAAATATAAGCAGTAAAAAATGAAAATGAGAAGACTGAATCCAGAAGAAAGGACATAGAATCTGCTGAAGAGAAAGGTAACCCAAGGAGAAGTGAGGAGCTAAGAAGTTTAAAGAAGAAAAAGAAAGGAAGTAATAGCAGATAAAGAAGAGCAAAAAACTTACATATTGACGGGAACAAACAAAAGGAGAGAAGGGTGGAGGCCACATAGATCAATGACGGGTCATAAGCTCCAAAGGGAAGGCAGGGAAGGAAGACAACCGCAACGAACTCCAAGAACATGAAGATGGGTGACGATGTGAATGAGAAAACCTGTGCGAAAGAGGAGAAGGGAAAAAAAAGGTAAATATTTAAGAACAGAAAAGATTGACTAAAAACAAACAACTAGTAAAACCGCACAAGCATAACAATCATGAAAAAACCAAACTAGAAACATAGCATAAAAAGCCTTAACATGAGATCAGTAAATGAAAGCTAATTATGAAGAACTTGAAGAGGCAGCAATGTCCATTCCAGTGGTAGTGTGAGAATACAGAAAGCTCTTTAATTTCAGCGAATCATCATAAGTAGTGGTCTTGTTGTTGAAAGTCACCTTGAAAAGGCAGGGATGGAAAAGACCATATCTCGCTCCCATTGAACGCAACTGTGGTCGAAGTGAAAGGAATTCCTTACGCCTGTCAGCAGTGGATTTGGCATAATCCTGTGAGAAAAAGAGCTGATTACCAGACCAGGTGAGTCGAGGGAGAGCTTTGGCTGCAGATAAAACTGTAAGTAAATCAGTATATTCAAGGAAGTAGAGGATCACACCTCTCGGCCTTTTAACATGATTAGTAGAGAGCCCAGTAGGAGGAGGGCCTAAACGGTGAGCTCTTTGTATATTGAGATTAGTGGTATCTGGCAGCTTGAGAATCTTTGGCAAAAAGGATTTAAAGAAAGTAAGGGCATCAGATCCCTCTGAATTTTCCGCCAGGCCATATATACGAAGATTGTTCCTCCTATTTCTGTTCTCTAAATTCTCAAGTTGTTTGTGGAGAGCAGAGACTTCAACGCACAATGGATCAACTTTGGCAACAGATGAATTAAAAGTATCTACAGTTCGTTCTAGGAGGGTTACTCGACCATCAATACTTGACCACTTATCAGATAACAGCTGAAGAGTAGTTTTGGTTTCGTCAAGAGTAGTTTTAGTTTCTTCAATAAAAGGGCGTAAGGCCCTAATTTCTTCCAAAAGCATATCCATCGTTGCTGCCGAGGTGTGCTTGGGAGGAGAAGGTGGATCCTTTTTTGGTCTCTTAATTGAACCTTTGGTGATGCCACTTGTCTGTGGAGCTGAAGTAGAGGAGGAACTTTTAGCAGAGGGATCAGAGGAGTCATCCATGTCTAGACACTGATATCTAGAGCTCGTGTGAAGAAGAAATTTACGAGCAGTTGGAGAAGGCTTACGTAATTCCTTATATGTTCTACCCATAGAGAAATGGCAAAAGGAAGTAGAGTATAACAGAACAAGTAAACAAACTAAATTGTGTACAGGTAAGTGCAGTAAAGTTGAGCGCTATAAACGAGAATTATTTCATGAGAGCCACATAAAGAGGACAACCAAGGATACAACTAGTCATAACCAAGGAAAAAAGACAAAACATCTCAGCAGAAGAACAAACAATATAACTAGTTAATGTGCGAGATTGGTAAAGTCAATAGAGTAAAGACATAAGTGAGAATAAGTCTGAGAAATTATACGATATGGAGTAACAACAGTCTGGTAAACATGACAAGAAAAACCAAAAAGTGTCATTTCTAGGTGCACAAACAACAGTGGCTCTGGAATAAAGAAATGAAACGCACAATAACAAAAGCGCTAATTAAGAAAAGATGAAGTGAACACTTGGGACACAAGCAAAGGTAAACAACATAAAAAATTTGACAGGTGGTTTCTTCAGCTTGAAGGAAAATGAATTACAATAACAAATAACAATGGCATGTAGAAGCATGAAGAAATCGGCTTTGCGAAAATATAATTGAGATATCCAAGGCAAATTATTAAGCAAGGAAGCAAGGAGCGGCAGAGGGAGTAGAATAATTCCTTCTCTCAATGTGAGACTAATAGGAGTATGACTCCGTCAGCAACCTCACAAAATGGCGGCCGCCATTTCAAAAGTTAATATCTCATACAATGCAGTCATGTGGTAAAGAGAAGCACATAGCAGAGGAGTGAAAATAACGTGTTGCTCACAATTGCTCAAGTGTGGAAAAAAGTTTCTTCAAAATAATGTCCACCATAATGCAGCATAGTTGATAATGGATAATAACACGCTTAGGTGAGAGAAAAACTCAAAGCGCTTGAAAAACACACTAGCAGATGCCAAGACACTTGTAAAAAATAGACATAGCGTGACGAGTAGCAGATTTATAAGGGAGCAGAATTAAAAATTAAGCTTCCGAAACTGTTGTCAGCCGAGAAACGCTAGGAGCAAAGCTCCGTCAGCGCTTACACAAAATGGCGGCCGAAACGCCGAGTATCGGCGCGTCCTGCATTCATGAAGAAAAAGAATACCCACAGGCATCTTCAAGTGTCCAGAGGCATAACAAGAGCTCCACAGCAGTTCCGAAGACGAAATTCATGCTTTCCCCGGAGAAAGTCACTGCAGGGAGTCACGTTGGGCTTCCCATCCTCCGCGCCGCCCGGGAGAGCTACGGAAACGCCACCATCGCTCACGGGCGCTAGCCACGCCCCCGCAATTAGGTTTTTTAATGTAACCTTTCTCCTACACTGCTCCCATTGAAATGCACAAGGGACTATTTTACACCTCAAGAGCATAGTCAATCATATATTTGTCATATTATTCTTTTATCTGACACTAGTATTTTAAACATAAAACATGTGTTTTTCTATTTGTTCTCTGTAGCAGCTATTCATCCACACCTTTGCTTTGCTCGAATGTGAAAGTAATGTTAAGGTGGAATCTTCACCTTGGTAAATCGGGAAACTGTGACCTCAAGTACACTGCCATGAAGTCTCATGAGATCAGCAGCAAGCAGCGAGATTACGTGATATTTTGGGCGTGGATTATGTGGGTAGGCGTCCTCATCTCCATCAGACCCATCCTGCACTGTAGACACTTTCAGTCCTGTGGCTTGGCTGTGTCTGCTCATTTGCATCATGCACTGGACTGTGATCATACAGCACACTCTGCGCACCCTCTCATCCTGCCCTTGGGCCACTACTGGTTAACTCTCCTAGCAGCTGTCTCTCATACTGATGGGATGGTGCTACAAAAACTGGAACAGCCATTGGATCTGTCTTATAATTCAAAATGTAAGTCATACCTACAGGTTTTGGCGATGTTTGGTATAGCTCCATGCTGATTTTAGATTGTATTGAAATTATCCCGCCTTAAACCTTGGCACTCGTGGGAAAGCGAGGAATAGAGCAGGCTCTTCCCAGAATTGTCTAAAAAGGAAACACTGGACATGTTAAAAAAATCGAGGTAGAATAAAAAGACCGATAACGCTGGCTACCGGCAACGCAATCCGCCACTAGATAGCCTTTTACTGCTTCATACTCCCAAGGGAGCCCACAAGGGTGGCCACCCATCCATCATTTTCAAAGACTGTCTGTAATTTTGCCGTGATGTCCGTTGTCCGTACTTGATGGTTTAACGGATGGCATTTGTCCGTAATTGTAGCCTTTCTGCTAAAGGGCAAAACTTAGTTGCAAAAATTCAGATTACCCAGCTGATGGAGGGGAGGGGGTCTCCTCAGCTGGTTGGAAGGGAGGGGGTCTCCTGCGCTGTGTTCCTGTGGGAGAGGCAGACAGATAAGGAACAAAGGGCCATATGTAGGTAGCATTACATTTACCGATTCATAAATACCGAATTTTACGGATTCGGTATTTATGAATCGGTAAATGTGATGTAGGTAATGATTCGGTATATTTTACCGAATCGGAAAAATTCGGTAAATATGAATCGGTATTTACCGATTCGGTAATGGGGCATACCTTCCCATTGATTCCTATGGGCCTGGAGGCCCATAGGAATCAATGGGAAGCCAGTCACCATTACCGATTCGGTAATGGGGGGAGCATAAACAAGGGTGGCAGGGTGTCACATAGACACCCTGTTGCACCCCTGATTCTTGCATGTGTGCACATGTGGTGCACATACATGCCCTAAGGGCATGTATGTCTGCCACATGGCACTCTTACATCTGCAAAATATTGCGTTTTGCAAGGTATTCGTTATTTATCACCAACCTGTATTCGGTGGTAAATAACGAATTCTTAATACTAATTTGCACTCTTTAGAGTGCTCCCTACATTCAGGATTCGGTTTTTACCGATTCGGTATTTACCGATTCGGTATTTTACCGATTCGGTAATTTACCGAATCCTAAATTATGCCTCCTACATCCCAAATAGCTAAATACCGGTCGGTAACGGGATATTTACCGAATTTCGGCCGTTACCGACCGGTATTTAGCTACCTACATGCGGCCCAAAGTCTCTTGCCAGGGTGCCTGATCTTGAAAGAAATGCACATGTGTGCGCCTGATAAATCTGGAAATGTAAAGGCTGCTTGGGAGTCGATATAGGCATTAATTGATGGAGTTAGTTGAAGTTTCCTGATGGCAAAGATATTTTCGTTTTAAGAGGTACTGTGAGAGTGTTCCAAGCTGAGCTGTGGAGTGCATGCGCAGTTATAAACTTTTTGTGCAGAAGTTATAATCGCATACTATTGAAATCTATACTTTAGAAGCACTTTTTATCTTTAACCTAAATTTATATGTGCATTTTCTGGCAGCCTATATTATACTATGTGTGATGCACTTTTAAAATATTGAGTTGCACGTTCAAAATTGCTTTCAGGTCCTCATAGCACTAAAAATTCACAACTTTCCCTGCTGCACCAAACAAGATTTAATTCTAAGGGTCTCTGTTGGATATAAAGACATCTGTAGTGATCGCATTAACCAATAAAGGATTCACAACATAAAATAGTGCTTTTCCTACTGATAAGTTTAACTTTCATAATTTTTTTATTTAAGGTGTGTGTTATTTTATATGTATATAAAAAAAAGAGGGACTTGGGGTGCTTATAGGTCCAGCATACGTGCCCCCGGGGGTCAAGCAAGCGGATATGGTATGTAGTTCCTTAGAGAGAGAGAGAAGGAGAGGAAGAGGCTTGGTTGGTCTAACACCCTAACGATCTGGTGGACACAGTGTCTCTCCCACTTTGGGATTTGAGGCCCTCTCACACCCAGCTGGGTTGCGTGCTTCATCATAGGGTATGCTCCTTGTCAGGCCGGCGCCGCAATGCCAGAGCCTATGAGGGTCTCTTTAGCAGGAGATATTTTCATCCCAAGCCGTTGGGTGCAGTGTGGGTATAGGGCCTCGTGGTATAGTGCAAGGTGTGAGGGAATTGTGCAGAAAGGGCTAAAATGAGGCACAGTGGTACTCCAAATCCAATTTAATCAGCGAGCCCACTGGTCCCAATTAAAATCAGAAAAGGTGTGCCTCCACTGAGATAATGGACAGTGGTGGCCACAGAATGGTGGTCAACATGTTTCTTGCCTAATGTGTCTGGAGAATCATGTGGCAATTCTTCAGGACCAAGTATATACTATCTACATAGTAGTTAGTTCCAGTATTAGTGTCAGATATGAACCAAGCACCTAAAGCAACCTAACAATGAGGTTCCTTATTAGTGGACCAACCTAAAACAAAAAACAGAAATGAAAACAACATAAATCATAATGAGCAACATTAAAAGCAGCCTCTACATGCTCAGGTGGTTAGTAGAAGTCATAAGTGGTAAGCTCTGTGGAAAAAGAAGAACCATTGTGGCAAACGTGTAGCACATCTAATGACTGAGATAAATGTGGTGGTAAAACAACCACAGTGGTACATTTGTAGCAAAACACTCTCCCAGTTAGGATGGCTCACTAGCTCCTTCGAGGAACAGGGGGAGGGTGCCTTAACGGCCTAGATATGGCATAAATTCAAGAAATTGTTACAGGCAGCCTGTTAGTCAAAGCGGAATGAGACCGGCATAGATAGTCGAGAGAGTACTCACAGTTCAGCCACGGCTGTCTTGCCGGAAGACCTACCCCTTACTCCACCAGCTCGAGAGAGAGTGTGGTGGGTGAGGTACAGCTGGCATAAGTACCTAGAGTGGATGTGGGACTCGGTGGGTCCAGGTGTTCCGAAAGCTGCCTGTCCGCGTAAGATGGGACTGACAGTGAGCTCGCAGAGAGCGTGAAAATCACTGGCGAGAGGCAGGGTAAAAGCAGGCGCCATATTGGATGAGGGAATAATGTGGAGCAACTCAGAAGCAGTGAATAGAATGGCTGGTAGTGACCAGTTTAAATCAAATATTGGCACTAAAGGGGGCGGCCAGCAAATAGAGGCACACAACTCGAAAACAGTGAAAGGAATCGCTGGTGGTGACCAGTTCAAAACAAACTATGGCAATAGAGGGTGTGGCCCACAAATAGAGGCACCCAACTCAAAAGCAATAAAAGGAATCGCTGATAGTGACCAGTTAAAGATAAACTATAGCAATTAAGGGGCAGCCCGGAAATGGTGGCACACAACATGGGCAGGTCACCCAAAGAGGCATTCATGTGGGGTGGCTCACAAGTGGAGAGGCGCATGGCTGATAGTGCCAGAGTCACACAGCACAATAGGTAGGATCGTGCCTTATAGAGGTCTGGATGATAGACAGGGCATGGCTGTCAAACAAGTTGGCTCACATGCGAGGAGGGCTTGGGGGGGAGAAACAGCATCCCCCTCAAGGAAGTGATGTCCTAGCCTTCAAGGGTCCACTCAGACAGAAAGAAGGGCTGTGGAGAATGAGAATTTATATCACCCTAGCTCATGATGGTACATGCATGTAGGTAGTGGACTATCTATTTACGTCATTCCAGTGGATATCTTCATTCATACCATTTTTATCATAGCAAAGGTTTAAAATCCAGTATTGTTCCTTTCTAAAGAGGGCTTGTCTGCTCATGTGGGGGTTTGCCTCTATGATTGTCCATTTGAGACTGTCTGGTGTGTGGCTCTGCTCTGCAAAATGTGAACAGAGCTTAGTGTTGAGCTTGTGGCAGCGGATATTGCTACGATGTTCCATGATTCGTGTTTTGGCCATCCTAGTGGTCATGCCTATAAAACGTAGATTGCAAGGACATGTCAAGCTTTAAATGCAATGGCTTGTATTACAATTTGGTTGTTTTTTCTGTACCCATTTAGATGCGGGGGATAACTGACTCTCCTTAGTCGGCTCTGTCAGGGTACACACAGTACATGACCCATATGGAAAATGGCCCATCACTGGAGGGAGACCCCACAATGGCCGTTGGTCACTCTGGGTGCTGTGTGGTGGTGGTCTAGTGTGAACAAGGATGTCTTTTAGGTTCCTGGTGCATTTAAAGGGGAACCAAAGAGGTGGTAATGTAAGTTCGCCTATTTGCAAAATGCCCCAATGTTTCTTAATGATCTTCCTGATTCTGTTAGAGTCAGGAGTGAATGTGGTGACACACATCAGGGTATCTCCAGTGTATCTTTGGTTCAGTTCTAGCAGTGCCTGTCTGTTGTTGTTGCAGGCCCATTTTTTGCTATGTTAATGTTGGGTGTAGGGTAATTGCGTTACCTGAAATTGTGTGCCAGCCGGTCAGTCTTGATTTCATAATCCGGGAAAGTACTACAGTTGGGTCGTAGCCGCAGGAACTGTCCGAATGGTAGGTTGTCTCTTAATGCTTTTGGGTGGTGACTACGATATAAGAGGAGACTATTGCAGTCAATGGGTTTCTTGTATACTGTGGTGATAAGTTGGCCCCCTGTTAGTGTGATCATCAGGTCTAGGAAAGGAATGCATGTATTGAATATGGTATTCGTGAAACGGAGGTATGGATTGAGGGTGTTAAGCCAGCCACAGAATACCTCACATGATGCCATGTCACATTTCCAGAAATCAGGATGTCGTTGATGTATCTGCGCCAGAGAAGTATGTTACTGGTGTAGGGGTTGGACCAGTCAAAAATGACCCTTTTCTCAAAGGCCGCCATGTAGAGGCATGCCGGGCTCAGGGCTAATGTGCTACCCATTAACGTTCCCTGGGTCTGATGGTACAGCTGTTTCTTAAATTGAAAAAAGATTTCAGTCAGGGCTATTGTGGCGCATTCCATTATGAAATTCACTGGGGTAGGGTAGCCCTATTCCTCTGCCAGGAGAGCAGCCCTTGCAACCTCCAATGTCGCTGTTTGCGGGATGTTAGTGTAGAGGGCCTCCACATCTAACGTTACCAATAAATCGATTTCAGGGGCTGTTTCAATATTTTCAATGAGGCGTATTACATCCCTAGTATCTTGTAAGAATGAAGGTGTCTTCCGAACAACAGGTTGTAAAAAGTGGTCACAGAAGCGTGAGAGGGGTTCAAGAAGGGAATCAATCCCGGAAAAAATGAGATGTCCAGGTGATGGATTCTGTTCCTTGGGAATTTTGGGGAGGACATAGAGATAGGGTATCCTAGGTTCATTTTGATCAAAAAGTCCACCTCTTTTTGTCTAATCCACCCTTCTGTTTTGGCAGTGAAAAACATTGATGTGATACAAGTTGTTAGAGCACCCGTGGGGTCACTATCAATGGGGGTGTAGTAGTGACGGTTTGCCAACTGACGGTTGCATTCATTGTCATATTCCACTGCTGACATGCTCACAGTGGCACCACCCTTGTCCGCTTGCTTGATGGTGATTGAGGGGCCGTTTGCTAGAGCACTCCCCACGTCAGCTTCTGCGGCAGAAAGGTTGTGGAAGGCAGAGGTCCTTTTGCCCCCGGAATCTTCTTTAAGAACTGTGTGTTCGAATGTTAGGATTTCATTCAGGACTGGGAGTGAACTTAGATGGATTCTGCAGTCCAGTGTCTTCTTGTGTTTGCTCTAGTTTATCCTGAAAGTACGCTTTGAGGTGTATCTTTTGAAAAATATTGTGTAGTTCACAGGTGTCAAGGAATTTGTCCTGCTTAGGGGTAGGGACAAAACCGAGACCTTTCTTGAGGACCTTGGTTTTGTTTCCGTTCAAGGTCCTATTTGACAGGTTAACAAATCAGTTTCTCTTCCCTATCTGGCTCAGTGTTTTCATGGATTGTTGTGGCAGATCTTGACACTATACCCGTTTGTGATTTCCTCTACTGCGCCCTTGCCTCTGCCCCAGCCTCTGTCCAAAAATGGGGTGTCGAGGAGTGGGGGAAGACCTGTTGGGATCCCTGTGAGAACATAGGGTACTGCCAAAAGTCGGGTCCCTGGAATGGAGGTCACTCATAGCCAAAGTAAGGTGGTCGTGGACCATGCCTTGTGCCATTGCTGCCCCAGCTGTTGTTGCTGTAATTACTATTGGAGGAGTTTCTCCTGTGTGATGTCTGACTTTTGTCTGATGAGACACATTAGGCAAGAAACATGTTGACCACCACATAATCTCAGTGGTGGCACACCTTTTCTTATTTTATTTGGGACCAGTGGGCTCGCCGATTAAATTGGATTCGGAGTACCACTGTGCCTCCTTTTAAACCTCTCTGCACAATTTCCTCACATCTTGCACCTACATCTACACCACGAGACCCTATACCCACACAGCACCCAACTGCTTGGGACGAAAAGGTCTCCGATAAAGAGCTCCTCATCAGGTGCCCGTCAGGCTTTGCAGTGCTGGATTGATAAGGAGCATGCACTATGATGAAGCATGCCACTCAGCCGGGTGTGTGAGGGCCCCAAATCCCTAAGTGGGAGCACCCTGTCTCCACCAGAGAGTTAGGGTGTTCGACCGACCCAGCCACTTCCTCTCCTTCTCTCTCTCTCTAAGGAACTGTGTACCATATCCGCTTGCTTATTTTATATGTAGTTACTTTGTTCTTTTTAGCTTCACCTCTGATTTCACCTTCACGCTCACTGAACCTGTACACCCTGCAGTATCCATACCTTTTTTGATGCACTTCGACCATCGCATTGAATAGCAATCTAAAAAAGCTAGTGATATTAGCATATGATGTCCTGCATTCCCTTCATAATGTAACTTTTTCTTTTTTATATATTGTGCCAGATTAACCTTTCATCTGTATTTATTTAACACCGCGGTCTATTCATCATACAGAATTGTACAAACAACACTGTCTTCTGGTGTTACAGGAGACTGAGAAAAATAAATTAACCTATTCATTGGCTTAAGAGCACTTTGTGTGTCCCGAAAGCCTGGGTTTAAATTCCAAATTTCCTACATGACTACATTCTTTGATCTAAGTCATATTAATTTACTTCAGGTGTCTATTTTACTTGATAGTGACATTTGAGAGAACTTTCAAGTAATTCAGTTTAAGATGGACTGTCTACAAAAACTCACTCGTATGTTTTACTAGTCTGTAATCTTCTGCCATCACAATAATATCGGCTATGATGTGAGGGAAACCAGACAATTGAGCACTTTGTTCACTTGTTGTGTTGTCAATAGGGTGGTTTGATGAATGTTTTAATGTTCATGCTGAGAAACTTTGATTTCATATAAATGTTAATGCACTGTTGTGATTTAATGTACTAAACTGAAACACTACCATATGTTTTTCAAAGATTGCATTCTTTTTTGCCAAAAGAGGTTATATAGCGGGATAGTAGCCTGGTATGTAGCAGCAGATTCCATATTGAATTTACAGAAGGATAGTGCTGGGATACATATATTTATGAAGCGTTAGCACACAATTGTTTAACTTTTCTGTGTAACTGACTCATAATAAACTGTTCCTCCTCACCCCCCACCCAGTTGCCAGTGCCTTAACTATCAGCATGGGGAAGCGAAGCAATGAACCCGGTGGTGCTTACAAGAAAGTGTTTTAGTGGGAGAACCATGACAGCATGTCAGAAATAGAAGCTCTTAGATCACTGCCTTGTGCTGTTGCCTAGATGTGGCAAGAACAACTACTACACAGAAACCGAAAGAGTATGAGTCACGGTGGTTTACGGGGAGGCGGGGGAGAATATCATCATTGGTGCAGTCTTTAAAGCCCTCCACCAAAACATCCCACATCTGTGCAATAAAATATTTTCTCAGACCACCTCATTTCGCTTTGTAACAGGGCGCTCTCAGAATGAAACCAAGAGAGCGTGACCAGGCTCAACTTAAGATAGTTGGAGGAAGTGAATCCTTCCAGAGCAGTGTGATATTGGACCACTTCTGGTGAATTTGTTAGTACATGGTCCTTCGTAGTTAACAGCACTCCGAGAACTCCCTGCCAGTATGAAAGGAGTGTGGTGCAAGACCAAAGGTTATGAAGCAAATTGGCATCTAATTGCATAGAGCAAGGATATGCAGCTTCTACTCCAGGATATATTTTGTTAATTCAGGCAGGTGTAAGGTAGTCTCACGTAAAAATATTAAATTAACTATAATTTAAATGGTAGCCACGGGTTACTTTGTGGGGATAGTCCAACATTTTATCCCTGTCCGTAATATGCAGAGGTTTGCCATGTCAGTTTCCCTGGTAGTACAGAGAGAAGCCCTGGAGTGGTCTCCATGTTGCAGGTAAGCTCTGTACACCCATCTTATCAGTATAGAGCGTCTGGCACACCTCATGCGGGGTTGTTACCAGGTGGTGGATATGAAATAGGGCATTTAATGATTGTTTAAGGTGTTCATAAGTAAAGAGTTGACCCGGTGAAGATTGTAGTCTGCTATAAGAGTTTGGAACTCTAGTAGGCTGTCGTCAACAAATAAATCCCCAATTTTTAGAGGCCTGAAAGCATGTCACTGATGGAGCTGCCCTGAGTGTAGCCATCCTGTGCAAGTGGAACAGCCCATATTTATTAGAAGAGTCAGTAGAAGACAATGAGTAATGTAGTAAGTCCTCCTTAACGTTATCCTTTATGGGTAAACCCTATCTCATGCAGCGGGTGGCCAGACAGCCAGTGAGCCACTCATTGGAGCTGTGCAGCTAAATAATAGCAATCTAAGTCCAGAAGGGCTAATCCACCTGCAGTCACAGGTAGCTTTAGAGTGGAACGAGCTACTCGTCAGCGTCCTAACCCCCAAATTAGAAATGGGATGTATCTGAAGAAGGAACGAGGGATGAGTAGTGGAAGGTTTGCAAAAAAATATGATAACTGAGGTAGCATTACCATCTTCGCTAATGCCACTTGACCCATTACTAAAAGCGGAAGAGAAGACCAAAAAGCAAACTGGGCTCAGAGGGACCATGTTGCCCTGCCCAGATTTCCCTTCTGCAGATCAGTGGGGGTTTGGTTAATATTAATCCCTGGGTATTGAAAGGTTACTGATTCCCAGTTCATACCAGGGTCCAATTGTATATAAAGGGGGAAACACTACCATGTGTTAAAGAAACACTTATTAAATTTTAAAATATCTATCATGTTCTAGGATTTAGTTTGTGTAATTTACATCCCAAAAATGTGGAAGATTCTATGTGTACTTTGGTACTTTGTGATGAGCCAGAGAACTGGTTTTACCTTGGATTGATTGCAAACCCATTTTGAGACACGGACTGAGTGTGCAATTGCCCAGCACAACATTACAAGGGGTCTGGCTCCTGCTTACCCTTCACAAGCACAACCAGTAGATCATTACGAGTTTACCAAGGTGGGTGGGTGTTGCTTATTCAACCTCTTGAAAGTGCCTCTTCTGGTTCTCCCCTCTCTGCTGACAAAACTCCCCGGATATACAATATCTTTCTATACTCATGGCGGCCCATTCTGTCTGATTTTAGGAATAATCCCACCTTGTTCTTCTCTTCTTTATTTATCCAGTTCTTACCAACAATCCTTTGAATCAGTTGCTGTGGATCTCCCATATGGTCTCATTTGTTCCACCTCTTTAATTCTCCTTTATTGGTAGGCCAGGCTGCCAGTTCTGAGATAAATGTAGAGTCCTAGATGCAGACTCTAGTGCTGTAATATTACAGACAAGTTATGGGTTCCTCGCATACTGATGTTAGGTGTGAGACTGTGCCATATCATCTTCTCTGTCCCAGTATTTCTTTTATGTGTAAAGTACACAGGAGGTTGAGGTGAGCCAGGTGTTTTTGTTCAACTTGTTTATACTAGGAGAAGGTCACTTACCTTACTGTTTCCCAAACTGTTTGCCAATGTTTTTTAAATGTTCAGGAACATAATCAAAGTAATGCTGTTTGCTTTCTCTCGAATATAGAGTGGGTATATTTGGGTAGGGGTGATGGCCTTGACATGCTCAAGGGCCTTTATTTACTATTGAACATGGACGTAATGTGCCACCTGAACGCAGCATACCTAGAGGCAAACACAAAGAGATCATTGTGAATAAATAGTGCTATGTGGAAAATAGTAATAAATGCACATAAAAAGTTGTGAGGTTTGGCCTCTCCTTGGATGGGTTTGTAAAACAGAACTTTTGCCCTTAATTTGTTCATGAATTTTGTCCCTCTGAAGTTTTGTCCTGCATTTGACCCTTTTTCCTGAATTTTTTAGTCATGTCCAGAATTATCCTCCATGCCAGGCGGCCATCCTAGAAACCACTGCTACTTGTAAATCAGACAAATGCTCACCCAGTCCATTCCCAAAAAAGCAGACCATATAGTTCTATAAATCATAAAGAATTCACTCACAGCTGTATGATAATGCTTCAGATTTGCCTCTTAAATCTCCTTTCCTCCTTCTCACAAGTCCATCCCGCCCTTGCACCAAATAAACCTTCTTAGACTAAACACAATTTTTCAATCAGTCTTCTAATCCCCCCAAACCACCTCCCTTATGATCACTCTATATCCATCACATCATGATTCTCCCTCTCTTAGGGAGAGACTGTGGTGCAGCGGCCAAAACGCCAACTCAGGAGCTGGAGATCCGGGTTTAAGTCTGAATCGGTGCAACATCCTGTGATTCTGGGCAAATCACTTAATCTCCCTGTGCCCATGGACAGTGCCTGGACACTCTCACGGGTGATAAACTGTGCTATATAAATTTACAAACTTACTCTCTTAGGGTCTGAGTCACAAAGTTGTTTGTGGTCTGCTTAAACATGTTATTGTTTGCTCCTATGATATGATTTCTACATGGATGCATCTCAATTAAACGACGTGGGGCAATGACATAATCTTGTGCATTTTGAGTTACAAACGTAACGCCAAATGACGGAAATGATTTTAAATTAAACACAATTTCAGCCAGGTCTAAATATGTATAGTGGAAGGCCTTGCTAATAATAATAAACCACTAAAACTGGACTTTTTGACAGAGAGTGGGCTACCTTGCTTGCCTTGTTTGGGGTAGTAAGAGTTATATAAATGCATTTAGAAATACAATACAATACTTCTCCTTCCACAACCAAGAGTAGCCTTCAGATGATAACTATGATTATATGTAATCAAAAGGTCACACCGACATGAAAGTTTTTACACCAGCTGTGTTAGTAACAGTAACAGTAGCAAGCAAGTGCCAATATGTAACCATTTTAAAGCAGGAAGGTCCAGCAGTTCACATTGCTCAATGCTCCAGCCTGTTTGTATGATCTGCAACATAAAGAAATTGGAAGTTTCCTACACCACAAGATGTGATTTTTTTTAATGATAACATGAAGCCAACACAGAGGGCCTGATAACGATGTCATTTGGAAAGCAATTTGACGGACTCCTAGTCAGAATTGATTCTGACCGACTTGGGTTCGGCTAGTCCGACCTACCGATTATGATGTTTATGAACACCATTCGGTCGGACTCCCATCGACTTCAATGGAAGCCTGTGTTCTGACCGACAACACAAGCTCCAATTGAAGAAAGGGGTGGTTGCAGAAAACCTTGCACCCTGTTGCAGGCACCCCATGGTGCCTGCCACACTGTGCATGGTTTTAAAGAGGGTCCCATGGGTACCCCCCACGGGCCCCCACCTGAGGCCTCTGGGGGAAGGGGGGCCCGCTACATGCCCCCAAAGTCAGTTTCTGACAGCCATTCCAATGTCAACAGAGAAATTTGGAAAGGCTGTCCATATCCGAGATCGTTATACTCCAGTCGGAAACGCGGTCCATAGAGATGTACGATTCGGCTCTGACCGATTTGGAGTCTCCGAATGCCGATCGCACCCAAATCCAAAAGACCGGACTTCTATCGTAATCGGTTGGAAATATTTCTGAGGCAGTCAGAGACATAGGTTCCAACACTGTTTAGGAAAATTTGAAAGCCTCTCGGAGCCTTTCCAACCGACATCTTAATCAGGCCCAGAGTGCGTATAAAAGAGCATTAAGCCTCAATCCATGTGTCAGAAGAAATTTGTAACATGTGTTATAAATTATTCCTATTGATGCTTATTGAACGTTTTCTAATTAATTAAAAGGATGTAATTTATTTCAACAGGTGTTGCATTAAAACCTGAACCAACAAACACAACAAATCGAGGTAAGCTCCTTATTTATTTTAATGTATTATTTTCCTTTTAGTAATTCTTTATTTTATTTGTTCACGGATCAAAGATCATTAAATGCTTTGTTTATAGAATAATTTTGCTCTGAGGGGAAAACAAGTATTGACAAATCCAATAGATCTGTAGCATGCTGCCAGCTTTTAGGCTTTGTCAGTGTTTGTAAAGAAAAATCCTGTTCCATTACCTCGACCATATCAATAATGAAGGATGCAGACGTTAAGAGCTGGGTTACCTTCGGCAAAATTAAAACCCACAATTTTCATTGATTGGCTCACAGATGGATGTATCCAAGGTGCAAAGAGTGGCAGAGTGGAAACCTGCCAGGGGCATTTGGCAACTCGAGGGCATTGAGCAAGTTTCTTGCAATGGGAAGTAATGTTGGGTGGTTGCTTAATGGCGGCCCTTGAATTCCACATAAGTGCTCCTCAGGAGAGTGTGGTAGAAAGTTGTACTCCTCTTTCCATGGTGCAAACAATACTTATCAAGGTCAAAAACCATCACTAAACAGGATTAGTGTTAAAAAGAAACGGGAGCCAGTGCAATTCAGGACAGCAAGAAGTGCTACACATTGGAAGCTTATTCTTCCAGGGGACCTCGTTCTGACTTAACATGTCTCAGGTTACACAATTTCAACATCTCTTTGCCCTAACACATTGCGTAATGTAGATGTAGGTTTATAGGATGAGATTGACATTCAAAAGTTGTGACTTTTTGAGCATCATTATATGGATAGGAGTGGAAGAAGTGGTGCATGAGGTTAGTTAGCATAACAAAAATATGGAAGCCCAGCTCAGCCAGAAGAGTAACAGAGCCTGATTGAGGGTTGTGCAGTGCATGACCAATGTAATTTTCATTAGGAGACAGTCATTTTTCTGAACCATACTGTCTTGTACCAGTGTTGTGTGTCTTGGAACCTAATTCAAACACTGGTGGAGACACTGATTCCATGTCGGTCTAATTACCTCCACCTTTATACCATCTCCCACAAACACCAATGTATCAGTGACTGATTACTGAGGTGGATTTATCATGGCGTGTGTGGCAGGGAATCATCAGATTTATGCATGGAGGTGCAAACAGCACCACACTGATGACTCTCTGTTCCACAGAGGCACTGCATGACTGCCTGGTGGTACCTTAACAATCTCTAGGGGTACATTGAAGAAACCATGCATGTGGCTGGTATCAGCAGGAACATCCCCAGTAATTTCCATGCGTACCACACATGGCAGCAGGCCAATGGAGCCATACCCAGGGCTTTTAATGGTCCCATTGAAGGAGAAGTGGTGCTACTTTGTGCTGTGAGCTGGGGGGCGTCCATCCAGCACCAGCTTTGTACTGAAACAGGCCATTTCAGAATTATATGGTGAAAGCTACCATCTGATCCTGACCCTGAGTGGATGGGCAGCATGCTGGGGGTGGCAAACAGTGCCATATGTTTGGCATATTCCTCACCTTCTACACTGTCTTGAATTTTGGAATCTGGGCCATGGAGGGAAGAAGAAGCTTAGATTTAAATCTTGTACCTTGCTTTTCTTAGTGATTGAAGTAGTGTGGGATTACGCTACTCTTAACTTGAGTTCTGGGCTAAAATTATTTTCTCTTCTTTAGCTCTCCTCCCACTTGTTTCTATTTTCAGGTCAGTATTTGGTTCTCTGTCAATTTATGCTGGCACTGCCTGCGACATGCTACCCTCCATAACGCAGCATTTGTCAGAATATAGCCTTAGTGGGCAATCGAACAGACAGTGGGCATGCACAACACCTCCAAGACTGTTGTACTAATGACAAACCTTCTGCAGCCCCCTTGTGGCCACAGCCACAATCCCTAGCCAAACGTATCTAGAACTTCAATCAAAATGTGCCAGCTCCCAACTTCAGAGTTCCTTAACTCCTCCCACTTCTTTCCTTTAACCTATCTGTCAACTCGCATTCAGCAGGAACCATTAAGTCACGAGGTGGAGTAATGGCCACCGGGGAGACATCTAGTTCTATCTCCTGATTTAGATGGGCAGAATTAGAGGTCAGTTTTCACTGTCCATCATCACCAAAACCCTGGTGGTAGGGGGAAGTGAAAACTTTTAATTGCTCTCCTTGCCAGGGATGAGGACTCCCAAGGCGTGTGGAGTATTTTCTTTTATTTTCCCCCCTAAATCCTGCTTCAGGATTTTCTTTTTGAAAACAAAAAACAAAACAATTAGGTGCAGGGCTCTGTCATGTTGACGTAGCCCTATACCAAACTGTAAACAGCATTGACAGGAACCGCTGTGTCTGCGGCTCCTGACAATGCTTTACAAATGACCTCCAGCTTGGTGGTCATTTTTAAATTGGCAGGCGGAGTAGTCTCCACCTGACAAACATTAAGTCCTCCTCCAGGCCAACTGAGATTACTCTGTACCCTTGTTCTTCAATTCCATTAATTTCAGTACTATTATTAACCTATTGCCTACTAACTGGGTTTACCAAGTTCATTCCAGTAATAATAATAATAATAAAGGAGCTTGTAAAGCGCATGGTGACGCCATCTCGGCGTGTCCCCGCGCTGTGGAGAAAAGTCAGAGCCAAGATATGGTAGTTTAGGAGGAAAACAGATAAGTTTTTAAAAGTTTCCTAAATAAGGGCTCTGAATCCGCTTGCCTGATATTCGTGGGAAGAGAGTTCCATTCTTTGGCAGCCATGACACGAAAGGAACATCCGCCCATTCTGGCTTTCTTGACGCGGGGAATTTTAAGCAAACCAGTTCCTCCCGAGCGGAGAATTCTAGTAGGCTCATATGGAATAGCCAGATCTGTCATATAAGAGGGAGCTTTGTGAGAGATAATCCTATAGCAGGTTAGAAGCGCTTTAAATAGGACTCTCTTTTTTATGGGGAGCCAGTGCAGAGTGGCTAGGGCTGGCATAGAGGCTGACCTTTTCGGAAGTCTAAGGACTAGGCGTGCTGCTGTATTTTGAAGTACTTGAAGTCTCCTGAAGTTTTTTTGCGAGGTTCCAAGCAGGAGCACATTGCCATAGTCTATCCTCGAGGTCACTAGAGCATGGGTCATAATGCGCCTGGCTTCCAGAGGGAGAAGATCTAGGGTGCGGTTCAAGGTCTTCATTACCCCGAAGCATTTCCCAACCACTTTATGTACATGGTTGTCATAAGAAAGTCTGGGATCAACCCAGATGCCCAGATTCTTGGCTGCTTTACAGGGAGTAGGCAGCGGTCCCAGGCATGATGGCCACCACTCCTTGGTCCAGCTCGCATCCCTTCCCCCAATTACCAGAACCTCCGTTTTTGAGCCATTAAGCTTCAGGCAATGTTGGGTCATCCAGCCTGCCAGAGCCTGCATGCAGGTTTTAAAATTGTTAGCATCAGTGGAGGGTGCTTGAGACAGAGAAAGCAGGAGTTGGGTATCGTCGGCATATGAGACTAATTCAATGCCGTACGATTCAACCACTTCCGCCAAAGGGGCCATATAGAGATTGAACAGGGTGGGGCTCAGGGCGGAGCCCTGAGGTACCCCCTGTTCTAATGTTATGCTATTAGAGCGATGTATGCCTCTCTGAACCTGGAAGCATCGGTCGGTGAGAAAGGCTTTAAGCCAGCCCAGCGCTTCCTGGGTGACCCCGGCTTTGTTCAGACACTGCAGCAAGATGGAGTGTGCCACAGTGTCGAACGCGGCACTAAGGTCAAGCATAATCAAAGCCATAGTCTGGCCCTCATCCGCACCTGCACGTAGAGTTTCGGTCGCTCTCAGAAGGGCGGTTTCTGTGGAAAACCCTGCCCTGAACCCAGATTGAGAGCTGTGGAAGGCCTTATTCGACTCTAGATGGGCCATGAGTTGGCTGTTAGCTATTTTTTCGGCCACCTTCGCCAGATAAGGTAGCAGCGAGATAGGCCGTAGGTTTTCAAGGATATCCTGACTTAAGTTGGCTTTCTTCTTTATAGGAAGTACGATGGCTTGCTTCCACTCCATGGGGAGGGTGGCCGTAGAAAAGGAGAGTTGGAGAATATGTCTGAAATGTTGTTCCAAGACTTTAAGGCTAGCTGCTAAGATCTTAGGAGGCGCAGGATCACAAGGGGACCCTGACTTAATGCTTGTACAGATGTTAATTAAGGTATTAGTACAAGGAACAGTAAAGCAGTCAAGGCATGCCTCATCCTGAGTGATCTCCGAATTCTCAGTGAAAGCAGAGCCCAAGGGCAGATCCTTTGAAAAATTAGCATAGATTTTAGTAATTTTGCTAGCAAAGTATCTAGCAATATCATTACATGATTCAACAGAGTCCTTCTGGGTATTACTCTCACTAGATACTATCGAGATTTCTTTAAAGATTTTAAAGAGCTCCTTTGAGGAGTTCTCAGCCTCTCCAATGCGGGTCTTGTAATACCGTGCTTTAGAGGAACGAATAAGTTTGTAATATCCTGCTTGCGCTATTTTATACTGAGATTTGGCTTTGGGGCAGAAGTTAATGCGCCATTCTCGTTCCAGTTTTTTACAAGCGGATTTTGCCACCTGAAGTTCCGAAGTAAACCACGGGGAAGGTTTTCTGGTTTGCCTAGTGATTAGTGATCTGCGGATAGGAGCAGTCTTATCTAGGGCAGTTATAACATGGTTCTTCAGGCATGAATAGGCAGCCTCACAATCTGACCCTCCAGGAGGTCCAGCCGCAGCAAGAATGTCGATGAAAGTATCTAAGTTGAAGTTTTTCCACTTACGACATTGGTACATCTGCGTACTATCACTCCTAGTTTCAGGCTCGGACAGCCAAATTCGTAAGGGAATGACAAAGTGGTCCGACCAAGGCACAGGTATTGGAGGAAGCGTTTCTACTCCATTCCAATTACCAAATATGGGGTCGATCAGATGACCTTGTCTGTGAGTAGGCTCTTGGTTCTTAAGAGTAAGCTGCAGGGAAAGTAATTCATCTTTTATATAGGAGGCATCCTTATCTTGGACATCATCAAAATGAATGTTCATGTCGCCCAGTACCAGGAGTTTGGATTTCCTCAAGGCGAGATGTGCTGTCGCCTCTACTAGACTAGCTGTAAAATCAAATAGTCTACCTGGGGGTCTATATATAAGAATGCCTGATAGGGAGTGTTGAGGTCCCAGGGAAATACTAAACGAAGCAGCTTCGCAGTGGTCAATAGTTAGGGGGAGTAGGGAGCACTCCAATGGGGCTCTAACAGCAATAGCTATTCCACCACCCCTACCTTCCTGCCTGTCAAGCCTGGCGAGAGAGTATCCTGGTGGCAACGCCTCTATGATGTCTGGGTCAGAATATTCGCCAAGCCAGGTCTCAGTTAACAGCAGTATATCCAGTGCCTCATCCTCAAGTAGGTTGTAGACCTGATTGCAGTGCTTACTGAAAGATCTACAGTTAAGCAATGCGGCTTCTATCAATTTTTTTGGGGGGACTGTTATGGAGCCCATTTCAAGAGTAAAAGGGCACATAGAGCAGTTATGTGGTGATAAAGCCTGCATAGAATGTAAGCATGGTAAAGGTATAGTAGGGCGGAGATTTAACAAGGTTTGTTTATCATACCGTATGTGGAGGGGATTAGGTAGGCCAGGGTGTATGGCCCCGCGCCCCGTCCGGCCGCGGACGGGCGCAGACGGGCTTGACTTTGGCTCGACTTCGGCGCGCTTCCGGCGCGCCCGCTGCACGCGTCCGCTGCGCGGTCGCTGGCCCACACACATTTATAGGCAGTAGGGGCCACTAGAGCGCTAACCTGGCCGCTCGAGCCGGAAGTACTGGCTCCTCCTCACCCTCCGCATCAATCGCCCAGAATGGACGCGGCGGACCGGGGCGAGAGTTAACAATGAAGTGAGTGTCAGGAAACAGGTAAAACACACAATGATTTTTAAAAGAGTAGCCACTTGCACAGTTTTAAAATATCACGCCACATATACCCTCAAATGTAATTTTGCCAAAATCAAATCCAAGAACCTTTCACCTTGTCTTTACTTAAACACAATAAATACCAATAATAACACCGACATTGATGTTCACTCTATCCATTCTTGTATTTTTGTATTTCAAGTACTCTCAACAGTTTAGCGCCTTTTTCACGTCACTACCTCCTACCGCTCGAGGCACTCTGCTCCTTCGTATACTCCTGCTCTTGCTGCTATGAAATAGAAATGTAAAGCATTGCAGAGACAATGGCACATTTACTAACATATTGCAGCCAAATCCTCTTATTTCATTGTGCTAACTAATATAAAAAAAACTGAAATTAGAATGGCTCATTCCAGATTTTACTCCATGCATATCACTTTTGTCAGCAACTCAATCCATCATCTTTTAAGATTGTCAAGAAGATTTCCTACACCTGACATTGTGACTCTTTGGTCCCTCCATCGCTGTACCTCTCTGAATCCTTGGCATCTTTTTTCCTTTGCAAAATTCAGACCGTACAGACCTAGCCACGTGTTCTGAAGAATAATTAACTTTATCTCCTGAAAGCAAGCATTGACAGACCAACTTTTAATAAACCTTCTGCCTACCCTACCATTCTTAGCAATTATCACACTTCCTCTTAAAAATAACTCTCTGTTCAAAACACCCTGGCCCAGATTTACTAAAGCTCTCCACCAGTGCTAGTGTTGCACATAGCTGCAGCAGTGATTTACTTTCCAGTGTTTCACACTGGGAAGGTGCTCTTTTTCAGAGGACCCTTAAACTTCACATTACTTTGCAGTCAGGGGGCGGTAGTGGGGCAGCTTGGTGCAAAGCCCGTAGGTTTTGATGCACAGCCCAATCAGCTAAGATAGTCTTGCCAGAGTTTGCATCAAAGGATAATGTGTACTGGAAGCAGGCACAAACAAAGGGGGATGCATTTAATTCCCCAAGAATTCAACATTTTGCATATATGCTGCAGAACCTTCGCGGTCGTCTACGACTAGGAATTTATACTGGAATCCTATGTCCCTAGCATGAATACTACGCAAGAAAGTACATGGAGTTGTGTATCACACAAGTCAGCAGATTTGTGCACTAGCACAGAGGATGATATCAGTATCAGGTTATTCGTTGTATATATTGTGCTACTCTGGGTCCGATTCACAAAGGGTCATCGCCCTCGTGATGGAGGCCCCTCAGTCATGGCGTGAGGCCTGAACTCGTGGAGGGAGCCCCCCACTCGTGGCAGGACCTCCGCAATAGGTAGCTGCAGTACGGAAGTCCCACCATGAGTGCGGGGCCCCTGCAATGACTGCGGGCCTCTGTAATGAGTGCCGAGGCCCTTTGTGAATTGGGCCCTCTTTGTTTGCACAACAGAGTGCAGCAAATTTGCATTATATTCTGCATTGCATAACATCTTAGTAAGTCTGGGCCAATGTCTCTGCCATGAGGCATTCTTTAATCAGAGCTCTGAGTTCATCATTTCTCTTTTCTCTCAATTCAGTGAACTTGGAACCTTTTTACGATCTCTTTCTCTCTCTTGGTAATGCAAAAGATTCTCTGGATCCAGAAGAGGAGGGTGGCCCTCTTTCAATTATCTCAAAATACTCGTGGCAAACTGGGACCAGTATTTTTAGGACCTGTAAAGATTAAAAAAACAAAACCTGTGTGCTAATAGGTCGGTTCTTAAAAATCTGATACATAATGTGGCAGAATTCAAACCACCTCATGAATATTAATGAGGTAGGTCACAAATTTCAACTTACTACTATTAGATGATATCACAGAGATGATGGCCTCCTGGAGTCAGCTGTGAACCATGTCTGTTGACAAATTTCAATAAAGCAACTTTTCAGCCCATTTTCTTTAAAAGAAACCGGGCGGCATTTAAAAAAGAAAAGTTTACTTTTTTTCAGTTTGTTTGAGAGTTTCCAATGGTCCCCAAAAGACCCCTTCAATTTGTGGATGGGGATCGACCCCAACTGGGGGGGCGGCTGTAACTTTTCAATAGTTTACAACCGCCATTTCAATCCTGTACCATTTATACCACTTATGCATATGGATAAGAATTGCTATTTGGAGGGATGCCTACAACTCACCCCTCCAAATAGAGATTCCTTCTCCATTTCTAAACCCATTTTAGGAGTCAGTAAAAATTGCTAAAGGCATTTCTGAATCCAGAAACATTTGCAGCCAAAAATAGCTCTTACATCTGGGCCCTTGAAGTATCTCACCTTTCTAAAGTTTATAAAAAGTTGCCTAATGTGTTTCCTCTCTTTCTCCAGTAATGACAACAGCCACTAATTGAAAACATGTAAAATAATAAATAAATATAACCTAAAGCAGAGCATAGTTAAAATGAGCAAGCAACAATACATTTATTTAACATATAAATTACACCCACAACACCACCAAATAAGTTGGAATAAACATACAGTGCACATAGCTCTTTGCAGATATTGCTATCTAGGCACACAGGAGACCATCCATCCTCACGCCCCTGAACCACTCACCCCACATCATCGCACAAGGCAATAGTTCTAAGCCCATTTCAGCTTTTCAGTTCCCATCTTTGTATGTGCCAGTGCATGCACCATTTCAAAGTTTTAATGAGGCTGTTTTTAGGTCTCGCCTAGCGTTCCGGCGCGAATGCGCTGCCATCGCTTTGCGAGACATGCAGTATATACTGTAAGGTGGAAGCTTCGTGGAAGCTCCGCCTGCTCTCTGCCCATTGGCTATTGTCTTAAATGCTGCCTTCCGATTGGTTTGAGGCTTGTTAGTCCCTCCTCATTCATCATTTGTATCCTTCCGCGGCTATTGGCCCCTTTACTCCTAACACTATTTTCTTCCCTGTCTCCCCACCCCACCGCCCCCTCCCTCAGTCTGTTACTTCTCTCCCGCGCCCCCACCCCCGTTCGCATTTTCTTGCCTGCCGGCACTTCCGTTTTCATCTTTATTATTGCCACCTTGAAATATGCGAGTTCAAAATGCATGCTGTTCATAAACTTCTTGTGTTTAATGAACTAGATTTTAATGTTACTCTAAATATAATAAGACTCTAAGCAACATTTGGGGTATGCATGGCAACTGACGCCTCTTAGTTCACAAATGGCATTGTTGTTGGGCGGGAGGTGCGTTAGTGTTTTAACTCATGCTTAAAATGAGCACTTTTAATAACTTCCTCTCAATTCAGTGCTATAATCTTGTGTACTGAGGTGACGCGCTAAAGAAATGCACTTTTTTGAATTCTGAAGAGACATTATCGCACATTTACATCATGTTTACTGTATGATTAAGATGCCAATCATTTTAACGGCTCGCCCACCGGCTCGTATACGCTTGACTCATCTCCGGCTGGCTCTACCTGTTAATTAATATATTGGCTCGCACACCTCTAACAAAGAGAGATGAATGGATACATGACAGTGAGCCCGGTAGATGGTAGAGAAATAGACTGGTGCAGACAAACAGACAAAGTCAGTCTCCATTGCATCACATCAGAATCATCACTTTTAATAACCTGGAAATCTACCGGCAACTCCTGCATGCCCCAATCTCATCCCCCTCACCTTTTCTTAGCAGAAGTGGCAGATTCTGAGCTGTGCCCTGCTGGTGCAGAGGAGCACGGCAGAGTCTATAGAAGCGCTGGGATCCCTAGCCTCTCCGGGCGGGCACCTAAGCCTTCTTGGTGCCTTCACACTCAGGATAAATGAATACATTTTGTTCTGTGCTTTAGTCGCCCCTCTGTGAGCACTGTCTGGTAGATGAAGCTCTGTGTTAATAAACACATTCAGAGAGGTGGTTGTGTACAAACAAACAACAGCCACAATACCGTACGTTTTGAACGTGTAGTTAAATACATGCTCATCGAGTACCTCATTGGCTGATCATTCCATGGCACTACCAAAATTACATTTGGACACATTTGCTCAACTGTAAAACACTCCCTTCTATGGGTCATTTAACAACTCGGGGCTTTGGGGTTAGGTAACCAACTTTGGATGCTGTGTAAAAGAGTGAATACAAAAATGAATGCAATGAAATTAAGCAACCAGTACTGTCTAAAACACTGTGAAAACTGACACGCATTCTGGCATTTTGTTTAGTTAATGTTGATTTTCTCATAGATGCGAGTAAAGTACTCTTAATATCCTAATGAAATCTGCACACTTTTAACTAATAGCACCAGACGACCTTTGACAACTAGGCAACAAATACATTTTCATGTACCCCCAAAGCCTCCTGCCCCCCGCCCCCTTGGCAAACTTCATTGCCTCCCAGTGTTTGGGGGATAACCAAGACGCAGGAGAGTGAGTCAAATAGTCTAGAAAATGAAAGAGAAGCCGGGATTCGGATTCACATGCTCCAATCCCGATCGGGTTGGTTAGTTTGTAAGCACTACTTTTATTAATGAGTTTCGCCCATGAGGTACGTGCCAAGCAATTGTTGACACAATTCACACTCTGCGTCTTTTTCAAAATATTTATTACGAAGTGCAGGACCTTTCCAAGGGATTTTGCACACTACATACATTCACTCCAAAAATAAAACGTGTAGGTAAAAAACATTGTCATTTACAATGTCAATAGCTCGTACTCACAAAAGCGAGACCTATATGCATTGCAAATGCTTGTTTTAAGTGGTAGTGCTGATGTTACTTCATCTATTTAAATGCTTAGGACCGAAGGGATAATTTTAACAGCCTTAGGGAAAATTAGTTTAAAAGTTTAGTGGTGAAACTTTAATTTTCATAAAAAATATTAATTCCCTCCAAACCATCACTTCAGATACCTTTAAACTCCATTGAAATGCCAGTCTGTACAACTGTGGACTATTTTTCAAACAAGTGTAAAATGCTGTCAGGACGCTCCTAATACGTTCTGACCAACGTCTTCCTCTACTTTATATGAAACCAACCACTCAGCCAGACACTGCTTGCCTCCTTCTCACTGCTAGATGGTTAAGAGAAGGATTATGCCTGCTCTTCTCACGATTGAACCTTCTTACCCACTATCTCATTCCTTTTCTGTGGCAAAAGCCATGCTGTTTCGGCAGCAGGGGTTGGGAGCCTAAGCTGAGCGAGTTCACAACTTACCTAAGGCAAAATCTGGACTTCAAACACCTCCTTTATGAAACATGAAAATGTGACGGCTCCTGAAAGCTCCTAATTTGAGATCCAATATATTCATACATAGGTGCATATGTCCGTACTTGATTTTACATGATGACTGTCACTAACTTCTTGCTGTTAAGTAGCATTCTACAGGCTAGCTGTTATTTTTATGCAACACTAGTACTTATTTTATAAGGATGGAAAGCTGAGCTAGCCACAGTGAGATTTCAACATGTGACCTTAAACTTACTATAGTAGGGACATCACACCACTGAGCTTTCTTCAGTGTTATGTCTGTTGGCCATCTCTATCAGCTCTTGCACTGCTTTATGAAATAATCTGAATTCATCAAGTCTCAAGGTTCATTACCAGTGTAATAAAGAAGTTGCTTAGCATGTCTGTTTCAGGACATTGTATGTAACCTACAGGTCACAGTTAGTAGGTTCATGAATTAGTTGTTTACACATTTCACTCCTGGTGTAATAGCCTAGTGGATTGTGCACTCTCTGCAAATGACTATAAAGTACTGTGGCCTCTGACCACCTTTAAGCAATCCCACTGTGTAAGGCATAGTGGAGGTAACAGGAGGTCTTGTTGGCCACTAAGGATCCTTAGAAGCCAAGGGGGCTTTATCCCCCAACCAGGAGTGCACCAGGAGGTGTGTTTTGAGAGTAGTGGATAAAGGGGTCATTGCCTCTGGCAACTTCTCAGTAATCCTGCTGTATAGGACTTACTGGAGGTAACAGGAGGGGTAGTTGGCCCCCAAGGACATCCACCACTCTGCAAACATGGCTCCTGGAGCACTATGGTTTGGGGGTGAATCCAACTTTACTCCTGAGGGACCTTGGGGGCCAAGAAGCCCTCCTGGTACCTCCTGTAAGTCCTTCACAGCGGAATGCCTGAGAGCTGGCCGGAGACCCCGCCTTTATCTACCACTCTGTAAATGTGACTAACTACTTTAAAAACCATAGAAATTCACTGAAAACAAAGGTACAAGGATGTTAAGGTTAGGAAATATAATGTTTTTAAAACAGAAATTCACTGAAAAACCAAAGGTTACAGAGACGTTATAGTTAGGCTTAAATTTCACTTGTACAAAATTAGAGAAATTCATCAGTTATAGTTAGCTGAGCTATCTATAATTTGCGCCCCTGTAATCCACTGCTGATGATGTCAGATATTACATCACTCATGGCATGGTCAGTGACATCACAGATGACATCATTGATGACATCTCAAATGACATCACTCATGACATCATCCACAACATTACTAATGCACCCACTCACACCCTCATAGAACATTTCATACACACACTCTCACTCCCACACAACCATTTGCAAGCCCATTCACGAACCCATACCAATACTTACACACTGACTCACTGATTCATAGATCTACTTACACATCCACTCACTCACCCATACAGCCACTCATACACCCACTCAATCACTAATACACCCACTGACATATCCAGTCATACACCCATACAGGGAAAGCCCATACTCTACCCATGGAATGCCTCCCTGCTCACACACTGAGTCAGTCACCCATAGAGCTACTCATACACCTGCTAACTCACCCATGCCTGTCAATCACACACCCACTTACTCACAGGTACAGATAACACCCACTCACTTACTCATGCAGATACTAATATGTGCTCACTCATCTATATAGTCACTGACACAAGCACACACTCACCCATACATCTACTCCACATTCACTTACTCACCCAAACCATCACTCATATACCCCATCACTCACCTACACTGCCTTTCACATCTCCAGTTACTCACCCATATACCACTGATACATCCACTCACTCACCCAAACAGCCATAACCACACTAGCTCACTTATTCAGCCCCTCACACATGCACTCACTAACCCATAAAACCACTGACTCACCCACTCAATTATCCATACAGGAGATCACACACACCCTCACACAGACACCCATGCAGGTACTCAGACAACCAATCACACACCCATACAGCCATTTAGACACCTACTACGAACTGACAGACTGATACCGACATTCCCACAACCAGTCACTCATCCATACATTCACTGATATATATATGACCTACTGGCGGTTGCCAGTAGGTAGTTATAGTTAGGACCTGGTTTCCATAGGAAAAGCATTTTTTGATTTGCCAATATCTTTGGTGCCGTTTGATGAATCATCATGGAATTTTTAAAACTAATGTCCCGCTCCTGTCAGCTTCTGTCTTGAAGGTTTCGGGGTTATTCGTCAAGCGGGGGTTGAGAAAAAAGGGGGGTCATAAAACTCATTTTCTCCATGTTATTTTCCATAGGATCTTTTGTCGTGGCTACAGCCCGAACTACTGAACAGAATTACACCAATTGTGGCAGAGAGGTAGCTCTTGGTCCAGAGTGCACTCTTTGCTTTAAATGGTGTAAATATGTTCAGTAGTTCCTGAGAAATTTAAAAATAAATAATATCGATATCTGGTGACCACGGTGGATCCGCAAACCCTCCCGAGCACAAGCTTCATTCTGTGGGCTGTCAACACTCCAAACCAAGAAGTCATGGCAGCCATTTTGTGACTCGGTAAAACCGAGTCACAAGAAAAAATGGAAGAAAATGCTTAAAAAAAAGAAGAAAAGGGGGCAGGGTAGAAACACCCTGACCTCCTAGGCCGGCTTAGATAGCCCAAAAAAGCATTTTTTTAAACCAATTGGCAGAATTTGTGCTGGGTTTACGAATCCCACCGAAAATGTTTAAAAAAACAAAGCGCGGACTTCCGTGCTTTATTTTCTAAATGCCCTCGGGTGGGCCAGGTCCCAGGGGCAATGCACAATTATCATGTGGAGGCCCACGGCGGCCCCTGCAGCCCTGGGCTTCAATGTTTAAATGCGGAGGGTCACGCCCCCCGCAGCCCTGGGGACTGCCACCTCCCTGGGGCAACTTCAATTAAAATTAAGTGTAGGGGGGTCCTGCCACCCCCACACTGCCTCGGGACCACCACCTTACCGGGGCATACAGAAATTAGAATACAGGGTCCATTGTAGACCCCCGGCCCCGGGGACCACCAACTCCCTGGGGCTATGTAAATGTTGGGAGGGGGCCATGGGGACCCATCCTGCAGCTCTCCTTGGCTCTGGGGACCGTCACCCCCCAGGGCCGTCTCCAGCAATGTCCCAGGGTAACTGCCCTTGAGACATTGCAGTTTGCTATGGCAGGGCGGGACGCACGGCTCCCGCCCTTTCATAGCAAGCACTGCTTTGCTTCATGGGAGCGAGAGCAGGAAACCTGCTCTTGCTTCCACGAAACAAAGCAGAATTGCTTTTGGGCAAAGGGAGCTGCATGTCAGCAGCTCCCTTTGCCCAAAAGCAATGCCGGTTCCCGCAGGAGGCGGGGAGCTGGCAGGGACAGCGGGGTCATTGGGGCTCCCCCTGTGGTCCCAAAAGTGAGGGTCGTCCCTGGGGCCACAAGTGGCCCAGGGAAAGGTGGCCATGTGGCCCCCTCCCAAAAAAAAAATTAATTAAAAAAAAGGCAATCCCCGGGGGATAGAGTCGCCGGGACCAAGAAAGGCCTCAGGAGGGGACCGCGCGGCCCCCCTCCTTTTATCAAAAAAATATATATATACATAAACATATGGCCATGCTCTGGGGGATGGGGTCTCCGGGGCCGAAATTGGCCTCGGGAGAGAGGCCGCGCAGCCCCCTTCCCTTTTTTTTTCTTCTAAAAAGCATAATATATATCAAAGGCCCTGGGGATGGGTCCTCAGGGCCCACATAATATTATGAGACCGGGGGCCACACAGCCCTCCTTATAAGGAAAAAAAGGAAAAAAAGAAACAGCATCTCACCGGAGGCCCCACCCCCTCTCTGCAGCACACTGAAAATGTGCCTCCTGGCATACTTTGCATTGGGGGATTAACCTCTTGAGTGCCCATGACGAGATGGTCTCGTCATGGGCCGCGGTTGCGCTGTGCCCATGACGAGACTATCTTGTCATGAACCCCGCCCGCTAATGAAAGGGCCGGCACAGGGCGGGGAAAGGGCGGGGCACTCAAGGGGTTAGGTCCCCATCGCTACTGAGGGTCCATGGGGCCAACTAGCCCACCATGTACCTCTAGTAAGCCCCACACAGTGGGATTGCTGAGAGATGATCCGAGGCCACGCCCCTTTGTACATCACTCTGCAAACACAGCTCTTGGTGCACTGCTGGTGGGGCGATGAGGATCACATGTGTCCTGAGGCCCTCAGGACTAAAGTGGATTTCATCCCCTGAGCAGCAGTGCGCCAGGAGGCGTGTTTGCAAAGTGGTGTAAAAAGGGGGCATGGCCTCAGACCACTCTCTGCAATCCAGCTGTGTGAGGCTTATAATTGATAACAGGAGGGCTAGTTGGCCCACAGGGACCCTCAGGAGGCAAGGTGACTTCCTCCCCCAACCAAGAGCGCACCAGGAGGTGCATTTGCAGCGTGGTGCAGAAAGGGGGCATGGCCTGTGTTGACCTCTCAGCAATCCCACTATCTGGGGCTTACTGGAGGTATCAGGTAGGCTAGTTGGTCCCAAAGGACCCCCAGCATCAAAGGGGACTTTAATCCTCATCCAAGAGCACGCCAGGGAGAACGTTTGCAGAATGGTAGGCAAAGGAGGTGTAGCCTGCTATGAGAACTTACCAGCACTTCTGGGTGGGACTTACTGTGAGAAGTTGGCCTGGCATATGCTGGTCACTAGTTATAGTGAATACACGTACAAATAAGGTAACAGTTCCTAAAGAAAACAGTGCCAATATGGTCTACTGTGGGAAGGGGGAGAGATAGGGCAGAGGGAAGGTTGTGGATGAGGTTCGAGAATGAAAATGTAGTGGAGACCAGATACTCCTGGATGGTACTAGAAGTGCCCTCACACACCCTTGCGGGTGCAAAGCATCATCATCGGGCGGTGCTCCTCGTGGGGGTGGCGCTGCAGTCCCTCACGGGCCCTCAGGTGGGCTCTCTGCCAGCGACTCTGGAGGCACCCTAGGTTACCGCAACGGAACTTCCGGGGCAGATCTGTAGCCCCCGCCCCAGATGGTCAATACCCGGCACAGCTTGGACCCAGACTTTTGCGGGTTCGACGCCAAGGACACGAATAACCCGTGTTCCTTCTTTCTATGTTTTGGGATTATAGGTTACTCCCCTCTTTTTCCTAAATCCCTCTCCCTTATGATTTAATCTCCACTTAGGTCCTGACGAAGCGCTAGGATCCACTAGGGACCGCGGGCAGCGCGAAACATGTTGACCACCCTTTCCACACCCTCTCTCTCATTTTAACCCTCACTCCAACGGGTCGAGAGGAGTGGCACTTATTTACATCCAGTTTTCCCCTACTCAGAGTGTCAATTTAACACTATCCCCCGTTATTTTTTACTAGATCCTCTGGACCCACCAATAAATCGTTAGGGTACCACAAGGTCTTTTTAGCTTCACCACGACACTGTCTTTCTCCTACCCCACACACCCGCACGCACAACTACGGCAACTCCATCAAAAGATCTCCGACAGAGAGCCCTCCTGAGGGCCCGTGAGGGACTGCAGCACCACCCCCACGAGGAGCACCGCCCGATGATGATGCTTTGCACCCGCAAGGGTGTGTGAGGGCACTTCTAGTACCATCCAGGAGTATCTGGTCTCCACTACATTTTCATTCTCGAACCTCATCCACAACCTTCCCTCTGCCCTATCTCTCCCCCTTCCCACAGTAGACCATATTGGCACTGTTTTCTTTAGGAACTGTTACCTTATTTGTACGTGTATTCATTCTAGGAGCACCGGTACAGGACCTATTCCCTTCTCACCTTTTATGCTCCTTGTCCCTCCTTCTCAAGTGTGTATACACTAGTTATAGTGGCCACCTTGCACCAGTCCAATTCGACTCTTATGGTAGATAGGTTTAAGACAACCTTTTAAAGAAAGCTATCCTAGTGGTAGCTGTGGAGAGCAGCCTTCAGGCTAAGTCTCTGAGGAATGTAAAGCAGCTTGTTTTACCTTATAATCACTTGAATTACCAAATGAAAGGACACCACACAGGTATATATCTCAAATATATATGTATTTATTTCTAGACACACTCTACTAATCTCTTTATGAGATTAGAAGCCAGGTACACATTCAAATGTCAACGTTTCTCAATAAATTAAGCACAAATATGGCTGGAGCCCTAGGGGCGTACCAGACCATATACTAAAAAAATGGGTTAACAAAGTCGACTTGCAAAATGACAAGGCCTAGGGCCTAGGGAATCACTGGGGCTTCACTACTGCAGTGTTAGCAGGTAAGTAACAAGCCCATGGGAGTCGCGTGCAGTGTGTGAACACAGCCGCGGGTTCCCTATTGGTTTCAATAGAGCAAGTCGAATTTCAAAGTTCTAGGGCACTTCGAGGAAGTCAACAAGCAAGCCACTTGCAAGGTAAGTACTTCGAGGGCCAACACACACTTGGGCACCGGAGTGCACGAGTTACCTCACCCAGGGAAGCCGGGTGCATAGGTGTCTTTTGGTGTCGGGTCGAGTCGCTGTTTTCTATGGAGACCAAAGAAGACTTGCTGCTTGGGACGACGGGAGAAGTGTCCGGTGGAATCCGAAGGTGGATGGGAGATGAAGAGGACCTGAAAATTGAAGGGACAGTGTTCAAGGTCACTTGCCAGTGACCGGTGGCCAGCAGGATGGATGACCACAGATGTCGCGTTGATTCAGGGCGTCGATGGTGTTTTGACTTTTTGCTCACGAGGTCCAGGAGGGATCGATGATGACCAGCAGCTGGATTCGAAGTTTCCCATAAAGTCTGCAGCTTATGACGGTGTCGGCAACTGGATTGGAGCCAACAAGGCTTGGCAACTGCAAGTCTTGTGTAGACTGAAGAAAGTCGATGGAGCAGACCAGCAAGGTCTGATGGACTCACCCCACAAGTGTGAGTGAGGGCAGGCCTGGAGCAACCAGGAGAGCCCTTTGAGTTGATGAGAAAATCTTCGGGGGACACACTAGCCAACGGGCAATTGATCGCAAAGACGCCGCCTCAGGAAATGCTTCACAGGAGCCCACGGTCACTCGGGATGGGCTAGGCAGCTGATTTTTTGTGCAAGACCTGCTGGAGGCTTGGGCCACAAATGGTCCAATGCACAAGTTCATAGAACGTTGTTTAGGGTTTGTACTTGACAATAGTGCACGGTCCCTGGGTATTGCTGTTCCTCGTCACTCGTGGGGTCCACTCACCACAGCTTCACTGGTGACTCACAGGGGCTGTCGAGAAGTCAGGAAATCCACTTCTGGGGCAGCAGGGACTTCGAACTCCACCGGGAGCGGGAAAGTTTGCAACTGTTGATTAAAGTTTTTGGTGCCTGCCAAGCAGGGGAGTCACTCCTTGACTCCAAGGGACATTCTTCTGTCTTCCAAAGGTAGTGGAATGTCGAAGGGCCAGGATCCTTCTTTGTAGAGCGTCGTCCAGGGTTATCTGTTTTGCAATGGCAATGCTTGCAATCTTATAGTGAAGATAGGGGAGGGACTAGCTCTATGACCACTCCTCTAGGAGGGTCAGGATAGTGGGTGGTTACACCCACTTCCCTTTGTCCAGTTTCGCGCCAGAGCAGGGGCAGGTAGCCCCTGAACCGGTTTGAGCTGGCATATGAACAGAGGAGCCTACAGCTCCCCCAGTGCAGGACTTCAAAGCACTCTAAGAGTGCACCCACCCAGCTCCAATACACTAAATCCTGTCTGGAAGGTGGTGACACCTCCCTGTGACAGGATGCCTTTTGTAGGGCTTCCTCCACTGCGAGTTTCGGTCCGCAGCAGGAGGGCAGCCCAGTGTCTGTGCTGGTGGCATCCATTTTGTGATGCCAGGGCTCTTTCAGATTTCTACCGTTTAGTACAGTGGGTACATGTCATCCCCTCTAGAAGGGTGGGATCATACTCCCACACCAGTTACTGGTGTGGGGGTATGATTCCAAGTTGTTTGACACCAAACACGACATGTTTTGATGCAGTCATTCCAAAGTTAGCATTTACCGCGAGGTTATAATGCACTTAAGAGTATATGGTTTAACCGCATCCACAAACAACAGCAGAGAATAGACTCTGCCAGCTGTAGAAGGGTCCTGCTCATGCAGAAGCACCCCCTCACATAGTAAACCAAGCACCCTGCCCTCAGGATTGATAGGGCCTGCTATAGGGGTGGCTGATAGGTTTATATGTGTGTGTATGGTGAGATATAGGAACCTACACCTCAGTGAGGAGTGCTAACACTACCTCACACAGGCTGCAGTAGCAGGCCTGTGGTGTCAGATTGAGAATGCTTCCCAGGGGTGGCATAATATATGCTGCAGCCCCTGGTAGGCCTGTGAAGTACCAATGCCCTAGGTACCTAAGGTACCATATACTAGGGGCTCATAAGGTACCACAGTATCCAATCACTAGTGCATCTAATATTCACACCAAGTTGTTTAGAGAGAACAGAGAGACTGGGGCCCTGATTAGCAGGGACCCAGCCAGACTATAGCCAGAAACCAGTGTATACATCAGAAAAAAAGTGGGGGCAACATAAGTGCAGATCCTACTCTCCTACACTTACTGAAGGTAATAGGAGGGGTAGTTGGCCCCGAAGGACGTCCAACTACCCCTCCTGTTACCTCCAGCAAGTCCCATAGAGTGGTATTGCTAAGAGGTCTTCGGAGGCCACACCCCCCTTCTCCACCACTCTGCAAACGTGCCTCCTGGCACACTATGGGTTGGGGATGAAGTTCGCCTTGATGCCCTTGGGCAAAGTAGCGCAATACAAATCCCTTATCAATCAATCAATCAATCAATCACCTTACTCCTGAATGACTTCGAGGGCTAAGAAGCCCTCCTGGTACCTCCTGTGAGTCCTAGGCAGAGTAATTCCTGAGCGCTGGTCGGAGGCACAGCCGCCTTTCTGCACAACTCTGGAAACGCGACTACAATGTTATAGTTATAAATTAGCATTTAAAAAACTTTAGAAATTCATTGAATAAACCATAGGTTTCAGGGACGTTATAGTTAATAGTTAGCATTTGAAAATTCCTTAGAAATTCACTGAAATACCATAGGTCGCCAGTAGGTAGAGTTAGGACCTTGTTTCTATTCAAAAAACATTTTTTCTTTTGCCAATATATTTGGCTCAGTTTGACAAATCTTCGCAACATTTTCAAAACTAATTAGGCGCTCCGGTCAGCTCCTGTCTTGAAAGTTTCGGGGTGAATCGTCAACCTAGGACCGAGAAAAAAGGGGATCCCAAAACACTTTTTCTCCATGTTAATTTCTAGAGGAAACTTTTGTCGCGGCTACAGCCTGATCTGCTGAACAGAATTACACCAAATTTGTCAGCATGGTATCTCTTGGCCCAGAAAGCTTTCTTTGGGGGTGGGGGTGTTACAGCAACAGAACAACCCTGTTGGTCAGTGATGGAAGAAGTGAATCAATTGACCGGGTGGAAGAGCGGACAGGTCTCAGCAATAGGAAAACTTAACAACGGAAATTGACCAGGATGTGGTACACCTGAGAAACACTCCAGCCTAATCTCTTTTTGGGGAAAGGAGTGGGGGTTGCTGTGCTCAGGGAGAGGAGAGTCAATGCTCTCTTAGTATTTTACATTCTCCAGAGGTTCGACTCTCCCGATAGGGATATCACAGTCTTAATCCTAAAAAGGGAAATAGATTACGAATAACAGTGTTGTTACAGTGCTTAAAACAGCACAACATTGTAGATATTTTGGTTCTCTGAAACTTTATTTGACAGATTCCGCAATACCTGCGCATGCGCAAGCCTGCTATAAAATAACACCTGCGCACATGCAAGCCTGCTACGAAATAGCACAAAATGAGCTCAGTGCCACTGCTCTAGCCCTGCACATCCTAAAACCAACCGACAAAGTAAACACTTGCGGTTTCCACACATTCAAAAAGACACAAACAAAAAATCCCGCCCCTCGTTAAATTGAATTCAAATAATTATTCCTCATTAAACGACAGCTATTTTCTCACATATGTCATATGAACACACACGTATGGTCATCTTTAGCTTGTCCATGTTTTAATAGACTCCGTTAGAAACAGTAGTTTTGTAAATTATGTTGATTACGGTGAATTGATTATCCAGTCAAATGTCCACCCCTCCTTCTCCCTGACACTCAGAAGAAATACTTCACTGGCATCGTATCAGTCTCCAATCTAAGGCACCTGCCTAATGATCGAGTCCAGCGGTGTGCTCGCGTACACAGTGACAATCCGAACTCACAATGCTTCATAATAGGGGGGGAGCTGTGCCTGTGGCATAACGGAAAATGGTACCCCCGCGAAATGTGATGAGTTGCTCCCAAGTATCCCATATATTACAGTGTATAAAAGGGAGGGAAAACGTTACCCCTCCGCGCTGCGGGGGCAGCAGGGCTTGCCTTACGTCCCCAGTACCTGCTATTCTTAACACCTCTCTGGACAGAAAATGAGCTCATGAGTGCTGTCACTCATCCATTTAATATCGACCTTGAAAGTGTCACAGAGACGGGAAGCCCAACCTCTGCCCCAGCGCTGGACACAGATTCACACAGACCCAGTGACACCTGCTTTTAACGAGCAACAAATCCTGAGTAGTTTGGCATGGGGGCGGAATAGAATGATCCTGAGGGTCCAGCTGCATATGTACTGTCACATTTCCCCTCCCCCATTGAGCACAGAAGGTTGGGCGCATTGTTGTGCCCAGAGGCTGTACTCTCTAGTCCAGGGGGCTCTAACCTTCTGTATATACAGAGATACTCATGTTCAATAAATATTATCCCGAGCTATTAATATATTAGTGTTATAGTAGTGACCATATAAGTCACGGTTACACTAGTGGCCGCCACATACGAAATTGTCAGTAGTGGTCACCCCATTGCTTCAGACAGGGATGCCAGCAGTAATGTGAACAAGGCTTTATCAATTTGGATTGCCTCTACCTAGGTAATAAATACCTGCCACTGCGGCAAATCTTTGGTACCTAGATAACAATATGAGCAATAAGACCCCCCATAATTTATCATTAAAATATCAGCTTTAAGTATATTTTGCAAATATAACCATTTTTCTCCAAACATATGTTTCTGAAAAAAGTTCTGAAAATACACACATTTTCATTGTGTTTCAGTTTTGGTACACGTATATTAAATAAGCCAAGCAAATGCCTCTAATTTAGTAGGCCGGGCTGCAAACAGTAGAGCTACTCGGGGTAGTTGGTGAGCTACAAGTAGCTCACTAGCTACTCTTGGAGAAGCCTTCTCTTCTTACCTTATAATTTAAAGATGGTCACCACCCCAAAACCGCACGATCAATTGGCATGAACAGCAGCACCCCTTGCACCACCTCGACTCTTTACACCACAACCAAGTCCAGTGAGTCGGTATAGCACAAGAGCGCCATCTCATTCTCAACCCTACACTAAACTAACAGCCCACTGCACAGTCAAATTCCCCAAAGAAAGCCCAATTACAACTGTACACCACCACACATAGCTGTACCGGCACTGGCACGGATTCCTCGATACAAGCCGCATGCCCAATAAATACCCTTTGCTGGACCAGTGGCATTGGGAGGGAGGGGGTAGACCAGACACTGAACCATTTTGGGGTGTAAAAAACGCCGCTTTATTGAAACAGGTGCACATTACAATAACCATACATGGCAACTGCCTTACAAAACTAAAACCTTGCTATGCATCTGATACCTGATGGTGCCCCGGCCCCTGCCTCTACGATCCCCTCAACATGCCCCCACCCTGACATCACCATATAAACATTATAATGTGTTGTGGTAAACGTATACACTTTTATTAACCAACATCCTATGCCTGCCTCTCTAAAATGGTAAATCACCCACCTTCTGCAACTGAACCTAAAATTACCTACCAACCCTTTCCCGGCCAATGATCCCAAATTTCAACGGTAACCAAAAACGTCTGCCAACCCTAGCTTTTAAACTTTTAAAACCCCCGCCACCCAGAAAAGGGGGAGAGACCACTTCCCATTTTCTGCCCCCCAACTGACTAGACAACTGGCTCTCCACTCATGTGTCTTAGCACATTCAAAGCCCTGGCCAACACTTCTTTGATTTTCAAAAGGTATAAATCCATTCCAGTCCTAGAAAGGTGCACAGCATCATCCCTAAAAAAGTCCACTGTATCAAACCATATCTCTGAGTGACTAATCCTTCCAAAACCCAAACTCCTGCAAGAACGTGCCATTTCTGTATTCTCTTTCTGTCTAGCCCTATCTATAGCTCCTGGATTGATGGCTCCATGCCGAAACCCTGTGAAGGACAAACTTGGTCCATGAAGCAAAACACCCTGCCTACTGCTCCTTAATCAAAGCCAAGTCCCTTTTCATCGCCCTCATCAAAACCACATCCTTTTCTTTTCACAGGTCATTCTCGCCTAAGTGTAGCATCAAAATATCGGGTCACCTGCCGCCCAACAAAGTTATTTAAACTGGGTGTCAGCTCCCTTCAGCACATGCCCCCTTTACCCCTCTATACAACTTTAAACATGTGTTCGTTAAAACCTAAATTTAAACCAAAGTAACTCCGTGGTACTTGCCCATTTCACAAAGGAGTGCCCCACGACCCAAATATTCAACTCCTCTGCCTGAGGGCTGGCCACCGAACCTGCACCCCTTGTGCCTCTTTCTGTACTTCTCTTGCTTCTTTCTGTACCTCTCTTCTTTTGTGCACCCCTTTTGACTCTTTCTGTATCTCTCGTGCTTCGTTCTGTACCCCTGTTCCCTCTTTCAGTACCTCTCCTGTCTGTTTCTGTACCTCTCTTCCCTCTTTCTGCACTTCTCTTGCCTCTTTCTGCACCTCTATTGCTTATTTCTGCACTTTTCTTGCTTCTTTCTGCACCCCTCTTCTCTCTTTCTGCACCCCTCTTCTCTCTTTCTGTACCTCTCCTGCCTCTTTCTGCACCTCTATTGCCTCTTTCTGCACCTCTGTTGCTTCTTTATCCACTTCTCTTGCTTCTTTCTGTACCTCTCTTGCTTCTTTTCTGCACCCCTTATGTCTCTTTTTCTACCCCTCTTGCCTCTTTCTGCACCACTCTTGCCTCTTTCTACACCCCTCTTGCCTCTTTCTGCATTTCACTTGCCTCTTTCTGAACATGGGTTACTCTTTTTTCACCTCTTGTTTGTTTCTGTACTTCTCTTGCTTCTTTCTGTACTTCTCTTGCCTCTTTCTGTACTCAAATGGAAAGTGCAAGCTGTCAAGTTTAAAGGTAGGCATGCTCTTGTGACTGACGTATATGTGTACTTGTTTATGTATTCTCACATGTGTTATGCATATGAAGATGGTAGCTTAAAAAGTGGTTAGCTTCTCATATAGGTGGTTAAATGTTAAATGTCATTCAGTTGCACAGGCAGACATGTGTTGTGTATATAGGTGTTAAGTAGCCCCTCAAATATACTATTGAATACCCATGTGCCATGTATTATGAACAGAAACAAATACCTTTTTGTACACATATTTACAGAGTATGCTGTTTGAAACACAGGTATTCAAGTATAAGTATGTTTATTTTTATGTAACATGTCACTAGGTAAAAGCAGAGACACACATACATACCTTCAGAAACTTGGTCAGACTTACACCAGTGATATGCTTAGGATTGCTGCTTTACATTTGGTAGGCCTTACATGCTGAGCAGTCCATTAATAGTGAACCTTCAAGAGACAAGTGAGGTTTAAGACATCTTGGGAGAAGGATTAGTGATTAGGCTACTGTGTATGAGTCTGTTGTAAGGTACAAAGTAGGCCTCTTTCTGCACCTCTGGTGGTTCTTTCTGCACATCTCTTGCTTCTTTCTGCATCTTTCTTCCTCTTACTGGACTTCTGTTGCCTCTTTTTGTACTTCTCCTGCTTTTTTCTGCGCCTTTCTACCTCTTTCTGCACATGTGCTACCTCTGTAGGCATAGTTTGAAATTAGCATTTCAAACACCTTTGAAATTGACAGAAAAAAACATAGGTTTCAGGGACTTTATAGTTAGAAATTAGCATTTAAAAAACCTTTGAAATTCCCTGAAAAAAACATAGGTTTTATGGACGTTATAATTAGAAATGATCATTTAAAAACCTTAGAAATTCACTGGAAAAACCATAGGTTTCAGGGACGTTAAAATTAGAAATTATCATTTGAAATTCACTGAAAAAAACATAGGTTTCAGGGAAGTTATAGTTAGGAATTAGCATAAAACTTTAGAAATTCACTGGAAAAACCCACAGGTTTCATGGATGCTCTAGTTAGGCTAACATTTCACTTGTACAAAGCCAGAGAAATTCGGCCACTATAACTCGCTCCACCGCAATCCACTGCTGATGACGACACATATTACAACACTCATGACATGATCAGTGACAGCACTGATGACATCTCAAATGACATCACTG
Source organism: Triturus cristatus (assembly GCF_964204655.1). NCBI lineage: Eukaryota > Metazoa > Chordata > Amphibia > Caudata > Salamandridae > Triturus > Triturus cristatus. The sequence goes on along the minus strand of NC_140593.1, from coordinate 324,758,010 downwards.
ATTACATCATCCACTTAATATCTGATGCAACTCTTCATACCCTAATATAACCTTTGATACATCCACTCTAAAATACAGACCACAATTCTCAAAACCATAGACGCAACAATAACAGTTAGTATATACCCTCTCACTGATTCATAGGTGTACACACATCCACTCACTCATGCATACAGTCACTCATTCATGCAGTCACTTATCTATAAAGCCACTGATACATGCAATCATATACCCATACAGACACTCACACACTCACACTCACCCATGGAGTTACTCACACACCTAGTCTGTCATGCAAAGAATCAATCACATTGCCATTTACTCACCTATACGGTTATACGCACACCACCTCACTTATTCATACAGATACTAATGCATACTTACTCCTTATACTGTGGTAAATAATTTTCATTACCTGGACTTAATTTGATATGGAAACATAATAAAACAGCTGAGTAAAATGAGAGGCAGAATCCGTGGTATCAGAGGTTCGGAATGGGCTTTATTCCAATGAACGATTATAATCGGTTGCTCCAAGTTCCATCACCACGGAGGTTCAGGAAGTGAAGTACATACATTATTGACAAGAAATGACTTTTATAGAACATACATTACAATGAAATAGATGCGGGAGGCGTAACAATTGATAAGTAAGGTGACGATTCACATGCGTAACCGAAAATGGGTGTAATGAGGAGTAAAAAGGAACATAATTGGTTATGATGTCATATATAGGTGGATCTATAAGATAATACTTGGCATAGATGCGCGCGCAGCAACATGACGTGTGATTGACGTGCAACTAGGGGTGAAGGGGACTTGACATTTAGCTCTACATGTGGCGACAGAAGTCTGGAGGGTCAAGTCAACCTAATCCCAAATCATATCTAACATCCTATGTTTAAAGAACTATGTTATCCAAAAGAGAGGTCTCTTCGAGTGGAATCTTATTCTATACTGACTATACTGACTGTTAGTGCGTGTACAAGCGTCTAAGTGTCTACACTAGATGCGAGGGCGGAATCTTCCATAGCAACAGGGCTATGAATTACTTGTATGAAGACAGAGAAGTCGGGCCTTTGCTTGGTAGCTGGCAGAATGTTTACTTAAGCTACTAGACAGGAATGCGTTGGGCAGGGATGAGGCAGATAACTCGAAGGTGAAATACAGTTCTTGGCAGAGAATAGGCTGATGTCAGGCTTCGTGAGCCGCGCAGAGAATGAGACAAAGTTCATGGTCACAGATGCAGGCTCAGACTGGAGTTTTCAGAGGCAAAAGGCAAGAAGAGTTCGATGACAGAATCAGGGCCTACTTGCCTGGACGGTAAAAATGGCATAAGTGAACCATATAAAGGCGGTGGCCTTTCGTACTTAGGAAGGGAATATCCGGCCTATTCATGGCGGATCTGACAGAGGACATGTTGACGGTGGACGCACATGTGTTTGCGTCTTCATAACTGGAACTGGAGGGAACATACATGTACTTGTAACATGCACATAGAACCGTTGGGGTCCAAGATAGGGGACATAACTGACCAGAAAAATCCATATTTCCACATTCCCTCCTTGTCCCCTACTTGCCCGTCAAGAGATATCAATCTTCATTAATCCATTGATCTGTTCATATAGCATCATTTGTTCTTCTTTCTTCTTCCGGGATCTTGAATGAAAATCTTGGTGTGGAATGCACGATGTGGCACACAGACCACAAATCGCTGGTCCACATTGCAGACATAGACAGCAACTGAATAATATGAGAAGGCCAATACCTAGGAAGGATAGGACTCTCCATCCCCAGGCTGATATCACGCTCCAAAACCAACCGGACCAAGTCCAGGTGCCTGGATTCTGGTGTATCTGGCTTACAATCTTATGAAGGCGGGTTATGGCCTTATATACAGATGGCGAATTTTCTGGTATGAATATGCAACAGCTTGATCCGATGACCCTACAAGCTCCGCCCCTATCGGCCAGGATGACGTCAAGGACAAGACGATTTTGAAGCACAACAATCCGCATAGCAGACTGCTCTTCTGTTAAATTGCCTAAGGCGGAAATAGTTTCGTTCACTACTGCTTCAAGGGTTCTAGTTAATCTACGTATCAGCTTACTATTAGTAACAGTACCTATATAGGGAAAGATGCCTTTATTGAAATCTGTGTATTTTTCCCATGCTGTTTCAGTGTAATCGACAATCGGGAGATCTCTCCGCTCTCTGTTGTGTACTAAATAAATATTTCTATAATAATCAGGAGGAGCTAGGAAAACAGGTGGCAAAAGGAATGCAATGTAGCAGGTACCATCCCAATCTAGAGGTAGACGCATATATGCAGTCTGACCACATATAAAGTAGGAGTGGCGATAAGCTCTAAATGAAGATTTACCTTGATCACTGAATTCTACTGTAGTAGTGCATTTACTATGGCCCATATGTATGGAACCAACTTTTCTTACACACAATTCACCTTTCGCTGGGAATACTGACATGGTTGGTAAAACTAGTTCAACTTCGGATTCGACATTTAGAACCATGAGATTAGGAGTAAAGTTACCTAATCCATATACTTCGTTTTCTAGATCAGTTCCTGTTCCTTTGGGGCGACCCTCCTTGTCAGGGTAACAGACTTTGAATAAAACTAGGTTCAGATTTCCCCATACCCACTGGTCTTGGTAAACGGCTGTATCTGAGTCTATGGAATTGATTAAACTAAACCATGCTCCACAGGAGCCATTATGTGTAAACGGATGTGGAAAGAAAGGCAGGACTCCTTCATAATTCTGATAGGGAGGGAGCCGGCCACACACCCAACAATTAGTAGCATTACTAGTCTGGTGGGAATGATGTAACATACTAATGAAAGTGTTATTGCGCAGCGCAAGTCTATAAGACAATTCATGCGGGGGTAAGTCACTAAAAGAATGTTCAGCAGTAACATTGTAAACATTTCTGGCAATAGGGTAATATATGTGCAACAATATACTTGCAGTAATTATTAAAAGACTTAAGAAAAACAAGATTAATAATGTCACTATGCAATGGCTACGCAGTGATTTACAATACGCCTGTCGTTTCATCATTTTTCGCGACTGTCCATGATTCAGGTCTAGGTGATACATGTCGGAGACAGATTCAACCGCTTCACCTAGGAGAGGACTTAAACAATCAAATCGTCCGACGGCCTAGGCCTTAATTTTAGATTATAGAGTTCTTTACTGTCGGCCTCAGCCAGAGGTAGTTTTGAGTCAATTGGTGAGGACACACGAGGTGGGCTGTTTACATCTGAAGGAAGTCCATGAAATTTCTTGATATGACTTGAATGCACCCATCCTTTCCTGCCCTCGATCTTCACGGCTGTCCTTGTGGTCAGCAGGACCAATTTGGGTGCCTTCCACCTGGGCTCCAGCTGGGTCTTTCGGTCGAAATTTCTCACAAGCACAAGGTCCCCCGGAACTACGTCATGGGGTTTCACCTCAGTGTTGTCGGGAAAGGCTGCAGCTACCTGTGAACGACAAGATTGTAGTGCAGACATCAAGGAAGCCAAGTAATCTGTCAGCATATTACAGTCAATATCAGTTATTTTGCGTGGTATAGGCATCCCCCACATATTTGGTGGTCTGCCGAAGATCACCTCATACGGGGATAGCCCTGTTCGAGAGTGTGCTACCATTCTTGTGAAAAAGAGTGCAACTGGTAGTGCTACTACCCAGTCGACACCTTTCTCCCTGCATATTTTGGACAATCTAATTTTCAGAGTCTGATTATGTCTTTCTACGAGACCTGCTGCTTCGGGGTGTCGGACACAGTGGAATTTCCACTGATAGCCTAACAAAAGTGAAACGTGTTTCATTAATTCGGATGAGAACGGCTGGCCGTTATCTGAGTGAACAACACGTGGTAAACCGTATCGTGGGAAGAATTCTCGAACCAACTGTTTGGCAGTAGTCGGGGCAGTGTAATCTGAAACCGGGTATGCCTCCGTCCAGCGGGACAGAGCGCAGACAACTACGAGAACATATTTGAATCCTCGACATCGTTCCATCTGGATATAATCCATCTGGAGGACTTCAAAAGGGTGCTTAGGAGGATGAAATCCACCTTGTTCTATGGGAACACTTTTTCCTGGGTTGAACTGGCAACAGATCATACAGGTACGGACCTTTTGTTTGGCTGCTGCTCGTAAATGTTTATTGAACCAAATATGTTGAATGCTGTCTAGCATTGCTTTCTCTCCTAGATGTGCTGGACTATGTATAGTGTTAATTATAACTTGGACCATTGAATCAGGAAGGAACCACACGGACTTTTCCTTCATCATCCATCCTTGATCCGTTTGGATCCCTCCTAATTCAGTCCATTTCTTTATTTCTTCTGATGTAGCATGTGTCTGGATGTCAATTACGTCAAAAGTAGGATCTTTAACTGTCATACAATGTGTCGGGACTATTGTCTTTGTCATGTCGGATGTTTGTGTTTGAGCAGTCTGTTTAGCTGTTCTGTCAGCTAAATCATTGCCTTGAGAAATGATATCAGTAACTTTCGTATGTGCTTTGCATTTCATAATCGATATTGCAATCGGTAGATGTATCGCATCTAATAAGGCATGAATGAGGGGTCCGTGCTGAATGTGGGCACCGTGAGAAGTTAAATAACCTCTCTCTCGCCACAGCACGCCGAAGTCATGTACAACTCCGAATGCATAACGTGAATCAGTGTATATGTTGACTTTTTTATTTGTAGCTTGAATACAGGCTTGTGTCAGAGCGACGAGCTCTGCTGCTTGAGCGGACAAAGTATTTATATGATTTGTTTCAATAATTTCAGTGTCTGTGGTGACTGCGTAAGCGGCCACTAACTCTCCTGTACTTGTTCTCATACATGAACCATCTACATACAACGTCAGGTCTGGATCTGACAATGGAACATCTGTCAAGTCTTGTCTGGGTTTCGTCGTGATAGTGATAACTTCAATACAATCATGTGCTAGTGGGTCTGTTCCATTTACAGGTAAAAGTGTGGCAGGATTCAATGTGTTACAACGTCTGATTTCTATATGTGGCTGAAACAATGTAAGTTCGTACCCTGTAAGTCGCGCAATAGTCAAGTGTTGTGTTTGCGTTCGATTCACAAGAACCTCTACGGCGTGTGGTACTTGTACTGTCAATGGATGTCCTAACACTATGGCATCGCTTTGTCTGATTGCTAAAGCTGTCGCTGCCACTGATTTCAGGCACGCAGGCAGAGCCTGAGCTACGGGATCTAATGTGCTAGAAAAATAAGCACATGGTTTGTGTGCTCCTGCTTGTTCCTGTGTGAGTACTGACAGGGCAGTACCTTCGCGTTCTGTAACAAAGAGTGTAAAATGTTTTCTGTAACATGGCGTTGCTAAAACAGGTGCTTGACATAAAGCTTTCTTTAGGCTTTCAAAAGCTTGTGTATGTTCCTGGGTCCAAGGGAGAACAGTCGATGTGGCTGCCTCCTGTGTTGTCAACTGAATGAGCGATTTTGCTAGAAATGCATACTGGGGAATCCACTGTCTACAATATGAAGTGAGGCCTATAAAAGCCCGCACCTCCTTTTGTGTCTTGGGTATTGGCATGTTAGCTATTAACTGAATGCGGTCTGGTGTAAGCTGCCTTCCCTCCTTGGACAGCGAGTGACCAAGATAAATAACTCGCTGGACACAGAATTGCAGCTTAGAAGGGGACACCTTGTGCCCCTTTTCTGCTAGAAATTGTAAAACTGTCAGTGATGCTTTTTCACATTCGGGTTCGCTTCGGGCGGTGATCAGCAGATCATCGACATATTGAAGCAAGGCAGTGTTAACTGGCATGTGGATACTGTCGAGTTCTCGTTTCAGTGCTTGGCTATAGATGCTGGGGCTTTCTGTAAATCCTTGAGGTGCGCGTGAGAATTTAAAGCAACGTCCATTTAAACTAAATCCGAACAAATATTGACTTTCCGGATCTATTGGGACGCTGAAAAAGGCGTTTTTAAGATCAATTACAGTAAAGAATGTTGCTTCGGAATCAATGGCTGTCAATAATGATGAGATATCGGGGACCACAGGGAATTGTGGCACAATACATTTGTTTAATTCGCGCAGATCAATAACCAATCGCTATACTGGCGGGGCCTTTGGATCTGTTCGTTTAAGAATCGGAATTATCGGTGAATTACATACATTGGAGTCCGTTTCTACAACCACTCCTTGGGCAATGAGCTCGTCAATGATTTGTAGTAAAGCCACTACAGCATCTGGTGGTAACTTGTATTGTCGCATTCGTGGTAGTACCACTCCTGCCTTTAGTGTAACTCGATATGGTGTAATATTCATGCAACCCACATCAGTAGGGCCTTGTGCCCATAGATGTGTAGGTAAAGTCTGCAGTCGGGGGTCCATGTCTCTAGATACATAATGACCTTTAAAATCACGTAAAAACAATCTTACTCCTTCCGGAGAACAACATATTATAGCTCCTAGAGCTTTCAATGTTTTTATTCCTAACAGGTTTTCTGGACATGATTTAGTAAGCAATAAATCGGTAGTTCGGGTCAAAGGTCCTATCGTAAGTGGAAGAGGTTGTGACACTTCATTAACAATAGGTTTTCCTGAAAAACCAAGGGAAATATTCTGAGAGCCTGAGAGGGGTGCCCCTGGAACTTCACTACGTTTTATGGTCGTTCGACTTGCCCCTGTATCGAGTAAAAATTTTCTGTCTTGGCCTAACAATTCACTATGTACATAAGGTCCTTCTTGATCTACAGGGATCTCGATAAGGGGTAAGTCAACTTCCCTCTCTAGGCTGGTTCATGCGTATCGTTGGTAATCAGGATAGTCGTACTGTGCGGTCTGGTACAGTTGTCGTGTCGTGGTTTGTGTGGCAGCAACGGGCAGCGCTGGTGCAGCTGGCACAAACTGTACAGACTGGGGTGGAGCTGGCATGGACTGTGCATGTTGCAAGGCTCCTTGTTCATTCTGATCCTGTCTAGGTGGCCGTGGTCTTTCTTTTGTATTACCTATGGCGATATTATGTTTCAAAACTGGACAATCGTGTACGTAATGACCTGGCTTTTTACAATAATTGCATGTCCCTTTTACAGGTCCTGCTGAATCACCGGAATGTGTCATACCCTTTTTATGTCCCTCAGCTGGAACTGTCTGAGAAACTAGCATTTTCATTTTTGTGTCTTTCATGCGTCTGTGTTCATGTTCTTGTTCCTCTCTAATTCTATTGTGATGGTATTGTAACATTTGTAACATTTGTGATGGAGTGTTACCTTGCCAGGTACTCTCGAATTTTAATACTCTATTCTTTACTTGGGGCAGGGCATTTTCCACTAATTTTGTTACAAACAGATGTGGGTATGATTCGCTACTTGCTTTTATGCCACTATTTATACCAAAACATTTTTCAAATCGGGCATAGTAATCACTAGTGTCTTCATCTTGCTTCTGTTTACAGGCTGAAATTGTACCCCAATCTTCCTTTTTTGTAGTTAATAAACGTGGCAGTACCTGTACTAATAAACCTGGTAGTGCTTTAGTTTTGTCCCCAAGCCCCGAACCTGGACCTCGGGCCTTTTCTTCTGCTTCTAATACTGACCATTCTATCTTTTGGTCTCCTACCTCCCACTCTTTTTCCCTGAGTTTCTCATAAATGCCAGCAGGCATCAATACCTTTAGTATTGTCATAATGTCGGGATAGGTATACTCTCCCATGAGTAGCATGTCTTTAATTTCTCGGTGAAAACCCGCTGGATCTTTGTCATGACTGGGTACCACTTTCTTCATTTCTAACAATTCTATTTTTGATATGGGCGTATATACAAATACGCGCTTAAACTCGTTGTCCTCGCCCTTTATTGGGTGCACTTCTCGTAAGGGATTCTGTCTATCCATGTAATACGTGGTTCTTTCCTTGATGGGCAATGAGACACGGTCTGAACATACAAAAAGAATATACTGCTTTCTTGATTCTAGAATTTCTTTAATTAATTTAGTACCTGAACCTCTCCATCTATTCATGAGTAATTCAGTCAATATACCAGGTAGGGGACCAGGGTCCAAATGCTGACTCTGATATAGTATAATGAGTTGTTGAATCATATAAATCCCAGCTAACCGCTGTTCATCCGGGGTGAGATTCAAAAATGCGCGTGCTACTGTATCATCACTATATTTTCCGGGACTGTCAACCCAATGGACAGCTGACCTGGCTAATTCTTGTTCATCCATAGAATCGAGGAAATGATAACCCCTTCGTTCTCGGAGTAATTTGTCAGCTGTTTGGAACGAATGCTCGTTAGACCTTATATGGACTATGGGTGTTTGAAATTTTCTGTTATTTTCTAGACACATCGGACGTATCAGATCAGTAAGGCATCTAGTACTATTACAAGATCTTCTTCTACCTACATAGGCTATAGTTTCTGACTGTCCTGTGGGCAGTCCTGATGCTTCTTCCTCGCTTTGTTCGAACTGGTCTACCGCTAATCTTTCTTCGTGTAGGCGTTCTATTTCTTTACGGATCTTTCGGCACATGGCTATTATACAGTTTTGCTTATCATGTCTCCCTTCTGATATATTCTGGCTCCATCTGGTAAGAATCTGCATTGCTTCCGGGTCTACCCCCGGTCGGTCTTGATTTCTGATCACACAATTTATGAGGAAACGTAACAGTTCCCCCTGTATTTCCACTTTCTGGTATTCCATAGCTCTGTTAATACATTCAGAATCTCGCCCGGTTTGGACAAAATGATATATATTATCTAGATGTGCAGTCATTCCTGGTAATTTCCCTAAATACACTGCGGCTCGTCTGATACGTAATGATGCTAGGGTCATTTCGTCCTCTTTGCCGGGCACAGGGTCATATCTACAATCTATAAGGAGTTCCTTAAGCGTACGGGCATTTATGAGTTTGGGGGTACGTGAATGTGCTGACTCTTGAAAAGTAAGTTTATTTATTCTAGGTGGCGTAGAAAAGATATTGGTAGCACCTCCGGTAGCCCCATCTGGGGTATCGGGTGTGAAAGGATTCGTTGAACGTGATACAGCAACTATAGGTGTGGATACAGCTATAGAAGTAGTTGTAGGGGCAGATGCAAAAACAGATGTGCTTGCCGGAACTTGTGACACGATCTGTTGCTGTAGGGATACGGGTACTGGGTCTTGGCGTTGAACCTCCCCGGCCAACGGTCTATGTGGGGCGGGGTTAGCATACTCGGGAGCTGCGTCATCTAAATATGAGGAAAGAAAAACATCTTCTGCGGTTCTAGGATGCCCCTTAGGATGTACCTTTATTGGAAATAATGGGGTTGGCAAGTCTTTTGGTATTTCTGGAGTAGCCTTAGGTAATCCTTCAGCCAGAAGGGGATACATACCATTCATAAGGGCATTTCTTTGTCTGTCTACTTGTTCTGATTTCACTCGTGCACCTTCTTCAATTAATAGATTTTCTCGGACTTCATTTGATTTTTCTTTACTCTTCTCTTCCTGTCTACGTGCTTTTTCTGTTCGTCTATGTGATTCTTTACGCCATAATTCAATGGCGTCTTTCTGTGATTGTCTAGCTTTCTTTTTCCATAATTCTTCCTCTACTTTCACGATGCACTCTGCATCCCAGGTCCCCGCTGCGGGCCACCTCTGACTTTCTGGTAATTCCTTGGTGTAGTCTACCCATAGATCAAGAAATAATATGGCGTCTAGGCCATGTTTATGATACATGAAGTACCCTGGAGTGTCCCTAGGAGGAATGGGAACAGCTTCTTCGAGTACCCCTTTTCTAGTTGTGATCTGTCTTAGTTTCGAAAAGAGCGGCATATTGAAAACTGATCTGATACTTGATTTTGAACAAACTTAATACCATAAACACAATAATGAACAGTCATTCATACCACAATATGCAGAACGTACTTAAAACATTTAACATTTAACATTTACCTGAACAATGAACAATGATGACGATCTAAGGAGAACTTAAATCACTAAACATAATACTCGACATTTACTGAATTATATACTTGATATACTGCTAAACAGTACAGATACACTGCTGAAACAGTGCAGACCGGATTTGTGTACCCAAACCCGTCTTGACCGGCACAAACTATGTGCACGTCAGAAAGCCTCCCCAGTAATGGTACTCACCGGGTAGCTCGGAAACGGAAGGCCTCGGAAACTCGACTGAACTTGAACCGGACTGGACTCGACTCGAACACTTCGGACACTGGACTCGACTTGGGACTTCGGAAACTGGTGGGCCTCTGTATACCTCGGATCTTGCTCTCTCAGCTAGGCTCTGGTCGGGATACTTCGCACTTCTCACCGCCTCGTCTGGGTGTTGATCGCAGCCTCAGTCGCCCCCGCTTGACCGGAGGGAGATACAGGAAATCCTGCTGGTACGCGTTGTTGTCCGTCCAGCTGTGGCAGGAGACCGGGCCTGCAACGCACCGCCGGCGCGTGAGATGAGAAAGTGTCCCTGTTCGGGCGCCATTCATGTGGTAAATAATTTTCATTACCTGGACTTAATTTGATATGGAAACATAATAAAACAGCTCAGTAAAATGAGAGGCAGAATCCGTGGTATCAGAGGTTCGGAATGGGCTTTATTCCAATGAACGATTATAATCGGTTGCTCCAAGTTCCATCACCACGGAGGTTCAGGAAGTGAAGTACATACATTATTGACAAGAAATGACTTTTATAGAACATACATTACAATGAAATAGATGCGGGAGGCGTAACAATTGATAAGGAAGGTGACGATTCACATGCGTAACCGAAAATGGGTGTAATGAGGAGTAAAAAGGAACATAATTGGTTATGATGTCATATATAGGTGGATCTATAAGATAATACTTGGCATAGATGCGCGCGCAGCAACATGACGTGTGATTGACGTGCAACTAGGGGTGAAGGGGACTTGACATTTAGCTCTACATGTGGCGACAGAAGTCTGGAGGGTCAAGTCAACCTAATCCCAAATCATATCTAACATCCTATGTTTAAAGAACTATGTTATCCAAAAGAGAGGTCTCTTCGAGTGGAATCTTATTCTATACTGACTATACTGACTGTTAGTGCGTGTACAAGCGTCTAAGTGTCTACACTAGATGCGAGGGCGGAATCTTCCATAGCAACAGGGCTATGAATTACTTGTATGAAGACAGAGAAGTCGGGCCTTTGCTTGGTAGCTGGCAGAATGTTTACTTAAGCTACTAGACAGGAATGCGTTGGGCAGGGATGAGGCAGATAACTCGAAGGTGAAATACAGTTCTTGGCAGAGAATAGGCTGATGTCAGGCTTCGTGAGCCGCGCAGAGAATGAGACAAAGTTCATGGTCACAGATGCAGGCTCAGACTGGAGTTTTCAGAGGCAAAAGGCAAGAAGAGTTCGATGACAGAATCAGGGCCTACTTGCCTGGACGGTAAAAATGGCATAAGTGAACCATATAAAGGCGGTGGCCTTTCGTACTTAGGAAGGGAATATCCGGCCTATTCATGGCGGATCTGACAGAGGACATGTTGACGGTGGACGCACATGTGTTTGCGTCTTCATAACTGGAACTGGAGGGAACATACATGTACTTGTAACATGCACATAGAACCGTTGGGGTCCAAGATAGGGGACATAACTGACCAGAAAAATCCATATTTCCACAATACAATCACTGACAGATGCACACACTCACCCATATAGCCACTCTCACACTCCCTCACACATACAGTCACTTATATACACCAACACTCATATATACTTCCTTTCACATATGCAGTTACTCACACATATACCACTGATACATCCATATACTCACTGACACAGCCATACGCACATACTCAATCAACCATACTGTTCCTCACAGACGCAATCATGAACCCATACACCCAGGGATTTACTCATTCATACATCCATGCAGGGAGTCACACAGCCCCTCACCTACCCACACAGACACTCAGGCACCCATACAGGTACTCAGACAACTAAGCATTAACCCATATAGACACTCATGTACCTACTCACCAACCCATGCAGCCACTTACACATCATCTGACAAACTTAAACACACATTTACAGAAATTAGTCACTCACCCATACATTCACTAAGACACGTTTAATCATTCACTCATACAGTCAGTCACGCACCCAACAAATCATCCATACAGACATTCATACACCCACTCACTCTTCAAATACCCCTTTTGCATCTATATATATAACATTCTTAAACTTTTTAGAATCACTCACACTCACAGGATGATGTCATCAGAGATGTCATCAGTGTTGTAATTTGAGATGTTATCAGTGACGTCATCAGTGATGTCACTGACCATGTCATTAGTGATGTAATATGTGATGTCATCAGCAGTGCATTGCGGGGCGAAAGTTATAGTTAGCTCAGCTAACTATATAGGCCGAATTTCTCTGGTTTTGTACAAGTGAAATATCAGCCTAACTATAACGTCCATCAAACCTGTGGTTTTTTCAGTGAATTTCTAAGGTTTTTTAAATGCTAATTCCTAACTATAGGTTCCCTGAAACCTGTGTTTTTTTCAGTTTCAGGGACGTTATATTTATTTGCACATTTCACTCATACATAACCAGAGAAATTCAGCTGGTATATTTAGTTGAGCTAACTATAACTTGCACCCCCGCAATGCACTGCTGATGACATCACATATTACATCGCTCATGACATGGTCAGTGACATCACTGATCACATCACTGATTACACCTCAAATGACATCACTGATGACATCAAATGTGATGCACCTCTTCACAGCCTAATATAACCTTTGATACACCCACTCTAAAATATAGACTGCCATTCTTGAAACCATAGACACACCAATACCAGTTACTACATAACAAATCACTGATTCCTAGGTCTAAACACACATCCACTCCCTCATCCATTCAGTCACTCATACATGCAGTCACTCATCAATACTGCCACTATCATATGCACTCATACACCCATAGAGACACACACACACCGACACTCACCCACAGAGTTACTCACACAGCTAGTCAGTCATGCAAAGAATCAATCACACTCCCATTTACTCACCTACAGTTATACAAACACCCATTCACTTATTTACGCAGATACTTACACATACTTACTCTCTTATACAATCACTGAGACAGGTACATACTCATCCATACAGCCACTCTCACAATCACTCACTCTCACATATAATCATTTATATACTCCAACACTCACATATACTGTCTTTCACATATGTAGTTACTCACACGTGTACCACTGAGATATCCTTTCACTCACCAACACAGCCACACACACACACACACACACACCCATACAGCCCCTCACTGTCATACTGTTGAACCCATACACCCAGTGAATCACCCACTCAGACTTCCATGCAGGGAGTCACATACACCCCACCCACCCACACAAGTACTCAGGCACCCATTTAGGTACTCAGACAACCAATCTAAAACCCATATAGACACTCATGTAGCTACTCACCAAACCAAGCAGTCACTTACACACCAACTGAAAGACTAATACAGACATTCATACAGATTAGTCAGTCACCCATGTATTAGTAAGACACATGTAATCACTCACTTATACAGTCAGTCATGCACCTATTAAATCATCCATTCAGACACTCATACACCCACTCATTGGATGATGCCATCAGTGATGTCATTTGAGATTTCATCAGTGATGTCATCAGTGATGTCACAGACCATGTCATGAGTGATGTAAAATGTGATGTTAGCAGTGCATTGTGGGGGCACGAGTAATAGTTAGCTCAACTAACTATAACGGCCGAGGTTTTGTACGAGTGAAATGTCCAACTAACTAGAACGTCCCTGAAACCTGTGTTTTTTCAGTGAATTAGTGAATTTCTATGGTTTTTTAAATTCTAATTTCAAACTATAACGGCCCTGAAACCTATGGTTTTTTCCAGTGAATTTCTATGGTTTTTAATGCTAATTTGTAACTATAACGTCCCTGAAGCCTTTGGTTTTTTCCAGTGAGTATATATATATACTCGCCAGTAGGTAGATATAGGTAGGACCTATTTTCCATAGGAAATCCCCAACATTCTATTTGGAATAACGTTGGCGCCGATTGACGAATCTTCGCGAAATTTTCTAAACTTTTGGCCAGCTCCGGTCCACTCCTATCCTGAAAATTTCACTGTGATTTGTCAAGCAGGGGCTCAGAAAAAAGGGGGGTCCCAAAACGCATTTTCCCCATGCATTTTCCCATAGGACCTGTTGACGCAGCTACAGCCCGAACTGCTGAACGGAATTACACCAAATTTGGCAAAGAGGTAGTCCTCAGTTCAGACTGATGCCTTTTGCTTAAATGGTGTAAATCCGTTCATTAGTTCCTGAGAAAATGAGAGTTAAAAAGATAGATATATCTATGGCCTCGGAGGATCCGCGCACCCTCCCCGCATCCTCCCCGCACCCTCCCGAGCACGAGCTGAATGCCAATTGGCTGCCAACACTCTGAATCAGGAAGTGTTGGCAGCCATCTTGTGCCTCGGTAGAACCGAGGCACAAGAAAACCGAAAAAAAGGCGCAAAACGCGACAAGGGGGCAGGGTAGAAACACCCTGACCCCCTAGGCCTGCTCAGGGGTCCCACAAGGACCCCCAAGGCCCCAAAAAAATGTTTTTTGTTTTTTTTAATCGCGGGATGCGCATCCCGCTGACGAAAAAAAAACAAAGCGCGGCCTCCCGTGCTTTGTTTTTATTTAGCCCCCTTTGGGGCCAAGTCCCGGGGGCAATATGTAAATGATAATGGGGGGCCCAGAGGGGCCCCCGGGGACTGCCACCATTGGGGCTTATGTGAATTATATGGGGGCTCTCAGCCCCCCAGCCCCCCAGCCCCGGGGATCGCCACCCCGGGGCTTTATTAGACATGGGTGGGAGGTTCAAAGGCCCTCCAAGCCCCGGGGACAGCCACCCCCCGGGGCTTGTTTTTTTTTTTTTTTTAAACCCTGTGTGGGGGGGTTCGAGCCCCCCCACACGCCCCGGGGACCGCCACCTTCCTGGGGCACTAAATATTTAAAATAGGGGTCCGTCACCCCCGGGGCATTAAATTAAGGGGGAGGGGGCCGCGCGGACCCCCTCCTGGAGCCAATGATGGCCCTGGGGACCGCCACCCCCCAGGGCCGGCTCCTGCAGTGTCCCAGGGTGACCACCCCGGGACACTGCCATTGCAAACTGCTTTGCTTCATTGAAGTGAGAGCAGGGAAGCCTGCTCTCGCTTCAATGAAGCAAAGCAGATGGCTTTTCCACATGGGGAGCAGCATGTTAGCTGCTCCCCATATGGAAAAGCAATGCCGGCTCCTGCAGGAAGCGGGGAGCCGGCTGGGACTGTGGGGGGATTGGGGACCCCCCCACGGTCCCTAACGAGATGGCCAGGCCACGGGGGATGGGGTCCCACGGGCCATAAGTGGCCCGGGAGGGGAGCCACGCGGCCCCCCTCCTAAAAATAAAAAAATTGGTGCATACTGGAGGTACCTGGTGGGCTAGTTGGCCACAAGGGGACCTCAGGATTCAAGGGAACTTAATCCCCCAACTTAAAACACCCCACGGGGCGCGTTTGCACAGTGGTGAAGGTAGGGGGCGGGGCCTGAGGTGATATTTGTGCAAGCACGCCCTGTGGTGCGTTTTAAGTTGGGGAATTAATTCCTCTTCAATCCAGAGGTCCCCTAGGGGCCAACTAGCCCACCAGGTACCTCCAGTAAGCGCCACAGAGCTGCGTTGCAGAGTGTTGTAAAAAGGGGCATGGCCTCTGAACACCTCTCTGCAATGCAGCCACCTGGCGCATACTGGAGGCACCTGGTGGGCTAGTTGGCCCCCAGGGGACCTCAGGATTGAAGAGGAATTAATTCCCCAACTTAAAACGCGCCACAGGGCGTGTTTGCACAGGTCACCTCAGACCCCGCCCCCTTCCTTCACCATTGTACAAATATTCCTCTAAAATTAGCCGAACTACCAATTCGGATTTACTCACCTGTTATCAGGAGAGAACCCAGGGCTGCATCTTTTAGCCCATCTTTTAGCCCAGCACTGACTCTGAAAAGTAATTCTAAGCGTACTTACCAGTAACTTGTATTTCCTTCCATAGGAATCCATTTTGCGGTTTTCAGCAGAAAAGTTTCTAAGTGTCCATTTTTGAAACTTACAAATATTCCTCTAAATTCAGCCGAACTACGAATTCTGATTTACTCGCCTATTATCAGGAGAGAACCCAGGGCTGTTTTTTTTAGCCCAGCACTGACTCTGAAAAGTAATTCTAAGCATACTTACCAGTAATTTGTATTTCCTTCCATAGGAATCCATTGTGTGGTTTTCAGCAGAAAATTTTCTTAGTGTCTATTTTCACAATCTAAAAATATTCCTAAAAAATCGCCTGCATGACTTAAACACATTCTTTCAACTGTTTACAGGAGGTTGGCCAGTGCTGGATCCAGGATCCACCACTGAGTAAGAAAAAGTAACGATAACACTACTTACCTGCTAAGTGAATTTTCTGCCATAGGATAACATTGGTGATTCTATGTGAAAAATGTCAACTTTTAAAATAAAATAATATTCCTTAAAAATAACTACTGTAACCAAAACGATTTTACTCAACTGTTTAGAGGAGATGTCCAAGGACTGAATCTAGGACCCGGTCCTGTGGTTAGAAAAGCAATCCATAAAGTAACTAATTGCATTTAACTAGAAATTCACATTGAGCTCAATGTTGCTTTGTGTATGAAATTGTGTTGCCCATTGCAACAACTGTAACTACTGTACTTAAAAGTCTGTTGCCTATTTGCCAAGTATTTAAACTAAAGTAATTTATTCTGAGAAAGTATATTTTGTATTGTAATGTATAATGTAATTATAATGTAATTAAAAAAAATATATCTAAAAATAAATAGTTTAAAAAATGCAGTAAATCAGTATAAAAAAAATCAGCATTACAATTAATACATTAAAAATTGTCATTTACAAAACCTTTGAAATTCACTGAAAAAAACATAGGTTTCAGGCCTGATATAGTTAGGAATTAGCATTTAAAAAACCTTTGAAATTCACTGAAAAAAACATAGGTTTCAGGTCTGAAATAGTTAGGAATTAGCATTTAAAAAACCTTTGAAATTCACTGAAAAAACCATAAGTTTCAGGCCTGATATAGTTAGGAATTAGCATTTTAAAAACCTTAGAAATTCACTGAAAAAACAATAGGTTTTAGGGGTGTTATAGTTAGCTGGACATTTCACTCGAACAAAACCATTGAAATTCCTCTGATATAGTTAGTTGTACTAACTACATCTCGCACGCCCGCTATCCACTGCTGATGATGTCACATATTACATCATTCATGACATGGTCAGTGACATCACTGATGACATCTCAAATGACATCACTGATGACATCACTGATGACATCATCCACGTGACAATCAGATACACCTCATCATACACTAGTATAACCTTTCATCACTCACTGTAAAATACAGAGTTTCAGATTTAAAACCATTGACACACCAATACAAGTTTCTAAACACCCACTCAGTGATTCCTAGATCTATACACACATCTAATCACTTACCTATAGATTCACTCATACATGCTGTCAATGATCAATAGAACACTATTAACTATACTTATACACCCATATCGACATTACACACCAGCACACATCCTAATCACTTATGAAGTCATCCTACTCACTTATACAAACAATGGATCATAATTACTTTTACTTAGCTATACACTTATAAAAACACCACTTCATCTATTCATATAGATAATAACTCATACTGAGTGTGTTATAAAAACACTATTACAAGTATACAGTTATCCATACAGTCCCTCATACAATCACTGAGTCTTATGTAGACTTATTTATATACAACAACTGACACATACACTGGCTTTTATTTTCCTAGTTTGTTGGACATGTACCATTGAGACATATATTGGCTCATCACCACACCCATAAAGATATTCACTCACCCAAACAACTGTTATAACATGCAGTTTTAACTTCAGATACCTACTGAATCAACTATTCACACATCGTTGGGCAGTCACACACCCCCACTGAACCACACACATATTCACTCTCCCATACAAATACTCAGTTAACTAATCAATAAATAATATAGACTTTCACGTAGCTAGTAACCAACTACTGCAGCAGTTTACACAACAACTGACAAAGTGATACAGATATTCACACAGTTTAGTCACTATCCAATATATTTA
Source organism: Triturus cristatus (assembly GCF_964204655.1). Taxonomy (NCBI): domain Eukaryota; kingdom Metazoa; phylum Chordata; class Amphibia; order Caudata; family Salamandridae; genus Triturus; species Triturus cristatus. The sequence goes on along the minus strand of NC_140593.1, from coordinate 324,739,751 downwards.
GCGAGACACTATAAATTAGTCAAGTAAACAGTCAATCACCTGCTACTAAATCCTCCATCCAGATATTTATATTTATATATCCACTCATTCTTCAATGCACATTGCTATATATATATTTATAATACATATTTAAATAACGAACCAAACCACATTCACTGGATGATGTCATCAGTGATGTCATCAGTGATGTCATTTGAGATGTCATCAGTGATGTCACTGACCATGTCATGAATGATGTAATATGTGACATCATCAGCAGTGGATTGCGGGCGCGCGAGATGTAGTTAGTACAACTAACTATATCGGAGGAATTTCAATGGTTTTGTTTGAGTGAAATGTCCAGCTAACTATAACACCCCTAAAACCTATTGTTTTTTCAGTGAATTTCTAAGGTTTTTTAAATGCTAATTCCTAACTATATCAGGCCTGAAACCTATGGTTTTTTCAGTGAATATATATATATATATATATGTATATATACACACACGCCACACATACACTCAAACCTGCAAATTCTCAAGTCATTACGGGAAGTCCCTCTCAAGTCAAATGCTAACTCTTCAAAATTATTTCTCAGAGCTGCAGTTCCTCAAGGCATTACTAGAGTTCACTATTGAGTCAGAGGCAAAAGTATTGACACCCTTTCCTGATGCTGCAGATGCTCTGGTTACTAGTGTCCAGATTAAATAAAAAGTTTAGCAATGCAGCAAGGAAACATGTTGCACTGTGTTGCTTGAAAGGGATAGAGACAAAATGTGTGTTATTTACAAAGATATGATGCATTTCTGCTCTTCTCCTGGACTGATGCACTGTGTGCTGCCTAGCACCATCTCTGTTACACTTGCATTAGAGTGCAAGGGTGCCTGCATTATGAGCAGGATTTTTTTGTGAAGTAAGGTACGCCTTCCTTCACAAATTCAATCTTTAAAGAAGTAGTCTTCTTTCTATGTGTGCTGCAGCTTGCATACAAAGAGGAAGTAACGAGGAGATATAAAAATATTTTTCTTTGATATGCCTAGATCGGGCAAGCACTTCATTATGGTGCAATTCCAGGTTTTAGTCCTTTGTAAATTTGGGATTGTTTCAAAAATTATGGGTGGATGTGTGGAAAAGCCCATACTCTACCCATGGAATACCTCCCTGCTGCAAGGTAACGCAAAGCAGTGATATCTGTTGCCTTGCGTTACTTTGGATTTACTAAACCATGCAGAGTCATGTAAGGTGGCTTTTGTGGCTTAGTAAATATCATTAAAGGATATGCTTTGCCCTGCATCAACTTGCTTCATGCAGGGTCCTTAGTATCCTTCTCAAGCCAAAGGCAAAAGCTTTTTTATTCTTTCACAAACATGCAGTTCTGCAAGTTGTTTCTAGGTGTCCTTCACATGTCAAATGCAAAAGCATTTCTTTTCTTTTTTGAAGGTACAGTTTCACTCATCATTACTAGGTGTCCCTACCAAGTAAGATGAAAAAAATTGAAATTCTTACATGAAGCTGCAGTTCCACTAGCGGTTACAAGGTGTACCTCAAAAGTCAAATGGAAAAGCATTGAGATTCTTTCACAAATCTGCTGTTCCGCTAGTCATTAGTAGGTGTCCCTCACAAATCAAAAGCAAATGCATTGATTTTATTTTGTGAAGGTGCAGTTTCACAAGTCTAGGTGTCCCCGTCTCTTTCTAATCAAATGCAAAAACACTGAAATTCTTGCATGAAGCTGCAGTTCCATAGATCATTACTAGGTGTCATTTTCCAATCAAATATGAAAGTGCTGTTCTGCATGTAGTTACTAGTTGTCCCTCACAAGTCAAATGCAAAACCTTAAAAATTCTTACATAAAGCCGCATTTCCACTAGTCATCACTAGGTTTCCCCCAAAAGTCAAATGCAAAAGCACTGAAATTCTTTGATGAAACTGCAGTTCCACAAGTCACTACTAAGTGTCCAGATCCCTTTCTAATCAAATGCAAAAGCCTTGTTATTCTTACACAAAGCAGTAGTTCCACTAGTTTTTACTAGGTGTCCCTCTTGAGTCAGATGCAAAAGCCGTTTCACTAATTCTTACTTGGTGTACTTCACAAACAAATGCAAAAGAAATGAAATATTTTCTTGAAGTTTAAGTTCCACATCTTGTTGATAAAGGTCTGTGTCAATTCAGAAGCAACTGCTTTAGATAACCTGTACCAATGCACCAAGCTGTGGGAGGTGGGAAGGTGGCTTTAGTATATAAATTTGAATGCACACTTTGCTATGTTAATTATTCGTGGTTGTTTTCCATATGATTAATTATTTTCCAAAGCTGTTTGAATATAATGAGTCAGAATTACAGATTTCAATACATTGCATGTTCTTGTTTTAAGTTTGTGATCACACCCTGTTATTGATAGGAACTGTAGTTCACTGCTAAGTGGAACTACAACTAGATAGCTTATTTAGGCTGTTTATGTTTTTGTGGGTGTAAGCTTTGTCTTTGATTTGAGAGAAGTGTATTCTGAATACTGTCAGTGGTACAACACTACAACAGGGGAGACACAGTTCCATAAGTGGTTACTAGAGGACTCTCTCACATCAAATACAAGTGGTTGAAATGCCAATCATAACCCTTGGAAGAGGGGGTGTGACTTCCTCGTAAAAATCTGCACATACACTCTACTTACTCTAATGACGTGCTTATTTTCAGTTGGATAAATAGATTTACCAAAGCTGGCTTATAGTGAGGCATGAACATTGTAATTTACAATAAATGTCTTGAGAGATATTAAAATAGTGGAAAACATTCAGAACACCGCAGCCTCAGCCACACATGTTCAGACTAAGTAAGCATAACTAGGCTTGCCTTAATGGTGCATATGCTTTGTTAAGGCAGTGTGTTGTCTAGCTGCTGCTGCTGCTCGGTGGAAGCAGGAAGAGAGCCAGAGGATGCAGAGAGGTAAGTGGAGAGGGCTGGGGAGGTAGTTTTGAGGGTAGTTTTGAAGACTGGGGGGTCTGGGTAGTTTTGTGGGGGTCAGGTAGTTTTCAAGGCTTGGTGGGGGGTCGGGTAGTTTTAAGGGCTAGGGGTAGTTTTCAGGGCTGGGGGAGGGTCAGGGTAGTTTTCATGGCCGAGGGAGGTTTGGGTTCGTTTTCAGGGCTAGGGAGGGTCAGGGTAGTTTTTAGGTCTGGGGGAGGAGATTTAGCTAGTTTTTAAAATTATTTGGTTAGGGTTTTAGGCCTAAGGGCAGTAGAAGGGGTTGGGGTAGTTTAAGGGACAGCACAGGGGGTGGGGGGAGCGGGTAGTGTATGTTAAGGTTTAGGGACAGCCAGGGGGTGGGAGGGGGTTGGAGTACTGTATGTTGAGAGGCAGGGTTTTAGGCCTAAAGGAGAATGGGTAGTTTTTAGGTTTTGGGCCACAGGGCGGGTGGGCAGGTAGAGGGTTTGTAGCTTAGGGCGGGAGGGTCAGAGTAGTGGTGACCTTAGCCATGCATACCCCTTTACCATTCATGTTTTACTACGAAATTGCATGGTAAAGGCAGGCGTGGTAGAGGAATGCGTGGTTAAGACGCATTCGTGGTTCGGGCTACGTGGTAGAGGCACACTTGGTTTAGCTATGCATGCCTCAATCATACAACCGAAAATAGTTGATGTAACTCTACTATACATAGGGGCTACCAGTCATTCGGAAGTGCAAGTGTCTCACAATTTCTATTTTGGGGGAGGTATGCTTTTTAGATGTATGTGCAAGGACATATGCAGTCACTCAAAGTGAAGGCATCCAATGGCAGGAGGAGGTTGATCTGTTGGTCTGTACCTTATGACAGGGTGGGAGGGCATATCATTTGCGTGGCATGTCAACAGACCAATGGTGAAAGAGTGTTGACTGGTAGCCCGATACATGTAAGCATTTTTTATGATTTTTTTGGCAACCATGGAGCGGGCAAGACAGCTAAAACTGAAAATAAACAAAGAAGTGGGCTTTCAATTCACACCTCACAAGCTTGGAAGTGGTCCGCTGGCCTTTCAATTCACTTTCATGTCTCAATGTGTTGCTTCCCTCACACTCTGTTGCTCTGTAGTACAACTGCAAAACACCTATACTCGAGCCTTGTGTTTGCTCTATTCTAGGCAGGCAAACCATTTATCACACATTAGTTGTGTGCCCACCATAAATATGTAAAACTATTCACTGATTGTTGATAAAGTAAACTAAAGATTACTAAAGAAGGAATGCATGCCATCACTGAGCTTATTAGGATTAGGCAGCTTAGAAAAAGAAATAATTTCCGATTTGCCTTTCTCCCATTTCTGATTCACTGCTGTCCTCATCTACTGGGAGTTCTGTTGCAATTTATGTACAGACATTCACTTCGCAGTTGGTGACTTCAGCGATGCACCTACCATTGCTGCAGAAGCTGTAGTGGCACCGGGGCCCAGAACCCTGAGGGGCCTATTCAACCCTGACAATTGCAGTGGTTTCCAACCCCAACAGTTGTCAAAAGGATACTTTTCCTTGCTTGCACCAGGGCCCATGGCATCCTTTCTGCTCTACTGTGTTGCTTGTGCTATTCCTGTTCCCTCACATGCCAATGACGTTTTTCTTGGGAAATATGTTGAGTGCCATTCCCCTGACACATAGGGCAACTCATTATTTAGAATCAGACCTGCAGGTAAAACAGGGAAATGAGGAGCAGTTCGCTTCTTTCTTTTTGGAGCCAAGATGATACTACTCCCAAAAGAACTTTATTGGTATGCATTACATCAGAAAGTCAAACACAAAGGCCAATTTGCGAGAACAGTTGGGGAAGAGTGTCTGAAAGGGGTGGCAAATATCCTGGACAAGATGGCATATATATTAACAAATATTAGGAAAACATACTTCTACACATCATAGAGAATTAATTTCAAAGGCCACAGTACTATATCAATGTTTACATGTATAGTCGAGTGTAGAAATACATTTGGCACATTGTTAATGATGCAAAAACAGAAACACAGGAAATCTACAAATGGCAGTTTGTAAAATCACAGGGAGTCAAAGAATGACCTGCCAATTAGTATTCATATGGCAGGTCACAATTTGCCACGCCATGTGATTGGCTACAATGACAACGATGGTAGCTTGTAAAGGATAGGACACCACCATTCATGTGATTCAATTTCAAAATTGATAATATGTTTTCCCTTTATGTGTGCTTTTTTAGCAACTTACCTCCAAGTTGTCACTCAAATTCCCAAAGTCTAAGAGGTCCAAAGGAGACTCCTTCCGCTCTGTGATAAATTACTACCCCAACCTTTGAGTCTGTAACTAATCAGTGGTTTTCAACTAAAATTATGGTTGGAAACAATTGATACATATAGTAACGATTCACAATTTGGAAGGAACACCCAAAGCATGCCCCTTATAAACTAGTAATCATTTCTAGACCCATTTTAGTTTAGTAAAATAAGAAAATGATATTTAAAAATCGTAAACCCTTAAATTTACTGATTTGTAGGGTTTATGGCCACTAAATCAGTTAGTACCTTGATGCAAAATATTCATAATGAAGGTGATAAAAAAATAAAATAAGCAATAAAATGTTTTTATTATTATATTAAGATAGAGTAAATGTTTGTTATGTTTTAAGTTCTACGGTTTTAATGTTATAAATTATTTAAAATTGTACACTCCTTAAATACATTCAAAACATTTAGAAAGTGATACATTTTAAATGGATAATAGACTTCATGTAATAAAAATATCCTGTGCCGCAGACTTAAAACCAATAAATAATAAAAAATAATAGGTTGGGGAGAAATAATATAAAAATACGAAATAAAGGACTTTTAGCAATGAAGTATGTTTTTTTTCATTATATGGCCATATTAGTTGCTTCCTATGGAGATGTGTTTATTAATCTTTTGCTGTCTGTACTTGATTGTAGCCCATAACGAAAACCTAATACATTACGTAATACATTTATTTAGTTGATATTGTAGTGCACAGTTTTTTCCATATGCTGAAAACCCAGCGATAGTTGTTATTTGACCATGGAAAGACCGGCACATCATTTTACCAGTGTGTCCTGATGATAAAAAAAATGTCATGCCATTAATCTTGGTGATTTGTCAATTTCGCTGGTAGTGGCATTGACAGAAGCGTATGTGTAAGTTCAGAAAGGTTGACAACCCTTTTCATTCTTTGAAGGTCAGTAACATGTCTATTATTCACACATTATTTCAGGCAAATCGCGGAATGCATTTCAGTTTCAAAGTAAACACTTTTTTCCTGCATTCTCTTGGGATGGCAATGGGAGTATATGAATATTTGTCTTTCCCTTACAGATTTTGTGGTCCGGGACGATGGGTGGATTGAATATAAAGACTCTCAGTACTATTTCAGTGCTGAAGCTCTGCCAATGGAAAAGGCTCGAGAGTTTTGCAAGAAGAATTTTGGTGATCTTGTAGTTATCAATGGTGAATCTGAAAGAAAGTTTTTGTGGCGATACGTAAGTGTTAATTTAATACCGTGACTGTTAATTATGATTATGTTAAGTACATGGTGCAACTCTTTCAGTTTAGATGGAGCCTTATTCCCAGCCCACCATAGATGGCGTCTTCCTGCCCCTGTTTAATTTGAGTCCTTTATCCCTTCCAATTACCACGCTTTAGCAGTTAGACTAACGCATTTTAGTGCTGGTGTCCACATAACCGCACTAAAATGCATCAGTGACACGTTTATAGCGCCCTGACCACCACTATGACGAGGCACACTAAAGCCCGACAGTCTGAGCTGCATACTTAGCATGCTAATTGGCTTGTTCTCCCTGCTGCCGTGATGAATTAAAAAAACGATTGTTTCATTCAGTGTCACGCTTGTCTCTCAAATTCTAGCGCTAGTTACCTGAATTTTTACTCAAGGCACACAGCCACTGCAAGCTGGAGCCCAGCCTCTGTTTTTAGGACTCGGCTGGCATTGGATCGGGCATGCGCTCCTCGCCTTCGAGAGCTATAGTCATCAAGCAAGTTTCAAGAAGGGGCTTGAAGCCCCGCCCCTCATTTTCATTGGGTAGAGTCAGCGTTTATGTTAAACGCTGGCTTCCCATTGAAAAGGAGGGTTTTCGGTTGCCACCCTTTCGCCTTTTTGGACGGCCCCCAAAGACTCGGTCACCTGCATACGGCTGCCGTGACAAAGTTTCTTATCAGAAGCTTCGTCACGCTGCCTTGCACGCACCGGTCTGGCTCTCTCATTGGCGCGGCTTGTTATTTTTTCTCATCTGCTGCGGCCTGTTTCTCTGTTCTAGGAATGCTTGGCTGCTCTGGTCTCTGTATTCTGTGTTTTTATCTGTTCTCTGTGCCTGTCCCGGTCTGCTTTTTGTGCAATTTATCTACAGTGAGTCAGGTATGCATTTCTCTTTTTTTTGCTCCTATTACGTGTCCATCTCTCTGCGCTGTGTCCTTGACTCTGTTATCTGCCTGCTCTGGGGGTTGCTCCTCTACGCTGTGCCCTTTTCTCCATTTGCTGCCCGATTCTGTCTTCTGTGTCATGTTGCGGGATATGTTTGTCTTTTCTGGTCTATTTTTCTGTTCTGTGCATGATTCTAGGTGCTGAACAGAGGTCGCCCTGTGCCCACTCACCATACCCCGGGGGCAAGTGGTGCGCTCCTGCCCTCTCCAATCCTCAGGTGCTGATGTCAGTGGCTGGTCCGGTGCCCTCGGTGCAGTTCCTGCCCCTCAGTGGTCATATGCCCGTCTTCCCCTCTCCTCATGGGTGCGTGGCTGGCCCCGCGCGCTCCTCCGGGGTGAGACAAATTACTCTTCACACAGTCCTCGGGGTGAGCCGCTGCCCTGTCTTGCGTCTCAAGGTTTCTCTCCCGGGCTCTTTTAGAGCACTCCTGAGGGAACTCCTGGATCACACCCCCCAAGGTCCCTCCCCCCTCCAGCCTTCTGTCCATGTGCCTCACCAACAATAGAGCCGCGAAGAGGTGGGAGGCAGTGACCTTCCCTCCTGACACCTCCCCCAGCCCTTAATCCTCCCAGCCCTGCATAATCCCCATCTCTGCACCAGGTCCCCTCACACACCCATGAGCCAAACCTTGCAGTACCGGGGGCCTGTGCAGGACTGGCCTCGCGGGGAACATTTACCTCTTCAGTGCTGGTGCTACTAGGCGGCATTCCCGTGAAGTAGGAACTATGTATTTACAGATTTCTGTATTTCTCAGTTTATGCTAATAAGCATAGAACGGGGGAGAAAACAGAGCATGTGCTATACAACAAGGAATCAAATATAAACTGGTGTCGGGGGCACCCAAACAAGGGTGCGCACATACATACACCCTAACAGTAAAAAAAGACGGCTGTTACTGCCAAGTTTCCCATCGATTCTAGCGGGACTTCCGCTCTGTCTTTACTCTAACTCTATAAATAATCACGTGTCTATTGCCTGAAAGATGTTTTCATACATTTACTGCCTGTCCACTGGGAACAGTCTTTCACACCACCCTCCCACCTACATTAATTTACGTGTACCCCCCGAGGTGGAGTTGCCTCTTTCCTATCTGCTTCTACTACATAGAATACTGCCTTATTTACATGACTCTTACACCCTCCTTCCCTCACAAATCTCTCTCCTTCACTGGTTTTATAACCTAGGGCACGCACTTAAAAGTTAAGAACTTTGGATAAGCTTCCCCACTTTTGTTTGATCAGCTGGCAGAAGGGGGAGTTTGGGTTTTGGGTCAGTGTGTTAGCGCTTAGAGACCGTTGGTGATTTGGCGCTTTATAAATATATATTAACAAACATAACATAACATAACTGGAAACCGTGATATATATATATATATATATATCACTTAAAAAACCATAGGTTTCACACATGATATAGTTAGCTGGACATTTCACTCGTGAAAAACCATTGAAATTCCCCCGTTATAGTTAGTGCAGGCAACTATAACTCACGCGACCGCAATCCTCTGCTGATGACGTCAGATATTACATCACTGTATTTAGACACTTATTTACCCATGTCTTCTTCCATTAATTTTTAGCTATACATATATTACAAATATTTTTTTTTCAGAAAGACACATATGTCATCAGTGATATCTGACGTCATCAGCAGAGGATTGCGGTCGCGTGAGTTATAGTTGCCTGCACTAACTATAACAGGGGAATTTCAATGGTTTTTCACGAGTGAAATGTCCAGCTAACTATAACATGTGTTAAACCTATGGTTTTTTAAGTGAATTTGCAAGGTTTTTTAAATGCTAATTCCTAACTATAACGTGTGTGAAACTTATGGTTTTTTCAGTGAATTTGTACAGTTTTTTAAATGCTAAGTTATGTATTTTTTTTTTTTTTTTTTTAAGGTTTTTCACCGTGCGCGTACCGTAAGTTTTACCGTACGCGCACGGAGCGCGCTTATAGATATATATATGCTTTTAAATGCTATTTTCTCAGGAAATACTGAACAGATTTACACCAGACCTGCAAAAGGCACATCCCTGACCTGAGGACTACCTCTCTGCCAAATTTCAAGTAATTCTGTTCAGCCGTTCGGGCTGTAGCTTGGACTAAAGGTCCTATGGAAAAATGCATGGGGAAAACGCGTTTTGGGAGCCCCCCTTTTTCTCAGCCCCCGCTTGATGAATCCCCCCGAGACTTTCAGGGACGGAGCGGAGTGGAGCGCCCCACCTATTTTGAAAATTTCGCGAGGATTCGTCAATCGGCGCCAAATTTATTCCAAATAGAATGTTGCGGATTTCCTATGGAAACACGATCCTAACTATAACTATCTACTGGCGACCGCCAGTAGATAATATATATATAACGAAGAATTTCGCCAAAAATGCTCCTGCACACCAACAATCACGAGGAGAACAGGAACAGACGAACACTGACCCAGGATGCAAGTGAGTAATTTTTATTTATTTATCCAATGCCTGCATGACGCGTTTCAGCCTACAGGAGGCCTTGATCATATATATATATATCTCAAAACGTGGACACAATATGTCCTCCATTAGCAGGACACATAACTTACATGAGACCCGCAGAACTGGACACCGTTGTCCAGTTCTGACCTCCACACATGTCCAACCGAGGCCTAGCCAGTGACGTGCAGTGAGAAACAGAACCTCATTATCCGGCGGGGGAGCCACTCCCCGCAAGCACGAGAGTCAGTGAGCTCCATGTCCCGTTAACAGGGCCCCAGCGGCCTGATTGTGTTTGTAGACTCTTGGTCAGGGAGCTTGGAGTGGACTTGGAGCCAAGCCTGCCTGCCCTCCCAACCACGTGCTGAGCACCAGCCACTGAGACTTATGATTAAATCCTCCGAGCACAAAACTTTGCTCAAACAAAGTCCACATTGCTCCCCCTCCTTTGTGCTGCCAGGGCACGTGATCCCAGCCCTCACCTTCTTCATCTCAATGGATCCATTAACGGCTGCCCTCATCAGCCCCAGAGCCTTACCTGCTCCTGCAGCCCCAGTGGCGAGCTGCTCATTACTGGACTCCCATTGTCCGTGCAGATAATGCCAGCCAGGGCGGGGCCTCCTGTGCAGGGGGGGCTCTGTGCTTACAGATAATGGGCCCAGATGAGTGGTCACTCCCCAGATCAAGGGCGCCTCTTTAATCGGACCCCCAGGGGGGCTTGGCCACATAGAAACATCTCCGGCCTCAGAGCAGCGTAGAGTTAAACGAGGCATCCCTCGGAAATACAGATAATACCTTCCATGGACCGACCAGCAGACGAGTCCTTTCTTGAAGGAGAGGGACAACTGAACCGAGAAATGAATCTTTTATTCTCTGGCACGAATAACTAACTGCCAGAGGTGAACAGCATCAGTATACTCGTCTCTCACACAAATAACTTTAAGAAAGTTCTATGTTATTCTGTGATTGAAAGAACTTTGTTTTCTGATAAGAATAATCACCGAGCAACCAGCCTTTTATTATCTGACAGGAATACATTTACTGAGAGACGCGTCCTTCATTCGTAGTGAAATGGGAATCAGCAAGTTACATTTTTTCTTGAAGACAAATAACTCTTTCTGGGATGCGCATATCTTTTAATCTTCGACGACGATTTACTTAAAAACTTCATAACTAACTTGTGAAGAGTACACGCACCAGCGCCAGAACGTTTTCTGCCATTGTATTAATCTCGTGGGCTCCCTATTCAACTGTTGCATTCTAAAAAAACATTCATAGTCATACCAATTTCAAGAACTTAAAGTGCATTACATTTATTCATGACTTCACACATTCGCACTTTATAACATGAGTCAAATGAACAATTAGGGCTCCCTGAGAAGCCATCTTAGTTAGACCACTCTCATGTTTTGTAGCTGAACTGAATTGGTAGGAGAGCTTAGCATTTAAAAAATGTATAGCTGGAATTTTTATTTAACTTTTTTAACTTTAAGAAAGCGCTTACACTTTTAACAGAACACGTACAAGTTATATAGTATGCTGTTTTATATCATGTAATGGTTTTTAATTAACTGAATAATGAATAATAAATAAGTGACACAAATGATTTACTTTAAGAGGAGATAGTTTTTTTTGTCCTGTGCTAGATACTGAATATCTATCTAGTGAGTTTTCTAAATCTGGCACCATAGTACCTTCCTTTTACAGGAAAGTCTAGCCCACCCAGAGCTAGCCTTGGACTGGCACGCATGCCTTCTAACGCCCCACAATCCTGCAAACTATTTGACCTCTGCCATTAACACTTCAACTTGCATCCTATCCTGCTAGCCAGAGCTGTCATGAGGGTCATAGCATCCCAGTCCCTCATTGATAAAACCCCATGCCAGATATCGCCGAGGCCCAGCCCCCATGAATGAATTCGGACCCTCCCACCTGTACTTCCATCATCCCCCATTGTTAAAGACAGCAAAACCCTACACTTTTAGCAAGCATTGAAAATGCAATAGGTCTCGCCTTTGATTAAGTTAAAGGTATTTGCTTTGCTAATGGTATTGTATAGCAAAGCAAATGGCTTTTATTTTATTAAAGGCGAGACCTATTGCATTTTTAATGCTTGTTGGAACATGTGGTCTGTCAGACACTCTCAGACAGGGCTGAGCAATGTGAAAGTAAAACATAGAAACAGCCGGCTGCAGTGGCACACATGGTGGATATGGTTGGTGCCCACTTTGCAGGCAGGTATCACCCTGTGACCCAGACCACAAGAGAGATGATTGACCCAGATGAGCAGATAGTAGACACAGAGGCGGCATGGGACAGCTTTGTTCTTCCCCTTGCCGTGCCTGTCACTATAAAATCATTATGCCACAGCCAACAACAGTTCATCTCAAGCTAGCACCTTCTAACATCACGGCGTAGAACTCCTTCACCTGATGTTGTTTGTCCTCAGTTCCCGGCCTGGCTGCCGGTAGTAAGGAGTCCTGCTGGCAAGACAGGGTCAGTGCCGTCTTGACACATGGGCATGCTGGGCAGTTGCCCTGAGGCACCAAGAGCATAGGGCTCATGCAGACCAGAATTTAACACTAATTTTCTGTTAAACATTTTTAATCTTGTGAATGGCTGTGTAGTCATGGCCCAGTGTACTGCTTTGCCCGCGGCCTATAATTATTATTATTGACATTTGTTAGGTGCAAAACCAATCATCCCCCCGGGGATCTCTCAGTGCCACAATATCAAAAGAGCAGAGGGGAGAACAACTGATTAGTGACTAAACAACCAGGTTTTAAGATGTTTTTTAAACTGCCCAAAGGTGGGGCAAGCCCGAATGTCGTCTGGCAGCTTGTTCCAGTGGGAGGGCGCAAGATATGAAAATGAACGCCCTCCCATTCTGATTTTATTGATCCTCCTTGGGCGCAACAGCCGCCGTTTGCTCGACCTCAGTTGCGAGAAGGAATATAGGGTATTAGCTTATTACTGAGGTAGGCCGGACCATGCCCCTGTAGAGTTTAAAATACCAGACACAGAAGCTTGAATAATGCTCATTTTCTAATGGGCAGCCAGTGGAGCAGACGCAGGAGAGGCTCCGAAGGGGATCGAGATGGCCGATTGAGGGCCAGACGTGCAGCTGTGTTCTGCACAACCTGCAGCCTGGAGAGAAGATCTTCCCTAATCCCTACCAACAGGGAATTACCAAAATCCAAACTACTTACTAATAGTGCCTGAATGAGCGACTTTCTTGCAGAAAGGGGAAGTCAAGGAAAAATCTCTCTGAGCATACGCATCAGGCCAAAACAGGTGCCCGAAATGCTTTTCACATGTTCTTCCATGGAGAGTTTGTCGTCCACAAAAACACCTAGGTTTTTCACCCATTTTTTTGGGGTGGGGGGTTCACCAGGTCAGGAGGCAACCAATCAGTAGACCAAAGCTCCTCCGCTTTCCCGAACAGCAAAATCTTGTTTTTGGTCGTATTCAACGGCAAAAAATTATCTGTCATCCAAGCCTCCATCTTTAGCATGCACTTCTTAAATTTTTCTCTGGTCGACATGGGATCTGAATTGATGGTAACTATCAGTTGTGTATTGTCCGTGTACGATATGGTGTCAAAACCACAAGATCTAATAATGGAGGCAGAGAAGATACATAAATGTTGAATAAAGTGGGGCTTAAAATGGAGCCCTGTGAAACCCCTTTGTCCACAGCCGAGGTCTGAGAAGTAAACGACTCAAGTTGGACTCGCTGAGTTCTGTCAGCAAGGAAGCTTTCAAACCATCTAAGTGCCATTCCTCTGACACCAATCTCTCGTAGCCTATGCTCTAGGATTCGATGAGAGATGGTGCCGAACGCTACCAACAGTTCGAGAAGGATCAGCATAGTAGGTGTCCTATTAACCAGGGCCAACTTGATAGTATCTGTGACTTCAGTTAGTGCAAATTCGGTACTGTGCGATGCACGAAAGCCTGACTGAGAGGGATCAAGTAAATTATCCAGTTCAAGATATTGAATTAACTGCTTATTAACTAAGGTTTCCATGACTTTTGAGAACAAAGGCAGAAGAGATATGGTTCTATAGCTTTGAAGATCCAAGGGATCGGCCAAGGCTTTTTTCAATATAGGTCTTATTTGAGCCATCTTCTATTTCTGGGAGAAGGTGGCTGCGAGTAGAGATAGATTACAGACTTCAGTAATGGGAGCAGCAAGAGCAGGGCCAAAGCTGTGATGATGAAAGGAGGAGCCAGGTCGGGAGGGGAACCAGATTTTTAGTGTGCCAGTAATGAGTGGACTTACTCCGCCGTGATGGCCTTAAAAGCTTCCAATGAGGAAGAGATGGAATCATCGGGGTTGTATGAAACCTCGCTAAATTCCATCTGTGTGTTAAAAGAACTATAGATTTCATCAATCTTTGGCTTAAAATGGTTTGCCAGATCATCACAGAACTGTTGAGTCCGCGGGATGGATGAGTTATTAACCCTCGGGTTGGTGAAATCTTTCAAAATTTTAAACAATTCTTTGGAAGAATTCTTAGCTTCAGAGATTCTGGTCCCCAGGTGAGATCTAGCGATGTTAAATTTTTTAAAGTATTGCCTAAGAGCCGTTCTATACGCTAGTTTGTCTGCCTCCTGTTTTCATTTTCTCCACTTCCTTTCCCATTTCCTGCAAGCAGCTTTTTCTTTCTTAAGACTGTCATTGTACCAAGGTGCTGGAGCTGACTTTACCCAGGTCTTGCATACTTTACTTAGGGCAATAGAGTCCAGAGCGTTAGTCAGAGAGACATCTATGATTGAGTAATGCTGTTAAGACAGCCCCGCCAGGACCCCAACACTTCAGCCTTCGGGGGGCGCTGCGACCACATACAAGGTACATGCCTGCAGGGCCCGGCCTCCGGCCCCCTGGATGAGCACACTGTTTCATGCAACGCTACAAGACACCTACCTGCACTGCTCTGCGTCAAAGGGCAGGAATATGCCAAATTTTGCATTATATTGCGAGTTCCTGTCCTCTCCTTGCTCTTGCACACCTTTAGCTGCCTAGTGCCAATGCTGGCACCCTTGCTCCATGGTGCAAGGGCCGTTGCGTTGCAGGCAGGATTTTTTTGTGCAGGAAGGGACACTGGGACAGAGTAACACAAGGCAGTGACTTGCTAAGCCTTGCATTACTTAAGATGTATTGAGTCACGCAGGGCATGTAAGATACCCTTCCATGGCTTGGCAAATCGCATTCTAGGTTTTACTTCACCATTTGCCCCCTTGCATTGTGCAAGGACTACAAAAACCTTTGATAAAACTGGCCCTGTGTCCAATAGATCAATCCCTGAAATTGCATAACCAAGAGTGTTTCGCAGAAGTGAAAATGAACTGTCATGTACATATTTACAAGCCCAAAGGCAGATGTGCATTAACTGAGAAAAGTGCTGGATAATCATACAAACTCCCGTTAAAGTGCTTCTTACAATAGTGAAGACACTTCAAAGTCTGAGCGATTATGACATATTAACATAGGAATATACTACAGAACAGCAAATCCATCCCACACAACACCAAATATGGGCATTAATGTTGAATTGTAGCCATATCCTGTCCAATTGAAAAAAGAAACAAAAAAAGAACAGCATTGGACAAAACACAATCTGAAGGCACACACAGACAAGCAGTTTATTCTAAAACTAATGATGCCAAGACCGCACATTCATGGAAATGCTACAGCGGCAACTGTATTCTCACTGAGTGACCCCCACCCCTCAAATGAGCTTAAAAAACAGAGAGGAATCTAACCAATAGTTGCTTTCACATGTGACTGAGCAGTAAGGGTCAGTGCAAAATACAAGTCATGCTGCATGCTTATTGCATCACAATCAACAATATTGCAGACATATAAGAATGTATGGCCTCACAACACAATCACAAATGATTTGATTGATTTGATTTGAACTAGATTTTTAGAGTACACCAAATGACCATAGGTGTCAAGGCGCTGTAGTCTTAGTAGTCCGATTTAACCAAGCAGCAGAATAACAGAGTTAACATTTACTGAGAGATGGCCCTACAAGGTGAACAGCCAAGTCTTTAAGGCTTTTCTAGATGGAAAATGTAGATTGATACAAGTTAGGTTGGTAGGAAGCGAGTTCCACAGTCTTGCAGCCATGACTGAGAAAGCTCTTCCTCACCATCTCTTCTTCCGGATTCTGGGCACTGTATCCAGGCTGAGGAGGGCTGAGCGAAGATTCTTTCCCAAGATGTACCATTGAAACATTGCCTTAATTCCATCTGTCCTGGCCTGATAAAGGGCCTTGTGTACAATGCAGAGGGCCTTTAACATGGTGCACTTTATATCGGGAGACAATGCAGATCAAATAATCCCTTGGACGCTGGCTGCTGTTTAGTGATGTCTACGGTAAGCCTCACCAATGCGTTCTGCACTAATTGCAGCTTGACTTGGGTGTTGTTATTAGTATACAAATAAAGTGCATTGCAATTGTCAATTCTTGATATATCCAACACCAGGGCCACTTGTTTTCATGCTGGGAGGGTGATAAAAGAGAAGGTTGTATTCAGCATTTTGATAAATCAAAAACATGTTGAGGTGGTACAGTTGGCCTGCCAGTCCAGTGAGACTTCCCTGTCAATGATCACCCCTACATTCTTGGCTTTCTCTGCAGGAGCTGATTAGGTGCCTAGAGTGTTGTTCCAAATGGAGGCTTGGGTTCCAAAGAACACTTCAGTCTTCTGCCCATTAAGCTTCTGATGTATTTCAATCCACCCTGCTACTGCTTTAATACAATAGTTGAAGCTAGCTATGGTCATTGCCATGTCCACAGGGATTGACGGAACGATCTGAGTGACATCGGCATAGGAGACATAGGAGCGGATGATCTTAACAATTGGGGAGAGACATAGAGGTTAAAAAGCGCTGGGCTCAAAGATAAGCCCTGCGGCACCCCACATTGGAATGGAGAATGCATCCAACTGGAATTGGTTCACCATCACCCTTTGGGATTCATCCTTGAGGAAGAGGGACAGTAGTTTCAGAGCTCTGTCTGTGATACCCATTGCCTGCAGGCAGTACTGGAGTGATCGGTATCATAATGAGACACACAGGCTAGAAAAGGAAGTGGAAAGCAGGAGTTAAATGGGCCAGCACCATTAAAACATATACTAGTACACATTATTCCAAAACTTTCACAATCTGTCAGGGATAGAGCCACAATCTGTGTAAATAATGGCGACCTACCTAAATGTCATCTCGCAGGCACGTGGATATCAAGGCCAAAGCAATGCATTCAACTGCAGGACCAAAATCTACCTTAGCAGGTACCAGCTCCAAGGCCCAGATGAAGTGCTATTCCAATAGAAAGCACTAACTGCCACAATAAACAATACTACACAAAGAACTGGGGGGGGGGGGAGATTTATCAAACTTTCACGTAACAAAACGCAGAAAGACACCTTGCTGCACTGTATTGAAATAAAAAGAGCAGGAATATGCCATATTTAACATTATATGGCACATACCTGCCCTCTCCTTGCGCTGGTGCACTTTTATCTGCCTATCACCCATGCAGGCACCCCAGTGTCATGGTGCAAGGGTGCCTGCATTGCAGGCAGGATCGTTTTTGTTTATCTAAGGGTTACAGCCCCAGTCAATCAACAACCCAATTTCTTTTTGATTTCAAAAGAATTTATTATTTTAAGGGAGTAAGAACAAGCATAGTATACAATCACGAATGATACAAATGATATCAGCTGAAAGACATCCAACCTGGAAAGCTGAGAGTTAACACTAGAATTTCATTACAAAGTTCATTAATCTGGAAATATCCGAGGAATGCATTAAATAAGGAAGAGACACTAGATAATCAGGAGACGTGCTTATCAAAAAGTATCATCATCCTATATTAACTTGGGGATAAAGGGAAAGAAAGGAAAGAAAGCAAAGACAGAAAAAAGATAGAAGAAAAGAGGAAGAAGGACAAGACAGGATGAAAGAAGAGAAGAGGATTTCCAAAGGATTCACCCAACAACAACGACAGCATTAACCAGGCACATCAAAAGGGTATTGAGCCACCAATCCCTCTGAGGCCCTTTGCACGTACGTATCTAGAGTCCGCCACACCTCATTAGATATAGACGGAGAGAGGTGAGCATGATCAACTGACGTATGAGCACTACGCAGAAAAGAAACCCATGCCCACCAAGTATGATAAGAGACTGAAGAAAAAGATTTCCACTCCATGAGAATTACTTTGACCGCAATAGTTAGTAAAAGATCCAATAGTTGTAATTCCATGGCATCTAAGGGCAACGGTACCGAGGCCGCCAACGGACCTAGAAGAATTAGTGGAAAAGAGAGTTGAAACTCAATATCAAAGATAAGCATGAGGTGTTTGTGAAATAAACCCCAAAAGGGCTGGAGAAGAAAGCAATCAAAGAACATATGCTGGAAGTCACCTGGTGCAAGACCACAACTCCAACAATGATTATCGTCCTTGAGATTTAACGCGTGTAAACGAGTGGGAGTCCAGTGAAGAAGATTAATAGAGAAAAACTTAGATTGCATTAATGAGGGGGCGATTTTATTACGAAGAGAGAGCCTACCAATATCTTGCCAAGTGTCCAAAGAAATATGATCAGTGACCTCATGCTCGAAATGACGTAGCCATTTTTGCTGTGTAACAGTTTGAGTAGGAAGTGTCGAGGACGACAAAAATTTATAAATCCTAGATGCTACATGACCAGACTTAATCCATAGGTGAAAAAGCATAATCATGGGGGAAGAAGGCTGAAGCTGTATTCTAGCAAGTGCTACCTTTATCTTAAGAAAAGTATAAAAATCTAAATTAGATAACGAAAATTGCTGGGCCAGGGTAGAGAACGGAAGAGGATCATTATTGGAATCATACAAATGCTTAACAAGCGAGATACCTTTCCCCGCCCAGTAAGACATCAAGTCTGGATCAATATTAATTTTAATTTTGGAGTTGCGCCAAATGGATGATCATCTAGTTTTATGCAGCGGAATCGCCACTCTCATATCAACTTTGCAACCGTATCCAAAATAATAGATCTAGAAAATGGAATGAAAAGGGTATGCGTGGTTAAAAAAGAGGCAGTTGGAAGCGGAGAGGCCAATTCCTGTTCTATTAGCAACCAAGCTGGAACCTGCATAAAGGGAGAGGAAAACCAGAGCGCACCCTGGGAGGCTAAAAAAGCAGATTGATATTTTCCCCAATCAGGAAGATTACATCCCCCCAACTCATAGGGTTTCCTCAAAAATGTATAGGCAATTCTAGCCCTTTTATTATTCCATAGGAATTTGGAAGTAATTAAATCAAGATCATGAAAGAAGGCATCAGAGAGCTTTACTGGAATCATAGAAGAGACAAAATTAATAATAGGTGTTATCATCATTTTAAGAGTTTGGAGCCGACCCCACCAGGAGATATGCTTCGGAGACCAATTATCTAAAAGATGTCGCACTTTAAGAATAGTTTGAGATTCATTATAAGTAACCGTGGCATAAAGGGTGGAACAAAAATAAATACCCAGATATTTTAGTTGCTTAGATTGCCACTTAAAGCCCGCCGAACCCATATGAGAGGAGAAGCAGTAAGCATTTAAGGGGAACATTTCTGTCTTATCTCTGTTCAGTGTATACCCTGAAACCTTTGAGAAAATGGAAATGATCTCAGAAATAGCCGGGATAGCACGTGCAATATCATCAGAAAAAATGAGAACGTCATCAGCATAGGCAGCTACTTTTAGCTGATGGGAACCAAAAGAAAAACCCATAATGTCTGGATGTACATTAATCAGTCTAAGAAGAGGATCAATGGACAACAAAAATAAAAGAGGAGACAAAGGACACCCTTGTCTCGTACCCTGGCAAAGATTAAAAAAGGACGAGGTAGCCCCATTCACTCTTACATTAGCCCTAGGTCGGGAGTAAAGAAACATAACCATACTGATAAAAGAATCACCAAGGTTATGTGCACATAAAACAGCTCGTAAAAAAGGCCAGGAAACCTTATCAAAGGCCTTTTCAGCATCAAGGGCCAAGGCCGCCGCCGGAAGATTGGATCGCTTAGCGGCACCTAGAATATGACAGAAAGTACGGATATTATCACGTGCAAGACGACCCTTTACAAAACCTGTTTGGGAAGGATGAACCAATTGAGGGATAAAGGAATCTAATCGTTTAGCTAGGATTTTAGCAAAAATCTTAGCTTCCATGTTAAGCAGGGAAATAGGACGAAAATTCTTGGGGTCTGAATGATCTTTTCCTTCTTTGGGGATTACTACAATAGTAGCATCGGCAGCAGAGCCAGACACAGAGCCATCCTTGATAAAAGTATCAAAGACCGATTGAAGTTTCGGAACAATCACAGATAGGAAGGTCTTATAAAACAAAATAGGGTACCCATCTGGACCCGGAGCCGTACCGGAACGAGTGGCTTTAATCGCAAATATAATTTCATCAGAGGTAATCGGGGCATTTAATGAATTATTAGCATCCTCCGGTATAATTTTCAACGGCACTGTCTTCAAAAACTCCTGGCACTGTTCAAAAGACGCCTGAGTAGAGGGGGTATATAACTTATTATAAAAATCGCGAAAGACCTCAAGAATCTCTTCAGTCTGAAATTTCCTCTTACCAAGATGGTCAGTAATAGAGGAGATTTGGGAAGACTTATTAGCAGACTCCTGGAACTTTAATGTAGCTGCAAGAGTCTTGCCCGCACGATTTTTTAACAGTAGCCGCTTAGATTTCTGAGCCTGAAAACCAATATGCGCCCTCTTAGTGACAATAGTATTATATGCATATTTTAAACTCTTAATAGATTGTAAGCACGACTTATCCTTAGAATGTCGAAAAAGAGATTCCTGACGTTTAATATCCTCTGCTAAATCCGTGAGTTCTTTTTTGATGGCAGCGTTTCTCCTGGACATACACTTAATGACCTGTCCTCGAAACGTGCATTTAAAAGAGTCCCAGAGAACAACAGGGGAGCTTACTGAACCAACATTCTCAAGGAAAAACGTCTCAATATCATTAGAAAACTCTTGAACCTGGGAAACATCATGTAAAATTTCCGTGTTTAGCCTCCAAGATCGAGACCTTGCCCTAGGAGCAAAAGACCTAAGTGTGAAAGTTACCGCGGCATGATCTGAAACTAAAATGGGGTGAATAAGCGGAGATGCGGAAGCTTGAACAAGAGAGGAGTGAACCAGGAGATAATCAATACGTGAGAAGGATGAATGAGGGGAAGAAAAAAAGGAGAAGTCACTGCCAGTGGGATTGTGAAGACGCCAAACATCCTGAAGATGGGTCAGAGAACATATAATAATCATTTGTTTATGTGCTTGAGGGGGACGAAAATTAAAGGCAGAATTCCTATCCAGAATAGGATCCATTGGTAAATTAAAATCACCACCTACAACAAGATTGCCAGAATGAGGCGTGTCATTTAGCTTTTTGGTGATCGTTTTCCAAAAAGACGGATCATCCTTGTTAGGGGCATAGATATTCATGACAAAGAGAACAGCATTACCATCGGACAACTTAGATAGTAGCCAGCGTCCCTCTGTATCCTGTTCAGAGGAAACGATAGACAAACCAGAATGTTTAGAGACTAAAGTAATTACCCCATTTCTTTTACCACAAGCATCTGAGCAAGCAACATCAGCAACCCACTCCTTCTTCAGAAATAACGCTTCCCTAACAGAGACCTTTGTCTCCTGAAAAAGTACGAGATCCGAAGAAAGAGATTTGCAATAGTCTAGAATCTTTGACCTTTTAACTGGGTGACTTAGCCCTTTGACATTAAGGGAGAGTACATTCAAACCAGACATAGACCTATTAACAGGAGAAAAAGATATTGCATAAATGATATATGAACTATAACATCTAAGAGACCTCGCCTCCAGACACTAGACCTCCACACGCAACCGGGAGAATCCCAGGAGGAAATCCAAAGAGAAAAGGAAAAAAGAGATAAAAAAAAGAGCAAGAAGAAAGACAGAAAAAGAGGGAGAAGGGCCAACAAGGAAGGTCTGAAAAAGACCGAATTCATACAAGGGGGGGACATGGAAAATGAGCAAAGAGCCCAACATGAGGAATAGAAACCATCAGCATAAATAGCCCCAAAACAGAACATAACAGATTATACGTTATTTTAAAAGAAGAACAATCTAAAGGATATGAACAAGAATCAATTATCGTTCTAGAAACAGTACAACATATAAGTCTATACAGGCGACAAGTTAACCAAATTGATAAAAAGGTAATACCGAAACAGAATCATAAAAAAGTGTAACTGATGCAAAGAGAGCTAAAAGCTATCGTCACTATTATATCGAGCCAAACCAAAGCAGACACATTAAGAGTAAGAGAAAGAATAAAGAGAAGAAATAAATACCAAAGGATACTATATAATACATTGTGAAGAAAGTAAATGAAATAAAGAGGAGAGCGGCATATAGTAATAGATCAATATATCAAACCATGAAGTCTTATGACAGATACATAAGATAAATGAGACTATACAAAAAAAAATGTAAAATCTATAGATAAGCTAATAGATAACTGTCCAAAAATACATATCATTTGTTGCACTCGATTTAACTGAGAGAGGTGAAAATATCTTAAATATATGAACATGGAAGTAAAGAAACATAAACCTATCAATTACAATACAGCTATAGAATTCCGACCTAGTCGAAAAAGACACTTAATAATATGAAACACACCAATCAATGCTATAACAGTGACATAGAACTAAACACTAACTCTACCTATAGCAATTAATAAGCAACAAATATTCATCAATGAGTCAAATATGTAATCAATCTATACACCAATATACTTATAAACACTATCGTACTCCACAGATATGAGACAGCCAAAGACGATGAAAGTCATACACATACCACAATAAAAGAAAGTAAGAAGTGATACACTGGGATAAGAAACGAACCAGGACCTAAAATGCGGAAAGACAATTTGGGAAGGAGAAGGATAAAAAGGATGGCAAACGCGGAAGAGTGACGTCAAAACAACAAAAAAAAATAACACCACAAAATTTTGGAAGGTTCATACAATAGAACTATCAACAATAAAAGACCGTTACACCATACCGACAAGGAGGGAACACCACCAGACGACAAAAGCACAACAAAAACAATGGACACTAAGACCACCGTGCAGAACTAAAAGAGACTAATCTCAATAGATCTGCCAAAAAAGAAAATTCATTGCAGTATGAATAACCGCATCAGGTGCCAGAAGAACCAGGATCAAGCGAGGGCTCCATTTGAAGTTCCATCTGTAGCTCCATCTGATTATCCAAAAACGAGACCAAGTCAGCAGGTTCATCGAAGATTCTAGAGCGACCTTTAAAAGTAATGCGGAATTTTGAGGGGCCAGCAAAAGAGAAGGGGATATTCATCTCAGATAGACGCTTCCGAAGATTGAGAAAACCCTTCCTCCGTATGACCGTGTCTCTGGCAAAATCTTGAGAGATTGAAATGCGATGACCATTCCACGAAACAACTCTAACCTTCCGCATATGAGCCAGAATTTGTTCTGTATGCTGATGGCGCAGTGGCTTAAAAATGATCGCCCTAGGTTGCGTAGCAGACTTAGAACGAAAAGTGGGAACACGATGTGCACGTTCCAGCTCAAAATCTCTTTGGAAGGAAATTTGCAGTGTGGAAGGAATCCATTGATAGAGGAAATCAATCATAGAAGGCGCATCTTTCTCAACATCCTCAGGAAGACCAAAAATGCGCAGGTTAGACCTGCGGTTACGATCTTCTTGCTCAGTGAGGTCCTTCCGCAACGCTACCATTGATCGCTCAAGTTGTGAAATAAATCTGGACTGCTTTTGCATGGAATCCTCTGCGCCACTAATACGTGCTTCCGTGTCTGAAACACGAAGCGACAGGGCCTTGAAGTCATTCCTGATAGCTAACACTTCCACTTGCAATAAATCTGTGTTGGTCTTGGTAGATTGCGCAATTTCATAGACCTCATTAAGGCGCGTCAGGATAGTCTCAAGAGTGGGACTGGGGTCCTTTTGCGGAGATTCAGGTGTAGGAGATAACTGCTTGGCCCTTTTAAGCGACGCTTTAGATTCCTTTGCGTCTTTAGTATTTGAAGACGGGCCCATATTTGCAGCCATAGAGCACACCACCTCAGCAGGAGAACAGTACACCACTCCAGACAGAATCCGAGAAGAGAATGCCAGGTGAGGTAGGAAACCTCAATATAACATAAGGGAGCGAACAAAAATGGATAGCGCGCTCTTAGCAGGAGAACAGAAAAATAATAAAGGCAGATTCCAGGGACAGGGAGGGGGGCCACCTCACGAAAATATCACACCTTGCAGGTATCAAAAAAGGCTCCTTTCAACAGTCAGAAATATCCCAAAGGCACGTTAACATTAAGCTAAGAGGCCCCACAAAATGGCCTTGACGATGCTTCTGACGCGCAAAATATCAGCAAAAAAACCAAAAAGTATTACCAAAATAGGCAGCAAGGCAGCAGGCAAAAAAATAAAAAAGCAATATCAGTTGAAAAAATAGAAGAAACGTCACCAATTCTTGTCTATCATCATTCCTGGGTCTTCTGTGGCATTGTCGACTTCGCACTGAGGAGAAACGTCTCACCGCTTCTGAGGAGACAAAATGGCGGCCGCTCGCGAAACACCGAGCGCCGTCAGACAGGAACCAGAATATGAATGCCAGCAGCCTCAGGAAGCAGGAAACCTCCTCCAAAGCACCCGTGACATGCTCCTATCCATCTGTCCGATATCCGCGATGACCGGGGCAGCCCAAAACAGCAGCTATTCCTCCGTTAGCTCCGGCTCAGCACGGAGCCCAAGCGCAAACCGCCATATCGTCGCGGCGCGCAAGCCACGCCCCCCTCAACAACCCAATTTCTAACATGGGCCAAATATTAATGAAGTAAGCAAAATTTGCGACATATTTCAAAAATTTAACCTGATGCGAATTTGTGTAATTTTTACAGGAGATTGCTTTGAACAGATAAAATCTTAGTTGGATGGTTACACTGCAGCCAACAGGTACTGCTTTACCCAGCCACCAGTGTCCTGCCAGTAACTTTCCTGAGGTTTTTTAAGGATTTCCCTGAAAGATACCTGCAAACAACAGTCCACATAATTGTGTTTCATTTACCGCAAAGTCACAATCAGGGCATCCGTCTACAAGTACCAAGAAATCCCTCAGTTAAAAATGTATTTTTGTTTTAAGGATCTGATCTTTGGGGGCACTTCCCCCTCCTACTAATTTTTAATTACAATTCATAAAATTAGCTTCTAAAGGAGACATATACATGTCAACAGTTTCTAAAGCTAGACTGATTGGTAAGTTACTAGCTCAGTTAAGATGTATGTTTTATTGCAATGTTATGGAGTGAAAATGCAGAGTGACTTTTAACCTATGAATTCATTAGAATTGTTTTGTTGCAAAATTTTATTTGTGCCGTAGGTCATGAGAAAAAAGAACAAGGATCCTTATTTTATCGGTTTACTTTTGGGACTGGATAAACGGTTTAAGTAAGTAAATCACACATTTCTTGCTTTAAGGAAATTAAAGCAATTGTTTTCAAGACTGAACTGTTTAAATAATATGCATTGGTAGCGTTTTCTCAAATCAGCTTGTTCTGATCCATCGTCATGTTAGGTATTTGTGATTTGTTAGGCATCTTTTGCTAATTGTAGGCAGCCTCAGCATGCTGAGAAGTAAAGAGGAGGTGACTGTGGACGAGTAAAGGGTGAGATGAAAGATATTAATGAGAGGCAAATTTAGAAGGATTTAATCATGTGGTAACACAACAGATTCCTATAGGAATGCCCATCAGCATATATTAGACTCCATTTGAACAGATCCGGGAAGAGAAACAATTTGAGGAGCATAAGCAGAAGACATCACAGAGCTCACTCATTTAGTTAGAGTTGAGAGTGAAGCTTTTCATGCTTATTTGGAGATGCTAACATTAACAAAATGACAATCTGAGTTTCTGTGACTCACTGAATGAGACATATACATTTGAACTGTTCAAGATACAGCGAACAGATGCAAAGTTCACAGGATCTTTATTCCTGTGGATGAGGGGAAAAAAGGGAGGGAGAGTTATCTCCTGTAGTAGATGGAAATAAGACACCACTGTAGGCCAAAAACTCGAAAATAAATGCAATAACAGTCTGTCTGAAAAAAACTGGCAAATAATGAGCACCGTTTGACAAGACAGTCAATCACCAATCCAGCAAACCGAAGTGAAGGGCACCAAAAAGAGTCTTCAAAATTAGAATCTTAAAATCTACTTTTTCCATTTTTCTAAAGGTAGGGATTGTAAAGCCTTAAGAACTAAAGGCAGATTTACAAGAAACTAATGCAGCGCCTCTGGTACGTCACGCAAAGTGATGCACCGGAGGCTCAAGGGGCTTGTAAATCTGCCCCTCAAAGTAAATCCCAAGAAGGGGCAAAAGCCTTCACAAAAGTTTTCCTAAAAGAAAAATAATTTTAATAACATGCTTCCAATTCACACATATTGACAGGACCGACCCCTGGTGCTCCGACTGCTGTAATGGCTGCCAAATTGTACCCTACAACTGAAGACTGCTAAAGCCAGATCAAAGCCCTACTAAAAGAATTGTAAAACCTATTTAGGGTCACAACTATAAGGGTTCAAAGAATAAACTTGATACCAGGAGGACAATAACAGATGGTGTTGATATAGGTCTTCAGAGACAAAATTCCTGAAAGATTCCTGAATGGATTCTGCTGACTCTGCAGAGAGGCCTAATTGCTGTAAAACCCTCCTTTCACGTTCCAAAAAGGCAAACAAAGCTTCTCTACAGAAGCCTGTAACAGAAACGTATTCCTTGGGGGATGAGAATCTGGGGGAAGGATCCACTGAATCTATTCCTGGGTAAGAGCCAACTGTCTTAGTAGAGGAAAACAACACATATATGGTCAACCAGGAACAACCAGGATTAATTCTGTTTCTCTCTGGAAGTGTAACTGAAACCTGCCGGCAGTGACGCAGATCGGCAGGAGACAAGGGAACTTACTGGAGAGCCTCGTCAGAGCATAAAGGAGGACCCAACTCCCGCAGCATGGGCTTCCTGAGCAGTATACCCTTCTCGCCTGGATTTGGACTTCTAGTCCCAAAGTATCTACAGAGACGAAGACCAGCAGGAGGGGAGGAAACTTACTGGCGCACCGCGTGGGCATATAAAGGTGGCTGCAGTTCCCGCAGCATGGGGTGTGCGCGCAATGCCCCCGGGCACGTGCCCGGGCCAAGACCAGAGGAAGAGCAGTCCTATCTGCACTCGTCCATGGCCGAACGAGTTGGGCTGGGCCACCCCTCTTGAATTTGTAATCTGCATTGCCATAACTGATGGCAATTGGGAATTATGGGTAAGAGAAAGTCAGCTGTCTTATTTTTGGCTCCTTATGATCGCCTGCTGGCAGCCTTAGTAACTAGTTTTCTAACTAATGCCATGAGCGCAACCGACTTGGAGATTGTGTTTGTAGAGGATAGATTGTGGATCACCAAGAGGGCCTTATCTAAGGCCGTGGAGAATGATTCAGCCTTAAAATTCATTCCTAATCATGCAGAAAGGAGCAAACTCATATACAGGGAGGGGAGGCAAGTAATCCCTGTATCTTCACCAGTAACTTATGAATTACACCTGATAGTATATTATCCGGTAGTAATGATCCTATCTAAAAAGAAACCTGAGACATGCTGATACTCGTTTAAAGAAAGCGCCCGTTAGTACTAAGTCACCATCTAAGTCCACAAATAATGTACTATTTTAAACATTTTAACCAGTCATAGGAGCAGTTTTGCATCAAGTATCAAACCTAGTACGCCAGAAGGAAACTCCATCAATATTCATATTCATATTAAGGATATTGAAGTTGTGCTTACGGCAATAATCAACCATATACCCTCTCTATTTAGGAGCATAGAGTTGGTACTGAAGTTGTTATTAGAACAGGGATCACATAAATCTGAAGGTTATGAAAGGACTAATTGTGCTGGGTCAAATCAAGTTGCTCTCAGTAGAGGGGAGGACAGTGGGGCAGTGGTTGGACCCAGGAAATCATACTGTTATCAGAACTCACTTTGATCAAGACAGTAAAAAACTCTAGACATGCCTGTGAAATGCCAAATGTTGTGGCTTTGTCATCTATCTCAGATCAAGCAACAAATACATCTTGGAATATAAATCTTTCTTATATGGGTGAAAGGCAGAATTACAGGGTTCTGTAATTACCTCCAGAAGCTACACCCCTAGTGATTGTGCTAAAAAATGTACCAGTGTTACATCCTAATCAAATAGAGAATGATTTATAATTAAAAAATAAATGCATTCATTTGATGGGCAAAACTCTTAGGAACCCTAACTGTGATGCTTTGTGTATAAATACATAATCACTTTCTAGAGAGTACCATGGTTGGGTAACAGTTCCAAATGGGAGGAAGGGGAATATGTTGTCATCAACTTTATGGATCCACAGCTGGCTGGCTTCCTGCTTTATATAGATTGACATGTTTTGAGACGGCAAAGGGTAACATTAAGGCAGTTCCTCGTGGATACTTTTATAGGTCCAGTATTGCTGTGCCCAATGGACCAGTCATACCGTCATCGCCTATGCCCAGATCATTTATTATCATGACCCATAATTGATTTACCTCTTTGGAGCAGGTTGATTGAGATACAAATCTAACCAGGAATCAGAATTTAGCGCTGCATGATCAGGAGCAAATGTTCAGGACATAATCTAGGGGTTTAGTGTTTTCATGCCCAATGAGATTATATTGAAACTGATGACTGTGTTGTACTAATGGCCAAAAACTCAATCCTGAATGAAACAGATGCTGACGTCGAACTGGCACAAGTAGGCACAGTGGCAAGTTCTAATTTGCAAACATTGTCATCTGTGTATGATCTTAATTTGTTATTATGGTATATGGCCAGTATTGCCTGCAAATTGAATGATGGTAATTGGCTAAATCTGATTGCTGGATACCATCCTGTACACCTTTAGGAGACCTGGGTTGTGTAACAGTACATACATTGATGGATTTTGCTCTCCAATGACATCAGCCACTCCTTCAAGATCAGGACATCATATTGGCGGTATTTTAACCCTAGTCTATGTCTCCCATGCGTAGAATAATCAAATCCTTCCTTACCTCACCCCACTTCCAAGTTATCTGTTTGTTTCTTTTGGTAAATCAGTCTATTCTTCTAATTAATTTCTATCATAATAACTTTAACTGCAATAATACTGCAATAGCTGATTCACTTGTCTCAGTGCTAAGCACGGTACTTGATAAACTAAAGGGGACTTTGTTATAATATGGGGAAGTGATCTTAATAGCAGTTTGTGCTCCATTTCAAGGAATGTCGTATGTGGTATATTAGTAATACGATAATGTTGATCACCTATATTTGAAACATAGTCCATGTGGTGATGTTTTTATTAGGATTATGAATAGGTAGGCAGGACCTACTCTGTACATTAGATTTAGTTCAGGTTGCAGCTCTGAAACATGTCACCTTTACTGGGAAGGTTACTGGTAGCATGATTGACTCTATCACTATTTCAAATGGGTGATGCAAGAGGGTCTCTAACTTTATAATACTTCAAAACTGTCTGAGTGATCATAACCCTTTGACCTTGAACCTGCAGATTGGTTACCTCTAACCACAACAAACGTATGTTGTTCTTCCATTAGAAGTCACCAAGAAAAGAGGTATACTGCTTAAATAGACTGACATCGATCCAGGACCTTTACTGTCGGTGCTGGTAGGGAGAAATTGGGGACTCCTAATGGTATATGTGGGGTCTGGTGATAATCCTTCAAACCTACTTAGGGCTTACAATGAAATCTGTAAATTGGTAATAGAGCGTCTTACCTTAACATGATCTAGTAGGGAACCTAAAAAAATAAAGGTCTGATAAGACTTGCTCCGTGACTCACAGCTGCCTAGTTAGAGCCCCTAAACAAGTTCACATAGGGATGTGGAGGAAGTGAAGTTGTGAAGACTGTGTTCTAATGAAGTGATTAAACAAAGAAAGGAACTATAGGGAAGGAAGAATGGGAGCAACTTCATGTTGAAATTTGCATGGATGATGAATCTCACTTTTGGATAATTGTAAACTCACCTTGTTTTTAAAACACCCACCAAACAAGTCTTGGTGCAACTATTTCATCACATCTGTGGGTGGCCCATTTCTCCAAGGTATAAGATATCATCACACTTACAGGTGTGCTAGATAATACAGTTAATAATAATTGTAGCCCAGATAATGGAAACTTTCTGACAATTACTTTAAAGGAGGTAACCTCGGAGTTAGAACAGAGACTGAGTAAGTCCCTATTGATCTTTTCAAAAACGTTCTAGATCTCTGGGCAGCATTAGTCAATGTGTTGCAAAGTGCAATTTATGCTAGTCCCCCAAAGTCTGGTCTAATTCAATTATTGTCCTAATCTTTAAGAACGGGTTCAGACATGCCTGGGAATTGCCAACCAGTGCCAGGATCTTCCTTTTTTAATCAGTAAATACACTAAGATGAAAAGTGGATGCTTACATCTAGCTTTTAAGGATCTTAGCTCCACATTTGGAGGAAGATGCTGGAAATGGGAGAGGATCCTCAGATTGATTCAACTTCACGAGGAAGTAACCAGATGCATCAGGTATGCTACCAATGGTGAGTGCACCTCCGCAATAAAAATTAGGCAAGGTGTTAGACAAGTCTATGCTATGGCACTCTTTCACTTCTGCCTCTTCATAAATGATCTTGAACATTCCTGTTGAAGGCAATGGTAGATGTACCAAGGGCGAGAACCAAGCAATTACCAGCATTGTTATATGCAGAATAGGGGTGGGCGGAATTTGCGCAGTTGCGCTACGCAAAGTTCCACGAAATGGTAAAACATCTCCGCGAGCACGCAAAAGTTCCGCTAACATGCGGAATTGCTTGTTCCGCCCGTTCGCAATGCTTTTTTCTTGTTCGCAAACTCTGTTTGCGTGCTCGGGGAGAAATGTCTCGCGAACGCGCATTTTGAAAGCGCGAACAAGCAAAAAATTCCGCGAAGCCGCAGATCGCAACATTTTTGGGCAGTTCCGCGTTCTCTGCGGAATACGAAATTACCCAAATTCTGCAAATTCCGCAAGCGGAACCGAATTTACTGCCCAGGCCTAATGCAGATCACTGTGACCTATTATCCAGAACTGGGGTTGGGCTGCAAAAATTATTGGAACTTTGCCTCATTTATGGATCAACTGGGACTGTCTATTAACAAATCTAAATCTTATACTATGGTTTGTGTCCGGCGGCTTAGTAAACTGAAGCTGTCCTATATTAGCAAGACTAGATTGTTATGTGTACCAACTTTTACATTTTTGGGGGTCCCTTTGATAACAAAGGCATTTGGCCACACCTGGTTAAAGTAAGGAGGACTCAATTTGAACAATCAATAGCTGGTAGCTTTAAGTTTTCTGCCAAATTGGGTTTGTCCCCTCTGGATGTGATTAATAAAATGTATAATGGTAGATGTAGTTCAGTGGCTACGTATGGCACAGGTATCTGGGGTTTCTACATACAGCAAAAATACTGCTTGGTGGAAATTCCTTCCTGCAAAGGGTGTTCTTTGTACCCACAAGTGCACCTACTTTTGTGTGCCATGCAGAATTGGACTTGATCATTTGTAGAAGATTATATAAAACTTGCTCCTTTCTTGTTGTGGCTGTCAATTTGGTCAAGGCTGGAGGCTTTACTCAATCAAGCTGTGATCATTGATTGTTTGAAACATGATAAAGCCTGAAACAACCAGTGGCTGGGATACTTGAAGCCCAAACTTTATTTAATGTTCGATAACCCACAGAGTATCAATTGCTCAGTCAAAGCTATTGTTAAATTAGAATTTTTGGCCTCGCTGATGAGGAGAGGAGAAGCCCTTGAGTGTGGCAAGAGAAGGGTGGGAGTTTATCAATCATTAATTACCACAAAATATATGGAGCCTTATCTGCATTCTCTATCGCATCATCAATATAGGTATGGTTTGGTCAGGTTCTGCTTCAATATTGCCCACTTGCTGGTTTCATATGCAAGAGATGTGTTCCGAGATACGGACCTTGTGCCATGGTCTTGCGACTCACAGTCTGCACAATCAGTGTTCCATTTTTTCTTTTTTTGTGAATTGTATACAGAGCCAATTAAACAATTTTTAATTCCCTTACTTAGGTCACTTAACATAAGGAGATGTAGACCAGCTTTAATATATTTACAAATATTATGGTCTGAATGGGTTTGCCTTTTGGTAGACAGATTTATAGTGGCCCAGTAAGAGTACGTAATATGGTGGAAAAATAATATCGCATTGATATGATATGTTTTGACCCACAGTGATAAGGCGATGTTATTTTTTATATGCTATGTACACATCACTTCATAACCTGACTGCAGGGTCCAATAAAATTGTTTTTTTTGCTGCACCATGTGTAGCAAAAAGAAAAAATGATGGACAGAATGCAGAACATTGCAAACATTCATCCCCAGTCGCAAAGATCCGGGTTTACTCCATCTTTTTTGTACTCACCACACCACCCCAGTTTGGACCCAGCCATATAAAAATCAGCCTTGACCCTGCTCCTCATGGGAACAGTCCAGTCTGAACTGGCAAGCTGGGTCCTCCCTGGACCGGAAACAAGCATCCTGATACCTGTTTCAGGGCATCACCCCATATCAGCAAGGCTAGCTTGAATCCAGTGGCACGTTGAACATGACTCCCACGTCTGGGCATACCCTTCACAACTACGGCGACAAAAGCAACCAGCATTTGCAATGCAATAGGTCTCGCATTTGTGAGAGTTAGGGCTATTGGTGTTGTAAATAAAAATGTGCTTTACCCATGTGTTTTGGTTTGTAGCAGAGTAGACGTATGTAGTGTGGAGTGGAATGGGTTGGTTAGGATTTGTTAGTTGTGAAATTGTGCTGGGTGGAATTGTGTGGTGTGTAGTTGATTTGTGTTCTTGGTTGGATATTAAAATGGATGTGAATGGATCGCAACAATCCATCAGGACAAGGATGGCACTATTTATTTTATGTCACTAAAAAAGGCAGCTAGGGATGAAGGAATTATTTGGAAAAAAGAGTGCATTTTGAGCAGTAATAGGATGAATTGTTACTGAAAAAATATTTTTCCATAAAGATGACAAAATTGTGCTGAAAAGATGAAGTTGTGATAACTTTTTCACAAGTTATGTCACACTGTGGTAATTGTTCCTTAAGAAAGAGAAAGATCAGAGGCCGACTAGGTCACTGAAAATAGAGGAAGAAGATAAAGTCTCTGTAGTTAATGTGTTCTGCCCTAAGGAATCTCTCCTATTGGATAATAGTGCCCTCACACACACTTGCGAGTGTCATGCTTCATCATCGGGCGTTGCTCATCGTGGGGGTGGCGCTGCAGTCCCCCCCGGGCCCCGTGAGAGGGCTCTTTATCGGAGGTCTTTTCGTGTGAACGCCGCAGTTGTACATGTGGGTGTGAGGGCCTCGGGAAAGGAAGGGTGATAGTGGTGTGTGTGATAGTGTCTTAACCTTACCTACAGAGATTTTATCTTCTTCCTCTATTTTCAGTGACCTAGTGGGACATAACGATAATCCTTGGGAGTATTGGTACTGGACCTAATTTATTTTCCTAACCCACTCTTAGTCCCCCCCTCTCATAATATTTTTTGATTTTTAACTTTTTCACAAGGCCAAAAGAAAATAGAACAAGAAACAGATTTTTAGCCCATGCTTATTTTTTGAATGGATCACAACAATCGTGCAGGGCAAGGATGGCATTATTTATTTAATGTCACAAAAAAAGGCAGTTAGGGATTAAGGGAGTGGGTACGACAAAAACAAGCACTTTTTGATCAGTAATTAGGATGAATTGCTACTGCGAAAAACATTTGTCCATAAAGATGACAAAATTGTGCTGAAAAGACAAAGCAGTGATAACTTTTATACAAGGCTAAAAGAAAACAGAACAAGAAACATATTTTTAGCCCTACTTAAATTGCTAACAACTAAACTACAAGTCCCAGAATGAAGTGTAGTGTGGCGTAATGTGGCTTCCCTGAAGATTCTCACTGCCCGACTTAAAAATAGCATGAGATATGTGTCAAAGAAAAGGGAGAGGCATGGAATACATTTGTAGCATGTAGGAATTCAAAGGAATTGGTCCAGTTATGCTGGTATGGCCCACAATAGCGCCTTGAGTGGAAAACCGGGCGCTTTACGGAGTATGCACATCTTGAATACCTTTCATGCTGCACTTAGCTCTCCCTAACTGGCATTCTCACTATTTCTCTGTTCACTCAAACTGATCATATTCACTATTAATAAATGTTCTCAATTAACAAAGTATATTTTACAGTGCACAGGCGGCATGTAGAATTTATGTATTTCTAGCAGAACTTCAAAAGGGGAAACAAACGCTTTATATGATTTTTAAATATTTCACAGCTGCTTGTCCATTTTATGTTTCTTTGGCGGCCACCTCCTACATTCATTCAAAACATCTATTTTAAAGGTGTACTTAAAGGGCGAATCCCAAATGCAAACTCCCACACCCAATTTACTGTTGCCATTTTCAGAACTGAATGAGCAATTGCAGTCTTATAGCCAGAGTATACAAATTGGTCTTTTCATACCTGTCTAAGGAAGTGCATTAGGACTAGTGTAGAAACTAAGCAAATTTATTTGCCAAGAATTATGAAAACATACCTCTGAGTCAGTTGTGATTCAGTTCAAGACATAACAAATGACCTCTGCTACATGGTTACCCCTATAAGACGTTTGTGTCCTGTGTCTGCCTGCATGGTCTTTAAGGATTTTGAGAGGGCACCAACACTTATTTTCCCACATAAGATCTTTAGCGACCAGAAGAGCGGGGAAATACACACATTAGGAAGGAGAAAGAGAATGCCAGCAAACACCTTCAAAAAGGAAGAAATCAGCAGCGTACAAGAGACAAATAACTGGGTAGGAAGAGTCTGGTAGTTTATTAAAGAAGCTCGAGGTAGTTTCAAGACTACCAACCTTTGTATTCGGCACAGCCAGAGCTTCAGAGCAGGGCTTTGGAAAATAACACTCTCTCTCACAAAAAACTATGCACCACTCTGATCCTCTTTAGTAGTGCACTGTTACATTTCAGACAGAATGCAGAGAGGGCACCATGTTTTATTCCTAGCTTGGCATTCTTTTTAGTTGTCTAAAGCAAACACCCAAACACAGAGTTTGGTTTAGAAATACAATTATACAATCGCCTTGATGTGCAGGAAGCTTTCTCTCTGTATGTCAGGACAGTTGATAATATTGCACTCATTTGAATTAACCTGACATTTAGTGAGAGCCAGGGAGAAACAAGCATGAAGGACACCTACTTTCACCAGGCGGCTGTTCCTGTCCACTAGTAGCCCTGCCATTTCAAGTGCTGCAGCGCAGTGTGGGAGTTGGTAGCTGCTGTAGGGGAGATGGGGAGGTGGTCTGGGTAGGTCTGAGGCCAGCTCAGCGGCTGATCTCCGTTGCCTATGCAGCTGTAGAGGGGATCCCGGGAGAGGCTCAAACCGACCAATGATGAAGGCACAGTCTCCTTAACCCGGCAGCAGGGTAGGAGGAGCGTAGAAGAGGCAGACTGGGCCCGATTCACAGAACTAACTTAAGGCAAAATCCTAAACTTACTACCATTTTTGTATTCACAGAAGGCACTTACTCATTGTGGTATTCACAGAAGACACTTACTCACTTCGGTATTCACAGAAGTTAGGAGTCCTAACTTTAGGACTCCTAAAAGCCTTCTGTGAATACTGAAAGTCTTAAAATAAGTTGTACCCAAAGAAATACATAAACACCTACAGTAAAAGGATACTGTAGCTGGCCATTGCTCCTGGCCTAAAAACAGAAGTGATGTGTTGTGAGCACCAAACAATAAGGAGCCAGGAAATAAGAGAGATGCAGGAGTGACCCAATGGAAAGCAGCAGGAGGGATTACACTCCAATGAGTGATTACAGGTCTTGCAGACAGTGTGTTACAAAGACGCATGGAACAGGTGTGTGAAGATTCAGTCTCTTTATTCTGGCCTCCATTGTAGCCTCCAACGCGCAGCGCACAGGTGAAGCGACCAACAACACTGCCAGTCAGGCTGCTCTTGTCAACATTCCAAGGCAGCCTTTGGCTCAACTGTAGGAACATTCCAAAGGGTGTAAGGAGGAAGGGCGGCAGAGAGAGAGGGAGAAACCATAACAGGAATGTAAAAATACCATATGCAAACTAAGTCAAGTCATGGAATTATAACACATCTTCCCACCATAGACAACGTAAGAGAAAAAACCATTATCGCCATCTGGGTGACACAATAGATCTTCTGATACAGTTCCTAGGAAGGGTGATAGGGTCTCTAGTGCCCCCATGTGTAAGGGGGTTTCCATGAGTGGTGTCCTCTGCGTTACGGCATTTGGCCAACCGGTCCATGCTCCAATTTTGCTCATTCTCAAGGACCACAGTGTTGTTTTTGACCTCCTCTATTCTCCTGGGTTCATAAAACTTAGATTCGTAATCCTCTGCTAGTGTGAGTTTTTTAACCGCTACCCAATCACCTACAGACAATCCTAGGTGTTTTGTTCCATGCTTTTGGTCACACCGGTCTAGTTGGCTTGGTGGGAAGCTATTTTGAGTTTGGCGTTGCCATACGAGTGTGCTGTTACCTCCCCTCCCAATCCAGTTAGGGAAGAATTTGGTGCTGGGTTTTCTTCTCCTGAGTGATGAGAAGGGAGATATGCCTGTGACCATGTTGGGAGTGGTGTGGTATGCCCAGAGCATGTCTTGAATAGAGCGTTCAACAGGTAGGTGGTTGATACAAGCTAGTTGTATGTTCTCTTTTACCATTCTGTTAACTCTTTCAACTAAGCCATTAGCACGAGGACAGTACAGAGTCGGTTTTTGGTGGTTTATGGCTAGGCTGGTTAAGAAGTTGGACATGGCTGACGAGGTGAATTGGACACTGTGGTCCGTGATCAGGGTGGCTGGAATGCCTTCAGTGACAAAGGTGTCTTGCAGGAAGTTTATCAGGGAATCGGTGGTTATTTGGTGCACCATTTTGACAACTACCCAGTGTGAGTGAAAATCAGTTAAGACAAAAGCAAATCTTTTAGTGACACCTCTCTTATTGATTGGGCCGATTATGTCCAGAGCTAGTTTTTCCCATGGTTTGTCCAGAATGGCAACTGGGGAGAGAGGTGCCATTTGTGTGTGTTTACTTTTGTCACTATTGGCACATATGGTGCAGTTCCTGACTTTGCTATAATAGTGCTCTCTGAGTCTATTTTTTGCAAGACTTCTTCCTAGGTGGCCCTCATGAACCAAGTCTATTATTTTGTCTTTCAGACTTTCCGGGGGTTGATTTTGTTGTTCCTTCATATGTAATAATTGTTCAAGTTGATCTCATTCTTATTTCCTAGAATTTGTCTAGATCTTGGCTGACACTTTCACGTGAATCTGGCCATCCTTGCAGAGTATATTCTTTAAGGCAAGTGAGTGTGGCGTCTTGAGTCATGCTCTCAATCCATTCGTCTTTCTTAATGGTGGAGGAGTGGACCTGTAAGATAGCGAATTCTGATGTTTTAAAGTTTTCTGTCAGCTCTAATGGTGCCCTCGAAAGGAAGTCAGCTGCGGTGTTGAGGTCACCTGCGAGATATTCAAGTTTGAAAACAAAGCTTTCCAGGCCTAGTACCCATCTAGCTATTCTGGGAGTACTGTTGACTGAACCTTTCGAACCGAACATGAAGATGAGGGGCTTGTGGTCAGTGCGAATTTGAAATGTTTAATCGCCCAGAAGCAAGCCAGGGCTTCTCTTTCTACTACAGAGTAGTTCCTTTCTGAGATGTTCAGGGTGCGGGAAGCGAAAGCAACAATGCGTTCTCTCCCACCTATAACTTGAGAGAGAGTTGCTCCTAGGCCCTTGTTGCTGGCATCGGTGGTAAGTATGGTCTTTCTGGAAGGGTCAAAATTGCATAAGTGTGGGGCATTTAATTTGCTCTTTTTTATGTTGTTAAACGCTGCTTGGTGAACCTCTAGCCATTTGAAGGGAGTATGATTTTTTGTGAGTTCCCTAAGCTCATTGGAAATATCGGAAAGGTTCTTAACATATTTGGCCATGTATTCTGCAAGACCCAGGAAGGATAGTAGTTCTTGCTTGGTGGTGGGTGCATTAGCTTTTTCGACAGCATCAAGGAGACTTAATTTGGGTTTAAATCCATCTCTTGATATGGTGTACCCAAGGTAATCAACGGTTCCCACCCCGATTTGGCATTTTTCTTCTTTAAGGGTAAGACCCGCCTCCTTGAATCTTTCAAGGACTATCCTGAGAGAGGAGTCATGTTCATCTGGTGTTGCCCCGTAGATCAAGACATCATCTTGGAAGCACATGGTTTGGGAACCCCATCAAGTATATGCTTTATTATTATTTGAAATACAGCTGCCGCAGAAGCGAGTCCAAATGGCATTCTGAGGAACATGAATGACCCCAGTGGAGTAGTAAAAGCGGTTAATTCTCTGGAGTCTGGGTGTAATTCTACCTGATGGTAGGCACTAGAAAGGTCCAGTACACTAAAGCACGTGGCTACCCCCATGGTACTTTAAACCTCATGGATGCGTGGAAGAGGGTGTCTTTCGATGATGACATTATCATTAAGGTCTCTGAGGTCGATACACAACCTGATGTCATCCCCATGGGCTTTCTTAGCGATGACCACAGGTTCGACCCATGCGCTGCAATCCACCGGTTGTATAATCCCTAGGGACTGCAGTCTGGCCAGTTCAGTTTTTAGGGGTTCCCACATAAGATGAGGTATGGGCCTCATTTTGTGTGCAATGGGTTCGGCATTGGGTTTCAATTTTATTTTATGTTTAAAATTCTTAAGGAGTCCTAGTTCAGAGGTGAAAACATCAGGGAACTCTTTTACAAAGGCTTTACCCTGGGTGGATAAATCAATGGTGAGGACTTGCTCCGGATTGTTAGGGTCCAGCTTTATGCCTAATTATTTTTGGTGTTGCCAACCGAGAAGACTTGATCCCTCCTCGACTATGTAAACTTTCCCAAGGGTAACCCGGTCTTCGAAATGCCCTTCAAGGGAATAGATTCTTTGGTATAGCTGCTGGGGGAAATGTCAGGTTTCATTAATTCACTTTCCATGCAAAAGTTCATGTTATTAAAATCTGAAATATTCACAAAAGTGAAGGAGGAACAAGAGTTCGCAAACATGTTGACTTTCTTGCCACTCAATTCAACTTCGCATTGAGGGTAGTTTATTTGATTGATGGTGCTGGAGTCCTGGACTTGTAAGACAATTTTCTTTACAGACTGAATTTTAGGCTCAGGAGTAACATCTGTACTGTTCTGTTTACTGTGACAAACTCTAGCCAAGTGGCCTTTCTTGTTGCACTTCTTGCAAACAGCTGATTTAGCCTTGCAATTAGGGTTGTTGGCAAGGTGGTTGCTACTACCACAACGGTAACATTTGAGTTTGTTAGGGTTGTTGTCACGAGTAGCATTGGGGGTTTTAGAATTTTTAATTTTGCAAATAGTGTCTTCATTGAAGGGATCAACAATTTCTGATTCAACAATTTCTGACACCTGGTTTTGGACTGAGTGGGAGTGTTCGGGCAGAACAGGATTAGGTTTAATGTTCTGCATGCAGAGGGCAGTATGCTCAATAGATTTAGCCAATTCAATAGCCTCTTGTAGATTAGGTTGTTTTTGCAGTAACATTTCTTGGATTTTACTATTGTTGGTGCACCTCACCATTTGGTCCCTAATAAGGGAGTCGTTGAGATCACCGAATTGGCATAGCTCACTTAGACCTCTCAGCACAGCTACATAGTTCGCAATGCTTTCCTGTTTCCCCTGGACCCTAAAAAAAGAACTTGTGACATTCCAGCACTATGTTGATTTTGTCCACAAAATGTATTTCCAATTTTATTAAAGATGTTTCATAAGCGATCAAGTACCACTCGAAGATCTTGACCCATTCTTTCCAAGGAAGGTTGGGTTCCCCACATTCATCTAGGAAAGGTGGGGGCTGGGTCATGCATGCAGCAGCCATGTTGGAAGGAAAAACTGCGAGGAAACCCCAGGGGAGGAATGATATGCTATCAGAGGATTACTGGAGAGTCTGTCTCCAGAGCAACTTAAAGAGATAGAGTTAGGTGCACTACAAACAAATTAGAAACACAATGGAGGAGTGCGTGTCACTAGCTGTAGGAGAAGGAAAAAACTTAGGATATGCCACGCAAAATATTATGAAGTGTACGTATCACTGTAGGAGGAGGAACCCCAGAGGTATGGTGTGCGTGTCACCGTTGATGATGTATATCACTGAGCAACTTCAGACACGCAAAGGTTGTGCACGTCACCGGGGAGACACTTATATTGGATGAGCAGCTGGTGAGAGTAATAGAAACCAGTGACGATAATTGAGCTGTGCCAATCAGCAGAGAGCGCACTGGCAGGGAAATCCTGGAGACCCTGATCCAGCGGTAATTACCGGGTAATTTCCCTATTCAAAACCACATTACCTATGGTTTACGGCTGTAAAGGGTGAAAAATGATGGATCTTTTGATGACCGTGTTTCACTAAACAGGAGACTTTACATATATATGAAAATTAAATGCAAACAATATTAGAGGCAATAATGAGAGTGGTGAGTTATTTTAAAGGGTTTTATTTTAAGTCAAAAGTTAAGGTTCTCTGACTCTTTATTCATTAGTCAAATATCAATCAGGTTATAGAATTGAAAAATAGGAAAAATAGCATTAATACAGAACATATTACAGTCTGTATATAAGCATTACATATAGGAAGGGAAATGTGGCGCAAATTGTCAAAACTCTTAAAGAGTTTCTAAGAAAAAAGAGTAAGTCTTACAAGGTTAATCAATAATTAATAATGGCAAAAATCCCATAAAGAGAAATAAATGCAGTTTAGCACCTAAAATCTAAATCTGTTCTGATCCTTTCAGCTCTTTCTCTCTGCCTCTGCTTCGCTGTGCTAGTCTGTGTCTCTGTCTCAAGCTGCAATGAGGTTGAGATACGCGCTACAACCTAGTTAAACGAGGGTTGCTTTTAGTTGGTTGATTTTTGTGTGTGCTCCAGGGGTGGCGTCTTCATTCAGGCGTCAGAATACAAGTGATGAGTAGCACTTCCCATATGGGTTGTGTCCCCCTTGGGCACTACGGTGGAACAGTTTGTCGTTTTTACCTTCTTTGAATAAACAAGCTTTTAAATGCAGTTGTATGTATTTATTCTTCATACATTTTTTCATTAGTTTTCAATTCATGAAAAAAGGACTATGGTTATCCAATGCATTTCGGGTGTGTTCATAAATACCCTTCATCAGGGATTAGTCCTAGGATTAATATAAAGTAATATCATGAGTACTAATCATTCATTAACGAACGCGAGGTATTTAACATCGTACTTGCATGTTGAGAGATAAATCAGGAAAACTTCGTTGATACAAATCACAAACGCATGTAAACATTTTTCACAATGCTCAGTGTAAATATTAAAGTGAGACTTTCAAATGGCCAGTGTTAAAAAGGAGAGCTTTCGGGTTTAAGTGTGAGGAACTAATATACATGCGTGCGGGATAAACGGTACGCTTAAAGTGTTTAGGTTGTGCACGTGAATCGGTTGAAAGAGTTTTAAATCAACGGGCGTAAGGAGTGGTTGTGAGCGCGGCTGAACTGAATGTTCAACGGTGCAATAAGTAGTCAATTTGTGCTCAAGTGTGCGTTGCGCTTAAAACAAACGCGGTGAAAAACAGGCAACGGTTGAAATTAATTTGCTCACGTTAGTAGATAAACGTCAACCGGTGTTATTGAATGCTCATACCTTTTCGATTATCCGATATGCCGCTAAATCACGGTTTCCCATATTAGCAGTGCGCACGTAGTTGAACACTTGTGCTTCTTCTGTTGCAGTCATTCGTTGTATCACTTAACCAATGATTAATAACTTTGTAAGTGTTTCACCCAGTGTTGGTGAAGATAAACATAGGACTCTGTGGGGATTAGGAAGGAGGTGTGGACTGGGGTGGCCATTTTGTAATGGAGCGTGTGTGTAAGGATGTA
This sequence comes from Triturus cristatus, assembly GCF_964204655.1. NCBI lineage: Eukaryota > Metazoa > Chordata > Amphibia > Caudata > Salamandridae > Triturus > Triturus cristatus. Next base: position 324,697,657 of record NC_140593.1, on the reverse strand, counting down.
TAGTTAAACCGTGTTAATAAACCTGTAAAGAAAATTATAAACTGGATTTATAAATAACAAGATAATTCAATACGTTCATTCATCCCGTGAGGGTCAGTGCTGTCCAATCTTTTGATCCAGTAATTCTCACATTGAAGTAAATGTTTCTTGTGATCAAGGCCTTCTTTTGGTGTAACTACTTCGAGGATTAAGAATTTAAGTTGACTGATATGGTGGTTGTTTGCGGTGAAATGGTTAGCCACGGTTGACCTGATGTTTTTGGTACGGATGTTTGATTTGTGTTCATTGATTCTAGTCTTAATTTTTCTTTCAGTTTTTCCCATGTAGACTGTGCCACATGGGCATTTTAGTAGGTAAACAACGTTCATAGTGTCACATGTGGCTGTGACCTTGAGTTTGATGTTATAACCCTTTCTTGGGAGTGTGATGTTTGTTCCGGGAATTATATTGTGGCAATTATTACAGTTTTTGCATTCAATAGTTCCTTTGTATGTTTGTATGTCTTCGATGGTCTTTTGTTTTAGCATTTCGCCCAAGTTTTTACTCCTGGTGTATGCAAAGATTGGTGGATTTTTGAAGAGATCTTTAAAATCTGGTTCGATCCTTAGCATTGACCAGTGACGTTGAATGATTCGTTTAACGCTGGAGCTGGCCGTAGAAAATTTGGACACCATCGTGATGCGGTTTTCTTTGATCGTTGTAGTTTTTGATAGTAGTTGTTGTCTGGTTCTCTGTGAACATTTTTTCTGCTTCGTCAAGTACTTGTTTGGGGTAACCTCTTTGATGAAAGCTTTGTTTTACTTCATCTATTCTGGTGATTGATGTTTGTGGGTCAGATACGATTCTTTTTGCTCGCAACATTTGTGAGTAGGGTAAATGCCTTTTTAAAGATTCCTGGTGGAAGCTTGCATAGTGTAAGGTATTGTTTCGGTCGGTTGGTTTCCTGTAGATGTCTGTGGTAAAGACGTTGTTGGTCAAGTTTATTGAAACATCCAAAAATGTGATTTGTTGTTTTTGCACATCGTGTGTAAATTGTATTCTGTTGTCTATGGAGTTTAAGTTGTTTAGTGCTTGCATTAAAGTGATTTCAGTGCCACTCCATAATACAAAGATGTCATCGATAAACCTCAAATACAGTCTGCAGTTTTTTTGCCATGGGTCCTTGTTAAGAATGTGGTCTTGTTCGAATTTATCCATGAAGAGGTTCGCGTACGCCGGGGCGGCGCAATTTCCCATGGATGTGCCAGTTGTTTGTAAGAACCATTGGTCTTTCCAGGTAAAGTAGCTTTGATATAACGTAAAGTGCAGTAATTCCATTAGGAAGACCTGCATTTCCAAGTTTATTTCTGACTTCAATAGTGCCATTTCTATGGCTTCAATACCTAGGTTGTGGGGTATTGAGGTGTACAGTGCCTTTACATCTATAGTGCACATGAGTAATGTTTCTTCTTGGTCAAGGTTGAGGTGGTATAGTTTGTTTAAGAAGTCTGTGGTGTCTTTCACAAATGATTGAGTTTTGAATACGAGAGGTTGTAAATATTTATCAATGAATTGTCCAACCGGTTCGTGTAGGCTTCCTTTAGTCGAGACTATTGGCCTGAATGGTGGATTTAACAAGTCCTTATGTATTTTTGGAACCATGTAAATGGTAGGGCTTCTTGGATGATCTTTAATCAGGAATCTTTTGGTCTTATCGTTAATAACTCCTTCTTCAAAGGCTTGGTTCACCAGTGATTTCAATGTGGTTTTGTAGTTTTCGGTGGGATTAATATCCATTTTGATGTAAGTTGTTTCATCAAAGAGGTGTTTAGTTACTTCTTTTTCATATTGACTGGTGTTGAGTATGACAAGGGCTCCCCCTTTGTCAGCCTTTTGACATATAATGTTTGGATTGTTAGAAATGCTTTTAATGATGCCGAATTCTTTTTGAGTGAGATTAGTTTTTTTACTTGTTTTCGCTAGGTTGAGTTTGGTTAGGTATTGTTTAACCAGGTTTTCAAACATGTCCAGAGTTTTATGGCTGATGGGTGCCATATATGTGCTGGGAGGTGATAATCCTTTGAGTTGGTCCGGTTCAGTTGATATTTGCGGTGTCAAAATGTTTACGAAGTAATTTCGTAAACGTAGTTTTCTCATGAGTTTGAAAAAGTTTACTTCAAGTTCCAAGTGGTTGGTATTGCTTGTGTGGACGTATGATGTCCCTTTTTGTAATGTTTGTAATTCCGTTTTACTGAATATTTGATCAGAGATGTTGATGACCAAGTTCACGTCATTGGTTATTTCTTGCCCTTGTCTTTCTTTCCACCCGCTGTGGATCGTGTGTATGGTGTTTCCTTGTCTCTTCCTTTGGCTCCTCCTGGGTCGCCTTTTTGAGGATGGCCTTCCTCTAAAAAAGATTGTCCTGATGTGTGAGGTTGTGCTTCGGTTTGTGGTGGTATTTGTTCTGGAATTTGTTCTGATTCCGTAGATGGTGTTGTCGGTTTAGGTCTGGTTGGGATTCTTGTGATGTCGCTGTCCGAAGATGATGTGTCGGTGTTTTGTGAATATGGTTTATTTTGTCGTCTTTTGGCATAGATTTCGGCCCAACTGTAAACTTCTCCAAGTTTGTAGTCCACCGTATCCCGGCGGAACTTCCGTATTTTCCTTTTGTTTATTTCTTGAGAGTGTTTGGTGAGTTGTTCATTGATGTCCTCTAGAACTTTCGACCATTCTTCTGTGGACATTGAGTTGGTGAGTTCATTCGTGACGGTGACAATTTCTTTGGATAGCTCCTCGAGTATTGTAGATAGTTCCTCTATAATGAGTAAAATTAAATCTAATGAACATTTGTTGAGGATCGCGTACCAGCGATCTTTGAATTTCTGGGTGTTTTTGCAAAGCGATGGTTTTAATGGTATTCTTAATCCTCGTGGTATGCGTTGCACACGATGATATTTGATGAGAGTGCTTGCATGTAATCTTTGATTTATCTCACGTTTAGATAAGTAAATAAGTTGTCGTACGTTTTGTTGTTTACTCCGGTTGTTAGTGGCTTGTGATGTTTCCTCATGTATTAGTGAATAAATCCTGGATACTTTGTCCTCTTTAAAAGCGAAAGTTTCAGTTCTTAGATCCGTCATGTTCGATATTTCATCATAAGCCATGTTGTTTGTGGGGTGTGCTGCGTATCGTGGGAATGAAAAATTTGTATAGCAATGAGGTTGAGATACGCGCTACAACCTGGTTAAACGAGGGTTGCTTTTAGTTGGTTGATTTTTGTGTGTGCTCCAGGGGTGGTGTCTTCATTCAGGCGTCAGAATACAAGTGATGAGTAGCACTTCCCATATGGGTTGTGTCCCCCTTGGGCACTACGGTGGAACAGTTTGTCGTTTTTACCTTCTTTGAATAAACAAGCTTTTAAATGCAGTTGTATGTATTTATTCTTCATACATTTTTTCATTAGTTTTCAATTCATGAAAAAAGGACTATGGTTATCCAATGCATTTCGGGTGTGTTCATAAATACCCTTCATCAGGGATTAGTCCTAGGATTAATATAAAGTAATATCATGAGTACTAATCATTCATTAACAAACGCGAGGTATTTAACATCATACTTGCATGTTGAGAGATAAATCAGGAAAACTTCGTTGATACAAATCACAAACGCATGTAAACATTTTTCACAATGCTCAGTGTAAATATTAAAGTGAGACTTTCAAATGGCCAGTGTTAAAAAGGAGAGCTTTCGGGTTTAAGTGTGAGGAACTAATATACATGCGTGCGGGATAAACGGTACGCTTAAAGTGTTTAGGTTGTGCACGTGAATCGGTTGAAAGAGTTTTAAATCAACGGGCGTAAGGAGTGGTTGTGAGCGCGGCTGAACTGAATGTTCAACGGTGCAATAAGTAGTCAATTTGTGCTCAAGTGTGCGTTGCGCTTAAAACAAACGCGGTGAAAAACAGGCAACGGTTGAAATTAATTTGCACACGTTAGTAGATAAATGTCAACCGGTGTTATTGAATGCTCATACCTTTTCGATTATCCGATATGCCGCTAAATCACGGTTTCCCATATTAGCAGTGCGCACGTAGTTGAACACTTGTGCTTCTTCTGTTGCAGTCATTCGTTGTATCACTTAACCAATGATTAATAACTTTGTAAGTGTTTCACCCAGTGTTGGTGAAGATAAACATAGGACTCTGTGGGGATTAGGAAGGAGGTGTGGACTGGGGTGGCCATTTTGTAATGGAGCGTGTGTGTAAGGATGTATAGTTAAACCGTGTTAATAAACCTGTAAAGAAAATTATAAACTGGATTTATAAATAACAAGATAATAACAAGATAATTCAATACGTTCATTCATCCCGTGAGGGTCAGTGCTGTCCAATCTTTTGATCCAGTAATTCTCACGTTGAAGTAAATGTTTCTTGTGATCAAGGCCTTCTTTTGGTGTAACTACTTCGAGGATTAAGAATTTAAGTTGACTGATATGGTGGTTGTTTGCGGTGAAATGGTTAGCCACGGTTGACCTGATGTTTTTGGTACGGATGTTTGATTTGTGTTCATTGATTCTAGTCTTAATTTTTCTTTCAGTTTTTCCCACGTAGACTGTGCCACATGGGCATTTTAGTAGGTAAACAACGTTCGTAGTCGTGACACGAAACATTAAACACACACTTTCACAAAACTCATGAACCAATTTTAGCTCCTGTTTTGTTCTTTTTGTCTGTACCCAATTAACATATTTTGCTGGCACTCTGCCCTTCAGAAAAGTAATCACTGCTTCATTTTTCGCAACAAGAGAAAATGATGGTGCATTCATGCAAACATTTTTCACTGTCTCCTCACCTGGCCTTTGCACCACAACTTTAGATTCAAACCATAATTCAGTTTGCATGGCAGTGTAAAAAATCATTTCCAAATTAATACACAGCTCCTTTAAAATTTCGATAAATCCATCAACTTGTGGGTACCACAGCATACGTTTGTCTCTCAATTTCGGGAATGTATTCAGAAATTCTGCAAGGTCACTTTTGTTCCGTGGCACATGAACATGCACTTCTCCCACCATGTCTCTCAATGAGCAAGCAAAAGCTTCTCCCTCATTCTGCTTATTATTTTCCTCAACTAAATCTGGTGGTTTCTTTTTCTTATCCAATTTCCTTGCTAGGTCTGGTGGTTTCTTTTTCTTCTCATGTTTTCTTGTACACTTGTCTCCTAATTTCTCAAACCCATTGTATTTAAAAATATATTTCGAATGTGCAATTGCATTTCTGAAGAACACATTGTCTCATTTGCCTCTTCATTCATGTGTACCTTGAAACGTTTCTGAAATGGAAAACTTCCTAAAACATTAATTTCATATTTTTGAGCCAAATCGGTCAGCCTACCATGTGTAGTTAATGCACATGTATTTGTTTCCTTACTCAGGGAAATTAATTCTTTTTCCTGACACTGGTTCACATTTTCATGATTTAAATAGCAAGGACTGTTAATTTCTTCATGCTCAAATGTTGAATTTAAAACACTAAGCTGTTTCTCTTTTTCGGGGTCTGGGTTAATTTGTTCCCCCATGCTTTCTATCTTTTTAATTACTGCTGCTTCCTCAAAGCAGGTTTGAAAAATCCCATCTTCAAATATATTCATTTTATCCTGGGGTGTGGGTGCTGTAAACACAATTTTTCCCCATCTTTCAATGCTTGGACTGTCTGGGGTAATTTCTGTTCAATAATCTGTGCATTCTGAGTTTCTGAAATAAACCCTGACATATTTACTCTTTCTACAACTCTTTGAACATTTTGAGTAGGGCCCATATTAATTGGGACAGTCATAATTTGTCTAGGCACTGTCTGTGCATCTGCACATTGTAGTTTTTTCACTGAATCAGTCACATTTAAAACAGTAACACCTGGAGGTATCACTGTCAGTGCTGAATCAACAGGTAGTGGGTCAATCTGAAATGTCTGCACATTTCTCTCATTCTTTTTAATGGGAACCACATAAAGTGGCAGACACTCAGTTCGCAATGCATTCATTATTTCATCCTCTGAATCATTATTTATTTGAAGCTTTTTATCATCATTAATTCCCTTCTACTGCATCTGGTGCTTTACCTTTTTATCCTCACTTGCTTTGTCTCTTGCTGCTTTTTCCCACATGCTTAAGGCCTCAAATTGTGCAGCTCTAGATGGTGTCTTTCTTTCACATAACACTTCCCTTAATTTGTCAATAACTTGCAATTCAAAAGTACCATCTTTTGGAAACCTCAAAGGACCCTCTTTTTCAGTAATCTTGCACCATTGGTGAACTCACATACATGACTTAAGTCCCAAATTGGTAGACATAAAATGCACAGGTGTTCCTTCAGGAGCATCACCAACAAAAAACGAATTTTTCACTTTACCTCCAAACAGCTTCTTTAAACCTTTAAACAATTCCATTTCTGCAATATTTTAATGCAATTTATTTTCTCCAATCCTGCCACAATTTACAGATGCAGTCAGTTTAACTCCTGCTACTGACCCCTTCTTTACAAACAGGGCTCACTACACACCCACTGTCTCATCCAGTGCCAGCGCGGCCCTTTGTGATGTCAGTTTTCCTCCTGCTACTAGCCCTCCCTTTACAAAATCTTACGGCAATCTTTTTCTTACGTTCTCTTTTACTTAAAATCTGGTAGTAACAACATAAAAATGCCACCATTATCTGTTTCGCTAACCAAAGTATAGTTAGTGACCTTTTTCATAAGAATTCCGTCTTTCCCGAGAGCAGCGCTTACCTCTGCCCTGCTACGGAATCGTTACATCCGTTGATCAGGTAGCACATCCCTCTACCTTACCCTTCTAAAAAGCATTAGCTAACCGTTTCTCTAGAATTAAGACACATAGTTGGAGACCCAATGCTCCTGAGAAATAAAACCGGAGTTTCACAATTAACCTGAATGCTATTTAATTCACGCACTTTCACACGGAAAATGTAGTACATGCACACAGAATTCTGTCTTTCCCGAGAACAGCGAACAGTCTGTCCTATTACAGAATTATGACATACATTAACAAAGCAGCGCTGCCCTCTACTTTGTCCTTCTAGCAAGCTCAGAGAATACCTATTACCTTTCCAGTGATAAGCGTTATCGGAATGCCATTTGGATCCCTGGTACCTAAGACCAACATTTCACAGGTAACCTTCGCTATCATACACACTTCTCTCACACAGAAAATGTCTCTAATGGCAACACACGACGATGTCACCAAATCGAACCCAGACAATGCGTCGTGCAACTTCAATTGGTACACGTTTTCCCTTTGTACCTACAGGGCAACAACAATTCCATCTTTCCCGAGAGCAGCGCTCACCTCTGCTCTACTACGGAACAGTTACAAACTTCCGACTTCCTACATCCCAGAAGCCGTGCAAACAATATATAACTCGACGCGACTCAACATAGAATGTTAGTACATAAATCAATAATCAATAAATCTGTCCTATGAAATTACCAATTCAATCAATAAAACAAAATAACCACCGCGAGACATCAGCTCGGGGCAGCAATGGCTCCCCAACTTTCTTGAAGCTTTTGGCCTCAGTGACCTCTGGAGGCTGCGACAACCCCACTCTCAGGGAATATACATTTTTATCGGGATCCCACCATACCCTCTCGAGTATTGACAACGTTCTCGCGCCCTTTCAGGCAGACGTGAACACACGTGAAATCAAGCATTTGGCGAGGGGTATCTCTGACCACTCCCCCATATGGGTCCACCTTACTATTGGGGAAAAAAGAATCAGCGGCGTCGTGCCGATAAATCCCTGGTATCTGAAAGATCAAGATACCAGAGCCACGATGGTGCAGGCAATTGAACAATACTTCCTCGACAACAAGGGTACGGTGAACTCCCCCACTACTTTGTGGGAAGCATTCAAGACGGTGCTGCGGGGATGCGCAATATCGGCCGTGGCGGGAAGATGTAAAGATAAAGAAAAGCAGTTGGCTGAGGTTGAACGTGACCTCCTCCGCCTTGAGGAGAGAGCCGGGCACAACGTGGACCATGCCATCTCCCATCGACTGCAAATAAAAGCAGCTGAATATAAAGCAATTGCGACCGATGCTGCAAAAACCCTCGCAGGGGATAGAGATGGACGGATCTATGATCAGGGTGACAAAGCAGGCAAACTGATAGCCTGGCTAGATAAAAAAGAGAGAGCGCAAAGAGTGGTGTCTGAACTAAAAAACACTGCTGGCAGGGGGCTCATTGAACCCCACGAAATAGCTAGAGAGTTCGCTATTCACTTCAGAAAAGTGTACCAGAGGGGCTCGGACCTCACAGAAAAAGATTCCTCTGATTTCTTGGCAGATATTCACCTACAGACCCTCTCTGAGCAAGACCGTGAAAAATTGGAGGGAGATCTCACAAATCACGAGTTAGCCAAAGCAAGAAGAGATCTCAGCGCGGGCAAAGCGCTAGGGCCTAATGGCCTTCCGATTGAGCTATACAAGCTCAAGCCAGATAAAGTAGCGCCTCATCTAAAAGCCATGTATGAGGATAGCAAGAAAATAGGGAAATTGCCAAGAGACCAACGTATAGCCACACTGGTTGCCATTCCCAAGGAGGGGAAGCCAAAAGACGAATGTACTTCATACAGACCGATATCCCTGCTAAACGCGGAACCCAAGATACTCGCTAAACTACTGGCCAATAGACTCCGGCTGATTATAGCTAAGCTAGTACATCCTGACCAATCAGGATTTATACCCCACCGTAATACGGCCCTTAATCTGCGGCGTCTCCATGGAGTACTGGGACGATGTCCCGGTATCCAGGAAGACGCGATAGTGGTCTCATTAGACGCGACTATGGCATTCGACACTCTGGAATGGGCATACCTCTTTGCAGTCCTTAAAAAGATGGGCTTCGGCCCCAAATTTATAGGGTGGATACACTTGCTATATGTGGAGCCACTGGCCCAAGTGACAGTCAACAGCAAAACCTCAGATGTGTTCACACTAGGCAGGGGTACCAGACAGGGATGCCTGCTGTCACCACTCCTGTTCGCACTCTCCCTCGAGCCGCTCGTGGCCTGGATACGGAGTAATGCTTCGATCCGGGGACTTCGATGGGCCGAGGTGTGGGAGGATCGGATCTCATTATACGCTGATGATATCCTTCTTTATCTTGGCTCCCCTTCACGATCACTAAGGGTGGTGTTGGACATCTTTGCCAGTTTCGGAAGAAACTCGGGCTTCCAAATTAACTGGAGCAAGTCGATGCTCTATGTTCTCCATGGGAAAACCCCACCCCTACCCAGGAACTGTCCAATCCAGATAGCTGTCGAGGGATTTAAATACCTGGGAATATTCATCACCACAGATGCCAAGACTCGATATGAGCGGAACCTCCTCCCGCCCCTGCAGAGGCTTAGAAGGGACACCGACACCTGGAAGTAGCTGCCCTTATCTCTCCTCGGGAGAGCAGCACTTTTCAAAATGATGGCATTACCCCGATTCCTATATGCCCTTCAGAACTACCCAGACCCGGTACCTCACACGTTCTTTAAGGACATTGAAACTTTGCAAAGGGATCTACTATGGGATGGGAAACCGCGCATAGCACTCTGGAAGCTAACGCTTGGATGGTACGATGGGGGTATCGCGCTACCAGACATCAAGAAGTACTATTGGGCAGCTCAGTTGTCCGCAATAAACCAATGCCAGTATGGAAGCGGGGATGACCCTGCGTACGGTATGGATAAATGGCTACTCCCGGGAGGGGATTTTATGAGAGCACTATATTCTAGACCGGTCAGGTTCCCGCTCACTGGGCCTACCAAACACGTGGTGCACTTATGGCACGTGGTTAATCGCTCTCTGGGATGGGCCAACAGACTCACGCTAGCGACTCCCCTTTGGGACTCAGAACGGTTGGGAACTCTAGGACGTACGAAAGGGTTTGATAAATGGGACCTCATAGGTATCTCACATTTAAGAGACCTCTGGGTGCGGAATGGAGTGGCGACATTCACCACACTACAGCAGACATACGAGATGGCTGACTCAGAATACTTTAGATACGCACAGGTCAAACACTCCCTACAGGTCAACATTCCGGCTGGGACGTCACTACCTGAGTCATCCCCTCTCGAGGATAGACTCCTTGATGGACACTTACCAGAAAAAAGTATATCCCTAACATATAAAAAACTCATTCACCACACTCCAGACCCTTTGACAACACTTAGGGAGAAATGGGGGAGGGATGGTTTGGGGATTGATGATGAAGAGTGGCAAGAGGCACTTTCCTCACCAAAAGAAGTCGCCATTTCGGCAAAACTGAAATTGGTACAAATAAAAATTTTACACAGGGTTTACCTCTTGGGGCGGCAACTACTGCTCATGGGCAGAAGTGAGGATGGGATGTGCAAGAGAAAATGCGGGCTGGAGGGTACCTTCCTACACGTTCTTTGGGAGTGTCCACTAATTCAAGATTTCTGGCAGAAAATCCTAGGTTGTATGAGTACGGTCTGGGGGGTGACCCTTCGGCCCGAAGCTAAAAGATGCCTTTTGAACATCTGGGAGCCCACAGACTTAAATGTGAAGGGAAGTCTCTGGGTTACACTCGGGCAGATGATTGCCAAGCGCAACATAGCACAGCTATGGGGGGCTGCGACACCGCCAACAGTGAAGGGATGGAGGGAGGACATGGATTGGTGTATGACAAGAGAGAAAACAGTATAGGTTGCCCGTGGATGCCCCAGGAAATGGATAGCAATCTGGACTAAGTGGAATGTATACCGGGAGGAGTGTGCGAGCCCCCTATTGTTCCCTCCCCTGACGAACACTTGACGATCTGAATCGCATGACCCTTTTATTCATGTTTAATAAACAGAATTGATTAAAAAAAATTAAAAAAGAAAAACATCAAGTCAAAATGAGCAAACTTTCATCCACAGCCAAAACCCTTGCTATTTTTCAACACCTCAAAAACATACCTGCAGGCACATTAACATTTCACAACCCTATTAATACTCACACCACTCCAGCAATCTCCTTCTTGTATCACCTTTCCAGTACTGCTTTGCCAGTGTTCAGGTTCTGAGCAGAGGAATCAGGAATCAGGACTTTATCTAACTTGGGTAATTATTTACTAGCACTAGGCATTAAACGAACTATGCTCCTTTTGGCGATGGCACTAACCTTAACTCTGCTACCAAAAACTGTTCCAGCGGTAATTACCTGGTAATTTCCCTATTCAAAACCACATTACCTATGGTTTACCGCTGTAAAGGGTGAAAAATGATGGATCTTTTGATGACCGTGTTTCACCAAACAGGAGACTTTACATATATATGAAAATTAAATGCAAACAATATTAGAGGCAATAATGAGAGTGGTGAGTTATTTTAAAGGGTTTTATTTTAAGTCAAAAGTTAAGGTTCTCTGACTCTTTATTCATTAGTCAAATATCAATCAAGTTACAGAATTGAAAAATAGGAAAAATAGCATTAATACAGAACATATTACAGTCTGCATATAAGCATTACATATAGGAAGGGAAATGTGGCGCAAATTGTCAGTCAAAACTCTTAAAGAGTTTCTAAGAAAAAAGAGTAAGTCTTACAAGGTTAATCAATAATTAATAATGGCAAAAATCCCATAAAGAGAAATAAATGCAGTTTAGCACCTAAAATCTAAATCTGTTCTGATCCTTTCAGCTCTTTCTCTCTGCCTCTGCTTCGCTGTGCTAGTCTGTGTCTCTGTCTCAAGCTGCACCATAGCCCCCACAGAATGCAGCCCCTCCCTGTCTCTGTGTCCAGCACAGAAACTGGGCATGGCCCTCAGAAAAATGAAAAAAGAAGAGAGAGACAAAAAGCAAGGCAAAAAGGAGCACTCCTCCCACTTGTAAGCCATATTTCAAGTAAAAGTTCACGTGCTCAGTCCTCATAGCTGGTCCAATCAGAACTTCAAGACACATCATCTCCCCATGGGCTGACTGGATACGTCATTATTCAGGCTTGTTCCTGTTCAAATTTCAGTCTTGTGATTTATGAAAAAAAAAGTGTGTTCTTCTCTCCACGTTTAAACAGGCTACAAAAATGTGCAACATTTTGAAGGTCAGAGGAAGCAGTAGGCAGGATTTTTTATCAGGGCCTTTCATTGAGAGTTGCTAGGGAAAGAGTAGCACATTCCAAAATAATGTTTCAGTTTAGTCCACTAAAGCAAACTAAAATCACGTGGTTTTCTACACTGTGAAACACAATTCAGCACATTTCTACTCTTGCAAAAATACATGATGCCATTTTGAAAGTACAAATACATTTTCGAAATTAATGTGCATTCTATAGTAAGATTACATATGGATTAATCACATATAAGCATGGCTGTTTAACTAATTAAGCATGTTTTCACATAAAAGCACCTCCAAACTGAAGCCCTATGTTTTCAACTTGCTTTTCCACAATCTGCGTGCCATTTTAAAACTCATTTCTGCAGCTTTTTGTCATATAATAATGCATACATTTTATAGGTGAAATCTAAGCTCCATCAACCCAGCACTGGAAGAACAAAACCAACGGAGAATGTATAGTAAAAGCTGTGCCTATCAGCGTGAATAAGCTGGCGGGCAACTAATACCAAATCAAAGTACAGCCTTTAGAGAAGCTTCGAGGAGTACAATGGAGAAAAAGCACAAGAAGGAAATTTTCCCTGCGCTTCTCACACAGGGCAGAGCACAGCAGCAAATACTACACAGAGTTAAAATAACACATAACTGCGCATGGCAGAACACTTCCGTCAACATAGCCAGGGGGCAGAGACAGCAAGCGTGTATTCGCGCCTTTCCCACCAGCTGAAAGCGTGAGTCATCAAACAAGTAATACTTCACATGGCTGGGCGTGCTTCTTACTGCACATGCCAGTCTCGAACAGCGCTGAGGGGAGCTTCAAACACGGAAGGAGTCAATAACAGATGAAAAGTTCCTCAGGGCAGACAGAAATGCGTCGTAAACTGAGTGCTGAGTCGATGAGGGAAACAGAACAGCTGAGGCAGAACACACACCAAGGCTCAGGTACAGCGGATACTTACTGTGAAATTGACAATAAGTCTAATAAGGGAGCCGAACAGCTCAGGCGGAACGCTCGCCGAGGCGCTTGCACTGCAGTTAATTGCTGTTACTGCGCCTGACAAACACTTCTTCACAGGAATGCGGAATAGAAAAAGAACGTTCCTCACGCTAAATGAACAGTGAAGCAGGGCACGAAGCAATCCTTTAAAGTGCCCTTCACCGCATGATAGAAAGGAACAGCTGAAGCGGGACCACGCTGCCACAAGCTTGACTCAGCTGAAGTTCTATGGGTTCATGGGTGAAGCATACGTCGCGGTTAGTGAGGCGTGACAGAAACAGTTGAGCTCCCAGCAGGCGAAGGCAGATTTCAAAGAGATTGCCGGCAGCTGAGAGGAATTCTGTCATGGGTGGGAATAAAAACAATCAAGCGCCCAGCAGGGGAAAGACAGTTAACAGTTGAGCGCCCAGCAGGGGAAGGCAGATTACAAAGAGATTGCCGGCAGCTGAGAGGATTTATGTCACGGGCGGGAATAAAGCAATCAAGCGCCCAGCAGGGGAAGAACAGTTCAGCAGTTCAGTATGAGGGTGCCAGCTGTGAAGGAAATCCAGCTGCAGCCAAGCATTAAAGCTGCAAATGTTCACGGGTGAAGAAGACAAAGCCACTGGTCGCTGGGAGAATAATCTCTGGCAAAGGAGGAAAATCGCAGAGAGTGTAATTAAAACAGTACCTTCCCCCTGTGGTCCACAAGGTCTAGATTGTGCTTGAGCTAGAGGATGAAGACAGAAGGGAAGGAGTGCCAACATGCTCCCTTACGCAGACCAGTCGTCGCCAGTGTTACAAAGATGCCTGGAATAGGTGAGTGAAGATTCAGTCTCTTTATGCTGGCCTCCACTGTAGCCTCTAACGCGCAGCGCACAGGTGAAGCGACCAACAACACTGCCAGTCAGGCTGCTCTTGTCAACATTCCAAGGCAGCCTCTGGCTCAACAGTAGGAATATTCCAACGGGCGTAAGGAGGGAGGGGGGCAGAGAGAGAGGGAGAGACCATAACAGGAATGTAAAAATACCATATGCAAACTAAGTCAAGTCAGGGAAGTATAACACAGTGCATGCGTGCTGATGCTGGACCTAAAAAGGGCAAATTGATGGATTGACCTCTACTCATGATATGTCAGGTTTTTAGTCTCATGATTAAAAGGAAAGAATATTTTCAAATGTTATGCACAGTTCACTTTATGAACAGATTTGATTGTAGGGTCTCTTAAAATTGTTACTATTAGCTTTGCCATGCTTAGTTGTATATTAATTGCTGCAATGCTTTTATGTACCAATTAACCCGAGACCTGGATTTAATGTTTTTATGAGATCGCTGTTTATTGTTGTATAATAGTATTTTTACTATTTTATGTTTTTCCAAACCAAATAAAGATTTATTTGCGGACTGACTGACTTATATAGGACTTTATCACATTTTTGTCTGTCCACAGAAAAACTGCCTGACCCTGTAACTGAGAAGTAAACTAATGCAGGGCCTTGTGAACTTCCACTAGCTCCCTTCTTTTGGCTGAGTCTATTCTGTCTAATGGAAGGGCACTGTGCTGACTGAGATCCCAAAGTAGACATACCCAAGTGTGTTGTGCTCAGCCATCATTGCAAAATGTCTCAAATGTCTATTGCTATTGGAATTAGATGACTGAAGTTCCTGGAAGAAGAGTTCCAATAATGTAACATGTCAAACTTAGGGACGCAGGTTTAGGTAAGCCCAAGGCACAACAAACACACTAACCACCTGTGAGTAAGTGAAAAAACAAATAAGGTTAGACTGGAATGTAAACCATAGATCTCCAATTAGAGTCTTGATAATTATCAAGCTTACCATGTTTCCTGCACTTGAAGCCATTCCCTCACAGGAGCATGGACCTGATCTAATAAGACTGACAGATGTTGTTGAAACTTCAACAACCTCCATTTGATTAGAAATGCTGCACAGTGGTGTGTTTGAAATCAGCCACTAATGAATTTGAAATCTTGGGATGGCTCTATTTGATATTTCTTGTAGTTGATAAGCAATCTACAGATTGATAAAGTGTTCACAGTCTAAAGTCCTTTCTGTCAATGGAGCATGGATCAAGCTGTTGTCCAGATACGGATGCTTTAGCATTCTGCATTGTGTAGGGTTTCTATCCCGGGAGCCAACAACTTTGTACTTACTTTTGGAGAGGTCTTGAGATAGAAGGGGAGGTCTCTCAATTGCCAATGACAACCCTTTACACAGAATGAAAGGAAACTCTGATGAGATGGCATCACTGGCACGTGGAGGTATGCATCCTGTAGCTATATGGCAATCATCCGCTGCCATCTAGAGTTCGGGGGACTAGGCTCCTGAAATATTTCCATTTCGAAGTGAATTGAGTCTATGCTACTTATTTAGATGGCATTTTGCTGAGGACCTTAATGTCAGAAATACAGAGAACTAGACCTCTGACCTCTTTCTGATGAGGAGCTGGAATCACAACTCTGTTTTCCACTTGTTCACAGTTCCGAAAGGAAGAGCCAACTACCTGTCAGGATTTTTGGGCCAAAGTGTGGGCACAGGGCAAGAATCCTTAGGGACTAATACGAAGTCCAGCGAGTAACCATGAAGTATGTCTAGAACCCACGTATCCGGAATTGAGCTTTCCCAAACCTCCTAGAAAAGGAAAAGATGACCTCCAACTGGATCTGGTGAAGGAAGAAGGATAGCATGGTCAGGTCTGAGGTTGATACTTTGACAAAGAAAAAGCTAAACACCCTGCCCCTTTGGATCAAATAGAAGAAGGTGGTTGGAAGTTACCTCTAGATGTAGAGGATGGTAGCATTTTTGCCTATATCTGCATGAATGATGTTTATAATAGATGACCTGGACTGACTTTTAAAAACTGAGCATGCTTTTGACTCTTAAAGGCTCCTCTAATAATATCTTCTAACTGACCTCCAAACAAGGAGAAGCCTCCCAAAAGGAAGCCTCCGAAGAGCTGCTTTTTCAGCTCCTGACACTTACAAGTTGCAAAGGCAAATTTGTCTCCACATTGCTAACACAGCAGTAGTAGCAAAAACAGTTGCCTTTAACTCATCACAGCTTACAAACACAATGAGCTTTGTCAAGAGTACAGAGAAATCCTCTTGGACAGACTTTGCTAACATGTGAAAGTCTTTTACAAGAGACTGAGAAAAGTAAACAACATAAAATGTCTAATCCTGCTAGATTTCGATCAGCTCCGCATAACTGTCTTCATGAAAGCTCCATACTTAAAGCGCAGAGAGCTAAAGTTTACCCTTAGACAATGGATACAGCTTTATAAGAAATGTTCGCACTGGCATTTGTTCTAGATTTTCCCATTCTTTAGGCAGTTGATCTTTGTCATCCTTGTTCACCAGCAGTTTAGGAGGAGGAAGAAACTTATTGAAACCAGTCACCTAGAGGAATCTGGAACTGTTGAAACATTCCAGTACTGGTACAGAGTATGTCATCTTGTACCTTAAGTTGGAGAATGCATGTCAGATATTTAAATAAGGGAGGCAAATCAACATTCAGAAGAACCTTCCCTCTAGGAATATGGCCAGGATGTACACCACCATCAATTTTCATGAGAGCAAACAGTCTCCAAAACAGACCCAAATGAAGGACCCGTCTGACAGGTGAGCATCTTTTGCTGTCTAATGAGTCCATTCTGCAGCAGGTATCTGTTCTATCCTCTTCACTATCTCTGGAAGCATGGTGTCTTTTACCTGTAAGTTTACGATGCCCCATATTTCACCAAGTACTAAACCCCTTATAATACTCAGTTATAACCCATAGATGGCCAAAGCTCTGACCTACTAGAAAATGATATAAACTAAAGAAACCAGCATCCTGCACACCACTGCCTAAGAGACAGTGGGCCTCATTTATGAAAAGTGACGCATCACTGCGTGAAAACAGTGATGCGTCACTTTTCACTGCGCTCTCCCTGCGACTACAATGATGCGTCATATTTACAGTATGACGCATCATGTCGCAAGGAGTCACAGATACGTCAGTATTTCTGACGTATCTGTAGGCGCAAAAGTGACGCATTGCTGGAGTGTGTCACTAAAGTGACGCAACTCCAGCAATGTGTCCTTTCACATGGGACGAGCCCCATGTGAAAGGGCCTGCGTCAGTCTTACGCCTGCTGTGAGGCAGGCGCAAGATATTGAGGCATTTGCACCCTAGAAGTGGCGCAGTGAAATCTCGTAGATTTCACTGCGTCACTTCTACGATGCATACTTACGTGGGAACGCCCACCCTGCATACATTATACCTGACGCAGGTATAATGTAGCGCAGGGGTTTACAAAGTGACGCATCTAGGTAGATGCGTCACTTTGTAAATATGGCGCATCATGGCGCATGTTTTACGCCACTGGTGCGTCACAAAAAGTGACGCACCGGTGGCGCAAAAGTGACGCAGGGGCTCATAAATGAGCCCCAGTGTGACAGAGCCCCATCATTGCCCTGAAAAAACCAATTTCTAACACAATATAGCTTAAATATGGCTAATAACATATCTTTGGAAGCTTCCCTGTTAACTGTCCGTATGTAAATAGATGTCAGCAATGAAAAGATTAAAATGAGAATTGCTTTGACAATTCCCTAAGAGCCTGCATTTACCACTGTAAGCTGGCCTTTCTTCTCACATCTGGTATCAGTGAGGACTCCTTTTGAAGCTTCTGAGCTTCACCCCTGACTAAGCTCTGCAGCAAGAGCCCACCCTGCAGGCTCCGGAACTGGAAGCAGAGTGCACGTGCAGTGATAACACTTCCTAAATCGTTAATGCAGCTGTAACTCCTAGATCACTCCCCATCCACAGCAGAGAGGGGGGAAGCTGTTTCAGTACTCACATAAAGCGCACTAAAGAGCCTAAAGAGCACAGTGTATGCAGTGAGATTTGCAGAACTTCTTATAGGTAATTAACTGTCAGCATAGGAAACCAGTGTAAAGCCTGGGGAGCAGTTATGTACGCTGTGATTTGATGACCAGGGCGAGATTTTAAGCCAAAACAAGTTGTTTTAAAACCTTCTTCAGAGACCTCTGTAATTGCTGTTGCAATAGTGTAGGCATGATACTATCAGGCTACAGACCAGGATTACTGTGTGATGAAAGTTAAGAATTACTGAATTATACAAAACTAGGCCTAGGCAGAGTTCACGGAGTTCCGCTAAATGACAAAAACCTCTGCAGCACTGTGTGGAGTTCTGCAAGCGGTGGAGTCCGTTACTTTTACCAGTTCATGCTGATATTTAGTGCCAGGGGTTTGCCCCCCACTGCAAAATCAAAACCAAAGGGGATGATGGACGGAGTGTGGAACATTGCAAGCACTCACCCCCAGTCAACTGATCTGGGTTTAATCCATCATCATTTTTTAGCTCACTCCGCCACCCCAGTTCAGACATGGCCATATGTAAATCAGTCTGACCCTGTGCATCATGGGAACAGTCCAGCCCGAACTGCCAAGCCATGTCTTCCCTGGACCGGAAACAAGCATCCTTGGACTGGTTTCGGGTTCATAACCCTCATCAGTCAGGCTATCTTGAATCCAGTGGCAAAGTCAGCAAGGGACCCACGTCTGGGCATACCCTGCCAACTTAGGGCGAAAAAAGCAAAACAAAAGGGGATGATGGACGAAGTGTTGAACATTGCAAGCACTCACCCTCAGTCAACTAATCTGGGTTTGATCCATCATCATTCTTTAGCTATCCTGGCTGAAGAGGGGTCAAACCCCGAAACCGGTCCTAGAATGCTTGTTTCCAGTCCAGGGAGGACCTGGCCTGACAATTTGGGCTGGACTGTTCCGATTGGGCACAGGGTCAAGACTGATTTGCATATGGCTGGGGCCAAACTGGAATGGCATGGTGAGCAAAATAACAATGGATTTAGGCCCAGATCTCTGTACTGGGGTGAATGTATGACATTGTTCTGCATTCTGTCCATCAATAATTCTTTTTGCATTTGTCACCCTGAGTGGGACGGGTATGCTCAGACGTGAGTGCTGTGCTCTCCATGCCACTGGAATCAAGATATTCTGGCTGAAGAGGCTTGAAACCCCGAAACCGGTCCTAGGATGCTTGTTTTCAGTCCAGGGAGGATCTGTCCTGAGAGTTCGGGCTGGACTGTTCCCATTGGGCACAGGATCAAGCCTGATTTGCATATGGCTGGGTCCAAACTGGAATGGCATGTTGAGCAAAAAAACGATGGATTTAGGCCCAGATCACTGTACTGGGGTGAATGTATGACATTGTTCTGCATTCTGTTCATTAATAGTACTTTTTGCATTTGTCACCCCGAGTGGGATGGGTATGCTCAGACGTGAGTCCTGTGCTCTCCATGCCATTGGAATCAAGCCATCCTGGCTGAAGAGGGGTGAGACCCTGAAACCGGTCCTAGGATGCTTGTTTCCAGTCCAGGGAGGACCTGGTCTGGCAGTTCGGGCTGGACTGTTCCCATTGGGCACAGGGTCAAGACTGATTTGCATATGGCTGGGTCCAAACTGGAATGGCATGGTGAGCAAAAAAACGATGGATTTAGGCCAAGATCTCCGTACTAGGGTGAATATATGACATTGCTCTGATTTTCTGTCCATCAATAGTTCTTTTTGCATTTGTCAGCCCGAGTGGGACAGGTATGCTCGGACATGAGTCCCGTGCTCTCCATGCCACTGGAATCAAGCTATCCTGGCTGAAGAGGGGTGAAACCCCGAAAGTGGTCCTAGGATGCTTGTTTCCAGTCCAGGGAGGACCTGGTCTGGCAGTTCGGGCTGGACTGATCCCATTGGGCACAGGGTCAAGACTGATTTGCATATGGCTGGGTCCAAACTGGAATGGCATGGTGAGCAAAAAAACGATGGATTTAGGCCGAGATCTCTGTACTGGGGTGAATGTATGACATTGTTCTGCATTCTGTCCATCAATAGTTATTTTTGTATTTGTCAGCCCGAGTGGGACAGGTATGCTCAGACGTGAGTCCCGTGCTCTCCATGCCACTGGAATCAAGCTATCCTGGCTGAAGAGGGGTGAAACCCTGAAACCGGTCCTAGGATGCTTGTTTACAGTCTAGGGAGGACCTGGCCTATCAGTTCGGGCTGGACTGTTCCCATTGGGCACAGGGTCAAGACTAATTTGTATATGGCTGTGTCAGGTATAATGTATGCAGGCAAGAGGTTCCCACACAAAAAGCCATGTAGTACTGACACAGTGAAAGTTACAACATTTCACTGCGTCACTATATGCCTTCACTTTGTCAAAATCTCTATGTCTGCTGAGACCAGGCATAAGGAATGATGCAGGGCTTTTTGAATGGGACTCACCTATTTGTTAAGGTGCATTGCTGGAGTTGCGTCAATTTCATGAACAACTCCAGGAATGCGTCACTTTTGGGCCAACAGATGCGTCAGAATTTCTGATGCATCTGTCAATCCTTGCACCATGGTACGCCGTATTGTTATACGTAAACAAAAACAATGTCTCAACCGGTGATCATTTCAGAAGGCAAATAAAAGGAAGACTTAATCAATCACTCTTGGGCTCTGGTACAGGCCACTTTACTCGCTCATTCTCTCTCCCCTTCGCCGGAAACTTTCCTGGACTAAGAGGACCTCAAACGATACTGGTGGCCTCACAAGTTCTCCCACAGTCGCGGTCCGTCAATGTCTTGACCTCTGGACCCTAAAACTTGGCTTCAGACGATTAAAACGATAAGGATCATAAACACCCCCTGCAACCTCGCAGTATACTATCTAATCCACAAGGACCACAATCACACCCCCGTTGTCCTTGCTTCTAGCCCCAAAGACCCAGCCAAGACTATGTACACTTCACTATCCATCCAGCTGGACCCTCAACTACCACTCCAGCACTATAATGATTTCAGTAACCTGGTCCTGATGATGACCTGGATTCAGACAGGTCGAAACGCCGTCGACCACCCAGCGAAACTTCTGGCATTACTGTGGTCGACTCAGGTAATGTAAGCAAAATACCTTGTACATATTCTCATTTGTATTGTTCACCTCATAGCCATTTGTATTATTTGCGCTGTTCACGCTGTTTTTCACTTTATTGTGTCACTGCGCTGTTCATCGTCTCAAGCACGATAAGTGCGCACCCACCCACATTGTATTGTAGTGTTGATATAACTACTTGCAAATAAGATCCTTCTTCTTACAAACCTCTTGTGGTTCCCCCTTTGTTTGCTTCTCTGATTCATTAACTCCTCCTTTTATTTGGCGTCTGAAATGATGACCGGTTGAGACATTGTTTGTTGTTTGCATACTCTACCCGGGTCTCGACTGGGTTAACGGGTTTACTCCTGTTGTTTGATTATATGGTATTGTAAATACGGCGCATCCATGGTGGCGCAAGGGTTTCGTATAGAGGCACAAGCAAACTGATGCATCTGTACAGATGTGTCAGTTTCTTGTAAATCTGCCCCATAGTGTTTAGACAGCATAAAGGCTATTTCAATGGCCGAAGCTATATATCAAAAGTGTGCATATAATCCTTGTTGTAGGGGGACGTATAGCATTTCAGGTTCATCTTTAATCAAGTGGTAGATTTGCATTCAGGTAAGATGCTTTTGCATTGTCTTAGTCTTTCATCCACCTAGCATTGATCTATCCGAGTGACAGACACATTTCTCTACTCCAGTAATCGACAACCCATTGCTATCATTACTGGTAAAAGTCTTCCATGTCTGTTTATGAATGTACATGTCAGTTCTTGCCAGTCCAGTGCAGGGTTTGCATTACCGTTTCTGCCAACATAGCTAGAGTTAAAAAAGAAATGATTACATGGTAAAGTGCCAAAGGTGAGCCACAGTGGGATACCAAATCTTGAAGATGTATTGTTCATGTCCTAATTCATTGTTTTCTGTGTTTTTGCAACGTCAACTTTTGGGTCTGTTAATTCAATCAGTGGTGCAATTGAACAAATAAATACAACAATTAGCCCAATTATATAATCTAAAGAACAAGTGTTCCAAATGTTGTAGTGAAAATATCTTTATTTGATTTTTTTTTAAAAAACAAAAAAACATAATAGTGCAATCAGATTTCATAGACATGAACAATAGTTTTATAACAGGTCACAATACATATCTAAGTGACCTATGGAATAAATGATGATAATGGTTTTATGAAGTAAGATAATTCCACTCACAAATTAGCTTAACAATAGCATTTTAAAAGATGCACAAATACTAAACAGCTCCTCTAATTCAAATTCACAGTAATTGACAACATTAATAACATATGCACTAAAATTTAGGCTCAATAAAAAAGAATGTACAATATATTTCAATATGAAACTTTCAAAATGTACTAAAACATTTTAATTACCTAGTGAACTGTGGCATCCTGTTAATTAAATCATTATATACTCCAAATATTGTATATTACAGCAGTTAATGCAACTGTGCTATTAGTATTTTCTTATTTTTGTGTGTTATTTTTAAGGTGGATGGATGGCTCCCCAATTATCTACGAAGCATGGGCTGAGGATGAACCCAACTTTGCAAATAATGACGAGAACTGTGTAGTTATGTACACAGATTTAGGTGAGTGTAAACCATGCCTAGATGTCACGTATTGTACTTGTCTTTTAACGTATGCCTTTGTAATGCTTATGAAAGTTTAGTGTGTAATATAAACTAATCTGCAGCCAATTAAATTAAGGAATTCAAAATATACAATGATGGTATATACAGAATTAATGTAGCTAAGACAATATATACAAACTCATTCTGGGATTTAGCAGTAGTCTCCTCAATAAACATAAAGTACCTGAATGAATGACTGGTTATTAAAAAAGACAATTTGGCGATCTTACCTGCAAAAATATGATTTTAAACTCGGTGGTGAGCAATTGTGTAAAACCATGTACATGTCATCTTTTGACAATGAAAATTTCAAATTAGTAAAGGTCTTTCACCCCGTCACTCCTGCTCTCACTCAACGTTTACCAGGAGGTAATTCAGGAAGGTAGTGTGACTTCAATTGTGGCCGAATCTAACATATCCCTGATCTTTAAACATAGCAAGGACCACAGCGAATGTGGATCATACTGCGATATCTCCCTCTACAACATAGATGCCAAAATCCTCACTAAAATACCTACCCCGTGGCTTCAACCCGTGAAAGTCGACCTGATGCATCGCAACCAGTCTGGCTCATTCAAGGACGCCAAGCCGGCGACAGCTCAAAAAAGGCTCTCCACCTTCTGGACATCAGGGTAACGGGATCTAAGTAATCCATTTGGTCACCCTAGACACTGAAAAGGGTTTGATAGGGTTGATTGGAACTTTATTTTTTTATTTCAATTTTTTTTAATCAAGTTTCAGAAATGAAGGTACAAAAATTAAGGAATAAAACAAAGATATGAAAGGGGGCAAATAATTCACAGGCAATATAAATCATAGTCTCATATAACAATTTGGTATGGTTCTTACACTGTTGTACGTAAAGTATACAATGTAATAAACTAAGCAGTTTTCCATAAATGTTTTCATACCAGCCTTCGGGGATGAAAAAGAGATTGAGAGTTTAGACGCAGGTTGGGTAAGGGACAAGCAAAGAGAAAGGGGGGTAAGATGAGGAGATTGGTTGGAATGTGCAAGCTTATGGTGGTTTGCTAGTAGCAAAGTAGTTATCAAGAGATTCCCAAATGGGTCTGGATTGTGATTTCCAGGAGGAATGTTGCAGTGCAATCTTGTCCTCCCCTCTAATGTGTCTTATCCAATTAATCCTGGCTAGAAAGGAAGCCTTGGGTGTGTATTTCCAATTAGATAAAACTATTTTCATCGCTGATGTTAATAGGAGGTCTGGTAGGGCGTGATCCGCAGAGGTCAAGGAAACCTTTGATGAGGAAGGGAAATTCTTTGTTGGGTTGGAATTTAAATAGTTTTGAGAGAAACGAGAAAACGTTGTCCCAGAAAGAGATCAATGACTTGCAGTGAAGTATTAGGTGATCTCTTCTTTGCAGTTCCAACAGATAGGGTTTTCTAAGATTTGTAGGGAGTGGAGGCGAGAAGGAGTGCAGTAGACTTTGTGTAGTAGCCAATATTTGATTTGGGAGAGTACTGGGGAGATTTTGAGGGTTGTGACTGATTCCATATGATCTTCCAATTGGATTCTGATCTAGTATTGGAGAAGTGAGAGTCCCAGAATCTGGTTATGTTGTTGTTTAATTTTGTCATCTTGGGGCATAGTAGTTGGTAGAAATTGGATACTTTGTGGCCCAATTTGTTAAATATTTAGATAAGTGATGGGAGGGATGGGTCCCTGTAGGGATTCTTAGATTTAGAAACGGTCACTTTAAGTTTAAGGAAGTTATACAATTCTGGAAGTTCCAGATGGAAATGTAATCATAAGTCCATAAAGAATAATGGTGAAGATTTAGATCCAAGTTGTTGCGGAAAGATCCCCATGCTAATCCATGATGGTCAATTTAACATTGTATTTAATGTTCAGACTGTTCCATAGGGAGGGTTAAACGTGATGGTAGCTTCTTATCGATTGTTAGTAAGGCATTTTTGAATATATATATTTAGAGTTGGTGAGGTGTTTGTGGCTGAATGTACTAAGCGTTAGTGTGTCTAGATTATTTAAGATCACTCTTGCTACCTCCAACCAGACTGGTGTGTGGGTATCTGGGGTTTGGATCCAGTATGAGCCTTGTTTGGCTAAGAAGGTTTGATTAGTTAGCTATGTTGACACCTCCTAATGTGTTGTGTGATATGTTTTTCAGTGCTATTCTTGCTTTTTTGTCTTGCCATATAAATCTTGATATCTGTTTGGCTAATTTTTGGTGGATATCATCTGAGAAGACTAGGGGAAGCATACTGATTAAGTAATTAATACATGGGGTGACCATCATTTTTATCATCTCTTTTCTTTCCCACCAAGGGATAAATTTAAGTGATCAGTTGTCTAGATGGGCTTTTGTTTTTTGAAGGGTGATTTTCTTCGTTATGTTTGGTGGTGTCTAGAAGGTCTGATCCAAATTTTATCCCAAAATATTTAATGTAGTGGTTCTGCCAAGTGAGACCTGAGTTTCCTAAAAGATCTTTAGTAGCATGTAGGTTAAGGGGTTTAACTTCAGATTTGTCTCTGTTTGGTTTATAGCACGACACCTCCGAGTATTGGTATATGGTTTTCACGAGGGCCTGGATAGAAGGGTCTGATTTTTCTGTGACTATTAAGATATTATCCGAGTAAGTGGAGAGTTTGACCCGTTTACTTTTGAAGTCGATTCCAGCAGTGTTGGGGTTTTTCTTTATGTCTAGGAGCAGGGGTTCTAATGCTAGAAGGAAATGGGGGGGGAGTAGGCAACCTTGTCTCGTACCCTGTTGTAGCTTAATTGGAAGTGAAAGGGATCCGTTGATAACAATAAGAGCCATTGGGTTTTTGTAGAGAGCCATGATCATCTTTAGGAAGTCTTCGCCTAAATTGAAGGCTTCCAGGGAGTGTTGGAGAAGGGTCCATAATACTCTGTCAAGCACTTTCTCAGCATCTATTGTAATTGCGACAGAGGGTGAGCTGGATGATTTCGCATTATCAAAGACAAGGCATAAGAGGTGGGTATTGTCATTTGGCATATGATTTTTTTAGGAAGCCAACTTGGGTATTGCGTATTGATTTTGGGAGGAGGGTGTTGAGGCGATTGGCTAAAATCTCTGTATACAATTTGCAGTCTAAGTTTATTAAGGAAATGAGCCAGTAATTTTTGGTTAATGTTAAATCTTTCCCATCATTTGGGATTATTACAATGTTCGCTTCTGCCATTGTACCTGAGAGAGCACCCGATTTAGTGATGTGGTTAAACAGTGATAGCATGGTTGGTAAAAGTAAATTGGCAAATGTTTTTTAAAAATGTAGCCGTATAGCCATCTGGCCCAGGATCTTTGTTTTCTTTCTGTGTACCAAATGCTTTGATTATTTTGGTCAGAGATACAGGTTTACTTAGTGAAGTTTCATCCTCTTCTGATTTACATGGGATTTGTATTCGATCTAAGTAGCTTTTGCAATAGGCTGGATTGGAGGTCTGGTAATTCATATATAGCTTTTCATAAAACTGTTTAAAAATGGATTTTCTCTGGGTTAGTATGGGTTATACTTTTTGTTTCTTTGATTACTGTAATCTTTTTTTGGTTTTGCTTATGTTCGAGGTAAGAGGCTAGCATCTTCCCTGCCTTGTTAGCTTCGCATAGTCTGAGGCCCTTACATTTATTTATCCAAACACCAGCTCTTTCACTTAGGATTTTGTTGTAGTCTGTGTTAGGAGGGATAGGGTATCTTTATCCAGAAATTTGGCTGTCTCAGTTCAAGTTGTCTAATTTCCATTTTCAAGCTGACCTGTTTGGCGTTATTCGCCTTCTTGATTTTTGTTTTGATATCTGTAAGAATACCTCTTAAGGGCATCCCAAAGTGTTTGTATGTTTGTGTCTGGGAGCTCATTGTCAACGAGGTAGTTAGATATTGTTTCTTCAATTCTTATTGTATCGTACAGGTTGGATAAGACATCATTATTGAAGTGCGATATTTTGGTTGGGGATTTTGGGTTGGTACCAACTAGGAGTGTGTTGAAGCAGGAATGATCAGAGATTAGCTTTGGAGAGATGTTTGTTTGGTTGATTAGGTGTTCATAAGAGCCAGAGATGAGGCTAAAATCAATTTTTGTGTAAGAATTGTGTAATGCAGTGTAGAATGTGTATTCTCTGGAGTCAAGATGGTAGAGACACCAGGTATCTTTAACGTTATATTTGGAGCATATATTCTGTAGTATTTTATGGGATTTAGGAGGGTGATATCTGCAGGTAGATTGGCGGTCCAGAACTGTTTCTAGTGGTAATTTGAGGTCTCCTCCTAGTATAATAAGGTAATGTTGAGGTAGGTGACTTAAATTGTTAGATATCTCATTCAAGAAAGTACTGTCATTCTTGGTAGGGCTGTTTAGATTTAAGACATGAAAGCGTCCTCCCCTCTGCGTAAGGTTGAGATTAGTATTCTGCCCTCGTCGTCTGTATTGAAGGACTGAAGCGTTATATTGGAGTGTTTGAAAATTATAGTAATTACTCCAGGGTTTTTTTTTTGTGCTGCCGGAGAGCAGATTGCCTCTGATATCTAATTGGTTTTAAGAAGGACAGCTTCTTTATCAGTAATCTTAGTTTCTCGGAGGAGTATGATATCTCCTTTGGAGTTATTTAAATAGTCCATTATTTTGCGGCATTTTACTGGGTGATTTAACCCTTCACATTTAAGGAGACAATATTAAGATTATCTGCATAATGTTGTGAAGCCGTGTTGGAAAGGTATGATGATTTGTAATTATTAGGCAGTATGTGTCTCCTGACGGGTACTGACAGGAAGAAAATCCTTGATGTGGGTGTTGTGTCTGATTTCTTTTTCTATAGTAGTGGGCTAACAGCAATCCTGAGAGTAAGGCTGTTATGCAGTGTTGCCCATGTGACAAGTGTATCTTAGGGTGTTAGAAGGAAATAGAAAGGGAAAAAATAAAGGGAAGAAAACAGTATATAAAGCATTCAATAACAAAACCCCATCCATACCCCTATCTCTCCCTACCCAAAAACGTCAAATACAGGAGCAGCGACGATAAAGAGCACCCATCCTCCAGCACAGAACGTTATCTATCCAAACATTAGTATGAACCTTTCAAACAATGAGTAAGTGAGGAATGATGACCCTAGTATTCGAATCCTAGAGCTTATAGTTATTCAATTATTCTATAAATCATAATATGTGAGGCTTTTACTTTGGTAACATGTTAATGAAATCATACTCCACCAGATATAATGTGATAACTGTATTTTAAGATGCTTTGAGGGGAAAGACTCCCTCAGTGTATATATTTATGTGATTAGGTGTTAGTTAAGGGTGGAGTGTTTCAGCATTGTAATTTTACATATTTAACTATGGTACGGAGGTGAGGATAAGGAGCCTTCTCTATGTGTAAATTTCATGAAGTGCGTCATTTAGTCAGTTAATGCATGTTGCCTCTGAGTTTGTGCATGTTTAATGGACTAGTGGGTGAGTGATTCTGTAGACCGTTATCCCTTAGCACTTTAAATCGTTCCAATGGAAATACAGAAAAACTTAAACTCACTTCAAATGGAACACAACTGAATACAACAATTCTGTTAGGAAGGCATAGACAATTCAGAATTCTTATCGATGGTGCTCACTGTGTGTACAGGTCATGGTGATGTGTAGTTACGTTAGGTCCATTTGTGACATTGAGAATTTGCACTTAGCGATTTAGTACTGGAATAGTTCTAGTTTCTTGAAAAGCAGATGTTTTATGATTTTCTTTTGTTAGAGGAAGAAATTGAGAGTTTAATTTCTTGAACAGATATTTCATCTAGAAAGTTGGACAGGTCTGAGGGTTCGTCAAAGATGTGGCTTTTGCCTTTGACCATTACTCTGTACCTTGCTGGTCCTGTAAAAGAAAAGTGAAGAGTAATTTCTCTTAATCTGTTGCGTAGGGCCGGGAAGCCTCTTCTGACTTCGACAGTTGGCTTTGAATAGTCTTGTGAAATGTGATTTTTATGATTATTCCATACAATGTGATAATTTTTGCGAGCATAGGCCAAGATAGCTTCAGAATGCTGGAATCTCAGTGGCTTGCAGACAATTGGTCTCGTTGAGGACCTGGAGAAAGTTTTTAATGTTGGGACTCCATGGGCCCTCTCTAGCTCAAACTGCTTGCAGAATTTCAGGCCGGTGACTTGTGGGATCCATTTCTCCAGGAACATTATGCATGAATTAGATGATTCCTCGGAACCCTTTGGTATTCCGAATATTCTTAGATTCCATCTTCTGCTCGATCTTAAAGATCAGAGATTTCTTTTTTCATGTGTTTTGTAGCTATTTGGAGCGCTTTTAGGTCTTTGATGGTTTGGTTGTTTGAGTCTTCTACCTTGGTGATCCTCTGTTCAGCATCCATTATTTTGTTGTTTATAGTATTGATATCCAGTCATATGGCAGTCGATTCTAGTTGCATGGAGTTCGTATTTTGTTTAGTAGATTTCACAATGTCATGTACCTCCACTATTTTTCTTAGTATCATATCCATTGTATTTTTAATGTCGGACTTGGTTTTAATGGGTGAGTCTGGAGATGGAGGTTCAGCTTTTAACTGCTTATTGTGTGGCTTTGTTTCTTTCTCTGACATTCTTATTAGCTTTAGGTGCTTGTCTCAGGTTGAGTTTCCTGGCTGTGCTATTGAATTTCCTTTTTAGATGCTTTTAATTAAGAAATGATCAGATGAGGTGAGGACAGAGTTTTATGTTGAGATAGATTACGATGAACCTTATTATGTGTATATTCAGTGTCAGTGGAAAATACTTTTCTTGGAGTGGTAACTTTAAAAAGTTGCTTTGGGCCATAGGGTCTCTCAATGGGCTAGTTGTTTGAAGAGTTAACAGTTCACAGTGCACAGTAGATCACAGTAGTTCACAGTTCAAAGGTTACTTTTGGATCATAGGTTCTCTCAATGGTCCAGCTGCTCGCAGTACTTTGCTGTACTTCAGATTTCATAGAAGATCACAGTAGTTTACAGTTCACAGTAGATAATGGGGTCAAAAGGGAGCCTATTTCATTGTATCATGCTCTCTCAGTAACCTTCATTCTCTCACTGGCTTTGCCAGATCGCATCAGATCACGGCTCACCGCAAGATCAAAACACAGAGATGTGCTTTGCTTGGTGGTCTTAGGCTTCGTTGCTGATTGTAGGTCACTGAGGCTAAATCAAGGTTAAGGCTCTCTCAATGATCTTTGCAGTTGGCAGCAAATTATAGCAAGTAGAAGCTCGCAGGCATTACACTGACTTTCGTAGTCTCCGTAGTCAGTGCAAAACATATGTTTCTGTGGGACCTGCACGAAATGAGATCGGCGGGTGGATCATCCTAATGATCCATGAAGAAGTCTGTATCGGTGCACTGAGGCTACCATTTTGTATACCAGCAGGAATTGGCCAGGGAGAGTAAAACAAGGATATTTGATTGGGTCTTGTTTGTTCAGTGGTGGTGAGAGTCAGCACTAGAACCAACTTGGAGTCATTGGTCTGGTGTCTAGTCAGTGCATGTGTACTCTCCGCTTATTTGTAGTGTTGTTACAGCATGGTGGTCGCATTTTGATTTTTGCTTTACAAGCGATTTTGCAGACTGGAACGAAATCTCATTATCTGCCGCCATCTTTAGTTCAGACATATAGTTATTAAGGAGAGCATATCGCATCTGCAGCTTCAGCGATAAGCTTAGGATATTTAAAAAAAATAGTGCAAGTACCTCGATTGAAGAATTGGTGCAGCAGTAGGTAAAGTTCTGGGTGGTGGCGCATTCAGTGCCCTTGAGTCTTCTGGTTTCTGCTGTCGTGGCACCTGTGTTAGACAGTCACAGATGCCATCTCCATTGATCAAATTCTTTAAGCTCCAGGCAGCTTTCTATCACGTAATAAGCTTGTGTCTCCTTCAGAAATGGTCTCTGGTGGTCCGCTATCTTCCTGTTTTGCCCTGTGCTGGAAGGTGAGACGGAGATAGACAACCATACACTTTGCCATCAAAGCCATGCTCATATTGGGACTTCATGACTGATGTTTGCGGGTAGTGGGGATAGAAGATGCTTTCCTACCCTGGTTTTTGGCCAGCTACCAAGCTCCCCGATCCAGAATGCAGAGTAACAGACTCTTTTCATGTTGAGTGGAAATCAACCGAGGAACAAGGCAGGGGTGCCCCCTGTTCTCCTTCTCTTTGCCCTCCCACTAGAACGTCTGGTGTTTGCATTTTGGCAAACCCCGGATTAAAGGCATCCAGTTCAGCTAACAAGAGCTGAAACTGACTAAGTTCGCCAGCAACATTCTGTTGTCACTGTGGAACCCTTGTGGTATCCTTCCCTAAGTGCTTGAGGAACTCCAATTTTAACGAACGATGTTGGGGTTCAAAAGTAACATTACTAAATCAGGCATTCTAAATATGTCCACCCCATGTCCAGTGGTGCAACAAATACAATCACTCACTTCCTTACGCCGGGCTTTCTTGAACATAGACTACATGGGACGAGCAGTAGCATCCGCCCTAGCTAAAATGAAAGAAATCAATTTACAATGGCAAAACATAACCCTGCCCCTGCTAGGCAAAGTACGGGCCTACAAAATGGCTATATTGCCAAGGATCCTCAATCTGTTTCAGACCTTGGTTCTCTAGCTCCCATGCGACTATATTACTGACCTGCAGTCGATTGTGTGCCTCCTTTATATGGCAGGGCAGGCTGAGAGAATTAATCAGGGGCAGGATGCGATGAGACCATGCCTAGGGGGACTGGGGATTTCCAGCCTTTCCCATTACTATGCAGTGGCTTACATGTGCTTCCTTATTAATTGGATGAGGAGAGAAACTGAAAAGGAATGGTGTATAATCAATCACATGACAGCAGTGGCCCACCTGTGGGAAATTCATTGGCAACGTAAATCGGAGCAAACAAAGACACACTATATCCCCCCAGTCACAAGGGCCACACTAGACATTTGACATGGCATTGGAGCCAAATATAGCCTCACCTCTTGCTAATCCACATTCATGCCTTTCTGGGGGAAATGTGAATTCATGCCCGGTCTGAATAGACTCTGCTATTGCAAATGGCTGGGGGGAACACAAAACACTAAGGGGCATGGTCAAACAGGAGTCAGTAAAATATTTTTAGGAACTAAAAGAATAATATGCTCTCCAGGAGACTAGGCAATACCACAATTTGCTGCTTCACCACTGGCTACTAGACCCTGAATTCAACAGGGAGGTGCGAGAGCCCTCCTACCTTTTTAAAAATAATTCTACACTGCACAGGAGCTAAATATGCTTCATCCATTACCTACAACATGTCCAATGTCAGTCAAGGCACTACAAAAAACACATTCCAACGAGTTTATGGGAAATAATAAGGCACTACATCAGATGACCAAGATCAGTTGGAGGAAATTCTGGTCCACACCCACAGCTTTGTGTGCCATGTAGGAGGGAGAGAAACATTATTCAAAGTCCTATACATATGGCACTGCACCCCAACATGACTAGCCTACATGAAAATGGGAGAAGCCCTTTATTTTGGAGAGGATTCATGGAAGAGAGATCCCTGACTTACATACTGTGGTCTTGTCCTAAGAGAGAGCTATTTTGGTTTTCAGTATTAACCACTATAGAACACATCACTGAGTCGGACCTGGCTCGATACCCCAAGGTGATCTTATTGGCGTCTTGGCAGGCTGGTTCCATTTTCCCTCCTCCTTCTGGCTGCCAAGCAAACTATCTTGGGACTATGGGAACAACATGTGCCACCCTCCGACCATAAATGGATGGAGATGTTGTGTGAATCCTAAGTATGGAAGAACTTGCCCGAGGTAAGGATAAACACCTTCACCAAACAATGGAGTCGTTTACTGGAGTGCATTAGCAGAGACTTTAAGGAATTGTCCATGCTCTACCATCTTTCAATCTGCGAATTGGGGTGGGTGATAGTTGGGTTGAGGGGCGGCTGGGCGGGAAGGGGGCTTTGTGCCTGGACTACCCTTTGTCTAACTTTAGATTTTCTATGTCTTTTTCAATCAATCAGTGGACAGTTAGAATTTGTTTCAAAATGCAGATTAAAATGTATTTAAACCTAATTTTAGCCGAGGTTCAGCTTTATCATAAGGCATGTTGGATAATTGCCTCAATATTAAAAGATTAAATGTACATCTGTCTACATAACCAGTTGTCAAGGGAACCGCTTGGGGCTGCAGAACTCACTAAAAAAAATTTCAAAATGGTAACTTCAACCCATTGTATGTTCCGGCTCCAGACAGTTTCAGCTATCTCGTTAGACTTATGTTATGAGTGAAAATATGATACATAACATACTTAGAGAGAGGTACAGAGTTAGCACCCTTCAGTCATTGCTTTGCTAAAGGGTCATTCATATATTGGGGAAGTGAAGACAGCTGAGGCATTCTGTAAGGTCAGGGTTCACAGTGCTTAATTTGTAAAAACAAAAAATTCAAAAGTGCTCGGGCTCTCGTCAGGAGGCCACTGCAGCTTGCACCATACATTGCTCCTGCCATGCTGCCAATGATAGTTAACAACACAACTACTAACCATCACACTCCTACAAGTCTGACAATTCGGACTATTTCAGGCCCCAAAAGCTATAAGAAGGGCTTGGAGGCAGGTTATAGTCATTTATAATGAATATAGCATTCATAATGAACTGTTGTTGTGGTCATCTCTAAATGAGCTAGACAGCGCCACCTTGTGGCAGGCTGTCACAGGCACTGGTGCTGACAATTAAGTGCAGGCACCAAGCACCGGAAACCACCGGCTCAAATTAAGCACTGGGGTTCATCTTTCTCTGTGGTCGGGAGAGCATTGTCTATAATGTGTAAGGTAGTTGACTCCTGCAGCGTGATCTGAAGACAGATTTTCAGTCATGTAGGAGACGGATGGCTCAGATGTTATTTATCGTGAAGTTGTGCATAGACTGCTTTATTGATGTATTTTCCGATGAGGGTAGATAAGTGATTGACCATTAGCTGTTGAGTTTGTCAGAGTTTGGTGTGGAAGTATGGGAAGACTTCCTCCCACCACAATAAAAGAAACCTTGCTGAAAGAGCCTATATGGTGTCTGAGTGAAGAGCAGAAGGCAAAATAACTTTAAATTTGTAAAATTAAGCTCACATCTCGGGTGAAAAAACAACCATTGGCAAAGCCAATAGGTTTAATGACCACAAAGAACACTGAGAAAAATAATAAAAACATTCCTGTGCATTTCAAAACAATTAAATAAATGATGACTTTCTGTATTCAATGCATGGATGAGATAAATAATTAAATGTGAAATGAGAGTGCACTTTTAGATGTAAAATAGTCCCTTATACATTCTTGTGCAGGAGAATGGCTATGCTCAAATAATGAAAAGAAAGAAGGTGAGGCTAAAATACTACAGTGGGTTGATACGAAATATAATTGACAATGTTTCAAACCAATGGCTAAAGGTTTCCGAGCGAAAGAAGCATATGGCAGTGGAGGATGGCCCAAAGTTCCACAGAGTAAATACTTGGGGGCATATTATCAAGACAGGCGATAAAATGAAGTCCTTCACATCTAACATGGGCTTCAATTGGAATTCCATTGAGCAAATTATCAAGCCCATTATCGCCGTTTTAGCGGCAGTTTTCTGCCGCTAAAGCGGCGATAAATCTTTCGCCTGTCTTGATAATATGCCCAGAATTCGCTATGAATGTAATGGAAATGTCTAAAGAAAGTATAAAAGGCTTCCTTTTCAAATTTGCCTGCCTATATAGTTTGCTAATTTTGACATGCTTGTCTTTAATTATAGACAAACTCGTTTGAACTTGGTGCATAGTGCATGCCAAATCGTTACATCTTTGTTAACTTGCATTTGGCAGGCATTCTCAAACATTCCCATTTGTGTCCATTTCAGCAAATAACTTAGGGAATCCCCTCATTTGGCTAATCACTTAGAAATAATGTACTATATGATGTTCAACAGACATGGCTGTTGTCTCATTCTGTGTTTAGCCGGGAAACATCTGATTTTGTGGATCCAGTAAAGAAGCAAGACACTTTTTATAGAAGGGGGGGCTAATATTTCACAAAGCTGTCGTTTGTGTTATTACCTTTACATGTAACAGCGCATTACAATGTGTGTGCTATGTAATTGGCTGCAAGATTCTTTTGGGAGTCTGGAAAATATATTGAATGTAATATGTAGATCATACATTTCAAAGGGTTTACAAATTGATTTGGTCTGCACAAACAACTAGTCCAAAAACCCCAAAACAAACGAGGTAGTCAAACCATAAAAAGAAAGAAAAGGGAGAGAGAAATAGGAAGGGGGGGGGGGGGGCGTAACAGATTTTAAGACATAAACATTGCAACCAGTACATTCATGCAAAAACAGAATCATAACAATGTTAAACAACTATGTAGGCATATTCAACTCAGCTTTATTAAATAACGAAAGCATGACTAGTTCGGACAGAGAATGTATTTATGGAATAAGGAGATTTAGTCGCGCATCCTGAAAAACGATTATTTTGCAAACACAGAGAATAGGAATTGTTAAGGAACAAGGTAATAGAAAACTATAACTTGTAACAATAGCCAACCTCATTTAGATGTAGAGAATATACATACTACATTTTTTGCTAAACTCAAAAACTATTTTTGTGAACCAACTTTAGCACAACGGTCCTACAAAAGGAAGCAAGAGAATTGGTTTAATAATACCTGTAAACAAGCCCGGGAAGAACTAGGAACTGCGCTTAAATTAAAGGATTCGAATAAAATAAAGCAAGCTCGGACCAATTATAAGAAGGCACAGTGGAAAGCTAAAAAGGAGTGGGAAGAGAGCGAATGGCAAGACCTTAAGGTAACATGTAGTGGAAAGAACCAAAAGAAGTTCTGGGACATTTTTAAATGGAAAAGGGGGGAAATTATAGAGAGTCCACACAATTGCGTTCCCCAGGACTCCTGGAGAGAGTTTTTTAAATGTCAATATGCCAAGGACAGAGATGATAGCCCATTTCACCATGAATTCGGTTTCTATACGGAGCCACCTTTTAGCAGTAAAGAGGTTGATAGAGCTCTTGATACTGTGAACCCGGGCCGGGCACCGGGTATGGATCTTATTTCTGCAGATGTGTTCGTACATGATAGACAGAGATGGTGCCTTTATATTACTTATTTGGCCAATGCTATTGCCCAGGGCATGGCCATACCTCAATCCTGGAAAGGCGCTGAAATTGTCCCGATATATAAAAAAGGGGACAAGTCTTTGGCTAGCAACTATAGGCCTATCAGCCTTATAGATGCTATACAAAAAATCATTGGACGGCTGGTCTTGGGAAAAATCCAGTCCTGGATGGAGGATGCCAATATTTTGAGCCCCCTACAGGCTGGTTTTCGCCCCAAGACCAGTACCATTGACCAGGTTTTTAGATTCCTAATATTGTACTGGAGGACAGTGGTATTAGACAAAGGCATCCTGTACGCTGTGTTTGTCGACCTGCGGGCGGCATTTGATCTGGTCCCGCGCGGCAAACTGTGGCAAGTACTTCAGGAACTGGGGATGGCACCGGAGTTGCTGGCACTTGTCGTCCGCTTACATGAGGACAATTTCGCTCGGGTACGTTGGGGTAGACCGGGAGAGGCCACGGATTCTTTCCCCGTGGAACGGGGTGTGCGGCAGGGTTGTGTCCTGGCACCTACCCTGTTCTCACTCTTCGTCAACGGGGTGGCCGAGTTCCTCTCCCGGGTCCCCACAGATGCCCCTGCGTTGGCTGGAGCTCGTGTTCCGGTCCTCATGTTCGCGGATGACACTCTGCTGATTTCAAAAACTCCGAGTGGCCTCCAGCTTACCTTGCGGCGCTTCGAAGAGTTTTGCCTATTACGTGGACTAGAAATTAAT
This sequence comes from Triturus cristatus, assembly GCF_964204655.1. NCBI lineage: Eukaryota > Metazoa > Chordata > Amphibia > Caudata > Salamandridae > Triturus > Triturus cristatus. The sequence goes on along the minus strand of NC_140593.1, from coordinate 324,661,095 downwards.
GTCGCAAAGACTAAGTTCATGGTGCTTAATGGTCCTAGACCCAATAAAGTGTATAGACCATTTAAAGGCGTAATTTCTATGAATGGATCCTCACTAGAACAGGTTGATGCATTTACATATCTGGGAGTAACTTTGCAGAAAAATATGTATTGGAATAATCATATAGATCTTTCACTATTGAAATACCAACAACAGACTGGTATTCTAATGAAACGATTTAAAACTTCGCAGTCTCAACCAATGGAGCCATTTCTAGAGATCTATACGATGAAGATTCGTAGCTCGGCCCTCTATGGGTCTGAGCTGTGGGGGCATGGCAAAAACCCACAGCGACTGAATGCCATGGAAAAGGAGTTTATTCGAAAAGCTGTTGGTGTTCCCCAGAGCACTCCCTTGCTACCCCTCTTTTGGGATCTTGGTTTAAAATCCATACAGGATGTAGCTTATCTACGTCCCTTGCTATATTGGCGTAGGGTGTGGACAACTAATGAGCTTAGTCACTATGCAATGGGCCTAAAGGAAATTATTGAAAAAGATTCCTCCCACAAGTTAGAATGGCTGAGATCTGTAAAATTATTACTTTATCGCATGGGACTGAGAGATCTATGGGACGACCCCTCTAATACAGCTTTCCCTTCAAAGGACTCTTTGAAAATCAGATATTGGGAGATGATCGGCTTAGAATTATTTAGCAAGGGGAGCTCATCTGCTTTAACTGGCAGATTCTTGGAATTTAAGGTTAATGTCGGACTGGAATCATATTGGGGTTTAATTGAAGTACCGTCCGATCGTAAACTTTATTTCCAGTTCAGGATAGGTACACTCCCAGTACGCTCATTTACATCCCACTGGGCAGTGGGGTCTGAAAATAGGTGCCCAAAGTGTCTGGACAAGATCGAATCTACGAGTCATTTTGTCCTTTTTTGTCCGCTCTATACTATTCCACGCAAGAAATGGGTACTACCTGTTTGTCGATTGATGGGCATCCGAAGATATGAATTAGCTATGAGAATCTTGTCTACTGATCCAAGCCCGACCATCTCTATTGCAATGTCAAAATATATAAAGTGGGCCTGGGCAATTCGGTCTAAATTGATTAAATGCCAAAGTGACTTTTCATTAGGCAATTGACTGGCTTGTTACATTATGCGGGTTGGTCTATCAATGTATCCTTACGTATTGATAATTTTATTTATATGCTATTTTATAATGTGTTTTTTAAATGTACTTTTGGATTGAAATTATGTGTATACTGTTTTATGTCACTTTTACAACTTAATTGTTGAATAAAGTATTTGAATTGAATTGAAAACTATAAAATTTCATGTATTATAACTAATGAAATTGATGTTGCAAATGCTCTGCCGGCGCTGTGGTTAACCCTTTCTGTGTAAAAGACGTACGACCTCTGCCTTGGAAGCCGTGTGTGGAGGACTAAACTGTAATGTCCTCTGAACACGTCCAGGAAATCCCTCTGCTGACTCTCTGCACCCATGGCCCACTGAGGTTAATACATTGAAATTGAAATGATCTGATCGGCTCATTGGGAAAAAAAGGACTCATTTTTGGTGGAAAAATGCTCTGTGTCCATGTTGCGCTTTGGGATATTTCCTGTCATGAGCACTAGGTCTACCCACACAAGTGAGGTACCATTTGTATCGGGAGACCTTGAGTAATACTGTGATACTAAATGTGAGGAAAACTTGTTTTTTTATTGTCAAAGTTTGAGGTTAGGAAGGGAGTATGACTAATAAAACGTGGTGAGAGCCACGCAAGTCAGCCCGCCCTGGAAAGTCCGAGGTTGGCTTGTTTGCCCTGGGTGCTGGCTGAGTTAGTGTCCAAAATCTAAGGGAACAAAAAAGGGTAGAACAAGTGTTATTATAATATTTCCAGGTCGGCTTCACCTGCGTGGCTGGGTCCAGGAGCTCCAACCAGGCCCAAGGCTGGACCTTCCACCCCGGACTCCAACCTCCAGCCTGCCGCACCACCAAGCCTGTGGGACAGGGTTCCTTCAGGCCCAGGGAGGCCTCCCCTTCTTCGCCTGTGTGATAAGGTGCCTGTGGGCCCAGGGTCAGAGCTCCATCAGGGCCCTCCTCTCACCCCTGTGTCTGAGGCCCAGCTGGGGCTCTAAACACCTGGGCCACAGGGTTCCGTGAGCCTGGCCATTTGGTTGCAAGCAATGCTTTCCAGCCAGGGCTCCAGGAGGTCAGATAAATTTGCGCCTGTGGTCCCCTCTGTTACTCGGTGCACACAAATTGCAAGAAAGGGGGGTAGCCTTCATCTGGATTACTAGGGACATTGTACACTGGACACCCTTGTGGTCTGGCGGTTCTCAGCCAACGACCAGATGACCAGAACCTGGGCCCCCCATACTGATCTCCATCCTCAGGTCTGCTGCCTGGCAGAGTGCTGGATCTTGGGGCTTGAGTCCTGAGGCCCGTGTACTGGGCCTAGGTACTGGTTCCTGGTGCCTGTGTTCTGTGTCTGTGGGCCTGGGGCCGTGGTCCTGGAACCTGGTGCCTGGGTCCTGGAGCCTGGGTGCTTGGTACTGGATCCTGGGTCCTGTGGCCTACATCCCGGGGCCTGGTGCCTGGGCCCTGGGACCAGGGTCTCGGGTCCTGAGTCCTAGGGCCTGGGTCCTAGGCCTTTGTCCTGGGTCCTGTGTAATGTGTTCCCTCACTTCATGTGGACAATAAGGTGCCCACGGGCCCTGGTTTGGGGCTCTGTCAGGGACCCCTTCGCAGCCCTGTGCTTAAGGACTAGCTGGACACTTTGATGACCCATGCCGCAGGGTTCCCTGAGCCTGGCAATTTGGTCGCATGCAATAGTCGAGGGGCTTGGGTCCCGGGGCCTGTGTGCTGGACTCAGGACTTGGGTCCTGGTACCTGTGTCTTGGTTATTGGACCTGGGGCCTTGATCCTGGGACCTGGTGCCTGGGTTCTGGGTGCTTGGTCCTGGATCATCGGTCCTGTGGCCTTGGTCCTGGTTCTTGGTGCCTGTGCCCTGAAACTGGGTCCCGGGTCATGAATCCTGAGCCCTGGGGCTTGAGTCCCAATTCCTGGGTCCTGGGACTGGGTGCCTGGGTCTCCGGTCTCAGGGCCTGGGTCATTGGACTTTGATCCCGGGGCCCGGGTCCTTGGCCCAGGACCTGGGTCCTGGTGCCTGGTCATAGGTCCTGTGTCCTGTGTCCAGGGGCCCGGGTCATGGGTCCTGTGTCTTGGGTCCTAGTTCCTGGTGACTGGGTCCCAGGTCCCTGGGCCTGGGTCATGGGTCCTGGGACCCAGGGTCTTGGTTGCAGGGCTTGAGGCCCAGGGCCTTGGACCTGGGTCTTGGTTCCTGGAGCCTGGATACTAGGTCCTGGGTCATTGGTCTGGTGCCTGGTTCCTGGGTCCCGGGGCCTTGGTCATCGGTCCTGAGTTCTTGGCCTGGGCCCTGAGTGTTAATGGGTCTTGGGTCACGGTCCTGTCATGGGTCCTTGGGCATGGGTCCTGGGCCTATTGTCATGGGTGCTGGACAATTTGTTCCCCCACTTCGCCTGCGCAATAAGGTGTTGGGGCTCTGTCAGGACCCTCCTTTCAGCCCTGCGCCTGAGACCCAGCTTGGGCTCAGAGAAACCGGGCCACAGGGTCCCCTAAGCATGCCCATGTGGTTGCACGCAATGCTGTCCGCTGGGGTGAGCAGGTTCTAGGACCTGGTGCCTGGGTCCTTGAGTCTGGATGCTTGGTCCTGGATCTTGGGTCCTGTGGTCTTAGTCCCGGGTCCTGGTGCCTGGTCCCTGGGACCTGAGCCCTGAGTCCTTGAGCCTGCGGCCTGGGACCTAGTGCCTGGGTCTCCAGTCCCAGGGCCTCGGCCCAGGGTCATGGTGCCTGGGTCCTGGGTCCTGCATCCTGGGTCCTTTGTCCCTGGGCCTTGGTCATAGTGTTTGGGGCCCAGAGCCCTGGTCCTGGGCCCAGGACCTGGGTCCTGGTGCCTGGGTCCGGGGTTCTGGAGCCTGGTTCCCAGGTCCCTGGTCCTGGGTCATGGGTCCGGGATCCTGGGGAATGGGTCCCAGCACCTGGGTCCTGAGTCTATGGGCCTGGTTCCTAGGGCTTTGGTCGCAGTGCTTTGGGGCTAGGTCCTGGGCTCTGGACCTTGTTCCTGGTGCCTGAGTCCTGGGACCTCGGTCTAGGGTCCTGGAGCCTAGGTACTAGGTCCTGGGGCCTGGGTTCTGGTTCCGGAGTAATTTTTCCTTGGTCATGGACCAAGGGTCCCAGAGCCTGGGTCGCGGTACTTGGGGTCCAGGGCCCTGGACCAGGGTCCTAGTGCCTGGGTCCTTCAGCCTGGGACCTTAGGCCTTCAACCTGGTACCTGGTTCCTGGGTCCTGGGTCCTGTGGCCTTGGTCCTCGGGTCCTGGGGCCTCCGTTCTGGGACTTGGGTCCTGGAGCCTTGGTCCTGGGACCTGGGACCTGGGTCCTGAGTTCTTGGGCCTGGGTCCTGAGGCCTTGATTCATGGGCCTGGGTCCTGGGCCTGGGTCATGGGTCATGAGTCCTGAGTCCATGGGCCTAGGTCCTGAGTCGATGGGCCTGGGTCCTGGGTCCCAGGACCTTGGTGAAGGGGCTTGGGGTCGAGGGCACTGGGTCTGGGTGCATGGGGCTGGGTGCCTGGGTGATTAAGTCCTGGAACCTGGGAGCTATGTCTCGGGCCTGGGTCATGGGTACTGAGTCCATGGGCCTGAGTCTGAGGTCATGAGGCCTGGGGCCTGACTTAAGGGGGTTGGGGCTTAGGACCCGGGTCCTGGCGAATGGGTCCTGGGCCTTTGTCCTGGGTGCTAGGAAATATCTTAACGCACTTCACCTTTGCGATAAGGTGCCCACCAGCCCCTTGAGCTCTGTCAAGGTTCCCTCACAGCTTTGTGCCTAAGGCCCAACTGGGACTCCGAGCAAACAGGCCACAGAGTCCTCTGAGCCTGGCCATTTGGTTGCACACAATGCTTTCCACTTGGGCGGCTAGATGGCCGGGCTGCCCTGAAAGTCCAGATGAGGGCTTATTTCCTTGAGCTCAGTCAGGCCTCCTAGAGATCGGGTGCACTCACAACTTTGGTCCCCTCTGTCACTCGGTGTGCACAGTTACAATAAAGGGGGTAGCGTTCCTCTGGATTATTTGGGACAGGGTACACTGGACCCCCTTGTGGTCTGACGGACCTCAGACAGCGACCAGATGGCCCACGACCTGGACCCCCCATCCTGATCTCCGTCCTCAGACTTGCTGCATGGCAGAGTGCCTGGGTCCCTGGGCCTGGGTTGTGAGGCTTGGGTCCTGGAGCCTGGGCCCTGGGCCCAGAACCTGGGTCCGGGTGCCTGTGTCCTGGGTCCTTGGGCCTGGGGCCTTGGTACTGGGACCTGGTACCTGGGTCCTGGAGCCTGGGTGCTTGGTCCTGGTTCTTAAGTCCTAGGTCCTGAGGCCTTGGCCCTGGGTCCTGGTGCCTGGGCCCCTGGACCTGGGTTCCAGATCCTAAGTCCTGTGGGCTGGGTCACAGGTCCCCGGTACTGGGTCATGAGACCTGGTGCCTGGGTCTCTAGTCCCAGGGCCTGGGTTGTGGGGCTTGGGTCCCGGAACCTAGGTCCTGGTCCCGTGGCCTTGGTCCTGGGTCCCAGGGCCTTGGTCCAGGACCCTGGTGCCTGGGTTCTGAGGCACGCATCCTGGGTCATGGGTCCTGGGTCCCGTGGCCTTGGTTGCAGGGCTTAGGACCCAGGGTCATGGGTCCCAGGGCCTTGGTTGCAGAGCTTAGGGTCCAGGGTCCTGGTCATGGGCCAGGTGCCTGGGTGTTGGGACTTTGGTGTAGGGACCTGGAGCCTGGGGCCCTGGGACTGGGTTGCGGGGCCTGGGTCTGTAGTCCTTGGTTCCGGGGTCTGGGTCCTGAGTCAGTGGGCCTGGGTCCTCGGGCCAGGACTCCTAGAGATCAGGTGCCACTCACACCTTTGGTCCCCTCTGTCACTCGGTGTGCACAAGAAAGGGGGTAGCCTTCCTCTGGATTACTTGGGACAGGGTACACTGGACCCCCTTGTGGTCTGGCGGTTCTCAGACAGCGACCAGATGGCCCAGGACCTGGGCCCCCCCATCCTGATCTCCATTCCTCAGACTTGCTGTATGGCAGAGTACCTGGGTCCCTGGGCCTGGGTTGTGAGGCTTGGGTTCTGGGTCCTGGGGCCTGGGCACTGGGCCCAGAACCTGGATCCTGGGTCCTGGTGCCTGTGTCCTGGGTCCTTGGGCCTGGGACACGGGGCCTAGGTCCTAGAGCCTGGGTACTTGGTCCTGGGTCCTGGTGCCTAGGCCCCTGTACCTGGGTTCCGGATCCTGAGTCCTGTGGGCTGGGTCCCAGATCCCTGGTCCTGGGTCCTGGGACCTGGTGCCTGGGTCTCTTCTCCCAGGGCCTGGGTTGTGGGGCTTGGGTCCCGAAGCCTATGTCCTTGGTCCCGTGGCCTTGGTCCTGGTTCCCAGGGCCTTGGTCCAGGAACCTGGTGCCTGAGTTCTGGTGCCTGCATCAGGGGCCCGGGGCCTTGGTTGCAGGGCATAGGGCCCTGGGTCATGTGTCCTGGGACCTTGATTGCAGAGCTTAGTGTCCAGGGCCCTGGTCATGGGCCTGGTGCATGGGTCCTGGGACTTTGGTGTAGGGACCTGGGGCCCTGGGACCGGGTACAGGGGCCTGGTTCTGGAGTCCAGGGTCCCGGGGTCTGGGTCCTGAGTCAGTGGGCCTGGGTCCTCGGTCCCAGGGCCTTGGTTGCAGGGCTTGGAGCTCAGGGCCCTGAGCCTGGGACCTGGGTCTTGGTGCCTGGGTCCTGGATCCTGGAACCTGGGTACTAGGTTCTGGGGCATGGGTCCTGAGGCCTGGGTCCTGAGGCCTGGGTCCTGAGACCTGGGTCATGGGTCCTGGGTACTGAGTCCTAGGTCATGAAGCCAGGGTCCTGGGCCCCCCCACCTGGGTTGCAGGGCATGGGGCTCAGGGCCTGGAAACCTGGGTCATGAGTCCTGATAAAAGGGTCATCGGTACTGAATCATTGGGCCTGGTGCCTGGTTCCTGGGTCCCATGGACTTGTTCCCGGGTCCTGGTGCCTGAGACATGGGTCTTAGGGCCTTTGTTCTAGGGCCTGGGGTCTGGGGCCTGGGTTGTGGGTCCTGAGATCTTGGCCTGGATCCTGAGGCCTGGGTCATGGGTCCTGGGTCTTTTGACCTTGTACCTGGGTTCCGGGTCCTGAGTCCTGTGGCCTGGGTTTTGGGGCTTGGGTCCCAGAGCTTGGGTCCTGCCTTGGTCCATGGTTGCAGGGCTTAGGTCCCAGGGCCCTGTCATGGGCCTGGGACCAATGTCCTGGTGCCTGGGTCCCATGGCTTTGGTCTCGGGACCTGGTGCCTGGGTCCTAGGGCCTTTGTCCTCGTGCCTGGGGCCTGGGTCGTTGAGCCTGAGATCTTGGGCCTGGGTCCTGAGTCCTGGATCCTGGTGCCTGGGTCCTGGGGCCTGGGTCTTTGGTCTTGAGGCCTGGGTCATGGGTCCTGGGTCCGTGGCCTTGGTCCTGGGTCCCAGGTCCTTGTTCCAGGATCCTGGTGCCTGGGTCCTGAAGGCTGCATCCAGGGTCATGGGTCTGGTTCCCATTGCCTTGGTTGCAGGGCTTAGGGCCCAGAGCCCTGGTCGTGGGCCTGGGACCAGGGTTCTGGTGCCTGGGACTTTTGTGTAGGGTCCTGGAGCCTGAAGCCTAGGTCCCGGGGCCTGGGTCTGGAGTCCTGTGTCCCGAGGTCTGGGTCCTCAGTCAGTGGGCCTGGGTCCTGGGTCCCAGGGCCTTGGTCACAGGGCCTGGTGCCTGGGTCCTGGATACTGGAACCTCGGTACTAGGTCCTGGGGCCTGGGTCCTGAGTCCTGAGTCCTGAGTCCTGGGTACTGGGTACTGCTTCCTTGGGCCTGAGTCCTGGCCAACGAGGCCAGGCTCCTGGGCCCCGGACCTGGGTTGCAAGGCTTGGGGCTCAGGGTGTGGGACCTGGCATCTGATGAATGGGTCCTTGGTACTGTATCTGGGGACCTGGTGCCTGGTTCCTAGGTCCCATGGCCTTGGTCCCGGGTCCCAGGCCTTTGTCCTAGGGCCTGGAGTCTAAGGCCTGGGTCCTGGGTCCTGAGATCTTGGGCTTGGGTCCTGAGTCTCAGATCCTGGTGCCTGGGTCCCGGGGCCTGGGTCCTGGGACCTGCATCCTTGGTCCTGGGCCCTTGTCCTTGGACCTGGGCCTGAATCCTGGGTCTTGAGTTCTTGGGCCAGGGTCCTGAGTCCTTGGGTCTGGGTCCTGGGGGCTTGGCCCTTAGACCATGAGCCTGGGTCCTGGGGCTTTAATCACGAGCTTGGTGCCAGGGCCCTGGTCCTAGGCCCGGGACCTGCGTCCTGGTGCCTATGTCCTGAGTCCTGGAGCCTGGGTCCTGGGGCCTGGGTCCTGGGGCCTGCATCCTGGATCCTAAGCCTTTGACCTAGGCCATCTGGTCCCCCACTTCGCCTCCACTATAAGGTGCCATGGGCCCTGGGCAGAGCTCCGTCAGGACATCCCTCGCAGCCCCATACCTGAGGTCCAGCTGGGGCTCCGAGCGCCAGGACTGCAGGGTCCCCTGAACCTGCCCATTTGGTTGCATGCCATGCTTACCACTGGGGTGACCAAATGGCCGGACTGTCCTGAAAGTCCCGATCAGGGCTCATTTGCTGCCTTGAGCCCAGCCAGGGCTACAAAAGGTTGGGTGCATTTGCTCCTTTGGTTTCCTCTGTCACTCAGTACAGACGGATTACAAGAAAGTGGGGAAGCCTTCCACCGGAATACTATGGACAAGGTACCCTGGACCCCCTTATGGCCTGGTGGTTCCCAAACAATGACTAGATGGCCCAGGACCTGGCTGGGCCTCCCAACCTGATTCCATCATTAGGCCTGTCACGTGGCAGAGTGCCTGGGTACTAGGTCCTGGGACCTGGGTCACCGGGCTTGGGTCCTGGGGCCTGTGTCCTGGGACCAGGACCTGGGTCCTGGCACCTGGGTCCTGAGTCCTGGGGCCTTGGCATTGAGTCCTGGTGCCTCGGTTCCAGGGCCTGGGTCCCAGGGCCTTGCTCCAGGGTCCTGGTGCCTGGGTCCTGGGAACTGCATCCTGAGTCATGGGTCCCGGGGCCTGAATCATAGGTTGTGGGGCCTGGGCACTGGGGCCTTAGTCCTGGACGATGGGTCGTGGTGCCTGGATACTGTGGCCTGGGTTTGGGGACCTGGTGCCTGGGGCAAGGAACTGGGTGCTGTGGCCTTGGTCTTGGGTCCTGGTGCCTGGGTCCCGGGGCCTTGGTCCATGCTCCTGCTGCCTGGGTCCTGGTGAATGAGTCCTTGGGCTTGGGGCTTTGGTCCTGTATCTTGGGGTCTAGTTTGTGAGTCCCATGGCCTTGGTCCCAGGTCCTGGTGCCTGGGTCCTGGGTCCTTGTCCTTGGACCTGGGCCTGGGTCTTGAGTTCTTGGGCCATGGTCCTGAGTCCTTGGGTCTGGGTCCTGGGGGCTTGGCTCTTAGACCGTGGCCTGGGTCCCGGGGCTTTAATCACAAGCTTGGTGCCCAGGGCCCTGGTCCTGGGCCCGGGACCTGCGTCCTGGTGCCTATGTCCTGAGTCCTGGAGCCTGGGTACTAGGTCCTGGGGCCTGGGTCCTGGGGCCTGGGTTTTTGGGCCTGGTTCATGGTTCCTCAGTCCTTGGGCCTGGGTCCTGGGTCCTGGGTCATGGGCCCTGGGTCAGGAGTCCTGGGTCCTGAGTTCTTAGGCCTTGGTCCCTGGTCCTGGATCCTAGGTCCTAGGTCCTGTGGCCTTGGTCCCGGGTCCTGATGCCTGGGTCCCAGGGACTTGGTCCTGGGGCCTTTGTCCTGGATCATGGGTCCTGAGTTCTTGGACCCGGGTCCTGAGTATTGGGCCTAGAGCCTGGGGCCTGGGTCATAGATCCTCAGTCTTGGGGCCTGGGTCCTAGGGTTGGAGCCTGGGTCATGGGCCATCTGGTCCCCCACTTTGCATTGGCGTTAAGGTACCCGTGGGTCCTGGGTCGGCGTTCCATCAGGACCCCTCTTGCCGCCCTGTACCTGAGGCCTAGCTGGAACTCCGAGCACCCAGGCTGCAAGGTCCCCTGAACCTGGTCATTTGGTTGCACGCCATGCTTTCCACTGGGGCAACCAGATGGCCTGGCAACCCTGGAAATCTTGCTGAGGGCTCATATGCTTCCTTGAGGCCAGTTGGGGCTCCAAGAGGTTGGGTGCTTTCAGTCCTTTATTCCCGTCTGTCACTCTGTACTCAAGAATTAAAAGCAAGGGGGTTAGCCTTCCTCTCGATTAAAAGGGACAGGGTATCCTGGACACTTCCTTGTGGTCTGAGGATTCTCAGCCAGTGACCAGATGGCACAGATCTGGGGCCTCCGCTTGCCCTAGGGTGGGGGCCCCCCTTATCCTGCTCGCTGTCCTCAGGCCTGCCACATGACAGAGGGCCAGGGACAGGGTCCCGTGGGCTCTAGGAGGCCTCCCCTGAGCAACCAGCTCCAGGATCTCCGAACTCTGGAGTGAGTCTCATGTCGGATGTGAGCATGTTCAATAATGTCAGCATACGGTCTTGGAAGACAGGGAGGAATGTCCTGTAGAAAATGACTGGGAGTCTATCTGAGCTGGGCTTCTTTGCTATGGGGAGTTCCTTCAGAGATTGAAGTTCAGCAATTCAGCAAGGGTGATAGGGCCTGCCAAGAGTTCCTTTTACTGCGGGTTGAGGGTTTCCCAGCTGCAGGAGTCAAGTAGGAGTCTATGAGTTCTTGGAGAGCATTCTTCCAAGATTAGACGGCTTGGTGGAAGCTGTGGAATGCCTGTTGTTTCATTTGATCAGAAGTAGCCCATTGCTTGTCACCAAGCCTAAACTTGGCTATATGACCTCGTTTTTTTTTCAACATAGTTGAGCATCCCACATATGAAAAAAACAAAATAAATATGATGGACAAATCATAATGAATAAAAAACACTAAAGGAAGCAACTTAGAGCACTGTGGAACAGCCATCACTTTTCCAATCAAGATCAAAATATTAAACAACTAAGGCACGAAATTAAAAGATCTGTTGCCAGTTTCCAGAGCAGCAAACAAGAGTACCTTTGGTCAATAAGGCATCAACCAATTAAAACAAATGATTGCAGGAAATTCTGGTTGCTGGTTGATCAAGGTTCACAATTATCATGAGATTACAACATCTACTACAAAAAGTGTATGTTATTCATTTGTGATCTTTACTTAACCAAATCGATTCCCTAATTCTAGCATTAAAACCACTTTTTTTCTAAAGGATTCTGTGTCTCCAATGGAAATCAGTCTAATAATTAAACAGTGTCAATCAGTTAGAGCTACTGCTCTGAATGGAATTCCAATGGCAGTTTTCAAACAAAATTCTTTACTTTGAGTAAATTACAAGCACAAGTGTCACAAGGCAAATCACCATGTCTTGGAACGGATCAATACTTCAATGCTTCATAAAGAGGGTTCTAGGAGTGAATGAAATAACTATTGATGATTAGCTGTCCTGGATGCTGATGGCAAAATAGTTGCATAATTTTAACAACAAAATGTCGATGAATGAGTTGATAGTAAAAATCTAATAAAATTCAATCCAAGAGGTTTTAGGCCTGTTTGCTCGATAACCTAATGACGCCCTATCTACTCATCAAGAAAACTCTATAAAGTAAGAAAAACAATCGTTTTGTTTGTTTCATAGATTGCTCAACAACATTCAACAAAATCAACAGAATCAGGCTCTATCAAAAATTAAAAGCCTCGGGCATTGACAACACCTTTCTCAATTTGTTGGCAGAATTACATTGTGAAATGTTTGGTTCAAGTTAAGCTAACTAAAGATCTCAGTTTAACTACAAGAATTTCCACAGAAAATTGCCATAAATAAGGTTGCACATTAGCTCCCTTACTGTTTTAATTTCATATAGCAGAGCTTCCAAACTATCCGTATTCTTGGCAGGGTTTCCCGTTAAAGCTGACACTACAAACAAAAAGTCATATGGTCTACGCAGACAATCTTATTATCATTTCTAAAACACAATTTGGTCTTCAACACCAGCTTTATTGCCTCAATCAGTATAATAAGAACAATGGCTTCCAGTGAATCTCTCTGAAGCCAAGATATTCAACTTTAGAGTAGCACTTTGAATAGAAAATAAACAATTAAACAATTGAACAAGTGGATTCATAATATTTTATAGGAGTTATCTTTGCTAAACCTTTAAAGTGGAAAGAACATATATAAAACCTGATGACTAAACATAAAGAGTTGTGAAGAGATCACACATTAATTCTCCAGTTTGTATGGAGGCAGAGCTATGGGCCAAATAATTACATCGGTCAACATAAAATTGGATCCAATTCCAATCAATGGCTCACTGCTATTTCAACCAAAGATCATTAAGCATCATGGCTCAATGCTTATTAAAATCTTTTGTCAACTTTGGAATCTAGGATAATCAACTCCACACACTCGCATTAGGCTAGAATATGGACTAACGTCGTTAAAATCTTTTTTGCAGCATGGTTCTCATTAATTACAACTTTGACTGCAATTCGGTGGACGAAGGCAGCCACAAAGGAATCGCAGCTATTATATCTCTGAGAGAGAACTCAATCATCTTTACTATTGGTTAATGCAATCTACTTCCATGAGCTTCAATATTCAAACTTAACAAATGGAGTAGCAAACAAATAATCCGCAAGAAAATAATGGACACATATATTAACAATTGTTTAATTTCTTACTTATACAGAAACATATATTTTGTTCAAGAATCTTGTAATCCCTACAGAGAGTTTTAGCTGGAGTCCAAACTAAATGGAGATTTAAAAAAATCTTATCTGCTTTATATTCCAATAATGCAAATTGATGGTCACTGGATAGAAGCACAAAAGAAAGAAATGACCTGTGGCCTCTGTAATCAAGCAAACTAATCTATACAGCACATCATCTGTATCGGCCAAATATGGAAAAAATAGTTGTGGCCTTTTTTAAGGCTGCAAATATTAGATTTGTTAAATATGCCGTTTTATTTTGTTTTCAAGAAGAATCAAATTATTTTACTGCATAATTAATTTCAACTTTAAAAATCTGTGTCATGAGGCATATTTCTGGTTTTAATATATTTGCTTGTCCTCAAGCTGACAAGGTATAAACTGTTAAAAACAGCATTTTACTTTACCATAAAGAAAAATCAGAGAGCACTGTTTTATGCAAAAAAGAACTCTTAAACTATCATTTACTATTTTTATTAACATCACGGGACACAAACTTTTCTAAGTAACTTTCTTGTAGCTACTTTCTCATAACATTTATTCATTGATGTGCTGTTCGCTAATGATGAATGATTTTATGTAAAAATGTAAAAATACATATTTACTAGAATACATTCAAAGAGTGTGGATTCAGTTCAAGGTTTACACAGGAATCATTTGTAGCATTCTTCCATAATTATTTACAGTTTTATCCGGGTAGGCATGTAAGAAAAATAAGTACTGCAGTACAGTGAGAGACTCAGTGTGCAATGCTGAACAACACAAGCCAGCTTACATTATAATTAAAAACGTGTAACCCAGCCTTAACATAATGTAAATAACTAGCTAAGAGAAAATGTCTGATAAGCTGGAGAGGCACATTTTCCAAATTCAGTCTGTACGGATTCTTTTGATGTTTCAGCCTTCAGGCATACTATCATGAGTCCGCATCAGAACTGCAAATGCATTGTGAGTTCTGCACCTTGTTTAATACAGCAAACAGTATAGATGTAAGTAGTGTGCGGTGAAAGACTCCATAGTGCCAGCTGCACGCCAATTAAAAACATGAATAAATCAGCATATCTTTTACTGTATGGCATCCAAATTGGCTGTGTAATTTCCTGTACATGATGCACCAAATGCCTGGCTTAGAAGTAGCATCTGTATTTATTATAGGTAGTCCCACTTTACCTTACCTTGTCTCAGAAAATGCAAAATAATTATTTCAGCCATAGGTCTGGTGCTATCACGTGGGTTATCCAGAACACAAAGCAAATTAAAAATAATTTCTAAAAGTGGAGATTTCTTTCGTGTAATAAATAGGTGGATGACACTCACCACTGCAAAAGATTGATTAAAAAGTTTTTGGAAAAGTATAAAGGGGCAGTCTGCCTCTGTTTGTCCATGCAACACAGTGTGGAATGCATTGTGCATCTAATTCAGTTAGTATAGACAGTGAAAGAGGCATGAGAATCTAAAAATGTGGCCTGAGGTTTAGATGTTTAGATGCTCAAATGAAGAGGATCAGAGTTGGTTTACAATGTTTTTTTATTCGTACATCAGTATGTTTACAACAGCACTTATACTGACATCAAATGTGTCAATCATGTGTAGACCTGAGTACAACTCAAAGTACATCATAATCTAGGAGGGCAATAGTCTCACTTGCAATCTGACTAGCCGTATGAACAGATACAATGGCATTACAAATTACTATTACCCATGTGTGTCAACCTAAATGCATGCTATATACATTTTCTAATAATTCACAGTCTACAAAGCAACATTTCCTTGTTCATAGTTTATAACATACGAATAAGTCACGCATCTCTAATTACAAATGTCTAAACTTAGACAATTGTATTACAATTTATGACATATACTATTTAACAATGGATTAATGGTATGGCATAAAAAGAACTCCAAGGTTATTCATGTGTCAAATCGGTATAAATTCTGAGACATTAGATGTTGGAAAATGTAATCCAATGTGTCACTGCTTGAGCCATGCCATACTGTTTCACGTTTCTCAATCAACATATATTCTTTCAATGTGAGCAGTTTACAACATTACCACCAAATGAGTTATATTAGTTGACTTGTCTTACTATGCCATCATCTGTGTGATTTAGTGTTACAAAGTGGTCAACCACAGGGGCACTGGGGCTCTGGTACCTTATTATACTGTAGTTCATGCAGATTAATTGCTTCTGTTGTTTGAAGTATGGACATGGTCATTGTATAACAAAGGATTTAGTATCCTTGACAAAATTGCCTGCTATGAATTGTTTCCACTTATTCGTAGTAAAACAATCAGAGGTTTGTTGCTGAAGAAAGTCATCGAAGGCGATGTCTGAGAGCCATCAGCCGCTCAGCCGCCATTGTCCTAGCTCCTGCCTTTTGGAAAGACTGAGGATAAGAGTAATCGGGGCATGATCAGTTGGTGAGTGGGCAGGACTCAGGAGTTTATCAGCCCTGTCACATCTGTGGAAGGCAGAAGATAATGCATGCTGAGGGTTTATGGGAGTTGAATGTGCATTATTTAGTGTGTGAGAAAGGCAGGTGCCAGGCATCTGTTAAAGCCATGGAAGAAACGCATGCAGCCAAGTCGAATGACCTACACCCCACGGGGTTACTGGAGTCTAGGCAGTGATCCATAGCCATTGTTAAAATCATTCCCCAGTAATGGAGAGGATTGCAGAAGCAGGGGTGAGAGTGCCTGTAGTGCGTAAACACAAGCATGGGGGAGATTAATGGAAGCAATCGTCCAATAAACACCCCCATATCGCCCTCAATTGTGCTGAGGCAACCCAAGGCACAGCAATGGGATTTTGAGACCTGCATGGGGAGGTGCTTGGGTGGGAGAATGGCAGCTCCAAGGGAGATGGTAGTGTAGCTGGCATGGTATACACCGATGTAGCCCCCCTATAGTAGTTAGAGACAATTGTTAAGTTCCTGAAGAAGTACCACTACTGTGGAGTGTCGCTTAAGGTATTACAACACTGCACTCCACTTAAATTTAGTATTAAGAGCATTAACTTTACATCAGAAGGATTTAGCTCTTAATGACTATGCCTGGGTGGTGGGCAGACAATGCAGCAAATAGCATAGACAAAAACTGCGACATGGAGAACTTAAACAGTAAAACATGTCAGTGCCACACAAATAATCCTCCCACCCTACACTTCCACCCCAGAAGAATCTGTCGCCCTCCCATAACCAAAAACTAGGTGGATAATTCAATAGAGGGGTCTCAAACCTGGCCAAGCTGGGTCATAAGTAAAGCATATAGTGGTGCTGGCATTAGAACTATAAGTAGGTGTGTTAGTGTGTTAATCAGTAGCAGGGATGCTCCAGTCTACCACGGACCCACAGGATAGAGAAGGTGACATGGGCCCTGGTGGTTCTAGGAGGGAAGAGGGAGTGCCAGTGCACCTTTCCTCTGCAGAGTTTAACGATGACCGTGTCTGCGATCCTCGGCATTTCATTTCATTGACCTCATGCGACCCCTGGGCTGGGCTCCCATTGAACTCTCCTCAAGTGTGCTGTTTGGTCCCCACAGAGTCGGCGTATTACTCTTAAGGGGCAGTTGTTTGGTCACCCCGGTCCAGGCTTCCTCAGATGTCTCAAAAACACAGGATTTGGAATTATGAAGTACTTTGAGCCCCACACATGTCTACAATGCTCTCCACAACATAGGACCAGCATACCTGAACAACTACCTTGATTCCACATACCCTCCAGACAATTTTGTTCCTGCCATTGTGCCTTAGCCTCCGTCTCCAGGATCCACAAGACCAGAACCGG
Source organism: Triturus cristatus (assembly GCF_964204655.1). NCBI lineage: Eukaryota > Metazoa > Chordata > Amphibia > Caudata > Salamandridae > Triturus > Triturus cristatus. Next base: position 324,644,480 of record NC_140593.1, on the reverse strand, counting down.
AGTAAGTTACTTCTCCTACCTCGCTGCCAAGACCTGGATCACCCTGCCCCTCCACCTCAGGCAATCCACATGGCTGACTCAATTCAAGAAGGACCTCAAGACTTGGCTCTTCAAATGATCCTCCACAACCATTAGGACCAGCAGCCCCCCACTCCCCAGCGCCTTGAGACCCTCACAGGTGAGTAGTCACACTTTATAAATCCCTTATTGATTGATTGATTGCCGGAAAGAAAAGCATGTAACGGGTCTTAAGATGTTGTTTGACCTTATTGTAGGTCCTGCACCGTTGTTCTACTGAGTTGGTATAGTCCAGAGCGATCATAATACGGCTCACCTGGAACAGCAACTTCCCCATACTGCGTGCCATCCTGATTGTCATGTCTCTGAAGTTCTAAAATTTTGCCATTATAGGGCATGGTGGAGCTCAGGAGGAGGGGAGGAGGGTTTCTGTGTGAGAGAGTGATACCCCTTCTACACCACAAACATGCTGACAATAAAGATGTGGGAACCCAATCAGTTACTCAACAAAGCACAGGTTATATTTCCATGCCTGGCCCTCCATGCCCTTGGCACGTGTCTCCAGTGCTCTGGATGTATTCAAGAGGCTTCAGACAGTTGTATTGAGCTCTTCCAATGTATCCTCAAGTTCACATACTCAACTCTTACCCTCAGTTACTCTGTTGGCCAGATCCTGTCTCAAAAAAGATACCTCCACTCCTACATTGCCAGTTTGGGATTTGACCACTGTGTGTAAAGCTTGGATGCCCTGTAGAATGCTGTCAGTATTGTCTGGGTTTGGAGGACATTCAAAGCCGGTTCAGGGCATCAGGCGCCGCCTGGGCATTGATGTAGGAGAAGTGCATTTGTCCATCTCAGTCTGTGAATGAGGGGTGAAGGGTTTGTTGCTACCCATGTTGTTAACAGCTGCTATCACCTCTCTGGTGGAAGATAGTAGCTCACCAACTCAGCTGCCCCCTGCTTAAAGGCAGATGGGGAAGTGATCAGTGATGGACAGTAGTATCTCCCATGGTGGTGGTCTTCAGGGCGGCCCAAACCCTGGTCCCTCTTGCTACACAGTATGTCTGAGCATAGACAATAAGAGCGGCCAATATCCAGGAGAAGGTAGGGGGAGAGAGACCCCACCAGGCACCGCACACAGGGCCTACATGGCCAAGAACATCAAGAGGACCCCCTCTGGAGCACAGCAACAGAGCCTCTTTCAAAGAAGAGGTCTGCCTGGAACCCCAGAGGGTCTCCCAATGCCCCAGCAGTGCACAGGCCATGATTTGGCCCAACCCTTCTGATGGGCACAGGATTGCGGTCCACATGTCCCACAAAAGTGCCGGCAGGCATCGCCACAGGTCTGACGCCATCCTCCGGGTGGTGGGCCAGACAGTGGATGGTACCTAAGGGCATCAACTGCCCCTGCCCCTTCCCCTCCCCCCTCCCCAGGGTCACCCATCAGAAGGTAGAACAGGGTTCCAAGTCAGGGTCAGTATCTGCCCGAGGCCGCTGGAGAGTACAGCAGCAGGAGCAGGAATAGGCTGCATCCGAGGGCATGGATGCAGCAGCGGTCTCCGCTACAGATTTCACCCTCAACACGTTCCCACGGGAGTGGTAGCCCCAGCAGGGGTGGCGAGCCAAATACAGTCTGCACCAGCACCGAGGATGCCAAAAGATTTGGGTCGGCGGTTGGGAGATCAGGCAAGAGCATCCACCATCTTGGCCAGTCAGGCCACGCCCCCATATTGTTTGCATTTATTAACAGGAGGTAAACACTAACTGGCAGTCAACGAGGATGTTTCTCTATTGTGTTTGTATGCTCTTACTGCATGATCTTTCATAGTTCTTTCATGTCCAAATAGAAAAGGTGCGTAATTAGGGCTCACATCGGCAGATACTCATTAGCATCCAACTCTACATGACTCCCTAAGATATTACTCTGTGATTCCTATAAAGTCTGCTAGTCCACATTTTTGAAGAATTCTTGAAATGAAAACATATAAGTTCTAACCATATAAAATTACTAACCTGGATGAACCATTCATTTTCTTTGAAGACAATTTGTTAATCAGTACATAAAACTATTTGGGTTACTATTGTTCATTTAACTGCAATCTACATGGTTAGGGCAGCTCAGGTTTTAAAGTTCAAAATATTAAATCAGTTCTATATTAATCAAATTACATACTGGGTTCCATTTTGTCCCTGAAGCAATCAGTGGCAGCATTCAACATTGTAACATGAACACATTAACGTGTTTTTAAAGGTTTAACAATTAAAGCATTATGTGAGTAGCGATGCCTTTTAAATAATAATTGCAAAAAAAAGCATCATTTAGGCACTTTTTCATGCACCCAAGTAGTACATAGTAAATATTATGGTATCATAAATTTCACAGGCTTGATCAGGATTTGTGGAATTTTGCAAAGGTAAAGTGGACTTACAATGGTGAAAAGATTTTGCCCTTGGGTCATTTTTCACTGATGTGAATTTAGGGTTAGATGCAAAAGCAGGGACATTTTACTACGGCACAGCCAACAGAAGTACTTGAATGACTATTTACTCATGCACATTTTCCTGTTGTGTTTTTATGAATCCCATACAAATTTGAAATTTATTTCAAATTTAAGGGTAACTCTACAGGGGTGGATTTTGGACTTTTGAACCTTTATCTTCACAAATTAAGCACACCTTTATGTGGTTCTGTGCTTCACTGTCATTTGTTTATGTGAAAACTCAGAGTGTATGCTTGTGCTGAATTCAGCTTTTCATTTTTTTTCCTAATTGAATTTATGGTCTCTGGTTTGCAGTAGGTGCACCTAGCACAATCTTGAACCTCTGTCTTGTTTATCATTAGCATGGACCTTGGTTAGGAAGGGCAAACGTTTATGGTGTCATAAAAGTGATATGACTATGGAGATTCTAGGGCAGTATAGTTATGACTCAGGCTCCACAAAAATTTACAGGAGCAGGATTTAAACATCAAAGTTATCCCTTAAATTGCATAGATGTCACAAGCTGAGATTTGAGATAGTAAAACCATCACTCAGATCAGATAAATTTCCCAATTTGAGGTTTTAGAGATCAGAACTAAACATCAGATCAGACAAATGCATCAGTTGAGGCTGTTTACAGCAGAACTATCTTTTATATCATGTCGAATGGAGTCCCCCATCCAAAACTCAACCACTACAGGAAAAGCCTCCTGGTATGCGGACTTTGTGCTGCGTTTGTTTTGCCTACGGACATTTTAGCACCTGCACTGCAGCACCTAATTAAACAGCACTGCATCTAGAGGTGGCAAAAAGTCCATGGGCAGGGAGGGGAGGGCAACAGGGGTTGGGGGGCACCCCCATAAAACAAATAATCAAAAAAGGCAATCAGTGTGGGGCAAACACCAGCACAGAGAAGAGAATGTTTGACCCCTGGTTAAATATCCGCAATGCAAGCTTTCCACATAGCCATAGTATAAAACCCAACTCTATCAACCACACACAAAGCAATGCAACAGGACTCGCATTACTGAATGTTTGAGCTATTGGCGTTACATTATTATTAGCAACGCCAATAGCTCAAACATTCAGTAATGTGAGACATATTGCATTACAAATCCTTGTTTTATGGTTGCATTAGGGTCCATGTTATACACCCTTGCTATGCCACTACTCAATTGATGTGCATTGGCAGAGCTTTGCCTGAGTCCCGGTGCTGTTATCATGTTCAAAATATGTTATTGAATTTTATCATAAGAATCAAAGACATTACAAAAAAGAGCACCATATATAGTAGCCATATCAGAAACTTATCTATGAAGAACATGCATAAATATAAAACGGGTGCAATAAATTATTGAAAATAGTAATCATAAAATAAAAAAAGTAGGGAAGAGACATGCAGTTAATATCATAAAAAACAATTGAGTAGAGCTGCTGTAAATTGCAAAATGTGAAATTTATATTGTAAGCAATAAATATAAGGGAATATAACTAAGAAGATAAATAACAATCAATTGGTTTCCAAAATAGATGATAAGAGTGACAATTATGAGTAATACCAGACAAAGATAGATTGGTACCTCTTGTAGTGAAAATAATCTATGACCACCAAGCTTGTACAGAGAATAATGATGAACCTTTCCAACTGGTTATAATAGACTTTAGAGCGGCTGATAACAAAAAATTAAACGTTTACCATCTAAGCCACACAATTCTGTAGAGAGAGCAACGGATTTGCATATCAATATATTAAATGAAAGGTCTTCCAGAAATATTTAATATTTTTTGTATAACGCCCCAAACTTCTTTCCAAAATTTAAAAACAGCTGTACAATCAAAAAGCATATGTTTTAACTAACCAGTATGTTAGTTGCAGTGCCAACAATTTGACGTTAGAAGAAGATTGGCCTGAAATAACTTAAGCAATTAAACGGAATATAAGAATGTATTTGATAAAGTGAAACAGGTAACCATCCTGAAATATGATTCAGCCATATTTCTTTCCATTTTTCATAAGAGAAATTGAGAGTTCATTATTCCAGAATGTTGAGATCAGTTCAATATTATTACCTTGAAATGCATTCAGTTTCTTATACATTAATGAAACAGAATGAGACGAAGAGGAAGCTGCTTGAACAAACATTGTTAAATCTGAATTTGTATTTGAAGGAATATTTTTAGGAAAGGAATCAAGAATAGAATTACATAAAAGGTCATATTTGAAAAAATTAGAAGAAGGTAAGTGGAATTTTGCTTGTAAAACTTCAAACGATACAAAAGGGTTACTATGATAAATATCTTTTAGAAAAAATATACCAGGGTTAATCCAAGAATTAAAAAATGTAACAGTTCGAGAAAGTTTTAGACGTGGATTGTACCATAATGACATATCTGCAGTATTTGAAATAGTAGATTCAAAAAGTGAGTCTAAATTATTTAAAATTAACTTTGTGGATTTCAAAATATTAGATTTATTTAAAAAAATTGTCTTGTTAGACATGGTTAACAAGGTAAACAATGGAAACGGACTTACCAAACTTCTTTCTATAAGTAACCAAGTTGGAGGATTATTAAGGTGAGATGATTAAACCAAAAAGAACCTTCTTTTAAGATGAATGCTTTATGATAGTTAAAAAAGTCTGGTAAACCAAATCCTCCATTACATTTTGCCCTTTTTTGTTTTTTATAGCAAATACGAGGTGACTTATTATTCCAAAGAAACTTAGAAAGATGTTGAGCAATAATTTTACAAAACTTCAATGGAAATTGATTAGGAATCATAGGTAGGAAATAAAAACAATTTTGTGCTATAGTCATTTTTATTGAATCCATTCTCTCCCACCATGAAAGGAGAAGAGAAGACCATTTAGATACTTTATCTTGAATATAATTTAAAATAGAATCACAATTTAATGTAATTGTTTTTTTGATAGACGAGGAGAACAAAACTTGAACTTGTCTCTTTGCCAAATTATTTCTTTTATGGGTAACATATTTGGGGTACAATGAGGATTTAAAGGAAAAAAATCAGTTTTATTTGTGTTTAACATATAACCAGACATTAAGGAATATGAAGAGATAATTTCGAATAACGGAGGAAGTGAGGATACAGGATTTCTAATAAACAAAAGCACATCATCTGCACTTGCTAATATTTTAATGGTGACCTCATTAATATTAATATCAGTGATATCGTTACATTTTCTATTGCAAACGAGCAAAGGTTCAATAACAAGAAGAAATAGCAGGGGGGATAGTGGACAACCTTGTATAGTACCTCTGAAAAGAAAAAAAATATTGAAAATTTGCCCATTAATAAATAAACAAGAAGGAAGGGTATAGTAGAGAGCAGATATCATACAAATAAACAAATCACCGAAATTAAATGCTGTTAATGTATGAAATAGAAATTGCCAATGGACATTGTCAAAAGCTTTTTCACCAGCTAATGCGAGTACTCCAGAGGGCAAGGATAACGTCGACCCTTGTTCAATAGCATGTAGTAAAACTCTTTTGTTGTTGACAGAATATCTATTTTTCATGAAACCAGATTGATCAGGATTCATAAGGGAATCCAATACAGAGGTTAGTCTGGATGCAAGTATTTTAGCGTGTTGTTTACAATCTTGATTTATTAAAGAAATAGGGCAATAGTTAGAAACAAGTGTTGGGTCTTTGTTAGGTTTAGGAATTACTACAATCAAAGCTTCAGTAAAAGAACGTGAAGTTGATCCTGTATTACTAAAAAAGGTAAAAAGGTTTAACAAATGGGGAAAAAGATGCAAATTAAATTCTTTATAAAATACTGCTGGAATTCCATCAGGACCTGCGGATTTATTTAATTTAAGAGATTTAATAGCTAATTGAATTTCATCCTCAGTAATAGGTAAATCTAAATTATCGTGGGTTAACTTAGGAGTTTTAGGCAAACCACACTTAAATAAAAAAGAATCAATCAAGGAAGGATCATCAAATTGCGGTTTATTAGGGTAGAGTAATAATTTAGAAATTCATCAACAATGTCCATTTGAGACAATTCAGTTTTTCCATTTGCGTTTTATCTTTTTTTATACGTAAATAGTTTGCTAAAAGTCAACAAGATGTGTTAGCATTAAAATAAAATTTGGCTTTAAAATTAGAAAGTTGTTTACCAGCTCTTTTACTTAAAATCGCATTAAAATTATATTGTAGCTTTTGTAGTTTTATTTTGATTTGGGGGTCATTAGAAGTAATAAAAAGCCTCTCAAACTTTTCAATTTGTTTATCCAATTCTTTAATTTTTACAATGAAAGTTTTGTTTTCATGTGCCATAAGAGAAATGGAAGTCCCTCTAATATAGGCATTGAAAGCATCCCATCGATTCACCACAGACGTAGAGCTCTCCGGGTTAAGTTGCAAAAATTCTTGAAGTGTAGATAAAAATGTTGGTCTATTTTGCTCATTCAAAACAATATTAGTATTCATGCGCCATCTGGATTGAGCTTTAAATTTTAAGTTGAGTTGTATTACCATAGAAATCAAAGCATGATCAGAAATATCAATATTATACATATGAGGAGTAACAGCTGAATTAATTAATTGCCGAGAAACTAATAAATAATCTAGTCTTGAGTAAGAGTTATGAGGGTTAGAGAAAAAGGTGAACATTTCTTCAGTAGGATAATGTCATCGCCAGATATCCACCAATTTAGTCGTTTTAAAAAAAGATTTTAGAGTAAAAAAGGCTCTAGGTGGTCGAAATTTGGTGTGAGAAGATCTATCTAGTAAATGATCATGTATAAGATTACAATCACCTCCAACTATAAGTGGGACATTACCCAACTTGAGAACTTCAGTAGTTAACATGGACCAAATATTAGGATCATCAACTGTTGGAGCATACACATAAATTAACAACATAATTGTATCTTGAATTTTAACTTTCGCTATGACATATCTACCTTCCACATCTGACAAATGTACTTAATACCTGACAATGTAGCCTTTTTGACAAAAGAACAGCAACACCATTTATCTTACTGGTAGCAGGAGAAGATTCAATAGAATCAACCCACTTTTTTTTCATAACATTTAAAACCTTATCATCAATATGCGTCTCTTGTATAAAACAAATGTCTGCTTTATAACTACCTAAATAATTTGTACGTTTTACAGGATGTCGTTAACCCTTAACATGTAAGGAGACAATTTTACCATTATGAACACTAGCCATAGTGAAGTAGGAAAAATACACAGGAAAAGAAAAGATAAGGTTTTGAGAAAAAGAAGAAAAGCAGTAGCTCTAGAGAAAGATCATAGGGAAAAAAGGAAAATAAAGAGACATACAAACATAGAAAAAGGACAACATTTAACAATAATAACAATTTTGAAACGCACATACGCTTTGCAAGCATGGCCGAACCATTGGAGCCCTGTGAGGAAATAAACAGTTAGATTAGCCAGAAGAAATAATGAATTAATCTTCAAGTAGCAGACTCATGTGTATCCATAGAAAACTGTGGATGCTGGTCCACGGATATGCGTAGATCTTCAGGGCTCTGAAAGGCTTTTGAAAAACTATCTTTCCAAATTCGCATTGCCGAAGGATCAAAGAGACCATATTTATAACAAAGACTTCATAACCATGGACGAATGTCTGTGAATTCCTTGTGAATCTTAACAATTTCCTTAGCAAAGTCTTGGTGTATAAAAATGTTGTTACCATTTACCATTGGGGAATGAATTTCTCATGCTGCTTTCCTTATCAAGACTAAATGATAATGACGCAAAACTCTGAATATCATTTGTCTCGGCTTGGTACGATGTGGATTCGATGAGAAGGAATCCTGTGAGCTTTATCTATTTTACACTTCTCAGGATATTTTATGCGTAGAAGACCAAATTCTCTAAATATAACCTGCAGTCATTACCTTCTACATCTTCAGGTAAATTAAAAAAACGCAGGGTATATTGCCCGTTACGATTTTCCAAATCAAGAAGAAGAGTAGATATCGTTGCTTTGATCGGTGATAAAGTATCAATTTTAACTTTATTGCCTTGCATATTAATTGCATTATCAGATATTTTCATCGACATATTAGCCATATATTTTCATACGTTTTTAATCTCCGATGCAATAACATCAGTGCTAGAGCGAATTGCCTGAATTTCATCAAGTAGCAAAGTCAATGAAGGTTCACTAGATTCCACCACTTTAGATTTAACAGGAGGAGGAGAAATATTTTGTTTCCTTTTATTATGTTGAGTTTGCACATTTTTGGTCTCCATATTGCTTAAAATGAATTTCAGCAGTCAAATAGAACCAAAATGCAGGAAACAATGTGTAGGAAAGAGTTAATATGAAGAGAAATCTCTCAATAAAGGCTGGTGCAGCAGCTTAAACTGACTGTTGGAGTGACTAGGCCAAAGCCTCACTCTTTTCAAGGTATTACTCTGCCCCCCTGACTGGAAAACTGGGCTGTACCTGAAGTGAAGAGACCGAGGCTGGACCAGGATCGAAGAAAATAGCCTCCCGCGTTCAGTAGAGCTGGGAAAACACCACAGCAGTTAGTAAGTAACTTCAGACAATGCTGCCAATGGTTTAAAATAATTTTCTGGGTCTTAATCGTCCAGAATTAGTTGCAAACGGGCTGACACAGTGAAGAGCTCACCAAGGGGCGGCCATCTTGGATCGCGCGCTTGTGCATCTCTGTCCCGGTGCTGTTATGAGGAGATGGTAAGAGACAGGTTTGACATGCAGGGTCACAGAGATCTGACTGAGGAGACCTGAGAGAGCTACTGCATGTCGCACCTCTGGCATGCAAAAGAGGATTGGGATGCACTGTCAGAGCCATTTGCATGTTGCAGCAATGAAAGAGCATGGTGCATCATGGAACTTGATTTAGATACATTAGCAGGGCTGTTTTTAGGCCCAGTAATGGAAGATCAGGGCGCCATGCAGACTGAGATTGAGATTGAGATGCATTGGCAGAGCTGTTTGCATGTTCAGCAATGAAAGGACGCGGTGTGTTCAAGACGCGGGATGAGGTGCACTGTCACAGTTGTTTAGGCAATCCAGCAATGAAAGAGCTGTCGGTTCTGCAGATAATGATTGAAATGCACTGGTAAAACTGTTTGCATAGTTCACTAATATTAGAGATGCACTAGCAGAGCTGCGTGTATGTTGCATTATTGGAATAAATGAATACACTGCAGTCAGGGTTTGAGATGCAACGGCAAAGCTGTGTGTGCTCTGATTTAACCCGTAGCTTCCATTCTGACATATCTCTGTGCGCACGCCAAGACCAAGGTCTAACAGGCTATTAGTTCTAATCCTCTTGATGAACAGACCGCTCAAGAGAATGTGATATATGTATATTTTGCTCTGACGCAATTATCAACCTTTAAAGCATGAATGTGAAATCTCAGTGAATGAGTTGAGATAGTGATCAAAATCAAGATGGATGATGCAAGTCTTCGAAACATACGTTTTCAAGGAAGGTGAATGAAGCTAAACTGCAGGTGCTGTGATTGTAAAAAAATTATTAATTTAATTGGAGTGCTGTCATGTGCTCTGTTTTAATGGGATTATGTAGACGAAAAAAGCTATTTTGACAGTGGAGTTCAGTATCTTGACAACTGAAATGTACACCATGGGTAAAAGACACATCAAACACACATTCTGTATGACACAGGTTTAATTCTATGCAGATTTATATGTCTCAATATTCTATAATGAATGCACTGATTTAGTCTCCTTCAGCGCAGAACTGGGAAATAACAGAAACATGCATTGCAGGTCTTCTGTCTCAAATACCACCGTTCCCCTCTGTATTAAGCTTAAATACTGTATTTAACAGTGGCATTTTCACGACCACAGGTGGAAATAAGGAACAAAATGAAACTGAAAGATGCAAAGAAGAATGAGGAGCAGCACTTGCCAGCGAGCATGGCGTCAGAAACACGAGTGCCAGAATCCAGTAAATTAAAAGAGGCAAAGGTGTCTCTAGTAGTGAAATTACAAAGGAAAGTAAATGAAATAACATGGACAAGGGCGGCCATGTTGGAGTAGGCTAGAATAAGGCAGCAAATAGTCTAAATATTAACCATAACTCGAAAGTAAACAGTGTCACGCTCAAAGCGCACAAGCAAAAATATTTTCTTACTTGTGGTAAAAGATGGGCGTTTCCTTGTTGTACCTGTTCCCGCAACTGAAAGCAGAGCAGGACTGCACCATCTTCCCACCAAGCACTAAGGCTACTGTATCGTTTTAAAAGAGGACAAACAATGCCCAAATATCCTTCTTTTGTCTAAGAATATTAATAGTGTTCCGCGTATTACTTAATTGAGTTAAGGAAAACAAAGCAAGCCCAATCCCCCTTAAAAAGAAGCCCAAACAAAGTCATATACTACCAAAAAAAGCCCACTGCCGGTTGACATGGAAAATTGCAGAAAGGTTAAAAAATAGAACCAATGGAGCGGGAGGCACAATGTGGGAGGCAGCACTGACCCAACTGTAGTATTAAGAGGAGGTGAGAGGGGGAAATTCTATAGTTAAATCTAAATTCTTATGGCATGAAAGTTGAACACAGGCAATGGCATGAAAGCTGAACACAGGCAACTAGTAACAGAGGAACACAAGAGACAAAGGAGGGACAAAGAGGCAGAACTGACCACAAGCAAGCAGGGATTTTTGAAGGATACTCAAATAGACAAATGAAAAGCAATGTTAAGGAAAGGGGATGGACTTGATGCCCATAGACGGATTACGGCAGATCTTGAAGAGACAGCTCCACTGTCTTAGTCAACCTAAAAAGAGTAGCTTGTGCAGACTGCATTTGGCTCCACCACCTGGGGCTACCGCTCCAGTGGTAATGTGTTCAGGGTGAAATCTGTAGCAGAGACCCCTGCGGCATCCTTGCCCTCGGATGCAACCTATTCCTGCTGCTGAGCTCTCCAGCGGCCTCAGGCGGATACTGACCCTGACTTGGAACCTTGTTTTATCTACTGACGGGTGATCCTGGGGAGGGGGTGGGGCAGGGGCAGTCGATGCCTTTAGGTAATATCCATTGTCTGGCTCACCACCCGGAGGATGGTGTGAGACATGTGGCAATGCCTGCCAGCACGTTTCTGGGATGAGTGGCCCGCAAACCCGTGGCCATCAGAAGGGTCGGGCCAAATTATGGTCTGTGCACTGCTGGGGCATTGGGAGAACCTCTGGGGTGTTTATCTTTTCTAAACAAGCAAATAGTTTAAAGAATGTAATAAGACATTATAATTTATGCTTTATGTCGAATGTCATCAAATATTAATAGTGCTTTTAGATTTGAATTTGTAGCTACCCCTGACGAAGGGCTGTCCTAGCCGGAAATGTATTGGGTCTAAGAGATCACAGCTGCCTAGGATGAATTATGTTTTACCACGTGCTACATAAAAAGGCTTCAGCCATATGTATAGCATTTGAAAATATGGGGATACATACAGTCTTTTATGAGAATGGAGAAAGCAAAGATAAAGTTGTGAATAAAATATGGACTAAAAAGGATTTAAATGTATTTAATTCATGATGGAATTTATGGGATATATTCTGATTTTGCTGTGTGACTGGTGGATGGAGCGCTGTTGCGCTCCACTGATTACGGAGCTTTTCATATGTGCCACTGGGGCAGGGCGCTTCGCCAGTCTGCACGCTAATAATGGCTCTAAGTATACTGAATGGACTGTTGAATATCAAAGGCATGCATTCTGTCAATTTATATGTAAATTCTATGGATCTTGTCCAGTGGATTGTTTGCACCCAGGACATTGATTAAAAGAAGAAAAGGAAAGAAATTAAATGACTTCACATAAAGGGCGGCTTAGAAACATCGAAATTCACCAGAGATAACTGACTTTGCATTTTGTTAAACTGCTAAAAGCCTGTGTGCAAGGATTTAACATTCAGAATATTGTGCACATTTTATGTACAATCGACATCTGGCACACGCATTTTCACAAATAGTTGTACAAACACTACGGGCCTTATGTAGGTGGGCTGGCATTTACCACTTCATAAATACCGAATCATACCGATTCGGTATTTATGAAGTGGTAAATGCAATGTAGGTAATGAGTCGGTAAATATTACCGATTCGGAAAAATTCGGTAATTACCGAATCGGTATTTACCGATTCGGTAATGAGGCATACCTTCCCATTGATGGGAAGGTATGCCTCATTACCGAATCGGTAAATACCGATTCGGTAATGGGGGAGCACATGCAAGGGTGGCAGGGTGTCATATTGACACCCTGTTGCACCCCTGATTCGGCCATGTGTGCACATGTGGCGCACATACATGCCCTAAGGGCATGTATGTCTGCCACATTGCACACTTAAACGTGCACAAAAATGCTTTTTTTCACCTATTCGTCATTTACCACCAACCTTTAGTTGGTGGTAAATAACGAATCCCCACACCCACCACACACTCCCCCTACATTTCATTTCATGATTCGGTATTTACCGAATCGGTAATATTACCGATTCGGTAATTTTACCGATTCGGTAAATACCGAATCATGAAATTCTCCCCCTACATCTCAAAAGCCAAATTACCGGTCGGTAACGGTATAATTACCGAAAATCGGCCGTTACCGACCGGTATTTGGCTTCCTACATGAGGCCCTACATGTGAAAGTTTGTGTTGGAATAAAAGGCTAGGTGTTTATAATGGGAACATGCAATGGTCTGTGGGACTTGTATTTTCATTAGGTTTCACTTTGAACTGACAATTGGTAGCAGGTGAAGGGGCAGGAGGTTCACAAGGGGGGTTAGTTTAACTGCGGTCATGAAGTAGCAGTCAGTTATTTTAATACGGATGTATGACAATACATCGCGAACTAAAACAACACATGCCGTTACATTGCAGTTGTTAGTTCGCATGTACCGTCACAATGCAAGTCATAACATCGCCGACCATTACTTCGCATTTCCTTTGAAATGCATACAAAACCCCTTTACAGCTCACACCAATCCCCCACAGGCTCTCACATGCTCTTACATCGCAATTTTTTTTCCCGAGCTAACCCCCAACACTAATACAGTACCCTACATAACACACGCTCCACAACACTACCCTACAGCACAAAACAATACAGTACTCTAAAGCCTAAAACCTAAACCATTAATCACTACTCTGCACTAAGACCCCCTGACACGACCCTAAATCCTAATCCCTAAAACAGTACCCTACACAACACTAAACCCTAAGCCCTAAGCCCTAAAGCCTAAAACAGTACTCTACACCACACAAAACCCTAAGCCCTAAAGCCTAAAACAGTACCCTACACAACACTAAACCCAAAGCCCTAACCCCTAAGCCCTAAAGCCTAAAACAGTACCCTACACAACACTAAACCCTAAGCCCTAAAGCCTAAAACAGTACCCTACACAACACTAAACCCTAAGCCCTAATCCCTAAAGTCTAAAACAGTACATAACACAACACTAAACCCTAAGCCCTAAGCCCTAAAGCCTAAAACACTACCGTACACTACTATTCCAAGCACAATCCCCCTTACCTCTCTTTCTTTGAGGTTCCTCTCTCTCGGTTCCGGTCCCAGCGTCGTCTCTTCCTCGTCTCTGTCCCAGTGCATGTCAGTCCCGGGGCCCGCCCATTACATCACTTGCGTTTTAAAAGCATGTGCTGTTACAGAGCATGCGATGTAATGGAATGTGTAGTAATGGTCTGCATCGTAACGTCGCTTGCGTTGTAACGCTTGCGACATAAACGCATGAGATGTACCACATGCGTTGCTATGGCTGTTCGCCTTTTAATACTTGCAGAGCAATGGGGCATGGAGGAGAGGTGTCAGTTTCACTGCTAAGGAACACAGTATGTGCAGGTACAAATTATAGTGATTAGTTTGGGGACTTCATCACGCTTTGTGGGTTTATATTGATATACACTGGGTGGAGGTTCAGTTCTTTAGTTTTTGAGATTTTCATGTCAGTGGGGTCACATGTTTATCTTTTCTCAACAAGCAAATAGTTTAAAGAATGTGTTAAGACATTTATGCATGCTTTCAAATGTCATAAAATATTAATAGCAGTTTTAAATTCGAATTTGTAGCTACCCCTGACGAAGGGCTGTAATAGCCCGAAATGCATTGGGTCTAAGAGATCACAGCTGCCTAGCATGAATTATGTTTTCCCACGTGCTAAAGAAAAAAGCTTGAGGCATATCTATAGCATTTGAAAATATGGGGATATGTACAGCCTTTTATGTGAATGGAGAAAGCAAAGATAAAGTTGTGAATAAAATATGGGCTAAAAGGGTTACAATGGATTTAAATGGATTATTTAAATCATGATGGAATTTGTGGAATATATTCTGATTTTGCTGTGCGACTGGTGGTTGGAGCACCATTGCGCTCCACTGACTATGGAATTGTTCATATGTGCCACTGGGACAGGGCACTTCGCAAGTCTGCATGCTAATAATGCCTATAAGTGTACCGAATGAACTGTTGAATACCAATGGTGTGCATTCTGTCATTTTCTATGTAAATTCTAGGGTTGTTTAAACATGACAGAATTCAGTGTGGTGTACTGTAATTAGTGTACAAAATTATCACAATCTCATGTTTTGGGGAGCGGATGTGAAAGGAGTTTTTTTATTTGGAGGTTTCTTTAGGGGGTGCTTATTTAGCCCCATAGACATTATATAGCAAGTGGTACTACTAGATAAAACACTCCAAATTACAAAAATGAAAGGTGTCTAAAAAATCCAAAAGTTTTTAGTTTTCAAATCAATTACATTAAATAGATACATTTAATCATATAAACATTATTAAGAATCAAATGTTAATTAAGAAATGTATGTATGATGTATTTGCAATGTTTGGATTGCTTGCAGGATTCTGGAATGATATAAATTGTGGCTTTGAGAATTCCTTCATCTGTGAAAGACACAACAGTTCTATAAACTCAACATTGGCTCCGACAATCCCAATGCCATTAGGGGGGTGTCCAGCAAACTGGTTATCGCACAAACGTAAGGTAAGCATCAATAATTCATCTTGTACTTTGTAAAAAACTATAATGTGACTTAATCGTCTGTGAAGGCTGCTGTTAGTGCCAAGACCCACTTCCTTTACCACATTCTTCTTGTGAGAATGGTGATGGGGATGGCATCCCTCAGAAATCTCTCAGCAAAAGTCAAGAGAAGCTAAGCAGGGCATCAGAATGATGGCAAAGGCAACATAGAAAGTTAAAAATGCTAACAAGCTGTCGAATAACTCTCAATAATGCATAAGCAAAAATAAAAAATAAATAAAATCTAAACACAAGTATTCTAAAAAGAACCTGGATACATAAACAAGATAATCCCTGAACATTGAGATTTTGAGCTTTCATGCAGGAAACCAGTGCCGAAACCTCTTCCAATGAACCTGGAAGCAGAGCACCACATATTATATTTACAAGAAACACAAAATAATATAATGCTATCTGTTACTTTGAATTATGTTGTTTCATCCTCCTACCACTAGATTTCACAGATGTTATAAATACTCCAATTGTAAAATTATTTCACTTTTTCCATTGTTCAAAGAAGTGTGTCCTCAAGAAATAGGGGTGTTAGCCTGCAGGTAAGTGTGCCTGTTCTCTCCAAAGCCTTGTATTTGTTAACAGTGTTGTTAACAGTGTTCCTAGGAGGCACGTGGGATCTACAGACCCCACTGGTCAAGGCAACTGAGCAGGGTCTGCGACCACTCACGGTTCCAGTCCTTTTTCAATAGGCTCCACGAAGACTTGCAGGGGAAAACGCGAAATTTAAAATCCTACCGGACTGTCCTGCTCCTGCTCCTCGACGGGGGTGCCGTCCTCGCTCTCCCTGTTGCGCCGCTGGCTTTGTTGGCGCTCTGTTGGTGCTCCCTCGCTGGCTGTGGGCTGCCACGCTCACCGGACCGGAGCGGGGAAAAACTTCAACTCCCAGGTGCCCCGGCGCTCCCTGACGACATCGAAGCGCCCGGAGGCGCATAAAAGATCGCTGATTCCTTGGTGGGGCGGGAAAACGCGAAATTTAAAATCCTACCGGACTGTCCTGCTCCTGCTCCTCGACGGGGGTGCCGTCCTCGCTCTCCCTGTTGCGCCGCTGGCTTTGTTGGCGCTCTGTTGGTGCTCCCTCGCTGGCTGTGGGCTGCCACGCTCACCGGACCGGAGCGGGGAAAAACTTCAACTCCCAGGTGCCCCGGCGCTCCCTGACGACATCGAAGCGCCCGGAGGCGCATAAAAGATCGCTGATTCCTTGGTGGGGCGGGAAAACGCGAAATTTAAAATCCTACCGGACTGTCCTGCTCCTGCTCCTCGACGGGGGTGCCGTCCTCGCTCTCCCTGTTGCGCCGCTGGCTTTGTTGGCGCTCTGTTGGTGCTCCCTCGCTGGCTGTGGGCTGCCACGCTCACCGGACCGGAGCGGGGAAAAACTTCAACTCCCAGGTGCCCCGGCGCTCCCTGACGACATCGAAGCGCCCGGAGGCGCATAAAAGATCGCTGATTCCTTGGTGGGGCGGGAAAACGCGAAATTTAAAATCCTACCGGACTGTCCTGCTCCTGCTCCTCGACGGGGGTGCCGTCCTCGCTCTCCCTGTTGCGCCGCTGGCTTTGTTGGCGCTCTGTTGGTGCTCCCTCGCTGGCTGTGGGCTGCCACGCTCACCGGACCGGAGCGGGGAAAAACTTCAACTCCCAGGTGCCCCGGCGCTCCCTGACGACATCGAAGCGCCCAGAGGCGCATAAAAGATCGCTGATTCCCCCGCGTCGCGGGACGCGCGCGGGCGGGCGCCGGCTGGGCTGGGACCCTTCTCTTTGGCGTGTGACTTTGGGACACCAGCTGTTATTCGAGAACGGACTGCACGTAGTGGGTAACGCTGTGTCAGTATTTCTGTTATTTTTGAAGTGGTGATTTCAGGGGGCTGGTTGTGTTTCTCACGGCTCGTTATTGTACTCTACCATAGTAGAAAATGAACTCTAAAACATGCAAAAGGACCGTGGGTTTGGGGACCCTTGATAGCTACCTGAAACATGCTGAATCTGCAATTGTGAAAGAAATTGCGTCAGTGGAACGTAGATTATCGCTTGAACCACCTAGGTTAGCTGCGTCCCGTACTACTCCCACGACCATTGCTGTTGATGCACCCCCCGTTGTTGCCAACTCTTGTATGTCCCAAAATGGGTCAGGAACTGTGGAGACTTCTATAGTTACACCTGCCTTCTTACCCAATTTGAGTCCTGCCCCCTCTCCTGTGGCTGTTAGAACAAGACAATCAAGAGGCATTGCCAATCAGCCATTAAACGGGGGCAAAATCATGGCAGGTAAAAGAAAGGCAAATAACTCCATGGGAGCACGGAAACAGGCAAAAATCCCTAGAAAGAGCAATTTCGCTCAGGGGTTGGCTCAGGTTAATCTTAGTGTTCCCCAATTTGCTGGTGAGTCAACGTGTGGGGAAATTAATAACTGTATAACTCAGGGCCCCGATATTGGTAATAAAAGCATAGGGCTAGAAATAGCGACAATTATCGACGCCCGTCTTAAGTTACTAACTGTACCGCTAATGGCTACATTGAAACGAATAGAGGATCGCATCACTAAAATCGAGTTACACCTTCAAACCAAGGTTTTAAACGTTGAGCCAAGCTCCGCGGTAGTTGATTCTCTAATTACGTGTACAGCTACAGTTGATAATATGTTGGATTCTATGATTACTATACATCAACAACCAACACTTCCCTGCACTACCCCGGCTATAGGTTCTACTACCTTATCCCGACCTCCAATTGCTGCAGAAATTGCTCAGGGTAGGGAAACACACAAGCAGAACCCAAGAGGGAGGATCTCTTCTCCGGATCAGCCCCTAGGGAGGGACTCGACACTGCACTTACCACCAGAGGCCTGCCCCTACTCTATTATTTTAGCCAATGTCCCAAAGCTTGTGGATGGGAATAGGGAACACTGGTCTTCATTAAAAAATAAAGCCCTCCACTACTTATCGAATAAAACTGTTTTGGGCCAACATTTACATAGTAATTTCTTGATGATAAGACGAGTTCCTTGGGTGGGTAAGATTAACAAATGTTTAGATGGTGACTGCATTGTCATAAGTTTTAGATCCCCCAGGTTGGTTGAGGACATTTTGAGGCAGGCAGGTTCTGCTAGAATTCATCATGATTATGTTAATGTCCTCCCTTTGGGTTTTTTCTATCCCCCAGCTTTTGACATAAGGACGACCAATAACTTCCCAAAGAGTTGTGCCCCCCTTGATTATGCTGTCCCTATCTCTAATAGATACTCTGCCCTATCCACCTTGGATGACAATGAGTGACTAGGGCGGCAAGAATTAACTATAGCGCCTGGAACTCAGCCTGCAGTCCCAGATATAGAGCCATTGATAGTCATCGGCCCTAGCCACGGACCCATGGGTCCTTTAACTAAATTGGTTACCTGGAACATAGCTGGGCTGAGAAATAAGACAGATGACCCAGCCTGGAGAGACCTTATCTGCTCAGGCGAAGTAATCTGTCTCCAAGAGACTTGGGATACGGATAACACCCTGTGTATAGATGGATATAAAAGCTTCTTTGCGTCTGCTGTACCGTCTAACATGGGGGGGGCTAAGGGGGGGTTGGTTACCTTGATTTCAGCTAGCATCTCTGGCTCGCTGACCCAACTTGACACTGGCTCATGTAATTGTTTGGCAGTCCAAATTTCCCTCAACGGGGGCAGTAATTTTTTAATTGTAAATTTTTATAACTCTTATCACAGAGATACCACGGTTGATCATCTCACCGCATTAAATTGCTTTTTGGTTAAATTTAAGGAGGAAACTGAGATTATTTGTCCCATTATTATCATGGGCGATTTTAATATCCATAGATGTCCAGAGAAATGTCCTTTGATGGATCCCTTAGGTCCAATAGAATTACGGGAGGTCCATTTTGAGCACTCACCTCAGGGTGCTCTTTTGGAAATAATCCTTGCTGATCATGGCTTGCTACTCCCCGCCATGGTGGATGAAGATACACCAACATTCAAAGGGAACGGGAAATACTCTGTGATTGATTATATTTTCATCAGTTTAGTATTGAGGCACAGGACTATGGAATATTTAGCAGCCTGGACATATTTCAGCGACCATAATCCTGTGGTCCTCATTTTGTCTGATCTCTTTTTACAACCTGTTATGGCCCCTGATAGAACGGACAAATCTCACATTCGCCCCACTGACCAGGATCGCAGGATCAGATGGAACAAAGTTATTCCTGATGATTTTTTTGCCAATTTGAAAAAGAAGGTTGGCCCTGAGTTGACCATGTGCCTTGACTCAGAAGCAGGGAACGTGGAAGTACTAGGGGCGTATTCAGCAGATCTTCGGTGTCCAGTCAAAACAGTGGACAAGGCAGAGTTAGGTTGGTTTGACAAAAACTGTTCATTGGCCAACAGAAAGCTGAGGGCGGCCTTGAGCAGTAACCCTTTGAATCGGTCTAACATAGCCCAACTCAGGAAAGAATATACTAAAACCTTGGCAACCAGGAAAAAGGAGATCCGGGAGGACGCGTGGGAAGAACTCTCTTCGGTTGACGTCCTTCGCAATAGTGCAAAGTTCTGGTCTGTCGTCAATAAACCCTTCTTTCGTGATCCCTGTAACAATCAATTAGATTGCGGTATTGGGGTACACCAGTGGTTTTCTCACTTCAAGTCAGTCTACGAAGTGGGTATGAATGGTGGATCAAACCCTCCTCTTCCCACTGTGAAACAATATACTTTATTCGTAACCAAGGGCGAGGTGGTTGAGGCCATCGGCAAGATGACGAGCAATAAGGCTCCAGGACCCGATGGCGTCCCATCGGACCTTTTTAAATCAGACATTGAGACTTGGTCCACAATTTTAACGAATATTTTTAATAGGGTCTGTGTCGCAGGCATCCCGGACACATGGTCCGAGTCCGTGATCATTCCTATTTTTAAAAAGGGTAATAGAGGGGACCCTAGTTGTTACCGCCCTATCTCACTCATTGATTCCGCAGTAAAAGTCCTGGGGCGAGTAGTTTTGGGTAAATTAACAGAATGGTTGGAGGATACCAACACCCTTTCGTGCCTACAATATGGGTTTCGTAAGGGCCGTGGCACTATAGACCAAAGCTTGAATCTTTACCTTTTAATAGGTAAATACACTATAGCTAAGAAAGGGACGTTATACCTGGCCTTTATGGACTTATCCTCGGCCTTTGACCGAGTGAACCGGTCGAAACTGTGGGAACTCCTTCTCAAGCAGGGAGTAGATGAAAACCTCGTCTATTTTTTAGCAGATCTCCATAGAGATCTTTCTGCTACTGTTAGATTCGACCGATTGGGCAACTGCACTGGCAAGATCGGAATCTCTAATGGTGTTAGGCAGGGTTGTATTTTAGCCCCCCTGCTTTTTACACTTTATATCAACGACCTAGCCACTGCCTTAACTGAGTCTTGTAAGGACATTCCTAGGGCAGGGAAGTACCAAATTCCAGCATTATTGTATGCAGACGATGCTGCACTGTTAGCGCGTACAGCAGTAGGGCTTCAAAGTCTTTTAGACACTTTTGCTGACTTTATGAAAAGACTTGATTTAAGCGTGAATTTTGCTAAATCTCATGTTATGACTGTAGGTTGTAAACCCAAGAAAACCAAGACTATGCTTTGTGAGGGCCATGTCTTATCTAGAATCACCAGTTTCCCATATTTGGGGGTTATTTTTGATGATAAGTCATCCTGGGTCCCTCAATTAGCCGCAAAACGAAATGCCTTTGCCAGATCAACCATAGGTGTGTTGGACTTTGCTCGTAAACTGGGGGTGAAACCCATGCAAGCTATATTGAACATTTATGCAGCTAAATGTATCTCTATAGCTATGTATGGTGCGGACCTGTGGGGATTTAAAAATGTGAAGGAACTTCAGGTGGTAGAGGACAAGTTCCTAAAAACCATTCTATCACTTCCCCAGGCAACCTCTGGTTACATTGTACATCAAGAATGTGGGGTTGGCTATTTAACTGACCGGATAGCATTAGCCCCCCTTTTAAAATGGTTATCAATCTGGCAAAATCCGGAACTCGAGCTAAATCGTGAAATTATAATAGATTGCTTATCGCTCGAGTTCGGAAAGGCTATTCCTTGGCTGCGCTATGTTAAGAACCTAAGTGACGAAATAGGTCGCCCAGACATATTTGATAATCCCAACAATTTATCAAAGGGAGACTTTAAATGGGTAAAAGACACACACAAGCTTAGAACTACTTTAGCCAGAGAAGAAAAGGAGCTAACAAAACCTACAGCAAAGGCCCATCAGCTATTAATAACTACAGGCAGCATAGAACCTTACTTGACCATAGTGAATAACATGAATCATCGCTTTTTATTGACAAGGTTTAGACTGAACAAATACCATCTTTTGCTCACTGATTCTGTTGGTTGGATGAAGGACAGGGACATGGAGATATGTTCTTGCGACAGATTCTCCCTTAAGGATACTGCCCACTTTATTTTCTTTTGTAAACATTTGTCCCCCCTCCGCAAAAAGTTCATCATCCCTCTTATTAAGAATAAAGGATTCAGACAAGTCAAACCTGCTCTTTTGTATCTCCAGCTGCTAGGTACTACTTGGGAGATTTTTAATATAGCAAATTTTTTGGCAATCGCGATGAGATTAAGGAAAAAAATCAAGTGGACATAGTGTTGTTTAAAATTAATTGTGAATTTTGATTAAACTAGACCTAGTCTTATTTTAAGTAGTGTTTTAAAATCATGTGTAAATGCTCATTTTAAATGTTATTTATTGTATATATTGTGATGTTTTGCACTTTTATGGTTCTTGATATGAGCCGAATAAAGTAATTTTGACTGACTGACTTGCAGTTCCAATGTGGCATGGCATAAAGGATGCTAGAGCACAGCTTAAATAAGATGCTCTATTTAGTTTTCTTATATCTGCTGAATAACTTCATTTATTTTGCATAAGTAAATTTGGCCACTTAGCAATTCAGTCAGTCAGTCATCATCTTTATTTCAGCTCAAACGAACCATAAAAGAACACAAGGTAAAAATGTAAAACCAGATAAATGCAGATCACAATGCAAAATGTTTGGAATGAATTACAGATGTTATAATACATCTGCTGATAATAATCCATATAGCAAAGACGAGACCAAGGAAACAAAAGCCCCCAAATTGTCCATAAAAGAAGACACATAAAGGATCCACCAAGTTGCCCAGGATGTCTTGACGGCTAACAATCAGATATTTATATCAATCATATTTATTTAAGTTTGCATAAATGCATAATAATAAAATCCTGCCACATACACAAAAATTTGTTAAGAAAAAAAGGACAGCATCGAGTAAAAGCCCTTAGGTGTAAGAATCAGTCATAAAAGGCATTATAAAGTTAAAATAGTCAAAACTCAAAGTGCAAGTGAGATGTTCATATACGAGTAAAATACTGCAATTAATAAAAAAAACTTTTTAGTTCAGAGATTTCCTCATTTTTAAAGCCCAACAGATAAAACTAATGATAACAAGACAGCATAATTCTGACTGTAGGCATAAAAGGCGAGACAAACGCGTATTGTGAGATCTGACACTAAATGACTGCAAGATGGGTCGCAGAGAAGACCTTCTAGGTTGGATGTAAAAGCCACAAACAAACATGAAGTGGGCCAGTGTTTGTTTTGATGTGTCATCACAGGGACAGGGTGGTAAACAGTAGAACCTTGATCCCTGTTGGGGGTGCACTACTAGGAAGTGGACAAAGCCTAGCCAAAAACAGGTAAGAGAGAACATGTCTTCTGTGTTGGTAACCAAAAGGAGATAGTGTTCAACCCCCACCTAGGTAATGTGATGCTGTAACTAGAGATTGTTGATTTCTGTGTTCTAAGTTGATAAAATGCAGTTTTATCCTCATCTCTTATGCTGCCAGTAAAGTCATTTGGAGAGAAAAAGAAGTGAGGAAAGTCAAGGTCCAAGAGGATTTTTTAACATAAGACAACCAAGGAATGGCGTTTGCTTGTTCTAGTTTTAGGCAATCTACAGCAACTTTGCATGGTTAACTGATCAAATACTATCTAGCTCCACCATTTCCCTTTTATCTTAGGGTCTTTCTTTTGTACCGCATACAGGTATTAACATTTTTGAATTACATCAGGACATAATGGCATTCTTTCGCAAGATACGCCTTAAAAAATATTGAGCAAGAACTGGAGATTCTGACCAAATGATTCAGGATAATCGTTCAGGCCTACGACCTACATCAATCTTCATTCCTACACTGGACCAACTTGGACCAGAAGTAGAGATCTTTGAAAATGTAGTGCTCAAACAACTTAAAACATCAATCAGCTCGTCTTATCGTCCACCACCTAATCTAAACAAAGAAGAACTTGGTGAACTAATCAGCCTAAGACAAAACCCAGATGTATTGATAAAAAACCGTGACAAAGGAGGTGGGATAGTAGTTGTAGATACAGAAAAATACATACAAACCATGCAAGAGCTTCTTAGTGATATTACTTATTATCAACCAGTTAAAATAGATCCCACTGCTCGTGTCCAAAGAAAGATTTTTACTTGTACAAAAAGAGCGTTAGATATGGGAACCATTTGTCAAATGGAGTTTGACTTTCTCAATATGGAACATCCAAAAATGGCAGCCATTTACGGTGTGCCTAAAATTCACAAGGATAGAAACAATCCTCCTTATCGACCAATAGTAAATACCATTGGCTCAGTTACTGAGCCCACCTCTAAATATATAGACCACATCCTATGCCCACATGTGCCAAAAATCACATCTTATTTAAAAGACACAAAAGCTATGATACAGGCAGTAGAGCGCTTACAATTTAACAGTTCTAATGATATGCTGGTTACTCTAGATGTGCCGGCGGCGCGCCCAAGGCGTGCCAAAGGCAAGCCCGTCTGCGCCCGTCAGCATCCGTAACGCGTCCAGCGCCACAACCCCTGGCCGGTTTAGCTCCAAAAAATACAGCAGGATGGAGCTGTTTGCCTGCGATCAAGGTTTGTGTAGGCCACACGACCTAACTCCCCTAAGTAAGATAGGGTGTGCTAATTGTTCGTTTTGCTTAGGAGGCTCGACCGGGGCTAAGTTAGGAGGGAGGGAAGATAGCATTGTGGAAACCCTAAGGGATTTCCAAAGTGGCCCATCCCCCGGCCTAAAGAGGCTGGTCACAAATTTGGCGATCAGGAAAGACACCTTCAATGTATGCTGCTTAATATTCGATCATTAAGTAAACACAAGTATCAGATCGTAGATATAATCCGAAGCACTAGCACTGATATAATGTTTTTAACTGAGACATGGGCAGATAACGCCTCAAGTCCAGATTGGAACATAGCCTTACCGCAAGGCTACATGGTGACTTCACAAAACAGAGAAGGGGGAAAAGGGGGGGGTATTGCTTTTGTCCATCGGGATGATATCAACCTGCGAATAAGTGCCACTACTGAGCTCTCTGCGGAAGCCGTGCATTTTCCCATCAGTATTAATAATGCAGTGAATGTTCTGGGCTTATTGCTCTACCGCCCCCCCGGTCCAAAAGCGATTTTTGCTCAATCTTTGATGACGTACCTAGAGTCGCAAACTGATCATGGCTCATTCATGCTACTTGGGGATTTTAATTTTCATTTGGAGCTTGGGGACAATTCAGATACAGAAAGACTTCTCGACAATCTTCTCACTTTTGGACTCGCCCAGTTGGTTGCGGAACCCACCCATCAGGCGGGTCACACCCTGGATGGTATTTTTTCAAATGACGCCAACACAAATGTGGTAAAAGTTACTCCCCTGCCTTGGACAGATCATTATGCGGTTATGTTTAGCACTAGGGTCTCACTTCCACTGTTGCGGAAACAAATAAAATCCACTAAAATCAGGTCTCGACGGTGGAATAAAGTCAGTACAGATGAATTATTAGTGGCTCTTAGTTCAGGCCCTAGGTCGCTGTCTACGGATTGTAACACGGCTGCGGCCGATATCAATGACTGGCTTCAGACAGTAGCTGACCAGGTAGCTCCCGAAAGATGGTCTACCATTAGAAGACATAAGCCGACTTCTCCCTGGTATAATTCCCATCTTAAATCCATCAAGGTGAAATGCCGGACAGCCGAACGAAAATGGCGGCAGGACTATGACACATGTGCAAAAATGACTTATAATATGGCCCACAAAGAGTACAAGATGGCTATTATAGAGGCAAAAAAGGTGTTTTTTGCCAATAAAATAGATGAAGCAGGAAACTCTTCTAGAGAGCTGTTTAAAACAGTTAATCTGCTCTCTAATGCCCAACAGAGTATTGCCTTTCATCCTGATCAAACGTTGTGTGATAGGATGGCAACTTTCTTCCAAAATAAGGTTCAAGTTATTTATGATAACCTTTTTGAAACCTGCCAGCTTCCAGATACAGTACGACACTCATTACTGACAGTGAGTCCACCCTCGAGGGAATTAACTAGCTTCCCCATGATGGGTCGAGAGGAAGTTGGCGATTTACTTCTCTCTTTAAAATCGGGTTCACCTAATGACCCCTGCCCTGCCACGGTGCTTCACCGCATTGCAAATAGGATTGGCGAGGTATTAATGCCACTGTTTAATCAAATTCTGGAGTCAGGCAGCTTTCCAGCTTGCTGGAAGATGGCCACTGTTAGGCCTATCTTAAAGAAGCCTACGTTAGACCCCACAGAGCTTAAGAAATATCGGCCGATTGCCGGCCTCCCCATAATGGCTAAAATCTTGGCAAAATCCATGAACAGAACCTTGACTGACTACCTCGAAACTAATGATATATTGGATATAACTCAGCATGGTTTTAGATCCAGTCATTCGACTGAATCTGCCCTGATTGTTGTTACAGAAAAGATCCGCAGAATTATGGATCAGGGAGGAAATGCAGTCTTGGTTCTGCTTGATTTGTCAGCAGCCTTCGACACCGTGAATCACACGGTGTTGGCTCAGCGGCTCCAAGATGTGGGTATCGGGGGTTCAGCATTGTCTCTCCTTTCCTCCTTCCTGGACGGGAGAGTACAGAGCCTATGCTGGGAGGGTTTGCAATCGGCGAGCTTTTTCTTGCCCTGTGGGGTCCCCCAGGGCTCCGCTCTGTCACCAACCCTCTTTAATATCTATATGCTGCCACTGGCCAGTCTGATTAGGAGGCATGGTTTTGAGTTTACATCTTATGCCGATGACTATCATCTTATAATCTCAATGGCTAAACATCCAGAGAACACGGCTGTTAGGTTTCATGCCTGTTTGGAGGAGATTATAGCTTGGATGAATCATAGCTTCCTAAAAATAAACACTGAAAAAACAGAGGTCATTGAATTTGGCCAGGGCCAACCCCGATGGGACGCTTCCTGGTGGCCTACTACAGCCGGGGAATGTCCCACCCCTGCATTTAAGATCAGAAACTTGGGGGTTATCTTTGACTGTAATTTAACCTTCTCGGCTCAAGTCAACATCCTCACCTCCTCCTGTTTTTTCCTAATTAAAACTTTGAAGAAGATCTTTCCCTTCATAAGGAAGGAACAACAGAAATCAGTAGTAACAGCTCTTTTGCTTTTCAAATTAGACTATTGTAATGGCCTATTCTTGGGAACTAATAAGTCCCAAATGAATAGGCTTCAATCATTGCAGAATGCCGCTGCTAGACTACTTTTGGATATACCCAGAGGCAAGCCTACCTCTGCGGCTATCCGAACTCTGCACTGGCTTCCTATCCAGCATCGCGTTGAGTTTAAGGCCTTATGTTTGGTCCATAAAGCTTTCTACGGAGGAGGTGCTAGGGCTATGCGCATATTGTTTAGACCCTACATTCCGGCCCGATCACTAAGATCTGGCACCTTGAATCTTCTTTGTCTGGATAGGATTAGGAAGGCAAGATGGGGTGGTAGAGCGTTCTCCCACCGAGCAGCAAAGCTATGGAACTTGCTGCCTGTAGCCATGCGTCTACAACCTAATAGATTGGCTTTTAGGAAAGCCTTGAAAACTTGGCTGTTTGAGATGGTATAGGTTGTATGTTACAGGCTATTGGCCTTACCAGGTTCTCTTCCCTTAGCGCCAAGACGCCACGGCATACAAGCGCTCTATAAACATATATCTTATCTTATCTTATCTTAGATGTAGAATCTCTTTACAGAAATATACCTTAAGGAGGTGCACTCACGGCTGTGAAGTGGTTTATAGAATTCCATCAAATTGATTGCTGCTCTACATTCATAATAGAGATTCTAAAAATTGTATAGGAAGAAAACACCTTTGAATTCAATGGCACTCTTTACAGACAGATTAAAGGAGTAAGTATGGGGGCAGCATGTGCCTCGACTGTAGCGAATATATATATGGCATATTTTTAAAGTATCCATATATACACCGAAATAGCTCCCTTTTTCAAATCAATTCAAAATTGGGCACGCTACATAGATGATGTCTTTTTCATTTGGACCAATGCCTCTAATACACTTCATGAGGTTTTAGCCTGGATCAATCTATGTGATCAGAATCTTAGATTCACAGCCCATATAAATTCCACTAGTATAGAATTTCTTGATATTCAAATCAAAGAAAATAACCATACTCTAGAGGTTGACCTCTATGTGAAACCTACGGTAAGAAACACTCGCCTACACTATAATAGTTTTCATCTGACTAAACAAAAAGAAAGTATACCATTTGGCACATTTTGAATGCTAACGTAGAGGAAACAGACAAATTACAGCGTCCGATGTTTGCACATCAGCGCAACAAAAATCTGAAGGACCACATTGTCCACTCACGTATTAACACCAAACCTCCATTCATTCAAAAAACATAGATGGCAGTGCACCTATCTGTGGCAACAATAAATGTTTCCATTGTAAGGCATGTGACAGCGTAATCATAACTACAACATTTGAACATAATGGGCACCTCATTGCGCTAAAGTCATTCACGAATTGTAAAACAAAAAATATTGTTTATCTGCTGTTGTGTCCGTGCAGATTAGTGTACGTTGGGGAAATCTCAAGGACATTAGCCACACGACTCACAGAACACCGTTCAGCGATACGGACACACAAGATGGCAGCCCCCTGAAGCACTTTAGGGAGCATGAACACAGCCATGAAAATATTCAGTGGCTAATTCTGGAAAAAATAATCTCCAAAATAGGCACAGATACTGACAACATCAGAAAGAGCAGAGAAGTTTTTGGGATTTCTACTTTAGATACAGTGAAACAGGGATTAAACCAGGAAATCCCATGGGAACAGGCTATTCGACACAATATAGGATAGATCATTTCCATTGTTACTATAAGTATGATCTCCATATATAAGTTGCCTATTGTAAAATTAAGTATATTTCCTCATATTCAGTGTTATAGGATACACAACACCACGTTCCATACTGATCTTTTTTTATCACGAGTTATTTATCAACAGCAAAATTAGGCAAAAGATCCTTTTCATATGTCCCTAACTGAATAGGACACTGGCTGTCAAGCTCTGGTGGCTAGCCTGTTCTTAATGTTTTTTCCCCTCTCTATTACTCTTATGACCGTCACATATAATTGTCATCTATAAATGTATAGTTTAATTTGTTCCCACTGCGTTATAAGATGCATCATGTTTTGTTGCATATTTATCTTTTTCCACTACGAGTCAGTTATTCACCATTTACTTATTCTCATTAAACAAAAGATCCCTTTCATGCTCTTTAAGTAAAGCACCGCATTGACAGTCAAGTTTTAGTGGATAGCCTATATTCAACTTCATTAGAAATTTGATTAGCTTCTGTAGTTTGTATCTATATACGAATGTGCTTCTCTGCGAAAGCACTAATAAAGTTTGTTTTATCAATCTGTCCATTAATTGGACTATTCGAACCATGTGACAGATTACACGTAGATCATTGTAGTGGCATGAATGAGGGAGGCGAGACAGTTTACTGGAATGAAATGAGCCTTTTATTAACTGTATTAAATACTACGGCCCACGAGGAGCAGCGGAGGATACAACCGCCAGCCAGCGTCCTCGCGCTCTTTCTGTCCTCCTCCCGCCGCCCCCTGACGTCACAGCCATCCTCGACATCAGATTGGCCACGACGTCAGGAGGCAACATACAAGGAAAGAGGACTGTACTCCGCTTCGCAAGACTAGTACGTGAACTCACGTACAACATCTCCCTTTCTTTAACAAACTGAGAAACATACATAAATTCACCTCATAGCAAAATCTTCGAACCTCTTGGGAGCTCTGATATGCCTTGTTGGCCTGCGGGGAGTAACATACAGGGTGGACCCCCCCCCCCGCTAGTGCCCGTACCATCTTGGCTTGCACTCATTACATTGTGACTGTCACTCTTCACCGTTTTGGGGCTGCTACCACTCCGGCCTTCGGTATCTCCGAGGCCGTGCCACGTACTCTCACATCGGTCTGCACTTCCATGACCGGTCCGCCCTCGTACAGGAGGCGTATCCCCACTCATATCATCACCAGTGGCACCATCATTAGCTTCATGAACCTGCCACTCGTACATACTGTCATCGCTCTCGGCCTCGCGCACCTGGTTGCCTCTCATGATGATTTCCTCTTGGCCAGCCTTGAGCCTGACAATGTCGTCCTTGCTACGCCATCCCCCTCCTTCCAAACAGACAGCTCCCTTTGTCACTCCTTGCACACGTACAGGGGTCTGAAATACAGATTCTCCTTTCATCACCTTGTTCGGTTTCTTCACCAACACCCAATCCCCCTGTACTATATCCTTAGCTTTGGCTCTGTTTACCATGTCAGCATACCGTTTGTTGCTTTCCTGTTTAGCCACTATCCTTTCTTTGACTCTCAACCTTTCCTCAGTCAACTCCTCAGTTTCCTCCCTCATGTCATACCACTTATTAAATTTGGGGGTAAGCTCACTCATACATCTTCTCCCCCTCATCAAGTAGAACGGAGTGTGCCCCGTAACCTCATTAGGCGTGTTATGGAAAGTGTGCACCTTGTCCGCCAGAAACACTTTAACGTCCAAATTGGAGGCAACGGCCTGTTGTACACCCTCTTTGAGGAATCTATTCATCCGCTCGACCTGCCCATTGCTCTTAGGGCTGTATAGCGGAGTCTTCTCCTGCTTGATTCCTAATCTGGCCAGGAAGTCCTTCATCTGTCTGGAAACCAGCTGGGTGCCGTTGTCGGACACCAAGATCTTCGGCTGCCCTTCACTAGCGAAAACTTTCGTCAGCACCTTGATCACCCGGTCAGTAGTGACCTCCCTGACGAACTTGTACCTGATCCACTTGGAGAAATAGTCCGTGAGAACGATACCGAGACCGGGCTAAGGGCCACCCCCCCTGATCCTTCATCTCCTTATCCCGCAACCAGCACCTTACCAATAACTTACACTCCGGATCAACTCCTCAGCATCAAACAAACAACCAGGTACCCTCATTCATTACCAAACTTTAACTACAACGATCCTAGGTTCGGACCACTCAAGTGTCCCACTTGCACTGAGACGCCACCCATCTCTCCCCCTATACCTCCCCCTCTTGTAACAGCAGCCCTTATCAATGCAAGATCCCTACCAAAACATAAATTTGAAATCGCTGAGTTCATAGACTCGCAACAGATAGATATTCTATTTATCACTGAAACTTGGGGAGACGAGGCCTCTGGCCCTGATTTCAGAGACGCCACACCAGACAACTACTGTGTGTGTAAACTAGACAGACCTATAAGGAAGGGTGGAGGAGTCGCAATCATGTACAAAGATCACCTTAAAATATCTACTACAGATACAACCTATCCTGAATGCGAGGCCCTCCTCTTCTCAATAGGCCTATCCAGTAAAGCAACATTTAAAGGTATGTTGATTTACCGCCCGCCAGGATCCAGAGCCAAATTTCTAGCACGCCTGGATCACATAATCGAGACATCTCTTGGAGCACCACAGTTCACCATTCTAGGTGATTTTAACTTTCACCTCGAAGTTTCAGAAGACCCTGACACTAAAATGTTACTTGGAGACTTAGAGACTGCCGGTCTCACACAAATTGTTAAAAAACCCACGCACAAAGCAGGCCATACGTTGGATGGAGTATTCACCAACTATCCCGAAATCTCCATCACAGAGGTCATTCCTCTAATCTGGACTGATCATTCTGCTATATGCTTCTCTATCCCTACTAAACCCACGTCCCCTCGGCTGTCTCTTTCCCACTCTACTACATTCAGAGACTGGAAGAACTTAAATCTTGAACGTCTCACTCAGATGATTCAGGATAGTCCATCACTTAATGAGCATGATCCCATAGCAGCGTCAGACACTTATACGGAGATTCTGATCGAAGCCTGCAACAAATTAGCACCTCCTAAAACCTCCCACCGTACTAGAAATCGTCCATCAGCCCCCTGGTTCTCTGAGCCGCTCAGACTTCAGCATCAGTACTGCAGAAACCTTGAACGGCAGTGGCGCCGCAACTTTAACACATCTGACAAGATTAGCTACAAAAGCGCTCTCACTAACTATAAAAAACTCATAAAAACAGAAAAAACTACATACTATACAAGCCAAATTAATGAGGCGAAAAACTCCTCAGGGAAACTATTTCAAGTAGTAACCTACCTGTCCAATCCATCTGTTCCTCAGTCAGAAGGGTCTCAAGCCCTTTCTGATACATTAGCCAATTTTTTCGAGGACAAGGTTAGAGCTATCTTTAACACATTTACACCTGAGGTAGCGACCATTCCCTCTCATTCCACAGCTGACACTGGCCCTTCATTCGCAGGTTTTGAACCTACCTCCTGTGAATTTATTCAACCACTGATCGCTCGAACCAAATCCGGCTCACCTTTGGACCCTTGCCCTCCAAACATCCTCAACCTCATTTCGGAGGTTATTGCCCCTCCCCTAACCACCATCTGCAATGCAATGTTTGAATCCGGTGTATACCCCCCGCAGTGGAAAAAAGCAATAATCAAACCGCTGCTTAAAAAACCTAGTCTAGACCCTCTCCTTCCTGCTAGTTATAGGCCTATTGCCTGCCTCCCATTCCCTGCAAAGATCTTTGAAAAGATCATGAATATCCAGCTGTCAAATTACATCCATCACAATAATCTACTGGATGACACCCAATTTGGGTTTCGACAGGGCCACGGAACAGAGACGGCACTGTTGAAAGCAGCAGATGAGATTTGGTCCACAATGGATAATGGAGGAGCCGCAGTTCTAGTACTCCTGGACTTATCTGCGGCCTTCGACACGGTCGACCACGCCACCTTGATCGACAGTGTCGAAGCCATAGGAATCACATGCAAAGCAAAAAACCTCCTGGCCTCATTCCTGTCGAACCGTCCACAAACAGTGAAACTAGGCAATTTCACATCCCAGACCTTCTCCTTGCCATGTGGAGTACCACAGGGATCCTCGCTAAGTCCGACACTATTTAATATCTATGTGTCGGACCTGGCGAGGGTCATAAAATCCTGTGGAATCTCCCTCACTACCTATGCTGACGATACCCAATTGGTGTTATCGATACATAATGACGGAATCTCAGTAGCAGCCAATTTCCAAATGGGAATGAAGGCAATAAGCTCCTGGATGTCATCCAACTGTCTTAAACTCAACTCTGATAAGACAGAAGTGATGACATTCGGGAGGCTTCAACCCACCTGGTCCCCTCAAAGGTGGCCTCACCAGATGGGACAACCGCCAGAACCTGTGACGAAGGTACGCAACTTGGGCGTTATCTTCGATAACAAATTGACATTCCAGCAACATGTCAATGCTGTGGTTTCTTCTTCCTTCCACGTACTAAAAAGGATAAAAAAACTAATCCCATACCTTCTGTCACATGCAGGTAAAACCTTGGTCAGTACACTAGTATTCTCCAAAACTGATTACTGCAATGCATTGTTACTCAATACACAACAAAAGGTTCTTAATAAACTGCAAACTGTCCAGAACGCTGCCGCTAGAACACTGCTATCTATCCCGAGATTTGCATCAGTTTCCCCCTACATCAGACAATTACATTGGCTACCGGTGAGGAGCCGCATCAAGTTTAAGGCTTTATGCATTGCATATAAGGCCATTCACGATCAAGGACCCTTATTCTTAAGAAAAGCCTTCCGACCGCTTGAACATACTAGAACTCTGCGGTCATCCTCAGCGCACCTACTTATGGTCCCCCGTACAAGAAGGGCCAACTGGGGCGACAAACGCTTTGCTGTTGCCACGGCCAAAATGTGGAACGCACTTCCTCTAAACATTAAGATCGCTCCGACCCTTCTTAATTTCAGAAAGCAACTAAAGACATGGTTGTTCCCTGCCTAATCTCCCCCCCCCTCCTCCGGAGAGTTCTGCAACTACAGCGCCGAGACACCTTAGGGTATTTGCGCGCTCTAAAAATCGCCAGAAATAAATAAATAAATGAGATGTCTGCTGTCGTCTGGCAGCAGGGTAAATGGGCCGGCGAAGTCAATGGCAACCTTAATCCATGGGCCGGCAGGATTGTCAACCAATTGCAGCTCCCCCTTCGCCGTCTTCCAGTGCTTGTCGGCCCTTAAGCACGGCCCGCATCGATCAATGAAACTGACGACGTTGCTGCACATCCCAGGCCACCAGTAGTATTGCTTGAGGAGATTCTTTGTGGCAGTACCGCCGGGATGGCCCCTGTGAGCTATCCTGATTAGCTTTTCTCTCAAACCTTCCGGCGGCACGAACAGCTCATGTCTCTTCACAAAACCGCCTTCGATGGTAAGTTCAGGGCTAACCTGTTGGAAACTCCTGAGTGCGCCATGCAAGTTCCGGACCGGGGGCCAACGAGCCGTCATGTGGTCCATCACCCTCCGAATAGTCATGTCCTTCTCCTGGGCCGTCAACCACTCTTCCTCAGTGATGGATCCCTCGCAAAGGACTGTAGCATCCACCATCGCCACGACGCATTCCGTGTCGTCTAGGGTACCGTCCCCCTCATCCATGACCGGCATGCGCGATAGGCAATCTGCCCTGCAGTTGAGGCCGCCCTTGATGTGTCTGATGACGAAGTGATACTCCTGCAGCTTGGACAGTAGACGTAGAAGCCTCGAGCTGGCCTTCCCATTACCGCGACCTTCGCCGTCCATCATGTAGATCAAGGGTTTGTGGTCAGTGACCAGCTCGAACTCCACACCCCACAGGTAGTTCTTCAGTTTCTCCACAGCCCAGACGTACGCGAGCGTTTCCCGCTCGATAGTGCTGTAGTGCTTCTCAGCATCACTCAGTGACCGGGATATGAAAGCGACTGTGTTCTCCTTCTTCCCTTGAAACTGGCAAAACACTGCGCCGATGCCCTTGGCGCTAGCATCAACTGTGATCACGTTCCGGAGGTCCCTGCTGTATGGTTGTAGCACTGGAGCCGCCACGATGGCCTGTTTGACAGAATTAAAAGCATCATGTTGTACCTGCGCCCACGTGAACTTCTCGTTCTTGCGCAGCAACTTCCTTAGGGGCTCCACCATGGTCGCGTACCCCTGCATGAATTTGGAATAGTATTCACTGAGCCCCAGAAATGATCGTAAGGCGTCTTTGTCCCCTGGACACGGAGCATCGCGTATGGCCCTCACCAAGTCCTCTTTAGGCGCAATGCCGTCTGGGGTCAGCACGTGCCCTAAGTATTCGACCTTCCCCTCCATGAACTTGCATTTGTCCTGGGATACCGTCATCCCTTTTTCTCGCAGCACCTCCAGCACTTTGCTCAGCAGCTCCAGGTGCCCCTCCTCATCTCGCGTGTGTACTAGAATGTCGTCCTGGAATGCTTCTACTCCCTTCATGTCGCAGAAG
Organism: Triturus cristatus; assembly: GCF_964204655.1. Lineage (NCBI taxonomy): Eukaryota > Metazoa > Chordata > Amphibia > Caudata > Salamandridae > Triturus > Triturus cristatus. The sequence continues at coordinate 324,609,132 of NC_140593.1, read as the reverse complement.
AGCAGATCCATCAACTTCTGGAAGACACCGGAGGCCGATGCAAGGCCGAATGGGAGACGGACGTACCTGTACGCTCCGAATGGAGTAATGAAGGTTGTCAGTTTCTTGGAATCCTCCGTGAGGCACACCTGGTGGTACGCGGACTTCAGGTCTATCAAAGTGAAAAACCTCGATCCAGACGTGGAAGACAAGATCTCTTGAATGTTGGGCAGTGGATGGCAGTTCACCAGAATATTTCTGTTCAAGGAGCGCAGGTCCACACACAGCCGAATGTCCCCTGTCCTCTTCTTCTTGGACACCACGATAGCGGACTACCACTCTGATGCGCCTGCTTCCTCTATCACCCCCTCCGTTTTCAGCCTATCCAGAACAGCCTTCAGCTCCCCTCTGACAGATAGGGGAACCGACCTGACCTTGTGCTTTATTGGCACGGCACCCTCTTTCAACCTTATGGCGTGCACGAATCCTCTCACACATCCTACTTTGTTCTAAAAAACAGACTCAAATTTGCCGATGACCGCAGCCAAACCCTCACGCACATCGTCGGGCTGCACGTAGTTGACCCAATCATCCCTCAGAACTATGGGATCATCCGCCCCCGGGACCAGCATCACACCCAGCTTCGCCAGGTCCTTCCACCCCACCAGGCTCCTTCCTTTTTCAGCCACATATATCTTCGTTCGCACTGTTCTCCCCCTAAAGGTGAGGGAGTCCCAGAAGTACCCCATCATCTCTATGTCTTGTTCCCCAAAGGCCTTCGGATTCACATCCGTCTCATGCAATCGCACACCCTGCCATTTCAAATCAAATGTAGTATCAGATATCAGGGTAATAGGGAAACCAGAATCGGCCGTAAATGGCAATTCAACAGCACCAATCAGGACGGAGCCAATAGGCCCCTTCACTCTACCATCCTCAGCATCAATGGACAGTACGATGTCTGCTTCCGCATCCACATCAGTATCGCTCACCGAGCTCACTTTCATGCCCCCACCAGGTCTCCTGGCTTTACACACAGCCACGAAATGGCCCACCTTCTTGCACTTAGAGCAGCTTTTGGACAGGGCTGGGCAGGTCCTGCTATCCGCCAAGTGGTCTCTCGACCCACACCTAAAACAAGCGAGCGGCCTCCTGCCCCCCCCTCTATCACCAGCCGCCCTGTCTAGAGTCTTGGGTGCACTTTTCTGTCTGTCCTGCACATAGAACACGTTTGAAGCCTGACTGGTGCTCGCAAGTTCCTTCGTGGATACCATGGAGCGTTCAACGGCCTTCGCAATGGCCACCACATCTTTCAGCGAAGGGTTCCTGCAAGAGAGCAACCGTTCCTGCACCTTCTTAGAATGGCAGTAGAACACCACCTGGTCCCTGATGTAGGTATCAGTCATCTCCGCAAATTCACAGTCTTGGGCCAAAACGCGCAGACAAGCAATATATTCCTTGATAGTCTCTCCCTCCTCTTGCTTCCGCAATGCAAATTTATGGCGCCCTACTATGATGTTACCCTCCTCAGAATATTGCAGTTCAAGCCGCTTAACCGCCTCCTGGTACTCATTCAGGGGGGCGAGGGCCCCCGGAGGGTCCACATAAACCGGCCAGCTTTCCCCAACAGTCCGAATAGAAGTGACTTCTTCCGCTCGGGGCTATACCCCTTACCATCAATGGAGACGATATAGTTTTCAAATGCGCGCAGCCACCCCTTCCATTTCATGCACGGCTTACCCGGAGAGTCCAGGAAGAGGGGCGGCACACAGATATTGATAGGCTGCGCCATGGCTGGAGATCAGGCACACACCCGGAGCAGGACACGTGGGACAGGAGCGCAGCACGCAGACAGTTCCCAGGCAGCGCAGAAGAACACCACAGGGCGCAGGAAAGCAGGGGACCAGGAACACACCGGCTGAACCACCAGCGGAACACGCAGGGGCTGGCAAGGGTCTGGCGCAACAGCATCCAGCCTGAGCCACAGGCGGCAGGAAGCACTAAGGAACAGCAGAAAGGGCGCTCCCACCACAGCAGCTCACCGGAGGCAGCTCACGGGGTCGTCAGGGCGCGATTGCGCATCACCAGCAGCAGACAGCAGCAGACGGCAACGCAGGGCTCACTGGCAGAGAGCAACGCATCCAGCAGGCAGGAGTAGAGGCAAGGAGTCATCCGCGATGGAGTCCACCGCGCAGGAGCAAACGAGGAGACATCGGCGCGCCACAGCAGCATCACAGGAACATCAGGCACGTCGGAATTCACTCGTGGGCCGCAACAAAAGCTTTAACCCTCGTCGCCATTTGTAGTGGCACGAATGAGGGAGGCGAGACAGTTTACTGGAATGAAATGAGCCTTTTATTAACTGTATTAAATACTACGGCCCACGAGGAGCAGCGGAGGATACAACCGCCAGCCAGCGTCCTCGCGCTCTTTCTGTCCTCCTCCCGCCGCCCCCTGACGTCACAGCCATCCTCGACATCGGATTGGCCACGACGTCAGGAGGCAACATACAAGGAAAGAGGACTGTACTCCGCTTTGCAAGACTAGTACGTGAACTCACGTACAACAATCATATAACTGCACCTCGCGCACGCCACGCTCAGTCCTTGGGTGGACGCGCGGAAGCCGAAAGTTTTGCCCCGGAGGCTCGTACTTTATCAGTAGGTATCTTCGTCCCAGTTTTCAAACTACTTTTAATACCCCATTCTTTAGTTAACCACACACTTTTAGCTTTGATTATTCCTGTATTTTGCTTTTAGGCACCGTAAACAGACGCGCCTAGCTTTTATTATTCCCGTATTTTGCCTTTGGGCTCAGTAATCCTGAGACCGTTATTTAACACTCTCGCTGCAATCTTTTCCGCTTAACGGATACATTTATCTTATTTATTATTTTTTCCTGCCGTTTATATAACTCGTCCCAGTAGTGTCACTTCATTTCTCAAAAAAACTTTTAGTTTCAATAAAGTTTCTGCTTTAGTTTAGCAACACATCATGCATTTCCCTGTACATTTGTTTCATTCATTCGGTTTCATTCTTGGATTTGGTGGCTCACATGAGTGACGTTTTCATTACAGATATCTAATCACATTAATCATTAAAAGTCGGACCAAATGCATCAAATTTGATCTAAAAATAGCTCACCGCTACAGTGCCACGCTGTCCAAGTATTGCGACATCCCGCAACCTTGCACATTGATGTTCCACGAATATTGGTCTCCACATTTGAGATACACAGGTATCAATATCATATTAAACATTTCTTTCACACATTACAAACTCGTAGAACTAGTATGTCTGATCGGTTAATTCATTAAGGGCCTTATGTAGGTGGGCTGGCATTTACCACTTCATAAATACCGAATCATACCGATTCGGTATTTATGAAGTGGTAAATGCAATGTAGGTAATGAGTCGGTAAATATTACCGATTCGGAAAAATTCGGTAATTACCTGTTGGACTTGGCCCTTCTGGCAGGTTCACCCCTGAACTTTTTGCTTTTTATTGGTGACCATGGGCCTCATGTAGGTAGCATACAAGTTACCACTTCTTAAATACCGAACGTTACCGAATCGGTATTTAAGAAGTGGTAACTTGTATGTAGGTAATCATTTGGGAAATTTTACCGAATCGGTAAAATTCGGTAATTACCGAATCGGTATTTACCGATCGGTAATGAGGCATACCTTCCCATTGATGGGAAGGTATGCCTCATTACCGAATCGGTAAATACCGATTCGGTAATGGGGGGAACACATGCAAGGGTGGCAGGGTGTCACATTGACACCCTGTTGCACCCCTGATTCGGCCATGTGTGCACATGTGGCACACATACATGCCCTAAGGGCATGTATGTCTGCCACATTGCACACGTCTAAGCGCTTTAAAATGCTTAAACACATCCATTCATTATTTACCACCAACTATTAGTTGGTGGTAAATACCGACTCATAAAAACACCCACACACTCCCCCTACATCTCATTTCTGGATTCGGAATTTACCGAATCGGTAAAATTACCGATTCGGTAAATTACCGAATCCAGAAATGAGCCCCCTACATACCAAAAGCCAAAATACCGGTCGGTAACGGTATAATTACCGAAAATCGGCCGTTACCGACCGGTATTTGGCTACCTACATGAGGCCCTTGGTGTGGTGATTTCTTTTGGTTTCTGCGCACTTTCCCTGTGTCCCAGGGTAAAGTGCGTGCGCGCTCTGAGTGCATGTGGTGAGATAGGCCTGCCCTCCCATAGGAATGCATGGGGAATGTATGTGTCCCTAGTAGTTCCTGATGCGTGGGGTGTGCAGGCCCGAGTTTGGTATGTGCGGACTCGTGTGATTGAATGCTGCGCGATGATGTGTGCGGCGTGCATGTACCTAGTCTAGAAGTGCCACTTCTAGAAGTGGGCACTTCGGTGTGCAGTGTGAAAAGTGTGCCTTGTCGCGTGATTGGCTGGTCATGTCATGTGATGGGCTAGGGATTCCCCAGAGTCAGGATGAGTCACCCAGTGGTGAATGGGGAGATCAGCAGCTAGATGGGTGGGAGGAGTACACCTGGGTCCTGAATAGGGCAGGGTTTTCCCCACACAATGCTGGCTCCGCCCCCTGTGGTGCGACTGACGACCCTAGCCCTGCCAGTGAATAGAGTGAGGGGCTGAGCACATCAAGGGTGCTCCCCAACCAGCTGCGACTGGTTTTCCCCCTCACCCTGAACCCAGAACAAAGGGTTTTACTGTATAAAAATGGGGCTGTGTCCCCACAGAAACTGTTCTCTTCCAGGATCCTGAGGGGGGCTGCTGCTGCTGGAGGCCAGGAGGAACCGCCACTTTGGACTGCCTTCCTGCCTGGAGGGCCCAGTGAGCTGGCCCCTGGCCCAGCCTTGCCCCCTGCCCACCTTCCTAAGGACTTTGCTGGACATTGGTGCTTGCTGGCACCCCTAAGCGCCTGGAGGCGCTTTTCTTTCATTTATAGCGCTAGGAGCGCTTTATTGGTGGCCAGCAGCGCGGAGCTGCCATTATTAGCGAGGGGACCCCGACGTAGGGATTCCCTGCTATTTTGCCGTCCTCGCGGGTGCCCACCCCGCTTATTTCCGCCTTGTGTGCTGTTTAGATAGCCCTAGCGGGTGCCCACCCCGCCAGGGACTTCGTGCCGCTTTATATCCCTAGCGGGTGCCCACCCCGCCAGGGAACTTGTGTAGAGATCACAGGAGCCTACCCCGCATCAAGGAAATCACCGCCGACTGGCCCGGAAGCCGGGGAAGTACCGTGAGGACTTCCCCCGCAGCGTAGGAAAACGCCGCGCTGTGATTGGATGCCGCGGGAGGCGTCCCCTAGCAACCGGGACTCGGCCGACCCACGCCATCCCAGACGCCAGGAGAGGACGTCCCGGAAGCAGGAGAGCGGAGGCAGCGCGGGAGTCCCCGGAACCGCCCGGTAAGTCCGAAGGGCTGGGGGGACTCCGCGCCTGTGTCGGGGGCATTCTGGTGATTTCTAAGAGCTCCGTGTAGCTCCAACGTGGGGGCATTCTTCTTTCGAGTCCCCCGAGCGGGACTCCAACGGTGGGGGCCATTGTTGCGTCGGGGGCATTTCTGTCGCACCCAGAGCGGCCCCGGAAGGCAGCGGGCCGCTCCCACGAACAGGGGCAATTTGTTCAGAGCAGTGAAGGCTCCAACGAGCGGCAGATATTGTTCAGAGCCTAGAGGGCTCCAACGTTACCGGGGCATTGCTTACGTGTCCGAGTGGCCCCAGATGGCAGCGGGCCACTCCCACCTTGCCCCACATTAGTTACAGAGCCCGGAGAGGCTCTAGGGGACATATCTTGTGGACTTGAGCCCACGTGGCTCCTACGTTGCCCCCAGTAACATTTTCCACAGCTGCCCAGCACTTAGTGGGCAGCTGCAATGTTTAGGTGGGGGATAAATTACATTCTGGCTGGCGCAGCTGGCACAGCTTTTCTGAACGCAGGGCGTCCTAGCCCCTACCAGGCCAGTTGGCCCAGGGACTGCCACAGGTGGTGGCTCATGTGGAGTTTTGCGCTGTTGTCCCTACCTGCACCTCTGAATGTGATGCATCATGTGTAACGTTCTATTACCCCTACAGGTATTGTGATACTTAGGTGGTTGTTTTCTCCCTAGTACAGGTGGTGCTAGTGAGGTCCTGATTCCCTGCGCAATATTGTCCTAAGGTGGTTAGGGTTGCGTAGGTGGTGCTTACCTGACACCAGTAGTTACTGGTTGTGTGCTACATTTGCTATTTTGTACTACAGTATTATTCCTATGTTCTAAAAAGTGCTAATTCCTGACAGTGGTCCAGGTGGCCCTGTCCCCTATACATATAATCCCTTGTAAATTCTGCCCGTGCCTGTTGGCACATTGTAGAGTGTGTGTTTTTATCTAATGTGTTGTGTATAATACAAAGGTTATTTTTATAGAATACCTTGTGTGGAGTTTCCTTTGTGGTGGGCCTTGGGTGTTGTTGCTGGGTGCGCGCGCAAACGCTTTACACATTGCCTCAGAGATAAGCCTGACTGCTCGTGCCAAGCTACCAAGGGGGTGAGCAGGGGTTATCTTTGGCGTGTAACTCCCCAGCCCTGACTAGAGTGGTGGTTTCTGTCTGGCTTTGGCGCAAGCCCTAGCCAACCAGAAATCCCATTTCTAACATTGGTGATCAGCGGTGGGATTTGGACTTGCGTTTGCGCTGTACCGCAGCGGCAACTGGCTGCACCACAAAACTCTGCATTTAGATAAATCACATGGTATAGGGATTATTGTTCTAAGTCTGTTTTTAATTGTCATTTCCTTGGAAATGTGGTTTTGTGCACTGTGAGTTAGGTGTCCCTAGCTCAGGAGGGTAGATCATCCCCCTTAGTGCATTGTGTTTCTGGATTCACCAGAGGGTGGGATCCAGTGGTGGCAGCGTAATAGTGTCCTGTACATTTGTCCCCCGCCCCGCGCCCAGAGTTGGTACCTGTGTCACGTGGTGGTCAGGTTGAGGAATCAGGGGTGGTAGAAACTGCCTTACCAGTCCGAGGGGAGGGTTGTGTGTGTGGATGAATGGTGTGTGGCACTAGGCAAGTGAGTGTGAGTTCTCTGGGTTAGAGAGGTTGCTGAATCTTTTTGTGAATTGTGTGCTCCTGTTAGGCTCAGACCCCTAGGTCCCCTGTATAATCTTTTTACTAGAACGTCTGCCAGAATGGAGCCTGCTTGTGATCCCTATGAGCTAGCTTGGCGCCAGAGGCAGGAGTTAGAAAGGTCCTGTACAGGGGGAGAGTCCGACACTCTGTACGAACTTCAGGACCACCTGGTCCTATGGCAAAAGGGTCCATGGGATCTTGAGCACAGTATGGAAAGGGCCCGGGCCTCACACCTGGAGGGTGGTGGGTCTGTAGGGAGCCCTGAAGATTCAGAAGAGGAGGCTGAGAGGGCCTCCACCAGAGGCAAAGTAGCTCTGGAGGATAGACTATCGCCTGCGCGCAATTTTAATTTTCTGGGCTCCCCCGGGAGGGTTGAGTCCAGTGGTGGTAGCTATATAGATTGCAGTGTAGGAAATCCCAGTCCCAGTTCCCCCAATCTGGTACCTGTTCCCCAGGAGGAGGAGTTAAGGTTAAAATTCAGGGGCAGTAGGAAACTGTCTCACCAGACTTGGGAGGAGTTTGTGGGTGGATGTGAGGATGCAATGTTTGATTGGATTCCCAGAGCAAGTGATTTTGATATACTGTGTAATCTGGTTCTCAAAGAACACCTGCTCAGTTGTTGTGTGCCAGGGTTGCGCCAACACCTGTTGGGGTGTGGATTGTCTGAGCCCCTTGAGCTTGCGGAGGAAGCAGAGCGCTGGGAAAGGGCTAGAGGTTCTCTAGAGTCATTAGGGAGTGACTCCAAAAGTAGTGGGTCAGGTATCTTCCAGCCCAGCGTGGTGGAAGAGGCTCAGTGTAGCCCCGCTAGGTCCCAGGATAGCGAGGAGGGTGTAGGGGCTCACTGCCTGGCTCAGTGGAGCAGGAGTGAGAGGGTGACCGAGGGTCCCCGGTCGTACGAAACCCTGCCTCAGGACTTGGATGGTTTCATGAGGGAACACCAAGTTGGGGACCTAGGCTGTCCTGTTAGCCCATTTGAGGAAGATCTCCTGGTGAGTAGAGGACCTAGAGCACCTGTAACCAGGGCTCCTGTGGTTCTGGAGTCTGGCAGTACCGCTCCGGTAGGGAGGGTACAGGAGTCCAGCGTGAGTGATTGGGGGATGAGTTCCCCGGTGGAAGAGCCTGTGGGTCAGGGACTACCCAGTTGGGCTAGGATCCCGTGTAGTGACCAGGGTGGCACCACTTCTGTTCTGGGGGATCTCCGCGCATTGTCAGGTGGACAGGGGATGGGAGATCAGCGCCAGACAGACAGTCGCTCGACATATGTGTCATTTGATAGCCTCAGGGGGATGGAGTGGAAATCCCCAGAAGTCCTGGAGTGCCAGGCAATTATTCCAACAAAGGTTCTAGGCCGGAGGTTGGAAGGCCAGGTTCGGGATCAGCCTGACCTGAAGGGTGGGACGTCTGTAACCAGCGTCCCGACCAGTTCTTCTTCCAGAGGTACCGCCCCAGTTGGTAGGGAGCAGGGCTCTGGAAGGGGGTGCAGAGGGTGGGAAAGCCCACCTCTGGCCCCGGTACAAGCTGAGGGGTTAAACCCTGGGTTGGAATGGCGTTCTAGGTGTACCCCTCGCCGGAGGAGGAGGAACCCTAGGAGAAGAGGTGGGGGGAGGAGAGGAGGAGGAACCCTAGGAGAAGAGGTGGGGGGAGGAGAGCCTTCCCTGAGACTCCTGGTCCACCTGAGGGTGTAGACCCTAGGCTGGAGAACCAGTGGCAGTCTAGTCCTGTCTTGCAGAGAGGAAGAGTGGAGAATGGCCGCTATGTGCCAGGGGTTACTACCCCCCACTCTGTGATTAGGCAAAGACTGGTGGCACCTGGGTGGCCTAGGGCCTGGTCTTGGCCGCGGACAGCTTGGGAGTACCAGTGGGGTAGCCCAGTTGGTCCAGACAGTGGTGTTAGAAAGAATTCCATGGGTTCACCGTGGCGTAGAACCGGAGGGTGTCCCTGCAGTTGCGGGCCCGCGTCCGTGTTCTATCGCCCCAAGCAGGAAAGTCCATCACGGTGGTGATTGGTCTGCCCTGCGTTTTGGCTGAAAGGGGGTTGTGTTGGACTTGGCCCTTCTGGCAGGTTCACCCCTGAACTTTTTGCTTTTTATTGGTGACTTGGTGTGGTGATTTTTTTTGGTTTCTGCGCACTTTCCCTGTGTCCCAGGGTAAAGTGCGTGCGCGCTCTGAGTGCATGTGGTGAGATAGGCCTGCCCTCCCATAGGAATGCATGGGGAATGTATGTGTCCCTAGTAGTTCCTGATGCGTGGGGTGTGCAGGCCCGAGTTTGGTATGTGCGGACTCGTGTGATTGAATGCTGCGCGATGATGTGTGCGGCTTGCATGTACCTAGTCTAGAAGTGCCACTTCTAGAAGTGGGCACTTCGGTGTGCAGTGTGAAAAGTGTGCCTTGTCGCGTGATTGGCTGGTCATGTCATGTGACGGGCTAGGGATTCCCCAGAGTCAGGATGAGTCACCCAGTGGTGAATGGGGAGATCAGCAGCTAGATGGGTGGGAGGAGTACACCTGGGTCCTGAATAGGGCAGGGTTTTCCCCACACAATGCTGGCTCCGCCCCCTGTGGTGCGACTGACGACCCTAGCCCTGCCAGTGAATAGAGTGAGGGGCTGAGCACATCAAGGGTGCTCCCCAACCAGCTGCGACTGGTTTTCCCCCTCACCCTGAACCCAGAACAAAGGGTTTTACTGTATAAAAATGGGGCTGTGTCCCCACAGAAACTGTTCTCTTCCAGGATCCTGAGGGGGGCTGCTGCTGCTGGAGGCCAGGAGGAACCGCCACTTTGGACTGCCTTCCTGCCTGGAGGGCCCAGTGAGCTGGCCCCTGGCCCAGCCTTGCCCCCTGCCCACCTTCCTAAGGACTTTGCTGGACATTGGTGCTTGCTGGCACCCCTAAGCGCCTGGAGGCGCTTTTCTTTCATTTATAGCGCTAGGAGCGCTTTATTGGTGGCCAGCAGCGCGGAGCTGCCATTATTAGCGAGGGGACCCCGACGTAGGGATTCCCTGCTATTTTGCCGTCCTCGCGGGTGCCCACCCCGCTTATTTCCGCCTTGTGTGCTGTTTAGATAGCCCTAGCGGGTGCCCACCCCGCCAGGGACTTCGTGCCGCTTTATATCCCTAGCGGGTGCCCACCCCGCTAGGGAACTTGTGTAGAGATCACAGGAGCCTACCCCGCATCAAGGAAATCACCGCCGACTGGCCCGGGAGCCGGGGAAGTACCGTGAGGACTTCCCCCGCAGCGTAGGAAAACGCCACGCTGTGATTGGATGCCGCGGGAGGCGTCCCCTAGCAACCGGGACTCGGCCGACCCACGCCATCCCAGACGCCAGGAGAGGACGACCCGGAAGCAGGAGAGCGGAGGCAGCGCGGGAGTCCCCGGAACCGCCCGGTAAGTCCGAAGGGCTGGGGGGACTCCGCGCCTGTGTCGGGGGCATTCTGGTGATTTCTAAGAGCTCCGTGTAGCTCCAACGTGGGGGCATTCTTCTTTCGAGTCCCCCGAGCGGGACTCCAACGGTGGGGGCCATTGTTGCGTCGGGGGCATTTCTGTCGCACCCAGAGCGGCCCCGGAAGGCAGCGGGCCGCTCCCACGAACAGGGGCAATTTGTTCAGAGCAGTGAAGGCTCCAACGAGCGGCAGATATTGTTCAGAGCCTAGAGGGCTCCAACGTTACCGGGGCATTGCTTACGTGTCCGAGTGGCCCCAGATGGCAGCGGGCCACTCCCACCTTGCCCCACATTAGTTACAGAGCCCGGAGAGGCTCTAGGGGACATATCTTGTGGACTTGAGCCCACGTGGCTCCTACGTTGCCACCAGTAACATTTTCCACAGCTGCCCAGCACTTAGTGGGCAGCTGCAATGTTTAGGTGGGGGATAATTTACATTCTGGCTGGCGCAGCTGGCACAGCTTTTCTGAACGCAGGGCGTCCTAGCCCCTACCAGGCCAGTTGGCCCAAGGACTGCCACAGGTGGTGGCTCATGTGGAGTTTTGCGCTGTTGTCCCTACCTGCACCTCTGAATGTGATGCATCATGTGTAACGTTCTATTACCCCTACAGGTATTGTGATACTTAGGTGGTTGTTTTCTCCCTAGTACAGGTGGTGCTAGTGAGGTCCTGATTCCCTGCGCAATATTGTCCTAAGGTGGTTAGGGTTGCGTAGGTGGTGCTTACCTGACACCAGTAGTTACTGGTTGTGTGCTACATTTGCTATTTTGTACTACAGTATTATTCCTATGTTCTAAAAAGTGCTAATTCCTGACAGTGGTCCAGGTGGCCCTGTCCCCTATACATATAATCCCTTGTAAATTCTGCCTGTGCCTGTTGGCACATTGTAGAGTGTGTGTTTTTATCTAATGTGTTGTGTATAATACAAAGGTTATTTTTATAGAATACCTTGTGTGGAGTTTCCTTTGTGGTGGGCCTTGGGTGTTGTTGCTGGGTGCGCGCGCAAACGCTTTACACATTGCCTCAGAGATAAGCCTGACTGCTCGTGCCAAGCTACCAAGGGGGTGAGCAGGGGTTATCTTTGGCGTGTAACTCCCCAGCCCTGACTAGAGTGGTGGTTTCTGTCTGGCTTTGGCGCAAGCCCTAGCCAACCAGAAATCCCATTTCTAACATTGGTGATCAGCGGTGGGATTTGGACTTGCGTTTGCGCTGTACCGCAGCGGCAACTGGCTGCACCACAAAACTCTGCATTTAGATAAATCACATGGTATAGGGATTATTGTTCTAAGTCTGTTTTTAATTGTCATTTCCTTGGAAATGTGGTTTTGTGCACTGTGAGTTAGGTGTCCCTAGCTCAGGAGGGTAGATCATCCCCCTTAGTGCATTGTGTTTCTGGATTCACCAGAGGGTGGGATCCAGTGGTGGCAGCGTAATAGTGTCCTGTACATTTGTCCCCCGCCCCGCGCCCAGAGTTGGTACCTGTGTCACGTGGTGGTCAGGTTGAGGAATCAGGGGTGGTAGAAACTGCCTTACCAGTCCGAGGGGAGGGTTGTGTGTGTGGATGAATGGTGTGTGGCACTAGGCAAGTGAGTGTGAGTTCTCTGGGTTAGAGAGGTTGCTGAATCTTTTTGTGAATTGTGTGCTCCTGTTAGGCTCAGACCCCTAGGTCCCCTGTATAATCTTTTTACTAGAACGTCTGCCAGAATGGAGCCTGCTTGTGATCCCTATGAGCTAGCTTGGCGCCAGAGGCAGGAGTTAGAAAGGTCCTGTACAGGGGGAGAGTCCGACACTCTGTACGAACTTCAGGACCACCTGGTCCTATGGCAAAAGGGTCCATGGGATCTTGAGCACAGTATGGAAAGGGCCCGGGCCTCACACCTGGAGGGTGGTGGGTCTGTAGGGAGCCCTGAAGATTCAGAAGAGGAGGCTGAGAGGGCCTCCACCAGAGGCAAAGTAGCTCTGGAGGATAGACTATCGCCTGCGCGCAATTTTAATTTTCTGGGCTCCCCCGGGAGGGTTGAGTCCAGTGGTGGTAGCTATATAGATTGCAGTGTAGGAAATCCCAGTCCCAGTTCCCCCAATCTGGTACCTGTTCCCCAGGAGGAGGAGTTAAGGTTAAAATTCAGGGGCAGTAGGAAACTGTCTCACCAGACTTGGGAGGAGTTTGTGGGTGGATGTGAGGATGCAATGTTTGATTGGATTCCCAGAGCAAGTGATTTTGATATACTGTGTAATCTGGTTCTCAAAGAACACCTGCTCAGTTGTTGTGTGCCAGGGTTGCGCCAACACCTGTTGGGGTGTGGATTGTCTGAGCCCCTTGAGCTTGCGGAGGAAGCAGAGCGCTGGGAAAGGGCTAGAGGTTCTCTAGAGTCATTAGGGAGTGACTCCAAAAGTAGTGGGTCAGGTATCTTCCAGCCCAGCGTGGTGGAAGAGGCTCAGTGTAGCCCCGCTAGGTCCCAGGATAGCGAGGAGGGTGTAGGGGCTCACTGCCTGGCTCAGTGGAGCAGGAGTGAGAGGGTGACCGAGGGTCCCCGGTCGTACGAAACCCTGCCTCAGGACTTGGATGGTTTCATGAGGGAACACCAAGTTGGGGACCTAGGCTGTCCTGTTAGCCCATTTGAGGAAGATCTCCTGGTGAGTAGAGGACCTAGAGCACCTGTAACCAGGGCTCCTGTGGTTCTGGAGTCTGGCAGTACCGCTCCGGTAGGGAGGGTACAGGAGTCCAGCGTGAGTGATTGGGGGATGAGTTCCCCGGTGGAAGAGCCTGTGGGTCAGGGACTACCCAGTTGGGCTAGGATCCCGTGTAGTGACCAGGGTGGCACCACTTCTGTTCTGGGGGATCTCCGCGCATTGTCAGGTGGACAGTGGATGGGAGATCAGCGCCAGACAGACAGTCGCTCGACATATGTGTCATTTGATAGCCTCAGGGGGATGGAGTGGAAATCCCCAGAAGTCCTGGAGTGCCAGGCAATTATTCCAACAAAGGTTCTAGGCCGGAGGTTGGAAGGCCAGGTTCGGGATCAGCCTGACCTGAAGGGTGGGACGTCTGTAACCAGCGTCCCGACCAGTTCTTCTTCCAGAGGTACCGCCCCAGTTGGTAGGGAGCAGGGCTCTGGAAGGGGGTGCAGAGGGTGGGAAAGCCCACCTCTGGCCCCGGTACAAGCTGAGGGGTTAAACCCTGGGTTGGAATGGCGTTCTAGGTGTACCCCTCGCCGGAGGAGGAGGAACCCTAGGAGAAGAGGTGGGGGGAGGAGAGGAGGAGGAACCCTAGGAGAAGAGGTGGGGGGAGGAGAGCCTTCCCTGAGACTCCTGGTCCACCTGAGGGTGTAGACCCTAGGCTGGAGAACCAGTGGCAGTCTAGTCCTGTCTTGCAGAGAGGAAGAGTGGAGAATGGCCGCTATGTGCCAGGGGTTACTACCCCCCACTCTGTGATTAGGCAAAGACTGGTGGCACCTGGGTGGCCTAGGGCCTGGTCTTGGCCGCGGACAGCTTGGGAGTACCAGTGGGGTAGCCCAGTTGGTCCAGACAGTGGTGTTAGAAAGAATTCCATGGGTTCACCGTGGCGTAGAACCGGAGGGTGTCCCTGCAGTTGCGGGCCCGCGTCCGTGTTCTATCGCCCCAAGCAGGAAAGTCCATCACGGTGGTGATTGGTCTGCCCTGCGTTTTGGCTGAAAGGGGGTTGTGTTGGACTTGGCCCTTCTGGCAGGTTCACCCCTGAACTTTTTGCTTTTTATTGGTGACTTGGTGTGGTGATTTTTTTTGGTTTCTGCGCACTTTCCCTGTGTCCCAGGGTAAAGTGCGTGCGCGCTCTGAGTGCATGTGGTGAGATAGGCCTGCCCTCCCATAGGAATGCATGGGGAATGTATGTGTCCCTAGTAGTTCCTGATGCGTGGGGTGTGCAGGCCCGAGTTTGGTATGTGCGGACTCGTGTGATTGAATGCTGCGCGATGATGTGTGCGGCTTGCATGTACCTAGTCTAGAAGTGCCACTTCTAGAAGTGGGCACTTCGGTGTGCAGTGTGAAAAGTGTGCCTTGTCGCGTGATTGGCTGGTCATGTCATGTGACGGGCTAGGGATTCCCCAGAGTCAGGATGAGTCACCCAGTGGTGAATGGGGAGATCAGCAGCTAGATGGGTGGGAGGAGTACACCTGGGTCCTGAATAGGGCAGGGTTTTCCCCACACAATGCTGGCTCCGCCCCCTGTGGTGCGACTGACGACCCTAGCCCTGCCAGTGAATAGAGTGAGGGGCTGAGCACATCAAGGGTGCTCCCCAACCAGCTGCGACTGGTTTTCCCCCTCACCCTGAACCCAGAACAAAGGGTTTTACTGTATAAAAATGGGGCTGTGTCCCCACAGAAACTGTTCTCTTCCAGGATCCTGAGGGGGGGCTGCTGCTGCTGGAGGCCAGGAGGAACCGCCACTTTGGACTGCCTTCCTGCCTGGAGGGCCCAGTGAGCTGGCCCCTGGCCCAGCCTTGCCCCCTGCCCACCTTCCTAAGGACTTTGCTGGACATTGGTGCTTGCTGGCACCCCTAAGCGCCTGGAGGCGCTTTTCTTTCATTTATAGCGCTAGGAGCGCTTTATTGGTGGCCAGCAGCGCGGAGCTGCCATTATTAGCGAGGGGACCCCGACGTAGGGATTCCCTGCTATTTTGCCGTCCTCGCGGGTGCCCACCCCGCTTATTTCCGCCTTGTGTGCTGTTTAGATAGCCCTAGCGGGTGCCCACCCCGCCAGGGACTTCGTGCCGCTTTATATCCCTAGCGGGTGCCCACCCCGCCAGGGAACTTGTGTAGAGATCACAGGAGCCTACCCCGCATCAAGGAAATCACCGCCGACTGGCCCGGGAGCCGGGGAAGTACCGTGAGGACTTCCCCCGCAGCGTAGGAAAACGCCGCGCTGTGATTGGATGCCGCGGGAGGAGTCCCCTAGCAACCGGGACTCGGCCGACCCGCGTCATCCCAGACGCCAGGAGAGGACGACCCGGAAGCAGGAGAGCGGAGGCAGCGCGGGAGTCCCCGGAACCGCCCGGTAAGTCCGAAGGGCTGGGGGGACTCCGCGCCTGTGTCGGGGGCATTCTGGTGATTTCTAAGAGCTCCGTGTAGCTCCAACGTGGGGGCATTCTTCTTTCGAGTCCCCCGAGTGGGACTCCAACGGTGGGGGCCATTGTTGCGTCGGGGGCATTTCTGTCGCACCCAGAGCGGCCCCGGAAGGCAGCGGGCCGCTCCCACGAACAGGGGCAATTTGTTCAGAGCCGTGAAGGCTCCAACGAGCGGCAGATATTGTTCAGAGCCTAGAGGGCTCCAACGTTACCGGGGCATTGCTTACGTGTCCGATTGGCCCCAGATGGCAGCGGGCCACTCCCACCTTGCCCCACATTAGTTACAGAGCCCGGAGAGGCTCTAGGGGGCATATCTTGTGGACTTGAGCCCACGTGGCTCCTACGTTGCCCCCAGTAACATTTTCCACAGCTGCCCAGCACTTAGTGGGCAGCTGCAACGTTTAGGTGGGGGATAATTTACATTCTGGCTGGCGCAGCTGGCGCAGCTTTTCTGAATGCAGGGCGTCCTAGCCCCTACCAGGCCAGTTGGCCCAGGGACTGCCACAGGTGGTGGCTCATGTGGAGTTTTGCGCTGTTGTCCCTACCTGCACCTCTGAATGTGATGCATCATGTGTAACGTTCTATTACCCCTACAGGTATTGTGATACTTAGGTGGTTGTTTTCTCCCTAGTACAGGTGGTGCTAGTGAGGTCCTGATTCCCTGCGCAATATTGTCCTAAGGTGGTTAGGGTTGCGTAGGTGGTGCTTACCTGACACCAGTAGTTACTGGTTGTGTGCTACATT
Organism: Triturus cristatus; assembly: GCF_964204655.1. Lineage (NCBI taxonomy): Eukaryota > Metazoa > Chordata > Amphibia > Caudata > Salamandridae > Triturus > Triturus cristatus. Next base: position 324,592,744 of record NC_140593.1, on the reverse strand, counting down.
TGCTATTTTGTACTACAGTATTATTCCTATGTTCTAAAAAGTGCTAATTCCTGACAGTGGTCCAGGTGGCCCTGTCCCCTGTACATATAATCCCTTGTAAATTCTGACGGTGCCTGTTAGCACATTGTAGAGTGTGTGTTTTTATCTAATGTGTTGTGTATAATACAAAGGTTATTTTTATAGAATACCTTGTGTGGAGTTTCCTTTGTGGTGGGCCTTGGGTGTTGTTGCTGGGTGCGCGCGCAAACGCTTTACACATTGCCTCAGAGATAAGCCTGACTGCTCGTGCCAAGCTACCAAGGGGGTGAGCAGGGGTTATCTTTGGCGTGTAACTCCCCAGCCCTGACTAGAGTGGTGGTTTCTGTCTGGCTTTGGCGCAAGCCCTAGCCAACCAGAAATCCCATTTCTAACATTACCGAATCGGTATTTACCGATTCGGTAATGAGGCATACCTTCCCATTGATGGGAAGGTATGCCTCATTACCGAATCGGTAAATACCGATTCGGTAATGGGGGAGCACATGCAAGGGTGGCAGGGTGTCACATTGACACCCTGTTGCACCCCTGATTCGGCCATGTGTGCACATGTGGCGCACATACATGCCCTAAGGGCATGTATGTCTGCCACATTGCACACTTAAACGTGCACAAAAATGCTTTTTTTCACCTATTCGTCATTTACCACCAACCTTTAGTTGGTGGTAAATAACGAATCCCCACACCCACCACACACTCCCCCTACATCTCATTTCATGATTCGGTATTTACCGAATCGGTCAATTTACCGAATCGTTAATATTACCGATTCGGTAATTTTACCGATTCGGTAAATACCGAATCATGAAATTCTCCCCCTACATCTCAAAAGCCAAAATACCGGTCGGTAACGGTATAATTACCGAAAATCGGCCGTTACCGACCGGTATTTGGCTTCCAACATGAGGCCCTAACTGTTTTGTTATTTCCTCAGTATTCTACCATCATTTTTTGAAGACTTCGTCTGTATTTCTCTCCACCAGCACTAGTGAGACCATTAGTACACCTTTGATTCCCCAATACTTAAGGTATCCATTAGTTAAATTATCATTATTCTATTGGATAAGGCCTAGCGAAGAGTCACGCCATCCATCCCGTTACACAATCACATAGATAGATTTCCACTGGACAGCGATTCTCCTGAACTGTAACATTGATGACCTTGATTCCCTGGCCTTCTCTTTAGTGAAACGCAAACATTTCTCTTATCAACTTGAGCTCATGATGTATCCTCTTCTACCCTCGCTGACTAAGACAACAAAGACATTATTCTGGCTAACAAGGACTCTTCTTCCACCTGCAACACAAAACGTGAGAAAGAAATCCACAGTGCACATGAAATTCAACTGGTAATTCTAAATGAAAACTTTTTTTTTATATATATATATATATATATATAGCGCAAACTAGACTCGAGACATCGGGTATCAGAGTGCTCTACATGAGCACCAGTTTTGTTACAAAAGAATGTTGAGCGTCGTTGCCGAGACTCGAACCCGGTTCCCCAGCTTCAAGGTTGACCGATCTAGCCGTAAGGATGAGAGCTTCTAGGGAAGAAAGCATTTCATGCCTACGATTTCAGCTAACATAATAAAATGGCACATGAGCTTTACAACTTTTCATAATAAATAAACACATTCAATTAATATTGCTACCTACATCTAAAATAACACGTCCATAAGCACATTAGATACATGAATAATTGTCAGCTGCACAACACGAATTCTTCACATTAATGTTTACATTTGCCTTCTAAATTATTCGCTCCATGTTACATTCAAATGGCCTAGAATACATCGCATTTCACATTATTACATCACAAATTCTAACACTCCATATTATGACAACAAAGGATTATATTCAGATGCAGATTATTCATGTGATTATAATGCACCCCTACAAAAAATGCGTGTTCCACTACATCATATCCAAAGGGGAAATGGATCTGTAGCAAGTAGGTGAATTTCTGTTGCCCTTTTTAAAAAATGTAACTATTGTAGAATCCCTCCAAGAAGAAGGGATCTGACCTAAAACAATGGTATGAAAAACAATTGTTAAAAGTGGTGCCCAAAAGCAGGGATTCTTTAATAAATGTCAGTAGGTGCACCATCGGCACTGTGGCTTTGCCTGGCGAGGAGTTTGAAATAGCTATCATTTTCATGTCCACAGTAATGGCATTACTCAAGGCTAGGACTTTTTCCAAAGATGGATTGACCCGTTTTTTCTATTTAGTTTTCTGCTGAGCAACTTCATTTATTTATAATAAGTAAATTTGGACAAATGGTATCCTACCACAGTATCAGAATTTAAATATTTGTCCACACTTATATTGACTCCTCAATATCAGCCGTCAAGACATCCTCTTGGTAAGCAGATGTAACACTATGAATAATAAGTTTATACTTTCCTATGTGTGCTTACCGTGACAATGTAATGGTAGCTAATATTATGAAGTTGATATATGGGCAATATTCATGACCTTGATACTGTGGCATACAACAATTGCTCTTCACTGATACTACCTTAACACTTATATGGACCAATTGTTATCAGAGGCTAGAAATCCTGCATTCTCCACTTTTGAGTTTCGATACTAGTGAATTTGTAATCCCCCTGTAAAAGCATCTTTCAAAACAGCCATACACATGAATATTTCACCAATGTGTTAAGTCTTCATGCATAATAATTTTCCTGATCATGGTTTTTGGGCAGATAGACTTTTCTGGACCATTGGTTGTTTGTTTTATTCTGATTATGAAGCATTAAATGCATTGTAAAAAAGCTTTGGAGTACCCCAGGAACACGATACAATGAATCCAGTAAGAAAGCAATTAATGTACACTATGTGACCATAGTCACTCGTGTTTTCCAATGCCATAAGTATGCAATATACCAATATAAGCATTTAATACGGCCCTCAAAACCTATATCCCAATCCACGTTTAGCGTGCAGCAGCCTATTAATTGTTTAATATTTATCAATGCCTCACAGGGAATGTTTAGTTATGTACTTTTAATGGAGTTAATGAATTGATAGATTATTATGTCTGTAGTAAGATATTGCAGTTGTTGACCTGAATCCAAACATTTTTGCAACCAAATCTTTTAAGTCTGCATTCATACATTCCAGCCTCGATGAATTGGCTAAATAAAGGATTCTTACTGAAAATAAGGCTTTACACAGTCCTCATATATTCCTCTGTGTGGTTTAGAAGTTTTGATTTTCTAAATGAAATACAATAATTTTAAATTCATCTGTAGGTAAGTGGTCAGACATTTTCAGCCACCAGCTGGTATTTTTAATTTTTCATCCACTCCACTAACACTGCACGACACATAGTCTCATATTAGTGCTCCTACGTAATTTCGCAAGTCGAAGCATGCCCCAATCCGCAGCGGATTGAGAGGACCCCAATGATGAAGCATGTCACCAGTGGGAAACCCTGGTGAGTGAGGGGACTCAAGAAAGCAATTGTTCTTTCTTGTCTGAAACCAGCTCAACTTGATTTGGGGTCATACACCACCCAAGCTAGGTTCCATATCCGGTATTGAGTTTTTTCTGTGTACAGGTTACAAATCTAGACACGGCAGTACTAAGGAGGGACTAACAAGCCTATTAACGAATCAGAAGTCAACATTTACAAAGGACAATAACACAAGCCAATGAAAAATATAGGCAGAGTGAACGGAGCTACAAGTCCATGCCTGAATGCCTCGAATAACAGTGGATGCGCTGCCCAGGCTCGACCTAAAAACACGATGGACTGCAATGCAGCTCATAGTAATTTTCAGTGGCTGGGATTACTTCAAGCATGCCACCCATCACTTTTTTCTAGTCTTTATTATGTTGCCCCCTACTGTTAGTGTAACTTTACACACCTTTATAAGAGTAAGATTGTATTCACATTTTTATTGTGCTTTTACTTGCCACACTCACAGAATCAGAATAACTCACTTTGACTTATGAAACTGAGTTAGTTTTTCTAATGATTTCTTTCGCAGTGCTTTAAAATATTTGGACAAGAGAGTGAAAAAAAACTTTCATGGAGTGCTGCAAGACAAGAATGTATTGATGCTGGAGGAAATCTTGCAAGCATAACTAGTGAAGACATACAAGGTGAGATAATTGATTTTTTTAAGGTGTTGATATTGCAATTATGATGTCCTTATTCTTGCGTACAGACAGCTTTATCTGGCTGACATCAAAGACCTGTTGTCTACAACACAAAACATATTACATGGGTCTTCCCCTTGTTCTCAATCGGATAGCTTTATTGTCTGTCTCAGTTCTCTGCTCCTTATTCCATGGCTTTCCTCCCTGTTCATTTTTTTACCACCCCGATGCCTTTCTTCTGTTCACCATTTTTATGTGGATTAGTTTCCTTCTCTAGTCCCGCCCAAAACATTTATATGTTTTTATTTAATAATGTACTTGTTATTTTTTAAAATCTTTTAACAAAGGCAAGGCAGCTGCACACTCCTATCAGCCACACACATTTTCCCATTTTCTCCCACCATCCCAACTCCCTGCTTTACCCCCTACTTTCCAACCACTGACCTACCCCCATTTGCATGACACCCCACACATAATTTAGTTTTAAGAATACAGTTTCAAAATGGTGATCTCCCATTGTTGGTCACAAAGCTATGAATAAGGTAAGAAACAATTCTAAAGAATATTTGCTCTTTTGCTTGAAGAAAATAAATTTGAAGCTAACCACCAAAACGTATTAAGTAACTTTGGCGGCTTTCCGTGAATTAAACAAAACAAGCCCTTTCATGGTGAGTAGGTTTCCCAAGATGAGACCTACTGCCTTTGCCAATGCTTGTTCATTTTATTCTAAAATTATGTGTTACCTTTAGGCTGGAATAGTTTACAGTCAATTTACCAGACAATACAATAAGTATTTTCTACTATGTTCTGTCAAAAGCAGACTTCTACATGGATAGCAAACATGATTCAGTAGAAACCAGTACGCCATCAACCTTTGCTAAATCACAGCTTTTTGTAGAGTAAGTTTGATGGAGAAAATATGTTTTCATATTGGCCTTTTTAATTGATCTTTGCAGATGTAACTATTTTCTGATATGAATTATAAGTGATTATTAACATGAACCTCTTGATATTGAAATTAAAATTCTGCAATGTACCTTACTTTTATTTCTGGAGCTTAGGCCAATCTAGGTGCCAACTAGGCTCCAACTCCATTTTATTTCTGGAGCATCCATATTATTCATGATGTGTCTATTTCTCATTGACACCGCACACCGCAAATTCTGCACTAATGTATTGCGATGGAATGCTGTTTTTGACGTACTCCAAGGGAAGCCTTATGTTACTTGACAAGGCTCTCCCGGCTTGCTCACTGTTGGCTTTTCATTAATGGGACTTTTCATTATTTATCTAACCAGATTTGTTCTGGCACCTCTGATAACATAAGGTCAGAGGGGACTTATTGTTATTCATATTGGGAAATAGTTCTCTGATGGTGGTATTATGTGACATTTATAATGCTGTAGCATGATTTGACATTGTGATGTTACATTTGCTCGCTCTGTGCTGACTGTGAGACCTTCATTGTTTTCCAATGTAAAATTTATTATAGAAGGCCCTGATTTTGGTGGTGCACCAGATTCTTTTGGGATTCTTTTTGGTCTCTACCAGGGATGCTGCCCAATTATCTATCCATCTGCTGCATTTAGGGTCTTTTTAGATGCTTTAATCAAACCAGAAGATCAGCCCGCCTCATTAAAAGTAGGGTGGAACTTCAGTGAGCAGACGGCAAGGACTACTTCGCGTCTGTTGCCTACATACGCCTCCAATAGAGTAAGGGCTGTTTGAGGTTTGGCCATGTGGCCATCGCCCTATTTTCAGTGGGCAAACACATGGCCAGTTTTTAGTGTCTGTCACCACCATGTAAAACCTGGTGGTAACAGGTAGTGAAAACTGCAAAATGATCCCCACACAATGGGTAAAATCTCCCAGGGCGACCGGTTCATGGGGTTTTTTTTTTCCAAAAGGAAAATCCCGCCATCAGTCAGATTAGCAATGCATTTACAGCTGTTTCTGCCAGGGGAAGAGATGTAAGCTTGGCCAGTGATCATCTCTAAATGTGGCGGGAGGAGTACCCTCCTCATGGTGGAAGTAAACTACTATGCCACAGTAATCCAAAATTTAAATCAGGCCCAGAGACTATTTTTAACATTTTGCAAATCTATTATAAATGCTAAGAGTGTTAATGGTCAATGATTTCTGATAATTTATTGAGAATGGCTATATTTTTGCATTCTGTGTTACATTTTAATATTTTAATAAGCCTTCATGGTTTTATAATTTGTTGGCGCCACCCCTTTTTGAGTCAATACTTATTTAATGACTGTTTTGTGAATTGCTCTTTTGAATCTTGTCTTCAGGGACACATTTCCTCATCTATTCTTGAGCCCAACACAGTACCCTGACCCCGCATAGGCTTTTCATCTCTATTTTGTAAATTATCCAAGAGAATACACCTATATTGTCATGCCAGGGACAAGTAAGCACTGCTAGACCGGGCATCCTTGGCATGGTTTCCCATGACTTTTTGACTCTTCCTCCTGTATTTTTGACATTGTGCTGGCCTTCATTTGTTCTGGTTTATGTACTGTGGGTGGTTTACCACTGCTCATCAGTGCTAAAGTGCAAGTGCTCCCTGTGTATATTATATTTATGATTGCTTTTCCCTGATTGGCATATTGGATTTACGGGTATTTCCCTTGTAAAGTCTACTTGGTGTGCCCAGGGCTTGTAAATCAAATGCTACCAGTGGGCCTGCAGCACTGGTTGTGCCACCCACATGAGTAGCCCTGTCTCAGGTCTGCCATTGCATTGTCTGTGAGTGCAGTTTTAAACTGCCATGTCTATCTGGTAAGTATGCCCACTTGCCAGGCCCTACCCTTCCTTTTTACTACACTTTTTACTACATGTAAGGCACCGCTAAGGTAGGCCCAAGGTACCCCCATTGGCAGGGTGCAGTGTATGTGAAAGGTTTTTTACATGTCCTGAAATATTACCAATTTAATTTTTCACTTTTGCAAGAGCTAGCTCTCCCATACTATCATTGGAGCTGCCTTGTAATATATTACAAGTGTAACTTTCAATTGGGAACAGGTAGAGATTTGGGGTTTGTGCTCTCTGAGCTCAGAATTTAAAACACAGCATCTGGTGAAGATGGTTTTTTAATTGTGTGTTTGAAAATGCCACATCCACATTTAGAATGTGTAATATGGATTCCAAAAATGGTAGTATGCACTCCAAGTTTATTTTATTTATTTGTGAAGCTCACAGGTTTAAAATGTGTTGCGTGCAACGCTGAAATACGCGCTCCGCCCATGCACGTTAATCGTGATCCGAAAGCATTATGAGACATCACTTAGTCCCAAATCAGGATGCACAAAAGTTAATGGATTAAAGGGGTCTGCCAGGAGTATGGGTTATTAATATGCGTTTTGTTTCATCGCAGTTTCCCCTGAAGAAGGGCAATAAATGCCCGAAATGCATTGGGTTTGGAAATAACAGATGACGTTGCGCTATGCCGAATGGTGAATCTCCCAAATGTTTGAAGTGAAAGCCTGAGTAGGCACATTTTAAACATTGGATGAAATTTGGAGTTTAAACAGGAGTACCACGATGGAACAGTGTTCCTTATGAAAGGAATAAACATGGAATACTTGGTTCTATGACATAATTTCGACAGACAGAAAATCGACCTACAAATATATCGCAACAAAAATATCGATGTCAAGAATATCGACATCCTATCTACAACATGGTAAGTACAAAAATATCGAAAATTAAATATCGATGTCAAAAATATAGTTATTAAAAATATCGTTTTTCTTTTACTTTAAAAATATATGTAAAATAAACCAAATTATACTTAGAAATTAAATAAACATAATTAAATATATTGTATAATATTTAAAATGTATAATTAATATATATAATTAAAAAAACTTGAATTAAACATATACATATAATATATAATATATGTACTTACTTAATAATTAATTTTAATAATAATTTCTGTAACGTATAAATTATTCAATGTTTTTAAAAATTACCAATACATCTATACACATGAAACAATAACATTAATAAATATTTAATAATTACATATAGCAAATAATAATCAATATTTTTAATGTGAATAATTTTTATTATTAATGATATATTACAATAGCAAAAATAATACAAAACATATTAAATATCATACACAATAAAACTATTAGTCCAACTCCAACAAAAACAACAGTAAGGAAAGTGTTGGATACCGTAGGGGTAAAAATTACTATTCCAACACCAAAGAGTGCAACAGTAGGGAAAGCGTTGGATAGCATAGGGTTAAAATTACTATTCCAACTCCAGAGAGTGCAATACTAGGGAAAGCGTTGGATAGCGTAAAGGTAAACATTACTATTCCCACTCCAGAGAGTGCAACAGTAGGGAAAACGTTGGATAGCGTAGGGGTAAAATTACTATTCCAACTCCAAAGAGTGCAACAGTAGGGAAAGCGTTGGATAGCGTAGGGGTAAAAATTACTATTCCAACTCCAGAGAGTGCAATAGTAGGGAAAGCGTTGGATAGCGTAAGGGTAAAAATTACTATTCCCATTCCAGAGAGTGCAACAGTAGGGAAAGTGTTGGATAGCGTAGGGAAAAAAATTACTATTCCAACTACAGAGAATGCAACAGTAGGGAAACCACTGGATAGCATAGTGGTAAAAATTACTATTCCCACTCCAGTGAGTCCAACAGTAGGGAAAGCGTTGGATAGCGTAGGGGTAAAAATTACTATTCCCACTCCAGAGAGTGCAACAGTAGTGAAAACGCTGGATAGCTTAGGAGTAAAAATTACTATTCCCACTCCAATGAGTGCAACAGTAGGGAAAACATTGCATAGCATAGGGGTAAAAATTACTATTCCCACACCAGAGAGTGCAACAGCAGTGAAAACGCTGGATAGCGTAGGGGTACAAATTACTATTCCCACTCCAGTAAGTGAAACAGTAGGGAAAGCGCTGGATAGCGTAGAGGTAAAAATTACTATTCCAACTCCAGAGAGTGCAACAGTAGGAAAAGCGCTGGATAGCGTAGGGGTAAAAATTACTATTCCAACTCCAGAGAGTGCAACAGTAGGGAAAGCGTTGGATAGCGTAGGGGTACAAATTACTATTCCCACTCCAGTAAGTGAAACAGTAGGGAAAGTGCTGGATAGCGTAGGGGTGAAAATTACTATTCCAACTCCAAAGAGTGCAACAGTAGGGAAAGTGTTGGATAGCGTAGGGGTAAAAATTACTATTCCAACTCCAGAGAGTGCAATAGTAGGGAAAGCGTTGGATAGCGTAAGGGTAAAAATTACTATTCCCATTCCAGAGAGTGCAACAGTAGGGAAAGTGTTGGACAGCGTAGGGAAAAAAATACTATTCCAACTCCATAGAGTGCAATAGTAGGGAAAACGTTGGATAGCGTAGGAGTAAAAATTACTATTCCCACTCCAGTGAGTCCAACAGTAGGGAAAGCGTTGGATAGCGTAGGGGTAAAAATTACTATTCCCACTCCAGAGAGTGCAACAGTAGTGAAAACGCTGGATAGCATAGGGGTACAAATTACTATTCCCACTCCAGTAAGTGAAACAGTAGGGAAAGCGGTGGATAGCGTAGGGGTAAAAATTACTATTCCCACTCCAGTAAGTGAAACAGTAGGGAAAGCGCTGGATAGCGTAGGGGTAAAAATTACTATTCCAACTCCAGAGAGTGCAACAGTAGGAAAAGCGCTGGATAGCGTAGGGGTAAAAATTACTATTCCAACACCAGAGAGTGCAACAGTAGGGAAAGCGTTGGATAGCGTAGGGGTACAAATTACTATTCCCACTCCAGTAAGTGAAACAGTAGGGAAAGCGCTGGATAGCATAGGGGTAAAAATTACTATTCCAACTCCAAAGAGTGCAACAGTAGGGAAAGCGTTGGATAGCGTAGGGGTAAAAATTACTATTCCAACTCCCAAGAGTGCAACAGTAGGGAAAGTGTTGGATAGCGTAGGGAAAAAAATTACTATTCCAACTCCAGAGAGTGCAATAGTAGGGAAAACGTTGGATAGCGTAGGAGTAAAAATTACTATTCCCACTCCAGTGAGTCCAACAGTAGGGAAAGCGTTGGATAGCGTAGGGGTAAAAATTACTATTCCCACCCAGAGAGTGTAACAGTAGTGAAAAAGCTGGATAGCGTAGGGGTACAAATTACTATTCCCACTCCAGTAAGTGAAACAGTAGGGAAAGCGCTGGATAGCGTAGGGGTAAAAATTACTATTCCAACTCCAGAGAGTGCAACAGTAGGAAAAGCGCTGGATAGCGTAGGGGTAAAAATTACTATTCCTACTCCAGATACTAAAACAGTTGGGAAAGCACTGGATAGCATAGGGATTCTATAAACATAATAACCAATTAAATAATTAGTTATAAAAAAATAGCATATTAATAATTAATTTACAAAATATTTATTCTTAAATACCAATTATTTAAAATAAATATTTATATAAATAACTTTAAATTACATCCCACACTATTCCCCCTTTAACACACAACACACTACACATACAAAATACACAATACATTTAAATATCAGTTTATCTATTATTTACAATTAATAACACATTCTTTATAATTAATATACTTATTATTTACTAATTTATACATATTAACTACCAAATTACAATTATTCACAAATTAATTATTAATTAACAATACATTAATTAGCAATAACAACAAATAACATGAAATAATAAATTATTTATATTTACTATATTTAACATACTAATACCAATTAATTACCAATTAATAATTAATTAACAATTAATTATTATTGATTACAAGTAAATAAAAATTATCAGTAATTATTTGAATTTAATTACATCCCAACCTATTCCCCTATAAACCCACAACCCACTGCACATAAAAATTCACATAATTAATTTAATCATCAATTAATCACTTAATAAAATTAAATCACCAATTAATTAGTAATTAACAATTAATTAATTAACAATACCAATAAATATTAATATTAAATTAATTATAACTTATATAATTAACCAATTAATAAAATTAATTTACAATTAATAATTAATTAACAATTGATTAATCAATTAATATATTTAATTTACAATTAGTAATTAATTAACAATTAATTAATCATAAATACCAATTAAACAATACATATTAATTAATTAATTATAATTAAATTACTTCCCACCCTATTCCCCTATAAACCCACAACCCGCTCTGATACTAAAACGCTAAATTATATTTTAAATAATTATTAATCTCTAAACATTTATTTTTAAATGTATTAAAATACATTACAATAATCTTTAACATACAAATAAAATACATATTAAAATACATTACACTAATAAAATATCGATATTATTGACATCGAAATTTTTCATTATGATATTACTTACATCTATATTAATGACTTCGATATTATTAACTTCGATAATACTTACCTTGGGGTCGATATTCTGTCCATCGATATTCTTGACTTCGATATTCTTTACCTACGATATTAACAACTCGATATACTTGTAGGTCGACATTAAAAACTCGATATTTAGACTAACCACCGGAATACTTATTGTTGAAATTGTCGGAATGTCATTTTTTGTGAATGTCTATCACTTTTCGCAGTGCATCCTGATTTGGGACTAAGCTATGTCTCATAATGCTTTCGGATCACTTTTGGAAAGGGGGCATTTTCTTGTTTAACCATCCTGTGCCTCTACCTGCATGTGGAATCAACATCTGCTTTAGCCTGACAGGGGCCTGTTTGTGCATTCACTCTAGACAGTCACACAAAGACAGTTGAGGTGTGCCCTGCATGTCCTGATGGCCCATCACCACGCTAGCAAGAGTGGTGGTCAGAGATGTCACATACACCTGAATAGGGCTGTGCCTGGCCTCTCACAATGCTGGCTCCACCCCCTGGGAGTGCATCTGGAGCCAAAACCAGGAAGGACAAGAACATGTGCACTACAAAGACAATCCCTTGAAGAACACCTACTTGAAAGGCCAAAAGGTGTATACGTATTGGACCTAAAACCCTAGACTTCTAGAATGCTTCTCGATCAACAGGAGACTCTTCCAAGGAGAAGAACTGAAGAGCTGTGAGTAGGAGTACTTCCCCGTTGCTGTGTGTTGCTTTGCTGGGTTGGCCTGCAGTTGTTGCTTCTGCTTTGGAGAGGAAAAGGACTGGATTCTGCTTTGTATCCTGCTTGTGAAGTTTCTCCAAGGCCTTGTGTGTGCTTGCCTCCTTTTAAGCAGTCCCAGGGTCATCAAATAATTCACCTGCAACATCCCTGAACTCCACTGCTGGGAGATCTGACTTCCCAAGTAATGCAAATTCCAGTTCAGGGCTCTTAGAGGTAGTTCCTGCCACAAAAAGCTGCAAAAGACTTACATATCCAGTTTTTCGGATGCAGCACTACGATGCAGGAGAAATTTCTATGCATCATTGCTGTGTGGTTACAGAAATCAGTGCGCCACCTGTCTGCGGCTGAAGAAACCGCAACAGCCTTGGTTCAGCGCACTGTGCCTTCAAAGTCCCCACGCTGACTAAGACGTAGGCCCTGCTGTGTGGCTGAATAGAGATAGAGAAAGTGATGCAGCACCTGTTTGTCGCCACCACATCGACCTGCAGTGCACCCCGATTTCCATGCATCGCACATGTGCGCCAAATTTTCCAGTGCATCACCCACAGACCATAAACCATCTTGGATTTGGACATATCGCCTCCCCTTACAGTCTGGATTCGACGCAACATTTCTCTTACGTGCAGCAGAACTATGCATCGCCTCCCCATGGACTCAGGAACTGATGCATTGTTGTATTTTCCAATGTTTCCCTCCTCTGTGGCTGTTGTACTTAGTGTATTTTGCTGAATCTAAGATACTTTGTGTAAAATTACCCCCTCTATTAATTTCTATGGACAGAATTGCTTGAAACCTTTAAATAATCATATTTTGAGTACTGTATTTTGAATTTTTGTCGTTTTGGTCTTGTTTGGGTTAATGATATGCGTGTGTGTGTTATATACAAATACTTTACACATTGCCTCTGAGATAGGCCTGACTGTTCATGCCAAGCTACCAAAGGGGTGAGCAGGGGTTATCCTATGTGCGTAAGCTCCTTACCTGACTAGAAGGAAGGGTCCCTACTTGCACAGGATGTATACCAGTGCCAACTAGAGGTCTCAGTGCCTAACAAGCACCATAAAGTGAAAGAGTTTTAGTGTTCTCTATCAACGGTGAACAGTGAGTACTCTGTCTGCAAAGGAGAGTTGGCCACCAAAGCTTCCTTAACTCTACAAACAGAGATGGATGAGTAGTCAAGGACTAGGCAACAAAAAAAGATGGCAAAGCACTTATTCAGGGTTATATTACAATATAATTATCACAGTTGCAACACAGGTGTGAATTCCCAGGCAGGATCATGAGTTTTTCTAAATAAAGAAACAACACATGATTAATATCTTGTTAAAAATCTGTGTGCACAGTGAAACTGAAGGTCAATTGGTAAAAAGCAGAAAACATACAATAAAATGGTAACCCGAAACAATACAGTGAGACACAGGGTCGCTTTATGCATAATGCCAAGTGCCATGTTAAGTTGTGCATGTAATATTGTCGAAATAACTATAGGTATTTCTGCATTCTAGGAATTCAGAAAAGGTTTTCATGCAGCTGTAAATGGATTTGCTGTTTTGGATTTCTCTGTGTCGAGTGAAGAGAAATCTGTGATTGTAAATCTCACTCAAAGGAATGGGAAGGGATTGTTTCAAGGTTGGGTTTGTCTTGTCAGTTTGGAATGGGGATTCCAAGATTCTGATCTGATCACTTTCTACCATATAAATGGCCATTAAGTTACTCCACCCAAGTATTAGAGTAAACCTCGTACCAGAAGGGGGATTTAAGGGAAGGGCTCTCATCATGATGAAAAACATTTTCCGCATGGAGAATTTTTTTTGTAAGTGTGCATTTGATCAGCGGGCTCGATTCTTCCCATGTGGAATTCTGGTCTACGTAGAATTCCACACTGGGAAAATAGAAGTCTGTGGAGATATCACTTGACATTCCCAATAGGACCAATCAGACACATCAAAACTTGTGCCTGGCATAGCTTTGCAAGTGCATTCAGGTGGAGCTTCAATTATCTGCCCATGTTTATAATTGTTGTCATCTACAGCCTAGATATTTGTCGGAGGGACGGTCGGAAGCAGAAGCGAGGAGGCCATATGTGGTCAATAGTGAGATTTTTATTAAAGAAAGGAGCACACACTTGGGTAAAAAAAAAGAAAAGAAAAAAAAACGATTAAGCACAGTAGGCGATTAGAGTTCAAATGATGGTTTCCTGGCTCCAAGGATAACTCCAGGGAAAGAGGTAGGAAACGCCCTCGAGGCTTGGTTGGTGCTGCTTGTAGTCGGCACAGTGGTGGGAATCCTATTATGGGTTTCAGACGCTCTGTTGGGATCCCGGAGCAGGCTCAAAAGAAAAAAAGAAAGTAGCGGTCTGCTTTGAGTTCTACGAAGTACATGACACCGTCACCAAACCATGTGAGGGAAGTTCGCTAGAAAAGAAGGAGGAGCGTGAGGGCAGTGTTGGGGTACTGTGCAAGGGTGTGAGGATATTAGGGAAGGGCCACGGCTTTCGGTTCTTAAAGGCGGGAGTGCACCGAAAGAATTAAAGAAAAAGGGACCGTACTGCACAAGAAGAAGGTGGCTACGAGAGTAATACTGTTCTTTCCCCCCCCTTTCTCGTTTTCCCTGCCTCCTGCCCTGCTATCCTTACACCTTCCCCCCCCCTCCCTAAGTCTCTCTGTCCGCTACGTACCGCTGTGAGCCACAACTCTCCTGAGTTGTGGCGGCTCTTGCGTTCTCCGGGATCCACCAGTCTTCGCTCCACGTCTCTGGTCCCTCGTCTTCATTCTCTCCCTCTCCGGCATCTGCGTTGCTCCTCGGCTGGGCTTGACGATCTTCTTCCGGGTCTTTGCTGGCTGACGCGCTTGCTACTGTGCCTCCTTCCCTTATCTGCCACTCGTGACATTCCGCTCTGGATCCTGATTGGTCGGTGTGATTTCCTGTCCTGCCTTCCACATCCGGGTGACGTCTGGGATTCTGCGGAAGGAGGCAAGAGGCATCCATTAGTTGAACTGGTCCGGAGCTGTCTTCGTCGCTGTAACGGTAAGGAGTCCATGTCATCTCCCACAGAGCGCCGTCCTCGATGGTGAGAACGCGCTCCGAGACCCCCTCACAATATTGTTTCTGATGATTAAATTATCACGCACTCCATGGATCCACTTTGGATTCATTGTATTTACTACATTGAATTTCTCCTCCAAAAATGCTGGGAAATTTGTAAATCCCACTTAAGGGTAGGCAAAGGGGGTGTTCCAAGGTGTGGTTTATCTTCCTAAATTACTTCAAGAGCAGACCTTCAGTTATTGTTTCTGATGATTAAATCATCACAAACACGCCATGAACTCACTTTGGAGTAACATAAGATTGAAGCACGTTCTCAAACCTAACCCAGGATGACTTTGTTTCATTCCTGAAAGTTAATTCGAGGGCAGGGAAGTCCAGCAGTCAGGTTAAATTTAGATCTGTCAAGATAACATTAACATCAATAGATGCCTTTCTGGTGTACAACCAGAGTTTACAAGCTGAATATAACGCAGTCACATTGTCATTTTTACAGAATGTGATCTGGCTGATCCAGTGCATTCTTTCTGTTTAACTCAATAAAGCCATATTACATTAAGACACTGGAGAAAACTTATCTTTTGGTACTATAATAAGTATTTGGCAAATATGTTGACTGATTTACCAAAAGACTGAGATTTCACTTGCTAAAGTCTGTGTAACAAAGTCTTGGTAGATAACATTTGGGGATGTATGACGTTACAACGCATACATTTACATCGCGGTACACTACATCGCGGGTTTGACAACGCAAGTCGTTACAACGACTTGCGCTAGATGGCGCTCTAGGACAAGGAATAGGATTTAGGAGTAGTATAATTTACTATTCCAACTCCAGTCTACGTTCAGTAAGGAAGGTGTTGGATAGTAAATTATACTATTCCTTGTCCTAGAGCGTCATCTAGTGCAAGTCGTTGTAACGACTTGCGTTGTAAAAACCGCGATGTAATGGCATCGCGATGTAATCCCCGCGTTGTAAGCGATGTTTCCCAACATTTGCAGTAGATCAGTTATGTCTCCTAGTTGTGATTAGATCTTGGCAAGGTGTTACTTGCAGAAGTGAACATGCACGTCATCAATGCATAGCCAATTGGTAATGATATACTTGAAAAGACAATGACCCACTCCCCACTATAGAAATTCCATTTGAGGATCTGTGCTATTTAGTATAGAAGTTTATTTAGTTAATCTACATTTCTGATTGGCAACATATTCAACAATAAGTATTATGGTATCCTGTATGTTTTTTATTTCAGATTTCCTTGTCTATCATCTAAGGGGACTTCAGGTTGGTGTCTGGATTGGGCTCAATGACATAAATGCTGAAGACAAGTTTCTGTGGACTGATGGAAGTGGAGTCTATTATACGAACTGGGCTGCTGATTTCCCAGGTGGTAATTATTATATGTACAGAGATTCTTATGAGGTAAGACAGAAGCATCATCCTATGTGTACTTCCCTTTGACTATAATTTTGTATTTTTAACAGTAGCATCTCTACATCTAATAATGTGAGCTACACAATGTAATATGTAGGTTTTAAGTTGATGGGAAACGTGTGCATTTCATTTTGCTTAGCTACCAAGTGTCTCATTTGTGCATTATGAGTCTTATTTACAATTTTTACTCCTGGTTTAAGATAGTCGAATCCCAGAAAAAGAAGTAAATTAATTTGTGCTAGTTACACCATTATTTGGGACGATATAAAAACTGCGTTAAGTCCAGGATATTCCAGTAAGCCCCCTACATACTTGTTTATTTTGCCTAACATTCCATTTGTGGACGTTCCTAAGAGTGAGCTTGTTTAATGGCCAGGGAACTTGTATGCAAATAGGTGAACACCTACTTAGGTGAAACTTAGTTGATACTCATTATCATGTTAGCTCCATTTAAAACACGTTTTTAGCACACTCAGTTACACTGGAAAGGTCATAGTAAAAGTGCAGCAAGAAGTGTTAAATCTGTTTTTGAGGGGAGGAGCCAAGATGGCGACTGGGACGGCAGCGTAGACTCCCGGCTCCGTGAACCTCCGCATCCCGCACGGATATCCTGCATGAGATCCTCAGCCTGCGCTACGCGCTCGTATTCGTGAATGAGAGTGGCAACCGACCGTGTGACTCCGAAGTTTCTGGCGGCTGTACCGCCGGAGAAATGTGCCTTTGAAATTTGCGGCCCGTGCGGCCCTGGAGCCAGGACCTCGAGTGGACGCCTTGGCCGGGTGGCAGTTCAACAACAACGGCCTGTGGTGACTGGGTGGAGTCGGACCACCGGAGCGGTGCACACCTCGGCCTACATTTCGCCGTGGTCGTTCCTACCGCTAAGCGTAGCGGACCGAGTGCATGCCCGGGGTGGCAATTCTGAGATTCTCCGGTGATTGCCCCTGCCTTTGACGGTGAGCTGCCCGGACGCCGCCCGTAACTCGCCCTGATTCTTGCGGGCTGCTCCCGGATTTTCGCGGGCGCTGGTCCGTGGTGGGGACGACTGTTGCCCGTGACCACACAACGGATAATTTTTGCCTGCCCCCGGAACCCTGTTTCCAGCGACGTGGACCTTGAGGCGCTTGTCCCTGGGTCCCGGTCCCAATACGGGTCGGGCCTACCCGGCGGCCATCTTGTTATGATGAAGCCTACTATCCTGTCCACCGGGTCACAGCAGGATTGGGAGTGTGTGACTTTTGGGAGTGTGGCGGAGCGATCGCAGAGAGCTGTGCTGGGGTACGGCGACCTCCTCGAGGCTCTCGGTGCCCTTCATTCCACCTTGGTTCATGGCATCGGGGTCTTGGGGAGTAAGCTCGATGGTGTGGCATCAGCGTCGGGACAGTTGCGGCATGCCTGTCCTCAGGTACACAGGGACTTCCCACACTGCACACAGGAGGACAATGCCGCGGCCACCCCTGAGATTAGTGAACAGCTGGAAACTCCGGACAGTATGCTTCCGTGTGATCGGCTGGCTGTGGGTCTGATCTGTTCCGGAGGTATTGGACCTGAGTGGGAGGTGGTGGCCTCGTCCCGTGCACGGCCTCTGGCGACCCAGGGAAAATTCAAGCAACAGTTGTCTACTTTGGCTGATTCCGACTTCCTGGACCTTGTGTGCAGTGCAGATCCTGGGGCAACACTGGGAAAGACGTCCCTCCATGATGCGGACTGTGTCGGTACTCAGAGACTTCCACCCCACCTGTGTGCGTCGCTTCCCGGTCGTTTTTGGACACTCCTTTACCTTGTAACATTGGACATGGCGCTGGGTCGAGGGGTATGCATGGGCAGATTTGCAAAGAGCGGTCAAGGATAAGGCTGATCCTTCAGGGGTGGTCATCTAGTAGACGGGCGGTCTCAGGGGTTGAGTGCTCTCATGGCATAGCTATTGGTATACTTGGTGCATAATGCTCCCCATTTTTCTTTGGCATGGTCGATTTTGTGCTGCTTACTGTTTGCCTTGGGGAAAACTTACCGTGCGGGAGGGAGAAGCCGGGGCATGTTTTGAGGGCCCTCCTCCAGTTTATTAATACTCTCTCTACCCCCCCCGTCTGGTGGGGTTCTTTTCTTACTCCCTTTTCTCTGTTCTTCTATATTTCGGGTCTGGTTCCAGGGCGACAGGCACACTGCTGGGGGGGGGGGGGGCCGTACTCATCTGCAGAGGTGCAGGGTGGGGGGTTGGGGAAGGGGATTCTTTAGTCTTTACCCTTTTTTTCCATGGCCTCCTTTTTCTTCTCTGATTCTTCTTTGTTTTTCTTTTCTGGGATCAGTGTGGTACAACTCCTTTGTTGTGAATCACTGCTTTTTCATGTGTGCCACAATTTCCGGGGTGTTTTCTGGGCTTTAGGGCATGGGACTGCAGGCGCAACTGGTCATGATACTTCTCTACATCCTGCACTTCCTGTTTTAGTGCCATTGACTCGATAGATTGCCGTTTATTGTTTGCGTTTGTTATTCTGCCTGCCATTTATCGCTGCTGGGAAATTGTTTGGCACCTGATCCTTTCGTCTTTCCCTATTATAAAATGAAAGCCTTCTTAATCCTGGGGTCCTACTTGCGCCATTCACTGGCCGAGAATATATTAGCATGGAGATTCTGCTCCCCGAGGTTCTGCCTGTGTCAACATTGGATGTCTGTTGCTTTGATTGCTTAGCGGCCGGCCCCGGGGGGTTGTAGGCCCATACTTGTTATTGGTTGAAATGCTAATAAAGGTTTTTCAAAAAAAAAAAACAAAAAAAAAAAAAAATCTGTTTTTGAGGGCAGTGGGGCACAGTCTAAGTGAATCTTTGCAAATACAGAGTTTATGATATCCGGTATGCCAGTGTGCAATGTGGGCACTGAATGGTAAATGGATTTCTACTAGTTTTCCTCATCAAATGTTTCTTTCTATATTAGCATGCCCCTGTAAAACTAAGATCCACAGTGTCATAATCCTTTGAAACCAAATGCTCCAGCTGAAAACAAAAAAAGAAATGGGTCAAAACATACTTCAACATAATGTGACAGAAATGGAAACACACCCTTTAAAATGTATAGAACTCATCACAGCACTGAAAACCTCTTACTGTAAATTTACCGGCTCACGCGAATTGAAAAGAAGCAGATTATTTTCCCTGGCCCTCAAACAGCATATTGAATCCAGGTCATGGGCACCTATTCTTAACTCAATATACAACTGCAATGTCATCAATACATTAATTGTAAAACAATTGTCCAAACCAGTTAACACATCAACTGTGCATAGCAATGCAATGTTGGCACTATTACCACTATGCGCTATATAGTATACGAAGCATCTTGTATAACATTTTACTCTCTGTGTATCTATATATATTTATATTTATGTTTTTTAAGTATTTAACCAACCAAACAAAAGAGGCAAGGGGTTACTTTTGTCCTGGGAGCTACAATTACATTGAAGAGACATTGTGACTATTAACATAGATGTTTCCCTGTTGAAATAAGCCACATTAGCATGCAGTCTGTGAGACCGTAAACAATGCTTCCTCTTACGTCAGTGGGTCTCTGATAATATGTAATTTGACCTTTGCATTGTAGTAATTGTAGTAATAAATGTGTGAATGTGCCTTTACTAGTACAGTTGTTCTAAGTAATAAGTGCTACTGGGCCACAAGTATTTTCACTTCAATTACATAAATATATGTATATGTAAATACACAAACACACATTTATTAGCACAGTGAAAACAAATTAAAGACATTAGCATTACAAAAGGGGTCATACTGCCTTTCAAGGGTTAGCATTAAGATATCTTGCCTTTTAATCCATTCACAGTTTGCAAACAGGAGTTTGTAAACTGTACACAAAGGGGACAAAGAGATCAACAGTTCTCCTAAAATATTTAAAAAGAAGGTTTTCTACAGGGTTTTCACATCCTAGGACAGAGTTTGCATATATGGAGTCAATCTGTTCAGTAGTTCCTGAGAAAATTGCAGTTAAAAGCACATACATATCTATAGCCGAGCACCGTGCGCGCACCGTGCACGCACTCTAACGTGCGCGAGCGTAATTCTGATTGGTTGTTACATGTCAGTCAAAGTTCGAATCGGTCGAAATCAGGAAGTTTCGGCCGCCATTTTTGTTTGTTTTCAGTGCGAGAGTGGAAAAGGAAGGTGGCGAACGTGAAAAGGGGGTAGGGTAGAGAGTTCCTGACCCCTAGCCTTTGTCAGGGGGTCCCTGAAGGACCCCGAAGGCAGAAAAAAACATTTAATTTTATTTGTTTTTTTAAATCGCGGGGTGCGCGCACCATGCGCGCACGGTGAAAAACCATAAAAAAAAAAATGTCATACGTAGTTTATTGAAAAATAAATATATAAAAAAAATAATAATACATACATAACTTAGCATTTAAAAAAACGTACAAATTCACTGAAAAAACCATAGGTTTCACACACGTTATAGTTAGGAATTAGCATTTAAAAAACCTTGCAAATTCATTTAAAAACCATAGGTTTCATACATGTTATAGTTAGGTGGATATTTCACTCGTAAAAAACCAATGAAATTCCACCATTATAGTTAGTTCAGATAACTATAACTCGCGCGACCGCCACTCTATCACAAGGATGATGTCATCAGTGATGTCAAGAGTGATGCCACTGACCATGTCATGAGTGATGTAATATGTGACGCCATGAGCAGAGGATTGCGGGCGCGCGAGTTATAGTTATCTGAACTAACTATAACGGTGGAATTTCATTGGTTTTTTACGAGTGAAATATCCACCTAACTATACCATGTGTGAAACCTATGGTTTTTTAAGTGAATTTGCAAGGTTTTTTAAATGCTAATTCCTAACTAAAACGTGTGTGAAACCTATGGTTTTTTCAGTGAATATATATATATATATCTGTGTGTATCCAAAACAGCCTCCGAGCAAAGGAGCCCCCGACCCTACAGGGCGGCCTCGAGACAACAGGCACGGAGCAGCCCATCAATTTGACATCCATCAAGAAACAAATGAAGCCCAATATCGGAGCAGGAGCATTTTTAATCACAGGTTAGCAGCGCAAAGGCATCTCCATTCCCTTACGCGTTTCAGCGTCTTACTGCCTTGATCACAGGTGGAGACAATAATTTGCATAGTGCTTGCGTGCGCGCTTTAAAGTTTCAATATCACGTGACAGTCCTTTTAAAATACAATCCCCATGATGCATTGCACTGATTTTGGTACATAAAATCTTTGTAGATTATATTTCTCTTGTAAATATCCATTTTTTTGTAGTGCATGTTTCAATGATAGTGGGTTTCATTACTCACGCCGTCACTTAGATATCACATGGCTTAATGCTGTTGTTCCATTTTTGCCTGCAATAGTGCTCCAACTCCTGCACGATCAGAATGAGAGGTGTCCCCCTCTCTCCGAATCCCTTCCTGCAGCCACTGTATTTTTGTTAAAGTAACTTCCTTGGCTAGGATTGCAGTGGCGAGTGAGTCATGCTCCAGATTAGGTATCCAAAACAGCCTCCGAGCAAAGGAGCCCCCGACCCTACAGGGCGGCCTCGAGACAACAGGCACGGAGCAGCCCATCAATTTGACATCCATCAAGAAACAAATGAGGCCCAATATCGGAGCAGGAGCATTTTTAATCACAGGTTAGCAGCGCAAAGGCATCTCCATTCCCTTACGCGTTTCAGCGTCTTACTGCCTTGATCACAGGTGGAGACAATAATTTGCATAGTGCTTGCGTGCGCGCTTTAAAGTTTCAATATCACGTGACAGTCCTTTTAAAATACAATCCCCATGATGCATTGCACTGATTTTGGTACATAAAATCTTTGTAGATTATATTTCTCTTGTAAATATCCATTTTTTTGTAGTGCATGTTTCAATGATAGTGGGTTTCATTACTCACGCCGTCACTTAGATATCACATGGCTTAATGCTGTTGTTCCATTTTTGCCTGCAATAGTGCTCCAACTCCGGCACGATCAGAATGAGAGGTGTCCCCCTCTCTCCGAATCCCTTCCTGCAGCCACTGTATTTTTGTTAAAGTAACTTCCTTGGCTAGGATTGCAGTGGCGAGTGAGTCATGCTCCAGATTAGGTATCCAAAACAGCCTCCGAGCAAAGGAGCCCCCGACCCTACAGGGCGGCCTCGAGACAACAGGCACGGAGCAGCCCATCAATTTGACATCCATCAAGAAACAAATGAGGCCCAATATCGGAGCAGGAGCATTTTTAATCACAGGTTAGCAGCGCAAAGGCATCTCCATTCCCTTACGCGTTTCAGCGTCTTACTGCCTTGATCACAGGTGGAGACAATAATTTGCATAGTGCTTGCGTGCGCGCTTTAAAGTTTCAATATCACGTGACAGTCCTTTTAAAATACAATCCCCATGATGCATTGCACTGATTTTGGTACATAAAATCTTTGTAGATTATATTTCTCTTGTAAATATCCATTTTTTTGTAGTGCATGTTTCAATGATAGTGGGTTTCATTACTCACGCCGTCACTTAGATATCACATGGCTTAATGCTGTTGTTCCATTTTTGCCTGCAATAGTGCTCCAACTCCGGCACGATCAGAATGAGAGGTGTCCCCCTCTCTCCGAATCCCTTCCTGCAGCCACTGTATTTTTGTTAAAGTAACTTCCTTGGCTAGGATTGCAGTGGCGAGTGAGTCATGCTCCAGATTAGGTATCCAAAACAGCCTCCGAGCAAATATATATATATATAACCTACTGACAGCCACCAGTAGGTGGTCATAGTTATGAGTGATGTAATATGTGAGGTCATAAGCAGTGCATTGCGGGGGCACAAGTTATAGCTAGCTCACTAATTATAATGGCTGAATTTCACTAATTTTTGTTCGAGTGAAACCTGAGCCTAACTATAACATCCCTCTAACTTTGTTTTTGCAGATATATATTACCTAGTAGCAATTGTCACTAGGTAGTTATAGTTAGATCTTCTCTGCCATAGAAAGAGTGTTTTTTGGTTTGCTAATAACTTTGGCCCCGGTTGACGAATCTCCTAAAAACTTTTCCCCCATAAAGTTAATCGACTTCAGCTTTCTCCTGGACAGTTTCAGGGTGATCCACCAAGTGAAAGCCCAGAAAAAAGGGGGGATAACCAAAACCCCTAATACCCATGGGCTTTCTGTAGACTGCTTTAGAGAGGCGACAGCAAAAACTACTGAACAGAATTACACCATATTTGACAGGGAGGTTGATCTTGGTCCACAGATTGTGCTTTTTATGATTCAGTTGTTTTTGAGACATTGAGGGTCAAAATAATTGTATATTTAGGCAGTTGAGTCAGCGAGAGTCTCGAGAGTCTCTTGCGGGAGTGCCAATTTGAAATTAGACCGTTCTGTTCAGCCCAGGGAGCTTTACTTCCCTTCGGCCATCTTGCTCCCATGGAAGTCAGACTGCCGCGAGAGCGAGCACTCTACCAGCCACATGAGAAAACTGGTGCTGGCATCCATTACAGGACACAGGGATTTAGTCACCTGTCCTGATGCTAAAAATAAAAATAACATAAGGGGGCAGGGTAGGGATCCCTAGGCCATATGGAGGGGGGGGGGCCAAAGGAAAAACAAAATGGCAAAAAGACTTTTGTGGGATCAAAAAAACAAAATGGCAACTAGGCCACATTTAATAACTACAAGCCCTGCGGAACCCACTCCTGAGGCTGTGTTCATAAAGGGGAGGGGGGCCTCGTGGCCCCCTCCCCAAGCCTCCAGAGGCCCTGGGGAGCCCACTCCTGAAGCTGAATTAATTTTATATGGGGAAGGAGACTGCGCGGCTCCCCCTCCCTGAGCCTTTTTCAGGTCCTGTGAAGCCCACCTCAGGGGCCAAAGCTTAACAAAATGGGAGGCCACACCCAGGAGCCACATCCTCCATGTCTGCTATTTAAATAGAGAGAAGGGGGCATGCAGTCACCCTCCTCTAGCCTAATCAGGCCTAGGGGTCTCATCCCAGGGCCTAAATGTGTAAGAAGCAGGTGGGGGCGACGCAGCCTCCTTCCCAAGCCTAAGAAGGCCCAATTCATCACTTCCTCTAGAGCTGCATAATGATATGAAGAGAGGGGGGTGCACAGCTCCATCCCTGAACCTAGTTTGGCCCTAGGGACCCCATGCCCAAGAACCAAAATGTAACAAATGGGGAGCGGGCTGTGCAGCCCCATTCCTGAGCCTCAAAAGGCCCAGGGCAGCCTATCCCGGGGACGATTACTTTAAGGCAGGGGGGCTGTCAGGCCCGCTTCCTTGAAGCACTAATACCCTGGGAACACCATCTCCTGGACTGGCTCACAAGCTATGTTGCAGGGAGTTCACCCCGGGACATAGCAGTTTCTCTGTCCATATTGATGCTGGGAGGGAAACCTGTGTTCCTGTGTTTCCTGTCTCTAGGTGGGTACATTTTCAAAACTACCTCCAAGGGGAAGCAAACACAAAGTCTGCTCTCATCAACTGGAGCTTCAAAAAATGCTCATGCCCGCTGGGAGCTGCTTTTTGATCTGTTTCCCTTCCCGCATCATCAGTGATGTGATCAATTATGTAATTTGAGATGTCATAAGTGATGTCATAAATGATGTAGAATATGCCAGGAGTGAAATTATATGTACAAGTTATAGTTGGTTCTGCTAACTGTAATTGTTGAATTTCTGTGTTTCTGTATTTTTTTGTGCAAAACTTTAATGTTGACAAATTCACCTAACTATAACGTTACTTTAATCATTGATTTTTTTAAATATTTATGTATGTGTATATATATACACATACATACACGCACACACACATAGATATACCACTTAGGATGACTATTGATGTAAAATGACTTGACAGAAATTCTGTATTTAAGGGATTTGAGCTAGGCTGATGTGTTTCAAAAAGTTAACTTAATTTTTCGTTTGCAGAATGATTGTGTATCCATAAAGACTGGATCAACTTTGGATGCAGGCAGCTGGATTGATGAAGATTGTGATAATTTAAGAGGCTACATTTGTCAAATTGGCAAAAGTAGGTATCCTGAATTTATGTCATATAGTTTTGTTTGAACACACTTACACCCATTGCGTACCCCTATCTGAGTTCATTGATCATCTTTAAATTAGTGTGTGGAAGAAAGATCTTGAATTGTTTACTTGATACTTATATACAACTGTGTGGTTGTGTATGCACATAACAAGCAGTAAACTGAAACCAAATAGCCAGTACCAATGGATGAAGATATGCAGAGATCATAACACACAGCACATGATCATGCCCTAAGCTGTTTTTGGTAAGTATGATAGACCAATTTACCAAGCAATCGGGTTTGCTAAAACACTGAAACACCCAATACATGCATTGCAGCTGTAGGGAGGAGGAAGCTGTTTTCCATGGAAATACCCCTGTGCATCTCAGTAAGGACACAAAGGAGCCAGGTTTCCCACTCTGCTTGCTGGGTTGATGGGGTTTCTTTTTTCTAGCCCTAGTTTATCATATAGCTCATAGTACTATAGACACATAGTTTCAAAGGGCCAGGTTAATAACATATCTTGGTATTAAGCCAACCAAAACTCTGTATTTTTCCAAGAGAAATGATGCTTTAGACAGCTACTTGCCAAGCATAAAAATCCACTTGTTCAATTTGGTGCCATGCAGCAGGTAGACGAATTATGGCAGCATACATATTATATCAGAGCTCAGATAATACCCTCTCTGAGTGTGCCAACGCTCCTATTTTGTCAGTATTTGGATTCTGGAAAGGCTCAGATTATGTCACAT
The DNA here is from genome assembly GCF_964204655.1 of Triturus cristatus. Lineage (NCBI taxonomy): Eukaryota > Metazoa > Chordata > Amphibia > Caudata > Salamandridae > Triturus > Triturus cristatus. The sequence continues at coordinate 324,566,215 of NC_140593.1, read as the reverse complement.
ATCCAATTATTCTGGACTTTGAGTATACCAGGGCTCTATTTATATCAAATCGTGGATTGGTCACAGGCTGTGTGTATGATTGGGCTCTGTTTAGGACAGCTCTTTGATCACAGTAGAGCTCTAAATGTGTGGGTACCTTTGTTATGCTGCAGTCTTAATTAATTATAGCAGAGCTGAGGATATATGATTGTTCTCATGTTTCCATTCTTTCTTTCAAACTTTAGTGTCTGGGGAAGTGTCTTGTGTATTGCTCTGGTAACTTTCCCTATAAACATTCACTCAATTTCACAAAATGCTACTACAAATAATCTCAGATTGTTTTTGCGGTCCAGCGCTTAGTATGCCAGATGAGGGTCAATAAGCTAGTTCACAGTAATTCAGCATTTTACTGGGCCCACTAGCTTACCATCGGTCCTCAGATGGACCTTTTTATCCGTCTGGGAGATGATGTCAGTTAGCATTAACCAGTCAATCAAATTTCAATTAACAGTGCAACCCATTGGCTACACAGTTAGGACCAGGAATCAGTAGCCAAGGCAAAAAAATGTATTACAAATTAATAATCAAATTCAAATAAAGAACTCTCAGTACCATAATATAAAGATACAGAATGACAACAGGGTTTGCCAGATGCCGAAAGAAATGCAGGGGAATTCAAACAAGCAGTTCTGTGACTGAGTTACAAAACAATAACAACAAAATCAGGTGCTCAGAGATTAATCTAAGGTTCTCTCTCCTATACATTAGTAATCTACAGCCTACAAGTCCAGGGGATGGTTTAGGTGACGGAATCTTAGCAAATCAGGGAAATTCCATAAAGGAAGCCAGGTCAGGACAAAAATAAATCAAATAGGAAAACGTTAGCATCTCAGAAGCTCGTTCAAGAGTCTTCTATGGGTCAAGAATAAGTGTCAGCCTAGGCCACGCTTAAGCAGAAATCAAGAAGAAACCTCTCAAAGTCTTGTAAGCTAGCAATGGCTCAAGGAAAGAGGAAATCAAGGAAATATGTCAGCAAAGAACCTGCAAGGAATCTGAATCGGAAAGGGGTCTGGTAAAATATGTGCATACCAGTCTGTGAGAGAAATCTTAGTAACCGTTCATGGAGAAAGGTATATTATAACATATAAAGCCCATTGGGCGACACCCCCTCTCTTACACCATCAGGGGTCCATTGAAATCCACAAATCATCATGTTGCAGACTGCAACATTGCTGGTTTGTCCCACACTGGACATGGAAATTACATCTTTCCCTTAAGCACACGTAGGTTGTTATTTTTGGAAAATAGTTCATTAAGTTAAAGCTCTGTTTCCCCCTGTACCTTTCGTCAAGGTCCTTTTCTCAGGCTTCTGTAACCCTATCTCTAGAACAGGAATGTATCTGTTCTAAACTAACAGTGCCTGTGAATACCTGCAAGAAATGTCAAGTTAGCAGAAAAATTAAATCCGCTTTCTGCAGATGGAGAAATACCGGCTTACTGGTATACATTTAATATGCGTGTGCACACAAACACAAATAAATATACGTTTCTAATACATTACGTTTCATACTACATATATTATTCAATACATCATTATAATATTCAATGATAACTATGACTGAGAACTATAAATCAAAATATTGAATATGAATGCACACATTACATAAACTGATTGTCGTTTCTAGTAAGATTACATTCTACATTGTACGAAAGTCTTTAATCACTGTTAGAAATGGGGTCTCTAGTTGGCAGTGGTTTGCACCCTGTCCAAGTAGGGACCCTCACTCTAGTCAGGATAAGGGTGTAACCTAGCTACTGCTCACCCCCTTGGTAGTTTGGCACGAGCAGTCAGGCTTATCTCACGGGCAATGTGTAAAGCATTTGGACATACACACAGTAATACAGTGAAAACACTACAAACGGAGTCCACACTACTTTAGAAAAATAGGCACTATTTATCTCAGTGAAACAAGACCAAAACAACAAAAATCCAACATAAACATAAGTTCAGTTCATAGAAATCTATGGATGAGTTTCTTTTAACAAAAGGTACCTTGGATGCATCAAAATACAAAGAGGAAACAGGTGCAGGGGAGGTCAGCGCTGAAAAAGCAAAGCAATGTGTCACTTCCTTACTCCCAGGGGAGGTGATGTGCCGGTTCCGTACTGCCATGGGAGGTGATACTTTGGTTCCTTACTGCTAGGCATGGGAGGTGAAGCGTTGGTTCCTTACTGTCAGGGGAGGTGATTCATCTGTTCCTTACTAGAAGGGGAGCGTGATGAGTCGATCTCAGGACACCCGGCCTCGGTCCCTTACTGCAGGCCGACATCAATGAAGGGACAGCGTCGAAGGACGATGTGTCAAAAATCCAGATGTGCTGTGTCAGTGCAGCAGTGGCTATGCAGGTGCTGCATCAATTTCACAGCCGCCAAGCAGGCAATGTGTTGATTCTTCAGCAGCGAAGCAGGGGCTACGACGGAGTCAGAGCCGGTGCCACAAGCATCGGTGACACAGTACTCGGGACTTGGGCTATGGCGATTTTTCAGCCTCAAGGCAAGTGCTGCACCGATTCTTTAGCTGCACGGTGGTACTGCATCGAGAAAACGGGCACTGAGAGTCAACGCATGGATTTTCTCACTATGTTACACTTCCAAGGGCCCAGAACTGGATTTGGCACCGCTTGGTAAGTCAGGGCTCTCAGCAGAAGAGCCCAGGCACTAGTAGGTGAAGTCTTTGATAGCTCTGAGACTTCTTAACAGGAGACAAGCATGCACAAGCCCTTGAAGAACCTTGGAAGCAGGATGTAGAAAGCAAAGTCCAGTCCGTTCACTCCCAGGACAGAAGCGGCCAGCAGCAAGCCAGCCAGCACAACAAAGCAACAGGTAGAGTGGCAGTCCCGCCTACAGCATTCAGCTCTTCTTCCTGGTAGAATGTCCTCAGTCCAGAAGTGTTCTGATTTTGGGGTGTCAGAAGTCCAATACTTATACCCCTGTCTGCCTTTGAAGTAGGAAAACGTTGTAGTCTTTGTAGTGCACAAGACCCTGCCTTTCCCTGATCTGGCTCCAGACACACTACAGCAGGTGTCTCTAACGAGTTGCTCGTGAGCTACTAGGGGCTATCCAGCTCCTTGTGAGTACCTCTGCTGTGTGCAGCCCAGCCTACTAGAATTGAAGCTATTGCTTGGTCGAATTATTATTTGTATGCCAACATTAAAAAAAACATATATTCAAGATGAAATTGGATTTATTTTCAGAACTCATGAGCTGCTGTTCGGAGTTTGTTTGAGATCCTAAATGTATTTAAAGCTATTATTTGAGTTGGAGAAATGTATTACTCTATTATTACCTTGGTGGCAGGGAGCGTAGCTATGGCTCAAATGTGTTACCCATGTGGAGGGCCATACTGCTGTTAACTCTGCCTAATGTACTGATGTTGCTGACAGTCTTGGATGGGATGGCCACAACAATGTCACTAATAGTAGCTCTGAATGATTGTCATTGCACATGAGTAGCTCTTGTCACAGAAAAGGCTGGAGACCCTTGCGCTTCCGGGGGGGTGGAGACAGCTTTGTGTGTGTACAGGTACAGCCCTATTCAGGTGTCAGTGACAACTCTTCCCACCACCCTAGCTCAGGAATGACCATCCAGATATGCAAGGCATACTGCAGCTCCCTTTGTGTGACTGTCTACAGATGTGGATTCTATAGTCAGGCTGAAACACAGAATGGTTAAGCATGAAAATACCCACTTTCTAAAAGTGGCATTTTCAAACACACCATTTAAAAACAACTTCACCAAAAGATGTACTTTCAAATTGTGAGTTCAGAGACCCCAAACTTCAAATCTTTATCTGCTCCCAAAGGGAAATTACACTTAAAATAGTGAAACCTGCAGTATTTAAATATTAGGACATGTAAAACACAACAGCACATATCTGACCATTTAAATACACTGCACCCTTCCCACTGAGCAACCTTGGGCCTACCTTAGGGGTGCCTTAAATGTAATAAAAGGGGAAAAAGGGCCTGGCAAGTGGGTGCGCTTGCCAGGACGAAATGGCAGTTTACAACTGCACACCAAACACTGCAGTGGCAGGCCTTAGACATGGTTGCAGGGATATTCATGTGGATAGTACAATCAGTACTGCAGGCCCACTAGTAGCATTTGATTTACAGGCCCTGGGCACACCTTGTGCACTTTACTGGGGACTTACTAGTAAATCAAATATGCCAATCACGGATAAACCAATCACCAATACAATTTACACAGGGAGATGTTGTGCTTCTAATTTGACACATCTCAACCCAGCACTCACAGGAGGAGGCAAATGCACTGCTGCACCTTTAGATAACACACGTAAAACAGCTCTACCAAAAGACGAGGCATCAAAATAAGACCCAGCACTCTCTTAGGCGAGGCAAGAAAACAAATTCAGGTGACACACACATATTTATTATTCCAATACTTTGAAAAGGGAGGCGAAATATATTGGTTAATGCAGAATTTCCAAATATCAAGTCACTTAGGCACACAACCAGAATAACATGTAGCTTATATATGGAACAGAGACACTTAGAGATTACGTACATGAAGTAAGTAAGAAGAATACATAAATGAGCGACTGTTTCCTCATTCCACCAACTCGACTGGAGGAGCTCTTTTCAGCCCAGACAGAAGCTCGATCGGAACTCTTAAAAGTTCTGTTTTCTGGTGACGACAGGTCTGACCCACAAGTAAGCTCCCTTCTTGGTGCCATGGTTTCCCGCCTTTAATACCTTTACTCAACGTGAGGCGACTGTTCTAGAAACCTCGCCCCATTTCTTCTGTTCCAAAAAACCGAGCTGACCGCACTGGTCTGTGTCAAGGTCAAGACAGAAGCTGGCCAGGCCTCTGTATTTTGACTCCAATACAGAGCTGTACATTTCTCTGGCAACAAAAATCTCTGCCCTGAAAGGTACCAAGCAAACATCCCACACAACATGTTACAGTTCACTCTGATCAGTGAGGATCAAAAACAAGTGAAGAGCGAAAACATCCCCTCCCCACTATGCATCTGCATGCGTGCACAGAAAATAGAGTCTGTTACACAAGATGGAGTCAGCACAGAAAATGGAGTCAGTTCTGCAAAATGGAGTCAATGGTCAATATATCACTCTTAATAGCACTACAGGAGCCCTTGCACTTTAGCACTGGTCAGCAGTGGTAAAGTGCCCAAAGACCTAAAACCAGCAAAAACGAAAAGTCAGCAAAATACAAGAGGAAGGCAAACAATTTGGGGATTACCCTGCAAAAAGTGCCAGGCCCAACAATCGCAGTTTAAATTTGTTACGTTATTCACGTGAAGTAGTACACACATTTAGAAAATCACTTTTCATCACTATGGTGAATACATTTTCTACTAAATGAGGATGAATCTTTGCTAATCACACTAAATTAAGGCAAGACATTTATGTAAGTAAGTTCTCTAATCTTACAGGCACTCTTTAATAAATGACAAGTGCAACACTTACACTAATTAATTAAGCCATACATGAACCATGTGCTCAGTGCACTTTCATGCCGTTTATTTCTCCAGCGTCTGTGACATTTGTGATGTGTAAAGGGTGGGCAGTCTTTGCACTGCACCAATCCCTCCTCTGATGGAGAATCGATCTTTTATCTGATGGACCAATAACAAATTGGTTGTTTTTATCATCTTTCTTCTGGAATCCTCAATAAATGTCATCATAGTATCTCCTCTGTCCATCCTCTAGTTCCGTATCTGCTCTCTTTTTCTTCACTCCCTTTTTTGCTTGTACACATTTGTTTACCTTATAGATCGCAATCAGAAACAATACACAAAGAGCAACTATCATTAAAGGATTAAGGATGCCTCCAACAATTCCACTCTGTAGGTTTCCAAAGCATCTGCCTATAGCAAAAAATCAATTTGCTATTACTTCCCAAGCACATGCTGCTGTAAACCCTTTTAAATCTTTGTTCGTCAGTAATTTTACTAATGTATTTCCTCAGATGTTTACTTTTGTCTGGAATGTAAGACCACCATTGTTGCACTTTTAACATCCGGCAAACTCCTCCCTCTTTTGCGTGAAGGGCATCTAAAGCAAGTCAATACTGCAAAAGCATTGATCTGATGGCAACCATTTTTGTATCTATTACTAAGAATCCTCCAGCTGTACCAGTAGATAGTTTATCAACTACAGTAGAAAGCTTTCTAATCTTGTGTGAGTATCACTCCTACAGATGGAATCAAAGCACCAAAATGAACTCCTACAATTTCACTAGCATTTTCATTTCTTTTTGTTCTCCAATGTTGTCCCGTTGCCGAATCCTCAATTTGTCTCACGTGATACATTTTCGAAAAAATTATCCCCGTGTAATATGTTCCATACCATCTCCTGGGTAGCCTGTAAAATGCATTTTTCCTACAAACGTAATAAACTACAGGATAATCAGAATCTCCTCCATCCAAATGCAAACCCCAGTTTTCTCGAACTTCAAATGTATGGTCACATTTGCTAGTCCCTAAGAAATTGTATCAGTTGGTATGTTATGTTAAATGGTCTTATTGAGCGCCCGAATACCCTCAGGCGTCTTTGTGCTAGCTGACACCAAAAAAGTGATCCTAGAGGCTTTTTAGTAAGCCACAAAAAGCCATGTTTTTAATGTTTCCTATGTAGCACACTTGAAACTGGGCCCTGACACCAATATAGCAGAGGTAGAATGAAATCATCTAGATGGCAAGTACCAAGTAAAAAATCTCTTTAGAAAGTTGGGGCCTAGTCATTCAATGCTTTGTATACAATACGTATAGCCTTAAAAAAAAAACTCTACCTCACAGGGAGCCAGTGAAGCTTTCTGATGCATTTTGAGACTGGATGGTATTTGGGAATTTTTAAAAGTGTACGGGCAGCAGCGTTCTGTAACATTTGTAGCTTATTGAGTACATGCTGATGGGCATTAAGATATAGCCCATTTGCATAATCAGTCCTAGACAACACCAAGGAGGTGACTACTGTTTTCTGCAGATTTGTTGGAATGAATGGAAAAATCTTCTTGATTAATCTCAAGGTGTAATAGGCAGCCGATGTGACTGCATTAGCCTGTTCATGGTAAGACAAAGTGTTATTGATGAGGATGCCAAGGTTTTTTGTTTTACTCACAGGAGTGGGAAGTGGACCTAAATCAAAGGGCCACCAGTCAGGGGACCAAAATGATGAGTGAGAGCCAAAAATGAGAACCTCTATCTTCCCTGAGTTCAATTTCAGTCAGTACCTGGTCATCCAGGAGCTGGCAGCCTGCATACACTTATACACTCACATAACCTTGCACCTACTACCGCAGCTTCACTATCCAACGAGACGACTATCTGTGTGTCATCAGCATAGGAAGTAAGGGTGAAACTGAAGGGTTTGAGAAGCTCCGCCAGTGGAGTGACGTAAACATTAAAAGGTATGGGGCTCATTGTAGATCCCTGAGGGACAAGGATAGGAATATTTATGAGAGGAGAACCTGCCCATACAGACTGATTGTACACATCTGTTGAGAAAGGAGTTTAACAATTTGGTGTTCGTCACCCCAATCCTGCCTAACCTCTCCATCAGCAGCCCATGATTTACCATATCAAAGGCTGCTGATTGGTCAAGCAGGATAAGAGCAGCCCTGCAGCCTCTGTCCAGAGAAATTATAATTTCCTCTGTTGCTTAATGAGAGCGGTTTCAGTACTGTGCCCTGCATGAAAGCGGAATTGAGTGGCATCAATAAGATTATTAGCCTGAACATGACTGACCAATTGATTATTCATGATCTTTTCAATCAACTTTGCTGGCAGAGGGAGGGAAGAAGTAGAGCTAGAGTTATTTGGATCCAAGGGGGCCAGAGAAGGTTTTTTAATAAGAGGCAGAAATAGTGCCTTCTTCCAGTCTGAGGGGAGCATCCCGATATGGCACATGAGATGAAAGATATCGGTGAGCACATGTAATGAAAGATATCCATGAGCTTAGGAGCAATGGTGTCTGAAACTAGGATAGAAATCTGAGGGGGACAAGTGTCGCGAGGAGACCCCAATTTTGCTAATTTAAGCAATTTAGTGACACCCTCAATAGAGGGTAGAGGAAAGTGGCTGAGGGTGCTAGTCACCGAGTGGCTGGGAGGGGCATTTGGGTCAGTAAGGTACAACGGAACTGAGGTGGGAAAGTTGTTGTGAACATTTTCAACTTTGACTCAGAAAGCCTTGGCCACTGATTTGCGGAAAAGATTGCCTATAGTCAGTGCAATTATTAAAAATATTTGTGATCAACTTGTGCACTATAGTTAAAAGCACTTTGGAGGAGATGGTAGCTCCTTCAACCTTACTAGTAACAAAGGCCAACTTTACCTGCTTTATCAGATTTTTGTATTCGGCTAGTTAATTTTTAAACTTAGATTTTTCCCCCTCTAAATAATTAGCTCTCCATTTTTTCTCCTGTCTGCGACATTGCTGTTTCACTGTTCTCAATTTGTCATAGAACCAGGGAGCAGATGATTTATGTCTTTTCATTTTTGACAGGCCTTCGAACATGGACAGCAGTATCCAACCACAAATTGTGGATTTTCTAATGTGAATGCATAATTTCCCTTTCTGTTGCCAATCTAAAGCTAATGCTGCCATGTTTCCCACTGTTCTATGTTCTCTTTCTACTTTAGACCAGGGTGGTACTTTTAAATGATTCCCTTTAACCAAGATATCTCTTCTTCTATCTTCTACTGAATCTATTAATTTGCTTTCTACATCTAGTAATATTCAAGTTAAGTTGTGTCTGTGCATAAGCTGTGTTCAGTGTTATAGTAGGTCTAAAGAAATGTCCCATTATCTCAACATTTTTAGTATCAGGCTGTCTATTCAACAGGAACTTCTGAAGGGACCAAGTCAAAGTTCGAGTAATAGTACTGAAAATTGCCTTTCCCATAGAATACTCTCATCAATAAACAATAAATATCCCCATACGTCAAAGGGATATGGTGATAAGTAATCCCTTCAGCAACCAATGCAGGCAATTGAAAGCATACGTAGCAAACCTAGTTTCCATAGTGTCCATATATTCATAAGCAGATTAGAAGAAACATTCAGAAGCATGTGCATAAAACCTTTTCTCATCTATTGTGGATAAGCTAGTGTCAGTGGGAAAGTGGGGCATGTGTAGTCTTAGGCTACTCTACCTGTAAATGATGTCTTCAGTATATGCACAGTTCAAACTCACTAATGATCACTTCAGAATAAATTGACTCAGTCTGTTGATTTAAAACTCAGTTCAGCCACAAAGTTCAGTTCAAAGAGGTTTAGCTGAATGTGATTTGTTTTATCAGAAGGTGTAAAATGCTCCCTCCCAATCATTGACTGCAAAGTAAGTTCATTCAGGTGAATAGTACCTTTGACAGGGTACCCTAGCTCTCTTTGATCGCCTTACTGTTGGCCCTTCTTCATCACTGTCCCTTTGGCCAACTCCCTCAGTATCTTCAGGGATAGTGTGTGGAATGTTCACTTCGAACAGAATTCTCCCTCTCTCTTGTCTCCTTGGTCACCTGTTTCTGGGACAACTTGTGTTTCAGCTGCACCAGGCCCTTCGCCAGGGTCTGAATCTGGCATAGTTAACACCACTGGATGAGACCCGCCTGTACCGACTTCAACCGTTAACTCTCTCAGACCCTCCTCAGGCCAAATGAGTGTTGCCCTAGCAGCTTGCTGGTCCCTAACAGCTTGAATAACCTGCTCCCTCCGGCTCACTGTAACCAGTGGCACATCAGGAACAGGTGCTGTTATTTCATCCAGGGGTATGGGACTCTTCAAGTATGGATAGTATGTACCCAGTCAGGGAGTCCTCCACACTTCACACCTGTTGTTGTGACCAGAATGACCTGGTAGGCGCCACACCACTTAGGCTCTAAGCATGACTTGCAAATGTGTTTCTTCACCACTACCCAGTTACCGAGACCGAGGCCATGGCACTGCTCCTATTGAGGCAGGGCTGTAGCCTCTCCTACCTGGTGAGACAAAGAACATACCACATCAGCCCGTCCTTTGCGGTAATCAAGAATCATGTCATCTGTAATGTTCACAAGCGCATTTGCAGGCACAGCTGACAGTCTCATTGCCCTACCCATGATGATCACATGGGTGGCCAATCCTTTTCTCCTATCTGGAGTACTGTGTAGACTTGTCAGTACAAGGGGCAAAGAATAAGGCCATTTCAGAGTTATCGAAGCACACACTTTAGCTAACCTGGATTTCAAAGTGCTATTCACTTGCTCCACAATTCCAGAAGCCTCTAGTCGATAACTACAGTGGAGTCTCTGTTCAACTTATAATGCTGCACATAACATCTTCAGGAGCTCATTGTTAAAATAAGTTCCTCAGCCTGACCTTAAAGAAGTCGGGAATCCGAAACGCTGTATCAACTTCCTTAACAACAGCTTTGCTACTCTGAGACTGTAATTTCTCCTATTTGGGTAAGCTTCAACCCACTGTGAAAAGTTACAAACAATCACTAGGACTAGGACATAGTTCAACCCAAGTCCAGCCACATCCTGTTAAAATGACTTCCTAATCTCCCTATGTGATGCAGCGTTACTGCAGTTCTTCTGCCTACAATCTACTGTTGGCATACAACACATCTGTAACACTAATTTTCAGCAATCAATGTGAGCCTGAGATTAAACCACATTTGCCCAAAGAGGCACCCCCTGGCATCTCTCCCTACATGTGCAGGTCCATGAGAATGTCTTACCATTGGAGGTAACAAGCTATTTGGCGGTATAGTTCTTTCATCTCCTGAAACCCAAATATCTTCTGCTCTTTTGACACAGCCTGCTCTGACCCAACTTTGCTGTTCTACTTCTGACACTTCTTCCTGTAATCTCTTGACTTCATCCCATGTATCAACTGTAGACAACAACAGGTTACAATTTGTCACATCTGAACTTTCATTGACGTATTCTTCATTAAAGGTGCAGATATTTAGTGAGCACTACCTTGCTGATTAATGAGCATATCTGTTACCAACAGTCACATAGTCACACCAAATCCATACTGACTATCAGTGAAAACTGTCACTTCCAGCTGGGCTGAAACACAGCATGACCTAGTAAGAGCAATCAGTTCTGCCACTTGTGATGAAAACACTCATTGAAGCAAGGACGCTTCCACCACACCTGAGACAGTACAGACTACATAGGCAGCTCTCAGGTTTCCTTCATAAAATCGTAGGCAAGAGCCATCAACGAAGAGCACATAATCTGATTCAGGTAGTGGCACATCTTGTATGTTCAGGTCTTGGTTTGGTGCACAGTTCAGTAACATGAAGATAATCATGTTTCCCCCAACAATCTCAATTCCAGGAAGGGGCAGCAATGTAGCGGGGATTAGGAAAGTACACCTTCTCAATGGAAGATTATTGGCTCCAAGAATGACATGCTCATACTTGGTAAGCCGACTGTTTGTGAGGTACTGTGCTCGAGTACGAATTAACAGTGCTTCAACTGAGTGGGGACAAAAAGAGTCAAGGGGTAACCCATAACAATGCTTTTGCACTGCTTGATGCTAATGCTATTTGAGGCAACAACTTTAAGACAGTCAGGCAAAGCTGCAGGGATGGGGCAGGTGTGGCAGAAAAATATGCAACAGGTCTGCAAGCATTCCTGTGAATCTGAGCTAGAACTGAAAGAGCACAGCCCTCTCTCAAACAACAAAACAAAGCAAATATTTTGTCATAATCAGGTATTCCCAGTGCAGGGGTGCGGCAGAGACATACTCTCTGCTCTGAGAAGGAACACATGCAGCTGTCATCCCATGGTAGCAGATCTTACACGTCCTTCGGTGTCATCCTCTTTAATGGGTTGACCATCAGAGAATAGTTGGGAATCCACTGTCAACAGTAGCCCATCATTCCCAAGAACATTTTAATTTTGTCTCTCTGTTAATGGCGGATTCATTTTTATTTTCAGAATCGCCAATATTCTTTATTGTGACGCCTTCCTTGCACCTTTCTCAATGTGATGTCCCAGATATATGACTTCTTTCTTACAGAACTTTAATTTGGTTGGGGATACTTCATGTCTGTTCTCAACTAAGTATTTTAAGAGAGTGATTGCGTCTCATTTGCATATTTGATGCCACCAATAGATTGTCAATGTATTGGATTAGGACTGAGTGATAAGGCATCACTAAAGACTTTAGTTTCATTTTGAGTATCTAATTAAAGATGGATGGACTCTCCATTTACCCTTGTGGGACTCGGCACCATGTCAAAACACGGCCGCTGAATTGGAAAGCAAATATGAACTGGCTATCCTCGTACAATGGTTTGGAGAAGAAGGCTTAACACAAATCTATGACAGAAAATCACTCAGCCTCACACAGAATCTGAAACAAAATCACAGCTGGATTTGGTACTACAGGACAACAAGTAACAACAATTGAATTAATCTTTTGCAGGTCTTGTACAAAGTTGTACTTGCAGTTGGGTTTCTGCACACGCATGATGGGCAAGTTACATGGACTCCTCATAATCTCATTCAGAATGGCTTGCTCAATCATTGATTCAATCACAGGAGTAATTCCAGCAACAGTTTCAGGGGTCAAATTATATTGTGGGATTCTCGGGTACTCAGCATTTGGTTTCACTGTAATGCGGACCGGTTCAACACCTTTAATACGTATGATGGCTGTACCTGTAAAGTCCCAGACTCCAGTTAGCACTGTTTCTCACAATTCTGAAGGAAAATCATATTTTTTCAACATAGGGAAGATACCAATTTTTGACTTTTGTATGACAATTTTAAAGGCAACGTCCTCACCATGAGTTTGGGTTCGATGCCATTTAAAGTACAGTAAATTGAACAATTCAGCTTTCAAAAGAGATCTCATCCAAATAGATTTACCCTTTCTTGACAGCTACCACTTCTGAAACTGGGCTAATTATTTGTTTATTTGCAACTCCTACACCTGGCATTCTTTCTCCTAAGGGGGTTAGGTTTAAAACCTATGCTGTTCTCACAGTAGAGCAGGTAGCACCAGTGTCGACAAGGAATGAAACAGGATTTCCATTTACTTCATCATCCACTTATGCACAATTCTGGTCTACTTCTAAGGTTGCACCAAGTACACGATCCTCCTCCCCTGTCAGGCCCTGTCATTGTGACAGATCTGAGCTGAATTTATCATCTGTCTGAATCAGGAAGTACTGTTGAGATGTACCCTGATCCACAAAAGGATTACTAATTAGATTAAGAATACAATTTGCATTGAATCTCTGGGCATTAACATTTTGCTGTAGAATCAGGGCCTGTGAAACCTGTGTCACTTGGGCTTGGGGCACATTGGGATTTTGAGTCCTCTGTCTCTGAACCTGCTGTGTCCGAGCCCTATTTTTTTCCTGTATTTGCCCAAATCCAATACCCTAGCCTGCTGCAAATATGGCAGGGGTTAGTTTTCTTCTAAGTCTGCACATCAACACCTGTGCTTGGATCATTTGGAACAGCATGTCCTCTTCCTTGTGGATGAAACCCATTATCATCTTGTATCACCTCAGCTCACTGCTGATGCACTCCCGGCATGGGACCAGTATTTCCAACAAACTATAGATTCTGACCTCTCTGTGCAGCTTTCATCGGAGCTATCATCAATTTCTCCTTCAACTTCTTGTGTTTCATCTCTAATTCCTCACCACAATACTTTGCATATTGCAGAAGTTCATCAATGGGCTTGCTCTGGCAACAGAACAAATGCTGCTGAATCATGGAACTAACTTTGGGCTTCAATCCCTACATGAACCTGTAAACTAAGTGTCCCAGATACTTCGCCTCAATAGTCTCTGTACCACTGTTTGACTGGCTGAAACAATCTCTGACAGTAAATGTGTATTGACTCTTTGGATTCTTGGGTCGTTTCATCAATCTTGACTCAATTGATCTCACTTTCTGAAATGTAATCGCATGGTTATACTTTTTCATTACCAGTTGATGGCTCGTGTGATTGAGGATGTCTCATCTGCTCCATCTTGGGCCAATCCACTTTAACGTTGTAAAGAGCCCACAAATCACTTGGCATCACAATTTCAAATTTAGTATCCAAATCTTTCCACACAACTTTTGAGTTTTTCCATAAATCAATCAACCTGTCTGTGTCACTTAGACTAACTCCTCGGGATCAAGGCAATGCTCAGGTGGGTCCACTTTCCAATTTTTCCAACTGCAGGTTGACAATAAAGCACAGACAGTTGGAAGGATCAAGCGAGGGATGAAATGCAAGGGAACAGCAGGGAGGGAGATCTAGAAGACACAACATAGTCAATGTATAAATCACTGTAATTACCATATAAGTACTTCGCTAGTATCCAGACTTGTGATCAATACCACCTTATCTGAAAAGAAAATGAGTTTAGCTGAAAGAGTTCTAGGAGCCTTTAATGAGAGGGATTCTCCCCTTGACTCTTAGTCACTGAAAGGGCACATGAAATGTCTTTTGCAATCCCTTTTTCTGTTTAGTGACAAAAGGCCGGTGATCTGACAACAAGTATTATTCTTTTTTTTTATTTTTTATTTTTCTTTTATTTTCAAAAGACCTTTATTCAGCATAGGATAGCAATACACAGCATAATGCCTACAACCACGAGTGGCCGGCAGCGTGTTATAAGAAGTGAAAGGCAGTGGTGTACACAGCGGTTCGCCTACAACCCGATAAGGGCCGGCCGCGTCACGGTAATCCCAGATTTGCAGTATGATAGCCCAAAGGGGCCTGCCGCATTAACAACTGAACAAAACAACCCAAATAAACCCCACCTCGCTAGCCTCACAGTGAGAGTAATCAAAAAGAAAAGTCAACATTCTGCATCGCCTCATTAAGTGACTAGAGTGCTAAAGCCCAGTCTCAGCCGTGAGGGGCAGGCTCACCCGGCAACTGCGATTTCGACAGCAAGTAGGGCTTCAAGGGTCCCCATATGTCCCGGGGTCGGGATGCCGATGGCAGGAGTTCAGAGTACAGGGCAAGCTGGTCCTGCCAAAGAATCATTGTCTTCATCCAATCCTTAAATTTCGGCACCCTCCCTCTGCCCCACCTGCAGGCCACCCTCCATTTGGCAAGAAGGAAACAGATAGAGGCAAACCTCCTATGTGCCACAGGGAGCTTCTCAGTATAACCCAGTACACCCATCAGTGGAGACAGCGGCAGCGGGTCCCCCAGCATCTTCCCAACGGTATCAAATACCTGCACCCAATAATCCTGAAGGGCCGGGCAACTCCAGGCCAAATGCAGCACGTCCACCTCATCTGCTCGGCACCTGTCGCACCTGGCATCAGCCCGCAGCCCAAACCGCTTCAGACGAGCAGGCGTATAATAGTATCTCTGCACATATTTAAAGTGCGTAATGCGCAGCCGGCTACTAGCGGACACCTTCTCTATCTGCGCACAACAATAGTGCCACTCCTGGTCCGAGATTTCCTGTCCCAAGTCCTGAGACCAACGAGCTCGGGCAGCACCCTGTGGCGTGCCAACTTCAGCGTATAATGATTTATAAAGAGTGGAGACCAAGTGGGACGCAGACTGCGCCCCCATGAGTGTATGGATCTGGGGGAGCACCGGTGGCTCCTGCGGGTGCCCCGGGGTGCAGGCTCGCATTCCCTCCCGCAAGTGCGCATATAAAAATGTTTCCATAGCATCTGGGGGCGGTTCCTGACATAGCTGCTGAAGGGTGACAAATGTCCCATTGGGGTAGATGTCTCCCCACGTGCTGATCCCCCGCCGTTTTTGAAATTTGTGGAAGATGCCCTCCCGGAGGAGGGGCAGTTGGGGGTGATACACCAACGGCATCCGGGGGGGAGTAAATCACTGGGGCCTGTAGCTAACGCACAATCCACCCCCAAGCCCGCACCGTACATTCTATGGTTGTGGGGTCCCGCCCGCCCATCGAGATGCGCTGCAGGAGTGCCCCCTCCAGCGGGACAGGGTCGGCCAGCCAGTGTTCCACAGCCATGTGGGCTGTGTATTTCGGCCCCCTAAACCAGTAATGCGCATAGTGCGCCTGGGCGCACATATAATACAATTCAAAGTTAGGCAGTTCGAGGCCCCTGGCCGCATAGGGACTGGCCAGCGTGTCCCACTTTATACATGGCTGTTTGCCACCCCATACGAGGCGCAAAAGTGCCGTCTGTAGTGCAGCAAACAAAGGTCGGCCCGGGAAGTATGGTATGTTCAGGAAGTAGTAAAGGAACTTAGGCAATACCACCATCTTAACCAACGAGATCCTGTCCGCGATTGAGAGAGGCATGGCTATCCATCGAGTAATCGTGTCAGAGAGCGTGTCCATGGCACGGCCATATTTATCGCGAATCACCTCCTCTCGGTCCAGAGCAACATTCACCCCAAGGTATCGGACAGTGTCAGTGCACCATTCCAGCGGAAAGACCAGCACAAAGGGAACAACCGCCGGAGTGAGCGGGAGTATTTGGGACTTGGCCCAGTTGATCTGTATGCCAGACAGGCCACCAAAGTGAACGAACTCCCGCAACAGCGGGTTCAGGTTATGTTGTGGGTCCTTGACATAGAGGGTGACGTCATCCGCATAGAGCGAGATCAAGATGGGGCACAGCAGGCACCGCAATGCCTTCTCCTGATGGTAATGGCGCACCTTCGCCGCTAGCGGCTCCATCACTAGGGCAAACAACAGCGGTGACAGCGGGCAGCCCTGCCTAGTGCCGTGCGTCAGCCGGAAGGGTCTCGAGACAAGGCCGTTGATTTGTGCCCTAGCCGCCGTGGCAGCGTAGATCAGTTGAATCCAAGCCGAGAAGCCCACCGGGAATCCCATATTGCGCAGGACGGCGTGCAAGTATGCCCACTCTACAGAGTCAAACGCCTTGGTGGCGTCCAAAAACACAGCCGCCAAGGGCAGCCGTGGGTCCACCTGCTCTATGATCGAAAAGAGGGTACGAAGGCTGTGGGACGTGGATCTCCCGGGAATAAATCCCGTTTGGTCTGGTAATACCAGCCCATCCATCAGGAGGTTCAATCTATTGGCTAGCATTTTGGTAAGTATTTTGCTGTCCACGTTTATGAGGGACAGGGGCCGGTACGAGTCGCACCTGTCGGGCCGCTTTCTCGGCTTTAGGATTGATATAATTAGGGCTTCTCTCATTGTGGGTGGTAGCTCCTGAAGCTCTAAAGCCTCCGCGTAAACCGCCTGCAGGATGTTGCCAAGCAAATCAAAATATTGCTTATAAAAGTCGCTCGGGAGGCCATCGGGCCCGGGCGCCTTCCCGGATCTCAGCTGGAAAACAGCCTCCTTAAGTTCATCATTGGTGAATGGCGCACAGAGAAATTCTCTCTGGTTATCAGCTAAATACCCTAGTGTAATGTCGCCAAAAAAGAGTGGGAGGTCCGCTTCATTAGTGCCCTTGGAGCGATAAAGGTCAGCATAGAAGTCAGTGAAGGTCTGTAAGATCAGGGCCCCCTCTTTGTGGTTGTTGCCCTCCCAATCCTCCACCTCCAGTATGTGGTTGGCATGTCTAGGGAGCCGGATGTCCTGCGCTAAGGCCTTACCGGGCCTACCACCCTCCCCGTATCGCCTCGCCTGAGCACACTTCCCCCTAAACTTCACCTCCCTGTCAGCTGTATCAGCGTATTCTGTCATCAGTTCCCACAGTTTTGCTCTTCCCTCCCCCTCGCCCTGCCGCCAGATGTTTGCCTCCAACCTCTTAAAGTCGTCCTCCAGTCGGCGGAGCCGTCAACGGATATCCCTCAATACCCCAAAGCTCTTGGCCATACAGACGCCACGTATGGTCACCTTGAATGCTTCCCAAAGCGTGCTCGCTCGCTTCACTGACCCATTGTTCCTGTCAAAGAAATCGGTTATAGCTTCCTCTAATTCTGTCCGAAATACCTCGTCTAGTAGTGCCTTCGGCGCTAGTCTCCAACCTCTGCAGCCCGCCTGCAAGCCCGGAAGAGTCAGAGTGAGGCATACCAGAGAGTGGTCAGACAGCGTGCGCGCCAAATGATTCACCGCTCGCACCCAGGTGCAGACCCCCCTGGACCCCAGCGAGTAATCCAGCCTCGACCATGAGGCATGTATGGTTGAATGGAAGGTCCCCTCCCTCATTTCTGCGTGCCTGTGTCTCCACAAATCCACTAGTCCCTCGCCTTCTATAAGACCCCTCAGCGCCCCCTGGCTACGCGTGTAGTGGTGGGGCAAGTGTGTAGACCGGTCCTTGGCAGGGTCACTGACCATGTTAAAATCACCCGCCCAGAGGACATGGGTGGCTCCCACCTCCAATATCTTCCCCCACAGAGCATTCAGGACATCAGGACTGTCAGTGTTAGGGCCGTAATAGCTAACAATGATCATCGAATGTGTTCCCAGAGTGCCCCACATCATGCAGTATCTTCCCTCGCCATCGCTTCTCATTCCGCCACACCTAAAGGGCGTCCCCCGCCTGATCAGGATGGCCGTGCCTCGTGCGTATGTGGAATATGCCGAAAACACCCGGTGGGTGGCCCACTTGTTCCCAAAGGCTGGGGGGTTGCGGGGATCAGTGTGTGTTTCCTGGAGGGCAGCTATACTAATGTCATGCCTGTCTAGGTAGGAAAGAATCTGTCTTTTCTCAAGTATTATTCTTTATTCCTGTATTCTAATAGTGGAATTCTCTCACTCCGCATTACTGTTATTTACACAGTCTACATGATTATTCAATCTTTGATTGAAGCGACTTTTCCTCACTCCACACTAATCCTTTGCTAATTTGAACAACAATATCTAACTAAGTCTTCAGCAGAGCCCAACCGCTCTTTTGTCAACAAGATTTGTACAAAAGCAGAGCACACCTGCGTTCCAAACTGACCTGCATTTGCCTTTTGTTTGTTGTGCCAACGTGGGTTGTCGCTGTTCGAACTACTCTCAACTGCGCACGCTCAACCAACTGAAGACTCTCCCACTGCTCCGACTGAAGTGACGTTCTTGGTAGAATCTTGGAGCCGCATTGAAGCTCTCTACTGCTCCTGATGCTGCACCTTCCTGATCACTCACTGTTCTTGTTATGTGATTTCTCAAAAACACTGATTGGACCCTGTTCACTTGGTCTTGTGCTTATCTCAGGATTTGCGAGTTCTCCACAGGACTGATCCTGCTGACGTCGGAGAATAACAAGCATACAAGGAAGATAGGGCATAGTCATATTTATGGAGCTGTCTTACCTGATGTTGAACCTCCTGTCAGTCAGAAAACACAGCAATCATGGTGGGACTTCCCATGAGTCATCAAGCACTGGTGCAATGACTGTGTTACTTCCTATGAGTCATTAATCACTGAGGCATCACAGTGTAACTTCCTATGAGTCAATAATAACAATGGCTGGAAACTGTTCGGGTTATGAGTCAGTGACCTAAAACTGTGTGCCCTGTGAAGCAGAACAAACTTCTGGGCAATGTAGTCTACAGCCCAACTGAAAAATACAACATAGAAAGTAAAACAGAAGAACGCATTTCTCTTTAGAATGTCCCCGGACCCCAAAATGGCTTTGTGTTTTGTTTCAACATAATCAACGCAATATCTTTGATGTATATATGGAAAAACTTGTTAGGGGAATGGTAGAGGAGAGGCCTGCAGCATTCATATATGTTTAAGGAGATTTGCGGGTAATGACAGTCTGTACCATTCCACTGGATTTTCCCGTAATCTCAGTAAAACATTTCTGAATGAAGACAAAATCAGCCCTACTCCATGGTACATGAACATGCCCTCCACCAGGCCCTTCTCTCATGGGAAGCATTTGGACATCCTCCTCTTTTTCCTCTGTTACAGATGGAGGCATTTGCACCCTGACTTTCTTTGGATCATTTTTCTTTGGCCATCTACCTTCCCAATTATTTGATTCACTCCACTTTCGAATGTAGTCAATTAATTCCTTAATATGTACTCTCATTCAAGGTGGACGCATGTGTGCAAGATCTCTGTCACTAAAGCATAACCTGTAATTTTCCTGCAAAATGTTGGATCAATGTATGTCAATTCCATGTCTCTGGCCTAATTCAGATAATCTCTCATGAGCCTGTCCTACACGTCTGGTAATGTCTTTACGTAGAAACAGTAGTTCATTATCCTGGTAAACATTTAGTCCTGACATGCAAAGAGTCCCAAATATAATTTATTCTAACTCTACCTATCGTTTAGCTATATCCATTGATCCTCCTCTCTGGAACTTAGGCATTTGTTCCAAGATCCCAACTACTTCCTGAGGTATCTGACCCTTTGAACCAATCATCGAGTTCTCAGGCAGTAAGACCTGGTTGCTCTGCTGGAGAATTATTTTTCTTACTTGGACCTGGTGTTGAGTTCAGAAGAGACATCGGAAGTCAGTGTTCCCATAGGCATTTCTGTCCTAGGAGTACTACAATTCATCATCACTAGGGCATTTGTGTTGGGCAAGAAAAATGGGGACGATCGCTAAGGAAATCTCCTCATCAGATCAAGTCCTGTCTGATTTAATGTACAGTCTGCACTTGCACTTGCAGCACATGGGGTATTCTCTTGTGTCGGAACTCTAGGAGTCTGAGGAATGGGTCTTATTGCCGGGTTCACTGAATTGTTCTCATTTTTATTAGCTATGGAACTCAATCCAGTAGGAACAGCCAAAGTATGGGTATTACTTGCTTCTAACCCAGGCTTATACAAAGGAACTAATAAACAAATGGAATCCACCCACAAGAAATAGATGAAACAAGATATATTGTCTTGGATTGGATGTGTTTCCTACATTGGTGGGAAGCACATTGTGCTCTTTAAATACCCCTCATACACCAAAAGGGCCCTTGGTGTCATACTTCATCATAGGGGTCTTCGCGCCCCTCTACGGAGAGCGGCGTGCTACTAACCAGCGGGTACGCGGGAGCACTTGATGTAACCACTATGTGTAGTGTGTGAGGGTGTGAGTGGTAGGGTCAGGAGTGGATGGTGAGTGAGTGTTAAAAAATACCTGGCAAGTGAGGACTAAAAGGATTTTCAATAAACCTCGCTGCTGGTATTATTAGAAACGGTGAGGTGGAGGTTTGATGTATTAATGTACAAAACCTCCTGCTTGTGTCTGTGTCAACATGTTTCGAAGTGTGCTGCTTCTTTTTCAGGACGGGTACACAGATCCCTACCCTACTCACATAAGACAGTATAATAACATCAATACATAGGGAATACTATGTGTTGAATACAAGTATCAATGTTGCTAAATATGCCTTTTAGGGTCAATTTATATTGCAACAAGGTAATACCTTAATGTCAATTTGCTATCCAGAAGTCCGAGGCCTCATAAGCCTTCAGAACGCAGGGGACCCCGTGCTAATTGCACTATCTGTGGGGATGTTACCTCACTCCATCATCCCCCCCCGCGGCTCCGTGGTTTAGTAGGCACTGTCAAGTAGGCACATCAAAATGTTTCAGTCATGGGCACATTACTCACTCCATCAGTCAGAGTATCATTGTATGGAGGTGGGAGATTTCGCAGTAACTCAGATAGAAAATCATCATTTATGTTGCTATCACTGGCCTCATCTGCATTCTCATTGTCATCTGCCTCTTTATGCTTTTTCTTCTCCTTTCGTGTACCCTTCCCATCTTCTGTGGTTAGTACAGGTTTTATTTTAGCTCCCTCAGTCATGTCAATTCTTCAGGCTTTCTGTTCTACATCCCATCTTGCATCAGCACAAGTGTGCCTGGCTTTCCTGATTCGCACCCTTGACATCTGTCTCTCTGTCTCAAATGAGCCACATGTTCCCAGGCATTAAGTGCTTCGAATTGTGTAGGTCTAGGAGGTGGCTTCATTTCATACAGCGTCTTCCTGAAATTTTCAATAATTCTCAAATTATATGTCCCATAATGAGGAAATTGCAATGCACTATCTTTCTTGGTCATTCTATGCGATTGTTTGAACTAAATATGTGTGACAACCCTCTTCTACTGCCATAGTCCTACCTGGTGTACCTTCAGGTGGTGCCTCTCTTCCCATTTTAACAGGCACAGTCATGTCTCACCTTATCATGCTTATAATGCTTTACGAATTTCATTTTTCAATCAATAATATGCAATATTCACAAAAGACTTTCTGTTGAAACCAGGAAATGACTTTTCACCCACAAATCTTAGTGGGGAATCCCAACCAATCCCAGTACTGCTCTCTATGACCTATTCAACCAATACCAGTGCAGCTCAGTGTGACATCAATCTCGCTCTTTGCAGCAGCTTACCTTCCTTTATAATTTATCTTGCGCACGTTCTCTAAGCAAATCTCACAACGCAATGCAAGCAACTTCAATAACTAACTCTGTCTACTCCTATAAAGAAATAAAATATTATTCATACACGTAAGAGGCAATTTGTAACAACACTTTCCAACCTATACTATGATTCACTTCCAGTAAAACCTTGACCAGTGGGATCTCACTCGAATTGATACATTTACTCCCTGTCACTGAGGTCAACTATACCATCCACATCTCACAATCACACAAAGATAACATCCTCATCAATAATGCTGTGGACAACATCTCAAGACAAGCCCCAAAACACAACAGACAACTACATCCATTGTTTTCTACACTGAAACTTACCATGGCGGTATAGATCCTGAAATCTTAGGCCATGACTGACCCGTTAACCACTTCAACTTGTTTGCTTCAAGCACAACAATCGCACATCAAATTAAATCAGCTCTGCATAACACTACGTTGCCATTTCAAAATACAATCTAAGCGTATGCAATACCAACATGGAACCCTATTAATACTCTAACTCCTCCACTGCTACAAGTTGTTTCCAACCCCTCAGAACTCCATCAATCCTTCGACCGAAACATGGGCTTTTGGGGTCTGGACTGGTCTTGGGCAATTCCTAGTATGGACATCCTAACACCCTCAAATCAGTGGAAAACCATTGGAAGTGTTACCAGATTTTATCAAACTTTTTCTGGCCCCACTTCCTTACCATTGGTCCTCCGATGGACCTTTATAGCTGCCTGAGAGGTGACGAGAGTTAGCATTAACCAGTCAATCAAATTTCAGTTAGGAGTGCAACCCATTAGCTACACCATGATGACCAGAAAACAGTAGCCAAGTTCAAAAGATTTATTACCAGTAAATAATCCACACAAAAAAAACACTCACAGTACCATAGTATAAAGATACAGAATGACAACAGGAACTCCCAGCCACCAAAAGAAATTGAGGCGAATTAGTATGACACAAACAAGCAGTTCCCTGACTGCTATACAAAACAATAACAAAAAAATCTGATGCACATAGAATAATCTAAGGTTCTCTCTCCAATGCATTAGCAATCTACAGCCTCAAAGTCCAGAGGATGGTTTAGGTGACGGAATCTTAGCAAACCAGGGAAATTCCATGAAGGAAGTCAGGTCAGAACAAAAATAAATCAATTAGGAATATATTTGCATCTCAGAAGCTCGATCAAGAGTTTTTATCGAGACACCTAGGGGAACGCTGGGTGGTAGGAAATTTGTGTCAGCCCGGTGATGCCACAACTTTCCCACACAAAAATGTGTAGAAAAAGTGATTCTTCAGCTAAATTTGAGGTTTGCAGGGGATTCTGGGTAAGAAAAAGTTGGGGAATCCACACAAGCCATACCTCCCTATAATCCCCCAGGTGTCTAGTTTTCAGAAATGTGTGGGTTTGGTAGGTTTCCCTAGCTGGCCGCCAAGCACGAGGCCAAAAACCCAGTTGACTCCCGTTGCAAAACCAGGTCGTTTTGTGATGGGCAATTTTGGTGTCGCCTCAATACGTTTTGGGCCCTTGCCTGTCATGGGTGCTTGGGCCTACCACATGAGTGAGGCACCATTTCTATCGGGAGTCCTGGGGGAATGCTGGGTGGTAGGAAATTTGTGTCAACCCGGTGATGCCACAACTTTCCCACACAATAATGTGCAGAAAAAGTGATTTTTTTCAGCTAAATTTGAGGTTTGGAGGGGATTCTGGGTAAGAAACATTTCGGGGATCCACACAAGCCATACTTCCCTGAAATCCCCCGGCTGTCTAGTTTTCACAAATGTGTGGGTTTCGAAGGGTTCCTTGGGTGCTAGCTGCGCTAGGACCCAAATTCCAGAAGTAGGCACATTCCGCAAAAAAGGGAGGAAATCGAGGGCTATTGCCCCGATATGCCCCCAAGAGGGGCAGAAAGACTGGTTATTTTGTTTGGGTGGGTGGGGAGATTGGGATGCCCATTCTGAGCAGCCCCCACCCCTACATATAAAAAAAGGCAGCATAATCGTTGCCGCCTCGTGGGCTCTCTGCCCCCCGGGGGGCAGATCAGAGGCTACTACCCCTATCTGCCTCTTGGGGGTTCTGAAAGACTGTGGCATTTTTTGTGGGGGTCGGGCATTGGCATGCCCATTCTGGGCAGCCCCCGCCCGACCTCTGGAAAAATACAAATCACTGGTGCCTAGTAGGCTTTCTGCCCCTCCCCCCCCGGGTGGCAGATAAGGTGCTATTGCCTCATCTGCCTTCCAAGAGGTGCAGAAAGACTGTAGCATTTTTTTTTTGGGTGTGGGTATGTGAATGCCCATTCTGGGCAGCCCCAACCCCTAAGTATATATCTAAAAAAAATCCCTGGGGCCTAGTGGGCTTTCTGCCCCAGATCAGGGGTTACTGCCCCCATCTGCCTCCAGAGGAGGGCAGAAGGTCCTATTCTTACTTTGGGGGGTAGGGTGGGGTCTTTGGCATGCCCATTCTGCGCAGCCCCCACCCCTGGCGCATAAAAAACATTCTATGGCATCTAGGGTGCTTTCTGCCCCCTGGGGGGCAGATTGGGGGCTATTGCCCCCATCGGCCCCCCAGGGGGGTAGAAAGACTGGAGATTTGTGGGCGGCAGGGGTGGGGGCATTGGCATGCCCATCTTTGGCAGCCCCCACCCCTAAATTAATCATTAAAAAAAAAAACTGGTGTCTAGTGGGCTTTCTGCCAGGGGGGCAGATTGGGGGCTACCACCCCATCTGCTTCCAGGGGGGGTAGAAAGATTGTTATTGTGCAGGGGGTTGAGGGATTTACATAATAAAATGAATCCCTGGTTTCTAGTGGGCTTTCTGACCCCCTGGGGAGGCAGATTGGGGGGTACAGCCCCCATCTGCCACCCAGGGGGGCAGAAATCTTGGAAATTTGTGGGGGGAGGTTTGGGGGCATTGGAATGCCCATCTTGGGCAGCCTCCACCCCTAAATTCAATGTAAAGAAATCCTGGTGTCTAGTGGGCTTTCCGCCTCCCCTGGGGGGGGCAGATTGGGGGCTACTGTCCCATGTGCCCCCAGGGGGGCCAGAAAGACTCTAATTGTGCAGGGGGTGGGGGTATTGCCCTGCCCATATTGGGAAGGCCCGACCCCTAATTTTCATAATAAACAAATTCCCTGGTTCTAGTGGGCTTTCTGCCCCCCGGTATAGCCCCCATTGGCCCCCCAGGGGGGCAGAAAGAGTGGAGTTTTGTGGGGGGCAGGGGTGGGGGCATTGGCATGCCCATCTTTGGCAGTCCCCACCCCTAAATTAATCATTAAAAAAACCTGGTGTCTAGTGGGCTTTCTGCCCCCCCCCAGGGGGGCAGATTGGGGGCTACCACCCCATCTGCTTCCAGGGGGGGGGGGGTAGAAAGATTGTTATTGTGCAGGGGGTTGAGGGATTTGATGTGCCCATATTGGGCAGCCCCCACCCCTTATTTACATAATAAAATGAATCTCTGGTTTATAGTGGGCTTTCTGCCCCCCTGGGGGGGCAGATTGGGGGGTACAGCCCCCTTCTGCCACCCAAGGGGGCAGAAATACTGGAATTTTGTGGGGGGAGGGTTGGGGGCATTGGAATGCCCATCTTGGGCATCCCCCACCCCTAAATTAAATGTAAATAAATCCTGGTGTCTAGTGGGCTTTCTGCCTCCCCCAGGGGGGCAGATTGGGGGCTACTGTCCCATCTGCCCCACGTGGGCCAGAAATACTCTAATTGTGCAGGGGGTGGGGCATTGCCCTGCCCATATTGGGAAGACCCCAACCCTAATTTTCATAGTAAACAAATTCCCTGGTTCTAGTGGGCTTTCTGCCCCCCCAGTATAGCCCCCATATGCCCCCCAGGGGGTCAGAAAAACTGAATTTAGCCCCAATAATATGGGGGGAGCAAAGGCCCTTGCCCAAGGGCCCCCCCCCTGGTATCTAGTTGGTGGATCCCTGCTTGGGGATCGCCCCCCTGGGACAATGCCCAAGCAGGGATCCACTAGGGAGGGGTACCATTGGAAAGAGAAGATTCTCCCCTTTCCAACGATAGCTCTCCCAAGTGTTCCAGTGCTTAGGAGGCTGAGATAGCCTCACAAGCACTGAAACACTAAAACTGAGACTAAGTTTCAGTTTAGTTTTCAACCTAATGACGACAGTGCGCCATGCGCGCAATCGTCATTGGATTGAAAACGCGTGAGGGGCCTCTGGAGGTTGGGGAAGCTTTTCCCCACCTCCTGTGGCCCATAAAAAAATGGCAATCCCTCTGCTGTTTGCAGCAGAGGGATTTCGTGCCCCTGTCCTCATGACGGATCCATTCCATCATGAGCACCGAAAGGGTTAAACCCCTCAAACTCGGCGAGGCCTTTGCTTTATTTGTTGGAACATTCTGCCCTCTAGTGGCAGATTCTTCTAATAGCCTTATAGCCCTTTTAAGCTGGGCTATACCGGCTATTAAAGTCCCGCTCCTTTGTTAAAGTCCCTTGCCTTCGGCTCGGGCCTTTAACTCTGGAGCGGGCCTTTAATAGCCGGTTTAGCCCACTACGGCAGGCTATAAGGCTATATTAATGCACACATTACATAAACGTTGCCTTTTCTAGTAAGATTAAATTCTATATATGTAAGAAAGTGCTTAACCATAGTTAAAATTTGTGACGTGTTATTCATGTGAAGTAGCACACGCATTTACAAAATTAGATTTCATCTCTATGGTGAGTACATTTCCTACTAAATGTGGATTATTCTTTATAAAGCACACTAAATTAAGGCAAGACATTTATGTAAATGAGGGCCATATGTATCATTCAAAATTGCGATCGCAAATGCCGAAATTTGTTTGCGATTGCAATTTAGCTAAATGGGATGTATGAAAGGAAAACAGCCTCGCAAAATAAGGAATCGCAAAATTTGCGATTCCTTATTTTGCAATTGCATTTAAGGAAAATGCAATTTGGCCTTAAGGAATCGCAAATTACCACCAACTTCAAGTTTTTTGCATTATTCAAAGTGCCATGTGGCACACATACATGCCCTTAGGGCATGTATGTGTGCCATATGTGCACACATGTACATTTCAGGGATGCAACAGGGTGTCATTTTGACACCCTGGCACCCTTGAAATTGCATGCTCAATTTGTGATTCTCTAATTGAGAATCGCAAATTGAGAATGTCTTCCCATTCATTCCTATGGGCCTCTAGGCACATAGGAATGAATGGGGAGATATTCCTTAATTGCGAATTGCAAAAAGCGTTTCGCAATTAAGGAATATGTTGGATTCGCAAAATTATTTGCAAATCCTACATACATAGCATTTTGCGATTCTCAAATAGCGATTCTCTAAAAATCGCTATTTGAGAATCGCAAAGCCAAAGTTTCATACATATGGCCCCAAGTTCTCTAAGCTTACAGTGAAGGCGCTCTTTAATAAATGACAAGTGCAACACTAACATTAATTTGTTAAACCATACATGAATCATGTGCTTAGTGCACTTTCATGACGTGTATTTCTCAAGTGCAATCTTTGCGCTATACCAATAGTTTGGCCTCCACACGACCACATTGTGTAATTCATGGGCAACTCTCTTCATCTCACACTGCCCCAGTTCTCTGTTTGTCTTAATTGTCAGCACATAGCAAGTACTAGATCAGCAACTGGTTTACATTTTACAATTAGATGAATTCTGCAAGGTCTAGTCCAAGTCAAATTGTTATGAACCAAAATCTCAAAGCTATAACTACGCCTGTGTATTTAAGCTTGCATATGCAGATATATATTTTGCACACTGTTGGACTTTTCCCTTTTTGGCTAAAGTTCCCTAAACTTTTTATTTTCCCCCTAGACCTTTTTTCTGACATGGTGTTGCCAACTTAGATGTTTTGGGCACTTTGCCACTGCTGATCAGTGTCAAAGTGGAAGTGCTCGCTGTATAAAGTGTATTGGTAAGTGGTTGTCCATGATTGGTAAGTTTGCCTTACTAGTAAAGTCCCTAGTAAAGTGCACTATGTGTGTCAGGGTTGGTAATGCAAATGCTACTAGTGGGCCTGCAGTACTAATTGTGCCACGCACACAAGTAGCCTCAAAGAGAGAACTCAGGCCTGCCACTGCAGTGCCTGGGCGCAGTTTGGTAAACTGCCATGGTGTCCTGACAAGTGCACCCACTTGCCAGGCCTTACCCTTCCCTTTCTATGCACATCAGACACCCCTATGGTAGGTCCAAGGTACCCCCTGGGCAGGGTGCAGTGCACGTGAAAGGTAGGACATGTACTGAGGTGTGTACCATGTTCTGACAGTGAAATACTCTCCATTTCATTTGTCACTGTTGAAAGGCCATCTTGCCCATAGGACAGAATAGGGAGGCTGTATAACATGTTTTCCAGCCTATCTTCCCAAAGGCTTAAGATGGAGAGGTGAAGTTTAGTATGCCTGAACTGACAATGTAATAACACATTTTTTATGAAGCTGGTTTTTGCATTGTGTGTTTAAAAACCACTCTTTCAGAAGTGGCTGGGTTTTTGTGCTCTAACATTTCTGTGTGTCTCTGCCTGGTTGTGGATTGACGGTCTGGATCTAATCCCATGAGGTGAAGAGGCCTGGGTTGTTGCCATAAAACAATGATCTGATCTCCTGCTGAGTGATTGAGAATCCAGACCCCACTAATCAAAGGAAGAAGGTGTCACTGGCAGGGAGGCACCCAGAACTGGTTTGAACAGGGGTCAGTGCCCCTGAACACAAAGACTTCAAAGACATTTAGGAGTATAACTATAAGAGCTGAAGCCCCTGAACGTTGGAATTGGATTGATCAAGACTAAACAGGATTGAACCTACTTTGTGGTCAAGAGGAACCTCAAGCTGAAGAGACTGAAGGAAAGGACTGACCCTTGCTGTGTGTTCTGGGGCTGGCCTGCAGTTTGCTGCTTTAACCAAGGAAAGGCTAAAGGGACGTTGCTGTGTGCTGTGTCCTGAAGTAACTTATCCGTAAGGGCCAGAGGCGAGCTGGCTCCCTGTTGCGAAAACTCAGGAACACAAACGTTTCCAGGAGAGTCGCAGCGACGCTGTGTACATGTACTTTTTGCAGCCTGAGACTCTCTTAAGAATTGCCCTGTGATCGTGGGCACCTGGAGTCTAAGCGAGTCTCAGTGACGCTGTGTGTGTGTGCTTTTTGCAGCCTGAGCCCTTCGTAAGGATTGTCCTGTGATCATGTGCAACTGGAATCCAAGTGAGTCTCAGCAACGCTGTGTGCGTGTGCTTTTTGCAGCCTGAGACCTTTGTGAGGATTGCCCTGTTATCGTGCACCCGGAAGTCAAGTGAGTCTCAGTGATGCTGTGTGAGTGTGCTTCGTGTAGCATGAGACCTTCGGGAGGATTGCTGTGTGATCGTGCACACCCTAAGCCCAAGTGAATCTCAGTGAAGCCCAAGTGAATTTCAGTGACGCTGTGTGCGTGTGCCCTGTTGCAGCCTGAAATCTTCGTATCGCCAGCAGAATGGACCAGCAGCCCCAGAGGAGCTGAGCCGCCGGCCCGAGCCCGCCGTTGCCAGAGTGGGACCTCAAACCAAGCCGTCGAGGGAAGGCCCGAGTTCCACTGCCCGGAATCCACAAAGTTGCATCGGAGGCCCAAGTCGCGGGAAGAGGAGAGGAGAGTGAGGTCCCACCCCCCAGGTAACGTGTGTCGAAGCCTGGGGCGGGGTGTGGGCTCAGAGAGAGATGCTGTCATCCTCTTCCATTCTTGCAGTGCAAGCCTCTGCTTCGGCTCGTATCGTGGCCCGTATTTGCCAAGGAGGGGCAGTACCGGGGCTGGAGTGCGGATCTGCACTTTGGTTGATATGATACCCATGTTGGGGGCATCTGTTGGCAGAAGCTGACCGCGAGTCAGTATGAGTGGCAGAGAGTCCGCTTAAAGACCCGTGATCGTTGCTTGAGTGTATTACGCATTGCATTAGTTCTGCATTACGAACTACCTGATTGTCGTATTATGCATTGCATTATTCCTGCATTACGAACTGCCTGATTGTTGCATTACGCATTGCACTATTTTTGCATAATGAACTACCTGATTGTTGCATTATGCATTGCATTAGTTTGCATAAAGAACTGCCTGATTGTTACGTTACGCATTGTATTATTTTGGCATTAAAACTGCTTGATTGTTGCGTAACGAACCGCATTACTTTTACATTGCAAAGTGCCTTATTCTTGCATTACGAACTGCATAGCATTGCATTAGGACCGCAGTGGATCATTTAGAATTGCTCATTGATATCGCCAGAACTTACAAGGGCTGGCTGGCCTAATAACCGGCCAGGAGGAATATTACAAATATGCATATGTTGGATTTATATCGTGTGGTTTTATGGTATATCTTTTTATATAAATTTATACTTGTTTTTATGAAACTCGTGTGGAGTCCATTTGTGGTGTCATCATTGGGTTACTGAGAGCGTGGTTGCAAATACTTTACACACTTGCCTTGAAGATAAGCCTGGCTGCTCGTGCCAAGCTATCGAGGGGGTGAGCGGGGGCTATCTGAGAAGGTGTCCTTCTTTTCCCTGAAGTGGAAGCAAGAGTCCCTATTTGTCCTAAGGTACCTACCTCAGCCAACTAGAAACCCCCAGTTCTAACACACACATAAACATATTTACTTGCATGAAGTTAATGTTTAAGTAAATCTACTCACGGGGGATTGATGTAGTTGAGAAGCAGTAGTTCCAGGGCCAGAATACCATGTGAGTTTATGCACGCTCAGAAATGTATATGTTTAAAGGTGTTTACAAATCCTTTGCCAACCCCTCCTTATGGTGAAATTATTTCCAAAGTCACCTCTAGCAAGTTTAAGATGAAACCTTTTTCATGGTTAGAAAGGAACCCACATCCAAAAAAGAGGTGTATATTAGCATATGGGAAAGGAATTCACAGCAGTTTGCAATGGCTATTTTGTTATGTCAAATTGTGTGAACATTTGAAATCTTTAATGTCATATCTGTGCACAGTGCAATACCACAGTTCTCTGGGTACACGTTTGTGACTTACTTTAAAAAAGGAGCGACCAATTTAGTTTTTACATGTTTCACTTAATGGTTTTTCACATTCACATTATGTGAGTAGCACCTTTTTTTTTTTCTATCCAATTTCATGCATCTATGAATGTTTTCCTTTCTGTTCCAGGTTCATCATTTCCTGATGACCCAACAACCATTCCACCATCTAACTTTATCAAGTATGGAGACAGCAGCTACAAAATTGTACGCTCTGAGATGAAATGGGATGAAGCACGCAGACACTGTAAGGCAGAGGACTCAGAACTTGCCAGCATTTTAGATTCTTACACGCAATCATTTCTAATGATGCAGGTGTTGAAGTATATGAAGCCTGTATGGATTGGTCTTAACAGCAACATGGTAAGAATATACATTTACACTTAAAGTTTAAAGCACACAAAAAAAATGTTTCTAACTAAAACACGTGATTGCAGGATGTCTTCTTTTCATACTTAGGGCCTCATTTCCAACTCAGGTGGAAAATGTGACTTCTTTTGGGGTACAGAGCCGTGGCACACCCCTCCCCCACCCGCTCAGCAATCATCACAGTGCTCTTGTGACCACCCCGCCTTTTATGAGTTGCCACTAGGATGGTCAACCATCCTCCATTTTGCATGTTTGCTGGCAGTCTCGGTTCCTGTCCAGCTTCCCTGCACAGAGGCACTGCAGTACGCCAATTCTTACTCCTTCACACATTTATGAACTGTAAAAGTGGTGCGTGTCTCTTGCTGGGTGGGAGAAAGTAAAGCATCAGAGGGTTCCTGCACAATGCAAATTCTGGAGAACAATCTGCTATAAGATGCAAACACAGTCAACCATTGTTAAACAGCCCTGAATGTATCAATTAAAACCATGCTGTGGCCCTTTACTGGGAATAGCCATTGGGGCTGTTTATTCCATTAGGTCTATATCAGAGTGCTCCAATTGTCAGATTAGTGGTCATGGGACACAGGCAGAGTATGATTTGCCCAGGATCAAGCAGTCTATTAAAGTAAATGACCCAAGACTATAGCACACTCAGGGGCATATTCACAAGGAACTATCGCCAAGTTAACGGCACTTTATCGCAGCCAAAGTTGTGATAAATTTATCGCCCATTCACAAACTGGTGTTAACAGCCAACAGCACCAGTTTACCCCCGATAGCAGCCACAAAAAACATTGCCACGGATGACCCCCGCAACTATCGCTAATGAGATGCAGAGTAGGCGTTCCCGTGCCAAAAGACGCGACAACACAACTCCACAACACTCACAACGACCAGACAGAACTGCGATAAGAACACAAAACCGGTGATAAGGCGTGTTAGCAGCAGGAAAATAACACCTGCCCTGACCTGGTGCTAAGTCGGACCACAGCCTGCACCACGAAAGGGAGCCCAGCCCAGTGCCACACATGAAGAACTACAGATGCCCCTGAGCAACTGCCCATGCAGCACGGGACGCCCAAGAGGGCCACAACACCCACGGCCACCACCCCAGGACCCCAAACCCCACCCGGAACACCCCCCCTGGACCACCACAGAGGCAGCGTAGACAAAGACAGCGGACCCCCAGGAAACGCTACAGCCTCACAGACCCAACACCTGACAATGTAATTGCCCACTGCAGGCCCAAAAGGACAACCATCCTATGCATCCTGACCAACAACGCCCAACAGGCCGACGGCACAAACACAGCAGACAACCAACATCCCACCGCACACAAAGCTGCTGGCTGTGCTGCACCTCTTGGCCCCTTGTACCCCCAACCAACACCCGCCACAGTCGGAGGAGTCATACAGCGAGCCACATCCAAGTCCCTCACACCTGACCTGGACAACAGCATCAGCATGTCACCCCAGTTCCTATACGTCCAACACAATGCGCAGGATCCGCTGGAAACCAAGCAAGGACCATACGCCATAGCTGAATGCACGCACGTGTCAGGGGCAATCTACAGCACACATGTCATACCTGTGCCCCCTGCCGACACAGCACACAATCACCACAACAGAAAGCACACATCTCACATCAATGTGCAGGCAACAACCGAACACCGTGGAACCTCCACCAATCCTGCCTCCAAATACCTAGCCACTGTGCACGATTCCTCCAACCTCCGACAGTCCATCAGCAACCAGCGTCCCCAGGATGGCACCAAGGGAAATGCACAGTCCCCTGGCAAGTTCAAAATGAACACCCCACTCACCTCAACTCAACAATCAATGCAACTCACAACTCTGGCAATACACACGTCACAAAATCTAAACCAACATGCAAGACAACATGCCCACCCACCAGACACGACATAACAACTCACAATGGTAACCTGGGCAAGCCCTGCACTTGAGGCATGGCACCTCAGTCACACACTGGCCAAATGTGGGGAGAGGTTCCAACCAGGCATGTGTGAAGGAGGCAGGAGAACCATGACCGGGAATGCACACAATGCCAAGAGTGGCGGAGATGTGCTGGACAGACCTCAGTATGCAGAACACACCCATATCAATGGCGACACACAACACTGGTGTATGGAGTGTGGTGGACAGTGGACGCAACCATGTCCCCCCGGCCAGTGGGGGAGTTCACGCAAATGTTGCCTGCAACGTCCCCCGTAAGCGTGAGTGGAGTGGGATTGCCAGGTGTACACCAGGCCAGTGTAGGGGTGTGAATAAAAAGCACATAGCCCTGGCTGTGGTCCACTTCTGGAAAGCCCAACGTCTCTGCCAGGGCGGTGCCTCTCACCATGACACGAGGCCGACACCATCTTCATGAGCGGAGTTGCCTGCGATCCTGTGCACCTGCCGCACCCCGGCCCATCTGGACCCCGAAACCGCCGGGCTTGCCCCTGTGCAGCCAGGCCATACTGATCACCTGCTGACACGGGCTTGTGTCAAGGTGGGTTCACAACGTGCCAGTGCAAGCTCCAAGCACCAGTTCGGTGACTCCTGCAGCCTCCACAGCCCATTGATGGACCCCCTGACGCTGGCCCACAATACTCCTTCCACAATCACATACTACACCGGCGTCCCCTTTGGCCCAGTAGGTCCCATATGTGAAACTGTGTCCTGAGTCCTGAATGGCAGTGACCCCAAAGCCTGGGCAGTGGCCACAGCACCAGACCCCCCTGATCAGTGAGGCATAGCTCCATATGTGCATCTTGCGACACGTGGTGCCGCTAACCCTGTTCAACGCCAGCCAGCCACACGTGGTGCCACTAACCTCATTCAATGCCAGCCGGCCACACGTGGGGCCACTAAACCTGTTCAATGCCAGCTGGCCACACGTGGTGCCAGTAACCCTGTTCAATACCAACCAGCCACACGTGGAGCCACTAACCCTGTTCAATGGTAGCCGGCCACATGTGGTGCCACAAACCCTGTTCAACGCCAGCCGGCCACACATGGATGTGGGACCAGGACTATCCTGCAGACCAGTAGGTCCCACATCCAGCACCTAGTCGCAAATCACAAATGGCAGTGTCCACACCAGTGGTCGCACGGAGAGGAGTAAGGGGAAGATGTGGCTCAGTCCGGACGAAACCCGGGTCACTGTCATGGAGGTGACCGAACACTATCAACAACTGACCTGGTGCCATCAACCCTGTTCATCGCAAGTCTGCGTCATGTGGTGCCACTGAACCTGAACAACGCAGGCCAGTGGGGCCATCCAACCTACGCCGGCGACACTCAGTGAATGGCCTGTGCCAAACGATACCTCAGGCCTGCACTGCAGTCCATTAGGTCACACATGTGGAACTGTGTTTTGGGTAAAATGTGGAGGAATCCACACCATTGCACATGCCTCATTGCAGGTGGCATCCCCTAACTGCACTGGTGACACTAACTCTGTGCGCAAGGAGTCATGGGCACCATCTGTTTGGACCCTGGTGGCATCAGAGCCCATGGCCTGGTAGTTTTCTGCATCTTCTTCTGCCTGGACCAAACTTGGTGTCGACATGTGTCTGTTCCATCCATCTCCACAATAGTGACTGTATCAGCCTGGGCCTGCCATTTGCATCCTGCCCTGGGGGTACACCTTCCACTGTCCCTAGAGACACTCCGCGACAAGGCCCCTTGTCATCTCGTGGACCAGCTCTGCACCCATGACTGCCCTAGTGCACCGCATGTCAGCGGCCCGTGGCGGCAGGCCCATGCAGGATGTTGTGCATCCGGGCCACTAATTCTGTGCAGCACAAATCATGGGGCCTTTATGGTTGTTTGGTTGTGTCCTTTACGATGTATACTGCACCAGGCAGCCCTTGCTGGCTGGTGTGCACACACCCCACACACATCCCACACAGGTGTCACTCGGTAGGTGTGCCTGCTAATAAATGTGGCCGTGCGCACATGCCCGTAGCCATTCACACCATCTGAGCAAGTGTGTCCGTGTGTTCGTTGTGTCAGCTTGATGTGCATGGGCCCTGCAACATCACAGTGTGCTGTCTTCTGCGGACGTTGCCATGTCACCTCAGTGTTGGCAGTGATCGTGGACATGTAGCCCCGCACCTGCCCCCTGGCATGCAAAGGCTGCGTGTGCTGGTTCGGCGGGGGGGCAGGGCGTGGTCCGGATGTGGCCTGGTGCAGGAAGTGCGGTAAGTGTGTCTCTGTATTGGGGTGTTGTCGCCACCAGGGCCACAGTACACAATGTTGCAATGTGGCATGTACCAGGAGGGCAGGCCTGCAGGTATGGGGACATGTAGGAGCGCTAGGTTGCTCATGGTCTTGGCACATGCATGCCAGGTGTGATGTGTATCTGTCTTGCGGATGCATGAGTCTGTTGCCTGTCCTCATTCACTGCCTGTCCGGACCATTGGCCTATACCCAAGTGGGCGCACACCTTTGAAGGCCAGCGTTGCGGTGTTGTTGGCATGGTGCTGGACATGCGCGGACAGGCATCAGAATGGTGTCCCACAGGAGTGCACGCAATGCAAGCGTGCAGCGCACGCAAGTGTGGGTGCCCGTGGCAGGGAGCAGCAGCTGTGTGGCAACGTGACACACAGTGAGTCCGCTCATGTGCATCATGCTGGGCATATCATCCATGATTCCCAAGGTTGCAGACATCTCACCACACCCACGACCGTGCTCTGTACGTCTCCTGTATGCATGCAGCTGGCGAAGTTAACGTAGGGATGAAAGGTCCTTTGTCTGTACAATCAGGCGGTAGCACATCTGCAGCTCCGAGCAGGAACTTGTATGTGCCCATCATCCCCTGACAGGTACGATGGCATTTGCTTGCGAATCCCACACTACGCACTGCCCGGCGTGAGACCAACGTGTAAACATCCCACACGCAGTGGTCCTTGGTCGTAGTTGGCGTGCGTGATATGGCCTTCGCACGTACTCCCACCCCACCCAAGGCCTGCACCCGTTGCACACAGACACTGCTCATTGTACCGAGCTGTGCCACTTCATCCTCCGGACTGTCTCAGGGAAAGCCAGTGCTGCTTCAAGCAGAGCCACTGACGCAATGGCAGACCATCCCGGCAACATGGTCTACTCTAGTCACGTGGAGCTGTACCGTGCATGTCTGCTGCATGTACTGGGGGCACTGCCGTTGGCAGTGCTGTGGATCAGTTACCAGGTGGGCTTCCACCTTGCGCACGTCACCTGCTTGCAGCCTGTATTGCATTGTTGCTCGTGCATATTCAAGTGGTCCATGGATGTCTGCCTCTCCAATGTAACAGTAGCTGACCTGTATTTCGATGTGAGTGTGCACCCCCTGTTGGACCACAACCAAGAGTGTCACCAGGATGACCGCTTATGGTATGCATGAATGTTCGGCATGCAGGCTGGAAACTGGACCTGGAAGATTGCATGAATCGTCGTGTGCAGTGAGCACATTGAGCCACTACCCGATTGTGCTTTGGTGCACATTGGGTCCACTGGTTGGAGTCAGCACATCTGTCCTGGTCAGCCGATGGATTACGTCGACGACATGTCAAATGTGGTGGCTGACGATCGCTCTTTGGAGATGTTGGCCTACGCATCTGCACTCGTATTCATGGACGAGTGACAAGGTACATGCAGCCAAAACTGGATGTGAGCCATTGAACTTGTCATGACACGTGGTTGCATGTTGTGGATATCGTCACAAGTCCAGAGACGACAGTGGACATGGCTACATTGGCCAGGACTCATGTTCCAGGCGCGGACAACTAACGCGGGTTGGCACTGACTTGTGTTGGTGAGGGACTTCCCCGAGATGGACATGGGCACTTTCCTACCTTTCTCATTCAGACATGCTGCTGCATTTGGCTGCATTTTGTGACACTTCTCTTGGTCATACTGACTCGCACTTGTTGATAAAGGATCCACACTTTCACTTGTCTCC
Source organism: Triturus cristatus (assembly GCF_964204655.1). Lineage (NCBI taxonomy): Eukaryota > Metazoa > Chordata > Amphibia > Caudata > Salamandridae > Triturus > Triturus cristatus. Next base: position 324,528,629 of record NC_140593.1, on the reverse strand, counting down.
AACTGTGTTGTGTCTTGATTTGTATGCCAATGTGTGTCACGGACTCTCTGACTCGCTGCCATCTGTGCATTGCTACACCATCTGGACTGTGTGATTGTACATGTGCATTATCATGTCCCTGTTTCGTGCTTTGCCAGATGCGTATGGCTGATTACCGGTCACAGGCGGGTGCACTTGTGTCCTGTGTTTGGTTGTGCACAAGTTGGTGTTTGAACCACATTGTGTTGGATGTTGGGGTGCTCTGCTTCCTATGTGTGTGTGCTGCATTGTGTGTGAGATGTCCCTTAAGCTCTGATTTGGCTCACCCTTCTCTCTTTCAGGCAGTGTTCTGTTCACTTCTGTGCCTGTTCAGTGTTGTGACATTGCCGGGTTGTGTGACTTGTGCACCTGGTTGGTGTTGTTGCTCGTGGGCACAGTTTGTCTGCAGTTGTGCTGTGCTTAGTTGCGCATGTGTGCCATTGTGCCCATCTCCCCCTGTCCCCCAGTCCCTGCTGGTTCCTCTCCCTGTTGCTGTTGTGTCTGTTGTTTGGTGCAGTTTGCGGTCCCCGAGTCCTGTCACAATCTCCAGACTGATGTGGTGGACCCCATTTCCTCCATGTCATCCAGCTCCTGGTGTGGCGCTGGACTCCCACCTCTGGTGTGCATTGCTGCCTTCTTAATGTTGGCGTGTTTCTGCTTATTTGTGCCTTTCGCATCATTGCTGGAGTTCTGGTTTTGTGCCATTGTCCTCCTCTGCTCTCGGCTGCATTCATCTTGTCCAAGTTGGCCTGCCATGCACAATGTTTTGTTGCCAATGGGTTTGGTGGGGTTGTCTGCTGGCTCGGGTTGCCTCCATTGTGGTTGGCTGTTGTTTTCTGTTTGATCTGTCTTACTTTTTCAGGCTTTTGTAGTGCTTATTCCCACCTGCCGTGTGTTTCGCGGTCCTGGTGATGCTTATCCCTGCTTTCCTCATCGTGGATGGGCTCATCGCATGTTGTCTGGTGTTGTGGTTTGTGTTTTTATCTCCATTGGGGTGGTTGTATTGCAGACATTGGCCGCATTTTCGGAGGACTATCGCATGGTAAAGCCTTGTTGTGAATTCCACGTTGACACGGGGTTATTTTCCCGCGATGGGCTGTGATGTTGAGAGTTGCGTTAAGCTACTCTTGCAGTAGTTATAACACATTCTTGTGAATATGCCCCTCAGTTACTTGCTCTAAAGCGTATGAACTTAACTCAATTTTGCATTCTGATAACTGTGCCATGAGACTGTACACTTCCACAAAATGGAAGAGCTACATTTCTGTGTCTGACCGAGTGGCACCCAATAGGCTACAACATAATGACTATATCCTGGGAAGGTTAAACTCTAGGCCTATCACCCCACTTGTTGTCTAGCGGGTTAGGTGGTAAATATGGAACCTGATGACAGTATAGCACCCTATGGTTCTTCCTGCACAATTTTGTTTTGAAGTAAAAATATGGTCAAAAATGTAAATGTAAATGTATGTGTCTTGTAAAGCGCACTGCTGCCCTGAGGCATCCTGGCGCTGTAGACCGCGGGGGAACCCGTCCTGGCTATCCCTGTGAGATGGTCCCTCGTGGTTATCTCCAAGGTGAAACCAGGAATCCCCGGCGAATGTGGGGGGCCGTTGTGGAGATGAGGCAAGCTAATGCCCAGAGTTGCCGAGTGTGATCCCTGGTTAGAGTAGGCACCGAGGCAAGAATTATCGAGTCCGCTGGCCCTGGTCCACAACCCTGCCGCGTCAGGAATTGAACCCTGGTCCCGGGCTGTCCTCTGCTTCTGGGTCTGCTGCCTCTAACTAGTGAGCCACACCACTCCACTGCATGAAAGCATCACAACATTCTGAATTTTGTGACACTGAATGGTTGAATGCATTTGGTTTTACTGCATTAATCTCCATTCGGTTCTCCAAGATGCAGAATGATGAAGCGTTACTACACCCAGGTAATACCAAACCCTACGCTACAGCTATTTCCTTGGCCTAGTATTATAACACAATAATCTGTGGGACTCATCATAAGTACCTTAGTCTGATCCATATTTCCTTTGATATAGTGCATTGAGCATAGGTATCTGGGAAACTTCTTTTTTCCGACTGTAAATCAGAGAGCATATATTGCACCATTTTAATATGCTATCCAAGCTGTTTTAACTAATCCCCTTAGCGCAATAACACACCTTTGCCTACACGAGTTCGAAGGAAAGTCCCACAATTTATGGCTGCTTTATACTTAAAAGGGTTTGAAGGTGTATAACATATCTCTAAGGTAGCGTTTCATACTGTCTAGAGTTATTTTCCAATACATTTCCAACTTCAAAACTTTGTGATCTCAAGGGCTGAGAAGACTAGAGTCTCAATTTCAACCAATAGTGCATTCTACAGGTCTTGTTGCCAAACATGGATCACTGTGCTTGATTGTGCAATAGTTTGGATTGATAGGCATTTTTTTATTTTTTTTATTTATTTATTTATAACGTTTTATATAGCGCAATCAAGATCCCGAGGGATATCAGAGCGCTTAACAGTATAATGGGAGGAAGTACAAAAGCAATATTCATATCACGTAGGAGGGAGAAAAAAACAGGAAAGGTTGCATATTACAGTACAACTGAACCCAGGAGGGTAATGTAATAGACAGGTGTAGGCGAGCAGCAAGGTGGAGTTACAGTATGCAGTAAGGCATGCATAGAAGTTAAATTGTAACACTTTCCTGTCACTACAGTTAATACCCCTCTCACCTGTTTGAAAGTGAAACTTCGCCAGTAGCCAGGTGGGGATGGAGAGTAGATATATCAGAGCATTTCAGCCAGCACGACACTGACAATGTAAGCTAGCAAAGAAAAGCCCTACAGGCTCCTTTGTCCCCACCGGAAAATGCAACAAATTACACACAATGAGAAGAGATGACCAAGCTCAAACAGCAACATAACGACCATAGCATGATCCCACTCATAAGCATAACATCCTCATTGGGTCAGTTCTGGATGAAATTGTGGCGTCCAGAGCAAATTCTTTGATTCAAACTATCTCCAAGCAGGCTTCAACCAACACCACTTTCCTCTTGCTTTCAGTAACAGGCAGATCCTTTAAACTTCCAGGAAAGGACAGGTTGAGTCCTCCCAGAACGACAAAGGTTCTCAATGCCTTTTCGATATGCTAGGCTTTGTCCAGGCGATGGGTAGAAAAGGGGCATGAGGTCTTTACCTGATGTCTTTCCCAACTGATGTTGTAGAGCTGCTTCCTAATTACAGATGGATAATCAATACTCTTGATGGCCAGCACTTACAGCAGATTTGTACATTGGTGTAAACCACAGACAGACACAATGTTTGACATGTTCAAAAATCCACTTCTGCTCTTGGAATTTTCAAAATTAGAGGGCGGGGGGAACTCCTGTGGTCAGAAAAATGTGTATTGTGTGGGAGACAGTCCACACTTCCTGAGCAGGTTCTGTTCAATTTCTAAACAGTGCATTGTATAAGACAAATGGAAGATCCCATATATGTGTATCAGAGAGGATACAGTATAGATATTCAAAGCAGAGATACGCTAATTGTAAGCCGATCAGGAGTGGGCTTCCTCTGGAGCCAAACAGCTTTGTTCATGTTCTGTAGCAGATTATCCACTTAGTAGGGCTACATACCTTGGAAGAAGAAGCAACCTTTGGGTACCACATCCACAACAGCAGCAATGAGGCAAAACCTCATCTTATGTGGTAATCACTGTTTCCTCATGGAGTACACATCCAATCATTGTCCCCTGGCTCCCAGGCATGTAGTGCATCCTGCATGCCCTTTATAGTTGTACCACAACTATGTTAGTGCCATTCCTGCAATCTAGGTGTCCCTCACAATCAGCACATAGGTCTTTTATTTAAAGCACAATGTTGACACTCTGGCAAATTACAAAAAAACACACCGAAGGAAGGTTTGATAAGCATTTATCACAGAGCGGTTCTATGAAGTAAATAAAACACATTTTGGAGAGTAAAAAATAAAGAAGAAATAGAGAAGTAAATAAGAAACACTCTGTAAATACCTCTCCAGTATCGAAAAGAGCAGCAGCAATATACACTGTAGGCCATACTTATAGTTTTTTTCACGCAATGCAGCAAGACACTTTGCTGCACTGCACTGTGTGAAAGGGCAGAAATAAGCCATATCAATCAAGATATGGCACATTCCTGCTCTCTCCTTGCACTGGTGGACCTCTGGCTTCTTAGCTCCAGCACAGGCATCCTTTCACCATGCTGCACGAGTGCCTGGGTTGCAGGCAGAACTGTTTTTGTGCAGGAAGGCACACCTTCCTGCACAAAAACAATCCTTTGAGGCTTTTTCCTCTTTCTATGTGTGCTGCAGAATACCAAGGTACAACACTCATGGTAAATTTCAGAATGCACCAAAATCCATGGGTGGATGTGTGGGAACACCCACATTCCACCCATGGAACGCTTCCCAGGTCCAGAGTAATGCAAGGCAGCAACTTGCGCTGCCTTGCGTTACTCCAGATTTAGCAAGCACCACAGGGCCATAGAAGGTGGACTTGATGGCCTAGAAAATCTCATATACATTTTTATCGTCCTTGCATTTTCTTGTGTGGCAAAGGGCAAAGCAAAATGTTGATAAACATGCTCCTATGTTTTGGGCCATGCCCAGTTCAAATCTCAACTCAGAGTGCCAGAACTGCAGCCTTAAATATCAGAAAACTATCATTTATTCCTTTAGAACCTTTCTGACTTCGAATCACTTTCCCAAAACATCAAGTTGTCTGTAGGTGTACTTTCTTTATCAAAGTGCTTATACTGCTTCCTAAACTCAGAAGGACTAAGAAACATGCGGTGTGCTCTGAAATGGTCTGTTTAATCCTGCATTACTTCAGCTACACTATTCTATCCTCCTATCTGCTGCACGGAGATTTAAGCTCTAAGCAGACTTGTGTGGCTTTGTTTATACAATTCCATCCATCTTGCAGCAAAGTACTGCCATGTAGGGCCTGATACAGTTACAGCTGTAATCTGTTCTGGTTTCATACACACAAAGCTTCTAATAAAAGAGACAATAAACCATTCCTCTCTCCAATATATCGAATTCCTGCAGGTCACCTAACCAACCTACAATTTACTGCGTGTAGGCACTAATAGGTGCTCATCAACACAACTGCCTACACTATGTGACACAACTCACCAGATTCTGCATAAAAGCAGGGTGAGTTGAGGGTCTTTCTGCTGCTGCTTTTCACTTTGCTGGCGTAACAAAATAAATACACATGAAGCATGTTGGAAATGGCCCTTTTTGCATGGTTATCCCCAAACTTTTTGCTTCTTCCTCCTATTTTTTCCTGACCTGTGGTTGTTGGCTTTAGGACTCTGGACACTTTACCACTGCTGATCAGTGCTAAAGTGCATATGCTCTCTGTGTAAATTGTTATTGTGATTGGTTCTCCCTGATTGGCATATTTGTTTTAGCAGTAGGTCCCTAGTAAAGTGCACTGAGTGTGCCAGGGCTGGTAAATCAAATGCTACTAGTGGGCCATGCAGCACTGATTAAGCCACCCACATGTGTAGCCCTGAAAAGATGCCTCAGGCCTGCCACCGCCTGTGCTCAGTTTGTTAACTGCCATGTCGACTTGGCAAGTGCCCCCACTTGCCAGACCTTACCCTTCCCTTTTTCGTACACATAGGGCACCCCTATAATTGGTCCAGGGTACCCATGGACAGGGTGCAGTGTATGTGAAAGGTAGGACATGTACTGACTAGTGTGCGTAACATGTCCTGATAGTGAAGTACTGCCAATTTCGTTTTTCACTATTGAAAGGCTATCTTGCCCATAGGACAGAATGAGGAATGTTTTGTAACATTTTACAAACATATCTTCCCATAGGGATACAATAGAAAATTGGAGTCTGGTATCCCTGAACTCATTAACATAATTTAATAACTGATCTATTAGCAAGGATGGTTTTTAAATTATGCATTTGAAAATAGGACTTTTAGAAAGTAGCTATTTTTTGTTCAACCTTTCTGTCTGCCCCAGCATGTTTGTGGATTGACTCTCTGGTTTAAGTGCGATAGAGACAGAGGATGTGCATTTCCTGTAGACAGCCTCTGGGGGTTGAGGTGTGCCTGGCCATTCCTGAATGACCCAGCCCTGAGCTGTATAGGCCTGATCTGCATTTGGAGTGGTGGGAGGAGCAGCACCTGTACCTGAATAGGTCTGTGCCTGCATTCCACAATGCTGGCTCCGCCCCCCTGTTGTGTGTCTGGAGCCAAGGCTCACTCTGACAACGGATGTTGTTGTGCATTTCCAGAACTGGTTAGGACTGGGCTCACAGCCACTTGCACAAAGGGATCAAAGACATTTTGGGGTATAAGTATTAGACCTCAAACCCCTGAACTTTAGACTACTTCTGGAATCAAGAGGAACCTTTGCTGAGGAGAAGAGCTGAAGAAACTGAGGAAAAGTCCTGCCCTTGCTGGGTGTCTGGGGTTGGCCTGCAGATGCTGTTTCTGCCAAAGAAAGGAGAAGGACTTTGCTGTGTCCCCTGCTTGAGGAAGTCTCCAAGGGCTTGAATAAGAGCTTGCCTCCTGTTTTGAAGTCTCAGGGACAAAAATACTTCACCCCCAGCTCCCCTGAACTTCTTTGCTGGGAGTTTTGACCTGCCAGGAGGTGCCTGTAACTGTGTTGGGCCTCTGGAGGTTGTTTCTCCTGTTGGGAGCTGGAAGAAGCTAAAGAGAAGCAAGAAACCCTGTTTCCGATGCCCTCAACGCCACCGCTGTAACGCCGTGACCGGCACTAGGGCCCGGGGAGCCGGTCGTGAAGGGAACAACACATCGCCCGGCCTGCTCTGCAGCTCCGATACCATACAACGCCCACCGATGCTGGCAGTGATCATCCGTGTCTGCCGCCCGTGCTCACATCGACTCCATCCTCGCCAGCGCTTGCATCTTGGTATCGCGGCGCCGATAACCACCAAGGGTGACTCGAGAAACTTGCCAGCATTGCATCATCACCGGAGCTGACATCGGCCATCCTTGACGCCGTGCATCGTCACCGACGTCTTTTTCAAGGTACTGTTGTTTTGGGGTCTGTGTGACTCTGTGCCCGAAGCTGCAATCCTCGCGGACGGCGCCGTACTTTGGATTTCGTGCTGTCCTGAAGTTGCAATAGCCCTAGTTGGTGCTATTTGATTTCTACAAGCTTATTTTGGCAATATCATTTTTCTTGAGTATCTGTATGTTGGATTTTTGTCGTTTTGTCGTTTTGTTCTTGTTTAGTTTCGATAAAGATACTTCATTTTTCTAAACTGATGGGGTGTCCTTTTGTGGTGTTTTCACTGTTTTACTGTGAGTGTTGGTACAAATACTTTACACATTGCCTTTGGGATAAGCCTGTCTGCTCGTGCCAAGCTACCAAGGGGGTGGGCAGGGGTTATCTAAAGTGTGTATCCCCCCTACCCTGACTAGAAGCAAGGGTCCCTATTTGGACAAAGGAAACTACCTCTGCCAACTAGAGACCCCCATTTCTAACAAAGCACATTCAGTGGTCAGGCAAGTGTTAAGTCCACAAAATGAAAAGAAACAGGGATAGGTCGAAACTACATCTGTCCACACAATATGAGTAATGTCACTATAGAGTATTTACAGACATACCCAAATACTTTCCCCACATGAATTTCCCACCTACAGTTTGAAGTAGAAATTTTGGAGTAAGTGTGCAATTAACGTGTTCCACAAACACATACCCACATATCTGAAAAGATGACATTTGAGTTTAATTCTTAAAGCTAGAACATGGACTTAATTGCTGATGTCTATAGCAAATGCGTTCAGTGCCATTGAACTGCATAGTTTTTGCTTTGCTTCCAGTTGACCAGCAGCGACTATGCAAGATCAGGAAAAGGTTTTTGGTGGATCCCTTCAGAAAGTCTCTAGGGATGGAAGGTGGCAGTTTGGGTTACTTAGAAGCATTTCATTAGATTTGTCTAAGAGCACGCATAGTAAAGAGACTCACTTTACCAAATGTCTGAGAAGCAAAGCATGCAAAGTGTACTAATAATAGTGATAGCAGTTCCTGCCACAGTTTCATGCGGTGATCTCTAAATGACTACACCTGCTCTATGCAAAGTTTGTTTACTGGTCCTAGACCATTTTCTAACCAAGCAAATGTCAAGGTTAGCAAAGGATGAAATGGCCAGAAGAATTCACAGCATCCAAATCTGAAAAAAGAGTTAGCAAAGAGGCAGCCATCTCCATGCTGTAAAGGGCCTTCGGCGTAGCCCCCCTCCCGAGACATATCAACACGATGAACCCCATCCCCTGGGGCCAAAGTCAATGAAAAAGGGGCGGGGGAGTGTGGCCCTCCTCCCTGGAATTTCTTGGGCCCCAGGGACCCCATTCCTTGTGGCCACATTTAATAAAAAGGGCAAGGGGTGTACAGCCCCACTCCTTGAGCATTATTAGCCCACGAGGACGAGTTTTTAATATAGGGAGGGAGGTGTGCAACCTCCCTTCCTGACCTCAATTAGGCCACGGGAACCCCATCCACCGGGGCATAAATATAAATAAAGTGTGTAGGGAGTCCATTTGGCCTCAGGCACGCCATCTCCCAGGGCCCGCTTCAATTATAGGTGGATGCTCCGGTGCCCACCCGGGGAACCCACACACCAATACGTTGGGGGCTGTGGGGGAAGCCTGAGGGCCCCAGTGGCCCCAGCCAGAATCCTGATTGTTGCACGGGGGGATGGGTCTCTCTGGCTTTATTACACTCAGGGTTGCGGACCGCGCACCCCCCCACTTTATCAAAATGGAAGCCACAGGGAATGTGGTCCCAGGGGCCTTATTGTGCTTGGGGAGGTGTGCCACGCCCCCCCTTAAGTCATATGTGCGCTGCCCCTCCCCTGAGGCACTGGCCCACTCTGGGTTTTGTTTGGGAAATGTACATGAGTCCATGCTTTTTAAAAAAATGTTGCCACAGATTTGCGGAACCTCTGCCAAATCTGAAAAAAGAGGCAGTAAAGACGCAGTCAACCCCATGCTGTGCAGGACCTTCATGGTAGCCCCCCTCTCCCCGAGCCTCATCACTCCCCGGGGCCAAAGACAATTAAAAAGGAAAGGGGGCTTGTGCACACCTTCCCCGAACTTTCTTGGGCCCCAGGGACCACAAACCCTGGGGCCAAATTTAATAGAAAAGGGAAAGGGCGTGCATTACCCCTCCCCGAGCATTACTAGGCCCGGGGATCCCCAGGGGCCGAGCAATGAACAAAAGGGAGGGAGGTATGCAGCCCCCCGAGCCCAATTAGGCCCCCATACCCAGGGCAGAGATATAAATAAAAAGGGAAGGGGACCTGCTCAGCCCCCTGCCCCATGCCTATTTGGCCGCAGGGGCCCCATCCTCCTTTGGCCCCATCAGTTAAAGGTGGGAGACCCAGGGTTCCCAGGCCCCAGCCAGGTTCAAACTTTACCAGAATGGAACCTGCAGGGGATGGTATCCCCAGGACCTTATTAGGCTTGGTGAGAGGTGCCACGCCCCCACTTAAGTAATATTTGCACTGCCCTTCCAGCATGCCTTAGCCTACCTCAATGTTTTTTTTTAATGCACAGGAGCCCGTGCTTAAAAAAAAATCCCTACCCCTTATGTCTCTTTTACTTTTTTTTAGGACTAGGGACTGGCTTCTGAGCCCTAAGAAAGCTGCCACTAATTCCTGGTTGATGCGTTGGCAGCCAATCAGATCACAAAAGGCACTCTTTCTGGACCATGACCTTGCTCATCCCTTCTACCAAATATGGTGTAAATCTATTCAGCAATTTGGGCTGTAGCTGTGTCTAAAGTTCCTAATGCAAAATAAATGGGGGAAAAAACTGCCCCTTCTTGACTGCCACATAACAAATCACCCTAAAGGTTTCCATGTGCAAACTAGTCAAAGTGTAGCACTTTTTGGAAAGTTTCTTGGAGATTTGCTGAACTAGGCCAAAGCTCTCTTTCTTTGTGTACATACATATTACCTACTGGCGGTCGCCAGTAGGTAGTTATAGTTAGGACCCCTTTTCCATAGGAAAACCTCAACATTCTATTTTGAATAACTTTGGCGCCGGTCGATGAATCCTCGCGAATTTCTCAAAATAGGTGGGGCGCTACGCTCCGCTCCTACCCTGAAAGTCTCGGGGGGATCCGTCAAGCGGGGGCTGAGATAAAAGGGGGGTCCCAAAACGCGTTTTCCCCATGCATTTTTCCATAGGACCTTTAGAACGAGCTACAGCCCGAACGGCTGAACAGAATTACTCGAAATTTGGCAGAGAGGTAGTCCCTAGGTCAAGGAAGTGCCTTTTGTAGGTTTGGTGTAAATCTGTTCAGTAGATTCTGAGAAAATAGCCTTTAAATCAATATATATATCTGAGCCCGCTTACGGTACGCTTACCGTACGCTTACCGTACGCTTACCGTAAGCGTACGGTGGCGTGCGCGAGCGCGATTCTGATTGGCTCTTAGATCTTAGTAAACATTCGAATCGGCCGAAACCAGGAAGCGGCGGCCGCCATTTTGTGTATTTCACTCAGAAAAAAAAGAGTGAAAACAAGAAAAGGGGGCAATGAGGAGAGTTACAGACCCCCTTACATTTGTGAGGGGGTCAAAGAAGGACTGTAAAGTACAAAGAAAACATTTATTGATTTTAAAAAAAATCACGGGGTACGCGTACGGTAAGCTTACGGTAAGCGTACGGTAGAAAAAAAAAAAAAAAAAAATGAAAATCAGATTTAAGTGTTTAGATATTAGGGGGCTCTAAAAAGAGCCGTTGTGTTTATGAAATGATTTTTTAGTGGTACCTACAAGTAAGTACCGATGCAGAGTCTAAGGTTCAAGAGGAAGACTCTGTTCCCTTCATCATTGAAGTGCACACCATCTCCTCTATAAATGTCTTGCATATTGTGGTAAATGGCACCCATACCATAGTCACGGAGGAAAGCAGAAACAGATTTGTTGACGTGCTTTCTTGCTTTGTCATCGCACCGCGTGCCCACCGTGCGTGCACGGCACTAACTGCGTAAAGTGGGCGCACGTTGCGCGAAGCGCACCGCGTGCTCACTGTGCGCGCACGGTGCGCGAAGCGCACCGTGCGCGCACGGAACGAACTGCGTTCAGTGGGCGCGCACGCCACGAATGGCGTAAAGTAACTTAGCATTTAAAAAACCGTACAAATTCACTGAAAAAACCATAGGTTTCACACACGTTATAGTTAGGAATTAGCATTTAAAAAACCTTGCAAATTCACTGAAAAAACCATAGGTTTCACACATGTTATAGTTAGCGGAAATTTTACTGATAAAAAACCAATGAAATTCCCCCGTTATAGTTAGTGCAGGCAACTATAACTCACGCGACCGCAATCTTCTGCTGATGACATATGTGTCTTTATGAAAAAAAAATATTTGTAATATATGTATAGCTAAAAATGTATGGAAGAAGACATGGGCAAATAAGTGTCTAAATACAGTATTAGCATCAGCAGAGGATTGCGGTCGCGTGAGTTATAGTTGCCTGCACTAACTATAACGGGGGAATTTCATTGGTTTTTTATCAGTAAAATTTCCGCTAACTATAACATGTGTGAAACCTATGGTTTTTTCAGTGAATATATATATATATATATCTATATCTATATCTATATATATATATATATATATATATATATATATATATATATATATATATATATATATATATATATATATATATATATATATATATATATATATATATATATATATATATATAGGTAGTTATAGTTAGGACCGAGTTCCCATAGGAAATCTGAAAATTCTATTTTGAATAACTATGGCGCCGGTTGACTTATCTTCGTGAAATTTTCAAAACTAATGGGGCGCTCTGCTCAGCTCCTACCCCGAAAGTCTCGGGGTGATTCGTCAAGCGGGGGCTGAGAAAAAAGTGGGTCCCAAAACGCGTTTTCCCCTGCATTTTCCCATAGGACCTTTAGTCGAAGGTACAGCCCGAACGGCTGAACAGAATTACTTGAAATTTGGCAAAGAGGTAGTCCTCAGGTCAGGCATGTGCCTTTTGCTTAAATGGTGTAAATCAGGTCAGTAGTTCCTGAGAAAATCAAAAGTAAAATCACATATATATCTGGGCGGAGCCTAACCACACATCTCATCGTGAGATCTGATTGGCTGTCAGCACTTCATCCAAGAAGTGTTGGCAGCCATCTTGGGAGCAATATACATGATAGCACCTCATTAAAAAGCATTGCAGTTAATAGAAGGTTTTAAGACTTTAGTTACAGTATAAATCATTTGTTGATGGTACCATACTCATTTTAGGAATTGTGGTGTGTTCTAAGGTGATTTTACCATGTGAAAAAGTCTTCTGCTGTGATATCATGAATCATGTTTGAGAGAAAACTATTTTCTCCATGCTTTTCACACAGAGGTTTGGAAGGTGATCTATAAGCTAACTGAGAGCATATTTTCTGTAAATTCACATTATCTTTCTCAGTCATGTGAGAATGAAGTCTGACATTCTCAGTAAAACATGTACATCCAACAAGGGCAGAGACTGTCAGTTGATTCCTTTGTGTTCTACTGCAGCTTCCCAGAGTGTTCTAAAGAACAACTAGAGCGCTAACAGTCCTACTTATGACAAACGTATGGCACACCTGAAGCCATCTTGGTTGGAATAAAGTGGTAATTCTTAAAGCATTTAATTTAAAAAGGAACAAAATGAGGGGGTTCATTTTGCCATAGAAAGTATGATTAGTGCTGCAGAAAGAAAAATTAGGGCACATTTTGACTTCTCAAATCCTCTTCTATTTCATAAACAAATTCTGACATGCAGACTGAAACATGCACTTTGAATACCAGCAGCAGACTTCCCTGGTGAGCAGTAGTGTTACTACAGTGATCTAATGAGCAACTAGAGTGCTAACATTCAGAATTCATGGCAAATGTGTGACACATCTGAATGCCTTCTTGATGGAACCAAAATAAAAAACTGAAAGTATTCCCACTGAGGAGACTGCAGTAAATGAGGAAATTAGGAAACTTCATAACAAATAAATCTCCCAAGATGGCCACCAGAGACAAAAGAGACCAAATGTAGCCCAAATATCACCCAGATGTAGCCTAATGACAGAATGTCCCAGAGTGTTCTTAAGAACAACTAGAGTGCTTACTGTCTTACTTATGACAAAAGTATGGCACACCTGAAGCCATCTTGATTGGAATAAACTGGTAACACTTAAAACATTTAATTTAAAAAGGAACACAATGAGGGGGTTCATATTGCCATAGAAATTATGATTCGTGCTGAAGAAAGAAAAATTAGGGCACATTTTGAGTGACTTCTCAAATCCTCTTCTATTTCATTAAAAAATTCTGATATGCAGACTGAAACATGCACTTTTAATAGCAGCAGCAGACTTCCGTGGTGAGCAGTAGCTTTACTACAGAGATCTAATGAGCAACTAGAGTGCTAACATTCAGAATTTATGGCAAATGTGTGACATATCTGAATACCTTCTTGATGGAATAAAAGTAAAAAACTGAAAGCATTTCCTACTGAGGAGACTGCAGTAAATGAGGAAATTAGGAAACTTCATAACAAATAAATCTCCCAAGATGGCCACCAGACACAAAAGAGCCTAAATGCAGCACAAATATCACCCAGATGTAGCCCATATGTCGCTCAATGACAGAAGTGTGCAAAACACTTATTTTTTGTGTATTTGCAGTTTTATATAGTGCAGACTTGTCAGGTATTGGAATGCTTTACATGAGCATTGGTTACATCACACAAGATCAAATTCATTTTGGTTGTAGACATGGGGAGATTAAGTGATTTGACCACGATCACAGAATTTTGAGCTGAAGCAGAAACTCCAACCTGGTTCCCCAGTTGCAAAGTCTGCAGCTCTGGAAGTAACACCACATCCTCTCGCCAAGGTGCAACATTTAATCAAGTGGTCAACTGGATACAAAAACATAAAGATTACAAATAATTTAAAAGTTCTTTGTCGCTATTTGAAAACTCAGAAAATATGTCCTCATTTTAGTTTTTTAGAGCACTAAACATAATTTTGATGCAAATAAGAACCTCTCATAAATGTAATTTCTAAAGGAAATACTCTAGGTATTACAGTTTTGATTACATCAAGATGACGTCAGGCGTTCCACACTTTTGTAATAAATATAGAATGTTAGCAATCTAGTTGTTCATTGGGATACTGTTGAGAGGCAGAGGCCAGAGGCACGGACTCTGAAAATTGAAGGCAGGTAGGAGAGTGCAGAGGCAACAATTTGACCACACTGGGCAGGCAGGAAGGGCAGTGGCAGCACAACAAACTATGGAGGGCAGTGGAAAGGGGGGCAGGGGCAACAAACCAACAATACAGGACTGGCAAGAGAGGCTGTGGCAATATAATAGACCATTGTGGGCAGAAGGAAGAGGCAGTGGTAGTACAACCATACATGCCAACAGGCCCATTTCAGCCAAGAAACGTCCAATGTTTTTAAGCTCAAATGGGCTTTATTTGATCTGTCCCCTGTCTACAATCTCCTCTTTTTCAATGTAACTCAAAGGGGAAAATCAATACCCCAGTTTTTTTTCAAAATCTCCCTCTTACCAAGTTCAAAATGTTCGCAAGTATGGTACATTGAATCATGGTAGGCAGGAGGAATTGGGGTAGGGACATGGACTCGGATAACAGAGGACAGGAGGGACATGGAGAGGTGCACCAAACTGACCCTACAGGGCAGGCATCAGGGTTTGCAGCAGCACAATACACCACACAGCGCATGCAGGACGGGAGTGCAGCACAACAATCCATAGAAAGCAATAGGGAGGGGACAGGACCATGCACATGGACAACAGAGAACAGATGGGAAAGAGGCAATGGTAGCTAGCTGACCATAATGGACAGACAGGAGAGAAAGCTGCAGCATAACAGACCATAAAGGGCAGGAGGGACGGATCAGGGGCATTACAATGGAACAGACAAGCCAGGAGGGAGGGAATAGGGGGTCTGCACATGGAAACAGAGGGCTGGGGGCAAGGTGGCATGGCAGGAGCAGCAAGATGACCATGGAGGTCAGGCAGGATGGGCACTAGAAACAAGACACACCATGGAGAGCAACAATGAGACTATGGTAGCATACACACAGACCATGGAGGGAAGGTGGGAGGGGGTCAGGGGCAGCTAGCTGACCACACAGGGAAGGTGTGAGGGGCCATGGCAGCACAGAAGACCATGCATGGCAAGCGGGAGGGTTAGTGGCAGCACAATGGCTATGATGGGCAAGAAGGAGGGTGCAGGGGCATGTACAAAGGACCATGGAGGATAGAAGGGAGGGTCAGGACCTGGGCACAGACAAGAGAGTTCAGGGGAAGGAGCCTCACAACAGACCACGCGGGGCAGGCAGGAGGAGCAGTTGCAGCACAACAGATCAGGGAGGGCAGAAGGGTGTGGCAGTAAAATGGACCATGGAGGACAGGAGGAAGGGGATAGGGACATGGCATGTGAACAGGCAGGGTGGAGGTGGCAGGGACAGGTTACAGTCATCTGACAATGCTAGGCAGGTGGGAGGGTAGTGGCAGCTCAACAGAACACTCAGAGTAGATAGGAGTGGCAGGTCCATGGAACATGGTGGGCAAAAAGGATGGAGCAGGGGCATGCACAAAGACATCGGAGGGCAGGGGGAAGGAGAATAGGGGCAGCAAGCTAAGCACAGAGGCTAAGCAGGAGGTAAATGATGGGCCATAGAATTGGGCAATGGAGGGCAGGAGGAGTGGACTGGTACATCATGCTAAATGGAGGGAAGTGGCAGCACATCAGACCATGCATGGCAGGAGGGAGGAGGCTAGTCCATGGATTCAGACAACAGAGGATAGGGAGGAGGTGGATGGGGCAGCAAGCTAACTCTTCAGAGAAGGTGGGTATTAGGAACTTTATTGTTTTTAAAATGTGTGTCTGTGCGAACTACTTAAAATATGAACAAGTATGCAGCATAATCTCACTTTTATTCAGGAAGAAGAGGACGTTTGTGACTGTGACTCTGGGCTCACTTGGCAGAAACACCCCCTGACCCTCCACCCCCATCGCAAAATGTAATGCCCGTGAAAAGGGTGGGTGGACGCAGTGTTATATAGAACATAGTCCTGAGAGCACGATTGAAAATGAAAACTAGATGTAGTATATGGTATAAACTATGCACCAAAAAGTGTGATATAAGATGAACCGGGGCGTGAAATATAATATGCAATACATTGTGCGCAATGACTGATTCATTAGAGAGCGCGAGATAGCACAGGCACTAGCGCGTGCTATGCGATATGCGCCTTGGAGTGTAATATGCACAGGGCAGTGTTGTGTAACATAACTAGTCTCTAAAGTTGTAATATAAAATATGTGCTGGGGAGTGTAACGTTGCATATGCACTGTGACAAAGATATGGATCCCAGATTGTAATATGTATGGCATAGCGCTGTGCGTTATAACATACACATCGAGGAAGGCACGTTAGATGGGGCAATATAACCCGTGCGAAGGCAAGTGTGGCATGACATATTCACGGGGTGGTGTTACAGTGCACATGTGCTAGAGAGTGTCATAGCATATGCACTAGCTGGTGGAATACAACACAGAGGTGGGAGGCAATCGGCGGGCACTGGTGGGTGTAACACAGCATTGGGCTCAGCCAGGAGCACGCTGTGACTCTCAAGTGAGGTTCGTCTCCTTTCCAGAGAGTAAAATAAAAAGTATTACACATCCGGCGGTGGATGTGTTTTTAATTAACCATGAGGGGGGTTTCTTGCATAGTTTGGTCGAATTTTTGTTGAATCCCCTTTGAATGGCTTGGTGTGCGTGTATATTAAATGTGCCCGTCAATAGCTACCCATGTTTGTATAAATAAACGACAAGGGTGTCTACTTGGAGAGAACCCACCGGCGGGGGCGCCGGGATTAGGCCCGGTAGGGCGTCAGACACGTCAGAGCTTCACTAGCGGTGTAAATACATTCCATGTGGAGTCATTCTATGCATAGTCGCCTTTTAATGAATATCACGCAAATCGTCATGGTGATAGGTACATACGGTTTGTCCAGCATGTCCTAGGTGTTTCTATAAATATATATATTTTTAAAATAATAAAAAACAAAGGCCGGCCCCGGGGGATGGGGTCCCCGGAGCCATAAGTGGCCTGAGGAGGGGGGCAACGCAGCCCCCTCCTAAAGAATTTAAATTTAAAAAAGGCCATGACCCGGGGGTTGGGGTCCCCGGGCCGATTAAGGCCTTGGGAGGGCCAAATTAATTTTTTTCAACAGAAAAAATTAGGGTGCAGGCCCTGGGGGATGCGGTCCCCAGGGCCAGTAAATTAGAAAAAGAAGGGGGGCCACATAGCCCTCCTTCTTAAAAAAATAAAATAAATAAAAGACCGGCATCGCGCTGGAGGCCACGCCCCCTCCTTGCAGCACTCTGCAAACGCGCCCCCTGGCCAGTTGTAAGTTGGGGAATTAATTCCCCTTCAATACTGAGGGTCCCTGAGGGCCAACTAGCCCAACAGGTATCTCCAGTGTGCGCCAGGGAGCTGTGTTGCAGACAGGTGTTCTGAGGCCACGCCCCTTTTTACACCTCTATTCAACGCAGCTCTGTGGCGCTTACTCGAGGTACCTAGTGGGCTAGTTTGACCCTAGGGATCCTTAGGATTCAAGGGGACTTAATCTCTCAACTAAGAACGGCCACAGGGCGCGTTTACACAGTGGTGAAGGGAGGGGACGGGGCCTGAGGTGATGTGTGCAAACACGCCCTGTGGCGCGTTTTCAAGTTGGGGAAATAATTCCCTTTCAATCCTGAGGGACCCTGGGGGCCAACTAGCCCACCAGGTGCTTCCAGTAAGTGCCACTGCTCTGCGTTGCAGAGAGGTGGTGCAGGTCGTGCCCCTTTTTACACCTCTCTGCAATGGCGCTTACTGGACGTACCTAGTGGGCTATTTTGCCCCTAGGGATCCTCAGGATTCAAGGGGACTTAATCTCCCAACTTAAAAAACGGCCACAGGGCATGTTTACACAGTGGGCAAGGAAGGGGACGGAGCCTGAGGTGACGTGTGCAAACACGCCCTATGGTGCGTTTTAAGTTGGGGAAATAATTCCCCTTCAATCCTGAGGGCCCCTGGGGGCTAACTAGCCCACCAGGTGCTTCCAGTAAGCGCCACTGAGCTGCGTTGCAGAGAGGTGGTCCAGGCCGTGCCACTTTTTACACCTCTCTGCAACGCAGGTCTGTGGCTCATACTGGAGGTGCCTAGTGGGCTAGTTGGACCCTAGGGACCCTCAGGATTCAAATTAACTTAATCTCCCAACTAAAAACGGCCACAGGGCGTGTTTACACAGTGGTGAAGGGAGGGGACGGGCCTTAGTTAACGTGTGCAAACAAGCCCTGTGGCACGTTTTAAGTTGGGGAAATAATTCCCCTTCAATCCTGAGGGAGCCTGGGGGCCAACTAGCCCACCAGGTGCTTCCAGTAAGCACCACTCCGCTGCGTTGCAGAGAGGTGGTCTAGGCCGAGCCCCTTTTTACATCTCTCTGCAACGCAGCTCTGTGGTGCTTATTGGAGGTACCTAGTGGTCTAGTTGGACCCTAGGGACCCTCAGGATTCAAGGGGACTTAATCTCCCAACTTAAAATGGCCACAGGGCTTGTTTCCCCTAAGTGGGGTCCAATGACTTCTTTGGCAGTACTATTATTACCCTTGGTAGGGTTTTGGATAGAACGCTGGTTATTTTCTGCTGCAACAGTAGCGCCGCGTTGATGAAGAAAGGTTTCCACCACGGCCTCTCCATTTATGTAAGATGGTGCACTCCAGCGCGGCATGGCTGCCGTGTTAACAAATCAATCACCAAAATGCCCGAAGCTTATCTGGAGGCACACAGCTGCTGTTGTAAAAGTGTCTCACTTAATACATGGATTAGTAATTAAACTATGTGAATGTGTGCAGCACTGTCTCTGTTGTTGTATAACATGCTGCCTCAGTTGATCACTAACTACATGAGTGTGTATATTAGTTATTGATTAGTTGGGTGAGTATGTGTATGGGACATTGAGTTTGTGTGTGGTTGGATGGAGTGTGTGTAACTCTATGCATAGATGTGTGAATGGTTTATTGACTAGGTATATGGGTTTAAGAGTGCATGTGGAAACAGTTGTTTGGGTGACTGAGTGTATTTATTTGTGTGTTGGTGAGCGAATATATGTTTTAGTTGTACATCTTCAACAAAGTAAAAAAATAAAAGGCATTGTATGTGAGAGTTGGTGTATATAAATAAGTTTGTGTAAGAGTCAGTGATTGTGAGAGTAAATATATGAATGAGTGTACAATTGTAATGGTGCTTTTTTAACATATTAACGATGAGTTACTATGTGTTTGAATAAATGAGGTATCATTGGATAATTGTGTAAGTGAGTAAATTTAAGTGCGAAACATTTTTTTCATGATTGAGTAGGATGACTGCATAACCGACTGAGATGACTGCTGATGTGTCAATGTCTATATATGTGTATAAGTGCATTTGATAGTGTTCTATTAATTAATGACTGCATGTATAGATGATTCTGTTGTTGAATGGGTAGTTGTGTGTGTAGACTTAGGAATCAGAGAGTGGGTATGTAGTAACTGGTATTGGTGTGTCAATGGTTTCAAATATGGTACTCTGTATTTTACAGTGATTTATGAAAGGTTATACTAGTGTATGATGTGGTGTATCAGATTGTCAAGTGGATGATGTCATCAGTGATGTCATTTGAGATGTCATCAGTGATGTCACTGACCATGTCATGAATGATGCAATATGTGACATCATCAGCAGTGCATTGCGGGCGCGTGAGTTATAGTTAGCCGAACTAACCATAATGGAGGAATTTCTATGGTTTTGTACGAGTGAAACACCCCTGAAACCTATGTTTTTTTCTGTGAATTTCTAAGGTTTTTTAAATGCTAATTTCTAACTATAACGTCTCTGAAACCTATATTTTTTCAGTGAATTTCAAAGGTTTTTTAAATGCTAACTTTTAAGTGTGATAGTAGTTATATCTATTTTTTTGTACTGATTTTCTACAGTTTTTTAACTGTTTATTTATAAATATTTTATTCATTAAATACCATATATTTTTCTGAAAATTGCAAAAAAACATTTTTTAATTAAAACTGAAATATTGATTAATTTACTTGTTTTCATTTTTCATTTTAATATATTTATATAATTTTCTTTAAAAAAAAAATTCCAATTTTTTTCGCAGTCGCGCACTCAAAGTGTACACATCACAGTGGGTGCGCGCATTGTAGCCGCCATTTTAGAAAAGTCATGAAGGATCCGCGTATGGTGTGCGACGGCTGCGTGTTTTTCAGTTACATCATATACATTTAATATCATGTGATATGCGCGATTGGTATGCGACCAGTCTGCGACTCCTGCTCCCGTGCATTCGCGACACATGCGCATTACGGTACGAGATGTTTGCGCGCTTGTGGGTCCCGCGTGACATCATATACGTGCTGGGACGCGCTGGGTGCGCGACTCCCGCAAAAAAAATGTATGTTCCAAAATGATATGTATGTGTCTTTATTATACATATTAAGGCAAGAGATTATGTAAGATATTCATCAAAATAATATATTTGTACTTATAAGAAACTTATATTATTTTTAAATATATTTTCGCAAAGTCGGGTGCGTGCGTCATGAGTGCAGAAAACCAGGTAAGCAGAGCTGCTGTAGAGCCAAAGAACCAGGTCAGCAGAGCTGCTCTAGAGCCTAAGAACTAGGTCAGCAGAGCCGCTCTAGAGTCGGAGAACCAGGTCAGCAGAGCTGCTGTAGAGCCAGAGAAACCAGGTCAGCAGAGCTGCTTTAGAGGGAGAGAACCAGGTCAGCAGAGCTGCTTTAGAGCCAGAGAACCAGGCCAGCAGAGCTGCTTTAGAGCCAGAGAACCAGGTTAGCAGAGCTGCTTTAGAGCCAGAGAACCAGGTCAGCAGAGCTACTCTAGAGCCAGAGAACCAAATCAGCAGAGCTGCTTTAGAGCCATAGAACCAGGTCAGCAGAGCTGCTTTAGAGCCAGAGAACCAGGTCAGTAGAGCTGCTCTAGAGCCAGAGAACCAGGTCAGCAGAGCTGCTGCAGAGCCAGAGAAACCAGGTCAGTAGAGCTGCTTTAGAGGGAGAGAACCAGGTCAGCAGAGCTTCTATAGAGCCAGAGAACCATGTCAGCAGAACTGCTTCAGAGCCATAGAACTGGGTCAACGGAGCTGCTTTAGAGCCAGAGAACCAGGTCTGCAGAGCTGTTGTAGAGCCAGAGAACTAGATCAGCAGAGCTGCTCTGCAGCATAAGAACTAGGTCAGCAGAGCTGCTTTAGAGCCATAGAACCAGATCAGCAGAGCTGCTCTAGAGGCAGACAACCAGGTCAGCAGAACTGCTTAGCCAGAGAACCAGGTCAGCAGAGCTCTTTAGAGGGGGGGAACCAGGTCAGCAGAGCTGCCTTAGAGCCAGAGAACCAGGTCAGCATAGCTGCTCTAGAGCCAGAGAACCAGGTCAGCAGAGCTGCTTTAGAGGGAGAGAACCAGGCCAGCAGAGCTGCTTTAGAGCCAGAGAACCAAATCAGCAGAGCTGCTTTAGAGCCATAGAACCAGGTCAGCAGAGCTGCTTTAGAGCCAGAGAACCAGGTCAGTAGAGCTGCTCTAGAGCCTAAGAACCAGGTCAACAGAGCTGCTCTAGAGCCAGAGAACCAGGTCAGCAGAGCTGCTGCAGAGCCAGAGAAACCAGGTCAGTAGAGCTGCTTTAGAGGGAGAGAACCAGGTCAGCAGAGCTTCTATAGAGCCAGAGAACCATGTCAGCAGAACTGCTTCAGAGCCATAGAACTGGGTCAACGGAGCTGCTTTAGAGCCAGAGAACCAGGTCTGCAGAGCTGTTGTAGAGCCAGAGAACTAGATCAGCAGAGCTGCTCTGCAGCATAAGAACTAGGTCAGCAGAGCTGCTTTAGAGCCATAGAACCAGATCAGCAGAGCTGCTCTAGAGGCAGACAACCAGGTCAGCAGAACTGCTTAGCCAGAGAACCAGGTCAGCAGAGCTCTTTAGAGGGGGAGAACCAGGTCAGCAGAGCTGCCTTAGAGCCAGAGAACCAGGTCAGCATAGCTGCTCTAGAGCCAGAGAACCAGGTCAGCAGAGCTGCTTTAGAGGGAGAGAACCAGGTCAGCAGAGCTGCTTTAGAGCCAGTGAACCAGGTCAGCAGAGCTGCTCTAGAGCCAGAGAAACCAGGTCAGCAGAGCTGCATTAGAGGGAGAGAACCAGGTCAGCAGAGCTGCTTTAGAGCCAGAGAACCAGGTCAGCAGAGCTGCTCTAGAGCCCGAGAACCAGGTCAGCAGAGCTGCTTTAGAGCCATAGAACCAGGTCAGCAGAGCTGCTCTAGAGGCAGACAACCAGGTCAGCAGAGCTGATTTAGAGGGAGAGAACCAGGCCAGCAGAGCTCCTTTGGAGCCAGAGATCCAGGTCAGCAGAGCTGCTCTAGAGCCAGAGAACCAGGTCAGCAGAGCTGCTTTAGAACCATAGAACCAGGTCAGCAGAGCTGCTTTAGATCCAGTGAAGCAGGTCAGCAGAGCTGCTCTAGAGCCTAAGAACCAGGTCAGCAGAGCTGCCTTAGAGCCAGAGAACCAGGTCAGCAGAGCTGCTGTAGAGCTAGAGAAACCAGGTCAGTAGAGGTGCTTTAGAGCGAGAGAACCAGGCCAGCAGAGATGCTTTAGAGGGAGAGAACCAGGTCCGCAGAGCTGCGTTATAGCCATGGGACCAGGTCAGCAGAGCTGCTCTAGAGCCAGAGAACCAGGTCAGCAGAGCTGCCGTAGAGCCAGAGAAACCAGATCAGCAGAGCTGCTTTAGAGGGAGAGAACCAGGTCAGCAGAGCTGCTCTAGAGGCAGAGAACCAGGTCAGCAGAACTGCTTTAGAGCCAGAGAACCAGGTCAGCAGAGCTCTTTAGAGGGAGAGAACCAGGTCAGCAGAGCTGCTTTAGAGCCAGAGAACCAGGTCAACAAAGCTGCTTTAGAGCCATAGAACCAGGTCAGTAGAGCTACTCTGGAGCCAGAGAACCAGGTCAGCAGAGCTGCTGTAGAGCCAGAGAAACCAGGTCAGCAGAGCTGCTGTAGAGCCAGAGTAACCAGGTCAGCGGAGCCGTTGTAGAGCCAGAGAACCAGGTCAGCAGAGCTGCTCTAGAGCCTAAGAAGCAGGTCAGCACAACTGCTCTAGAACCAGGGACCCAGGTAAGCAGAGCTGCTCTAGAGCCAGAGGCTCAGGTCAGCAGAGCTGCTCTAGAGGCCGAGAACCAGGTCAGCAGAGCTGCTGTAGAGCCAGAGAAACCAGGTCAGCAGAACTGCTTAAGAGCCAGAGAACCAGGTCAGCAGAGCTGCTCTAGAGCCAGAGAACCAGGTCAGCAGAGCTGCTCTAGAGTCAGAGAACCAGGTCAGCAGAACTGCTTAGCCAGAGAACCAGGTCAGCAGAGCTCTTTAGAGGGTGAGACCCAGGTCAGCAGAGCTGCCTTAGAGCCAGAGAACCAGGTCAGCAAAGCTGCTCTAGAATCAGAGAACCAGATCAGCAGAGCTGCTTCAGAGGGAGAGAACCAGGTCAGCAGAGCTGCTTTAGAGCCAGTGAACCAGGTCAGCAGAGCTGCTCTAGAGCCAGAGAACCAGGTCAGCAAAGCTGCTTTAGAGCAATAGAACCAGGTCAGCAGAGCTGCTTTAGAGCCAGAGAACCAGGTCAGCAGAGCTGCTTTAGAGCCATAGAACCAGGTCAGCAGAGCTGCCTTAGAGCCAGAGAACCAGGTCAGCAGAGCTACTGTAGAGCTAGAGAAACCAGGTCAGTAGACGTACTTTAGAGCGAGAGAACCAGGCCAGCAGAGCTGCTTTAGA
Source organism: Triturus cristatus (assembly GCF_964204655.1). NCBI lineage: Eukaryota > Metazoa > Chordata > Amphibia > Caudata > Salamandridae > Triturus > Triturus cristatus. Next base: position 324,504,694 of record NC_140593.1, on the reverse strand, counting down.
GGGAGAGAACCAGGCCCGCAGAGCTGCTTTAGAGCCAAGGGAACAGGTCAGCAGAGCTGCTCTAGAGCCAGAGAACCAGGTCAGCCGAACTGCTTTAGAGCCATAGAACCGGGTTAGGAGAGCTGCTTTAGAGCCAGAGAACCAGGTCAGCAGAGCTGATTTAGAGGGAGAGAACCAGGTCAGCAGAGCTGCTTTAGAGCCAGAGAACCAGGTCAGCAGAGCTGCTCTAGAGCCAGAGAACCAGGTCAGCAGAGCTGCTTTAGAGCCAGAGAACCAGGTCAGCAGAGCTGCTCTAGAGCCTTAGAACCAGGTCAGCAGAGCTGCCTTTGAGCCAGAGAACCAGGTCAGCAGAGCTGCTGTACAGATAGAGAAACCAGGTCAGTAGAGGTGCTTTAGAGCGAGAGAACCAGACCAGCAGATCTGCTTTAGAGGGAGAGAACCAGGTCCGCAGAGCTGCTTAAGAGCCAAGGGACCAGGTCAGCAGAGCTGCTCTAGAGCACGAGAACCAGGTCAGCAGAACTGCTTTAGAGCCATAGAACTGGGTCTGCAGAGCTGCTTTAGAGCCAGAGAACCAGGTCAGCAGAGCTCTTTAGAGGGTGAGACCCAGGTCAGCAGAGCTGCCTTAGGGCCAGCGAACGAGGTCAGCAAAGCTGCTCTAGAGCCAGAGAACCAGGTCAGCAGAGCTGCTTTAGAGGGAGAGAACCAGGTCAGCAGAGCTGCTCTAGAGCCTAAGAACCAGGTCAGCAGAGCTGCCTTTGAGCCAGAGAACCAGGTCAGCAGAGCTGCTGTACAGCTAGAGAAACCAGGTCAGTAGAGGGGCTTTAGAGCGAGAGAACCAGGTAAGCAGAGCTGCTCTAGAGCCAGAGGCTCAGGTCAGCAGAGCTGCTCTAGAGGCCGAGAACCAGGTCAGCAGAGCTGCTGTAGAGCCAGAGAAACCAGGTCAGCAGAACTGCTTAAGAGCCAGAGAACCAGGTCAGCAGAGCTGCTCTAGAGCCAGAGAACCAGGTCAGCAGAGCTGCTCTAGAGTCAGAGAACCAGGTCAGCAGAACTGCTTAGCCAGAGAACCAGGTCAGCAGAGCTCTTTAGAGGGTGAGACCCAGGTCAGCAGAGCTGCCTTAGAGCCAGAGAACCAGGTCAGCAAAGCTGCTCTAGAATCAGAGAACCAGATCAGCAGAGCTGCTTCAGAGGGAGAGAACCAGGTCAGCAGAGCTGCTTTAGAGCCAGTGAACCAGGTCAGCAGAGCTGCTCTAGAGCCAGAGAACCAGGTCAGCAAAGCTGCTTTAGAGCAATAGAACCAGGTCAGCAGAGCTGCTTTAGAGCCAGAGAACCAGGTCAGCAGAGCTGCTTTAGAGCCATAGAACCAGGTCAGCAGAGCTGCCTTAGAGCCAGAGAACCAGGTCAGCAGAGCTACTGTAGAGCTAGAGAAACCAGGTCAGTAGACGTACTTTAGAGCGAGAGAACCAGGCCAGCAGAGCTGCTTTAGAGGGAGAGAACCAGGCCCGCAGAGCTGCTTTAGAGCCAAGGGAACAGGTCAGCAGAGCTGCTCTAGAGCCAGAGAACCAGGTCAGCCGAACTGCTTTAGAGCCATAGAACCGGGTTAGGAGAGCTGCTTTAGAGCCAGAGAACCAGGTCAGCAGAGCTGATTTAGAGGGAGAGAACCAGGTCAGCAGAGCTGCTTTAGAGCCAGAGAACCAGGTCAGCAGAGCTGCTCTAGAGCCAGAGAACCAGGTCAGCAGAGCTGCTTTAGAGCCAGAGAACCAGGTCAGCAGAGCTGCTCTAGAGCCTTAGAACCAGGTCAGCAGAGCTGCCTTTGAGCCAGAGAACCAGGTCAGCAGAGCTGCTGTACAGATAGAGAAACCAGGTCAGTAGAGGTGCTTTAGAGCGAGAGAACCAGACCAGCAGATCTGCTTTAGAGGGAGAGAACCAGGTCCGCAGAGCTGCTTAAGAGCCAAGGGACCAGGTCAGCAGAGCTGCTCTAGAGCACGAGAACCAGGTCAGCAGAACTGCTTTAGAGCCATAGAACTGGGTCTGCAGAGCTGCTTTAGAGCCAGAGAACCAGGTCAGCAGAGCTCTTTAGAGGGTGAGACCCAGGTCAGCAGAGCTGCCTTAGGGCCAGCGAACGAGGTCAGCAAAGCTGCTCTAGAGCCAGAGAACCAGGTCAGCAGAGCTGCTTTAGAGGGAGAGAACCAGGTCAGCAGAGCTGCTCTAGAGCCTAAGAACCAGGTCAGCAGAGCTGCCTTTGAGCCAGAGAACCAGGTCAGCAGAGCTGCTGTACAGCTAGAGAAACCAGGTCAGTAGAGGGGCTTTAGAGCGAGAGAACCAGGTCAGCAGAACTGCTTTAGAGGGAGAGAAACAGGTCCACAGAGCTGCTTAAGAGCCAAGGGACAAGGTCAGCAGAGCTGCTCTAGAGCCCGAGAACCAGGTCAGCAGAACTGCTTTAGAGCCATAGAACTAGGTCAGCAGAGCTCTTTAGAGGGTGAGACCCAGGTCAGCAGAGCTGCCTTAGAGCCAGCGAACCAGGTCAGCAAAGCTGCTTTAGAGCCAGTGAACCAGGTTAGCAGAGCTGCTCTAGAGCCCGAGAATCAGGTCAGCAGAGCTGCTTTGGAGCCATGGAACCAGGTCAGCAAAGCTGCTCTAGAGCCAGGGAACCAGGTCAGCAGAGCTGATTTAGAGGGGGAGAACTAGGTCAGCAGAGCTGCTCTAGAGGCAGAGAACCAGGTCAGCAGAGATGATTTAGAGGGAGAGAACCAGGTCAGCAGAGCTGCTTTAGAGCCAGAGAACCAGGTCAGCAGAGCTGCTCTAGAGCCAGAGAACCAGGTCAGCAGAGCTGCTTTAGAGCCATAGAACCAGGGCAGCAGAGCTGCTTTAGAGCCAGAGAACCAGGTCAGCAGAGCTGCTCTAGAGCCTACGAACCAGGTCAGCAGAGCTGCCTTAGAGCCAGAGAACCAGGTCATCAGAGCTGCTGTAGAGCTAGAGAAACCAGGTCAGTAGAGGTGCTTTAGAGCGAGAGAACCAGGCCAGCAGAGCTGCTTTAGAGGGAGAGAACCAGGCCAGCAGAGCTGCTTTAGAGGTAGAGAACCAGGTCCGCAGAGCTGCTTTAGAGCTAAGGGAACAGGTCAGCAGAGCTGCTCTAGAGCCAGATAACCAGGTCAGCAGAACTGCTTTAGAGCCATATAACCGGGTCAGCAGAGCTGCTTTAGAGCCAGCGAACCAGGTCAGCAGAGCTGATTAAGAGGGAGAGAACCAGGTCAGCAGAGCTGCTTTAGAGCCAGAGAACCAGGTCAGCAGAGCTGCTCTAGAGCCAGAGAACCAGGTCAGCAGAACTGCTTTAGAGGGAGAGAACCAGGTCCGCAGAGCTGCTTTAGAGCCAAGGGACCAGGTCAGCAGAGCTGCTCTAGAGCCCAAGAACCAGGGCAGCAAAACTGCTTTAGAGCCATAGAACTGGGTCAGAAGAGCTGCTTTAGAGCCAGAGAACCAGGTCAGCAGAGCTGTTGTGAAACCAGAGAACCAGGTCAGCAGAGCTGCTGTAGAGCCTAAGAATTAGGTCAGCAGAGCTGCTCTAGAGCCAGAGAACCAGGTCAGCCGAGCTGCTGTAGAGCCAGAGAAACCAGGTCAGCAGAGCTGCTTTAGAGCCAGAGAAACCAGGTCAGCAGAGCCATTGTAGAGCCACAGAACCAGGTCAGCAGAGCCGCTCTAGAGCCTAAGAAGCAGGTCAGCAGAGCTGCTTTAGAACCAGGGACCCAGGTCAGCAGAGCTGCTTTAGAGCCAGATACCCGCGTCAGCAGAGCTGCTCTAGAGGCAGAGAACCAGGTCAGCAGAGCTGCTGTAGAGCCAGAGAAACCAGCTCAGCAGAACTGCTTTAGAGGGAAAGAACCAGGTCAGCAGATCTGCTTTAGAGCCAGAGAACCAGGTCAGCAGAGCTGCTCTAGAGCCAGAGAACCAGGTCAGCAGAGCTGCTCTAGAGCCAGAGAACCAGGTCAGCAGAGCTGCTTTAGAACCATAGAACCAGGTCAGCAGAGCTGCTTTAGATCCAGTGAAGCAGGTCAGCAGAGCTGCTCTAGAGCCTAAGAACCAGGTCAGCAGAGCTGCCTTAGAGCCAGAGAACCAGGTCAGCAGAGCTGCTGTAGAGCTAGAGAAACCAGGTCAGTAGAGGTGCTTTAGAGCGAGAGAACCAGGCCAGCAGAGATGCTTTAGAGGGAGAGAACCAGGTCCGCAGAGCTGCGTTAGAGCCATGGGACCAGGTCAGCAGAGCTGCTCTAGAGCCAGAGAACCAGGTCAGCAGAGCTGCCGTAGAGCCAGAGAAACCAGATCAGCAGAGCTGCTTTAGAGGGAGAGAACCAGGTCAGCAGAGCTGCTCTAGAGGCAGAGAACCAGGTCAGCAGAACTGCTTTAGAGCCAGAGAACCAGGTCAGCAGAGCTCTTTAGAGAGAGAGAACCAGGTCAGCAGAGCTGCTTTAGAGCCAGAGAACCAGGTCAACAAAGCTGCTTTAGAGCCATAGAACCAGGTCAGTAGAGCTACTCTGGAGCCAGAGAACCAGGTCAGCAGAGCTGCTGTAGAGCCAGAGAAACCAGGTCAGCAGAGCTGCTGTAGAGCCAGAGAAACCAGGTCAGCGGAGCCGTTGTAGAGCCAGAGAACCAGGTCAGCAGAGCTGCTCTAGAGCCTAAGAAGCAGGTCAGCACAACTGCTCTAGAACCAGGGACCCAGGTAAGCAGAGCTGCTCTAGAGCCAGAGACTCAGGTCAGCAGAGCTGCTCTAGAGGCCGAGAACCAGGTCAGCAGAGCTGCTGTAGAGCCAGAGAAACCAGGTCAGCAGAACTGCTTAAGAGCCAGAGAACCAGGTCAGCAGAGCTGCTCTAGAGCCAGAGAACCAGGTCAGCAGAGCTGCTCTAGATTCAGAGAACCAGGTCAGCAGAACTGCTTAGCCAGAGAACCAGGTCAGCAGAGCTCTTTAGAGGGTGAGACCCAGGTCAGCAGAGCTGCCTTAGAGCCAGAGAACCAGGTCAGCAAAGCTGCTCTAGAATCAGAGAACCAGATCAGCAGAGCTGCTTCAGAGGGAGAGAACCAGGTCAGCAGAGCTGCTTTAGAGCCAGTGAACCAGGTCAGCAGAGCTGCTCTAGAGCCAGAGAACCAGGTCAGCAAAGCTGCTTTAGAGCAATAGAACCAGGTCAGCAGAGCTGCTTTAGAGCCAGAGAACCAGGTCAGCAGAGCTGCTTTAGAGCCATAGAACCAGGTCAGCAGAGCTGCCTTAGAGCCAGAGAACCAGGTCAGCAGAGCTACTGTAGAGCTAGAGAAACCAGGTCAGTAGACGTACTTTAGAGCGAGAGAACCAGGCCAGCAGAGCTGCTTTAGAGGGAGAGAACCAGGCCCGCAGAGCTGCTTTAGAGCCAAGGGAACAGGTCAGCAGAGCTGCTCTAGAGCCAGAGAACCAGGTCAGCCGAACTGCTTTAGAGCCCTAGAACCGGGTTAGGAGAGCTGCTTTAGAGCCAGAGAACCAGGTCAGCAGAGCTGATTTAGAGGGAGAGAACCAGGTCAGCAGAGCTGCTTTAGAGCCAGAGAACCAGGTCAGCAGAGCTGCTCTAGAGCCAGAGAACCAGGTCAGCAGAGCTGCTTTAGAGCCAGAGAACCAGGTCAGCAGAGCTGCTCTAGAGCCTTAGAACCAGGTCAGCAGAGCTGCCTTTGAGCCAGAGAACCAGGTCAGCAGAGCTGCTGTACAGCTAGAGAAACCAGGTCAGTAGAGGTGCTTTAGAGCGAGAGAACCAGACCAGCAGATCTGCTTTAGAGGGAGAGAACCAGGTCCGCAGAGCTGCTTAAGAGCCAAGGGACCAGGTCAGCAGAGCTGCTCTAGAGCCCGAGAACCAGGTCAGCAGAACTGCTTTAGAGCCAAAGAACTGGGTCAGCAGAGCTGCTTTAGAGCCAGAGAACCAGGTCAGCAGAGCTCTTTAGAGGGTGAGACCCAGGTCAGCAGAGCTGCCTTAGGGCCAGCGAACGAGGTCAGGAAAGCTGCTCTAGAGCCAGAGAACCAGGTCAGCAGAGCTGCTTTAGAGGGAGAGAACCAGGTCAGCAGAGCTGCTCTAGAGCCTAAGAACCAGGTCAGCAGAGCTGCCTTTGAGCCAGAGAACCAGGTCAGCAGAGCTGCTGTACAGCTAGAGAAACCAGGTCAGTAGAGGGGCTTTAGAGCGAGAGAACCAGACCAGCAGAACTGCTTTAGAGGGAGAGAACCAGGTCCACAGAGCTGCTTAAGAGCCAAGGGACCAGGTCAGCAGAGCTGCTCTAGAGCCCGAGAACCAGGTCAGCAGAACTGCTTTAGAGCCATAGAACTAGGTCAGCAGAGCTCTTTAGAGGGTGAGACCCAGGTCAGCAGAGCTGCCTTAGAGCCAGCGAACCAGGTCAGCAAAGCTGCTCTAGAGCCAGAGAACCAGGTCAGCAGAGCTGCTTTAGAGCCAGTGAACCAGGTCAGCAGAGCTGCATTAGAGCCAGAGACCCAGGTTAGCAGAGCTGCTCTAGAGCCCGAGAATCAGGTCAGCAGAGCTGCTTTGGAGCCATGGAACCAGGTCAGCAAAGCTGCTCTAGAGCCAGGGAACCAGGTCAGCAGAGCTGATTTAGAGGGGGAGAACTAGGTCAGCAGAGCTGCTCTAGAGGCATAGAACCAGGTCAGCAGAGCTGATTTAGAGTGAGAGAACCAGGGCAGCAGAGCTGCTTTAGAGCCAGAGAACCAGGTCAGCAGAGCTGCTCTAGAGCCTACGAACCAGGTCAGCAGAGCTGCCTTAGAGCCAGAGAACCAGGTCATCAGAGCTGCTGTAGAGCTAGAGAAACCAGGTCAGTAGAGGTGCTTTAGAGCGAGAGAACCAGGCCAGCAGAGCTGCTTTAGAGGGAGAGAACCAGGCCAGCAGAGCTGCTTTAGAGGGAGAGAACCAGGTCCACAGAGCTGCTTTAGAGCTAAGGGAACAGGTCAGCAGAGCTGCTCTAGAGCCAGATAACCAGGTCAGCAGAACTGCTTTAGAGCCATATAACCGGGTCAGCAGAGCTGCTTTAGAGCCAGAGAACCAGGTCAGCAGAGCTGATTAAGAGGGAGAGAACCAGGTCAGCAGAGCTGGTTTAGAGCCAGAGAACCAAGTCAGCAGAGCTGCTCTAGAGCCAGAGAACCAGGTCAGCAGAACTGCTTTAGAGGGAGAGAACCAGGTCCGCAGAGCTGCTTTAGAGCCAAGGGACCAGGTCAGCAGAGCTGCTCTAGAGCCCAAGAACCAGGTCAGCAAAACTGCTTTAGAGCAATAGAACTGGGTCAGCAGAGCTGCTTTAGAGCCAGAGAACCAGGTCAGCAGAGCTGTTGTGAAACCAGAGAACCAGGTCAGCAGAGCTGCTGTAGAGCCTAAGAATTAGGTCAGCAGAGCTGCTCTAGAGCCAGAGAACCAGGTCAGCCGAGCTGCTGTAGAGGCAGAGAAACCAGGTCAGCAGAGCTGCTGTAGAGCCAGAGAAACCAGGTCAGCAGAGCCATTGTAGAGCCAGAGAACCAGGTCAGCAGAGCTGCTGTAGAGCCAGAGAAACCAGCTCAGCAGAACTGCTTTAGAGGGAAAGAACCAGGTCAGCAGATCTGCTTTAGAGCCAGAGAACCAGGTCAGCAGAGCTGCTCTAGAGCCAGAAAACCAGGTCAGCAGGGCTGCTTTAGAGCTATAGAACCAGGTCAGCAGAGCTGCTCTAGAGGCAGACAACCAGGTCAGCAGAACTGCTTAGCCAGAGAACCAGGTCAGCAGAGCTCTTTAGAGGGTGAGAACCAGGTCAGCAGAGCTGCCTTAGAGCCAGAGAACCAGGTCAGCATAGCTGCTCTAGAGCCAGAGAACCAGGTCAGCAGAGCTGCTTTAGAGGGAGAGAACCAGGTCAGAGTAGCTGCTTTAGAGCCAGTGAACCAGGTCAGCAGAGCTGCTCTAGAGCCAGAGAACCAGGTCAGCAGAGCTGCTCTAGAGTCAGAGAACCATGTCAGCAGAACTGCTTAGCCAGAGAACCAGGTCAGCAGAGCTCTTTAGAGGGTGAGACCCAGGTAAGCAGAGCTGCCTTAGAGCCAGAGAACCAGGTCAGCAAAGCTGCTCTAGAGCCAGAGAACCAGGTCAGCAGAGCTGCTTCAGAGGGAGAGAACCAGGTCAGCAGAGCTGCTTTAGAGCCAGTGAACCAGGTCAGCAGAGCTGCTCTAGAGCCAGAGAACCAGGTCAGCAGAGCCGATTTAGAGGGAGAGAACCAGGTCAGCAGAGCTGCTTTAGAGCCAGAGAACCAGGTCATCAGAGCTGCTCTAGAGCCAGAGAACCAGGTCAGCAGAGCTGCTTTAGAGCCATAGAACCAGGTCAGCAGAGCTGTTTTAGAGCCAGAGAACCAGGTCAGCAGAGCTGCTCTAGCGCCTAAGAACCAGGTCAGAAGAGCTGCCTTAGAGCCAGAGAACCAGGTCAGCAGAGCTGCTGTAGAGCTAGAGAAACCAGGTCAGTAGAGGTGCTTTAGAGAGAGAGAACCAGGCCAGCAGAGCTGCTTTAGAGGGAGAGAACCAGGCCCGCAGAGCTGCTTTAGAGCCAAGGGAACAGGTCAGCAGAGCTGCTCTAGAGCCAGAGAACCAGGTCAGCAGAACTGCTTTACAGCCATAGAACCGGGTCAGCAGAGCTGCTTTAGAGCCAGAGAACCAGGTCAGCAGAGCTGATTTAGACGGAGAGAACCAGGTCAGCAGAGCTGCTTTAGAGCCAGAGAACCAGGTCAGCAGAGCTGCTCTAGAGCCAGAGAACCAGGTCAGCAGAGATGCTCTAGAGCCTAAGAACCAGGCCAGCAGAACTGCCTTTGAGCCAGAGAACCAGGTCAGCAGAGCTGCTGTACAGCTAGAGAAACCAGGTCAGTAGAGGTGCTTTAGAGCGAGAGAACCAGACCAGCAGAACTGCTTTAGAGGGAGAGAACCAGGTCCGCAGAGCTGCTTAAGAGCCAAGGGATCAGGTCAGCAGAGCTGCTCTAGAGCCCGAGAACCAGGTCAGCAGAACTGTTTTAGAGCCATAGAACTGGGTCAGCAGGGCTGCTTTAGAGCCAGAGAACCAGGTCAGCAGAGCTCTTTAGAGGGTGAGACCCAGGTCAGCAGAGCTGCCTTAGGGCCAGCGAACGAGGTCAGCAAAGCTGCTCTAGATCCAGAGAACCAGGTCAGCAGAGCTGCTTTAGAGGGAGAGAACCAGGTCAGCAGAGCTGCTTTAGAGCCAGTGAACCAGGTCAGCAGAGCTGCTCTAGAGCCAGAGAAACCAGGTCAGCAGAGTTGCATTAGAGGGAGAGAACCAGGTCAGCAGAGCTGCTTTAGAGCCATAGAACCAGGTCAGCAGAGCTGCTCTAGAGGCAGAGAACCAGGTCAGCAGAGCTGCTCTAGAGGCAGAGAACCAGGTCAGCAGAGCTGATTGAGAGGGAGAGAACCAGGTCAGCAGAGCTGCTTTAAAGCCAGAGAACCAGGTCAGCAGAGCTGCTCTAGAGCCAGAGAACCAGGTCATCAGAGCTGCTTTAGAGCCAGAGAACCAGGTCAGCAGAGCTGCTCTAGAGCCTACGAACCAGGTCAGCAGTACTGCCTTAGAGCCAGAGAACCAGGTCAGTAGAGCTGCTGTAGAGCTAGAGAAACCAGGTCAGTAGAGGTGCTTTAGAGCGAGAGAACCAGGCCAGCAGAGCTGCTTTAGAGGGAGAGAACCAGGCCCGCAGAGCTGCTTTAGAGCCAAGGGAATAGGTCAGCAGAGCTGCTCTAGAGCCAGAGAACCAGGTCAGGAGAACTGCTTTAGAGGGAGTGAACCAGGTCCGCAGAGCTGCTTTAGAGCCAGAGAACCAGGTCAGCAGAGCTGTTGTGAAGCCAGAGAACCATGTCAGCAGAGCTGCTCTAGAGCCTAAGAAGCAGGTCAGCAGAGCTGCTCTAGAACCAGGGACCCAGGTCAGCAGAGCTGCTCTAGAGCCAGAGAACCAGGTCAGCAGAGCTGCTCTAGAGCCAGAGAACCAGGTCAGCAGAGCTGCTTGAGAGCCACTGAACCAGGTCAGCAGAGCTGCTTTAGAGCCAAAGAACCAGGTCAGCAGAGCTGCTCTAGAGCCTAAGAACCAGGTCAGCAGAGCTGCCTTTGAGCCAGAGAACCAGGTCAGCAGAGCTGCTGTACAGCTAGAGAAACCAGGTCAGTAGAGGTGCTTTAGAGCGAGAGAACCAGACCAGCAGAACTGCTTTAGAGGGAGAGAACCAGGTCCGCAGAGCTGTTTAAGAGCCAAGGGACCAGGTCAGCAGAGCTGCTCTAGAGCCCGAGAACCAGGTCAGCAGAACTGCTTTAGAGCCATAGAACTGGGTCATCAGAGCTGCTTTAGAGCCAGAGAACCAGGTCAGCAGAGCTCTTTAGAGGGTGAGACCCAGGCCAGCAGAGCTGCCTTAGAGCCAGCGAACCAGGTCAGCAAAGCTGCTCTAGAGCCAGAGAACCAGGTCAGCAGAGCTGCTTTAGAGGGAGAGAACCAGGTCAGCAGAGCTGCTTTAGAGCCAGTGAACCAGGTCAGCAGAGCTGCTCTAGAGCCAGAGAAACCAGGTCAGGAGAGTTGCATTAGAGGGAGAGAACCAGGTCAGCAGAGCTGCTTTAGAGCCAGAGAACCCGGTCAGCAGAGCTGCTCTAGAGCCCGAGAATCAGGTCAGCAGAGCTGCTTTAGAGCCATAGAACCAGGTCAGCAGAGCTGCTCTAGAGGCTGAGAACCAGGTCAGCAGAGCTGATTTAGAGGGAGAGAACCAGGTCAGCAGAGCTGCTCTAGAGGCAGAGAACCAGGTCAGCAGAGCTGATTTAGAGGGAGAGAACCAGGTCAGCAGAGCTGCTTTAGAGCCAGAGATCCAGGTCAGCAGAGCTGCTCTAGAGCCAGAGAACCAGGTCAGCAGAGTTGCTTTAGAGCCAAAGAACCAGGTCAGCAGAGCTGCTTTAGAGCCAGAGAACCAGGTCAGCAGAGCTGCTCTAGAGCCTACGAACCAGGTCAGCAGAGCTGCCTTAGAGCCAGAGAACCAGGTCAGCAGAGCTGCTGTAGAGCTAGAGAAACCAGGTCAGTAGAGGTGCTTTAGAGCGAGAGAACCAGGCCAGCAGAGCTGCTTTAGATGGAGAGAACCAGGCCCGCAGAGCTGCTTTAGAGCCAAGGGAACAGGTCAGCAGAGCTTCTCTAGAGCCAGAGAACCAGGTCAGCAGAACTGCTTTAGAGCCATATAACCGGGTCAGCAGAGCTGCTTTAGAGCCAGAGAACCAGGTCAGCAGAGCTGATTTAGAGGGAGAGAACCAGGTCAGCAGAGCTGCTTTAGAGACAGAGAACCAGGTCAGCAGAACTGCTTTAGAGCCCGAGAATCAGGTCAGCAGAGCTGCTTTAGAGCCATAGAACCAGGTCAGCAGAGCTGCTCTAGAGGCAGAGAACCAGGTCAGCAGAGCTGATTTAGAGGGAGAGAACCAGGTCAGCAGAGCTGCTCTAGAGGCAAAGAACCAGGTCAGCAGAGCTGATTTAGAGGGAGAGAACCAGGTCAGCAGAGCTGCTTTAGAGCCAGAGATCCAGGTCAGCAGAGCTGCTCTAGAGCCAGAGAACCAGGTCAGCAGAGTTGCTTTAGAGCCAAAGAACCAGGTCAGCAGAGCTGCTTTAGAGCCAGAGAACCAGGTCAGCAGAGCTGCTCTAGAGCCTACGAACCAGGTCAGCAGAGCTGCCTTAGAGCCAGAGATCCAGGTCAGCAGAGCTGCTGTAGAGCTAGAGAAACCAGGTCAGTAGAGGTGCTTTAGAGCGAGAGAACCAGGCCAGCAGAGCTGCTTTAGAGGGAGAGAACCAGGCCCGCAGAGCTGCTTCAGAGCCAAGGGAACAGGTCAGCAGAGCTTCTCTAGAGCCAGAGAACCAGGTCAGCAGAACTGCTTTAGAGCCATATAACCGGGTCAGCAGAGCTGCTTTAGAGACAGAGAACCAGGTCAGCAGAGCTGATTTAGAGGGAGAGAACCAGGTCAGCAGAGCTGCTTTAGAGACAGAGAACCAGGTCAGCAGAACTGCTTTAGAGCCCGAGAATCAGGTCAGCAGAGCTGCTTTAGAGCCATAGAACCAGGTCAGCAGAGCTGCTCTAGAGGCAGAGAACCAGGTCAGCAGAGCTGATTTAGAGGGAGAGAACCAGGTCAGCAGAGCTGCTCTAGAGGCAAAGAACCAGGTCAGCAGAGCTGATTTAGAGGGAGAGAACCAGGTCAGCAGAGCTGCTTTAGAGCCAGAGATCCAGGTCAGCAGAGCTGCTCTAGAGCCAGAGAACCAGGTCAGCAGAGTTGCTTTAGAGCCAAAGAACCAGGTCAGCAGAGCTGCTTTAGAGCCAGAGAACCAGGTCAGCAGAGCTGCTCTAGAGCCTACGAACCAGGTCAGCAGAGCTGCCTTAGAGCCAGAGAACCAGGTCAGCAGAGCTGCTATAGAGCTAGAGAAACCAGGTCAGTAGAGGTGCTTTAGAGCGAGAGAACCAGGCCAGCAGAGCTGCTTTAGAGGGAGAGAACCAGGCCCGCAGAGCTGCTTCAGAGCCAAGGGAACAGGTCAGCAGAGCTTCTCTAGAGCCAGAGAACCAGGTCAGCAGAACTGCTTTAGAGCCATATAACCGGGTCAGCAGAGCTGCTTTAGAGCCAGAGAACCAGGTCAGCAGAGCTGATTTAGAGGGAGAGAACCAGGTCAGCAGAGCTGCTTTAGAGACAGAGAACCAGGTCAGCAGAACTGCTTTAGAGGGAGAGAACCAGGTCCGCAGAGCTGCTTTAGAGCCAAGGGACCAGGTCAGCAGAGCTGCTCTAGAGCCCAAGAACCAGGTCAGCAGAACTGCTTTAGAGCCATAGAACTGGGTCAGCAGAGCTGCTTTAGAGCCAGAGAACCAGGTCAGCAGAGCTGTTGTGAAGCCAGAGAACCATGTCAGCAGAGCTGCTGTAGAGCCTAAGAATTAGGTCAGCAGAGCTGCTCTAGAGCCAGAGAACCAGGTCAGCAGAGATGCTGTAGAGCCAGAGAAACCAGGTCAGCAGAGCTGCTGTAGAGCCAGAGAAACCAGGTCAGCAGAGCCATTGTAGAGCCATAGAACCAGGTCATCAGACCTGCTTTAGAGCCAGAGAACCAGGTCAGCAGAGCTGCTCTAGTGCCTACGAACCAGGTCAGCAGAGCTGCTTTAGAGCCAGAGAACCAGGCCAGCAGAGCTGCTGTAGAGCTAGAGAAACCAGGTCAGTAGAGGTGCTTTAGAGCGAGAGAACCAGGCCAGCAGAGCTGCTTTAGAGAGAGAAAAACAGGCCCGCAGAGCTGCTTTAGAGCCAAGGGAACAGGTCAGCAGAGCGGCTCTAGAGCCAGAGAACCAGGTCAGCAGAACTGCTTTAGAGCCATATAACCGGGTCAGCAGAGCTGCTTTACAGCCAGAGAAACCAGGTCAGCAGAGCCATTGTAGAGCCAGAGAACCAGGTCAGCAGAGCTGTTGTGAAGCCAGAGAACCAGGTCAGCAGAGCTGCTGTAGAGCCTAAGAATTAGGTCAGCAGAGCTGCTGTAGAGCCAGAGAACCAGGTCAGCAGAGTTGCTGTAGAGCCAGAGAAAGCAGGTCACCAGAGCTGCTGTAGAGCCAGAGAAACCAGGTCAGCAGAGCCGTTGTAGAGCCAGAGAACAAGGTCAGCAGAGGTGCTCTAGAGCCTAAAGAAGCAGGTCAGCAGAGCTGCTCTAGAACGACGGACCCAGGTCAGCAGAGCTTCTCTATAGCCAGAGACCCAGGTCAGCAGAGCTGCTCTAGAGGCCGAGAACCAGGTCAGCAGAGCTGCTGTAGAGCCAGAGAAACCAGGTCAGCAGAACTGCTTTAGAGGGAAAGAACCAGGTCAGCAGAACTGCTTTAGAGCCAGAGAACCAGGTCAGCAGAGCTGCTCTAGAGCCAGAGAAACCAGGTCAGCAGAGCTGCATTAGAGGGAGAGAACCAGGTCAGCAGAGCTGCTTTAGAGCCAGAGAACCAGGTCAGCAGAGCTGCTCTAGAGCCCGAGAACCAGGTCAGCAGAGCTGCTTTAGAGCCATAGAACCAGGTCAGCAGAGCTGCTCTAGAGGCAGACAACCAGGTAGGCAGAGCTGATTTAGAGGGAGAGAACCAGGTCAGCAGAGCTCCTTTGGAGCCAGAGAACCAGGTCAGCAGAGCTGCTCTAGAGCCAGAGAACCAGGTCAGCAGAGCTGCTTTAGAACCATAGAACCAGGTCAGCAGAGCTGCTTTAGATCCAGTGAAGCAAGTCAGCAGAGCTGATCTAGAGCCTAAGAACCAGGTCAGCAGAGCTGCCTTAGAGCCAGAGAACCAGGTCAGCAGAGCTGCTGTAGAGCTAGAGAAACCAGGTCAGTAGTGGTGCTTTAGAGCGAGAGAACCAGGCCAGCAGAGATGCTTTAGAGGGAGAGAACCAGGTCCGCAGAGCTGCGTTAGAGCCATGGGACCAGGTCAGCAGAGCTGCTCTAGAGCCAGAGAACCAGGTCAGCAGAGCTGCCGTAGAGCCAGAGAAACCAGATCAGCAGAGCTGCTTTAGAGGGAGAGAACCAGGTCAGCAGAGCTGCTCTAGAAGCAGAGAACCAGGTCAGCAGAACTGCTTTAGAGCCAGAGAACCAGGTCAGCAGAGCTGCTGTAGAGCCAGAGAAAGCAGGTCACCAGAGCTGCTGTAGAGCCAGAGAAACCAGGTCAGCAGAGCCGTTGTAGAGCCAGAGAACAAGGTCAGCAGAGGTGCTCTAGAGCCTAAAGAAGCAGGTCAGCAGAGCTGCTCTAGAACGACGGACCCAGGTCAGCAGAGCTTCTCTATAGCCAGAGACCCAGGTCAGCAGAGCTGCTCTAGAGGCCGAGAACCAGGTCAGCAGAGCTGCTGTAGAGCCAGAGAAACCAGGTCAGCAGAACTGCTTTAGAGGGAAAGAACCAGGTCAGCAGAACTGCTTTAGAGCCAAAAAACCAGGTCAGCAGAGCTGCTCTAGAGCCAGAGAAACCAGGTCAGCAGAGCTGCATTAGAGGGAGAGAACCAGGTCAGCAGAGCTGCTTTAGAGCCAGAGAACCAGGTCAGCAGAGCTGCTCTAGAGCCCGAGAACCAGGTCAGCAGAGCTGCTTTAGAGCCATAGAACCAGGTCAGCAGAGCTGCTCTAGAGGCAGACAACCAGGTCAGCAGAGCTGATTTAGAGGGAGAGAACCAGGTCAGCAGAGCTCCTTTGGAGCCAGAGAACCAGGTCAGCAGAGCTGCTCTAGAGCCAGAGAACCAGGTCAGCAGAGCTGCTTTAGAACCATAGAACCAGGTCAGCAGAGCTGCTTTAGATCCAGTGAAGCAAGTCAGCAGAGCTGCTCTAGAGCCTAAGAACCAGGTCAGCAGAGCTGCCTTAGAGCCAGAGAACCAGGTCAGCAGAGCTGCTGTAGAGCTAGAGAAACCAGGTCAGTAGAGGTGCTTTAGAGCGAGAGAACCAGGCCAGCAGAGATGCTTTAGAGGGAGAGAACCAGGTCCGCAGAGCTGCGTTAGAGCCATGGGACCAGGTCAGCAGAGCTGCTCTAGAGCCAGAGAACCAGGTCAGCAGAGCTGCCGTAGAGCCAGAGAAACCAGATCAGCAGAGCTGCTTTAGAGGGAGAGAACCAGGTCAGCAGAGCTGCTCTAGAGGCAGAGAACCAGGTCAGCAGAACTGCTTTAGAGCCAGAGAACCAGGTCAGCAGAGCTCTTTAGAGCCAGAGAACCAGGTCAGCAGAGCTGCTTTAGAGCCAGAGAACCAGGTCAGCAGAGCTCTTTAGAGCCAGAGAACCAGGTCAGCAGAGCTGCTTTAGAGCCAGAGAACCAGGTCAACAAAGCTGCTTTAGAGCCATAGAAGCAGGTCAGTATAGCTACTCTGGAGCCAGAGAACCAGGTCAGCAGAGCTGCTGTAGAGCCAGAGAAACCAGGTCAGCAGAGCTGCTGTAGAGCCAGAGAAACCAGGTCAGCGGAGCCATTGTAGAGCCAGAGAACCAGTTCAGCAGAGCTGCTCTAGAGCCTAAGAAGCAGGTCAGCACAACTGCTCTAGAATCAGGGACCCAGGTCAGCAGAGCTGCTCTAGAGCCAGAGACCCAGGTCAGCAGAGCTGCTCTAGAGGCCGAGAACCAGGTCAGCAGAGCTGCTGTAGAGACAGAGAAACCAGGTCAGCAGAACTGCTTTAGAGCCAGAGAACCAGGTCAGCAGAGCTGCTCTAGAGCCAGAGAAACCAGGTCAGCAGAGCTGCTTTAGAGCCAGTGAACCAGGTCAGCAGAGCTGCTCTAGAGCCAGAGAAACCAGGTCAGCAGAGCTGCCTTAGAGGGAGAGAACCAGGTCAGCAGAGCTGCTTTAGAGCCAGAGAACCAGGTGAGCAGAGCTGCTCTAGAGCCCGAGAATCAGGTCAGCAGAGCTGCTTTAGAGCCATAGAACCAGGTCAACAGAGCTGCTCTAGAGGCAGAGAACCAGGTCAGCAGAGCTGATTTAGAGGGAGAGAACCAGGTCAGCAGAGATACTTTAGAGCCAGAGAACCAGGTCAGCAGAGCTGCTCTAGAGCCAGAGACCCAGGTCAGCAGAGCTGCTCTAGAGGCCGAGAACCAGGTCAGCAGAGCTGCTGTAGAGACAGAGAAACCAGGTCAGCAGAACTGCTTTAGAGCCAGAGAACCAGGTCAGCAGAGCTGCTCTAGAGCCAGAGAAACCAGGTCAGCAGAGCTGCTTTAGAGCCAGTGAACCAGGTCAGCAGAGCTGCTCTAGAGCCAGAGAAACCAGGTCAGCAGAGCTGCCTTAGAGGGAGAGAACCAGGTCAGCAGAGCTGCTTTAGAGCCAGAGAACCAGGTGAGCAGAGCTGCTCTAGAGCCAGAGAACCAGGTCAGCAGAGTTGCTTTAGAGCCAAAGAACCAGGTCAGCAGAGCTGCTTTAGAGCCAGAGAACCAGGTCAGCAGAGCTGCTCTAGAGCCTACGAACCAGGTCAGCAGAGCTGCCTTAGAGCCAGGGAACCAGGTCAGCAGAGCTGCTGTAGAGCTAGAGAAACCAGGTCAGTAGAGGTGCTTTAGAGCGAGAGAACCAGGCCAGCAGAGATGCTTTAGAGGGAGAGAACCAGGTCCGCAGAGCTGCGTTAGAGCCATGGGACCAGGTCAGCAGAGCTGCTCTAGAGCCAGAGAACCAGGTCAGCAGAGCTGCCGTAGAGCCAGAGAAACCAGATCAGCAGAGCTGCTTTAGAGGGAGAGAACCAGGTCAGCAGAGCTGCTCTAGAGGCAGAGAACCAGGTCAGCAGAACTGCTTTAGAGCCAGAGAACCAGGTCAGCAGAGCTCTTTAGAGAGAGAGAACCAGGTCAGCAGAGCTGCTTTAGAGCCAGAGAACCAGGTCAACAAAGCTGCTTTAGAGCCATAGAACCAGGTCAGTAGAGCTACTCTGGAGCCAGAGAACCAGGTCAGCAGAGCTGCTGTAGAGCCAGAGAAACCAGGTCAGCAGAGCTGCTGTAGAGCCAGAGAAACCAGGTCAGCGGAGCCGTTGTAGAGCCAGAGAACCAGGTCAGCAGAGCTGCTCTAGAGCCTAAGAAGCAGGTCAGCACAACTGCTCTAGAACCAGGGACCCAGGTAAACAGAGCTGCTCTAGAGCCAGAGACTCAGGTCAGCAGAGCTGCTCTAGAGGCCGAGAACCAGGTCAGCAGAGCTGCTGTAGAGCCAGAGAAACCAGGTCAGCAGAACTGCTTAAGAGCCAGAGAACCAGGTCAGCAGAGCTGCTCTAGAGCCAGAGAACCAGGTCAGCAGAGCTGCTCTAGAGTCAGAGAACCAGGTCAGCAGAACTGCTTAGCCAGAGAACCAGGTCAGCAGAGCTCTTTAGAGGGTGAGACCCAGGTCAGCAGAGCTGCCTTAGAGCCAGAGAACCAGGTCAGCAAAGCTGCTCTAGAATCAGAGAACCAGATCAGCAGAGCTGCTTCAGAGGGAGAGAACCAGGTCAGCAGAGCTGCTTTAGAGCCAGTGAACCAGGTCAGCAGAGCTGCTCTAGAGCCAGAGAACCAGGTCAGCAAAGCTGCTTTAGAGCAATAGAACCAGGTCAGCAGAGCTGCTTTAGAGCCAGAGAACCAGGTCAGCAGAGCTGCTTTAGAGCCATAGAACCAGCTCAGCAGAGCTGCCTTAGAGCCAGAGAACCAGGTCAGCAGAGCTACTGTAGAGCTAGAGAAACCAGGTCAGTAGACGTACTTTAGAGCGAGAGAATCAGGCCAGCAGAGCTGCTTTAGAGGGAGAGAACCAGGCCCGCAGAGCTGCTTTAGAGCCAAGGGAACAGGTCAGCAGAGCTGCTCTAGAGCCAGAGAACCAGGTCAGCCGAACTGCTTTAGAGCCCTAGAACCGGGTTAGGAGAGCTGCTTTAGAGCCAGAGAACCAGGTCAGCAGAGCTGATTTAGAGGGAGAGAACCAGGTCAGCAGAGCTGCTTTAGAGCCAGAGAACCAGGTCAGCAGAGCTGCTCTAGAGCCAGAGAACCAGGTCAGCAGAGCTGCTTTAGAGCCAGAGAACCAGGTCAGCAGAGCTGCTCTAGAGCCTTAGAACCAGGTCAGCAGAGCTGCCTTTGAGCCAGAGAACCAGGTCAGCAGAGCTGCTGTACAGCTAGAGAAACCAGGTCAGTAGAGGTGCTTTAGAGCGAGAGAACCAGACCAGCAGATCTGCTTTAGAGGGAGAGAACCAGGTCCGCAGAGCTGCTTAAGAGCCAAGGGACCAGGTCAGCAGAGCTGCTCTAGAGCCCGAGAACCAGGTCAGCAGAACTGCTTTAGAGCCATAGAACTGGGTCAGCAGAGCTGCTTTAGAGCCAGAGAACCAGGTCAGCAGAGCTCTTTAGAGGGTGAGACCCAGGTCAGCAGAGCTGCCTTAGGGCCAGCGAACGAGGTCAGGAAAGCTGCTCTAGAGCCAGAGAACCAGGTCAGCAGAGCTGCTTTAGAGGGAGAGAACCAGGTCAGCAGAGCTGCTCTAGAGCCTAAGAACCAGGTCAGCAGAGCTGCCTTTGAGCCAGAGAACCAGGTCAGCAGAGCTGCTGTACAGCTAGAGAAACCAGGTCAGTAGAGGGGCTTTAGAGCGAGAGAACCAGACCAGCAGAACTGCTTTAGAGGGAGAGAACCAGGTCCACAGAGCTGCTTAAGAGCCAAGGGACCAGGTCAGCAGAGCTGCTCTAGAGCCCGAGAACCAGGTCAGCAGAACTGCTTTAGAGCCATAGAACTAGGTCAGCAGAGCTCTTTAGAGGGTGAGACCCAGGTCAGCAGAGCTGCCTTAGAGCCAGCGAACCAGGTCAGCAAAGCTGCTCTAGAGCCAGAAAACCAGGTCAGCAGAGCTGCTTTAGAGCCAGTGAACCAGGTCAGCAGAGCCGCTCTAGAGCCAGAGAAACCAGGTCAGCAGAGCTGCATTAGAGCCAGAGAACCAGGTTAGCAGAGCTGCTCTAGAGCCCGAGAATCAGGTCAGCAGAGCTGCTTTGGAGCCATGGAACCAGGTCAGCAAAGCTGCTCTAGAGCCAGGGAACCAGGTCAGCAGAGCTGATTTAGAGGGGGAGAACTAGGTCAGCAGAGCTGCTCTAGAGGCAGAGAACCAGGTCAGCAGAGCTGATTTAGAGTGAGAGAACCAGGGCAGCAGAGCTGCTTTAGAGCCAGAGAACCAGGTCAGCAGAGCTGCTCTAGAGCCTACGAACCAGGTCAGCAGAGCTGCCTTAGAGCCAGAGAACCAGGTCATCAGAGCTGCTGTAGAGCTAGAGAAACCAGGTCAGTAGAGGTGCTTTAGAGCGAGAGAACCAGGCCAGCAGAGCTGCTTTAGAGGGAGAGAACCAGGCCAGCAGAGCTGCTTTAGAGGGAGAGAACCAGGTCCGCAGAGCTGCTTTAGAGCTAAGGGAACAGGTCAGCAGAGCTGCTCTAGAGCCAGATAACCAGGTCAGCAGAACTGCTTTAGAGCCATATAACCGGGTCAGCAGAGCTGCTTTAGAGCCAGAGAACCAGGTCAGCAGAGCTGATTAAGAGGGAGAGAACCAGGTCAGCAGAGCTGCTTTAGAGCCAGAGAACCAAGTCAGCAGAGCTGCTCTAGAGCCAGAGAACCAGGTCAGCAGAACTGCTTTAGAGGGAGAGAACCAGGTCCGCAGAGCTGCTTTAGAGCCAAGGGACCAGGTCAGCAGAGCTGCTCTAGAGCCCAAGAATCAGGTCAGCAAAACTGCTTTAGAGCAATAGAACTGGGTCAGCAGAGCTGCTTTAGAGCCAGAGAACCAGGTCAGCAGAGCTTTTGTGAAACCAGAGAACCAGGTCAGCAGAGCTGCTGTAGAGCCTAAGAATTAGGTCAGCAGAGCTGCTCTAGATCCAGAGAACCAGGTCAGCCGAGCTGCTGTAGAGCCAGAGAAACCAGGTCAGCAGAGCTGCTGTAGAGCCAGAGAAACCAGGTCAGCAGAGCCATTGTAGAGCCAGAGAACCAGGTCAGCAGAGCTGCTGTAGAGCCAGAGAAACCAGCTCAGCAGAACTGCTTTAGAGGGAAAGAACCAGGTCAGCAGATCTGCTTTAGAGCCAGAGAACCAGGTCAGCAGAGCTGCTCTAGAGCCAGAGAACCAGGTCAGCAGAGCTGCTTTAGAGCTATAGAACCAGGTCAGCAGAGCTGCTCTAGAGGCAGACAACCAGGTCAGCAGAACTGCTTAGCCAGAGAACCAGGTCAGCAGAGCTCTTTAGAGGGTGAGAACCAGGTCAGCAGAGCTGCCTTAGAGCCAGAGAACCAGGTCAGCATAGCTGCTCTAGAGCCAGAGAACCAGGTCAGCAGAGCTGCTTTAGAGGGAGAGAACCAGGTCAGAGTAGCTGCTTTAGAGCCAGTGAACCAGGTCAGCAGAGCTGCTCTAGAGCCAGAGAACCAGGTCAGCAGAGCTGCTCTAGAGTCAGAGAACCAGGTCAGCAGAACTGCTTAGCCAGAGAACCAGGTCAGCAGAGCTCTTTAGAGGGTGAGACCCAGGTCAGCAGAGCTGCCTTAGAGCCAGAGAACCAGGTCAGCAAAGCTGCTCTAGAGCCAGAGAACCAGGTCAGCAGAGCTGCTTCAGAGGGAGAGAACCAGGTCAGCAGAGCTGCTTTAGAGCCAGTGAACCAGGTCAGCAGAGCTGCTCTAGAGCCAGAGAACCAGGTCAGCAGAGCCGATTTAGAGAGAGAGAACCAGGCCAGCAGAGCTGCTTTAGAGGGAGAGAACCAGGCCCGCAGAGCTGCTTTAGAGCCAAGGGATCAGGTCAGCAGAGCTGCTCTAGAGCCTACGAACCAGGTCAGCAGAGCTGCCTTAGAGCCAGAGAACCAGGTCAGTAGAGCTGCTGTAGAGCTAGAGAAACCAGGTCAGTAGAGGTGCTTTAGAGCGAGAGAACCAGGCCAGCAGAGCTGCTTTAGAGGGAGAGAACCAGGCCCGCAGAGCTGCTTTAGAGCCAAGGGAATAGGTCAGCAGAGCTGCTCTAGAGCCAGAGAACCAGGTCAGGAGAACTGCTTTAGAGGGAGTGAACCAGGTCCGCAGAGCTGCTTTAGAGCCAGAGAACCAGGTCAGCAGAGCTGTTGTGAAGCCAGAGAACCATGTCAGCAGAGCTGCTCTAGAGCCTAAGAAGCAGGTCAGCAGAGCTGCTCTAGAACCAGGGACCCAGGTCAGCAGAGCTGCTCTAGAGCCAGAGAACCAGGTCAGCAGAGCTGGTCTAGAGCCAGAGAACCAGGTCAGCAGAGCTGCTTGAGAGCCACTGAACCAGGTCAGCAGAGCTGCTTTAGAGCCAAAGAACCAGGTCAGCAGAGCTGCTCTAGAGCCTAAGAACCAGGTCAGCAGAGCTGCCTTTGAGCCAGATCACCAGGTCAGCAGAGCTGCTGTACAGCTAGAGAAACCAGGTCAGTAGAGGTGCTTTAGAGCGAGAGAACCAGACCAGCAGAACTGCTTTAGAGGGAGAGAACCAGGTCCGCAGAGCTGTTTAAGAGCCAAGGGACCAGGTCAGCAGAGCTGCTCTAGAGCCCGAGAACCAGGTCAGCAGAACTGCTTTAGAGCCATAGAACTGGGTCAGCAGAGCTGCTTTAGAGCCAGAGAACCAGGTCAGCAGAGCTCTTTAGAGGGTGAGACCCAGGCCAGCAGAGCTGCCTTAGAGCCAGCGAACCAGGTCAGCAAAGCTGCTCTAGAGCCAGAGAACCAGGTCAGCAGAGCTGCTTTAGAGGGAGAGAACCAGGTCAGCAGAGCTGCTTTAGAGCCAGTGAACCAGGTCAGCAGAGCTGCTCTAGAGCCAGAGAAACCAGGTCAGGAGAGTTGCATTAGAGGGAGAGAACCAGGTCAGCAGAGCTGCTTTAGAGCCAGAGAACCCGGTCAGCAGAGCTGCTCTAGAGCCCGAGAATCAGGTCAGCAGAGCTGCTTTAGAGCCATAGAACCAGGTCAGCAGAGCTGCTCTAGAGGCAGAGAACCAGGTCAGCAGAGCTGATTTAGATGGAGAGAACCAGGTCAGCAGAGCTGCTCTAGAGGCAGAGAACCAGGTCAGCAGAGCTGATTTAGAGGGAGAGAACCAGGTCAGCAGAGCTGCTTTAGAGCCAGAGATCCAGGTCAGCAGAGCTGCTCTAGAGCCAGAGAACCAGGTCAGCAGAGTTGCTTTAGAGCCAAAGAACCAGGTCAGCAGAGCTGCTTTAGAGCCAGAGAACCAGGTCAGCAGAGCTGCTCTAGAGCCTACGAACCAGGTCAGCAGAGCTGCCTTAGAGCCAGAGAACCAGGTCAGCAGAGCTGCTGTAGAGCTAGAGAAACCAGGTCAGTAGAGGTGCTTTAGAGCGAGAGAACCAGGCCAGCAGAGCTGCTTTAGAGGGAGAGAACCAGGCCCGCAGAGCTGCTTTAGAGCCAAGGGAACAGGTCAGCAGAGCTTCTCTAAAGCCAGAGAACCAGGTCAGCAGAACTGCTTTAGAGCCATATAACCGGGTCAGCAGAGCTGCTTTAGAGCCAGAGAACCAGGTCAGCAGAGCTGATTTAGAGGGAGAGAACCAGGTCAGCAGAGCTGCTTTAGAGACAGAGAACCAGGTCAGCAGAACTGCTTTAGAGTCCGAGAATCAGGTCAGCAGAGCTGCTTTAGAGCCATAGAACCAGGTCAGCAGAGCTGCTCTAGAGGCAGAGAACCAGGTCAGCAGAGCTGATTTAGAGGGAGAGAACCAGGTCAGCAGAGCTGCTCTAGAGGCAAAGAACCAGGTCAGCAGAGCTGATTTAGAGGGAGAGAACCAGGTCAGCAGAGCTGCTTTAGAGCCAGAGATCCAGGTCAGCAGAGCTGCTCTAGAGCCAGAGAACCAGGTCAGCAGAGTTGCTTTAGAGCCAAAGAACCAGGTCAGCAGAGCTGCTTTAGAGCCAGAGAACCAGGTCAGCAGAGCTGCTCTAGAGCCTACGAACCAGGTCAGCAGAGCTGCCTTAGAGCCAGAGAACCAGGTCAGCAGAGCTGCTGTAGAGCTAGAGAAACCAGGTCAGTAGAGGTGCTTTAGAGCGAGAGAACCAGGCCAGCAGAGCTGCTTTAGAGGGAGAGAACCAGGCCCGCAGAGCTGCTTCAGAGCCAAGGGAACAGGTCAGCAGAGCTTCTCTAGAGCCAGAGAACCAGGTCAGCAGAACTGCTTTAGAGCCATATAACCGGGTCAGCAGAGCTGCTTTAGAGCCAGAGAACCAGGTCAGCAGAGCTGATTTAGAGGGAGAGAACCAGGTCAGCAGAGCTGCTTTAGAGACAGAGAACCAGGTCAGCAGAACTGCTTTAGAGGGAGAGAACCAGGTCCGCAGAGCTGCTTTAGAGCCAAGGGACCAGGTCAGCAGAGCTGCTCTAGAGCCCAAGAACCAGGTCAGCAGAACTGCTTTAGAGCCATAGAACTGGGTCAGCAGAGCTGCTTTAGAGCCAGAGAACCAGGTCAGCAGAGCTGTTGTGAAGCCAGAGAACCATGTCAGCAGAGCTGCTGTAGAGCCTAAGAATTAGGTCAGCAGAGCTGCTCTAGAGCCAGAGAACCAGGTCAGCAGAGATGCTGTAGAGCCAGAGAAACCAGGTCAGCAGAGCTGCTGTAGAGCCAGAGAAACCAGGTCAGCAGAGCCATTGTAGAGCCATAGAACCAGGTCATCAGACCTGCTTTAGAGCCAGAGAACCAGGTCAGCAGAGCTGCTCTAGTGCCTACGAACCAGGTCAGCAGAGCTGCTTTAGAGCCAGAGAACCAGGCCAGCAGAGCTGCTGTAGAGCTAGAGAAACCAGGTCAGTAGAGGTGCTTTAGAGCGAGAGAACCAGGCCAGCAGAGCTGCTTTAGAGAGAGAGAACCAGGCCCGCAGAGCTGCTTTAGAGCCAAGGGAACAGGTCAGCAGAGCGGCTCTAGAGCCAGAGAACCAGGTCAGCAGAACTGCTTTAGAGCCATATAACCGGGTCAGCAGAGCTGCTTTAGAGCCAGAGAAACCAGGTCAGCAGAGCCATTGTAGAGCCAGAGAACCAGGTCAGCAGAGCTGTTGTGAAGCCAGAGAACCAGGTCAGCAGAGCTGCTGTAGAGCCTAAGAATTAGGTCAGCAGAGCTGCTGTAGAGCCAGAGAACCAGGTCAGCAGAGCTGCTGTAGAGCCAGAGAAAGCAGGTCACCAGAGCTGCTGTAGAGCCAGAGAAACCAGGTCAGCAGAGCCGTTGTAGAGCCAGAGAACAAGGTCAGCAGAGGTGCTCTAGAGCCTAAAGAAGCAGGTCAGCAGAGCTGCTCTAGAACGACGGACCCAGGTCAGCAGAGCTTCTCTATAGCCAGAGACCCAGGTCAGCAGAGCTGCTCTAGAGGCCGAGAACCAGGTCAGCAGAGCTGCTGTAGAGCCAGAGAAACCAGGTCAGCAGAACTGCTTTAGAGGGAAAGAACCAGGTCAGCAGAACTGCTTTAGAGCCAGAGAACCAGGTCAGCAGAGCTGCTCTAAAGCCAGAGAAACCAGGTCAGCAGAGCTGCATTAGAGGGAGAGAACCAGGTCAGCAGAGCTGCTTTAGAGCCAGAGAACCAGGTCAGCAGAGCTGCTCTAGAGCCCGAGAACCAGGTCAGCAGAGCTGCTTTAGAGCCATAGAACCAGGTCAGCAGAGCTGCTCTAGAGGCAGACAACCAGGTCAGCAGAGCTGATTTAGAGGGAGAGAACCAGGTCAGCAGAGCTCCTTTGGAGCCAGAGAACCAGGTCAGCAGAGCTGCTCTAGAGCCAGAGAACCAGGTCAGCAGAGCTGCTTTAGAACCATAGAACCAGGTCAGCAGAGCTGCTTTAGATCCAGTGAAGCAGGTCAGCAGAGCTGCTCTAGAGCCTAAGAACCAGGTCAGCTGAGCTGCCTTAGAGCCAGAGAACCAGGTCAGCAGAGCTGCTGTAGAGCTAGAGAAACCAGGTCAGTAGAGGTGCTTTAGAGCGAGAGAACCAGGCCAGCAGAGATGCTTTAGAGGGAGAGAACCAGGTCCGCAGAGCTGCGTTAGAGCCATGGGACCAGGTCAGCAGAGCTGCTCTAGAGCCAGAGAACCAGGTCAGCAGAGCTGCCGTAGAGCCAGAGAAACCAGATCAGCAGAGCTGCTTTAGAGGGAGAGAACCAGGTCAGCAGAGCTGCTCTAGAGGCAGAGAACCAGGTCAGCAGAACTGCTTTAGAGCCAGAGAACCAGGTCAGCAGAGCTCTTTAGAGCCAGAGAACCAGGTCAGCAGAGCTGCTTTAGAGCCAGAGAACCAGGTCAACAAAGCTGCTTTAGAGCCATAGAAGCAGGTCAGTAGAGCTACTCTGGAGCCAGAGAACCAGGTCAGCAGAGCTGCTGTAGAGCCAGAGAAACCAGGTCAGCAGAGCTGCTGTAGAGCCAGAGAAACCAGGTCAGCGGAGCCATTGTAGAGCCAGAGAACCAGTTCAGCAGAGCTGCTCTAGAGCCTAAGAAGCAGGTCAGCACAACTGCTCTAGAACCAGGGACCCAGGTCAGCAGAGCTGCTCTAGAGCCAGAGACCCAGGTCAGCAGAGCTGCTCTAGAGGCCGAGAACCAGGTCAGCAGAGCTGCTCTAGAGACAGAGAAACCAGGTCAGCAGAACTGCTTTAGAGCCAGAGAACCAGGTCAGCAGAGCTGCTCTAGAGCCAGAGAAACCAGGTCAGCAGAGCTGCTTTAGAGCCAGTGAACCAGGTCAGCAGAGCTGCTCTAGAGCCAGAGAAACCAGGTCAGCAGAGCTGCCTTAGAGGGAGAGAACCAGGTCAGCAGAGCTGCTTTAGAGCCAGAGAACCAGGTGAGCAGAGCTGCTCTAGAGGCAGAGAACCAGGTCAGCAGAGCTGATTTAGAGGGAGAGAACCAGGTCAGCAGAGATACTTTAGAGCCAGAGAACCAGGTCAGCAGAGCTGCTCTAGAGCCAGAGAACCAGGTCAGCAAAGCTGCTTTAGAGCCATAGAACCAGGTCAGCAGAGCTGCTTTAGAGCCAGAGAACCAGGTCAGCAGAGCTGCTTTAGAGCCATAGAACCAGGTCAGCAGAGCTGCCTTAGAGCCAGAGAACCAGGTCAGCAGAGCTACTGTAGAGCTAGAGAAACCAGGTCAGTAGAGGTACTTTAGAGCGAGAGAACCAGGCCAGCAGAGCTGCTTTAGAGGGAGAGAACCAGGCCCGCAGAGCTGCTTTAGAGCCAAGGGAACAGGTCAGCAGAGCTGCTCTAGAGCCAGAGAACCAGGTCAGCAGAACTGCTTTAGAGCCATAGAACCGGGTCAGCAGAGCTGCTTTAGAGCCAGAGAACCAGGTCAGCAGAGCTGATTTAGAGGGAGAGAAACAGGTCAGCAGAGCTGCTCTAGAGCCAGAGAACCAGGTCAGCAGAGCTGCTCTAGAGCCAGAGAACCAGGTCAGCAGAGCTGCTTTAGAGCCAGAGAACCAGGTCAGCAGAGCTGCTCTAGAGCCTAAGAACCAGGTCAGCAGAGCTGCCTTTGAGCCAGAGAACCAGGTCAGCAGAGCTGATGTACAGCTAGAGAAACTAGGTCAGTAGAGGGGCTTTAGAGCGAGAGAACCAGACCAGCAGAACTGCTTTAGAAGGAGAGAACCAGGTCCACAGAGCTGCTTAAGAGCCAAGAGACCAGGTCAGCAGAGCTGCTCTAGAGCCTGAGAACCAGGTCAGCAGAACTGCTTTAGAGCCATAGAACTAGGTCAGCAGAGCTCTTTAGAGGGTGAGACCCAGGTCAGCAGAGCTGCCTTAGAGCCAGCGAACCAGGTCAGCAAAGCTGCTCTAGAGCCAGAGAACCAGGTCAGCAGAGCTGCTTTAGAGGGAGAGAACCAGGTCAGCAGAGCTGCTTTAGAGCCAGTGAACCAGGTCAGCAAAGCTGCTCTAGAGCCAGAGAAACCAGGTCAGCAGAGCTGCTTTAGAGCCATAGAACCAGGTCAGCAGAGCTGCTCTAGAGGCAGACAACCAGGTCAGCAGAACTGCTTAGCCAGAGAACCAGGTCAGCCGAGCTCTTTAAAGGGTGAGAACCAGGTCAGCAGAGCTGCCTTAGGGCCAGCGAACGAGGTCAGCAAAGCTGCTCTAGAGCCAGAGAACCAGGTCAGCAGAGCTGCTTTAGAGGGGGAGAACCAGGCCCGCAGAGCTGCTTTAGAGCCAAGGGAACAGGTCAGCAGAGCTGCTCTAGAGCCAGAGAACCAGGTCAGCAGAGCTGCTTTAGAGCGAGAGAACCAGGTCAGAGTAGCTGCTTTAGAGCCAGTGAACCAGGTCAGCTTAGCTGCTCTAGAGCCAGAGAACCAGGTCAGCAGAGCTGCTCTAGAGTCAGAGAACCAGGTCAGCAGAACTGCTTAGCCAGAGAACCAGGTCAGCAGAGCTCTTTAGAGGGTGAGACCCAGGTCAGCAGAGCTGCCTTAGAGCCAGAGAACCAGGTCAGCAAAGCTTCTCTAGAGCCAGAGAACCAGGTCAGCAGAGCTGCTTCAGAGGGAGAGAACCAGGTCAGCAGAGCTGCTTTAGAGCCAGTGAACCAGGTCAGCAGAGCTGCTCTAGAGCCAGAGAACCAGGTCAGCAGAGCTGATTTAGAGGGAGAGAACCAGGTCAGCAGAGCTGCTTTAGAGCCAGAGAACCAGGTCATCAGAGCTGCTCTAGAGCCAGAGAACCAGGTCAGCAGAGCTGCTTTAGAGCCATAGAACCAGGTCAGCAGAGCTGCTTTAGAGCCAGAGAACCAGGTCAGCAGAGCTGCTCTAGCGCGTAAGAACCAGGTCAGAAGAGCTGCCTTAGAGCCAGAGAACCAGGTCAGCAGAGCTACTGTTGAGCTAGAGAAACCAGGTCAGTAGAGGTGCTTTAGAGCGAGAGAACCAGGCCAGCAGAGCTGCTTTAGAGGGAGAGAACCAGGCCCGCAGAGCTGCTTTAGAGCCAATGGAACAGGTCAGCAGAGCTGCTCTAGAGCCAGAGAACCAGGTTAGCAGAACTGCTTTACAGCCATAGAACCGGGTCAGCAGAGCTGCTTTAGAGCCAGAGAACCAGGTCAGCAGAGATGATTTAGATGGAGAGAACCAGGTCAGCAGAGCTGCTTTAGAGCCAGAGAACCAGGTCAGCGGAGCTGCTCTAGAGCCAGAGAACCAGGTCAGCAGAGCTGCTTTAGAGCCACTGAACCAGGTCAGCAGAGCTGCTTTAGAGCCAGAGAACCAGGTCAGCAGAGATGCTCTAGAGCCTAAGAACCAGGTCAGCAGAACTGCCTTTGAGCCAGAGAACCAGGTCAGCAGAGCTGCTGTACAGCTAGAGAAACCAGGTCAGTAGAGGTGCTTTAGCTCGAGAGAACCAGACCAGCAGAACTGCTTTAGAGGGAGAGAACCAGGTCCACAGAGCTGCTTAAGAGCCAAGGGACCAGGTCAGCAGAGCTGCTCTAGAGCCCGAGAACCAGGTCAGCAGAACTGCTTTAGAGCCATAGAACTGGGTCAGCAGAGCTGCTTTAGAGCCAGAGAACCAGGTCAGCAGAGCTCTTTAGAGGGTGAGACCCAGGTCAGCAGAGCTGCCTTAGGGCCAGCGAACGAGGTCAGCAAAGCTGCTCTAGAGCCAGAGAACCAGGTCAGCAGAGCTGCTTTAGAGGGAGAGAACCAGGTCAGCAGAGCTGCTTTAGAGCCAGTGAACCAGGTCAGCAGAGCTGCTCTAGAGCAAGAGAAACCAGGTCAGCAGAGTTGCATTAGAGGGAGAGAACCAGGTCAGCAGAGCTGCTGTACAGCTACAGAAACCAGGTCAGTAGAGGTGCTTTAGCTCGAGAGAACCAGACCAGCAGAACTGCTTTAGAGGGAGAGAACCAGGTCCGCAGAGCTGCTTAAGAGCCAAGGGACCAGGTCAGCAGAGCTTCTCTAGAGCCCGAGAACCAGGTCAGCAGAACTGCTTTAGAGCCATAGGACTGGGTCAGCAGAGCTGCTTTAGAGCCAGAGAACCAGGTCAGCAGAGCTCTTTAGAGGGTGAGACCCAGGTCAGCAGAGCTGCCTTAGGGCCAGCGAACGAGGTCAGCAAAGCTGCTCTAGAGCCAGAGAACCAGGTCAGCAGAGCTGCTTTAGAGGGAGAGAACCAGGTCAGCAGAGCTGCTGTAGAGCCAGTGAACCAGGTCAGCAGAGCTGCTCTAGAGCCAGAGAAACCAGGTCAGCAGAGTTGCATTAGAGGGAGAGAACCAGGTCAGCAGAGCTGCTTTAGAGCCATAGAACCAGGTCAGCAGAGCTGCTCTAGAGGCAGAGAACCAGGTCAGCAGAGCTGTTTTAGAGGGAGAGAACCAGGTCAGCAGAGCTGCTCTAGCAGCAGAGAACCCGGTCAGCAGAGCTGATTAAGAGGGAGAGAACCAGGTCAGGAGAGCTGCTTTAGAGCCAGAGAACCAGGTCAGCAGAGCTGCTCTAGAGCCAGAGAACGAGGTCAGCAGAGTTGCTTTAGAGCCATAGAACCAGGTCAGCAGAGTTGCTTTAGAGCCAGAGAACCAGGTCAGCAGAGCTGCTCTAAAGCCTATGAACCAGGTCAGCAGAGCTGCCTTAGAGCCAGAGAACCAGGTCAGCAGAGCTGCTGTAGAGCTAGAGAAACCAGGTCAGTAGAGGTGCTTTAGAGCGAGAGAACCAGGCCAGCAGAGCTGCTTTAGAGGGAGAGAACCAGGCCCGCAGAGCTGCTTTAGAGCCAAGGGAACAGGTCAGCAGAGCTGCTCTAGAGCCAGAGAACCAGGTCAGGAGAACTGCTTTAGAGCCATATAACCGGGTCAGCAGAGCTGCTTTAGAGCCAGAGAACCAGGTCAGCAGAGCTGATTTAGAGGGAAAGAATCAGGTCCGCAGAGCTGCTTTAGAGCCAAGGGACCAGGTCAGCAGAGCTGCTCTAGAGCCCAAGAACCAGGTCAGCAGAACTGCTTTAGAGGGAGAGAACCAGGTCCGCAGAGCTGCTTTAGAGCCAGAGAACCAGGTCAGAAGAGCTGTTGTGAAGCCAGAGAACCATGTCAGCAGAGCTGCTGTAGAGCCTAAGAATTAGGTCAGCAGAGCTGCTCTAGAGCCAGAGAACCAGGTCAGCAGAGCTGCTGTAGAGCCAGAGAAACCCGGACAGCAGAGCTGCTGTAGAGCCAGAGAAACCAGGTCAGCAGAGCCATTGTAGAGCCATAGAACCAGGTCATCAGAGCTGCTTTAGAGACAGAGAACCAGGTCAGCAGAGCTGCTCTAGAGCCAGAGAACCAGGCCAGCAGAGCTGCTGTAGAGCTAGAGAAACCAGGTCAGTAGAGGTGCTTTAGAGCGAGAGAACCAGGCCAGCAGAGCTGCTTTAGAGGGAGAGAACCAGGCCCGCAGAGCTGCTTTAGAGCCAAGGGAACAGGTCAGCAGAGCTGCTCTAGAGCCAGAGATCCAGGTCAGCAGAACTGCTTTAGAGCCATATAACCGGGTCAGCAGAGCTGCATTAGAGCCAGAGAAACCAGGTCAGCAGCGCCATTGTAGAGCCAGACAACCAGGTCAGCAGAGCTGCTCTAGAGCCTAAGAAGCAGGTCAGCAGAGCTGCTCTAGAACCAGGGACCCAGGTCAGCAGAGCTGCTCTAGAGCCAGAGAACCAGGTCAGCAGAGCTGCTCTAGAGCCAGAGAACCAGGTCAGCAGAGCTGCTTTAGAGCCACTGAACCAGGTCAGCAGACCTGCTTTAGAGCCAGAGAACCAGGTCAGCAGAGCTGCTCTAGAGCCTAAGAACCAGGTCAGCAGAGCTGCCTTTGAGCCAAAGAACCAGGTCAGCAGAGCTGCTGTACAGCTAGAGAAACCAGGTCAGTAGAGGTGCTTTAGAGCGAGAGAACCAGACCAGCAGAACTGCTTTAGAGGGAGAGAACCAGGTCCGCAGAGCTGCTTAAGAGCCAAGGGACCAGGTCAGCAGAGCTGCTCTAGAGCCCGAGAACCAGGTCAGCAGAACTGCTTTAGAGCCATAGAACTGGGTCAGCAGAGCTGCTTTAGAGCCAGAGAACCAGGTCAGCAGAGCTCTTTAGAGGGTGAGACCCAGGTCAGCAGAGCTGCCTTAGGGCCAGCGAACGAGGTCAGCAAAGCTGCTCTAGAGCCAGAGAACCAGGTCAGCAGCGCTGCTTTAGAGGGAGAGAACCAGGTCAGCAGAGCTGCTTTAGAGCCAGTGAACCAGGTCAGCAGAGCTGCTCTAGAGCCAGAGAAACCAGGTCAGCAGAGTTGCATTAGAGGGAGAGAACCAGGTCAGCAGAGCTGCTTTAGAGCCATAGAACCAGGTCAGCAGAGCTGCTCTAGAGGCAGAGAACCAGGTCAGCAGAGCTGATTTAGAGGGAGAGAACCAGGTCAGCAGAGCTGCTCTGGAGGCAGAGAACCAGGTCAGAAGAGCTGATTAAGAGGGAGAGAACCAGGTCAGCAGAGCTGCTTTAGAGCCAGAGAACCAGGTCAGCAGAGCTGCTCTAGAGCCAGAGAACGAATTCAGCAGAGTTGCTTTAGAGCCATAGAACCAGGTCAGCAGAGCTGCTTTAGAGCCAGAGAACCAGGTCAGCAGAGCTGCTCTAAAGCCTATGAACCAGGTCAGCAGAGCTGCCTTAGAGCCAGAGAACCAGGTCAGCAGAGCTGCTGTAGAGCTAGAGAAACCAGGTCAGTAGAGGTGCTTTAGAGCGAGAGAACCAGGCCAGCAGAGCTGCTTTAGAGGGAGAGAACCAGGCCCGCAGAGCTGCTTTAGAGCCAAGGGAACAGGTCAGCAGAGCTGCTCTAGAGCCAGAGAACCAGGTCAGGAGAACTGCTTTAGAGCCATATAACCGGGTCAGCAGAGCTGCTTTAGAGCCAGAGAACCAGGTCAGCAGAGCTGATTTAGAGGGAAAGAATCAGGTCCGCAGAGCTGCTTTAGAGCCAAGGGACCAGGTCAGCAGAGCTGCTCTAGAGCCCAAGAACCAGGTCAGCAGAACTGCTTTAGAGGGAGAGAACCAGGTCCGCAGAGCTGCTTTAGAGCCAGAGAACCAGGTCAGAAGAGCTGTTGTGAAGCCAGAGAACCATGTCAGCAGAGCTGCTGTAGAGCCTAAGAATTAGGTCAGCAGAGCTGCTCTAGAGCCAGAGAACCAGGTCAGCAGAGCTGCTGTAGAGCCAGAGAAACCCGGACAGCAGAGCTGCTGTAGAGCCAGAGAAACCAGGTCAGCAGAGCCATTGTAGAGCCATAGAACCAGGTCATCAGAGCTGCTTTAGAGCCAGAGAACCAGGTCAGCAGAGCTGCTCTAGAGCCAGAGAACCAGGCCAGCAGAGCTGCTGTAGAGCTAGAGAAACCAGGTCAGTAGAGGTGCTTTAGAGCGAGAGAACCAGGCCAGCAGAGCTGCTTTAGAGGGAGAGAACCAGGCCCGCAGAGCTGCTTTAGAGCCAAGGGAACAGGTCAGCAGAGCTGCTCTAGAGCCAGAGATCCAGGTCAGCAGAACTGCTTTAGAGCCATATAACCGGGTCAGCAGAGCTGCATTAGAGCCAGAGAAACCAGGTCAGCAGCGCCATTGTAGAGCCAGACAACCAGGTCAGCAGAGCTGCTCTAGAGCCTAAGAAGCAGGTCAGCAGAGCTGCTCTAGAACCAGGGACCCAGGTCAGCAGAGCTGCTCTAGAGCCAGAGAACCAGGTCAGCAGAGCTGCTCTAGAGCCAGAGAACCAGGTCAGCAGAGCTGCTTTAGAGCCGCTGAACCAGGTCAGCAGACCTGCTTTAGAGCCAGAGAACCAGGTCAGCAGAGCTGCTCTAGAGCCTAAGAACCAGGTCAGCAGAGCTGCCTTTGAGCCAAAGAACCAGGTCAGCAGAGCTGCTGTACAGGCAGAGAAACCAGGTCAGTAGAGGTGCTTTAGAGCGAGAGAACCAGACCAGCAGAACTGCTTTAGAGGGAGAGAACCAGGTCCGCAGAGCTGCTTAAGAGCCAAGGGACCAGGTCAGCAGAGCTGCTCTAGAGCCCGAGAACCAGGTCAGCAGAACTGCTTTAGAGCCATAGAACTGGGTCAGCAGAGCTGCTTTAGAGCCAGAGAACCAGGTCAGCAGAGCTCTTTAGAGGGTGAGACCCAGGTCAGCAGAGCTGCCTTAGGGCCAGCGAACGAGGTCAGCAAAGCTGCTCTAGAGCCAGAGAACCAGGTCAGCAGAGCTGCTTTAGAGGGATAGAACCAGGTCAGCAGAGCTGCTTTAGAGCCAGTGAACCAGGTCAGCAGAGCTGCTCTAGAGCCAGAGAAACCAGGTCAGCAGAGTTGCATTAGAGGGAGAGAACCAGGTCAGCAGAGCTGCTTTAGAGCCATAGAACCAGGTCAGCAGAGCTGCTCTAGAGGCAGAGAACCAGGTCAGCAGAGCTGATTTAGAGGGAGAGAACCAGGTCAGCAGAGCTGCTCTGGAGGCAGAGAACCAGGTCAGAAGAGCTGATTAAGAGGGAGAGAACCAGGTCAGCAGAGCTGCTTTAGAGCCAGAGAACCAGGTCAGCAGAGCTGCTCTAGAGCCAGAGAACGAATTCAGCAGAGTTGCTTTAGAGCCATAGAACCAGGTCAGCAGAGCTGCTTTAGAGCCAGAGAACCAGGTCAGCAGAGCTGCTCTAAAGCCTACGAACCAGGTCAGCAGAGCTGCCTTAGAGCCAGAGAACCAGGTCAGCAGAGCTGCTGTAGAGGTAGAGAAACCAGGTCAGTAGAGGTGCTTTAGAGCGAGAGTACCAGGCCAGCAGAGCTGCTTTAGAGGGAGAGAACCAGGCCCGCAGAGCTGCTTTAGAGCCAAGGGAACAGGTCAGCAGAGCTGCTCTAGAGCCAGAGAACCAGGTGAGGAGAACTGCTTTAGAGCCATATAACCGGGTCAGCAGAGCTGCTTTAGAGCCAGAGAACCAGGTCAGCAGAGCTGATTTAGAGGGAAAGAACCAGGTCCGCAGAGCTGCTTTAGAGCCAAGGGACCAGGTCAGCAGAGCTGCTCTAGAGCCCAAGAACCAGGTCAGCAGAACTGCTTTAGAGGGAGAGAACCAGGTCCGCAGAGCTGCTTTAGAGCCAGAGAACCAGGTCAGCAGAGCTGTTGTGAAGCCAGAGAACCATGTCAGCAGAGCTGCTGTAGAGCCTAAGAATTAGGTCAGCAGAGCTGCTCTAGAGCCCGAGAACCAGGTCAGCAGAGCTGCTGTAGAGCCAGAGAAACCCGGACAGCAGAGCTGCTGTAGAGCCAGAGAAACCAGGTCAGCAGAGCCATTGTAGAGCCATAGAACCAGGTAATCAGAGCTGCTTTAGAGCCAGAGAACCAGGTCAGCAGAGCTGCTCTAGAGCCAGAGAACCAGGTCAGCAGAGCTGCCTTAGAGCCAGAGAACCAGGCCAGCAGAGCTGCTGTAGAGCTAGAGAAACCAGGTCAGTAGAGGTGCTTTAGAGCGAGAGAACCAGGCCAGCAGAGCTGCTTTAGAGGGAGAGAACGAGGCCCGCAGAGCTGCTTTAGAGCCAAGGGAACAGGTCAGCAGAGCTGCTCTAGAGCCAGAGAACCAGGTCAGCAGAACTGCTTTAGAGCCATATAACCGGGTCAGCAGAGCTGCTTTAGAGCCAGAGAAACCAGGTCAGCAGAGCCATTGTAGAGGCAGACAACCAGGTCAGCAGAGCTGCTCTAGAGCCTAAGAAGCAGGTCAGCAGAGCTGCTCTAGAACCAGGGACCCAGGTCAGCAGAGCTGCTCTAGAGCCAGAGAACCAGGTCAGCAGAGCTGCTTAGAGCCAGAGAACCAGGTCAGCAGAGCTGCTTTAGAGCCACTGAACCAGGTCAGCAGAGCTGCTTTAGAGCCAGAGAACCAGATCAGCAGAGCTGCTCTAGAGCCTAAGAACCAGGTCAGCAGTGCTGCCTTTGAGCCAGAGAACCAGGTCAGCAGAGCTGCTGTACAGCTAGAGAAACCAGGTCAGTAGAGGTGCTTTAGAGCGAGAGAACCAGACCAGCAGAACTGCTTTAGAGGGAGAGAACCAGGTCCGCAGAGCTGCTTAAGAGCCAAGGGACCAGGTCAGCAGAGCTGCTCTAGAGCCCGAGAACCAGGTCAGCAGAACTGCTTTAGAGCCATAGAACTGTGTCAGCAGAGCTGCTTTAGAGCCAGAGAACCAGGTCAGCAGAGCTCTTTAGAGGGTGAGACCCAGGTCAGCAGAGCTGCCTTAGTGCCAGCGAACGAGGTCAGCAAAGCTGCTCTAGAGCCAGAGAACCAGGTCAGCAAAGCTGCTTTAGAGGGAGAGAACCAGGTCAGCAGAGCTGCTTTAGAGCCAGTGAACCAGGTCAGCAGAGCTGCTCTAGAGCCAGAGAAACCAGGTCAGCGGAGTTGCATTAGAGGGAGAGAACCAGGTCAGCAGAGCTGCTTTAGAGCCATAGAACCAGGTCAGCAGAGCTGCTCTAGAGGCAGAGAACCAGGTCATCAGAGCTGATTTAGAGGGAGAGAACCAGGTCAGCAGAGCTGCTCTGGAGGCAGAGAACCAGGTCAGAAGAGCTGATTAAGAGGGAGAGAACCAGGTCAGCAGAGCTGCTTTAGAGCCAGAGAACCAGGTCAGCAGAGCTGCTCTAGAGCCAGAGAACGAATTCAGCAGAGTTGCTTTAGAGCCATAGAACCAGGTCAGCAGAGCTGCTTTAGAGCCAGAGAACCAGGTCAGCAGAGCTGCTCTAAAGCCTACGAACCAGGTCAGCAGAGCTGCCTTAGAGCCAGAGAACCAGGTCAGCAGAGCTGCTGTAGAGCTAGAGAAACCAGGTCAGTAGAGGTGCTTTAGAGCGAGAGTACCAGGCCAGCAGAGCTGCTTTAGAGGGAGAGAACCAGGCCCGCAGAGCTGCTTTAGAGCCAAGGGAACAGGTCAGCAGAGCTGCTCTAGAGCCAGGGAACCAGGTCAGGAGAACTGCTTTAGAGCCATATAACCGGGTCAGCAGAGCTGCTTTAGAGCCAGAGAACCAGGTCAGCAGAGCTGATTTAGAGGGAAAGAACCAGGTCAGCAGAGCTGCTTCAGAGCCAGAGAACCAGGTCAGCAGAGCTGCTCTAGAGCCCGAGAATCAGGTCAGCAGAGCTGCTTTAGAGCCATAGAACCAGGTCAGTAGAGCTGCTCTAGAGGCAGAGAACCAG
Organism: Triturus cristatus; assembly: GCF_964204655.1. Classification (NCBI taxonomy): domain Eukaryota; kingdom Metazoa; phylum Chordata; class Amphibia; order Caudata; family Salamandridae; genus Triturus; species Triturus cristatus. The sequence goes on along the minus strand of NC_140593.1, from coordinate 324,468,351 downwards.
GTCAGCAGAGCTGATTTAGAGGGAGAGAACCAGGTCAGCAGAGCTGCTCTAGAGGCAGAGAACCAGGTCAGCAGAGCTGATTTAGAGGGAGAGAACCAGGTCAGCAGAGCTGCTTTAGAGCCAGAGAACCAGGTCAGCAGAGCTGCTCTAGAGCCAGAGAACCAGGTCAGCAGAGGTGCTTTAGAGCCATAGAACCAGGTCAGCAGAGCTGCTTTAGAGCCAGAGAACCAGGTCAGCAGAGCTGCTCTAGAGCCTACGAACCAGGTCAGCAGAGCTGCCTTAGAGCCAGAGAACCAGGTCAGCAGAGCTGATGTAGAGCTAGAGAAACCAGGTCAGTAGAGGTGCTTTAGAGCGAGAGAACCAGGCCAGCAGAGCTGCTTTAGAGGGAGAGAACCAGGCCCGCAGAGGTGCTTTAGAGCCAAGGGAACAGGTCAGCAGAGCTGCTCTAGAGCCAGAGAACCAGGTCAGCAGAGCCATTGTAGAGCCATAGAACCAGGTCATCAGAGCTGCTTTAGAGCCAGAGAACCAGGTCAGCAGAGCTGCTCTAGAGCCAGAGAACCAGGCCAGCAGAGCTGCTGTAGAGCTAGAGAAACCAGGTCAGTAGAGGTGCTTTAGAGCGAGAGAACCAGGCCAGCAGAGCTGCTTTAGAGGGAGAGAACCAGGCCCGCAGAGCTGCTTTAGAGCCAAGGGAACAGGTCAGCAGAGCTGCTCTAGAGCCAGAGATCCAGGTCAGCAGAACTGCTTTAGAGCCATATAACCGGGTCAGCAGAGCTGCATTAGAGCCAGAGAAACCAGGTCAGCAGCGCCATTGTAGAGCCAGACAACCAGGTCAGCAGAGCTGCTCTAGAGCCTAAGAAACAGGTCAGCAGAGCTGCTCTAGAACCAGGGACCCAGGTCAGCAGAGCTGCTCTAGAGCCAGAGAACCAGGTCAGCAGAGCTGCTCTAGAGCCAGAGAACCAGGTCAGCAGAGCTGCTTTAGAGCCACTGAACCAGGTCAGCAGACCTGCTTTAGAGCCAGAGAACCAGGTCAGCAGAGCTGCTCTAGAGCCTAAGAACCAGGTCAGCAGAGCTGCCTTTGAGCCAAAGAACCAGGTCAGCAGAGCTGCTGTACAGCTAGAGAAACCAGGTCAGTAGAGGTGCTTTAGAGCGAGAGAACCAGACCAGCAGAACTGCTTTAGAGGGAGAGAACCAGGTCCGCAGAGCTGCTTAAGAGCCAAGGGACCAGGTCAGCAGAGCTGCTCTAGAGCCCGAGAACCAGGTCAGCAGAACTGCTTTAGAGCCATAGAACTGGGTCAGCAGAGCTGCTTTAGAGCCAGAGAACCAGGTCAGCAGAGCTCTTTAGAGGGTGAGACCCAGGTCAGCAGAGCTGCCTTAGGGCCAGCGAACGAGGTCAGCAAAGCTGCTCTAGAGCCAGAGAACCAGGTCAGCAGAGCTGCTTTAGAGGGAGAGAACCAGGTCAGCAGAGCTGCTTTAGAGCCAGTGAACCAGGTCAGCAGAGCTGCTCTAGAGCCAGAGAAACCAGGTCAGCAGAGTTGCATTAGAGGGAGAGAACCAGGTCAGCAGAGCTGCTTTAGAGCCTTAGAACCAGGTCAGCAGAGCTGCTCTAGAGGCAGAGAACCAGGTCAGCAGAGCTGATTTAGAGGGAGAGAACCAGGTCAGCAGAGCTGCTCTGGAGGCAGAGAACCAGGTCAGAAGAGCTGATTAAGAGGGAGAGAACCAGGTCAGCAGAGCTGCTTTAGAGCCAGAGAACCAGGTCAGCAGAGCTGCTCTAGAGCCAGAGAACGAATTCAGCAGAGTTGCTTTAGAGCCATAGAACCAGGTCAGCAGAGCTGCTTTAGAGCCAGAGAACCAGGTCAGCAGAGCTGCTCTAAAGCCTACGAACCAGGTCAGCAGAGCTGCCTTAGAGCCAGAGAACCAGGTCAGCAGAGCTGCTGTAGAGCTAGAGAAACCAGGTCAGTAGAGGTGCTTTAGAGCGAGAGTACCAGGCCAGCAGAGCTGCTTTAGAGGGAGAGAACCAGGCCCGCAGAGCTGCTTTAGAGCCAAGGGAACAGGTCAGCAGAGCTGCTCTAGAGCCAGAGAACCAGGTGAGGAGAACTGCTTTAGAGCCATATAACCGGGTCAGCAGAGCTGCTTTAGAGCCAGAGAACCAGGTCAGCAGAGCTGATTTAGAGGGAAAGAACCAGGTCCGCAGAGCTGCTTTAGAGCCAAGGGACCAGGTCAGCAGAGCTGCTCTAGAGCCCAAGAACCAGGTCAGCAGAACTGCTTTAGAGGGAGAGAACCAGGTCCGCAGAGCTGCTTTAGAGCCAGAGAACCAGGTCAGCAGAGCTGTTGTGAAGCCAGAGAACCATGTCAGCAGAGCTGCTGTAGAGCCTAAGAATTAGGTCAGCAGAGCTGCTCTAGAGCCCGAGAACCAGGTCAGCAGAGCTGCTGTAGAGCCAGAGAAACCCGGACAGCAGAGCTGCTGTAGAGCCAGAGAAACCAGGTCAGCAGAGCCATTGTAGAGCCATAGAACCAGGTAATCAGAGCTGCTTTAGAGCCAGAGAACCAGGTCAGCAGAGCCGCTCTAGAGCCAGAGAACCAGGTCAGCAGAGCTGCCTTAGAGCCAGAGAACCAGGCCAGCAGAGCTGCTGTAGAGCTAGAGAAACCAGGTCAGTAGAGGTGCTTTAGAGCGAGAGAACCAGGCCAGCAGAGCTGCTTTAGAGGGAGAGAACGAGGCCCGCAGAGCTGCTTTAGAGCCAAGGGAACAGGTCAGCAGAGCTGCTCTAGAGCCAGAGAACCAGGTCAGCAGAACTGCTTTAGAGCCATATAACCGGGTCAGCAGAGCTGCTTTAGAGCCAGAGAAACCAGGTCAGCAGAGCCATTGTAGAGCCAGACAACCAGGTCAGCAGAGCTGCTCTAGAGCCTAAGAAGCAGGTCAGCAGAGCTGCTCTAGAACCAGGGACCCAGGTCAGCAGAGCTGCTCTAGAGCCAGAGAACCAGGTCAGCAGAGCTGCTTAGAGCCAGAGAACCAGGTCAGCAGAGCTGCTTTAGAGCCACTGAACCAGGTCAGCAGAGCTGCTTTAGAGCCAGAGAACCAGATCAGCAGAGCTGCTCTAGAGCCTAAGAACCAGGTCAGCAGAGCTGCCTTTGAGCCAGAGAACCAGGTCAGCAGAGCTTCTGTACAGCTAGAGAAACCAGGTCAGTAGAGGTGCTTTAGAGCGAGAGAACCAGACCAGCAGAACTGCTTTAGAGGGAGAGAACCAGGTCCGCAGAGCTGCTTAAGAGCCAAGGGACCAGGTCAGCAGAGCTGCTCTAGAGCCCGAGAACCAGGTCAGCAGAACTGCTTTAGAGCCATAGAACTGGGTCAGCAGAGCTGCTTTAGAGCCAGAGAACCAGGTCAGCAGAGCTCTTTAGAGGGTGAGACCCAGGTCAGCAGAGCTGCCTTAGTGCCAGCGAACGAGGTCAGCAAAGCTGCTCTAGAGCCAGAGAACCAGGTCAGCAAAGCTGCTTTAGAGGGAGAGAACCAGGTCAGCAGAGCTGCTTTAGAGCCAGTGAACCAGGTCAGCAGAGCTGCTCTAGAGCCAGAGAAACCAGGTCAGCAGAGTTGCATTAGAGGGAGAGAACCAGGTCAGCAGAGCTGCTTTAGAGCTATAGAACCAGGTCAGCAGAGCTGCTCTAGAGGCAGAGAACCAGGTCATCAGAGCTGATTTAGAGGGAGAGAACCAGGTCAGCAGAGCTGCTCTGGAGGCAGAGAACCAGGTCAGAAGAGCTGATTAAGAGGGAGAGAACCAGGTCAGCAGAGCTGCTTTAGAGCCAGAGAACCAGGTCAGCAGAGCTGCTCTAGAGCCAGAGAACGAATTCAGCAGAGTTGCTTTAGAGCCATAGAACCAGGTCAGCAGAGCTGCTTTAGAGCCAGAGAACCAGGTCAGCAGAGCTGCTCTAAAGCCTACGAACCAGGTCAGCAGAGCTGCCTTAGAGCCAGAGAACCAGGTCAGCAGAGCTGCTGTAGAGCTAGAGAAACCAGGTCAGTAGAGGTGCTGTAGAGCGAGAGTACCAGGCCAGCAGAGCTGCTTTAGAGGGAGAGAACCAGGCCCGCAGAGCTGCTTTAGAGCCAAGGGAACAGGTCAGCAGAGCTGCTCTAGAGCCAGAGAACCAGGTCAGGAGAACTGCTTTAGAGCCATATAACCGGGTCAGCAGAGCTGCTTTAGAGCCAGAGAACCAGGTCAGCAGAGCTGATTTAGAGGGAAAGAACCAGGTCAGCAGAGCTGCTTCAGAGCCAGAGAACCAGGTCAGCAGAGCTGCTCTAGAGCCCGAGAATCAGGTCAGCAGAGCTGCTTTAGAGCCATAGAACCAGGTCAGTAGAGCTGCTCTAGAGGCAGAGAACCAGGTCAGCAGAGCTGATTTAGAGGGAGAGAACCAGGTCAGCAGAGCTGCTCTAGAGGCAGAGAACCAGGTCAGCAGAGCTGATTTAGAGGGAGAGAACCAGGTCAGCAGAGCTGCTTTAGAGCCAGAGATCCAGGTCAGCAGAGCTGCTCTAGAGCCAGAGAACCAGGTCAGCAGAGTTGCTTTAGAGCCATAGAACCAGGTCAGCAGAGCTGCTTTAGAGCCAGAGAACCAGGTCAGCAGAGCTGCTCTAGAGCCTACGAACCAGGTCAGCAGAGCTGCCTTAGAGCCAGAGAACCAGGTCAGCAGAGCTGATGTAGAGCTAGAGAAACCAGGTCAGTAGAGGTGCTTTAGAGCGAGAGAACCAGGCCAGCAGAGCTGCTTTAGAGGGAGAGAACCAGGCCCGCAGAGGTGCTTTAGAGCCAAGGGAACAGGTCAGCAGAGCTGCTCTAGAGCCAGAGAACCAGGTCAGCAGAACTGCTTTAGAGCCATATAACCGGGTCAGCAGAGCTGCTTTAGAGCCAGAGAAACCAGGTCAGCAGAGCCATTGTAGAGCCAGACAACCAGGTCAGCAGAGCTGCTCTAGAGCCTAAGAAGCAGGTCAGCAGAGCTGCTCTAGAGCCAGAGAACCAGGTCAGCAGAACTGCTTTAGAGGGAGAGAACCAGGTCCGCAGAGCTGCTTTAGAGCCAAGGGACCAGGTCAGCAGAGCTGCTCTAGAGCCCAAGAACCAGGTCAGCAGAACTGCTTTAGAGCCATAGAACTGGGTCAGCAGAGCTGCTTTAGAGCCAGAGAACCAGGTCAGCAGAGCTGTTGTGAAGCCAGAGAACCATGTCAGCAGAGCTGCTGTAGATTCTAAGAATTAGGTCAGCAAAGCTCCTCTAGAGCCAGAGAACCAGGCCAGCAGAGCTGCTGTAGAGCCAGAGAATCCAGGTCAGCAGAGCTGCTGTAGAGCCAGAGAAACCAGGTCGGCAGAGCCATTGTAGAGCCATAGAACCAGGTCATCAGAGCTGCTTTAGAGCCAGAGAACCAGGTCAGCAGAGCTGCTCTAGAGCCTACGAACCAGGTCAGCAGAGCTGCCTTAGAGCCAGAGAACCAGGCCAGCAGAGCTGCTGTAGAGCTAGAGAAACCAGGTCAGTAGAGGTGCTTTAGAGCGAGAGAACCAGGCCAGCAGAGCTGCTTTAGAGGGAGAGAAACAGAACCGCAGAGCTGCTTTAGAGCCAAGGGAACAGGTCAGCAGAGCTGCTCTAGAGCCAGAGAACCAGGTCAGCAGAACTGCTTTAGAGCCATATAACCGGGTCAGCAGAGCTGCTTTAGAGCCAGAGAAACCAGGTCAGCAGAGCCATTGTAGAGCCAGAGAACCAGGTCAGCAGAGCTGCTCTAGAGCCTAAGAAGCAGGTCAGCAGAGCTGCTCTAGAACCAGGGACCCAGGTCAGCAGAGCTGCTCTAGAGCCAGAGACCCAGGTCAGCAGAGCTGCTCTAGAGGCAGAGAACTAGGTCAGCAGAGCTGCTGTAGAGCCAGAGAAACCAGCTCAGCAGAACTGCTTTAGAGGGAAAGAACCAGGTCAGCAGAACTGCTTTAGAGCCAGAGAACCAGGTCAGCAGAGCTGCTCTAGGGCCAGAGAACCAGGTTAGCAGAGCTGCTGTAGAGCCATAGAACCAGGTCAGCAGAACTGCTCTAGAGGCAGAACACCAGGTCAGCAGAACTGCTTAGCTAGAGAACCAGGTCAGCAGAGCTGCCTTAGAGCCAGAGAACCAGGTCAGCAGAGCTGCTCTAGAGCCAGAGAAACCAGGTCAGCAGAGCTGCTCTAGAGGCAGAGAACTAGGTCAGCAGAGCTGCTGTAGAGCCAGGGAAACCAGCTCAGCAGAACTGCTTTAGAGGGAAAGAACCAGGTCAGCAGAGCTGCTCTAGAGGCAGAGAACTAGGTCAGCAGAGCTGCTGTAGAGCCAGAGAAACCAGCTCAGCAGAACTGCTTTAGAGGGAAAGAACCAGGTCAGCAGAGCTGCCTTAGAGCCAGAGAACCAAGTCAGTAGAGCTGCTCTAGAGTCAGAGAACCAGGTGAGCAGAACTGCTTTAGAGCCACAGAACCAGGTCAGCAGAGCTCTTTAGAGGGAGAGAACCAGGTCAGCAGAGCTGCTTTAGAGCCAGAGAACCAGGTCAACGGAGCAGATTTAGAGCCATAGAACCAGGTCAGCAGAGCTGCTCTAGAGCTAGAGAACCAGGTCAGCAGAGCTACTGTAGAGCCAGAGAAACCAGGTCAGCAGAGCTGCTGTAGAGCCAGAGAAACCAGGTCAGCGGAGCCGTTGTAGAGCCAGAGAACCAGGTCAGCAGAGCTGCTCTTGAGCCTAAGAAGCAGGTCAGCATAGCTGCTCTAGAACCAGGGACTCAGGTCAGCAGAGCTGCTCTAGAGCCAGAGACCCAGGTCAGCAGAGCTGCTCTAGAGGCCGAGAACCAGGTCAGCAGAGCTGCTGTAGAGCCAGAGAAACCAGGTCAGCAGAATTGCTTTAGAGGGAAAGAACCAGGTCAGCAGAACTGCTTTAGAGCCAGAGAACCAGGTCAGCAGAGCTGCTCTAGAGCCAGAGACCCAGGTCAGCAGAGCCGCTCTAGAGGCAGAGAACCAGGTCAGCAGATTTGCTTAGCCAGAGAACCAGGTCAGCAGAGCTCTTTAGAGGTTGAGAACCAGGTCAGCAGAGCTGCCTTAGAGCAAGAGAACCAGGTCAGCATAGCTGCCCTAGAGCCAGAGAAACAGGTCAGCAGAGCTGCTCTAGAGCCTAAGAACCAGGTCAGCAGAGCTGCCTTAGAGCCAGAGAACCAGGTCAGCAGAGCTGCTGTAGAGCTAGAGAAACCAGGTCAGTACAGGTGCTTTAGAGCGAGAGAACCAGGCCAGCAGAGCTGCTTTAGAGGGAGAGAACCAGGTCCGCAGAGCTGCTTTAGAGCCAAGGGACCAGGTCAGCAGAGCTGCTCTAGAGCCAGAGAACCAGGTCAGCAGAACTGCTTTAGAGCCATAGAACCGGGTCAGCAGAGCTGCTTTAGAGCCAGAGAGCCAGGTCAGCAGAGCTGTTGTAGAGCCAGAGAACCAGGTCAGCTGAGCTGCTCTAGAACCTAAGAATTAGGTCAGCAGAGCTGCTTTAGAGTCAGAAAACCAGGTCAGCAGAGCTTCTCCAGAGGCAGTGAACCAGGCCAGCAGACCTGCTTTAGAGGGAGAGAACCAGGTCAGCAGAGCTGCGTCAGAGAACCAGGTCAGCAGAGCTGCTCTAGCTACCACTGATTGACTGACACTGACACTGACTAACACTGACACTGACTGACAGACACTGACTGACTGACAATGACTGGCTCTGATTTACTGACACTGACTGACTGACACAGACTGACTGACTGGCACTGACTGACATTGACTGAAATGGATTGACTGACACTGACTGACTGACACTGACTCACACTGACTGGTTACTCTCTACTACTCTACTACTCACTCTCTACTACCCTCTACTACTCTCTCTCTACTACTATCTCTCTACTACTCACTATCTACTACTCTAATACTCTCTACTACTCACTCTCTACCACTCTCTACTACTCACTCTCTACTACTCTCTCTCTACTACTCTCTCTCTACTACTCACGCTCTACTACTCTCTACAATTCACTCTCTACTTCTCACTCTCTACTACTCTCTACTACTCTCTCTCTACTACTCAGTCTCTACTACTCACTCTACTACTCTCTACTACTCACTCTCTACTACTCTCTTTCTACTACTCACTCTCTACTACTCACTCTCTACTATTCACTCTCTACTACTCACTCTCTACTACTCACTCTCTACTACTCGCTCTCTACTACTCACTCTCTACTACTCTACTACTCTCTACTACTCACTCTCTACTACTCTCTACTACTCACTCTATTACTCTTTACTACTCACTCTACTTCTCACTCTCTACTACTCTGTCTACTACTCACTCTCTACTACTCTCTACTACTCACTCTCTGCTACTCACTCTCTACTACTCTCTACTGCTCACTCTACACTACTCACTCTCTACTACTCGCTGTCAACTACTCTCTAATACTCACTCTCTACCACTCTACTACTCTCTACTACTCTCTCTACTTCTCACTCTCTACTACTTTCTCTACTACTCACTCTCTACTACTCACTCTACTACACACTTTCTACTAATTGCTCTCTACTACTCACTCTCTACTACTCTTTACAACTCACTGCACTATTCCCTCTCTACTGCTCACTCTCCACTACTCACTACTCTCTACTACTCACTCTCTACTACTCTACTACTCTCTACTACTCTCTCTCTACTACTCACTCTCTACTACTCTCTACTACTCACTCTCTACTACTCTCTCTCTACTACTCACTCTACTACTCACTCTACTACTCTCTACTACTCACTCTACTACTCTCTACTACTCACTCTCTACTACTCACTCTCTACTACTGACTCTACTCACTCTACTACTCACTCTCTACTACTCACTCTCTGCTACTCTCTCTCTGCTACTCTCTCTCTACTACTCACTCTCTACTACTCTCTACTACTCACTCTACTACTCACTCTCTACTACTCTCTACTAATCTCTCTCTACTACTCTCTACTACTCACTCTCTCATTCTCTCCTACTTTCTACTACTCTCTACTACTCACTCTCTGCTCTCTACCTCTCTACCTCTACCTCTCTACCTCTCTACCTCTACCTCTCTACCTCTACACCTCTACCTCTACCTCTACACCGCTACCTCTCACTACACTCACACATATGCACATATATATGCATATGCATTTATATATATATGTATATATATATGTATACATGTTTAAACAATGATGGACGAACCCGAATATGTGTGGTACAATCACTACAAGGCAGTGTCATGGGACCCACTGGGTTTGTTAAAAGGCCCCTCACATACCAACCTAGTTGGTGTCATGCTTCATCATTGGGGTCCCAACTGGGTGGCCGAATGCCCCCCGGTTGTGCTACGACGCCTGATTACAGCGGAGCTGGTGTGATGCAAAAGAGTGTGATGTGATGTGGATTAAAAATACCTCTGAGAATACTTGCCTTCTAATTTTATTAATGGCGGCTCAGGATATGATTAAAAGATATTCGTGATGCAACTAAAAAAAGAAATGATTATCTTATAGTTGTCTATGTTGTTGGTCTACATGTTTCAGCATCACCATCCAGGACGACGGGAGACCAGATCAGGTTTACGGTGGGTGACGCTCTGATACCAAAGTCTGACAGAGGAGCCCACTCCTCCCAAGCCCCGATCAGCTAATCTAGCTCGGCCATAAAGTCCCTTTTTTGCCCATGTGTCCGTAAGTACATAGACACGCAGTCCACACACCTTAGCACGTGTGTAGGTACTAAATAAATTTTATAATCACTTTCCACATGGGTCCCATGACACTGCCTTGTAGTGATTGTACCTCACATATTCGGGTTCGTCCATCATTGTTTAAATATATATTATACAGGGGATATGATATATTATACAGGGGATATGGACATCCCCCCTTCCCTTCCCTTGCTCTTTCCTTGTCTGTGACAGATATATATATATATATATATATATATATATATATGCATGCATATATAAACATATATATAATCTGTATATCTATATAAATACAAATATAAATGCATGCATACATATACATATATGCATACCTATGCATGTTATGCACATGAAAGTTTGAAAAAAACGAATAAAAGCAAAGCTAAAAAGCCACCTGATTACAAACAGAATTGCTTTAACTTAAACGAGAGCGAGACCTAGTGCATTTTCAATGCTTGTTTACTTTGGTTCCATCAAGAAGGCATTCAGATGTGACATTTGCCATACATTCTGAATGTTAGCACTCTAGTTGCTCATTCGATCACTGTAGTAAAGCTACTGCTCACCAGAGAAGTCTGCTGCTGGTATTCAAAGTCCATGCCTCAGTTTGCATGTCAGAATTCTTTAATGAAATAGAAGAGGATTTGAGAAGTCAAAATGTGCCCTAATTTTTCTTTCTGCAGCACTAATCATAATTTTTATGGCAAAATGAACCCCCTCATTTTGTTCCTTTGCAAATTAAATGTTTTAAGTGTTACCATTTTATTCCAATCAAGATGGCTTCAGGTGTGCCATACTTTTGTTATAAGTAAGACTGTTAGCGCTCTAGTTGTTCTTTAGAACACTCTGGGACATTCTGTCATTGGGCTATACTTGGGCTACATCTGGGTGATATTTGTGCTACATTTGGGCTCTTTTGTCTCTGGTGGCCATCTTGGGAGACTTATTTGTTATGAAGTTTCCTAATTTCCTCAGTTACTACAGTCTCCTCAGTAGGAATATTTTCACTTTTTTACTTTGAATCCATCAAGAAGGCATTCACATGTGTCACACATTTGCCATAAATTCAGAATGTTAGCACTCTAGTTGCTCACTAGATCACTGTAGTAAAGCTACTGCTCACCAGGGAAGTCTGCTGCTGGTATTGAAAGTGCATGTTTCTGTCTGCATGTCAGAATATTTTAATGAAATAGAAGAGGATTTGAGAAGTCACTCTAAATGTGCCCTAATGTTTCTTTCTGCAGCACTAATCATACTTTCTATGGCAAAATGAACCCCCTCATTTTGTTCCTTTTTAAATTAAATGTGTTAAGAATTACCACTTTATTCCAATCAAGGTGGCTTCAGATGTTCCATACGTTTGTCGTAAGTAGGACTGTTAGCACTCTAGTTGTTCTTGAGAACACTCTGGGAAGGTGCAGTAGAACACAAAGGAATCAACTGACAGTCTCTGCCCTTGTTGGATGTACATGTTTTACTGAGAATGTTAGACTTCATTCTCACATGACTGAGAAAGATAATGTGAATTTACAGAAACTATGCTCTCAGTTTAGCTTATAGATCACCTTCCAAACCTCTGTGGGAAAAGCATGAGAAAATAGTTTTCTCTCAAACATGATTCATGATATCCCAACAGAAGGCTTTTTCATATGGTAAAATCACCTTAGAACACACCACAATTCCTAAAATGGGTATGGTACCATCAACAAATCATTTATAATGTAACTAAAGTCTTAAAACCTTCTATTAACTGCAATGCTTTTTAATGAGGTGCTATCATGTATATTGGCCCCAAGAGGACTGCCAACACTTCTTGGATGAAGTGCTGACAGCCAATCAGATCTCACGATGAGATGTGTGGTTAGGCTCCGCCCAGATATATATGTGATTTTACTTTTGATTTTCTCAGGAACTACTGAACGGATTTACACCAATTAACCAAAATGCACGACTCTGAACCTATGGCTACCTTTTTGCCAAATGTGGTGTCATTCCGTTCAGCAGTTCGGGCTGAAGCTGCGATTAAAGGTTCCTATGGAAAATTGTATGGGAAAAACACGTTTTGGGGCCCTCTTTTTTCTTGGCCCCCGCTTGACGTATCACCCCGAGACTTTCAGGATAGGAGCGGACCGGAACGTCAACCGGCGCCAAAGTTATTCCAAATAGAATGTTGCGGATTTCCTTTGGATAATAAGTCCTAACTATAACTACCTACTGGTGACTGCCAGTAGGTAAGATATATATATATATATATATATATATATATATATATATATATATATATATATATGCTCGATTCTCGTCCGAGTGTTCTTCACATCAAAATGACGATCACAGACCCAGTTTTGGTGCAATTTCTTGATTTATTGTGTTAAGACGCCCTGCACCACCATATATATATCATCATCACAAAGTTTGCCCGAAGAGGAGAGGCACCTGAAATACATCACAGTCTCCGCCTCAGTGGGTGTGGCCAACACTCTGGCCTGATGGTAACTGTAGTGCCTTCCCTCTCAAGTGAGTTGCTGTGCCCTCGTTTAAAAGTTCAAATAATCCCCAGTGGGTTGCGAGGCCGAAGTCTTTACCCCTGCTGCATTTTACCACCTCCATTTGCTGGCTCCTGTCCCCAGGCTGTCACGTGTTTGCCGCAACAAAGGGGCTGCTTACACAGCGGGGCTCTCGCCGCGGCCCAGGCATGGCCGCTTCACATCATCGCAAAGTTTGCCCGAAGAGGAGAGGCCACCACAGGAGGTATATTACCCCGCTGTGTAAGCAGCCCCTTTGTTGCGGCAAACACGTGACAGCTTGGGGACAGGAGCCGGCAAATGGAGGTGGTAAAATGCAGCAGGGGTAAAGACTTCGGCCTCGCAACCCACTGGGGATTATTTGAACTTTTAAACGAGGGCACAGCAACTCACTTGAGAGGGAAGGCACTACAGTTACCATCAGGCCAAAGTGTTGGCCACGCCCACTGAGGCGGAGACTGTGATGTATTTCAGGTGCCAAAAAATTGCTGTTGCCTACCTGCAGTTCAGAAGCCATGAGCCCATGATTAAGTGCTGGGAGCACGAAACGCGTCGGGGATGGACTTCATCATTCGAGCTTGGTAGTTTTGTTTTACCTGTGCTGCAACCCTCATTAAATAATTTTGGACAATATACCTCCTGTGGTGGCCTCTCCTCTTTGGGCAAACTTTGTGATGATGTGAAGCGGCCATGCCTGGGCCGCGGCGAGAGCCCCGCTGTGTAAGCAGCCCCTTTGTTGCGGCAAACACGTGACAGCCTGGGGACAGGAGCCGGCAAATGGAGGTGGTAAAATGCAGCAGGGGTAAAGACTTCGGCCTCGCAACCCACTGGGGATTATTTGAACTTTTAAACGAGGGCACAGCAACTCACTTGAGAGGGAAGGCACTACAGTTACCATCAGGCCAGAGTGTTGGCCACGCCCACTGAGGCGGAGACTGTGATGTATTTCAGGTGCCAAAAAATTGCTGTTGCCTACCTGCAGTTCAGAAGCCATGAGCCCATGATTAAGTGCTGGGAGCACGAAACGCGTCGGGGATGGACTTCATCATTCGAGCTTGGTAGTTTTGTTTTACCTGTGCTGCAACCTTCATTAAAATTTTGGACAATATACCTACTGTGGTGGCCTCTCCTCTTCGGGCAAACTTTGCGATGATGTGAAGCGGCCATGCCTGGGCCGCGGCGAGAGCCCTGCTGTGTAAGCAGCCCCTTTGTTGCGGCAAACACGTGACAGCCTGGGGACAGGAGCCGGCAAATGGAGGTGGTAAAATGCAGCAGGGGTAAAGACTTCGGCCTCGCAACCCACTGGGGATTATTTGAACTTTTAAACGAGGGCACAGCAACTCACTTGAGAGGGAAGGCACTACAGTTACCATCAGGCCAGTGTGTTGGCCACGCCCACTGAGGCGGAGACTGTGATGTATTTCAGGTGCCAAAAAATTGCTGTTGCCTACCTGCAGTTCAGAAGCCATGAGCCCATGATTAAGTGCTGGGAGCACGAAACGCGTCGGGATGGACTTCATCATTCGAGCTTGGTAGTTTTGTTTTACCTGTGCTGCAACCTTCATTAAAATTTTGGACAATATACCTCCTGTGGTGGCCTCTCCTCTTCGGGCAAACTTTGCGATGATGTGAAGCGGCCATGCCTGTGCCGCGGCGAGAGCCCCGCTGTGTAAGCAGCCCCTTTGTTGCGGCAAACACGTGACAGCCTGGGGACAGGAGCCGGCAAATGGAGGTGGTAAAATGCAGCAGGGGTAAAGACTTCGGCCTCGCAACCCACTGGGGATTATTTGAACTTTTAAACGAGGGCACAGCAACTCACTTGAGAGGGAAGGCACTACAGTTACCATCAGGCCAGAGTGTTGGCCACGCCCACTGAGGCGGAGACTGTGATGTATTTCAGGTGCCAAAAAATTGCTGTTGCCTACCTGCAGTTCAGAAGCCATGAGCCCATGATTAAGTGCTGGGAGCACGAAACGCGTCGGGGATGGACTTCATCATTCGAGCTTGGTAGTTTTGTTTTACCTGTGCTGCAACCTTCATTAAAATTTTGGACAATATATCTCCTGTGGTGGCCTATCCTCTTCGGGCAAACTTTGCTATGATGTGAAGCGGCCATGCCTGGGCCGCGGCGAGAGCCCCGCTGTGTAAGCAGCCCCTTTGTTGCGGCAAACATCACTGTATTTACACATTTATATACCGATGTCTTCTTCCTTTTTTTTTAGCTATACATATATATTTTTTTTTTTTTTCAGAAAGACACATATGTCATCAGTGATGTAATATCTGACGTCATCAGCAGCGGATTACGGTCGCGTGAGTTATAGTTGCCTGCACCAACTATAACGGGGGAATTTCATTGGTTTTTCGTGAGGAAAATGCCCAGCTAACTATAACATGTGTGAAACCTATGGTTTTTTAAGTGAATTTGCAAGGTTTTTGAAATGCTAATTCCTAACTATAACGTGTGTGAAACCTATGGTTTTTTCAGTGAATTTGTACGGTTTTTTAAATGCTAAGTTACTTTACGCCGTTCGTGCCGTGCGCGCACGGTGGGCACGCACGCTTTGCTCACCGCGCGCCCACTTCACGCAATTCGTTCCGTGCCGTGCAAAGCGCACCGCGCGCCCACTTTACGCAGTTAGTGCCGTGCACGCACGGTGCACTTTGCGCACCGTGCACGCACGGTGGGCACACAGTGCGCTGCGCGCACCGCGCGCCCACTTTACGCTTAATGGGCCATGTACGCACGGTGCGCTTCGCGCACCGTCCGCACAAGGAGGGCACATGATACGCTTTGTTGTTAAGGGTTTTGCCATAAACTGTTATCGTTTAATAAGTCATGCACGCACAATGCGCTGTGCGCAGCGTGCGCACATGGGGGGATTGACAGTGCGATTTTATTATAAAGCATTTATACCGTGCACGCACGCTGCGCGAACCTCGCGGAATTTTTTTCATTTCTATAGTGCGCGCACGCTTCGCGCACTCGGCGATTTACCGAAAAAAATTACATTTTTTTAATTGTCCTTGAGGGACCTCCTGGGACCCCTTGACCCCTGCTAGGGGGTCAGGAACTGTCCAGCGTGCCCCCTTTACATGTTTTTCTCCTTTGTGTTTCACCCCCCTCTCAGTGCGAGAGACAAAATGGCGGCCGACACTTCCTGGTTTCGACCGATTCGAATGTTTACTAAGATGTAACAACCAATCAGAAGTGCGCTCGCATACGGCCGAGTGCGCGCACCCTGCGCGCATGCTGCGCGCGTATAGATATAAATATTGATTTAAATGCTATTTTCTCACAAAATACTGAACAGATTTACACCAAACCTGCAAAAGGCACCAAACGGACCTTATGGCTACCTCTCTGCCAATTTTCACGTAATTCTGTTCAGCCGTTCGGGCTGTAGCTGCGACTAAAGTCCCTATGGAAAAATCCATGGGGAAAACGTGTTTTGGGACCCCCCCTTTTTCTCGGCCCCCGCTTGACGAATCACCCCGAGACTTTCAGGGTAGGAGCGGAGCGGAGCGCCCCATTAGTTTTGAAAATTTCGCGAAGATTCGTCAATCGGCGCTAAAGTTATTCAAAATAGAATTTTGAGATTTCCTATGGAAACTCGGTCCTAACTATAACTATCTACTGGCGACCGCCAGTAGATAATATAGATATATATATATATTTTTTTTTTCACAGAAAAAACCATAGGTTTCAGGCACGTTATAATTAGGAATTAGCATTTAAAAAACCGCAGAAATTCACTGAAAAAACCATAGGTTTCAGGGGTGTTATAGTTAGCTGGACTTTTCACTTGTACAAAACCATTGAAATTCCCCCGTTATAGTTAGTTCAGCTAACTATAACTCGTGCGCCCGCAATGCACTGCTGATGACGTCTATATTACATCACTCAGGCCCTCAGTATTGAAGGGAAATTATATCCCCAATTTAAAACGCGCCATAGTGCGTGTTTGCACATGTCACCTCAGGCCCCGTCCCCTCCCTTCACCACTGTGTAAACACGCCCTGTGGCTGTTCTAAGTTGAGAGATTAAGGCCCCTTGAATCCTAAGGGTCCCTAGGGTGAAACTAGACCACTAGGTACCTCCAGTAAGCGCCATAGAGCTGCGTTGCAGAGAGATGTAAAAAGGGGCTTGGCCTCAGAACACCTGTCTGCAGCGCAGCTCCCTGGCGCATACTGGAGATGCCTGTTGGGCTAGTTGGCCCTCAGGGACCCTCAGTATTGAAGAGGAATTAATTCCCCAACTTACAACTCACCAGGGGGCGCGTTTGCAGAGTACTGCAAGGAGGGGGCGTGGCCTCCAGCACGAAGCCAGTCTTTTATTTATTTTAATTTTTTAAGAAGGGGGGCTGTGTGGTTCCCCTTCTTATTCTAATTTATTGGCCCTGATGACCCCATCCCCCAGGGCCTGGCTCCTAATTATATTTTTTTACCCCAATCCCCAGGGCCGGCCACTGTTTTTTATTATTTTTAAAAAATATATATTTATAGACACACCTAGGACATGCTGGACAAACCGTACGTACCTATCACCATGACGATTTGAGTGATATTCATTAAAAGGCGACTATGCATACAATGAATCCAAGTGGAATGTATTTACACCACTAGTGAAGCTCTGAGATGTCTGATGCCCTACCGTGCCGAATCCCGGTAGACACCCTTGTTGTTTATTTATACAAACATGGGTAGCTATTGACAGGCATATTTAATACACATGCACACCAAGCCATTCAAAGGGGATTCGACAAAAATTCGACCAAAACTATGTAAGAAACCCCCTCACGGTTAATAAAACACACATCCACTGCCGGATGTGTAATACTTTTTATTTTACTCTCTGGAAAGGAGACGAACATCACTTGAGAGTCACAGCGCGCTCCTGGCAGAGCCCAATGCTGTGTTACACCCACCATTGCCTGCCGAGTGCCACACACCTCTGTGTTGTATTCCACCAGCTAGTGCATATGCTATGACACTCTCTAGCCCATGTGCACTGTAACACCACCCCGTGAATATGTCATGCCAAACTTGTCTTCGCACGGGTTATATTGCCCCATCTAACGTGCCTTCCTCGATGCCTATGTTATAACGCACAGTGCTATGCCATACATATTACAATCTGGGATCCATATCTTTGTCACAGTGCATATGCAACGTTACACTACCCAGCACATATTTTATATTACAACTTTAGAGACTAGTTAGGTTACACAACACTGCCCTGTGCATATTACACTCCAAGGCGCACATCGCATAGCACGCGCTAGTGCCTGTGCTATCTCGCGCTCTCCAATGAATCTGTCATTGCGCACAATGTATTGCATATTATATTTCACGCCCGGTTCATCTTATATTACACTTTTTGGTGCATAGTTTATACCAACACTGTGTTCACCTACCCTTTTCACGGGCATTACATTTTGCGATAGGGGGTGGAGGGTCAGGGGGTGTTTCTGCCAAGTGAGCCCGGAGTCAGAGTCACAAACGTCCTCTTCTTCCTGAATAAAAGTGAGATTATGCTGCATACTTGTTCATATTTTAAGTAGTTCGCACAGACACACATTTTAAAAACAATAAAGTTCCTAATACCCGCCTTCTCTGAACAGCTAGCTTGCTGCCCCATCCCCCTCCTCCCTATCCTCTGTTGTGTGAATCCATGGACTAGCCTCCTCCCTCCTGCCATGCATGGTCTGATGTGCTGCCACTGCCCTCAATTTAGTATGATGTACCAGTCCCCTCCTCCTGCCCTCCATTGCCCAATTCTATGCCCCATCATTGACCTCCAGCTTAAACTCTGTGCTTAGCTTGCTGCCCCTATTCTCCTTCCCCCTGCCCTCCGATGTCTTTGTGCATGGCCCTGCTCCATCCTTTTTGCCCACCATGTTCCATGGACCTGCCACTCCTATCTACTCTGAGTGCTCTGTTGAGCTGCCACTCCCCTCCCACCTGCCTAGCATTGTCAGATGACTGTAACCTGTCCCTGCCACCTCCACCCTGCCTGTCCACATGCCATGCCCCTATCCTCTTCCTCCTGTCCTACATGGTCCATTGTACTGCCACACCCTTCTGCCCTCCCTGGTCTGTTGTGCTGCAACTGCTCCTCCTGCCTGCCCCGTGCGGTCTGTTGTGAGGCCCCTTCCCCTGAAATTTCTTGTCTGTGCACAGGTCCTGACACTCCCGTCTATCCTCCATCATCCTTTGTGCATGCCCCTGCACCCTCCTTCTTGCCCATCATAGCCATTGTGCTGCCACTAACCCTCCCACTTGCCATGCATGGTCTTCTGTGCTGCCATGGCCCCTCCCACCTTCCCTGTGTGGTCAGTTAGCTGCCCCTGACCCCTCCCACCTTCCCTCCATGGTCTGTGTGTATGCCATCACAGTCTCACTGTTGCTCTTCATGGTGTGTCTTGCTTCTAGTGCCCATCCTGCCTGACCTCCATGGCTATCTTGCTGCTCCTGCCCTGCCCCCTTGCCCCCCAGCCCTCTGTTTACATGTGCAGACCCCTACTCTCTCCCTCCTGGCTTGTCTGTTCCATTGTAATGCCCCTGATCCGTCCCTCCTGCCCTTTATGGTCTGTTATGCTGCAGCTTTCTCTCCTGTCTGTCCATTATGGTCAGCTAGCTACCATTGCCTCTTGCCCCTCTGTTCTCTGTTGTCCATGTGCATGGTCCTGTCCCCTCCCTCTTGCTTTCTATGGATTGTTGTGCTGCACTCCCGTCCCGCATGCCCTGTGTGGTGTATTGTGCTGCTGCAAACCCTGATGCCTGCCCTGCAGGGTCAGTTTGGTGCACCTCTCCATGTCCCTCCTGTCCTCTGTTATCCAAGTCCATGTCCCTACACCATTTCCTTCCATGATCCAATGTACCATACTTGCGAACATTTTGAACTTGGTAAGAGGGAGATTTTGAAAAAAAACTGGGGTATTGATTTTCCCCTTTGAGTTACATTGAAAAAGAGGAGATTGTAGACAGGAGACAGATCAAATAAAGCCCATTTGAGCTTAAAAACATTGGACGTTTCCTGGCTGAATCGGGTCTGTTGGCATGTATGGTTGTACTACCATTGCCTCTTCCTTCTGCCCACAATGGTCTATTACATTGCCACAGCCTCTCTTGTAAGTCCTGTATTGTTGGTTTGTTGCCCCTGCCCCCCTTTCCACTGCCCTCCATAGTCTGTTGTGCTGCCACAGCCCTTCCTGCCTGCTCAGTGTGGTTAAATTGTTGCCTTTGCACACTCCTACCTGCCTTCAATTTTCAGAGTCTGTGCCTCTGGCCTCTGCCTCTCAACAGTATCCTAATGAACAACTAGATTGCTAACATTCTATATTTATTACAAAAGTGTGGAACGCCTGACGTCATCTTGATGTAATCAAAACTGTAATACCTAGGGCATTTCCTTTAGAAATTACATATATGAGATGGTCTTATTGGCATCAAAATTATGGTTAGTGCTCTAAAAGACTAAAATAAGGACATATCTTCTGAGTTTTCAAATAGCGACAAAGCACTTTTAAATTATTTGTTATCTTTATGTTTTTTTATCCAGTTGACCACTTGATTAAATGTTGCACTTAGGGGAGAGGATGTGGTGTTACTTCCAGAACTGCAGACTTTGCAACTGGGGAACCAGGTTGGAGTTTCTGCTTCAGCTCGACATTCTGTGATTCTGGTCAAATCACTTAGTCTCCCCATGTCTACAACCAAAATGAATTTGTTCTTGTGTGATGTAACCAATGCTCATGTAAAGCACTCCAATACCTGACAAGTCTGCACTATATAACACTGCAGAAACACAAAATATTAAGTGTTTTGCACACTTCTGTCATTGGGCTATATTTGGGCTACATCTGGGTGATTTGGGGCTACATTTGGGCTCTTTTGTCTCACATTTGCCATAAATTCTGAAAGTTAGCACTCTAGTTGCTCATTAGATCACTGTAGTAAAACTACTGTTCACCATGGAAGTCTGCTCCTGGTATTAAAAGTGCATGTTTCAGTCTGCATGTCAGAATTTTTTAATGAAATAGAAGAGGATTTGAGAAGTCACTCAAAATGTGCCCTCATTTTCTTTCTTCAGCATTAATCATAATTTCTATGGCAAAATGAACCCCTCATTGTGTTCCTTTTTAAATTAAATGTTTTAAGTGTTACCAGTTTATTCCAATCAAGATGGCTTCAGGTGTGCCATACTTTTGTCATAATGAAGACAGTAAGCGCTCTAGTTGTTTTTAAGAACACTCTGGGACATTCTGTCATTGGGCTATACTTGGGCTACATCTGGGTGATATTTGGGCTACATTTGGGCTCTTTTGTCTGTGGTGGCCATCTTGGGAGACTTATTTGTTATGAAGTTTCCTAATTTCCTCATTTACTGCAGTCTCCTCAGTAGGAAATACTTTCAGCTTTTTACTTTGATTCCATCAAGAAGGCATTCAGATGTGTCACACATTTGCCATAAATTCAGAATGTTAGCACTCTTTTTGCTCATTAGATCACTGTAGTAAAGCTACTGCTCACCAGGGAAAACTGCTGCTGGTATTGAAAGTGCATGTTTCAGTCTGCATGTCAGAATTTTTTAATGAAATAAAAAAGGATTTCAGAAGTCAAAATGTGCCCTAGTTTTTCTTTCTGCAGCACTAATCATACTTGTTATGGAAAAATGAACCCCCTCATTTTGTTCCTTTTTAAATTAAATGTTTTAAGAGTTACCACTTTAATCCAAGCAAGATGGCTTCAGGTGTGCCATACGTTTATCATAAGTAGGACTGTTAGCGCTCTAGTCGTTCTTTGGAACACTTTGGGAAGCTGCAGTAGAACACAAAGGAATCAACTGACAGTCTCTGCCCTTGTTGGATGTACATGTTTTACTGAGAATGTTAGACTTCATTCTCACATGACTGAGAAAGATAATGTGAATTTACAGAAAATAAGCTCTCAGTTTAGCTTATAGATCACCTTCCAAACCTCTGTAAGAAAAGCATGAGAAAATATTTTTCTCTCAATCATGATATCCCAGCAGAAGGCTTTTTCACATGGTGAAATCACCTTAGAACATACCACAATTCCTAAAATGAGTATGGTACCATCAACAAATGATTTCTAATGTACCTAAAGTCTTAAAACCTTCTATTAACTGCAATGCTTTTTAATGAGGTGCTATCATGTATATTGGTCCCAAGATGGCTGCCAACACTTCTTGGATGAAGTGCTGACAGCCAATCAGATCTCAGGATGAGATGTGTGGTTAGGCTCCGCCCACATATATATATGATTTTACTTTTGATTTTCTCAGGAGCTACTGAACAGATTGACACCAGACCTGCAAAAGGCACTTCCCTGAGCTGAGGACTACCTCACTGCCAAATTTCAAGTAATTCTGTTCAGCCGTTCGGGCTGTACCTTGGACTAAAGTTCCCTATGGAAAATTGCATGGGGAAAACGTGTTTTGGGACCCCCCATTCTTTCTCAGCCCCTGCTTGACGAATCCCCCCGAGACTTTCAGGGTAGGAGCGGAGCGCCCCACCTATTTTGAAAATTTCGCGAGGATTCGTCAACCGGCGCCAAAGTTATTCCAAATAGAATGTTGCGGATTTCCTATGGAAACACGGTCCTAACTATAACTATCTACTGGCGACCGCCAGTAGATAATAAATATATATATATATACATATACACGTACATATATATATATTCACTGAAAAAACCACAGGTTTTAGGGGCGTTATAGTTAGTTGGACATTTTACTCCTACAAAACCATAGAAATTCCCCGTATATGTGACGTCATCAGCAGTGCATTGCAGGCGCGCAAGTTATAGTTAGCTGAACTAACTATAACGGGAGAATTTATATGGTTTTGTACGAGTGAAATATCCAACTAACTATAACGCCCCTGAAACCTGTTTTTTTCGGTGAATTCCTAAGGTTTTTTAAATGCTAAGTTCTAACTATAACGTGCCTGAAACCTATGGTTTTTTAGTGAATATATATATATTTATTATACTATGTATACATGTGAAAATGTCTCGGTCCGCCTGTTTTCCTCGGTGGCACAGAAAAAATGGGTGGAACTGACGTCAGCACGCCGACGAGGTCCTATTATGGCTCCAATGACATCATACGGTGTCGCGAGCGGAGCCGTGCTATCATGAGGTCCTCTTCGACATGGGAGAGCTAGGAAAGAATTTCTGTGGAATGCTGGTGTAGGGAATATTCACCTAAGTGTTCAGGCTAGTCCTTTGGGAGCAACTGTTTATGTTGTCACTCCAGAAACCAAAACCAGTGATCCAAGGGCAGAGGCCCTGCAGCTGGCACATGAGGTGGGGTGCCCAGTCGTGTGCACCGGCAGGGCAGTGAAGTGTCAAGCACCACAACCCACAAAAAAGGTAACAAGGGCACTGAATAACAAAGGATCTGCTCTTTGTATCTGGCAGGAACAACAAAGTTAAAATGCCCTGGTACCAAAATGTAGAATTAGTGCTACAACGGTCTTCAAGAGGACCTGTGATGCCACTTCTGCCTCCTGTACCCTGGAGGCGGCACATGGGTCACGTGCTACGGTCATACTGCGGTGGGACGCACACTCGTTGACCTCTCATGGCACTGCTCCACACATTAGGGAAGATGCTTTCCATTAGCTATGTGTTCTGATGACGTGTCGCACTGGCCCCGTCCAACAACAGAACTCCTTTAGAGGCAAACAGACTCTTCCACTTTCTCACCGGAAGTGAAACCAGGCCACGCGGACACTTTCACAATACAACAGCTGGAAATGCACCTTTCGGTAAAAAAAAACACATTCCTTCCTCCTAATTGATCAAATAAACGTCTCACTGAAGAACAGGGGCAAGCTTCGATCGGTAAACAGCCGTTACAACAACTTTTTTACTTCGCGATACCATTACAACGAATGCATTACCACGCATGCGTTGTACATCGCGAAGTCATTACTACACATTTTTTTAGAAAGCATGGTCATTTACCACGCATGGCTCTACAACAAATTTTGTTGTAAAGGTATGTATGGTAAATGACCATCCATTCTAAAAAACATGTAGACGATCCACGTTGTTGTAAGGAAAAGAGGCTGTTCTGTTTCCTCACAACGACGTGCATCGCCCCTCAGATATGACGTGAAGCAGGAACCACGAGGAGTGAGAAGTAAGGGGGATTGGGCATGGGGTGTTTTATTCTAGGGTTTAGGGTAGTGCAGTGGTGTTTGGGTAGTGTAGGGGGTCGTGCTGGGGGGAGTGTTTTAGGGTTTAGGGTAGTGCAGTGGTGTTTGGGTAGTCTGAGGGGGTCATGCTGGGGTAGTGTTTTAGGGTTTAGGGTAGTGCAGTAGTGTAGTGGGTAGTGCTGGGGTAGTGTTTTAGGGTTTAGGGTAGTGCAGTAGTGTATGGGTAGTGTAGGGGGTAATGCTGGGGTAGTGTTTTAGGGTTTAGGGTAGTGCAGTAGTGTTTGAGTAGTGTAGGGGGTCATGCTGGTGGTAGCGTTTTAGGGTGGTTTAGTGTAGTGCAGTGGTGTTTGTGTAGTGTAGGGGGTCGTGCTGGGGGTAGTGTTTTAGGGTTTAGGGTAGGGCAGTGGTGTTTGTGTAGTGTAGGGGTAGTCTTTTAGGGTTTAGGGTAGTGCAATGGTGTCTGTGTACTGAAAGGGGTCATGCTGGGTTCTAGTGTTTTAGGGTTTAGGGTAGTGCAGTGATGTTTGTGTAGTGTAGGGGGTAGTGCTGGGGGTAGTGTTTTAGGGTTTAGGGTAGTGCAGTGGTGTTTGTGTAGTGTAGGGGGTCGTGTTTTAGGGTTTAGGGTCTTGCAGTGGTGTTTGGGTAGTGAAGGGAGCTGTGCTGGGGGTAGTGTTATAGGGTTTAGGGTAGTGCAGTTGTGTTTAGGTAGTGAAGGGGGTCGTGCTGGGGGTAGTGTTTTAGGGTTTTGGGTAGTGCAGTGGTGTTTGTGTAGTGTAGGGGGTCATGCTGGGGTAGATTTAGTGTTTAGGGTAGTGCAGTGGTGATTGTGTAGTGTAGGGGGTCATGCTGGGGTAGTGTTTTAGGGTTTAAGGCAGTGCAGTGGTGTTTGTGTAGTAAAGGGGGTTGTGCTGGGGGTAAATTTAGGGTTTAGGGTAGTGCCGTGATGTTTGGGTAGTGTAGGGAGTCAGTCAGTCAGTCAGTCAAAATATCTTTATTCGACTCAATTAAAGTCATACAAAGAGTTTAAAAACATTTCATACAAAGAGTTAGGGACATTTCATACGTGTTAAAATATGACAATAAAATAATTTACATTAAAACAAATCTAGGCATACAAAAGTTAAAAAGGAATAACGATGGGTCTAATGGGTATGTTTTTTCATCCTTACTGCAGCTACCAATTAATTGGCAATACAAAAGGTGTAGGGAGTCATGCGGATGGTAGTGTTTTAGGGTGTAGGGTAGTGCAGTTATGTTTGGGTAGTGTAGTGTGTCATGCTGGGGTAGTGTTTTAGGGTTTAGGGTAGCGCGTTCAACCAGCCACAATATCCGTGGACAAAGGGGATCCTGACTCTTTTGAACGCTCCGCCAATTGAATCGTTTGGGTCAAGGGCCCTACCACGCCCAAGACCTATCAATTCCTTTCTTGAGATCCCTCATATACTTGGAGAAAAAGGTACATAGTTTCTCATCAATTTCAGGCGTGTGTGCCACCTTCCCCTTCAATGAGGTCCTGGGGCATTCTCCCTTCATCCTATTCCTGACCTCCCTTTCAAGGGGTTGATGGATTTTCCCCACCACATACTCTGCCACGTTGGTGTCAGGGGTCCACTCCGCCGACCTACGATGGTAAATTTGGATATGCTCGAACATATCCGAGTGGACCCCGTATCCCAACCCGGGACTGAGAGGAGTGGGACTCTGGATGCCAGGGACGCCCCGAGTCTTTATCCTCATTGGAGGAGAAATCGTCCTCCGATACAACCTCTCCCTCTAAGGGAAACCCGCCGTCGGGGTCTACAATAGTGGTTACAGCGTCGCAATTTTCTCCGGACACCTCCTCCTCCCGGCAGGGTGCATGTTTTAGCGTTTGCACACTCTTGAGGAAGGTCTCCGTAACTTTATCAGATCCTTCCAAGTGCCCCGCGTTATGCTTAACGGCCCTTTTATTCCCCATCTGGGAGCTACTGGGACCCACCACCACCAGATCTGGGTCACTGAACACCCCAGGGATGCTTTTCGCCAGATTCTCAACCTGATCCCCAAGAGGAGCCAGCGCCCTAGAAATAGCCAGAGAGAGGGCTTGGTCCACTGCTGGAGGGAGAAGTTGGGGGGCTATTCCTCCTCCACTTCCTGGTAGGAGGAGTAAAAATGGTCTTCTGGAGAAGACATGATAGCAGAGGGTGTGAGCACAGAACAAATGCCCTTAAAATCCTTAAGGCAGCCCCCTCGCCAGTGCTCCAACAGCTGGGCTTTCCCCAAAGCTGTTATAAGAATAGACTGAGGCGCAATACCAATTACCACCACCAGGTGGCGCTGGTCACTAACGTGGCCGGGGGCGAAATCACTGCATAGCGGTGTCAAAATTAGGCGATGGTTGGATGGGAATCAAGAGGAACCTGAAGGAGTGACTGGATTCCCAAAAGCGCGTAAAGACCAGCAGGAGCGCTCGACAGAGCTGCCTCGCTCAGACCAGACGCGCCTGACAGGATCTCACCGCGCGGAGAGCGCACAGCGGGAGAAACTGCAAGGGGGAGAGTGCTCTCGAGCAAGAGCCTGCTACGCAGGGAATATGAAACAATACCACGGCAATAATGCTAATAACGTGCACAAGAAACCGCTATACAAACAGCAACAACATCAGATTAAGCCAAGAATGTAAGGAATTCCTTGGAGAGTGCCCCCCTAATGGTTCATGGGTTGCGTAGTCTTTTGTTTAATGATTGTTGTGTTACGTTTTCTTTGAACTGCTATGCAAATAAAGTGAGGACAGATATGCATAATCCTCGCCTCCGTCCTGCCATAGAATTTATTAAACTTTATTCGATCTGATTTAAAAACATAGATCATAAAAGTGTACATAAAAACAGTAAATACTCTTTTCTAATGCAATACAGTGAGAATTAATTAAAACCAGTAGGTAAAAAGGGGTGTTACAAAACCCGGTTCAGAGCAACTTCAGGTTAACATAATCGTAAAGTTCAATGTTTCGCAAGATCAATCTCATGTACTTCGTGGTAAATACAAATACGCAATAAGGGGTCCAAGTAAGATGTAACGCTCCAATACCTGACCAGTCTGCCCTATATAAAACTGCAGAAAAACTAAAAATAAAAAGTGTTTTGCACACTTCTGTCATTGGGCTATATGTGGGCTACATCTGGGTGATATTTGTGCTACATTTGGGCTCTTTTTTCTTTGGTGGCCATCTTGGGAGACTTATTTGTTATGAAGTTTCCTAATTTCCTCATTTACTGCAGTGTCCTCAGTAGGAAATGCTTTCAGTTTTTTACTTTGATTCCATCAAGAAGGCATTCAGATGTGTCACACATTTGCCATAAATTCAGAATGTTAGCACTCTAGTTGTTCATTATATCACTGTAGTAAAGCTACTGCTCACCAGGGCGTTAACTGGAAGTCTACTGCTGGTATTGAAAGTGATTGTTTCAGTCTGCATGTCAGAATTTTCTAATGAAATAGAAGAGGATTTGAGATCTCACTTAAAAAATGCCCTAAATTTTCTTTCTGCAGCACTAACCATAATTTCTATGGCAAAATAAACCCCCTCATTTTGATCCTTTTTAAATTAAATGTTTTAAGTGTTACCAGTTTATTCCAATCAAGATGGCTTCAGATGTGCTATAATTTTGTCATAAGTAAGACTGTTAGCGCTCTAGTTGTTCTTTAGAACACTCTGGGAAGCTGCAATAGAAATAAAAGGCATCAAATGGCAGGCTACTCCTGGTGAAATATAACAGGAAGATATTTGAGATCACACTTGAAACATGTCCTAATTTTTCTTTCTACAGCACTAACCATCATTTCTATGACAAAATGAACCCCCTCATGTTGTTCCTTTTTAAATTAAATGTTTTAAGTGTTACCAGTTTATTCCAATCAAGATGGCTTCAGGTGTGCCATACTTTGTCATAAGTAAGGCTGTTATTGCTCTAGTTGCTCTTTAGAGCACTCTGGGAAGCTGCAGTAGAACACAAAGGCATCAACTGACAGGCTGCTCCTGTTGAATTATAACAGGAAGATATTTGAGATCACACTTGAAACGTCCTAATTTTTATTTCTACAGCACTAACCATCATTTCTATGACAAAATGAACCCCCTCATTTTGTTCCTTTTTAAATTAAATGTTTTAAGTGTTACCAGTTTATTCCAATCAAGATGGCTTCAGGTGTGCCATAATTTTGTCATAAGTAAGACTGTTAGCGCTCTAGTTGTTCTTTAGCACACTCTGGGAAGCTACAGTAGAGCACAAAGGCATCAACCGACATGCTGCTCCTGTTGAAATATAACAGGAAGATATTTGAGCTCACACTTGAAACGTGTCCTAATTTTTCTTTCTAAAGCACTAAACAAAATTTCTATGACAAGATGAACCCCATCATTTTTTTTCCTTTTCAAATTAAATGTTTTAAGTGTTACCAGTTTATTCCAATCAAGATGGCTTCAGATGTGCCATACGTTTGTCATAAGTAAGGCTGTTAGCGCTCTAGTTGTACTTTAGAACACTCTGGAAAGCTGCAGTAGAACACAAAGGAATCAACTGACAGTCTCTGCCCTTGTTGGATGTACATGATTTACTGAGAATGACAGACTCATTCTCACATGACTGAGAAAGATAATGTGAATTTACAGAAAATATGCTGTCATTTTAGCTTCCGTTTTCTCTCAAACATGATTCATGATTTCGCAGCAGAAGGTTTTTGAAAGGGTAAAATCACCTTAGAAGACACCACAATTCCCGAAATTAGTATGGCGCCATCAACAAATGAATTCTAATGTAACTAAAGTCTGTTATCACCCTTTATAGTTCTCCTTTTGGTAACCCTCAAAATCTTCGATTCACTACAATGCATTTCAATGGGGTACTATCATGTATATTGGTCCCAAGATGGCTCCCAGCAATACCAGGATGAAGTGCTGACAGCCAATCAAATCTCATGATGAGATATGTAGTTAGGCTCCGCCCAGATATTGAAACTTTTTC
Source organism: Triturus cristatus (assembly GCF_964204655.1). Taxonomy (NCBI): domain Eukaryota; kingdom Metazoa; phylum Chordata; class Amphibia; order Caudata; family Salamandridae; genus Triturus; species Triturus cristatus. The sequence goes on along the minus strand of NC_140593.1, from coordinate 324,439,902 downwards.
TTTTTCTAATTTCTCATGAACTACTGAACAGATTTACACCATTTAACAAAAAGGGATCTTTCTGAACCAAGGGCTACCTGTTCACCAAATTTGGTGTAATTCTGTTCAGCAGTTCGGGCTGTAGCCTTGTCTAAAGTTTCCTATGGGAATTAATGTGGAGAAAACACGTTTTGGGACCCCCCTTTTTTCTCGGCCCCCGATGGCCGAATCACCCCGAAACTTGCAAGACAGGAGCTGACCTGAGCGCCCCACGAGTTTTGAAAATTTCGCGAAGACGCCAAAGTTATTGGGAAAAGAATGTTAGGATAATAGGTCCTAACTATAACTACCTACTGGCGACCACCAGTAGGTCATATATATATATATATATATTTATATTCACTGAACAAAACCATAGGTTTCAGGCAATTTATAGTTAGAAATTAGCATTTTTTTAAAACATTGAAATTCACTGAAAAAACCATAGGTTACAGGCATGTCATAGTTAGAAATTAGCATTTAAAAAACCTCCTTCACGTGGATGCTGTCATCAGTGATGTCATCAGTGATGTCATTTGGGATGTCATCAGTGATGTCACTGACCATGTCATGAATGATGTAATATGTGCCATCATCAGCAGTGCATTGCGGGGGCGCGAGTTATATTTAGCTGAACTAACTATAACGGGGGAATTTCTATGCTTTTGTATGAGTGAAATGTCCAATTAACTATAACGACCCTGAAACCTATGGTTTTTTCAGTGAATATATATATATATATATATATATATGGCAGTAAACCTTTCTTCGAGCGATCCTCTGTGCCATGGATCAAGAAAGGGACGGACTCCACTTAGTTGTACCCAATTCTTTTATTTTTTGTTCGTGCGCTATGTCGCCATGACGCGTTTCGGGCTCAGCAGCCTTTGATCACATGACGTGCCCCTTGCATTTGTCCCATTTTTAAAGTGACAGTGCATTATTGTTTGCCATAGACATAGACAAAATATTACCATGCCTTAACTGTTTTATACACGCAAATTCGTACCAAACTTAATTGATATAACTGTAGAATACATCACATGATTTTTATCCCATGACTCATGATTCATAAATATTGAGCTAATAGCTCACATATTATAAGGTGCACTTGTGTTTGTATAAATACATAAATGGACTGCACATATAAAATCAGAGCAATATAATTGGTAAAAACATTGTTGATAAATATTGAACAATCGCTAGCAGCATGGTTAATTTTGACTGTGCAAAAACGGCAAATAAAGTGCAAAAATGTGCGAACCTGTGCAATAATATTACCTGTGCAAAATCAAATTTACAACCAAATAGGTTAATTTACAGATCCATCCATAAATCCTAGATTATAAGGATGGAATATAAATCAAGGAAAACAGAGACAATATATATATAAATATATATTTATACACAGTCCCATAGGCAATCAAAGCCAATGAGAAGCAATCACGTGGGTGAGTACACCGAGAAGCCAACAGCCAAAATGCATTTATTTTTTGCACAAGGTCTAAGCAAATAAATTTAAGAACTCACCCCAGGAGTGCTTCTCATTGGCTTCGATTGCGTATGGGACTGTGGAGCTTCTATATATAGATAGAGTGAGTTCTTAATTGTATTTGCTTAGAACTCGTGCAAAAAAACAAATGTGTTTTGGCTGTTGACTTCTCGCTGTTCTCACCCCTGCTAGTGCTTCTCATTGGGTTCGATTGCCTATGGGACTGTGGAGCTTCTATATTTAATGTAGGCACACCTCCGCGGCAAGAGCACTCATCCTAGAGTGCAGCGGCAAGGTGGAAAAGTAGCTGTGAATATATATATATATAATTAGCGGGGGCACAATCACAATGTTAACAGAAAGGAAAAATAATTATAACAGCACGAGGCTGACAAGAAGGGGCTACAGCAGGGAAGAACAGCTGAGCAGCAGCGAGGGCACCAAGGTCAGGAGCGAGCCTGTGGCGCCTGGGCAGGGCATGCTACAGCTGGAGGGCCGTGCGGCGTGGGGGGTGTCCTGGGGTCAGGTACCGGTACCTCACCTCAGCACCATCTCACAGTGGGCAAAACAGCACTTTCACACCAGTAGGGATAAATAATTTGCTTCACACTCCCTCTATAGCACACCCTACCCACCCTACAAACCTCACAGCACTCCTACCCTCCTCTTTCCCACTTATTTCTCCCTTTTTTCCCCTTACTCGCTTCAACGGAATCACAAAATGGCGGCCAACACTTCCTAGTTGCAACCGCTCGCAGCCAATCACCAGCAACCAGATGGCCAAATTCCCAAATATCGATATCTGTAAATTTCAATATTTCTCAAAACTGGACGGATTTACACCAAATAAACAAAAGCATGCTTTTAAGACCAAGACCCTTCTCCCTTCCAACTTTGGGGTAATTCCGTTCACCCGTTCGACCTGTAGCCTTGTCTAAAGTTTCCTATGGAAATTAACATTGAAAAAACATGTTTTGGGACCCCCTTTTTTCTCGAACCCCCCAAACTTTCAACATAGGAGCTGATCTCAACAAAGAATTTGTTTTGAAAATTTCGCGAAGATTCGTCAATCGGCGCCAAAGTTATTGGGAATAGAATGTTGCCATTTTCCTATGGTAACAAGGACCTAACTATAACTGCCTACTGGCAACCGCCAGTAGGTAATATACATACATACATATATAAACATATAAATACATCTGCATATCTATATAAATGCGAATATAAATGCATGCATACATATACGCTTGCCAGTAGCGCGATACAAGGACCCGTCCATGAAGCAGTCCTGGAATATGCTGGCACACAACTGTTTTTTTGCACCAAGGGATTGGTACTTCCAGTGACCACCTCAAAAATGGACCTTGTCAGAGGCTGCTGCCATTGGCAGACTGTGATTACACGGGGAAGTGAGTATGATTTCAGCTCGCTTCGCGGTCCTGCCTGTTCCCGAATTTGAGGCTGGACGTAGGGGACTTGAGGGGGACCTGAACACAGTTATTGCGCGATCACCAGCTGCTACACGGCCCCCCCTTTGCAAGGCAATATCAGCGTTCACAAGGACAATATTAAATCCTGCTGCGGTACTTACCAAATCTAGGGCATGCTGGGAATTGTAGTCGGACATTGAACTACCTTTTTCCTGATTGCAGCAGGGTCAGCTGATCTCCCACTAATGGGAGCGCCATGGGAGATTCAAAGGTGGGAGATGGTGATAACGAGTTGACAGCGGCATCTGAGGAAGGCTTTGGCCGAAATGCATTATGCTACGCTGCAACCTGTGAATAAAGGACTTCCCTCAAAATTCCCCGCTTGGTCTTGGATTGCTTTCGGAGTGAAGTGGTCGTTTTGGTGATATTTTTCGCGCTTGCCAGTAGCGCGATACAATTACCCGTCCATGAAGCAGTCCTGGAATATGCTGGCACACAACTGTTTTTTGCACCAAGGGATTGGTACTTCCAGTGACCACCTCAAAAACGGACCTTGTCAGAGGCTGCTGCCATTGGCAGACTGTGATTACACGGGGAAGTGAGTATGATTTCAGCTCGCTTCGCGGTCCTGCCTGTTCCCGAATTTGAGCCTGGACGTAGGGGACTTGAGGGGGACCTGAACACAGTTATTGCGCGATCACCAGCTGCTACACGGCCCCCCCCTTTGCAAGGCAATATCAGCGTTCACAAGGACAATATTAAATCCTGCTGCGGTACTTACCAAATCTAGGGCATGCTGGGAATTGTAGTCGGACATTGAACTACCTTTTTCCTGATTGCAGCAGGGTCAGCTGATCTCCCACTAATGGGAGCGCCATGGGAGATTCAAAGGTGGGAGATGGTGATAACGAGTTGACAGCTGCATCTGAGGAAGGCTTTGGCCGAAATGCATTATGCTACGCTGCAACCTGTGAATAAAGGATTTCCCTCAAAATTCCCTGCTTGGTCATGGATTGCTTTCGGAGTGAAGTGGTCGTTTTGGTGATATATAATTATATATATGCTCTTTTTGTAAGCATATATATATATATATATATCAAAATAACCACCTCCACCAGCTTCGATAGTCCTGCTGACGCTAGCGAAGTTAGTACTCGAACCAGTTTAAGGTGCAATTTTTCATTTATTTGCCCAGAGCGACGGCCATAACGTTTCGGCTCTCCTAGAGCCTTGTTCACATGATATATATTATATCAATCCTGGTTCCAGGTATGCAAAAGCAGGCGCTGACACCGTGGGATATTTGTCAAAGAGAAATGTTTTATTCCATAGAATCGCCCAGACGCGCTTCGACGGATGAGGCCGCCTTGTTCACTACATCTGGTCTGTCTCCAGTGTTACTTTTTATCTGCATGTACGTGGCACAGAGTACATCGGTTGTCACAGCAACCGTCAATGTTTTGAAGGACATAAAAGAAATATCATTTAAAACGTGTCAGTGCGTTCATGAGAGAAAAGCACCTACTAACTAAAATATAAAAAAGATAATAATAAAAGACATACTTTAGACTGTTGTTAAATACACAACATAAATGTAAGTTATGTGCTAATTTCACAGATAAGTGTGAGTATATTAGAGATGACTAAGACCACAGGTGAATTAGAATACAAGTGTATAAATGTTCAAATCATCACTTGATGGCAATATAATAATACTCAAATGCGTTTTTCAGAAGACCTGGAGAGATTTGCTTATGCCATGGATTCCACCATTATCAAGATGCATATAACCTAAATGATGCTTTTACAAATTCCTATGAGAAATTACCTTTGACAAAATTATTTAATTACGGTGATTATGATGTAACAGTTTACATGATAAAGACTAATGACATGTTGTTGGTAACTCAGAGGTTATTATGTAAATATAGTCAATTTTCATTATTATGACAATGATAAAGCATCGAAATGTTGGTAATGGTCAGCACGGTGTATGGCCCAAGTGGGCAAGGATAATATATTATTAATCCCATGTCATTTTTGATTCATATTGTGTGGCCTGTGTGAGTTTGGTATATACTCATATAGAGTGTGATCGGAAAAATAATGACCGATGACCAAAAGAAATATATGTAAAAAATTATGTGAGATTTGTGCCAAACGAAAATAAATATATCATGCTAATGCAAAAAGAGAGAGCCACATGCTGCGGATAGGGTTAAGGTGCGGGAGCAGCAGGGTGCATTTTAGTAATGTTAAGAGGCTAGTTTTTCAGTTTAAAGATGTACATTTAAAGCCTCGTCAGCATTCATTCCATTAGGGATTTTGCAATCCAAAAGTATGATATACCTGGATTCCAGTCTCTTGAGGGATAATTGTCTGTTTCCTCCCCTTATATTTTTAGCCATACTGTCAATCACAAAATAGGAAAGTTCCTCTGCCTTGCCGCCGTGGTGTGAATTTATATGTCTCGCTACGGGATACGCTGGGTCATCATTCGCGATGGCTCTTAGATGCTGGAGTATCCGGACATGTACGGGGTGTATAGTACTACCCACATACATCTTGTTGCAGGTGCAGCGAAGGACATATACGGCAAAATCCGTTTTACACGAGTAGCATCCCCGGATTTCAAAAAGGGTTTTTCTAAGGGGAAGATGAATAGTTCTAGTGTTTATACCATGTTTGCAGGCCTTACACTTTGAGCACTTCTGAAAACCTCTCTGAGGTTTAAGCCAATTTCCTCCTTTGTTGTGTACTGGTGCGTTGCAGATTAGTTCTTGGCGCATACTTTTAGCTCTCCTGAATGTAAGTTGTGGAAACTTAGTACACGTGGGTCCTATCGTAGGGTCACTATGCACTAAGGGCCAGTGTCTGTGTTGTATCTTCCTTAGGGTAGTGTGGTAAGGATTATATCCAGTGATCAGTCTAGGAGTATTGTCTATCACTTTCGATGTTTTTTTGCTTTCTGTCTTTGAAAATCAGATCCTCTCTTTTGATTTTATCACATTTCTCTTTCGCCATTGTCAGTGTTTTAGTCTTATATACCCTGTTCTTTATTCTCGTGAAGAGACCATCAGTAGAATTTTTGAGACTATCTTGGGTGCTACAATTTCATTTCATCCTCAAACATTCTGCATATGGAATGCTTTCTATAAGATTGGTTGGATGAAAACTGCTGGTGTGGAGGATAGCATTCCCTGATGTAGGTTTTCTGAAAGTTCTAGATTGTACTCTGTCGTTCTCTATGTATAATTCTAAATCTAAGAAAATGATAGACTCCTTACTGGTGGCACATGTGAAACTTAGGTTGAGAGAGTTGTTATTAATCTCTGATGCAAAATCTATTGCACTCTGTTCAGTGCCACGCCATAAGATAAAAATGGCATCTATATATCTACTATACAACATGACATTTTTGAACATATGGGTGTCGTGTGCCTTCATGAGTACTTGCTCCTCCCACCAGCCCATATGCAAATTAGCATAGCTGGGGGCGAAGCAAGTACCCATGGCAGTTCCTTGCATCTGTTTGTAAAACAACCTGTCAAAAATGAAGATGTTATTTTCCAGGCACCACTCTGCTATCTGTAGTAGCATGAGTGTGTGTTAGTGTAGCCCTATGTGTCCAGTGCCCAAGTAGTGACTAAGTGCATTCAGGCCATCTCTGTGTCTAATACTGGTATACAAACTCTGGACATCCAATGTCATGAAAACATAGTCATCATGCCAAGTACAATCATAGATCTTTGCTAGAAAATCACCAGTGTCTCTGATATAAGCTGGAAGTCTTTGGACAAAAGGTTGTAGAAAAAAGTCAATAAATCTACTGGTGTTCTCAAACAAACTCCCTATTGCAAATATGATTGGTCTCCCAGGGAGACATGACGCGTTTTTGTGTATCTTAGGGAGTAGGTATAGTTGTGGCGTCATTGGATAGTCATTTTTCAGAAACTCGAGCTCTTGCTTCAAGATAAGTCCAGCCCCTCTCCAATCATATAGAGATTTATGGAATTTTTCTTTCACACTTATGATATTCGTAGCGCTGATACAATTATAACAGTCTCTATCTTGCAACTGAGCCATCGCCTCCTTGTTGTACATTTCTAGAGGCCAAAGAATTACATTTCCCCCTTTGTCGGACCAGCGTACCACAATATCAGTTCGATCTTTGATTTTTTGCATGACATTGGAATATTCAATTCTGAGGCTGTGTTTAGATTCGGTGAAATCATTGCTACTTTTTATTGCCAAATCCTTGAGATCTTTAATTACCCTTTCTGAAAAGATATCGATTCCATCCTTGGGCATGAGTGAATACAGATTTTGGTTTAAAAGGTGTTTGAGTTGTTTCTAAAATGTTTAAATCAGATCTCATTGCCGCTTCCATTGTTGTAATTTGACCTGTTTCTTGCTCACAATCCAATTCTGTCATGTCTCTTAGTATGGTCATGTCAGCAACACTAAAACTGCCCAACATTGCCGGGGTCATTGCCTCTTTGTTGCCTTCGTTATTGTTATTAAGGCTATTGAAGAAATATTTGCCTAGTTTTAACCTACGGGTAATCTGGTATAAGTCTACCCTGGTTTGCGTATAGTCAAAGTTTGTATTTGTGCAAAAAGACAAACCCAGAGAGAGGATTCTTTCTTCTTCTTTAGTCAAAGCCATATTAGTGAGATTTATAACTGTATTTCCAGTTTCTGTTGTATTTATCTGCGTCTGTTCCTTCTGTAGGTAGATTTCCCCGCTTTTTGTGTTTTGTATGCCTCATCTCCTGTCCTTCCTTCTTCTTCTGTTTGATTTTGTGCTCTGATTTGTGTTTGATCTTGGCGCATAGGTCGTGGCCGCAAACTCATCATGCGTTCCATGCGTAAAAAACCAAACTCTTGGACGGGTGTCGGGTCCTTGCGGGTCTGGTTTACATTACCTGTGGCCTCTGGGTCAGATTCGATCTCAGAGCTCAATTCAGATCCACTCGGTACAGCTGGTCTTGTTAGACTAGTGTCGGTTGCTGACAATTGCTGTCGACGGATGGTTTCAAATTTTTTTGAGAATGTATAAATCCTCCCTTGTATCTAATCATTTCTATCACGTTGGAGCTTCGTGGATTTTCTTTCCTTAATAATCTGTTCATATTTCATCACTCTGGACTTTATATCCTCTAGGCTTTTTTTCACCTCATCCTGATTGTCTAATTTCTCTAGTTCATTGTGGATTTCTTCAATCCTGGCCAATATTTTTTCTCTGTCGGTTGTAGAAAATGTAATCAATATCTGTAGCATGTTTCTAGAGGATTGCGCATTGTTAGTTGCCCATTCCTGCAACATTGTGGGGTCCGGATTCTCGTATGTTGGTGCCAAGAGAATCCTCAGCCCCCTAGGGATGCGGCCCACGTCGAGATACCTTTTCAATGATGTACATTCCCACCATTAAGATACTTCGTGCATCCGCAGTTTTTCTAGCTCATTGGTAAGTTTCTTGAGATCGCTGCCTGCCGGTGCCATTAGTAATTCATTGCTGTTGGACTGAACGGATGCACTATTATCAATATCGCTAAAAATGTCTTTTGCTGCTGCTTCCCGTTCCTTTACCCATTCCGCGGCCATCCTGTGGAAAATCGTTTTTTCTTTGACACCCACTGCCCGTAAACCAACAATTACGGGACTACCTCTCCCATCAGCCACCTGGGGGGACTTAAGAAAACGCTCACGGACCACAATAAGCGAGCTTACCTGGGACTCGGATTGCCCTCCGGCGTTCTCGAGAGACAGGGTACTCAATGTTACGTGGTCCGTTCTGCGCTCTGGTCCCGGGATGTCAGCTGCGGGGGGCTCTTCGTTTTCCTTGCTACCAAAGATAGATCCAGTCGGGTTCCGGCAGCGAAGAGCACCAGATCGAGGAGGGTCAGCGTGAGAGATTCTGGAAAGTCTCGTATATTATACCAATCCTGGTTCCAGGTATGCAAAAGCAGGCGCTGACACCGTGGGATATTTGTCAAAGAGAAATGTTTTATTCCATAGGATCGCCCAGACGCATTTCGATGGATGAGACTGCCTTGTTCACTACATCTGGTCTGTCTCCAGAGTTACTTTTTATCTGCATGTACGTGGCACAGAGTACATTGGTTGTCACAGCAACCGTCAATGTTTTGAAGGACATAAAAGAAATACCATTTAAAATGTGTCAGTGCGTTCATGAGAGAAAAGCACCTACCAACTAAAATATAAAAATGATAATAATAAAAGAAATACTTTAGACTGTTGTTAAATACACAACAAAAATGTAAGTTAGGTGCTAATTTCACAGATAAGTGTGAGTATATTAGAGATGAATAAGACCACAGGTGAATTAGAATACAAGTGTATAAATGTTCAAATCATCGCTTGATGGCAATATAATAATACTCAAATGCGTTTTTCAGAAGATATGGAGAGATTTGCTTATGCCATGGATTCCACCATTATCAAGATGCATATAACTTAAATGATGCTTTTACAAATTGCTACTTACATAACTTCCTTTGAGAAATTACCTTTGAGAAAATTAATTAATTACGGTGATTATGATGTAACAGTTTACATGATGAAGACTGATGACATGTTGTTGGTAACTCAAAGGGTATTATGTAAATATAGTCAATTTTCATTATTATGACAATGATAAAGCATCGAAATGTTGGTAATGGTCAGCATGGTATATATATATATATATATATATATATATATATATATATATATATATATATATATATATATATATATATATATATATATTCACTGAAAAAACCATAGGTTTCAGGGGCGTTATAGTTAGCTGGACTTTTCACTCGTACAAAACCATTGAAATTCCCCCGTTATAGTTAGTTCAGCTAACTATAACTCGTGCGCCCGCAATGCACTGCTGATGACGTCACATATTACATCACTCATGACATGATCAGTGACATCACTCATGACATCACTGATGACATCTCAAATTACATCACTGATGACATCATCCAGTGAATGTGTGTTTTTCTGAAAATACATATGTTTTATATATGTATATCTCAAGGTCGATGGAAGAATAAATGGGTATATAAGTGTCTAAATGGATGATTTGTTTTTGAAAAATTGATTGTATAACTGACTGATTAAGTGTATCTTAGTGAATACATGGCTTAGTGAGTAATGTTTAAATGTGTAAATATCTGTATCAGTCTCTCACTTTGTGTATAAGTGGCTGCATGGGTTGGTGAGTAGCTACATGAGTGTCTATATAGGTTATTAGTTGTTTTTTTGATTATCAGTAAGAGTGTCTGAGTGTCTGTATGGTTCGGTGGGGGTATTACGTAGTGCATAGGTACATGAATGAGTGACTCACTATTTGTATGTGTTGAAGACAGCATGTGTGCAGGACTGTATGGGTGGATGAGTGTGTGCATGGGTGTGTTAGTGAGTGATAGACTGTCTCAATAGTGTCTTTATAAGTAACTACATATGTTTTAAACTAGTATATGTGACTATTGGTGTATATAAGTGAGTATATGTGAGAGTGAGAGATTGAAAGAGTTCCTGTATGAATAAGTATGTGTTTCTATAAGGGATTGTTTAAAAGACTAAGTATGTGTAAGTTTCTGTAGAAGTAAGTGTGGTGGTGTGTGTGTATAACTGTATATGCAAGTAAATGGATGTTTGATTCTTTATTAGCATGAGTGACTATGTGTGTGAGTAACTCTATGGATGAGTGGCATTGTGTTACAGGATGTATAGGTGTGTGAGTACATATGATGAGTGAGTACATGTATGAGTGACTGTATAGGACTGTTGGTGAATGAGTGGATGTGTATGTGGGTCTTAGAATTACTAAATAGGTTGTTGTAACTGGTATTGGTATGTCCATTGTTTTGAACATTGTAGTTTCTATTTTTGAATGTGTGTATCAAAGGTTATATTAGGGGAAGAGGAGGTCTGCCACTCTATCACAAGGATGATGTCATCAGTGATGTCATTAGTGATGTCATTTAAGATGTCATCAGTGATGTCATGAGTGGTGTCACTGACCATGTCATGAGTGATGTAATATGTGACATCATCAGCAGTGCATTGCGGGTGCGCGAGTTATAGTTAGCTGAACTAACTATAAGGGGGGAATTTCAATGGTTTTGTACGAGTGAAAAGTCCAGCTAACTATAACGCCCCTGAAACCTAAGGTTTTTTCAGTGAATTTCTAAGGTTTTTTAAATGCTAATTCCTAACTATAACGTGCCTGAAACCTATGGTTTTTTCAGTGAATTTCAAAGGTTTTTTAAATGCTAATTTCTAACTATGCCTACAGAGATTGGACATGTGAAGAAAGAAAAAAAACGCACAGAAAGAAAAAAAAGAAATGCTGAAAGAAGCAACAGAAGTCCTCTAAGACGAAGAAAAGTGCAGGAAGAAGGATAACGTGCAGAAAGAACAAACAGAAGAGCAGAAAGAAGCCTTGTTGCAAAATCATCCTGTACCCTCAACTTTTTAGACGGATACTGGTGGTAACTGAGTCTGACTAACCAGTCCTAGAGCCAGTGCTATGTTAAAAGACTCTCAGAATACAGTGAAAACACCTACATACACTAGGGAACACTATGCGTTGGGGTCCCCCTGTGATCAGCATGACCTCCTCTGTAAGCCCCTAGTATATAATAGGGCAGGGGATTAAAACTACCTCTTAAAACGCGCCACAGGGCGTGTTTGCACACGTCACCTCAGGCCTCGTCCCCTCACTTCCCCACTGTGTAAACACGCCCTGTGGCCATTTTAAGTTGGGAGATTAAGTCCCCTTGAATCCTGAGGGGCCGTAGGGTCCAACTAGACCACTAGGTACCTCCAGTAAGCGTCACAGAGCTGCGTTACAGAGAGATGTAAAAAGGGGCAGGGCCTAGACCACCTCTCTGCAACGCAGCGGAGTGGTGCTTACTGGAAGCACCTGGTGGGCTAGTTGGCCCCCAGGGTCCCTCAGGATTGAAGGGGAATTATTTCCCCAACTTAAAACGCGCCAAAGGGCTTGTTTGCACACGTTAACTCAGGCCCCGTCCCCTCCCTTCACCACTGTGTAAACACGCCCTGTGGCCGTTTTTAGTAGGGAGATTAAGTTAATTTGAATCCTGAGGGTCCCTAGGGTCCAACTAGCCCACTAGGTACCTCCAGTATGCGCCACAGAGCTGCGTTGCAGAGAGGTGTAAAAAGTGGCACAGCCTGGACCACCTCTGCAACGCAGCTCAGTGGCGCTTACTGGAAGCACCTGGTGGGCTAGTTAGCCCCCAGGTGCCCTCAGGCTTGAAGGGGAATTATTTCCCCAACTTAAAACGCGCCATAGGGCGTGTTTGCACACGTCACCTCAGGCCCCGTCCCCTTCCTTCCCCATTGTGTAAACATGCCCTGTGGCCGTTTTTTAAATTGTGGGATTAAGTCCCCTTGAATCCTGAGGGTCCCTAGGGGCAAAATAGCCCACTAGGTACGTCCAGTAAGCGCCATTGCAGAGATGTGTAAAAAGGGGCACGGCCTGCACCACCTCTCTGCAACACAGAGCAGTGGCACTTACTGGAAGCACCTGGTGGGCTAGTTGGCCCCCAGGGTCCCTCAGGATTGAAAGGGAATTATTTCCCCAACTTAAAACGCGCCACAGGGCGTGTTTGCACACGTCACTTCAGGCCCCGTCCCCTCCCTTCACCACTGTGTAAACGCGCCCTGTGGCCGTTCTAAGTTGAGAGATTAAGTCCCCTTGAATCCTAAGGGTCCCTAGGGTCAAACTAGCCCACTAGGTACCTCCAGTAAGCGCCACAGAGCTGCGTTGCATAGAGGTGTAAAAAGGGGCGTGGCCTGAGAACACCTGTCTGCAACGCCGCTCCCTGGCGCACACTGGAGATACCTGTTGGGCTAGTTGGCCCTCAGGGACCCTCAGTATTGAAGGGGAATTCATCCCCCAACTTACAACTGGCCAGGGGGCGCATTTGCAGAGTGCTGCAAGGAGGGGGCGTGGCCTCCAGCGCGATGCCGGTCTTTTATTTATTTTATTTTTCTGTGTGGCCCCCCTTCTTTTTCTAATTTACTGGCCCTGGGGCCCCCATCCCCCAGGGCCTGCGCCCTAATTTTTTTTGTTGAAAAAAATAAATTTGGCCCTCCCAAGGCATAAATCGGCCCCGGGGACCCCAACCCCCGGGTCATGGCCTTTTTTTAATTTAAATTATTTAGGAGGGGGCTGCGTTGCCCCCCTCCTCAGGCCACTTATGGCTCCGGGGACCCCATCCCCCGGGGCCGGCCTTTGTTTTTTATTATTTTAAAAATATATATATTTATAGAAACACCTAGGACATGCTGGACAAACCATTTGTACCTATCACCATGACGATTTGCGTGATATTCATTAAAAGGCGACTATGCATAGAATGAATCCACATGGAATGTATTTACACCGCTAGTGAAGCTCTGACGTGTCAGACGCCCTACCGTGCCTAATTCCGGCGCCCCCGCCGGTGGGTACTCTCCAAGTAGACACCCTTGTCGTTTATTTATACAAACATGGGTAGCTATTGACGGGCACATTTAATATACACGCACACCAAGCCATTCAAAGGGGATTCGACAAAAATTCGACCAAACTATGCAAGAAACCCCCCTCACAGTTAATAAAAAACACATCCACCGCCGGATGTGTAATACTTTTTATTTTACTCTCTGGAAAGGAGACAAACCTCACTTGAGAGTCACAGCGTGCTCCTGGCTGAGCCCAATGCTGTGTTACACCCACCAGTGCCCGCCGATTGCCTCACACCTCTGTGTTGTATTCCACCAGCTAGTGCGTATGCTATGACACTCTCTAGCCCATGTGCACTGTAACACCACCCCGTGAATATGTCATGCCACACTTGCCTTTGCACGGGTTATATTGCCCCATCTAACGTGCCTTCCTCGATGTGTATGTTATAACGCACAGCGCTATGCCATACATATTACAATCTGGGATCCATATCTTTGTCACAGTGCATATGCAATGTTACACTCCCCAGCACATATTTTATATTACAACTTTAGAGACTAGTTATGTTACACAACACTGCCCTGTGCATATTACACTCCAAGGCGCATATCGCATAGCACGCGCTAGTGCCTGTGCTATCTCGCGCTCTCCCATGAATCTGTCATTGGCCACAATGTATTGCATATTATATTTCACGCCCCGGTTCATCTTATATCACACTTTTTGGTGCATAGTTTATACCATATACTACATCTAGTTTTCATTTTCAATCGTGCTCTCAGGACTATGTTCTATATAACACTGCGTCCACCTACCCTTTTCACGGGCATTACATTTTGCGATGGGGGTGGAGGGTCAGGGGGTGTTTCTGCCAAGTGAGCCCGGAGTCACAGTCACAAACGTCCTCTTCTTCCTGAATAAAAGTGAGATTATGCTGCATACTTGTTCATATTTTAAGTAGTTCGCACAGACACACATTTTAAAAACAATAAAGTTCCTAATACCCACCTTCTCTGAACAGTTAGCTTGCTGCCCCATCCACCTCCTCCCTATCCTCTGTTGTCTGAATCCATGGACTAGCCTCCTCCCTCCTGCCATGCATGGCCTGATGTGCTGCCACTGCCCTCCATTTAGCATGATGTACCAGTCCACTCCTCCTGCCCTCCATTGCCCAATTCTATGGTCCATCATTGACCTCCTGCTTAGCCTCTGTGCTTAGCTTGCTGCCCCTATTCTCCTTCCCCCTGCCCTCCGATGTCTTTGTGCATGCCCCTGCTCCATCCTTTTTGTCCACTATGTTCCATGGACCAGCCACTCCTATCTACTCTGAGTGTTCTGCCACACCCTTCTGCCCTCCCTGATCTGTTGTGCTGCAACTGCTCCTCCTGCCTGCCCCGCGCGGTCTGTGTGAGGCCCCTTCCCCTGAACTCTCTTGTCTGTGCCCAGGTCCTGACCCTCCCTTCTATCCTCCATGGTCCTTTGTGCATGCCCCTGCACCCTCCTTCTTGCCCATCATAGCCATTGTGCTGCCACTAACCCTCCCGCTTGCCATGCATGGTCTCTGTGCTGCCATGGCCCCTCCCTGTGTGGTCAGCTAGCTGCCCCTGACCCCCTCCCACCTTTCCTCCATGGTCTGTGTGTATGCTCATTGTTGCTCTCCATGGTGTGTCTTGTTTCTAGTGCCCATCCTGCCTGACTTCCATGGTCATCTTGCTGCTCCTGCCCTGTCACCTTGCCCCCAGCCCTCTGTTTCCATGTGCAGACCCCTATTCCCTCCCTCCTGGCTTGTCTGTTCCATTGTAATGCCCCTGATCCGTCCCTCCTGCCCTTTATGGTCTGTTATGCTGCAGCTTTCTCCCCTGTCTGTCCATTATGGTCAGCTAGCTACCATTGCCTCTTTCCCATTTGTTCTCTGTTGTCCATGTGCATGGTCCTGTCCCCTCCCTATTGCTTTCTATGGATTGTTGTGCTGCACTCCCGTCCCGCATGCGCTGTGTGGTGTATTGTGCTGCTGCAAACCCCGATGCCTGCCCTGTAGGGTCAATTTGGTGCACCTCTCCATGTCCCTCTTGTCCTCTGTTATCCGAGTACATGTCCCTACCCCAATTTCTCCTGCCTACCATGATTCAATGTACCATACTTGCGAACATTTTGAACTTGGTCAGAGGGAGATTTTGAAAAAAACTGGGGTATTGATTTTCCCCTTTGAGTTACATTGAAAAAGAGGAGATTGTAGACAGGAGACAGATCAAATAAAGCCCATTTGAGCTTAAAAACATTGGACATTTCCTGGCTCAAACTGGTCTGTTGGCATGTATGGTTGTACTACCACTGCCTCTTCCTTCTGCCCACAATGATCTATTATATTGCCACAGCCTCTCTTGCCAGTCCTGTATTGTTAGTTTGTTGCCCCTGCCCCCCTTTCCACTGCCCTCCATAGTCTGTTGTGCTGCCACTGCCCTTCCTGCCTGCCCAGTGTGGTCAAATTGTTGCCTCTGCACTCTCCTACCTGCCTTCAATTTTCAGAGTCCGTGCCCCTGGCCTCTGCCTCTCAACAGTATCCCAATGAACAACTAGATTGCTAACATTCTATATTTATTACAAAAGTGTGGTACGCCTGACGTCATCTTGATGTCATAAAAACTGTAATACCTAGAGTATTTCCTTTAGAAATTACATATATGAGAGGGTCTTATTTGCATCAAAATTATGGTTAGTGCTCTAAAAAACTAAAATGAGGACATATTTTCTGAGTTTTCAAATAGCGACAAAGAACTTTTAAATTATTTGTAATCTTTATGTTTTTTTATCCAGTTGACCACTTGATTAAATGTTGCACCTTGGCGAGAGGATGTGGTGTTACTTCCAGAGCTGCAGACTTTGCAACTGGGGAACCAGGTTGAAGTTTCTGCTTCAGCTCAACATTCTGTGATTGTGGTCAAATCACTTAATCTCCCCATGTCTACAACCAAAATGAATTTGATCTTGTGTGATGTAACCAATGCTCATGTAAAGCATTACCTCCTCGTTAGTCTTCCTCGCCACATGATAACAAGTGAGCTTCAGCTCCACACCAGAACCCTCCAAAGCAAAAAAGTCAGCCTCCCATCCCTTCCCAATATGGCCGACCCAGTGTTATGTTATGTTATGTTATGTTAAAATGCATTTTTATAGCGCTCGGCTACTCTAAAAGAGTGTCCCGGCGCTTTCCACAGGCAGCTACAGAGTATAACAACATAGCAAGAAGAACAAAACCCAAAAGAGAAAGAAAGAAGCCCACCTAAACAGAATGATTAAAAAGCCAAGTCTTCAAATTCTTCCTGAATTGAAGCAAGTTGGGAGTGCTGCGGAGTGCCAGTGGAAGCGAATTCCACAACTGGGAGGCCTTGAGGCTGAAAGAGCGTCCCCCAATACGGGCCTTCCTCACGCGTGGGACCACAACAGTGAAAAGGGATTCCGAACGCAGTGAGCGCGCAGGACGATATAAAGCCAATCTTTTCTGCAGATATCCTGCGCCTGAGCCAAACAAAGCTTTGTGCACCAGCGTCAGGGATTTAAAAATAATCCGCTTCCGGATCGGCAGCCAATGAAGCGTCTGCAGCAGCCCAGAAGCCCGTGCTCGTCTATGCAGACCAAAGATCGCACGGGCTGCAGAGTTCTGTGCCACCTGCAAACGCTGGACCAAGTAGTCCGGAAGGCCGAGGAAAAGAGCATTGGCATAGTCTAGCCTAGATCCGATGAGCGCCTGCACCGTAATCCGTCTGTGCTCCGCAGACAATAGAGGAAGAAACTTGCGGAGCATTTTCAGGATGCCGAAACAGGTGCCGGACAGGCCAAGGACATGCGCTCTCAGAGAGAGCTTGTTATCAAGCTTCACACCAAGGTTCTTGGCAACCAAGGAGGATTGTGCCGGAGGACACATGGCGGCCGGCCACCACTGCCGCCACTCGGGATCGATGGCACAGCCGAAGAATAAAACCTCCGACTTGCTGGAGTTGGCCTTCAGGCTATTCCGCTGGAACCAGCCGAAGACCCTGTCCAGGCAGTCCCGAATTCTCTCCCCATCAAATGTCTGATCTTTTCCACATGTGAAGAGGAGTTGCGTGTCATCGGCGTAGGACACGATCTGGGCTCCGTAAGCCTCAACCGCAGCCGCCAGGGGGGACGTAAAGATGTTAAACAATGTCGGGCTCAACACAGAACCCTGTGGAACCCCAACTCCCAATGGCGGCATCTCGGCGGAGCTCTGGGAAACCCAGACCGTCTGGCGGCGGCCCTCCAGAAAAGATGTAAACCATCTGAACACCGTCCCCCTTAGGCCGATGTCATAAAGCCTGGCGAGAAGCGCCTCATGGGGGACGGTGTCGAAGGCCGCCGACAAGTCCAGCATGACTAACATGGCCTTGCCACCCACATCCAAGGTCTCCCTGATGATCTCAGAGACCTCCACCAACGCCGTTTCCGTGCTAAAATTCGGACGGAAACCGGATTGGGATGGATGGAGCAGATTGTTGGACTCTAGGAAGCTCGACAAGACGCCATGGACATGTTTCTCAGTGATCTTAGCCAAAGCCGGGAGAAGTGAAATTGGCCTGTATTTGGCCAAGACCTCGGCATCAAGACCAGGCTTTTTCAGGAGGGGGATCACCATCGCCCTTTTCCAGGTGCGTGGGATACTCCCCTCCCTCAAGGAGGCATTGAGGATCGGGTTGACCAGGGGATTCACCACTGCCGCCATCCCAGCCAAAAATTTGGCGGGGCAGGGGTCGAGTGGGGAGCCAGATTTGAGACTGGCCAGCAGAGTCCGGGACATGTCACTGGAGACAGGAGGAAAGTCCTCCAGGGTGGCCGTAGGCATGGACGATGTTCCAAGTCCTGCCCCGGGGTCACAGCAACCCTCCACCAAGCTCTCCGAGAAGGAGGCCTGAATTGCCTTAATCTTGTCGGTGAAAAAAGTGGCAAGATCACACGCCCACGCATCAGGTGATACAGGCGGGGGTGAATAAGAAGTAGGGGACATGAACTCCTTCACAATCGTGAAGATCTCCTTGCAGGAGTTCGCCGACGCCTCAATCCTCCTGGCAAGATATTCCCGCTTGGCACCAAGAATGTCACGGTGATAGGCCTTCACCGCCGACCTATAGGCGAGTTTAGCCTCCCCATCATATTGATGGCGCCAGGCCCGCTCAGCGACCTTACATTGGCTGCGAGCCATACGTAGCGCCTCAGTAAACCATGGCGCTGATTGCCGTATCGCCGTGGACCGGGGGGTTGCCCTTGGGGCAAGATCATCTAACCTCTCGGTCAACCATTGCTGCAGGGCCTCAGTGTCTCTTTCCGGATCCCCCGAGAGAGAACAGGGATGTTCCGCGAGTGCCTGCTCCAGCATAGCAGGCGTCACTCTGTGTAACGCTCTCGAGGCCGATCTGGGCACCGTAGGGGCGCAGGTGTCAAACCGCCCATTCTCCAACACAGAGAACCCAATCAGCCTATGATCCGACCAGAGCACCGGCCGTGTTTCAATGTCAACAATTGGGACAGAGGAGAACACTTGATCAAGAGTGTGTCCTTTCTCATGTGTAGGCCCTGATACAAACGGTGCCAGGCCAAGCGGAGATGTAATATCCAACAATTTAGCCCCATCCAGGTCATCCGTGACATCAAGATGAAAATTGAAATCGCCTGCCAGCAGACAATGTTGTGCAGACAGCGCCAGCTCCGCAATGGCTGTCTGTAGGTCCTCCCAGAAGGAGCCCACCGGGCCAGGAGGCCTGTAGACCAACAGGCCCTTAAGCGCATGGCCTGGAGACAGTCTCAGCATAAAACCAAGGGATTCAGAGCCCTCAATGGAGTTCACGGGAAGAACTGAACAGGAAATGTTCTTCCTCACCACCACAGCGACTCCGCCCCCCCTGCCCTTAACTCTGTCTTGGCGAAAAATGTTATAGGTCGGAGGGATCGCAGTGAAGATGTCCGGATTGGACGCCTCTCCCAACCAAGTTTCGGTCAGGAACAGACAAAGAGGATTCTCCCTGACAAGAAGATCGTAAATGTGCAAGGCATGTCTTCCTACCGACCTTGTGTTAAGCAGCAGACAGAGATGTTTCGCATGCACCTCGGTTGTCCTAAGGGCGCTACACTGCGCCCCAGTGGGCGACCAACAGCAGGCCGGGCAGCGTCGTTTACCCTTGTGTCGACCGGGAAATACTGAGCGACACAGGCTAGATGTAGTACGCATGGCGCGGAGCATCGCCGAGGTATAATGGATCATCCTCGCCCACGCCTGACCAGAGTCCTATGCCGCCCCGCCGCCTCCGGGACGCTGACGGGCGCAGACGGGCAGGACTCCGGCACGACTCAGGCTACGCGAAGGCGTCCACCTGCGCGTCCCGCTGCGCGTAGGGAGCGACTTTAAATAGGCTCTCCAGTGAGCCCTTGGCGCGTGAGACCGCTACAAAATGGCGGCCGCCGCCGGACAAGAAGCCCCAATCAAAGATAGCGCCTGAAATGGAGCCCAGGACCCGGACCCACCAAAGTGGTGGTGCTTTAGAGGCACAAAAGTGCACTTTTTAAATGCGGTAAGGGGAGCGGGGCGCGAGCTGCAGGCAGCGGAGTTTAAAAACAGGGGTAAATATAAAGCAAGCAGTAACCCAAATACAAAAACGAGGAAAGCTTAAAATTACACAGCGCTAGTACAGCGCAGTCACAGCAGTGTGGTAGGTGGTAGAGGTCGCCACCCCACGAAGGACCGCCTTAAATAGGCTCTCCAGTGAGCCCTTGGCGCGCGAGACCGCTCCAAAATGGCGGCCGCCGCCGGACAAGAAGCCCCAATCAAAGATGGCGCCTGAAATGGAGCCCAGGACCCGGACCCACCAAAGTGGTGGTGCTTTAGAGGCACAAAAGTGCACTTTTTAAATGCGGTAAGGGGAGCGGGGCGCGAGCTGCAGGCAGCGGAGTTTAAAAACAGGGGTAAATATAAAGCAAGCAGTAACCCAAATACAAAAACGAGGAAAGCTTAAAATTACACAGCGCTAGTACAGCGCAGTCACAGCAGTGTGGTAGGTGGTAGAGGTCGCCACCCCACGAAGGACCGCCTTAAATAGGCTCTCCAGTGAGCCCTTGGCGCGCGAGACCGCTCCAAAATGGCGGCCGCCGCCGGACAAGAAGCCCCAATCAAAGATGGCGCCTGAAATGGAGCCCAGGACCCGGACCCACCAAAGTGGTGGTGCTTTAGAGGCACAAAAGTGCACTTTTTAAATGCGGTAAGGGGAGCGGGGCGCGAGCTGCAGGCAGCGGAGTTTAAAAACAGGGGTAAATATAAAGCAAGCAGTAACCCAAATACAAAAACGGGGAAAGCTTAAAATTACACAGCGCTAGTACAGCGCAGTCACAGCAGTGTGGTAGGTGGTATACCCATGACCTCTATAAGAGGTGGGCCGGCCCATCCCATCAGCCTGTTTTTTTCGTTCTGCGCTGCAGATTCTCCTGTGCATTTCAACAGGTAAGTTAGGACCTGGGCCTGCTCTAGCGGTCTTACGGCCCGGGGGACGAGGCTCTGCTCTAGCGGGCTCCTGCTATGGGTGTTTTCCCCCGCCTTGTGCCCTTCCCTTGCCCCCTTGGTTTGCCTGCTCTGCTCTAGCGGGTTTCAGGTTGGGGGCTCTGGGAGTTTGTCCAGCCCTGCTCTAGCGGGCTCTCGTTGCTGGGTCTCCCCGATCCTGATGGATCCAGGGTGTCGCTGGCCTCATCCTCTGTTCCCATCCCCGCCTTTGTTGCCTCCTGAGAGCCGGGTGTGGGAGCTCTGGTGGGCTGTGGTCGTGGAGGGTCCCCGGTGTTGTTTTGTCTCTGTGGGGCACTTCTCCCGATGGGTTTCCCACTTTGTTCCCTGCGAGGGTGGGTTGCCGGGCTGCGCTGGTCGCCTCGTTTTGTCCTTCGCAGGGTAGGTACTGTGGTGGTCTACCTCTGAGCTGGGGAACCTGGTTCTAGTCTCGGGAGGGTCGCTCAACGTTATGTGTTTCTGAGCGAATCACTTGTTCTCCCCGTGACTGACAACACTGACTGCCTCTGTATGTTATGGATCTGGTGCTCTTGTGAAGCGCACTGGATTTGTCTTTGAGCGCCCCGGTGTTGGCGCTTGTTGTTTCTATCGCTTGCTACGTGGTGCTTGCTGCTGTGCGCGGCCGGGCACGTGTCCATGTGATCCACGAGTGTACCTACCGCCTTCGGTGAGGTTGGTTCTCGGCTCCCCTTGCTGTATCCCGGTCGTTGCCGTTGGGTTTTCCTTTGTTGCTTCCAGCTCCCGCGCGGATATCCGCGTGTGCTGCAGGGCGCCGCGCGCAGCTCCAGGCGGCCAGAGGTCGCACACTGCTGTTTTGCCTCGGCTCCCCTGATCCTGGTGGTACCATGCTGGCTCGTTTACCCTGACGGCGAGCGTCTGGTGAGTTTTGCCCGGATCAGTGCCCCTTGTCGGGTGCCGCGCGTTTGCGCTCCCCTGGGACGGCTGCATGGTTTTGTTTGTATCCGTTTCTCCATGGGTCTGCTTTCCTCTTTGGCTGGTGGGTTTTCCTTGTACCACCGTGCCTGTGGTCCGTGTTTTTTTTTTCACCAATGGGTGTCTCGGACCGTGCTTTGTTTTGTGCTGTCGCTCTGTTTTCACGTTTTGTCTCTTCCTTCGCGGAGGGTCTCTCTGGACTAATGGTTAGGGTCTTTGACTCTTATTCTGGGGGTTTGGTGTTCCATCCCTGGTCTTGCACTGTCACTGTTGGCTCAGTCTCCAGGGTAGGCGATGGTATGTCCTCCAGTCGGATGTCCTGGGGTTGGCGATCCTGCTGCGATGCCCTGTGTGTGGATGGTCTCCGGTGCTGTGGCTCATGGGTTCGTCTTGTGTCTGGTCCTGTTACCGTGGGCTCCAACTCCCTCGGGTCCTACTTGGGCTTGTTGTTTGGCGAGTTCGGTATCCCTTCCGCCTTTTCGGTGCTATGTCCCCGTCTGGCGGGCACATTCGCTTGTCCTGGCGGCTTTGTCCCTTCCTGGTTTACCGTGTGGGGTCTCTTGGGGTTTGGTTCCGACCTGGGTGCTCTTGCACTCCGGTTGGTCTTGTGTCCCTGGTGGCTCAAGCTCTGGCGTAGCGATGTCCATTTGCCCTGGGGGTTGTGTTTCCTGCCCCGCTAGGGGTTTGTCCCGGGGCCTTGGATTCATGTTTCTTGCGTTGTCCCTGGCTTTTTCTTCCTTTCCGTACTTTGGGACTGCCGTCCTTCCGTCCTGTGGGCTCCTGCTCGCCGTTGTGTGGCGATGTCTGTGGGTTCATGGTTGGGCGTCCTCCTTCACCATGCTGTTGGTTTCTGCGTCTGTGGCCGGGCGTCTGGCACCTGTCCGCTCTTCGCTGGGCTGTTTTCGGTGATCTCCATGCCGGCTCTTGCTGCTCCTCCTGCTCCTGGGGGGGGCTTGCCCTTTTTCTTCCTGTCGGGGGCCCCGTCCGTGGCTTCCCCGTCGTTTCTTGCTCCCTGGCTCGTCCGGCAGCTGTGCCGCCTCCTGTCCGGGTCGTTCTTCTCCTC
The DNA here is from genome assembly GCF_964204655.1 of Triturus cristatus. Taxonomy (NCBI): domain Eukaryota; kingdom Metazoa; phylum Chordata; class Amphibia; order Caudata; family Salamandridae; genus Triturus; species Triturus cristatus. The sequence continues at coordinate 324,416,913 of NC_140593.1, read as the reverse complement.
GGCTCCGGCCTGCTGTCCGGGTGGTCTCCTCTCGGTTCCGGGCCTGTGCCCGCTGCCGGGCCGCTCCATTCTTCCCTGGTTGTTGGGCTGCCCTTCTCGGGTCCATTGTGCTATTGGCCTCTGGGGAGCAGCGACTTGGTCGGGCCGGAGGTTTGGCACCCGCCTCTGCAGGCGTGTGCGTTTTGTGGGCTCTTTTTGTGTGTCACCCCGACTGTTCGTGTTGGGGTTGTCTGCTTTTGGTGGGACCATCCTCGGGGTATGTTTCGAGTGTTTGTGGTCCTGATGGGCGGGCGATACTTGCCCGGTTTGTCCGGTGGTAGTCCTTCCCATCCTGATGGTCTCTGGACTTTTTTTGTGCCTGCCTTGCCTCTGGTTCCGTTCCGTCTTCGCCTGTGATGGCGGTGATGTTGGCGACCTTTGCGTCCTCTCTGTGGCGCCCTCTCAGGTCTCTTTCCTTGCTATGATTGGGTTGACTGCTGCAGCCTTTGTGGTGCTGCGCCTTGCCGTTTGGTTGGCTCCTCCGTCTTCCCGTACTTGGCGTTCCGGGCCCCTTGACCTTCTCGCGCTGTGTGCGTCTGGCCTCCTCTGCTCTGGGTGGTTAGCCGGGTCTGGGCTGGTTTGCGCCTTGTTGTTTGGTGACCTGGTTCGTCCTGGTGCTTTGGGCTTCCTCTCCGGTGGGGTCCTTGTCTTGTGGTCTTCGGACTTTATTTCTTGGACCGGTGTTTCGGTTGATCAGTTTTCTGTCGCCCGTTCCTTGGCCTCTCTGGGATTTGTCCCGGCCCTGTGAGGGCTTCTTGTTGCTCTCCTGGGCGGTTTCTCCCCTGCTTCATGCTCGGGGGTGTTTGCGAGGTTCGCCCCTGTTGACTTTTTGGCTGGATGGTGCTGTCCTTGCCTAGGTCATTTTTCTTCTGGATGCGGCCGTGCCGCACGGCCGGCTCCTGTTGTCGTCTGCTCTCTTCCTGTTGCTGTGGGTCGGCCCTCTTTGGTGCCTGGATGGGAGTTCTCCTGGGGGCGTCTGATGCTGTTTGCTTCATTTTGGGTCCCCGATGTTGGCTCTTTGGCCTTCTCGTCTGGACTCGCGGCTTTGCGCTTCCTGGGGTCTTTTTTTCTTCCAGGGGTTCTGGGCTTGTTTGGCCTGACCGGGGTTTTTGTCCTGTTGGTGGTTCTCGCCTGGGTGCTTTTCCTTTGGCGGCTGCTGCTGCGGTGGTTCTCTTGGGCTTTGTTCCTTCTTGGTCCATGTTTTGCCTCTGTGGGCGCAGGTTTGTGTCCTGCCTCTGCTTTCTGGCTTCCCTGGCTGGCTTTTGTTCCCAGCGAGGTTGTTGGGTGCCCGCGGGGCTGGGACTCCCGTTTTTTTTCCCCTGACGGGGCCCTGTGTTTCCGGTGTAGATTTGTCTTCATCGTTTTTTGTCCCAGGTTTTGGGGTTCCGGGTCCTGTTGGCTCGGTGGCTCCCTGGGTGTTTTGTCTGGGCTCGGGCTTCTTTCACCCTGCCCTTCTGTTGCACTCCTGTTCCTGTTGGTTCTTCTTTGTTCGACGCGGCGGGGCCTGGTTGTTTGCTGGCGGGCTGTGTGCCCTCCTGGGTGCTCGCTTCGGCGGCCTGCTTCCTTCTTATGGGACGTTCCTGGGTCAGGGTTGCTTGGTGTCTGTGCGGGGCGGTCTTGGGCCGCTTTGTGGCCTTTTCCCTTCCTTCCGGGCTCTGTGGGTTTTCTTCTGCTTGGGATCCTCTGGTGGCCGCTCACTTCCTTTCTGGTGGCTTGACCATGGGCCTGGTCCCTTCCACTCTACGGCCTACGTGAGCGGTCCTTTCGGCTTTTTGCTTTTCGCGGTTGGTCGGTTGGGTTCCCTTGATGGCCGGGTCTCTTCGGTGTCGTTTCCGGCGCCTTCCTGGGTCTTTTCTGCCTTGAGCCTGCCTGGGTTCTCTTGTTGGTGTCGTGATCCTGTCCTGGGGGTCTTTTTCTGTGGGTCGCCCTTGCGGTGTTGCTGTGTTGGCGGCCTGCGTCTCTCGTTCTGTCATGGCCTTTTTGTTGGGTCGCTATGGTGGGGATGCCCTCTGTTTCTTCGGTTCCTCTGTCTGGGCTTTGTATCCCCTCTCGCTTTTGGCTGTCCTTTGGGCGGTCTTGGTGTGTTGGACCGGCTTGCTACTTTCTCTCTGGGGCCTGTTTGCTGTTGCTTTTGGCTCCATGTGGTCTGGTTCCGTGCCTACTCTATCCTCCTTCGTCCTTTGGTTGGGGAGGTTTTTTTTGGTGGCACTTCGTGTCTCGGGGGTCCGGGTTTTCGGACTTCCCGGTGTTTTTCTGTCTTGGGCTCGTTCTTCCGGCTCGTGGTTGCCTCTCTTGGGTGGTCCTTCCGCTCATCTGATCTGTTGGGTTTCCCTCTTTCCTGGGCGTCCCTTTCGGGTCCGTTGGTTTCTGGTGCGTATTCATGAAGCCGTTTGGTTTTGGTATGCGCTCACTTGTTATCATGTGGCGAGGAAGAGGAGGCAATGCCCCGATTACTTACCGGAAATCTTTATTACTCCGAGTATAGTCTTCCTCGCCACATGATTCCCATCCCTCCCTCGCTGTCTGGCTATCGGCTTCATGTTTATGCTTTGTAGTTTCAGGCTGATGGGTTAGGCCGGCCCACCTCTTATAGAGGTCATGGGTATACTGGGTCGGCCATATTGGGAAGGGACGGGAGGCATGGGAGGCTGACTTTTTTGCTTTGGAGGGTTCTGGTGTGGAGCTGAAGCTCACTTGTTATCATGTGGCGAGGAAGACTATACTCGGAGTAATGAAGATTACCGGTAAGTAATCGGGGCATTCCTATACCTGACAAGTCTGTACTATATAAAACTGCAAATACACAAAAAATAAGTGTTTTGCACACTTCTGTCATTGGGCTATACTTGGGCTACATCTGGGTGATATTTGGGCTACATTTGGGCTCTTTTGTCTCTGGTGGCCATCTTGGCAGATTTATTTGTTATGAAGTTTCCTAATTTCCTCATTTACTGCAGTCTCCTCAGTAGGAAATACTTTCAGTTTTTTACTTGGTTCCATCAAGAAGGCATTCAGATGTGTCACACATTTGCCATAAATTCTGAATGTTAGCACTCTAGTTGCTCATTAGATTACTGTAGTAAAGCTACTGCTCACCAGGGAAGTCTGCTGCTGGTATTCAAAGTGCATGTTTCAGTCTGCATGTCAGAATTGTTTTATGACATAGAAGAGGATTTGAGAAGTTACTCAAAATGTGCCCTAATTTTTCTTTCTGCAGCACTAATCATACTTTCTATGGCAAAATGAACCCCCTCATTTTGTTCCTTTTTAAATTAAATGTTTTAAGAATTACCACTTTATTCCAACCAAGATGGCTTCAGGTGTGCCATACGTTTGTCATAAGTAGGACTGTTAGCGCTCTAGTTGTTCTTTAGAACACTCTGGGAAGCTGCAGTAGAACACATAGGAATCAACTGACATTCTCTGCCCTTGTTGGATGTACATGTTTTACTGAGAATGTCAGACTTCATTCTCACATGACAGAGAAAGATAATGTGAATTTACAGAAAATTTGCTCTCAGTTGGCTTATAGATCACCTTCCAAACCTCTGTGGGAAAGCATGAGAAAATATTTTTCTCTCAAACATGATTCATGATATCACAGCAGAAGGCTTTTTCACATGGTAAAATCACCTTAGAACACACCACAATTCCTAAAATAAGTATGGTACCATCAACAAATGATTTATAATGTAACTAAAGTCTTAAAACCTTCTATTAACTGCAATGTTTTTTAATGAGGTGCTATCATGTATATTGGTCCCAAGATGGCTGCCAACAGTTCTTGGATGAAGTGCTGACAGCCAATCAGATCTCACGATGAGATGTGTGGTTAGGCTCCGCCCAGATATATATATATGTGATTTTACTTTTGATTTTCTCAGGAACTACTGAACGGATTTACACCATTTAAGCAAAATGCAGATGCCTGACCTGAGGACTACCTCATTCCCAAATTTGAAGTAATTCTGTTCAGCCGTTCGGGCTGTACCTTCGACTAAAGGTCCTATGGGAAAATGCATGGGGAAAACGCATTTTGGGACCCCCCTTTTTTCTCAGCCCCCGCTTGACGAATCACCCCAAGACTTTCAGGGTAGGAGCTGAGCGGAGCGCCCCATTAGTTTTGAAAATTTCACGAAGATAAGTCAACCGGCGCCAAAGTTATTCAAAATAGAATTTTCAGATTTCCTATGGGAACTCGGTCCTAACTATAACTATCTACTGGCGACCGCCAGTAGATAATATATATATATATATATATATATATATATATATATATATATATATATATATGTATATATATATATATATATATATATATACATATATATATATATATAGTGACATCATCCAGTGATTGCAAGTGTTTTCTAAAAGTTTCTTAGTTTTAAACATATGTACAAAGGTACCAAAAAAATTTATTAGCATACTTTGTGTACTACTGATGAGTGATTCCATGGCTGTGTGTATCTCTGTGTGAGTAGGTATGTGAGTGACTGGGTATGTGAGTGGCTGTTTGGGTGAATAAGTGAGTGTGTGAGCAGCTGTGTGGGTGAGTGAGTGGATGTGCCAGTGGTTGTATGGGTGAGTGAGTGGCTGTATGAGAGGGTGAATAGATGTTTTAGTGACTGTATGGTTGAGTGAGTGGGTATCTGAATGGCTGTATGAGTGAATGACTGGGTGTGTTAGTGGCTATATGAGCAAATGAGTGGCTGTTTGAGTGGATGTTTGGTTAAGTAACTTGGTATGTGAGTGGCTGTACTGGAGAGTGACTGTGTAAATGGCTGTATGAGTGAGTGAGAGGTGTGCTTTTCTGGATGTGTAAATGGGTATGTATGTGGTTGTGTGGATGTGTGAGTGAGTGTGTAAGTACTTGTATGGGCAAGTGAGTGGCTGTTTTGAGAGTGAATGGGTGAGCGAGTGAGTGTATGAGTGGCTGTATGGGTGGACAAAGTGGCTGCATGAGTGACTGGGTGGTGTATGAGAGGTTGTATAGGGGTATTAGTGGGTGTGTGAGTGGTTCTGTTGATGATGTCATCAGTGATGTCATTTGAGATGTCATCAGTGATGTAATATGTGAGGTCATAAGCTGTGCATTGTGGGGCATAATTATAACTGCTGAATTTCAGTCGTTTTGAGAATTAGGCACTAGGGACTCACTTAAGACATGTAGCCCGAAAATAGTACATGGATATTTGTCTCTGGTAAACCAGTAACCATATCATTGTATCACAAATTATTTCAGACTGATAGTCAGTACAAATGGATTGACAACTGGAGAACAAGGTACACAAAATGGGATTCAGGAGAGCCAGAAACGAAAATAGCTTGTGTGTATCTGGATGTTAATGGTCGCTGGAAAACATCATCCTGTGATCAGAATTATTATTCTGTCTGCAAAAAGTCTGATGGTAAGACATTTACATTTAAAGTACACTATGAATTGGTGTTTTCAATCATGTTACTATACCATCTAGAATAGTGACTATATATATATATAGGTTGCATTTAAAGTTCCAACACACTGGAACTTGGACACTGCGCTCTTTCTGCATTCCCTCCTTTTCCCTGTTGGTCTGGGACCTAAAAAGGCTTTGTGAGTTCATCTGTACTTTGTATATAAATGTTGTATTATATTTTGGGACCTGCAGCTTAGAATACCTAAAAATGTACATGTAGACCAAGGGTCCTCATGATAGTATAGGCACATGTGCTTGTCTTCGCCATTTAGATCTGCTAGCAATGGACAACTGAGTCAAAAGTAAGAAGAATTGTGTCACTAGTCCTTAGTCTTATGTATATCACTGTCACTGGTTTATGGTACCATCCAGTTGTCAATCATGTAATTAAATGTAATGAAGATGTGTTACTATGTGCAACACTTCTAATAGCACTAGGATACTTAGATGAGTTGGTCAAACCAAATACATAAAAAGATATCTAAATTTAAAAAACTCAATACCTCTTAGAATGGGCCTCCAGTAAACACCTCATAGTGTAGGCTTTTCAGCAGTAGAGTGGCCAGCTTGAAAGCTATATCAGTGTACAGATTTTCCAATTGAAATTTAAAGATCATCTTTTCTTAAAATAAACTATTTTTCCCTTCCTGTAATACTACACCCTTCTGGTTCTGCTGGAAGTATAATGCTGTCGGATGTTGTAGGGTGGGAGTCGTAATATCATTTTTCTATGCTCTTTTGTACGTGCTTTATGCTGTTATATTGTATCTATTGTTTAAAATTGTATGTTTATGTTTGCACCTTGAAGTGTTCTGGGGTGTCATTGTTGTGCTTTAAGAATAAATAGAAAACCATAAAAAAGTGTGTGCCATAAACTAATATGAAAAAGGCTCAAGCACAATGTTGGTGCTTCAGCTGTGGTATGTGGTGGAACAGAGTGGTGGCAACTGTGGAGTGCAATCCTTGTCCTCACGCTCCCATAGGTTTTCATCTTCAGCATGCCTAATGATCCTGAGCACATATAATTTCCATCCAGGCTAACACTTGAAACTGAATCTGATAGTTTGCACATGATAATATCACAATTATTCAATGCTTAAACTTTCCTTAGAATTCCATTACATGCTCAAACATAAGCCACAATAATTTTGCGCTGTCATTCTTTGTCAACAGACATAGCCCCAACGGAGCTACCACAGTATCTTGGAACATGCCCAGAAACAAACGAGAAATCCTGGATTCCCTTCCGTCACTATTGTTATTACTTTGAGACGTCTTCATCAAACAGTTGGCACAAGGCATTAGCAGAATGCCTAAAGCTAGGTGAGTGATTTAAATTCAAATATTACTCTAATTTAGTGATTGTTAAAGACTGAATGAAGTGTTAAAATGCATGTGGCGCAACAACCTGAACCATAGAAAGAGGCAGCAAAAGGAAGGGGTATGGAGCCAACAACAGTAAGAGGGTATGGAGCAAGCAAAAGGATGGAGCTATGGACCGCTAACTGGACAGAGACAGGGATTAGGTGAAACGAGTCTGTGGAGTCACTGAAATGTGAGTGGGTAGTGATCAGAAGAACGGCAAGATGAGCCAAAAGAACAATAAGAATAGGGAGCCAGCGACTAGATAGGCCTAAGGAGCACATGACCTTTTGGAGTTTTGAAGCCAGCATGATTGACCTTCAGAGGAAGTGAATCAATGTAGGTGGATATACAGTGGCATAACATGTATTGGAGGCCAGGGAAAGGAATGACTTGGGTAGCCAGTAGAAAAAAGTACTGTATTACAGTAGGTAAGTAGCAAAGATAAGTATTTGTAGCCAGTGCAGTGGTTTGCGGAGAGAGTAAGTGAAATAATGATGGTGTCCTGCAATAGCGATGATCCAATTTAGGAAAAAGTTGAAGACGCACTTCTTGAAATACCACTACATCACAAATGCATTTATAGTCCACACACTAGCGATCTCTTCTGTCAGTCATTGACTTTATGGTTTTATCGATGGCTTCAACCCTGTACAATGCTCTGCTACCCTTGACTGGATTCCTGCTATAGAATATATCTATCTATCTATCTTATCTATCTATCTTATCTATCTATCTATCTATCTATCTATCTATCTATCTATCTATCTATCTCTCTCTCTCTCTCTCTATATATATATATATATATATATATATATATATATATATATATATAGTAATATAGTAGGTAGTTATAGTTGGAACCTAGTTTCCATAGGAAAAGCATTTTTGATTTGCTAATAACTTTGGCGTTGTTTGATAAATCTTTGCAAAATTCTCCAAAAAAAAGTCTATCCAGGTCAGCTCCTATCCTGAAAGTTTGGGTCTGATTCGTCAAGCGGGGGATGAGAGAAAAGGGGGGTCCCAAAACGCGTTTTACCCATGTTAATTTCCATAGGATATTTTGAGATGGGCTACACCTGAACGGAATGACCCCAAATTTGGAAAAAAGGTAGAGCTTGGTTCAGACAGCGACCTTTTTTTTAAATGGTGTAGATCCGTTTCAGTAGTTTTTGAGAAATTCAAAAAATAACAGTCAAAAAATCAATTTCCCATAGGAAACTTTGGGCAAGGCTACAGCTGACACTGCTGAACAGAATTACCCCACATTTGGCAAAAAGGTAGTGCTTGGATTAGAAAGCGTCCTTTTTTTTAAATGGTGTAAATCCGTTCAGTAGTTGCTGAGAAATTAAAAAAATAAAAGTTTTGATATCTAGGGCAGCGGTGGAGTAGCGAACCCTCCCGACCACGAGCTTCATTCTAATTGGCTGCTATGACCATGAGCTTCATTCTAATTGGCTGTTCAGCAAATCCCCAGCACTCGTATTAATCAAAATTTCAAAGCAGTTGTGACATGTGAGTCAGAAGAAACAATAGTAATAAATTTCTTATGCGAGGTTTTATCTTCCTTGTTCTTTATTTTCAATGGAACATCCTAGTCACAGCCAACACGTGTTTTGTCGTGTAGGGACATTTAACCCACGACTTCCTCAAGGCTGTGTGAATTAAAAAGACAATACATACCATATGGCATTATAAACTTCTAAAAGAGGGGTCGTATAAGGTGGCATTCCAAATTACCTCTTAAATAATTACAAAGAGGTTTCACATGCAGTGAACCAGTATACATAATTACAAGAACAGGAATCAATTGTAAAATCCGAAGTGAATAGACGCACAAAGTAGGTACATACAAATAAACATTTGGAAAGAAGTGTACCAAAGTGAAAGAGATCAAATTTATAGTAGGTATCTGGTAGAACTAGCGACCAAAAGAAGATGGAGAGAAACGGAAGGGCGTGCAGAAAACAACGTGATCAGGTCCCGCCTAGTAATAGATTCGGTTACTATGGTGCTGGTCGTGATTGACGTGAAAGTGACTGAGTAAATGGCAAAATAGCATATCGGAAAAAACGTGATCCGGTCCCGCCTAGTAAGAGATTCAGTTACTCGGGTGCTAGTTGTGATTTTCATGAAGGTGACGAAGTGAAAGGCAACACAGCATGCCCATAATAGTGAGTTCACTCATAACGAGGCCAAAAGCCAAGAATAGTTACCTATTTTCCATTCAATAGGATCTCTGTTGTAGGGAAACACAATCAAAGCGCAAGTGCGTTAGTGGTCTAGTCTACGAACTATACTTAATTCTCTTAGGTGTGTATCTGTAAATCAAACCTACTTATTATGTGGTTGAAATTCCAGACCACATAGGGGTCAAATCCGAGATGGGAACAGTCAAAATCTGTGGTTCCTTAGCCAACGAAGCGTGTGTTTCGCGCTGAGCTGTAAAGAGTAAATGTGCCGGTCAATGTTGATGACTAGAGATATATTCTCATATATATTTCATCATCTAGTATTGTTATATGACAGTTGAGTGTCAAGGCTGTCATAGTTCAGCTCGCAACTATCTATGTTAGCTGTTGTCTACAGTCACCAGAACCCGACTTAATTCAGCGTATTCTATATTACAATCAAAAGGAAAAAGTCCCGCTTGGATTCTTACTTTCTATCAGGTTATCTCCGTATTTTGTATTCGCCAAGTAAACTTAAAATCTCCAATCCCTAACATAATCGGTGAACACACCCTCATAAAATAGTTTATTCTTACCCAACTTTTCAGTCGGTTTCACGTTGTCTTTTAAATTCCCATCTAAACGTTTCCGGCGAGCCGAGTGCAGCTGTCCGTGGATTCAGATTTCTCCGAAGTGACGAGCGAGCCCTAGTGAATATACTTCCGGGTCGCGTGAAACGTCTTACGTCATAACAATTGAAATAGAAATAAGACTGCGCCGAGTCATGCGGACCAGATGACTAAACCTTCGTGAAAAACTAATATGAGATATATGCGATCACCAATTTCTAGGATTTTCTAGTTAAAATTCATATTTATTAAGCCTAGAAAATCACATCTCTTTTAAAATTTAAGAGGGAACTATTTGAGCGCCCGGACTTCTATTACCACTGTGGTTCCTAATTATCGTCAAAACAAAATACAAAGCCTCCGAATCCAGTATGCATTCAAATGTTGTGTATCATGGCTATATCATGTTCCGTATGTGAAGGACAGCATGCTTATTGTCCTTTTATGTACCCGTTGTTCAGAAAACCGGCTCAATAGTTAAGTTCCCGAGTCTGTGGTGTAAATAGAGTGAAATGCTCATATTTGAGCCGTTGCATTTAGATTTCAGTATCAATTGTGTCTCCTCCATTCTCTCCATCAGTTAAGGTCATACAACAAAGGTGTAAATTGTTTCATACAAGTGAAACGAGTTGTATAATCGAATGGTTGTACAATCCTTACGACATAGACATCATATCATAGATCGTTAGTGATCTATATGATTACTTCATTTTATATTGAACCAACTTGTGATCATTATGTCCATCAATACACATTGTTATTGTCATCATTTCATCCTAGTGGCTGATACTTCTTGTCCACATTAGAAACACAGGGAAATTCACATGAGAGGGCATGCATATTACCTGCCCAAAAAGTAATGAAGCTCATGGTCAATATTTAGGCCGCATTCTGTGCTCCTCAATTTTAAAATCCATAATGCTTCCTTGCGTCTCAGTGTTAGTTCTCGGTTCCCACCCCTCGGGTGTTTTGGTATATGGTCAATGCCATAGAATTCAAAGCTCTTATTCATTGTTTGTTCTGAGCAGATAGATGTGTGTGCCGCTATGGGGTATCTCATGTCTCCATTTTTTACCGCTCGTATATGTTCCCCAATTCTATTTCTTAGAGGTCTGATAGTGCTCCCAATGTATCTCTTCCCACATTTGCATTTAATGGCATAGATCACAAATTTGGTCAGACATGTAATATTGTGTCTGATTTTAAATGTTTTCCCACCCGGTCCTTGGAATTCAGTGATCCTTGGAAGCGCCCATTTGCATGCCATGCAACGGCCGCAGCCATAAAAACCAATAGAGTGTTGTGACAACCAGTTGTCCACATGTTTTGGTATTGGGTAGCTGGGGCTCAGAATATTTTTAAGTGTAAAGCCTCGTCTGTAGGTGATATCTGGTCTGTTAGTAATTACTTCATCTAGGGTTTTGTCTGCCTTCAGTAGATGCCAGTGTTTATTGAGGCTTTTTTTGAGGATCCCTGACCAAATGTTAAAGCTAGTGACCAAACGTATCTTGCCCTCATCTTTTTCTTTCACTGATCGATCTTTCAAAGTATCTGTTCTTGTGACTGTCTCAATTCTCTTCTCTGCCCTTCTTAGGGTCTCATGGTCATAGCCTCTACTCCTGAATCTAGTTATGGTTCCCTTTTTGTGTAGTTCAAAATCAGTATCTGTGCTGCAGTTTCGTCTCACCCTCACCAGTTCACCATAAGGGATGGACCTAATTTGATGTGGTGGATGTGAGCTGGATGCGTGTAGTAGGGAGTTGCAGGCTGTTTGTTTTCTGAACAGTCTACTGTGTAAGCATTTGTCTTCTACATAGAACTCTACGTCTAGAAATGAGATCTTATCCTTGCTTTGTTCAGTTGTGAAGTGAATATTATGATCGTTTGAATTGAGATGTTTGATAAAATCGGTGAGTTTGGTCTGGGATCCTGTCCATATCATAAAACAGTCATCTATGTATCTCCCCCAGTATAGTATCGAATCATTCCATTGTGTACCCGATGGGCCCCAGATCCTCGTCGCCTCAAACCATCCCATGAAGAGATTGGCATACGAGGGAGAGAATCTGGAACCCATTGCCACACCCTGCTTTTGTCTGTACCATCTGTCCTGAAATAGAAATACATTGTTGTCCAATAGTATTGCCACCATCTCCATTAACATTTCGGTGTGTTCCCAGGTATTTGCTGACCTGTTATTCAGCATTCTTCTGACGGCCATCATCCCTCCCTCCCTCTTGATGCTGGTGTATAAAGCTGTAACATCAAGGGTCACCAATGTCATACCCTCTTCCCAGTTGAAATCGGCTAGGGTGCTGAGGATATGCTTGGTGTCTCTTATGTAAGATGGGAGGTTCACCACCATAGGTTTGAGAAAAGTGTCTACGTACTCAGACATACGTTCGGTTGGACCCCCAATTCCCGATATAATGGGTCTTCGTGGGGGGGATGCTGCATTCTTGTGAATTTTGGGTAATGTATATAAGCATGGGAATCTTGGCCTGTCTACCTTTAAAAATGTCAATTCATTCTCATCAAGTAAGCCCTGTCCATGCCAACGTTTTAAATGTGTGTTAATGTATTCCGTAAGGGTCCAAATGGGGTTGGTCTGTAGGGGCTCGTAGCATTCTACATCAGCAAGTTGTGAGTATATCTCGTTGTTGTAGTCTATACTCCGCATAATTACCATGTTCCCACCCTTGTCGGCTTCACGTATAATGATGTCGTTATTATCACTCAGTTCCTTAAGAGCAGCCCGTTCATTAACAGTTAAATTGTCTGTTTTGGAATTAAATATTGTGTTCCTATCTTCATGTCTGTCCAAGTCAGCCAGAACCAATCTATGAAAGATATCTACATTATTACCAGTAGTCAGCGTTGGTGTCCATTTGGACTTCTCCTTTAGATTACTGGAAATACTGTAATCAGTGGTAATCTCCAAATCCCTCATGACAGAGTCTGTAGTGATCACTTCATCCTCACTTTCAGTAATGGATAGCAACATTCTCGTGTCCAGAATATCCTGTATTGAATTTTCATTCAATGTGGACATACCCAAATTTTTGTTCATGCTTTTATTCACAACATCAGTAGAACCAAAATGTTTTTTCAATTTCATGCGTCTGACAAACTTGAACAGGTCGATTTTAACATCACATATATTACCAACATTTTTAGGGCAGAAATTCATTCCTTTGGTGAGTACAGATATGGCATCCTCTGTAAGTTGTAGATCAGTCATGTTAATTATGTTTATACTGTCTATTTCCTCTGGTTCCATGACCTGGTCCTGACACCTGGTGTATCTTCTACCCTTACTTCCTCTCTGACCCCTCCTTGTTTTTCTCCTTGTTGGGGTCGCTTGTACTCTTTGTTGCCTCTCTTGATCCTGGTCACTTCCAATAAAAAACTATTGCCAGTGTTGGGGTTGGTGCTCTCATCTTCTACCTCACTGCCACTTGTGTGTGTCGTGTTAAGGGAAGTAGAACTAGAGCCTAATGAGGCACCGCTAGTTTGGGTCTGTGTTTTGGTCTGTGGTATCAGATGGTCATACTTCTTTGCGAACGTAAAGACCCGGCCTTCGCAGTAGTCACGCTCATCCCTTCTTAGTTTACGGGCCTTTCGTATCTTTATGTCTGAGACGTGATGTTCTATTATCTCATTTAGGATGGCATAATTTTTAAAAGTGCCTTCCGGTATGTTCAGATCTTTGATCTCTGATTCTAAGGTGTCTATGTCCTTCTGGAGCTGCACAACCTTTCTTTCGCAATTCTCTATCAGAATACCCATAAGTTTATTCGAGTTGTTATTCAATTCTTTTTCCCACTCACTCAATAGGTCTGCTTCCAGATCCTCGTATGTAGGGAGGATTTGTGATCTTAAACCCCTCGGTATTCGTTTCAGCTTAATGTACTGTTTCAAGGTGGCAGCATCCCACCACCGTGACAGTTCGCTTTTCTTTAGTTTCTCTAGTCTAGTGAATTTCTCCCTTAGACCTTCATTTCTCGCACTTGGTCCCCCTTGTAAAAGTGTGTTCAGGGGTGCGTTCCTCGCAATGTTACTGAAGAGATCTTCAGCTTCCTTATCTCTTGAAGTCATTGTGTCCCTAGTGCTGCCACCTACTAATAGCAATTAGTTAAAAGTAGTGGTATTGGTCATAGGTGTGTTTGGCGCTAAAAGGGAAATTCACATTTATATGTTTACATACATTTAATCTGACGGTGCTGTAAGGTATAGAGAAACCACCAACTCTACACAGAAGAGCAAGAGCTCTACGTAACAGTTCAGCAAATCCCCAGCACTCGTATTAATCAAAATTTCAAAGCAGTTGTGACATGTGAGTCAGAAGAAACAATAGTAATTCTAATTGGCTGTCAACACTCCAAACCAGGAAGTGTTGGCAGCCATCTTGTGACTCGGTAGAAGCAGGTCACCAGAAAACAGAGAAACAAAGATATAAAACAAGAGAAGGGGTAGGGTAGAAACCCTCTGACCCCCTAGGCCTGCTCAGGGGCTCCCAGAAGGACCCACAGGGCCCCCAAAACAATTTAAAAAAAAGAAAATTCGGCACAATTCATGCTGGGGTCACGAATTTCACCAAAATTGTTAAAAAAACAATGAAGTGCGTGTTCCTGTGTTTTATTTTAATGAGGCCCCCGGGTGGGCTATGTCTTGGGCGCATTTCTTAAAAAATTATAGCGGGGTCCCCCGCAGCCCCAGGGGGCACCACCTCCCCGGGGCTTTACTCATGTTGGGAGGGGGGCTGCGCAGCCCCCCTCCTGGAGTCAGTGATGGCCCTGGGACCGCCACCCCCCAGGGCCGGCTCCTGCAGTGTCCCGGGATGCCTACCCCCGGAACACTGCTGTTTGCTATGACAGGACGGGAGCCACGCGGCTTCCGCCCTGTCATAGCAAACTTGCTTTGGATTTTGGAAGCGAGAGCTGGGGAACCTGCTCTCGCTTCCAAATTCTAAAGCCGATTCCTTTTCCACACGGGGAGGTGCATGTCAGCAGCTCCCCGTGTGAAAAAGCAATGCCGGCTCTTGCAGGACGCGGGGAGCCGGCAGGACTCTGGGGGCATTGGGGCTCCCCTCACGGCCCCCAACGGTGAGGCCAGGCCCCGGGGATGGGGGGATGGGGTCCTCGGGCTGGAATTGGCCATGCAAGGGGGGCCGACACGGCCCTCTTCTCATTTTTTTTTTTTTTTTTTTAAATTATGAACATGGCGGCATGCTTCGAGGGTGTCACAGCTCAAGCCTCTTGTACCATCAATTGGCCCCACTGTTAGTCAGGGGTAGCAATGCCTGCTCTGCAGAGATAGAGAACGTTTTGCGAGATTCCCTTGCCATGCTGAAGAAGGACAGGAATTTATACACTCTCCCTTAAGGGACTGAAGAAGGACAGGAATTTATACACGCTCCCTTAAGGGTATAAATGCAGACCAGCAGATGGACCCAGTGCTTGGCTTCCGGAAACTTCACCCTTGAGACCACGCCCACTTCCTGTTCCTTCGTGGAGATCTTCCTTGCTGTGGCTGATACCTGTTTTTCTGTGGAGGTATTAAATCCTATTTCTTTTTGGCTGCCAATCCTTTTTGTTCCTTTTCTTTTTGCCAGCTGGCACCCTACTGTTCTCTGATTCTTTTTGTGGATGGAGCATTTGCCTGTTATTGCGCAGTAGAGCCAAAGGCATTTAATCAGTAGCACCTGTCTGATTATTTTTTTTTACTTTAGCGCCAATTCATGAACATTCCTGGCCCCCAATATCAAATGGCAACATTGGGCTGAATAAACGCCCCCGAAATAAAACTTGTTTGGACATTGAAAGCAAACCTTTTTGGATTTATCTGCCTCTTCTTCTTCGGATCTTCTGCGGACTGTGAAGGAAATAACTGATATGCCTGATTTACCTTGTTCTTCGAATCACTCACACAGTTCATATGTTACTTATCAATTCTGGCTGGTAAGTGGAACGGCTGACTCTGCAGGACTGGCATAATATCCTTATGAAGTGTTTTGAGATTTACATGAGGGAATAGAATTTCATTTGGGGCATTTCTTGTTTTCTCTCCTAGGACACTCACTTTGCATTCGCTTTCCTTGGACCTTTTGGGGATTCAGAAGAGGCTACCTGGGTTGGATATCATTCCCTGCATCTCCCTGGGCTAGCCTTCCTGTATGAGAGAATCTCTTTTCCATATCAGGGGGGCTGTCTTTGGGGAGTGTGGAGAGCTCTCTTCGTTCCCGTGGACTGGGCATTACTTCAGGTCAGTGGATCTGGTGACAGAGGGATGGGGTCTAGCACGGCTCTCAGCGCGCCCCCCCCCCATGTGAAAGCGATGGGTGTACGGCACTCAAGTACTTCTTAAGTGTTTCAAACACAGAGGGGTATATTCTCAAGGACACATCGCCGAGTTAACTGCACTTTATCGCAATCAAAATGGTGATAAATTTAACTCACCATTCACAAGCTGGAGCAAACAGCCCATATCACCAGTTTATCAGCGATAGGAGCCTCAAAAAGCATCGTCACGGATGACCCCGGAAACTATCGCTAATGAGATGAAGAGTAGGCGTTCCGTGCAAAAAGCAGTGAACACATCACTTTGCAAGTTTCTCAACCACCAGCAAGATTGTCGAAGAGAGTACAAAACAGGTGATATGGTGCGTTAGTAGCAGTAAGTTTACACCTGCGCTGAGCTGGTGTAAAGTCGGACTCTAACCAGCAACATGAAAGGGAGCCCAGCCCAGAGCCACACCTGAACGACAACAGATGCAATGGAGCCAATGATCATGCAGCTCGGACACCCAACAGTGCTCCGACACTCCCCACCACCAGCCCTGGTATTAGTGTGTCGATGGTTTCAAAAATGGTTGTCTGTATTTTACAGTGGGTGTATCAAAGATTATATTAGAGTGTGAGGAGGTGCATCAGATTTTGACGTGGATGATGTCATCAGTGATGTCCATTGAGATGTCATCAGTGATGTCATCAGTGATGTCACTGACTATGTCATGAATGATGTAATATGTAACTTCATCAGCAGTGCATTGCGGGGGCGCGAGGTATAGAAAGCTGAACTAACTATAACGGGGGAATTTCACTGGTTTTGTACGAGTGAAATGTCCAACAAACTAGAACGTCCCTGAAACCTATGGTTTTTCAGTGAATTTCAAAGGTTTTTTAAATGCTAATTTCTAACTATAACGTGCCTGAAACCGATGTTTTTTTCAGTGTGTATATATATATATATATGTATATATATATTCACTGAAAAAACCATAGGTTTCACACACGTTATAGTTAGGATTTAGCATTTAAAAAACCTTGCAAATTCAGTGAAAAAAACATAGGTTTCACACACGTTATAGTTAGCGGACATTTTAATCATAAAAAAACATTGAAATTCCCCCGTTATAGTTAGTTAAGCTAACTATAACTCGCGCACCCGCAATCCACTGCTGATGACGTAACATATTACATCACTCATGACATGGTCAGTGACATCACTCATGACATCACTGATGACATCTCAAATGACATCACTGATGACATCATCCTGTGAATGTGTGTTTAAATGATTTTTTTTTTACATCATCCTTGTGACAGAGTGGTAGACCTCCTCTCACCCTAATATAACCTTTGAAACACACATTCAAAAATAGAGACTACAATTTTCAAAAAAATGGACATACCAATACCAGTTACAATAACCTATTCAGTAATTCTTAGATCCACATACACATCCACTCATTCACCAACAGTCCCGTACAGTCACTCATGCATGTACTCACTCATCATATGTACTCATACACCTATACATCCTGTTACACATTGCCACTCATCCATAGAGTTACTCACACACATAGTCACTCATGCTAATAAAGAATCAAACATCCATTTACTTGCATATTCAGTTATACACACACCTCAACACGTACTTCTACAGAAACTTAAACATACTTACTCTTTTAAATAATCACTTATAGAAACACATACTTATTTATACAGGAACTATTTCAATCTCTCACTCTCACATATACTCACTTATATAAAACAATAGTCAAATATACTTCTTTAAAACATATTAAGTAACTCATAAAGACACTATTGAGACAGTCATTCACTCACTAACACACCCATACACACACTCATCAAACCATACAGTCATGCACACGTGCTGTCTTCAAAACATACAACCAGACAGACAATCATTCATGCACCTATGCACTACGTTAAACCCCCCACTGAACCATGCAGAAACTCAGACTGATACTCAAAAAACAACCTAAAATCCAATATAAACACCCATATAGCTACTCACCAACCCATGCAGACACTTATACACAAAGTGAGAGACTGATACAGAAAATTACATATTTAAACATTACTCATTAAGCCATGTATTCACTAAGATACACTTAATCAGTCAGTTACACAATCAAATTTTCAAAAAAAAATCATCCTTTTAGACACTTATATACCCATTTATTTTTCCATCGACCTTGAGATATACATATATAAAACATATTTAATTTTCATTTAAACACACATTCACAGGATGATGTCATCGGTGATGTCATTTGAGATGTCATCAGTGATGACATGAGTGATGTCACTGACCATGTCATGAGTGATGTAATATGTTACGTCATCAGCAGTGGATTGCGGGTGCGCGAGTTATAGTTAGCTTAACTAACTATAACGGGGGAATTTCAATGGTTTTTTATGATTAAAATGTCCGCTAACTATAACGTGTGTGAAACCTATGGTTTTTTCACTGAATTTGCAAGGTTTTTTAAATGCTAAATCCTAACTATAACGTGTGTGAAACCTATGGTTTTTTCAGTGAATTTGCAAGGTTTTTTAAATGCTAATTCCTAACTATAACGTGTGTGAAACCTATGGTTTTTTCAGTGAATTTGCAAGGTTTTTTAAATGCTAATTCCTAACTATAATGTGTGTGATTTACATGTTTTTTTCTTTGTTTTTGTATGATTCTTTTTAATATAAATTCTTATATTAAATGTGTTTTTTTTTTAATAAAAAATAAAGTTTTTTTTTTTTTAAAACTTTTTATTCTCTAAAAACACTTTTTTTTTTAAAAAAAAATCTGCAATATATTATTATTTTTTTTTTTTTTTACCAAACAGGTAAGATATATTAGTATACCATAGAAATTTTTTTTTTTTTTTTTTTTTTTAAGTGCTCGTACGGTAAGCTTACGGTAAGCGTACGGTTTGCGTAATGTACGTAATTTTTCCACTCTTTTTGCGTATAGTTACGCAATTTGCGTAGCCATGCGTACTGCGTATGTGCGCGTAAGCGTGTACGCTACACGCGCACGTTACGCGGAAGTGTTGGGGAGTGCCTTTTATGCGCATGCGCGTGAGCGCGTGTCTTTTTTACGCGCATGCGTACTTTTACCGTAAGCGCTCCGTAAGCGTAACGTAAGCGTAACGTACGCGCACGGTGGGTCATGTGATCAAGAAACAAAGCATTTGATTGGTTCAAAGTAGTTTCAGTTCTAGAACTCTCCTACACCACACCCATTCCCCTCATTTCTGCTTGTGATCCCTTAGGAGAAGGAGCTGACTTGTCTTTGTGATACGATGGCAGACCAGCACTCTTCTGCTGAGAGTGAGGCTAGCAGCACCACCATCAGGCAGAGAAAGAGGAAACAGAAGAGCTCTTTTATATGGGAGTATTTTAGTTTTCCAGAGGGTCAGAAAAAAGTCAATGCTGCTTTGGTGACTTGTAAGCTGTGCCAGCGTGTACTTTCGAGAGGAAATCCCAACAAGAAGTATTCCTTCGGGAATCACACTATGTTGAGACACCTTGAGTATGTGCATCCTAGGACACATGCACGACATACTAGAGGCAACCCTTCAGTAAGTCGAGCAAGCACATCCACAGCAGCTCAGCCGAGTCCTTCTTCGGAAGCTCAGCAGAGCCCTTCATCTGTGGGGGCAGATTCACCTTTTTCTGATCCTGTGGAAACGAACCATCGGTTTGCGAGGGTTATTATGCGGTGTTCATTTTGCCATGGTCTAATTGTTCATAGGGAGACCAGTCTTCCCCTTATTAACAACAAAATAGACCAGCACATTTGTCCTACCAGCTAATGTTCCCATTCTTCCTTTCCTCTGTCCCTGCATGAACACAACGGCTCTTTTAAGAGCCAACCTTACCTCTCAACTTTTTTTTTATTTTTTGTTTAATTTTTTTTAGTTTTTTTTACCGTACGCGTACGGTAAGCGTAATTTTTTTTTTTTTAAAACATTAAAAATCAACTACCACATCTCAAGATCCTTGAGGAATTATTAACTAAATACTAAAAATCTGTTTGAGGAGAAGTGGAAGAAAGGGACCATCTAATTTCTGACTTACCTGACCCACCCAACAATTTAATTTTTAATTAAAATTTAATTGAAATTACTTGAAAAAATGGTTGGTTTTCTTCGAAAATTTTCTTTCACAATCTGAAAAAAAAGAAAAAAATATTAATATTTTAAAAATCATTACATTACACAGTACACGTATTTACATATTTTACTAAAAAAATGTTTTGCCTTTTTTTTGCTGTTTTCAGAATATATTGCATTTCACTATAAATCGTGAAAGCAATTGCATTCATCACTTAACAGCGGGCAAAAAAAAAATAACAATCTCAAAGATTGTTTTAAAAAAGCCCAGAATCTCTTTTTACTTAAACATAACATTATAGAAATGCATAATATTTTAAAAAAATATCATCTAATAACAATAACTATTTCTTTAAAATACCATCTGACAATTTTGTTACAAAAGCATAATCTCAAAAATAATATATCTCAAATAACTCCACAATACATCTGGTTACATTTCCTTTAGGCCAAATATTAATTTTAAAATTATTTTCTGATTAAATTTCCAATGGTAATCCAGTTAAATTCCAAAATTTAAATTGTACAGATGTTACCGATTCTCTCTAACATTTTGGTTTCCAAAAGATTAATTAATAATTAAATAAGTCCACAATACAATTGGTTACCTTTCCTTATGGCCAAATAGTAATTTTAAAAATCTTTTTTGAATAAATTTCCAATGGTAATCCAATAAAATTCAAAAATTTAAATTGTACAGATGTTACTGATTTTCTCTAAATTTTTGGTTTCCGAAAGATTCATTAGGAATTAAATAAGTCCACATTGCAATTGGTTACCTTTCCATTAGGCCAAATGGTAATTTGAAAAATCTTTTTTGATGAAAATTCCAATGGTAATCCAATAAAATGGTAAAATTGTTTTGTACAGATCTTGCCAAGTCTCTCTAAAATTTAGGTTTCAGGAAGATTAGATAGGAATTTGCTAAATCAAAAGGCAAACGTTGCTTGAAAATCAATTTGGAATCATTACACAGTGTCCAGCCTTTTTCACATTTAAGATAAACTGTGTAATGTCCAGAAGTAACAGTAGGTCCTTCATGGAAAATTATTGCAACTGTTACAAAAGTTTTTCCTGAAATTGATAATTGCTGTCCTATAAACTTCTTTATTAAAGTATCCAATTTTGAACCATCAGCTCTACATCGTTGCATCATTAAAATTACATACTGTCCGTATTCCTTTAAAATTAACGTTGAAAACATGTCAGATTTACACTCACCGCATTCCATGCTATGATTAGCATCTTTAACTAATTTAGCAAAAGTGACTGTTTTACTGTCTGGCAATGTTAAATAAATAAACCTTTCAGAATCAACATTAGAGCCACATGTATTGTAACAGTTTTCACAACTATGTTCCCATTTATAAGAGACACCAAACATATTTTCAATTGGCACCCCTTCTTCTTCCAGTACTGTTATAACCTGTTGTGTTGTGTGCATCTTCCTTATTACTATTCTGTCCCTTGCTGCTCAGCCATGTGTGATGTCACTTAGAATGTTAGGTGTGAGGGACTGGTGGAGTTGGCAGTTGGAAGAGATGGGCTGAGCAGCAGGGAGGCTGCTCCTGGTGGGGTTTTACCTGGGGCTCTACAAGAGATCTAATGCTCTTATATATGGACTTAACAGAGGCTTTACTTGAGATCTACCTTCATATTTGATCCTGTAACCTGCCTAATAAATATACAACCTGTTCTACGTTACCTGGCTACCTGATTGATGCTTCATTATTACACTGGCGACAACTGGAAAGAACCTGCTACTTCAATGGACTATGGTTTCTGATGCTTAAAGGATTTTCAAGAGTTAAGGAAGGAACTTCAAGAGAAGTAATTGAATCCTATGAACTGGAAATGGAAAAAGGAACTTAAACTACAAGTGTCAAACTGACACCTAGGAGCCCCACCAGTGACCACTCCATCGGTCGCCCTAATGGTGAGTGTCAGTTTGAAACTGCAACTATTGAAATTATCTGGCACATGATTAACATGAAAAGCTAGTAAAAAACTGACTGAGAAGTCATGCTGCATGTTGGAGTAAAGTTATTCAGTTAAATTGGAACTGTATTGGTTAATATCCGTGCTGCACAGATTTGTTTGAGTCTTCAGAAGAGTTTTTTTTTACTCAGTATGTTCATGAGTTAACTGAAGCGACATCGACATTACAAGCTGCATGTTGTGATTTAAATTTTATATAAGAGCTCTAAATATGATCCTGAGACAAGCTGTAATTTATTGGTGTGGCACCTGGAAGTGAGAGAATTCGACGTGGGCACAATTTCAGTTTGCTATATGACCTTTCACATGAATTTCACCGCTAGACTCGAAGAACTGTGGGGCATCGTTTTGTTTTGGCACAAATCGAGTCAGGGTGTATGACTCTCTGTTATAATCTGAGGAGAGGATCAACCGTCAGCGTTTGGGTGGTTGTTCAACAGCGTGTCATGTGAAGATGTTTGACAGCGCCTGAACCGAAGAGCTGTTTCTGTGGGTCTGCCTACATGCTCAGGATCCTTCAGCTGTTTGTCGGGGGCATGGATCGAGTCCCAGTGGTTGGGTCTTAGTCGAGCAAGTCTAACGAGCAAGCTAATTTTTTTTAATTTTTTTTTTTTCTAACAGCGTGTCATTTGAAACCGTTACCGTTAGTCAGCCGAGTGATGCTTCGGTGGCGCTGCCATCTGTGCTCTGATGACGTTGTAGAATCTTCGGTTGGTGCTAGCGGAGAGGCAGCGTGAATGTGTTCGTCACTTGTAGAATCTTTGGTGCTCTCCTCTCCACTCTATGGTCAGTGAAGTCCTTTCAGCGTGACGTCGAGCAACGCAGCTCAGCGTTTAACGTCGTTCGTTCCCATAGTAATGGGACTTACGGGACACTTCGTAACGCGGAAATTCTTTAGTATCTCACCGAGGGTCAAAGTAAACACACCGGAAAGTCAAGAGGTGAGAGAATGCACGTGTTATGTTCTATTTGAATTATTCAGGCACTGACAGTTCCGTTTCAGGCCGTGTGTTTATTGAAGTGATTACAAGTGTGATTCTGGCTTTTCACACAGCTTCAGCAATTTTGTGTCACATTACTTTTTAAATGGCCCAGCACAAAGACTAGTTATAAGTTAAAGTGTCACATGGGAGCACAGATGAGTTGATTTGAAGATGTTAATCCCTTTACGAGAGAACCACCGATTTTTAAGATGTGAATCCATTTACAAGAGTGCCATCTAGTGGATTTTAGAAGGAACATGGACAACTTCCCTAGAGCTGCATAGAACTCATAACGAAGAGTTTCCTGCTGGTGACAATTTCGGGTGAGAGATCGCTCACCGGAGTATGAGATTTCCTATTTCTTTATTTTCTTTGCTACATTACTGTTTTGTGGGGGTGGTGTGTTTTCTGTTCTTGTTCAAGGGTGTTGTGTCATGTTAGTGGGTTGTGCTCTAATTTTGGCTTTCATAGCTGGTGAGTACCCATTATTTTGGTAGGGTTGTGGAGCTGGGTGGAGTGACGTTTGGGAGCTAAATGCCCTGTTCTGGATCATAGGGGGTTGTTCCCCTATTTCTGTGTTTTGTATCATAGGGAGGTTTATTTTCCCTATTTCAGAGTCTTGGGAGGTGTTTTTCCCCTATAGGGTGACGTTGTTCCCCTATTTCTGAGTTTTGCGTGATGGAGTA
The DNA here is from genome assembly GCF_964204655.1 of Triturus cristatus. Taxonomy (NCBI): domain Eukaryota; kingdom Metazoa; phylum Chordata; class Amphibia; order Caudata; family Salamandridae; genus Triturus; species Triturus cristatus. The sequence continues at coordinate 324,393,163 of NC_140593.1, read as the reverse complement.
TCATAGGGAGGTTTATTTTCCCTATTTCTGTGTTTAAGGGTGGTGTTTTTCCCCTATAGGGTGACGTAGTTCCCCTATTTCTGAGTTTAAGGGAGGTGTTTTTCCCCTATAGGGTGACGTTGTTCCCCTATTTCTGTGATTTGTATCATAGGGAGGTTTATTTTCCCTATTTCTGAGACTTTTGGGAGGTGTTTTTCCCCTATAGGGTGATGTAGTTCCCCTATTTCTGAGTTTAAGGGAGGTGTTTTTCCCCTATAGGGTGACGTTGTTCCCCTATTTCTGTGATTTGTATCATAGGGAGGTTTATTTTCCCTATTTCGGAGTCTTTTGGGAGGTGTTTTTCCCCCATAGGGTGACGTTGTTCCCCTATTTCTGTGTTTTGTATCAAAGGGAGGTTTATTTTCCCTATTTCCGAGTTTTTGGGAGGTGTTTTCCCCTTTTACAGTGTTCCAAGTTTCTTAGGGTGGTGAGTTCCCCTTTTGCAATTACAATGTTCTGTGTGTCTAAGGGAGGTGTATTCCCCTATAGGGAGGTGTAATTTCCCTATTACGCTGTTTTGGATTCTAAGGGAGGTGTTTTCCCCTATGGGGTGGTGTGTTTACCCCATTGCTGTTCATTTGTTGGTGGTGTTTTCCCATCTAATTAGTTCCCTAGGGAGGGGGATGGGGTTCATTATTGATTTTCTTGCAAGTATTTTCTGATTTGTTGTATGTTTACTTGCATAATGAATTTTCTGTTTATGTATGCAATGGTATTTTGGTGATATCTTGATTTTATGCATTTGTATCTTTATGCTTTGTTTTTGTAAGGAAGGGAGATGTGTTATAACCTGTTGTGTTGTGTGCATCTTCCTTATTACTATTCTGTCCCTTGCTGCTCAGCCATGTGTGATGTCACTTAGAATGTTAGGTGTGAGGGACTGGTGGAGTTGGCAGTTGGAAGAGATGGGCTGAGCAGCAGGGAGGCTGCTCCTGGTGGGGTTTTACCTGGGGCTCTACAAGAGATCTAATGCTCTTATATATGGACTTAACAGAGGCTTTACTTGAGATCTACCTTCATATTTGATCCTGTAACCTGCCTAATAAATATACAACCTGTTCTACGTTACCTGGCTACCTGATTGATGCTTCATTATTACAAGTACCTGAAGAAAATACATCAAGAATTTCTGTGCGTCTTGCTGTACATTTTGAGAAAACTGTGTTCGTCCTGAACATACATCTAAAAGTTTTCTAATTTCAGTTGCACTTTCTATTTGAGTTTTATCATTACTCAGCTTTTGAAAAAGGAGACTCAACTCAGAACAGAATCTTTTTCTCTGATTTACTATTATCTGCTCTTGCAAACTTTCCAGATAAAATGCAACATTCAGCACTACATTAGCGTAGCAGTTGACACCAGAGCTATTTTCAAAATGACATCCTACAACCTCTTCTTCATTTTCCTTTTTCTTTTTGCTTGCAATTACATCACTCCTCTTTTTTTTCCTCCTCTCTACATCCTCATTACAGATATTCTCAATTCTCCTTTTACGAGAAACTACACGTTTCTCTAACACAGGATACTGACCTAAATGAGGAGCATAGGTTCTTCTTAATCTATTATACTCCTTTACACAGTTTGTATCAGCACTAACTTTTGAATCATCATAGTCTATCATAAATAAACCAGATAATGTTTTCACTCGTGACAAAGCTACATAATCCATACCTTCTTTGAACACAGTTGAACCAATGTTTACAAATGCACAATCTACAGTCAATCCTTGAGACTTGTGAATAGTTACAGCATATGCTAGAGAAAAGGGAAACTGTTTCCTTTGTACATATAAGTCTTTCACAAGCATAAAACGAACTGTACAACGACAAATGTCTATAACTTCTTCTATCTGATCAAATTTTATTTTTAAACATTCAATTCCATCTTTTTTCTGATAATTAATAAAACCCACAACTCTTCCCATAGCTCCATTAACTAAACCTTTTTCAACATCCAAATTTCTCCTTAAAAATACTCTACAGTTCATGCAAACATATAGATTTTTTTCTAATCCAGCAGTTTTGGAAATGTTCTTCTCTAGTGAATCCAATTTATTTTTCAGTTTGCCTGTTAATGTGATAGTAATTCTTCCATCTTGAATTGTGTCCACTGCTTCCAATTTCCTGATATCTTCCTTTTCCAATTTCAAAAGCTCCTCATTGAATATTGAGCATTCACGTAGAGTTGGCATTAAGCAGATGACACTTTTCTTTTCTGCAATGTTCTTGTATATCTTCTCTGCAACTATTTCTTCCTTTGGAAATAAATTATATAGCAACCGACTCTGTAATGCTTTTGTGCCAGCTTCAGTCAGTAGTCCAATTCTGATATCTTTCAGAATACTTCCATATTCTTCATCGTTTGCTTGCCTCATATTAGTAGTAAGTTCCTTGTACTCAAAGAAGGACCAAATATTTGCATTACCAATGCTTCCCAATGACTTCTTTGTGTCTTCATGTGTCACAGTATTAAACACTGGTTGTCCTTTAACTGGAGTAAGCTGTAGAAGATCCCCAAAAACTATGACATGTTTTCCACCAAATAACACGTCATAGTCTGTCCTTAGAATTTGCTGCATTCTTTAATGCACAAAGGCAAGCATTAAGTTTGATACCATGCTCACCTCATCAATAATGAGAACTTGCATCTTCTTCAATACTCTTGAAACTTCCAAGCATGCTTCTCCAGTTAGCTTGTGGTATTGTATTTTGTTCTCATGCTCCACTGGTAACATTAGCAAACGATGTAAGGTGATTCCTTTTATGTTATATGCTGCTAACCCAGTTGGAGCAGTAACCACACAAGACAAAGTACAATCCGTTTTTTGCTGTAGGTAGCTTCTGATGACTTTTATTAAGAAACTTTTTCCAGTTCCAGCTTGTCCGCTTACATACATCCTGATTGGATGAAATGATGTGCATGAGCACTCTTTTTTTTCATGTAGTAATCCGTGATCAATTTTGTTTCTGATCTCTTCATAAATTTGTTGCTGCTCTTCATTCAGTTGTCTTTCCAAATTTGGTAAGTCTATTAATTCTTCTTGAGCTTGATTCATAGCCGTTTCTACTTCAGTCATAGCTATTGCAGCTTCATTTTCTACGATTGGTTGTCCTAGGGGATCTTGACTGAGCGTTCCAGAACTTTGGCTGTCTTGAGAACTGTCTCTAGCTATTTCAGCTGCAATTGTAGTTTCCTGTTCAATTTCTTCATTTAACATTTGCACATAATTTGTGAATGTACTGCATTTTATGCTGTCTTTGCAAGCATTAAATGAATCTTCATAGCTTTGAAATTCTCCCAGTAGTTCATCCTCTGTACGCCATGGTTTAAACAGCTGTAAAAGAGCCAAGTAGTAAAATTCCTTTTTGTCAGTAGTGTCGCAACTCAGCTTCCTGTGATTTATCAAACTTCCTTTTGTTTGCTTCACCAAACATCCTTCCTCACCAATGACTTTATATTTTCCATTGTTGATGTCTTATGCGGCTTTCCGTGAATAAATGTAGTTCTGCAGCACTTCATAGAGACACATGTTCTCCAGATGATGACTTCTCTTGGGATAATATGTGTCCAACATGTTTGATTTCAAAATATCTGTACTTTCTGGGTCATTCTCGGCCAAAATTCAATTTCTCCAACAGATTTCAGTACCCGATTTCTCATTGCTGCAAGGCCTAAACTTGCCCAAATTATTCTTCTGGATTTCGAGTAAAGACTTGCAGAAGACAACCTATCTGAACATTCGTAGGATCCAATTTCTCGATGCGATAACATCTTTAAACTGAAACTGTACAGCTTCTTACTGACAGTCTTCTCGTGAGAAATCTCTTCCCACATTTCTTTCAATTCAGTTTTTTCAGATTTAGTAATGTAAGACGTTACATATCGAGCAACAGCAATGGAATTGTCAGCTACATACTGTATATCCATGTTAGCATTCCACATGGATAAAATGACTGGGTTGTAGTCATATATATTTTTTGATTCTTTTTTTCTTTTAAGGTTGTAGGTATTCTTAGGTGATTTTCTTGTAATAGTATGTCTCACAGATGACATAAAACTGTTTACTCTTCCATTTGAAAGAACAGGTCTAGGAAATCCAAATCGACATTTAGTGTAGTATTTATCTTTGCTCTTGTATTTCCGTCGACAGTATTTCCCACACCGATGACTTTGGAAACGTAAAACTTGCTCCTTTAACTTTTTCTCTTCTGTGCTTTTTGGTATAGCACATGTTGCATATTCTTCAATGAAAGATAACACTGCTTCATCAGTATCTGTTCCAAACTTTGGGGCATCCTTGATCCACAACAGCATATGAATATGAGGAGCACCTCTTGCCTGGTACTCTTTTCGCCAAAAGAAATCCTCTACTTCTCCAAGAGGTGGATTTTTTTTATTGCAGATGAAGGACATCATAGCCTCAAATCTATGATTGAAATATCTGCAAACATTTACCGGATCCAATGAGCACAGTTCTCCTGCTGTCTTGTATTCGATGTTTTTAATGTTTGAATTTGCCTCTCGTAGAAAATCCAGTAAATCATCCCAAGCGTACTCAGCACAGCTTAGAGTAAGGAACCATGTTGGTGTTCCTAAATTTCGTAACATGCATTTAATTCACCATGGCGTCGGTACCAATATTCATTTGTCCCACGCTGACAAGCCATCAGATTGATCAGTTGTGTTTCCAAATGATCATCTCGGTGCTGCACTTTCTCCATAAAATCCTTAGCAGACACATTTTGTAAATGTACTCCACTTTTTAAAATGTGATTTACTGCATATGATAATGCAGACAAGTCGCTTTCAAATAAAAGATGGAACAAATAAGGAATACTTTGTCGAAATCTTGGATCTTCTGCATATAGTCTTGTAGTTCGATACTCAGAAGCTGGAATCTGTTCTGGACGTTCATCGTATCGTCCTCCTTTTCCTGTAGGAAACAGCTGGGGAAAACATCGAGCTTCCAAGCTCTCCTCCCATACACTCACGGGAGTTCCTTTTGCTTTCTTCATCTGAAACAGATCAATATTGTCTCCCATAACTTCTTTTGAATGAAGAGGATGTATGCTAAAATGTTCATAAATTTCTTCTTCCTTTGACTTGTCCACTTTTTCAATTTGTCCAGTTGGTGTTTCTGTGTCTTCTTGTAAATCTTCTTCTTCTTCTTCTATATAAATTGATTCATACCATTTGTTATTCCTTTTCAAATACAAATTTGCTCTTTGTACTTTCCGTACATCTACCAGCTCCTGCCAAATCTTCTTATTCTTTGTAGGTACACCATTAACCAGAATAACTAATTGTTCAGTTTCCAAAGTATCTGCATCAATAGTTTCCATATTTTTTTTCAAATCCAAGGGCAAATACACCACTCTTCCTTTTAAACCTCTCAGTAAATCTGAAGGAGGTAATTTACCAGTTTTGGGCTCCATACGTACTATGGTCTGGAACGGATGAACACATTGAATGAGTATAGACTCATATGTATTTAATTCAGAAAGTTCGGCAGGAATAACATCCAATTCTAAATTATTATGTACAGCTCTGGTCGGCATTCTATTTTCCTCTAACTTATTGTAACAGTATTTACAAATACGCTGATCTTCACCCAATTCAAAACAATTTTCAAGAAATATATATGTGGCAAAATCCTTCCACTTATAATTATCTTCATTTTCACTTTTTCTGTAGAGATCAACATTCCTAGTTTGTTTTCTATAATGAGTTCTGCGGCAACAAATACAAGTAATATTTGGTCTTTCATTAGAGATTATTGCAAATTTTGTTATGTGATCAGAGGGTTCTACATTCTCTTCCACTTCTTCCTCATTTACTGTGTCCTTTTCTGCACTGTCTTGTTCAGGACCAAAGTAACAAAACTGAATTTCATCAGTAACCTTCTCTACATCTGATACCGATCCACGGAACAGAGCCCTATTCAATTCATCTAACTTTATTGCTGGACTTTTAGCAAAATACAACCGTCTCACAAACTTTCTCATTTCAGTATGATGAACAGCCAGCATCCTAAAATGATGAAAAACACTTTTACACACTTTTCTAGATAGACAAGCCAGAGAATGACCCTGCAAACCAGTATTCTCTCTCAGTCTGCATGGATCTAGACTTTGAAGCACCTTAATCTTCTGTTTTACACTTTTTTTACTATATTCTCTTAGAAACTCACGAAATTTATCAATAGATTCCTGACGCACAGTGCAAATACTACTACAATTCCAAGTGTACACTGGGGCTTTAGGACGTCTCCCCATAGCCTCATCCGCCATCACTTGTACCTCATCTCTTGGAACCATTTTCTCCTTCTCCATTATACAACCATTTTTCACTTCATAAGCACGACCTCTGGTGTCAACTGCATGCAGCAAACTATTACTTTGAAAATAACTCTCTTCATTAAAAAAAGGTTCACTACTTGAACTATGCATCCATTCTCCTAAAAACACTTTACAAAAGTTTGTTCTTTTCACTACTCTTTTCCTTTTGCTTTGTGATTTCAGTACATTAACCATTTTATCTAATGTACGCATCCTATTCAAAATTAAAATGAATAGTTTCCTTTTTAATTCTAATGCCTTAGCTGCAATGGCTTCAATTTCTTTTTTTCTCTTATAAAATTTACCCTTTTGCTTATATTTCTTCACATCCTTTATCAAATTGGACATAACTCTTCTCTGAAACATTTTTCTACGTATCTCTTTAAACGCTGTTTTTCTGTTTAAGTTAATCTTTATTATTTCTGAAGGTATATTTGCATTAACTAAATGCTCAATTTTTTCCTGTTCTTTTCTATTTAAAACATTCTTTCCAGTACCGACATTTTGTAAATTTTTCCTTTTTTTGAAGATGTTCTTTAAAAAATCTTTTGTCTGCTTACCAGAAGACTTTCTCTTTTTCCCAACATGAGCATCTCCAACTAACTTAGGTCCTCCAGTTGTCTTCAAATATAGTTTTTTTTGTGGTTTTTCCTTAGTCTGGATTTTGTAGGCATCTTAAATTTTGTTCACTGCTCTTCAGCAATACCTGAAAAAAACTAAAAAAAATTCCTTTATTTTATTTAAATATATTCCTACATTTTTTATGATCTTTTCAAATAATAAAATACTAAGTACCCCTTTCCTGCAAGTGAAAATCACAATAACACCTTCACAAATTAAATATCTAAAAACAATTCCTGTGTGCACACAGAGTCATGGTTTGAAATTAGGCAGAAAACGAAATTTCTTTGCCAATTGGAAAGCACACTTCCTACTGCTTTTTTGGCAAGTGATAAGTACTTTTACAGTCTGACACATTTTGAATCCACTTTTCAGATTCTGAAAAAAGCACATGTCCAAACTGCTTTTTGAGATCAGCAACATCTGTAACCTGGGTGACTGACTACACTCCAGCAAGGGCAACCAGCCTTAGTGATGCTGAATGTATTTGCATTACTAACTGCAACCTCAAACCCCACTCGGTTGTGAATACTGTGCATGATTCCACAGGATAAGCAGCTGGCTGTGTGCTAAGAGTCTGCTTCTGCACAAAAAAAGCTCCCCCTTTCCTACTAATGCAACTGTAAAATTACCAGAGCAATACGCAATAAATCTCTGCCTGTAATTCCTCTTTGCACACAGAGTCATGTTTTCATATTAGTCAGAAAACAAAATTTCTTTGCCAATTTGAAAGCACACTTACTACTCTTTTTTTTGGCAAGTGATAAGTACTTTTACAGTCTGACACATTTTGAATCCACTTTTCAGATTCTTAAAAAAGCACATGTCCAAACAGCTTTTTGAGACCAGAAACATGTGTAACCTGGGTGACTGACTACACTCCAGCAAGGGCAACCAGCCTTAGTGATGCTGAATGTATTTGCATTACTGACTGCAACCTCAAACCCCACTCGGTTGTGAATACTGTGCATGATTCCACAGGATAAGCAGCTGGCTGTGTGCTAAGAGTCTGCTTCTGCAGAAAAAAATAGCTCCCCCTTTCCATCTAATGCAAATGTAAAATTACCAGAGCAATACGCAATAAATCTCTGTCTGTAATTGCTCTTTGCACACAGAGTCATGTTTTCATATTAGTCAGAAAACGAAATTTCTTTGCAAATTTGAAAGCACACTTACTACTCTCTTTTTTTTGCAAGTGATAAGTACTTTTACAGTATGACACATTTTGAATCCACTTTTCAGATTCTTAAAAAAGCACATGTCGAAACAGCTTTTTGAGACCAGCAACATGTGTAACCTGGGTGACTGACTACACTCCAGCAAGGGCAACCAGCCTTAGTGATGCTGAATGTATTTGCATTACTGACTGCAACCTCAAACCCCACTCGGTTGTGAATACTGTGCATGATTCCACAGGATAAGCAGCTGGCTGTGTGCTAAGAGTCTGCTTCTGCAGAAAAAATTAGCTCCCCCTTTCCATCTAATGCAAATGTAAAATTACCAGAGTAATACGCAATAAATCTCTGTCTGTAATTCCTCTTTGCACACAGAGTCATGTTTTCATATTAGTCAGAAAACGAAATTTCTTTGCAAATTTGAAAGCACACTTACTACTCTTTTTTTTTGCAAGTGATAAGTACTTTTACAGTATGACACATTTTGAATCCACTTTTCAGATTCTTAAAAAAGCACATGTCCAAACAGCTTTTTGAGACCAGAAACATGTGTAACCTGGGTGACTGACTACACTCCAGCAAGGGCAACCAGCCTTAGTGATGCTGAATGTATTTGCATTACTGACTGCAACCTCAAACCCCACTCGGTTGTGAATACTATGCATGATTCCACAGGATAAGCAGCTGGCTTTGTACTAAGAGTACGCTTCTGCAGAAAAAAATAGCTCCTCCTTTCCATCTAATGCAAATGTAAAATTACCAGAGCAATACGCAATAAATCTCTGTCTGTAATTCCTCTTTGCACACAGAGTCATGTTTTCATTTTAGTCAGAAAACGAAATTTCTTTGCAAATTTGAAAGCACACTTACTACTCTTTTTTTGCAAGTGATAAGTACTTTTACAGTATGACACATTTTGAATCCACTTTTCAGATTCTTAAAAAAGCACATGTCAAAACAGCTTTTTGAGACCAGCAACATGTGTAACCTGGGTGACTGACTACACTCCAGCAAGGGCAACCAGCCTTAGTGATGCTGAATGTATTTGCATTACTGACTGCAACCTCAAACCCCACTCGGTTGTGAATACTGTGCATGATTCCACAGGATAAGCAGCTGGGTGTGTGCTAAGAGTCTGCTTCTGCAGAAAAATAGCTCCCCCTTTCCTACTAATGCAACTGTAAAATTACCAGAGCAATACGCAATAAATATCTGTCTGTAATTCCTCTTTGCACACAGAGTCGTGTTTTCATATTAGGCAGAAAACGAAATTTCTTTGCCAATTTGAAAGCACACTTACTACTCTTTTTTTTGGCAAGTGATAAGTACTTTTACAGTCTGACACATTTTGAATCCACTTTTCAGATTCTTAAAAAAGCACATGTCCAAACAGCTTTTTCAGACCAGCAACATGTGTAACCTGGGTGACTGACTACACTCCAGCAAGGGCAACCAGCCTTAGTGATGCTGACTGTTTTTGCATTACTGACTGCAACCTCAAACCCCACTTGGTTGTGAATACTGTACATGACTCCACAGGATAAGCAGCTGGGTGTGTGCTAAGAGTCTGCTTCTGCACAAAAAAATAGCTCCCCCTTTCCATCTAATGCAAATGTAAAATCACCAGAGCAATACCAAACAACTTTCTGAGACCAGCAACATGTGTAACCTGGGTGACTGACTACACTCCAGCAAGGGCAACCAGCCTTAGTGATGCTGAATGTATTTGCATTACTGACTTGAACCTCAAACCCTAAAAGTATTCCTCATTTATACCAGTACACCTTAATTTATGGTGAAAACATAGTCCATATTATTTTACATGTTCCTCACATTTAAATTTCTCCCAAAACACAAATTGATAAAGACAACTTCAACAAAAGGAATTCCAATTCTATTATTCATTTCTTAATTTACCATATACATCCCCTCTCAAACTCTTAACTCACCTTTAAAATTAGTTAGTTGTGAAAGAAATGTGGCACTCAAACAGCAGATTTTCAGAGCCAGGATCTCTGTTCTGTACACCTCTCTCCTCTCAGCAGAACCAGATAATGGCAATGTTTCCCTCTCTTTTTCCACACATATACATGTTAGTTTCAAATCTCAGTGCTTCCCCCTTTTTTTCAAATGTAATCACACATTTCTATTGGTTGAAAACCAACCCTTTTCCAACAGTACCCTTCCCCCAACTTGACTTCAGCCTAGTACCCTTCCCCCAACTTGACTTCTGCCTGCTACCATAGCAACTGCTCTTGAAACACTGCTGTGTTACGTTAGGTCAGAAGTTCACCACACAATGTTTCATTTCCAAAGAGCAGGAGTGCTTGACTTTTCAAACCTAACAGCAAATCCCTATTACTGTTCTTTGGTAACACATTTTTCTGTACCAATACAAAACATGCTTCTATAAATTTACACATACAGCCTAGTTTTTAGTGTAGAATGGTATGAAACAGCCAATCAGTTTTTTTTTGTTTTTTTTAAATATGTATGCCTCCATTTCCAAACTGTCTTTCATTTCTTTTTACCATTCTACTGAATTACACCTCCTGAGTGCACCCCGATCTCCTTGGAAGATGTTCACAGTGTGGATTGTAGGACACAGCTATGTCTTCTGGAGTGAAAAGTATGCAGAGAAAACAGGTATGGTGAGAGACCTTTCTTTGCCAAATGTAGACATTAAATGGATTGGTCAGAGAGGGTTAAAGTGGCACCAATTGATGCCATTGGTGAAATCCTTCATGCAAATCCAACACCCTGACCTCATAATAGTGCACTGTGGTGGCAATGACCTAGGCACTTTGACTGGGGTAGGTCTGGAAATGCTTATGAAGGACACCTTTGTACAACTGTTTTCACTTTTCCCTAAAACTGCCTTTGTGTATTCTAACATATGCCAAAGGCAAAAATGGAACTGGTCCAATCAATTTTGTCCGCAGATTGACAAAGCAAGAAAGTACGTCAACAAATCTGTTTCTGCTTTCCTCCGAGACTATGGTATGGGTTCCATTTACCACAACAACTTGCGTTACGACATGCAAGACATTTATAGAGGAGATGGTGTACACTTCACTGATGAAGGGAACAGAGTCTTCCTCTTGAACCTTAGACTCTGCATCGGTACTTACTTGTAGGTACCACTAAAAAATCAAATCACTTCATAAAAACAACGGCTCTTTTTAGAGCCCCCTAATATCAAACACTTAAATCTGAATTTTATTTCTTTTTTTATTTATTTTTTCTACCGTACGCGTACGGTAAGCTCACCGTAAGCTTACCGTACGCGTACCCCGCGATTTTTTTTTTAAAATTAATAAATGGTTTTTTTGTACTTTTCTGTCCTTCTTTGACCCCCTTTCAAATGTTAGGGGGTCTGTAACTCTCTTCCTTGCCCCCTTTTCAAGTTATCACCCTTTTTTTTCTGAGTGAAACACACAAAATGGCGGCCGCCGCTTCCTGGTTTCGACCGATTCGAATGTTTACTAAGATCTAACAGCCAATCAGAATCGCGCTCGCGCACGTCACCGTACGCGTACGGTAAGCTTACCGTAAGCGCACGGTAAGCGCACCGTAAGCTGGCTCAGATATATATATTGATTTAAATGCTATTTTCTCAGGAACTACTGAACAGATTTACACCAGACCTACAAAAGGCACTTCCTTGACCTGAGGACTACCTCTCTGCCAAATTTCAAGTAACTCTGTTCAGCCGTTCGGGCTGTAGCTGTGTCTAAAGGTCCTATGGAAAAATGCATGGGAAAAACGCGTTTTGGGACCCCCTTTTTTCTCAGCCCCCGCTTGACGAATCCCCCGAGACTTTCAGGGTAGAAGCGGAGCGTAGCGCCCCACCTATTTTGAAAATTTCGCGAGGATTCGTCGACCGGCGCCAAAGTTATTCCAAATAGAATGTTGCGGATTTCCTATGGAAACAGGGTCCTAACTATAACTACCTACTGGCGACCGCCAGTAGGTAATATATATATGTATATATATATATATAATTATTATATATTTATTTATTTATTTTTAATATGAAGAATCACAAGAAAACAACAGCCAGCCAGGGCAAAAATCTGGAACCTAAAGGGTATATTGAGTCACGAAGATATAAAATATCCAAGAAAGAGGTGACTCAAACAGATAGATTCACCAAAGAACAAAAATATATTTCCACTTCAACGTTTCAGCTTCTGCCTTCCTCAGGTAGTACAAGATGGTTTGGTCAGTGGCTACACAGATGACACCGCTGAATTTTCAAAAAGCATCATGAGTCAAGATTTCATTTGGAATGTGGAATCAATGCAGTCCTGAGAGCTCTTGAGATATGCAGTAATCAGGTTGTATTGTCAGTAATGTTCAGTTCTTCTGGATGCAGTTATTTTAAATGGTACATCCAGAAGTTTTCTCTGGAGTCCAGTAGTTCTTCCTTTGAGACATGTTCCACAGGAAAAATCTTCAAATGTGATAGTAAATGATCCACAAGGTTAAAATGATTGGCTACAGGCTGGTCAGTTTTCTTATTAATTATTACCGATTTGTGGTTCCTGAATCGTGTACGGAGGTCATTTACTGTTTGGCCTACATATTGTTTTTTTACAGCTTTGCCATGGGCACTGAATCACTTTTAATAATGCATGTTGTCCATAGATACTTCTTGTAACATAATTTGTTACTGATGATGTTTGTAAAAGGTATTCACACTTGATGTACCTCAAAGTCACAGCAATGAACCCCTGCATTTGTTACAACGTGCTTGAGTTCAGCTCTCACAATAAGAGATCGTAAATTTGGAGCTCTGCGGTAAGCATTGACTGGCGGACTTGGAAAAACCTTTTGCATATTTTCACAAGTGGGCAGTAAGGTAAATGATTTTTGCATTATATTTCTGTAGTTGGGAGCTGATGGATGATAGTCAACCACAAATGGAGTTCTGTCACTTTTGTTTCTGCCGTTGGTATTCCAAATAAGTATTTCTCTGGGTAACTGCAAAGACTTGTCAATTTGTTGCTTTATGATATTCAGAGGATAGCCTCACCTTTTAAATAATGTAGCAAGCTCCTGTAGATGGTCTTTACAGGTTTCCTCATTGCTGTAGGAGCATCTTATCCTGAGTGCTTGGCTGTAGATGGTGCTCAGTTTAGTGTTGTGTGGGTGACATGACGGCCAGTTTGGATACAAATGAGTATCTGTAGGCTTGTGGTACTGCTCAGTTGTAATTTTTTGTTCATGAATGGTGAGTAGCAGATCCAGAAAAGGGAGATGATGCTTCTGTTTACTATTGCTGCTGGTAGATTTGAAGGTAGGATAGCTATTGTTGATATATGCTGTAAATTGTTAGAATGTTCTACTTCCTGCATTCCATATTATAAATATGCCATCAATGTATCGTATCCATACCAGTGGCTTGATGCTAGAAGTAGCAAGTATACAGCTCTCTAGTTTGCCCATGAAGATATTTGCATAGGAGTGCGAGTACACATGGAAGTCCCTTGTAGCTGCAGATAGTGTTTACCTTTGAATGTAAAATTGCTGAATTTAAGGATAACTCTTGCAAAGTCGGTAAGCACATTTGTTGATGGCTTTTTTACAGTTCTTTTATTAAGAGCGTCAGATAATGCCACAAGCCCATCCTCATGTAGTATATTGGTGTATAATGATATAATGATGTAACATCAAATGTAGCCAGAAGAGTATCATCATCAAATGTGTAGGTTTGGTTTAATTTTTCTACAATCTGAAGGAGGTGACTGGTATCTTTAAAAAATGATGGAAGTTCCTGTACAATGGGATGGAGGTGCAGGTTGACAAATGAAGATAGTCTCTCAGTGGCTGTGTCATTGCCAGAGATGATGGGGCGGGCAGGATTGTTCATTTTGTAAATTTTGTGAACCATATTAAATCTCCCAGGTTTTGGTTTGGGATGAACAAGTATATCTGCTGTTGTTTCATAAATGAGGTTTCAGCTCCTGTACCTTACAACCTTGTTCTTAATTGATTTGTTCAAGTCTTCTGTGAGATCAGTTTCTAAAGGTTTGTAAGTGTTGGTATCCATTAGTTGTCTCATTCCTTCCTCAATATAATTACTTACTTTCATGGCAACCATTGCACCACCTTTGTCTACCGGTTTTATAATGACATCCATTCTCTGTTGAAGGAGGTGGAGAGCTTTTCTTTCTTCTCGGGCAATGTTATCAAAAATCCTTTTAGGTGTTGTTTCCCTGATCAGTTTGTTGATGGATAAAATGTATGTATCAAGAACAGGATTTCTACCACCTTGAGGAGTCTATGATTAGGGATGGCGGAACATCCTAAATGGATCTGGAAGGTAGCTTGGCAGACTAACATTAGAATTATTGTAAAAGTATTCTGCAAGTCTGCATCTTCTTTTGAAGGTTTTTAGGTCTCTCATCATGTTGGCCGTATTATAGTCCTTCGGTACAGGACAGAAATAGGGGCCTTTGCTCAAGAGGTTCAATTCACCTGGTGATAGGAGCCCTCCAGCCAAGTCAATAACTGGGTCGGATATCTGGAAGGGTTGTAGTTGGCTGATGCTATGCAGCCTTTTTTGTCTTATAAACCTTCTGTTTTTTATGCTGTTTACTCACAGGGCTTACACTGACAAGAACATCTCCAAAAACAGAATGATTTATGAAGTGGTGAGTTGGAAGAGGAGGTATATGAAATCTGACCTTATCTCGTTTTATTTTTGCAGATTTAATTTCAATAGCATTCCTGGCAGCCATCTTTTTTACTACTGCAATCCTCTGTAGCATGTGTCCACTTCAGAGTCACTTTTTCTGTTCCTTAAAAGTTCTAGTTCTTTTTGTAGCTTGGATTTAAGCATCTGCATTTTTGGAATGCTTACTTTAATAGATGCCAAAATTAGGGCCATTGATGAGTTATGTAGTAAAATATTCCATATAGCGGACCATTCACAACTAGTTAGTTTAAAAGGTGGCTTGGACTTAACCTCCAATCCCATACGATAGATGTTACGTTTTTTATAGATTTGTAAATGTGCTATTGTAAATTGCCACTTACTGATTTTCTCCTGGTAGAACAGCGCATATCTAGAATGTGTGTTTGTTCTTGACATGGTGGTTGCTTCTGTATTGAGTGTC